>NC_071985.2:69927500-72427500 GCF_028885655.2 Pongo abelii | reverse complement strand
TTATTTAGATTGTGTATTTGATCTCTCTCTCTCCTAGTAGATTGTAAGCTCCCAGGTACTATATCTGACTTGGTCACCATGTTATCCATTGTCTAACATAAACTTTGACATCTGGTCAATAAATAGCTCAATAAATAGCTATTTATTGACATCTGACTCAATAAATAGCTGTGGAATAAATGAAAAATTAATGACTATTGTTATGAGGATAAATTTTTGTTTGTGAAAACAGCATGTAATTGCCTAAAACCTAGCAAATATCCAATACATGTTAGTTTGAAAATGAAAATGAATTATCTGACACTCAAATATTAAGTGACTCATTCAGAGCCTCAGCAATATTAAGTGAGTTGTATGAGGAAAAGCCTCTCAGGTAATCATTTCATGTATGGAGAAGCTTGGGAAATTGACTTCTATCCATATAGAGGGACTTAACACGTCTACTTGGAACACGAGGACCCATACATAATGTTCCTCCCCAGTATTATATTCAAGGCAACATATTGGGAAAAGTGGTCTTCAAAGGTTGCCTGCTTGCCCATTACTTTTCAAAAAATGGTCAGAAAAAACTAGACATTTTGTTGGCGCCACTCAGAAAAATTGAACTGATGGCAGAAGTCCAATAAGACCTCAGTCACTGTCTCGGATAAAAATCATTAGGATCATCATAGCTTGCATGTATTGAGTACTTTTGGGACAGGCATTATGATAAGTGCCTTACATGCATTATTCATTTCATCTACACAGCAATCCTATGATGTATTAAGTTGAGCTACATGAAATTGTCAATATTTGACCCTTTTTGACCTACAAAAATGACAATTTTATATGTTTTAACCTAATAGATACTGTGACACCACCCCCCCATTTCAAGGATGATGAATTGAGGTTCCAAAAGCTAGGATTAGAGTCTAGAAAGCCTAATTCCAGAATCATGGGCAGAAACTGGAAACTGATTTGTGTCCTGACAATGGATAAAGGTTATTTTAAACTTTATCACTGCTCTCTAATTACTATTTTAGTTCCCCCATCTGTCTTTACGCCAATTCATGGCAAAACTCTATGCAATGAAATAGGCTTGCCTGCTTGTCTCTGTGGGAAGACGATGCCCCATTTCCTATCCAGATCTAGAGAAAGAAGTATTTCCAAGGGCGAAGTGAACAGCACCCATGCTAAAGATGAAAGGGTGGCAAACATTCTCCAAGCCCTACAGGAAGGAAATAGGTTTAAGGGCCCCTGCCTGGGCCTACATAAAAGTAGAAAGGCCTCAGGGGGACTTATGACAAAGAGCAAAACCCACATCACCAGCAATCATGCCCTTCCCAATAGCATCAGTGACTCGGAACATTAAGTCCTACTGAAGTCTTTTGCTTGGTCTAAACATTATCACCAGAAACACAGAATTCGCAGGAACCTATGGATCATGTCAGTCAGACATTTCTTTGTAAAGGTAAGAGTACTAATTAAATAAGCATTTCCTAAGCACCTACTACAAG
The DNA here is from genome assembly GCF_028885655.2 of Pongo abelii. Taxonomy (NCBI): domain Eukaryota; kingdom Metazoa; phylum Chordata; class Mammalia; order Primates; family Hominidae; genus Pongo; species Pongo abelii. The sequence continues at coordinate 72,426,004 of NC_071985.2, read as the reverse complement.
CCAGGTGCTGCCACTAGTTATTGGTCACAAAGGCGTGAACCAGAGATACAGCCCCTACCCTCATGGGGTTTACAAATTGAGCAAGAAGACGTGAGTCACCCTTCATTGCAGCACGATGAGAGCTAAAAGCTCAGGATGCCATTACAATACGCTCTGGTATGAGAATTTCCTGAGGAAATTACTCTAACTAAGACCTGAAGGATTTTAACAAACTAGGCAAGCAAAGAATGGCTGGCCACTAAAGCAAAGTCATCAGCTCTGTGATGCAGGCAACTTACAAGCCTCCCTTTGCCTCATCAGAAATCAGGATGATGTTATTTAATTCATGGGATTCTGGTGAGTATTAAATGGACCAGTATATGTAAAATACTTAGTATGTAATAACTGCTCAATAAGTAAGTATTCTCTTTCTCCATTTTTTTCTGCTCCAGCACATTTTCTGCTATGTGTCTTTGTCTTTAATCTTAGGAAAATGAGCCCTTCAGGGTCTGTAATTTCAGTTTGCTTTGATATCTGTTTAACTTGTTGCAATGTTGTTCTCAAGGGCTGAACAACATAATCTGAAAATTATGGCCTTCCACATAACTGGGCCAAGAGTTTATGCTGCAGCCAGAGACTGAGTGCACTCTATTTTCAGCTCAAGCTGTTGTCCATGTTTCCCATAATTAAAACTATGCATCACTAACTTTAGAAAGCAGAGAGACTCAGATTATTGTGGACATGTCCAGTTTTCAATATCCCTCTAATTGTCTAATAGTCCAATAGTTAGAGAGGCACAGTTTAGGAGAGTCCTTTTCATCAATAGTGTGTTAATTCAGCTGTATGAATGGTGATCTAGCAGCCTTTGGGACCACCAGCTTCTTAAGCCATTTGCATTTTCGGTCTGGGGCAATACTTGGTAGTTTCCACCAGAGAGGTAATAAACTTGACCACCTACTATATGCCTCACATTTCTCTGGTGCTCAGCAATATTGCAGGGTGGCAGCTGAGGTCCTAGAGTGAAGTTAAACTAGAATCAGGGCCAAGCTCTAGGGCTGCCCTTTACTGCCTCTGTGAGTTTAAGTAATTACACTTTAAGCACCCATTCACTCATCTGTAAAACTCACAGGTGTTTGGGAGATAACTGATATTCTTTGCTTTGCTCAGTGTCTGGCATATACTATTCTATTCTGTACTATACTATATTATACTATACTACAGGTGTTAGTTATTAATATTTTTATTATAATCATAGTCATATTATTATAATAGCTCCTGCCCTTCAGGAGCTCTCAGCCATGTAATAATATGGTATGAAATAACTATGATTAATAATCTTATTATAGTATAATTATCATTAATCTTAATTATTATATAATTTTTATAATAAATTATAATAATATTAATGTTATTACCAAGTAGCTATCAATGAATGTGTTTTCTATGCACCAGTCACTGTTCTGAACTCATAACATAAATTTTCTTATTTAATTCTCCCCAAAGTCTTCTAAGATAAGTACTACTATTATCCCCACTTTACAGATCAGGACACAAAGGCTCAGAGAGTTTCAAAAACAGACACATAAGCATATAGTTACTATTGATAATGCTATGGTGATGAGTGCAGGATGTTATGAGGGCACCAGAAACACCATGAAAGGGCATGGAACCTATTTTGCAAATAGCAAAGAAGGTACCCCAGAGGCCATGTATCACTGAGTTGAGTTTTAAAGACTCAGAATAATCCAGATCAGAAAGAAGGGCTTCTCAGGCAAGGAAATGCCATGACCATAGGTCTAAAACCTGATATGCCTAGAGAATAAGAAATATTACCAGCCAACATGATGAGACCCCATCTCTACTAAAAATGCAAAAATTAGCCGGGTGCAGTGGCTCACGCTTGTAGTCCCAGCTACTTAGGAGGCTGAGTCAGGAGAATCTCTTGAACCCAGGAGGTAGAGGGTGCAGTGAGCCAAGACCACACCACTTCACTCCAGCCTGGGCAACAGAGTGAGACTGTCTGAAAAAAAAAAAAAAAAAAAAAAAAAACTATTACCAGAATCTAATGACCTGGAGTGTGAACAATAGCGAAGACAGAGACAGATTTCAGGTGTGTCACAATGGAAGGTGAACCAGGACCAGATGGTGAACAGCCCTGCTTGGTCTCTGAGGTGCCAGAGAGTACACTGTATGTGTCAGTGACTTTTTGGAGAATTTACTCCAAAGAGTGACATGCCCAGATTACAGGCTAAGTAGATCTCTGAGGAAGTAAAGACAATGAATAGGAGGCAGAGAAATGAGTTAGAAGTCCAGGTAGAAGGTGAGGAAAGCCTCAACTGGGGCAGTGCTTGCAGGAATGAGTAGAAGGGAGGGGTTAAAATATACTTAGGAAGTAAAATCATCTAATTGGGTGAGTGATTGATAGAGGATGAGGATATGATAAAAAGAAGGATCAATGCAGGATGGCTCCACAAACTGGGATGCAGAATAAAGAAAGAAAAGCAGAATGAGCCTGGGGAAGGTTGAGACTGCAAATTCAGTTTAGAAACCATTCAGTTTAAGGTGGCTATGTGACATCCAGGAAGCAGTGGCCAGTTGGCAACTGGTCTAGCAGTCTGAGGCTCAATTCCCAGGTTAAAACTAGAGATAAAGATATTGACAGAGGGGATATCTGCATATCCATGATGGCTTAAGCCCTTGTACGGGATGGAAGCCCCAAGGAGAATGGAAAGAGTAAGAAGATAAGAGAGTAAAGAATAAAACCCTGGGGAACACTAATATTTAAAAAGTGAACAGAGTAAGAACTTGCAAAGGACATGGAGAAGGACTATCAGATGGGTAGAAGACAAAAAAGCAGAGTGTGATGTTCTGGAAACCAAGAGAGGACATGGTGCCCAGTGCTGCTCAGTGCAGAGAGTTAAGAAAGACAATAACTGAAATGCAGGCATCTCATGCCCATCTAGAGGTCATCTATGGCCTGGGCAAAGCAGGTTTCTACTAAAGGGCTGGGCATGGAAGCCAATGAGCTGAGACAAAAATGGGATGAAAGGAAGTGACGGCACAGCCTTCAGCATTGTCAGGGGTTGCTGTAACACCAGAAGCCATATCTCATTATTTCTAGATCTTCTGCTTCTCTTTCAATTTTTCTTACACTGACTTTAGTACTCCTAGGTTCTAGAGCCTGCTCTGATCAGGACTTGAAGCCCTATAATAACAAAGTCACAGTTTTCAAAAGAAAGACCAGCAGTGCTCTAATGTCAAAGTAGTATTGTAGGGCCAGTCACCCAAACTTGTAAAATGAAATCTCACCCTTCTACATTGTCAATAATCAGGGTCATCTGAGAAGCCCAAACTCACTACTGCTTCCTGTTTCAGGCCACCGCCATTTCTCTCTGGATCACAACAAGAGACTCTCTGCACCCTCTACCCCTTACGTCTATATGCCACACAACAGCCAGAACATTCCTACTGAGAAGGAAATCAGATCAGGTCTACCCCTTGCTCAAAGCCATTCAATGTCTTCCCATTTCACCTGGAATAAATTCTAGTCTTTACCACTGTGTAAAAGCCCTAAATAATCTGGCCCCTGCCTAACTCTTTGAACTCATTTCCTATAATTCTCCCCCTTGCTGCTACTGTTTGGTCACACAGGCCTCCTTGCTGCTCCTCCAACACAGCCAGCACATGTCTGCCTCAGGAACTAGGCAATTCTTTTGACTAGAATTCTCTTTCTCTAGAAATTTGCATGAATTCCTTCCCAACTTCATTTAGTATTCTGTTTATATTTCATAGACAGATATAGATTAGATAGATAGATAGATAGATAGATAGATGATAGATATATCTATTTCTGCATCTGTCTTTCAATCCAAATATATGGTAGATATGTCTATTTCTATATCAATGAAGAATATAAGCTCTATGGTGGTATAAACTTTGTCTATATCTCTAGCTCTTAGCACAGTTTTGGGCATTTAATGCACAATTGTTAAGTGAATAAGAAAATGAATACCTAAATGCAGCTACAAAAAATCAGTCCCCAAACCCGAAACAGAAAAGAATGAACCAAACAGAAACTAAGCACAGATATCAATCCTCTGACAGATACGTACCAAATACTTCCAATGTGTCTAGCATCATGTTAGACACAAGGTAGACATACAAGAATTCTGGTCCATGCCCATATTAAGCAGGCAGTTCGGTTGAATAGACATATTACATAATTAGTGAATGAGACAGTTTATAGAAAAGTACTGGCAGTCTTTAAATTAAAACTCTAATTAGTTCGTAATTTGTATTGCCTTGCTCTGAGTCACTGGATTTTTCCTACACCCATCACGGCTCCTATCCTCTACCATAAATGTGTCCTTCTCCATGGCTCTCCCTGACAGCACCAACAACTAGAGCCCTGGCTCACCACCTAGCTAACTTCCTCAGTGGAGGAGTCTTCGCATCTTGCTACTTAGGAATTTCCCAGGCACTGGCCTCCTCCTTTCTGGCCTAACATCTGCCCCTTTCAAGGCTGACAGAAACTCAGGGATATAAACAAAGGATGCAGACCTGTTGCTAGTGCCACATCTGTCTGATACATGCAAGTAACTGGGACTAGTTAATGACTTAAGCTATCTGTTTCACGTCGATTGCAAAGGTTTTTAACACCAATATATTATGAAAATGTGTGCCTATTATCTGTCCATTAGTCAGAAATTACCTATGTGGTTATTAACATTATCTCATTGACCCTAATAAGACATGAAAAAGAAAGTGAGAAATATATTGACCCATTTTCCTCTGAATAGAATGATGCAGAAAGAGGTGGATTTCTAAGGATCAAACTATTGGGAAAAGAGGTCAGGTCTCCTGAAGCTTGATTCTGTGCACCTCCTCTTTATGGTCACCATTGATTTCTGAATGGGGTCTCAAGGTTTAGTAGTGAAGAAAGAAGAGCAGAGTCAATAATTTTGATTTCTTGACAAGGCCTTTGCCTCAGTAGTAGATTTTCCTTCAAACAAATCTCTTGGAAGAAAAGTCTCATCAGATTACCCCACTAATTTGGAAAACATATCATATGCATATACATTAACTCAAATATGAAACCAGCAGAAGTGATGATCAGACTACAGTAACAGACTGAAGAATCTTTTCTTTTGTTAGATAAAAAAGTTGATATAGTAATGATTGACCTCATTCACAATAGTCAGCCAACCCTATGCAATGACTCTCATAATACCAAAGAAAATAAATATGATACAATGTTTTGATATCTCCTAAAGCAGGAGGTTTAGTCTAGTTTACATATATTCTTTTCTAAATTCAGAGGAGAGAATAGATTCATTCATTCAACTAACATATATTAAGCACATGTAAATAAAGAACACTTAAAAGTAAATACAGTGAAAGAGAAGGGATATGAAGAAGGTATAATTTTCTTGCACCGGCATTTCTGTGAAGCATTTCTGAGAAGTAGACACAGAAACAAGAAATGACACCAAAATCATCCATGGAAGGAGCAAAATACTATAACATAAGTTAAGCCAATAAGAAGAGATAATATGTAAAATTTTTTAAAAGGCCATCTGTTCATTTTACAATTATTTCCTGAGCATCTACAACATTCCTAATACTGTGAAGCATAAGACAAAGGTACTACTTTGACAGATCTTAAAATTTACCAGAGAAGATAGAATATACACATTAAAGCTAAATAAAAATAAATGCAGTATTATATTATTTGCCAGTCAAATGGAAAAGTAGTCTGTGATTTTCAAGCATTTGGAGAGGAAGTCACTCTGGATTGGTGAAACTGGAGGGAGTTTCTTGGAGGAGGCAGGAATTAATCTGGCATCAGATGAAGCATAAAATTTAAACATGTGAAGAGGAAACTCATTCCAAGCAATGAAAGCAAATGAAAATAAGTTCATGTAGTTGAGAAAGGATATGGTGTGTGTTAGTAACGCTTGCTATGATCACAAAATTGCAATAATCTTAGTGGTGAAACAAAATTAAACTTTATTTCTTGTTCATATAGAGTTCAATACAGATGTTCTCAGTTCCCAGTGAGTGAGTCACCTTCTGCCTAGTCATTTAAGGACCTAACTCTTGTTGTGTTGTGGCTCTGTTCTCCTTTGGGTCTTTGACATCTTCTCCCTTAAGTTGGTGAATGGGAACGACAAAGAGTAAGGATGGATTATACATGCAAAAATGTCATGTGCCAGACCTAGAAGTGATATATCTCACTTTTGCCCACATTCCTTTGACTAAAACTCAGACCTAACACGTACTGCAAGGGAAGCCTCATTGAATGTCCAAGAGACAAGGAAGTAGGCTGTGGTGGACACATAGCGGTCTCTGCCATATCATGTTTGGGGGAAAGTTGATTTATTTAGCTAGAGCAGAAGGTTACAGAGATAGAAGATGAAACAAATGATGGAGACGTATATGACACAAGACTGCTCTCTAGGAGCTTAGGAAAGAATAATAGACACAAAAAGTTCAAAAACAAACAAAAGACTGATGGATTCTCCTGAGAGTGATGCATAAAATAGACAGGAGGGAGATTCATGGTATTAGGAGGTTACTCAGAGTGGCAAGGTTGGGAAAGGTTTCAAGAAAGATGTGAAGAAAAAGCTGAGTCTTTAAGGATAAATTCAGAGAGGTAGACAGTATGTGAGTGGATATCTCAGGTAGGATAGGCATAGACAGATGTGTAAAAAAGAGACAGTAAGCAATAATACAAATGAGGAGGAGGACAAACAATGTGAGCTAGGGCAGAGGGATAATTGTAAAGCTGATAGAGTCAGATAAATGGCATTTATCAATGGGTGTTTTCTGGCATTGGAAGCAGGGGGACAATTCTTCATTTGTAGGACTACCAAACGTTGCAGAACTTTTAGCATCCCTAACCCCCACCCATCAAATGCTGGTACTGCTCCCAGGTATTTGTAATTATGAAAATTCCTGCATACTTCCATACCTCCTTCCTGGGGGTAGGGAAGGAGCAATAATGCTTCTATTGAGGGCACTGGCCAGCAATTAAGGAAAGATGAGGAAATCTTTGGTTCAGGGTCCTGAATGTGAGGCTAAAGAGGTTAAGGCAGATAAAATAGGAAACAAGAAGTGACTATGGGCTTTAACTGGGGCTTGTGCTGAAAACAGTTTTCTAATCACTTACTTCTAGCCTTGATGTCCAAGATGACGGCACCACTAATTCAAAATTATGTTTCTGACTTAACTTGCGGCATTAACTCACAAAAGACTTACACCCAAATGAAGTCGATTAATCCAAGTGTCACATATGGGCATTCAAATATTAAAGAATAAATTCCTGAAAATTCAGGACACTTCTAAATTAAGACCACTATATCAGTCTCTTACCTCCTGAAGCTAGAATGGTATGTAGATGAAAGTAATTTCCCCTAATGAAAGAAATCAATCTGGCAAGAAAACCAGATAAGTTAAAGTAATTTGAAAGTGTCTACATTTCCTGCCCACTCAGCCTTATTTTCTAAATTTTTTTACTATTTAGAGAGCCACTACAATTGCTTCAGGCATGTCAGGCCCTTCCACACAGCACGTCTTCCCTTGATGCCAAAACCATTGGAAATGGTTTTCAATAGGATTGCTGATTTGCCAAACTACACTTTTGTCCTCTTCGCCTTTGCCCCTTGAGTGGCCCTTTAAAATAAGCGATTTTAGCGAAGAGCCTGCTGAGTGAAACAGAGCTAACCCATTGGCCGGGATTGCCTTCTACCCCACAATCACAGAAACTGGCTGGACCCTCATAGCACTGATATGCGACAATCAGAGTTAGGTCAGATGCACTTGCAGGCCTGATAGGAAATGTCACTCAGAGATGCCTCAGCTGCAAGACAGAGAGCTCAAAATTGGTGTTTGAAAATAACCATGATGAGACCCAGAGACAGAGCACTTGAAAGGTTTGAAGGGACAAAGGACAGATTTACAAAAAACAATCCCAAGGGACTGTCTCTCATAAAGAAAAACAGGCAATAATTTTCCCAAACTAAATGAGTTCTTTTAAAGTTCACGGATAGTTTTTTTCTGAGGTTTTCAAGAGCAAAATATGGAGATGAACAAGGCTTCTCCCTCTTTTGAAAATTCAGATACTCCCCAAGAGGGCTCTGATGTAATTATTGGGACATCAAAGTCAATTACTTCAATCAGATTATTTACCTCCTTCTTTTCCAGGGAAATGCTCTCTGTTGAGGGAATGGGGCTTTTGATTGAGAAAGAGAAGAAATAGATAACTTTGACATATGTAAAATTCTAAGGTTTAGGGCTTTGGGAGGACCTGCTCTTTAGGAAAATGGGAAAGTAGGAGTTAGGAGTGAGATGGAGAAATGAAGGAGAATGTCCCGTCCACACATGTCTCTCACTACCTCTGGAAACACAGTAAAGGGGATTATTTTTGTTTGAAAGTAAAAGAGAACTACCATTCATTCTGCTTACAAACATTTATGAGATGTTTACTTGGTACCAGGAAGTACCAGCTTTGTGAATATCCAATAATAAGTAAGAGAAGCAACGAACAAAAACCCTCCTGCAAACAAAAACCCTCCTGCTCTCATTGGAAAGCAGGAAAAAATGATGTAATCAAATGGGAAAATTTACAGCTTCTATGTACAGAAGTTTGGGAGGAATGCTAAAGAAGGCTGGGGCTTAGTCAGAAAGATGGAGCTTATGAGAAGAAAGAAAGGCCTTAGGGACAAGCCTGGGTGGAGGCAAAGGTGAGGAAGCTAAGATCAGATGGCCATGATGTCCTCAGTAAGGCTGGAGGCATTTGCTGAGAGTAAAGTTTGAGAAGGAAGAGAACAAATAAGTGCTGAAATACAGTAGATGTGTTCTTCATCCTAAGTCTACTGGTTTGCCTGCATTTTATCCACTGGAGGTATGTGTTCTTGTAGCAGTCTTTTGAATGAGCTCATGTGCATGCATTTGATAAAATGCTCATATAAGCCTGGTATTTTCACCTCCCTGAACCTTCTATGATATTCCAACAACCTGTTAAGTTCTCCTTTTGGGTTTAGCAATCTGTGCACTTTCTGATCTTTCATGAATTCCTCTACGAGTCCCTTTGGAATCAACTACTCTGTCTTTGGTATACACCAACAAATGATAATTAAATACCTGAAAAACTACACATAAAATTTAAATAGCAATTTTACTGGAAAATTCAGCCCTAAATGCTCTACTCCTTGTGTTTCTCAAATACTCCAAACATGCTCCCACCTTGGGGCATTTGCACTTGCTATTTCCTCTGGATAGCCTCCCAGAGAGAAATACAAGGTACTCCTTCATCTTCTCTTCCATTAAGTATTGCTCAAATGTTACTACTTCAGCAAGGCCAACCCTGAAACGCTTCTTAAATTGCAACCTTACAGCGTTTTCATCCTCCTTGCGCTCCTCTATTTTCTCCCCAGTACTTACCACCTTCAATATACTATGTAATTTACTTTTTAAATTACATATGTCTCTCCATTCCCTGCCAAGTATGAAAGCTTTGTAGGCATGTATTTCTTTTCTTTTCCTGCTATATTCATAACCCGGAACAGTGCCTGATACTAAATAAATTATTTGTTGAAAGAATGAATGATAGCTATGGCTCATTCTACCTCTCAAAAAGGGAGTCTGAAAAAGCCCCTCTTAGTAGCATATCTGGCTTCCAAAATCTTTGGTAATGGGTTCTAGATTACCATGCTTATTACTATGTTATAAGCAACATAGCCAATATATATTGAATTTGTTTATTGAGAACTCTCATCAAAGCAACAAAAGGCAGCATATAAAATAAAGAGAGAGAAAGAGAGGAAGAGGAAGTAGAAAAAGGAGATGAAAGAGGAGGAAAAAAGGAGGAGGAGGAGAAGAAAGAAGAGTGAGGGAAAGAAATTGTCACAAAGTCAAGGGAGGAGTCATCTTGTAATGAGAAAAACAGCATGTAATGAGAAACAAAAGAAGACTCAGGATGTGAGAAAGTGGCAAACTGGCTGTCCTTTGCCACTTTCCTGCCCTTCATGCGCCTGAGAACAATGGGATAAAGGGGCATGCTCCCCCTGGGCCCCAAGCCTCCATTTGCTAACCTTGTTTGCCACTTTGACTGTGGGAAGGACTGTCTGTGCTCTTGTAGCTGTGCTTTAATTGAACTGGGCAAGATCAGGTAGATTGATTACCCATTTGGCAAAATGCTCACAGGGATTTCCTCAGAAAATTAAATGCACTGTAGACTACATATTGACAGAGACAAAATGCTCCTTTGAAGTGCATGTTAGGCTGCTTAAGAGTTGTTTTTATTGGGTCTTGTATTCAAGACCCTGAATTTCAGTGCATGTGTTTTCCTAATCGGAGTAAAGCTTTACAATTATGTCAAGAGATTCGATATACAAATAGTAGCTTTATATTCAACTTAATGCATCCAGTGCACAAAGCAAGGTCAACTTTTACTTTTCTGGAGATGTTTTAAATTCCGTAGGCCTCATTACCTTCCAACAAAACACAAACTGGAAAGTCTACAGTTGTTTTATTGTATATAACCCTCCTGCTACCACCTTACCCCACCAAAAGAAAAAAAAATAATAATAAAACTTTATTTGAAGTTCTAAAGAGCTTTTATCCCACTTCACATCAGAGGATATTTTAAATCCGGGGGTTGAAGATGAGTGGTAACATGTTTGCTTAATCCATACTCCAGTTGACACCACCATTTGACACCATACCGATGCTGGCAATGGTGTATGGCTATCTACTTTACATTGGGGGCTGTGTATGGACTTTATGTAGTGCTAAGAAATGGGCTTTCATATCTCATTGCACAGCTGACTATAACCTTGGATATAGTCGACTCTAAAATGGATATTTTATATCCATTTTGTTAGGAATAGCAAAGAGTACATGAAGTACCTAACATGGTCTTCTCGTATTGTTGGGTCTCAACAAGAAATGATTTCAATCTACCTTTCCATACCTGACTTTCTCATTTTTATAATTTTTTCTCTTATTCAAGGTCATCATAGATACCAGGTTCTATACATTCCTACCTCTTTTCGACCCTAGGCTATCTCACTCAATGTAATAAATGGGACTGGGATGCTGAGGTCAGCACAGGTCTGCAAAAATGCCCTCATCAGACGGTAAGCAACTGATCTACATTTTAGGAGAAGATTGCCTCATCCAAGTAAAAACAGTCCCTGTTTAGTTTCCATTTTGAAGGGAATGCAGCCTTACAAATGTTTGTAACTTTATCCAGTAAAAACTGTAAAATATTAACCTGTTGATCTCTACCTGGTTAAAATTTCCACCACATAAATACCAATGACAATACTTTATATCAATTACTGTTAACTAGAAACTTATAGAAACCTTCACAGGAAGTATCAGGAAAGTGTTCATAATAATTAGAATGAATACCATCTATTTACTACTATGCACCAGAAAACATGTTATCATTTAACTCTTACTTTAAAAATTGAGGTCTGTCTATTCCTAACCTTTACCACTGTAAAGATAAGACACATACTAATAAGGTTATGATAGAAGGAAATAAAAATGAGAATACAGAAAAGAAAATTAACAATAGGAAAATAATGACAAGGCCAAAGTTAGTGTTAGAAAAGACCAGCAAAATTGTCTGGTCTTGACTACATCATGAAAAAAAAAAGAGAGAGATAATACAAATTACCAATATCAGGACGAAAAAGGAGGTTTTCATTAAAGGTTGTACACACATTAAAAAATATAAGAGGGTAATATTATAAACAGCTTTATGCTAACAAATTGTACAGCTTAAATGAAATAAACAAATTTCTCAAAATATACACTTGTTAAACTGACACAAGATAAAACAGAAAATTGGAAGACCCACATACCTGCTGGTAAAGAAATTGAATTTATTATCAAAAACTTTTTCACACAGAAAACTCTAGGCTCAGGTGGTTCTACTGATGAATTCTATCAGACATCTAAGGAGGAAATAAAACCAAATGTACACAACCTCTGAGAAAAAAAGAAATCACTTTCCAATTAATTTTTATGAGGCCAGAATAAAACTAATAGCAAAACCTGAATAAAACATTACATAGAGAGAGGGAACAATATCTTTCAAGAACAAAGTGTAGACTCACTTAACAAAAATGTTAACTAAAATAGGTCCGGTCATATGTAAATAGGATATTGCATTATGATATAGTGGTATGTATTCTAAGAATGCAATGTAAGTATAACATTTAAAAATAAATGTGATTCAACACATTAACAAAATGGTTGAGTAAAGCTATTTTATTACATCAATAGATGCACAGAAAACACTTGACTAAATTTCTCTTTTTTGAGTTTCTTTGATTTGTTTTTGGGTACATGCACTTTCAGGTTTGTCTGTTTGTTTTTATTTTCCCCACCTTTATAAAGCTTTAATTGATAAAAATTGTATATCTTTATGGTGTACGATGTGATGTTTTGATATGTGTATACATTATGAAATGGTTAAATCAAGGTAGATAACATGTCCATCATCTCACATACTTCATTTTGTGTGATGAGAATATTTAAGATTTACTACTTCCAGAATTTTCAAGAATACTATATATCATTATTACTATAGATACCATGCCGCACAGCATATCTCCAGAACTTATTCATCTTTTCTAAATGAAACTTTGTACCCTTTGGCAAATATCTTCCAATTCTCCCCCAAAACATTTGACAAATTGTAATGGCAATTCATATTTTTAAATCAAATAAAATGAAGAATTGAAGAAAATTCATTAAGATGATCAATGGTTTTGATAAAAATGAAAAATTGTCATCATACTTAATGATGATTAAATACTTTTCCTATAAGATACAAACAAGGCAAGGATGCCCACTTTCACTGTTCTGATTCAACATTTTACTTAGGTCATGGCCAGGGCAAGTGAAGAAAAAGAAATAAATAAAAGGCTCAAAAATTTAAAACGAAGTAAAGCTGTCTAATTGCAAATTACATGATTGTTGTTGTTATTTTGAGATAGAGTGTCACTCTGTCACCCAGGCTGGAATGCAGTGGCATGATCTCAGCTCACTGCAACCTCCGCCTCCCAGATTCAAGCAATTCTCCTGCCTCAAACACCTGAGTATCTGGGATTACAGGTGCACACCACCTTGCTCAACTATTTTTAGTAGAGACAAAGTTTTGCCATGTTGGCCAGGCTGGTCTTGAACTCCTGACGTAAAGAGATCCACCCACCTTGGCCTTCTGAGGTACTGGGATGACAGGCATGAGCCACTATGCCCAGAGACATGATTGTTAACACAGAAAATTCTAATAAATTTGCAAAACATTTAATATAACTCATAAGTGCACTTAGCAAAATTGTAGAATATAAAGATAATATACAAAATTAATTGTATTTTACATAGTAATAGCAATTACAAAATTTAATTAAAAACAACTCTACTTCCAATGTCATCAAAAATCACAAAATACTTAAATAAGTTTAAGATAATACCTGTAAAATGAAAACTACAAACATTGAAGAAAAATTTAAAATGTAAGTAAGAGAAATGATATACCATGTTCATTGATTATAAAACTAATATTTTTAAGATGTCAGTTATTGGCAAACTGATCTCCACAATTCTTCACAAATTATTTGAAAGCAAGTCTAATAGTAATCCCAACAGACTTATTTGTAGAAACTGTTAATCTCATCCTAAAGTGTATATGGAAATGCAAGACCTGAAAATCCAAAGCCAATATTGAAAAAAAATTAAGTTACAGAATTTTTACCACATGATTTCAGAATTATAAAGCTTTTGTAACCAAGGAAGGTGTTACTGCCATAAGAGTCAGTAAAGTGATGATTGCATCATGGGGCAGAATATAAATCAGAAATATACCCACACTTATATGGTCATTTAATTTTTGGTAAAAATCAAAGTAACCTAATATGGTAAGGAATCTCTACTTAACAAATGATGAAAAACTAGATATGAATATGTGAAAAAACTTTCACCCTGACCTCACACAATACATAAACATTAATTTATAATAACTCCTAGTCCCAAAAGTGAAAACTAAAACTAATAAGACAATATCATTGTAACTTGGGAGTAAGAAAAGCTTTCTTAGACTGGACACAGAAATCAATAAGCATAAAAAGAAAGAAAAGACAAATTAGGCTTCATCAAAATTGAAAATTTCCGCTCATTCAGAAAACATTAAGAAAAAAAATAGGCAAGCCATAAGGTGGAAGAAAATATTTGTAAAACTGGTATTTGACAGACTGATACCTAGTTAATATAAAAAAAAATCCTACAACTCATTAATAAAAAGAGAACTCTTGCTTCTGCGTGCTAAGCTCAAGCACATCTTCACTGTTCCATATCCTACGTTTAATGAGGCCCACATGGCTCTGCCATAGCTTCTGTTGTCTTGTTACTTACAGGTACTGGGAGATCTACAGGGAGGGCTCCAGGACATTCTAGAATCTGGGAAACACATTTAAAACCAAAGATAGTGAATGCCTGCATGGAGACTGGCACCCTTGCACCTGTCAGTGCCCCATTTCAGTCAATAAGCATGTGCTGTGCTGCTCCTGCTGCTGCTGCTGCTGCTGCTGCTGCTGCTGCTGCTGCTAGAACATGGAAATGTCCATGAATTCTGCTGCCACCACCTGAAGAAGTGCCTTGACTGGTGCAACCCATCATAGTGTTGTTACCAGAGGTCTGCAAACACCTTGGCCACTCCAGCACAGCAGGTTTCTAACCTCAAGTGTCCAGAAAACAAAGCTGGCAGGCCCTCAGAATTAGAGCACAGAGCATAGGAGTCCTGAACTGATATTCGTCCCCCTAATCTTCAACCAGTTGACTGAACTCATCTTAGACCAAAATCAAAGCCCCTAAAACATCTAAGAGGATAAAAGGCGGGGATGGAAAGCCTATTCAAATGACACCAACTTCAAAGACTGAAGTAACATCAGCCCACAAAGATGAGAAAGAATCAGCACAATAACTCTGGCAACTCAAAAAACCAGAGTGTCTTCTTACCTCCAAACAACCACACTAGTTCCCCAGCAATGATTCTTAACCAGGCTGAAATAGCTGAAATGATAGAAAAAGAATTCAGAATATGAACAGGAATGAAGATTGTACAAATCTGTTCTCACACTCCTATAAGGAAATACCTGAAACTGGGTAAATTATAAAGAAAAGAGGTTTAATTAGCTCATGGTTCCACAGGCTGTACAGGCTTCTGCTTCTGGGGAGGCCTCAGAAAACCTATAATCATGGTGGAAGGTAAAGGTGAAGCTGGCACATCTTACATGGCTGAATCAGGAAGAAGAGAATAAAGGGGAAGGGGCTATACACTTTTAAACACCCAGATCTTGTGAGAACTCTCTCACTATCACATGAACAGCAAAGGGGAAGTCTGCCCCCAGGATCCAATCACATCCCACTAGGCCCCACCTCCAACATTACAGATTACAATTTGACATGAGATTTAGGCAGGGACACAAATCCAATCCATATCATTCTGCCCCAGCTTCTCCCAAATCTCATGTCTTTCTCACATTGAAAAATACAATTGCCTCTTCTCAACAGTCCCCCAAAGTCTTTACTCATTTCAGCATTAACTCAAAAGTCCGCAGTCCAAAGTCTAATCTGACACAAGGCAAGTCCTTTCTGCCTATAAACCTGTAAAATCAAAAACAAGTTAGTAACTTCCAAGATACAATGCGAGTACAGGCATTGAATAAATATGCCTGTTCCAAAAGGGAGAAATCGACCAAAACAAAGCAGCTACAGGCCTCAAGCAAATTCAAAACCCAGCAAGGCAGTCATTAGATCTTAAAGCTTGAAAATAATGTCCTTTGACTTCATGTCTCACCTCCAGGCCACACTGATACGAGGGATGGACTCCCAAGGCCTGGGCAACTCTGCCCCTGCAGCTTCTCTCAAGGGTTGACATTGAGTGCCTATGGCTTTTCAAGGCACATGGTGCAAGCTGTCAGTGGATTTACCATTCTGAGGTCTGGAGGATGGCGGCCCTCTTCTTACAGTTCCACTAGGCAGTGTCCCAGTGGGGACTCTGGGTGGGGTCTCTAACCCCACATTTCCCCCTCCACACTGCCTTAGTAGAGGTATTCCATGAGGCCATCCTTGTAGCAGACTTCTGCCTGAACATCCAGGCATTTCCATACATCCTCTGAAATCTAGAGGGAGGCTCCCAAGCCTCAGTTCTTGCCCTCCATGCACCCACAGGCTGAATGCCACAGGCAGTGTCCTGAGACATAGCTGGGGCCTTTTTAGCCATGCTGGAGCTGGAATGGCTAGGATGCAAGAATCAGTGTCCCAAGGTTGCACAGGGGAGCAGGGCCCTAGGCTGGGTCCATGAAACCATTCTTTCCTCCTAGGCCTCTGGGCCTGTGATTGGAGAGGCTGCCACGAAGGTGTCTGAAATGCCTTCAAGGCACTTTCCCCATTGTTGTGACTATTAACATTCCACTCCTCTTTACATGCCTCCCCATAAAATGAGATATTATTTTCTACCACATGGTCAGGCTGCAAATTTTCCAAACTTTTATGCTCTGCTTCCCTTTTAATTTCCAGTTGCAGATCATCTATTTGCTCATGCACAGGAGCATATGCTGTTAGAAGCAGCCAGGCTATTTTTTGAAGGTTTTGCTGTTTAGAAATTTCTTCCACCAGATACTTACATCATCTCTCTCAAGTTCAAAGTTCCACAGATCCCTGGAGCAGGGGCACAATGCCACCAGTCTCTTTGCTAGAGCATAGAAGGAGTGACCTTTACTTTAGTTCCCAATAAGTTCCTCATCTCCATATGAGACCACCTCAGCCTGGACTTCATTGTCGATATCACTATCAGGATTTTGGTCAGAACAATTTCACAAGTCTCTAGGAAGTTTCAAACTTCCTCTCATCTTCCTGTGTTCTTCTGAGCCCTGAAAACTCTTCCAACCTCTGCCTATTACCCAGTTCCAAATCTGCCTCCACATTTTCAGGTATCTTTATAGCAATGCCCCACTTCCCCATACTAATTTGCTGTATTAGTCTGTTCTCACACTGCTATAAAGAAATACCAGAAACAGGGTAATTTACAAAGAAAAGAGGTTTAATTAGCTCATGGTTCTGCAGAATGTACAGGCGTCTGCTTCTAGGGAGACCTCAGGAAACTAACAATAATGGTGGAAAGTGAAGGAGAAGCTGACACACCTTTCATGGCCAGAACAGACAGAAGAGCGTGAAGGGGGAGGTGCTACACACTTTTAAACAACCAGATCTCATAAGAACTCACTCACTCTAACAAGAACAGCAAAGGGGAGGCCTGCCTCCATGATCCAATCACATCCCACCAGGCCCTGTCTCCATCATTGGAGATTACAATTTGACATACAATTTGGGCAGAAACACAAATCCAAACCATATCAAAGATGATTGAGATTCAATAGACAGTCAAAATCATATCCAAGGATTCTAAGAAATGTAATAAAATAATACAGGAGATGAAAGATGAAATGGCCATTTTAAGAAAGAACCAGGCCAGGAATGGTGGCTCACACCTGTAATCCCAGCAATTTGGGATACCGAGGTGGGCAGATCACTTGAGGTCAGCAGTTTGAAACAAGCCTGGCCAACATGGCAAAACCCCATTTCCACTAAAAATACTAAAAATTAGCCAGGCATGATGGCATGTGCCTGTAATCCCAGCTACTTGGGAGGCTGAGGCAGGAAAAGCACCTGAACCCAAGACACAGAGGTTGCAGTGAACCAAGATCATGCCACTGTACTCCAGCCTGGGTGACAGAGTGAGACACTGTCTCAAAAAAAAAGAAAAAAAAAAGAAACAAACTGATCTGATAGATCAGGAAATGGAAAGCTCACATCAAGAATTTCAGAATACAATCACAAGTATTAACAGTAGAATAGACCAAGCTGAGAAAAGAATCTCAGAGTATGGACAAAAATAAATAAATGAAGAATGAACAAAATCTCTGAGAAATATGGGATTATGTGAAGAGACCAAATCTATGACTCACTAGCATCCCTGAAAGAGAGGGAGAGAAAGCAAGTAACTCGGAAAATATATTTCAGGATATCGTCCATGAAAATTTCCCCAACCTTGCTAGAGAGGCCAACATTCAAAGGAAATGCAGAGAACCCCTGTGAAATACTACACAAGAATACCATCCTCAAAACAAATAGTCATCAGATTCTCCAAGGTCAAAAAGAAAAAAAAAATATGTTAAAGGCAGCTAGAGAGAAGAGGTAGGTCATCTACAAAGAGAACCCCGTTAGGCTAACAGCAGATCTTTCAGCAGATCCTACAATCCAGAAGAGATGGGGGCTCATATTCAGCATCCTTAAAGAAAATAATTTCCAGTCAATAATTTCATATTCAGCCCAACTAAGCTTCATAAACAAAGGAGAAATAAGATCCTTTTCAGACAAGCAAATGCTAGGGGAATTTGTAACCATCAGACCTACCCTACCTTACAAGAGATCTTGAAGGCAGTGTTAAACACAGAAAGGAAACATCACTACCAGCTACTACAAAAACATACTTGACTACATAGACCAGTGACACTATAAAGCAACCACAGAAACATATCTGCAAATAAAAATCTAAAAACATGATGACAAGATCAAGTCCACACATATCAACACTAACCTTGAATGTAAATGGACTAAATAACCCAATTAAAAGGCACAGACTGGCAAGTTGAATAAAGAACTGGACCCAATGGTATGCTGTCTTCCAGAGACCCATCTTATATGCAGTGACACACATAGTCTCCAAGTAAAGGGGCGGAGAAAAATCCACCAAGCAAAAGGAAAACAGAAAAAAAAAGCAGAGGTTACTATTCTAATTTCAGACAAAAGAGACTGTAAACCAACAGAGATAAAAAAAAAAAAAAGACAAAGAAGTACATTACATAATGGTAAAGGGCTCAATTCAACAAGAAGACCTAACTATCCTTAATATACATGCACGCAACGCAGGAGCACCCATATTCATAAAGCAAGTTCTTAGATACCTGTGAAGAAATTTAGATAACCACACAATAATAGTGGGAGACTTGAACACCCCATTGACAATATTAGACAGACCATCGAGGCAGAAAACTAGCAGAATTATTTGGGACCTGAACTCATCACTTGACAAAGTGGACCTAACAGACATCTACAGAATTCTCCACACAAAATACTTTCTTCTCATCTGCACATAGCACATACTTTAAAATCAACCACACAGTTGGGCATAAAACAATCCTCAGCAAATTCATGAAAAACAAAATCATACTAAGGCCGGGTGCGGTGACTCACACCTGTAATCCCAGCACTTTGGGAGGCCAAGGTGGGCAGATCACAAGGTCAGGAGATTGAGACCATCCTGGCTAACACAGCGAAACCTCATCTGTACTAAAAATACAAAAAATTAGTCGGGCATGGTGGCAGGCACCTGTAGTCCCAGCCACTCGGGAGGCTGAGGCAGGAGAATGGCGTGAACCTGGGAGGTGGAGTTTTCAGTGAGCCGAGATTGCTCTGCTGCACTCCAGCCTGGGCGACAGAGCGAGACTCTGTCTCAAAAAATAAAAATAAAAATAAAAACAAAATCATACCAACCACACTCTCAGACAACAGCACAACAAAAATAGAAATCAATGCTAAGAAAATTGCTGAAAACCATAAATTACATGGAAATTTAAAAACCTGCTCCTGAATGACTATTGGGTTAGTAATGAAATTAAGGCAGAAATCAAGAAATTCTATGAAACTAATGAAAACGAAGATACAATACAGAATCTCTGGGACACAACTAAAGCATTGTTAAGAGAAAGTTTATAACACTAAATGTCCACATCAAAAAGTTAGAAAGATCTCAAATTAAGAACTTAACAACTAGAGGAACTAGAGAAACAAGAGCAAACCAACCCCAAAGCTAGCAGAAGACAAGAAATAACTAAAATCAGAACTGAACTTAAGGAAATTGAGACACAACAAACCATACAAAAGATCAGTGAATCCAGGTACTAGTTCTTTATAAGAATTAATGACTGATAGGCTGCTAGCTAGACTAATAAAAAGAAAGGGAGAGAATATCCAAATAAACACCATCAAAAATGACAAAAGGGATATTACAATTGACCCCACAGAAATACTAAAACCCTCAGAATCTAACATCTCTATGTATACAAGCTAGACAATTTAGTAAAAAAATGATAAATTCCTGGAAACAAACAACCTCCCAAGATTGAACCATGAAGAAATTGAATGCATGAACAGATCAATGAGTTCCAAAATTGAATCTGTAATAAAAAGCCTACCAACCAGAAAAAGCCCAGGACCAGAAGGATTGACAGCCAAATTCTACCAGATGTATAAGGAAGAGCTTGTACCACTCCTACTGAAACTATTCCAAAAAACTGAAGAGAATGGACTCCTCCCTAACTCATTCTTTGAGGCCAGAATCATACTGATAATAAAATCTGGTAGAGAAACAACAACAAAAAGAAAACTTCAGGCCAATATCCTTGATGAAAATAGGTGAAAAAATCCTCAACAAAATACTAGCAAACCAAATTCAGCAGCACATTAGAAAGCTTACCCAATGTGATCAAGTAGGTTTTACCTGTGGATAAAAGGTAGGTTTGATATATGCAAATTAATAAATGTGATTTACCACATGAACAGATCTAAAAAAAGAAACATAATCTTCTCAGTAGATGCAGGAAAGGTTTCAATAAAATTCAGCATCTCTTCATGTTAAAAACCCTCAACAAACTAGGCATTGAAGGAACATACTTCAAAATAATAAGAGCCATCCATGAAAAACACACAGCCAACATCATATTGAATGGGCAAAAGCTGGAAGCATTCCACTTGAAAATTAGAACAAGATAAAGATTCCCACTCCCACCTCCCCTATTCAGCATAGTACTAGACGTCCTAGCTAGAACAATCAGGCAAGGGGAAAGGAAATAAAAGGCATCCAAATAGGAAGAGAGGAAATAAAACTATCCCCTTTGGTAGAAGATATGATTCTATACCTAGAAATCCCCATAATCTCTGCCTGAAAGCTCCTTAATCTGATAAACAACTCCAGCAAAGTTTCAGTATACAAAATAAATGTGCATGCAAAAACCACTAGCATTCCTGTACACCAGCGACATCCAAGCTAAGAGCTAAGTCAATAATGCAATGCCATTCACAATAGTTACAGAAAGAATAAAATGCCTAGCAATAAAGCTTTAAAAGGAGGTAAAAGACCTCTATAATGAGAATTTAAAAACACAGATCCAAGAAATCAGAGAGGACATAAACAAATGGAAAAACATGCCATGCTCATGGATAGGAAGAATAAATATCCTTAAAATGGCCATGCTGCCAAGCAATTTACAGATCCAATGCTATTCCTATCAAACTACCAATGACATTCTTTAAAGAATTAGAAAACCCTATTTTAAAATTCATATGAAACCAAGAAAGAACCTGAATAGCCAAGGCAATCCTAAGCAAAAAGAATAAAGTTGGAGGCATCACATTACCTGACTTCAAACTATACAAGGTTACAGTACCCAAAACAGAATGGTATGGTACAAAAATGTAACCGCAGACCAACAGAACAAAATAGAGAGCCCAGAAATAAGGCTGCACATCTACAACCATCTGATCTTTGACAAAACTGACAAAAACAAGAAACGGGGAAAGGACTTACTATTCAATAAATGGTGTTGGGAACTGGACCCCTTCCTTACACCATATAAAAAAATCAACTCAAGATGGACTAAAGACTTAAAGGGAGAATCTAAAACTATCCAAATCCTGAAAAATAATCTACAAAATACCATTCTCAACATAGGACCTGACAAAGATTTTATTACAAACACACTAAAAGAAATTGCAACAAAACCAAAAACTGACAAATGGGATCTAATAAAACTAAAGAACCTCTGCACAGCAAAAGAAATGATCAACGGAGAGGGGAGGAGCCAAGATGGCCAAATAGGAACAGCTCCGGTCTACAGCTCCCAGCGCGAGCCACGCAGAAGACGGGTGATTTCTGCATTTCCATCTGAGGTACCGTGTTCATCTCACTAGGGAGTGCCAGACAGTGGGCGCAGGTCAGTGGGTGAGTGCACCGTGTGCCAGCCGAAGCAGGGGCGAGGCATTGCCTCACTCGGGAAGCGCAAGGGGTCAGGGAGTTCCCTTTCCAGGGGTGACAGACGGCACCTGGAAAATCGGGCCACTCCCACCCGAATACTGTGCTTTTCCGACGGGCTTAGGAAACGGTGCCCCAGGAGAGTATAGCCCGCACCTGGCTCAGAGGGTCCTACGCCCACGGAGTCTTGCTGATTGCTAGCACAACAGTCTGAGATCAAACAGCAAGTCGGCAGCAAGGCTGGGGGAGGGGCGCCCGCCATTGCCCAGGCTCGCTTAGGTAAACAAAGCAGCCAGGAAGCTTGAGCTGGGTGGAGCCCACCACAGCTCAAGGAGGCCTGCCTGCCTCTGTAGGCTCCACCTCTGGGGGCAGGGCACAGACAAACAAAAAGACAGCAGTAACCTCTGCAGACTTAAATGTCACTGTCTGACAGCTTTGAGGAGAGCAGTGGTTCTCCCAGCACGCAACTGGAGATCTGAGAACGGGCTGACTGCCTCCTCAAGTGGGTCCCTGACCCCTGACCCCCGAGCAGCCTAACTGGGAGGCACTCCCCAGCAGGGGCAGACTGACACCTCACACGGCCGGCCAGGTACTCCAACAGACCTGCAGCTGAGGGTCCTGTCTGTTAGAAGGAAAACTAACAGAAAGGACATCCACACCAAAAACCCATCTGTACATCACCATCATCAAAGACCAAAAGTAGATAAAACCACAAAGATGGGGAAAAAACAGAGCAGAAAAACTGGAAACTCTAAAAAGCAGAGTACCTCTCCTCCTCCAAAGGAACGCAGTTCCTCACCAGCAACGGAACAAAGCTGGACGGAGAATGACTTTGACGAGCTGAGAGAAGAAGGCTTCAGACGATCAAATTACTCCGAGCTACGGGAGGATATTCAAACCAAAGGCAAAGAAGTTGAAAACTTTGAAAAAAATTTAGAAGAATGTATAACTAGAATAACCAATACAGAGAAGTGCTTAAAGGAGCTGATGGAGCTGAAAACCAAGGCTCGAGAACTACGTGAAGAATGCAGAAGCCTCAGGAGCCGATGCGATCAAATGGAAGAAAGGGTGTCAGCCCTGGAAGATGAAATGAATGAAATGAAGTGAGAAGGGAAGTTTAGAGAAAAAAGAATAAAAAGAAACGAGCAAAGCCTCCAAGAAATGTGGGACTATGTGAAAAGACCAAATCTACGTCTGATTGGTGTACCTGAAAGTGACGGGGAGAATTGAAACAAGTTGGAAAACACTCTGCAGGATATTATCCAGGAGAACTTCCCCAATCTAGCAAGGCAGGCCAACATTCAGATTCAGGAAATACAGAGAACGCCACAGAGATACTCCTCGAGAAGAGCAACTCCAAGACACATAATTGTCAGATTCACCAAAGTTGAAATGAAGGAAAAAATGTTAAGGGCAGCCAGAGAGAAAGGTGGGGTTACCCTCAAAGGGAAGCCCATCAGACTAACAGCGGATCTCTCGGCAGAAACCCTACAAGCCAGAAGAGAGTGGGGGCCAATATTCAACATTCTTAAAGAAAAGAATTTTCAACCCAGAATTTCATATCCTGCCAAACTAAGCTTCATAAGTGAAGGAGAAATAAAATACTTTACGGACAAGCAAATGCTGAGAGATTTTGTCACCACCAGGCCTGCCCTAAAAGAGCTCCTGAAGGAGGCACTAAACATGGAAAGGCACAACCGGTACCAGCCACTGCAAAATCATACCGAAATGTAAAGACCATCGAGACTAGGAAGAGACTGCATCAACTAACGAGCAAAATAACCAGCTAACATCATAATGACAGGATCAGATTCACACATAACAATATTAACTTTAAATGTAAATGGACTAAATGCTCCAATTAAAAGACACAGACTGGCAAATTGGATAAAGACTCAAGACCCATCAGTGTGCTGTATTCAGGAAACCCATCTCACGTGCAGAGACACACATAGGCTCAAAATAAAAGGATGGAGGAAGATCTACCAAGCAAATGGAAAACAAAAAAAGGCAGGGGTTGCAATCCTAGTCTCTGATAAAACAGACTTTAAACCAACAAAGATCAAAAGAGACGAAGAAGGCCATTACATAATGGTAAAGGGATTAATTCAACAAGAAGAGCTAACTATCCTAAATATATATGCACCCAATACAGGAGCACCCAGATTCATAAAGCAAGTCCTGAGTGACCTACAAAGAGACTTAGACTCCCACACATTAATAATGGGAGACTTTAACACCCCACTGTCAACATTAGACAGATCAACGAAACAGAAAATCAACAAGGATACCCAGGAATTGAACTCAGCTCTGCACCAAGTGGACCTAATAGACATCTACAGAACTCTCCACCCCAAATCAACAGAATATACATTTTTCTCAGCACCACACCACACCTATTCCAAAATTGACCATATACTTGGAAGTAAAGCTCTCCTCAGCAAATGTAAAAGAACAGAAATTATAACAAACTATCTCTCAGATCACAGTGCAATCAAGCTAGAACTCAGGATTAAGAATCTCACTCAAAACCACTCAACTACGTGGAAACTGAACAACCTGCTCCTGAATGACTACTGGGTACATAACGAAATGAAGGCAGAAATAAAGAGGTTCTTTGAAACCAATGAGAACCGAGACACAACATACCAGAATCTCTGGGATGCATTCAAAGCAGTGTGTAGAGGCAAATTTATAGCACTAAATGCCCACAAGAGAAAGCAGGAAAGATCCAAAATTGACACCCTAACATCACAATTAAAAGAACTAGAAAAGCAAGAGCAAACACATTCAAAAGCTAGCAGAAGGCAAGAAATAACTAAAATCAGAGCAGAACTGAAGGAAATAGAGACACAAAAAACCCTTCAAAAAATAAATGAATCCAGGAGCTGGTTTTTTGAAAGGATCAACAAAATTGATAGACCGCTAGCAAGATTAATAAAGAAAAAAAGAGAGAAGAATCAAATAGATGCAATAAAAAATGATAAAGGGGATATCACCACCGATCCCAAAGAAATACAAACTACCATCAGAGAATATTACAAACACCTCTACGCAAATAAACTAGAAAATCTGGAAGAAATGGATAAATTCCTCAACACATACACCCTCCCAAGACTAAACCAGGAAGAAGTTGAATCTCTGAATAGACCAATAACAGGAGCTGAAATTGTGGCAATAATCAATAGCTTACCAACCAAAAAAAGTCCAGGACCAGATGGGTTCACAGCCGAATTCTACCAGAGGTACAAGGAGGAGCTGGTACCATTCCTTCTGAAACTATTCCAATCAATAGAAAAAGAGGGAATCCTCCCTAACTCATTTTATGAGGCCAGCATCATCCTGATACCAAAGCCGGGCAGAGACACAACCAAAAAAGAGAATTTTAGACCAATATCCTTGATGAACATTGATGCAAAAATCCTCAATAAAATACTGGCAAACAGAATCCAGCAGCACATCAAAAAGCTTATCCACCATGATCAAGTGGGCTTCATCCCTGGGATGCAAGGCTGGTTCAATATACGCAAATCAATAAATGTAATCCAGCATATAAACAGAACCAAAGTCAAAAACCACATGATTATCTCAATAGATGCAGAAAAGGCCTTTGACAAAATTCAACAACCCTTCATGCTAAAAACTCTCAATAAATTAGGTATTGATGGGTCGTATATCAAAATAATAAGAGCTATTTATGACAAACCCACAGCCAATATCATACTGAATGGGCAAAAACTGGAAGCATTCCCTTTGAAAACTGGCACAAGACAGGGATGCCCTCTCTCACCACTTCTATTCAACATAGTGTTGGAAGTTCTGGCCAGGGCAATTAGGCAAGAGAAGGAAATCAAGGGTATTCAATTAGGAAAAGAGGAAGTCAAATTGTCCCTGTTTGCAGATGACATGATAGTATATCTAGAAAACCCCATTGTCTCAGCCCAAAATCTCCTTAAGCTGATAAGCAACTTCAGCAAAGTCTCAGGATACAAAATCAATGTACAAAAATCACAAGCATTCTTATACATCAATAACAGACAAACAGAGAGCCAAATCATGAGTGAACTCCCATTCACAATTGCTTCAAAGAGAATAAAATACCTAGGAATCCAACTTACAAGGGATGTGAAGGACCTCTTCAAGGAGAACTACAAACCACTGCTCAAGGAAATAAAAGAGGATACAAACAAATGGAAGAACATTCCATGCTCATGGGTAGGAAGAATCAATATCATGAAAATGGCCATCCTTCCCAAGGTAATTTACAGATTCAATGCCATCCCCATCAAGTTACCAATGACTTTCTTCACAGAATTGGAAAAAACTACTTTAAAGTTCATATGGAACCAAAAAAGAGCCCGCATTGCCAAGTCAATCCTAAGCCAAAAGAACAAAGCTGGAGGCATCACGCTACCTGACTTCAAACTATACTACAAGGCTACAGTAACCAAAACAGCATGGTACTGGTACCAAAACAGAGATATAGATCAATGGAACAGAACAGAGCCGTCAGAAGTAATGCCACATATCTACAACTATCTGATCTTTGACAAACCTGACAAAAACAAGAAAAGGGGAAAAGATTCCCTATTTAATAAATGGTGCTGGGAAAACTGGCTAGCCATACGTAGAAAGCTGAAACTGGATCCCTTCCTTACACCTTATACAAAAATCAATTCACGATGGATTAAAGACTTAAATGTTAGACCTAAAACCATAAAAACCCTAGAAGAAAACCTAGGCAATACCATTCAGGACATAGGCATGGGCAAGGACTTCATGTCTAAAACACCAAAAGCAATGGCAACAAAAGCCAAAATTGACAAATGGGATCTAATTAAACTAAAGAGCTTCTGCACAGCAAAGGAAACTACCATCAGAGTGAACAGGCAACCTACAAAATGGGAGAACATTTTCACAACCTACTCATCTGACAAAGGGCTAATATCCAGAATCTACAATGAACTCCAACAAATTTACAAGAAAGAAACAAACAACCCCATCAAAAAGTGGGCGAAGGACATGAACAGACACTTCTCAAAAGAAGACATTTATGCAGCCAAAAAACACATGAAAAAATGCTCACCATCACTGGCCATCAGAGAAATGCAAATCAAAACCACAATGAGATACCATCTCACACCAGTTAGAATGGCAATCATTAAAAAGTCAGGAAACAACAGGTGCTGGAGAGGATGTGGAGAAATAGGAACACTTTTACACTGTTGGTGGGACTGTAAACTAGTTCAACCCTTGTGGAAGTCAGTGTGGCGATTCCTCAGGGATCTAGAACTAGAAATTCCATTCGACCCAGCCATCCTATTACTGGGTATATACCCAAAGGACTATAAATCATGCTGCTATAAGGACACATGCACACGTATGTTTATTGCGGCATTATTCACAATAGCAAAGACTTGGAATTACAGGCGCCCGACCCAAATGTCCAACAGTGATAGACTGGATTAAGAAAATGTGGCACATATACACCATGGAATACTATGCAGCCATAAAAAATGATGAGTTCACGTCCTTTGTAGGGACATGGATGAAATTGGAAATCATTACTCTCAGTAAACTATCGCCAGAACTAAAAACCAAACACCGCATATTCTCACTCATAGGTGGCAATTGAACAATGAGAACACATGGACACAGGAAGGGCAACATCACACTTCGGGGACTGTTGTGGGGTGGGGGGAGTGGGGAGGGATAGCATTGGGAGATATACCTAATGCTAGATGACGAGTTGGTGGGTGCAGCGCACCAGCATGGCACATGTATACATATGTAACTTACCTGCACGTTGCGCACATGTACCATAGAGCCTAAAGTATAATAATAATAATAATAATAATAAAAAGAAAAAAAAAGAGATTTCTCTGTACTTTGAAAAAAGAAAAAAATAATAAATAAATAAATAAATAAGTAAATAAATAAATTAATTAATTAAAAAAAAAAAGAAATGATCAACGGAATGAACAGACAACCTACAGAATGGGAGAAAATTTTTGCAAACTATGCATCTGACAGAGATCTAATATCCAGAATCTATAAGGAACTTAAATTTGCAAAGCAAAAATCCAACAACCTCATTAAAAAGTGGGCAAAGGACATGAACAGGAACTTTTCCAAAGAAGACATATACTTGGCCAACAAGTATATGAGAAAATGTTCAAAATCACTAATAATTAGAGAAATGCATATCAAAACCACAGTGAGATACCATCTCAAATGAGTCAGAATGGCCACTATTAAAAAGTCAAAAAATAACAGATGGTGGCGAGGTTATAGAGAAAAGGGAACACTTATACATTGCTGGTGAAAGTGTAAGTTAGTTCAGCCATTGTGGAAAGCAATATGGTGATTTCTCAAAGAACTTAAAAAAGGATTATTATTTGTTGCAGCAATCCCATTATTGGGTATATACCCAAGGGAAAATAAATTGTTCTACCATAAAGACACATGCACACATATGTTCATCACAGCACTATTCACAAGAGGAAAGATATGGAATCAACCTAAATGCCTATCAATGGTAGAAAATGTGGCACATACACACCATGAAATAGTATGCAGCCATAAAATAGAATGAGATCATATCCTATACAGCAACATGGATGGAGCTAGAAGCCATTATCCTAAGTGAACTAACACAGGAACAGAACACCAAATACCACATGTTCTCAGTTATAAGTGGGAACTAAACTTTGAGTACATATGGACACAAAGAAGGGAATAACAGACACCAGGGCCTGCTTGAGAGTGCAGGATGGGAGGAAGTGAAGATTGAAAAATTACCTATTGGATACTATGCTGATTACGTGGGTGATGAAATAAACTGTACAGCAAACCCCCATGACATGCAATTTACCTATATATCAAACCTGCACATGTACCCCTGAACCTAAAATAAAAGTTTAAAAAAAGCAATAATAGTATTGGAAGTCCTGACCAGCACCAGCAGACAAGAGAAAGAAATAAAGGGTATTCAAATAGGAAGAGAGGAAGTCAAACTATCTTTGCAGGTGACATGATTCTATACCTAGAAAACCTCAGTCTCAGCCTAAAAGCTCCTCCAGCCGATAAACAACCTCAGCAAAATCTCAGGATACATAATCAATGTGCAAAAATCACGAGCATTCTATACACCACCAACAGTCAAGCTAAGAGCCAAATCAGAAATGCAGTCCCATTCATAATTGCCACAAAAAGAATAAATTATCTAGGAATACAGCCAACAAGGGAGGGGAAAGATCTCTACAGATCTTTCACAAAACACTGCTCAAAGAAATCACAGATTACACAAACAAATGGAAAAACATTCCATGCTAATGGATAGAAAGAATCGATATTGTAAAAATGGCCTTACCGCCCAAAGCAATTTATAGATTCAATGCTATGCCTGTTAAACAGCCATCGTGATTATTCACAGAACTAACAAACTATTTTTAAATTCTATGGAACCAAAAAAAGAGCCTGAATAGCCAAGGCAATCCTAAGCAAAAAGCACAAAGCTGGGAGCATCACACTACTCAACTTCAAACTATGCTACAGGGCTACAGTAAACAAAACCGCATGGCTACTACAGGCTACAGTAAACAAAACCAAGAACAAACACATAAACCAATGGAACAGAATAGAGAATCCAGAAATGAGGCTGCACACCTATGACTATCTGATCTTTAACAAACTTGACAAAAACAAGCAATGAGGTAACTATTCCCTGTTCAATAACTGGGGCTGGAATAACCAGCTAACCATATGCGGAAGGCTGGAACTGAACCCCTTTGTTATACTATATACAAAAATTAACTCAAGATGAATTAAAAACTTAAATGTAAAACCCAAAACTATAAAAACCCTTGAGGACAACCTAGGCACTACCATTCTGGACACAGGAACAGGAAAAGATTTCATGATGAAGATGCCAAAAGCAACTGCAACAAAACCAAAAATTGAAAAATGGGATCTAATTAAACTAAAGAACTTCTGCACAGCAAAGGAAACTACCAACGGAGTGAACAGACAACCTACAGAATGGGAGAAAATTTTTGAAAACTGTGCATCTGACAAAGGTCTAATATCTAGCATCTATAAGGAACTTAAATTTATAAGAAAAAAACAAGCAACCCCATTAAAAAGTGGGCAAAGGACAAAATCAGACACTTTTACATGTAGCCAACAATCATATGGAATAAAAGCTTAACATTACTAATCATTAGAGAAATGCAAATCAAAACCTCAATGAGATACCATCTCACACCAGTCAGATTGGCAGTTATTAAAAAGTCAAAAAAAAATAAGAGATGCTGGCAAGATGGTAGAGAAAAGGGGACTCTTATACATTGCTGGTGGGCATGTAAATTACTTCAGCCATTGTAGAAGACAGTGTGGCAATTTCTCAAAGACCTAAAAACAGAAATACCATTCGATCTAGCAATCCCATTATTGGATATATAACCAAAGGACTATAAATTATTCTATTATAAAGACACATGCGTGCATATGTTCATTGCAGCACTATTCACAATAGCAAAGAAATGGAATCACCCTAAATGCCCCTCAATGATACTGGATAAAGAAAATGTGGTAGATATACATCATGGAATACTATGCAGCCATAAAAAAGAACAAGATCATGTTCTTTGCAGGGACATGGATGGAGCTGGAGGCCATTATCCTTAGCAAACAAACAGAGGAATAGAAAACAAAATACCACGTTTTCTCTTATAAGTGGGAGCTAAATGATAAGAACACATGGACACACAAAGGGGCCTACTGTAAGGTGGAGACTGGGAGGAGGGACAGGATTGGGAAAAATAATTAATGGGTACTAGGCTTAATATCTGAGTGACGAAATAATCTGTACAACAAACCCCATGACACAGTTTACCTGTACAACAAACACGCACATGTACCCCTGAACTTAAAAGTTAAAACAAACAAGACAAAAGAGTAATAAATTTAAAAATTAAAAAATAACACAAATTTATTAAAAAGAAAACTCTCAAATAAGAAATAAGTAGATTTTAACCGACACATCACAAAGGAGGATGTACAAATGCCCAATAAATACATGATAAAGAGTTCAGTCTCTTCAGGCCTCAAGAAAATGCAGTTGTAACCACCATGAAATAAAAGCATATACCACTAAAACTGTTAAATAAAGACAGACAACATCCAGTATTGGCAACTCAGAACTCTTATACATTGTAGAGGGAATATTAAACAGTTCAACCAAAAGATTGAGCCATTTATGATAAAAGTAAATATACATCTATCTTATGACCCAGAAATACCACTTCTGGAACTTATCCAAAATAATAAAACAAAGTTTATAGTAGTTTTGTTCATAAAACTTCATTTTTCTTTTCCTTATGTGCACCAATGCTTAATTTTTGTTCAACATATAAATTGAATACAACTCTTGTCAGCTGCCCAACTGTCTCATCCCTAGAAATATCCTGCTCTACTAGCAATCATCAGGCAGAAAATGGAAGACATAGATAGATTTACGGAGCCTTTGTGAAGAGCCTCTGTGAGTCTGATTGGATTGGACCTGAGTGCTGGAGTTGCTGTGACTCCCACCATGTTGGAGGATGTGCTAAAGCTCGACTCTAATTTCAGGAGAGGCTAAAACAGCTGAGGTTATTAGGAGATGAGTAACCAGAGGTATATCCAGTACTCTCTATTGACCAAACAGCTGAGGGCTAGTGCACATAGGCACTATGCGCATAAAACTGTATTTCCAAACATTGTATGTGCCTAGCTGTTAGTGCTTTGGTAGCTGAGGTGGAAACTTCAACATTCACTTTATAGACTTTCACTTAATACCCATATGCTCTGTACAAATCTCATACCTAACCTCAGCTACACTTTGTATTCCTGAGTTCCCACTTTCTCTATTACAGTCTTTTCAAAGAATAACTTCCTAGTCCTCTGCTAGGGAGTTGCAGGGAGCATTGTCTTGTCAGCTGGAGAAAAGAGCTGGAGTTCTAAGAGTTACTTATAGTGACTTTCCAAAATTCTGGTTTCAGCCTGCACCATGCTCACTCTTCAGATGTATCTGATGCCTCCAATTCCAAAGACTTTCAGAGTTACTCCTCTATGAACAATATCCTTGTTTTTTATTTACTCCAGTTGCATTACTTACACTTTGCCTTTCTCATATACACTAAATTAGTTAACACTTATTTCATCTTATTTATTATTTCTCTTCATTAATCATCTTCTACCCAATTCCTTATTTGCTGGGTATTTATCATTTTTAAATTTACTTATTCTGATTTTAGTATCTTTCAGAAATATTACATTGATCATTTTTAACTGAATATTCACTTCTCTGTACTTCTTGACCTTTCTTTCAGATTTTCCAAACTTTTCTTTTTTTTTTTTTTTCCTCTTGAGACAGAGTCTTGCTCTGTAGCCCAGACTGGAGTGCAATGGCGTGATCTGGGCTCACTGCAACCTCCACCTCCCAGGTTCAAGCAATTCTCATGCCTCAGCCTCCTGAGGCTGGGATTACAAGGCATGAGCCACTATGCCTGGCCAGCTTTTCAAAATTTTTCTATCCCACTGAATGTCCATTTGCTTTTTTGCATTTCACTAGTTGTCTGTTCAACTAGGCAGGATCTTTTTATTTACCAAAGTATTAAGTTGTATCTTATGTAATTATTTTTTATTTGTAAGCTTTAACTAATTCCTTTTTTAAACTGGTCTTTTTCTTTCATAGAGTCTTGTTCTATGCTTTTTTTATTTTTTGCATTAATCATTTTAGATGTATCTCTCAAATTGTTCAGTAACTCAAAATTGTTAACAATCAAATTCCCTGACGTTTGCTGTATCTGCTGATGCTTCGTATGGTAGATTATTTCCTCATGTATCATATAATTTTTTATTTAATCTTCAGTAGACCTCTATATGTGAAAATACAGTATAGCCAAGGTTGAGAATTTATTCCTCAAGAAGAATGATTTTATATTTGATTCTGTCAGTAATCCTCAGAATATCACCAGCATGAGACTGAATTTTGTGTTAATTTCTTAATTTGATATCTCTCAGGACAAGAACCTAACATAAATTCAAAACTTTACCCCTGTGATTTTAAGGCCTATGCTTACAATATATCAAGAGAGACTCTTTTTCACCCAAAAGCCAGGCAGACACTTAAAGATGTCCTTGTCATCTTCCGATGCTCCTGAGAAGATTGTTTTTATACAGTATAATTTCACTGAGGTTATAGCATTTTTAAGGCTTCCTACTTTATATGTGAGTGTGTGTGTTGGAAGAAGATATTAATCCCAGCTTTGTGACTCTTGTAAGTCCAAAACTTCATCTCTCATACTTGAATGAATATTAAAAATAAAGACCTAATCTTTCACTTTAGGACAGGTTCAAATAACTAAAATTGGACTTACCATTTCATCCTATATAACTATAAAATTGGACAAAACATATGAGGGAATTGTAGGCATGAACAACAGATAGAGCAAAATAGTGAGCCTTGAAAGAAGGAAAACATTCGAGTTGAATATTTGTTCACACCAGCTCTATTTTACTATGGTGCAGAGAGGTAGAGTCAAAGCATAATAAAGGTCTTACTGCTCAGAAGGCAGAGATTTATGGTAGCTGAGCTAGCTGAAATTTGTGGGACAGGATATAAAAGAGGAACAAACTACACAGATGTTAGGGCCTCAAGATCTGAAAGGTGGCTCTCCTTCAGTTTATACACAAGGCCTGGACTGAACTTGTGCAAGGTAAAATTCCATGAGGCCTATTACAGAGCGGCTGTTACAGAGGGAAAAAACCGCATGGTGACACCAGAAGTCATCGAGCACTGGGAAATACTGGAGTTCCAACCCACCCAGAGTAAAGAGACCTTATATAGAGAGCACCTCTATATTCATTGGTGACTTCAAAAAGTCAACAGTTTAGATATAAGGACCAAGACCCAGAACAGGGATCACAAACATTTTCTGTAACTGTTCAGATAGTTTTTTTAGGGATTGCAAGCCACAAATAGTCTTCTCTATCCCTCTTTTTCCTCCTCTTCTTTATTCCTCTTCCTCTTCTTCAGTTTTTCTTAAAAGTAACAAAAAAATTATACATTTTGGGCCATACAAAAACAGTTTGCAGTCCAGATTAGGCCCATAAACCATAGTCTGTGGATACTTAATCTAGATTACAATCAGCCAAACGAGTCTATAATGACTGGAAGAGACATTTGCTCTATCAAATGCACACACCAATACAAGACTATGTGGAAAATAAAGAATCATGATACCATCACAAGAAAGTTCCAGTAACTAACCATAGAAAATGAAGTTCTATGAGTTGCCTGAAAAAGAGTTAGAGGAATCACATTGGGGATCTCAATGAGATACAAGAGAACACAGACAGAACACTAAATGAAATCAGAAAAACAATGTATGAACAAAATGAGATTAATAAAAATAGAAACTAAACCATTAAAAAAGAACAAAACAGAAATTCTGGAGATAAAAATACAATGACAGGAGAGAAAAACTGGAAAAAGAGTTTCAACAGCAAGCTCAATCATGTAAAAGAAAGAATTAATGAACTTCAGGACAGATAATTAAAATTATTCATTTGGAGGAATAAGAAAGAAAAAAGAATGAAAAAGTGAAGAAAGCATACAAGACTTATACGACAACATCAAGTGAACAAATATATGAATTATAGAAATTCTAGAAGAAAAAGGGATATAGAAAAGGGCAGAAGCCTTATTTTTTAAAATAATGACTAAAAACATGTCAAATCTTGGCTGGGATATAGACATTCACATATACGAAACTCAAAGAATCCCAAGAAAGATCAAATCAAAGAAGATTACACTGAAGCATACAATAATCTAATTGTCAAAAGTCAAAGACAGAGAGAATTTTTAAAGCATCAAGGAAAAAGTGACTCATCATATTACAAGGCAATTCCTATTAGGCTATCAGTAGATTTCTCAACAGAAGCTTTGCAGGCCAGAAGGGAGGGGGAAAATATACCCAAAGTGCTGGGGAAAAAAAAAAAAACAAAAAAAACCACTTACACCCAAGAATACTATACCCAATAAAAAGCTGTCCTTCTGAAACGAAGACATTCCCAGACCACCCCTCACCCCCCAAAAATGCTGAAGGAGTTCATCTCCACTAGACCTAACTTACAAGAAATGCTAAAGAAAGTTCTCCAAGTTGTGACAAATGGAATCTGCTATGAACTGAATATTTGTATCCCTATCTTCCCTCACAAAATCCGTATGTATAAAGCTAATCCCTAATGTAAGTGTATTAAAAGATATTGACCCCCAATGTGATAGTGTTAAGAGGAAGTGATTAAGTCATAAGGAAAAAACCCTCGTAAATAAGATCCGTGCCCTTATAAAAAGAAGCCTGAAGAAGGTTGTTTGTTCCTTCTGCCATGTGAAGACAAAGCTAGAGGCATCATCTATGAAGCAGATAGTAGGCATTCACTAAACACCAAATCTGCCAGTGATTCCCAGGCTTCAGAACTGTGAGGAAAACACTTTTCTTGTTTATAAGCTAAGCATTTTAAGGTATTTTATAATAGCAGCCTGAACAGGCTAAGACATATGCTAGGTAACAACATAAAAACATATAAAAGTATAAAACTCACTTGTAAAATGAAATACATGCTCAAATTGTAAATGCCCTAATATTGTAATTATGGCACATAAATCACGTTTAATTCTAATATAAAAGCTAAAAGAAAAAATATTACAAATAACAATAACCAATAATTTGTTAATGATTACACAATATATAATAAAAATATGTAAAGCATGACATCAATAACATACAAGGTGGAGTGGGGAAAGTAAAAATTTAGATTTTAAATACAACTAAAGTTAAGTTGTTAGCAGCTTAAAATAGACTTATACTTTCGGTAAGCCTTGTAATAATCACAAAATAAACTGCTAGTAGAGACACAAAAGAGAAAGAAATCAAAGCATACCATTACCGAAAATTAACAAATGGCAAAGGAACAAGGCAAGAGTGGAAGAAAGGAACAAAAGAACTACAAAACAGTCAGAAAATAATTAACAAAATGGCATTGCCTATCAATACTTACCTATCAATAATTACTTTAAATGTTAAGGGATTAAATTCCTCAATCAAAAGACAGAGTGACTGAGTAAAAACGAGATTGAACTATCTGCTCCTACGAGATACCCACTTTACCTTTAAGGACGCACATAGACTAAAAGTGAAGGGATAGACAAAGTTATTTCATGGAAATGGTAATCAAAAATGAACAGAGGTAAGCATAGTTACATCAGACAAAATAGATTTCCAGTCAAAATCTGTCACAAAAGGCAAAAAAAAAGTTACTTTGTAATGATAAATTTATCAAGAGGATATAGAGTTGTAAATATCCATGCACCTAACACTGAAGCACTTAAATATATAAAGTAAATATTAACAGAACTTAAAGGAGACAAAGATAGTAGTACAATAATAGTAAGTAATTTCACAACTCTGCTTTCAATAATGAATAGGTTATTCAGACAGAATATCAATAGGAAAACAGCAGATTTGAAGTACACTTCAGAGTAAACGTAAATAGCATACATACAGAATACTGCTTCCAAGAGTTGCAAAATACACATTCTTTTCAAGCACACATAGAACATTCTCCAGGATAGATCTTATATTAGACCATAAGACAAGTCACAAAATATAATTTAAAAGACTGAAATTATATCAAATATATTTTACAAGAATAATATAAAATTAAAAATCAGTAACAGAAGAAAAACTGGAAAATTGTACAAATTACCTGGAAATTAAACACTGCACTCTTGAACAACCAGTGGGTCACAGAATACATTAAAGGAGAAATCAAAAAATGTATTGAGGCAAATAAAAAGGAAAACAATATACCAAAGCTTATGTAAGGCAGCAAAGGCAATTCTAAGAGGGAAGTTTATGGTGATAAACGCCTACATTTAAAAAAAGAAATAAACAACCACCTCGAGGAACTAGAAAAAGAACAAATTAACCCCACAGTTTGCATAAGGAAGAAAACAATGAATATAAGAGTAGAAATAAATGAAATGAAATGAAATAGAAGTTAAAAAGAATAGTAGTTTTCTAAAGAAATAGAAAGGACCATGAGAGACTACTATCAACTACTATACACCAAAAAATTGAATAACCTAGAAAAACTGAATAAATATCTAGAAACATACAACATACCAAGATGGAATTACGAAGAAATAGAAAATATGAACAGACCAATAACCAGTAAGAAGATTGAAGCAATAATCAAAAACTTCTCGACAAACAAAAGCCGAAGAACAGATGGCTTCAGAGGTGCATATTGCCAAGCATTTTAAAGAAAGTAATGCCAATCCTTCTCATGCTTTTTCAGAAAATTGAAGAAAGGATACTTCCAATCTCATTTCAAAAGGCCAGAATTACCTTCGCACCAAAGCCAGCTAAGGACACTAAAATAAATGAAAATTACAAGTTAATATTCCTGACGACCATAGATGGAAAAATTCTCAACAAAATACTAGCAAAACCAAATTTAACAGCACATTAAAAGGATCATACACCATTACCCCCAAGTAGGGTTTGTCCCTGGAATGCAAAACTGATTACATATATACAAATCAATAACATTATATGCCACATTAACAAATGAAAGACAAAAATTATATAATCATATATGTAGATACAAAATATTTGACAAAATTCAACACCCTTTCATAATAAAAACTCTTAACAAATCAGGTGTAGAAGGGAATTACCTTAACATAATAAACACCATATATGACAAGCTCATAGCTAACATCATACTCAGTGGGGAAAATGCTGAAGTCGCCAACTTTATATTTGAACTGCCTGTTTCTTCCTTCAATTCTGTCCATTTTTCTTCCTGCATTTGGGAATCTGTTGTTAAGTGTGTGTATGTTTATAATTGTTTTGCCCTTGATACTTTTATCATTGTATAATGTCCTTCCTTGTCTCTAATAACGATTTTTGGGTTTTTTTTTCAATATTACTATAGCTACTCCAGCTTTCTTTTGGATACTATTTACATTCAATATCTCTTTCTAGCCTTTCATTTTCCAACTATTTGTGTATCCAAGCCTCTTGTAGACAGTATAAAATTGAATCATAATTTTTATCCATTTTACTTATTTTTTTAATTGAAGAGTCTAATCTATATATATTTAACATAGTAATTGATAAAAAGAACTTATTTCTGACATTTTTCTATTTGTTTGCTATATGTCAAATCAGTTATGTCTCTCAATTCATCCATCAGTCTTTTTTGTGCTAAACAGATATTTTCTATCATATCATATATATATATATATATACATATACATATATATATATATATATATTTTTTTTTTTTTTTTTTGAGACAGAGTTTCACTCTTGTTGCCCAGGCTGGAGTGCAGTGGTGCAATCTTGGCTCACTGCCACCACCACCTCCCAGATTCAAGTGATTCTCCTGCCTCAGCCTCCCAAGTAGCTGGAATTACAGGTGCCCGCTGCCATACCCAGCTAATTTTTTGTATTTTTAGTAGAGACGGGGTTTCACCTTGTTGGCCAGTCTGGCCAGGCTGGTCTTGAATTTCTGACCTCAGGTGATCCACCCACCTCGGCCTCCCAGTGTGCTGGGATTAGAGGTGTGAGCCACCAAGCTCGGCCTACTGTATCATTTTAATTCCCTTTTTTTTTTTTTAGTATACAGTTCTGAGTGGTTTTGAGTGGTTGCCCTGGGACTTATAATTAACATTGTAATGTATAATATAATTTATAACATTGTAAGTTATCACCTTAACTCTTAATTTAATATTTACATATTTTCCATGAAATATAAAATATTTCCTCTTACATAGTGTAAACAAAGCCTGAAATATGTCATGATGCTATAAACTAAGAAAACAGTCAAAGGAACATGAAGGCTGGGCGTGGTGGCTCATGCCTGTAATCCCAGCACTTTGGGAGGCCAAGTCAGGTGGATTACCTGAGGTCAGGAGTTCGAGACCAGCCTGGCCAACATGGTGAAACCCACTGTCTACTAAAGTACAAAAATTAGCTGGGCATGGTGACAGGGGCCTGTAATCCCAGCGACTCAGGAGGCTGAGGCAGGAGAATCGCTTGAACCCAGGAGGTGGAGATTGCAGTGAGCCGAAATCGCACCACTGCACTCCAGCCTGGGCAACAGAGTGAGACTCTGTCTCAAAAAAAAAAAAAAAGGAACATGAAGAAATATCAAAAAATCACAGGAGCAGCTAAAAGGACTCCCCCAACTGGTCAAATCTGATACAATTTGAGTATCAAAATAAATAATAATGGATTATAACACAGCAATAAAATAAAAATCTGCCATTTTTATAATGAGTCTACCATAAAAATACATAAATGGAGAGGGCAAGGAATGTTTGTCTTTATAATATAAGCTAACTGATAAATATAGAAAGAATGATGGAGTTAGAAAATCACCATTGGATGCCAAAACTGGTGGGTGAAAATTTGAGAAGAATTGTATATTTATAATTCTTAAAATATGTAACCAAAATTCTTATTCATTACAAACAGGAATATTTTATTGACACACAATTATTGTACATCTTTTTGGGGTATATGATATTTTTATACATGTATATAATGTATAATTATAAAATCAGAATATTTAGGATACCCATAACCTCAAACATTTCTTATTTCTTTATGTTGGGAACATTTCAGATTTTCTCTTCCAGATATTTTGAAATATAAAATAAAGTATTGTTAACTATAGTCATACTAGTGTGTTATTGAACACTAGAACTTATTTTATCTGTGTATTTGTACTCATTAACCAACATCTCTCCAATCTCCCCCAACACGTGCCAGCCTTTGGTAACCATCATTCTACTCTTCTCGTGAGATCAGATTTGTAGCTGCCACACATGAGTAAGATCATGTAAAATTTCTCTTTGTGTGCCTGGCTTCTGTCACTTAATAAGACCTCCAGTTCCATCCATGCTGCTACAAATGACAAGATTTTATCCTTTTTATGGATGAATAGTATTACGTTGTTTATATATACTACATTATCTTTATCCACTTATCTATTTATGGACACTGGTTGAGTCCATATCTTGACTATTGTGACTAATGCTGCAATAAACATGGTGTGTAGGTATTCTTTTGGTATACTGGTTATCTTTCCTTTGCATAAATACCCAGTAGGGAGATCACTGCATTGTATGGCAGTTATATTTTTAGTTTTTTAACCTCCGTACTGTTTTTCATAATGGCTGTACTCACTTACATTCCCACTAACAGTGCAAGTGCTCCCGTTGCTTTGCATCCTTGCCAACATTTATTTTTTGTCTTTTTGACAATAGCCATTTTAACTGGTGAGATAATATGTCATTGTGGTTTTGATTTACATTTTCAGGATGATTAGTGATGGTGAGCATTTTTTCATATACTTGGTCATTTATATGTCTTTTGAGAAATGTCTATTCATAATCTTTGCCCACATTATAATGGAATTTTTTTTATGGTTAGTTGTTTGAGTACCTTGTATATTATGGATATTAGTCCCTTGTTAGATGAATAGTTGGCAAATATTTTCTCCCATTCTACAGGTTTTCTCTTCACTCTGTTTATTATTTTCTTGCTGTGAAGAAGATTTTTAGTTTACTATAGTTCCATTTGTCTATTTTTCTTGTTGTTGCCTGTATTTTGAAGTCTTAGCAGTAAAAAACTTGCCTAGATCAATATTTGGAAGTGCTTCCTCTATGTTTTCCTCTAATAGTTTTATAGTTTCGGGTTTTCATTTAAGCCTTTAATCTATTTTGTGTATATTTTTGCATATGGTGAGAGATGGAGGTCTAGTTCGATCTTCTGCACGTGGACATTCAGTTTTCCCCATCTCATTTATTAAAGAGGGTGTCCTTTCTCCAATGTATGTTCTCAGTGCCTTTGTAAAAAAATGGCTATAAACTTGGGAATTTATTTCTGAGTTTTTGAGTCTGTCTTATTGGTCCGTGTTTCCATTTTTATATCAGTACCATGCTGTTTCAGTTACTATGGCTTTGTAGTATATTTTGATGCCAGGTAGAATGATCCCTCCAACTTTATTCATTTTACTCAGAATTACTTTGGCTATTTGCCTCACAGATAAATATTTTAAAGTGGAGAAACTGAATAAACATTATTTTATCCAAGTTATTAGGTTAGTGCAAAAGTAAATGCAGTTTTTGCCATTACTTTTAATGTTTGGAAGCAAATTTATGATGTGCCTTCTATTAAATTCAGTGAGAAGAATATATCATCACTTTATAATATTCTTGCCAAAAATATATACTAGGTCTAATAATGAAGAAATACCAGGCAAATAAAAATTGAGAAACATTCTACAAAGAAACTGGCTTGAAATCTTCAAAAATATCAAGGTCAAGAAGCACAAATGAAGACTGAAGAGCTGTTCCAAATTAGACACTAAAAAGATGTGGCAACTAAATGTAATGCAGAATCCTGGAGTTAATCTTAGATTTTGAGAAATCAATAGTTATATAGGAATTTATTAGAACAATTGATTAAAATAAGATGACAGTACTATATTAATATCAAATTTCCTGATTTTTATAACTCTAA
Source organism: Pongo abelii (assembly GCF_028885655.2). Classification (NCBI taxonomy): domain Eukaryota; kingdom Metazoa; phylum Chordata; class Mammalia; order Primates; family Hominidae; genus Pongo; species Pongo abelii. Next base: position 72,384,211 of record NC_071985.2, on the reverse strand, counting down.
TCTTGTTATGCAACAAAATGACCTTGTTCATAGTATATACACACTGACATAGTTAGACATAAAGGAGCGTATCTTATACTTACTCAGAAATTTTTTTTCCAGGAAAAGAATACAAACACACACACACACACACACACACATTCACACACACACATTCATACACAGAGGGACAGGGAAAATGGTAAAATATAAACAATTGGCTAAAATGAGTAAAAGGTATATGAGAGATACCTTAAAATATTTTTGAAACCTTTCTGTACAACTGAAAGTATATCAAAATATACTGTCACTGAAGCCAACATGGAGTAACAGGGACTAGGTTTAACTTTCACCCAAAACAAACAAACAAAAATGAACAAAATATATGAAACAACAATTTTCAAGATAGAGGATATCAGGCAGTATAAGACAGTAATCTCTGAGGAAAGGTAAACAAATAAGGGGAGAATTACCTTAGAGAGAGTTTTTAGAATGCAGGGGAGGGAGGGAAAACCCAGAAAAAGCCCAGAAAATTTCTTGGGTTAAAGAAATACAGATATGAGACTAGGGAAGCCAATGTGTCCAAGTTCAAATGGCAATGTGCTAGAGAGGAGAAATATTCACTGAAAAATAAAACTAGAGAACTGCAGAGACTTCATCTCAAGTCCTCAGCTGAGTATTGATCAGAGGATCAGTAAAGAAAATACCCAAGTCTAGGGAAAGAAGCACCCAAAAGCAACGGAGGGAAAATTTTCAGAATTTACATATAGCCAGATGTGGTTTGTGTTCCCACTATTCAGAGTAGGAAATGTCACAATTCATGTGGACATTGCCATAGGAGTGGGGGAAAGCCATCCCTGGATTAAATCTTCTCTAATGCCACCTAAAAAAGCTTAAAATCATGCCTCAGAAAGATTATATGGTTTTCAAATAACTTAACTGAATGAAGTTGAGAAATATTATATTTATAAATACAAATATACAATTATATTTACAAATATAAATGCTAGATATTTTATAATCCAGCATTTTATCAAAGTAAAATGCAAAATGGCTGTCATCCAATCAAAAATTAGAAGATATGCAAAGAAGCTGAAAAATAAAGCCTCTAATAAGGAAAAGAAAAAAAGAATCAATGGAAACAGATACATAAATAACATGAATGATACAATTAGTAGACAATGACATTAAAATAATTGTTATAACTATGTTCCATTTGTTCAAATACATAGAGGAAAGATTGCAAATGACAAGTAGAAACAAGGAAGACATTTTAAAAATCTAGATTGAACTTCTACAGATAAATCTACAGTATGTGGGATGAAAAGTGCACTGGATGGGATTAAAAGCAGATTAGATTCCAAAGCAAAAAAAAATTGAAAACATAGCAATAGAAACCAACTAAAGGTAACACTGAGAAAGAAAACATAATAAAAATAAAGAGCATCAAGCACCTTCAGCCATCTGATTTTCATGTAATTCGAGCCCTTGAAAAAAAAGGTAAAATAGAGTTACATAAAAAATATTTGAAGAAATAAGGGCAGGTTTTTTCCATATGTGATAAAAACTATCCACAGATCCAAGAAGCTCAATAAATCCCAGGCATGAAAAATAAACAAAAACCCACACCAAGGCACATAATACTGAAAACAAAAAGACTGACAACAGATGTCTTGTTAGAAACAATATGAGAAAGAATACTAGCAGAATATATTTTAAAAGCTGAGAGAAAAATCTGTCAAGAGAGAATTCTATACCCAGTGAAAGTATCTGTCAAACTGAAGGCAAAACAAAGATTTTTTTCTGACACAAATAAGCTGAAATAATTTATCACAAGCAGACCTGCACTACAGGAGAGGTTAGTGATAGACTTTCAGTAAGAAAGAAAGTGGGCCTGTGAAATAAAAATAATTATTTACTTCCACAATACAGTGGTAGGACAGGCATAGGATATATATTTCCAACCCAAAAGGGGAAAAGAGGCAGGAAAAAATGGGTAACTGGTCCCAAGTAAGACCAAAACTCACCAAGAAAAACAACATTATATATCAAATATCCAAAATCATCTTTCACTTCCTGTGCCACCTTCTTGAGGTGGGGACAATGCCTGGATTCAAACTTCAGTGTGATGGATGTCAAATCTGCCCAGTACACTTCCTGGGTACCAAATGTACCACATGGGGCAGGAAGGGCACTGCATTCAAAGGTGCAATGGGGAGGGAAGAAGTTGGACCCCCAAAGTCTTGGGCAGCTCTGCCTGTATGGTTTTGCTAGACTCTTCCCACACAACAGCTCATGGGCTGGAGTTTCATATCTGCAGCTCTACCGGGTTAGTATACCATTCTGGTAGCTGTATAATTCTGGGATCTTGATGGTGGCCCCACTCGCACAGTTTTACTCAGCATTGCCTTAGTGTGGGTTCTCGAAAGTCCTCTGACCCTACAGCAAGTTTCTGACTGGCTCCCAGCCTGTCTGCAACATTCTTTGAAATGGGTGGAGGCTACAATGGCCCCACAGGGCACACACTCTGCACCACAAAGTCAGCACCATGTGGACCCCACCAAGAATGATCACTTGCCCTCTCCAGAGTGGCAGCACAAGCTACATCTGAGCCTACTTTTGCCACAGCTGAGTCAACCAAGGAGTCCTGCACTGGAATGCAAAGAGAAGAGTTCCAAGGTAGCTCTGGGCAGCAAATACTGAGATCCTTGAGGTACCCCTCTGGAAACTTTGCCCTCAAGGTCCTAGTTCTGCCTTCTATAAAATTTCTAAGGCATGAACATAATTCCACCAAGTTATTGACAGCTGCATAACAAGAGTATCCTTTATTTAAGTTTTGAATACCTTATTCCTCATTTCCATCTGAGACCTCAGAAAAGCCTTTACTGCCCATATTTTTACCAACATTCTGATCAGTCATTTAAATAATGCCTCAGAAGACAAAGCCTCTTTCTACAGCTTTTTTCTTCTGCAATCTTACCAGAATTGCCACAATACACCATTCATGGCAATCTAGGCTTTTTCTAGCATACTCCTCCAAATTCTTCCAGCTTCTAACCGTTACTCCATTCCAAAGCTGTTCCACATTTTTAGAAATTGGTTACAGAACACCCCACTTCTGGTACCTGTTTCTGTCTTCATTTGTTTTGTGTTGCTATAACAGAATACCAAAAACTGAGTAATTTATGAACAATAGAAATTTATTTCTCACCATTGTGAAGACTGGGAAGTCTAACATCAAGGTGCCAGCATCTGGTGAGGGCCTTCTTGCTACACCATCCCCTGGCAAGGCAAGAGAGGTAAAGAGCAGGGGAGCAAAAGGTCAAACTCACAGCCTCAAAACCTTTTATAATTGGCTTCATTCCATTCATGAGAGTAGAGCCTTGATGACATAAACACCTCCCATTAGTAGCTACCTCTCAACACTGTTGCATTGGGGATTAAGTTTTCAATACATGCTTTGTCAGGGATACATTCAAACCATAGCAGCTATTATAAAAAAGACAACATATAAGTGTTGGGGCAAGGATGTGGATAAAAGTTTACCTGTTACGGTTTGAATATTTTTTCTTTCCAAAACTCATGTTGAACCTTAACTCTCAGTGTGGCAATATTGAGAGAAAGAGTCTTTAACAAATGATTTGGGCAAAGGTGTCATGAATGAATTAATTCATTCATGGGTTGATGGGTTAATGGATTAATAGGTTATCATGGAAATGAGACTGGTGGCTTTTTAGAAGAAGACAGACTTGAGCTGTCACATTCTTGCCCCCTCACCCTGTGATGCCTTCTGCCGTGTTATTATGCAGCATGAAGCCCTCACTAGCAGCTTACCTGATGCTGCTGCCCAATTTTGAACTTCCCAGCCTCCAGAACTGTAAGCCAAAATAAACCTCGTTTTAAAATAAATTACCTAGTCTCAGATATTAAGTTATAGCAACAGAAAACAGACTAAGACAGAATCCTTGTACACTATTGGTGGGAAGGTAAATTGGTACAGATATTACGAAAAACATTACGGCACTCCCTCAAGAAACTAAAAACAGAATTACCATATAATCCAGCAATCCCACTTCTGAGTATTAAAAGATGTGAAATTAGTTTGTTGAAGAAATGTTTGCAATCCCATGTTCATTGCAGCACTATTCACAATAGCCAAGGCAGCTACACCATCAGGATATGCAGAAGTTCACTGTCTTTCTATTTCCATAACTTTTCCATTTCTACTTCTACCTCTTAATTGCTACTGCACAAATATTTACAAAATAAACTAGCAGGTCATGTGACTTTGCCTGTATAATTCATCAAATGTCTACTGTTGCTCCACAAGATAGTCACTTTATTTAGTGTTCTTTCACTTTAAGTCTTTCCTGATTATAGATGAGAAATAAATGTTGTCTGGACTTCCTGGAAGACCTTCTGTCATTACTTGAATGCTTAATCATCTGTGACTATTCTTGCCTCCCATAGTAAATGTCCTCAGCTAAAAATTGAAGTTAAGAATCTGTTATGTGGGACAAAATTTTGTCTTATTTCAATTTGTCAATATGTAACCAGTGCTTTTCTCTTTAACTCTTTGATGCATCATGTGTCATACTTGAGCCTAATAGTTGCCAGCTCTCTTGGCAGAAAAGAGAAAGTGTAGCAACTAGATGGATGAAAATTATTTCATAGATTTTCTTTTCTCTGACCTCACACAACAGTAAGCCTCAAGCTTCAATTGATGAAGCAAATAGAATTGACACCACCCATTCTTTTATTCAGTAAGTTTTTAAATTCCCCTTAAGTGTTTAATAAATAAACTATTAAGACATTTCCACCACAAGTTGTTTTTACCCTATAATTTGCCTGGGTTGAAAATCAGGCAATCATACTCTGTCAACTAGAATTATAGCTCTTTTGAATATAGCATTCATCACTGTGTGCCTACAAATTCTGTATGTCACAGTACAGCATTAATCCCACACAGCTCTCATGTTCTACGTCTAGGAGGCAGTCACACAATCACTGAAGAGAATACAGGTGTGAGATCTTGAACTTGTGAAGCATAAAGTGGCTATTTGGAAACACACATATCCTAGAAGCAACTCTGATATTAAGAAAGAATAAAATGAGAACAAGAGTTAATAAATAAAAAGTCAAAGATAGGAAGAGGCTTAAGAAAATCTAGGAAGAGTTTATGAATAGGAACATGAATGAAAAAGGAGCCGCCCCAGCAACTCTTTCATAGGTCTTAGCAGAAACCAGAAAAAATGCTGATGTCAGTACATAAAGCAGGAAAGGTCTCAAGAAAAAGCAACATTACTAATGGACTTTCAAAAGGAGCTAAAAATACTGGAGGTTACTGACTTCTGGCAAATGAAAGTGGCATGCAAATTAAATGTCCTTCCTCCATTCAGGGAGGGACAATGAATGAACAGTATGGTTTTTTTTTTTTTTCTGAACAAGATGAGAGAGAAATCATCCATTAGAATTTTACCTATCTATATGATAGTAAATGAATAAACGTTTATTCAAAGAAAAAAGGAATGTTTGAGTTACATCAAGGTTAATCTTATGAATCCAAAATGGAAAGTCTTCAGGAAAGTTTAGAAAGTGTAATGACATTTCCATTCACTCCTTGGTTTTAACTCAAGGTCAGAGGAAAACTTTTAAAAATATGCCAAGATACGCCATCACAAATGCTCATAGTTCGTGACCTTTAATATTTGTCACCATCAACTGTGACAAGCCATGCTTTCTCTGTTATAGGGAAATAAGGCCCTTTCACAAAATCAATATGCAACATTTTAGAATAGTTGATATTCTTGATCTTGGCAATTAAAGGGGGAAAATTATGTACTTTATAAATAAGTGGTTAAAAGAAGTGCAAGTTTTATTATCATCATTGAATTTATAAATTTTCTTAGTCACCAAGAAACCAAGTCTTCTAGAACCTATCTCTCACATATGGTGAGGATCTTCTCTTGAATATTGTCTATATTTATGCCCTTATCCAAACCTCAATAGTTTAGCTTTCCTTCTCCATATGTATGTAACATCCTGTAAAGGCAAAAATAAGTGCTTCTACTGATTCCTCATCACTGAGACAAACAACACTGAGAGCAGATTTGAAATAAATTCCATCATAATTGTCTCTTGCTTTCAACCTTGCCTGTGTACCCAACACACATACTCCTAAATGCATCCACATTCCAAAAATGCAAATCTCTTTATGTCACTCCCCTGTTTAAAACCTTCAGAGTCTCATAATACTTTCAAGATAAATTCAAATTTTGTACCATGGCACAGAAGAGCATTCATGATTCACATCTTTCCAGCCTCAATTTGTTGACTGTCCCCAAAGTCACTCATGTCTTTTCATTTATTGAAAGCTGTTTGCTGCACACGCCATGATGCCACACACCCTTTTAGTATTCTTGTGTGATTCCCTCTACCTGTAGTACCAAGCCTAATTCTACCTTCAACACCTGAGTCAAGAGTTTATATTTATGAAGCTATATATTTCTTCTCTGTACTTTCATAGCACTTCACACGTAACTCTCTTACAGCACTCGTACTAGGCTGGCATTTTTTATTTTTTTAATCTCTCTTTCCTCACTAGACCTCCTTGAAGCAAGGCCTATATTAGTTGATCTTCATGCCAATGGCAGCTAACGATTTAGCTCATCCACAGATGTTCAATAAATGCAGGTTAAATTTTTAAAAAAAGATGGATGGAAGGAAGGAAGGAAAGAAAGAAAAAGGGAGAAAGGGTGGGTTATAAATTGAATGCTTATCTGCTTCCCAAAATATGAATGCTGAAACCCTAACCCACAATATGATGGTATTTGGAGATAGAACCATTGGAAGGTAGTTAGGGTTAGATAAGGTCATTAGGTTGAGGCCTTCATGATGGAATTAGTATTCTTATAAGAAGAGCCACCAGAGAAATTGCTCACATCCTTTCTCCTCACACATTCAAGAAAGGCCATGTGAGCCTTTCTTCACAGCAAGAAGGCAATTCTCTGAAAACCAGGAAGAGAGCCCTCACCAGGAACCAAGTCAGCTGGCACCATTATTAGTCAAGCTTTCTGAACAGTGTGAGAAAATAAACATCTGTAATTTAACCTCCCACTCTATGGTATTTTGTTACAGCAGCCCGAGCTGACTAAGACAGATTTGGGTACCAAGATGTAGGGTACTACTGTAATAAATACATAAAAATGTGAAGGTACTTTGAAACTGGGTAATGGATAGAGATTGGAAGAATTTTTAGGAGTATGCCAGAAATATAGGCATTGAAGTCTATTCTGGTGTAGTCTCAGATAAAAAATTAGAATATTTTATTGGAAAATGGAGGAAAGGTGATCCTTGTTATGAGGTGGCAAAGAACTAGGCTGAACTGTGTTTTAGTGTTTTGTGGAAAGTAGAACTCATGAGTGATAAAATTGGGTATTAAGCTGAGGAGATTTCTAAGCAAAGTGTTGAAAGAGTAGCTTGGTTCCTTCTGACTGCTAATAGTAAAATGTGATAAGAGAGAGATTAATTGGAAAAAATCATTGTTATGGAAAATGAACCAGAGCTTGAAGATTTAAAAAATTCTACGCCTATATATTTTGCAATATCCCTATCCATATTGCAAAAAAAAAATGAGAAATCTTGTTCTGAAGAGGACACTAAGGTTATAGATGAACAACCACTTGATAAAGAGATCATGAGTGTAACTCATGAACTTAACTGGCCATTTTAACAGAAGCCAGGAATAGGGATGGGATTATACCAGCAAAGACATGGCTAGTTTAATCCAAAGGAGATAGAGAAAACAGAATGTAATGAAGGAATTCTGTCAGATTTCCTAGATTCTACAAGACCAGACCACAGAGCTATTTGGCTGCGAGCACACACTATTTTTCAAGGAAAAGGAAAAATTGATCCCAAATATTCAGAGATCATAAGGGATGCCGCTCTCACCACAGACCCAGGAGCAAGACTGTTTCCTCCTTGGTTTCAAAGTGTGGGGCCACCTCTTTGGTTTTCCCAGGCCAGGATGATCCTGCCCAGTGTTTCAGAGGTGGGGGCCATCCTTGAAGAAACCTTGTGGTATTTTATTTTGTCAGCCTTTGCTAAGACAAGAAGGAAGGAAGGAAGGAAAGAAGGAAGGAAGGAAGGAAGGAAGGAAGGAACGAACCAGTGGATACGCCCATGTCCAATGGCTCATGGCTGCAGATGATCAGCCATGTATTGAGATTAAGCCTGTGGTTTTCTCTGCAGGGGTAACTAGCTCCCCTGGGGAGTCACATTATTGACCTTGCATTTATTGGTATCCCTTGATCTAATCAGAACTAACAGCACAGATAAAAAGGAAAGTGAGAACCATTAAGCAGGTGATTGTGTGGGGTAAAGACCACAAAGATTCCTTCCATCCTTTACCTGAAAGTGTCAACCTCGACTTTCACATTCTACCATTTGGGAAATGTATGGTCTGTAATATTCATGAAACCCTAAATTATGAAGAAAATTCATACTAATAAAAATTCAAAATTAAATGAAACAAAAAGAAATGCCACATTATATAGTGGTATCTCAATTTCCTTATTTGCTTCCCATTCTGTCTTCCCTGCCCAAAATAGTCCATTCAATCATTATTGAAACAAGCCTTCTTAAACATTTCAATGTCTCTTCATCATCCTCATGATTAAATCTAAATTTCCTACAACTCACACTTTATAAATTGGCCTCTACCATCCCAGCCATGATAAATAATGCCATGCCTTCACTCGCCCCTTCACCTCTGTATATGCTTCTCTTTCTGCCTAGCACACCTCTCCACCCATCACCTATCCCTAGTCATCCTCCGGGTTTTAGCATATATATCACTTTATCTAGGAAGTTTTGTCTGACTTCCCAAATATGGGTTAGATTTGCCTCCCTCATTCTTATAACACACTCTCTATTTCCCTTTAGAAAACTGTAGTACATGTAATTTACTTGTTCATATGTCCTACAGACAAGAAGCTACTATATGGGGAGAACTATTGTATTCATGTAGTCATGTATGCACCATGACTGGCATATAGTATGTGCTCATTAAATAATTTTTGCTAAATGAGTGAACTGATAAGTTTCTAGAACTTGTAAATAGATCTAAGTCTAATGACAACTCTACATGTTTATGTTATTTAATATTTGAATGAGCACATTCACATCTCATTATCTCATTTAACTCTTAAAACAACCCAGTGTAGCAGGACAGGTACTAATCAAACACTGTCGATTGTCCACTCAATAGCCACATCATTTCTCTTCCATATTGGCAGGAGCCGCCCTGGTTTTCTTCTGGAGCTCATTTTCCTCCAAGTAACCAGAATTAATACTGATTGGCTTGAGGTAATGTGGTGGCTATGGCAGCCTGTTTCCACAGAAGAGAGTCTGAGGCAAGGGTTAAGTGCTATTTTTGGGAGGTGCATTGCAAGGCCTAGGGAGTGAAGGAAGGAGGCAGTGAGACAGGTAATAATGAGAAGTAAACAAAAATTGATTCTTTTCCAGGTTGGCCACCATTTCACAAAATGAAACAAATTCACTCAGCTACTTGAGATGTCTCTAGCCAAGCTACATCAAAAATCCATGCTTCAGAACAGCCTATCACAGGGGAAAGAGAAAAGGAATTTTTCCACAAGTCTCTTCCCACTCTCTGTCTCCCACTGGTAAATGTTTGCCCTATTAAAAAGTAACTGCTAATATGGTGCTTCTTCTAAGTGCAGAAGTGATGGGAATAGCCAAAGACTTAGCAAAGTGGTGTTCGCTTGCACAGAACTGGCCCAGGGTGCTGTAGCTCCAGCAGCAGCTGCAATGGTGCAAACATCCAAAGGCCCAGGAGACAAGAGAATAGGAGGGCATTCACGAGATAGGGCAGATACAGTGGTAATTCCAGAGATTAGTTTAAGTGCTGGCATGTGGGAAGTCTGCTGGCCGAGGGGGAATGATATGGTAAAAGCTTACAGAGACATTCTTAAAAACACTAGTGAAATATATTGCATGTTGTATTTCACTAATCAGGTAACTAAGAATGCATTTTACAACCAATAGTGTGTCATAATCTAATTGATTGTGCTGTTTCTTTCACAGTGGTACACAAAACAATGGTGCATTTTATAGTCAATGACATCTTAGACTCTGTGAAATACAGTACTCCTGTGGTGGCCTTCAGACCAACACAGCCCTTCATAACGTGTAATTATGTAATGCAATGGGCTGCAACAGCCTTCCTGCAACCATGAAAGGATCTAACCTAACAGTATGAGGCTAGCAGAGCAAAAATATGGAAAGTATCTGTGTCTTTTTAGCGATATTTTTCCCCATCTGACAGATTAACAAACTGAAAATAGAGAGCTGATGTTCTTTTCCAGAGCCTCATAGGTGGTTAAACAATGGAGCTGAGACTTTAACCTAAGACCTTGGTGTTCTTTCCCATACAACTTTGACATGGTGTTCAAAGTCCTTCACAACTGGCCTGTTTACAGCCCTATCTGCTAATCTCTTCCCACAGGTCTGCCCTGTTCTCTCTATATAAAACTTAAGGTTTCCTGAAAGCAGTCCATTTTCTCATGTTTCTCCAACTTCCAACATTTTAGAAAATCTGGCAAAAAAAAATAGTAAAGAGTACGATCTCACTAAAGATTTCTTATGAAGAAAGTACAGAGATTTGGTACCTTATCGCCAATCTTTTAGGGTTCAGTATATGGTATATGGAGAGTAATACCATCTTTCCTTAAAAACATCTTGCTGCCACCACCAAAAACAAAATACCAGATACATGCAGATGCGCTACTCAAGCAATGAAATCACATCAGGTCCACACCCATCAGAACAGGTTCAGCAGAGCCACACTATCCAGTGTGTATCAGCTAAGCACCATTCTTCAACCAACCCTGGCTGCATATAGCCACTAAGCCCCAAAGGTGCCCACACTCAAGTTCACAGCTACCCAGTGACTCTCCCTCAAGCACCTCTAACATGTTTACGTTGACTGGCTTTGGCTGATGCTACTTGCACTTTCAAGTATTTCAGCCAGGTAAATTACTAAATTTCAATGGGAGTGTGAAAACTGGAAAACAATGGCTCTATAATAATTCAGGCCCATTTTAATAGGACTTGATTGCCAACATCAATCAAGCATCAGAATAAAAATCCAAAATATCCAGAGAAATCTATGCTGAAGTAACTTAATGACACAATAGGTTACTGATTAAATGCAAGAGGATCCAGAAAAAAGAAAACCCACTAGGGCATAAAAACAGTCTACAGAAATAAAGCGCTGTTTTCTGCATGTGGGTGCCTCCAGCATTTGTGACTCTGCAGTCGGCTGTGAATACGCTGGGTGCCATTTCCCATCTTCACCAGAGGAGGCTGCATGGTTTAAGGTTCCCAAGTCAAGGGAGCACCCTGTAGCAGCAAATTTAATCAGACAATATCCCCAACATGTCCATCATCCTCCAAGCAAGTTAGCAATCATTATCTTTTTTCTTTTTACATTCTAGCATTATGTGGCACTTCTCTTTGATGGGAAGAGAAAAATTGCATACATTTAGGGATCCCCTCTAATAAATGGCTCAGGATGGAAATTAAGCCAAAGACTTCATGTCTTAATACTCCAAACAAGCATCCTCAAGGAAGTCTGACTTAGAGAACCCAGACCATTCGACAGTTCCAGTTTTCTCTTTTCCTACGGTCCCTCTCTCTTAAGTGGGGGCCTGGGGTCAGGATGTGGCAAACATACTCCCCCTATCTTACCTTTCTCACAGTTCTCCAGTGTCACACAATAAAGTAAACATTTATGCATATGTACAAGGGGAGCTGCAAGCCACCTGCAGGAAGGTTTACCAAAATTCGGTCTTCCTAAGAGATAAATCGCAGGTATTTAGTTCATTATGTTCTAAGCAGAACCAAGGGGGAAAGAGTGAGAATATGATAGTGATTGTAAGTGCACCTAGGGTCTTTTGCTGTGTGGGAGCTGCCAAGTGAAGAAATATATTAGTCTTGCTTTTCTGTTAGCCTCCTCATGAAGTAATCACTTAAATGGATTCTCAGAGTTCAGGGGAATTGGAAGACCAGCAGTAATAAGAGAAATACCTTGAATTTTCTTCCAAGGCACTCCGAGGGCTTTGCAGACATTATTACATTTACCAGCCCTCCCTGGTCTCTCTGCTTCCATCCAAAAAAGATGTCAGCTTCATGAGAGAGGAAATCTGCCCTTACATACAAGAAAAAACGAAAGCAGAGCTTCTGAGACTTGTCATGTATGGTTCCCGTGGCTTCCAGGGCCCAGGATTCTGAAATACCAGTCACTCTGCATATTTCAGTATTTTAGAGTACTCATTCCAGGAACCTGAAGGGGCGACAGCAGTGTTGATCCCCAAACTCCCTCTCCAAAAGGAAAACATTTGGAGGTCAACTTAAATGCCAGCCTTCTCTTTCCCCACTCCTGCTCCTCACAGCTCTGCACATACACCCTTGGGTAGCTCTGAGTTATATTGGGCTTCAACCTCATCTGCCTTTCACATTAGATTCAGCGTTAATTATGATGCTTCAGTGAAAACGAGCCTTCTGACAGTCTCAAGCTTGGAGAATGGAAGGAGAAATAAAGGCAGCTCCAATTATAGGCCATAAGCCCTAATTAATGCCCACCTCCTGTGCTTGGTATTCTAGACACAATCACCCCACTACTAGGGGGAAGAACTCAATTCACTCTATGGCACAGGGACCAACAATATTAAGCCAGTTACTTGCTGGTCCCCACGGAACATGATCTTTCAAGCACGGAAACGATTTATATGCAATAACCAGGAGGAACACATAACCCTGCATTTCTCCTTTTAAACTGTCTTTTGACATTCTTGTGGCACACCTTCTTTTAGGGGACAAAGAATGGACCCTTTTAGAAACCCAAAATCTGTTTCCTTTGTTGGTTCTAGACCTCAAGTCAATCAAACAACCAAATACATGTATTCATATATATACACAGACATACATATATATACATATATACACGCATATACATACATACATATACACACATAGACACATATGTATACACACACATATAATGTATGTATATGACTAAGCACTTTAATTTGCTCTGTGAGAAATATGAAGGATGTAAAATCTCATTTCTCCTCTGAGAAATGTGTGGTATCACAAACCTCACTAAATCAGAATGTCTTCTGGGAGAGTAGTACTTCCCTGCTGCTTTCTGAAGGACTTCAGCAATTAAATTTGCAGGGAGTAAATTCAAATGAAGAACGAGACTGCCGTACAGCTCCTGACCGGAGCCCTATTTAAAGCATTAAGCTGCCCAAGTTTGCAGTGACTTCTACCCCTCTACCTCCCAGCCTGCATCCTTTTTCTTATCTGCAGCTTCTAGTCCACCCATTCCATTCAATGTGGTTCCACAAATGGTCACTAAGGGCCCTGGGCCAGGAGTTGAACAAATATAAAGTGAGTCATAATCCTGCTCCCTTCACTCTGGTGCTCAATGGAATCTACTGTGTATGTCTTCGTATCACTCTCCATCACCAGATTGTAAATTCCTCAAAGGCAAGTATTATGTCATATTCACCTCTGGATCCTTGGATCCAAATTCAGAGCCCCACACTCATGAGCTCAACAAATGGCAAATGAATTAGGAAATGAATGAATAAATAAATTAGAGCAAATTTAGCAGGCTAAATGATTTCGGCCTCCTCCTAGCATCCTCCAAGAACATCTACAGGGCATGCCCAGGACATCTCCCTATCAGAGATTTTTCTCTTAGTATTCTCCTTGAAGTGGCCTTCTTCCCCTAACTCACCCTTTAGTCCTAATTTACTTACCCACACTTAACAGTGGTCTGAAGTTAGCCTGCCTGTTCATATGCCTACTTGATTGTTGTCTATCTTAACTAGAAAATAAATTTGAAGAGGTCACAGACTTGTCTGTCTGGTTTGCCTGTATCCTTGGCATTTAGCACAGTGTTTAACATAAAGAAAGAAACCAATATTTCATAAATGAATGGATGATTGAATAAGTGATTAAATGGAGAATCACATATCAAATTAATGTGTAAGGATATCAGAAGTATGAGAAAAGTTAACATAGCCTAATATTTAATCCATTAAGTAATATTTGTAGGTAGGGAGGATAGGACACTGCTAAGAAAAGTGGATATAAAGATAAATAAGACATTGACTTGAACCTCAAAGAATGCACAGTTTAATAGGGACCAAAAAACAGGCACACACATACACACACACACATTCCATTTTAAGAACTCTTACAATAAAGCAAATTAAGATGCTAGAGATTAAGTCACTAGGAGACATAAAATGGTTTAAATCTCAAGGGGCATATTATGCCAGTAGAGAGACTGATGGATACATGAAAAGATAACTAATAATATCTAATGCCATTTGATACCAGCCATGTGAATCATAATCTCATAGATCACAAAAGGGAATGATTATCATCATCGCCTTTAAATGGTTCAAAGACTCTCTTCTTCCTCTGCCACTGTCAAAGGGGCAGACTTGGCCTACAATCAGTAAGAAGGTGGTCCTGCTGATAGCTCTGTAAGTATCAATGTGCAGGTAACATCAGGAGTAGGGAAATTATTCATCCCACTCAACTATTCAAAGGAGGCTGCTTTTTACCTTTATGTTCTTCAGAGCACTTAACATGCCACTAGTTTGCAATAAATTACAATTAGTAACAACAGCATCATTATTCTGGGTTTTATTATTAGAGGCATTAATTTTTAATGTTTACTATACTCAAATATGTGTAGAAGCCTCGAAATGTATTTAATAACAACTTCCACCTTCCGAGCTCTAGTGATGGTCTAGTGGGATTTAACCAAACTCTACCACATTTAATGCTCTGAGCAGAATGAGGCAGCCAGAAAGAATAAGAAAGCGAGGGGGAAAGCTCTGAGCTGAGAAAGAATGTATGCTCCAGAGGATCTGAAGCCCATTCGGTCTTTGCCTGGAGGTCAGCAGGGTGCTCTGCAGTTTAGAAAACCTCACCTTGAGCCAGCCTGGCAATGCAGACCCTAACAACTCCCAAAGTAAACAGGCTCAGAAAGAACCACTCCATATTTGGAATTGAACATTCTCAGGGAGCTAGGGAAGAAGCTTTCTGGAGTGAGGAGGTATGGAATGGAAGGAAAGAGGACTCTGCCTCATTCCTCCACATGTCTCCAGCTATAGGCTATCTTGGAGCTCTGAAGGCTCGTGACTTCCACCAGCTCCAGGTGAGGCTGACAGACCCCCTTCGTATACTCCCTTCATCAGGCCAGAGTAAGATGAGGGGAGAGGCTTTCCTTTTATCAATATGTCAAGATGATCAGAGTGAGAAGCTGGGTCCAGGTTCTACCTAACTCTCTGTGTGGTTTCGGATATGAGTTCCCTTTGTTTAAACAATACCTTCTCGACCCTGCCCAGAGGACACCGGCCCCGAACTCTTGACTCTTGATGATGGTAACTTACCCTATGCAGAAGCTGTGTTGAATTTTTATAAATGGGATTAGGAAGCACCAGTCAGCCTTCAACCTTTTGGCCAAAATCTGCTATTCTGTTTGAACTGTAGCCACTGCAAGGCTAAAAGAAACTGAAGGCCAATGTAAACATCATTTCTGGGACCCCTGGATGTGGGTGTGATCAGTAATTGTGCAATCATCTAGGTCACTAGCTTTTCTAGTCAGGGTAACCCTGTCAGCAAAATAAACAAGCCATGTCCTTTGAATTTACTGTTAACATCTGACTATTTACCTTCAAATATAGAAAGGCATTCCATGTGGACCTTGGAGTGAAATTTTATGTGCTTTATGTGTTACAATTATGTCAGTTACATTTAAAATATACATTTATTATCACAAGAGTAAAATGCTACACAAATGAATAGTGATTGTGAAAGTTATTAAATTTATTAACAAAACCAATTATTTAGAACTTTAAAATTGCAAAATACAAGAAAATTAATGGGGAGTTGATAGGAGTGTATTATCTAGACAACTTTAGGAAGGGCATTGTATCCTTTTTGCAACCACAAATGTTTATTACAATGTAAATAACAATTCAAGCAGAGTAATAGAGACTGGATAAAATCATATTTCTAATCTTTGCTAATTTTTTTGAAAATCTGGCATTTATAACATTAAACAAAATAATCTTGAAGAAATGTATTGGTGTTTAGTTACCTTCTTTTAGGTCATGATTCCAACTCTGCCACCCAACTCAGCAGAGTATGAACATGGCTTTAGGATGGTAGTTGTACAACACAATCATCTCACAGCCTAGCCAGTGGGTAGCAGAGTAGACAGTTTGTTGCTTCTGCACCATATTGTCAAACTTTTTTAAAATTTGACTTCTAAAATTTTTATGAATAAAATTTTTGGAATAACGAAATTTTTAAAATAAAATCTGTTTTTTATTCTTGTAACCCAGAAGTTTATTCTCTAATGGTAATATTTGGCTTAAGCAAAATTTTTTTTTTAACACGTGACTATTCAGCATTAGGGCAAAATGCATATTCCATGCACTTCTTGGGCTTCTCACAGTGACCTCCTCTCTCTGCAGGAACAGGTAACTGCTTGCCAAGGAAGTCTATACAAAGTGCCTAAAACAATTATTAATAAATGACCTCTTCAGTTAGGTTCCCTAAGCTGCCTTCTCACTTAATTACAATTAGTAACAACAGCATCATTATTCTGGGTTTTATTATTTATCTTTTTAAATTATATTTATCTTTTAAAATTATAGTCAGTTGTTTGCTGCCATTGTTTTCTGCGCACATGGTCTTAGTTTATGCCTTTTCATCATGGGTGGCCACAACCCACAACATGGGAAACAGTATGGAAGTGCCGACTCCCTTAGGTTTCTGTCCAGAGCCTTCGTCCTCTGCCCTTGCTCCTACCCAGTTCATGTGCCCAGGCTCTGCCAGCTGTTGTCTCCTCTTCCTTCATGCAGGTCTGCTGCCCACACAACAGAGAGACTCTCCCTTGTAGGGTAGTGTATTAGTCCATTCTAGCACTGCTAAACAAATATCACAGACTGGGCAATTTACAAAGAAAAGAAGTTTAATTGGCTCACAATTCTACAGGCTGTACAGGAAGCATGATGCTGGTGTCTGCTCAGCTTCTGAGGAAGCCTCAGGAAATTTACAAACATGGCTGAAGGTGAAAGGGAGGCGAGCACATCTTACATGGTCAAAGCAGGAGGAGGTAGGGTGAAGTGCTACACTTTTAAACAACCAGATCTCATGATAACTCACGCTTGCCATGACAACAGCAAGGCAGATGGTGTTAAGCCACGAGAAACCACCCCCATACTTCAATAACCTCCCAACAGGCCCCACATCTAACACTGGGAATTATAATTCAACATGAGATTTGGGTGGGGATACAGATCCAAACCATATCAGGTAGCCTGCGCAGAAGATCCCAAAGCCTGTATTTGCCCAAGACCTGCCATGTTTTACATTTTTACTGACCTCTGGGATTCAAAAAGCAGTGTACTTGCAGAGCTCAGTGTCTTCATTTCATTTAATCTACAATAAAAGAAAAAATAATTATTCTACATCCTGAGTCCACGGATGACCAGGAAGAAAAGGGGCAGGTCTTGACTCAGGCTCTCTTGGATGGGGCTGTGGTGCTCCACAAGAACACCTATGGCACCTGACCCACCTGTGCCTCCCATCACAGCTGCATCTTTAGACATGCCACAACTTGACATGGCAAAGCATTGCCTGTGCAACCTAGAGCAGTAAACATGCTAGGGTAATTAATGTCTTAACAACTTATTACAATTCTCAGATAATTAATCACAAAAGCTAAACATGCTGTCTCACCCTCCTAATGTGCTAATGCTCTAATTATTATGCCTCGATTAAGGGGAAGTCAGTGCTCCTTGCTTAAAAGTGCAGGCTTAATAAAGGCTCATGCATAGCTCCAGCACACAGTAGTATATGGTAGGGAGGAAGGAGAAGAAGACCTTTTTAATGCAGGCTTATAGGCAGCTTCAAGCAAGAAAGTGACAGCTCCCTTTCCTTGAATTTTATTCTTGGACAAATGCTAAGTTCTGAAAACCTACTGGGACTTAGGGATGTCTCTAGGAGGAATGGGGGAGGGAAAGGAAATATATTCCAGATGAGGATATGTATATGTGCTGGCACATGTGTGTGTATTTTCTGAAAGTGAAAGTTAGACAACAGCCATTCCCTTTAACAGATTCATGGGTGAGTATGGCCCATGGAGCCTGGCTACTTCCTAGGACCCTCAGGACTCAGTGTGTTTGGCACACTAGGGATACAAAGGCTCCAGCCTTTGTTAAATTAAATCTTACGTTTGCCTCTAAATTAAATCTTACGTTTGCCTCCAAATTGTCTTGAATAGTGTTTTTCTTTTTTGAAATATATTTTAAATATTTTGAAATATATTTCCCACAGTTATCTAGGACACACACAAACACACCATAAATACAAAAAAGTAAAACAAAAAGTTTCACAAAATAGGACCATGATTACTTCATGAAGGCATTTTGATGTTTTGTATTCTATTTTATTCCATTTGTTAATGCTGATTGCAACCCACTGAATTGATCTCATAACCTATTAATAAATCTCAATAGAGTTTGAAAAAATACTGGTCTACAAGCTGAATAGCCCATAAAGAGGTTCCACTTTTTGTAAGACTATCCATTGGCTCTGAGACTAGGACCTGACTCCCCAGTCCTGAGGATCATTTACCAACTAATCAACAAATACTGAGTAGTCACATGTCCCTCACCTCCTAGAGCTTTGTCCATCTGCCTCCTTACCTGGCTATTTGGACCTGGTGGTAGATCAAAAGTGACCCATCAGTCTTGAAGTCTAAGTAGACACACACACACATACACACACACACAAGATTCCAGGATAATAAATAGTAAATTTCTCAAAAACAAAACTAAAAAAAGGTTGGTCCCCAAAGTTTTCAGGGACCCTTTTAAGGTAAATAGAACCTTTTAACAACCCTTAAAGCATTAAAACTAATAGAAGCTTAAAAATCACTGTAGCTCTTGCTTGGGGCCATTTTTTTTTTGTTGTTTTATTTTTATATTTTTCTCTTCATCTACCACTGTTGGAACATTCCCTATGTAACACTGTACAAACACACCAGAGTGAATTCTGGTAGGAAGTAGCCCAGGCTTTCTATGACTCTCACCTGAGAGACTGGTCTGGCCACTGTACTTGCATGACCCTAGGTCCACTACCTTTGTATCCAGATTCAGGATTCTTCACACGTGCCTACTCCCAACCCTATGACAATGACAAGCCTCCTGGGTAATAATACTAGCCCACACAATCCTATAACAACTAATAATTAGAATATAAGTTATATTCCTTTTATGCTACACACAGTTTCTTGAACTTTGGGAGATACTGAGAAGTACTGGACACAGTTTTGGCTCATTAACCATTTTCAGACTTCTTGGGAAGGCTAGACACAGAAGCATTAAAAAAGAAAACTCGGTTCAGGGCAGTATTTGCTAAGTGGCCAATAAATGATGTTTGCCTAGAAGAGAGACAGAGAGATTCCTGGAGTGTTCAAGAAAGTCTTTGTAGAGTAAGAGATGCCAAAGCTGATCCATAAGGGTGGACAGATGTCACACTGTGGGTCTATAAACCCTGGGGTCATTCCTAACTCTTTATTATTTCATACTTCATCAAAATTCTATGGACTCTACCTTCAAAATATATATGGAATCTGTTATTTCTCCCTACCTCCATTATGACCATTCTTGTCCAAGTCTCCATCATCTCCCACCTGGATAATTGTAATTGTCTCTGAATTAGTCTCTCAGCTTTTGAGCTTGCCCTGATAGCTAGGATGGTCCAATTACAACTTAAGTTGTGCCACTCCTCTGGCTTCTCATTTCATTCCATACAGTACTCTACAAGGCTCAGATGACCTGGCCCTCCATTAATTCTCTCACCTGATCTACTACTACTTCCCTCTAACCCCTATCCACTCTGTTTCAACCTTATTCTGACTCTTAATAGCCTCCAAACATACCAGGCACACTCTTGGAGTCCCCTCAGATATCTGCATCACTCACCCTCACCCCCTCAAGATACTTATTCAAATGGCATCTTCTCAGCGAGGCTCTGACCACCCTATTTAAAATTGCAAATCTACCTCCCCCAACCAAGATTCTCTAATATCCTCCCTGTGTCATCTTTATAATTCTTAACACCAACTGATGCCAAAGATATGTTACTTGTTTACAGTCATTCTTTTTTCAGTTAACACAAGCTGCATACAAGGAGGGATTCTTGTCCCTTTATTTTATTTTTGCACAGCACCTAGAACAGCAGCTGGCACGTAGTATGTTCTCATTAATTGGGGTGGCTGGGAAACGACACTGGGGCAGGAGAATGGTATAAACAAAACCACAAAAGTAAGACAGCACCAGGTGTGATGGAGAAGGTGCAGCGAGGAGGCTCACCTGCCAGGAGTGGGAGTTTTGCCTTGGAGGAAAATGGAAATTGAGGTGGAAAAGGTGAGGATAAAGCTGCTTTGTCTTCCATGCTCTGGAGATGCTCCTCTCATCCAGCACTTTCTACTGCAGCCATGGGGAGCTGACATTCTTCTCTTACTGTCTTTTAAAAACATCAGCCTCTTTTTTTAGAAGGAACTGTTTTCATCTGTCTGAAGTCATGGATGGATTGTATTATGATTTGGAGCATCCTGTGAACACAAATAAAAATAAAGGCTGCCCTAGGCAACAATTTTGCCACTTCTTTCTTGGCAGGAAATTCAAAGATGGCTTTAATTCTCACAGGCAGTTGATCATAAAGTGGACACACACCTTTCACATAAGTTTCTTCTTGAAATTCAGCATGCTCTAAAGAGAGCTACTTTGGGAAACAGAAATGTCTTTGGTTTTTGATACAAAGTATGTGGGATGGGTAGAAACAAAGGCTATGGGAAGCTGAGGGAAAGTTTTCAATCACAGACTTTCAAGCATTGGGTGGTTCCTCCTTAAGGTTAGAGTCAAGATGCCTCCTAAACCCTGTCATTTCCCTGAATAGATTCACCCAAGCTGCAAGAGAAAAGCAGGATTTAGAAGACCAAGTGAGTATGTATACATGTGCTTGTGTGTATTTACTAACAGCCAATAAAAATACATCAACGATTAGTTATGTAAATCAGGAGCTCTAGACTGACGAGGAAACTGCTGCTTTCAGGATCTCAGGAAAGCAAACTCTCTTCCTAAGTATCTGGCTTCAAGCTCTTTGATTGGCAGAGAAGAAAGCAAAATGGTAGGTTCAAGAGGGTGAGAGACGACATAGAAGCTAATCTTTGCTTGCATTCTTGATCTCTCATGTACTAAATACATGCCTTAGGACAATTCAGAAGAAATCTCTGAGCTTCAGTTTCCCTTAGAAGTATAAAGAGAGTAAAATCTTCTATCTCATAAAACTACTATGAGGTTCACAGGACGCAATGTTCACGTGCTTTGCAACATGCTGTGTCAGTTAGCTATTGCTGAAAAAAATATGGCTGCATAACAAACCACTTTCAAAACTCTGCAGCTTAAGACAATAGCCTATATTCACTGATCTATGGGTTGGGTTGATCCAGGCTGAGCCTGACTGGATTTGGCAGGTAGCTCACATGATCTCAGCTGGATTCATTCACATGGCTGATGGTCAGAAAGGGATCAACTGACCTAGGTAGGGCTCAATGGGACAAATCAGCTCTAGACCACATGTCGCTCATCCTCCTTCTGGAATCAGTAGGCTAGCCCAGACATCTTTGTCCACTGATAAATGAAAAGGTACAAGAGAGCAAACTCAGTCACTCAAGAGCTTCTCAGTCCTTTGCTCACATCGTGCCATGCTAGCATCCCACTGGCCAAAATAAGTCACACTGGGGAATCTGCAGTGAATGAAACTGAAATGTTCTATGGTAAAGGACATGGATGTAGGAAGGGGTTAAGAGTTACAGTTGTTAATGCAATCTACTACAAGTACTTTAAAAATGCAAGACATATTGCCAATGCTCTCCAGAGAGTTGTAGAATAAGCAGAAATATTTTTGGCTTATCAATGTTGGATTCCTCCAGACTACAGTGGATCATTCTCTTCTGTCATCAGCCCCCACCCTCCAATCAGTCAAATCCAGGAAACTTATTCACTATCAGCCTCAAAGAAAGCAGGATACTCAGGATACTATACTGGTGGAGAGCACAGGTTTGTAGTCAGATGGATCGGGATTTGAGACCCTACTCTATTACTGACTTATGATGTAATCTTGGATGAGGTATTTAACTGCTTTAAATCTTAGTTTCCTTATCTCCCTTGGTGAGCCAGGCTCATGGCTTTAAACACTATCCATGTCAATACCCTGGACAGATTCACCTAAGCTGTAAGAGAAAAAGCAGGATTTAGAAAATCCAGTAAATGTGTGTGTACATGTGCTTGTGTATATTTACCAGCAGCCAATAAAATACACCAACAATGAGTTATGTAAATCAGGAGTGCTAGATTGACAAGGAAACTGCTACTTTCAGGATCTCATGAAAGCAAACTGTCTTCCTTAATGTATGGCTTCAAGCTCTTTGATTGGCAGAGAAGAAAGCAAAGTGGTAGATTCAAGAGGGTGAGAGATGACATAGAAGCTAATCTTTGTTTGCATTCTTGATCTCCCACATACTAAACACATGCCTTACGGCAACTTGGGAGAACTCTCTGCCTCAGTTTCCCTTAGAAGTATAAAAAGAGTATATGTGTGTATATGTGCTTGTGTGTATTTACCAACAGCCAATAAAGTACATCAACAATTATCTATGTAA
Source organism: Pongo abelii (assembly GCF_028885655.2). Taxonomy (NCBI): domain Eukaryota; kingdom Metazoa; phylum Chordata; class Mammalia; order Primates; family Hominidae; genus Pongo; species Pongo abelii. The sequence continues at coordinate 72,361,383 of NC_071985.2, read as the reverse complement.
ATCAGGACCTCTAGATTGACAAGGAACTATCCATATGTTGAGGATGCTAAAATTTATATTTCTAATGAGAACCTGTTCCTGAACTTCATATTTGCATATTCCCCACTCCATGTCTACACCTGGATAACTCACCAGTATCTAAAAGTGAATATATCTAGAATGGAGCTCCTAATCGTTTCCCTTAAATCTGCTCCTCCATCCTATTACTACTGATCTTGCTAACTGGCACCTCCATTCTTCCAATGGATTAGACTTACAGCCTTATTATCATCCTTGTCTTATAACCTATATCCAATCTGCCAGGAAATCCTTTTGACTCTACCTTTAAAATATGCCCTAAACCCAGCCTCTGTTCACCAATCCACTGCTAAGACCCCAGACTAAGCCACAATCATCTCTTATGCAGATAATTTCATTCATTTCCTGACTCTCTGCACAGCCTGCCGTAGTCAAGTCACTAGCCAGAGTGAGTCAGATGATATCTCCTTTCTGCTCAAACCCTCCAACATCTTCCCATCTCACCCACTGTAAAAGCCAGCTTCTTTACGGTGGCATCCAAGGCCTTTATGATGTTGCCTCCCTGAACTGTGCTCTCTACTCTTTCCACTATAGCCATATGATGGCCTCCTTGCTGTTCTCCAGAGCTTTGCACTTTCAACTTTCTCTGTGATGCTCTTTCCTCAAATACTCTGATGGCCCATTCCTTTTCCTCCTCTAGGTCTTTACTCAAAGTTCACCTTCTCTCTGAGGCTTTCCGACCACCCTGTCCTCCTTCTCTGCCATATGTTTTCTCTTATACCTAATCATCTAACATGCTGACTATTTTACATATTTATTTTGCTTATTAGCTTTCTCAGCTGCCAAGTTATAAAATCCAGATAAGTGGAATGTTGTCCATAATATACATTTTTGTATTCTCCAGGCCTAGAATGTTGCCAGGCACACAGTAGCTGCTCAATGCATATTTGTTGAATGAATAAATGAAGGGAATAGAAATATTGTACAGATTAAATGAGATAATACATGCAAAAATTTAGCATAGTGTCTGATGCATAGTAAGTGTTCAAAAATGATAGCTCAAAATGCACAGCAAGTAAAATCTAAAGCCCTGGTATTCTGAGTCTTAGCTCTGACTCTATACACTATGATTTTATTAATTTTCTCTGATACAACTTTTCACTAGGGCTCAAATTAGCTTTCTCTCCCCAGTACCTATGTATTAGTCCATTTTCACACGGCTATAAATTACTACCTGAAACTGGGTAACTTATAAAGGAAAGAGGTTTATCAACTCACAGCACAACATGGCTGAGGAGGCCTCAGGAAACTTACGATTATGGCAGAAGGCGAAAGGGAAGCAAGGCACCATCTTCAAAGGTGGAAGCAAGGGAAATGAACACAGAAGAAACTACCAAACACTTATGAAACCATCAGATCTCATGAGAACTCACTTACTATTATGAGAACAGCATGGGGAAACCACCCCCATGATCCAATTATCTCCACATGGCCTCTCCCTTGACACTTGGGGATTATGGGGATTATAACTCAAGACGAGATTTGGGTGGGGGCACAAAGCCTAGCCATATCAACCTGGCACACAAAAGATACTGACTGTGTTTTTTATTCAAAGTGACAGTAAATAAATCTGAATTTGCAGATGACTGGTCAAGTTGTTCCCTCTGGTGTTGATCAGGGTCTAAAGGAAGTTGCTGCTCTGGAGAGTATGTGAGTTTGTGAGATTACACTGGGCTGACACCAGGTCAGCTACAGCATTTAAAACCTAGTGGGTACCACAGACATTGGACTGTTAGTTTGGTATACTAACAGTCTGCCCTACAAGTTCTCTCTCTCCAGTCTTTAGGTTTCCTCAGAAACTCTATTTCCTATGAGAGTGAAGATCTATTTATATTTCCTGCTATCCCAAGAACAATAATAAAACTGCCACAGAAAAAATTGTCTATAGAGAACATTTTTTTCTTAAACTCACAAAGTAGGCAAGCATGATTCATTCTCCCAATAAGAGAGAGGCAAATGGGTGTTTCTGGAGTTGTTTGGATTCCAGCTTAATTCTCTGCCACTTCACTTACCAGAAAAAAAGAAGGATGGTGCATCTATGAATGACATCTCTCCTCTCAATGATGCAGAAAAGAGCCAACAGAGATGCCCCCAATACTGTGTCCCCAAATCTGAATCCTTATAAACGCAACTGTTTGGGGCATGCTTTCATTTCTTACACAGCCTCTACCCCTAACTTGTCTGGGCCATGGCATACATTCAACATGATATGCATTTATGGACCATCTATTATGTGCTTTGCACTGGGCCTCAGGGTACAGAGTCCAGACATGATCATAATGGAAGCTCAATAAATAATAACATGAAACAAACCAATAAATGTTTCAAGGTGATATATGATTAAACATCCAGTAATGTCCTGTGGACAATATGTGCTGTTACAGTTTATTGGCTATAGACTCTATAGAAAAAATCATCAAGGAAGGCTTCATGGAAGAGGTAGTACTTGAGTTAGAGGCTTAAGAAAGAAAGTATTTAAATAGATAAGGAGTTTAAGAAAGAGAATCAGCATAAATACATAGTTAGAAGTGAGCAAGGCTTATGAGTTTAGGGCCCAAATTTTCCAAGCATTTTATACAAAAATGTATCATTGATAAAAGGCCAAACAGAAAATCTAGGTACTACACTAGTAATGGCTCAAATGTACATGTTATTGGTAGTAAAAAAAAAAAGAAAAAAAAGTTATAAAAGATAGTTGAGCCAACATACTTCTTCAAAAGGTACAAAACAAAACTATTTTTTTTTCCAAGTTGAAGGCTCTTCCTGGGTTTTCTAATCACTAATTTCTGATATTTTATTCCTAGTCATGACTGATGATACCTGGTCACTACAGGTTCATTCTCAACAAGGGAGCCAACAGCTTTCCTTCCTTTACCTACCATAATAACCCCAGATCACAGAGATTATTTTTTTCCCTAATCTCTGAGGATCATCTGGGCTTCTTGCTTCATCTACTAAAGCCCAAAGCAGATTTACATTAGTGCTCTTCCTGAAGGTCCCTGCAGCCAAACAACTACTCATCACATGTTCCCCATCCTCAAGGCCAATAACTTCTACTTCTTCCTCTACCACTGCTTGTCCCGAGCAGGGGCAGAAAGAGGCTTAAGGCTCAGCCCCCTTAAGCTTCACCATTTATGACAGACTAGAACATGCTTGATCTTTTCCAAGGGCTGAGAGATTTACAAACAAGGTCCTGGACATGCTATAATATAAAAATTTGGAGGATTTCTCAAAGAACTAAAAATAGAATTACCATTCGACCTAGAAATTCCACTACTAGGTATATACCCAAAGGAAGATAAAGCATTCTATCAAAAAGACACCTAAACTCACACGTTAATTGCAGCACTATTCACAATAGCAAAGGCTTGGAATCAACCTAAATGCCCATCAGTTATGGATGGGATCAAGAAAATGTGGTGTGTACACACCATGAAATACTACACAGCCATAAAAATAATGAAATTATGTCCTTTGCAACAACATGGATACAGCTGGGGGCCATTATCCTAAACAAATTAAGCCAGAAACAGAAAGCCAAATACTGCGTTTTCTCACTTATAAGTGGGAGCTAAATATTGGGTACACATGGACATAAAGATAGAAAAAATAGACACCAGGTATTCCAAAAGAGAGGAGGAGGGAAGGGGGACAAGGATTGAAAAACTACTTATCAGGTACCATGTTCACTATTTGGGTGATGGGTTTGATAAAAGCTCAAGCCCAGCATCACACGAAATATTCATGTAACAAACTTACACATGTACCCCTTGAATCTAAATTTTTTTAAAAACATAGGTAACCATCAAAGATGAAAAAAGAATTATTTTAACAATCAATTTTCTTAGGACAAGTCTTTCACCTGTTATGTGTGGCAGAGAAATATCATTTTTATTTTCCTGAGGACAGAGGAAAGCTAAATTGTTCAGCCTCTCTTGCAATTAAGTCAGAGTCCCTGCAACTAAGTTTTGACCAATGAAAGGTAGATGGAAGAGACATGAGCCCCTTCTAGTCCTGGCCCTTAAAAGCATCATGCCAGTATCTTCCAGCCCTTTCTTCTCTTTCCTTTGAAACCATGCATCTCAACTGGCATAACTACAAGATGGAAGAATGTCAGATCCCTGAGTCACCTCCTAAAGGATAGCCACCTAGTCCATGTTAGACTATGACATGGGCAATGAATAAAACTTTGTCATGTAAAGCCACAAATAATTCAGGGTTTGTTTGTTAATTTAACATAGTATAATCTAACCTCATTAGAGTGTATCCTCTACACTCTGGGGAAAGAATGGCAAATTGTAGGCAGATTATTGTTTTCATTAATAATAATTGTTATTAAGCAGGTTCTCTACGCTAGGCACTGTGCTTGACACTAAGCATAATAATATAGATCCATAGCAAGGATATTTTGATATCCTTGGTATTTTACATTCATTTTACAAATGGGAGAAGCAAGACTCAGAGGTTTTGTTGTTGTTGTTGTTGTTTATTTAAAAAAAAAAAAAAGCTTTTCCAAAGTCAAACAATTCGTGATAATTTTTCCAATGCCAGAGTTTGTTATTTCAATGATTTTATATCTTTTTTCTCATGGTTAAATATCCCCTTTTCCCATTTTTGGCAAGAAGAGATGACCCCAATTACATTCATTTTTCTTCATTAAAAGCCTGCTATTATTTCTACCAAATTCAGAGTTTTCTGCATACTGCCTCATTACTTGTTCTACAGAGTCATTGAACACAATAGAGATTCCAGCATATTTTGTATTGTTAATCATTATGGAAGCCTAGTGGGAATCGTCCATCACTCTTAGACCTTGTTCTGAATGTGAGAGCCTGTCTACAAATTTATCTGTGATCCAATTGAAATGAAGGTGCTATAGGAAAAGTCACCCAGGTGTTTTGGTCCATGTCATCACAGTCACTAAAAATGCTAATTATACCCAAACCAATCTAGATAAAATAAATCTAGTCCACAATATGTATCAAGCACTCTCTATGTACAGGACAACGTATAAGCAAAAGGGTTTGATAGTTTACATTTGAGCTCTGGGTCCTCATGCTCAAACCTTGCCTCAGGCCAAAAAGCATGATTGGCTTCCAAATCATATACATTTTTTACATCAAAGGGAAAAATCATTTAATCTTTACTTCTAATAAGATAAAAGAAATTAAGATTTTATTCTGGTAGTGGATGACATATATTTATACACAAGTGCTTTAAGATCTATAATTACATTTTATATTCATAGCAACCCTGTGAAATAGCTAAAATGGTTATAATTATCCCCACTTGCCTATGGTAAAACTGAGGCACAATGACTTGGCCAAGCTCTCATAGTGGTAGAATTGAGAATGGAGCTATACTCCCCAAATCCTGATGTTGAGCAATCTGTACATTTCTTACAAAAGAGCACTTGGTATTGGATATAATTGATAGCATCCTATCCCATCCAAATCATGCAGATCAGTAGCAGCAATTCTTTATGAGGAACTAGTACATGTAGGACAAGCTTTTAATATGTTTCAACGTTCTGTCTACCTCACCTTCTCCTTTCTCACTTATAAGTCCACTGAATCACATAGAGCTGATCCACTCTGCCTCTTCTCCTGACCTTTCTTCCACCAGTGAACACATTATTCACATTGAAACTTTGCCATTTTATGTGCTCCCATAAGCTATGTATATGAAAACTACAATATATTGTGTCTCCATTTAAAGTAGATTATTCTAGTCTCATTTTTAGGAAGTAAGCTTCAATTTTCTATAATTAATTACTTCTGGTGATATTTCCATAGTGAGCCCCTTGAGGACCGTGAAAGAAAGGTCCAGGCCAGTTACGAACAAGGTGAACGGAGAGGTCATTTGCCAAATAACTTATTTGGAAACTGTAATTGGTGTTTCCAACAGAATCCCAATGGGAAATGTAATTCACCCAAATGGCTCAAGTGAGGAGACCTAGATGGAATTACCTACCAAGGGATGGGCGAGGAAGCTGAGGCACTAAGAAACTGGCAACTGATGAAAGCCACTACACTTCCAAGGCAGAAAGGCAAAGGACAAGTGCAGGAAATAGTGTTATCAGAACCAGTGAAGGCTATAATTAACATCAGGTGTGGTGGCTGCCAGAAACACCACACCAAAGCAGGGTGAGAGCAAGAAAGAAATGCCATAATCTTTCTCTTCTCCCAACCTCTAATTTCTTGCTGGTGCCTCCCACTGGCCAAACCCAATCAGGGGCCAGTAGGCAAAGGAATCCAGGTGATGCAGTCCACACTGGACAGCCTCCCAAGTACAGAGCAAGGCAGGAGAGCAAAGAATGAATCTGAGGCCAGAGTAGATGTCCATGGAGGTTGGTATAAACAGGGAATAACCAGGACATCTAGTTATTCACATGCCATTCTATCTGCAAGAGTGGGAGATGCTTATTATAATAGTGAAACCCCTTTTCAACATTCCACCATCTGACACACACATAAAATACTGGTGTAAAAATGGCTCTGGCCTGAATACACATCAATGTTTTTTAATGTGTTAGTAAATACAGTCGTTAGCTGTTCCAGGAGAGAATTATGCATCATCAACTGACATAAAAGGGAGTGTAATGTCATCTTCAATTGCTGTTAGAAGAAATAGGATGAAATTATGAGCAATTAGGAAAAGAAATATTGTGTCTCTATGGCAGCTCAGGTTTTACTGAAAATCCTGTTGGACTGGTTATGCGAGCTGAGGCAGCCACATAAACGTTTGAGGCCCACGCCTGGGCAAAGGAAAGAGTTATGACCTGGGAGTATGTTTCCATGGTAAAGCTTCAGGGAATTTAATGCCCTAAAGTAGCTTGAAGCACTTCAGTGGCACAAGGTCAATGAAGAAACCTGTTCCAAACATGAGGAGTGTTTACAAGCCTTCTGTAAATGTGATTTAGAAAACTCTTATCTCGAAGATGCCAATATTTAAGATAACAAATGACTCCTGAGAAAAAGCAAGAGTAGGCCCCTCAAGGGACTCTTGTGCTAAGAAAATACAGATCTGAATCTAAGGGAAGGGGAATTTGGGCTGTGGCTTAGTTCTAAACAAACAGTATCTGTCTTCAGAAGAGGATTTTCAATTTTGGGTTGGCCATATATGATCACTCTGTAATACCAATCAATTAACTTTCTCCTTGAAAAAGGATCACAGCCCTTCTAATACCTATTTGTTCTGAAATTGGGGAAGGCCTGGTATTGACCTCTGAAATATTGTTGAAACAGAGCTTGAGCTCTTTGAACTATGAAATCAAATACAATCTCTCCACCCTGGCATTCAAGGCCTTAATCTGTCTTCTTGAGTTTACCTTCCAGTGTTCCCCTACAAACTATCTGAACTTAATCCCCTCTGTCACTTTGATTTTATTTTTTTTCTATCACTAATCTCTGTTATCTCTGCTTATCAAAAATCTGTTCATTCTTCAAGACCACCTTCTCTACGAAGCATTTCCTGACTTTTGCAAACAACTAATTCTTTCATCTTTTATACGTTTGCAGCATTTGTTAATGTACTTGGTACTTACTTTATTCTACCTCCTATTATAGTCATTTGCACTCTTGCTGACTGTTCTCTAAAATGTTGGAAATTCCTTGGAGAGAGGGTTCATGCCTCATAATGACTCATGTACTAGAGGCTTGGCCAGAGTGTTGAACTGAATTGATCTGAATGGTATTAGTGAGGATGAAGGAATGAATCAGAGATTCCCTTTAAAGTTCATGAAAACAGTTTCAAGATGTTCTATCCCACTGAGTCAGATATAAAATGGATCTTTTCAATATTACCAGAAAAGATGCTTTACAGAAAGGGAACTCAATACTCTAAACTGCCTTATCAGTCTATGAGGCAGTTAACTCCAGGAAGGCATTTTACAAGCCTTCTTAATACTCTCCAAAAGTGCCTTCACTCATACCCACAATGCACAATTCTTACATGCTGATAATTTCTAAATATAAATTTCTAGATAGCACTTCTCTCTGAAAATCCAGTCCCATATTACAACTTGTCTCCTAAATACATCCATCTTGATGTCCCAGAGGCATCTCAAATTCAACATAATGCATTTGAAATTCATGATATCCTCATCCCATTTTTCCCTTGCTCCCATCCTCACAATTCCTCTTCATTCCAAATTTCCCATCTCAGTTAATACATCTTCATCAATTTTGTTGCATCTATCCAGATGCCATCCTGCACTGTCCTGTGCAAGCACCTGGAAGGCTGCAGTGAAACAGTAGACCCTGCCCGTGTCCCCATGGACACCTGCCTCCACCTTCTCCCCTCCTTTCCATGCAGGCCTGACACTGTCGTTTGCTCCACTTAATACATTATCTGGTTCCCATCATTTAAAAATCAATTTCAAGTCCTTTAGCATGACACCAAAGGCCCGTCATAACCTGGCCCCAATTCCCTTCCAGCCACACAGTTCCCATGAGTTATATTCTTTTTTTTTTTTTTTTCCGAGACTGAGTCTTGCTCTGTCACCCAGGCTAGAGTACAGTGGTATGATCTCGGCTCACTGCAACCTCCACCTCCCAGATTCAAACTATTCTCCTGCCTCAGCCCCCCGAGTACCTGGGATTACAGGCACACACCACCACACCCGGCTAATTTTTGTATTTTTGGTAGAGATGGTGTTTCATCATGTTGGCCAGGCTGGTCTTGAACTCCTGACCTTGTGATCTGCCCACCTCAGCCTCCTAAAGTGCTGGGATTACAGGCGTGAGCCACTGTGCCCAGCCCCCACGAGTCATATTCTTACAGTATTCTGCATTCTGTCTACAATATTCTCCTTCTCTTCAACCTTCTCCCCAAAATAAATTCTTACACATTGCAGAGACATAGTTTAAATATAACCTCATCTGCACAGCCTTTTTTCAATCTCCTTTCTCCATATCTATCAAAGGAAGTCTTAGACATTGTCTTCTCTATTTGCATGGCTTATTCATTCACTCTTATTTGGGGACAGTGTCTAAGTGTCACGGACCATGCCAGGCAAAGGAAAAAGAGGGATGACTAACAGACTTGATCTTTGGATGCACCTTTGTAATATAATAACATTTAACACATGTCTATCTCCCCCGATCCCTCCCATCACTGATTATGATCAATAAGACAAGTTTATGTCTTGGTTATTCCTAGATCTTCAGCAGCTATTTATTGTGTTCTAGTCATTTCTTTGTGCCCTTGCCCTATGGTACCCAAAACTTACTTTGGTATTCAGTGGTTATGCAATAAGTACTCACTCAACAAAGCAAGTAGCTTGTTCATTGTGTAATTAATTCCCTAACGTCTCAGACAGAAGATAACTTGGCTTTACACAGATTATCTCTTCCTTGCATTTATTAGCAAGACAACTCCATTCTGTTGTCTTCTTGGTACCAAGCAGAGAAAACTGATTGAGATAAAATTCACTTAGATGCTCTGTCTCTAGGATAATGCCCCACTTTCCTCATTTCTTCATGAGAGTGAGGCTTAGCACCCCTAACCTGAGTCTCAGTAAGAGGAGGAAGAGGCAGAGGAAATGGAACTGAAAAAAATATGATGCCAGAGATTACAGGTTGCAGAAAATGAGAAAAACACAGAAGCCTCAATGTCCTAGAGGCTAGCTCCATGAATCAATGGATTAGGAACTGAAATTAGAATCAAAATACCTGTATTCAAGTTCTAATTTTCTGTTCTCTAATTGATTAGTCAAGTCACCTAAATTTCCTGGGCTTCTGTCTTCTTCATCTGTAAAATAGACATAATGATAGCTATCTTATAGTATTATTGTGGGGATCAAATTAGATTTTGAATGTGAAGTATAGTGTGATAATTTAAAAATGGGCTTTGGAGTCTACTAAATATGAGTATGCTTATTAATTGTGCGACTGTAGACAGGCTAAAATTCCTTGAGTCATAGTTTGCTTGAAAAATGAGCATTATAAGGGAATGATACATGGTATAAAATAATGTATACAAAGTGTTGAGCACAGTGCTTGATACAAAGCGGCACACAACAAATAGTAATTATTTTATAATGATTAATAAAATATAAAATTCCATACAACTGCAAGGAGTATATCCTTGGGACTGATGGAGAAAGAGGTATCAACTCCAGGTGCTCTACTTATTAAGTAAACCATCATTGAGGAAAAATATAAGCATATCCAGAAAATAAAGCTAAAAGCCTGTCATTAAAACTCAGAAGTAATTGATAAGTGTTTCATGAAGAAAATATTTACAAGAGGCAGAATTAAAGAATGGATGGACTAGGAAACAGAAAGGGCCAACCTGCTACAAAAAGTACAAACAAATAACATGGGGTGAGCCAGGTGATAAAGTCAGAGAAAAAACAATGCCAGGTTTCCATGCAGGTAAGATTACTGCTAGAAGAGACGCAAGCCCTTAAGGGAGCTAAGCCGAGCTACTGGGAGAAGGACATCCAGGCAGAAGGAACAATATGAACAAAGATGCTGTGGCATCAAAGCATCAAAGCACTGGGCATGGACCAAGGGAAGATGGATAATCACCTTCCCCAGGGGTGAGCCTGAGTTTGACATTTCTCTGGCCTGTCATAATCAGAAGTAAAGTACAGGGAGACTCAGCAAGCCAGGATCTGATCTTTCAGTTCTCCTTGAGAACAAAGCAAAGGGAGAACTGAAAGCATCTATGGGCTTTTATCACCAAATTCCATCACAGAACAGAGGTCTTAGAAGGACAGGATGTACCACCTCCCTTTGCTGATGGTAAAAACAAGGCAAGTCACAGAGCAAATTCCAGCACAACGCAAGGCCTCAGGGTGCAGATGGTCCACCTGTGCACCAATGCTAGATATTGCTGTCAGCCAAAACCACCTGCAGAGGCCTGCATTTGCTGATTCACCATCTCAGGTGCTCAGCACACACATCCTCAGGGTAACCAAACTCCTGTCAGCAGATGTGCACTGTGCTCAGTGCAGTTCTGCTCAATGTCTTGCTCAAAAGGAAGGCTGACACCTTGACATACGGGAGGGAGGCAAAAAAAAAAAAAAAAAAAAAGGAAGGTGGAGGAAACCATCCCTAGCCTCCAGTCGGTAAGCCCCAGAAAGCTCTCTAGAAAAGTCTGGACTGGGAGTCCCTCTCTGCATTTTCTAACACAGGGAAAGAGATGTGGAGCATCATTCCTTTTCTGGCTCCAAGTGCTCAACAACTTTTTCCATATCCCCATGGCCTCCATCCCAGAGGAAGCATCCCTGGTAGCCACCATACCAAAAGCCCTAATGCTGGGGGAAGAAACTTCATTCCCACCCATTAGATCTTGGACCTAATGAATTTCCCATTGATCTTACTTCAACTCGGGCATAAAACCCAGGGCTCCGCACAATACAGTCACTTCTTAAAATATCCTTATAAATCATGGCCAGCATATCCATTAATTACAGCCCAGCCAGGACTCTGGCTGTTAGTTCTGGGTGGCAACTTCATTTATCCCACATTAAATGCTTTATTTTCATGGAGCTATTTCAGTCTTAGTCCATTACTTAGCCTACCCACCATTAAACCTCTTCAGCCATGTCATCCAAGCAATTTTTTAAAAGGAGGTCCCCCTACCACATTATTTTAAATTTTTAGGTAAAATATCCAACTTATTCTAAAACTTTGTAGTAAACAGGACAACTAAATAATAACAGGTAAACATTTAGTGAATTTTACTATGTCCCAAATGCTATATTAAGTACTTTGAATATATTAGCCCATTTAATCCACAAAACAATTCTATAAAACAAATATTATTATTATTGTCCTAATTTTATAAATTGAGGATTGGAAAGATTAAGTAACTGGCTTAAAGTTAAGTAGGTAGGGTCATCACTGAAATACAGGTTTATCTGACTCCAAAGCTCAGAGTTTTATTGGCAGAGTTGTAGTGAGGAATTCCAAAATTATAATTGCATACCTTATTAAGCTGTAATATGAAGATATGCACTGAAAAACAAATATAGAATTTTGGGATTAAAGAGACCTTTAAAATGATTTAATTCAATTTCCATATTTAGCAGATGAACCCAGGTCCTTTAGGGGTGAGGCAACGTGCCCAGGGTCACGAAACTCATAGAGGCAGAGCCAAGCCTCGGACCCAGGCCTCCTCACTTCTAGCCACATGCTCCCTCTGCTGTGGTCTGCTGCTGTCCAAATGCTCTATTACACTGGAATTTGTTTTCCTCTGGGTACAGATGAGAGAAGAAGGATCTGCAGAGTGGCATTAAGTGAATTGAATGTTCCTTCTGCAAATGAAAATGAGCGGCTAATTGGATTCCATAATCACTCTCTCCGATTAGAGTCACCCTCCCTCCCCCGCTGACTTCCGCACCTCTGACGTCCCTCGGTGGTGACCTGCAGCATCCCCTGCTTAGTCTAAATTTGTCTCCTCACACATCTGTTCTGATCACTAAACCCGATTTACTTCATCCTCTAAGTGCCAGCGACAATGGCAGGCCACATGGGGGTGGGGGCCTGAGATCATGCTTGTTCTAACTGCCGAAAGCTTCAGGCTCTTACTGTTTCAGGGTAAAGTTGTGGCTCCGCAGAGGGCACAAACTCAAAATCTCACAGAGGCCAGGCATGGAACTGAAATAAGGAAGTCGGTAGGTATTATTAGAAACCAGTATCTGGAGTGAAGGCACAGCCATGGTGATGAACCACAGGGACCGCAGGCCTCCTAAAAGAGCAGCTGCTCCTCATCTCCAGCCAGTGGTTGCTGTGGATTCTTTGAGAAAATAAAATCCACAAGGGTGGGACTTCATCTCATTCCCTGCTGCATTTCCAATGCATGAAGGGGACCCGGGGCATAGTAGGCACTCAATGCATATTTCCTCAGTGACTGAGCCTTCCACTTTGAAAACTCTACACTGCATTCTGTACTCAGTGTCCAGGCAGGAACAGCCCCTGACCTATTATGATAGGAAAGCAGTATATTTGATTGCTCTAGAATCAGGGGAACTACATAGGGAGGTTAATTTCAACCACAGGATATGTAAAGCCATACTGAGAGCCACATTCAAGAAAAAGGGAGTGAAGGAGGGTGGCGCATGCTCATCACCTTTATCACCAGTAACAGCACTGCCAGCAGGGCACCCTCCAAGCTTAGCAAGTTCCACGCAGTGGCAGAAAGAGCTCTGGGTGGGCAAATCTGACTTCAGGCACTGAGAAGTCATGAGACTTAAAGCAGATCTGGCCTCTCTCTGATACAGGTTCCCTGTCTTTAGAAGGAAGGGATTGGACCCACAGTCTGTAAGTTCTTTTCAGCTTTAATAGGCTTTGACACATGTTTTGTGACAGGAACACACCCAGGACTCTCCAGAGTCATTAATAAACAATGAAACAACCACCCATCTTGCCCGGCTGCTGTTTGAGAGACCATGAAGCTCAGCAGGCAAGTGAAAGCATAAAAATCTGCACATGTACCATAGAGCCTAAAGTATGATAATAATAATAAGAAGAAGAAGAAGAAGAAGAAAAAAAAAATCCATAGAAAATATGTAAATAAATGTGCTTTATTGTGTACCCTACCAATAAAACTTTATTTACAAAAGAAAAAAAAAATCTGGAGCTCCAAAGTCTAATGCTACTATGGATGTTATTCCCATAGCTTGATTTCCCCAGCTTTAAGATCAGAGTAGCAATAGCAATCTAGATCCGTTGAGGCATCATAAAAAGATTTAAATGCATACGCATGTCTGAAGTGATAGATTTGATATGTGGGTATGCATATAAACCTAGCCCAGCTAATTGTCATTTGTGGATTTAACTCCTCATCCACCCATTCACGCTTGTACTTTTTTTATTCAATCCTCACCAACACAGGCACTATTTACAGTACATGTTGCCCCTAAGGAAGAGACTCAGTTCTGTCATCTTCTCTTATTCTATTCCACAGGCAGTTTCTATACACATGTGTGTGCGTGCATGCATGCAGGTGTGATTGTAAGTCACTTTGTAAAATGTCAAGTGTAATCTAGCCACTCATTAATAACACCTAGCTCTGCATTTCTGGGTAAATAACTAATTGCCACTTTTCTTGTGTCATCTCCTCCTGCCTGTGTTGTCACTTTGGTACTTCAAGGGATCAAAATGTAGAAACTTTCAGTTCTTTAAAAATTTTATCTTCAAAGGAAAAATTCTGCGACTGACTTGAATTGACATAATTGGCTCCATATCATTATTTTTCCCTACACACATTTTAAATTTAAAAATGCAATTTGTTTTTGTTTTTTATTTCTGGCATCACACAAAATAATTGGTTATAATTGGGAATAAATTGCTTCTAGGAATGAATAAAGCATCCAATTGTGTTAAAAAGAAATGTGTCATTAATGTCAAGACATCCAAGGGTAACTTACTTATTTGCATTCAGTCCAGAAACCAGGGCTGAGATCTATTTGGAATGGGGCTTTCAAGGAGGAAAGATGAAGCATAGGCCAGGGATCTAAAGGCTCAGGTTCCAGGACTCATGCGGCAACATGAGACCTGGCTAAAATGAAATCCGATGTCTAGGTTTTTATTTTCTCTTTTAAAAGGTAGGCGAAACCAGAGCCCTATCAATGGCAGTAATTTATGACACAGAAAACTCTAGAAATATTTGAATGAGCCCAGAACACTTTCTGCCTGGAAAACAGAAATATTATAGCCATAGGTATTGAAACAGATGAACAATGGATCGAAGCACAAGTGAGTGAAATTGTTTACCATTATGCATACTTTAGGAGAAAAACATTCTGGGAGTTGAACTTGAGGCTATCAGGCCTAAGAATGAGGACATATGAGAAGAGATAGGGCTGAGAGACAGACAACCCAGGCATCCACAGGTGAAGTTGTGAGTGAAATATCAATATTGCCTCCTGTGCCTTTGTACTCCATAAATCCCTAGCTAATAAGGTGCCTATGACAGAGGTGCTCTTTAATAACTACTAGGGTGTAATAATTGATGGCATAGCCAGCTGGTTGCTATGATCAGATATAAATAAATCATCTTTATCGTTTTATGTTTCCTCCAACTCCCCGCCCCCCGCCCAGTCCAACTACCTTTTCATCCTCTCTTAACCAATCCTGAGAGAAGAATTTTTCTGCATCACTTATCAAATGACAAGAGCTGGAGGGAAAAAGAGAGGAAAGATGATGAGAAACAAGTCCTAAATGATTCTTGGTTCCTTGGGCCAAAGATCAGTCTCTTCTTTGAAAAAAAAAAAAAAAAAGCTGGATAATTACTTCATTCCTGTACTTTCCTGCACCACAGCTCTACCAATGGCTAAGCATCTTTCATTTGAGGGCTTCTGATGGGCCAGGCCCCGTGCTGGACAAGATACAAGATGACTAGGACAAGTCATTCTTCTTGAGGTCATTGCCTCAAGAAGTTCACAGTCAGGGTGGAAGTGGGAAAGGCAGACAGATACACACAGGCTTGGATGAGGGGTAATAATTGCCACTGTGGAGATATTAATGGAGAACAAACGGGGGTGAGATAAATGCAATCCCAGTGGGGAAAAACCAGGGCAGTTCTGTAGAAGCAAATGGAAAAAAAAGCTTCTTTTTAAAGGTAAGAAGCAACCTAAATCCCTTTTTCTTCTGAAAACAAGGACAGTGTCAAAGAAGATCCGAACTAATTGATTAGCATAAAATGAGGCAGACAAGTCCTGTTCTTAAATACCTCCTCTGCCTCTATCACTCTCTGCCCTGGGTCAAAGGGTCCAGTTAGCAGTTAAGTACCTTAAAGCAATGAAACAATCCTGGGTGGTCTGCCCCAAGCTGCCCCCAAGTCCTTACCTGGTGAACACCTATCTTTCATTCAGTCCCATGCCAAATAATTCCTGAGTGCCTGCTAGGTGCCAGGCAATCGGCCTGGAGCTGAGGACAAAGTTATGCACAAGTCTCAAATCCTGCCTTTGAGGTTGCAACCCAATTAGAAAACAGCCACATGAACTAGTAAAGGCAACCACTGTGGGGGGGATGTGATTAAGGCCTGGATGCTGGCAACAAACTGCGTTGATCCAGGATCCTGGCTCTGCCACTTACTAGCTGGATGATCTTGAGCAAGTTACTCTTCCTCTGTGCCTCAGTTCCTCACCTGTATAATGAGGATAGCAATAGTACCTACCTTGCAGGGCTATTGGGAAGAGTAAACAGGGCTATCCAAACAGTATTATTAAAGATATTAACATAGCACATATTATTAATACTACAGTACTAGTACTTGAACTAGAAACAATGTGCATTGCAGGCACAGAGAAAGGATCGCTATGGCTTGGTGATAAGGAGGCTTCTCAGAGGAGGTGGTATTTAGATTCACCAACAAGGAAGTCTTTGCATTCTTTGTCCATAGGCACCTACCCAGGAGCCAGGCACATGTCGCTACTGGGATACAATAGTATTGGGATACAATAGAGAAAAAGACCCAACAAAGAGAGAGGAGAGGTTGGGCTAAGGGTGATTCAGGGATGGCTCACTTAAGCAGGAGATGTGTTTCTGAGTAGTTAACATGTGGCAAAATCCTCCCTGAAAGCACCAGAAAAGCTTGCTACCTAAATAAATGTTGGCAAGGCAGTCTCCTGCATGCAGTCTTTGCACCTCCATTAGCCACATAAGAATGTGTCTTGGACCTGGAACCCTTCCTTACCAGGAGATAAAGAGCTCACACAGCCTGTGCAAGCATTATTGCCTGTGTGGGAATAGCTTTCACTGTTTCAAGCTCAATATATGCTTCTTTTGTTCTGCTTATGCCTGTAAGTCAGTGGCCCTCAGGCACGCCCCCAGCTTTCAGTACTTCAGAGTACACATGGGAGGGGTACATGTCCTATTAAGATTGTGAGGACTGCTCACGACCCAATTGCCCTACTTAGGCTGCTAGCGGGATCCACTATCCATGGGGGACCAACACGTACTATTGGAGCTGATCTTGTTCTTTCTCTTCTCTATGGGATTAAAACATTGTTCCATCCATGCCTGACTGTATTATGTTTCCTTGGTGACTACAATACCAAGAAGCAGTGGGTAAAAGTATTTGAACTTCTATTCCTGGTGGCCAACATCATGGTGATCTTTGCTACCTTCCATGTATTAACAGCTGGAGTCCTGACCTAGCGTTGGTAACGTACACAGTGTTCTGCTCAACAAGAAGCCTTCTTAATCTTGCCTAGAGTGAATTACTACCTAGAAAGCCATCTTTATTGGTACATACACATTTTAACTATTTATCTTTATTTAATTATACAGACTTGTGGCTATTTGGTTGACTTTGACCTTGGGCAAGTTACTAAACCTCTCAATCTTTCTGTTTTTTAAAAATCTGTAATATGGGAATAATAACAGTATCTTCTTAAGGTGGTTGAGATTTTAAGAAGTCTATTCTCATAAAATATTTGTCAAAATGACAAAATAATAAGTATTCAATAATTAATGGCTACTATGTTAACATGATGATGGTGATGGTGGTAATGAGGGTAGTAATGGCAAGAATATGGATGCACAAGGCCATAAATGGGTCATAAAATGACATTTTACTCACTTTAGCTCTTTCAAGGGTTTTGTGTCTCTAACAACTACAATCTTTCCATTCAGTTTAATATTCTCTGAAGGCTGGCAGTGCCTCTTTTCAAAGAAATGCAGATTGGACTCATTGTTGATTATGTTAAAACCTACATGGGTAAAAATTTGAGGGAGAAACAGACATGCTTGTTCACTTGGAATCCTTAAAATGCCTGGCTCTGGCTCCCCACTCATGAACTGCAGGGCAGCAGACAAGGGCAAACAGCAAAGTGATCTGGATGTGATCAGGTGGGACCATAAATCATGGTGAGGGCTGAAATTGAATCAAACTGGGGCACCTGTGCACACTATTTCAAAATGCAAGCAACGTGGAAAACACAGTCTTGTAAAATAAAACAAGTTGCTGGCCACTGGGAAACAATTTATTCCTCCCCTCCCTTGGGGCTTGGGCTGCTTCCTGGCTCCCAAGAGCAATTCAGAGGCTCATGCTAACATTTCACTATAGATCTTACAATGTACAGAAGTTTTGCTAGCCAACCCCTCCAACAAGAAAAGGCAGTGAATTCCTGTGCAGAAAGGTAATTTAGGGAAAGCAGGTAAAGCTGAGCTGGGAGATGAGTGGGCAGCAGAGGCCAGGGTTGACTCTCTGAATAGGTGACTGCCTAATATTTGGTAATAATTTTCAGGGTTCCAGGACTCTGATAATCCTCCCTAACGCTTCTATACACTCTGTCACAAAGCAGAATCCCACCCCAAAAGAGATAACCTCTAGACATATTAATGTGAGCAAATTTATCAGTTCCTAATTGAGAACCAGTATTGATGGTTCATGGGGCAGGAAGGGAGACATGTTCACTGTACTGCACTGAGTAGTTGAAAGTCAGGAGTGCTGGGAGAGATGCACAGCAAGAACAGCAGAGTAGGCAGGCACAGCAGAGGGCAACAGAGCTACTGGGAACATTTACCTATTCTTAATTTAAGTACGGCTGGCCCTGGCCCAGGCCCCAAAGAAAGCAGAGGATTAGAAGAGAAGGTGGCAGGAAGGGGAAGTAAGGGTGAGGAGAGACATGCAGACTTCCAAGCTGGAATCTGTGCAGAGGTTTTCTGCCCACTCTTCCCCCTCTCCCATTAAACATATGCAAATGGCAATGGTAATAAACTCAGATAATGATAGAGTCAGCATTTAAACTCACCATAGAATGCACAAATTACAGAGGAGGTTGTTACAGATGCAAAGGCTGGATGCTTTATTGCTGGGTGAGAGGGTATTCTGAATTGCAGGTGTTAACTGGATATCTCAGGCCAGGCACAGAGTCTGATAGGAGGCTTCCTACAAGACAAAGAAGTCTAAAACCAGGTTTTGCTGCTGATGAACATGAAATTTGTTCTAAGTATGTTCAGTGGGTCTTTGTATCAAAGCAGCTGGGACTTGCCCTTTGTGACACACCCACTTACATCACTCTAGCTTCACAGGTTCCCTTGCTGTTCCTGGAAGCTGCCAGGCACACTCTTCCACCGCACTGGAGGTTTTCTCTGCCTGCATATTTCTTCCTCTAGACAGGCATTTGTTCACTCTTTCACCTTGTTCGGGTCTTTGCCCAAAGATCCCTTTCTCAGTGAGGCTTACACTAACTACCCAATTTATAATTAAAATTCTCCATGCCTCTTTACACTTGTTCTTGTTTCTTGTCAGTAGTATTTGTCATCTTCTAATATACTATATAATTTACACTTTGCTATATACATTACTTATTAGGCTTAATGTTCATTATCTGTCTCTCTTTACTAGAATATAAACTCTATGAGAGTAGAGAAATTTTATCTTTTGTGTTTCTCCTCCACACAGACATCCAAAGTATCCCAAGTGCCTAGAACAGAGCCTAGTACATAATATTAATAGATAGTTATTAATTGTTTGCTGAGCACATAATTAAAAGCAGCCTCCTTAGAAAAAGAACCTTCCTCTCAATAGAGGTAACTGAAGCTTCCAAGATGATTGTAACATCTTGGACTCTCTTCTTTCACAAATCTATAGTTTGTTATTGACTCGGGATGGAATACCTTTATGAATTAGTGCAACACATATAGTTGTGAAGCATATCACCTCCCAAATAAAAGGGACCAGAGAAGCCCAGGGGCCTGGGGCAAATACACATTGGTTTGATTTTTCCTGTGCTCACATAAAGACCTACTTAGAAAGTCATTATGGATTATGATGTTTAGAACTTTGAATCAACTTGCATCCCATCCAATTATCTTATTTTACAAATAAGACATGGAGAGATTAAATGGCTTGCCCAGGCTTACACACCCAATTACAGGAGTAGTGAAATCAAACGCTATTTCTGTTAATTCACTGTCCAGTATGTAGCTTTTTCCCCATGTTGTCTCTTGTGCAGTTGTGCTACACTGGGTTTGTATCCAGCTGTCTCATGCAGCACTTTCTGAGCAGTTACTTTTTTTTTTTTTTTTTTTTTTTTGAGACGGAGTCTCACTCTATCGCCCAGGCTGGAATGCAGTGATGCGATCTCGGCTCGCTGCAAGCTCCGCCTCCCGGGTTCACGCCATTCTCCTGCCTCAGCCTCCCGAGTAGCTGGGACTACAGGCGCCCGCCACCAGGCCCGGCTAATTTTTTTGTATTTTTTAGTAGAGGCGGGGTTTCACCATGTTAGCCAGGATGGTCTCGATCTCCTGACCTCGTGATCCGCCCGCCTCGGCCTCCCAAAGTGCTGGGATTACAGGCATGAGCCACGGCGCCCGGCCTGAGCAGTTACTTTTTAAGAGCTCTGCCGGGAATCCATTTTTAATAGCACTAGGGGGAATCTCTGTTTCAGCACCTGTCCACAATGGACAGCAGCCAATCCAGCTTATTCTAGCCAGTCTATGCTTAACCGAACATTTTATTCCTTTCATTTCTATTTACAGGATTGGCCCATACCATCCTTTGCCTTCAAAAGAGCCTTTTCAGAGGGTTTGATGATCCATGACCATTTCTCAGTAACTTGCGTGTCTAGTCGTCTAGACAGGTTTCGCAGTTTGCGGACATTATAGTAGAGATGCCTAAAGCAAATTCTGAGAACTACTAATTCTTGGGAGGCTAATAAACATGTTGCTATTAAATAAACATATACATATATATGTACTTAAATAAGTGTAAGTAACTTTCCTCTAGCACCTATTAAAAAGTGCATTATAAGTTTCCAAGAAGGGTGTGTAGTATGCATCATTTCTCAATCTCAATTGACCATGAAGTCTTTTATTGTGCAGCATCTCATAGATCTGATAAGAATGTATTTGGGAAATGTTTCTCTACAAGGCCAAAATATCTAAGGGCAGGAGGAAAAGAGTTATGGGTAGCGTTGGAGAAGCAAAGCAGAAGATAAATACAAAACACATTGGCAGGCTTGGAGTCAAAGAATAGTGGAGGTGAGGCTACGGCAGAGGCTAAATAAAAGGATAAAAATTCACCAGACCTTTCAAAAGAACAGGTCCCTCTCCTAGATCTGTAAAGTAGAACTTCCCCATAAGATGCCCAGCCACTTATTAGCAAGGCCAAAGCCTCTGAAATTCTAAATACGAATCACCAGGGAGCTGAAATCCACCCCTAAGCCTCTGGTTTTAGTAACTTACTTATTTCCAGAAGAATTGCCTTGCCTACTGTAACAACTCTTGCCCAGAGCTGGAAAAGTCTGAATAAAATGCATTTAGCTACTATCTGAAGATCTTAAGTCATTGAGCTAAATGCAAAAGGCTTTTGTTAAAAATCACACTCAACTAGATATTGAGGTTTATTACACACTTTCTCCAATTTTCATTCCTCCTTTATGTAATCTCAGCTGGGCTGATTTGCCTGCATTTTTTCCAGTGGAATCTTCTTATGACTCCCAAGACGCAACAGAGAATCACCAACCCTGTGCAGAGAGGCACATGGCTGCATCTGGATTAGAAAAGGGGGGCTATTTATATTCAAATCAAAAGCATATTTTAGCATAACACTTGCAGGATTTCTGCAAAGAGAATGAAAGAAGAGAATGCAGTTCCTTTTTCATTCTCCTTTACTGTATTATTTGCCCCATACTATGCTTGTCACATGGCCTTGAAGCAGTGTGATCTTATAATGATAGGCCCTGTTGGCACAAAGAAGAAGAAATCCAGCTGCACTGGGGGTTTCAGGGGATGTCTTAGACAGCTGGTCCAGCCCTTCCCCCTGCATGTTTCAGGGAAAAGAATCAGGATGTTGCTAATCTTGCTTGCATATAATTCTTTCCAGTGCTAAACCTGACTCTGGGTCATGACCATTCAGAATCTCTTGCCTCCCTAACAACTAGAGAGCCAGAAAACCTTGGACAATGCCAAAAGTAAACAAATCTTAGGCCACAGAAGTCTTTCATTCCATTTCAGTTGGGAGCCCCTCCAAGTTTATGCTCAAAATGAGCACACTGTGGCCTTCTAGCTCAGCTGTAAGAAACGCCAAACAGTCTGCCTCTTTCTGCAGGCTTAATGAACCCCCATGCTATGTCAGACCAGTGGGAAATGCTTCTATATGAGAGATTCATGAGTCAAACATTTGAAACTTTAAAATAATGAGTAGGTGGCCCCTTCATAAACCTGAAGGAGGCAGGAAAGAGCAGACTCCCTCTGCACCAGTTTTAGGGAGCATGCAGGTCATCTTAGCTGCTCAAGGGAGACCTGCCAAGACAAACTGCCAGGGCACAGCAGAACCACTAGCTTTCTAAGTCTTTTGTGCCAAGCTCCACCAGTGTCCTCTGCCATTCTCAGGACAAGCTCCTCACTTTCCTGTTTGCACCTGCTAAGTCTCAGTGCCAGGAACAGTAACCCATGCTTACTCAGTCACTGTGTAAAAGCATATAAGGAAATTACTGGCTGCTGTCAACTAATCCATTCTCCCCTTCATCTTCTACTCAGCCTGGTGTAAGCAAAGACTATAGGAAGAGTTCTGAATGTCAGAGAAATAGAATCCAATGGCCCTCTCACCTCAGAACAGCTAGTGGGGTTTCCAGTTCCTCTTCTTCCTTACTTACTAACTTTCAAACCTGGAACCTGTGAAACCCAGTGAAATCTTTCTTTACATACAATTACAGCTAAAATCCACAACTGAGTAATAGTCAGATTATCCTCTCCTAAAATTGTCATGATACACTATTATTGCATGGATAGAGGGATCTCTGCCAGAGATCCACTGTGTTCTTATTTCAGAACTAGATAGAAAGTGAGAGGAACATCACACTTAATCAAAATCCTTGGAAGAGAACATTGCAGGGTTCAAAATCATGGAACTAGACCATGTATCAAGTCTCCAGAAGAAATTAAAAAGAACTTTTGGCGCAGGAAAATATAGCAGACATAACATCTGGAAGTCCTAGGTCTTTCAAAAAGCACCTTGTAACATGTCTCAAGAAGAAGTTAAGATGATGGCATTCTTGCCTTTATATAGAAATGCTGTGGACTGCATAGAAATGCATTTTTTTTTTTTGAGATGGAGTTTTGCTCTTGTTGCCCAGGCTGGAGTGCAATGATGCAATCTCAGCTCACCGCAACCTCCGTCTCCTGGGTTCAAGCGATTCTCCTGCCTCAGCTTCTGGAGTAGCTGGGATTACAGGTATGCACCACCATGCCAGGCTAATTTTGTATTTTTAGTAGAGATAGGGTTTCTCCATGTTGATCAGGCTGGTATTGAACTCCTGACCTCAGGCGATCCAACTGCCTTGGCCTCCCAAAGTGCTAGGATTACAGGCATGAGCCACCTTCTTAATTACTATGTTAGAGAATCATCTTGCATGCAACAGACAAAAATAAAATAAAATAAAACCTTAAAAAGGCACACACCACTTTATAAAGCCATGTGTCAGAAGGCAACTGCATTCAGTGGTGCAAAATTAGATGAATATAAAGATAATGGAAGCCTTGATATTCTTAGAATCATGTAGCATAAAACATCTAGTGAGATCTCCTAGTATTTCTGACCACCATATGAAAAAACGCATAAATCTTTTCAGTACAAAGACACCTAGATTATGTAAGTTAAGGTAATGCGAGCAGATATTATGAACCAATTTCCAAATTTCAGCAGCCTTACAAAATAAAAGTGTATTTCTCACTTAAACAGCATTCCAATGTAGGTATTCCTGGTGGGTAACTTTCTTTTCTCCATTTGGTGATTGAAACACCCAAGTTCCTCCCATCTTGTGGCATTGTTATTCCTCTAGAGCCTTATAACCTTTTTTACTACTCTGGCAAGTGGAAAAATAGAAGACAGAAAAGTCATATCACTTCTTAATATCCTAGACCTTGAAATGACATCATTACTTTTGTTTTTATTTCACTGGTGAGAACTAGATGCATGCCCTCCCTAGGTGCAGAGGAACTGGGAAGTATAATCTCGATGTGGAGCTCCTTTACAGTGACAACTCAACAATATGGAAGGACAAGCATAAATTTTCATTTAAAGTTTCCCATCTCTGCCATAAAGATATATAGCAAAGCAAACCAGGATGATCTGACTTAACCAGACTTTAATAGTAGTCAACATGCTGCCAACTACTTTGTGTAGTTAGTGAAGGAGAGAGAGGTAACACCAAGCAAGAGGTAAAACAAACATATATATATATATATATATATATATATATATATATGTATGTATAGTATGTTTTGAGACAAGGTCTCACTTTGTTGCCCAGGTTGGAGTGCAGTGGCACAAACACAGCTCACTATAGCCTTAAACTCCTGGACTCAAGTGATCCTCCCACTTCAGCCTCCTTAGTAGTTGGGTTGATAGGCACACACCACCAGGTCTGGCTGATTTTTTAAAAAATCTTTTTGTAGTTATGGGAAGTCTCACTGTGTTTCCCAGGCTGGTCTCCAACTCTTGGCCTCAAGTAATCCTCCCGCCTTGGCCTCCCAAAGCACTATAATTGCAAGCGTGAGACACCATGCCTGGCCTAAAACAGGTATTATGATAAGAAATATAAAAAAAAGTGTTTATTTGGCTTCTCCAATAGTTCTTATTCCCAAATTGATTATTTAATTTTTAAATTTTAACCTATTAAAACATGATAAGGGGATTTCCATGTAAAGCCAGCAATGTAAGGGCATTTTTACTCCTTGAGCCTCCTAAACTCACAAAAACAATTTTTTAAAAGAATTTTTTAAGACTCTCATCATCTGTGAAATAAGCAAACAACTATAAACAATCAAGCATATATGCCAAATAATGAAAAGCCTGGACTAAGATGAAGGAGGATTATAGGAGCTGCCATAGCTCCTCAGTTCTTAAATAAGATTCTTTTTAAGAATCTTAAATTTCCTAGATAATTTAAGCAATTGTCTAGGAAAGGCTGGTTAATAAATCATTGGTTTAAAATGTTTGGGAGAAGCAGATAAATACTATAGTACTCAGGGGAGAGGAAATTTAAGAAGAAACGATGCTGACACCCCATTTTTATTGTCTCTGACATAATCCCCAGCCAAGGAAGATCACTAGTGGTGAAACAGGATGAAGAAGATATTGTAATCACTAGATCACAATGTAGAAATCCTGCAATTTCTGATTCCTTACTCTAAGCTGAACCAACATCTTAAAAAACAAAAATTATGGGAAGTTACAACTCCCAGAGCAAATGAAAGAACTGAGTAAAAGAATATCAATAAAAGCACGTGAAGATTATATTTTACATTCAAAGAAGAATTATCAAAAGAGGAGAAATGTTATTTTAAATAAATAATTCTTCTCCTTAGCCTCAAAAACTTATGAACAACTGATCTCCCTCTTGATAAAAAGATACTTATATTCAAAGGAGAAACGCAAGATTTCGAAAAAATATTATACAACAATGAAAGCAAACACAAAATGTTCTAGGGGGAAAAAAAAGATCTTTAGTTCAGGTTTCATAAAACTCCCAGAAAATGTGTTCCAATAAATATAAGTTTACAATGAAAGTCACAAAAGTCAGAGGTAAAAAGCCACCATCAATGAAAGTCAGCTAAAAGCCACAGTGACAACAAGAAAACAGACTCCAGATATTGGAAGTATCAGATACAGGATGAATAACTATTTTTAGTATGTATAAAGAACTAGAATGAGTTGGGGAAAAGTCACTCTTCCTCAATTTTTTTGAGTACTTTCAATAGGAATGCTACTAGTTCCTCATATATCTGGTAGAATTTAGCTCTTAATCCATCTGGTCCTGATCTTTGTTTGGTTGGTAAGTTTTTAACACTGATTTGATTTTGGAGTTTGTTATTGGTCTGTTCAGGGATTCAATTTCTTATTGGTTCAGTCTTGGGAGGGTATGTGTGAAGAACTTATCCATTTCTTCTAGATTTTCTAGTTTGTGTACATAGAGGACAAATCAACCTAAATGCCCATCAACAGTAGACAGGATAAAGAAAACGTGGTACATATACAACATGGAATACTATGCAGCCATAAAAAAGAATGAGATCATGTCCTTTGCAGGAACACAGATGGAGCTGAAGGCCATTATCCTTAGCAAACTAACACAGGAACAGAAAATCAGCATTGCATGTTGTCACTTATAAATGCAAGCTAAATAGTGAGAACACATGGCAACAAAGAAGGGAACAACACACACTGGCGTCTACTTGAGGGTGGAGGATTGAGAGGAGGAAGAGAACCAGAAAAAAATAACTATTGGATACTAGGCTTTGTACCTGAATGACTAAATAATCTATACACAAAACCCCCATGATATGAGTTTAACTATATAACAAACCCGCACATGTAACCCTGAACTTAAGATAAAAGTTAAAAAAAGAAAACTAATTTAAAAAGGAATTAGAGAAAAGAATTTCAAAAATAATTAAGGAGCAATGGACTATCAAAAATGACCAGATATACTATCACAATAGTTGTTAAGAAATTTTTTTAAATGACCAGATTTGAAAAATGACCAAATATAACTTCTTGAAGTTAACAATAAAATAACTGAAAAGTTCAATAGAAGTGACTGAAAAGAGCCACCAGGAAACTTTCTGGGGTGACGGTAATGTTCCCTATTTTGTTCTGGGTAGTTGTTACTGACTATATTCAATTGCTAAAACTCATCAAACTAAGTACAAAAGAACTGCTCACTTTAGTATATGTTAATTATACTTCTGTATTTTTAAAAAAGAAAAGCTCAATAGAAAAAAAAGTCAAAAAGAGAATTAGAGAATAATAAAAGTGTAGAATGTTACTTAAAGATATTTAAAATTAGAAAATATAAAAGAGAAATTAAGAAACTAGAGTTTGGAGTCAGATGTAACATGAATTTATCAGAGTTCAAGAAGGCCACTGAAACCAGAAAGTAAAAAATAATATTCAAAAGCTAATGAATAAGAATTCTCCAGAACTGTTGAAAAACATCAAACCTCATTTTTCCAACAAATCTAAAATTCATCACAGTAAAACTACAGTACACCACAGATAAATTGAAGACCTCAAAAGCAATCAGAGATTAGACAGATTACCAGCATAGTCATCACAATTAAATTGGTAGCTAACATCTCAACAGCAGCAGTGAAGCTGGAAGACAATCTAATATTGTAGTCATTCCTAAGTAATGACAAAAAAACAGTAAGTACAGTAAAATCCCAGGCAACATCACACTTCTTCAGAAAGTAAATATTTATGTAAATACAACTGGAGATAGGCTTCTTCTCTGGCTCAAGTTCTTATCACGTGGTAAAGAGGTGGGGGGAGTAGGAAAAAGGTGAATCTCAATCTCCCCAGCTAACTAGAAGATCCTTACAATCACTGTTACTCTCTTGGAAGTCTCAGCCAGCCAGGGGACCCAGAATTGTCTCCATCAATATCTAAGCTGAATTACAGAATGGTCACCCCCCAGATTGTTACTGTTACTGATATCTAGACAGATTTGGGTCACACGACTAAGGCTCAGGAACTCTCAGCCAGCTAGGCTCAACCAAATCTTTTCATTCATCATAAAATAAAGTGACCCTGCATTTTATAAAAATGAATGTTTGGGGTCATGTTTATTGCACTCTGTTGGAGTTTTACTGTATCAGCTCAAAAGTGTATACCAATATGAGTTATATTTCAGGAACACAGATGAAATAGAAATATATTCAGCTATAAAAGTCTGAAAGAATTTATCACTATTAATCTCCAACTAGAGAGAGAAAATAGCTAAAAGAAGTTCTGACATACAGGAAGGGATACGAATGAAATAATAGTGAACATATGGATAAATTTAAATAAAAACTGACTCTTTAAAACCATAATAAAGTGTCTAATTTATAATACTAATTTAAAAAGAGAGAGCTAAGAGGAGAGATCTAGAAGCTGGTTAGGGGTGACTAGAATTAAACCATTCTAAAGTCTCATTTGAGAGGAAGGTAAAAATATTAATTAACTTTACACTGTGTTAAGTATACATTTTAAAGTTTCAAAGGTAGCCACCAAAAGAACTAAATCAAAATAAATATTTTCCAAACCAGCAGAGAGGGGAAAAATGCTTAAACTAATCCAAATAAAGGCAAGAAAGAAGAAGGAAAAAGAACACAGCAAAAGTAAAACAAATAGAAAGCATCAGATAAAATCAATCAAGTAAATCTAACTATACTAGCAATTAGAATGATAAAAAATAAACTCTAGTTAAAAAGTATAGATTGTCAGACAAAAAAAAATTTTAAAGCAATGTGTTTAAAGCTTCATGTTTATATCTAAAACATGAAGACACGGAAAGGTTGAAAGTAAAAATATAGAAAAATTACAAAAGTAGCAAACGTTAACTAAGAGAAAAATAGTATAGCTGTGTTCATATGAGGCAAAAATAGACTCTAAAGCAAAAGGCATACTAGAGATAA
This sequence comes from Pongo abelii, assembly GCF_028885655.2. NCBI lineage: Eukaryota > Metazoa > Chordata > Mammalia > Primates > Hominidae > Pongo > Pongo abelii. Next base: position 72,332,935 of record NC_071985.2, on the reverse strand, counting down.
AGAGAATCATTGCATAATGGTAAAATGTTCATTTCTCCAGAAAGATAAAAATAATTTTATATTTGAATACATCCAATAAAATAATTTAGAATATATAAAGAAAAAATGAAAGAACTACAGAAAGAAAGAATGTCTACTATGTCATCGGGCAATATTAATACATCTCTCAAAAGTGTATGAAATATTTTGATAACATGATAAACAAGCTTGGGCTATATAAAACATACGTAGAACATGCAACCAACAATTGGATAACATATGTTTTTGCAAATATACCGAGAACATTTTTGAAAACTGATTACACACTAAGCTTTTATATTGTGCATCCTTATCTAGAAGAATACACAAGAAATTAATAACGTGAGTTGTTAAAGGACAACAAAACAGCAGGAAGACAAGAATGAGAGATTTTTCCACTGTATATACTTCTCAACCATCTGAATTATAACCCTGTAAATATATGACTTATGCAAAATACGTACAAAATTAAAATTCAAAAAACAAGACAAGTTGTAAACAAAAGAAATTAATGTTTGAAATAAAAAAGGAACACAATTAATGATACAGCAAAGGAGCTAACTATGTATTATTATTGCTAACTTCATACCAATGTATTTTAAAATGTTGAGAAAATTGACAAATTCCTCGATAAATATAACTTACCAAAACTGGCTCAAAAAAGAATAGGGAAACAATTAACATAAAAGACATTGGGTCAGCAATTTAAAAATGTTCCACAAAGAAAACACTAGTCCCAAACTGTTTCATAGGCAAATTCTACCAAATATTCAAGAACGATAAAATGTAAGGTACAAAAGGAAAGGGATTTTTGTCTGTTTTACTCTATGCTATATCCCCAATTCCTACAATTTCTGGTATATAGTAGACGGCCAGTTCACTCTATGAAACTAGTATGAACTTAATTCTGAAAACAGACATGGAAATATAAGAAAGAGCAACTGAAGATAAATTTCACTGATAAATATATTTACCAAAATAGTAATGAAGGTATACTGAATTTATAACTGTATTTTTAAAAGACAATACACATTTACCAAATTAGATTTATTTTAGGACACAAAGATGGCTTGTCATTGTAGAGTGTTTTAATGTAATCACCACATGAACAGCTTTCAAGAGAAAAGGCACATGATCATCTCAATAAATGAAAAAAGCTTTGACAAAAAATCAATATGTATTCACAATAAAAGGCTTAACAAAGTAGAAATACAAGAAAACTTCCTAAATCAGGTAAATGGCATCCTACCAAAACTCTAGAAGAAACATTGCCTCTGTGGAGAAACGTTAGAATTATTTTCTGTAAAGTCACTAACAGGACAAGTTTTTCAAATAAAAGAACTCTTATTCAGCACCAGAAGACAGCCTAATCAGCCCAATAGTATTAAAGAAAATAAAAACTGTAAAGATTGGAGTGATAGACGCAAAGCTATCATTATTCACAGAAACTATGATTATCTGCATACAAACCCAAATAATATACACATAAATTACCTGAATTAATCAGAAAATTTCACAGGGGCTAGACTAAAATCCATACAAATATTGCAGCTGCATGTAACAGCAATAAACAAAAAATATTTTGAAAATATATCATTTTAAATATCATCAAGATATATAATGTATCCAGAAATAAATCTAGCAAAACATAGGTAATGTTTTCAGGGAGAAATTATAAACAAAAAGTAAAAGACAATAAAAAATACTACATAAATGGAAATTTATACCATATTCATAAAGATACTTATTACCACAAAATATCAATTGTTCTCCATTTTATATAAAGATTCATGCAATCTCAATTAAAACATCAGCAGCTTGTCAAGAAATATTATATAACTCCAAAATTCACATGGAAACACGAAGAAAAATACATTAGAAACCCAAAGAGCCCAGAAAAATTAAAAGCCAAGAAAGACTTGAACTATTCTATCAACCAACTTGACCTAATTGGTATATAGAGAACATACCACATAACAACAAGAAACAATACAAAGAAGCCCTAATGTAGAATTACCTTAAAAATAAATGGTCTAAACATAACAATTACAAGAAACATTAAACACAATGACATAGGTAATTTGAAAGCTAAAGAATAGAAAAAGACATATCATGCTAATACTAATCAGAAACTAAATGGCTTTAATTGGGCTAAAAGTAAACCAATGAAAAAAAGATATGCATCAATGAGAATAAAATATCTAAAGTAGCTATGTTAATATTAGAAAAGTGAACTTCAGAACGAGAATTATATTATAAATGAAGAACAAGAATTATATTATGAACTTTGTCATGAAGACAGTACATCCTAAATGTGTATTCATCTAGTAACAGAACTTCAAAATACCTAAAGTAAATACATAAACTAAAAACTGGGTACATCTATTCTTAGGTATAAACTAGAGTAATACACTTCACTATGTGGCTTTTTGCATCAGGAAATATATACAAGCATATTTATTACAACACTGTTCATAACAGAACAAATAACCTAAAAAAATTGTTGTGGTAGCATATTAACAAAATTTTTTAAAGTTTTAATAAAAATAAAGAAATGATAGCTACTTATATTAACAGAAATATAATCCATAGAAATATTACGTAATGTGAAAAAGTAGGTGACAAGATTATGTAAATAGGTTTTCATTTTAATAAATCCCCTGAGCAAGTAAAATTAAACAAGGTATTGTGTGTATATACATATATATGACATATGTATATTCTGTAAGAAAACACATACATACATAAAATGCTAAATCTATATAGACAAACAAGGGGGTTACAAGTAAAAGTTTAATATTGTGATTATCTCTGAGTGATAGAAAGGAGATAGGATTAGGAGGGAAATACAAGTTTTTGAACATGTTCTTTGTGGGTTTATTGGCATTTACTTTATTATTATGTTTAACTTAAAATTACATATTTTGTTTTGTATAGATAAAATAATCTACGATTAAATTTTAAATCATTTCTAAGTACAACTAAGATAGAGAAAAATAAATAGAACTATTTTATAAAAATGATTTAAGAGAAGCTAATAGATGCAGAAGACAAAAGGAGGTGCAATGTATACATAATTCAGTCTTCTTAAAGAATAGAATGCACGGAACGGTCCAGAAAAAAATACGTTTAAAAATCTTTCATGAATGAGAAATGCTTGAATCTGCAGATTGAGATTATGCAAGGAGAAAAATATTTAATCATCTACAAAAGGATTAGAAGCTCACATTATCTTTAAATGCCTTCACAGCAACAGTCAGTGCTAGAAGACAATGGAGCATGACTCATGGCTTTTTACTTTGTATTAGTCTGTGTAGATTGGATTAAAAAATTTTAAAAGTATATATCTTATTTAAAGCTTTATGAGGATATGGAATAAAGCATAAAGGAAATGCACTGTACTGAGCACTAAGATGTCTTTAGTGCAGGTCCCAGCTCTCTCATTTATTCTCTGTATCCTTGGGCAATTTACTTCACCTGCTCTAACTCAAGGTAAAAAGAAAACAAACAAACAAAAAATATGAGAATCACAACCACAAAGGTATAATGATAGCCTGGTTGCCAAGACTGGCCCTGAAGAGCAGATCAGGTCTTTCAAACCCAGAATCCAAAAGAAGTAGAGAGATTAAGCATGACACAGGAGATTGCCCACACCAGGAAGATCCAATCAGATGGGCAAAAAACAAACGTGCTCCAGGTAAGGCCAGCTGGTAAAGTCTATGACTGCATGACAATATGCAGTACTCACTTTCAGTTCAGACTTTTGTGGATTTGAATCTGAAGTCTGCCACCTTACCACCTGGGTGACCTTGGATAAATCACACAATCTCTCTAAGCCTCACTTCTCTGCAGCCTCGCTTTTTATAAGGAGGGTAATAGTTTTGCTCATAGAATTGTTTCATGTTGTTTGCAAAACAAACATAATAGTACTTGGTACAGAATTGGTGCTTAATAAATTATAGTTCTCATAACTCAACTTCTAAGCGTAACCAGATGTGAGTCAAAGAATGCTGCTCACTGCCCTGCACTCATTTATATCGGATTGGGAATGAACAGGACTGAGCCTGTAGGGGAAAGATATTTCTCATGCCCCTGTAAAGATCTATTGAAGGGAGGGGCAGACATGGGGCCTTTTAGCCACAGTTTTATCATCTGTACAATAAAAGGATTTTACCAAAGAATCTCTTGAGGACCTCACACACCTCTTAGTTCTAAAACTCTCTGATCTGTGAATCAAATCTGATGTGTATTCTATGTTTAGAATTGATATGTTAGATCATCTGGGAATAGCTAAAATCGTATTATCTATTGATTTATATAAAGGGTTATGGTAAATGACCTTGGATAAAGAATATAATCTAAAATGCTATTTGTAACATCAAATGAAGTGTAAAGATTTAATGGCTTATCCCTTGGACTGAGGACCTCTTTGAATCATATATTCTTAGAGTTTAAAGGGATCTCAGAAGGCATCTAGTCAAACCTTCTAACTAGTAGAGGAACCACTGCCAGGACAGCCACACAAGGCTCACAACCTGGGTTGAATATATCTGATGACAGCAACCTCTCTCCCTTACAAGATGCCTTTTCCATTTTTAAAATTCTGTTGCTAGACCACTATTTTATGTTTATCTTGAGACCAAAACTTTTTTGAGCCCAAATCTTTTCCTTGCTGGATATAATGGTTCTTCATATTTGAAGACAACTATTGAGTTTCCCCTTAGTCACCCTTCCAAGCTGTACATTCTTAATTAATTAAGTCACTCTGCATATGGAGTTTCCAGATTCCACAACAGCCTACTGCCTTCTTCAGGGCCACTTTGTACCTCAGTTACAATGTGGTCCCTATATAAGAGGAATGACATCAGCAAGATGGCAGAATAGAAAGTTACCCACTTGTATCCCCCAACAACAACAAGAATTTTGCACCCACCTACAGACAAAAGTTTCCCTGTGGGAGCCTCAAGACTCAGGTAGGAGGCTGTGAAATGCTGGTGGAGCTTAAACCTAGGAGGGTTGTTTTGAGAGTGCAAACCAGCACCCAGGTGGCAGTCTACCAATTGTGCTCCTGGATTTAAGCCTGAAAATGGCTCCATTCCCTAAGGGACTTGGCTACAGGCTAATTTGGCCTTGAGTCTGCAATCAAAACTATTTTCCAAGGAGTCCAACAGAAAGCATGCACACTAGTGCCTCAGCAGAGGGGGTTGTCTGCCCATTGACATTAGTCTTGGCAGTGAACCTGAAGTTATCCTGTGGCTCAGTTCCAGCCCTGTCAGCTGAGGTCTCAGCCTAGAACTGCTCCTACAAGGTCCCAGACAGAGACTCACCCATATATTGCAGCCCAAGAGTCTGAGTCTTCCTGATGGGTTCACCATCCTCTGTCCCACAGCAGATCCTAAAGGGGCCCAGTATCAGGTCTGGCTCCCCCTGCTGCAGTTGGATAACTATCCCACCCGTGCAGGAAGCTGCTGGGAGATGCATGCATCTGTGCTAACAAGATGGGCTCACCAGCCTCTCTCCTGTAGCAGATCCTGACGAGGCCCAGTCTCAGCTCCAGCCCCTCTCACTGCAGCCAGGGAACAATGTCACCTGTGCAGGAATCTGTGGAGAGAAATACACCTGGCTGAGCCAGCAAAACAGGCTCACTAGCCTCCATCTTACAGCAGATCCTGAGGGGGCCTAGTCTCAGCTCCAACCCCTCACAATGCAGTCAGGCAACTGTCCCGCCTGCATGGGATATTGCTGGGAGGCACATTCATCTGGGCCACTGGGACAGTGGCAGGATTGGGTCCCTGGCCAGCTTCCCCAGACAGCCTGGGTACCCTCTTTGGGTCTTCCCCAGGTCCATCTGGGCCAGAGGGCTGTCCCAACCTCAGAGCCCTCATGACACTCACAGCAAACCTAAGCTTATAGCATCCAGTAGAGATGAGGTGAGTGCAGTAGTCACAGGCTCAAGCAGCACAACAGTCAGTCTGCTTAGAATATCCAGAAGGCCTAGTGAAGAAGGACAAGCACAAACAAAGGCACACTGTGAAGACTCAAATAAATATCTAATCCTTCAATGCATAGACATTGTTGCATGTCCACAGCATTGAGAACATTCAGGGAAATATGACCTTACCAAATGGACAAAACAAGGCATCAAAAACTAACCCTAAAATCTATGGAGATATGTGATCTCTCAGGCAAACAATTCAAAATCACTATTTTGGGAAACTCAATGAGCTTCAAGAAAACAGGGAAACAATTCAGAAATTTATCAAAGAAATTTAACAGGGAAATTGAAATAATTTTTCAAAAACTAATAGAAATCCCAGAGCTTTAAACTATAATGAACAAAATAGGAAATGGAATAGGGAGCATCAACAGCTGAACTGATCAACAGAAGAATCAGTGAGCTCAAAGACAGGCTATTTGAAAATATACAAAGGAGAAAAAAGAATGAAAAGCAATGAAGACAGCTTACAGAATTTATGAGACAACATCAAAAGAACAAATTTTGAGGTATTGGAGTTCAAGAGAGAGTTGAGAAAGACAAAGGGGTAGAAAGTTTACTAAAAAAAAAAAAGAAAACTTTACAAACCTGGAGAAAAATATAAATATCCAAGTACAGGAAGGTCAACCCAAATGAGAATATCTCAAGACATGTTATAGTCAGCCTCTTAAAGGTTAAATACAAATAGAGGATCCTGAAAGCAGTGAGAGAAAATAAGTAAATAACATGTAACGGAGTTCTAATAAGCTTGGCAGCAGACTTCTTAGCAGACACTTTGCAGGCCAGGAGGGAGTGGGACAACAAGAAGAATTAATACCAATTCTTTTCAAAATATTTGGTGCTGGGAAAACTGGCTAGCCATATGTAGAAAGCTGAAACTTGATCCCTTCCTTACACCTTATACAAAAATTAATTCAAGATGGATTAAAGACTTACATGCTAGACCTAAAACCATAAAAACCCTAGAAGAAAACCTAGGCATTACCATTCAGGACATAGGCATGGGCGAGGACTTCATGTCTAAAACACCAAAAGCAATGGCAACAAAAGCCAAAATTGACAAATGGGATCTAATTAAACTAAAGAGCTTCTGCACAGCAAAAGAAACTACCATCAGAGTGAACAGGCAACCTACAAAATGGGAGAAAATTTTCTCAACCTACTCATCTGACAAAGGGCTAATATCCAGAATCTACAATGAACTCAAACAAATTTACAAGAAAAAAACAACCCCATCAAAAAGTGGGTGAAGGACATGAACAGACGCTTCTCCAAAGAAGACATTTATGCAGTCAAAAAACACATGAAAAAATGCTCACCATCACTGGCCATCAGAGAAACGCAAATCAAAACTACAATGAGATACCATCTCACACCAGTTAGAATGGCGATCATTAAAAAGTCAGGAAACAACAGGTGCTGGAGAGGATGTGGAGAAATAGGAACACTTTTACACTGTTGGTGGGACTGTAAACTAGTTCAACCCTTCTGGAAGTCAGTGTGGCGATTCCTCAGGGATCTAGAACTAGAAATACCATTTGACCCAGCCATCTCATTACTGGGTATATACCCAAAGGACTATAAATCATGCTGCTATAAAGACACATGCACATGTATGTTTATTGCGGCACTATTCACAATAGCAAAGACTTGGAACCAACCCAAATGTCCAACAATGATAGACTGGATTAAGAAAATGTGGCACATATACACCATGGAATACTATGCAGCCATAAAAAATGATGAGTTCATGTCCTTTGTAGGGACATGGATGAAATTGGAAATCATCATTCTCAGTAAACTATCGCAAGAACAAAAAACCAAACACCACATATTCTCACTTATAGGTGGGAACTGAACAATGAGAATACATGGACACAGGAAGGGGAACATCACACTCTGGGGACTGTTGTGGAGTGGGGGGAGGGGGGAGGGATAGCTTTAGGAGATATACCTAATGCTAAATGGCGAGTTAATGGGTGCAGCACACCAGCATGGCACATGTATACATATGTAACTAACCTGCACATTGTGCACATGTACCCTAAAACTTAAAGTATAATAGTAAAAAAAATATATTCTAAAGAACTGAAGTTGAGGGGATTCTTCCAATCTCATTTTGTGAGTTCAGCATACTCTGATTCCAAAACCAGAAAAGGACACAACAAAGAAAATTACAGGCAATATCCCCGATGAACATAGATGTAAAAATCCTCAACAGAATACTAGAACAAGAAAAAGATAAAGGGGTAGAAAGCTTGTTGCAAGAAATTGAAGAGAACACAAATAAAAGGAAAGTATCCTGTGTTCATAAATTGGAACATTTAACATTGTTAAAATGTCCATACTACCCTAAGCAATCTACGGAGTTAATAACACATCAAAAAGATTATTCACCATGATCAAGTAGGATTTATCCAAGGGATACAAGGATGGTTCAACATACTCAAATCTGAATAGACATTTCCCAAAAGAGACATAATCTTGGCTAACAGGTATATTTTTAAATGCTCAATGTCACTAATGACCACGGAAATGAAAAATCAAACCATAATAAGATATCTCATCTCCAATTAAAATTGGCCATTAGCAAAAAGACAAAAAATTACAAATGCTGGCAAGCACACAGAGAAAAGGGAACACTTACATACAGTTGGTGGGAATATAAATTAGTACAGCCATTATGGAAAACAATACGGAGATTCCTCAAAAAATGAAAAATAGAACTACCATTAGCACTCCCACTACTAGATGTATATCTAAAGAAAATGAAATCAGTATGTTGAAGAGATATTTGTACTTCCATGTTTATTATAAAACCATTCACAATAGCCAAGATATGGAGTCAACCTAAGTGCCCATCAATGGATGAACAAATTTGTTTAAATGTGGTATATTTGCATAATGGAATATATTCAGCCATAAAAAAAAAATGGAATCTTGTCATTTGTAGCAACAGGGATAAGCCTAGAGGACATTATGTTAAGTGAAATAAGCCAGGCATAGGAAAACAAATGTTGTATGGACTTACTCTTATGTGGAATCTAAAAAAAGTTAATCTCATAGAACAGGAGAGTAGAATAGTGGTTACCAGAGGCTGAGGAGGGTAAGGGATGGTATATGGAGACATTCATCAATTGGGATCAAGTTACACTTAGACAGGAAAAACAAATTCTATCCATTGCACAATAGGGTGGTTATAGTTAATACTAATATATTGTATATTTCAAAACAGCTAGAAGAAAGAATTTTGAATGTTCTCACCACAAAGAAGTGATAAATGTTTGCAGTGATGGGCATGCTAATTACCCTGATTTGATCATTACAGATTGTATTCATGTATCAAAACAACATACTGTAACCCATAAATATGTACAATTATTATGTTCAATGAAAAATAAAACTTTAAAATGTGGTTCTAGAAGTAAGTACAATACTCTAAATATTACACAAGAGGGAACACTCATCCCCAGTAAGTGGGACACAATTCCCCCTTTATTTTATTTTATTTTATTTTATTTTATTTTATTTTATTTATTTTGAGATGGAGTCTCACTCTGTCGCCCAGGCTGGAGTGCAGTGGCATGATCTCAGCTCACTGCAACCTTTGCCTCCTGGGTTCAAGCAATTCTTCTGCCTCCACCTGCCAAGTAGGTGGGATTACAAGCACCCACCACCAAGCCTGGCTAATTTTTGTATTTTTAGTAGAGACGGGGTTTCACTTTGTCGGCCAGGCTGATCTTGAACTCCTGACCTCAGGTGATCCGCCCGCCTCGGCCTCCCAAAGTGCTGGGATTACAGGCGTGAGCCTCCTCGCCTGGCCCACAGTGCCCCTCTTACTGCTGCCAAAGAATGGCTTCCTGTTTGGGAAGCTCCACTGCACTGTTGGCTCACGCTATACTCATTTCTCAGGCCATGACTTCATCATCTGCAATACAAGGACTTAGGCTACCAGATCAATGGTTTTCACTTTTTTAAAAAAGTTGTATTAACTCCGTCTTCAAATGAAATCATATGTGAATCCTCAACCAGGAAAACAAAAGCAATGGAAATGTGCTGATTGTGCTCTGCCCCATGTGATCCCTGCCCACTCAGTGCCCTGCCCCACTGCTCTCCAGCAGGGGACATATAAGGCATTGCCCAGAAAGCCCTGAGGGTCCATGGAGTACAGTTTATAAACCACTGGACAGTTTCTTACAAACCCTAGAATTCTTACCAAAAAACCAATACAACTTTTCATATGAACTGTTGGCAACATTTGTTCAAATCCCACATCTACCACTTTTTTGATATCTGATGTTAGGAAAATTTCAGTGCTTGTTTCCTCATCTGTACACTGGGAGAATAATTATCCTTACCTCAAATCGATGTTGTAAGGATTAAATGATTTAACACAGAGAAAGTCTTTCACACAGAGAAAGCCCTTAGAGTACCTGATACTTAGTAAGCCTCTATTAGCTGCCAGCTAAGGCCTTCTCAATCTCAACTCACATAGTTAAATTTTTGAAACTAAACTCAGGATATTAAGCTTCTCTATTTTTAACTTTCATATTTTCTTCTTGGTACAGACCCAACATTCAGGCTTCAGGCTCAAGATAATTTGAAATCCCAATTCCCCCATCTTTTCTTTCAGCTGTCTCTCTCAGGACTGTGGTACCTGCATTTTTGATAAGCCAATCTCCTGTGCTGTCATTCAGATCACCAGTCTCTTCTTAAACATCAAATTTGACTTTATTGATTGGCCATGGCTAGAAAGATAACATGGCAGTATTTAGCCAGTGTGTGTGTGGATATCATAAAGGTGATCGTTGGGTGAAACTCAGTACATTCCAATTTGGACTTCCAGAGGTCAGACATTCTAAAACAAGGTATAAATGAGCATATTATTTATCACAGTGAATTAGAAGTATGCGAGATTTTAGAGACTAGTAATTACCTAAGATTTGAAGCAGCCCAATCAATTTTGGAATTGTCTAGAAATGAAAGAAAACCTGAAAACCATAACTGACAAGACACAAAGCATAAAGAAAGTTTCTACATGAACTTTTGCTTCTTCACTAGTCTCTAGGACTCCATTTAATTCAAAACCCTTTCTTAACACCAACAGAATAAAACTCAGCTCCCTAGCCTGGTTCCTAGCATTTTTCACAACTTTGATCCACATTCCTCTCTCACCAACACGCCAGTCACAGAAAACGTGTTCTCCTATCCATGAATGTAAGACATACTTTTATACTTGTACCGACACACTTTTATACTTGTACCGACACACTTTTATACTTGTACCATCTGATTTGCTATTTTTTCTGCCTATTAATATTTCTCCTCCTTCTCTCTCTGGCAAACTTTTGTTGACTCTATGGACCCAGTTCAAATGTTACTTCTGTAAAATTTACCCCAACTCCAAAATTATTTCTCCTTCCTCTGAGTTTCTCATTGGATTCTGTAATTCCTTTCTTAAAGCCTCACAAGGTTATATTGTAATCAATTGTTTCCAAGTGTATCTCACTGGCAACAGCTATCTGGTAGACATTGCATGATACCTCAACTAACCCCCTTAGTTTTGGGCATACTATAGAACCTAGATCAATTTTGAGCAAATGTTATAAGACTTACCTACCCTCAATAGCATTGTTTCTATGGGAAAACATTCTGAATAGCAGAATTTCAAGTTAACATTGGGAATACAATTGTATAACCTATTCATTCTTTTATTCAACAAATGCTTATTGAGCACTTACTATGTGTCAGGTGTTGGTTTAGCCATAAGTGATATAACAGAAAGCAAATCAGTCATATATCTTGCCCTTATAGAGCTTATATTCTAGGGGAAAGACAAAATAGGTCAAATATATGGTATAATACATAAGAAAATTATGCCGATAAGGAGAAAAAAATAAATCATAGTAAAGGAATAGAAATTTAAGAGGAAAGGGTTGCAATTTTAGATAAGGAGATCAAGGAAGGCCTCACTGAATTGGTTCATTAGAATAAAATTACAAAGGAAGTGAATAAGTGAGCCATAAGATTAGCTGAAAATTTAGAATGCCAGGCAGAGGAAACAGAAAGATCAAGGCCTAGAAGGGGAAGACTGCCTGGTATGTCCAAAGACAGCAGTAAGGCAATATACTCAAGTGGGAAAAGCAAGGGTGAGAAGAGATGTGTTATTGGGAACCAGGTCATAATGAGCCCTGCAGGTGAGCATGATGACTTTGGGCATTATTTAGTGAGATGGAAGTCATTGAGAGCAATAGCAGAAGAGTGAAATGATCTGATCTCTATTTTCTTCTGGTCTCTCTGGTTGCTCTGATAAGAGAAGGCTGGGGCGGAGGATGGACAAAGACGGAAGCAGGACACCAGTTAGGAAGTCATTGCACTACACAGGTAAGACATGATGGAACTGATGAGAAGTAGTCAAATTTTGGAAGAAGTTGTTGGGATTTTCTGATGGATTATATGATTGTGAGAAAAAGAGAAGTTAAGGCTGAGTATCAAGTTTTGTTTTTGTTTTTATCCTAGCAATTTAAAGAATGAAGTTGCATTAACTGAAATGGAGAAAAGTGTGAGAGAAGCTGGTTTGGAGAAGGACCCATAGCTTAGCTTTGGAGATGTGAAATTTGCAATCTTTATTAGACATCCAAGTGGAGATATTGAGTAGGCTACATGATATATTTTTATGGGTCAGGGAAGACATCCTGGTTAGAGACACGGACTTGGATGATATCAGCACATCACCTATGGCATGACTATAGAAAGAAATAAAGAAGCTCAAGAAGCTCAAGCACTGAAGCCTGGGGTACTCCAACATTTAGAAGACAGAAAAATAAGGAGAAAAAGGCAAAAAGAGAGACTGAGAAGGAGCATTTAGAAAGGTAGGAGGAAAACCAGGTAAGTATAGTGTCTTTGAAGCCAAGAGGAGATACAGTTTACAGAGAAAGGTGTGATTAGCTGTGTGTCAAGTGCTATTGAGATTTTAAGTAAGATAAAAACTGAGAATAACCATTGGATTTAGCAACATGGAAATTAAGGGTGACCTTGACCAGTACAGTTTCAGCAGAGTAGTGAGGGGTCAAAGCCTAATTGGGGTAGATTCAGGTGAAAACAGAAGAAGAGAAATTACATTTTTAAATTTTAAGATATTTTGCAGTAATGGGGGGGAGGAAATTGGGGTCAAGAGAGGTTTTCTTTCTTCCTTTTAGGATGGGAGAAATAACAGACTATTTGCATGCTTTCAGAAATATTCAGAAGAGAGAGGAATATTGATGATGCAGGAGAGGAGAAGAATTGCTAGAGTGATGTCTTTGAGCATGTTTTGGGGATATGGTAGCATAAGCCACCTGGCAGCAGTGATGCAGACACCGGTCAGATACTGGGAAGGCCACATAAGCAAGTGACTGAACCAAGGATGTAGAATGAAGGCTGGGATCGGGGCTGTAGGCTGAGGTCTGAGCCCAAGTCAGGAACGTGCAGGCCCAGCACAAGCAAGCAGGAGGCCCCGTCAGAGGAGTAACCAGAGACTCTGTCCTGTAGGTTACTGAGTCAGGATTCGCCCGAGAAACAGAACATATAAAATACAAGAGGAGATTTATTGTGGGAATTGACTGACACATTTAGAGGCTGAGAAGTCCCAGAGTATGCCATCTTGCAAGCTGTAAAACGAGGGAAGCCAGCAGAATAGCTCAGTCTAAGTCAGAAGGCCTGAGAAAGAGAGCAGCTGACCATGTAACTCTCAGTCCAAGCCTGAAGGCCTGAGAACCTGGGATGCCACTGGTATAAGTCCCTAAGTTGAAGGCCAGGGAACCTGGAGTTCCAGTGTCTGAGGGCAGGAGAAGACAGGTGTCCCAGCTCCAGAAGAGCAAGAGCGAGAGCGAATTCACCCTTCCTCTTCCTTTTTGATCTCTCCAGGCCCCCAAGCCATTGAATGGCACCCACCCACATTGGGGAGGAGAGATATTTACTCAGTCTAAAGATTCTAATGCTAATCTCTGTCACAGATGCATCCAGCAATAATGTTTTACCAGCTATGAGGTTATCCCTTAACCCCGTCAAGTTGACACCTGAAATTAACCATCGCAGTTACAATGAAGTCAAGGCAAAGGAAACTAGAAAGCAAGCACTCACTGAGACCATTTTGTTGGATCAACACTCCTCTTGAGGGCCCCCAATCCCTTCCCATGCAATTTTCTTCCTCTAGTTCCTAAATCTGATGGTCAATATATCCTTTGTGAGAGATCACCGTTACTATTATTTTAATAGAGTTATAATTGTGTACTAAAATTATTATTGAATATGTAATGTACAGAGAGCTCTGAAATTCAACTTGGTATTCCATAAAGTCTCATCAATGCTTCCAAAACTCACAAAAGCAACCACACATTGATAAATACCAGGATGACAGACTGTGTATTTAAAACTATTTTAATTTTCTGGGCACTCATCTTAACTACCTTATTGGTGTCATAAGACACTGAAATGTTAGAGTTGCAAGAAGGAAATAATCTGAGTCTCTGAGTCACTGTGTCCCGGAAAGGCAGCAGCACAGGAATGCCACCCGACCTACATCAGACACTGATTTGAACAAGAAATAACTCTTAGCTCTGTTAAGTCACTGACATTTTTTTTTCCCTCGCAGCATAGCCTAACATGACCCTGACTAAATCACAAGCACACCAACTTAGCAGAGGTAACCAGTTGGCCTGTAAATGCCAATCCGTTAAGTCATTGCAAGCATCACAGATGCTTAAATAACAAGTTCCCCTAGGATATAACACATAATTTGATTCACAAAAACTTGGTTTTCACATGGCACATCTGGTTTTCAGGAATACATTTGTGTAAATTGAGTTACCTCTATATTGTATTTGCATCTGAGGAACTGGAAAGACAAGACCCATTGCAAGTTAAATAAAAAGTGCCTAGGTCTTTCTTAATTTGCTTTCCAAGCTTCTGTGATAACATATGTAAACACTCTGTAAGTAATTAGATTCTAAATTCTTCTTTGCTATAATGATCCAGGTGGCATCAGACTAATTTTTTTAAAAAAGCATTTTTCTCCATAAGGTTATGGTATATGATTTTTTTCTTTTTTAATTAAACCTCTGCAAAGTGAATAATGTACCTGATTTAGAAGTTCAAATCTTTCCAGAACCCCTCAACTCAGCTAAGAAAGCTGGTCTAGCTGATTCAGGCGATTCTTTTGCCTTATAAAATACTGTCCGCAAAGAATCCTTTATAGCCACTCAGAGCCGACATGCAGTCAATTATTAAGGTTTCCACCTGTATTACTGAGTCTGCACTTTCCACCTTACCACTGCCCCTATTAATCTGCTCCGTAACCACTTTGCTATTTTTGATGCTGGGGTAGAGATTGTTCAGGTGTTTGCTTGGATTTTCTTTGTTTGCTTAACATTGGAGAAGAAAACAGAAATGGTAGCAGTAGGCTAATGTTTGGGTTTAGACCATGCCACTTAGCCCAGATGTTGAAGAGAAGGTCGCTGGGATATGTCCTGCATCATGAACCTCTTATTGAAAGTACTTTCTACTTCATTGATAAAATGACAGGATTTATTAACCAGAATTTATCTCTACTGGTTCTTTTATCACAGGCAGTTAAGTTTACATAACAGCCTCACTGTCCCAAATATTTGTTAAAGGCTTAAACAGTTTCAAATGTGTGCTCCTTTATTTAATTTACAGCTGTTTCTGAAAAGGCAGCATTCAGTGTTAGATGAAACAACTTATGCCTCCTGTCATATTTCACATTTTGTTTTATGCTTTAGCGGATTATATGGTTATCTCTTTTTAACCAATAAAATTTGTTTCAGGGAAGAAGATACATTTTCTTTAAATAGTCAGACTACAGAAAGAGTCCTATCTCATGAAAAATATTCACAGGACTATGTATCAACAGAAGGCCCTGCAGAGCTTTACAAATAGTTGGGCCTTTTAATTCTCATAAAGGTCAGTTTCATTTTCTCGTGGTCATATTCCACAAAAGCAACTGGAGTAGAATGGGAGGCATGCTTGACCTGGCCTCAGTTTACTTCAGTCTAAATCCTGACTCTGCCACTTCTGAACTATAACTGAAAAAAATCCCTTCATTTCTCTAAGCCCATCATCCTCATTTGTCAGGTGGGGTTAGTAACAGTTGTCCACAGGATTATTTTAACAAGTCAAAACAGTGCCCATGTAAAGTGCCTCACACTGACCTAGCCCAAAGTAAGCAATCAAGATATGCAATTAGAATCACCAGGGCATATGCAATTCATCTTACAAGAGATTACATGAGTTAACAGTTTATAAGGAGTCCTCTCAGGTGAAGTGATATGGAGAACTCCAGGCATTTCTCCAGATGTTCTGGCCATTTAAGATTTCCCTGATTTATACTGCTAACCCTTCATTCTACCTCCAATGCTTACCTCTCAGTAAGACAGATCTCGCAGTTCAACTTGTTAATTTCTATGTTTTTCTCCCCACTAAGGAATAACCCTGTGGATTCCTCACCAGAGTTGTGGTTTTCTGTCTTTCTCCACCACTTCTTCCTCACTCAATGCCAACAGAGCACAAGAGGCATGAGGCAATAACTTGATTTTAACTCAGAGATGAAAATATTTGGGACTGAGGTAAGGATGGCATTAATCTACTTACTTTTCCCAAGAGACTCTACTTGGGGGAACCTGTCTTTGGAATGCAAGGGCATCTCCTCCAAACATTCCCTGTAAGAACCCATTTGCTGCCAAGTTCAGGGTCTAAAAGGAACCCTCAGGTTTAGGGGCTAAATCACAGAGTAACACTGAGTCCTCCTCCTTTTAATCTACAGGCAAACCCTTCTGGGGCAGAAAGCACTTGAAAATAGAAAACAAGAGTCTTTAGTCTAATCTATACGTACATAATACACAATCTCCCAAGCCAATGAGTGCCTGTGGGGTGAGGAACAGACCAGTGGCAAGTCTCATCTCAGTCATCTTGAATAATTCTTATGTTCTCTCCTCCTCACAATTCTTTGCCATCTAGCAGATGACTAAGACCCACAGCTAAAAAATATATTTGACATTGCAACCCACTATTTACACACACATACACACACACATGTGTATGCACAAACACACACAACTATCAAAAATGTAATGTAATGCAATAATTCTTACCCTTACCATATACAATGCACTTTATTTTCTACTCTATTATATTCTACTTCATTTTGTAATGCTGGTCATGACCTATCAAACCAATTTTGTGACTCACTAATGGGTCACAGTCCGTCATTTTACAAATACTGATCCAGGTATTTAATAAAGAGCTACTAGCCTAGAAAAGAAGTAAATGAGAATCTCTTTTAAAGTATATGGAAACCTTACATTTTGTTAAAATTACACGGACTGTTCTGGGAAGATAGAACAGTTGTACTTTAACTTATTTCTCCCACTAAATACAACTGCAATCCTGGAAACTGAAATAAAACAAAAACATAACAAGACTCTAAAAGGTGAAGAGAAGAAGGCACACTGGCTAGGGACCTCAAGGACCAAGGCACTCTGAGGTAGTGAGATCTCCAGATTTTCTTTTTGCCTTCCATATGTCAGACCTGGAGCTGAAAAATCCAGCAACCTAGAAATGCCAATGAGAGCAGAAAAAAATCAGCTCCCTCTAAAGGACTGAGAAAAAAAAAAGAAAGCCTAACAAGGCAGAAAGCTTAGACAATAACCATTCTATATCAGACAAATACAACAATTAAAACTGTGCCTCACCCCCTCCCATGCCAGCAAAGGCCAAATGAAAAGCCTAGACAGGGGTTTAACAAGGCACCCTAAGCCCCACACCCAAGGCAGTAATGTCAGAGAAGGCTGAGTAAGGGGCTGGGACTTCCATTCTGGTTAGTTGGAATAAGTTCCTCCTACCCCTGTCCACAGTGTCAATGGAGATATTGTAAGGAGTCTGGCTTTCACTTCTACCCAACAGTACCAAAAAACTCCCCTTCCCCACTGGTGAGGTGTCAGAGGAGGCCTACTGGAGCGTCAGGACTTTCACGACTTCCCAGTGGTAACAAGGCTACCCACAATGTGGTGTCAGTCGAGGTCATGTGAGGAGCAGCAAGGAAGAATTTCTATTTTTTATAGCTGGGGAGGTATTAGAGGAAAGACAGAACTCTACTCCTCCCCCGAGCTGAGCATTAACAGATAGCCTCCCCTTCAGATGTCAATGGAGATCAAGTGGGTGTATTAGTTAGTCCATTTTCACACTGCTATAAAGAACTATTCGAGACTGTAATTTATAAAGAAAAGAGGTTTAATTGACTCACAGTTCTGCATGACTAGAGAGGCCTCAGGAAACTTACAATCATGGCAGAAGATGAAGGGGAAGCAAGCATGTCTATGTGGTGGCAAGAAAGAGAGAGAAGGGGGAAGCACCAGGCACTTATCAAACAACCATATCTCATGAGAACTCCATCATGAGAATGGCAAGGGGGGACGTCCACCCCCCACGACTTAATCGCCTCCCACCAGGCCACTCACCCAAGTTGATGTGGGGATTGCAATTCAACATGAGATTTGGGTGGGGACACAGAGCCAAACTGTATCAGTGGAGAATCTGAATTTCTATCCCACATGGCAGTAATGGGTTGGTGAATCCCCTTCCTCTTCCAGAGAGGTGTAACAGGAAACCAATTAAAGCTAACATTTAAATAAGATGTAGACTGTCATAACATAATACCAAAAAGGTCCAGATTTAACTCAAAAATAACTCATCATACCAAGAAATAGCAAGATTTCAAACTGAATGAAAAAAGAATAGATGCCATCATTGAGATGACAGAGATGTTATAACTATCAGACAAAGACTTTTAAAGCAGTCATCATAAAAATGTTTCAACTGTCAATTATAAATATGCTTGAGGCAAATGAAAAAATAGAAATTTGAAACAAGAAATAGAAAGTCTCAGCAAATAAATAAAAGATACAAAGAAGAACAAAAATGGCTGGGTGCAGTGGCTCACACCTGTAATCCCAGCACTTTGGGAGGCCGAGATGGGCGGATCACAAGGTCAGGAGATCAAGATCATCCTGGCTAACATGGTGAAACCCCATCTCTACTAAAAATACAAAAAAATTCTCCGGGCATGGTGGCGGGTGCCTGTAGTCCCAGCTACTCAGGAGGCTGAGGCAGGAGAATGGCGTGAACTTGGGAGGTGGAGCTTGCAGTGAGCCAAGATCACACCACTGCACTCCAGCCTGGGCAACAGAGTGAGACTCCATCTCAAAAAAAAAAGGAAATTTTAGAACTGTAACCAAATTTAAATTTCCAATAGCAGAAGAGATGAGACAGAGCTTTCCTCTATTCATTAGTAAATCAGAAGATAAAACGATAGAAGTCACATGATCTAAACAGAGAAAAAATAGACTGAAAAAAATAACAAAGACTCAGGGAACTGTGGACTATAATAAAATATCTCATATTCATGTGATTGCAGTCCAAGAAACAGAGGAAAAAGACTGTAAGACTAAAAAATATCCAGAGAATAACAGCTGAAATGTTGACAAATTATGCAAAATATATAAACCTGCAGATTAAAGAAGCTAAGTAATACACCATGACTTAGCTAAATCACAAGTGTGATTTATCCAGGAATGAAAGAATGGTTCAATGTAAGTGAATCAATCAATGAAATATACCACATTAACAGAACAAAAGAGCTGGAAAGGCAGGCGAAATACACGATTATCTCAATAGATGCAGAAAAAAAATTTGACACAATCCAATACACTTTCATGATAAAAATACTAAAAAAATACTAGCTATTACCAAACAATGTGGGAATCACATTCTCCATCCTCATTTAGTCCAAGAGATCAACACAGAAAAAACATTTTGTTTTTATACACCAACAATAAATAATCCAAAAGGGAAATCAAGAAATCAATTCCATTACAATAGCATTCAAAATAATAAAATGCCTAGAAAGACTTTTACATTGAAAACTACAAAACATTGCTGAAGTAAATTAAATACCTACATAAATAGAAAGACATCTCGTGTTCATATTGCTCAACACAATTTCTACCTAAGTTTCAAAAGCTTTCTTACAGAAATGGAAAAGCCATTCTTCAAATTCATATGGAATTGCAAGAGTCCCTGGATAGCCACTCTTGATCTTTGAAAAGAAAAGTGTTAGAGTATTCATGTTTCTCAATTTTAAAATTTAGTACAAAACTATAATAATCAAAACAATATGGTACTAGCATAAAGATACACATATACACCATGAAGTAGAACAGAGTCCAGAAATAAACCAGATGTATAAATTATTTATACATCCATAAGTAATTTATTTTGAGAAGGGTGCCAAAACCATTTATTGGGGAAAGAATGGTCTCTTCAACAAATGATGGTGGAACAAGTTGATTTCTATATGTCAAAGAATAAAGTTTCACCCCCACCTCACAACATATATAAAAATTGACTTGAAATGGATGAACAACCTAAATATAAGAGCTAAAGCCAGAAAATTCTTAGAGAGAAACATGGAGATAAATCTTCATGACCTTGGATTTGGCATGACACTAAAAGTATGTACAACAAAAGAAAAAAATCAATAAATTGTTCTTCAACAAAATTTTTAAAATTGTAAACATCAAAGAATATTATGAGGAAAGCTTTTAAAAGTGTAACCTTTTACAGACTTGGAGAAAATATTGGTGAATCACATATCCAATAAAGGTTTAATATCCAGAATATATAAAGAACTTCTGCAACTCAACAGCAAAAAGACAAACAACTCAATTTTAAAATGGGCAAAGGGCTTGAATAGAGATTTCTCCAAAGTAGATATGTAAATGGCCAATAAGCAAATAAAAAGATGTTCAACTTCATTAATCATTAGGGAAACTCAAATCAAAACCACAATGATGTACTAATTCACATCTACTAGGATGGCTATAATTTTTTAAAAGTGTTGGCGAGGTGGTGGTAAAATTGCAACCCTCATATATCGCCTGTGGGAATGTAAAGTGCTGTGGCCACTGCGCAAAACAGTTTGGTGGCTCCTAAATAGTTAAATATAGAATTATCGTATGACTCAGCAATTCCACTCTTAGACATATACCGAAAAGAATTGAAAGCAGGGATTCAAACAGACATGTGAATGCCAGTGTTCATAGCAACATTATCCACAATAATTAAAAGTGTCCCAAGTACTCATCAACAGATGAATGGATAAACAAAATGTGATATACACATAATACAATGAAACATTATTCAGCCAAAAAAATGAATGTATTACTGGTATATGCTACAAGACTTGATGTGCTTTGAAAATGTTATGCTAAGTGAGGTGAAGTAAGCCAGACATAAAAGAACAAAATACTCCATTATTTGATCTATATGAAATATCCAGAGTAGACAAACTCATAGAGACAGAAGGTAAATTCGAGGATACCAGAGGCTGGGATAAGTGGGAAATGGGGAGTTATTGCTTAATGGGTACAGAGTTTCTATTTAGGGTGATAACGAGTTTTGGAAATATTTAGTGGTGCTGGTTGTACAACATTGTGAATGTAGTGCATGCCACTGGATTGCACACTTTAAAAGGCTAAAATAACAAATTTTATGTTACATACATTTTTACCACAATAAACAGTATTTTTTTAAAAAACTGATGGGTCATGCCAAAGAACAATAAAACCAACTTAAAGGGACTCCCACTGGCTTACGTTGCGGCTAATTGATAATTACAAAGAATAACAACTATATTTAGCTGAAACACATTAAGCATACAAAAACCCATGACTTGAACCTGATACTCTTTAAAAATGACCACATTTAGGCATTTCTAGGGAAAAACTTATTACTCTGGATATGATAAATAACGGAAAATAATTAAGCAATTATCCTGCTTTTTTTTCCAGTAGAAACTATATTCAGAAAATCAATGATTAATTAGAACTGGTCCTTCTTTATATAATTCCAGTTGATACAAAGGTAATAATTGGATTAGAAAATTCCCATTCTGCAACCCTAATGAGATAATGGATCATCAATTGATGTACAACCTATTAGGGTGAAAAATTAATGGAGACTATTATAAAAGGGGGGTCCATTTGATACCATTGATCAATCTTAGCATCACTAAAAATGCAACACCCACACATTATGTGTCTCATTATATGATCCAATAAGAAGTATACAGCACCATCTATGAATGATTTTTACCCTAAAAATTGAACTTGAATTTAATCAAACAGATTGGAAAAAAAGAACTGTTCCTATTTGTAGGTGATATAATTATCCTTATAGGAAATCCCAAGAAATATAACAAAAAATATTTTAATTCCCAGAACTAGTAAGTGACTTAAGCAAGGTTACAAGATACAGATAAACATACAAAATCATTTCTCTATATGAGCAGTGAATATGTAGACACCAAAATTTTAAAAGTACTATTTAAAATTATTCAAAAAAAATCTAACAAAACATGTAGCAGATTTATACATTAAAAACTGCAAAATGCTGATAAAAGAAATGAAAGATCTAAATAAATGGAGATAACATATTATGTTCATGAAATTAAAGACTTAACATAGTAAAAACGCCAATTCTTCCTAAATTGATATATAGGTTTAATGCAATTTCTATTAAAATCCAAGCAAAGTTTTTTTAGATATAGACAAGTTTATTGTACAATTTACATGGAAAAATAAAGGAACTAGAACAGTAAAAACAATTTTGAATAAGAATAAAGTAGGAGGAATCCTTCTCCATGATTCTAAAACTTTGACTACAACTACAGTGATCAAGACTATGTGGCATTGGTGGGGGAATAGAAATATAGGTCACTGGAATAGAAGACCCAGATATATACTCACACAAATATGCCCAACTTATTTTTATAAAGGTGCAAAGGCCATTCAATGAAGGAGAGATAGCCTTTTTAACAAATGTTGCTGGATCAATTAGACACCCATTGGCCTAAACAAATAACAACAAAAAGAACTTTGATGCAGATCTCACACTTTATACAAAATGTAACTCAAAATAGATCATAGACTGAAATGTAAAATGTAAAACTCTAAAGTTTTGAGAGTCTTTAGAAAACGACATAGGAACACCTTCAGAATCTAGGGCTAGGAAAATAGTTCTTAGATTTGACACCAAAGCACAACACATACAAGGAAAAACATCAAATTAAAAACTTGCCCTCTATAAAAGATGCTGTTAAGAGAATGAAAAGACAAGCTAAGCTACATACTGGGAGAAAATATGTGCAAACCACATATCCAGGGAAAAACTAGTACCTAGAATGTATAAGGCACTCTTGATTCAACAGTGAAAACAAAAGATTGCAATTAGATAATGGGCAAAAGACATAAAGAGACATTTCATTAAAGAGGAACTGTAGATGACAAATAAACATGTGAAAAGATGTTCGACATCCTTAGCCATTACAGAAATGCATACTAAAACCACAATGAGATCATTACACACATATCAGCATGACTAACATTAAAAATAGTGACAACACTGAAAGCTGATGAGAATGTGGAGGAACTGGATCACCCATATATTGCTGGTTGTAATATAAAATGGTGCAACCATTCTGGAAAATGGCTTGACTTCCTCAGAAAACTAAGCATGCATCTACTATCCAACCCAGGAATTACACTCCTGGACATTTATCCCAGAGAAACAAAAACTTATGTTCATATGAAAACCTACATAAATGTTTATAACAGTTTTATTTGCAATATCCCAAACTAGAAACAACCCAAATGTCCTTCAATAGGTGAATGGCTAAAGGAAGTGTGGTGATACATCCATCCCATGGAATGCTACTCAGCAATAAAAGAGAACAAGCCACTGGCAAATGCAACAACCTGTGTGAATCTTCAGAGAACTGTGCTGAGTGTTTGTCTATGTAACATCCTTGAAATGGAAATATTATAAAAATGGAAAAAGGAGATTAGTGGTTGCCAGGAATTCAGAAGGGAATGGGGGCAGGAGGTAGGTGGGATCCTTGTGTTGATGGAAATGTTCCATCTTGACTGTATCAATGTCAACACTGTAATTGTGCTAATGCACTCTAGTTTTGGAAAATGTTACTATTAAGGAAAACTGGGTAAAGGGTACAATAGATCTCCCCGCATTATTTCTCACAAGAGCATGTGAATTCATTTCAAAATACACTTGAGACCTGAATTCTTCAACTTCCATCCAAGGATCTTAGGCAATCACTTCACCTCCCTGGGCTTCAGTTTTCCTGCCTGTGGAGCAGAATGACAAAAGCTTACTTAAATGTTCACTTAATTTTGGTGTTATGTATAAATACAGAAAGTAAAAAGAGGTAAAAAAAATTTTACCAGTCTTTTTTACAAGATTGTTTTGAAAACACATGAGATAGAATATATGGAAGTACTATGAAAACCACAAAGCATCATCCCATCATTAGTTATTATTCTATTCTTTCAGGCAAAAAAAGAGGCATGTCTGAATGTATCCTGAAAGATAGAAAAGTGAAATAAAATAATGGGGTTAAATTGTCTTGGGTCATCCTGTGAGAAACTGGCTGAAAGAATAACACTTAATATGGCGTTATTGCCTCTTGTCTCTACCTTTGTACAACCTATAGCTTTCTGAGGTTGGAAAGAATCCCTTACACACCAAGGCTGTAAGGTCTGGGAGTCTCCCATAGCCACAGAGTAGGGAGGAGAACCAGTACTATATATCACAACAAGCAATCCCCCAAAAGCTAACCATATGAGTCAGCTCCATTCTTAAGACATACTCACTCTGTTAAAAAATCCAAAATAATATATTATAGTTTGGGGATAAGACAGAGCAGGAAATAACGGAATAAGAGCTAAGAATATCAAGTCATCCAGTGGATACTGGCAACCTATGTGATAAGCCCTAGAATACCACCAAGAAAGCATTATCTGCAAGGCTAACCACAAAGCCAAAAAGAATGGGAGACAGAGAAATAAAGGTAGAAAAGTAAAGGGAAAGGTAACTTAGAAACAGCAGTCTTGGAGAGTTATAGGTTCTCACTGAGATGTGGCATTTGGAGAAACAGATAATCCAATACCACCAGATAAGAAATTAATTTCCCACCCATTATAAAAACACACAGCAGCTGCCGCTGAGAGGTATATTTATAAACCCTTAATTTCAGAGCTATGAAGCAGTCTTCTCTGTCAAAGGCAGAGAAGATGGGGGCTTCTATTTTCTAGGGTATCTGAAGTAAAAGAGGGAAGAGGAAAGAGGCCTTAAGACACTTGAGAGGCAGAAATGATGGAAAAAGCCACTGACCATCATAGAAAAAGATACAAGGTCTTCCTGAGCCCAGGGCTTCACCATTTCTAGACAATCAAAGACAGGGCTTCATGCAAAACAAACAAAAACTAACAAGAAAACAAGAACTGGGGCAAACTGGTAGATAATTGGGCGCAAAACAAATCTGTCTCAGTTGGTTGTGCACATTAATTATTTAAATAATATCCATGGTTCCTCACTTGCTGACATGTATAAGTAAAGACACGGCCAACCTAGTACACTTGCAGAACTTTTAGCACTTCGGAGAAGCACCTTACTAAAAGGGAATGCAATACTTTTCTAAGGATAAGTTATGATTTTTCAGCAAAGGGCATAATTTAGCAAATGGTCCATTCTAGGACACAAGAGTGTGTTCCAAACACCTGGAAAAGAGCCAGCGCAACTCACAGAGAAAAAAAAAAAAAGTTTACCACCAGAGGGAGAATTGTTGTTAAGTTTAGCTCAATTCAAATTCACATATTGCTAACACTTCACTGGAAACATATGAAAAAGAAATAACTTTAAAACTGTGCCTAAAATCAACAAGCTTATAATCAAGAACAAGCCAAAGAGCCCTATGTATAGATAACAATTAATCTATAGATTTCAATTTCTAAAAGATGGTTCAGTGAGTAAGAATATGTGTTTATATGTACACATGTATTTACACAGAATACTTGAAAATGGTATTTTCCTTTTTGATCCAAATCTATTCATTTAATAAATTCACAAAAAGCCCTGCTACATAGTCAATAGTGTGCTGAACATAGTTGCAAAGGTGACTATGGTATAGCCAAATATGAGAGAGAAATGGATGATAAATAACTAGAAAATGGTGAGCTATTTTGGGATGACAGTAAGCACAAGACAGAATTATTGAAGAAAATGGGTGATTAAATTCTCTGGCTGGTGGAGAAGGAGCAGTGGAAAATGGAGTGGTCATTGGAGGGTGGTAGTCAAAAGTCAATGGTCTCTCTCTAGTTGTGACATATAACTGACTTAAAGTGGAAGGAGGAATTGGACAGTCAGGAACTCAGTAAATGATTCTTTCTGGAAAAAAATACCAAATAAGGATTATATTTATTTCTCTGGTATCCCCTGGCTGCATTTGATTTACTTCCCTAAAACATAAGAGCAACATTTGACCAGCTTCCTTCATGGGGCTCTTCATACTGAGTTTGTTGATAGTCATGGTACATTTTTCTCTGTGATTTTCTGCCTCCAGTTTTTCTTGACATAGTGTATATCTGAGAGTAATTGCAAGAAAATATGTAATCATCTTTATTCAGGCCATGATACATCTGATTTCTGGTCTTTTATCTCTTTCCTTTCAGTTTGGTACCAACCACAAATACCAGTGACTCTGAAGCAAAAAAGGACTGTATGGAGATGGTTGGTGGACACGCTCTTCTTGCAAGGCCTAAACTTTCTTTCCTATTTCTGGCCTGAAATATGATTCTACCTCCATTTACTTTCTCTTGTTGTATTTCCCAAGACAACTGAGACAGGATACTAAAATTTGATTTTAGAGCAATCTTCATTAGGCAATCTACAATGGAAATTTCATATTAGAAACAAGGGAAATTTATCTGTAGCCAGAAGGCCTTTTAGTTTAGAGTGAGGCAAGAGTAAAATCAGAGCCACTGGCTGAAAGTCCCAAGCCCACAATTTTCTCCTTTATTCACATTTTCCATTATGCACTTGGAGACATGCCCATGCACTGATGAACAATTGTATTCTGCATTTTGCATTCTGCTTTGTTTGTGGAGACCTGGAGAGATTTGTGGACTCTTGGATAAATTATGTGAGGGGATGTGACTACTCTTTACTGTTCTGGGTGATGAGAGTTGGAAGCCCATGGACATGCAGAGAAATTATTTTCAGAAAATGAGCAGTGGTGGCAGATCATGTGATGAACTCTGGGAACATAAATAAATTATGGTCTGAAACAGCTTGGACATTCGTTATTCCTGATGGAGCTGGGTCCTCATTTGGGTTCGGAGATTGTTGTGATGTACCTCTAGCAAAAAATCTCTCAACCCTTTGTTACAAAATGAACTCATGAGTTGAAGGTAAGGTATGAGCTACTGATCATCCTAAATTTGAGAAGTTGCTTTCCTTGCTCCTATTTACAGTGTGTTGGAAAAGGGTCCTGAAAATTAACCCCTTCATTAATACATTGAGCCATAGGAAACTCTGCTTTAGACTTGGTTACATGAATTTGAACGTTCTTCCTCTCAACTTAAAAAGCCAGTTAGACACAAAAATTTTTCCCAAGGATAATTTGAAGGGCTCTTATTTTAAAAGACATAGTAGGAACATCAGATCCCATTTTGCATTGGATAAAGCCATTAAAAATTGAGCATTTCATTTAGGGCCACTGTAGATACATAATGAACCAATTAGAGTATGTCTTGTCTTGACTACATGATGAAAGTCTAGGTAATCCTCTGACGTTGACTTTTCATGAATTGTCCATTCCATCTCAGGATAAGCTATTTAAAATAGCCAAAATGGAAAGTCTCATTTTGCTGGCATATAATAGCATCACTTTCTCCCTTCCTTTCCTGAGAAAAACTATCTCAAAGCACAGCAAACTTTATTTTCATCATTTATGATCTCATTTCTGGCTTCATGCCTTTATGCCCAAGGACATTTGGGAATGTGTCAAGTGGCAGGTATAGCCACTTGAACTTTTGTATCCCTGAGCTTGATGGGGATGCCTCCCCAATGTCCATCTTCTGGATCCTTGGCCAAGGGTTCTGGCATGGTGAGATTTGACTGCCTTGCTCAAAAGAGGTCACCTAGTCCTGGATGTGCATCTCATCTTCGTATTAGGAGATGCCAAGAAGCTAATTCTGAAGCAAGAATTTAGCTTTAGCAAACTAGTTGATTTTGTTTTTTGCTATTCTGCCAAAGCTACAATCCTGAGGCTCTGATGATGTTTTAAAGCCATGCATACTGGTCAGCAGAAAGACCACTATCAGCACCCAACTGCTGTCTCTAGTAGGGAAACCGGGACATTTTCTGTCTGTAGAATTTGCGTGGCTTGGGAGGCTTGCCTGACTATTTCCCCTGGAGATTCCAACTCTAATATATACCTTGTAAGGTTTTCCTTGGGAACTAAAAAGAACAGTATGTAAATTCTCTGCTAGGGCTGAGAAACCCTCAATAAATAGAAGATGACATGGGCCTCGTACAAAAAAACTTACTTTGAGCTGGCCTGCTGACCCAGTCATATCTGAATGTGTGCTCTGTGCAAGCTCCTCTCCCATATCTGTGTGCTCCCTCTTACCCAGTGGCACAGATGACCTGGGATGCCTGGGGCTGGTTTGTCAGTCAGCTCTACTGTAACCTCACAGAAGTCATTGATAACCAATGTTCCGGTACAAAGGTGGTATCCATACCCTGTGCCCTTTTCATTTAATCAGGTTCTCTGTTATTGCCACAGAAAAGCAGATGTTAACCATAATTACAAAAATTATAAACTTGGGAACTTATGAAGTCTCCAACAGCACTGTCCCCTGTATGTGTTCCTGACTTCAGAGGTACTCAGAGACTGAACATCCCAATCCTATCCTCTTTCCTTAGGATCCCACACTTAGTCGTCTTCTGCCCTTTTAAAGTTCCCCTAGGTCTTTGCTACTCAAAATATGGTCCACGGATCAGGAATATCAGCATCACCTGAGAGCTTGCTAAAAATTCAAAAGCTCAGAGCTTCTAAACAAAAATCATCATTTTAACAAGATCCTCAGGAGATTTGTATGCAATTAAAATTCACAGAGTACTGCTCTAGGTGCCTGTCTTTCACAGAGTAAAGACTGGATAACAGGTGTTAAATAATGATCATCATGATGATAATAAACAACAACTGTTATCACTACTACATCAATAATAATACAGGACTAACTGGGAGTGTACTACTTGAAAGGACCATGCTGAGGATTTTACATCATTAGCTCCTTTAACCAATGCCTATTCAAGTGTCCCTTGGCCTCCCAGTGAATTTCAGGATCTCCCATCTCAGGATGTTTCTTGTTCCATGATCTACATGGAAAGAGTCACCTTTGGGCATTAACTTACAGCAAATCCAGGCATCAGAGAAACCAGAAGCCCAGCAACACAGAGGGTTCACATAAATAGTAAGGAGGAGAGTGGCTGGAGCTGCCAAAAGTGGGCCAGACATGCCATGCTGTCAGCCAAGAAGAGATTCACAGGAATCAGAATTAAGGGAGCACGGCCAGACAGAGAGGAGCACAGAGGAGGTTAGGCACTGGGAGCAAGCAAAGAACTGCTACTGAGGCAGCCTGTCCTAGGCTCACTGCCATTACTGCCCAAACCCTCTTGAGTTTGTCTAGAGAGAGCCCAGCCTTTGACTTGCAGGTAAAAGTATAATGTCTGGAAATACACTCACACGCACACACGCCAACCTGATTGAGAATGTGTTGGAAGAGTTGAGAGCAAGCAGGAAAGCAGTAGCTCATGGTGGCTGAGGTGGGAGTAGAACCTAGGTCTTCTAACTCCAAGTCCATGACCCACTCTCTACTCTTCCTCATCTTATCTCCACATATAAGATACCTTCTTATCTGTGTTTCTACATTCTACTTCCCCTCAACTTATGACAAAAGCCCCAGGAATAACAGAACACTGCAGGAGACCGTGGTTTGGCAGATGGCTGGGCCACAACAAGTGAAGCTAAGGATGCTGGTTCAGTTTCCATAAGGGTCAGGCTGTGGTGGCCCAGGTCCACATATACGACCCCTTCTTCACTGTCCTGCATAGCAGGACAAGTCCTACCACCAGAGCCAGCAGTACAGTCTGCATATATGAAAGACTACAGCACTAGACCATGATCTCCTTGAAGTCAGGGAATGAATATTCTTTAAGCAGGGCCAGACACAGCGATTAACACATTACAGGAAATGGTGCCAGATGGTTAAAGAGAAGGAAAAACAAGCCATTTGTGGAGAGCTGGTGTAAGGGTTAACTTTGCATTTTTTTAACCTAAGTCTCTTTTTACTGAAGTTTTTCCCACTGTTCAAATAAAGAAAATTGAAGGCCAAATAGATAGGACATTATTTATCCCCCCTTGAATGTTGAAAGATTTTTTCTACTGCTGTTAACAGCCACTAGCCTAATTGATATGAGTGTGTTGTATATGTGTTTGACCCCCCAACAATCCTGTAAGCTGATTATGGGGAGGGACAAGCTTGATCTTTGTTATATCCCATCATGTACAACACAATGTCTGAACAAAATATGTGCCCAGAAAATAACTATTTAATTGGAAATGACTTTGAATTTGAAGCCCTCTGACCAGCTTAAACTTGGAGGCTAGCTGTGATAAACTCCACTGTGTCTGCCTCCAGGCTACACCTCTTCTTAAGATATTGCTTCCTAGGCCATGGATATCTACTCATAGATTTGAATGGCTTTCAACAGGTCCTAAGCTCGGAACTGATGCTAGCAGCTGAAGCTATACTCATTTGGGCTGTCAATCACTATCTAATATGCTTAACCTAAGTGATGTATTGATCCTAGTTGCCTGCAAGTACACTTGAAAGGGGCTAGGTGACACTTCCAAGGAGAGACAAGATACTTTCAAGTCAGTTAGAAGCATCAGAAGATTCAGTGCACAAGGAGGAGCCCATCTTGAAGGAGCAGTCCTTGAGAATATGAATTGGATTAAGCCCCCTCTTATACACCAAATCCTTTAATAACCTCCAACACCTAAGAGATATGGGTGCCTGCCCCATCATACATGCCACAGTCAAGGTGCCACATGGCTTTTTGTACCAGACCTATAAAACACAAAGTGGTTGTAATTGTCAGAAGGACAAATACAGAAAATATTTACTCACTTGGAATCCCAGTCTCGGTACCTAAAATCTCAAAGTTAGATTGTTGCTTTGACTTTATAAATAAAACATAATCCCTTCTGTTTGCAAAGTTCTCTGTACTTTTCAGAAACTTTAACCTCTGTTTTAATCCCAGTCATACCCACCATAACCCTATAAGAGAAACTGGACCATCATAACTATGCCCAGGTGAGAGATGAGGAAATTGGGGTTAAAAAAAGATTTTTGACTGAGTCAAATTCACACTATTAGGTAGTATCCAGTTTTCAACTATAATCAGATTATATCAGGGATCTTTCCATTAAATCTCACAGGGCTTTTCTTCTGAATAAAAAAAAGAAAAATTTAAGCCTTCAGAAAGGCAAGATACTCCAGGAGATATTAGTTCTCTGTATGAAGAGTTTAAACAAATGACTGAGGGAAGGGGAAAATTCATTCATTGGATCTGCCTGTAGCTTGAGCTCCAGGTTTACAGTCAGGCAGGCAGAGTTCTGCTCTGGAAAGCCAGGAGAGACACCAGGATCCTGGATAACCAAGGACAAGCCACACCCCCAGGGACAGATTCAGGATTTACAAAGCCTGACACATAATTTGGGAATTTCTCTTTTAGAAAAGAACACAAAATTACAATTCAAAATTCAGCATAAAAGTGAATATTCATTTAGAATAAGAAAATAAATCACAACGAATTATACATTTTTTAAAGCTGACAAATATCACATATATCAAAATTTTTTAATCACCTAATACTTTTACTAATTGCCTGGCATATCCCTACATCACTTCTTTTTGCCTGCATTATCGAATGCACAATCACCTCTTCAGATGGTAACGATTGTATAAGTTTCTGTAGACAGACTAGAAAGACAATTTAGTCTTTAGCATAATCGGTAGTCTTTTTTTATTATTATAGATAATTTAGAAAGGCTTCAGCTTCACAACTTGTAATTAGTTATGTCATGTAAATTTTTAGGATTGTTGACAAATTTGGAATAACTTCTGTAAGTTTCTCTCATTTGTAAGCTATAAGATTTAAAAGAATTTTCCACAGACTAACTTCTAAACTCCTTACATTTCAAAACTTGTTTCTTCTCTACTAAGCACATAAATCCTGCACCAGCGTCACAGGACACCTTCATATGGTGATATGACTTCCAGCCCTACACTGTGGGGGCTGGTGAGTTGGTACAGCAGGTGGCAGAATTATTCCTGGACGCTATTCCTATATGGAGGCAGCTGGTAATAACCAGGCATGGAAGTGATGGTGACCTAGATTTACCTATCTACTAAGCTCAAACCAAATAGATCTCACCCCAGTTTCCCCTTAGCTGCATTCCAAAATGCCCATAGACATTCTGATGTCTCCCCACTCAAGGGAAAGTAAGACAGAGGGGAACTTGGAGTTGAAAGAGATAGTGATCTTAATCATCTGTAGTAAAAAGAACTTAATATCCAAAATGTATAATTATTTGAATATACTACTAAGTTCCTTCCCAGAGCCTTGGAAGGGGCCTGTGCTACTGAAGAGCTGCAAATTGCCCTTTTGCTCATTGGTGGCTTTGCCCATCAGTAAAATGAGGTTGCCAACCATTTCTACTCCTCTGGGGGATAGAAGGATTGATCTGGACTAGAGATGAGCTCACAGGAACTGAACATGCGTTCTAACGGGTTGACCCAGAATTTGTGACACCTGCCATACCCGTCCTCAGCTCAGAGGTGAGACAAAACACAGGAACAATTGAATACTGTGTGGGGTATAGAAAGCACTTTGAGCTTCTTAAAGGAACAAATAAACACAAGTCAAACACAAAAATACAAAATGATTGTTTGACTCCCTGGAGTCTGCTATAAAGCCAGCTTCACTCTGGTACTGAAAGCCTGGTCAATTAATCCCACTGCACCCTGGCATCATGGTTTTCACACCCCTTCCATGACCAGGCCTTCATGCAGATCTGAACAATTGGCCCTTCCCGCCCTCCATCCAAGCCAGACAGCCTAGCCCCGTTTTACTCCAACAAGTCTCCTACAGCTTCAATAGCTGCCACTCATTCCTTCTTTAAGGGACTTAACAAAATTAACTCAATCCTCCTGGCATGGAATCCAGCTGCAGCAGGGCAGATTTTATGGAGTGTGTAATCGCAGGATTCTGCACCCATCATCACAGGGCTCAGCTTCCTGAGTGTGGCACACACCCCTCCCACAGCCCTGTTCATCGCAGTGTCAGCCATAGCCTTGCCATCCCTCTGCTGCTGCCACCGCCAGCATTGCCTTTCTGCTTGGATGGAGTGCTGGTCATTTTGTGCAAAGTGCAGAAGGGAGAGCAGTGTGGGCAGAAGAGAAACTGAAACAGGAAGGGAAGGCAGACCCAGAAAAAAGACAGAGGCAGAGAGAGGGAAAAGAGGAGAAAAAGTTAGAGGAAACTATACCAAGTCCCTAAGGAAATCAGATGGAGATGTTCTTTTAACTCAGCCAAAGGAAAGAGTGAGCTTGTGTTTTGAAGCCTGCAGGCTGTTGGCAAGAAAAATAAACCTCTCAACAGACCCTGAATCTGATGGTAGCAAGGAAGAATGGATGGGAAGAGTGAGGACCAGAGTGAGTGAAGGGATTTCAGGGGAAAGCCTGGGCTTCTCCATAAAGGATACTAGAAGAATCCTTTGAATGCAAGTATTGTTTTACTCTGCAATATTATGCAACAACAGACTTCAGTTACTTATTCGTCCATGTAGATTGCGTATCTGTGAATTAAACTAGCATTTAAATCTACATAGAGATCAAATGAATGAATCCCAAGTGTATTTTGGGCCTGGAGAGGGAGGTCATAGAGGGACTTTATGACATGTCAGACCCAAGTGATTATTAGTGTCATCGTCATCATCATTAATAATGTAACATCACTTTCATCATTATTAATCTTTTAGATGAGAAAATCCTTCAAGAGTAGGCTTCCACTACTTCCAGCTTCCCTTCTCACCCTGTATTCTACTTTAACAGACTCCAGGGCACAAAAGCACAGCATTTCTTCCAAGTAGGTCTCTCCTCTCTCCCTCACCAACTTCAAGTTTCTTCCATGTATGTGATCATGTGAATTCTCATGTGCGGCAACGCAATTTAAAGTTGGAATTGCCTGAAAAACACCAGCACTGTTTGGGTACTCAGAAATGATATCCAGACCACATGCAAATGAACCCACAGCCCTCTTAACTAATTTGATGCACCTGGATGTGGCTCTTAGGAAAAACCTAATAGAGACACCTGCTATGAACACTGAAAGAATAGTCCCCTCGGTGGTTTTTCACCCCTTCTGTTTCTGCTGCCAGTTTTAACTAGGGGAAGTAATACGCTGGTGTAAAACAATAACTAAGAGTTGGGGAAAAAATAGTAACCATTGAACTTCGTTCACGCTGTCATTATTTTGTGCTGAGAAATTACCAGGAGGCATCAACCTACCCATCAAACCTCATAATGCAAAACACATTATACATCCTATGACAAGTGACTTAGGGCAAATTAGTCAGAGGTACTAGTGTTTCCAGGCTCTATCTTTTGTGATGAGTAGGGGGAGCCCAGTTTCTGCTGCCTGGGATGGGAGCGAGGAGTGCCAGCCTGAATTTCCCACATAGCTCCCAGCAGTCAGCAGAGGAGGGCAGGGAGAAGCAGTTGGACCAAGCTGGCTTCTTGTTTGGAACTTTCTCTGATCTTGAGCTGAGTGACAGGTCTGTGATGCTCCCACACTGCAGTAAGAGAAAGCAAATTATGTTCCTTTCTTCATCTGTTTGTCCTGCACTGGAGGACTGCTGTCAGGATCTGCTGCACTGATTTCCCAGCTGGGCCCTTTCCTTGAAGTCCCCCTGACTATCTGGCTCCCACAGAGAAGTTGGTCTGTTAGGCGTAAGATGACTCAAGGCCAGCCAGTCTCAAATTTCCCAAATATTCAAGGGCAGAAGGAGGAGCAGGGATGAGAAGGAAGAAAAGGTGTAGAGTGGTGGGGAAAACTTGATAGGTGGCTGGAAGAAGCCTTTGAAATGCTAATACATTTACCCACACAGCAAACATGACTTCCTATGTGTACAGAATAAATATTTAAGGGACAGGGACGTGGACCATTCCCAGAACTCAAAGTAGGAAAACATGTTGGAGTGTATCTAGCCATGAATGCACTGCCCTCAAGTGCCCAGGCAGCAGTCTTAAGAGGATTCCACCTTGGGGGATTCATGGGGCCCACTTTTCTATCACAATCTGTGGTCAGCGTTCAGTTAGAAAAGCAGAGCCACTAGACTTCGATAGGCAGATACATAGATAAGCAGGCTGACAGACAGATAGATGGACAGATGGATAGACTTAGTATATGGATTTGACTTTATGCAATAGTGCAACCTGGTTAAGCAGGCTCTGTATAGATGTTATGGCAGCTTGAAGACCACAGGGCAGGCAGTCAGGAAGGTGGGGAAAGTAAGAACAAAGGAGAACCTACAGCCACGAGAACAGTCTGGAATGCCTGCCATCTCTTGTTACCTGTAACCTTGGTGATGTGGCTTTCTTACAGGAGTCAAATAGAGCCAAATGCACCTACCTAGCCTAAGAGTCAAGAGAAGCTGGAAAACAGAAGGTAGAGCAATTGCAAGCCCAATTGCTGCTTCATGCTGATGAGGTGAATCAGCAGATCATCAACAATGTGTGTGGGCTGCAAAATGGCTGCTGCCTCGTGTTCACCCTCCGAATCTCACACAAGAAACTTACTTGTGGCTTACCCATATAGGAAACATACAGGGAAAGGAATTCTGGGAAACATAGTTCACCTACCCAAGTTCACACATAACAAAGCCACCATGCTATCTAAAGCATCTCTTAGCAGTGATAAATTAGGTCAGCCACTGCCAGCCATCTGGGTGCCAGAGCATCATAAGCCGGAGCTCTAGACTTGCAGCACTAACCCACAATAGGACTGGAGGAAGAATACAAAAGCATATTTTGATGAGTTTGCAGAGCCACCCAAACCCTTGTTTAGGTGTGATGTCAAGGCCCAGTGATAGAGAGGGATGCCTGGCCTTACATAGCCTCCTCTCTTCTCCATTCCCGGCCCCAGGGCACTTGGGCCATATGAAGTGACCATATACTGCCATCTTTCCAACATTGCTGGCAGATGTTGCTGTCTCCTCCTAGACTGGAACTTGTTTATTTTATCATTCAGCTCTAAATGCTGTATAGTGAGCTTCAACCCTGCTGAAGGAAGCATACAGGATGGCTCTCTTCATTCTCAGTGTTTACTTTGATAATGTGTTTCTTCTATGGCCATACCTCCCTGAATGTGTTGGGTCTCATCTGATAATGTAGTTCCTTGCAGGGACTTGCGATTAGCTGGGTTCTACCAGTGCTGTGAAAATGAAGGAAAATTGCCTGGGGTTGGATAAAGAGGAGCTAAATGTTATGGGCCCACATTGGCATGCACAGAGATTATTAAACTCCTCATTAACTGAACCAGGGCTTTGCCAGGCCCCTGGGCAGGTGGTATGGGGCTGTGAGCACGCAGATGCCTCACACAAGATGAGTGCATCTGAAAGGGGGCAATGATGTTCAAGGAGAAAAATGGCTAATTCCTAGCATTGCCCTTAGTGAGGCTGGACTCACAAATGCCTCCTTTTCCTGAGAGCCCCCTGGGAACATCAGCTATTCCATCCTAGGGCGGCCTGTTTCCACACAACAGACATGCACCACAGGGCCGATGCTCAAACTAACTTACCAGATGGCATTGAGAAGTCACAGCTTCTGTTTTTCTTACCCTGACAAAGTTTCAGAAGGGTAGAAATGGAACACTTCTTCCAAGTGAAATAGTGTCTGTTCTGGTACTGTGGAGGCTTCAATCCAACTTGAGGGAGGGGAGGCTGCTGAGGCTCACATATGTGCATGTGCACGTGTCTGTGCCCCTGTGAACAAGAGCTGGGGCAGGGATGGATGGGAGAGGGTGTGATTCCCAATAATCTATTCTCCTCTGGTGTCCTTACAACCTCAAGTGCTGAAAAATGAAAAACCCAGGTCACAAAACAGGCACAGAGCAGAGTCACAACATGCATCAGATAAAAGCAAATCCAGTGTACAAGTACTTAACTCAAAATAAGTCTTCACAGCCTGGGATATCAAGAGTGTCCTCTTAATCACGGACATCAGGGAAGTCAAGCAGCTAGAACAGAGATGGCCCCATGTTGGACTCTGTTCTTACTTATGTGATACCTTCTACTAGCAAACCACACTGTGCTAATGTAAATTATGAGTGGCTCTGCAAAACACTCCAGGGGAGCTGGTCAAGACTATCAGTGATGCTAAAGCAAAAAGTAAGCTGAGGCTAGTAGAGGCTAAAAAATCGGTGACCTGTGGCAGAGCAGTCAGTGAGAGGTTCAAGGGGCAGCTGTTGCCCTGGAGTTGGGAGAACTGGCTTAGTCCCAACTCTGCTACTTCCTGGCACAGAGCAGATCCTGAGCTTTGGTTTCCTCACCTGTGATACCAAAATAATATCTGTATCACAGGATTTTTTCCAAATAAATAAGAGATGAGGTACACATAAACACTTTATAACTGATAGTGAAAAAAATGAAGCCAAAATTTGAATCTTTCCAATTAATATTAATAATTACTCTTCATTACGTTAATTATTTGATCCTTTGAATGCTCTATTTTGTACATGAGTAAATTTAATCTCTAGAAGTTTAGAAACCTATTCAAAGTCAATGCAGATAATAAATAGAATGGCTAAGATTTCAACTCAGGCTATTAAGCTCAAAGCCCACCTGGTCAACTTTATTCCATTCTTTCTGCCTCTCAATGTCATGATCAGCCACAGTCAGCCAAAAGTAGGCATTTCCCCTCTCACACTTCTGAGTTCAGGTCTTCTCAGATGTTTAACTTTGCAGAAATACAAGTAGATCACGTTTGACATTCACCCCTCAATGTTATGGAGGTTTTATTCTTGCTGCAGCTCACTTAGGCCTGGATTTCCAAACTTCTGACTACCCATACTTTAACCTTCAGTTCTGGGCCCTGTATATATCTCTAGGAAGAATGGGGTGGAGGGGTTGTTGTTTTTTTAAAACATTGTTAGAGATAGAGGTCTCATTATGTTGCCTAGGCTGGTCTCAAACTCTAGGCCTTAAGTGATCCTCCCACCTCAGTCTCTCAAGTAGCTGGGATTACAGATGTGAGCCACTATGCCCAGCAGGTTCTTAATTCTTTTCTTGGCTACCTTGTACCTCCTATATCACCTTTCAGGGCTAGTCTCTAGAAACAGTGGCCCCTTAACTCTTTCTGGGACTTAATCTTGCCTCTTAGGGTATCTAATATTCTGTTTCTTCCAATATCAGATAAATGCGTTATGGGTCTTGCAGCCTTTCTGTCTGGGCTAGCAAAAATAATTATAGTCTTTGCACTTAAGTTGACCCCACTACAAGAAATATTATTCCTTCATGTTGATAATCTATGTCCTTATGCACCAAGCTCAAGCCACTATGAAGAAAGTTGATCCCTGCACTGTTCAGAACAGGAGAAGGATGTAGCCAGATTTTGGCATCATTAAACTGGTCAACCAGCTGCAAGACATTACCAGCTGCCATGTTAATCATTAATGAGGCAGACAGTGCCTGTTGCCTGCGTAGTGAACCAAACATTATGACTTGGGTTTTCATTTCATTTAAAATTAACTCACTGAATGAAGAATCAGCCTCTAGCTTGTGAGAGACAGAGCAGTTGGCACAAAGAGGGGACTGGCAGGCCAGAAGCACAAAGGGAACATAAAGTCCCTCACTGATATGATCCAACTGTTTGTATGCAGGCCATGACTTTTAATTCAACTCCACGTCTGTGTTCCCAAGCAGAGTCTGTGTGGCACCACTCCTTCCTGCTGTAGCATGTGCTAATGCCTCTCCAAATTACCTCAGCTATGTCTTGAAATCTCAGAAAAATGAAAATATAGTCCTACTTTTTATGCGTGCATTGTATTTTCTTATTCAAGAAAGGCAAATGCAACTTTTAACCTTTACTATGTTTATATAAAAATTAATAAAAATTGTTATTATGTTTAAGGTAGAGAGAATAATATAATGAAATGAACCTGATGAACCCACCATTTTCCTTCAGGCATCATCAACATTTTACCAATCTTGTTCCATCTATCTCCTCAAATGTATTGTTTGTTTTATTTTTCCCAGAATATTTTAAAGCAAAACCAAGACATTATGCCATTCTTCTCCCAAATTTTCTTGTAGTATTCTCTAATTGATAATTACATCACCTACACTTTATTTATCTATGCATATATAACCCCTACACCATTATTAAACCCAACAAAAATTAACAAGTGTTTATTAATACCCCAAACAATAAAAACATATTCAAATTTCCTTGATTGTCTCAAACATGTCAGTTTACAATTGGTTGTTCTATTCAGGATCTAAGTAAGATTTACACATTGCATTCAATGCATTTGGTTGTTGGGTTTTATAACACTTCTCCCTTCCTTTCCCCACTTCTACCTTATTTCCCAGGCCAGTTAGTAAAAGTGGGTCATTTGTTCTCTCAAATATTCTATATTCTGAAATTGGCTGATTTTTCCCTTATAGTGGTATTTAATGGGTTCTTCCATCATCCACATTTCTTTTGAACTGAAAGTTAAAGCTGGTGGAATCTGGATTTGACTTGTAACTTGCTTTAAACAATACAACGCATCAGAAATTATGTTCTAGAACTTATGAGTTCACATCTTAAGAGGAGTTGCAGCTTCCATTTCTTCCCTCTTGGAAGCTAGGCAACATATATCAAAAACCCAACTATTCTAAGACTATCATTTTCTGAGAAGAGTAAAGTTAGAAAATGAAGAGTCCCCACAGAATGAATGAAAAGTGATTGGTCAGCCCCCAACTCTTCTAGCAAACTGAACTAATGAAAGCACTACAATTTTGAGCACCAAAAAAATGTGAGTAAAGAAGGCATCTTGGCTATTTGAGACCCAGCATACAGCACATGGAGCAGAACTGTCCACCTGCACCCAGCTCAGATAGCAGAATAATAAGAAAAAAATTGAATTTTTATTCTTTAAAATCCCTCTTTGTGGCATCTCATTATGCAGCAATGGGTAAATGAAACACTGGTTCAAGGAACTCTTCATTTCTCTTATTTCTTTTTTATTTCTATCATGCTCACTTGGTTCTTTTTTATAGATTCCATTTCTCCTTGACATTCTCCATGTATTCATGAATTTTGTTCATCTTTTGTACTATATCCTTTAAAATATTTATCATAGTCATTTTAAAGTTTTTTGGCAGATAATTTAAACATTTTGGCCATCTGAGGGTCTGTTTCTATAAACTCTTTTATTCTTGATTGCATGTCACATGTTCTTGCTTCTTTACATATAATTTTTACTATGCCAGACACTGTGTGTGAAAAAGGGGGGGATATTTAAAAGTAAATACTTCCCAAATATCATGCATATTTTTCCTGTCAAGCCACTAAGGAGCTGTTTCCATCTAATCTATATTGAGGTGGGCATTGTTGCAGCTTTAACTAGATTTAGATTACTATTGGACTTAGATATTTTGCAGACAGAATTAGAACTATTTCTT
This sequence comes from Pongo abelii, assembly GCF_028885655.2. Lineage (NCBI taxonomy): Eukaryota > Metazoa > Chordata > Mammalia > Primates > Hominidae > Pongo > Pongo abelii. The sequence continues at coordinate 72,292,157 of NC_071985.2, read as the reverse complement.
TAAAATAACTTGGGGTCTGAGCACCAGGGAGACTCAGGATCTTTTTATGCTTTGCATCACTGTCACCAACTTCCTGAACCATAAGAGAGCTCTTCTCTACAACCTGACCACCAGATTTCAGATCATGGAGGAGTTATCTTTTCTCTCTAACCCCACTTGTAATTTTCTGTACCTCAAGAGATTTCTCTTCACCCTGCCATCCTGTCTACAGTTTTTAAAAAGATGCAGCAATGGATTCAGTAAAGACATAATGTGCCTAGGAGGGATTTTGCTTTACCTTTACTGCTTTTCCTCCAGTCTTCAGAGAGCATCTTCAGTGCATTTGGTAAAGAACCTGTGTGCGTTAGACAGATTTCTATAAATTCTTCTGTCCTGATGCTAGTCTTCAATGAGATATTGCCTTACACCCAGGGAAGGTACTATGCATCTAGTTGGGGCATTTGTTCAGCTCACCTGCTCTCTCCCAGCCTTTATTAGGCCACTATATTGCACTTGAAGAAGGTTCCTGCTATTCATTTAGGGAAAACCATATGCTTCTTGGGGGAATTTCTCTCCACTTTCTTGCTCTGTCCTCACCTTTGACATCCTCTCCCTGTGCATGTAGTAAAAACCCAAGATGGAATCCACAGGTGATACTGATATGTTCTGTAACTAAGGATACCATCACACAAGCCCAATGTGATGATTAAAATTCATGGAAAGTTAGCTCAGTTTCCCATTATTCCTGTTTACAATAAATTCCTCCCTTTCCCACCACTGTTCCAGTGATAAACACAGCCAAATCCTTCTTTTTTTAATATAGCTCACTTAGGTTTCTTTGCATCTTCAGCTCTCTGATGGGTTTTTTTAATTATGATTTTTTTTTTTTTTTTTTTTTTTTTCTGAGAGGGAGTCTCACACTGTCACCCAGGCTGGAGTGCAGTGGCACAATCTCAGCTCACTGCAAGCTCTGCCTCCCAGGTTCACGCCATTCTTCTGCCTCAGCCTCCCCAGTAGCTGGGACTACAGGCATCCACCACCACGCCTGGCTAATTTTTTATATTTTTAGTAGAGATGGGGTTTCACCGTGTTAGCCAGGATGATCTCAATCTCCTGACCTCATGATCCGCCCACCTCGGCCTCCCAAAGTGCTGGGATTACAGGCATGAGCCACCGCGCCCGGCCTAATTATTATTATTATTTTTTTACATCTTGCCCATTTTGTTCTTGTTGCTAAGATAGTAATTAAAAAAGGAAACTGCATCAGGAAGTGATATTTTCAGTTTGCTATTGACTTAGTGAGTTTTTCCTCTATGAACCTCAGTTTCTCCATTTGTAAAACAGCTGCCACCTACCACTCAGAAGAGTGTAAAGATTAAATAGTACACAGTAGTAAAAGACTTCAAGAGGAGGAAGAAGTTCAAATGCCTGTTTTAATCTGGACACAACCCACCTGTCTGCTTTATCTCCCTCATTCTCTCTACTCTCTGGCTCCAATTTTCATTTGGTCAGTTCTTCAAGGGTGTCATGCTCTCTAGTCTTTGAACATGCTGCTCCCTTTACCAGGAACACCTATTTCTTTTTCCTTCTCTTTGCCTTGCAAATTCTTATATAATATTTCTTCCAGGAAACCTTTCCTGACCGCCACGCCTCCAGTTAAGTGCTTCCCCATCATAGTGTCAGAAGCGGTTGAACAAGATCAACTCCATTTTTGAGTAGGGGCTGAGAAAATGAGGCTGAGACTTGCTGGGCTGCATTCGCAGAAGCATAGGCATTCCTAACTTCTAGATGTTTATAGTTAGGGGAACAAATTAATAACATATACTGAACACACCTAGACTTGGGAGTGTCCAGATATCCCAATACCTGAAGAACAGAGGCATTCCTAATTTTGCTTTAAAGATAATAATATTGATTCTTGCAAAATATAGTAATTAAGAAAATTAATCCTTTATCACAAACCCTTATAGCAGAGCACAACTCCCCATATATACAAGCATTGTACCTAGGGTGGATGCGTTCCTCCTCTTACTTTCAGAATGTCCTACTCTGTGGAGTAGCTGTTCTTTTCCCACTTTACTTTCTTAATAAACTTATTTTTACTTTGCATGGCAGACCTGCCCTGAATTCTTTCTTGCATGAGATCCAAGAACCCTCTCTTGGGGTCTGGATTGGGACCCCTTTCCTGTAACATATTTCTGGCAGCCACTAAGGGTCTATAGCACAGAAACCCACTGGACTATAAATTCTCTGAAAGCAGGAACTATTCATGTCTTTTGAGATGCTGCATCACAGCATATAACAGAATCTATAGAGAGGTGACATAAGAATTTTTTCATAAATAAGTGAGTGACTACATGAGTGAATCACTCTAAATAGTGTTATTTCTTCATTTAGAAAATATTATCATACATCTCTTAGGTATATGGCATGATACTAAGTGCTCTTGAAACAACAATGCATATCTATTATATACAGCTCCCATCCTCAAGGAACTAAAGTCTAGCTGGAAAGAAGAGAGAAACATGTAAGAAAAGCTAAATAGCACTGCAAACATTCAATAAAAATAAGATGGCCATATAAAAGAGAAAATAATTTCAATCGAGAAAGATAGGATCGACTATTTTAACAGTACCAATGTTACTGATGGGATAAAGGACATAAAATGTGAGAATAAGTCTTTCTGTTTGGCAATTAACAGTGAACTCTGAGAGAGAAACTTTAGAATTTGGTGACAACAGAAGCCAGATTGCAGGGTATTTGAAGTGAAATAGTAGTGAGGAAGCCCAGGATATGGAGTCCGTGGGTGGAGTCCACATATTCAAGAAGTTTGGCAAGGAAAAAACAGAGGGCCATTCTTTTGGAGACAATAGATCAAGCTGATTTAAAAGCAGATGGGAAGAATCCCACAGAGAGGGAGAGAGATTCAAAATGGCCAGAAAAAGCAGAACACCTTTCATTATCTTGAAAGAGGAGAGAGGAACCAACTCTAACTATTGGGTCCAGGAGTAAGTTTCAGGAAGGGTAACTACTCTAAGATAGAGGAGAATGAAGGCAGAAACTTTGAAGGAGCAGGCAGTGAACAAAAAAACTTCCAGGTGACTTCCACAGGCTCAGAAAAGCACAAAGCAAGACCATTTCCTGAGAGGTCAAGAGGACTGCTAAGGCAAAAACAAAACAAAACAAACAAAAAAAACTTAAGGAGAGCAGAGAAGCTTTAGAGGAAGTGTCCTTGCTTGGAACATGGTCTATGTCAGATGACTTTGTATTCTAAGTAGATATATGAAGGGCACCTGATATAAAATCTTCCACTGTGATGCAGCTGGTTTCTCCCAGGCAGGCTGATGAAGAACACTTACAGCGAAGGCACAGGCATGTTCAAGTGCATCTGAGGATAGAGTCGTGGGAGAAAGGAGGAAAAATGAAACCCAGGGGAGTGTTGAGTCAGATTTCGGGGGACATGAGAGAAATGCTGAGCACTCAATCAAAAAGGCAGAGACCAGGATGAGTAGTGAAGCCTGGAACAGAAGCTAAGGAGCAAACACAAAATGGAGACAGGTATCAGAGGTCTAAATCGTGCAGTTCACTGGCCACTGCACATCATCCAAGCCTGTTTTGTTATATTCTTACTGAGCTGTTCACAATTGCAGCCAGTTTCTTCCCACAGCATTTTAAGGTATGGCTGGCTTTTAGCATCAACAGACAAGTAGGTGTCACCTTAGAATTGCGTAACAGCCAGCAGAGCTCAAAGTTAATGTGAGGACTCTAACACAAGACAGGTTTCCAGTCCTGAAGAGGTGTTACCAAAGCAGGACTGGTACAGCGGGAACAAGTCAAAATCTTACACCAGAGTTGAGGTTCAGCCTAAAGAGTAGTTCTTGAGGAAAAAATAGAGTAGGCCATTTATTAGGACAGACAGGTATCTGGGACTTAAGAATATGACAAATCTTGAGCCTCTGTTCTAGTTAGTCACAGAGGTCAGATTACATTAACTGCTTCTACCACATCAGCATGAGCTCTGGAAATTCCAAAAGGACTGAACCAGCAACAACAACATCCAGGCTCAAGGCAAGATCCAGATAAATTTGGATGAGGAATCCCAGGGCAGTTGGTTGGCCAGAGTGAAGCCACATAAGACTCTTGAACTGGGCCTAGAATCAAATCCAGGAGGAGTGAAGCTAATCAAAACAGCAAAGAGAAGTGAAGACTGCTGACCAATAGGTTGATACCAAGACATTTCTGCAAAGACAGGCATAGGCTATGACAGTGAGAGAAAGGAAAAGCAGCAAGTTTTAAAAATTGAAAGAGTGAGTGGGAGTAGAAAGGGAGGTAAATGCATTGACATGGTCAAGGGTCTGTAACATAGGAGCAGGCTGTAAGGATGTCTCAGGGGGAGTTGGGGAGTAAGCCAGGGAAGGTGTGCTCACCGAGAGCCAGAACAGCATGCTTTAAGTAAGATGGGATCATTGTTATCATCCGTAGGCATTCTCTTGACCAAGTCTCAGGTCTATGCCCAGCCTAGGGAGCCAGGAAGGCCTTGATAGGGGAGGATGGTGTAGAGATCAAAAGGAACAAAGAACTTGGCACAGGGAAAAATTACACAAATTGATGGGGTGATCCAGAGGTAACAATTAAAATGTGCATTAGAAAATTGCCAATTTTTTGCTGTCAAGTATCTATCCTCTTTCCTCATGAAGAAATACCCTTCCACCTGTGTGATGTGGTCTTGGTCATGGGTAATTCCAAGTACCTCCCTTCTATTACCATCTTCCATTACAGAAGCTGACAGGAGCCAGATCCTTGTTCCTCCCATATCTTGCCATCCTAGAAAGTCGGCATTGGCCCTAAGCTAAGCCACTTAGATTCCAGGGCTTTGAATACTGAACACATAGAACAAGGATGTGGGAACTGGTGGAGGCTGCAGTGGGAATAAGAGGACCCTTGGTTCCTTCTCATTTTCTAAGCCTGGGTCTGATATTCTCATTGATTCTCTGAGCTCTTCAGATCCTTCTAGTGTATGCCCTTTCTGCTTAAAATTGTCAGAGACAGTTTCTATTGCTTGCAATCAAAATCTCTGATGCATATTGTATGACAGACAGTCAGAGGATGAGAGCAAATTTAGGGTATCCACCAGGGCAATATTCAACCGATTTTAAAATAGAGATCAGACTAAAAGTCAAGATCACAGAGAAAGATGTTATTGGTAGGGGTGAAATGGGGAGACAAAACATAGAAAGTTGTGGGCATCAACAGGTGTTGGAGAGAGAAAGACAACACATACATTGGCAATGGTTTTGAAAAGGATAAGGGGCTTCTAGCCACCCAGAGCTTACTGTCTAGCAGACAAAAGACCACTGCATAAACAATCACCATCAAATATGATAAATGTTATACTTAAGAATATGAGCTTTGCAGTCAAATTATCTACATTCAAATCCCAACCATTATGAGTTACATAAATTTTCTGTACGTAAGTTGCCTTAATTTTAAAATAAGGTAATAATTTATATGTAGAAAGCGATTACAATAGTGCAGAAAATTAATACATACTAAAAAAAATTAGTTCTTTTTATAGAGAATAGAGAATGTTCTGGGGAAGCATAAAGAGGGGCAGAAGTGGTTGGAAAAAAAAAGTGATATTTAAGTTGAGACCTGAAAGGTGAGTAATCACAACAATAAAAATAGTAATAATTATTCATATTTATTGAGATATTTTCATGGTGCTAGGAATATTATCTCCCTTATTCCTCACAAAAGCCCTGTGAGGTAGACACCAAAATTATCCCTATTTTATAGTTGAAAGAACCCAAAGCTCAGAAAAGTTAAGTTCCTAGGCCAAAATCACTGCTAACTGGGAAGTAGGTAAAAGAGGGGTAGTAGAGAGGCAGATGGATCAGCATATTTGAGACCCCTTAAAATAAATTTCTGATCTGGAGTCACGGGAAATCTCTCATTGCCCAGACCCTGCCTTATTGAAGATTATTTTTCTGACTATACACACCCTCAGTTTTATAACATAAGACATGCAGAGGACACAATTCATTCGATGAAATTTTGTTTTCCACTCCACTTTTCAAAAGCTTGTATTTTTCATAATTGAAGAGTGACTGCTATAGTTATTGATCAGGATAAAATTAACATATTTTTCTCAATTAGATTCATATCAGAGCACCTCTCAAAGCTGGCTCTCAAAGAATCTGCTCACTTTACGCCTGCCTCTGAAGGTAATAAGGAAAATATATGCTACATGCCCTCCCTTCTGTTCAAAGAGAGGCCACATTTGTCCTGCACACTAATCAAAGAAATGTGCTACCGTCTTGCCCAATTTGAGCCCTGACTTCATTACTAAAATGCGGTGTCTGCTGAGGTAAGTGACTGGGGCAGCTGTTCAACATATGCCTAGCAACACTGAATAGCCCCATTAGTCCAGAGAGTGAGGGATGCTTTATCCCTTCGAAGCTGAAGGGGAAATTGTAAGTAAGCATAAAGTAATTACCCACTTGGAACCTATCCAGGCTATGTTCAATGCAATTGAAAGCTTCTGTCCTTGATGCCAACCTTCCCCAGCCTAGGGAGGTCAGAGAACTTGGAATATTTTCACCACTCTATGCTTCAGAGACCTGATCTGCTTTGAAGATCTGTCTGAAATTCACTGAGGTCACCAAGGGGAGGGATTACCACCTTCCCAGCCAAAGAACATCCCATCTCATGAGAGCTAATATCATTTCAAATGCTCTTTGGTTCATGTTAAATATTGCTGCTTTCTCTCTTCCTGCATGTAAAGGTGTACAGAGTGTCTTCCATAGATATTATCCCATTTGAACAGCACGACAACCATGCCAGGGAAACAGAATATGCATTACTATTCCCAGTTCATAGACAATGAAACCTGATGTTAAAGAGAATAATTGATTGGATGGGGATGGAATTGCGGTTTCTGAGTCCTGTCATCTAGACAGTTGGTGTCCTTTCATCTTCCCCCACTTTACCTCTAATTCCAGGATTCCCAGCCAATCCTCATTTGAGACATCCCAGTTCTCTTTCAATTCCCTTAAATGTCTTCAGGAAATTGTTGAAAAGTTATTTTCAAGGCAAAAGTCACATGAAGTAAGGTTTTTAAAGATAAATATTTGGGCTTCTGAGTTTTATGGAGATGATGACCTGGAATCTGTTGACCCTTTCATGAAATTTAAGAATATAAGAAGCAGAAGGGAAATAGTTATTTCTAAAGCTAATAGAAAGCATGTAAATCTCTTGGGGGAAACTGGAACCTGTCAATGCAGCTGCATGCTGGAATGAGGAGCTGCTGAATGCAGGTGCACCTGACTAGGAACTCTTGGAAGGCCACCACAAAACCATATGGTCATGCCGTGTACATTAGGAAAGGCACCCCGTCTCCAGATAGGTGAAGCCTCACACCAGGGTGCACACCTTGGGAATGGAGGTGAATGGCAGCGCCTGTAACCCGTTACTCTCACTCATGAGTAGAGACAGTCTGCACAGTTATGAGTGGTGGGCCTGGTCCTTCAGTATCCTGACCCCTACTCACTCCTTCTCCAAATTCCCACTCCTGGGGGAATTACAATGTGTGAAGGCTGCCTCATCCTAGTGCTCTTTCTCCCCAATAATTTAATTTAAAGGAGAAACACTGACCAGAGGAGTTGCCCAGGGGAGAGGCAGTAAAAAGGAATGATACAAAGCGTTTTTATGTTGCCTTTGTCTCTATGCTCTGGGGCTCAATGCTTCTCATTTTTTTAAATATCTAAATAAATAGAGATTAGAATCTGAAATTTGGCCTTTCCCAGCAACCATTACCAGACAGAGTAGTTGATACCCACAAAAGAACATGAGCTTACAAGCCCAGATAAAACTAGGGTCTAGTAAAGGAAGACAAAAACAGACTATCATATACCATCTGAAGCAGAACCATTTGAACAAATAAAATGAAAAAGGAATATGACATTAGTATGGTAACTATGCTTAAGGAGATGTGGGAAGATACTAGTAAAATAAAGCAAGAATAAGAAATGTTAGAAAGAACTAAGTGAAATATTAGATGCCAAAAATATAGAGTTGAAATAAAGAACACAATACATGGGATAAATAACAGGATGGAATAGAGCTAAAGAAGGATTTAGTGAATTGGAAGATCAGAATAAGAAACTCTTCTTAAAAGTGGCTAGAAAGAATACAGAGACAGAAAATATAATTAGAGAAAAATTTACAAGCTAAGAGATTTGGAGGATAAAAGTAGAAGGATTGGCATCCAGCCAAAAGGATCTCTGAAGGAACGGGATGGAGAGGAGAAAATATTTAAAGAAATAATGAAGATAAATATTCCAGAATTAATGAATGATAGACTATTTTAGAATGAAAAGTCTCTTAAAGGACCAAGTAGGGGAGATAAGGAAAACTCCACACCAATTAACATTATAATAAAATTTTAAAATATTAAAGCAAAGAAAAAATACTTAAAAAGCAGGAATACAGTCCATTTAGAGGGGAAAAGAGTTCCCTGTAAAGTAATAAGAGTGAGGCTATCACTAGACTATTCAAGAACATTGAAAGCAAGATGACAACGGAAAAATTTTTTAAAGATAATGGAGTATAATTTTAAAATATTGAAGGAAAAATTATTTCAAACCTAGAATTTGATTTTCAAATATGAGGACATAATAAAAACATGTTTAACTAAACAAGATGTCAAGAAGTTTGACATGCAAAAATCCACACTAAAAACACTCTTGAAGGATACATTCAAATAAGAGACAAAAAGCAGAGGTGCTGCAAGAGATAGGCAAAATTAAAGGAGTTGCATATCTCGGGAGAGTTTATTGTTCATTGTTCAAGCTGGTTCCTTGAACAGATTAGCAAGAGAAAGAGACCTCTGGCAAAACTATTCATAGAAAACATACAAATAAATAAAATATACAGGGGAAAAACAAATTATGAAATCAACAAAGATTCAAAAGAGAATACTGTGAATGACTGCATATTAATAACTTTGAGACCTAGAAGACCTAAGAATAGAAAATGCAAAGTGCCAAAATGTGAAGAAATTGAGAACATAAATAGCCAGTAGACACTTTTGAAAAGAAAAATCTGAGTTAAAGATCTCCCATTCAAAAAAAGTTATAACCCTCATATTCAGATTGTTTTAGAGATGAATTCTGCCATGTTCCAAGGATTAGCTATTTCCTAAACTATATAAATTTTTCAAGAGACTAGAAAACAAGAACCACCAGGTTAATTTCATGAGGCAACAATAATAAATATTTTCATTAAAACCAAATAAAAACAATATAAGAAATTAAAATTACAGGCCCACATCATGTTAAATGAGATGAAAAATTCTATATAAAGTTTCAGCTAAGTGATTAAATATAAATGCATCATAATGATACAGTGATTAAGTGATTTTAAAGATCTTTGAGAGATACATAATGAAGTTTTTCTTGATGAAATCATAAAATGTCTGGAATTTCTCTCAAAAGATCCAGTCTGGGGGATGTGAAGAAGGAGCAATAGGTGAAATAAGATGGGCCAGGAGTTAATAATTGTTAAAGTTAGGTGGTAGACACATCAGAGATAATCAGGTTATTCTCTGTACTTTTTATTTAATTTTTATTTTGCATAATAAAAAGTGAAGTAAATGATTATGTGTAGGTTATTTTGGTATTTTAAAAATAGATTCAAAAATTAGAGAAATTTACAAATGAAATTTGTGACAGTAATCAAAAATACGATTCTTTCAATTGATGCAAAAACAGTATTTGACAAATCACACCTAATTTATGGTAATTTTTAAAAACATATTTATGAAAGCAGGAATACAGTAGTCAATTTTCCTAACTTTTTAAAGGTAATATAACAAAAACCTATAGCAACACTATATTTAATGAAGAATTTCAGGTGCTTTCCCTATAAAATCAGCAGCAAGAAAAGGAAGTCATCATTAGCACTATTCCTATTTAATAGGGTACTGGAGGTCATGGCCAACACTATAAGGAAAGAAAGGAAGACATAAGAGAAATAGTGTTTTCCAAGAAAGAGATAAAACTATCATTATTTGCAGCCAGATGAAAAAGAAAATTCAGCAAGTTTGGAAGATACAAGATCAATTTGTAAAAGTCAACAGGATTTTAATATCATAAAGATGTCATTTCTCCTCCAAATTAATTTATAAATTCAATACAATCTCATTTAAAATATCAGTTAGAATTTAGAGGAATTCAATAAACTCATTTGAAAGTTTTATATCGAAAAGTAAAGATCCACTTAAAAATAGTAGTAAATCCATAGTAATGAAAGCAAGGTGATATTGGCACAAGAACAAATTATGGACCATGGAACAGCATTGTCCCATTGAGAACAGCCATAGTTCAGAAAGGAAGCCATGTATGTATGAGGACTTAATGTAGGATAATGACGGCACCCCAAATCAAAGTGGAAACAATTGTTATTTAGGGAGTAGGGCTGGGGAAACTAGCTCATTACATGAAGAAAAGTGAAACTGGGTATCTATTTAATGCCTCATACAAAGCTGAAAAGTAGATGGAATAAAGAGCTAAACATAAAAGGTATTTTTATAAAGTTAAGCAGAAAAAAATCTGTAGGAGAATTATCTATGTGCCTAGCTGTGAAGACAGACTTCTTAAAATTCCAAAGCACAAGTCATAAAACAAATAAATATAAAAGGTTTGATTCAAAATTAAATATTTTTTCATTCTACAAAGGATATAACAAAGTAAATAAAGAAATAAAGAATAGGAGAATATATTCATGCCTCAAACAAAAAAAAAATCATCTGGCAAATACAAGAAATTCCTACGAGTCAACATTAAAAAAAAATACCGAAACATCAATTTGCAAATGAGCAAAGAATAGGAACATGCAATTCACAGAAAAGGAAACCTAAATGGCTATGAAATATATGAAGAAATGTTCAAAATTATTAGTAACCACAGGATTGTAAATTAAAGCAACAATGAGACATTGCTTTACATCAATTAAAGCAGCAAGAATTAGAAAGCTGGTTAAAGCCAGGTGTTAGTGATGCTATGGAATTATAAAAACCCTTGAGCACTGGGCAGAAATATTCACCTGAAGTATGACTTCAGATAGTAGGCAGTTGGAGATCATCCAGGTGGCCATAAACGAGAGAGTGGATAGGCAAACTATGACGAAAAACCATCAATGTGGTATTCATTAAGGAGTTAATATCATTAATATGATATTCTTTTCCTAAATGAATGGAATTAGTTAAAAGCAGTAGTCTATGTGTACATATAATAACATGGATATATCTGAAAACACAGTGCTGATAAGTACATAAAATAATTTATATAAGTTGAATATATATATATACACACAAAATAATAATTTACTTTTTAAGATAATACATCCAAACTATAGAATGGCTCCCTATAGGAATAAGGAAGGAATTGGAACAAAAGAGAATGACTGAATGAGTAGCCAGTCTTACACAGACCAATGGGAAGAACATATCATTAACTGAGGGGTATAAGTAACTCAACATTCATCAACAGATTTCAAAAATAAATAAAGAAATAAGAATTGCATATTTTCAGCTGGGCATGGTAGCTCACACCTGTAATCCCATCAATTTGGGAGGCCGATCACCTGAGGTCAGGAGTTTGAGACCAGCCTGTCAAACATGATGAAATCCATCTCTACTAAAAATACAAAAAAAATCAGCTGGGCATGGTGGCACATGCCGGTAATCCCAGCTACTCTGGAGGCTGAGGCAGGAGAATCTCTTAAACCCAGGAGGCGGAGGTTGCAGTGAGCTGAGACCATGCCACTGCAGTCCAGCCTGGGCAACAAGAGTGAAACGCCATCTTAGAAAAAAAAAAAAAAAGGAATTGCATATGTGCATGTGTCATATGGTATTCTTAGGCGAGATAAACAATGAGGAGATGAAGCAAGATGGTTAAACATACAAGGCAAAACAATCTATGTATTGCAAATAATCAAAGTTTGAAAACTCTTACTTTGATTAATGGTTCACGTATTTGGTCTCTGGACGGCTTTCTGCATCAAGGCTAGAGACCCTGAGAAGCGCCAACCCTACCCTGCTTATTCTCACTCCTCTAAACCCTTTCTGAGATCCTGGGAAGGTAATCACATCTTTTGACGAGTGGCTGATGAAGATTGACATAGTGATAATTCATGCCAGGGACAACATTGTAAACACCTTCCATGGCCCCAAAATATTACTTACCTTAACTTTAAATAACAAAATAAAGGTTGAGAATCCTAAAGTCTTAAGGAGGTAAAAAAGTAAAAACTTTAACAGTCAAATTTGTGACACCAATGACTATTGCAATATCAAAAGAGCCTGACTCTTAGGTTTGGAGTCCAACTTTTCCAGGGTTCTTGTTTCTCTTTCTCCTTCTCTTCTGTCTTGCCATAACTCATTCAGAAAACCAGGCAGGAAGCAAAAATTATACAACTGGGTTTTGCCTATTAAGAGCTTCCAGTGGACTCATGCATTGCCAGGGTTTTACAAGAGCTTGAAGAAGTTTTATCTTTACCTCTGCAAAGGCTGAGATTCTGGCATTGACCTTTTCCTCCAGCTGTCTCCTCTTCTTAAAAGAAACCTTCCTATCCCTGCTGAGCCCATCTAAATCCACTCCTCACTATGCCCCAATCTTCTCTGTGACCCACAAGTCTGGCCAAACTAGAAAACATCCATGGGTCCATTTGTCCTCTGGCTTGCAGCTGAGTTTAGCCAATCAGCAACCCTGGCAAAAGAGCAGAGGGAAGGAGGAATTTCTCCAGTTCCCTTCATGAAAGGTGGCTGTGGGCTGGCTGTTTCCAAAGATCTTAACTAGTGAAACTTTCCAGAAGACCTCTTTGTCCCAGGGTTTCAGGAACCACTTGGTCTCCCCACCCCTTTAGACCTGTGGGTGGTACTGGAGCCCCACCTTCGCCAGCTCCAGAGTCCTGCCATCACATATGGTTCTCCTACACCCATAACTTTGAAAATAGTACCTTGAATAAAAATCTTCTCAAGTTATCCTAATCTGATTTTGCCATCTGTTTCCTACTGCAACCCTTGCTGAGGCACCCAACCTGTTCCATATTTGGCAAAGGGGTTAGAAACAAGTTCATCTTTCTCTGATGTCCCTTTTTAGGCCCTCTGTAAACACTGAGAGTTCAAATTTTGACAAACTCAGATTGGAGTTCAGGAACCACAGTTATATACAAGGCTGTTTCAGGGCCCTGATCTGGGATCACCCAGAATTTGCCAGGAGTACCTTTGAGAATAATAAATGAAAGCATTCTTCAGTTTGTTCCCAGAGGTATAATCATCTCCCATGGAGACATTTTACCCCAGAATACCCTGTGTTTTTACAGATTTCATTACAATTGTAACAGTTTTATGTTTCACTGTTAAGAGTTGAATAAAACTTTACCCATAAAAAGTAAATCATTGCAAATCACTAGACAAATGGAATGGTCTTAGCATCATAATATTAATTTATATGGCATACGCAGTATAACTTTCATCTGCAGAGCATCTCAGATTAAAATGACTTACAGGATTAAAGAATAGTTGGGGCAGGCTGAGAAAGAGCCAGTCTAGAAGACAAATGCACCAAATGGATATCAATAAGCTTAACACAGGGATCACTTCACCACACTACTGGGCACCAGACAACTCAGAGGTGAAATACCATGGCTATTAACTGCTAGAGCAGTGTCTCAATTTAAGAAAGAGAATAAAGAAAAATAGCCTGCTCACAAATAGTGCACAAGGGGATTTTAGAAGGCACAGTACAATGAATACAATTAGAATCACTTGGGAGAACTGTGGAGTTTCATCTCATGCGCTTTAGCCTTGTCTCCCTAACTATGCTATTTCTTAAAAGCAAGATGCGGGTGTTATTTTTTAATATATCCTCTTTTCACCATAACAACTCAAAGACACACATTCACAGTATACGTACACATACGAGGCAGTGTTCAAGGGTACCTGCCAGCCATGCAGTCAATGAACATGTCCTACTGTGTTTCCGGCACTGTGCTAAGCACTGAGAAATTAACTGTGAATAAAACGAAGTCCCTGCTCTCGTGAAGCTTACATTTTAGTTGTTTGTTGTCATAGCGTCAGCAAGGGAGACATAGATAGCAAATAAGCAAATACATGAGACAGCAGGTAATAAAAGATTTAAGGGGAAAAAAAATGAGCCAACTGAGAGTGCTGGAGGGTGCTGTTTTAGGAAGTCTGACAGAGAAGCCAGCAGCTAGCAAAAATAAATCAAATGAGGCCCTCTATGTCAAGAAACATATTCACAGTTCTTAATACTGTTTTATACACTGCACACCCACTGCATACAGTAGATGCTAATTAAACAATGTAGACTGGGTGGCCACAAGTAGACTAGACTTAAGCCTCTCCTAAAATGCCTCCTGCTTCTTCCAAAGGCAGCCCAGTACCTATGGTGTCCTGGAGATAACAATGTGTTTCCAGCACCATCTCCCATGAGCATGATTTTATACATTCTTTTGATCGTGAGATGCAACGACAAATATAGCTCTGTAGCAAGGGATCAAGAGGAAGGTAAGTGACAGGTACCAAGTGAGTCCCACAGGCTATAAACCTGTCAACAAGAAAATAAGGATGATAAGAGTTTATATCTGCAAAGCCCTAGCCTCCAAGGAAATCCTGGGTCTCTTTTTAGTTTGGCTTCTAAAGTAATTAAACATCAAGACATCCCTTCACAGTCCAAGGAAGCTCTCCTTGGCTTCTTTTCATAGATGGCAAAACTGAGGTCCTGAGACACTCGTTAACTGCCCTATCTAAGGATAAATAATGACTAGCAAGGGCAAAAACATGTGGTGGAGGCAATTGGTACCTTATTAAAAGGGAAACACACATGCACACACTAGTCTACTTCAAGGAACACCGGAAGTCAGGGACTTCTACCTGAGCTGTATAGAGTGATCACACATACATGATCAGTGTTTCCCTCTCCCCTTCACTATCTTTATAAGGACTTTCCAGAGATTATTAATGCAGTTTGAGAGATGGTATGTCATGGTTGAGAGAGCATAGGCCATTCAAATATGAACATGCATTTTACAAGAGCACAGAGAAACTATGTATATAAAACATATTTGAGGAGGTGCCTAAGGGGATACAGGGAGGTTGGCTGAGCCTGAGTAATGTAAATAGAAGGGAATAAATAAGTAAATAAAAACAAAAAAGGGGGGGCTTGATTTGCATCAATGGAATGGTGATAATGTATATGATTAACCCAATCCTTTGCCACTGAGATAAAAATTAAATGAGCAAACACCATATGTATGGGAGTTAAACAGATCAATTTTGAATATTGACCCAGTGGCTCACTGTCAAGTTCCTCAACTTCATTGAATCCTGGTATTCTAGAGTGAATAATAGTAATAATAATATCAACAGTCAATATTATTTGTTTTCAAAATTATCAACACATTGGAGGAACACTATGGGAGACAGCACCAGTCCTTACCAATATGCAGCCATCTTTTCCTTTCTGGGCACACAGGAGGTTACAATATTTAACCACCTTGAAGTCAGCAGAATCATGTGACTATTTCTTGTGGATGATATGTGAATAGCATGTCCCTTCCAAGCTGAGTCCAAATAATCTCAGTGAGAATCACCAGCTTCCCTCCTTCCCTTTGGTGAAGAGTTTAGAGGCCATGTGTTGAGATGGTAGGGCCAAAAGACTGAAGCAGCTGGATCAATGACTCACTGCATGGAGGGCAGCTACCTGGAGAGTTGCTGGAACCACAGTGAATTTTGCAGGAGCAAGAAATAAACTTTTGTTATCAAACCACTGGGTTTTTAGGATTGTTTTTGACTGCAACATGGCTCAGTGCAACCTGATTTACACATACAACAATCATTAGTGTCCTCTCCCCCACAGCCACAACCAGCTGACCCCAGATCCTGCAGGACATGAATGCCAGGAGAAAATCAAGCATTGATCTATCCGCCTTTTGAACTTTCAATCTGAGCTAAGGGGCTGGGCATGAAGAGCTGGAGAGGGGAAATAAGCCATACTCTACTACTGGAATTCAAAACATTCAGTTCATGTGCAGGTATCTCTGTAACTCTGACTGGCCTGCTTCTGGGAGGGAGCTTACCCTTAATCCATAGCATTCTCCCCTAGATCATTCAGCCCCCTGTGCATTATTCCCCGGGAGCCACTAAAGCCCAGAACAAATCCCTTTATGTGAAGATTTCACAGCAGTCCTTCTCCTACCTCAGAGTAATAGGAGCTGTCTGTTATCTCTGCTTAGAAAATTAAAGTTTTACTTGGCCAAAGTCAAAAGATAATACAATTCTATAACCTTGTAGTTTCATCTGTTTATTACTTACTGTTTGTAGAGAAAACAATAAATAAAATATCTGTGCATGTAATATCCCCTTTTCCCTCCAGGGACTCATATGGGTTCCAAATTTCTAAATAATCTCAGTGGGAAGCAATGTTTGCAGTCCAACAGCTTCCTTATGACTCTCTCATTAACCTTTTCAACCCTCCAATTTTTGTTTCTTAAGTCTGGTCACTTCTGTTTAATAACATTGGTACCAACTATTACACAGACAAAATAACCTGTCCTCACACATACCCAAACAATGTTTCAGCTCCTGTGTAATTACAGGACTATAAAACATCAAGGGTGGGCCACAAAACAAAGAGGGGGCTAGCTATATGAAGGAGAACATTCATTACAGAAAAACTGATCTTGGCCATTACATCTAGCAGTTGGCTCCACACCCCCAAGAGCTCTATGTTCACTCCTGCCCAGCTGTCTTCAGAAGAAAATGCAGGCCAGGCTCATGCCTATAATCCCAGCACTTTGGGAGGCCAAAGCAGACAGATCACCTGAAGCAAGGGGTTTGAGACCAGCCTGGCCAACATGGCAAAACCCCAGCTCGACTAAAAATATAAAAATTAGCCGGGCATGCTGGTCGGTGCCTGTACTGCCAGCTACTTGGGAGGCTGAGGCAGGAGAATCACTTGAACCCAGGAGGCGGAGGTTACAGTGAGTTGAGATCACACCACTCTACTCCAGCCTGGGTGACAGAGTGAGACTCTATCTCAGAAAAAGAAAAAAAAAAGAAAGAGAGAGAAGAGAAAAGAAAATTCAGAGGCCAACAACTGTGCTGAGAAGAAGAAACAAAGGTAGAACAAGATTCTGACTAACTTACAACCTTGTGACTATAAGAGTGTCTAGTTGCCCTGAGAGGTGTACATGGATTCCCAGGAGGGTGGGAGGCCCAGGGCTTGTTAGTAAGCATCGCCTAACATCATCTTCCACCCACACCTCTCCTCACCTACTGCTCTGGCTGGGCTCAGCAGCATCATTCCCACAGTATGAGC
This sequence comes from Pongo abelii, assembly GCF_028885655.2. Taxonomy (NCBI): domain Eukaryota; kingdom Metazoa; phylum Chordata; class Mammalia; order Primates; family Hominidae; genus Pongo; species Pongo abelii. Next base: position 72,274,776 of record NC_071985.2, on the reverse strand, counting down.
CAGAGGGACCCTGGGCCTCAGGCATTTCCTGAGGTTCCAGATCCATGAAAAGTCATTGTGATTCCAGGGTAACAATCACCCTGATGGCCTCTTTCTAGTCTCGGGCTCTGGGTTCTTCTGCCTTCTTATTGCTTCTCTGAACTCCATCAAAACAGAAGAGGATGCCATAATTCTAAGTCTTTCACAACTTGACAAAAACACCTTTATAAGAATGCATTGGTTCCCCCAGACAGTTTTAAGCCTCTTATCTTTAATTGTGGAATTAAGGATTTTATCTCCCATAAAAGAAATTTCATGCATCAGCTAAATAATGTGCAGGGCAGAGAGACTCCCAGGTCTCCTGAGCATCAGGCTAAGACTTGGTGGGCCCAGAGGGACAAAGGTCAGAGTGGAAGACATGAGTCAGAAAGAACTGTGAGAGTTCCGTTCTCTTTCTCACCTGGCTGTCCTCAGATGAATGTACCTGGCCTGCACCCTCAGACATCCTTTTTTGCAATAGTTGCAGGGGGAAAGGTCCTGGAATTGCTGATGTCTTGCACTGTGGCACCTGGGTCTAGAGTCAGAGGTATCTGAGCCCTCTACCTTCCCTTGGTCTTCTGGGATTCTTTCCTATCGTCTTGAGACCCTGGCACTACCCAGTCCAGTCCTTCTGTCTCTTTCTCTCTCCTCCAACACTAACAACTTTGTACCTGTTCACCAAATGCCCTCTACATAGCTGCCACTTTCTTTCTAGAAAGGTTTTCTACTCCCTTAATGCACAGACTTCTCTGTCTTGGGTTCATTATCAAAGGGAGACCTGGGAATATGAGAGGAGAGAAGGTGCTGGAAACTTTCTATTGCTCAACAACATCGCTCCAAATGTAGGGGAGCCTTAGATGATCACAAAGGGAGCAGCAGTCATAGATGAGGGGCATGAGGTAGAGATGGCAGAGGGGTGGGAACATGAGCAATGACATTTATCACTTTCCTTGCAAAGGTGAGTGTGTGCATACAAGAGTGTGCTTGTGTGTGTAACAGCATGTGTTGAGGGGAAACTGACATATTTGACAATAATTAGTATTACCAAGAAACTTTAAAAGTTAGAAAAAGAACTGAATGTTTCGCTAGCTAAAAGTAATACTAATTACAAGCTTCATGCAAATTAAGTCCAATTATCATGCAACACAGTAATATGTCTATCACTATAATATGTCAAGTTAACTTTCTTGTAAATTTTCCATAACAATTTTGAACTTTTTTTCAAATAAAAGAAATAAAAATAAATTTCTTTTATTATTATTATTATTATACTTTAAGTTTTAGGACACATGTGCACAACGTGCAGGTTTTTTACATATGCATATATGTGCCATGTTGGTGTGCTGCACCCATTAACTCGTCATTTAGCATTAGGTATATCTTCTAATGCTATCCCTCCCCACTGCCCCCACCCCACAACAGTCCCCAGAGTGTGATGTTCCCCTTCCTGTGTCCATGTGTTCTCATTGTTCAATTCCCACCTATGAGTGAGAACACGCAGTGTTTGGTTTTTTGTCCTTGCAATAGTTTGCTGAGAATGATGGTTTCCAGCTTCATCCATGTCCCTACAAAGGACATGAACTCGCAATTTTTTATGGCTGTGTAGTATTCTAGGGTGTATATGTACCACATTTTCTTAATCCAGTCTATCATTGTTGGACATTTGGGTTGGTTCCAAGTCTTTGCTATTGTGAATAGTGCCACAATAAACATACGTGTGCATGTGTTTTTATAGCAGCATGATTTATAATCCTTTGGGTATACACACCCAGTAATGGGATGGCTGGGTCAGATGGTATTTCTAGTTCTAGATCCCTGATAAATTGCCACACTGACTTCCACAATGGTTGAACTAGTTTACAGTCCCACCAACAGTGTAAAAGTGTTTCTCCACATCCTATCCAGCACCTGTTGTTTCCTGACTTTTTAATGATTGCCATTCTAACTGGTGTGAGATGGTATCTCATTGTGGTTTTGATTTGCATTTCTCTAATGGCCAGTGATGATGAGCATTTTTTCATGTGTTTTTTGACTGCATAAATGTCTTCTTTGGAGAAGTGTCTGTTCATGTCCTTCGCCTACTTTTTGATGGGGTTGTTTGTTTTTTTTCTTGTAAATTTGTTGGAGTTCATTGTAGATTCTGGATATTAGCCCTTTGTCAGATGAGTAGGTTGCAAAAATTTTCTCCCATTCTGTTGGTTGCCTGTTCACTCTGATGGTGGTTTCTTTTGCTGTGCAGAAGCTCTTTAGTTTAATTAGATCCCATTTGTCAATTTTGGCTTTTGTTGCCATTGCTTTTGGTGTTTTAGACATGAAGTACTTGCCCATGTCTATGTCCTGAATGGTAATGCCTAGGTTTTCTTCTAGGGTTTTTATGGTTTTAGGTCTAACATTTAAGTCTTTAATCCATCTTGAATTAATTTTTGTATAAGGTGTAAGGAAGGGATCCAGTTTCAGCTTTCTACATATGGCTAGCCAGTTTTCCCAGCACCATTTATTAAATAGGGAATCCCTTCCTCATTGCTTGTTTTTGTCAGGTTTGTCAAAGATCAGATAGTTGTAGATATGTGGCGTTATTTCTGAGGGCTCTGTTCTGTTCCATGGGTCTATATCTCTGTTTTGGTACCAGTACCATGCTGTTTTGGTTACTGTAGCCTTGTAGTATAGTTTGAAGTCAGGTGGCGTGATGCCTCCAGCTTTGTTCTTTTGGCTTAGGATTGACTTAGCGATGCGGGCTCTTTTTTGGTTCCATATGAACTTTAAAGTAGTTTTTTCCAGTTCTGTGAAGAAAGTCATTGGTAGCTTGATGGAGATGGCATTGAATCTATAAATTACCTTGGGCAGTATGGCCATTTTCACCATATTGATTCTTCCTATCCATGAACATGGAATGTTCTTCCATTTGTTTGTATCCTCTTTTATTTCATTGAGCAGTGGTTTGTAGTTCTCCTTGAAGAGGTCCTTCACGTCCCTTGTAAGTTGGATTCCTAAGTATTTTATTCTCTTTAAAGCAATTGTGAATGGGAGTTCACTCATGATTTGGCTCTCTGTTTGTCTGTTATTGGTGTATAAGAATGCTTGTGATTTTTGCACATTGATTTTGTATCCTGAGACTTTGCTGAAGTTGCTTATCAGCTTAAAGAGATTTTGGGCTGAGACAATGGAGTTTTCTAGATATAGAATCATGTCATCTGTAAACAGGGATAATTTGACTTCCTCTTTTCCTAATGGAATACCCTTTATTTCCTTCTTCTGCCTGATTGCCCTGGCCAGAACTTCCAACACTATGTTGAATAGGAGTGGTGAGAGAGGGCATCCCTGTCTTGTGCCAGTTTTCAAAGGGAATTCTTCCAGTTTTTGTCCATTCAGTATGATATTGGCTGTGGGTTTGTCATTGATAGCTCTTATTATTTTGAGATATGTCCCATTGAAACCTAATTTATTGAGAGTTTTTAGCATGAAGCATTGTTGAATTTTGTCAAAGGCCTTTTCTGCATCTATTGAGATAATCACGTGATTTTTCTCTTTGGTTCTCGCTGGATTACGTTTATTGATTTTCATATGTTGAACCAGCCTTGCATCCCAGGGATGAGGCCCACTTGATCATGGTGAATAAGCTTTCTGATGTGTTGCTGGATTTGGTTTGCCAGTATTTTATTGAGGATTTTTGCATCAATGTTCACCAAGGATATTGGCCTTAAATTCTCTTTTTTTGTTGTGTCTCTGACAGGCTTTGGTATCAGGATGATGCTGGCCTGATAAAATGAGTTAGGGAGGATTCCCTCCTTTTCTATTGTTTGGAATAGTTTCAGACGTAATGGTACCAGCTCCTCCTTGTACCTCTGGTAGAATTCGGCTGTGAATCCATCTGGTCCTGGACTTTTTTGGTTGCTAAGCTATTAATTATTGCCTCAATTTCAGAGCCTGTTATTGGTCTATTCAGAGAGTCAACTTCTTCCTGATTTAGTCTTGGGAGAGTGTATGTGTCGAAGAATTTGTCCATTTCTTCTAGATTTTCTAGTTTATTTGCATAGAGGTGTTTATGGTATTGTCTGATGGTAGTTTGTATTTCTGTGGGATCGGTGGTGATATCCCCTTTGTCATTTGTTATTGCATCTATTTGATTCTTCTCTTTTTTCTTCTTTATTAGTCTTGCTAGCAGCCTATCAATTTTGTTGATCTTTTCAAAAAACCAGCTCCTGGATTCATTGATTTTTTGAAGGGTTTTTTGCATCTCTATCTCCTTCAGTTCTGCTCTGATCTTAGTTATTTCTTGCCTTCTGCTAGCTTTTGAATGTGTTTGCTCTTGATTCTCTAGTTCTTTTAATTGTGATATTAGGGTGTCAATTTTAGATCTTTCCTACTTTCTCTTGTGGGCATCTAGTGCTATAAATTTCCCTCTACACACTGCTTTGAATGTGTCCCAGAGATTCTGGTATGTTGTGTCTTTCTTCTCGTTGGTTTCAAGGACCATCTTCATTTCTGCCTTCATTTCGTTATTTACCCAGTAGTCATTCAGGAGCAGGTTTTTCAGTTTCCATGTAGTTGAGTGGTTTTGAGTGAGTTTCTTAATCCTGAGTTCTAGTTTGATTGCACTGTGGTCTGAGAGACAGTTTGGTATAATTTCTTTTCTTTTACATTTGCTGAGGAGTGTTCTACTTCCAACTATGTGGTCAATTTTGGAATCGGTGTCGTGTGGTGCTGAAAAGAATGTATATCCTATCGATTTGGGGTGGAGAGTTCTGTAGATGTCTATTAGGTCAGCTTGGTGCAGAGCTGAGTTCAATTCCTGGATATCCTTGTTAACTTTGTCTCGTTGATGTGTCTAATGTTGACAGTGGGGTGTTAAAGCCTCCCATTTTTATTGTGTGGGAGTCTAAGTCTCTTTCTAGGTCTCTAAGGACTTGCTTTATGAATCTGGGTGCTCCTGCATTGGGTGCATATATATTTAGGATAGTTAGCTCTTCTTGTTGAATTGATTCCTTTACCATTATGTAATGGCCTTCTTTGTCTCTTTTGATCTTTGTTGGTTTAAAGTCTGTTTTATCCGAGACTAGGATTGCAACCCCTGCCCTACCATTTGCTTGGTAGATCTTTCTCCATCCCTTTATTTTGAGCCTATGTGCGTCTCTGCACGGGAGATGGGTTTCCTGAATACAGCACACTGATGGGTCTTGACTCTTTATCCAATTTGCCAGTCTGTGCCTTTTAATTGGAGCATTTAGCCCATTTACATTTAAGGTTAGTATTGTTATGTGTGAATTTGATCTTGTCATTATGATGTTAGCTGGTTATTTTGCTTGTTAGTTGATTCAGTTTCTTCCTAGCATCGATGGTCTTTACAACTTGGCATGTTTTTGCAGTGGCTGGTACCAGTTGTGCCTTTCCATGTTTAGTGCTTCCTTCAGGAGCTCTTTTAGGGCAGGCCTGGTGGTGACAAAATCTCTCAGCATTTGCTTGTCTGTAAAGGATTTTATTTGTCCTTCACTTATCAAGCTTAGTTTGGCTGGATATGAAATTCTGGGTTGAAAATTCTTTTCTTTAAGAATGTTGAATATTGGCCCCCACTCTCTTCTGTCTTGTAGAGTGTCTGCCGAGAGATCAGCTGTTAGTCTGATGGCTTTGTGGATAACCCAACCTTTCTCTCTGGCTGCCCTTAACATTTTTTCCTTCATTTCAACTTTGGTGAATCTGACAATTATGTATCTTGGAGTTGCTCTTCTCGAGGAGTATCTTTTTGGTGTTCTCTGTGTTTCCTGAATTTGAATGTTGGCCTGCCTTGCTAGATTGGGGAAGTTCTCCTGGATAATATCCTGCAGAGTATTTTCCAACTTGGTTCCATCCTCCCTGTCACTTTCAGGTACACCAGTTAGACGTAGATTTGGTCTTTTCACATAGTCCCATATTTCTTGGAGGCTTTGTTCATTTCTTTTTATTCTTTTTTCTCTAAACTTCTCTTCACGCTTCATTTCATTCATTTCGTCTTCCATCGCTGATACCCTTTCTTCCAGTTGATCACATCGGTTACTGAGGCTTGTGCATTCATCACATAGGTCTCGTGCTGTGGTTTTCAGCTCCATCAGGTCCTTTAAGGACTTCTCTGCATTGGTTATTCTGGTTATCCTTTTGTCTAATTTTTTTTCAAAGTTTTTAACTTCTTTGCCATTGGTTCGAAATTCCTCCTTTAGCTCAGAGTAGTTTGATCTTCTGAAGCCTTCCTCTCTCAACTCATCAAAGTCATTCTCCATCCAGCTTTGTTCCATTGCTGGTGAGGAGCTGCGTTCCTTTGGAGGAGGAGAGGCGCTCTGATTTTTACAGTTTCTGGTTTTTCTGCTCTGTTTTTTCCCCATCTTTGTGGTTTTATCTACCTTTGGTCTTTGATGATGGTGATGTATAGATGGGTTTTTGGTGTGGATGTCCTTTCTGTTTGTTAGTTTTCCTTCTAACAGTCTGGACCCTCAGCTGCAGGTCTGTTGGAGTTTACTGGAGGTCCACTCCAGACCCTGTTGGGTATCAGCAGCAGTGGCTGCAGAACAGCAGATATTGGTGAACCGCAAATGCTGCTGCCTGATCATTCCTCTGGAAGTTTTGTCTCAGAGGAGTACCTGGCCATGTGAGGTGTCAGTCCGCCCCTACTGGGGGGTGCCTCCCAGTGAGGCTACTTGGGGGTCAGGGACCCACTTGAGGAGGCAGTCTGCCCATTCTCAGATCTCAAGCTGCATGCTGAGAGAACCACTACTCTCTTCAAAGCTATCAGACAGGGACATTTAAGACTGCAGAGGTTATTGCTGTCTTTTGTTTGTCTGTGCCCTGCCCCAAGAGGTGGAGCTTACAGAGGCAGGCAGGCCTCCTTGAGCTGTGGTGGGCTCCATCCAGTTCAAGTTTCCAGGCCGCTTTGTTTACCTACTCAGGCCTGAGCAATGGCGGGCACCCCTCCCCCAGCCTCGCTGCTGCCTTGCAGTTTGATCTCAGACTGCTGTGCTAGCACTGAGTGAGGCTCTGTGGGCGTAGGGCCCTCTGAGCCAGGTGTGGGATATAATCTCCTGGTGTGCCGTTTGTTAAGCCCGTTGGAAGAGCTCAGTATTAGGGTGGGAGTGACCCAATTTTCCAGGTGCCATCTGTCACCCCTTTCTTTGACTAGGAAAGGGAATTCCCTGACCCCTTGCACTTCCCAGGTGAGGCGATGCCTCGCCCTACTTCGGCTCACACATGGTGCTCTGCACCCACCGTCCGGCACTCCCTAGTGAGATGAACCCGGTACCTCAGTTGGAAATGCAGAAATCACCCATCTTCTGCATCGCTCACACTGGGGGCTGTAGACTGGAGCTGTTCCTATTCGGCCATCTTGGCTCCACCCCTATTAATTTCTACTCACATTTAGTAGAGTAATATTTACTTCCATTGCAAAATGTCAGATGGCCAATTCCTTCTTCTCTGATGACGGTGCTGTCAACATCAAAACACACTGCATCTGCTGAGTAGAAGAGCTTCCTCAGCTCTGGGTGGGAGACCATCCTTGGAAGACTTTTCCTCCTCAGGTGATCCGCCAGCCTCAGCCTCCCAAAGTGCTGGGGTTACAGGTGTGAGCCACCGCACCCAGCTGGTACCAGCTTTTAAAACAACAATTTTGAACTTTGTGTACAAGTTGTGCAAGTAAAAAGTCTAAATGAACAGGACTCCGTTGTCTTTTTAAGTCCTTTGCCAATATTCCTACATGGTTGTTTATCTTTTTCTTTAATGATTTTTAAATGGCCTCTATGCATTGAGGAGAGCATCCCTTTATCTATTACATGTGCTGCAAATATTTCTTCCAGTCTGGGATTGGTCTTTTAATTTTGATGGTGTATTAGAGTATATAGAGAAATGGTTCTCAGTCTCTTGCAATCACACTTTATGTGCTCACTTTCCATGCAGCATACTCACCTGCTCACAATTTTAAAAAAAATTATAGAAAAAGTGCCCATTATATCTATTTGCTGAAGCATGAAATTCCTTTGAACAGGAAATAATCTTTCATTCCACAATTAGAGATAAAAGGTTTACAAATGCACAGAGCCTTAGAGATAATACATTAGTGAGTTTCAGGTAAATGTGTATGATGATAACAGTCTTTCCTGTGTTTACAAGAGGAGGTTTCATTTCGAAAGCAGTAGAGAATCCTGTGCCAGAATGAATGAGGAAGAGAGGCCAGGAGGAGTTCTGCAGACCAAGACTGACCACCTCCTAGAGCCTTCCCTGACCCTCCAGGTCAGGGTTAGATACCTCTTACCTGTAGTCCCACAGGCACCCATGTATAGTTCTGTTATATCACTAATTACACTTTAATACAATGGCTGTTTACTTCTCTGTTTTGCCCACCTCCCTATAATGTACTCAGAGGACAGAGATGGTGTCTAATTAGTTCACCATTGTATCCAGAGCATCAACCTAGTAAATTCTCTTTTTTTTCTTTGCTATTCAACGATTTTTTTTAAAAAAAATACTTTAGGTTTTGGATATATGTGCAGAATGTGCAGGTTTGTTACATAGGTATACGTGTGCCATGGTGGTTTTGTGCACCCATCAACCCATCATCTACATTAGGTATTTCTCCTAATGCTATCCCTCCCCTTATCCCCCACCCCCTAGTAGATTCTTAATCAACATTCATTGAATGAATGAGTAAAGGACTCAATAAATCAATAAATCAGCATTATTACTTTCCTCAGGGCTTGTGTGACTGGATTATTGCTTCTGCTGCAGAAAGATAGAAAGGCAGTATGTATTAAAGGAGAAGACTCAAGCTGAGAAGATGAGTCCCTACAGAATGACTACCATCCTTCCAGCATGTGGCCCAAAAAGGCCCCAGTAATAAATATCCCAACAAAACCCCACTCTAGGACCATGCCTTCACTCAGAATTCAGATTTTGATATGTCAAGGTAAATGACGGCCTGTGCCTCCCTCTCCCCAAAGACACAGAGCTTCCCTAACCAGCTGAAATCCTTTAATGCTTTAGACTAAACTCTGAAGCAGGGACAACTGGGTTTTCAGGAGCTGCCATAAGAATCAGCCTCATTCAGCAGGGGACCCCTGTCTAATTAGGCCACCGGAGGAATTTTACAGATTGATCTGGCTTGAACCTTCTTTGCTCTCTTGAAAATTTGCTAACCTTTCAATCCTCTATTAGCTGACCCTAGATAATACTACATCCCGTTCTCTGTGCCTATGACTCTCTGCAATACATCTAAGAGTCCAGCCTAGATTATGTAGGCCCTGCCCAGCCAGGTCAGCCCAGATGACCTTTTTCTGGCCTTTCTGGCAATGTCAGCCTGAATGACCCTGGTTCTGTCTAGTTCTGTTACCTTTCTAGACATGGGCTTCCCCATCCTCTGCTCCACTTTGTAAATATACTCAGCCCTGGTCAAGAATCCCTGCCTTCCCATGTCTAATCCTGTCCTGGACACGGTGAAGTCCTCCTGGATAGGTCAGTGCATGCACATCACACACTAGGGTGTTATTTGCTTTCTAGTTTCTTCTCACCTCTGGTGCTGTATATGTATCCTCACCTGCTTATCTCTGTTTTCCAACTCCTATTGCCCATGTGCTTTAACCTGAGTTTCTAGACTTTTAACTTCCAAGAATTGGCTTCAGTTCTGCCTCATGGTTACTCAGTGATTATTTCTTCCTGGGCACCATCCAGACTCCCTCTACAAATTCAGGATTGATTCCTGCTATGATAGCTGGTAACTGCAGGCATCTTCAAATGGTGTCTATGCCTGCTTTCCACCAAACACTCTGTTCCTTAATTCTAGATGATCCCTTTCCAGCTCTATTCACCTGGCTCACCATTGCCCAGACCTGCAAAGGAGACATGAGGACAACCATCATTTGTGCTACATGACATAAATATGAAATAAAATAAGATCTGCTTTGAGAAGCTCATGGGCACAGAGCAGTGGTGTACACAGGCTCTCATCTGTTTGCCTCCTGGATAGGGGTCTCTGGGTGGAGCAAAGCTAGGTATATTGTAGAAAGGGCACCCATAGAAAGAACCTACTCCATGATGTTCTAAATATTTACAGAAAAAGGGGGCTGAGGAACATCTAGTTGACTGTATGACAATGAGAGCTTTAGGATTGAAGAGATCAGCAGCTAGTGTCAATTCATCCTGCCACTGAGATAATTCAACTGAGCTAAATTCTTACTAAGCTACCAAAAGCAGAAAGGACATGAGCCTCAAGGCTCTGCTGATGTCTCCTATCAAGCCCCTTCTTCACACCTGGCTCACCACCAGCCCCCATCCCCAACCTGGGTCCCCTATCTTGCCCAACAAGCCTACTCTCTGCTCCTACACAGATATCCATAAGCTGCCTCCTCTCTGGACCTCAGCAAGGTAACAGGTTTACAAATGCACAGGGCCTTAGAGATAATAGTTTAGAGTGTTTCAGGTAAATGTGTATGATGATAACAGAGTCTTTCCTATGTTTATAGGAGGGGGTTTCATTTAGAAAGCAGTAAAATATTTAGTGCCCTAATGGGTGAGTGGAGCCAGGCCACCACAAGGTGCCCTGTAGCTGCTCTGGGCCTCCCAGGCTTTCCAAAGTCAGAGACAATGCCCCAGCCTCTAAACTCACTTTCTCCATCTCCTCCTCCCTCACTAGAATACACCCAACTCCTAATTCATTTTCCTAGGACCTTGCTCCCTAATGGAGTTGTAGAACCACAGAACTTTAGATTTATGTTATCTTACCATAAAGTTGGAAAACCAGAGCCTACTCCTTTTAAAAGATGAAGGCAGAGGGGTTTGTGTGTTTTGTCTTTGGAGCCCCTCTGTTTTTACAGGTCTCATCTCCTCTCCATAGTCCCAGTTCCCTGCATCCTTCTAAATATCAGCTCCACTCTTCATTGGCAAATTGATCATGGGCAACTGTCTAAACTTCTTTGTGTTTTCTTATCAGCAAAATGGAATTGTATCAGTACCTTCCTTCAAAGGAACATCTAGAGGATTAATGAGAGAATCTTATGTGAATCAATTAGCATGGTACCCGGCACTTAATAAATGTTAGCTTTTATTATTTCTTAAAGCTTTTGTATCTCTTATTCTTTAAGAAAATCAATCCTAATCAATTCCTCTCTTAAGTAGTATTTAAGGGCAATGTATTTTACCCCTCCCAGGTAATACAACCCTACATTTAAGCAGAGTGGATGTTTATTATCCAATCAAAGATTGTACTTGGGGAATTTTAAGTTTCCAGGCAGATGGAGAAGGGAAGAGCTTTGGGCAGGAGAGATTCATAGATCCTGGATGTCACATAAAGTAGGTAGATGCCTATTGCCCTAACATGTGCAGATAGACTTGGGCTTGGCTTGTTATCCAAATTCCTAAAATCCCCAAGCCTGGAAAATGGCAATCGAGACTGATTTTCATAACTGTATTATAAAAGGAAGTACGACAGATCATTTTACTTTTCCTGCTCATATTATATAGTCCCCCAAAAAAAGCTTTCTCAAAAGAGTTAAAGCATAACCTAAATAACTTAATTTGAATACCTAAACACTCACGCTATTTAACAATGATAGTAATTGTTTATTCTTCATACTTTTATAGATTTTCTTCTCTGTCCAAATCAATTCCACTATTCTGCTAAACATTGACATTACTTTTGACATTTATTACCTAGGTGTTTCTAGCTTTTCCAAAGGCTAATATTTTGCCTAGTTTATTTCCCTAAATTCTATAGATATACCTAAATCTTCCTATAGAAAGCTCCTTCCTGTACTGCCTTCTAGTTTTGATTAGCAGGGCTATTTCTTAATGGAAAGCCAAAGTTATAACTTGTTTTCTTCCCTGCTTTTTATCGAAAGCTCTTTTGGAGGAGTCTTTATTGCCTTTTAATTGTCTGAGTTTATTTTCTTCACTTCTCTTATTAAAGCAGAGATGGCAGAGGGGGGAGAAAGGGGAATGTAGCTATCCCTCAGCAACCTTCAAAGTCATCTTTAATCTTGTAATCATCTTCATCCATCAGCTGGCCTCCTGTTTCCCTTGCCTCCATTTTTTATTTATTTTTTGTCTATTCAACAAAACCTTTCTCATTCTCATTTTGCTTACATTAATTCACCCTGCTCTTTGGCTGCCCTAACTTTAGTTGCATATTCTCATTTGATTCCCTCCTGTCCCTTTCCTTTCCAAGTCAGATTTTTCTTTGCACATAGGTTTTTAAGCCACCCTTTGTAAATCCGCTTTGCAAAGAGCAAGCAATCTCCAATCTTCTTTTCCAGAGCAATTGTAATCCACTTGGTTTAATTATAGTGTCTATTCAGATGTTCAAAATTCCATCCAGTTATAGATTTTAATACTTCTTCCCTCTGCTCCATATTTATTAGATTGATTAATTCCCCAAATGTGCTTTTTTGAAGTTTAATACCCTAAGTCTTTGAAGTCACTGCTTACTTAAAGAATTCAAGAAGATCATGATCACTAGTAACAAGGAGGCTGTCTTGGAATTAACTACATAATTCAGCTGTTGCTATTCCCAGTAGCTCCAGTTACTGTACCATTCATAGCTTGATTTCCCAGTCTTAGTCAAAACACGATCTTTAACCCACGTGTTGTAGGCAAAACCATATCCATCACAATGAGAAGTCTCACAAAAAAGATAAATTAAGTAAGCATTTACTTTTTTATTATTGTTTATTCTCATCTTGGATGATTGGTAATAAATTGGGGTAACTCACATTATTTATCTGGACCTTCATTTCCATATAAATGAAATGAGGAAGGAAGACTAGATGGCTTCTAAGATATCTTCTAGCTCTTTTAAATACCATGCTTCTACAATTCTAATTTATTCTCCAAAATTATGGAGTGGAATTTCTAGCACATTAATGTGAACTATGGAACATTTTATTGCTTAAAAAAATATTTTATTTCAGATACAGTGAGTAGTTAGACCCACCTTAACTTTTTAATGGCTTTATAAGGGAAAACTGGCATACAATAGTATGTACATAAAGTTTACAGTTTGGTAAGCTTTGTTATATGTATATACTCATGAAGCCATTAGCACAATCACGATAAAGTTTATATCCATCAACCTTACATTGGGATTAGTTAAGTATCCCTTATGATCCCATGTTATCTACCATAACATGGTTGGCTTTTTAACTACAAGTCTTTGCAGTGTTAATTTAGTGGTGGTTCTAAGATTGATAATACACATCTTTAACTTACCACAGTCTCCCTTCAAGTGATATTATATCATTTCATATATAGTACAAGAATCTAATAACCATATAATTGTATTTCTCCTCTCCTGGCTTTTGTGATATTGTTGTTATACATTTTACTTCTATATTTTACATATATATATATATAAAATAAACTCCAACACACATTGTTATTTTTTGGCCTTAAATGCTCATTTTTTAAAGATTTAAATGATTAAGGATTTTTATATTTACCCACATTGTTACCATGTCGAGTACTCTTTATTACTATATATATAATATGAAACATGTATGTGTCATATATGTCATATATACACATACATATGACATATGTACATACATATGACACACGTGTGACACATATGACATACACACATACATGTGTCGTGTATTATATATGACATATAGGACACATACATGTATCATACATATCATACATATCATACATGATATATACATATATACATATATACATTATGTATAGTAATACATAATGTATATATAGTAACATATATAATATATAGTAATATATATGACATATATATGTATGTGTGTATATATGACATATATATATATATATCCAGTCTGCTGGTAACAAATTTTTTGTTTGTGTATATCTGAAAAATCTTTAATTTTAGCTTTGGAAACATTTTTGCTTGGTATAGAATCTAAGTTGACAGTTGTTTTCCATCAGTACTTTAAATATTGCCTCACTCTCTTCTCTTGCATTGTTTCTGATGAGAAATCTATTGTCATCCTTAACTTTGTTTCTCTATATACAATGTATCTTTTTTCTGTGGCTGCTTTTAGGTTTTTCTCTTTATCATTGGGGGTTAAACAATTTTATTATAAAGTGCTTTGGTTTGTTTCCTTCGTATTTCTTGGCCATTTGTTGAATGTTGGAACTGTGGATTTAGAGTTTTCACCAAATTTGGACGATATCTGGCCATTATGTCTTCAAATATTTTTTGTACCCAACCTCTTCTCTTTGGAGAGTCCATCTCCCAAGATTATGTGCATCTTGGGCCACTTGAAGTATAAAGTATACCATCATAAATATGCTTTGTTTCCATTGTTTCCCAGAATTATTTCTTTATGTGATTCATTCTGGATAGTCTCTACTCTGTTTTTATATTCTGTAACCTTTTCTTCTTCATTGTCTAATCTATCATCGATTCTATCCAGTATATTTTTCATCTCAGAAATTGTAGTTTTCATCTCAAGAAGTTCTTTTTTATATTTTACATAATATGCTCTTTAATATACTAAGTTGTTTCTTCAGGTTCTTGAATATAGGGAATGTCCTTATCTAATAATTTTCTCATCTATGTCATTTCTGGCTTAGTTTTGATTTTTTTTTTTTGCACTCCTGGTAAAATATTAGATGTCAGACATTGTGAATTTTGTCTTATTGGGTGCTGGACATTTTTTTATTTCTAGTAATTTTTTTTTAGGTTTTTTCTGCACCACAATTTTTACTTGGGAAGATTTCTGATCATGCTTTTAAGCTTTGCTAGGCAGTACCACAGCAGTGCTCAGTCTAGGGCTAATTTCAACCCACTGCACAGGTGGTACCCTGCTGAATACTCTCACTGATGATGTCTCATTAATAATGAGATTTCCCACTCTGATGGGAACAGAAAATATTCTCAGTCACGTGTGAGCTTTGGAGAGTGTTGCCTCCAATCCTGTCAAGTAATTCTTTTCCCAGCCCCAGGTCATTTCCTCACAAACCTGCACTCAACAGTACTCAGAGGGAGACTTAAGGGGGACTTTCTGAAGATCTCCAGAGTTCTCTTTTTGTGCAACTTTTTCTCAGAGCACTCTTCCTGCAAATTCTAGTCCCACTGGCCTCCCCAGACTCCTCAAATCAGAGAGACTTGTCTCCTCAAATCAGAGAGACTACCAAGATGTTCCTGGGTTTCCCCTCCCTGTGCCGTGGCCTGGAAGCTCTCTCAGTAGCATGTTGGGGCAATCATAGGGCCCACACTATTCTTTTAATATCTCTCGAGTATTTCCATCCTTTTTCTGATGTTTAAAGTTTCATAAACTATTGTTTCATACAAGTGGTCTAATTTTTAGTTGTTTTGTGAAAGGGAAGATCCAGCTTCTGCCAGAAGCAGAAGTCATTCACCTTAACTTGAATGGCTATAAAACTCTCATCTCTCATCTCGAAAGCATTCATCTAAGTACTTAATGACCATATGAATTCCAATACTATGGCTTGAAATTATTCTTAACAGTCTTCCTTCGCTGGTGCCTAAGTATATATTTACAATTACTGTTAAATTGATTGGGTTTTTTTCCTTCAGTAAACAGTTTCCTTAAAACATCATGAATGCTCATTGCTTCTTAATTCTATCTGTGTTTCTACTATTTGTAAATCATACTGCTACAGAAGTCTAAGTAGAAGCAAACTCATCAATGTTGGCCTAGTTTAAGTTCCAAGAACCCAGAAACAAAGGTTTAATCATTTTGGTGTCCTCATTCTGAGCCTGTTTTTCTTGTTTCATATTTACTCATTTGGTGATGACTTCCAAGGAGAGGAAAAGATTTTCCTCTGGAAAACAGAAATGGCCTTGAGAGTAAGAGAGAAACTCACTCACCTAATTGTTCACTGTTTCCAAAGTATAAACTGGCCTTGATTTCTCATCAATGTTGTAACTGAATTGTAATGATTTATGCAAAATTTTTCTTATTTCTTTAGCTCCCTTTATTATGTATTCATTACATATCCTCCTATTCCATCTAATATTTAATGGTTGAATTTAACACAGACACACAGAGACACACATATGCCCCTATCTGTGCATGCCCAGAACAGACCATTTTGCGATCCACTTTTTATGTGCTATAATAAATACTCTAATGCTACAAAGTAAATAAATACCAGAACTGAGGGCCTGTGAGAATCCATTCAATTGAAAGCCTGTTAATAGACAGTAAAGCACTCTGTGCCCTGGGGAAGAAAGGTGCTATAAAAACCCATAATTTTGTTGCCACAGTTAGACCAGCTCTATAGTATACAATATAGCCAGAGACATTTCCTTTAATCTAGTTCCTGTGATTTTACCATGTCCCCTTGATTTTACATCAGGTGACAGAATAAAAAGTTTTCTGTCCCAACTCCTGTCTTCCCAGTGGGCCTGTCCTCATGCTGACACACCACTGTTCTCTGTTCTCCCAGCAGCAGGGCAGCATTCAAGCACTACGGATGAAGCTCATGCTGGCAGCCTGTCAGGAGCCCGAGGGCCCAGCTCATCATCCAGGAACAGAGGGAGCCAGCTTACTGGCTTGTTCTGAGGCTCAACACACACTCCTGGTGCGTTGTCAGAGCAATTAGAATCAGTCAGACCCTTTCTGAGTTCAGTTGCCCAAACACATAAAAAGGTCACCCTGGTCCATTAAGAGCCCATTTCTCCCAGACCCTCTTCCTCTCAGACCCACCCAGATGAGCAAATAAGGAACCGTTAGGCCTCGTATTTCCTCAAAAGTCATTTTCTGTCTGCAAGTTTGGATCCTCACAAACTAACACAGCTCATCCTACAAGGCAGGCCTTCTAGACAATGTGTTTGTGGGTGAGTGACGAATGCCGTCCTCATCCTATCCCTGGAAAAGTACAGGATGTTGGAGAAAAGATTTTAAGCAGGGGCCGGATCCAAACCTTGTCATCCCAGTGAGGAGTTTGAGTTTTCACCTGCTGGCAGCAGGGTGCCATTAAAAGATTTAGTTAAGCTGCCTGTGGGAAGTAAGGGAGGTAGGGAGGTCAGACTGGTCTCCCATCTCTGTGCCAAAGACCTTCTGAAGTGAAACAACTTTATTTGGCTCTAATTTAATAAAATTCCCTTCACTCCAAAAAACACATGGCTTACATTTGAGTAACTCTTTATATTCACTCATTTAACAGATATGTATCAGGCCCCTGGTGCTAGGACGTGCAAAAGGAAATGAGGCAGACATGGCCCAACCTTCACCACGTTCATAGCTTGTTGAAGAATTCAGACAAGACAAAGCACTTGTAATAGAAGCACTCGCAATGGAGGACTATGTGATTGAAGAGGCACAGGATGTAAATGCACATGAGGCGGACACTGGATCCAGGTTTTGAAGAGTCATAGAAGAATTACCTGTGGAAGTCATGCCTAAGTTGAAGCCTGCAAGATAAGGGCAAACACAGGCTAAGAAAATTAGAGTGGGAAAGACAGGGAAGAGAAGAGTGCTGCGGGCAGAGGAACCAACGGCAAACAAAACGGAGCGCTGTGACTGGTTTATCAAGACTGGGGTCCAGTGTGGGCTTTGAGTTGGGGGATGGCATAAGAGGGGAGGCTTGGGGGGGTCAGCAGGGGCCAGATCCAAAGCTTGTCATCCCAGTGAGGAGTCTGAGTTTTCACCTGCTGGCAGCAGGGTACCATTAAAAGATTTTAAGCAGGACCCAACAGGATGAGATTCACATTTTAGAAACATCGCTCAGTTTAGCAGGGAGCAGTGATGGGGGCAAGCATAAGGAGATAAGGAAAACATCAGGAAACTATTGTCATCTAGGCAAGGAATGACTCTGATCTGAATCAAGTTAGTGGCAGTGGAGTTTTGGAAAAGTAGATAGATTTTAGAAATATGTATGAGGTACAATTAACAAGAGTGATGGATTAACACTGGGGGCAGAGGTACAAGAGAGAGGTAAGAGTTCAGAAGATGCTTTTACTAAGGGAATATTGGTGGCATTTGGTAAGACAGGAACCATAAGAGGAGACAGAGGTCCATAGCGGGCGTGTAATTTTTTAATTATCAACTTAGTTAAGCTGCCTGTGGGAAGTGAGAGAGGGTGGGAGGTCAGACTGGTCTCCTATCTCCATTCTCACTTGTGAGGCAGTAGATGTCAAGGAGGATATAAAATAGAGAAGCTGAGGCATGGCATGAAAAGAGGATTTTCCTCAAGAACTCACAGGAAGTCCATGATTCGGTCCCCAGTTTCTGACCCAAAGTTCCGACCATCTGACCTGACATCCTTTATAAGGGAACCTCTGACTTTACAATAAATGCAGGTAGTTTTTGGCACAGGTCCAGAGTCCCCCAGGCTTGAGACATATTTTAAATAAGTCAAATAGATTAGCAAGTCATGTGGAAGTACAAAGGCTATTGAGGCCAGCTTATTTCCTTCAGGCTTGATATGTGCCAAAGATTCTCCCTGCTTAGGAGGAAGGCGACGTCTGAAGGCTGATCTCACAAGCCCCTGGAGGCTGCATTCAGACCACCTGCCACCTCCCTCTATCTCTGGTGTCCTCTTGTTGAGGATGCAGACTATCTAGCCCTTTGAATCCCTCCTCCTGCTATTGATGCTGGCTCGTCCTTTAGATGTGATTCTTCGCCTCTGACCCCTCTTCCTTTCTCTTCCTTTCTCTTGTCACCTGTATGCCATGCAAATCAGCAGAGGTCTGCTTCCTCAACAACCGGACATGTGCTGTGCCTCCTCCAGCCCCTGGTCCTGGTGGAGGGCAGCTAACAGATCCTCTAGGATACTGAAACCACCCTGTCCTTTAAACTTACAAATGCTGGATAATAAGGCTGTGATTTTGTTAAGGAACCCTTGTTCCGCACAAGCATGTTATAATATAGAATCAATGCTTTCCCTATAGAGCTGAAAATGTAAATGGAGAGAGAGTAAAACGACTGAGTCAGTAAAATGCTCCAAAGGATCTAATTATGAATGGGCATTAAATATTTAATCTCATCTTTAACCCTTGAGGTAAATGCCCGGAGTAGACCTGACTCACTCCACTAGCAAAATTCCACATGGTTCTCCCATGTTAATTTCCCTCACATGGATAGTTTAACCTCACTATCAAAATATGCCCTTTTGTCTTCCCACTTCCCACTGTTTTCTTTATGAAAACAGACTTGCCCTACCCCACCCACAACATCCTTTGGCCCCACCTTTTTTCTAGTGAACCTTTCCCTTTCCATCTCACTTTTAAACATTAGTAGTTTTATGTTAGCCCCATGTTTATTATTAAACAAACAGTCACAATAAAAATGACAACAAACAACATCTATTGAGTGCCTACTATGCACCAGGCCCTGATGGATGGTTTAGGAGCTTTCTAAATATGATTTCATGTAAACTTCATAAAACTCTATGAGGAAGGTTTTATTATTCATGTTACATAGATAGAAAACTGAGGCTCAGAGAATAATTGGCCCAAGTCATATTGTGTGTAATTGGAAAACCTGGGATTCAAACCAGGTCTCTCTGACCATAAAGTCCATGCTCACCCACAGTGCTATGATGGTTCTTTAATTAAAAAAATAAATAAATAACTGAAATTCACTCTAGAACTCAATGAAATTCTGATATCATTTTTATGCATCAGTGATCCTGATCTTGCCTTTAATTCTCCCCAAGATCACATGGTCACTGCAAGGCAAACCAGGCCATTTCCCAAAATACAGAGAGGAAAATATGTTGAGCATCTTGTAGGTGCCAGGGGCCTTTAAGTATTTTATCTCATTGAATCCTCACAACTGCATGAATGGTAAGTATCATTACAATAAGTTCTCCAATAGGGAGTTTTAGGACACCTTAGATAACTTACAACACTTGCCACAGACCAAGTGAGGTATAACATAGAGTTGATCTGCATTATTCTGACTTCCAAGCTCAAGCAATTTCTTCCTCCTAATCTTAATTGTCACCACACGTAGAAATCAGAGGCACTTCCCTCGTCATTAATTTCTATGAGATACCTGACATAAAGGTCAGCAACATGTTCCCAGGCAATACCTTCTAGCTCCCTGAGGTGATCCTACCAAAACCTTGATAACTCCTGACTTTGTCCCTCATTTCTATCTATTTGAAGAGGCACACGTTTCTTGAGGGCCTGGAGTTATATCTGTCTAAAATTAGAGGTAATGCTCAGAGTATTACTTCCAATGTGGCCCGTTAAGTAATATGCTACTATCATACTAACCCTCCCTCAGGTAACAACTGTAAACTTAGGACAAAATCCAAAAAATAAATAAATAAATAAACCCGAAAGCTCTTAAGAGTAAAAACCAAATGCAAACATATTCTGGATGAGTGTAAAGACTTTAAAGAAGAAAACTGCATGGAGTTTCCCATTTACAATTTTAAGAATAAGCCAGAATTTCATAAGATAATTAAAACTCAAACAGACCAAAAAAAATAGTCTTTCTGTCCAAAAAAAAAAAAAAAAAAAAAACAAAGACCAGAGTTTCTTACAACTACAGGCACTAGAAAGTAAAAAACAGAGAACCAGATAGAACCCCAGATTCTGTGTACAAACTCTACCCCACCCGTATCTCTGGCTCACTGAACCATGAAGTGCCAAAAAAATTCTCAAAATCAGCTAAGGAGAAAAGAGCTGAAATGTAAGCTGTTGGCCAAGAAACAGGATTTGCAGTTTAAATCTAAACAAATTAACTGGTAAAACAAAAAGTCAACATTCTTCAGGGTTATATAACTAAATCTGGAGTCTTCACAACAAAATAGCCACAATGCTGGGGGTAAAGTCAAAATTATTTCACATTTAAATAACTATTAAAAGCCGAAGAATCTTGAGGAAAGATAACAGAGAGTAATAACAAGTTGGCTCACATGCTGGAATCAGCAGAGAAGAATTTTATTTTTTTTATTTTTATTTTTTTATTATTTATTTATTTTTATTTATTTATTTATTTTTTTTTTTTTTTGAGACAGAGTCTCGCTCTGTCACCCAGGCTGGAGTGCTGTGGTGCGATCTCGGCTCACTGCAAGCTCCGCCTCCTGGGTTCACACCATTCTCCTGCCTCGACCTCCCGAGTAGCTGGGACTACAGGCACCTGCCATGACACCCAGCTAATTTTTTGTATTTTTAGTAGAGACTGGGTTTCACTGTGTTAGCCAGGATGATCTTGATCTCCTGACCTTGTGATCCACCTGCCTCAGCCTCCCAAAGTGCTGGGATTACAGGTGTGACCCAAGCAGAGAAGAATTTTAAAGCAGCTATTTATTACAACTATCCTCTTTAATATAAAGTAAAATATGCTCACAATAAATAAAAGATAGAAAATATCAACAGAGAAACTTTTGTAATACTAGAAATGCCATAACGTAAAAATGCAATACCTGAAATTAAAAATTCACAGGATGGGCTTAACAGCAAAATAGAGGTAACACATGAAAGAGTAAGGGAAGTTGGAAACAGATCAATAAAAATTATTCAGTTTGAAGACTGGGTGAAAAAAAGGTGATCAAAAAATGAGCAGGACATTAGAGCTGAGAGTAATGTCAAAACATCTAATATATGCATTACTGGAATTTCAGAATAAGAGGGGAGAAGAGGGTAGGAGCAAAAATATAAAGAAACAATAACCAAAATTTTCCCAAATGTGAGGATAAACATAAATTTCCAGATTTAAGAATCTTAGGAAGCTTCAAGTAAGACAATTATGAAGACAAACATGCCTAGGCATACCATAATCAAATTGCTTTTAAAAAGGGAGGGAGAGAAAGAAAATTTTGCAAGTAGAGCAAAATAACACATTACATACAAAGGAAGAAAAATTAAGAACTACTATAGACTTCCTGTTGGAAACTTTGCAAGCCATACTTTAACATAATAACATCTTTGTGCTAGAAGTAAAACTGTTAGCCCAGAATTGTATATCAGTAAAATTATCCTTTAAGAATGAGGCAAAAATGAGGGGCGGTTCCAAGATGGCCAAACAGGAACAGCTCCAGTCTACAGCTCCCAGCATGAGTGACGCAGAAGATGGGTGATTCCTGCATTTCCAACTGAGGTACCGGGTTCATCTCACTGGGGCTTGTCAGAGAGTTGGTGCGGGACAGTGGGTGCAGTGCACTGAGCATGAGCCGAAGCAGAGCAAGGCATCGCCTCACCCGGGAAGCACAAGGGGTCAGGGAATTCCCTTTCATAGCCAAGCAAAGTTGTGACAGACGGCACCTGGAAAATCGGATCACTCCCACCCTAATACTGCACTTTTCCAATGGTCTTAGCAAACAGCACACCAGGAGATTATATCCCACACCTGTCTTGGAGGGTCCCACACCCACGGAGCCTCGCTCATTGCTAGCACAGTAGAGATCAAACTGCAAGGCGGCAGCAAGCCTGGGGGAGGGGTGACTGCCATTGCTAAGGCTTCAGTAGGTAGACAAAGCGGTGGGGAAGCTCGAACTGGGTGGAGCCCACCGCAGCTCAAGGAGGCCTGCCTGCCTCTGTAGACTCCACCTCTGGGGGCAGGGCACAGCCAAACAAAAGGCAGCAGAAACCTCTGCAGAATTAAATGTCCCTGTCTAAACAGCTTTGAAGAGAGTAGTAGTTCTCCCAGCACGCAGCTTGAGATCTGAGAATGGACAGACTTCCTCCTCAAGTGGGTCCCTGGCCCCTGAGTAGCCTATCTGGGAGGCACCCCCCAGTAGGGGCAGACTGACACCTCACACGGCCAGGTACCCCTCTGAGATGAAACCTCCAGAGGAATGATCAGACAGCAACATTTGCTGTTCAGCAATATTGGCTGTTCTGCAGCCTCTGCTGCTGATACCCAGGCAAACAGGGTCTGGAGTGGACCTCCAGCAAAATCCAACAGACCTGCAGCTGAGGGTCCTCACTGTTAAAAGGAAAACTAACAAAGAGAAAGGATATCCACACCAAAACCCCATCTGTACCTCACCATCATCAAAGACAAAGGTAGATAAAACCACAAAGATGGGGAAAAAACAAAACAGAAAAACTGAAAATTCTAAAAATCAGAGCATCTCTCCTCCTCCAAAGGAACACAGCTCCTCACCAGCAATGGAACAAAGCTGGATGGAGAATGACTTTCATGAGTTGAGATAAGAAGGCTTCAGACGATCAAACTTCTCCAAGCTAAAGGAGGAAGTTCGAACCAATGGCAAAGAAGTTAAAAACCTTCAAAAAAGATTAGACGAATGGCTAACTAGAATAACCAACGCCAAGAAGTCCT
This sequence comes from Pongo abelii, assembly GCF_028885655.2. Taxonomy (NCBI): domain Eukaryota; kingdom Metazoa; phylum Chordata; class Mammalia; order Primates; family Hominidae; genus Pongo; species Pongo abelii. Next base: position 72,251,569 of record NC_071985.2, on the reverse strand, counting down.
TAAAGGACCTGATGGAGCTGAAAACCATGTCACGAGAACTACATGACGAATGCACAAGATTCAGTAGCCGATTCCATCAACTGGAAGAAAGGGTATCAGTGATTGAAGATCAAATGAATGAAATGAAGCGAGAAAAGAAGTACAGGGAAAAAAGAATAAAAAGAAAAGAACAAAGCCTCCAAGAAATATGCAACTATGTGAAAAGACCAAATCTACGTCTGATTGGTGTACCTGAAAGTGACAGGGAGAATGGAACCAAGCTGGAAAATCCTCTGCAGGATATTCTCCAGGAGAACTTCCCCAACATTGCAAGGCAGGCCAACATTCAAATTCAGGAAATACAGAGAATGCCACAAAGATACTCCTCGAGAAGAGCAACTCCAAGACACATAATTGTCAGATTCACCAAAGTTGAAATGAAGGAAAAAATGTTAAGGGCAGCCAGAGAGAAAGGTCGGGTTACCCACAAAGGGAAGCCCATCAGACTAACAGCGGATCTCTTGGCAGAAACTCTACAAGACAGAAGAGAGTGGGGGCCAATATTCAACATTCTTAAAGAAAAGAATTTTTAACCCAGAATTTCATATCTGCCAAACTAAGCTTCATAAGTGAAGGAGAAATAAAATCCTTTACAGACAAGCAAATGCTGAGAGATTTTGTCACCACCAGGCCTGCCCTACGAGAGCTCCTGAAGGAAGCACTAAACATGGAAAGGAACAACCGGTACCAGCCATTGCAAAAACATGACAAATTGTAAAGACCATTGGGGCTAGGAAGAAACTGCATCAACTAACAAGCAAAATAACCAGCTAATATCATAATGACAGGACCAAATCCACACATAACAATATTAACCTTAAATGTAAATGGGCTAAATGCTCCAATTAAAAGACACAGACTGGCAAATTGGATAAAGAGTCAAGACCCATCAGTGTGCTATATTCAGGAAACCCATCTCACGTGCAGAGATGCACATAGGCTCAAAATAAAGGGATGGAGGAAGACCTACCAAGCAAATGGGAAACAAAAAAAGGCAGGGGTTGCAATTCTAGTCTCTGATAAAACAGACTTTAAACCACCAAGATCAAAAGAGACAAAGAAGGCCATTACATAATGCTAAAGGGATCAATTCAACAAGAAGAGCTAATTATCCTAAATATATATGCACCCAATACAGGAGCACCCACATTCATAAAGCAAGTCCTTAGAGACCTAGAAAGAGACTTAGACTCCCACACAATAATAATGGGAGACTTTAACACCCCACTGTCAACATTAGACAGATCAACGAGACAGAAAGTTAATAAGAATATCCAGGAATTGAACTCAGCTCTGCACCAAGTGGACCTAATAGACATCTACAGAACTCTCCACCCCAAATCAACAGAATATACATTCTTTTCAGCACCACACTGCACCTATTCCAAAATTGACCACATAGTTCGAAGTAAAGCACTCCTCAGCAAATGTAAAAGAACAGAAATTATACCAAACTGTCTCTCAGACCACAGTGCAATCAAACTAGAACTCAGGATTAAGAAACTCACTCAAAACCGCTCAACTACATGGAAACTGAACAACCTGCTCCTGAATGACTACTGGGTACATAACGAAATGAAGGCAGAAATAAAGATATTCTTTGAAAACAACGAGAACAAAGACACAACATACCAGAATCTCTGGAACACATTTAAAGCAGTGTGTGGAGGGAAATTTATAGCACTAAATGCCCACAAGAGAAAGCAAGAGAAATCTAAAATTGACACCCTAACATCACAATTGAAAGAACTAGAGAAGCAAGAGCAAACACATTCAAAAGCTAGCAGAAGGCAAGAAATAACTAAGGTCAGAACAGAACTGAAGGAGATAGAGACACATAAAACCCTTCAAAAAAATCAATGAATCCAGAAGCTGGTTTTTTGAAAAGATCAACAAAATTGATACACCACTAGCAAGATTAATAAAGAAGAAAAGAGAGAAGAATCAAATAGACGCAATAAAAAATGATAAAGGGGATATCACCACAGATCCCACAGAAGTACAAACTACTATCAGAGAATAGTAAAAACACCTCTATGCAAATTAACTAGAAAATCTAGAAGAAATGGATAAATTCCTCAACACATACACCCTTCCAAGACTAAACCAGGAGAAGTTGAATCTCTGAATAGACCAATAACAGGCTCTGAAATTGAGGCAATAATTAATAGCTTACCAACCAAAAAAAGTCCAGGACCAGACGGATTCACAGCTGAATTCTACCAGAGGTACAAGGAGGAGCTGGTACCATTCCTTCTGAAACTATTCCAATCAACAGAAAAAGAGGGAATCCTCCCTAACTCATTTTATCAGGCCAGCATCATCCTGATACCAAAGCCTAGCAGAGACACAACAGAAAAACAGAATTTTAGACAATATCTCTGATGAACATTGATGCAAAAATCCTCAAAAAATACTGGCAAACTGAATCCAGCAGCACATCAAAAAGCTTATCCACCATGATCAAGTGGGCGTCATCCCTGGGATGCAAGGCTGGTTCAACATATGAAAATCAATAAACGTAATTCAGCATATAAACAGAACCAAAGACAAAAACCACATGATTATCTCAACAGACGCAGAAAAGGCCTTTGACAAGATTCAACAGCCCTTCATGCTAAAAACTCTCAATAAATTAGGTATTGATGGGACGTATCTCAAAATAATAAGAGCTATTTATGACAAACCCACAGCCAATATCATACTGAATGGGCAAAAACTGGAAGCATTCCCTTTCAAAACTAGCACAAGACAGGGATGCCCTCTTTCACCACTCCTATTCAACATAGTTTTGGAAGTTCTGGCCAGGGCAATCAGGCAGGAGAAAGAAATAAAGGGTATTCAATTAGGAAAAGAGGAAGTCAAATTATCCCTGTTTACAGATGACATGATTGTATATCTAGAAAACCCCATTGTCTCAGCCCAAAATCTCCTTAAGCTGATAAGCAACTTCAGCAAAGTCTCAGGATACAAAATCAATGTGCAAAAATCACAAGCATTCTTATACACCAATAACAGACAAACAGAGAGCCAAATCATGAGTGAACTCCCATTCACAATTGCTTCAAAGAGAATAAAATACCTAGGAATCCAACTTACAAGGGATGTGAAGGACTTCTTCAAGGAGAACTAAAAACCACTGCTCAATGAAATAAAAGAGGACACAAACAAATGGAAGAACATTCCATGCTCATGGATAGGAAGAATCAATATCATGAAAATGGCCATACTGCCCAAGGTAAATTATAGATTCAATGCCATCTCCATCAAGCTACCAATGACTTTCTTCACAGAATTGGAAAAAAGTACTTTAAAGTTCATATGGAACCAAAAAAGAGCCCGCATCGCCAAGTCAATCCTAAGCCAAAAGAACAAAGCTGGAGGCATCATGCTACCTGACTTCAAACTATACTACAAGACTACAGTAACCAAAACAGCATGGTACTGGTACCAAAACAGAGATATAGATCAATGGAACAGAACAGAGCCCTCAGAAATAATGCCGCATATCTACAACTATCTGATCTTTGACAAACCTGACAAAAATAAGCAATGGGGAAGGGAGTACTCTAGGCACAGCCCTATGGAACAACATGTGCAAAGGCTGAGAGGCAGGAAAGGCCTTTGCACACACAAGAACCTGAAAGATGCCCATGTAGTGGAAGCATGAGTGAAGAGAAAAATGAATCCTAGGGCTCAGAGGATTGCAGCAGATCATTTAGTATTGCTTCCGTGGAGTGTAGCGAGTCAGCTAAACACTTTGACGCCGGTAGGGATAGCAATGATTATAGAAAGGAGGCTGTGGTTCAAGCTGAGGCTGCAGAGATCAACAGGACTCTGCTGTCACAGTAAATATTTGAGGAGCAAATCATTAAAGGACAAAAAGCAGACCATGGCACAATTCAGTTCATGTTTAAGGGAATTGGTCTGCCCATAGTTAGAGAATGAATAGAAGGGGGCAAGATTAGAAGTAAATCATTTAACAGGTAATTGCCCAAATGGCAAATATAGGTCATAAGAATTAGGGTAGCTGGGGGAGAATTTGAAAAAAGCAGACTGATTCAAAATACAGTAAACACAGTAGTTTGACTTAGTATATTCCATGAGGGAAGGAACAATGTGTGTTTTGCTTAGCAGACTTATCTTCAGTTCTTAGTACAGTGTTTGGTGTGTAAACAGCAATATGGTTGCTCTTCATTATTTACAAACTCCACATTTATGAATTTGCTTATTCCCTAAAATTTGTAACCCCAAAATCAATGCTTATGGCACTTTTGCCATTGTTTGCAGAAATGCACTTGCAAGAACAGGTGAAGAGTTTGAGTCATGGACGTTCCTAGCTGAGGTCAAACAAGAGCACATTCTGCCTTCTTGTTTCTAGTTTTATACTTTCAACAAGTGTCCTTTTTGCTGCCTGGTTAGTGCCACATTTGGTCATATTTTTGTGCTTTGTGTTGGTGCTTTTGCTGTATGAAATGCCCCCCAGGGCTAGTGCTGAAGTGCTATGTAGTGTTCCTGAGTGCAAGAAAGCTGTGGTGTGACTTATGGAGAAAATTTGTGTGTTAGGTGAGCCTCATTCCAGTATGAGCCAGCACTGTTGGCTGTGACTTCAATATTAATGAATCAACTATATATACACATATATATTCAAGAGGGTGTCTTTAAACAGAAACACACCTAAAATGCATTGGTCAGTTGATGAAAACATTGTAACCAGAGTCTTGAAGGCACCTAACCTGTGTTTTCTCTAAGAGCAAGGGTTCAGTATTCGCTAAATCAGTGTTCACAGTGACTTTATAGAACATGATTGCCACATACAATGAACATCAACTCTAACTGCTAATTGAACAAATGAATTAATGTGATAGATGTGGCAGATTTTGTCAATTAACTGAGGGCTTTAGACTTGAGCAACTGCATTGATGGTGCCATCATCTATGGAGATAGCATATTCTAGGAAAGAAACAGGTTTGGGAAGAAAAGAGAAAATGCTATTTTTCCATGTTTCTTTAGAGATGCCTATGAGATATCCAAGTAGAGATATCAAGTAGCCAGTTAGATATATATGAGTCTGAATCTCAAAGGAGATTTCTGGACTGGAGACATAAATTGGTAAGTCATCAGCATACAGATGATGCTTAAAGCCACAGGGGATAAAGGAGGTCACCCAGGAAATAAGCATAGGGAGAGATGAGAAGAGGACCCAGAACTAAGCCCTAGAGCACACCCACACTCAGAGAGCCAGCACAGAGGACCCAGCAAAGGAGACTTTAGGTAAGAAGAGGACAGTCAGGAGATGTGTGGAGCCACAGAAGCCAAGGGAGGCCTATGCTGAGAATAACAGCCTTCAGCCTTAGAGAATGTGGCTGAGAGGCTATGGAAGATAAGGCTGAAAGTTGCCCTTGGACGGTGCAATGAAATTGTCAGTGACCTTGGGCTACTACTTTTAGGGCAAAAGAGTGAACTAAGGAATGAATGAGAAGATGAGAAAATAAAAGCAGCACAATTTGACAACTTCTAGAAGTTTTATGTTGAAGGGTAGCAGAGAATTAAGGCACTGGCTGGAGAGAGATAAGGAGTCATGAGAAGGTTTTGCTTTTTGATTTTAACTTGGAAAATACTACCACATGCGTTCAAACTGTGAGGAATAATGCAGTAAGAAAGGGGGAGATTAATGATGATGAAGAGAGGAAAAAATTGGAGACTTTACAGAATTAAGAAAGAATGGGATCCTGAACATGTTTGAAGGAACTAGTCTTTGTTAAGAGGAGAGACCACCACAGTTGAATTCATGTGTGCTCATGTACACACACACACACACACACACACACACACACACACACACAATATCTCTGTAACTGATAACATAAGCTAAGTGTAAGAGTCTCCAAGTATTCCTATTACCTTCTTGATTTTAACCAAAGTTCCAACAGGTACAGATATTTTCGAAACTTGTTTCTAGTCTTCCCACATTTGCATTTCTTTTTTCTCATGTTTCAATCTTCAGACTTTTGCCCTTGATTTTGTATGTACTTGCCCCTCTGGGGTTCTTCTAAGTCTCTTTCTGACTCTCAACTCTTTCTAGAGACTTATCTTCTGTTTCCTTCTCCCAGCTTCTAAAAATGTGAGTCATGTCTTTTTTCCACCAGAGGTGCTGCGTGAGGCTAAAAAACTGATCTGGTATAGCTCCAGCCCTCCTGCCTCACTGCACCTAATAGGCAAAGTCCCCTGGGCAGCCATGACCCCCAGGAAGTGCAAGGCTCAGCATAGCAAGGGCTACAGTTTCATTAGAAACTGTTTCCGGCAGTTTTATGCTCGTCAATTTTCATTGATGTTCAGAATTTTTTTGCAGCATGACTGTGCTAACATTTTTAGGTTTCCATAGCCCAGGGATATCCTCTCTTGATCTGCCACAACACATGACAACCATAGACCTGCTGTGTGCTCTGCTAGCCATTTTAAACACACTGCCTCATTTATTCTTCACAACACCCTGTGAAGCAGGTATCATCATCCCCATTTTATGGATTAGGAAAGTGAGACTCAGGAGTCACATGGCTAATAAGCCAGGAGACCCAGATTTGGACTCATGTAAAATTCCAAAACCTAAAGCCTTTTCTTTTTGGCCAGGATGCAAAGTGGCAGCAGAGTTCACTTGTCACATCCTTTCGGCCGCCACTTAATTCCACGTATGTTCCAGCTCCTCAAATCTACAGAGACTGCCTTGGAGAAAAATACCAATTCAGATCAACTCATGTCCCACTTAGTTCAATGCCCGAGCCAGTAAATGACTGCCTGCGGCCCCCACTGGAGGCCCTGGTTGTACTTCTGCTATCCGAGAAACCATGGCACACTGCTACTTTAACCCTCCTGTTCAATCTGAATAATAGAAATAAGAGGAAGGTAGAACTTTTTTTTTAAGTCGCTGGCAAATTCTTTGGCGGGTGGTGGAAATTGATGTTATAGAACAGGCCCAGTCTAAGTAAAAATTAGTAATTATGAGCTTCAGAGCAAGGAAGATATAACACAACCATGAGTGGACAGGGGGCTGCTGTGGGTTAGAATACAGCCTGCTCAAGCACACATACAGGTGGTAGAGAGGGATGTCCTGCTGCTCTAGATGCTAAAAAAAAAAAAAAGACCAGCAGGACCCAAAGCACCAAGAGAAGGAAGACAGCTTTACACAAAGGAGAGAAGCAGAAGAGAGCTCTGGAGTAAGACAGGGACCCTGAGAATGAACTGGGGTGTTCACGAGGGCACTCAGCTTGCTGGTGATGTGAGCCAGGTTGAAGCAGCAGCCGGATACAAGATAAAGGAAATAAGAGAAAGGAAATATACAGAAGCAGACTAAGAAGGGGTGATAACAAATATTAGAGCAGGTACCAATCTTATTCTACGGATAACTTTTTTTTTAATCAGGAATACAGAGCTAGGTTGCTATGAATCAATTTACACTTTATGCTATTTTAATAAAGAGGGCTCTGACTTTTTTTTTTTAAGCAGATGTGATATGATTATGTGCTAATCTCTGCCCAATTAATAGCATTATTCAGACTATCTCCAAAGTGCATCAAAACAACTAGTTAAAAAGGAAGAATGAAGTCAAATCCATTTTTGGCACCAGGTATATATGATAGGGGCATACCTGAAAACACAAGTTCATAACCTCTTTGTGACATTCAAACCAACTTGTGTGTGTAGGCACAGTCCCCGAACAATGTGACAGCCAGATCAGATTTTCAAATCCAGTTTCTCCCAGACCCTTCATCCTCCACAGAGGCAAAAGAAGATTTGGTGGTAAAGTTTGTCTAATTATTGGCAAAAAATGTGGGAGTAAAAACCCACACCTCGACCCAAATGCTTCATCGCCCTTTCAAACAAGTTTCCTGAACAAAGAATCTTATAATGTGCAGCTGTACAAGGCAGAGGGGGTGAGAGCAATACAAAACTCACAAAACTATGGGCTGTGTGTGTGTGTGCACTGCACACATGCACACACATGTGTGATGCATTAAACAAGCATGTACACATACACAGAGCACAAGGCATGTCAGGGCACGTGCTAATGCAGGGTTTGGGGAAAAAGTTAAATCTAACCCTAGGAAATGAAATGTTTAAAATTAAGGTTCTTGATATAATTGTTAATTAAATCACATGTGCCACAGCAAGATCATTATCATAACTATTACTGTTAATATTAATAACAAAAACTAGTATTTGCATAACACTTTACATAAATTATATCACTGGTCTTTGAAAGGTATTCTCATAACATTTCGAACAAATAACCAAGAGACAGGGAACAAAAAGAACAAGCCTTTATATCAGGGGCTCCCAGGCTTTCTGTCACCAAGGACCTCCTTTATTCTTTTTCCTCTAAGGTTTCCTATTTTTAATGTTTTTGTCTCATTGACAACCTTTATTAAAGAATTCTCCATTTCCCTATATTTACTCATCAAAGAACAATCAGTATGCAATAATCCACATTATCTCACTGAGCTAATATAATTCCACGAACTTGGTGTTTGAGTTACCCTCTGAAGCCTTATTATCAGTAAATCCATTTCAGTTCAGTTTTTAGATATACAGAATATTTCTTTAAGGTCTCCGCTACCTCCTTAAAGGACTTCTAGGAGTCCTAGGGCCCTGGGCAAGAAAGCACTAATTGAAATCTCAAATAATATTTTTGTTTGTTTGTTTTTGTTTTTGAGATGGAGTCTCACTCTGTTGCCCAGGCTGGAGTACAGTGGTGCCGTCTCGGCTCACTGCAACCTCCGCTTCCTGGGTTCAAGTGATTCTCCTGCCTCAGCCTCCTGAGTAGCTGGGATTACAGGTGTGCGCCACCATGTCCAGCTGATTTTTGTATTTTTAGTAGAGTTGGGGTTTTACCATGTTGCCCAGGCTGGTCTCGAACTCTATCCTCAAGTAATTGGCCTGCCTCGGCCTCCCAATTAAATATTTCTTTTTTCTTTTCCATTATTTTTAAATTCAGTATGTGCTAATAAAGGAAGAGCATTTAAATTTTTTTAAAGAGAACTTGGAAGTCTCTTTAGTCAGACATCACAAAGCAATTATTTGAGGGCACACACACACACAAGAAGGCAGACAAACAACTAACAACTGCCAACACCATTGCCTCACCAGAAACACATTCCGTGAGCATGGCAAAGCCACCGCAAGGGCTATCCAGAAGAGTATGTGTGACGGCTCTGATGTCAATGTGCCTGGTGTCCCATCCTGGCTGTCACTTATTAGCTAAATGCATGGAAAAGAATCTAAACTTCTCGGTGCCTCAATTTTTTTCACCTGGAACATAGGATCATAATAGGCCGACTTGTTTAGAGCTATGTGGGACTTCTATGAGTAAATATACATAAAGAGCTTAACACACTGCCTGGCACATGACAAGTGAGCAATACATTTTAGCTATTACTATCATCATAAGTACCTAGTTGCAGGACCTGTGGCTGGTTCCTAACCTTTTTCAAGCCCACAAAAAGAAAATCTAAACATCCATGAAATCTGTTTTTGTTGAATCTCTTATTCCCAAAATCGTTAGAATGTGCATAGCTGCTTTGATCAAATCTGAAGTTGCATGCATAGAAGTTAGGGATGAAGGCTATGAAGGCAGAATTCCCTCAGTTCAATAAACTTCTCTAGCTTTTACCAGCTAGGAAGAGCTGAATATAACCTCGGGTTTATTAGTCTAGCCCTTTAATCATCAGTTTCCCCATTGATAAATGGGGATCATAACTAGCTCCTGGAGCAATGGAGATTTAATGAGATCATATATATAAAGTTATTAAGCACTTTATATAGTAAACTTTCATTTACTAAGGCAAAGCACTTAGATAAACTGACCTTGGCAATGGAAAGCTAAAAAAAAATTGCTAGATAATTTGTTCATCTGTCTTTTCCCCTTGCACACATTAACTGTGGCTTGATCTTGAACTATGTCAATACGCATCAACGGGGTCAACAGTTTTAACTAATCTGCGTAGGTATTTCACTGGTTGCTTCAGTTAAAGGACTGATTAGTAATCAATTAGTAGCTGGTCAATTTAGTCAAAAGCATCAGACTAGTTCCCCACCCACCGCTAATGTTTCTGTTATGTCCTAGGTCCTGCTAGAGGCCTATGGAGAGATGCAATTCATTGCAAAGGTGGTCATCCACCCCCTTGCTCCAGAGCTATCCCTAAGACTGTTCAGGTAGCTCACATGTCCAGTCCCTCCCCAGATCCCCTTCCGCCAAATTAAAATCTCTCCAAGTCAGAACTGACAGGGAGGGCCTTTTCCTTTCTTTAACCCAAAGCCTTGCTTCATGTTTCTATGGGAAAAACCAAACTCTACCTAAATAATAAAAAGTGGGAAAGTTTCCCCAGGCAGAGTGCCTCTTCCGCACCTTGATTAGCCGAGCAAAATGTAGACATAAAATGCAATTGCTTTTTTTTCCAGATGCTAAAAATGTCAGCCTTGATTTACCCCAACATTCTGACTGACTCACGGCAGACATAAATCATTCAAGCCCAATGCAATCATTTTTTGACCTGTTCAGCGGCAGAGAGAGGGAGGGCTTCACATTTATCTTCCTGGTGCCAGCACTGAGATCCCAATAACTTTTCCTTCATCTGCCCCTTATAAGGAGCAAGAGCCAGAGAAGTAACGGCAAAAAGATGCATGTTCATTATGTTTTTTCTGAGATATGATGCAACAAGTGTTATTTTTTAAATGATTGAGAAGGAAGGGGAAGAGAAGAATAAAAAGTATTTTTATAGATCTATTTCCTCTCACCTGAAACACAACCTCACTTTGTCTCTGCTTCAGCCATGATTAGGAAAATGCAGAAGTACCTTCCATTTGGGAAACAGCTGTCTTTCCACTATAAGGAGAAACCTGGTGCTTTTCTGCCTGGTACTGTCCCAGCATGGCACATGTGATATTCCTTGGATTGACAGCAGAGTCATGATAATAGCCACTGATGGTGGATGACCCACACAGCCAGGTGGTCCATTGGTTTGGAAGCGTAGCCTCCAAAACTTTGGCATGTGAAGCACAACCCATTGAACAAACAGCTACCAGTTGGTTAATAGGAAAGACACAGGGTCTGACCTTGCATCTGCCCCTTACTGAGAGCAGCTTTGGGCCAATCACTTCTTTCTCCATAATTAGGTCCCTGAATCTTTAAAATGGGGCCATGCATGCCTGTCCCTCACCTCTTTCTTCATAAGGACCTTGTATTTTTTAAATGCTTTGAGCTCTTCTGAAGCAGAGAGAGGTGCACATTTATAGTACTGTTTTTCCTGGTCTCCATGGTTATGAATCAGAAAAATGATGCCCATTTTTCCCCAAAAGAAAAGGTCTTTTCCCTTCCAAATTCACAAGGTGTGCAGAAGAGCCACTTCGACCTCCCGCAGTGGCAGTGTGGCATTCTCCCTTCAGCCACTTGTCCATACCTCTCCCTGAGGATATCATGGCCACAAGTCCCTTTCCAAGGTACCACTTCTCTTTATTCCTGTCCCTTGCAAATGAGGTTTTTTGATTATCTTCCCCTTGCATTATGTTTCTAGACTAGAAGTTTCTTAATGGTAGAGAGTGTATTCCTGTGACTGTCATATACTAGGTATGCAATATTGAGTTAATCAAATGGACTTTTGTCTTCCTGCAGCCTCAGTCATCTCACCCTTGGCAAAACAATCTTTCTAGAGCCAAATACTTGAGGGATCTCCCTTGGCACATAGCTTCCTGCATATCCTGACTTTCTTCTGGCTGTTCTCTTCCAACCTACAAAGATGTAAGGTGAATTTAATTCAGGACCACTGGAGAAGGGCAGAAGCAGATCCCTCCTATCTCTCCATGACCTCCTCAGCAAGCAGGCCGTGTCCTCCAGCCCACTCCCCATCCCACTGCCTGCCCATACATACTCCAGGAGAACAGTACCTGTTTACAGTCTCTTGGCTCTCTGGAGTGTAGAGTGCTCTCAGAGTTGAGAGGGGAAGACACTGGCATGCCATGAGCAGGACTGCCTTGGAGCCAACTCACAGCTGAGCTTCCTACCTGGTCTTCCAGGGAAGGTGGAGCTTCAGGAAGCTTGACCTCCTAATAGCACCAGCGTAAAGGGCAGTTAAGTGTTTGGGCATCAAAACAGGCATTGTGTGAGTTGTTGTGTATCCCCAGACCAATGTGACAATAGAAACAAATTATTCTTAAGGTTGGGAAAGGTGACTGAGACTCATCAATTTCAAGCATATCTCTATGGTTGGGGCAGCCCTAACCAAAGACCCCTGCCTCATGTAGAGTGGGAGAAAGACTTTTAGCAGCTCTGTAGGCTTTAGCTCAAATAATACCCCCATCCAAGCTCCATTCTGCACATCGAAGAGAAAAGGAAAAAACAACACCAGCACTTTAAACGTTATGGGAACTGTGTGATATGCTCTGCTAGCCAGCCTCTGGCCTTGGAATCCATACATTATTTAATGGGAAGGAAGACACACCTTAAATGAGCCATAACAATTGCTTAAGGGAGATGGGAGTGGGGGGAGAGGAAGGATTGTGTATTTTTTTAATTTCTCAGACCATACCCGTTAGTTTTGTTTCTTATTTAGGATACAGCATTAATCATGCTAATATTTTACAGCCGGGCTTCACTCTTTAGTCATTACTTTAATCAAACCCATCAGCGAACGAAGGAACACGTTACCAGGTGGGAATAACTGCTACTGCTCGCTGTTAATTACTTTGCATTTTACAGCAATCAGCAGCAAGGGCTGAGATCATAATAAATTCATGACTTATGGGCCCATAAAATCATTACCGTAGGAAAATATGTTTTACCGGGGATTCGATGGGCCGCTGCTCAGACAGAGATTTCTTGAAGGAAATGACACCCATGAAATTAAACTGATCCTTGCAGTCAGCAGAAATGTAAATGTACAAAGAGAGCAAAATTTTACCATGGGAGAAAGGGGCTGGCGGGAGCGGGACTGGGTGCTGGCTGAGTGTGGAGGGGGCATGGCCATGGGAGGGGCGGGGCCAATAGGTACTGCTGGGAAGAGGATGCGGAAGGAAGAGGCTCCCAGGCAGGAAAAGCCTTTAGAGAGAGCAGGGAAGGAAAGAGGCTCAGTGGCCTGTGGGTGATGCAGAGGTCCAGACGTCTGGGAGAGCAGTCGTTTTACTATATCATAGTCTCTAACCTCTCCCAGCTTTAGTTAGTTCAGCCAGCTTTTTCCCATTTCCTTGGGTACTGTGACTTAGGTGGTCTCAGAGGCCCTGAGGATGTTGATGTTAAAGGCACAGGGACAAGTCCACAAATCAGCCCTGCCAGAGTCCGAGAAGGGAGGGAGGTTCACTCCTGTGTTTTCCCCACTGTTTTCAAGCAACCTAAGTAGGCTTTTTGATGGATAGCTGCACTTCTTCACTGAGGCAACCATGCCCCTGGCTTCCAACGCCCACTGCCACCCCACACACATCTCCAGCCTCCTTGTGTAGGTCTCTGTGTCCTTAAAGGCCATCTCTGGCCTATGGGAAATGCTCTCCAAGGAGAATAATTAAAACCCTGGTGTTTGTTTTATTGGGAGGTTTCTCTATCTTCAAATTTCTCCCGGGATGCATTCATGCCATTTGTTTAGAAGAAACTGTTTCCTTTTCCATTGCTTCTTCCAATTACACTAGACAAACATAGATGCTTATCTGGTGTTACTTAAGCATGAAATTATAACAGATCCTTTTAAATGCTAAAGCACTAAAAATAAGTCATTTTATCAAGACACACCAGGTCTAGATCTAGTAGCTCATTAATTTCTGTAAATTAGACAAGATGAAATTCAAACAAAATCCGAGAGCTTCCAGTGAAGGAGCATTCATTCTTTCTGAGATGATCACCATCCTTGTTCACCATGATCACTATTGTTCATGTTTCTAGGGGGTAGGGGGGGCTGTCCTCTCAACTTGGAAGACCATCCCAGCTGAGAGGAATCAGTGTCACCAGAAGGACCACAAGGAGACAAACATGAGTTGGAATCCTACTTTTACCACTTCCTAGTGATGGGTCTTAGGGAATTTACTTAACTTCCTGGACCTCAGTTATATATCCTGTAAAATAGAGAAAATTATACCTACCTTTAAATAAAGAATTGCTGTGGAAATGAAATGAGCTTAATATGCACATGTAGCACAAAATAAAACACTAAGCAGGCCTTCTGATGAAGTTGATTCACTTATTTGAAATTCTCTCCTCCACCCCACCCCAAGGTCAGGCAAGGCAAAATAGCCAGCCTCCTGAAGGAAGTCAGAGAGGCTGGGGAGCTGGCTAGCACGAGTTGGCCCCTGAGAACCTTGCACAGCAGCAGCCTGTTAAAAGAGATGATGAACGAATGGTGTGGGGTGTTTGGCCACATTCCCACCTGTCACTGTGACTTTCAGGAAAATGTACTGCACTTCTCGGTTCTTGGGAGATTCTGAGCCTCATATAAGCCTAATTTGCTCCAGAAGCAAGAGGCAGGGACAGAAGGCACCAGCCTCACTGGGATCAGCAGGCTATGATGTCGAATTTTCCCCATTATGGTCTCTTTCTCTTGCATTCACTTTTTTGAAACTGTGGATAATAAACAGAAGGAGGGAGCCCCCTTGTCATTACTTGCCCCATCATCCTCCCCCCTCCAACAAAGGGTTGGCCCCAGACATCATCTCACCGCAGCGGCAGTACTGGCAGCAAAGTTTAGCAAGGGAGCTTGCTCTCCATAAACTATTAACTGCTTTCACTGTCAATAAAAGCAAAACTGACCTGCCTCCCTTGCCTTGTTCCTTCCACCAGCCCCCAACCCAGTTCACTACCTCAGCACTAGGGCAAGAAAAACAGCTGAGGAGTTCTGAACACAATTAATTATTTTTAAGCAAGAAACCAAGAAATGCAATAACCCACCAACTTTTCATCTCTCAGGAGAGCAGAATTTCAATATCATTTTGGATCACAAGTGAAATAAGTTAGATGGATGCTGACATTTTAGCCATGTATGTGTCCTTGATAAGTTGAATAAGCAAGCCCCTTACAATGAGATGAAATAAAATGAGGGGAGATTTAGGGGTGTATGGGGTTTTCCCCTCATTTAAAATTTCTGAAGCCATGTTGGAGCAGTGGAAAGCAGAAAAGTACCAGAGTCAGCAAAGACAGGTTTCAATCCCAGCTCTGTCATGTACGAGTTCCTTGACTTTGGGCGAGTGCCTTAACCCCCCTGATCCTCAGTTTCCCCATCTGAATTATTGAGAATATGCATCTACCTTTCATGGTTGTTGTAAAAGATAAAATAATGTTTATAAAACATCTGTAATGGGGTAAATAGTCAACAAATGGTTGTGGTTATTACTAGATTAGCACCTTGTTACTGAAAAACCTCCAAGGAGCTACTGTAATGAGTTTGAGTGAGGATTCTAACCTGTGTGATAAAACCCCAAAACGCTTTGTGCTACAAAACCCAAATACACAATGCCAGAATGCCTATACCAGTTAGAATCCTTTGGCAACACAAGTAGAATACACTTATTCTAGACAACTTCCATAGAAAATGATTGTGAAAATGAATAACATGTAGCTTAGTCATTCAACTTTACATCTCAACTATCATCAGATGTCATTAGGAGGGATTTTAAAAGGGGATATCCTACCTTACCATTGTTGAGTGGATAAAGGAAGACTCAAGGCCAAGAGAAAGACTAATTTAAGCTCCATGTCTGAAGACACTTAGGCTTTAAATATATCAAAACATCTGGACTCCCCAAAAATGTTTATTCATAATACTTAAATAATAGCACAGACTAATTATTCTTCAGATGTCTTACATATGTGCCAGTTTCTGTTTTCTATGTGCTGTAACATTTTATAGGAGATCAGTAAATACATAGGCTGATACTAATTTTTTAATAGAAAAAACTTTCAGTTATTGATATTAGTTTTGAGATGATGGTAATTTTTCCTTTGAAATAGGAAAGATAAATAATGTTATCAGCACCTCTTAGGTGTCCTGCACTGTTCTAGGCATTTACACACCTTATCACAATTGGTTCTAGCAACAACCTACAAGGTATGTAGATTTATTCCCATTTCATAAACAAGGAAGTTGGGGTTCAGATTTATTGCTTAGGTCACCCAGCTAGAGATGGAGTTGGGCACCTGCTCCTGAATGACTACTGGGTAAATTATGAAGTTAGGGCAAAAATAAGTTATTTGAAACCAATGAGAACAAAGACACAATGTACCAGAATCTCTGGGACACAGGTAAAGAAGTGTTTAGAGGGAAATTTATAGCACTAAATGCCCACATCAGAAAGTAGAAAAGATCTAAAACAGACACCCTAAAATCACAATTAAAAGAACTAGAGAAGCAAGAGCAAACAAACTCAAAAGCTAGCAGAAGACAAGAAATAACTAAGATTAGAGCAGAAATGAAGGGGCTAGAGACACTGAAAATCCTTAAAAAAAATCAATGAATCCAGGAGCTGGTTTTTTGAAAAGATTAACCAAATAGATAGACCACTAGCCATACTAATAAAGAAGAAAAGGGTGAAGAATAAAATAGACACAATAAAAAATGATAAAGGGGAGATTACCACTGATCCCACAGAAATACAAAATACCATCAGAGAATACTATAAACACCCCTACATAAATAAACTAGAAAATCTAGAAGAAATGGATAAATTCCTGGACACATACACCTTCCTGAGACTAAACCAGGAAGAAGTCGAATCCCTGAATAGAGCAATAACAAGTTCTGAAATTGAGGCAGTAATTAATAGCCTCCCAACCAAAAAGTGCCCAGGACCAGATGGAGTCACAGCTGAATTTTACCAGAGGTAGAAAGAGGAGCTGGTACCATTCCAAAAAACACAAAAAGAGGGACTCCTCCCTAATTCATTTTATGAGGCAAGCATCATCCTGATACCAAAACCTGGCAGACACCCAACAGAAAAAGAAAATTTCAGGCCAATATCCCTGATGAACATCAATGCAAAAATCCTCAATAAAATACTGGCAAACTGAATCCAGCAGCACATCAGAAAGCTTATCCACCATGATCAAGTCAGCTTCATCCCTAGGATGCAAGGCTGCTTCCACATACACAAATCAATAAATGTAATCCATCACATAAACAGAACCAATGACAAAAACTGCATGATTATCTCAATAGAGGCAGAAAAGGTCTTCAATAAAATTCAACACCCTTCATGCTGAAAACTCTCCATAAACTAGGTATTGATGGAATATATCTCAAAATAATAAGAGCTATTTATGACAAAACCATAGCCAATATCATATTGAATGGGCAAAAGCTGGAAGCATTCCCTTTGAAAACTGGCAAGACAAGGATGCCCTCTCTCACCTCTCCTATTCAACATAGTATTGGAAGTTCTGGCCAGGGAAATCAGGCAAGAGAAAGAAAGAAAGGGTATTCAAATAGGAAGAGAGGAAGTCGAATTGTCTCTGTTTGCAGATGACATGATTGTATATTTAGAAAACTCCATCGTCTCAGCCCAAAATTTCCTTAAGCTC
This sequence comes from Pongo abelii, assembly GCF_028885655.2. Taxonomy (NCBI): domain Eukaryota; kingdom Metazoa; phylum Chordata; class Mammalia; order Primates; family Hominidae; genus Pongo; species Pongo abelii. Next base: position 72,233,988 of record NC_071985.2, on the reverse strand, counting down.
ATAAGCAAATTCAGCAGTCTCAGGATACAAACTCAATATGCAGAAATGACAAGCATTCCTATACACCAATAATAGAGACACAAATCATGAGTGAACTCCCATTCACAATTGCTACAAAGAAAATAAAATACCTAGGAATATGATTTACTAGGGAGGTGAAGGACCTCTTCAAGGAGAACTGCAAAACCACTGCTCAAGGAAATAAGAGATGACACAAACAAACGGAAAAACATCCCATGCTCATGGATAGGAAGAATCAATATTGTGAAAATGGCCATACTGCCCAAAGTAATTTATAGATTCAATGCTCTTCCCATCAAGCTACCATTGACTTTCTTCACAGAACTAGAAAAAACTACTTTAAATTTCATACGGAACCAAAAAAGAGACTGTATAGCCAAGACAATCCTAAACAAAAAGAACAAAGCTGGAGGCATTATGCTACCTGACTTAAAACTATACTACAAGGCTACGGTAACCAAAACAGCATGGTACTGATACCAAAACAGATATACAGACCAATGGAACAGAATAGAGTACTCAGAAATAACACTACACATCTACAACCAACTGATCTTAGACAAATCTGACAAAACAAGAAATGGGGAAGGGATCCCTATTTAATAAATGGTGCTGGGAAAACTGGCTAGCCATGTGCAGAAAATTGAAACTGGACCCCTTCCTTACACCTTATACAAAAATGAACTCAAGATGGATTAAAGACTTAAATGTTAGACCTAAAACCATAAAAACCCTAGAAGAAAACCTAGGCAATACCATTCAGGACATAGGCATGGGCAAAGACTTCATGACTAAAACACTGAAAGCAATTGAAACAAAAGCCAAAATTGACAAATGGGATCTAATTAAACTAAAGAGCTTCTGCACAGCAAAAGAAACTATCATCAGAGTGAACAGGCAACCTATAGAATGGGAGAAAATGTTTGCAATCTATCTGTCTGATAAAGGTCTAATATCAAGAATCTACAAGGAACTTAAACAAATTTACAAGAAAAAAACAACCCCATCAAAAAGGGGACAAAGGATATGAATAGACATGTCTCAGAAGAAGATATTTATGCATCCAACAAACATATGAAAAAAGAAGTTCATCATCACTGGTCATTAGAGAAACGCAAATCAAAACCGTAATGAGATACCATCTCATGCCAGTTAGAATGACGATCATTATAAAGTCAGGAAAAAACAGATACTAGAGAGGATGCAGAGAAATAGAAATGCTTTTACACTGTTGGTGGGGATGTAAATTAATTCAACCATTGTGGAAGACAGTATGGTGATTCCTCATGGATCTAGAACCAGAAATACCATTTGACCCAGCAATCCCATTACTGGGTATATACCCAAAGGATTATAAATCATTCTACTTTAAAGATACATGCACACGTATGTTTATTGCAGCACTATTTACAATAGCAAAGGCTTGGAACCAACCCAAATGCCTATCAATGATAGACTGGATAAAGAAAATGTGGCACATATAAACCATGGAATACTATGCAGCCATAAAAAAGAATGAGTTCATGTCCTTTGCAGGGACATGGATGAAGCTGGAAACCATCATTCTCAGCAAACTAACACAGGAACAGAAAACCAAACAACACAGATTCTCACTCATAAGCGGGAGTTGAACAATGAGAACACATGGACACAGGGAGGGGAATATCACACACAGGGCCTGTTGGGGGGCAGGGGGGCAAGAGGAGGGATAGCATTAGGACAAATACCTAATGCATGTGGGGCTTAAAACCTAGATGATGGGTTGATGGGTGCAGCAAACCACCATGGCGCATGTGTACCTGTGTAACAAATTTGCATTTTCTGTGTATGTATCCCAGAACTTAAAGAATGATAATAAAAAAAAAGAAGAAATCACAAGATAAAAAATTTAAAAAAAAAATAGAGATGGAGGTGGGCTTTGAAGCCAGATTCATCTCAAGATCAAACTGCCTTACTCCAGGGAAAAAGCTACATGGGGACATATGTGCCCTGGAAGGAAAACAAAAATATTGCTTGGGACATAATTATACTAAACAATTATTTGTTGCTTATCTGAAATTCAAATTTAACTGGGCACACTATATTTTATCTGGCAACCTTATTTTATGTTTTGAAATTAGGTTTTGTATACCTTTTCCTATATTTTTGATTTTTATTTCACTGCTCTTTTTGTTAAATTAAGTAAAAATGAATGCATAGTTCTTAATGTACAAAACACTAATGTGGTATTTCTCTGGCTTTGTTGTTGTTTTTTTGTTACTGATCCTAAGCTCCAAAGCAGACCACACTGCTATCTCAGAGTCCAAAAAGGAAAAAACAAAGCTTTGCTCTCTTTTCTTGGAGATAGCTGTTTCATATTTCAAATACAATTTTTTAAAAATCAACTATTGTGACCTTTATATTTGAAAGGATCATTACTTATGTTGCCATTCATCAGGACTTTAAGGAGAGGATATTTGAATCTCTACCCTGCTCATAAAATAAGGAGGTGATGATCAAAACCAAAGAGTTTTCAGTTTTAGACAAAATGGTGAACTAACACAGACTGCTGGTTCCCCAAACTGAGCTTGGAGAAAATGACAGAGGAAGACATGAAATCCATGAAATATGAAATAATAACTTAAAAAGAAGCTCTCCCCTAAAACTCCTATTGACAGTGGAGGAAGGGAAGGGATGACAGCAAACAGAATTGACTGTGACTTTGTGGCACCTGGGGCTTTCCATCCTAAGAGATACCCTCTTTGGTCTCCTTCAACTTGCCAGGACCAACAGACTAGTGTTTGACCAGTGTCTCCTCATTACCAAACAGAGTAGCTGATATCCTTAAGAAAATCAAAGCTCACAGTCAAATATTTAAGTACTTGAAGAATAAAACTACCTCCAAAGAAAAATAATGAACTTGATGACATAAAATATATAAAGCATGATTACTGGGACAGAAAGATCAAGAATTTAGAATAAGTGTAACAAATATACTTTTGAGGATAAATATACTATCAATATAAAACAAGAAAAATGGAAAAAGAAACATGATAAAGTATTAGAAATAAAAATTTAATAATGGAAATTTTTAAAAATAGGGTAAATAATAGGATGGATCCAGCTGAATGGCAAACTGATGAGCTGAAAGATCAGATTAAGAATGCCACAGGATCTATAATCATTGGTTTTTGTCATTAGTTCTGTTTATGTGATGGATTACATTCATTGATTTGCATATGTTGAACCAGCCTTGCATCCCAGGGATGAAGCTGACTTGACTGTGGTGGATAAGCTTTTTAATGTGCTGATTTGGTTGCCAGTAGTTTTGTTTTTTTTTTTTTTTTTTTTTTTTTGAGATGAAGTCTCGCTCTCTTGCCCAGGCTGTAGTGCAATGGTGCGGATCTCGGTTCACTGCAACCTCCACCTCCTGAGTTCAAGCAATTATCCTGCCTCAGCTTCCTGAGTGAGTAGCTGGGATTACAGGTGCCCACCACCAGGCCCAGCAAATTTTTGTATTTTTTTTAGTAGAGACGGGGTTTCACTGTATTGGCCAGGCTGGTCTCAAACTCCTGACCTCAGGTAATCCACCCACCTTGGCCTCCCAAAGTGCTGGGATTACAGGCTTGAGCCACCATGCCTGGCCGGTTTGCCAGTATTTTATTCAGGACTTTTGCATTGATGTTCATCAGGGATATTGGCCTGAAATTTTCTTTTTTTGCTGTTGTCTCTGCCAGGTTTTGGTATCAGGATGATGCTGGCATCATAAAATGAATTAGGGAGGAGTACCTCTTTTTCTGTTGTTTGGAATAGTTTCAGAAGGAATGGTACCAGCTCCTCTTTGTATCTCTGGTAGAATTCGGCTGTGACTCCATCTGGTCCTGGGCTTTTTTGGTTGGTAGGCTATTAATTACTACCTCAATTTTAGAACTTATTGTTCTATTCAGGGATTTGACTTCTTCCTGGTTTAGTCTCAGGAAGGTATATGTGTCCAGGAATTTATCCATTTTTTTCTAGATTTTCTAGTTTATGTAGAGGTGTTTGTAGTATTCTCTGATGGTATTTTGTATTTCTGTGGGATCAGTGGTAATCTCCCCTTTATCATTTTTTATTGTGTCTGTTTTACTCTTCTCCCTTTTCTTCTTTATTAGTATGGTTAGTGGTCTATCTATTTGGTTAATCTTTTCAAAAAATCAGCTCCTGGATTCATTGATTTTTTGAAGGGTTTTTAGTGTCTCTATCCCCTTCAGTTCTGCTCTGATCTTAAGTTATTTCTTGTCTTCTGCTAGCTTTTGAGTTTGTTTGCTCTTGCTTCTCTAGTTCTTTTAATTGTGATGTTAGTGTGTTGATTTTAGATTTTTCCTGCGTTCTCCCATGGGCATTTAGTGCTATAAGTTTCCCTCTAAACACTTCTTTACCTGTGTCCCAGAGATTCTGGTACATTGTGTCTTTGTTCTCATTGGTTTCAAAGAAATTCATTTCTGCCCTAATTTCGTTATTTACCCAGTAGTCTTCCAGGAGCAGGTTGTTCAGTTTCCGTGTAGTTGTACAGTTTTGAGTGAGTTTCTTAATCCTGAGTTCTAATGTGATTGCATTGTGGTCTGATAGACTGTTAATGATTTCCATTCTTTTGCATTTGTTGAGGAGTTTGACCTCCAATTATGTGGTCAATTTTAGAAGAAGTGCTATGTGGTGCTGAGAAGAATGTATGTTCTATTGATTCAGGGTGGAGAGTTCTGTAGACATCTATTAGTTCTGCTTGGTCCAGAGCTGAGTTCAAGTCCTGAATATCCTTATTAATTTTCTGTCTCATTGATCTGTCTAATACTGACAGTGGGGTGTTAAAGTCTCCCACTATTATTGTGTGGGACTCTAAGTCTCTTTGTATATCTCTAAGAACTTGCTTTATGAATCTGGGTGGTACTGTATTGGCTGCATATATATTTAGGATAGCTCTTCTTGTTGCATTGATCCCTTTACCATTATGTAATGGCCTCCTTTTCTTTTTTGATCTTTGTTGGTTTAAAGTCTGTTTTATCAGAGACTAGGATTGCAACACCTGCTTTTTTTTTGCTTTCCATTTTCTTGGTAGATCTTCCTCCATCCCTTTATTTTGAGCCAATGTGTGTCTTTGCACATGAGATGGGTCTCCTAAATATAGCACACTGATGGATCTTGACTCTTTATCCAATTTGCCAGTCTGTGTCTTTTAATTGGGGCATTTAGCCCATTTACATTCAAGTTTAATATTGTTATGTGGAATTCGATCCTGTCATTATGATGCTAGCTGGTTATTTTGCCCATTAGTTGATGCAGTTTCTTCATAGTGTCAATGGTCTTTACATTTTGGTATGTTTTTGCAGTGGCTGGTATTGGTTTTTCCTTTCCATATTTAGTGCTTCCTTCAGGAGCTCTTGTAGGGCAGGCCTGGTGGTGACAAAATCCCTCAGCATTTGCTTGTCTGTAAGGATTTTATTTCTCTTCACTTATGAAGCTTAGTTTGGCTGAATATGAAATTCTGGGTTGAAAATCCTTTTCTTTAAGAATGTTGAATATTGGCTCCCACTCTCTCTGGCTTGTAGGCTTTCTGCAGAGAAATCCAATGTTAGTCTAATGGGCTTCCCTTTGTGGGTAACCCGACCTTTCTTTCTGGCTGCCCTTAACATTTTTTCCTTCATTTCAACCTTGGTGAATCCAACGATTATGTGTCTTTGGGTTGCTCTTCTCGAGGAGTATCTTTATGGCGTTCTCTATGTTTCCTGAATTTGAATGTTGGCCTGTCTTGCTAGGTTGGGGAAGTTCTCCTGGATAATATCCTGAAGTCTGTTTTACAACTTGGTTCCATTCTCCCCATCACTTTCAGGTACACCAATGAAACATAGTTTGGTCTTTTCACATAGCCCCATATTTCTTGGAGGCTTTGTTCATTCCTTTTTTTGCTTTTTTCTCTAATCTTGTCTTCACACTTTATTTCATACCTCAGCACACCACAGCTGCTCCACAAAAGTGTGGCCATACTGCTTCTTTAAGCAGGTCCCCGATGCCATTTCTCCTCACTGCGCAGAACCTCCTAACTGGGGCCTCCTGCCACACCCTTTGGTATTATCTGGCCTACAAAAATTTGAAAACTCCCTGGCACAGAACTCTGAGCATGAACAGTGGGCCACCATCTTTGCTGTCTGGGCAACTTAGCATTTCCAGCCTTCAGGCTTTGGAGAATCCAAGCCAACCAGGGGTAGAAGTGGTACCCCAGACAGCAGAGAAGTCCCACGAAAACATTGCCAGACTACTTTTTTAACTGAGTCCCTGAACCCATTCCTCATCACCAGGTGGAGCCTCCCAACCAGGGTCTCTGGCTACCCCCATCAATGTCCTCCAGCTGACAGAGATTTCAGGCCTACCTGGGACAGAGCTCCCAGGAGGGGCAGGCCACCATCTTTGCTGTTTGGGTGACTTAGCTGTTCCAACCTTTGGACTTCAGAGTATCCAAAGTGGCCAGGGTCTGAGTGGACCCTGAGTACAGCAAAGCTGCTATATAAAAACTTGGCCAGAATACTTTTATACGTAGGTCCCCAATCTCATTCCTCCTGATTGGGTGGGACCTCCTCGGGTCATCAGCCACCTCCTACAGGTTTTTTCAGGCCAGAAATAAGTCCATACCTCCTTGGGATGGAGCTCTCAGAGGAAGAGGCAGACTGCCATCTTTCCTGTTTTGCAGCCTTCATTGGTGATTCCTCTAGGTACTAAAAACTCTGAGGTGACTAGAGATTGGAGCAGACCCCTGGCATACCACAGTAGCCTGACAGAAAAATGGCCAGACTGTTAAAAAAATATCCAAAGGTTAGCAACCTCAAAGACTGAAGGCAGATAAGCCTACAAATATGAGAAAGAATCAGCACAAGAACACTGAAAATTCAAAAAGCCAGAGTGCCCTCTTTCCTTCAAATAACCACATCGCCTCTCCAGCAAGGGTTCAGAACTGAGCTGAGGCTGAGATGGCTGAAATGACAGGAATAGAATTCAGAATATGAATAGAAATGAAGTTCACTGAGCTAAAGGAGTGTGTTGTAAACCAGTGCAAGGAAGCTAAAAATTATGATAAAACATTGCAAGAGCTGACAGGCAAAATGGCCAGTACAGAGAATGTAACTGACCCAATAAAGCTGAAAAACAGATGACAAGAATTTTATAATGCAATCCTGAGTTTTAACAACAGAATAGACCAAGAGTGGAAAGAATCTCAGAGCAGAAGACTGCCTTCTGAAATAAGACAAACAGATAAGAGTAGAGAAAAAAGAATAAAACAGAATGAACAAAACCTCCAAGAAATATGGGATTATGTAAAGAGACTGAATCTGTGACTGGTATACCTGAAAGCGATGGGGAGAATAAAACCCATTTGGAAAACATATTTCAGGATATCATCCATGAGAACTTCCCCAGCCTACCTGGAGAGGCTAACATTCAAATTCAGACAATGCAGAGTGAGGACCCCAGTAAGATACTCCATGAGAATATCATCTCCAAGATACATAATCATCAGACTCTCAGAGGTGGAAATGAAAGAAAAAATTTTAAAGGCAGCTACAGAGAAAGGCCAGGTCACCTATAAAGGGAAGCCCATTAGACTAACAAAGGACCTCTCAGCTGAAATCTTACAAGCCAGAAGAGATTGGTGGCCAATATTCAACATTCTTAAAGAAAAGAAATTCCAACTCAGAATTTCATATCTGGCCAAACTAAGCTTCATAAGTGAAGGAGAAATAAGACCATTTTTTGACAAGCAAATACTGAGGGAATTTGTTACCACAAGATGTGCCTTACAAGAGCCCCTGAAGGAAGCACTAAATATGGAAAGGGAAAATTGTTACCAGCCACTACAAAAACACACTAAAGTACACAGACCAGTGACACTATAAAGCAACTGCATAAAAAAGTCTTTAAAATAACCAGCTAACATCATGAAGGCAGGATCAAAATCACATATATTAATACTAACCTTAAATGTAGGTGGGCTAAATGCCCCAATTAAAAGACACAGAGTTGCAAGCTTGATAAAGAACCAAGACCCATTGATATGCTGTCTTCAAGAGACCTATCTCACATGCAGTGACACACATAAACTCAAAATAAAGGGATGGAGGAAAATCGACCAAGCAAATGGGGGACAGAAAAAAGCAAGGGTTGCGATCCTATTTTCTGAAAAAATAGACTTTAAACCAACAAGATCATAAGAGACACGGGCATTACATAATGGTAAAGAGTTCAATTCAACAAGAAGATCTAACTATCCTAAGTATATATGTACCCAGATTCATAAAGCAAGTTTTTCAAGACCTTCAAAGATACAGACTCCCACACAATAACAGTGAGAGACTTTAACACCGCACTGACAATATAGACAGATCTTTGAGACAGAAAATTAACAAAGATACTCATGACCTGATCAAATGGACCTGATAGATATCTACAGAACTCTCCACTCAAAAACAATAGAATATACATTCTTCTTATTGACACAACATGGCACTTACTCTAAAATCAATCATATAATCGGAAGTAAAACACTCCGCAGCAAATATAAGAGAACTGAAATCATAACAAACAGTCTCTTGGACCACAAAACAATCAAATTAGAAATAAAGACTAAGAAATTCTCTCAAAAAGCCCTACTTGCAAACTGAATCCAGCAGCACATCAAAAAGCTAATTCACCACGATCAAGTAGGCTTCATCTCCAGGATGCAAGTGTGTTCAAAAAATCAATAAATGTGATTCATCACATAAACAGAACGAAAGACAAAAACCACATGATTATCTAAATAGAAGCAAAAAGGCTTTTTATAAAATTCAACACTCCTTCATGTTAAACACTCTCATTAAATTGCGTATGGAGGAACATCCCTCAAAATAATAACAGCCATATATGACAAACCCACAGCCAATATCATACTGAATGGTCAAATGCTGTAAGCATTCCCCTTGGAAACTGGCATAATCAAGGATGCCCTCTCACCACTCCTATTCAACATAGTGTTGGAAGTTCTGGCCAGGGAAATCAGGCAAGAGAAAGTAATAAAGGGCATCCAAATAGAAAGAGAGGAAGTCAAACTATCACTGTTTGCAGATGACATGATCCTATATCTGGAAAACTTCATAGACTCAGCTCAAAACCTTCTTAAGCTGATAAATAACTTCAGCAAAGTCTCAAAATACAAAATCAATGTACAAAAATCACTAGCATTCCCTTACACCAACAACATTCAAGCTGAGAGCCAAACCAGGAATGAACTCCCATGCACAACTGCCACCAAAAGAATAAAATACCTAGGAATAAAGCTAACAAGGGAGACGAAAGGCCTCTATAGGGAGACCTACAAAACATCATGCAGAAAAATCACAGATGACACACAAAAAAAATTCCATGCTCATAGATAGGAAGAATCAATATTGTGAAAATGGACATACTGCCCAAAGAAAATTATAGATTCAATGCTATTCCTATTTAACTACCATTGACATTCTTCACAGAACTAGAGAAAACTATTTTATAATTCACATGGAACTATAAAGGAGCCCAAATAGCCAAAGCAGTATTAAGCAAAAAGCACAAAGCTAGAGGCATCACACTACCCAACTTCAAACTATACTACAGGGCTGCAGTAAACAAAACAGCATGATACTGGCACAAAAACAGACACGCAGACCAATGGGACACAATAGAGGACCCAGAAATAAGACCACACACCTACAGCTATCTGATCTTCAACAAGCCCAACAAAAACAAGCAATGGGGAAAGGATTCCCTGTTCAATAGTGGTGCAAGGACAACTGGCTAGCTATATGCAGAAGATTGAAACTGGACCCCTTCTTTACACCATATACAAAAATTAACTCAAGATGGATAAAGAACTAAATGTAAAACCCAAAACTGTGAAAACCCTGGAAGAACAACCTAGGGAACACCATTCATAGGCATGGGCAAAGATTTCATGACGAAGATGCCAAAAGCAATGCAACAAAAGCTAAAATTGACAAATGGAATCTAATTAAATAGTTTCTGCACAGCAAAAGAAATTATCAGAGCGAACAGGCAACCTAAAGAATGGGAGAACATTTTTGCAAACTACCTATCTGACAAAGGTCTAACATCCAGAATTTACAAAGAACTTAAACAAATTTACAAGAAAAAAAAAAACCCATCAAAAAGTGGGCAATGGGCATGAAGAGATGCTTTTCAAAAGAAGATATACACGGGGCCAACAAGCATAAGAAAAAAATCTCAACATCACTGATCATTAGAGAAATGCAAATCAAAACCACAATGAGATACCATCTAATACCAGTCAGATAGCTATTATTAAAAACTACAGATGCTGGCAAAATTGTGGAGAAAATGTAATTCTTATATATTGTTGGGATTGTAAATTAGTTCAGCCATTGGAGAAGAGAGAGTGGAGATTCCTCAAAGACCTACAGACAGAAATACCATCCAACTCAGCAATCCCATTAATGGGTATATACCTGAAGGAATATAAATCATTCTATTACAAAGACACATGCATGCATATGTTCACTGCAGCACTATTCACAATAGCAAAGACATGGAATCAACCTAAATGATAGGCTGTATAAAGAAATCTTTATAGGCTGTATAAAGAATGATAGACTATATAAAGAAAATGTGGTTCGTATACACCATGGAATACTATGCAGCCATTAAAAAGCATGAAATCATGTCCTTTACAAGGACATGGATGGAGCTGGAGGCCACTATCCTTAGCAAACTAACACAGAACAGAAAACCAAATACCACATGTTCTCACCTATAAGTGGGACCTAAATTATGAGAACACATGGACATACAGGAAAACACACACTGGAGTCTTTCAGAAGGTGGAGGGTGGAAGGAAGGAGAGGATCAGGAAAAATAACTAATGGGTACTAGGCTAAATACCTGCATGATCAGATAATCTGTACAACAACAAACTCCCATGACACAAGTTTACCTATATAACAAATGTGCACTTGTACACCTGAACTTAAAATAAAAGTTAAGATAAAAGAATGCCACAGGAGGCTGGGCTCAGTGTCTCACTGTAATCCCAGTATTGTGGAAGGCCAAGGTAGCAAGATCACTTGAGGCCAGGCATTTGAGACTAGCCAGGGCAACAGGGAGACACCCCTGACTCTACTAAAAATTTTTAAAAATTAAAAATTAGCTGAGTGTGTTGGTGCACACCTGTAGTCCCAGCACTCAGGAGGCTGTGGTGGGAAGGTTGCTTGAACCCAGGAGTTTGAGACTGCAGTGAGCTATGATCACTGTACTCTGCTCTCCCGCCTGGGTGACAGAGTGAGACCCTGTCTCAGGAAAAAAAAAAAAGAAAAAAACACAGAAAAGAATAAAGAGATAGAAAATATAAAATTAAGAAATGAGAGTAAGGAGGATTAAAAAAAAGTGCCACCATCAGATAACAGGAATCCTCAAATGTGATAGAAAAAGCAAGAGAAAGATGTGAAAAAATATGGGCAGAAAGTTCTCAGAATTATTAATTAACCTAAGATCAAAAGAACCTCCACACAGTATTAAACAGAAGAGATAAGCATAAAACACACAAACACACACACACACCTTGATGCCACATATAGAACTGTAGGTATAACAGATAAAAAAATAAATAAATTTTAAAGCTTCTAGAATGAAGAAATCATTTAGTAAGAACAAGAATTAGATTGACATTAGACTTTTCAACAGCAACATTAGAAGAAAGACAACAATGAAGTAATATTTTTAAAGCACTGAAGGAAAAGAACTTTGAACCTAGAATTAAGTATATTAAATTGTCATTTAAATGTGAGGACACAATAAAATATTCTAACTTATATAATGCCCTAGAGGGCTTGCCAAAATAAAAAATAAAAAAGACCCAGAGCAAAGACACATTTGGAAGAAGTACTGAAATAGTAAGACAAATAAATCTAGGAGATACTGCAAGTGATATGGAAATCAAAGTTGATAAAGTATTCTAGTATGATTTTTTTATGAAAAGAGAAAGCATTTGAGAAGTGTCAATTAATTCAACCATTGTGGAAGACAGTGTGGCAATTCCTCAAGGATCTAGAACCAGAAATACCATTTGACCCAGCAATCCAATTACTGGGTATATATATACCCAAAGGATTATAAATCATTCTACTATAAAGACACGTGCACACATATGTTTATTGCAGCACTATTTACAATAGCAAAGACACGGAACCAACCCAAATGCAGATCAGTGATAGACTCGATAAAGAAATTGTGGCAAATATATACTATGGAAAACTATGCAGCCATAAAAAAGAATGAGTTCATGTCCTTTGCAGGGACATGGATGAAGCTGGAAACCATCATTCTCAGAAAACTAACACAGGAACAGAAAACCAAACACCACATGTTCTCACTCATAAGTGGGAGTTGAACAGTGAGAACACATGGACACAGGGAGGGGAACATCACACACCAGAGCCTGCTCGGCAGAGTCGGGGGCAAGGGGAAGGACAGCATTAGGACAAATACCTAATGCATACAGGGCTTAAAATCTAGATGACGGGTTGATGGGTGCAGCAAACCACCATGGCACATGTATACGTATGTAACAAACCTTCACGTTCTGCACATGTATTCCAGAACCTAAACTATAATAAAAAAAAAAAAGAAAGAAAAGAAAAAGGCAAAAAAAAAAAAAAAAGAAACAGAAGAAAAGCTAAGAGAAGAGAAAGGGAAAAACATCCATAATAATCAAAAACTAAAATTCTAGGAAAAATCAACATGATCAGAGGTAGAGAAGTGAAGATACTAAGAGAGAGAAAAGTTTGCCAGTATATTTGTTTTGTTAGAACAGAGAGTTAGAAAAAGAGAGGAAGAAGGAAGGCTGACTTTAAAAATCATAAATAAATACAAATATGACTCTTAAGGGCAACCACCACAAAATTAATATTAGAATTAGAAGAATATGAATATATCCAAGGAAAAGCAGGAATAAAAAATTTAAAAAAGAAAAATATAGTAAATGGAGAAAAATAAATACAGGTAATAGAACTAAGTTCTAACATAATAGTAATTTGAATATAAAATAATCAAACTCATTAATTAGAAGATAAAAACTTTCTAATTGTTTTAATCTAACAATATATTGATTACAAGATACATACTTAAAAACACAGAGAAAGTTTAGAAATAATAGGATGGAAAAGATATACTAGTGAAACATGAACCAAATGAAAGCTTGGTAGTGATCTTAACACCTAAGATCGGTTTTAAAGCTAAAAAAATTGAAAAGGAACAAATAAGAACATCACCTATTCATAAAAGGGGAAACAAAAAAAACAGATGGTAGAGCCAACATAAACATACTTGCATCTAATATAGCTTCAAGTATACAAAGCAACAGTTATCTAAATTGCAGGAAGAAAGATATTAATAAAAATGTTTGGTTTTGGTAGATTTATTAGAAATGAATATATCAAGCATAAGAAAATAGCAGAGATATCAAAATCCTCAATAACATAATTAACAAACTCTAGCAAGTATATAAGGAATACATATGGTAAATATGCCCCAATAAATAGAGAATATAATTTTTAACTCATCCTCATTAACAAAAGTAGACCACATATTGGATCATTAAAGCAATCTCAATAAATTACTAAAGAACAATATCAAACAGACTATGTTCTTCAATAATTAGCAAATAGAATTAGAAATTATCTACAAAAAGATAATTTAAATATCATATTTGGAAATGAAACCACATTTTATTAAACAGTTCTTGGGTTAAACAGGAAATAATAGAGGAAATTTAGAAATATTCAGGACTGAATAATTAAAATACCACAAAGTCTATGAGAGATTAGTAAAGCCATGCCTAGAAGAAAAAGTTATATAGTTCTAAATAAATTATCAGGAAATGGAAAAGATAGAAATAAACTACCTAAGCATGCAACTAAATAAATTGGGGGAAAAGAGTCTTAAAGCAAGCACAAAGAAATAGAAAGTAGGGAAATATTAACAGTAAGGGCAGAAATCAATGAAATAAAGAACATAGCAACAGTAACAGAAGGTTAACAACTTAAGAGGTGTTTTGTTTGCTTCCTACTAAAAATAAGATACAAAGGCATCTGACAAGACTGATTTTCACACAAAAGAAAAATTACATGCCATTCCAATAAAGAAAGGAAGGAAGGAAGGAAGGAATTAAGAGAAGAAACAGCTGTTAATATATTTGAAAACGTTGATAAAACAAATAAAAGCCTAAAACAATTTTTAAAGACAAAAAAAAGATTTTGGGACTTTAAAGAAACCAGCAAATATTTAAAAGAGCTAGAAAGGAAATTCAATGACTTTCCGGCCCCAAAACTAGCCAGATAGTTTATGGGAGAGTTCTATAAAATTTTCAAGGAATGATGAATTCCAATCTTAAACACTGTTTCTAAAAATAGAAAGAGGTGAAAGCTGCCAAGATTATTTTATGATAAAAATATAATCTTGATTCTAAAACCAGATAAACACAATATAAGAGGGGAAATTTTTAGAGCCATTTCACTTATTAATTTAGATGAAAATATACTAAACAAAATGATAGAAAATAGAATTGACAATGACGTGTGGGTGGGTATGTGTAACAAGCTCAAGGGGTGTTATCAAGAAATGTATCAAAAATCTAATGACATAATTTACTACATTCAGGATAAAGAAAAATTATATAGTAATTATAAATTGTATATAATAATAACAATTGGTACAGAAGGAACAGCTGATAAGGTTTCACACCTATGAAGGATGATGCATTCCATCTTCACTACTATTTTTAACTTAGTACAAGAGATCAATGTTACAAGCAAAGTAAAAGAAAAGAAAGATAAGGATTGGAAAGCCAGTGATTAAATTGTCTTCTAGGTAGATATGATCATCTGTCTAGAAGAACCAACACAATTGCCAGATACAAGATCAATCTTAAAAATAAAAATAATTTCTCTGTGCTAACAAAACTCAACAAGAAAATGTTATTTTGAAAAAAGAAAAATACCAATCACAGTATCAACAAACTAGATACTACAAAGTATCTAGAAGTTAACCTCACCAAAAGTACACAAGACCTCTGTAAAGAAAATGTAAAACTAATAAAGAACATAGAAGAGAATAATACAGATGTCATAAATAAATTGAGAAGGCCCATGCCTTTGGATAGAGGAATGTAATAGTCTAAAGATGTTGATTATCTATAAATTAATACATAAATTAAGGCAACTGAATTAAAATCTTAAGTCAAATTTCTGTGAAACGTGATAGGCATACTCTAACATGTATATGAAAAAAATTACCAATAGATAAAGTCATGATTAAAACAAAAGACTAAATGGAACAGACTTGCTCTGCAAAATATTGTTAGAAGATGACAGATTTTTAAAATTCCCTGTGTTATTAATATAAAAACAGGTATATAGACCAAAGAAACTGTCAGAGATCTATGACATTATAGGAGAATGTATAAGAAAGTAGTACTATAAATCAATGAGGAAAGAATTCGCCATTTTGGCAGAAATTGACTCAGTAGAGAAAAATAACTGAATCCCTAATTAACACCACATAGAAGAAATATAGCAAAATATCTTTGTAATATAGGAATGTAGAACTTCCTAAGTAAAAATTTTAAGTGTTAATCCTAAAACAATAACTCAATGAAGTTTATGGCAGCAAAATTTAATATTTCTGCACATTAAACACCACAAAGTCAGTTAGAAGACAGATATTTTCAATGTTTAAAACTACAAGCAATTAATATCTAGAATATGGAAGAAGTGCAAATTAACATCAAGAGGAGAGCATCTCTATTAGAAAAATGGGCAACTAATATAAACAGACAATTCCTAGAAGAGGAAATCCAAAACCTGAGAAGCATATCAAGAGACACTCAAACTCATCAATAGTCAGAAAAAATGGAAATGAAAACAACATTAAGATTTCACTCTACACCAATTAGACTGGCAAGAATTAGAAAACTGGATAATGCCAAGTGTTGAGGGAAGGAATTAGTTATATTGGAATTCCCATGCATTGCTGATTGTAATACAGGCTAATGCCATTATCAGGGGAAACAGCCTTGCACTACTTACACATACTAAATGCACACACTTTACAACCTAGCAAGTCTGTTCCTAGATTATATATCTTAAAAAAATTTCATACAAGTCCAAAAGGAGACGCATTCAAAAGAACAAATAGACAAATGGGATTACATTAAATGAAAAAGCCTCTGCACAGCAAAGGAAATAACAGGGTCCAGAGGACCCCTACAGATTGGGAGAAAATATTTGCAAGCCATACAACTAGAAAAGAGCTAATATCCAAAATAAGAAAAGGAGCTCAAATAATTCAATAGCAAAAACAAAGAATTTTTAAACCCAACTTAAAAATGGGCAAGGACCTTGTATTAGTCCATTCTGACACTGCTATGAAGAAATAACTGAGACTGGGTAATTTATGAAGAAAAGAGGTTTAATTGGCTTACAGTTCCGCAGGGCTGGGGAGGCCTCAGGAAACTTAAAATTGTGGTGGAAGGGGAAGCAAACACGTCCTTCTTCTCATGGTGGCAGGAAGCGGAAGAATGAGTGCCCAGCGAAGGGGGAAGCCCCTTATAAAACCATCAGATCTGTGAAAACTAACTCACTATCTGGAGAACAGGATAGGAGAAACTGCCCCCATGATTCAATTAGCTCCACCTGGTCCCTCCTACAACCAGGTGGAGATAACAAGTGTTAGCAAGGATGTGGAGAAAAGGGAACACTTATACACCTGGTAGAAATGTAAATTAGTAGAGCCATTATGAAAAAAACGTATGAAGCATTCTCAAAAAACTAAAAATAGAATTACCATATGATCTAGCTATCTCACTTCTGGATATTTACCCAAAAGACTTGAAATCGGTTTGTCGAAGAAATGTTTGCATTTCCACATTCATTGCAGCACTGTTTACAATAGCCAAGTTATGGAATGAGCCTAAGTGTCCATCAACAGATGAATGCATAAAGAAAATGTGGTAGCATATATATATACATCATGGAATACTACTCAGCCTTAAAAAAGGAAATTCTTTCATTTGCCACAACATGGGTGGAGTTGGAGAACATTATGCTGTATGTAAAATAAGCCAGGCACAGAAAGACAAATACTGCATGTACTTATGCAGATGTAAAACAACTGAGCCCATACAATGAGAAAGTAGAATGGTGGTTACAGAGGCTGGAGGGTGGGAGCATAAGGAAATGGTGGTCAAAGGATACAAAATCTCAGACAGGAGGATTTTTTTTTTTTTTAGTTCTATTGCACAGCATGGTGAATATAGTTAATAATGGAGTATTAAACATTTCAAAATTTCTAAGAGAGTTAATTTCAAACATTCACATCACATAAAATGTTAAGTATCTGAGTGATGGATATGTCAACTAGTTTGACTTAATTATTCCACATTGTATTCATAAATCATTACATCATTTTGAACCCCATAAATTCATGCAAATGTAAATTATCAATGTACAATTTTTTTAAAGGAGGATCTACTGGAGGTGTTTGAAGGCTGGTAGGATTGTATAAAAGACCATTGGTCTGCTCAGTTAGGCAGATTTTAGTTAGAAGTGAGACATTTCAGTAATATTTTAGTTTTTAGTGCCAGTGGGAAGCAATATGTTGATTTTGGAATCTGGGTCTGAGACACAGGGATTTAAGATTCTGGGCTGCAGAAGTCAGCTTAGGGAAGATAGGTGTGGGGGAGGAGAAACCGAACAGGCCTTAATCCCTTACGATTCCTACTTTACAGTGTTTCAGCAAATATTTTGCAAAAGGGTTTTCTGGATGAACTTCAAATTGCAAGAGGTTCCATTTGGTGGCTTGAAGAGCTGTGCAAATGATTTTTTTTTAAGGAAATGAACATTGTTTCAGCTGACATTTAAACCTCTATTCTCTTTTACTAGCCTGTCACATTGCTTCATATGTTTTGGTCAGACACACTTTCCAGAAGAAGAAAGAGATATTTATAGGATTGTAGAACTGTGGTATGGAATCCTGGTATCTGTCATTTTTCGCTTATATAAAAATTCTATTAATAGAACCCAGAGCCCTGACCAGCTTCTGTCTCTCTTATGGATTTGGTATCTCCCATAGAAGTAGCAATTTAAAATATCAACAGAGTCTAAATGAGAATGACCCTACCTAGTGATCTTTTCAACTATATCTTCTCTTATTGGCTGGAGTCTGAGACACTGTAAACCCAAGGATCGTGTAAAACAGTTTGGGTTCTTTATTTCATTCCATTGCTCACAGAAGTACATTTGAATTTTTCAGGCCATATGACTATATTTTTGGATCTATAAACACAGTCTGCATAACAAATAGTTCTTTAATGAACTTACTTGATGTAATCATTGGTGTTGAGTTGGATTATGAATATACAAACCCAAGGTTTTCCATCCCTGCACTAGTCTTGAACTTTGCCTTGCTGAAGTGTGAATGTGCGTGGCATGAATGCGTGTGTAACAATATGTGGAATAAGATTCTGCCTCTCAACCATTGTCTCAACTGCTTGCCTGCCACCCCTACCTCTCAACCATCTATATAAGCAGAAGACTGAGGGATCTCTTTTGGGCACATAGTAGATAGAGTTGGTAGGATGTCTCAATCCTTCTGTTACATTAGGATCATGTGACTAGTGGTAGGCCGTGTGTCACTTCTAGGCCAGAGTGGCAAATTGACAATTACCAAGCCAATGCCGTCAGTCACCATTCAAATGGTGGCTTCTTTTTTTTTTTTTTTTTTTTGAGACAGAGTCTCGCTCTGTCTCCCAAGCTGGAGTGCAGTGGCGTAATCTCAGCTCACTCCAAGCTCCGCCTCCTGGGTTCATGCCATTCTCCCACCTCAGCCTCCCGAGTAGCTGGGACTACAGGCGCCCGCCACCATGCCCAGCTAATTTTTTGTATTTTTAGTAGAGATGGGGTTTTACTGTGTTAGCCAGGATGGTCTCGATCTCCTGACCTCATGATCCGCCCGCCTCGGCCTCCCAAAGTGCTAGGATTACAGGCATGAGCCACCACGCCCGGCCTCAAATCGTGGCTTCTATGTGAGCAATAATGAGTAGAGCCTCCCTACCAACTAGTGATAGAGAAGTAACTTAAGAATTTTTCTTTGTTTTTTTAAACCCCTGAGATTTAGGAGGTTTTGTTTTTGTTTTGTTTTGTTTTGTTTTTTTGTGGTTTTCTTTTTTATTATTATTATTATTATTATTATACTTCAGGTTTTATGGTACATGTGCGCAATGTGCAGGTAAGTTACATATGTATACATGTGCCATGCTGGTGCGCTGCACCCACTAACTCATCATCTAGCATTAGGTATATCTCCCAATGCTATCCCTCTCCCCTCCCCCCACCCCACAACAGTCCCCGAAGTGTGATGTTCCCCTTCCTGTGTCCATGTGTTCTCATTGTTCAATTCCCACCTATGAGTGAGAATATGCGGTGTTTGGTTTTTTGTTCTTGCGATAGTTTACTGAGAATGATGATTTCCAATTTCATCCATGTCCCTACAAAGGACAAGAACTCATCATTTTTTATGGCTGCATAGTATTCCATGGTGTATATGTGCCACATTTTCTTAATCCAGTCTATCATTGTTGGACATTTGGGTTGGTTCCAAGTCTTTTCTATTGTGAATAATGCCGCAATAAACATACGTGTGCATGTGTCTTTATAGCAGCATGATTTATAGTCCTTTGGGTATATACCCAGTAATGGGATGGCTGGGTCAAATGGTATTTCTAGTTCTACATCCCTGAGGAATCGCCACACTGATTTCCACAATGGTTGAGCTAGTTTACAGTCCCACCAACAGTGTAAAAGTGTTCCTATTTCTCCACATCCTCTCCAGCACCTGTTGTTTCCTGACTTTTTAATGATTGCCATTCTAACTGGTGTGATCAATGGAACAGAACAGAGCCGTCAGAAATAATGCCACATATCTACAACTATCTGATCTTTGACAAACCTGACAAAAACAAGAAATGGGGAAAGCATTCCCTATTTAATAAATGGTGCTGGGAAAACTGGCTAGCCATATGTAGAAAGCTGAAACTGGATCCCTTCCTTACACCTTATACAAAAATCAATTCAAGATGGATTAAATACTTGAATGTTAGACCTAAAACCATAAAAACCCTAGAAGAAAACCTAGGCATTACCATTCAGGACATAGGCATGGGCAAGGACTTCATGTCGAAAACACCAAAAGCAATGGCAACAAAAGCCAAAATTGACAAATGGGATCTAATTAAACTAAAGAGCTTCTGCATAGCAAAGGAAACTACCAGCAGAGTGAACAGGCAACCTACAAAATGGGAGAAAATTTTCACAACCTACTCATCTGACAAAGGGCTAACATCCTGAATCTACAATGAACCCCAACAAATTTACAAGAAACAAACAAACAACCCCATCAAAAAGTGGGCGAAGGGCATGAACAGACACTTCTCAAAAGAAGACTTTTATGCAGCCAAAAAACACATGAAAAAATGCTCACCATCACTGGCCATCAGAGAAATGCAAATCAAAACCACAATGAGATACCATCTCACACCAGTTAGAATGGAAGGTTTTGTTACCACAACAGGAATTAGAGGGAATACAATGTTTTTTTTATCCTTCCCATCAACTTAGGTCCTTGTCATCATCCTCGAAGCCAAATGTAAGGGCAGCAAAAATGGACAATGGCCTCTCTTCCTCTATTGAGTATTTGATTGGGTGATGGATGTGATGCCTGTTTGAGCAAATGAAAAATTAATGGAAGGAAGACAGCAAGGCAGAGAGGGGATAGTAGATCAGTTGACTAAACATTCACTGTTTTTCGTATCAAAAATATGAGTGATTCTGGTAGACAAAAGAAAAACCTTGTGAATCATCCAGGTTAATTCTACCCCAAGTGCAGTTCATCAAGACCATTGCATAAGCAAATGTCCACCTGGGAGGCCAGTCTGCCCTTTATACAGGCGCTCCCAATTCCTGTAAAGGATTTACTGGGACCCTGTCTTCCATACACGCACAGCACCTTATTTGGCAACAGCTGAATTTGAGATACTTGTCCCTTTGTTAATCTCTGTCCCTCTTCCCAACATGCTGAAGGATAAAAAAAAAATGCAGAAGAGAAGAGGAAAGGAGAGAGACACTGCTTTTTCTTCACTGCAGATCAGTAGCCACAGTGAATCCCAGAAGTGGGCTAGAACATTAGATAAGGCTGTTACTGGACTTAATATCTGCAGGTGACCAGAAAGCTCTGATAAAACATTCATGATACTATTATAAGACAGTAAAGCTAGATCCGACAAAATATGGTTGAAGGCAGTGATCAGAGAGAGAAAAATTGTTTTATGCTTGCACTGCACTGAGATGGAAATGTTCACAAAAATAGTTACATATCTAACTAAAAATAATGATTAATTTTTTCTAAAGCACTCAGGAACTCATACATCCAAATGAGTGTTGTCATTCAAAGAAATCTCCAAGGCTACACTTTTCATACAGTAATGCTTTCATTGCTCAAAACATTTTTGGAATTGCCTTTAGAGTCAGTTTATGAGCCAAAAAATAAAATATCTCTTTATAGTCCCAGCTCAGCCTTCCTTGGATTACTGCTTTATTTGCCCTCCTTCCCTCTCTCCTAGCTTTATTTAGCCTAATTCCACACTCCTCCCTCTCATTCTATCAAATAAGGCAAGCGAACTTCATGCTTGCTGTGTGCATCGAGGGACATAAGGGGTTGGGAAGACAAAAAGAGGAAGCAGCCCATTTGGATGTTGCCCACTGAAAAGCTGTAAATTGCTATCAAGGGTATTGCTGATTGACCATCACAAATGTGATCCCCCAAAGTTGAATCCCATTGAATTTACAAAACCATTGGGGGCTATAAACAAAAGTCTTATTAAATGTTAAAAGATTCAAGTTATACAAAATATGTTCTCTGACCATAATGGAATTAAATTATAAGTCAATAACAGAAAGATATATAGAAAATATCCCCAAACATTCAGATACTAAATAACACAGTTCTAAATATCTCATGGTCAAATGAGAGATCAAAAGGAAAATTAGGACACTATTTTGAACTGAATGAAAATGAAAATACACATACTGAATTTGTGGGATGCTGCTAATAAGAGTAAATTAAGCCCAAAGTAAGCAGAAGAAAGGAAATAATAAAGATCAAAATGGAAATCAATGAAATAGAAAACAAGAAAACAATAGGTAAAAGCAATGAAACCAAAAGCTGCTTCTTTGAAAAGATCAATAAAATTGATAAACCTCTAGCAACACTGATCAGGAAAAACAACAGCAAGAAAACACTAATTATCAATAGTGGGTATAAGAGTTGACATCATTACAGATTGTACAGATATTAAAAGTATAATAAGGGAATATTATGAACAGCTTTGTGCTTATAAATTAGAAAACTTAGATAAAGAGAACAAATCTCTTGAAAGACACAAACTATAATTCTCACTCAATAATATGTAACCTGAATAGATTTATTTCTATTAAAGAAATTAAGCTTATACTTAAAAACCTTCCCACAAAGCAAACTCCGGTTGAGATAGTTCCACTGGTAAATTCTAACAAACATTAGAGGAAATAATATTAATTCTATACAAATTCCTCCAAAAAATTATAGAGGAGAAAATACTTCTCAAGTCAGCCTATAAGACCAATATTTTCTTTATACAGAAACAAAGACATTGTCAGAAAACACAACTCCAAACCAATATCCCTCATTTACATAGATGCTACATTCCTAAACAATATCTTAAGAAATCAAGAAACTATAGAAAAGATAATATATCATGACCTAGTAGAATTTATCCTTGGAATGTGACATTGATTTAACATTAAAAAAATCGATCACTACAACTCACCATTGAAGTTAACAAAAGAACAACCACGTGATCATCATCATTAGGGAAATAAAAGAGAAAGAAAAATCAAAGAGACATAATCCTAGGATTTTGGCCTGAAAATGTGACAGGTGTCACAGAAAATTCCAGAAGAACAAAAGAGATGCCAGCCATTTGGGTTTGATATTCAGGAAATTCTTTGTTGACTTTTTCATAACAGTTTCAGTAGAAAGATGGGGATAACAGATTTTCCAAGGCTGATGAATAAAGAGGAGTAAGTATCACTCATGACTAAAAGATTGCTGTTATTTCTAATCAACCCTCAACCCCAACCACAACCCTTGATAGAGTAGAGGAATATTTCACCCCACTTCCCATCTGGATATAAACCACAACAGATGAATATTTTGCATCTTTGGCCAATGTTAATTCAGACTTGGTCTTACATAAACCCCAACCTTACTTAGAAAGTATGTAATCTGAAATACACTGAAGAATTTCCTAGCTCCTAACTGTCATTTGGAACATAGAAATTAGGGGGAAATAAAATACAGTAAAACAATAGATGCTTTAGACCAAATTGGCAAATTTAGAAATAAATAAATCACCAGGAGTACATGGGACCCACCCAAGGGTCTGAAAGAACTCAAGGACGAAATTGTGAAGCTGTTGGCCAAATTGTAACCTTGGAGTTACAAATAGCCACATGCCACCATAGTAGCTGATTGCCAGAGCAACTGCTCTCTATGAAAAGGGCTGCAGAGACCTGAGAACCACAGAAAATAGGTCTAACTTCCAACCCCAGTATGTTGTTAAAAACTACAATGAAGTGGAATCCAACTACAATATCTTGTTTAGAGTGTGTTCCTCACCCTCAGAGGTAGCAGAAGCTAGAAGAACCACTCTGATGTTTATTTCGCCCCTATTGAGATTGTAAGCACCACACCCCGATTAATTCTCATCTGCAAAATGGGAATAATGTATACTTTACTCACTTCAAAAAAGTGTTGGGAGATTGAGAGGAGGTGATAGAGATTCTTCCACTTTATGTTAAAGAAATTAAGCCTAAACAAATCTATGGCATTCATGTATTAAGGAGAATAATACCAATAATAATAACAATAATTCTCTTCTACTAAATGCCTACAGGAAAGAGGATAAATCTCCAGTGATTGTTCTTCCATTACAACCTTGCCAGCTTCTTCCTATCCTGAGGATAACACTCAGGTTTTCTGGGGCTACTGAGTAAAGATAAGTAAATGTTACTCATGAGTAACAGGTCGCTGGCTTTGAATCCTTCTTTTCTCCACTGAACTCACAAATGTGCGTACTTACACTTTAATAAATTTGTTAACTCTTATCAGTTCTCTACCACAATGCCCCTAGAATCCATTCTTCATTTCATTCCCCCACAACACTGACCTAATTCAGCTTCTGTTATCTCTATCATTCTCTGAATATTTACTGAGAGTTTTCTATGTGCCAGGTGTCATGCAAGATACTGAGAAGATGATGGTGAATAAGACATGAGTCTTGCTCAAAAGTTTCTCAGACTCAAGTGCTGTTGGTGGAGATTTTCCGTGTAAAGGAGATCACATTATGTGGCACATTTAATACAGAGAGTTAAGTTTGACAAAGATAATAAGAGGGTATTGATAGAAGAGGTTGTTGATAAGGATGGAGGTTTTATGAGAGATGAGGCATGTAGTCCAATATAAGGTGGTCGAGAGAAGCCTCCTGGTGAAGAAGATTCTTTAAGCTAAATCTTCAAAGTGAAGGCTGTAGGGCCATTGCTGTGTAGAGGAGAGGGGAAGGTGTATAGGAAACAAAGAATTCTAGTCAGAAGCTGCGAAGAATGTTTGGGAAATTATAAGCATCTCAGGATAATTGGAACATGATTTGTTAAGGAAGGGGCAGAAGTCTGGAGAGGGAGGCTGGAGCCAGATGTTTGATGGTCCTGTAAACTGTGTTAAAGCAATTTCACTTTAGGATGAAGATGATGTGGTGCCGTGTGAAGGGTTTTATGCATAAAGGTGACACAAGTTGTTTTTTAGCAAAACTTTCCTGTCAGAACCCAGCCCCACATCTCTGGTGTGTAGCCTCAAAATCTCAGAGCATGTGACACCCATCCATCCTTGTCTCTGCACAGAGATCACAGACCCAGCCTCACTTTCATCCTGTGGGGCCAAGCAGCACCTCACCACTCAAACTAGAAGACTGTTGGGACCTCTTACCTTGGCAAACAGCCACATGACTCTCTTCTCCAGCTGAGGTCCTACTAATGATCATCCTTTTCTTTTTCCTGATTCCTAAATAACTTTGTGTTTCTTCCTCCCTGATCCAAGTGCTAGCATCACACTTCTCCGAAGCCCTTGCCCTATGCTCTCTAGAGTCTCAATTCCTTGATTAACAAATTCCCTTATACCCTGAATGTCTTCACTGAGGATCTTCTTACTCCCTGATCTTAATGTGGTTGTCCCAAAAACCTAATTCTCTTGCAACCATCTCAAGTGGTCCTGTTACTCACATCATTCGAAACTGAAAGGCATTCAGAATTGAAAGTCAGGCCCCAAATCCTCTTACCTCCAGCTCCCAGACCATTATTTCACCCTCTTAAAAAACAACCCCAAGTCCCTTTCCCTGCAGCATGCGCAGTCCTCCTCAGCTTTGTCACCTACTGCCCTCATGGACATCATTTCTCATTTGCTGATACCTTTGGGATCCTCACCAAGTTCTGCCACTATCCTGAGGGTTCCAAACACTCTTTGACTTTCTCAACTGCAAAGAACTTCTCCATCCAGAGACCTTGTGTTCACCAGAAATTGTTTCACCCCCAAAGAGTGAACTATCTAATCACAAAAAAATCCATCATTCCAGTATCCTCACTCAATTACACCTATAAAACCAGTTCTCCCTGCTCACTGGGATTTACAGTCCATTGACCTCTCTAACCTCTCCTCCCTCCATCCCCTAAGCCCATATGCATCTTATGCACCATAATGCATTACTGAGTCATGTTTTTGCTGATATGCTATATTGAGTCTTTATGGGACCAATTCACTCAGCACTTCCATTCTCAGAAATCTCTGTCCTGCGCTAAGTGAGATACCCATGTATTGTCAAAAACAACTCCTGACCAGTTTCTTCATATTCCAAGACTCTTCCCACTCTAAAAATTATAGTACATCACTTCCTAATTCGTCTTCTAAAGCTGAGTTATGATCACCCTACTAACCTGATCTCAAATCTTTAAGCGATGCCCACTGCTTATCAAAACAACAGCATCTATCTGAGATCATGTGCTTGTATCTCCTTCTGATGATAGAGCCATTTCCTATGCATAGCCAGATCCCACATCTCCCTCTGCCCTTGACACTCTGAGCTGAATACATGCCACTCAAAAGGGAAGACTCCCCTTCCCCCTTCACCCACATACCCTCTGGCATCATGATGCAAATTTATATTACTTTATTCCAGAACAACCTACAACTAACCTCTCTGTTCTTACCTCACTCTCCTCCTGCCCATGTTTAGTATCCCCTAATCACCCTGACCTCACTTCCCAGCCAAGTTCCAATAACACATATATTTCTCTTCCTTGATTTCCTTCACCTCCCACACCCATCCCAATCTCTACCCTCCAATGAGGATTTCCAGTAACATGTAACTATTAGGCCTGCCTTGTGAAATGCATCAGAGATTTGGCCTTGAATTATAGTTGTAACACTCATTTCTCTAGCTTAGTGCCGTGCCTCCCCAAGGTCTTTTCAGTGACTTCTGGGAAAACTCAGGACCTTCCACACCCATGTTGCAGCCAGTGCTTTCTCTCCTTGGCTGCTCCAATCCCACCCACAGTGCACCACCATGTGCTTGCATTTCCTCACAATGATAGAACCAGTTCCTGTGGATAGCCCCACCCTGCCTCTCCTTCTGCCAGTACCACTCAGCTGAAGCCACACTACTCAAGAGGGAAGATTTCCCTTCACCCACACACCCTCTGGGACCATGATCCAAATTTATATTCCTAAAAGAGAGCTTCTGGGTATTCCCAAAATCTCACAGAGGGTTTGTGTGAAATCCACATTTTGAGTTTCTGCCTGAAGCCTCTCTTCCTAAGAATCAGAGGTAAAGCCATGGAGACTGACTGGCAGAGAAAATCTCCGAGAAAAATGAAGTGTTTTTCTCTGAATTCCTTTCTACTCCCCCTTTCCTTATCTCTGTCATCCACATTCCCCTCCTGGAGTTCCATTGCAGGCCCAATCAATAAAGGGCTTTTGTTTCACAGTGAAGCTTTCTGTGCAGTTTGGTAGTGAACACAAGTCAGTAATTCAAAGCCTGGTCCCAACACTGGTGACCTTGAGAAGCCACTGCTCTTCTGAGTGGCATATCTCATAGGGCTCCTCTATACCAGAGCTGTTGTGAGAGCTGTTCAAGATGAAACAGCTGGGAAAGTGCTATGAATTGCCAAGCATTACATACGTGCAAGCTCCTCAAGGGCAGAGATCTTGGCTGTGTCACCTAGAGAAAATTAATTAACCTTCCAAACCTCAGGTTCTCAATCTATAAGATGGGGCTGATATGGATCATCTCATAGAGCTTACATAGAGAAGTAAATGATGTATGGATAATGCCTAATAGTTACACGTTACTGGAAAGTAGTCATACATTCCAGTGTCACCACAGTGGCGATGGTGATGGTGATATTCCATGAAAGAAGATAATGATGATGTCTCTGTTTTGAAAACTGAAGTTATCATCCTGCTTATATAAAAGTCCAGCTGTACTTTCATTGATGTGGTGATCTTATCCCAAAACACAAAGTACCAATTACACTAGAAATTCTCCAAATAGTTTCCTGCTTGCTTATAAAACATCTGAAGATTTTCTACTAAAGGAGTTTTTAAATTTTTCTATATTAGGATGTTATCCAATAACCATAAAATATCATTATTTGTAATGGCATATATAATTTGAATGTTTCAAAATCTATTTAAGATACTACAAAAATTCTACTGCTATAAAAATATATTTGCAATGTTGGCATATTATATAGACATACTTTTATAACACCAGTTTAATTGTTCAGAGCCAAGTTTAACTCCTTTTTTGTCTGGTATATTTTTGCCCAAGACTTAATCTGGAGCCAAACAGTCCAATATAAGAAGAGCAAAAAAGTCACCATGTGGTAATTTTATATTTTCAGCACATTGTGTCTGGCCATACATTTTTAATATCATAAAATTGACTTGTTCTGTAATATTTTGATTGGAGATTTATGCACACTGTTGCCACATTCTTTAAACAGATGTGCAGTAAATTTGATGAGAAAAATAATTCCTTTCTCCTGAAACTAGGACACTTACTCATTTAAATAATATAGAACAACAACAGTCACTGTGGATGTTTTAGAAACATAGGATGTTCTACAAAGTAAAAGCCCTCAAAACGTGCAGTCACAGTCTTATTCCCAATTAATTGCAGACTTCAAAACTCCTAACTGGTGTACTACTGTATTTCTCATGATGGTCGCTCCTATCCACATTGTCCCCTGTGCAGTAGCAACACAAAACGTCATGAACCAAGGAGAAGATGGGCCTTTTTGTCAGAAACTGCAGCCCCATGGATGGGGTTTAAGGTGACTCTGTGTCAAGGACCTAATTACAGCCATTCTTAGAGGTTGCACAGAAAAGTAGAGAAAGCCCTGGCTTTAGAATGATATGTCCTGCATTCCAGTCCCAGTTCTAGAACTTACCACCTGTGGAACTCCTTTCTGCTTCAGTTTCCTCATCCGTAAAGTCAGGATAATAAAACCTACTTTGCACGGAGGTTGTAAAAGTTGCATAAAATCTTCCCTAATGTCTAAAACAGTAAATGGCACACAATAGATTGCAAGTTGTATTTAGAATACGTATGTATTTTGTTATAACTCTTATCTTGCTGATGGGGAGATATATCCTTGGTCTAAACGGGCTCCAGGAGATAAGGTGAAAAGATTTTTATAAATCCACAACAGTTACTAGAAAAAAAACAAAAACAAAAACCCAATACCCATTCCTTAATGGTAATAGATCTTATATGCAAAATAACAATCACATGAAAAGCCTCCTCAAATCTAACTTCTTCGAGAAGTTTTCTTGAAAGTTATGGATATCAATGACTTTTACATATCATTTTGAACAACCTCCCTAATTCCAGAAACCATGTACTCTAAAGCATCTGAAATAATTTACACATTTTGTGTAACGTTTTTGTTCAATGTTCTATCATTATTAATCCACAAATAGTCTCAAATGTCATTTAAATAAGTGGTTTCCAACTTTTTCCCAGCTGAAGCCCTTACTAAATTATTTTCGCTAATATCCAAAGAGACCGATTTGAGTTCTTCCTCGCCTGGGTAAGATGCTAATGAATACTAGCAAAAGCCAAATGTCAAAACACCAAAGGGAAACCAGGGTATTTAGATTGTCTGCTAAGGATAAATAATTAAACAGAAACTACATTTTAATTTCATACATTACTTGGCCTTGGCAAACTTTACATTTGGAGTCACTCTCAATAAAACCTCCCCTTACCTCATGCACCCCTCCAGCTATCACTCCATTTTCCTCCCTACTTATACCAGAACTTCTCTAAAGGGTTTTCTTTATCATTTTCACTTTCTCCGTCCCTTTCTTTCTTGAACCCACGTCAATCAATCTACGTGCCCAGTAAATATTTCACTGAAATTGCTTTTGTCTAAATCACAGATGACTTTCACATCAACAAATTAAGTGATTAAATTATTGTCTTTCTTTTATATTTAGAATTTCTCAGGAAATATTTAGAGGATTAAAAAGTATAAATGATTCAGTATTATCTTTGCACCTACCACCAAGCTTAAAAAGCAAAAATATTACCAATGCAATTGAATGTTTCTGTGTATTGTTCTCAGATTGCCTCCCCTCCCCCATTCTTGAAGTAACTAGAATCCTGAATTTCTTACTTTTCATTCCCATATATTCCTTTATATTTTTACTATGTAGATTCCTCTAAACAATATAGGTTTGTTTTATATGCTTTAAGACTTTATAAATGGTATTCAACTGCATATATTCTTCAACTTTTCACTTACTATAATGTATATGGGATACACCCATGTTACTCCAGCTCATTCATTTTCTCAGCTGAATAGAATTCCATTGTACAAACACAGTATAATTTACCCATTCTCTTGTTGATAGACATTTTGGGATGCTTCCAATATTTTTCTAAAAATAAACAGTGCTTCTATGAGGACTCTTACATTCATCCCAATAGTAAATTCTTAGTGCTCACCTTCGTTGGCCTCCTGGGGACATCTGATACAGGTGATCACTCCATCTTTAAAATGGAGTTTTAACTTGACTCCAGAAACACGGCATTCTTATTTTCTTCCAACATCACTGCCACTTCTCAGTCTCCTCTGACAGCTCCTCCTCTTCCAAATCTCTAAACGTTGGTGTGCCCCAGGATGGAGGTTTTGAAAAGTCTCTCTTTTCCTCTCTCTCTCCCACTCCCTAAATAACCCCATCCACTTCTATGGCTTTAAATACCACTGTTTGCTGATGGTTCCAAAATATGTGTATCATTAGCTCTGCCCTCCCCCTTGGTCTTCAGGCTTCTCTATCAAACTTCCTATTCAATATCTCCACTGGGATGTCTAAATTTAACACAACCAGCATTGAATGATTTCCACAGCTGCCCAAAGCTTTTTCCTCTCCAAGTCCCCCTCATTTCATTGAGTTGAATCATTCAATTTGTTGCTCCGGATAAAAGAAAAAGCCTTCTCTATTTATCCTGTATCTTTATACTACTTCAAACACTTCAAATCCATTCAAAAATCCTGTGACATCTACCTTCAAATATATTTCAAATTAAACCACTTCTCATCACCTCGACCTCCACCAAGCCACTACAGTCACTCATCCAAATTATGTAGTAGCTTCCTAACTGGCCTTCCTACTTTCACTCTTCTCCCCCTACAAGCTACATTCCACAAAGCAGCCCAAGAAATCTGTTAGAAAAGTAAAGCATATAAATCATACCATGTTTTTCCTCTGCTCAGAACTCTCCAGAAGCTTCCCAAATCACTCACAGTATGATCCATGCCCTTCCCCTACCCTGTGAAGCTCTAGATGATCTAGCTTCCTAATTCTTCACCTCCCTCATCTCCAGCCACCCTCCCTTTCCTCACTAGACTCCTATCACCCTGGCCTCTTTGCTGTTCCTCTTACACACTTAATATTCAATGCTTCAGGGCCTTTGCATCTGTTCTTCCTTCTGCCTGGGTTGCTCCTTCTCCCCCTAGACTTTTACGTCTTGGTTTCTCACGTCATTCAGCTCTCTGCTCAAGTAGCCTTTTTCCCTATCTTCTCTAATATTTCTCTCCCATTACTCCCTATGCCCTAACCAGATCACTCCACTTGCATAATGGTATTATGCCTTTGGAATTCTGGGTGCTTTGACTTATACTCCAAGTGTTTGGGAATCCAGGTCAAAGCAGAATTTTTCAGCATTTTTGTCTGATATCTGCACTACTATGAAACTTATGGGAAAAAAGAAATGAGGGACAGGAGCTTGAAGAAACATGATCGTAGGTTCAAGTGCTAAGGTATACATTTTTATTCTGGTTTTGGTCCACCCAAACCACTGACCTACAATCCAAGATTCCCTGAATGTTGGTGTAGACAAAAATTCCCATGTCTGTCATCTGAAACCTACCTCAGACTTTCATGGAATCATCATGGAGATCTGGTGACACAAACTTCTCTCGTGGGAGCTGCAGGAATAAATTGATTCACTTAAGTACTGAACAACCACGATGCACAAGGCTCTGGTCTCAGCCCTGTGCAGCAACACAGAAATGCAAGGCATTGTCTCTCCCCACCCCCAAGTTCCAGAGGCTCATCATGAGGTAAATGACACACTGTGAATTTGAGAAGTGATAGACCAAGTGCAAATAACAAGTGATGTGCTGCAGAGTTCAGAACAAGTTCAGCAAATAATAACAGCTAGCATTTTTTTGAGCAATTAGAGTGTTCAAATCTTAGAACTAAATGATTTACATACATTATTTTAGTTAATCTTAAAGATAATACTTGGAAGCAGACATTCCTCTTATCTTCATTTTGCAGATGGAAAAATTGAGGCCCAAGGTCACACAGCATGCAGTAAATAAAGAGCCTGAGTTTGTTTCATGGCAAAGTCTGAATTCTTTCCCCCATGCTCTGCACTGAGAGGCTAAGTACAATGCCACTAGGCTTTCTGACCTCTGAGCCTCAAGAAGTCACCATAGTAGCACCTGGAAGATGAACAAGCTGGAATGCATTCTATTCATAAACATTTAGTTAATGCCAATCTTGTGCAAGGAACTGGGAAAACAAAGATAGACAAGTCACAGTTGCCATCCTTACAGAGATCACAACTGGGTCAGGGAACAGACACCACTAAAGGGTGGGCTGTGGAGCCAGATAGTCTTGACTCTTGCACTTACAGGGTGACTTGGGCAAGTTGCCTCACCATTTCATACTTCAGTACAGGAGATGCCCTACGGATGCATCCAAGGACTTTGAATCCTTCTCTGAGAAAAAGGTTAGTATGTTTTTTTTTTTTTTTTATTGTAGGCAGGATAGCTATTTAATGTTTGGTAGAAATATGACTTCATTATTGTCTTTATTCGGAGATTAAGCATGACTTAAGGAGATGTGTATGGGTTCCGAGCTGACAGAGGTGGAATGGTTAATTTTATATGTCAGTGTGGAAGATGTTTTGGGTTGAGATTAACATTTAAATCAGTGAACTTTGAGTAAGCAGATTGCCCTCCTTAATGTTGGTGGGCCTCATCCAATCAATTGAAGCCCGGAATAGAACAAAAGGACCAGCCTCATGGATCAAGAGGAAATGGTCCAGCAGACTGCTTTCGGACTTCTTCTGCACCATCAGCTCCCCTGGGTCTTCAGGCTGCCGGCCCATGCTGAGGATTCTGGACTCACCAGCCCCCATAACTGTATAAGCCAATGTCTTATTTATATACCTATAGATAGATATAGATATAGATGATATAGATAGAGATATAGAGAGATGTGTGTGTGTGTGTGTGTGTGTGTGTGTGTGTGTGTGTGTACTGTTCTGTTTCTGTTTCTCTGGAGAGCCTGGGCTAACACACATGGGAGGCACTGAAGGTTCTGAGCAGAGGAGTGACTCAATTTAATTCATGCTTTATAAGGGCCACGCTAGCCCCTCTGTGGAAGGCAAGCATGGAGGCAAGGAAA
Source organism: Pongo abelii (assembly GCF_028885655.2). Classification (NCBI taxonomy): domain Eukaryota; kingdom Metazoa; phylum Chordata; class Mammalia; order Primates; family Hominidae; genus Pongo; species Pongo abelii. Next base: position 72,200,733 of record NC_071985.2, on the reverse strand, counting down.
CTGGCTCAGAGGTTATCTCAGTAATCATGATGAGAAATGACAGCGGTTTGCACTGGAGTAGTAAAGACAGAAGTGGTGGGAAGTGGTTGAATTTGGGATATGTTTTGAGGATAGAGCTGATGAGCTTCACTGATGGATTAATTATTATCATTGTAGAAACTATGACAGAAAGTGGTAAGTGCCATAATTAAGGGACACATAAGGCCATGTAGGATCAAAAATTAAGAATAAATTAGTTCCTCCAGGAAGCTGAGGGTTCAAGTGACCTTTGAGCTTGGCCCTGAAGAACAAATCATATGTACAAAGCTGGGGAGAGGAACATACCAGGCGAGTAGAGAGACATGTGCAGAAGGATGTGAGCAGGAACACACAGGGTGCACCCAGGGAAGGCCCAAGTAGCCTAGGAAAACCTGACCAGAAGATCTGAGAGGGAAATGTCTGGAAAGGAGTTTGAAAAGGAAAGTGGAGAGGTAGGCAAGGCTGTCAGCAGGAGCTCTATCCTAATCTAATCAGGAGATCGTACATGAGATGATGCCTCATAGGAGCCGAGGGAAGCCAATGAAAGTGCCTGAACAGACATCTCCACCCACAGTTGAAAGTCCCCACTCACCCTGAGCAGCTCACACTGTCTTGTCCCAGGGAGCAAAACTACCACTTTCAGAATCAAATCCTGTGGATACAGACTTATATTCATCATCTAATGCTAGGAACATTTACATCATTCTGAGATGAAAAGAGCAGTTGGGATATTCACTCCTAAAACTTAAATTTGCCCTCCCTGCCTGCTAAACACATTTTTCGTAATCTGGCAGTGATCTTCACCTATTAAGCATCCTGGACACTGAGAATTGATATTGATTTGTTTCACTTTTACTACTGGAGGTATTTATTCCTACTTGCACTCTTGCTTCTTTATCTTGGTTTTTAAAATATCTATGACAGTGGTAGAACTAGTAGCTGATGACTCATGATTTGGGGACATTTGAAGGAAGATGGATGCCGTAGGGTGGGTGACTGTTCATTATGACTTCTTGGACATTAACTGGGCATGCAGTCTTTCCTGGCTTGGCTAGACAATGTTGAAAAGGACACAAAATCAGTACTTAAGGAAGGGTCCTTGGTTTCCAACCAGTTACCTCATTGCTTTAGGCCCTACCATGTGCCAAGTGCTGTGCTCAGAGCTGGAGACATAGAGATGAAGGCAAGGAGGGCCTTTGCCCACAAAGAGCTCACAGTGGGTATCAGATGTGCCAATAAAACAAACAACTACAACAAGAGGTGAAAAATGCTTTAATGGATATGTGAACACTATTAAAGTCACTGGGAGCGCAAAAGAAAGAGCATTCAGTCTCAGAGAGGTCAAGGAATCACAGGAGGTGATTTGCAGCTGAGATGGGAGGGATGCAGCCACGAGGCAGACAGCAGAAAGGCATTCTGTGCAGAGGCAATAGCAGTGGAGCAGAACACACCTCTGATGCCATCTAACATGAAAATTCCAGCAGTCTATTCACTCAGTACAGCTTTACCAAGGACAAAAGTTCAGCAGCTCATTCCACACTGGCTACTCTGAAAAGACATTAGGATGCTGGTTTTGTAAAGAAATACATGGCAAGCATTTTGTATTCCCAGTTTTAATCAAAGTGTCTACATAATCACCTTTATTTCCACAAGGGTTGGTTTGTGGCCAGCCCTCCTTCCATGATGTTTTCACTAAGATCAGAAATGTCTTCAGTGGTGCCATCTGAGTGGACTGAGTCTAGGGGAGCCACTGGCTTCTCTTGGCTGCCATTGATGGACAAAGTCATAGGCAGGAGAGAAGGTAAAAGAGAGAATGAAAAAAAGTAGAAGAGGAGCATGTACCTAAATCTACCCTAATGTGGACCTCACCAACGGCAGTCTTCCCAAGGGGTCCAACTCACCAGGTCAGCCTCAGTGGTCCTGTGGTTGAGGCAAGGGATGGGTGTTGGCCTGGGTGGAAAGTCTTGCTGCCACCAGGGCTCCTCTGTCGAGAGGCAGGAGACCTCCAGCTTGAAAGCTTTCCAAAGGCCTATGGAAATGTCTTGGGCCTGAAAAACAAAGCAAAGCAAAACAAACAAATTGGCTCCAAATATGAAATGAAAGTGTAAAATTAAATGTAGGTGTTTAATTGAATACCCACAAATGTAACATTATGTCAACTTCATTAATTGTTCAATTTAGTATTCACCCCCCCAAAAAAATTTTAAGATTTTCTGATCCCATGAGAATTCCTAAGTTTAAATGTTCTTGTCAAAAATCACCCATTATAAATAATTTTAACATCAAAATTAGAAAATAATTTCAAATTTTACAGCAACAAAAAGAGATAAATTTACTGGGGAAAGTGGAAGCATTTATATCACACCACATGCTTGGTATGTTTGCGATGATCTAGGATAAGGCCCCAAAGTAAGAGAGCCTAGAGCCCGGAGCCTACAGAATTCTTAGAAGAGCCCTGGATGTCTTCCAGGGTCTTTCTTGATTATTTTCTGAGGCTTCTTGACCAGCATGTTTCACCAAGACAACAAAAGCCATTCTGAACCACTTTTGAGTGATTCAAATTGTTCTCTGGTATTAAATAGTGCTCACTTGGAGCTATGTTTGATTACATTGTCAGTGCAAGCTCAGATTCTTGGAATGTTTTCTGGGATTCCCAATAAGCATAAAATGTCTTTCCAAGATTTCACTGTTCCTAAGGGTTGGATTTATTTGACGAGTAACTTGACAAATGCCTATCACAGTGCTTTGCCCTTAGCTAGTGCTTAATAAATATTTGTTTGATGAACCAGAGCTTTTTCTATGAGTCCACAATACCTTTTAGATGCCTACCTCTAATGCAGTCTGTGTGTCACATTGCTTTGCAGGGAATTTTTTTTCTTTTTGCATGATTGTCTTCACTTAATTGTTAACTGTAGGAGGGCAGGAAAATATTTTATTCATCATTGTATGTCCTGGACCTAACATAGTGCATACAAGGTGTTCAAAAAGTATTTGTTGAGTGAATGAGAGGATAAAAGAATAAGATGATAGATAGATGGATAGGTAGATAATAGGAAGATGGATAGATACATAGATAGATAGATAGATAGATAGATCTAAAATATTAAAGCAAGAGTTTCTCCTAATAGGTCCAGTTCATGCTAATTTCAGTCCTAATATTAATTTTAGCTACCAGTTTTTGAATGTTTGCTGTGTACCACTGTATTCTAAATTCTTTTTCGCATTCTCTTTTAGCTGTCACATGTCTATAAAGAAAGTAGACAGAGATTCAGAGAGATCAAGGTACCCAAGGTCATACACCTAACAAGTGGTGAGATGACATTTGAATCCAGTAATCTAACTTTACCCCACAAAAAAAGTTTCTTTTATTCTATTCTATTCTGTACTGTTGATGTGCTCTTTGTGGTAGACTTGAGATCGCACAGATGTAAAGTGGGATAGAATTTCTTCCCAGAACTAACACACCTGACAGCTCCCCAGACCAACCAGTCCTGATGTTTTCCTGGGACCAGATGCCAACCATACCCTTCAATAGGAGGCAGCTGCCCCCTAACTCTGCAGCAAGCACAGAAGAGAATGAAAAGCAAGGGAGAAACAAGAGTCAGCACTAACTGCACCCCTTCAAAACCTTTTTGGGGGCCACATGTAATGGAAATGGAAATGGCTGAAGAGTCAGGAATCTAAGATTCTGGGCTCATTCACTAAGTGGCTGTGTGACCTCAGACAAATCTCAGAGCTTCCCTCGGTCATTTCTATGGGCCTTTTGCAGTGCTGATATCCTCTCTGTCTAAATACCCAATCTCATCTCCACTTTTTTTTTTTTTTTTTTTCATCCCAGGAGATGTGCCTTTTCTCAATTTTGCCATCATTTTGTGTCTTACAGCAGAGGATGGATTACCTAGGAACTGCAGGCTTAACCAGGGTAACAACTATAGCGGCTGTTTTTCCTGCAACCGTCTGAAAGCCCAGCTAACCACTTGCCTCAGTTAATAGCGAGCAGGTTAGGTTCCTTCATAGGTTAATTACACACTGTGTGGAAAGCATTTTCTTTCATCAGTTCTAAATTTGTTCCCTTTTAATTTTGTCGAGTGCTGCCTCTCTCTCCTCTCTCTCCATTAGGGGCAAGGACGAGTGGGAGCCTGCAATTGGCTTGCTGCTCCCCATTCATTATACTCATCACCTCGGAGAGTGCTCAACCCTCTCCTCTGCTTTTTTCAGAATGAAATACTTCATCTTTCTTGATGCAGAAGTCACCTCTTCCCCCATATCCATCTGCTTTGCCCTTCCAAGGACCTTTCCTGTTTCTACTGTGTCCTACCTGAGGTTGGCTGGCATTTGAATCCTGTGAGCCTCAATGTGAATGAGGTACTCAAGGTGAGGGCAAGCATGGATTCACCAGGTGGGATAACAATACTCTCCCAATTGTGCTCCAGTAAATATTTCTTAATGCAAACTACTGCCTTGCTCACCTTTCAAGATACCTCTTCTCTTTAGAAATGAAGTCTAATAGCATATCCAAGATAACCAGTGGATCCTTCTTACCCAAAAAAATTCAAACGCAACATTTTAAATTTTTCTCTTGAATACTACCCAAGACCTTAGTTCTTTGTCAATACATGGTGTCATGTTCTCAAGAAAGAGGGAGGGAAGTTTCTTCTCTCAGATGAAACAGCATACCACCCCCAGGCCCAGGGGAACAGGCCCAGAAGGCATGAATGAACCTGGCACAGAATCCCAATATTTTGATCTGGAAGTGGCATGCAATGCCAACCAATAGAATCCCACTCCATCAGGGATACCAAGCCCCAAAACGTTAGTGGCTTGTCACATGTCTCACATTCTCCATTTGATCCTTTAACAAATATTTCTTGAGCCCTTATTATAAGCAGGCACTGTGGCAGGCATTCAATATACAAGAATGAATAAAGCAGATCTAATCATAACAGCTAACAGTTCCTTAGAGCTTGCAGACATTCTATTAATCACTTCAAAAATTTTCTCACATCATCCTCTCTTCAACTCTGTGGGGAGAACACTGTTATTATCATTCTGATTTTTCATGTCAGGAAACTTAGGTTTAGAAAGGTTATGAGCTTTGTTCCTAGATCCTATAGCCAGTAAGTTGTGGAGTCTGGAGCCAAACCCAGAAGTTGCAACCTCAGCATGAAGCTCCAATCACACTCTCTCCTGGCCGCATCTCCATGGGGCTTGGCCTCATGGTCTAGTAGCCCCTAAAGCCTTCCTTTAGATCTGAGCTGGGGAGCTTTTCTCTAGCTATGTGATATTGCTTACTTCTTACAGCTCTTATCGCTTTACCATGTCTTGGCTCATCAATGGCTCTTTGGCTGTGCCTAAATTCTATGTTAACGTCCAAGTCCTAGATTATGACCAAGCAGAGGTTTTCAGATTTCATAAGTGATTCCAGTAGGCTTGGAGATTCAAGACTATGGATTTTAAAACCCCATATGACCCCAAAAACAAACCATAAATCAGGTGCCAGATCCCAGAGAAGTGGAGTGCCTGGGATATTCCTGAAGGAGGATGCTCACCAGCCCTGCTCCCTGGAAGCTTTCTCTGGTCTGCTTGAGACACCTGAGGGAGAGCAGTGTTGATATGTGCACGTGGGTTCCTGATGATCGTAAGAGTAGCTAACGTCCATTGAGCATGCACTGTGGACCAGGTGCTGTGCCAAATGCTTCACAAACACTATCTCTTATAAGACCCACAACCACCCCTGAGATAGGTACTTTACCTTCTTTAATAGGGGAGAATAAGACACAGAAAAGGAGGTCAACTTGCCCAGGGTTGCACAGCCAGATAGGATTAAAACCTGGGCGGCCTAATTCCAGCATAAGGAATCTCTCAATGTTACCTAAAGAAAAGGAAACTCATAGATACCATAGAGGTTGGTGGTCCACCATCGAAGTGTCCCAGCTCTCTTACACAGAACCAGCATTTGGATTTCCTCTCCCTATGCCCAAGCCATGTGACTGGAATCCAGGGGTAGAATGAGGAGCCTGCGCCCTTCCCCAGTGGCCCTGCCTGCCTAATGCTGTAGCTGTTTATTATGGACTCCTCCTGATCTAATGGGAGTTGAAATTTCCATTAATTAAGAATATAAATAAATAAATGGCTAGAAAAGAAAGCGAGATGATGGCATGGTGCCTGGAAGGCTCTGCTGAAAGCAGCCAGTTCACGCTTCATTAGCATCTTTACTCCCTCTCAAATCCTGCTAGCACAGCCTTTCTTTCTGAGACACATTCAGGGAACTCCAGTTTGGAGGGGGTGCTTTGGTTCAGCCTTCAGTTTTCTGGGCATTTCTGATAGGCCTTTCATGGTCTTTAAAGAGCCAGCCTTCCCCAAACCCATAGTACTTCCTCAACTCACTCTCCTTCCCACAGTGCCTTCAAAAAGGAATACATAATTTCTGCAGATCCAGGGCCCCCCACGGGAGTCCTCCTGTGATCAGAAAACTGTGTTTTGGGGCAGTGAGTCTACTGGTTGTTAATGTTTCCTTGGTCAAGTTTTCCCGTTAGCTAGGTCCTTACATCCAAGTCAAAGCATTCCTCTCTGATTTGGGTTGAAATAGCATTGCTAGAAATCAACATTTTCCCAGCAGACTGCTGTTGTAGACCTGAAACAAATGGTGAAAAGGAGAAATGAAGAAGGCAGAGCAGTGGTGGGGAGCCCATTCCATCAGTAAGCATGCACTGCTTACCTCCTGCACTGGGCACTGGGCCACATAAAAAAGTGGTGAGGATGTACCCTCTGCCCTCAATATGCAGAAGACATAATAAAACAGCAGGCAGCATTTAATAAGAACAAAACTGTATGCCACAGACTTTGTACAGTGGAGTTCATGAGAGAGAAGGTGGAGGGAGAAGGGAAGGAGAAACTCCAGAATGTCCATATGGTAGGGGCGTGGAGGCTGAATAACTTGTTTCAACTTAGACAATAAGGCTGAAGTTGCATTGTCAGAACAAGCACACTGCTTTGTTTTGCTGCAGCTTAGATGGAGTTAATGGAAATGAGGGTGCTATGGACTCCTCCCAAGGATCTTCTCCTTAGTGCTGCTGCTCTCATTGAAAGTTATTCATCCTGTAAGCTGACACTTGTGCTGATCCAAGAAAGGAAGGTGGAGGTAGAAAGTCCTTTCTGCTTCCTCCTGAAGAAATAGGGTTAGCCGCCAAAATGGGTGAGTAGAGCTGGCATCAGTGGAGAACTATATAGAAGCAAGGGCAGAAAACTCAGCACATATATTCTTGCTAAAGACTTGTGGTGTGATTCCTGACTTCAGTTCCTATGGAAGAGGACACTTAACAGGAAGTACGGTTCCCAAAGCTAAATTCCTAGTCAAAAGCTGAGAGATCATTTGACACCAAGATAAGATCAGAATACAGTTTTTCCTCAATATGGATACTGTGGCATCTTCTGAATCTGGGACTCATTAAGCTTGAGAGCATTCCTTACCTCAGCACAACTCCTGACTATGAAGATTTCTTTTTAAGTTAGAAAAAAAAAAAAGAAGGTATCTGGGAGGGACGGAGAGGAGCAAGGGAGGAATAGGCAGAGGGAGGAAAGAAGGAACAGAAGGAGGGCCAAAAACACCTGGGATTATTCTAAGAGGTCTCTGAATAAAAAAAAAAAAAAAAATCTGTTTTGCACAAGCATATAACATATTTTAAATGCATATAACAGCTTGGTGTATTTACAGATTTTGTCATTATAAGATGACTACAATGTGAGAGGCACAAAAGTTGTGATGTTAAATTGAGGTCTTCATGCTCTAAAGAGTTGGATTCACTGGTGTAATCCAGAAAGACTTCGGGAGTTTGAGGATCAGGGGAAGATCAAGGAAGCCCAGCCCCATTCTTCACCTATTCTCCCACACTTTGTTTAACTTCCCTATTTCTTTCCTGAAAGGTAAGAATAAGATTCTCTGCAGTCCGCCTCTGCACAGGTCAGCCTCACTGTAAAAGCTCCACAGTATTGTCATGATGAACATTGTTGTCCTATTTTGGATTCTTTGAGGTTGGGATTAAACTGAATAGTCATCAACTCTAGCAGTTTGGAGGGTGAGCATGGGAATGAGGACAGGGACACATTTTAGGAACTTAGAAGGAGCCCACCCAGCATTTCTAGCTTTCTTCCAAATGAAAGTGCAAATCCTGTTATCTCATTCCTTCTCCCTCTCTGTCCCTGCTCAGCCTCCTCAGAGATTCCGGAGAACAAGCCACCAAGCTTGATTGTTTAAATGAGAATGGAGCTGCTATTCTCAGCCAGGGAGATTCACTTGTGTTGCTCTAACAACCTGCCCATCTATCTTTTCCCCTGGGAGCACGTCTTTGCCGCTAATGCGGTGGTGGTTCTCAACCCAGTTACATATTAGAGTCACATGGGGACGCTCTTTAAGAAAATGCCAACACCTGGGCCCTGCCCCCAGCGATGCTGACTTAATTGCTCTGGAGAGCAGTTCTAATATTCTGCCAGGTTAACAACTGTTCTAAAATGTGAAATAAATTCATCATACATTTCTCTGCCCTCAACAAACAATCATCTTCTCCCCCACTTTACTGTGGTGAGAGTCCAGTTCTACTCATGATTTGCCTAACTTTGGATGCATTGGTTTTGGCTTGTTTTTGTTTTTGGCTTAAAGGTTATGTTTACTTAAGATCTTTGTCTTTCAGAGAGCTATCAAGCTATTACGTGAGCCAACTCAGTCTTCCCTTGGGAAAAAATGAAAGAGGGCAAAGACTACCAGCTTTCAAAATGTTAACAGAAATTTAAGATTCTGTGAGATTCTCAACTTAATGTAACTCTATGGCAGATGTGAGGGTCATTTAGTCATTTAGTCTAGTATTTCCCAACTGCAGACTGAATGGGAATCACCTGTTCCCTGCTCAATGCCCCCCCATGTTAGAAATCCCAATTATCAGGTCCCATCCCCAGAAATTCTGATACAGTAAATCTGGAGTGGGGACCAGGAATCTGAAGCTAAAACAAGCTCCCAAAATGTTTTGATGTGCAGCCAATTGGGGAAACCACTTACTTTGACAGTTGCTGTCTTGAATGAATAGGTGTGAATGTCTTGGTTTCTACACAGCATTCTTCAATAACCCTCTTTTAAAATGGTGCCCTAAGTTTGAACAGTGTTGATTATCTATGATGCACTTTCCCTAGCATCCACCCTAAAAATGCTACATAGAATATTCTTTTCACAGTTAGCAAGAATTTATGTTGAACATTCTGAGAATTTTAGAGCTAGGATTAGAGTTGAATTAGAATCACAAAACCCCCATTGGAAATAACTGATTTAAAGATACCAGACTGGTATACTGCATTGAGTACACACTTGAATCAGGAATGAAGTGGAAAGGGGAAAAAATGTATAAAAACTTAGCAGTCTCCCTACTCAATGGTCTTCAAAGAGTCCCCTTTCTGGCTGCTTCTAAGAAACAACCCAGTCTATCCCTTTTCCCTACCCACTGTGTTAACTCCTCCATGCAAAGTAAATGAAACAGAAGCCTTGAAAGAGAAAACTAAGCAGAGTCTATGGGAAGGGGTGAGAAATAATCCCGAAAGGAACAGTATTGAAAAGCCCCAAAGAGAGTTTGACATTGGTAAAGGGAAAAAAACAAAGAGGGAGAAAGTAGGCTTAGCCTCATGCCCCAGCCTCTAGCACTCAAACTCTTAAGTCTTAAGAATGGATCATTCCATCTCTAAAATCAAAAACCTTATGCACTTCAAAAATCCATTGCTCCTCAGAGCAGTACCTACTACACAGGTGTGCAACGGGGCTTCACCACCTTTGCCACAGGACATCTTTACTAATTCACAAAGTATGTTCCTTTGCTGCTTCCTGCCTGCAGAAACCATGGAGGCAGGGAAGAGTGGAGGGGAGCCAGCCTGCCAGGAAGAATTACACAAACGTGGACTGAGGTTGAGATCCAGAGAGATAGTGTTTTAGCATTTGTCATAAAATCCCTTTGCCTTTCTCTTTTTAAAAAAATCACTGAATACCTGTGATGCATCAATGTATTTACACTATCTCACTTCATCCCCAGTACAACCCTAAGAAGCAGAATTACCATTTGCATATTACAGATGAGGAAACCAAAGCTTAAAGCAATGGCACAACTAATCCAGGGAGACAGAAATCCAAGACCAAACCCTTGGTAAAGATCTGCCTTTACCAAGAACAGGGCTCTTTTTAGTGTACCCTAGCTACCATAGGATTTAAGTTTCAAATTTTGGTTCAATAAAATTAGAAACTCATCTTCTTCCTATTAGCTGTTATATTTGGGACGTGAAAGAGCTATTCACTTTAGGAGAGTTATTAACAGCCATAACAGATTTCGGATACAAATTCATCAAAGGACACCCTTTTTTACTTTCTGGTCTCTTTCCTGAATTTTTCTCGCTCTATTGGTGCCCTCACAATGGCCTATTATTGTCCCCTGTCTTTTATTCAGAATAATTCCCTAGCAGCCTTCCTATCCTGATAACTATGTCCAGATTTATCTGTAAATGTAAGAATAATTATTGCATTCATCATTTATTGAGTGCTTATCATGTCAAGAAACAACTAAACACTTTATAGGCATTATCTCATTTAATCCTTTTAATAAACTCTTGAGATCAGTTCAATTAGTATCTCTATTTTACGCATGAGGAAACTAAATCATGGTATTCATGTAACTTACCCAAGATCTTACATTGGGTAACAATCATTCTGGAGATTCAGATGGAGGTTGAACTCCAGAGCTCACATGTCTAAACCAACCTACATGAGTCAATAGAACCCTGAAAGTCTCAGGCCAGACCATTCAGAAGTGGCATATAGCCCACACCAGATATCTGCATAAAGAAATGAGCATGAGATTAATGTGTAAAGAATTAATCTGAAAATAGGTCTGGCTATTAAATGTGATAGGAGAAAAAGAAGAGGATATTAGAAGCTCTTCGGTAAAACTGACCTTGAAGAAGGGGGAACAGAGACCATTAGGCGTGTACAAGGAATGTCCACTTTGTAGCACTCTCTGCTGCAAGCATTTAGCAATGAGAGATAAAATATAAAAAATAAAAAGTAAAAAAAAAAAGGCAGAAGTTGGCTCAATAAGATAAAGGGCTCTATGGACCAGAAATATAATAGAAATAGAAAATAATGAGTGGGGCTAAAGCCACAGCCTGCTGGATTCTGAATCTAGATACAAAAAATTGTAGCCAGGAAGTTGGTCACCTAGACAAAGTAATAAATGAATGTTTATTGCTTTAGGCCAGGAGCTTAGCAGGGAGATTTCCCTGTCCCCTAGCTTCCCATGGCCAAGCTTTTAACAAACTGTAGGCCTAGAATGGCTAGAAGACCCAGTCACATTCTCTCCATCAAAAAATGAACTCAGTGGTTCATGGCTTGGTGACTGGATCTGTGCTATCACTAATGTCCCTTCAGAACAAGAGTCATAAATGATTCCAACCAAGGGTGCCACGGACAAGGTGGGGTAAATGACAAAACCACTGGCTACGGAAGCTGTGTAAAGGGAAAAGGGAGGCAGAGAGAGACAGAGAGAGAGAGAGAGAAATGAAATCACCAATATTTAGCCAGTACACTAACATTTCAAAACACAAGAAGAAATTTAATATTAAGAAAAACAGTTAACAGAATGACCCATTGGAACATAAATCCATCTTAGATTAAATTAATTTTATAAAACAGTCTGACAAAGACTTTGAAAGAATTATGTTTAGAAAACTCAAACAGACTAATAAGTCACAGTTTCTATTTTAAAAAGGCAAGAAATTATGAAACTACAGAAACTGAGTGGAAATGAAGAGGTCCCAATTTAAAACCTTATAAATGAGAGAGATCATTAAATTTAAAATTTCAAATAATGGTATAAACACTAACATGGACATTCAAAAGGATGATTCATATATGAAAACTTGTATTAAGAAATTCACTCAGAATATATCACAGAGAAAATATACATTAAAAGGCAGTTAAGAAACAGAGAATAGAATGAAAGATTTCTAATAAAATGGGAGATGTTCCAGAAGAGAATAGAAAACTAAGAATTTTCCAAAATTTAATAATGCAAAAGTCATCAAATCAAGACTATTCTCTGACTACAAAGCAGGAAAAAAGAAATACAAATCCACATCTGACACTCCTGGTGAACCTGCAGACCATCAAGAAGAAAAGGAAGAGAAAAGGGAGGAAAAAGCTTAAGAGCTTCCAGAAAGAAAAGCCAGATTGCCTTAAAAATTAAAAACCGGCATTTCAAATGACTGTAGATTTCCCACCACCAGCATAGAAGACAGATGACAATGGAGTTATGTCTTTTAAATGCTAAGGAAAAATAATTGTCAACCTAGAATTATAGAGCCTGTTAAAATACTGTTCAATACTGACAAAATAAAGGTAATTTTCCATTGCAAAAAGACAAAGTATGTTACCTATATATCCTCACTAAAAGATATGCAAAAGGATGTACTTCAACAAGAAGAAAAGTGAATTCAGAGGGTAAACATGGAATGCAAGAAATAAGAATTGAGAACAGAAAAGTATTGAAATCAATAAATTTAATTAACTATTGACATAAAAGTTGACAACTTTTGTATGTTTAAAGAATGAATAAAGCTAAACTTTAGACAATAACAAGATACTATGCAAGAGTTGTGCTCAACGGATAAAGGGCACTAGGTCCACATTCAGAAGAAGGATAAAACTACTTAACAATTTGAACTTACAAATATTTATAATGGAGTGTGAATTTTTTAAAGGGTAGGGGAAGCTATCAATAAAAGAATAGTGCTACAATCTTTATCTTCCAAACCAGCAAGGAAAATCTAAGAAGTTGATGGTAGGAGTATAGACAATTTATCAATCAACAGAAGGCAAGAAGGAAAAAAGATAAAAGAAGCAAGAGATAAGGATGATAAAAACACAAAACAAAAATATCAAAATAAGTCCAAATATCTCACTTTGTGTATACAGATTAAAATTTCAATAAAACATCAGAGAATATCAGATTGGAATTTGTTTTAAATACGATTATTATCACTTAAAGCAGATACCTAAAGCTTTATACCTAAAGCAAAACACCCAAAAATTAAAAATAAAGAGCACACCACTTAGGAAAACAATTTATGAATAGTAAAACGAAGACAACCAAAATTCTCGCTTTTTGGTAATATACCACAGAATAGTGCTTTTAAAACTGCATGCGGTGACCCATAGAATAGTGAATCGATTTAGTGAATCACAACCAGCATTTTTTAATTTAAAAGAAATGTAATATTAAAAGAAATAAATAGAATAGGATAAGTCAGAGTAGACAGAATATAACAGATATCAGAGTTCTTCATGGATATAGAAGCATTGTTTCAGTAAACTTTCATTTGTGGGATATGTGTGTGTGTGCACACGCAAAAGTTGCAGTGCAAAATGCATTTCTATCATTTTTAGTGTGAGAAATCCTAGTGTAGAGAAGCTCTTGCAAGTGTACGTAAGGAAACATGTACAGGGATGTTCACTGCAGTTATTATTTGTAATCAGAAAAAATTGTAAACATGTTCACCAACAGGAGAATGGACAAATTCCTTGAGGTAAATATGAAGACAATGAAATACTATACAACAAGGAAAGTATATAAACCTTCATGTGTCAACATGGATAAATCTCCAAAACAAAATATTGCATGAATAAAAGCAAGATGCAAAAAGATATATGCCATATGATAAAAATTTATACAAAGTTTGGAAGCAAGCAAAAGACTACTTTATATTCTTACAAATACACTCAGAGAATATGTAGAGTAATGGCATAAAAACCTGTAGGGGATGATAAATATAAAATTCAGAAGGATCACTAACTCTTGGGAATGCAGGGTGGGTAGTGGGTATGAAGTCAGGGAGGGCTACATAAGAAGCTTCAACTAAATCTACAATGTTTTATCAACCAAAAAATGGGAAGTAAATTTGGGGGAAATGTTAAAATTTGTTAAGGCTGGGAGAAGGCTATACGGATGTTAATAATTTACTTCTTATATGTTTGTATATATTTGAAAATGTTTATGGCCAAAAGTTATAAAGTTTCAAAATCTGTAATTTTAGTCCCTGGGCTCATCACAGGGTCTGGCACAAGCTTCCACCCTCCCCAGTTCTCATGCATGGCTCATCAATGTTCCGAACATTGACCCACTATCTTACTCCTAAGCAAGCAGACATTTCCAGGCTCACGTCAGGCAAAAGAAAATTCCCTAGCCAGAACTGTGACTCTCACAAATTTATTTTTACCTGCAGCCAAAGCAAGGTTAGAACTCAGCTCTCTGTATGAAAAATGCCACCACATTAGCCCTGCATACAATAGAGGTTCCATTATGCTTCTGATGAGCAGAAGATGAATGTATCGCTTTATTCCACCTAATGAACATTTCAATCTTCTAATAAACACCCTAATAAAGAAAAGTGGACACTTAACTCACTTTTATTATCACAACTGACATGTCGAAAGGTCTTAATTGGTCTGAAAACAGCTTCCAATAATAATACCCTCCTTAATTGATTCATTAACAGGGCCCCTACTGAGACAGAAGTGCTAGTTCGGGAAAAGGAATGAAATACAGCCGATTTCCCACTGAGTGGCTATGATCCCTTGGCCATCAACTCTCCAGGCCACTGAAGAGGGTATCAGGGTGTCCAGTACCTGGAATCATTCTTCTAGTGGGCACAGACATGAAGCACTATCTCCACACACTCACCATTCCCTTAGTGGCGTAACAAAAGACAGAATCTCAAGGAATTCTCTCTTAGTATGAGATGAATCTGCAAATAAACAACCAGGCAAGAGGATACCCTGATAGCAAGAGATTAAAGCTTTTTACGAGATTGAACAAAAATTACCACCTCCCAGCATGGTTGGACAGGGAAAAGAGAAGCAGGTATAGCAGAGGGAAGACTTATGAGGAATCAGTGAAAATCATCTCTTTGCAGGAAAGGATACCTTGGCGTATAGATAATATAGTTATCCAGTGTAGTTTTTAAGGGCATGGGATTTGACGTTAGCTAGACCTAAAAGAATGTCCTTTTCTGCCACTTACTAGCTCTGTCACCTTGGGCAGTTTACCTAACCCATCTAAATCCAATTTCCTTGGCTATAAAGTAGGAAAAATAAACTACTCTTCTGCCACAGCCAGAATTAATCAGATCTTCTCAATCTTTTCCTCAAAACCCTCCAATGGCTCCATTGCATTCCCACTCAATCCACCCCCACGTGACCTCTCTGACCTCATCTCCTACTCTACTCCCCCATTCCCTCCACAGTCTTCCCCTACCCCTGCTTCTCCTCAAAGCACTCAGCATGCTCCTATGCACTGGCTGTGCCCTCACCTCCACCTCTCTGCATGGCTCACCTCTTCAGGTCTTTGATCCAACATCACCTTCTTCATGACCACTGTACCTACCCTGTGCTTACTCCAAACTTCTCTTTCCCCACTCTGCTTTTTCTTTTTCTATAGTGCTTATCACATTCTAGCATTCCGTATAATGCACTTATTATGTCTGCTATTTATTCTCTTCTATTGTTTGGTTCACTAATCTATCCCAAGTGCCTAAAACAATGAGAAGCACATAACAAGTGTTTAATTTTTGTTCCATGAAAACCTTGTAAGATTGTTCAGATGCCTAAATTAAATAATGCACATTAAGCACTTAGCTTAACACAGGCATACAGAAGCATTCAGTAAATGTTATCTATTGTTTTCATGGTGGCTATATTATTTTCCATCCAACATGAGGGATATTATTAACTAGTGAGGTCATGGTTCTTCCAGCCACTGGTTCCTAGAGATGGAAGACCTACATTAACTAGAATCTTCTGACACTATATATGACATCTCGTTATATATAGACACCACTAGCCAAGGACCAAAGGTGCCAGGTCACCTGTAGACCCCACCCCCCCTCCACCTACTTAGCCAACACACCCGGTGTGGGGGGGCAGCTGCTAGGTCAAGAATGTATATCAGCGTACATCTAGAAACTATTGCTCCCTCTTGTCCCTTTAGGACTGTGCTGCATGTAAATACCAACTCAACAACACCTGCATAACAGCAGGAAAGCTGTTAGAAAGCTAGAAAGGGTTTCATTTTACATTTAACAAAGAGTAAGGGAGGGAACAGGGAAAGAGATACCCAACTTGTATGCTGGAGTCCTCAGAATTTAAGCTTCTGCCACATTGTCCGAGACATTTGTGTTTCTGTCCAGGAAAACAAGGAAACAGAAACCATCTGCCCAGTCCATAACCTCCCAGGCACTAATGAGATGCCTTTTTCTTTGTCAAACACTTAGGAGCTCCTGTGATAAAGTACTACCCTGGGTAAATAATGAATAGAACAGTCCCATTAACTCAAAGTTTGATTGCATCTTCTGTTTTCCTGAATGTGAAGGAAGATAGGAGCAGCCAAGGCAATGAGCCATTCAGCACTCAGCCAAAGCCTGCTCTCCACTTCTCAGCCATGTGAAGCACACACAGCAGTCAAGATGCTAAATGCAAGTTTCAGTATGTGTTCTTTCCCATAGTGCCCAGCTCTCATTGCACACTGCAGATGGCACCTGTACAAGGGAACAGAGGTTGGTGTATGTGACTGCCCTGATGGTGCCAGCCTCGGGGCCTTCAGGAGGCAGGAGAGGGCAGTAGTTCAAAAGCACAAGCACCTGAGCAAGAAAATCCTGTGTTCAAATCCTAAATCTCCCAATAAGCATCTGTGCAACCTCAGTCCAGTTGCTTTACATCTGATTCTCTTCCACATCTGTAAAATGTGATGATTACATCCAACTCATAAAGTTTGTACAGGAGCAAATGAAGTAATATGTAAAATCACTTAGCATTGAATCTGGAGCATTGTAAGTGCTCAATAAATATTACCCTTCTTTTTGGAGGGTAGAGGGTCAGAAAAGAACAAAAAGCTTGAATGTAATTGTATTCATCATCCATTCATTCAACAAATATTTACTGAATGCCTACTGGTTCTAGGCCCTAATCTAGCTGCTAAAGCTACAGCAGTGAATGAAGCAGACAAGATGCCCTGCCCTCAGAAACTTGCAGTCTAATAGGTAATCATGGCCAATGTATAATGATATAATGGGTACTTACCTGTGCCAGACAGTGTTCTAAGTGCTTTACTTGTATTAGCTTATTTAATGCTTACAACAACCCTATAAAATGCATTACTATTATTTCTCCATATGACAGAAGAAGCAACTGAGGCACAAAGCAGTTAAGTAAATTGCCCAAGGTCATAAGGTTGCTAAGCATCGAAGCCAAGGTTTGAACCCAATTAGACTCTTGACTCCAGAAACCACTCTCTTAAGCACTACATATATTGCCTTCTTGCAACTATTAGATAGTGAGCTCCTTACAAGTAAAAAATACAATTCATTCATTTCTGTATCTACAACAAAGTACCTAGCTTGTGAGGCTGCTCAATAAATGCTTATTGAAGGAAGGAAGGGCAGATTTTCTTTGAGGCATTAGAGCCACCTTCTTATAAACACTGAATATGTAGAGAAAATATACTATTCTCATGACATTTCTCTATAAACTCTGAATATGTAATGAAAATATACTATTCTTCCTATGCATAGAAAATATTATTGATCTTCTGTCCATAGGTTATTAAATGTAGGGCTGTTTTTCCAGAAATGGTGATGAATTTTCCTTGAACCACCTACATTCTACCCTGTTCCCTTTAATCCAAATGGCATGCATTTAAGAGGGGTCTGACAGGGATTGAACTATATTTTAAAAGTCCAGAATATGTGTGCTAAGGTTATAAAATACACAACACTCCTACTCTTTTATTTGGGAAACTAATGAAACGTCTCAACCACAAGAAGTCTCACTCAAGGCTGGTGTTCTCCCACTCAGACACCTAAGTCATCACTATTCTCAGAACTATTTATGCATGAGCTAGTTGAAGTTGAATTGGGCCACAACTGAAGGAGAAAATGACAGAGGCAACTACTACATTGAGGGAGATGGAGGCAGAAGAAAGAGGAGCTCTTCAGGGAACTAGGGTTGACAGTTCAGTAGAACTAGAAATTCTGCAGTGAATATGGCTGGCATTTGACTCACAATAATTAATATTATTTTTATACTATACTAATTGTATTTTACATATAATATTAAATGTATTTAAATATAAAAATCTAAACACATTTTATATATCAATTATGTTAATAACATAGTATATCATTTTTGTTATAACTTATTCCTTAAGAAAGTGTACTAAGTTCGATTTTTTCTTACATTATCTCATTTAATCCCTATAACCATCAAAACAGTAGTATTACAATCTCTATTTGTTAAGGAACAAACTAAATTGCTTTAACAAAGACCTCCCCCCACCACCCAAAATGCAATGGTTTAAACAAGAAGGATTTTCATCTATTGTGTCACAATCCAGAAGCAGTATCATGTACAGGCTAAGCTGCAGTAACAAAGACACACAAGAAAGGTGACAAGAGTTTCTCTCCCACATAACAGTGCAGAGCTGTGAAGGCAGCCAGCCATCACCAACATGCGGCTTCCATTTGAAACTTCTAACTTCCAAGTGACTTCTCAACTCCTACTAGTCATGCCCCAGCCAGAAGGAAGTGGAAAGAGACAATGGGAGAACATGCCAATTTTCTTTACAGATCCAGTTCAGAGTAGCACACAGAACCTGCATCCTATTAGCCAGAACTTGGTCATAGAGTTGTTATAAAAAATATGTTGAAAAACCATTAAGAAAGGTATGTGGTAAATGTCCATTTATTTTCCTTCTCTTTTTGACATTAATATCTCAAAAATGAATCATAATGTAATCATTTGCATTCCTGTTTGGCAAAAAAATTCATTCCCTTCCCTACTAACCATCGTAGATTCAGTATACTTCCCTGCTCCACTGATATTGGGCTTGGCTTTGTCCAATGGAATGTTAGCGAACATGACGCAAGCAGAAGCTTTAAATGTGTTGTGTGGTTCGGCTGGTCTAGTGCTCCAGCAATATATTATAAGAAGAGCTGATCCCCAGGTAGCTGCCACCCCTTTTCAGCCTGGACTGAAAGAAAACACATATGGGGCAGACCTTAGGCCAAACCATGGCCTACAGCCAATCCTAGTCTTTGTGCAACCTAAATCAGGGCCATTTGCTGAACCCATCCCAGATCAGTTGAACAACAATTCACCAGCAGACCTGTGAATGTGAGCATAAGTGCATGTTGTTGGAAGTCACTGAGTTTTGAGATAGTTTATTATGCAGCATTACCGTAGCAATAGCTGGTTACCACAGAAATTGGTATCAGAAGTGGGGTACTACTGTAATAAAAACCCAAAATATGTAACTGTGGTTTGGGGACTAGGCAGCAGATGGTGAGGGAACTGTAGTGGAAGGCCAGAAAGATGCCATCCCATGCTATTAGGATAAGTGCTTGGCAAAACTCATCTGTGATCATTTGGAAGACAGCAAATGTACCTAATGGACTTGAAGCATTGAGCAAGAAAGTGTCAAGCCAGAATATTGATAGTGTAATCTAGCTGTTAGTAGCAGGATAAGATATTGTAAGACAAAGTCGAGTTTTGAAAAGAACTGACCAGTTTGCCAGCAGAATTGAGAGAGACTAGAGAAAGCCCCAAAATTCCAGAACTTGTGGGTTTGAAAAGTGAAACTTTCTCACCCTATTTAATCAGTCTCAGGACAAAGACTAAATTAAGGGGTGGCCATCAGCTCCTTTCTTACAGCTTCTAAAAATAACTGAAGTGGGTGCCTTTCTGTTCTTTTCAGCTGAATAAAGTAATCCTAGAAAGCTAAAAGGCATGCTCCTACAGAGGCTTGGTATAACCAAAATAGACAAAATTAAGTCTTAAGAGAGAGACATATCTCAAAATGTATCATAGTTGTAACTTTTGCTGCATGGAGTTGACTGAAATCATATACATAGGAAACTCACAAAACTTTAAAACACCTATATTGGTAAAATGCCATCAACCTGAGACTGTAACTGTTTGAGATGTAAAAAGATCTCTGGCTCCCAAATTTTTAAAAGCAGAAAACAGACAGAGAAGTTGCATAGCCAGAAAGAAAGGCTATCCTGTAAACTTCTATTCAGTGGTGGCCAGGCATGGTGGATGGTGGAAAAGGAAGAATCTCCTGGAGGTTGGAGCCAAAAGATATGGAGACCAATGAACTGGTAAGTCACTCCTAGGGAGCAGAACTAGGGCCTAATCCAGAGCTCAGCAAACTATGACCCACAGGCCAAACCCTGCTTGCCACCTGATTTAGTAAATAAAGTTATAGTGGAACACAGCCATATTCATGCATTTGCAAATTGTCTACACTGCTTTTGTTGAAATGTTGCAATAGGAACTAGGCCTGCAAAGCTCAAAATATTTACTAACTGGCTCTTTACAGTTGTGAACTCCTAATCTAGTAAAAGAATATTCTATACCCACAGAAATGTGGCTACACTTGCACAGCAGGATTTCAGAATTGCTGTAGACCAGTGACTGCAATGGGTCTACCATTCACATTTTTTAATGGGAGTATTCTGCCTATGTCTGTTCAACATTGTGGTGATTGAAAAGCAAATAACTTGTCTCTTTAGTTCCTAGGTGCCTCAGTTAATAGGAGTTATATCAGGATTTGGGGTAATTTCAAGATCCTAGAATTCAAGCTTAATGGATTGGATGAGACATTTAAGGGTATTAGAATAAAGATAAGTATATTTTGCATGCAGAAGAACAGTGAATAAGAGGCCAGATTGTGATAATTTGCATTGCTGTACAAACCTTTCTTCCTATTGAGGGCAGTATATCCTTCCTAATGTCATGGGCTTGGCCAGGTGACTTGCTTTGGTCAATGGAATGTCACCAGGCATGGCAGGATCAGGGGCTGTAAAGGTGTTTGGTTGGTTTATCTTGGATCTGTCATAAAAAGGGCCTGCCTTCTATCTGGTCCTCAGAACAAACACACATGGAACAGACCTAAACCAAAAATGCAGCCTTAAGCCAAGTCCATTAGATCTGAAGCCTGAAGTAGAGCCTTCCAGGTGGGCTCAGATTGATCAGTTAACTATAGCAAATCTGCAGACCCATACGTGATAGCATAGATACTTGTTGTGAGCCACTGAATTTTGAGGTGGTTTGTTACACAGCATTATTGTAACAATAGTCAGTTGATACACATGGCTCCCATAAAATGATGAGATGGCTGAAATCCAGTAGATTGCAGTTTCATTCTAAAGAGTTTAGTTCAAGTCCCAGATCTGCCACTTACCTGCTGTTTAATTGGAAGAAGTCACTATACCTTCACTATACCTTTCTGAGTCTAAGAGGTTTTTTTAATTTAAAAATGAGGATAGTAACAACATAATTCAGATGTTCATTGTAAGACTAAATAAAATAAAATATTTAAATGCACCTTGTAAATAGAATAAAGTATACAAATACAAGGTATTTTCATGATTATACTTCAGTTAACATAAAGTAGACTTATTTTATTTTTAATTAATGGTGGAGAGAGAGTAATGCCATTTCTGTCCTCCGATGCCGAAAGGTGGCCATGCTAGGTCTGATGTTTTAATAATTATTTCTTAATTTTGTTTATCTGATTTCCTGATTTTTCCCTAAGGAATACATGTAATTTATAATAAAAAGCAAACAACATAAAAGTTGTCTTTTAGAAACTGCCTATGCTAGCTGGGCCTGCCACTTCTGAGCACCTTCCCCTTCCTGCACCCTCACCCTCCTTAAGAGGAGCATACAGCGCCACTGACCACAGCAGCCCATGTACTAGACTAAGAAGTTCTCTGAGCCACATTGTTCCCTCACTGAAGAATAAGGGAAAAAATCAGAATGTTTCTCTTTCTGTACCACCAAAAATCCCTGAAAACCCAACCAGTCAACTAGATTTCCAGCAAAGAAGGAAACTTCATCAGAAATGCTTATTTAGAACTGTGTCACCAAATTGCTTTCCATGGGCTCCAGTGTGTCACACAACCAGAGTCTAGGGTGTTACAACCTGATTATTTTGTATTCATGTCAAAAGTGTTTTTCTTTCTCCAAAATGCCAAAGGGAAGAGCAGGGGTTTCTTAGAAATGGCTCTAAATTGTCTCAGTGCTCCCAAGAGTGAGAGCAATGAGGACACAGATGCTGTCCACAAGAAGAGGGGGAAAAGGTCAGATCAATAACACTGACGATATCCATTTGTTCCACCAAGACAGCCAACACAGGTTTCTGCAGAGGATTATTTGAGAAATAAATCTACTCACACAGTTCCTCTCCATCCTCCAGCCAAAACAGCAGAACCCACCAGAAATCAGATCACACCTCTCAGCTTGCTTTATAACAGAACAACCAAGCTGGGCAGTAACACCACATGATAGAAATGTTGATCAGGTTAGCATAGCACAGAGTGCTGTGTGCTGTGGGCTGGGGAGGCAGGACAGACATCCTTGAATGGAAAGGAGACAATGTGCCCTGGGAGATATCAGACACCTCGGAGCAGAGTCCTTCCTAGGGCAGAACAATCATGGTGACAACCACAGGGTTAACTTCTGTGGGCTGCCATTCATTATGAGCACCTACAGGCACAAAACTTGGGAAAGCAACAAGCAGCAGAAAAAAAGATGCAGAGATGGTGCCACTGCCAACTAGTCCTCATGGTGACCTCTAGAGTAATGATAGAAAATAGAGACCTTGCATTATTCATTCACTCTGCAAACATTGGTTGTCCACTTACCACCTGCCAAGCACCATGCTGGGTATTCAAAGATAAGTAAAACATAGTTCCTACTCTTAAAGTTTCTATGCCCCAGTGGGCGCAGTGGGTCACACCTGTAATCCCAGCACTTTGTGAGGCCGAGGTGGGCAGATCACAAGGTCAGGAGTTCGAGACCAGCCTGGCCAACATGGTGAAACCCCGTCTCTACTAAAAATACAAAAATTAGCCAGGCGTGGTGGTGCGTGCCTGTAGTCCCAGCTACTCAGGAGGCTGAGGCAGGAGAATCGCTTGAACTCAGGAGGCAGAGGTTGCAGTGAGCTGTGATCACGCCACTGCACTCCAGCCTGGGCGACAGAGCACAACTCCATCTAAAAAAAAAAAAAAGAAGAAATTTCTATGCCCCATTGTGCCTAGCACATAACAGGGGCACCATAAATGTTTGCTGAGTGTTATCTTAGTATTCATCTATATGCAGCCTCTTTTCTCTGCCCTCCATGGCACTTTTTACAAATCCTTGATGATCGTTTATAGTACTCTGACTTTTAGTTATCAGTGCACATTTTATTCCCACTATAGCACAACAGGATCACTGAATATAGGATCTGTGTATTGCTTGTCATTGAATCTTCTCAATAAATAGTTTATGAATGATTGGCTATGTAATCAGAAGTACTGCATCACCACCCACTACCACCATCAGAAAAGGATGGAAGGCCTAGGGCTTGCAACCATGGGAAAAAGCATACTGGGTTAAGGGTTAGCAGGCCTGCATTCTGGCTGGGCACGGTGGCTCATGCCTGTAATCCCAGCACTTTGGGAGGCTGAGGCAGGAAGATCACCTGAGGTTGGGAGTTCGAGACCAGCCTGACCAACATGGTGAAACCCCATCTCTACTAAAAATACAAAAATTAGCTGGGTGTGGTGGCGCACACCTGTAATCCCAACTACTCAGGAGGCTGAGGCAGGAGAATCGCTTGAACCCGGGAGGCAGAGGTTGCAGTGAGCCGAGATTGTGCCACTGCCCTCAAGCCTGGGCGACAGAGTGAGACTCCGTCTCAAAAAAAAAAAAAAAAAAAGAGGTCTGCCTTCTAACAGAAGCTGCTGTCATCAACCGGCTGAGTGGCCTGTGCTCAGCTGAAAGATGAAGGAATGGGTCGATGATCTCTAAGGTACCTTCCATCCTTCAGACTCATCATCTTGGTCATAGATAACATTCACTGGATACTCGGCATGATTCAGGCATTGTGTTAACAACTTTATGTGCATTATCTCATTCAATCCTCAGCATAATCCTTTCAAGTACTGTGGCTATCCCTATATTCTATAAAGAAAGCAGGCCTAGAGAGGTGAAATGACTTCCCAATGTCACACGGTGGCGGACTGGGTATGAGAACCTAACAGACCGACTTGGAAACCCACACTCTCAACTGCTAAGCCATACACATTCCTCTTCCACAGCCACACCTCAGGCTGTTGGATGTGTTTCGGGGCCATCACTTCTCCCTCTGAACAGCTTCATTTTCCATTGTAGCCACATTTTTAGGAAATTACTAAAAATGCCTTTGGCAGAGGGAGGCACGGCAGGCAGGCCTTGCATGCGTGCCTCACACTGGGCAGCTGTGAGTTTTCTCACGGTTCCAGAGTGGGCCTGAGGCACTAGAGCACTGGCCAAATTGCAAGGAATCCTGCTAAAGGATGAGAATCCCAGCAGGAAGTTACAGAGGGTGCCAGCCACGTCCCAGGAACATGTAGTTTGAATCACATTTGAGAAACCATCTGAGAAGGCAAGAAAAAGAAACGAAAAATGCCATTTTATCCAAAGAGCTTTGGGGAATTGTAAAGACTTTGACCATATTCCAGACCAATCAATCTGACAGGTGCTTCTGTCCATTCTCCCCCATATTTAGTGTATGGACAAAGAAGAGGCTCACTCTCTAAAAGACAACAGTGCTACAGTTTCGGGGAAACGTGGTACCTCATATGTGGGTCCCAAATACCCAAAAGGTGACAGAGATCAATGGCACTAATCAAAGAATTTAGGACAGAATTTTAAAGGTATTTTTTAAAGAAACAGGCATAGTTTAATAAGGAGACAGAAAAATCAAAACTAAAGCTCTGTTACAGATGTATCTGGATTTTTTTCAAAATTACAAATGACAACTGTGAACTCAAATACTGAATAATAAGTGCACAGCCCTCAAAAGTTATAGATAATAAACACATGCTACTTGTAAGGGAAAGGGGAGAAAAATACAGCCCATGTTTAGAAAGCAAAGTATCTTGAGGAGTTTGGCAAGAAGAAAGAGGAGGATTAATTAAATGCATGCAAGTGAAAAGGCCTCTCTTCTGAACCAAACGACCTTAAACCTAAGGCAGGAAAATAATAAAGAATGGGGCTTGGAGGAAAGTGAATGGATTTAATTGTCTCAAAGAGAAATGTATAAGTGGAAATCCAAGGGTTCTTTAATGTGTATGTGTGGGTGTAAGGTGTGTGTTTGTGTGTGTGTGCATGCGTGCGTGTGTGTGCATGTGTGCGTGTGTACATGTGTGTGTGTGCACACATACACGTGAAAGAGAGAGAGTTTTTCATGGTGACAGAAAAATGGAAATCAGTGGCACTAGGTGGCTGCTGTTCTCACAGTGAGAGTAAGTCCCATT
Organism: Pongo abelii; assembly: GCF_028885655.2. NCBI lineage: Eukaryota > Metazoa > Chordata > Mammalia > Primates > Hominidae > Pongo > Pongo abelii. The sequence goes on along the minus strand of NC_071985.2, from coordinate 72,175,296 downwards.
ACATCTCATAACAAACGAGCACAGTGAGCCTTCCTATTAGTATTGGGCAAATGATCTTCCAGATATGCCTAAATCCAAACCTCACAAAAGGAGCCAGGCCATAGAAAGGCAGTTTTCTCTGAGGAAAAATGACATTTTTCATGCTTAAATCACCACTTCCCTCCTCCACCATCCCCTCTTTGAAATGCTGAATTGTTAGAGCAGTGGGCATTATAGAAAAACAGGCAGGTGGAGATTTCAGTTGGGCAGCTAGGAACAGCCCATCTGCATTCCCCTGCCTTCCCAGAGCTCTGCTGCGGCTTCCCCACCGACCCTCTAAACCCCCACCGCTGGCTCCCTCCTGCTGCCCAACTCCTCTGATTCGGGCTCCCAGGAAATCCCACCTCTGCCCTGATTTGAATTGAAACATCGTCTGTGGATCCAGCCCCGGGCCCTCTCTAAAGCTGGTCAACTAGTCCAGTCCAGATCTTCCTGGCAAAGCCCAGTGTCCCTCTCACCCCCGGACACCCATGACAGGTCCAGGAGTGGTGTGTGGTGAATGTGGACACGCCAGACATGTCGTAAGGCCATTTTGGATTATTTCCTCAGCTGCTTCTAAAAACAGCTGCTTCCTATCTCCCCATCTCTGAATATCATAATCCACCCAGACCTCCGAAATGTAAATGGAATTTAATAGAAATATTAAACTGTAAAACTCTACACTAAGTGTGTGAGGGAGGAGGCAGGCTCTCCAGGAGACCTTGTACCTTTTCCTCAGTCCTACAATTACATCTTGGGGTTTTAAAAAAATCTGGGAAGATATTTAATGGATGAACAGAAATGGAGATGGGAGGAAAGGGAGAGTAGAAGAGAGGGAGGGAGAGAAACAAAAGAGAAAGGGAGGGTGGAAGGGTGGGAGGGAGGAAGAAGAGACAGGAAGGCAGGTGCCCTAAGCGGTTGATACAATTTCCCAACTTTGCTCACAACTCCTCACTTTGAGCACAGTAACATTGCCACCTAGAGGCTTGAAAGTATGCTTCTGAACTTGGACACTTAATGCAAGATTTATTTATTTGTGTAAGTAAACTTGTTAAGGAGCTTTGAAAAGATGGAGACACATGATGGTGGGAGTGGGGGATAGCGGGGGTACTATCCAGAAAGGCAGCATCTAGTCATTTCACAGTGGCTAATATTAGTCATCCACTGTGTGCCAGGGACTGAGCAAAGTGCTAAGAGTACAGAAGAGACATAGTTTCTCTCCTCAAGGATCTCAGTCTGCGGAGGAGACAGACACATATATAAGTAATGCAGACAATGAGAGTTACCATAAATGTACAAAAACATTTTACACACAGTATAGGTGAATGGGAGATTAATTCTGACAAGAGGAGCTAGGGGAGGAGCTTGATCTAGAAAGAATTTACCGAAGAGATGGAACTAAGCGGGGTCACAGGAAATCTAGAGACTCGGGAGAGAATACCATGTTGAGGTAACCATCAAATAAGGCGCCAGTCTAGAAAGGACAACAAGCATGCTCACTACGACTGGATTACAGGAAATATGACTCTTACCCACAGGTGGAGCGAAGAAAGGACAAAAACCAGGAGGATGAGTTGAACCAATTTGTAGAGGGCTTTGAATGCTAGGCTGAAGAATGTGTACTTTTTAAATTGCACAAGGACAGGGCTTTGTAACTGCTTTATTCACTCCAGTGTGCTTGGCACCTAGAATAGGGTTTGGCACTCAGTGGCTGGACAATTAACATCTGTGGAATGAATGACTATAACAGGAAGCCCATGAAAGTTTTGGAGAAAGAATAATTGGATAAGATTTATGTTTCTAAAAAAACATAACTTGAGACAATCTGTAGGAATGGAAGAAGGATAGAGGTTCCACTAGATATCTGCTTCCAAAGTCCAAGAGGTGTGGGTCTGACCCAAGGCACGGTGGAGAAAATGGAGAGGGCTGAATGGCTGTGCACAATTTTGACAAAGTAGAATCTAGAGGACTTCAATACCAACACCAGGTGTATGGGCTAACCCAGAATGATGGTACTGGCCAAGATAGGAAATGAAAAGCTGTTTGGGGAAGAAGATAATGAGTTTAGTTTGAGAAATGGAGCATTCCAGTTTCTAGGAGTAGAACCAAGTATAGATGCCCAGCATGCAGTTAAAGATAGAGTGTGGAGCTCTGGGCACACGCATACTCCCTGCACACACACACATGCATGTACTCACCTCATCTAAATACTAGTGACATTTTGTTTACTGCTGTTAGAGAGAAGGAGCCTACACTGATCTTGACAACCTGGGCAGCTGCTAGATTTAATCTTGTGGCCTTGAAACTAAACATCAGTGTTTATTTTGGAGGAGCAAGAAGGCTAGAGGAGCATCCTCAGTTTCCATATCTGGAAAATATAAATTGCTGTAAAGATTGAATAATCTAACCCATGAAAAGTGCTTAGCCCAGTGTCTGACACAAGAGATAAGTATGCAATAACTGTTAGTTTACAGTTTAATTTCTCATGTCTTGGAAGACTGCAAGATTAAAGTTCAAAACTTGGTCATCCATTGTATTAGTCCATTCTCACGCTGCTAATAAAGACATACCCGAGACTGGGTAATTCATAAAGGAAAAAGGTTTAATTGACTCACAGTTCAGCATGGCTTGGGAGGCCTCAGGAAGCTTATAATCATGATGGAAGGGGAAACAAACACATCTTTCTTCACAAGGCGGCAGGAAGGAGAAGAATGAGACCTAAGTGAAGGGGGAAGCCCTCTGTAAAACCATCAGATCTCATAAGAACTTACTCTCACTATCACGAGAATAGCATGGGGGAAACCACCCCCATGGTTCAGTTACCTCCCACCAGTTCCCTCCCACCATACATGGGGATTATGGGAACTACAAGATGAGATTTGGGTGGGAACACGGCCAAACCATATCACCCCCTTATCATCTGCATGACCTTGAAGAGGAAGACTGACCTCTCTTAGTCTCAGTTTGCTCTTCTGGTAACTGGGAAGAGTATTACTTGCCATACCTGCCTCACAAGATAAAATGAGATAGTGCACACAAATTGTTCTGTAAACTTAAAGTCAATTTATACATATTATGTATTATTTGTGAAATAGAAGATAGTAGCAGAAAAATCTCTGAACTCCTTCAAGGTATTATGAAGGTATTATGAAGGTATTCTAAATAAGCGTGTATTTTTTTAACACCCATTTACTCCAAAGAAAGAGAAACTTCTCTGGCCCCATTTAGCAAGAAATTCCTCCCTTGCCACCTTTCTCCATTCCAGACATGTTTCATCATAGCACATTTCCTTTATTCCATCTTCAATTGAGATTTAAAAAGAAATCTTTGAAACTCCACAGCTGGTAGAACCACTAGGGAATCAAAGCATATTTGTTCTCTCTTCTACATATTCCCTACATGGCTGACCAATCAAATTCATACCGTTAATCTGAATTGAAAGGAAATAGGATATTATTTAAAGAAGATAAAGATAACCATTGTGGCAGAATAGGGACAAATAAGGTTATTCAACTTCTGACCCGAAAGAGTTTTTGTTTGTTCTTTGCCCTGTTAATTCTCTCTAGAACATACCTGTAATGAAAGGCCAAGAACCTTGACAGCTGCTGGTTTTAGCCTTGTGGCCATCAGTCCACCTCTGCATCTGTATTTACAGGGTGAGAGCTCCTAGAATCACTGGGCTGGAACACATGGAAATGGAATATGATGTGATTTTCTTCAGCCCGATTTACAACACAACACAGAAAGTCTTTTTGCAGAGTTGGTGACCAGCAAGCATTTAGCCTCAGTTTAATCTCCTTTAGGAGCAGGTACCCACCATTCTGTGAAGGGCTCATGCCATCAATGGGCAGAGGAAATCAATCCTTGGAAGGCTCTTCTCGATTTTACCTTCCTGGTGACCTCTGCTCCCCGCCCACCTCCAACCCTTAACCCCACCCTTCTCTCAGAGCTGCCCCATAATTGCACATTGCATTGCACAGAATGGCATTGCACAGAATGAACCTCTTTTTTCCTCTCAGCTTTCTCTTCTCCAAACTAAGTAGCCCTCTGTTCCCCAAGATGTCCTCTTATGATATATTTTGCTGCCTCAATTCATATCTAAATAAAAACTACATCTACAAAAAAGACTTGAGATTTCATTGTTATGTGTAAACCCAGATGGCCACTGTGGATTAACTCTCTGAAGGACCAGGACTGTACTGGATGATTACTAAGTAACCCCACTCTGCAGAAGGACTGCATGTTTGTGTGATATTTTCTGAGTTATCACAGGCTTGGGGCTGACTGATGAAATATTTCATACTACCACAGCCCCTCTGAGGCAGACAGCTATGACCACAATTTATAGAGGAAGGTTTGAGGCATTTTCAACTCATCTCAAACCAAATGTAATAGTGCCTCCCCTCCCATTCCCAGTTCTGCTTGTGGCACCATTATTCTCTCAGTGAGTCCCATCCTGGAGACGTGGACCCAGCTTCAAAGGCTCCTTCTCCATCCTCACATACTTGGTAAGTTACCACTTCCATCCGTCTTCTACCTTTGCCTTATCTCCTGCATTTACTGCTCTTTATTTTGACTGCCGCCATATATATCCGCTCAAGTCCTTCTCATGTTCAGAAACATCTAATGATTTTCAAGTTGCCTAATTTAAAAAAAAATAATACAAAATTTTAGGCCTAGTCCTCAATTTTCTCCAAAACCTAGCTATATCCAATCTTACTAGCAAAGTCTTCCAGGGCTCTCTGTATTGGTCAGGTTTTTACCAGGAACCAGATGGCACACACACTAAAGGATTCAACTACAAAGAACTCACTTATTGGGACTATTTAAAGGAACCATCAATGGAAGGTAAAACTTGGAGGAACCAGCAACCAAGAAACCCTAACTGTCCCTAGGTCTGAAGGAGCAAAAGGTAGGAACCATGTCACTAGATTACCCCCATGACATCTGGAGCTAGAGGAACATGAGCCTAGACTGAAGTGTTGCTAGAGAACTGCAGCCTCCACTGGAACCTCAGCCAGCTGGGGATAGGGAGGAGGCCCATGAGAAGAAAGGGAATAAAGAACCCATCTCTCTTTATTCCCATCCTCTGATGGCTTGCCATCCCTCCTATTGGTCAATTCCAATAGGAAACCTCAGGACAAGGGGGCCCATGTGATCCAACCAGAGAAGTCAGCCTCCTGGGACACAGAGCAAGGATGAGAAAAGCAAAGAATTAAGCGTAGACATAGTGAGCATCAGGAGAATAAATGCACATTTCATTGCTTGTACCCTATCTTCCATCAAAAGCGTGAGCTCACTATTTCCTAATTACACACACAATTTCCTGATATTGTGCTTTGGTTCACACCACCTCCTCTCTTTGGAATGCCCTTCCCTGCAGGGGAGACTTGCTCGGGGTCATTTGAGAGGCACTGAGGGTTATACATTCGTTTAGAAGACTTTTATTGCATGCCTAATACACACAGATATATCTGGTAAAATGATAGAGGATAGAGGAGGAGGGCAGCTACTGCAGGCAAGTCCTCAAAGGTGGGGCTCATCACAAGGAGGGATGCTCAAAGGAATCCCTACAGGCCCTCAATATACTCTGTAAAAAAGGAGAAGCAGGCTCTGGAAATGAAAATATAGACCTGTGTGTGATGACGTCTTTCATTGGCAGCCAGAAGGCAAAGTCCATCTCTCTCAGCACCTCATATATCTCAGGTCAGGGGCTCACAGCAGGACCACTAGGGAAATTGGGGCTTCAGAGCCTGGGTGCTTTTAGGGAGAGCCCCTTACCCCACTGTCAGCCTCCCGGGCCCCTTGAATTGATCAGTGGAACAGTAAGACCGGCTCCACACTTAACAATTCCTTTTAGAGTAAAGGGTTTCCTCCCTGCACAGTTCTTGCCTTTTGTCAAGGAAAATAAAAGAAGAATCAGCATGGAGTGAATTCCTTGTAGCAGGATGTTTGCAGGCAGCAGATGCAGCTAGGAGCACATATTTGTCTGAAACCTCTCCTGCTGCACAAAGGCAGAAGGCCATTGCCTCCATTGCATCAAGATCACCCCGGGGGCGGGGGCTTGGTTATCTGTCTTCAGGGGGTCGGGGAAGCTTCCTTTCCTTTCAAGGAGGGTAAGTGTGGCAAAACTGGGGGCACCCAGGCATTCTAGATGGATCTAGAGAACTGGCAATGCTCCTGCTATCCTGCAAGAGAATACTTTCAAATAGAAAAATCAGGAGGGCTCAGAAGGAATCTTCTCATTTATGAATTCAATGAACATTTGCACTTAGCCTGGCAAAGAGCGTCAACTGTGAAGCCAGACTGAATGGGTTCAAATTCTATCTACACTATGCAGACTTGGACAATTTGGGTACTCTCTCTGTGCCTCTCTGCTCAGAAGCCTAAATAAATTAACACATGTTAAGTGATTAGCACAGTACCTGGTACACAGTGATAGCTCTCAAGAAAAATCAGCTGTTTGGTTAATATGTACCAGTTGTGGTAGGCACAGGTAAACACAACACATATCAGCCATGCTCTCAAAGAACTTCAATAACAAAGACAATCACTAACATTTGGAGCATTTACTAAACATTATGCATTGTTATAGCACTGACATGTATTGCTGTCATTTAATCCTCTCAATATCTCCTTTTTTTGATGAAGACATTGGGGTGAAAGTTGGTTATGTAATTTGCCCAAAATTATTCAACTGGTAAGGATTGAAGAGTAGCAATCAAGTAAATCATAAGATGAATTCATAATTACAGCTGGTGAGAAATGCTATGAAGAAAGTGAAAAATATGCAGTGATGGAGCGCTATGGAGGGTCCCACCAGAAAGGGTGTCCAGGGCAGCCCAAGCTAAGGCCTGAAGCAACAAAAGCAATCAGTCAGGCAAAGGGCAAGGGGAAGGCATTCCAGGCAGAGGGAAGAGCGCCATAAGAAGAGATGCAGAAGTGAGAAAGAGACCTGAGCATTCGAGAAACTGAAAGCAGACTAAAGTGTCTGGAATGCAGCGAATGAAGGAGAAAACGGTGACTGGAGTCTGGATCGGAAGGCAGAAGCCTGATCATGGCAAGACCTCACAGACCATTATAACGACTTCAAATCTAAATGCAAAGGAAGCTGCTAGAGGGGTTAAAAAGTAAGGGAGTCACACAATCTGAATGTTTTCATGGAGTAAGCCTGGAATGAAAGCAGGGGGACCCTCAGAAGGCAGCTTTGATAGTATTTAGTGACTCGGACCAGAGACATGTCAAGCTCCTCATTGACAAGGAATGCGCCTTGTGACCCTTACAGAACAATATGACCAGCACTCACATCCCCAGCCCAGGCTTGACACAGACACAAATAAACTTTTTTGTGTTTATCCATCATCACCATCATGGTCACTGCCATTGCCATCACTATCAAATCATGGGTCAAGGTCAAAGTGGTCCTGCGGTAGTCATGACTCCACTGAGGCCCCCAGGCATTGGACCTCCTCTCTGGAATCTACCATCAGAGCAACAGCCCAGTGCCTCAACCACAATGCATTCGCAGACATCTAAAGAAACTGATATAAACAGCCCAGAAAAAGAGTCTGTACAAATAGCCCTGCACTTATGGAAGGAGGAAGACTCAGAGCAATCATGGGAATTGCATGTTAGCTACAACTGACTATTTATTAAACTTCTGCCTGATTGCCAACCAGGGACAGTAAGTATTCACTGCCCCCTTCTCTCCATATCTGAATCCTTGATACACACTTATGTAATACTGAGATACTTATTCATTCATTACACACCAAAAGTGATTGAGTTAACCTGCTGTACCTCCTGTACTGGATGTTGGGGATATATTAAGACAAATAAAATACCAACTCTTCCCTCAAGGACCTCAAGGCTTCTTACCTAACAGGCAAGTAAAAGGGCAGTTATAATGCAATATGATTGCAGCCAGGAAAAGAGAAGTACCAGAAGCTGTGGATGCCCTTAAAATGGATATTTAACCCAGAGTCAGGAGCAGATTCTCAGGGAGAGAAGGAGGGGGAGACATAAAGGAGGTAAAACAGCATGTACGAGATTGGAGAGCACTTCTGAGGCATTCAAGGGGCTGGAGGCACTTAGTGTGGCTCAAGCTCAACATCAAGGAGGTGAGAAGGGAACCCCAGGTGAACTCACATCAGGAAGAGCCTTTAGGTTATGCTAGGAAATTAGGACTTTTTCCAAATTCTCTGCAGAGCCATTAAATATCTTAAGGAAGTATACAATAGTCATATTTTCTTTTAGAAAATCCTGCTTTATGCAGCATGAAAAGCAGCACAGAGAGGGAAGAACTGGAGGTGGGAAAGCCAGGGACAAGATTGTTGTAGGAATTCAGATAAGAAATAAAGAGAGTGGGAGCCAAGGCAGAAGCAAAGAGGTTGGGGAAAAGGAGGAGGAACCAGCAAGGTAAGAGCAGAGTAGAGTCTATAGGAGATTTTGATCAATTGGATTTGGTGGGAAGAAAGGGGAAAAAGAGGATTAAATTTTCCTCCCATGTATGGGAAATGAGGCTATATTGCAAAAGGCCCTGTGTGCAAGCCTAGGGTGGGGCCTTGACATGGTAAACATGGGGAGACACTCAATGTTTTTGAATGAGGAAATAATGTGACCATTAATAAGATTAATGTGCCATTGATGTGTAAAATCCTGGTTGGAGGAGAGACACAGGAGGAGAGAAGACAAGGGAGGATGCTCTTGCGAAGCTCTGCCAAGTGTGAAGAACAAGGGCCTGAAATGGAGACGTGAACGTGGACACGAAAGCCAGGACGTGGGAGGGAATGGCACGCAAGCTTCTTAAAGGGAATGAGATCGAGAGCAAGGGTTGAAGCCTTAGACTTGGCATGGAGGAAGAGCTCTTCATTCTCAGAAACAGAGCAAAGCAGAGGGAGGCAGAGACCATAGACAACTTCCAGGTGAAGAAGAGCAAATATCTGCCCCAAGCTTCTCAGCATCATCAGCAGCCATGAAGAGCCAGCTAAGAGTGAGTGGCATCCACTAAGCATTATATGGAAAGCAAATATTTAAATACCTATCAAAAAAATGTTCAGAATGTATTAAGTTTTTTTTAAAAAGCAAGTTACAAAAATGATATAGTTATTAGAATCCTGTTTGTTAGAAACATATGTGTATGTGGACAGGCAAGCTACACACCAGGATGTTAATGGTGGCTATCTCTGAGAAGGAGAACTCCAGGTGATTTTTATTTTCTTCTAGATGCTTTTTGATATTTTCTACACTGAACAAGCATGACTTTTGTAATCAGAAACCCAGCAGAGTTTAAAATATACTTGTTAAGCTTATATAGCATGGCTGTCTCCCAGAATTGAACTGAGGGACCTGTTTGTTAACTTCTTTTTTCCAGTACATTTATGGTTCTCGGGATGCAGAGTAACTCAAATGTTTCTAATGGGAAAAGCTGGAGGTGCATTTATAGCATACCCAGGAGGACCCTCACTGCTCACCAGAGGGTCGTCAGCCTCATTCCCCAATACAGAGGGTACTGGCTTCAGGTCTCACCTCCCAGGGAAACATGCCCAGCACAGCAAGCTCTGAGCCCCTTGCTTCCCCACCCCTCAAAACAAGCAGTGCTGCCTTTTGGTAGGAGGAAAAGGAGATGTGGAAAGCCTACAAAAAGCAGCACTGCTTCTCTCCTTTTTCTGCCCCCCAACCCCTGCCCAAGCCTTAACTACGAAAGTTCCACTGCTGGCAATCAACCCACTTCCCTTATCTTCCTGCTCCCAAATTCTCTTTTCCTCAAATTATTAAAAATGCCATTTAGTTTCAAATTCCTGGTAGGAACAGGGGATGGTGCTGAATAAAATAAAAGAACCCCTTTTTTTAAGGGGAAGGGAGTTGGGTGGGAGAGAATGAGGATGCAAATCAGAACCTGCCAGGTTTCGTTATCCCCACTAAGGCCACCTGTATTCACAAAGCTTCTTAAATATTCCTCATCACTACAGAGCTTTGGACCCCAGTCTCAAGTAGTTGCTTGCAGAGGATTTCCAAAGAAATGAAGGTTCAGGCCTTTCAGCAGAATAAATTCTACCTGTTGTGGGTTGAGGATAATGATGTAGAAATAAACAGATGTAAAGGGGAAATCCCTGTAGGAAGTTCCTCTAGTCTGTGATGGATTTTCCCAGCAGTTTCTGGACACCAGGAGTGAGGATGCCTGGAGCTTTTCCACATCCTTATAAATGACAAATAGTAACACTAAGGTCCAGTTCCCTTTGTCACTCAGCCTCACAGGTAGGTTAAACGGAGGATGTTATCTCTTTTTACACAGCCCAATCCTCAAAAACAGAGATCTCTCTGAATTTTCTGAGTTAATAAAATAAGACACAAAGAGGTTAAAGAAGGTGCCCCAGGTCACCCAGTTATTTATTTGTTTTTTTATTTATTACTAGATATTTATGATATTTATGAAGTCCCTCGGGCCCCAGGGATTCCATCCAGGTGCTATGCTGAGTGTTGGCATCAGAGCCCTACCCTCCAGGGCCTATCATCCAGTTATGACAGGGCTGTGACTTGAACCTAGGACCCTGACACTGGTCTAGAACACTTTCCCCTCCAGCACATTCCATTTCTCAGTCTGATCTTCTCACTTTATGAAAAAATAATTTAATTTTCTAGTCTTCCAAACATTTCATTTAAAATTTTTATTTGCAAAAACAATTATTTCTAACTGCAAATATACAGCAGGAAGAATGTCCCTAAATTCTGGGAAAGCATTACCTTGAACTTCTAAAAATAAATAAGCTACTTTTGTATTACCTAGGAGGAATCTTAAAATACTGTTAGGTTGGTGCAAAAGTTATTGTGGTTTTTGCCATTGAAAGTAATGGCAAAACCGCAATAACTTTTGCACCAACCTAATAGTAATAATGCCTTGGGTTTAGAATAACAGCTTTCTTCTGAAATGCTTAAAAAGCTTCTACTGATGGTATCTCATTTCTTCTCACAATGTTGCCAAGACCTTTAATGGAAGGCTCTATGAGGAAAAATGAGATACGGCATTTGAAACAATGATTAATGAAGACATTAGACTACATGTCGGTTGCCTGATTTCCTGCCTGTCCATGGTTGTTTAGATAAGAAGAGTAAAACAAGTATTTAGAGAATCATAGAAAGTTAGGGCCAAAAAGGACAATAGATGTCATTTAGAGCAGCCCCATAATTTTACAGATGAGAAAACTGAGGCTATTCAGTGGAGTTGCCATCCCCCATTCCCAAGTGGCTGCCCAATATCATATCCACCATCAAAATTCAGCCCATACTTGGTTGCTGGAAGACAGGCCACAGGAGAAGCCCTTTAAGTAATAAAAAACTGAAGTAAATGTCCAAGAGCTATAACAAACTGGGAAGAGGACTTAGGAAATGAAATAAGCTGAAAGAGCACAATGATTTGGGTACTGCGTTCTGCTGACACCTTCACAATCAAAAATCAACAGGAAGAGGTCCACTTGACAGGGTTAACATGAGCTCGGCTGCAAGGCCACCTCTGACAACAGTGGCCCAGGCCAAGGCTGAATGCAGTCAAAATAACAAGCACCAGGAAGCCTTGAGGACCAGAGGAAAGCTTGCACTCTCTAAGGAGAATGTAGTGTAGCTAGAAAAAGAGCAAGGTTTTAAAATGAAACAAGAAAGAAAGAAAATGTCTGACCTGTTTTTATTCCCAGATTTGTATTTTTCCAAATCACATCAACCCAGGGCCATCATCTTGCACACATCCAGGGCTCTTCTCACATATGCAGCATGGTGGCCCCAACAAACATGGCCAAGGCCCGGGTGACCTTGGAGAGGATTCTCTCTACTTCCAGTGTGAATAAGAAACTCCCAGTGGAGGGTCAGTAACGAGGGCACAAGCAGGGAGAAGGGAGAGCCAGAGGGTATAGAGCGACTGCCTGGATAGACAGGGGGTCTCCAGGAGCTCAGATGATTGACTCATTTATCCATGCTGACAGCAAGAAAGGTAGCCCAGTTAATTTAAATCCATGGCTATAGTTGAAACCCCACTGTAGCTGAAAGCCAGCCTTCCCATCCACCAAAATTTTTCTGGGGGGGGCAGGGGTGGAGTTTTGGTCTTGTCAGCCAGGCCGGAGTACAATGGCACGATCTCGGCTCACTGCAACCTCCGCCTCCTGGGTTCAAGTGATTCTCCTGCCCCAGTCTCGCAAGTAGCTGGTGCCTGCCATCACACTTAGCTAATTTTGTATTTTTAATAGAGATGGGATTTCACCATGTTGTCCAGGCTGGTCTCAAACTCCTGTCCTCAAGTGATCCATCCACCTCGGCTTCCCAAAATGCTGGGATTACAGGCATGAGCCACCGTGCCCAGCCCCCAAATCTTTTAAAAAGAGCTGCTAATAAGGAACAGAGCTGAGTGGCTTAAATTTTCTTTCCCTTTACATTTCCTCTCTGGTAGAGGTGTTAATGAGGATGGAAAGGCCCCAAGTGCACAGAGAGAAAGGAGACAAAAATGGTCTGGATAATATGAACTGTGTAGTCAACCATCAAATAAGGGAGGGCTGATTCTATCATCACTAAGTGACAAGCATCTACAGACAGTTTTAAAGAGCTTCTTTCTGCATAACCACGGATTGCATTGCAAGTGAAGGGAAGTGCTGAGTAACAAAGGAAGCCTGGCCTGGAAATCAGGGGACCCGGGTTGTGGTCCTGATTCCACATCCTCTCTGCACCCCAGTGACTTCACCTATTTAACAGTAAGGTGGATGTGGCTACTTAAAGTACCAAATTCTAGGATATAAAGTTTCCAAAATTTGTAACATTGGATTCTCTATACTGAATGGTGATACAATCATACCTATTTTTCAGGGTCATTGTGAAGATTAAATTAAAAAATGAAAATGGAAAAGGTAAATTTATGACGTGGCAAGGCAAGCACTTAATGTGCATTAAGTCATTTATTTCTATCAACAACCCTGCCAGATAGGAACTAATATGATCCTTATTTCACAGATAGTGATGCAGGATTTTTCTTGGCCACTTTGCCAACTGGAGCCCTCTGGCTGGTGATGCCACTGCTCAGGCCTCGCTCAGCCCCAGATTCACTGCAGGAGATGCCCCACCTACTTGGCCTACTAGGCCATGACTTTCTTATGCTCTGGCATGGATCCTGTGGCCACTGCAACTGAGCACTCAGCCCCTGGGTGGATGAGGTGTGTGGGCAAGTGAGTGCAGGATCCAGCCAACTACCCCGAGGGCCGGCACAGGAGCAGGCTCTGTGTGGAGCTTGCAGCTGGACTAGGCATGTTGCAAGAGACTCCCAAGGTGGACTCTGGTGTCCAGATGAGGGGAATGCATTGGCACACAAACAGAGAAGCCCGCAACCCTGAAGCCTCAGAGGGGTGTTACAGTGTATCAATAGCTCTTTTAGTCCTGCTGTCTGCAGCTCAGTGGGCGAAAGTGTGTTAACAGCTCTGTCAGTCCCATCACCCTACCCTAGCCCACAGCTCTGAGGCTGGCTTAGCCCTGCTGCTGCCTCCCATCATGTGGGGTGGCCGCCCTCCACTGGTGAAGGGCCACAGTATTACAGCCTTCTTTGTACCCACATTTGGTGGGTCCTGAGTTCTTGTCCTGCATCCAAGAAGAATAAGGTTATGCTGACAAACAAAGGGTGAGGAGGGCAGAGAAGAGTTTTATTGAGTAACAAAACAGCTCTCAGTGGAGAGAGGACATGAGGGTGGTCCCCCACCTGAAGTTGGGTGGTCTCTCTCTCAGAGTGGCTGGGTCCAGGGCTTTTATGGGCTCAGAATGGGGAGTGCATGCTGATTGGTTTGTGAGTATGGAAAAGGCTAAAACAAAGATACCGATCAAAGGTGGGCATGTCAGTGTAAAAAAACATTTAGAGAATGGTAGGTATATGTAAAATAGGTGAAGGGTGGGTATCAATCAGAGGAAAGCATGCCAAACAGAAAGAGAGGTTCTCAATCTGGTCCATGGATTTGACTTGTAGCTTGGCTTTCAGGCTTTCAACTGTCTTTGGTTTGAAGGTCGAGTTTCATTGGATACCTGCCCCTATCTGCCTCCTGCCACTATCACTAAGTGTGTTGAGGCTTGGAGAAGTTGATGGACATGTCTAAGTCACACATAGACTAACTGTTGGAACTGAGACTCCAGAAAGATCTGTTTGAGCTCAAGGCCCATATTAAAATCCTTTATACAACACAGCCACTCCAATAATGTGTGTGCAGGTTTCTGGACCACAACAAATTATCAATAAATATTATAATCCCTAGACCTTCACCCACTATGATTAAGTATTTTAATATATGTTTATTGAGTGGATGAATAAATGAGCAAATAAATTCTATGTAACATAAAGCTATAATACTGAGATCCTAGACTTCCATGATATAGTAAGTCCAACTACTGAGGGGACTCAAGGGCAGCTGACTTCTCAAAGACTTGGAAGTCAGAGTATCTGTATCTATCCAAAGATGAAAGTATGGAATAGTCTCAATAAGACACAGCAACCACATTACAGCACAGAAATGCCTACAGTATACTTGGGGACTAGATTCTGGCTTTAACTGAATCTAAGGAAGAAAAAACCAGAGCAGGAAAACAAAGTATCTTATTTACTGGCCTTTCCTTCCTCAATGAATTCAATAAATAAATAAGACTTGGAATTCTGATAAGGAGTTGTTCTATGTTTATATAGCCTTTAACTCCACACAGCCACATGCAAGAGAGCCTCTTCAGAACAGGGGTGACATTTAAGGATGAGCTATTGAGCAGCATATGTGCTTGCACACTCACCATTGAGAGCAGACAGAAACAACAGCTGAGCAGGCCCCTTCCAGAGCTATCAATATAAACTTCACTCCCTACTCCCACCCCATAGTAATCCCAGACCTTGTGGTAATGAGAAGGGAAGGGGATTGTCTAAAAGAAAAGAAGTGGGCTTCTTGGAAACAGGCATCTGTGCAATTAGCAGCCCCTACCTCTCCCTTCTTCCTTTTTAAACCAGCTTCATCCCTCCCTGTCTTCTCTACTTCTATTGGCCAAGACCTGGTTACAGGGTGCTAAATGGTCCTTTCTCAGTTCTCAGAACTCCCACAACAACATACTGCATTAATTCCAAGAGGTGAATTCTACTTCATCCACAGAACCAGCAAATGGTTTGAAAAACAAGAGACAGAAGAAAATAACATTAGAAGTAAATAAATCACTGGAGCATGAAAGGAAACTTCTCAAAATACACAGACAGACACAAGGGCAAAGGGAGGCAAGAACAAAGAGCAATGTGTGCTGTCCTCCAAGGCACAGAAGAAACAAAACGTGTTTCAAAGCTCAAGGAATGCGTTGTTCCAAATTGCTAATCAATGCTCGATACCAACACCAGCAACTGCTAATAACAAAGAAAGAATCACCTCACTTGAGCTGTAATTATTTCTGACATGGGTCTCCAGGAGGAGTGTCAAGACTCAGGTTAGCAGCTCAGTGTGATAATAACCCAAGATTACCAGAAATTCACAATGTCTGAAGAAAAGGAGAGCTTGCAGGAAAGGAAGTGGCAATTAGAAATACTTGTCATGGTAATTGCATTGTGAATAGCAGGCATCTACTTTTCAGCAGCCAATGTAGGTTTTCTTCTGCCTGACTTTAGAAAAACATCTTCCAGGCAGGTAGAGCAGTGGAGGAATACATCAAATTTCCAGAAATAACACAGTGTGGAAAAAGTCTTATTTCTGTCCAAATAATGGTGTGCTGGATAATAAAAACTGTTGAATTCCATAAGGCTGAGAATAATAACACTTGACCAGCCAGGGAAGTTGCCTTAAGCCAACCAGCAGCCACCTTTTCCTCTCACTCATAGCAGTGACTTCAATCTGTGTAAACATATTGTCTTCTGACAAGACTAAAATAGCTCTCTAAGAACAGTTGAGGCTCTTCAATTTTATTCTTCAATCACTCACTTTGTCAAAACGAGGTACATCCAAAGATCTCCATGGTGGAGCTGGCTTGAACATGTGAACTGAGAATTGGTCAACTAAAGTCTCTCAGATGCTAATCCCATAAGACATGTGGGAGTCCACTCATGGATTCCAATGAATGAGACAGTGTTTCTCTTCTGTGCTCTTCAGCAAACCATGAAGAAACCAGGAAATTGCAGACATGTACTCAGAGTCTCCAATATTGCCTTAGAAACAGAGTTCTGCCTTAGCTCTAACACTGAATGATGATACAACTACTATTAAACTTGGAGCTTGAATGAGCATTCTAAAAAGCAATTCTGATCATGTCAATCCCAGGCTTAAAATCTGCCAGTGATTTCCCATTGCTTCTTGGACAAGCTGTCGTCCCCTTAGTATGATTTCCTTAAGGTACAAGGCCCTCCGTGATCTGATTTCTCTTCATAGAAGTCTCATAACAGCCCTGATATGCTCACATCATGTTTTTAAACTCTAGTCAGTTAATCACAGATCTTCAGATGTGCCATGCTCTCCCAGCCTCCATACTCACATATGAGTTGTTTACCCTGAGAATCCCTTTCACTTAATTAACGCTCAGGTCTGGAGTCATGTCCACTCTGAAGCCTTCCTTATTCCCATCCCTCACCCACTGCTGCCAAATCTGGCTTCAGGATCTCTTCCGTGGGCTCACTTTGCATCTAGCACCCTATACCAGTTGTCATAAAGAGCTCATATGCAAAGTCAAGTTGAATGGAATCCACGGATGAAGGAAGAAAGTTAAATTAGATAATGAAGGGGGAACACTTGGCACATTCAGAAGTAATTAAATCTTTTAATAGGTAATGACTTTGCCAACTCTAGGCATCAGAGGCTAAATCCTGAGTCAGAAAGTACCCTCTCTGGTCAGATATCTATATTTTTACAATATATAAAGAGTTTTTTAAGTTGGGAATTTATGAAGGTTAAAAAGAAGGATTTAAGGCCAGGCACAGTGGCTCACCCCCGTAATCCCAACACTTTGGGAGGCCGAGGTGAGTGGATCACCTGAGGTCAGGAGTTTGAGACCAACCTGGCCAACATGGTGAAACCCTGTCTCTACTAAAAATACAAAACATTAGCCAGGCGTGGTGGTGTGTGCCTATAATCCCAGCTGCTCCCGAGGCTGAGGCAGGAGAATCACTTGAACCCAGGAGGCGGAGATTGCGGTGAGCCAAGGTGGTTCCATTGCACTCCAGCCTGGGCAGCAAGAGCGAAACTCTGTCAAAAAAATTTTAAAAAAAAAGGATTTAGTGAGCACTGAAACACTCTGGAGAGGCAGTGAATTCCGATGTCCCTCTCCTGTCCCTCTCTGAAGAATTGGTGATTAACCTTGGGCCTGACTAGACCTTCTTCAGCAGGTCCCACATGGTTGTGGCTCTATGGCTTGGTTGGGGCTGGAATGCAGTTGAAAGTTAAAACTGACTCAGTTTCTAGGAAGGCGCTGTTCTCAGCTCTGCAAAATGCTGACTGTGCCTCTATAACCCTGTGGTACTAAACCCCCATCCTCAATTTCTGTGGTTTCTCTGAGTAGCAGATTCTCTGGGAAGGCTCAGTATTCTGGGCAAGGGTGGTTTTAGAGTCTATTTGGTAAAAAGAGTCTTTTTCTGCTCAGATTAAAACTTATTTGGACCACATTTGCATAATGACACATTATTTCCCCCTTAACACCAGTACACATCCCCTGGGCAAGGCAATTTGAGACTTGACATTTGTTTAATTACTTGATACTGGCTGATCTTGGCTAAGGCCAAAAAGGGCCTCGGTGAGGCCAGTGACACTCCCACCACATTTGCCAGATATGATCATTAGGAAATGATTTGCACGAGAAGAAAGTACCCTACAATGAGAGAGGGTCGGGGCTCTGGTAGTGGAGAGACAAGGGAAGTAAAAAAATAGAGAGGATCCTATGTGCAAGAGATCCAGTTGGACCCTGCCTAATATAGGCAGGACCCAAAGCAGAAGTGAAGGAGCTGTTTTCCCAGGGATATTTCTGATACTCAAGGCACAGCAATGCTGCACCAGAGTGCAAAGGACAAAGTACAACCCTGCTGCACTTTATTAGCACAGTAATGTCAGGAGAGTTTGCATGTGGGAGCCTCAGGAGACAGTACCCTAGCCAGGAAAGCAGCAGCAGGGTACCTCTCTCAAGTGCCTGTGGGTAAAAGACACCATCAGGAGGCTGGATCAGGAAAATACACATGAAAGAACCATTCTTGATCATTGAGGAGACACCCCCTAGGAATGCCCAGAAATACCCAGATAGTTGGGTGGGGTGGGCAAGACCTAAAAGAGGCTGAGATGCTGCAGATGCAGATAGGGCTAATGTCTAGCACACACAAATTAGCATTCATGACCCAGAAAAAAATTAACATTACTATCGAAAGGATTCTAGTCATACCTTTCATGTGCAAAATTATCTAAAGCACCTAGAACCATTTCTGGCATAAAGCAGGTACTAGATAAATATTATTAAGTTTGCAATTGAAGAGGGATCATGAGAAAGCATGAGAACAGGTCTGATATGCAGTCAGTACATGAACTGAAACGGCTGTACAAGTGCTTACAACCAATGTCCCTTCTGAATGATGTTCATGTTGTTGAGTTTATTCTTTTGAATATTGCCCCTGTATGAGACAATAAGAAATCTGATATGACTCTGCCCTCCCCTCTGGTAATTGTCAAAGCAATTCTGGGCTGTTCCAAAGCCTACAGGTTCAGCCACCTGCCCTGAAACAAAAGACTTAAGGCAGTTCCCTCATTGCATTGCTTATCTCCACCCTCCCTTTACCTCCCCATCCATGATGTACTGGTGCTAGGCACATCCAAGCCAAGTGCTCTATGGTCCTCTCTCATGGAGACTCAACATCTATGACTTGGGAATAATATAGCTCATGTTTTGTAGTGTTTTGTAAGTTTTGCCCTTAACGTGGGTGCCAGCCCATCTGACAGTTGTTTTGTGAAGAGCAGGGAAGGGTGTTTTACAGCTCAGCTTCTGGGAAGCACAGATGTTACAGGCTGTGTCATGGTGAGGTGGTAAAGGCTGCAAGGAAGGTGGGAGAGCATTAATTATCTTCCTGCAGCTGTTCATTAGCCTACAGACGCCTTGTCTTGCCATTTTCAGGACTGACAGCCATACAATTCCAAAGCAAAGCAAACCAGGAGATTTGAAGGAGGGAAAGAAGAACTACCTGAAGGTTAAAATGAAAATCAACATGCAGAACAGCTGGAGCTGCCCTATCTCAGCTTTCTGGTGCACAGGGTGATCACAGGGCACTCTGAGCTGCCCTGAGGCTCAGTCCCAGTCAGCATAGCGGGGAACCGCCAACATAGGCTGCAAGTGAAAAACAAACTTCCAGGTGTATAGGATGAGGATGCAGGGGCAAAGCCTTCTCCTTTGTAAATTTTCACTTTCAAGTGTCGGCTAAAGAAGCTGATTCAACAGCCCTATAAACTTAAATGCTGAGTCAATTCAGGCTGAGTAGAAACACAATTCTCATCAATGATCTAAAGAGAAGCATTTCAGACCTCAATACAGTTAGCCTGCTGAGATCTCACCTGAACTCCATTTTATTTTACTCCCCACAGGGGAAATACAGATGATAGCCTGAAATACTGATAGAGCAATATTCAAATGGATCCCTGTGAGCTTTAGCCTGCCAATCCTGGCACCAAGTACCTGGTTCTAGGCACAATTAAGTCAAGACCTTCATTCTCTACATAGGGTGCACCTTTGGTCCCAGGACCTTTGCCCAGAGCAAGTGTCTTTCTTGTTTCAAAAATGACCTCAAACTTGCACCCTTTCATGAATCCTTGAAGTCATGATGGAAAGACAAATACAACAAGGATTCTTTAAGAAATTCATGAAAAATCTGCATTACGAAAAAACTGTGCATGGATTTTTTTAAAATTGGACCAAAATAAACTCATGCTAACTTGTTATAAGATGTCTGAACAGAATCTAGTTTGAGGCATTAAGAAGGAGAAGACATCAGTTTGAAAAGAGCCCATATCAGAGCAACATAAATTCTGCAAAAATTGAAGCTAGAACAAACATCAAATTGACGGTGAGGCTTGGGTGAAGGAATGGTGAAATCACTGATGCTTTGCGAAGCTTATGGGGACAATGCCCCAAAGAAATCAGCAGTTTACAAATGGATAGTGCATTTTAAGAAGGGACAACACAATGTTGAAGATGAAGCTCACAATGGCAGAGCATTCATATCAATCTGTGAGAAAAAAATAATCTTGTTTGTGTCCTGATTGAAGAGGACCAACAGTTCACAGCAGCCAACACCATAACCATCTCAGTTCAACTTACACAATTCTAACTGAAACACTGAATGTGAGCGAACTTTCCACTCGATAAGTGCCAAAACAATTATGCTCAGATCAGCTGCAGACACGAGCGAAGTTTTCAATGGAAATTTTAAGCAAGTGGGATCAGGATTCTGAAGCTTTTATTCAAAGCAATGTAACAGGAGACAAACTGGCTTTTCCAGTACAATCCTGAAGACTAAGCACAATCAAAGCAATGGCTACCAACAGGTGGAGGTCCAGTCAAAGCAAAAGTGAACCAGTCAAGAGCAAAGGTCAAGGCAACACTTCTTTGGGACACAAAGGCCAAAGAATGATAACATCTGCTTATTATGAGAGTGTTTTGAGAAAGTTAGCCAAAGAGTTATCAGAAAAACACCCAGGAAAGCTTCACCAGCAAGTCCTTCTCTACTACAACAATGCACCTGCTTATTTCTTTCATCAAACAAGGGCAATTTTGTGAGAGTTTCTATGGGAAATCACTAGGCATCCACCTTCCGGTCCTGATTTGGCTTATCCTGGCTTCTTTTTGTTTCCTATTCTTAAAAGACATCTTTGAAGGGCACCCATTTTTCTTCCATTAGTAATGTAAAAAAGACTGCATTGACATAAATTCCCAGGACCCTTAGTTCCTTAGGGGTGGACTAAATGGCTATTATTATTGCTTTAAAAAGTGTCATGAACTGATGGAGCTTATGTTGAGAAACTGTTTATATTTTTTATCTTTTAATTCCACTTTTCCATGAGTCTTTTGAGGTCTTTTCATGCCTCTTCCTGCCTCAGCCTGTGCCACACACTCTTTCTCCTTGTGTGTGCCACTCAAAGAAAAACCAGAAGAATAATCCAGGATGTGATACAAATTAAGAGTCTCCCTCTGACCAAATCCAGTAACCTTAAAGCTGCAGTCTGTAATATGCCCCCCTGTCCAAGGCTTCAGGCAGGTGCAGCAAGAGAGAATCTCAGCCAGAAGATGGGTGAATGAAGCCCTCCCCAGGCATTTCATGGGAATTCCTGGCAGGTTAGGATATAGCCCCTACATGTCAGGTCTCATGCTGCTTCCCAGCGTTGAAGATCGTCCACTCCTTGCTTATAGGTGTCAGATCCCCACTGATGAGCAATGAGCAGGGCCCTGACCTGCCCTGCTTGCTCTCCCTTGCTGCAGCCTCATCCTACTAACTCTCCTCTCATTGCAACTATCACATTACAGATGACCACATGGTTTTACTTGCCACATCCTGCCCACAGAATGCCACTAACGGGCAATATTTCACAGCTGTTTCTTTGATGACCTTGTCTGTGGTCTTGATCTAAGTGCCACCACATGCCCCAGAATGACAGAAGATATAACATAACCCAAGACAAGGGGAAATCAGAAATGCTGGCTTGTCCCTACCACCACCCCAGACCCAGCCTAAGTCATTTGAGAAAACTGATTTTCATTTTTTTAATTTCTAGGCAAATAGATTCTTGCTTTCTTTAGTCATCAAGTTTGGCCTTTGCTAAAAGAAAAAAAGAAGTTCTTCTTTGTGTCTAACCTGAACTCCCAGCTGAAGCTTCACATCATTTCTCCCAGCATCATTCTTAGAAGCTGTGCACATTCCTCATCTTTATTAAGATTTAATGATCTAATTCACATTTAGTCAATATGAATTAAAGGCCACTCTCTGACAAAAACACAGAGAACCAGGTATTAAAAAGCTCTCTACATCCAGGGCCAGTCACTGGCCCACTTCTCTGGTCTCAAACTCTAATCAGAGATGATCTGGGCTTTTGCAAAAGCCAGAGTTGATTCCTCTCCCTTTCCTCTCCTTTGCTCCCTGAGTGGTAACTCAGAGCCATCCATTTTTAAATGGCTTTCTTCATTCTCAGTAGTTCCACTTTGGGCATTTTGCTATTTTTATATTATTTATATGGGTGTGATCCTTTTGTGATGATTATCTGTGATTAATCCTCGCAGCTATGGGAAAATCAGTATAACGGCTTGTACCACATCTAACAAGAGTTGATGTCTGTGTAGCTTTTTGTGTTAAGCAGCTTTGCAAGTTCATTTTAATTGACAAGAGAAAAAGAGAATATGCAATTAAAAAGGTGTTTATTATTTATTTTTTAATTTATAATTTATAGGAATTATGTACATAGTAGACAGATAATAAGGCATGCTTTCAGTGTGATTTAATGAAGCCAGGTGACATGTCAGCAGGGCCCTAGTGCCCTCCAGCAAAGGGTTTCATGTCCTCGTCTTCCCTGGTCTCAGCTGCCATCAGACTGAAGTCACCCTCCGCCCAGTCACAGGCAAGAGAAATGAGGACATTATGCTAGTCCTAGGAATATGGTCACAGCATGGATTTCAAACTACTGTTTAAAACAGGAACTGTGTCTAAATCATCACACCACATTTCTGACAATATGAAACAGGGAGATGCCACTTCTCCCACTGACAGGTGGCCATCATCACCCCAGACACTGGCAGTCAGACAAGCACAGCACAGCCCTCGAGTTTAAAGGGTTAAAGGGAAGATTTACAGGACCATATTTCTTTCCCAGAAACATCAGGCAGTTCATATGTATACATTTCTCTCCACTAAGACCTAATTTTCCACCATTTCCCTTGATTTGCAGCTCCCTTTTCCCCATTTCTTTGATTTAATGCCCAATTATTTTTTGTCCCATTGCCAGTAAAACAAAATATTTCCTAACTGCTTCTGTGAAGTTTTGGATACTGTTTTAAATACATGACTTATACACCTTATATTGCACAATTTAGAGGAATTTGGTGAACATCTAGATATGGATTCTGCATCTTTCTCAACAAGCTGACCTAAGCTTGACATTTAAAAGCACCATGCCATACTTTAACACATTGCCAGCATGCTCCTGTCTTCCAGCCTCCACCCAGCACCCTCCTCGGTGTCAAGCTGAGAGGAGGAACACTGGGACCTCATCTCTTCCAATTCCCTGGCCTCCTTTCCCTCCCCTGGCAGTGAGGGCTAAGCGGACAGGGAACTAGTTGGGTAGTCAAGTAATTGGCATCAAGTTCCACACCTGCCACCAACTGACTGTGCAGCCTTGGCTGGTCACCTCACCAATTGATCCTTAGTTACCTAATGTATAAAATGAGGGTTTTGAATCAAATCCCTCCTAATTTTCTTACAGTTATAAAACTCTGGATTCCCTTCTGTGTCCTAGAAACAGGAATTAAACAACCAGACCAATGGGTCTGATTTTGGTATTTGAGGAGGGAGAAAATAAAAGATCAAGAGGCAAGGCTTCTCTACTATTAAAATCCTTTTCCCTGTTTAAGCTTCTTTTGGCCTAATTTCCACATGCATATACACAAGGACAGCAGGACAGAAAGAAATCTTACAGAAGTTGTCTCCAATTTGTTTGACAATCTCATTTCTTTTCTTGCTCATCTTGTTTTACAGTGTATTGTTCTGTTCTCAAAAGGAAAATTAACTTTGTTTTAAGAAGTATGTGTAACTTTGTGAATGGTGCGAAAATACTGGAGCCATCTGGGGTGTTCAGAAACCATTATCACCAAACCCACTCTGGAAATGTGGTGCAGGATGTGGCCACTCAAGTCCAGGCCTACCAATAAGAAAGGAGTACTTAGTATTCACCAACCTCCTTGCCCCAGTCAGTTTCCAGGTTCTGTCACATCTGATATCAGAGCCCCTGTTTGAACTCCACCATCTCCAGAGATCCACCATCCAAGGGTCCAGGGCTGGGATTGGGTTCTACAGAGGGCACTCCCTACTCGAGACTGAAACCCCTTTTCAAAGATTATGACAGTGAGGGAAGTCTAACATGGCTGACTCCATCTTGCTTCTGGCCTCACAAGCTGGCTGTCCTCATTCATTCTTGGGCATAGGCCAAGCTAACCATGGGAGAAAATTAGTTTACAGTTTAAACTTGAAGCAAGAATGAAAACAATCCCTCCCTAAAACTATCCCCCAACACTGTTCAGGGACCAAAACCTGTATATAAAACTAATGAAAAGCCACAAGATTAAGATTATGGGAGGAAAATTGCATTTGAATTCTACTCAAATAAAGGTGTGGTTTCTATAACCCCTTACTGCTCAGGGGTCTTGTGGCCAGAGGTCACAAGATTTGTGACTTCCCCAATTGTTCCTGTAGATAACATCACTATTGTAGAGCTTGAGGTTGGTCTTTTGAGATGTTTTTCAGACTTTTACATTCTGTCAACTGACAAACCCCACCTAGACCTATGACTTATGACTCAACTGGTCCTGTGGCCCTACACAGATGTAGACTCAGCACACGAGGACCATTTTCCACACCCCTATGATTTCATCCTCAACCAATTAGCAGCACCCATTCCCTAGCCTCCTGACTGCCAAATGTTTCATAAAAACCCTAGCCTCTGAGTTCTTAGGGAGACTAATTTGAGTAATAACTCCAGTCCTTCTGTTTGGCTAGCTCAGTGTTAATTGAACTCTTTCTCTACTGCAACACCATGGTCTCAGCAAATTGGTTTTGTCTGTGCAGTGGGCAGGAAGGCAATTACAAGACAAGAACTAGAGGGACAATAAACATAGAGCAGGAAAGATGAGATTCAAACCCAAGCCCAGAAACCAAAAGGACCAGAGGCAAGGAAACCAAACATGAAGAGCTGGGTGGAGAAAGCCCAAAGAGAAATTAAAGTGAATTAGATAAGAAGATATTCATAAGGCCACCAATACAAGGGGAAACCTGAACAAATTACCAGGTTAAGAAAAAAAAGCTTTCTTAATCCTGAGTTCTAGTTTGATTGCACTGTGGTCTGAGAGACAGTTATCATTTCTGTTCTTTTACATTTGCTGAGGAATGCTTTACTTCCAACTATGTGGTCAGTTTTGGAATAAGTGCGATATGTGGTGCTGAGAAGAATGTATATTCTGTTGATTTGGGGTAGAGAGTTCTGTAGATGTCTATTAGGTCTGAGGTGGGGTGTTAAAGTCTCCCATTATTATTGTGTGGGAGTCTAAGTCTCTTTGTAAGTCTCTAAGGACTTGCTTTACGAATCTGGGTGCTCCTGTATTGGGTGCATATGTATTTAGGATAGTTAGCTCTTCTTGTTGAATTGATCCCTTTACCATTATGTAATGGCCTTCTTTGTCTCTTCTGATCTTTGTTGGTTTAAAGTCTGTTTTATCAGAGACTAGAATTGCAACACCTGCCTTTTTTGTTTTCCATTTGCTTGGTAGATCTTCCTCCATCCCTTTATTTTGAGTCTATATGTGTCTCTGCACATGAGATGGGTCTCCTGAATACAGCACACTGATGGGTCTTGACTCTTTATCCAATTTGCCAGTCTGTGTCTTTTAATTGGAGCATTTAGCCTATTTACATTTAAAGTTAATATTGTTATGTGTGAATTTGATCCTGTCATTATGATGTTAGCTGGTTATTTTTCTCGTTAGTTGATGCAGTTTCTTCCTAGCATTGATGGTCTTTACATTTTGGTTTCTTTTTGCAGTGGCTGGTACTGGTTTTTCCTTTCCATGTTTAGTGCTTCCTTCAGGAGCTCTTGTAGGGCAGGCCTGGTGGTGACAAAAATCTCTCAGCATTTGCTTGTCTGTAAAGTATTTTATTTCTCCTTCACTTATGAAGCTTAGTTTGGCTGGATATGAAATTCTGGGTTGAAAATTCTCTTTTTTGACAATGCTGAATATTGGCCCCCACTCTCTTCTGGCTTGTAGATTTCTGCTGAGAGATCTGCTGTTAGTGTGATGGGCTTCCCTTTGTGGGTAACCCGAACTTTCTGGCTGCTCTTAACATTTTTTCCTTCATTTCAACTTCGGTGAATCTGACAATTATGTGTCTTGGAGTTGCTCTTCTCAAGGAGTATCTTTGTGGTGTTCTCTGTATTTCCTGAATCTGAATGTTGGCCTGCCTTGCTAGGTTGGGGAAGTTCTCCCGCATAATATGCTGCAGAGTGTTTACCAACTTGGTTCCATTCTCCCCATCACTTTCAGGTACACCAATCAGATGTAGATTTGGTCTTTTCACATAGTCTCATATTTCTTGGAGGCTTTGTTTGTTTCTTCTTACTCTTTTTTCTCTAAACTTCTCTTCTCACTTCATTTCATTCATTTCATCTTCAATCACTGATACCCTTTCTTCCAGTTGATTGGTTCAACATACACAAATCAATAAACGTAGTCTAGCATATAAACAGAACCAAAGACCAAAACCACATGATTATCTCAATAGATGCAGAAAAGGCCTTTGACAAAATCCAACAGCCCTTCATGCTAAAAACACTCAATAAATTCAGTATTGATGGGACGTAACTCAAAATAATAAGAGCTATTTATGACAAACCCACAGCCAATATCACACTGAATGGGCAAAAACTAGAAGCATTCCCTTTGAAAACTGGCACAAGACAGGGATGCCCTTTCTCACCACTCCTATTCAACATAGTGTTGGAAGTTCTGGCAGGAGAAAGAAAGAAAGGGTATTCAATTAGGAAAAGAGGAAGTCAAATTGTCCCTGTTTGCAGATGACATAACTGTATATTTAGAAAATCCCATCGTCTCAGCCCAAAATCTCCTTAAGCTGATAAGCAACTTCAGCAAAGTCTCAGAATACAAAATCAATGTACAAAACTCACAAGCATTCTTATACACCAATAACAGACAAACAGAGAGCCAAATCATGAGTGAACTCCCATTCACAATTGCTTCAAAGAGAATAAAATACCTAGGAATCCAACTTACAAGGGATGTGAAGGACCTCTTCAAGGAGAACTACAAATCACTGCTCAAGGAAATAAAAGAGGATACAAACAAATGAAAGAACATTCCATGCTCATGGGTAGGAAGAATCAATATCATGAAAATGGCCATCCTTCCCAAAGTAATTTACAGATTCAATGCCATCCCCATCAAGTTACCAATGACTTTCTTCACAGAATTGGAAAAAACTACTTTAAAGTTCATATGGAACCAAAAAAGAGCCCGCATCACCAAGTCAATCCTAAGCCAAAAGAACAAAGCTGGAGGCATCACGCTACCTGACTTCAAACTATACTACAAGGCTACAGTAACCAAAACAGTATGGTACTGGTACCAAAACAGAGATATAGATCAATGGAACAGAACAGAGCCGTCAGGAATAATGCCACATATCTACAACTATCTGATCTTTGACAAACCTGACAAAAACAAGAAATGGGGAAAGGATTCCCTATTTAACAAATGGTGCTGGGAAAACTGGCTAGCCATATGTAGAAAGCTGAAACTGGATCCCTTCCTTATACCTTATACAAAAATCAATTCAAGATGGATTAAAGACTTAAATGTTAGACCTAAAACCATAAAAACCCTAGAAGAAAACCTAGGCAATACCATTCAGGACATAGGCACGGGCAAGGACTTCATGTCTAAAACACCAAAAGCAATGGCAACAAAAGCCAAAATTGACAAATGGGATCTAATTAAACTAAAGAGCTTCTGCACAGCAAAAGAAACTACCATCAGAGTGAACAGGCAACCTACAAAATGCGAGAAAATTTTCGCAACCTACTCATCTGACAAAGGGCTAATATCCAGAATCTACAATGAACTCAAACAAATTTACAAGAAAAAAACAAACAACCCCATCAAAAAGTGGGCAAAGGACATGAACAGACACTTCTCAAAAGAAGACATTTATGCAGCCAAAAAACACATGAAAAAATGCTCACCATCACTGGCCATCAGAGAAATGCAAATCAAAACCACAATGAGATACCATCTCACACCAGTTAGAATGGCAATCATTAAAAAGTCAGGAAACAACAGGTGCTGGAGAGGATGTGGAGAAATAGGAACAATTTTACACTGTTGGTGGGACTGTAAACTAGTTCAACCCTTGTGGAAGTCAGTGTGGCGATTCCTCAGGGATCTAGAACTAGAAATTCCATTTGACCCAGCCATCCCATTACTGGGTATATACCCAAAGGACTATAAATCATGCTGCTATAAAGACACATGCACACGTATGTTTATTGCAGCATTATTCACAATAGCAAAGACTTGGAACCAACCCAAATGTCCAACAATGATAGACTGGATTAAGAAAATGTGGCACATATACACCATGGAATACTATGCTGCCATAAAAAATGATGAGTTCATGTCCTTTGTAGGGACATGGATGAAATTGGAAATCATCATTCTCAGTAAACTATCGCAAGAACAAAAAACCAAACACCGCATATTCTCACTCATAGGTGGGAATTGAACAATGAGAACACATGGACACAGGAAGGGGAACATCACACTTCGGGGACTGTTGTGGGGTGGGGGTAGGGGGGAGGGATAGCATTGGGAGATATACCTAATGCTAGATGACGAGTTGGTGGGTGCATCGCACCAGCATTGCACATGTATACATATGTAACTTACCTGCACATTGCGCACATGTACCATAGAGCCTAAAGTATAATAATAATAATAATAATAATAATAAAAAGAAAAAAAAAACTAAAAAAAAAAAAAAACCAAACACCACATGTTCTCACTCATAGGTGGGAACTGAACAATGAGAACACTTGGACACAGGAAGGGGAACATCACACACTGAGAACTGTTGTGGGGTGGGGGTAGTGGGGAGGGATAGCATTAGGAGATATACCTAATGCTAAATGACAAGTTAATGGGTGCAGCACACCAACATGGCACATGTATACATATGTAACAAACCTGCACGTTGTGCACATGTACCCTAAAACTTAAAGTATAATAATAATAAAATTTAAAAAAAAAGAAAATGTGGCACATATACACCATGGAATACTATGCAGCCATAAAAAATGATGAGTTCATGTCCTTTGTAGGGACATGGATGAAGCAGGAAACCACCATTCTCAGCAAAATATCGCAAGGACAGAAAACCAAACACTGCATGTTCTCTCTCATAGGTGGGAATTGTACAATGAGAACACTTGGACACAGGAAGGGGAACATCACACACCAGGGCCTGTCATCAGGTGGGGGGAGCGGGGAGGGATAGCATTAGGAGATATACCTAATGTAAATGACAAGTTAATGGGTGCAGCACAGCAGCATGGCACATGTATACATAGGTAACAAACCTGCATGTTGTGCACATGTACCCTAGAACTTCAAGTATAATTTTAAAAAAAAGGGGGTCAGATTATGTTGCATAGTAATTCAAATCAGCCCTTGCTGGAGGTTTTGAATTCCCTCCATCCCCCACTGAGACTGAACATACTCTCAAGTGCCCTGGGGTTTCCAAAGTAATTTCTATAAACCACAATATTATTTGCTTACTGAAAGCGGGCAAGGGCCTGTTATCTGGTCTGGATAGGTTGGAGTCAAGAGAATTCTGGAAAGATGGTGGCTTCACCACATCGTGCTATCCTTGTACTTTGATCTTCAGTTTATCCCTATTTTCTCAACTAAGTAGCTATTGGTGCTGATAGGCACCAGGAGGAATAGGGGGAAATCTTATGAACTCAGTGGGAGACACTGGTGGGAGTCTCTCCATTGTGTGCCTGCTGAGAGCCTGGAGACCTAGCTACAGAATGCCCTGATTAGAACCTGTAGCTCTTGGTAGAGTTCCATGTGCATGGGACACCCTCCTCCCACACAAACACATGCATCCCACCAGAACGAATTCTTTATCTGTCCAGGGTTCTCCTCAGCCACCAAGGACAGGTGGGCTGAGTCCTCTCTCCTCCTAGGGTTGGAAGACAGGAAGACAGGGATTCTTCCCAGAGTTCAGCCCTCACTGGCCCTCAGTGGTAGAGATCCTTTGGCCTCTTTCCAGAATACCTCACTTAAGGTTCTCCAACATCTAAACCTGAGTCTCAGTGAGGAGACAAAGAGAAATAGCAACACTTCCCACAGTGAAAGAAGGTATAATCACATTGAACAACATGGTCCTACCCTTTAGGAGCTTATGATATAGGGGAAAATAAGAATTGCAGCAAAAAGCTCTTTGTTTCCATCAATTCTAAAAATAACCCATCATGTGAAAATTACCCTCTTGCAAGGGACAGGTAGAGTTACTCACAGCCCCATTCCACAAGCAGGGAATAGGCATTTTCCTTTTTTTCCATATCTTCTGGAAGAATTTTTAAAGCTAATTAAGTAAAGGGATAGGGCCAAAGAAGACTTCTTTGTTGTGGCTCCTTACTTTTTACTATGCCAGGCATAACTATAAAGCAAGGAATGTGGTCTCATAATAAAGGCAACAGTAATTTATACATCCAAATGAACATAGCTGATGGAGTTTTAGAGGGCTAATAAATAATACCTCTTTCTTCTTCACCTGGAGATTAAAATCAAATGAGAGAAATACACAGGAGTCACATAGATAGAACTCAAAATATTGCCAATATCTTTGACCATGAGGTTTTAAATCTGTGGCCAAGAGGGTTTGCTAATACTTTATCTCCAAATATATAGGAGCCACCCATGCAGACTTCCCCACTGAACAGAACAGGAGATCTTCAGGTTGGCAAATTTGAAAATAGAGCCCAGTCCTTCTCCCTTACTCACCATCAGTTTCAGTTACTCTTGCCTCCTGGGAGGAGTGAGAAGATAAAGAATGGCCATTAATATTTCTCTAGGGGATAGCTCTTCACATAGGTACACAAAGCCAGGGAAAGATGGCTCCTCAGCCCCCAACCCAACAGCCATCTCCTTCAAGTGGAACCCATGGGACATGGTCTCTTTTTGTGAAGCTGCCATTATTCAGAATGCTTTTGAGCTCCTCTCTGAAAATCCTATTCAGAGTCTATAGCTCACTCTTTGAATACCCTTTGGTTACAGCAACGTTTCATCTGCACACATGAAACAGTCAAGAGTCCTTGGAGTAAAGCAGGCAAAAACCTTTTGGGTCAATGTAAGGGCAACAGTGGAAAGATGAATGTGCTTTTCCTGTGTGACGTGTAAACTAATACCGAAGTGTGATCACTGCTTTCACCTAATGGCAGCATCCTGGGGAGGAAGTTATGGTTACTGTGGTGACGCTTTCTGAAGCTGAAAGTTGGGACATGTAATCTGACAAAGACTTTTTAAGCCACTTGCAAGAATAAGACGCTATCTTGCAAATATAATTTTGATGCTGAAACCCTGGACTTTCTGACATATTTCAATTGTTTATGAATGGAACCAGATGAAACTTTGATGGAGAACCTTTGTATCATCAATTCTAAACACACAGCTGGCATGTGCAAAGTACTTACAAGTTGACAACAACTTTGAAGAGTATTATTTTCATTTCACAAAATTCTGGTACACTTATGAAAAAAAAATCATACTGACTGCTTTATGGTAAAGCTTCAAACATGAACTTTGGTGAGAGGTTTGGCTGCTCATATTGACTGTCACCCGAAGCAAAACAGCTATATACCAGCTCAGCTGTTAATTAGAAAAGAATTGGACTTCAAATAAACAACCCATTTTTTACTGCGCTTTAGTTTTAGAAGAGGGATTGATAATCTTTCGTACTACATTTACATTTTCCATTGCTTTGCAATTAATTTGGTGAGACACCTCTTCTACAATGCCAGAAACAAGTAATGGGATTCAAAAGTGGGTAGGAAAAGAAGGTGAGACATTCAAAGGTAATTAAAATTTTAAAACCCAAGAGCCAAAACCAGGTTCAGGAGCCACATCTTTAAAACTCTGGTAGTTAGAGGGGCTTTCTCCGCCCCAGTGGAGAGAAAGAGCCTCGCACAGAGAATCAGAGGAATGGAGGGAAAGGACTGAGGGGCTAGGAAGAGCAAGTGTCTTAGTCCATCTTGTTTCACTATAAAGGAATACCTGAGACTGGGAAAGTTATAAAGAAAACAGGTTTATCTGGTTCATGATTCTGCTGGCTGGAAGATCAGGCATCTGGTGAAGGCCTCAGTCTGCTTCCTCTCCTGGCAGAAGGTGAAGGGCACCCAGTGTATGCAGTGATCACATGGTGGGAGGGAAACAGAGGGTGGAGGGGCAGGCTGTTTTTAACAACCAGCTCTGGAGGCAACTAATAGAGTGAGAACTCACTCACCCCTGCCCCTGAGGGCAGGCATTCATCTATCCTTTGAGGGGTTCTGCCCCCATGACCCAAATACCTTCCATTAGGTCCCACCTCCGACATTAGGATCAAATTTCAACCTGTGATTTGGTGGGAACAAATATGCAAAGTTTGCCATTATCAGAAAGAAATGAGGCGGGTTTTTTTGCTTCTACTTCCTCACAATGAGGATAAGGTGGAGATAAGGGGTAAGGGAAGTAAGGCAGTGGGAGGCCCAAATAAATGACACTCCTGTAATACAGGTCTTAAATCTTAAGAAATATGGGACTTACTCCTAGCACAAGATAGTGACATTTAGGACATCACTCCCAACACAGTTGAGCTTAGTAGTTCCCATCTGCATTATGTGGGAAGGGAACACAGAGGACCCCAGGGCCACATTACCATAACATACTGCTCTTCTATGACATCCCAGAGGACTCTCATTAGAACTTCAGACTGTTCACCCCTCTGCTCGGAAGATATTTTGACTGCTGTCCGGAAGACAGGAACAGCTGGGCTGTTAAAGTCAATAGGCTCCCATTTCCACACCAACATAATTGTGTCATAATTCACATAAATGTGAAACATGCCTTCCACTGCTCCCACTCCCAGGACTGGGCAAGGCTGGCTTGTGTTTCCTCCAAACCCCAGAAAGGGCCAGTCCCAGTCTTGAGTGAATTCTCCATTCTTGTTGGTAAGAAGAGGGGTCCATGGTCCCTGCCACGTCCCTAGAAAAGCTGTGGGCTCAGCAGCCCTGTTTGGGGGAAAGGCAGAGGAGGGCGGAAAGGCAGAGGACAGGGGAAAGAAAAATGCAGGAGAGGCTTGAACCTAAAAAAGGCCATACGAACCACATCAGCCTTGCACATGAAATGTCCTCACCAGCTGCATCCACCTTGGTCCTTCAAGGTTTGGCTCAAATCCTGCCTGTTCCATGAGGCATTCCTGGTCACCTCAAGATTCTCTCACTTCCCCAAGGCTAAGCTTCCATAACGCCTTCAGTCTGCACACAGACATTCCCTGGGACCCAAAGGGATCTTCTGTCGGACCAAGCCCTCCTTCCCTAAGCTGCTTTTTCTTTTTCTTTAGTCCCTTTTAACCACTTCCTGAAGTTGCCCCTCCATTCTTACTCTCCCTCCACCCACCCACTTTAGAACCCACTCCCTTCCTCCATGCATCATGTAGCTCTGCTACCTGTGATGAGTCAAAGATGGGTGTACTCTGCCCCCAATTTGCACTGTTGGGTACGTGTCTGGGGCATCAGGGCCCCTGTGTGGGAGGAAGTGAGAGACAGGACTAGCTGGATTTCCTAGGCCAACTAAGAATTCCTAAGCCTAGCTGGGAAGGTGACCGTATCCACCTTTAAACAACGGGCTTGCAACTTAGCTCACACCCAACCAATCAGGTAGTAAAGAGAGCTCAATAAAATGCTAATTAGGCAAAAACAGGAGGTAAAGAAAGAGCCAATCATCTATCGCCTGACAGCACAGGGGGAGGTACAATGATCAGGATATAAACCCAGGCATTCCAGCCAGCAATGGCTACCCCCTTTGGGTCCCCTCCCATTGTATGGGAGCTCTGTTTTCACTCTATTATATCTTGCAACTGCACACTCTTCTGGTCCATGTATGTTACCGCTCGAGCTGAGCTTTCACTCACCATCCACCACTGCTGTTTGCCACCACCACAGACCTGCCGCTGACTTCCACCCCTCCGGATCCAGCAGTGTGTCTGCTGTGGTCCTGATCCAGTGAGGCGCCCATTGCCACTCCTGATCGGGCTAAAGGCTTGCCATTGTTCCCGCATGGCTAAGTGCCCGGGTTCATCCTAATCTAGCCAAACACTAGTCACAGGGCTCCACGGTTCTCTTCCATGACCCACAGCTTCTAATAGAGCTATAACGCTCATCGCATGGCCCAAGATTCCATTCTTTGAGGCCAAGAACCCCAGGTCAGAGGACAAGAGGCTTGCTGCCATCTTGGGAGTGGCCCACCACCATTTTGGAAGCTCTGGGAGCAAGGACCCCTGGTAACAGAAGGACTTTGGATTCCACTATTCCAGTTTGCAATTTATTCTTTCCCCAAATATGTAAACATATCAGACATATCTTAAACTGCAAGGATACTCTTCTTGCCAAAACCCATCACCAGGGCTACTATTTCTCCTGTTAATACAATTTTGAACTAATTACTCTACCAAAGGCTTTGTCCCCTCCCAACCTTCCTGAACAGTGAGGGATACTGTGCCCAGGTTTTCCTTCCCAATTCCTGGGGTTCTCTCTGGCTTGTTTTGGGGGAGAAGATAAGGAGAGTAAGAGAACTATCTTACCATCCAAACAAGTTAGGACTTGTTTCTCCTCAACAGGATTCCAAATCCCTTTTTGTCCTCGACAAGGTCTGACATAGCACCAAGCACACATAGTTGCTTAAGAGCTAGCTAAGCAATGGAGCTGGGACTTAACCCCAGGTCTGCAGGGACTCTAGACTTCCACATCACCTCTGTTCCATGCTACATCCTTCCCCTGTTCCATAGTCTCCCAGGGCGGGGTGTCACCTTTCCAAAGGCAGACCAGAAGGTCCTCTGGGAAAACAATTAAGATACTACTGGTCTGGGGGAGGAGCGTGGAGGTGTTCAGAGTCAGCAGAGATTCCTTTCCCACCCTGTTGCACATGCCACATAGCAAGCGCCCAGGCCCTTGGGCAAGGAAGTGGGTTCCACAGCCATTTAACATCTGTAGCAATGCTATCAACAGCTCTGTCCTAGCCTTTGCCAAGGCATTTGATCCCTGGCCAAAACCCAGCCTGTAGCCAGGGAGAAATGGTGAAGAGGCCAATATCGGAACCCTACTCCTCAATAAGAGCAAGAAGCATTAATAATTTGTGTTCCTTTTTATTGATGAGATTCAGGCCCCAGAGTCAGTACAACCAGCCAGGGCCCCACATCCAGGCCAAGCTCTACCTCCAAACGCTGTTATGCATTTATTAGCATCACAACACTTCTTCCCAGTAAGATCTTATGCAGAATCCCAATATGAAAAACCCATGAAAGTGGTGGAAGTGGGAGAGGGGTCCCAGAGCCTCCATTGCCCTGATCCTCCTCATTGGTCCTCTTCCCAACTCATTCTCCCCCCACCCACCCTGGACATGAAGCAGTCAGAGAACAGCTGAAGTGGCGCAACAGGGCTGCCCACGGGGAGGAGGGGCAGGCAGAAAAGTTGAGCAGCAAATTTGTTCTGCATAAGACCCCTTGAAGTGAGCTACTTTCTTTTCTACAGAGCAAATAATGGGCCTAGAAATCAGAATGAAGGCTGACACCAGGCCCGTCAACATTTCCAGCATCCATGGTCTTTAAATATTCAAATACCAAGATTTTGAAGGATCTTTGACTTTTCTCTTCATTTTTTTATTCCCAAATGTGAACAAACACTGCTTTTACTAAGTGAAGAGTCTGGCCTTGCCTTTCCTGGTGGAAAAAATAAAATAAAAGAGGTGAAGTGAGAGAGAAGGTGAGAAAAGAATAGGATAAAGGATGAGGATGCTTAAGGGTGTCCTGAGAGACCCAGAACTTAGAAAAGGAGGTGGCAGTGAGGGGCGTGGGGGATACAGCCTGCCGTTTCATCATATGTTGGGCTCTTCAGTCATGTCCTGCATTTTACAGATAAGGGAACTAAGGCCCCAAGAGGTGAACAGAGTTAAGTAGATCATAAAGCCAAGTTTAAAAAAATAATAAAATAAATCAAACTAGAGGTCTCAGTTTCTGGTGCCCAGACCAAAGCTTTTTTCACTATGGTCTCCTTAAAGGGGAAAGGCAGCTCTCACAGACTAAGGAAAAATGAACCATTGATGTAAATTTGTTCTTTCAGCAAGCATTTATTGAGCTCCTACTATGTCATTCATTCCCTGGATGTTGTGGAATAGAAATGAATAAGAGACATTGTCTGCCCTCAGAGAGTCCACAAAGAGACAGACAAATAACAATTTCAGCCCAACCTAAGAAGTGCCAGCACTGTACTGGGTGTATGTTGCCGTGGGGGTCAGAAGTGTCAGCTGGACTAGACACATGACTTATGGGCCCCAGTGCAAAATAAACATGCAGGGTCCCTTGTTCAAAAACGATTAAGAATTTTTAAATGGTGATAGCAGAGCATTAAACCAAATGCAGAATCCTTCTAAGTGTGGGACTCTGTGCAACTACACAGTTCACATGTCCATGAAGCCAGCGTTGGGTGTCAGATATCATTTCACAGAAAAGGTGCTGCTATAGCCAAGTCTGAAAAGGCAGGAAGTCACCAGCAGATCAAAGAGGAAGAGCATTCCAGAGAAAGAGAACAACATGTCTGAAGGCATGGAGAAGGACACGGGATATTTGAGAAATGGAAACAAGTTCAGTAAGGACAGGGTACAAGATATCAGTGAAGGAGAAACAAGAAATAAGGCTAGCAAGGAAGAAGGCCCCAGTATCAAGGTTCTTTTAAGCCACACTAAGCAGTTATTATGCAGATGTGGCGAGTCCTTGAAGCTGCCCAGGGATATGACCTCATGGGTAATTTAGAAAAGAAATGAAGATGCAGGTGGAGGAAAGAGACTTTGAAGGAAGGGCTTTAGAGGGAAGAGGACAACAAATAGCAACATCACGTTATTCAAATGCCAAGAGAGTATCAGGAAGGAGGGCTGGCCAACTTGTAAAATAATGCAAGAGTCAAGATAAGGACTATAGTGTCTGACATAGCTGATGGAAGTAAGAGCAGGCATAATGTCCACAGATATAGATGTGGTGAGTGATTGTTTCCCAGGCAATGGCAGTCTAAAAAAGCACAAGGAAAATAGAGGGCTCCAGCTCTGCATCTCCACCTGCCCTGGTGCTCGATCCCCAGCCCCAGCCCAGGTGCTCCAGGGGACAGCAGTAGCCTAAATCACAGTTTCTCCTAGAGCTGCAGTGAAGATGGTCCTTGCTATGGTCTGAAAGTTTACATATCCCCAACATTCCTGTGTTAAAATTCTCACCCTCACGGTGATGATATTAGCAGGTGGGGCTTGGGAGGTGATTAGGTCATAGAGCAGAGCACTCATGAATGGGATTAGTGCCCTTATGAAAGGGGCCCCAGAGAGCTACTTTGCTTCTTCCACCATGTGGGGATGCAGTGAGACAGCACCATCTACAAACCAGACAACAGGCCTTCATCAGACACCAATTCTGCCAGCGCCTTGATTTTGGACTTCCCAGCCTCCAGAACTATAAGAAATAAATATCTGTTCTTCAGAAGACACCCAGTCTATGGTATTTTGTTATAGCAGCCTCATCCTTCAACTGGTTCCCTCATGGCTGCCACACTTCCCTGCAAGAGTTGTCAGAGGTCACATCTGACCTTGGGATGACATTGGGATGTTCATATGCCCTATGGCCAGCCTCCCTCATCCTCACAGACACTGACCCACTCACTCTCCCAGTTGCTAGCTGTGGCCTCGCCTCTTTGGCCACCCACGCTGCTTGCACTGAGGTTATACTCTCCCACCAACTTTGTAACTCTCTGACAAGACCCTAGACAGGAAGACCTCCTCTATGCTGCTTGATAGAATTCACCCAACATAACAACATTTTCATTTACTTACTCTTCCAGATTAATAACTACCTCATCTGTCTAAGAATTTGATACAAGTTTCCCATAAGGACTGACTCAGGAGTCAATGAACTAAGCCCGTGCAGCATTGCAAGTAAAATCCCCCTTGATCCACTGGCCCTCAGGCAGTAGACTTATCCCTCCTGAGCCTTAAAGCACTCCTTCCCATTAGGCACTGGCCTAGAAAATTAATGGTCCTATGTAACGGTCCTACATACAGCTTCCTTTGTTGTGGTCCTACTATGTGCCAGTTGTTTCACACCATTATCTCATTTCCTTCTAGATTCAAGCCAATGAGGTAGGTACTATTATTGTCCTATTTCCCAGAAAACATTACCCAGGGCAGCCCATGGTTGTACAGCCATGCAAGAAGTATTCAGTTCCTCCCCACTTTGTCTGGATTGAGAGACCTTTACCCAATCTTTTGTACTTTTCGATATCTCAGATAGTAATTGTTTCTGGCCTTATACCTCCCCAAAAATAGCATGGTAAGAAATGCCAGCCAGTGAAACCATCTCTCTTAGTCTTGACTTCACATCCACCAGCTATCTGTAGAAAAGAGGTGGGGCAGGCCAAAGCAGTCGTAACTGAGGTCTTCCAACAAAGACGCCTCTCCTGGTCCTGAAACAGCCAGAGAATATGTGTGGCCTCACTGTTGGGAAAGCTTCCTGCTGTTCTCTGAGTGCACACATACACATACACACCCCAACCTCCTCCTCACTTAGTAAAATCTGTTTCCCCTGCATAGAGATAAACCATGCGTGAGACCCACATCATTCTGGAAATGCAAGCCAGGAGTCCATCTCGGTTCTGGCTTGTTTACAGCTGGCGTTTTGCTTCTGATCTGGCCTCTATCCATTCTGACTAGTGGGTGCCCCTGCTATTTCTATTGCTTAAATATTTTTTTATATCAGCCCTGATTCTGGAGAAAATGAGACTCAGACAGGCTAAGTAATATGCCCATAGACCCTCAGCTGTCAAATGACAGAGTCAGGATTCATAACCGGCTCCATTTAACTCCACAGCCCAGTGGTCCTGATGCCAGTGCTCCATATATCATGAGTTTCTCTCTACCAAATGCCTAGTGGGTTTCTATGCAGACAGGACCCCTAGTGGTCCATCCAAACATGCTGTATGCCCCATGATGGATATTCAAATGTGACCCCTTTTGGAACCTGGGCTGTACACAATAAAGAAAGAACTCCACGGAAAGGCAAATGATTAATCCCATTGTTTGCAAATCTCAGCAATTCCAGATGAGCCATCTAGTTGAGTGAATGAGGGCTTTTTTTTTTTTTTTTTTATTCTCTGAACTAGAGTACTGGTTCCTGGGAAATGCACATAAATAAACATGCTTTCTCTTTCCAGGCCTTTACTTACGTGATCAAATGCTTTTCAAATCTTCAGCTTGTTACCAGGTGACCCTTATAAGTTTAGGGCAATGGCCCAGCCTAAACACTGCCCAGATAAGGGTAGATACAGAACTGAAACATGCAAATAACCAATGCTCTGTTCTGTTGAGAAAGAACATTTAGGAAGCAATAAATGAGCTTGTTACCACAGCATTGTCCTGTGACAGCCATGGGGCAGAGGGGATGGGAATAGCAGGGGCTTTGCTGCCCACACTTCTCGGCTTCCCTGCCTCCCTGCTTCACCAGGGCAATGGTTCTCAAAGTGTGGCCTGTTCCAGGAGCAGCATCTGGAAACTTGTTAGAAAGGCAAATGCTCCAGCCCCACCCCAGAACTGCTGAAACAGTGTTTTACCAAGCCCTCTTGCTGATTCTGATGTGTGCTAAAATTAACCACTACACTTGACATTCATGAGGATTCGAAGTTGAGTGACTATGTCCCTTTAACCAAGAGAAATTAGAAATGCTAAGCCTTAAAAAAAGGAGGTGACGTGGGAAAGGTGTCACCTTTAGAGTCAGACAAACATGGAATTGTATCCCAGCTTATCCACTTACCATGTAGCCCTGAGCAAGTCACTTAACATTTCTAAGAATCAGTTTCATCATCATCTGTAAAATGAGAATTATAAAACCTAGCATAGTCCCTGGCATACAGAAGGTATTAGATGAAAAGTAACTGTTACAGTGATGCTTCATGTCAATCACCGACTGGGCATAACACCCAATAGCTGTTGAGTACCTTTCTCTCTGCAGACACACAATGGGGGAACACCCACACAAGGGCAGTGGTAACCTCCCTAGGTGGGTAGGGAGAGGGGCCAGGCTCTTATGGGCTTTGTGTGTGCTCAGTCAGAATAACAGGATCACAGAGATTGGATCTGATCAGCACAGTTGGGGAGCAACAGATATGGAGCCCAGTGCCAGATCTTCCGGGACAGAATGTCACCAAGGAAAAGCTGCCTGGCTCCTTCACACCAATGATTTTCTGACAAACCACTCCTTTGAGAAACTTCAAGTGCCACACTGACATGCAATGCAAAACTAAGCAAGACTTAGAAGTGCAAGCCTCTGGTCATCAGAGAGCAGAGCAGGTCTTTATGAGGTAAACCAAACAATGCCCAAGCCCAACAGGGAAGGGCTGGAGGACAGGAAAGGAAGCAAAGAATGAAGGGCAGAGCGGACCCTTCACACATGGTGAGAAGGTAGGGGATGAGCAGATGTAATATACAGCAGAGCATCTCAACTTTAATGAGTGCATTAGGCACCCTCATTAAAATGCAGATTCTGATGCAGTAAATGTTGGATGAAGCCTGACACACTGCATTTCTACAAGCTCCTAGGAGAGCCTGATGTTGCACTTCGAGTAGTCCTTTAAGACAAGAATAGCAGTGCTTAACATGGGGTTCAAAAGCCTGGATTCCGATCTGAATTCTGACTCAGCTTGTGAGACATGACACAAGAGCCTTGAGAAAGCTACTTAACCTCTCCGAATTTGTTCTCTGCTCTGCAAAATGGGAACACTATGCCTGTCTTATGGAATTCTTTTAAGAATTTCACGAGATAGGCCAGGCGTGGTGGCTCACACCTGTAATCCCAGCACTTGGGGAGGCCAAGGCAGGCAGATAGCTTGTGCTCAAGAGTTTGAGACCAGCCTGGGCAACATGGTGAAACCCTGTATCCACTAAAAATACAAAAAATTCATGGGCATGATGACACACACCTGTAGTCCCAGCTACTTGGGAGGCTGAGGTAGGAGGATCACTTGAGCCTGGGAGGTTGAGGCTACAGTAAACTGAGATCGTGCCACTGGACTCCAGCCTGGGTGACAAACTGAGAGCCTGTCTCAAAAAACAAAAAAATTGGCAGATGCTAGGCTAAGCACTAGTGTCCATTATCTTGTACATACCTTATCTTGTACATTGTATAGTGTACATTATCTTGTACATTGTGTAGTGTACATTATCTTGTACATTGCGTAGTGTACCTTATCTTGTACCTTGTGTAGTGTACATTATCTTGTACATTGTGTAGTGTACCTTATCTTGTACACTGTGTAGTGTACCTTATCTTGTACATTGTATAGTGTATATTATCTTGTACATTGTGTAGTGTACCTTATCTTGTACATTGTGTGGTGTACATTATCTTGTACATTGTATAGTGTACATTATCTTATACACTAGTGCTTAGCCTAGCATCTGCCATCTGGCAATTCCTTAAAGCGGCAGCTGTGATGAATAACATGTGCAGTAATAGCAGTACAAAGTGAGGGCAGGCTGCATACTCTTCAGCTGGACACCAGGAGGCCCCAGGGTCTGCTGGTACCTTGATGCAGGTTGCAGGCACGTACTGCTGGTTCTCTATCTCCTTCTCTGGCCCTCCTGCCATTTTCTGCCCCCAAGCTCGGATATTCTCAGGTTTGCTCTTGGGCCTTCTGCCCTCCTCTCTCCTCTCCCTTCCCTGGCCTCACTCCCATTCACAGCTCCAACTCTCACTTCCAAGGAGATGACGCCCACATCTCTACCTACTCCTGATTCCCCTTCCTGATCCTAGACACTCATTACTTTGTTTCTATTTGAAAACCCCCTGTCAGCTCTACTCAACTTGTCTAAAAACAATCTCCTCATCAGATTACTCCACAACCAACACAGCTCCTCACCTCCCTGACTCTGCCAGTGCCACCGCCTTCCCAGCTCAGACCAACTTCTCCAGCTCCAGCCAGCCGTCCAGGTCAGAAGGGCTGGATGTCCCTGAGGTGCTCTAAAGCACCCGGCAAATATCCCTGGCACAGCACGCACCGCACAATGCCATGATTTCCTGTGCACTTGTCCCTCTCCACCTCTGGACAGGGACCTCCTGGAGGGTTGGATCCATTGTCTTGATCACCACTGACCCCAGTGC
This sequence comes from Pongo abelii, assembly GCF_028885655.2. NCBI lineage: Eukaryota > Metazoa > Chordata > Mammalia > Primates > Hominidae > Pongo > Pongo abelii. Next base: position 72,133,028 of record NC_071985.2, on the reverse strand, counting down.
TTGACACAGGGTGACCTAAATTCCAGCCTGATAATTGCTCTTTATTCAGGAATTCTTGAGGGAGCTGTGCATGTGAGAAATCATGGCCCAGTGGGACAGAGGAACCGCTTTATTATTAGCTGGGCCTATGCCCAGTTCCCCCACAGCAGAGCCCAGGCGGAGCCAAGTGGGATGTGAAACTCAGGTTTGGAGTCCCAATGGAGGCTCTTGATTCTCCAGACACTGAATCCAGACCTTGGGTGTCTTATCATCTCTGGCTAGATCATGAAGGAAAGAAGCCCAAAGCTCTGAAGAGAATGCCTGGGAAGGGAAGGGAAGAAAAGGGAGAGAAAGAGAGGAGAAATAGGAGGAAGGAGGGAGAAGGGGAGGCAGGGAAGCGGGGAAAGGGAGGGTGGGAAGGGGAGTGGGCAAGGGAGACCTTCTTCCAAATCCTCTTGCCCTGTCCCTCAGCACTTTATGATATAGATTAATTTAAGCTCTCTCTCAACAAATAAGAATCCTTTCTCTCCAGAAAAAAAAAAGGAGAGAAAATGGGGCTAGATAGCAAGATGATTTTGATGGGCTGGAGAAAAAGGAAAATGTATAAACACTCTCAATTTAATAAATTTTGTCCCCTTACATAGGAACATGTCCGACACTATGTCTCACACAATGTCATTGCTTGATAAAATGAGGAATAAATTATAAAATAAAATAGTCTGTAGGAAAAAATCTTGTAAATGAAGCATTATGATCATAATAATCATGTTATTTTGGGCTCTCCCTAGTGTGTGATGTCTTGGAATCCCCAATCAGTCTTCATTTATTCAACATTCTGAGGCTCTGAGGACCTCAAAATGAACCCTAATTTTACCTGAGAATTCACTCTGACTCCACACTACCATTGTTCATTTCATAAATACATTCCAGTCCAGCAGGACAGTATTTTGAAACATCATGCTATGTATTTTTCATCCCTGGTTATTTAGTAGCCTGTGTTGCCCAAAGGCCCTCCTCCCTCAGGGTCTCAGTTATCCATGGCTTGGGAAGTGGGGTGGGGTGGAGTGGGAGACAGAACAAAGCATTCAGTTTTCAAGAAACAATGGGCTTGATATTCAAGCTCAACTTTTTAAATCCGCAGAAAACACAATAATCTTGAAAGCCCTGGTTTCCCAGTGTCAGAGCCAAGCTCTTCAGAAAATGGGTCTTTCTGAACTCCATAGAGTAGACAGAATGGAAGATATGAAGTGGTAGCAATTTGCCTCTACTGGAGGAGGAAAAGCTCAAAGAAAATCACAGAAGAGAGTTACATGTAGGTGAATGTCCTGAAAGGACCCCACCTGTCCCTTCCAGGGTACCTGCCAGGTGGTTGCCTTTCAGAATTCTAAGTCAGGGGAAAGGGTCCCTTCTCTCCTCAAAGGATCCTCCACTCTATTGGAGAGGGTGCAGCTTTCTTCTCTGCACACAGACACACACACACACATGCACACACATACATGTAACCCTGGAAATTTCAGAGGATCACGGTGGACAGCAAGAACTGAGTAAAGCCACAAGTTTGTTGGGCAGCAGGCAGGGTCACATGGACTGACCCAACAAGACAGACCATGTGTTACACCAACCAGAGCCACCTAGACAATCAATGCAGTGAGAACAGAGGATGATGCTCCCAGATCAGACAGGACCAACTACTGCACACCACGATTTAGCCAGGACCAAAACCAAAACCAACACACAAACCAGACAGAAACCTTCTCCCCACCTTTGTGCTTTGATTCCATAAGCTTCTACCTGCACACCAGGTGCCATCCCAGATAGGAGAAGAGAAAAGAACACTTGAGAAGGGAAGATGATCCTGATATGAAGTTAGAATTTTAAAGTGACTGAGTTTTAATTGTTTGAGCAATTAGTGAAAAGAGACTACACATTCAGCCAGAATTTGACTAAGCTATCTTTAAGTGTCAAGATTAAATCTTTCCACAATAGCAAAAATGGGGCTAGTGACAGTTACAAAAAAATGCTGTCACATTTCTGCACATTTGCGTTGTGACTAAGCTTCAGTTCCACTACATGTTTTGGTTTTGGGCAACAGTAAGAGCAAAACAGTTGAAGTCTACTTCTCACGGAGCTTCTAGTCCTGTGGGAAGCCAGTCATTAAACAGGCAGTCCTACAAATAACTGCAGAACCACACCTGTACCTGGGCTATGATGGGAAAGCACCAGGAGGAAAGCGAGGACCCCCGACCCAAACCACCTCTCCTGCCTGCTGACAATCATGTCAGCACCGCAGCGTTTCTAAATGAATTCTGTTGGTTGGTCATTGCTTTCTCTTTTAATCCTTTTTTAAATGCAGAGATCTGTGGGAGGACGTCCTGAAGTTGCTAACATTATCAATTTTTAGAGTTTAATAACTCTCATTCTGTTTAAACATCAAAAAGCAGGAAAGTTCTGAAAGGGCCCTGGGGAAGGCAGGGCAGGAATTAACTAGAGAATGCTCGGAGCTGGAGCTCTCACCCCAACCTGACTGTGTGCAAGTTTGCCCAGGGTTGCTGTGGCCCGTTTGTCACCCTGTGGGTGGGTACGACTTGATACCTTATGAACTAGGTGATACAGACAGCACCCAGCTGTTGGGATATCTGTGACTTCTAGAAAGAATTTTAGTCTCTTTCCTAAACTCAGAGGACCTCAGCTTTAATACTAGTGTCCAGTGGAATGCCAGGTCCTTCTTCCAGGGAGAAGAGAAGACTCAGCCAGAAAACTCTCTCACTTTCAGGAAGGAGAGAGATTTAACCATTGTGGTTGAATTCATTGCTCTGAATTTCAGCTAAACTTGGACTTAGCCACTTACCAAATGAACTTTGGGCAAGCTAGTTAACCTCTCCAAACCTAAAATGGGAATAATAAATGTAGTTATCTCACAGGGTCATTGTGGGATGAAATGAATCACTCCCTGCAACAGCTTACAACAAGCTTTACCTGCTGCTTACCAGGCTACAGAGAGGCAGTGATATGGCAGCCAGCCTCGGCCACCCGGGCAGGGCTGGGGTTGTCCACGCCAGTGCCACATAGCATCAGTGTCGCCTGGGAGCTTGTTAGAACTGCAAAGTTTCCGGCCCCACCCCAGACCTGTGGAATAAGAATCTCTGAGAATCTGTGTTTTACAAGCTTAACAAGCTTCCTGATGATTTTTATGCACACTCAGGTTTGAGGAGCACAGCTCTCTGTAATCACAGATGAGCTTGAAGTCATCCATAGTGTGTGAGTAAAGCATTTGAGAAGGGACAGGGTGTTGAGTTCTTACCAGCAGAGTAGTCTTAGACAAGCCCTTTATTCCCTGAAGGCAGTGATACCTGTCTCAGGTATCTAATAAGATTGATGAGAGCACCCAATAATATTCCTAAAAGGCCTTTACAATTTATAAACAATGTGGAAGTGTAACAGTGCATTATTATTACCCCTGCATTTGTAACAGGGCTCTTTAAAGGGAAAATAGCCGAATCTTTGGCATTTCTTCCCCTGCTTGGCAAAACCTCCTTCTACTTTAGGAAGATTGTAAGAACATTGACCCAGAATTCCCTGCATGTTTCCTTGGAAAAGCGAGCTAACCCTGACAGCTAAAATCACTACACAGTGTATCATAAGATCCCCGCAGCTCAGGCCCGACAGCTACACCCTCTGTGCTCCACTGTGCACAGTCAGCCCAGAATGGCAGGGCTCCCTGTGCCTTAGGTGCTTTCTGCTGATGGAGCATCACTTTCAGGGGGCCTAGGATTGGAATAAAGACCAATGGGTAGAAGCCACAAGGAGTTGAGTTTCATACCCAAAAAAGAAAGCACTTTGCTGCTGTCAGAGCTGCCCAAACATGGCATGAACTTCCCTTGCAGGCAGGGAGTAGGATCCCTGGCCCAGGGGATGGTTGTTGCTCATAGGCCCTGGCCCTTCCTTAAGGCTACTTTATCATTCCCTTTCACTCATCTTTCTTAGTTGCAGTGTGCTCTGCCTGGCACCTGAGGGGTCTTCTTCAAAATACCTCTTAATTCCCTTCTTTAATTCAGGCAATATTTGTTCATCACTTGCCATGTGGAGGCACTGTCCTAGCTGCTCAGGATGAACGGCTTTGTGCTGACAGCTGAGATCTGAATCACAAGAAGGATCCAGCCATGGGACAACATGTGGATGAGTATTTCGGGCCAAGGGGACAGCAGTGATGAGGCAGTGACTGAGATGGGAACCTGAGAGCTCAGTGAGAGGAGACAAGGGGCAAGAGGGAAGGAAGGAAGGAGAAAAATGCAAGGAGGGAGCAAGTCCTGTAGGGAAGCCTTTGTGAGCCAGTGGAAAGGTCTAGGATTTGTTCTCTCTCTCGGAGTTTCCACTGCAGCACTTCAGCAGGCCTGCCAATTGCCAGTATCATCAAGGTTTCTTCGTGGAGCACCTACTTCCTGCGCAAGCCTCGGAAACCAGGGCCCTGTCCTCCCAACCAGCTGCTGCTTCCTCTGAACGCCTTCAAGTCTGCCCTGTGCTTTCAGAATCTTTCTTCATCCAGCACCATTGAAAACCTCAGGTTTGACAGCAGATTGCTTTCCTTCAGATCTACTGGCTGGTCACAGAATTGATCTCTTTTTCTTTTCTCAGTCCTTTCCTTGTGATGAAACATGGGCATATTGGACATGGGTCCAAAGGCAGCTGGGGAAAAGGAAGGCCCATCTATGTGGGAAGCAACATCACACAGCAGTGATGAGCCCAGGTCTGGGGCCTCATTGCCTGTGTTCCAGTGCAGGCACTTCTCACTTACCAGCTGTGTGGCTTTGACCATTCACTCATGGCCTTGGTGACTCAGTTTTGCTATATATAAAATAAGAATAACGATAGCTCCTGCTTCATGGGAGCTGATATTTTTCATGGGAGATTTTCATGGGAGACTGATATTTTTCACATAACGAACTTAGAACAATGGCTGGCACTTAGTATGTGCTTGATAAGCATGAAGGCTTACTCAGCCCAGACTTTGGCTCTTCCCAAGTTTCAGCATTCATTCAACACCAGACAAATATCTGCTAAGCATCTAGTATGCACCAGGCTCCCTGCTGGGTATGGTGTCATAGAAAGGGCTTTGGACTAGAATCAGAAGGCCACATTCTGGTCTCAGTTTTGCTGCAAGCTAGGCAACCAAGGTCCAACCACATCATCTCTCCATCTTCAGGATTCTTCTCCTTTATAGGAGTGCACTGAACCATGTGATCTCTGAGGACCATTCTGGTCCTGGCAAGCAATAAATGACTGCCTTCAAGAAGAACACTGCCTGCAGTCCTCCCCAGAATCCGGATGGCCCTCTGGCCACTCACGTCCACTGGGTCCCAGTGTGTGAGCACATACCCCTGCGAGAAGAAGTCCTGATCACTGCCTTGTGCTGGGGATAAAATATTGATTAGGGAATTTAAAATTTCAAAATGATTTAGGAGCCCCAAGATAGGGACGTAATGTGCTGTGCCTATCTACGTTATGAGCCATCTATCTCCTGTCAGCAAGCAGCCAGAAACTGACAGAATCAATACAAACGTGTCTGAAGACAGGCTTAACTCATTTCCTTCCCTCTGGGGCTCTGGTTGGAGTGGGGCAGCCCTGAGAGATCCACGCTGAGGCCAGGACCTTCACGCCCACCTGCCTGTCACTGGGAGGCAGAGCTGTGCAGTGCTGCCTATTTTCACTGCCTCCTCTGCTGATGCAGGTATCTCTGCTAGTGCATCTGGAAATCTAAAACTTCCATTGTCTTCTTTCCCTCTCTAACAGTCTAAATAAGATGTCTGGCCTGTGGCCTGGAAATAAAATAATAATAATAGCTTTCTTATATTAAGCACTTGAAATGTGCCAAGTATCTTAAAGGAGTCATCATTACTTAACTTCTCAGAGCATCAGCTTCCCTATCTGTGAAAGAAAGATAATAATAACACCTTCCTCATAGGATTGATGTAAGAATAAGGCAGACACATGGTGACTGTAGTTAATGCCACTGAGAGTGGTTAAAATTGTAAATTTTATGGTATGTATAACTTACCACAATAAAAAAATAACAAAAAAAGGTAAAAGCAGATAAACTACATCATATAGTGCAAAGAAAGTTCTCCATAAATGGCAGCTGCTGAGAAAACTGGAATGCAGAGCTTCTGCAACCCAAAACATGTCCAAGATAACAGCTTCAAAGTGGCAGAACCAGCATTTGAACACACATCTGCCTGATGCTGAAACCAGACCATTGTCCTCCAAGCGGCACTGTATCACAGAGAAAGAAGAGGGGTGCTTCATGGACACGTCCTTGTCTGCCAGGTTCTCTTGCTGCTGCTCCCGTTTCCCCACCGGCATCCCAGGTGCTTGCATTACTCCGTGAGGTTAATAAAGATGTCATTCCCAGAGAATGCCCTTGCTCCTCCCTGCCTCAAACATGGTTCTTGCCACCTGAAACATTTATTAAACCTGCTGAAAGGCTTAAATAGGAATTTAATTTTTCTAGCTAAACAATGGCGTGTGCAGCAGACAATAGAATTACTTGTTTAATCTTACTCTTGCACTCCTACTCAGCTTCACATGGCTGGTTAATCCCAGGAGCAGCATGACATGTCAAGATATAGTATACTAAGGAGCACATCTATTAAAAAAAAAACCTACTTATTATATCAAGAAAATGCCCATCTGTAGGTTCTTTTAACTCAGGATTTTTTTTCATGATGAATTTACCTTCCTAAGGACTAAGGTACTAAAGCCAGTTTTACCAAGGCTGTGTTGACCCACTTACCATAGACCTACTCTGGTTTCTCACTCTAAGCCTGACCCTTCTAGGAGAACTAACTTCTTCCTCCGTTGATGCCCCCTGAATCATGCCACTTCTAATGCTGGATTGCCTTCTCTTTTTTGTGCTTCTGTTTTGTACTGTGTTTTCTCACTCTACACCTCGAATCTTCAGATCTTAGTGTAGCAATTTCTACTTGTTTTCTCACTCTAAGCCTCGAATCTTCAAATCTTAATGTAGCCTTTGCTTAAGCATAATCTATCTTTTATTCAACCTCTTCCTACTCTCTTTTTTTCTATTTATCATATCCATTCATTTAAAAAGCATTTGTTGACCACCTGCTACCTACTAGGCACTGTGGTCCATATAGAGAGATAATTAAGATGGAGTCTTTGCCCTCATACAGCTAATAGCAGCAGGAAAGAAAAGTACAAAAAAAGAGAAGGCAATCCAGCACTAGAAGTGGCATGATTCAGAGGGTGTCAATGGAGGAGGCAGTTAGTTCTCCTAGAGGGGTCAGGAGCAACATCAGACTGTGGGAGACTTTGAAACACATCTTCACTCTAACGAGGGGGGCCCAGGTGGACTCAGTAAGGAATAAATTCCAGAGATCAGCATGTAGGCAGTGCTGTGGACTGAAGAACAGGATGTCTGATTAGGGAACTGAGGGTAGTTTGGCAAAGCTATAGCATAGGGTGCAGGTAGAGATAGTAGGGTGGGGATGGGCAGTCAAATATAGCTGATGAAGTTGTTGAAAACCAGACCTGGAGGGCCTAGTAGGTGATGATAAAGGACTCTGGATTTTATCATGGTAATAAACATTAGCTGCCATTTATTGAGATACTGTGTTAGGCGCTTTACATATAGTTCTTTTTATCCTCATACCCATCCCTACAAAGCTGATATTATCCCATTTTTCCAGCAATTGAATTGTGGCTCAAACAGGTAGAAACTAGGGAATAATTTTTACAGAGTGGTGACATGATTTAGTTTATACTTTAGAAAAGTCACTGGAGTGGAGAAAAGAGAGATTATCAGGGTATAAATATGAAGGCAGAGAAACCAATTAGAAGACAATTGTAATAGTCCAGGTGCAAAATGTTAATGGCCTAAATTAAAGCAGAAGCAGAGGAAATGGAGAGTTTTTGGGGAAAGGCGATAATGAGTACATTTTGTACTTCTGGGCCATTTCCTTGAATCTCCATTTCTACAGTTCAATGACAGGGCATTGTCTATGCTTGCATCTAAGCTCAGAGACACAACAGGTGGAGATTTCACAACGCAGGCACCAGAGGTGAAGGAGAAAATGCATGTTAGCCAGACCTCTCAATCACTGCTTCTTTCCTTTGTGGGACACCAAGGACAACAAAGAAGTGTGAGTAGTGACTGAGTGCTTATTTTGTTTTAAGGGTGGTGTTCTTTCATTTTCCTGTGTTTTCCTAATTCCATGGCAGAAACACCAAGACCCATCTTTGATGCTGAAAAATGATCTAGAACTGTGCTCTAGCAGGCCCGTAACCATAGCTTTTAATTTTGTGATCCCCTTTCCACTGTAGATGTTACAAAGTAAAATAAACTGGGTAGAGAGAACAATTCATGTACACAATATCTTGCAAAGAAAGAACAGTGAGCTAGATTGCATTATCGTTCTGAATTGTTCACTCTTCCTTTCTGAGAAATATGCATCCCTGCGTATTGCCAAATGTTATACAGAAACTCCTTGTGAGAAGGAGATATTCCCTGCCCCATTGACCTCAAGCTGCATGTGACGTGCTTTGGCCAACTGAATGGGAACCAAAGTGACATATGCCACATTCTACATAAGAGCCATTGTATGATTCAACCATGTGTCTGTTTAATTTTCCATAAAAAAAGTTATCCCAGATGATGGCTGCTTCTTCAACCTTGATTTTTTTTTTTTTTTTTTTTTGAGACAGAGTTTCACTCTTGTTTCCCAGGCAATGGTGCGATCTCGGCTCACTGCAACCTCCACCTCCCAGGTTCAAGCAATTATCCTGCCTCAGCCTCCTGAGTAGCTGGAATTACAGGCATGCACCACCATGCCTGGCTAATTTTGTATTTTTTAGTAGAGACAGGGTTTCTCCATGTTAGTCAGACTGGTCTCAAACTCTTGACCTCAGGTGATCCTCCTGTCTCAGCCTCCCAAAGTGCTGGGATTACAGGGATGAGCCACCGTGCCCAGCCTTCAACCTTGATTCTTAAAGGAAGAAGATAGTTGGAGCAGTAGCAGTGCCATTCCAACCCACAGTCCATCTGAAATGTGACCATGAAATAAACTTTTGTTAAAAGCCACTAAGATTTGGGGGTTGCTTGGTACTGTAACATAACCTGCAGAAAATTAATACATGTGGGAAACTATCCATACAAGGCCCCAAGAAACAGGCATATGGGGTTTGAATGCTTAAGACTTTGCCAACCAGAAGTTGTGGACAAATGACTAAAAGAAAAGGGGCACTCATTTTTTCCAAAGTCATGGCCCATTTAGAGCAATGAAATGAGTTTTCAAGCTTGCATTCACTGCACAAATTCCCTCAGATTTCTCACAAAAGAACTTTGATCATCATCTTTCTGTTGGGGGAGAGAAACTGGTAGGGTTTCCAAGTTCTCTAAATTAAAATTATTCAGTTGAAGCCTGATACTAAATAAATCTAGGAAAAATAAATTGAGTTGACTTCATACTTTACATTTTTTTCATTCACAAACTTGACCATTTCTAACTGTGAAACACACCAACGCAGTAGACCATCTGCCACTTAAGTTTCTGCAAGAGTTGCTCTTAAAGCGGACAGTGATTTTTGCCTGAGGAGAATTATCTTCTTTCATGTGTTAGCTTATCTAAGAGAGACAAAGAGAAGAGTTTTTGTATTATCCTGAGGAAGACATTGCTAGAAGGGGTTTCACAGTTTGTCCGAGCTTCCTTTTTTAGAGATGAAAAAATTGCAGACATAATTTTACTTATACAAAGTCAGGCCTGACGCATAATAGGTACTCAATAAATAATTGTTGAATAAATGAATGAATTGAAAATTGAATGAATAAAAGCTCATCCAAGTTGCCGATGGCAGGACTAGCCCTAATTAGACCTAGTATATCATATCAAATGTACATTTCACTCTGGTGTATTGTACTTTAACATTCACTCATCAGTCTATTCAATACCCAAATTTCATTGAGCTGCTCCTATGTGCTAGATATAATGCTGGACACTGGAGAGACAAAGATAGCTCGGGCAGATTGCAGCCTCTGCCCTCCAAGAGCCTTCCGTCCAATGGGAGCCCCTTACCACTCTACCTTCCTCCACCAATGCTATCTTTGGATTCTATTCCTTCAATTCTTCAATTACTCTTCCCTTCACAAATAAAAGGTTACTACTGATATGCTAGAAGTTTTGAAGCAATGATTGTCAAACTATTTGGTTTCAGTACCTCTTCATATTCTTAAAGAAATTAGTGAGGACCCCAAAGGGATTTTGTTTAATACAGTCTCTTTTTCATTTTTATAAAAACTGTTAACACTAACAATATTTACCATAATCAAAATTTAAAATGAGAAATATTTAAAATATTTATGTATTCATTCATTTAAATAACTATAATAAACCCACTACACGTTAACAGTTTGATTTTTTAAGTATATTTTTCAAAATACAAATAATTTTAGGAAAAAAGTGGCATTTTTTTTACATTTTTTAATATCTGCTTCTGTATTCAGTCTCGTGAGATATTATAGATGAGGTACCCTCTGGAGAACTTCTCTTAGTCACCATGGGACTATGGAAATGAAAAAAATACCATTTTAATGTTATTTTGAAAACAGTTTTGACTCATGGACCCCTGGGAGGTCTTAAGGACTCCCAAAGATCCCTGACCCACACTTAGAGAACCAGTGAATACTATTTATCTTTTCTTGAAATGTAAAAAAAAGGTGGGAGAGGGAGATTGGAAAGTTATAAGAGAAAGGAAAATGCTAACACCTAGGTATGCCAAACCTCTGAACAGCTGCCCATTCAGCATGTAAAGAGTCAAACTGAGACATAACCTCCCTCTATAACCACTTTTTAAGGTTGGACAGCAACTGTCCAGAAATTTTTAATACTGTACATCGGGCCTTGTGAGAGTTGAGGAAGAATCATTGCTACCCCAGTATTTCCCACCCCATTAATCCAGTATGGTCCTCTTGAGGACCAAATGACTCGTAAGAATAAAGGAAATTGGTTTAAAGAAAAAGGTACAATTAACCATATACCAATTTCATGTCAAATAAACACTGTCGCCTTTGCAGTAATGAAAACAAGAATAATACACCCCAAAGATATTTCTAAGCCTATGGAACCTTTCTCTTGTGTATATATTAATCAAAGGGTACCCCCTTGTAACAAAAAGGATTTGTGAGAGATTATAAAAATAAATAAAGTACAGAATAATAAAAACAAGAATAACAACATTAAAATAAAGAAAAAAATCAACATCTAATAGTAATATGAAGCCAGAGAGTGATAACAGAAAGAAATGCAAGATGAAGAGAGCTGAACAATTATTTAAATCATTCAAATTTGATGTCCAGATCCCTTTTAGCCCTAGCATAGGCAGAAACACAATTAGCTACAAGATAATTATGTGCTAACTTTATCTAACATCACTCTGCTAGCATGGACACTATGAGTCCTCATAGAGGGCACAGTAAGTGGCATAGAGAAAAAAATGTTTCTTACAACTTCTCTCAATGCAAGCTGAGGGCATAACAGTAAGGCCATTTGACCATATATCTAATATCTGTAATATATTAAGGGTTTTATGATTCTTGGTAATCCCCAAACTACCTTTTGCAAAGATTTTTAGTGTCTTTTCACCTTCAATGATTCCCATCCACACTCCCCAATTTGGCATTCAGGGCCTGTATTAGTCTGTTCTCACACCACTATAAAGATACTACCTGAGACTAGGTAATTTATAAAGAAAGGAAGTTTAATTGACTCACAGTTCCTCATGGTTAGGAGGCCTCAGGAACCTTGCAATCATGGCAGAAGGCAAAGGGGAAGCAAGGCACATCTTACATGGCAGCAAGAGAGAGAGAGAGAGAGTGCAGGGGAAACTGCCACTTTTAAAACCATCAGATCTTGTGAGAACTCTCTCACTATCACAAGAACAGCATGAGAAAAACCACCCCTATGATCCAGTCACCTCCCGCCAGGTCCCTCCCTCAACATGTGGAGATTACAATTCAAGATGAGATTTGGGTGGGGACACAGAGCCAAGATGTATCAGTGCCCTAATCTGGTTTTTTGAAGCTATTTTTCACTGCACTCACATCCAAACCCCCTACCCCAGACAGGCTGGTATAGTCACATCAAACCCCAATTCCTGCCTCCACTCTTTCATCTATGCCATTTCTCCCACTGAGTATGTGCCCAATAGATATTTGTTACTTTAGGGCGTAGGCTATGATCAGAGAAATATTTACAAGTAACCAATCTTCTCCTTAAGCTCATTTCCACTCTTTTTTGTTTACTTTGTTTTTTTGTTTTTGTTTCTGGAGAAGTAGAATGGAATAGAACAAATCATGTGGACATGGGCACCACATCGATGATTTATTTAGTGTCTCCAAGAAGATACCCTCCCACCCCTTCCCTTCCCTCACCCGAGGTCATTGACTAAATTCCATGGGAGGTAATCATCATCTTTGAAGAGTGATGTCTAAGCAAAGATCTAAAAAACTGAGGGAGTTGTCACATGAAAGGGAGAAAGAGCATTCAGATGAGTACATTGTGAGTGAATTTCCTCATCTATTACATGGAAGAATAACAGTTCTTACCTTGGGTTGGTGATATGAAAATTTAATCTGTTAATCCAGAGAAAGCACTTGAAATTCACCTGGCCCATAATAAGTGCCATTAAGTTAATAGTAATTACAAAATTACTATTCCAGGCAAAAAAGACAGCGAGTGCAAAACCTTGATATGTAAGGAAGTATGGTATGTCCAAGGGATGAAAGAAGATCAGCATGACTGGAGCATGGTGAATGAGGTGGAAAGGGTGGTAAGAAATTACTGGAAAGGTAATAAGGGCCCCAGCAGGCAAAGCTTTGTGAGCATGGCAAGGAGTTTGGGTTTATTCTAGGGGCAATGTGAAAATTTGGAAGGTTGGATGCAAGACAGCTGCTGCTGTATGTACAACAGACTGTAGCATAGAGTAAGACCAAAAGAAAAAAAAAAAAGATCAATTAGGAAGTGGTTGTACTATCCCAGGTAGAAAATGAAATAAGCCAAGATTAAGGATAGCAATGGACATAGCAAGGTCTATTGTAGAATTTGAATGGATAGGCTCTGTTAATGAATATGATGTTGAGGGGTTGGGAGAGGAGTTGGGAAATAGATAGCATGTTGGTACTCTTGGTACCTTGGTGATACCAAACAGACAATTGGATTTATAAATCTAGAACTCAGAGGAGAGGCCTAGATTGAAAATATAAATATTGGAGGCATCAATGTAAAAGCTGTATTTAAATACATGGAACTTGAGTAGATCAGCTAGGAGGAGAATCTGGAGAAAAAAAGATTGAAGAATTAAGAACAAGCTCTAATGAATTAGAGGTTGGGTGGAGAAGAAAGAATCAGCCAAGAAGACCAGGGGGTATGATCAATGAAGTCAAAGAACCAGGAAAAAAATATTGTTATGGAAGATAAGAACAAAGAGTGTTTCAAAGAGAAGGAAATCATCAACATTGCACCCAAGCTGTTGAGAGTTCGAACAAGATGAGAGGAGAGAATCAACCATTGGATTTGGTAACTTGGAGATCATTGGAAATCTTGGCAAAATCGAGTTCAATCAGTTGGCAGGGTCAAAGACTTGATGTGAATAGGTTGAAGAGAGATCGGGAAGTGAAGATGTGAAAAGAATGTTTGTAGGCAGCACATGGGATCAGGAAAGGAGTTCTGTCATGATGGATTACTGGTATTTATAAGGAGTAAACTTGAGGTTCCAAGATTTTATCTTGCAAATTTCTAAGCTCAGTCACCAAAGCAAAAATGGATTATGTCTTTTGTCCCCTAAGAGGGACCATGAAATTGTAGGAAAACACTGACAGGGCAAGTGCTAGTAGTCTCACCTGGACATTCCTCCTGATTTTTCCCCTCTCTAGCTATTATTTTACTTTTCTAGCCTTGGTAGCACATTCTTAAAGCCCCCCCATCCCAACATCAAAATAACTTTCTATGATATATCACAGAAATTAATTTAATTTGCACAATTTTTGGCTGGAAGGCATGTGTTCTGTATGTCTTCATCCCAGCCTGAATGCCGTAACATCCCCCTCTCTCACCTGGATGCAGAATAAATCATTAAATTTCAATGCACCAAATCAGTGTTCATTTAGATAGATGCTAGAATGAGCCAAATATACTCATTTAAACATCAATAAACCTGACCTCCAGCTGAGTTCATTTGTGCAGAGGGAGGTAGGATGAATTCAAGGAACATCAGAGAACCCCGTTAGCTCTCAAGATGTTATTAAAGAGAAGGAAGCACCAGCCTCCCACCAACAGCTCCTAAATGTGATCACTTTCAATTTGCTCAATTCAGTGGATAAGTGATGTACAGATTTGAGGCTTGGAACAAATCGTAACAAGAATTTCAATGCTGTAATGTTCTAGCAAGAACTGAGAGCACATATCCCCATTCTACCCTGCTGAATTAATTTGGACCCATTGTGGCTGGTTAGTCTGCAAAAACCAAGATCTGCTTCTATCATCAATTCACCAGAATATACTGGCCCTCCAACCTCCAAATGCTGTTTGGTGATTGATTTTTTTTTCTCTACTTTATCTAAGGGCTGTAGAATGCCCACTGTACATAATGTCATCACAGAAGACAATAGAAAGCCAATTCTCAAGATTCTGTTTAAACTTTATATATTAAGGTAATCATTGGTTGATTTGAAAATAGAGGTTTTTCCTTGAATTAAGTCATTAGTGGCCATAAAGTAAAATGCTAATATAGATTTCCACAAGAATATTGAGGTTTCGAGCTCCTTTTGTGCTACCCAAAACTGGAGGATCAGTAAGCATTTTCATTAAAGAACTTTATCAAGGCTTTCTTTTTAACCTAACAAATTCTTTCTAGCTGAACAAATGAGTAAAACCATAATTAATGAATGTCCTAGCTGTTTATCCTTGTTCTAAACATTAATCATTTAAAATAATAGAGTGGAGGGGGACAGAAAGGAATCTAATGTTTACTTGGGTTTTCAATGTGGGCTAGGAGCTGTGTTAGGTCCTCTCCTTTCTGTAACTGATTTAATTCATATGCCTTTCATAAAAGGTAAGTATTATCACCACTGTTTATTAATGTGGAAGCAGGATCTGGCATGTTAAGTGATTTGCCCAAGGTCACACATCTAGTAAAAATTGAATCAAGATTTGGCTGATCCTAAAGTCCATACGCTCTTCCCATCCCACTGGGCAGCCTCTCTCACAAGATGACCCAAAACATATTATAAATGAGAAAGGGGAGGGAGTCAAAACAATTATTTGTAGGGTCTAGCCTCTAGAGCATTCACCTTTACAAGAAATAAATCATGTTACCACACTGATCCATGCCAGTGAGTTAACTTCTCATTTATTCATTACAAAAAATAATCTAATTATTTCAAGCCACTAGGGATCACAGAATTACAGCTCCAATGCACTAAATTGCTTGCTAGTAACCTTAAAAAGCTAACCAAAAGGTTTAAGCT
This sequence comes from Pongo abelii, assembly GCF_028885655.2. Classification (NCBI taxonomy): domain Eukaryota; kingdom Metazoa; phylum Chordata; class Mammalia; order Primates; family Hominidae; genus Pongo; species Pongo abelii. The sequence continues at coordinate 72,117,517 of NC_071985.2, read as the reverse complement.
ATTCCTGGAAAGCCCATCAGTTTCTTAATCAGGGAGAATCCATCCCTTCCTATTGAGCTCCTGAAATTTCACACACTATAAATAGGCTAGATCTGCACAGCCGTAATACTATGTAGAGCCTTCTCCATCTTTTCTCAAAGGAGTTATTTGATCAATCCTACCTATCTAACCCTGAAGATGGGGAAAGAGGGAGGAAGACAGAGAGCAACACCAAGAAAAAGAGCCCTAGTAGGCTGATGTGTATAATCCACTGTGTATTTTTCTCTGTAATGGTATGTTTAACCATCTCTAATGACTCCATAAATGCTTTTCAAATACAGTTGCAATGGTCTATTTGCTGCCTACTATAGCATATAATCTTTTCCAAAAGTGGTATTGATCTTGTTAAGTCTCCTCATCATCTAGACTTTGAGCTTGCCTCAGCAGCGTCATTCCTACAAACAGACCACATGTTCCTTTCACACAGCTGCCCATAACAATGTCTGAGAGTGCTTGCCTGGGAAAATGGATTAGGAGTTAGGGGCACAGTCATAATAACTGCCAGCAGGTATTCAGATGTCCTGTGTAAACACTTTACATATATTTTCACTCATGAACCTCACAACAGCCCTATAAGGAAAGTAGTATTATCCCCATTTTAGGTCAGGAATTATATGTTATCCCTATTTAAGATAGCGCATTCATTCTGTTCAAAGGCATTCTGTAATGGCTCCTCCCCACTGTCCTTTCTTCCCCTAAGGCCAATCACCGCCAGTTTTTTGTGGCATCAAAGAGAACTGTGTAATTCATTATGTATTTCCTTCCTCAACACCAAGGACAGCATCCAATTCCATTGAGAATTCTGTGACAAGAGGTGAAATGGAAGATGAAGAACCATTCTGTCCCCTCACTCATAGATGAATACAGAATGAAATCTAAACTCCTGTGCCTGTGCCCAGTCTTTTCTCCCAACCAAATGTTGTCTCTCTTTCCCTCCCTCTGCCTCTCTCTCTCTCACACATGCACACACTCCTCGTGTGCCCCAGTTATATCTGACCAAGTCCAGACTCCAGTACCATCTACATCTCCCATCTGTCAGAATTCCTACTCTTTCCTAGCCTACATAGCCTTTTCCCCATGATTTCGACCTCTCCAAAGGCTATTCATCCTTCAAGGCCTGCTCTTTCTCAAGGAAGTACTTGTTCCTCTCAAGTCAAGGCTGATCTTTCTCCTCCTGTTCTTACTCTGTCCCTTTAACTCTTTTTCGTGGCTGGCTTTGTATTAAAGTCTCTCTTCTCAGCTAAGTTGTTATTCCCCAGATGCAACCGGTCACATCTTACTTATCTCTGAAGCCACTCTTCTGCCTGCCTCAATTCACAGTAGTCAACACATGGCTTTACAAGAAGTAAATCATCACTGTGTGTTTAATGAATCGAATTGACTGTTGGGGCAGCAGATCTACAGTGGCTATTGAAGGCAGGAACCCAGAGAAGCCCCCAACTCAGAATAAAGGATAACTGTTCAAAGGAAAATTTTACTTTAGGTAAAATGAAAAAGGAAATTGCAAGTGAGCAATTACCACCCAGAATTTATGCCTCCAAATGCTATCAAGCATTTGGATCTTTTTGGAGTGGAGTTTCTAACACTGTGGGCCATCCTCAGGGGCTTCGGAATGCCCTGTCCAGTCCTTCCTAGGAGTATGCTGATGTATGCACTCCTCCTCAAGGAGGGAAGTTTGGGAGTCATCAGTAAGATACCTTACCAATTCTTGATGAAATGAGACATGGGGTACATTTTCATATAAAAATAAATACAGCCATTATACAGGCTGATCAACAAGGCCTGGGAGGAGGTTCTGGGTGAAAGCCCAGAGATCAGGTGAGCTCCCTGGGTGTTAGGCAGGACTGATGAGAAAGTGTGAATCAGCAGGGCAAGCCTAGAGAAAGATAAGGTTGAAGGTTAAAGACAAATTTTGCCCTGGTTCTTTGCCTAGGACAGGCTTTCTTTGCAAGGTAACTCAGCTGTCACCCTTGAGATAGCAGGATGCTCTGCAGACAGCCTGCTTTCTTGCCCTGTGCCACTGACGGGGAAGATTCACAAGGCCTGGGGAGGAGCAGCAACCTGCCTCCTAGCTCTATGATCCCCAGCAACACAGTATGTCCGTGGTGGAGAGGGACGGGGAGTCAACAGGGGAGCAGCCACCAGCCTCACCCCCTTGACATTCATGTGACCCAATTGTGTCAGTGTCACTTGTCCCCCCATCTGTCACAATGTCAGTTCCTGCTGGGGCCCTGGGATCCACAGAGGTTGCTCCACATGTCACCCCATTTATCTTTGCAGGCTGCAGCACTGATGGGTTTGACAGTTCTATCTGTTATCCTACAAAGCAGGTTCCCCACTCCTCAAAGCAAAGGGAAGAAAAGTCAGGCATGGAACAGGACCAGGACAGAAATAGGCAGTAGGAGAAATTTGGAGGAGGAAGTTTGTACCAACTGATGGAGATGGGAAGAAGAGAGGTCGGGCAATTGGGAAAAGCAGGCCCTGCACCTTGCCTTCTGGAGGATGGTGGAAACAGCAGAAAGTGCTGCGTGTGTGTGTGTGTGTGTGTGTGTGTGTGTGTGTATAAAAATACATAAGCAGTGTGACTAGCAGATAACAAAAATGGCCTGCTGTGCCTTTGTAGAACTGACCCCAACATTTTGGAGCTACCATATTCGTGGTCCCCCTTCCCACATTTTCCCCTCAACCCTGACACCTTCTTCAAGGAGAAGAACTCATGGAGACATGGATCCTAGGCCTGCTGACACCTCAGGCTCCACTCCTCAGGCCATGACGTTTATCATAGCTGGTGCTCAGAACACAGACTCCATCTTTGGGAAAGATGCTAACCCTGGAGCAGCCTGGCCCACCCCCACTCCCACAGCGCTCAGTCTCATACAAGCCCTCCAACCAGTTAACAAACACCCCTCAGGAAGCTGCAAATGGCCATGCATATGTCACCGTGAACCAAACACTGACAATAAAACCACCTTTGCAAACTCATGACAGTGAGAGGAACCTGACATGGCTGACTCCATTGTGCTTCTATCCTCACAGGCTGGCTGTCTTCACTCATTCCTGGTTGTGGACCAAGCTAACTTTGGGAGAATTTTAGTTTGTAGTTTAAACGATAATAGCCCTTCCCAAAAACTAAACTGTTCTTATAAACCTAATGAAACTCCACCAAGTTGGAAGGATGAGAGAGGCCTGAATCTACTGAGATGCAGGCGTGGTTAAATAATTTCCAGCCATTATTCCAGAGATCACAAGATTTGCAACTTCCTCAATTACTCCTGCAGATAACATCACTATTGTAGACCCTAAGATTGGTCTTTTGAGATGTCTTTTCAGGTTTTTGCATTTCTGACCAGCTGATCGTCCCAACCAGACTCACTAACCAGTCCTGTGGCCCTCCACCCAGAAACCAACTCAACAGAAGAAGGCAGTTCCTACTCCCTAGGATTTCATCTCTGACCCAACCAATCAGCACTCCCCATTCCCTGGCCACCTAACCAACAAACTATCCTTGAAAAGCCCTAGTCTTCGATTTGGGGAGACTGACTTGAGTAATAATAAATCTCTAGTCTTCCATTCAGCCAGCTCTATGTAAACTAAACCCTTTCTTTATTGTGATTCCCCTGTCTTGATAAGTGGGCTATATCTGGGCAGCAGGCAAAATGAACACACTGGGCAGTTACAACACTAGGGGGTCTTGAATAGACTGGACTCAAGACACAGTGCCCATGTAGGTGGGCTGTGCTCCCAGGTAATCACATAATGGCTGCCAGTTATTGAAACCCCTCTACATGTCAGGGGCTTTACTGTGATACGTCACTTAATCTGTACAACAACCCTATGAAGTAGATACAATTAGTATCCCCACCTACAGATGAGGAAATTGAGGCACAGGGTCTATCATGCCCAGAGTCTCACAGTATGTGAGAACCTAGGCAGTCTGACTGCAACTCCTAAATTATTAACCACAACAGTGCATTGCTTCCCAGAATAATAACTGAATAAGTGTGATGCCCTTTCTAAAGCTAAAGTGACCAGCCACCCTGGTTTGCTTAGGACTGGTAAACTTGAACGATGGGTCATCTACCTGCAACACAATTTGCCATTCCCCTTCCCCAACCCACACCCACATAAACATACATTAGTCTTTTAACCACTCTGATGAGTACTACTATATGAGCATAACCGAGTCAGAAGCTCTCTTCCTGCTTGCGCTTTAAGGAAGGAGGCCAACCTCTGGAAGACCAGGCCCAGGAAAGTTTTGAGATTTTTGCCCAAGGGAACCTCTTTCTCTTAGGAGATCCTCTCTGCAGGCCCCTGCTGCTAAGCCTCACTATGCTGCTGAAGATCATAGAGAAACTCAGGGGCTTGAGAATAACTGGGAAGCTTTTGGGGGCTCCCTCATAAGACAATACATTTTATTATGTATGGAATACTCATAGAGAGTCCAATAGGCTGTGGGGGTGTTGATTGATGTAAGAAGGTAACTAGCTGTGATTATTAGGTAATGAGACTGTTTTTTGTGGCTCCTTGGCTAGCGCCAGATGAATAAATGACTGAAACATCAGGCCTCAGGACTCCTTCAGAATGCATGGTGAATGAAGAAAGGCAGGATGATCAGGTCCCTGTGTTTGGTCAAGGTTTTGCAAACAAGCAAGGTCTTGGAGTTGAAAGTAACACAATAAGGATTAAATAAAATGATACGAGAGAGCACCTAAACAGATAGCAGATATTCTCATGGGTTTTCACCACTAAGTTTTTTACCATGATTATTATTAAAACCATCTGCTGCCTGGCGAAAAAAAGGCTTTTGTCTGGGCACCAACCATCCCACTCTCTTTATTGCTTTTATATGGAGCCTGGGGAGGGAGATGGATGGGATGAGTGGCCACAACTCCATTTGGGAGTGTCTCAGACAGGCTAGCATGGCATGTTATATTGCGTTCAGAGAGCTGGGTGACTGTATTTATCAAGGTGACAAGAATAGGCAGCACCCTCAAGGAACTGTCAAGTGGAGTTTAGCAGTGAGAGTGCACAGTGGGGATGGGGCTGTGGGCAGGGGAAAGCATTAGGGAAAGTCAGACAGCAAGTTCCATTATAGAGCCTGGGGGCAGTCGAGCAGGTGTTTTGCCTCAGTCTCACCTTAGTCCAACCCCATTGCCTGGGCAACAATGTCAATAAATACAATGACTATTTTTGAGTTCTGATTGCAGCCAAACATCAAGAGGAATTTTACATATATAACCATTTAACTCCTGTCTTACAGATGTAGAAACTACATCTGGAAAGCAAAACTGGCTTGTTCAGTGTTATTCAGCCAGCAATGGGGTCTGAAGCTAGGGACTTCTCCTGCCAGAGTTTGGGCTCTTTTCATAAAGCCACACTGCCTCCCAACAAACAGAAGTTTTCCCAACAGACTTAGATGAAGCTAAAATGTAGTATGCAGTTTAGAAATACAAACCACTCTCTTGGAAATTATATGGCTTGGAATTTCAAAGGGCCAGAGTAGGGGCACCTGAGGGTTATGGGCTGTGAGGTACCACAGGCCCATCTTCTGCTGCTTGCCAGCTCCACATCAACCCAAAAGGGCTTCAGGAAGAGGCAACCAGGAACCCAACAGCCTTGTTCTAGGTGCCTTCATCCCTAGGGCTCTTCATGGAAAGCAGCTGCCAAGGCCATAGCTCTCGTACGTGTCCTTCTTACAGATGTTCAAGAGGGCCTTTCTTCTCTAGAATGTTCTCAGGTATCCTGATGACATCTCTGCTCGGAAGAGTGGACTGATGAGAAATTGGATGAGATCACAAAGCAAGCCCAAGGTTGAAGGAAGACTGAGATGAGATCTTAATTCTCTGGTTCCTGGCTCAGCAGCCTGCACCTCATACGCACCCACTAGCTGCCCAGTGGTACTCAACATCCAGGGCATTGAGCAGGGCATTGAGCCACTGAGCAGGGAAACATCGCCCAAGAAGTCTATCACCTGGCAATTTCCTAAAAAGTAAAGGATCTCTCCCCAGAATGAATATAAAGAATGCAACTTATTCTCATGAGAATATGCCAATTCAGTCATGCTGGAACTTGATGCTAGATCTTTCAAATGACTTTAATATGACCCATCAATTATTCAAAGAATACCTTTTGGGAACAATTTTTCTAGAATCCTTACCAATATGTATATATATTTTCTTTTTTTATATTGCGCATCCTTTATTTTACACTTACTAAAGTCCTTTATAATTATTTTTTTCATTAGCTCCAAGGGAGCTAGTAAAGGGAGGAAACAGTATAATTTTGCTTCCATAAGAAACTGGTTATTGGCATACGTAAATCAATAAATGTAATCCAGCGTATAAACATAACCAACAACAAAAACCAAATGATTATCTCAATAGATACAGAAAAGGCCTCTGACAAAATTCAACAACCTTCATGCTAAAAACACTAAATAAATTAGGTACTGATGGGACATATCTCAAAATAATAAGAGCTATCTATGACAAACCCACAGCCAATATCATACTGAATGGGCAAAAACTGGAAGCATTCCCTTTGAAAACTGGCACAAGACAGGGATGCCCTCTCTCACCACCCTATTCAACATAGTGTTGGAAGTTCTGGTCAGGGCAATCAAGCAGGAGAAGGAAATAAAGGGTATTCAATTAGGAAAAGAGGAAGTCAAATTGTCCCTTTTTGCAGATGACATGATTGTATATCTAGAAAACCCCATCGTCTCAGCCCAAAATCTCCTTAAGCTGATAGGCAACTTCAGCAAAATCTCAGAATACAAAATCAATGTGCAAAAATCACAAGCATTCCTACACACCAATAACAGACAAACAGAGAGCCAAATCATGAGTGAACTCCCATTCACAATTGCTTCAGAGAGAATAAAATACCTAGGAATCCAACTTACAAGGGATGTGAAGGACCTCTTCAAGGAGAACTACAAACCACTGCTCAATGAAATAAAAGAGGTTACAAACAAATGAAAGAACATTCCATGCTCATGGGTAGGAAGAATCAATATTGTGAAAATGGCCATACTGCCCAAGGTAATTTATAGATTCAATGCCATCCCCATCAAGCTGCCAATGACTTTCTTCACAGAATTGGAAAAAACTACTTTAAAGTTCATATGGAACCAAAAAAGACCTGCATTGCCAAGTCAATCCTAAGCCAAAAGAACAAAGCTGGAGGCATCACGCTACCTGACTTCAAACTATACTACAAGGCTACAGTAACCAAAACAGTATGGTACTGGTACCAAAACAGAGATATAGACCAATGGAACAGAACAGAGCCCTCAGAAATAATGCCTCATATCTACAACTATCTGATCTTTGACAAACCTGAGAAAAACAAGCAATGGGGAAAGGATTCCCTATTTAATAAATAGTGCTGGGGAAACTGGCTAGCCATGTGTAGAAAGCCAAAACTGGACCCCTTCCTTACACCTTATACAAAAATTAATTCAAGATGGATTAAAGACTTAAATGTTAGACCTAAAACCATAAAAACCCTAGAAGAAAACCTAGGCAATACCATTCAGGACATAGGCATGGGCAAGGACTTCATGTCTAAAACACCAAAAGCAATGGCAACAAAAGCCAAAATTGACAAATGGGATCTAATTAAACTCAAGAGCTTCTGCACAGCAAAAGAAACCACCATCAGAGTGAACACGCAACCTACAGAATGGGAGACAATTTTTGCAATCTACTCATCTGACAAAGGGCTGATATCCAGAATCTACAAAGAACTCAAACAAATTTACAAGAAAAAAACAAACAACCCCATCAAAACGTGGACAAAGGATATGAACAGACACTTCTCAAAAGAAGACATTTATGCAGCCAAAAGACACATGAAAAAATGCTCATCATCACTGGCCATCAGAGAAATGCAAATCAAAACCACAATGAGATACCATCTCACACCAGTTAGAATGGCAATCATTAAAAAGTCAGGAAACAACAGGTGCTGGAGAGGATGTGGAGAAATAGGAACACTTTTACACTGTTGGTGGGACTGTAAACTAGTTCAACCATTGCGGAAGTCAGTGTGGCGATTCCTCAGGGATCTAAAACTAGAAACACCATTTGACCCAGCCATCCCATTACTGGGTATATACCTAAAGGAATATAAATCATGCTGCTATAAAGACACATGCACGCGTATGTTTATTGCGGCACTATTCACAATAGAAAAGACTTGGAACCAACCCAAATGTCCAACAATGAATGACTGGATTAAGAAAATGTGGCACATATACACCATGGAATACTATGCAGCCATAAAAAAGGATGAGTTCATGTCCTTTGTAGGGACATGGATGAAGCTGGAAACCATCATTCTCAGCAAACTATCTCAAGGACAAAAAACCAAACACCATATGTTCTCACTCATAGGTGGGAATTGAACAATGAGAACACATGGACACAGGAAGGGGAACATCACACACAGGGCCTGTTGTGGAGTGGGGTCTAGGGGGAGGGATAGCATTAGGAGATACACGTAATGTTAAATGACAAGTTAATGGGTGCAGCACACCAACATGGCACATGAATACATATGTAACAAACCTGCACGTTGAGCACATGTACCCTAAAACTTGAAGTATAATAAAAAATAAATAAAAATAAACTGGTTATTGGGTAATACCATTCCCATGATGTTGAGGACATTGAGGTTGTCTGCAAATGTTTATAACATATACTTTTAAGACATATACTCTCCAAAACAATGTTGGTGTGAGTGCCCACTACCTGCCAGGTAGTCGACCTACCAAGGCCCATCAAGTAAGTAAATGAGAAAGTGATTCTGTCCTGCCTTTTGCCAATCCCTGGCCCTGTTGACCTGGGTTGTAAGTGAAGGGCTGCCAAAGTGCACACCTACTTTGTCGATTTCAGACCTGAAATTCAGCCTACAGATTAGTGGTGGCACTTGAGTATCACTAGCTACTGAGCTGGAAAGAAATATGATGTGACAAGGAAAAATACCTATGCATAAAAGCATAAAGCTAGCATATATACAAAAAAAATAGTGCTCTTGAAAGAACAGCAGCAATTTCACCCTAACCAGAAAACCTCAGTAAAGGGCACAGCAGACAAATGCAATAGCCACTTGGAGCCTCTGACCAGCGAAACAACCAGGATGCAAATGGAGAAGGCTCACTTCTGAAAGGGAGCTGATGTCACCTGAACCAGAGAAGATCAGGCTTGCCTAGAGGATTTAATTCCCAGGCCCTGTAGAGCTTACCCATTCCTTGGTTGTTCTTGCTCAAGGAGGGAAAAGGTGCTGGAACAGAGAGAACACTGGACTTAGAGAAGGAGACCTGGGTTTCATGTTCCAGATCTACCACAGTGGACAAGCCAAAGCTCTCCAAGCCTTAATTTATTTATCAATAAAATGGAATCCATAATATCTTTCCCACAGGCCTGAGAGGATTGTGTGAGATTCACATTAGAATTATAATTTGCAAATTGTAAAACTTTGTAAACCCATAGGAAGCAACTTTCCTTCATTGCAACTGGAGAACGATATAATAGCTTTTAGGTTTGAGGGCAGATACAGGACAGTTTACATAGGCACAGACCAATACATGTCTCTGCTCTCCAGGATGTAAGTTACAGTGGGCTTGTAGTGGGCTCACCCTAATGTCTGATGACGTTTGTATGGATTGTGTAAGGTACTGCACTGGACACGTGCAGATCTTTGAAGGGAGGACAGAGCATGACCTAGGAGATGGTGGGAACATGTCAATGCTCCATACGGACATAGAGTGTTGCAGATGTGGTTTTGACTATTTTAGTTTGGATTTTGTAGGAGACAGGGGAGGCAGGGATGGAAGCAGGCAAAGAGGGAAAAAATAAAAACAGGAACAACCAGGACACACTCTTATCATCAAGGTGCACTCTGTTAGGCTAGATGTCTCATGGATGCTTCCAACACAGCATATCCTAAGCCAAACTCACCATTGTCCCCACCCCGACTGGCTCATCCTCCTATGTTCCTTCTATCAGACAATGGCTCCACCAGCCACCCACTGCTTAAAATCTTGGCATCACCCTGGACTCCCCCACCACTCCACCCAGCTCATTCAAGTGCAGTAGACAGAACATTCTTAAAACATCCTCTTTCCAGTCCTATGACTAACTATTGGGGTCGAGGCCCTCATCAATCCTGGCCTGATTACTGCAATCATCTCCTATAGTCCCCCTGCCTATCTTCCCCCTTGAATTCATTCTCCATACTGCTGATTTCTAAGCCACTTCCCTCAGCCCCTTTCTTCTTCTGCAAGCTCATTTCTTGCCTTTCTGTCACACAGTCTGGCCCTTTACTCTAACTGTCCAAATACTTCCAGGCCTTTGCAAATGCTGTTCCCTCTTCATGTAATGCCTTACCCTGCTTCTCCTAGGTAATTCTTTCTCATCCTGAAGATTTCCAGATTTCCCCAACCCCAAAGGCTACATTTAGTGTCCCTCTTCAGTGCTTCCTGAGCACATCTTCTTTCATATGATTATAGTATTTAGCCTACTGAATGGCAAGAATTGATCTATTGACTTTTTTCCAGACCATAATACCTCTGAAGAAAGGCCAACCTTTACTTTAGCTTCGTGTGTCCAGCACTCACAACAGTGACAGGAGCCTAGGAGTTACTCAACCTCTATTTGTTGATTTGAGTGATGCCGAACTAAAGGGAACCTGGCTCAGTCAGTTTGGTGAGTTTGTCTGAAGAAATTCAGCAAGGTTTAGTACTCAATGCACTCCAGCCCAGTGTACACTCCTTGTGTTCCCCAGCCCAGCAAGTTGGTAACTGACAGCAACTTTCCCAAAAGTCAGGCTACTGCCAGGAGTCACCGAACTCACTCCAAAGCTGACCCAAATCTGTTGTTTGCCCCATAGTGAAGCTGGCTTCCTCTGTTACCCAGCATAACCCATCTTCAGAGGTGGATGTTCATGAGCTTAGACCGAGCAAGGGCCTTGACAATCGTCCTGAGATCATCACTTCCACCTCGCGCCAGGCACACTGAATGCAGATTTGTCAAGTTAATTAATGAATTAATGTGAGTCAAGCTTTGACATGGGCCCTGTGTGTTCTGCAGCATGAAGAACAATGTTGCTCATATCCTTCCAAGCTCTATTCCTCACCACCTGACTGGGGCCTGTGGGGAACAAGCACACCTCTGCTATGAGTAAAGTACATGGGCTTTGTGATAGTTATTTGCTTGGATTCAAAAACCTTTTCATGCAACTAGCATTCTATATATGGTCAAACTTGTCAGAAGTTGGACCATACATTGTTAAATGAAGCACAATCATTAAGGTTTTTTGGGTTTTAAAAGTGTCGCTTCTCTTTTCTTATCTGAATTATCCATAAGCCTTAGGAGGTGGCATAATGTAGTAAGTTGCAAAAATGACCACAAGGCTTTATTCCTGGCTTTATCTGAGCACTTTTCAATGTGACTTTCAACTCCTCCCATCAAAAGGCAGAGTCTACTCTGCTCCTCTTGAATCTGGGCTGGCCGTGTTATTTGCTTTGCACAACAGACTGCAGTAGAAGTAACAGTGTGCTAGTTTTGAGCCTAGACCTTTTGTGTTTTCGCTCTCTCTTTCTCTCTCTTTTTCCCTCCCTCCCTCCTTCCTCATCTCCCTCTCTCCCTCTCCCTCTCAGAACCTGCTAGCTACCATGCAAACAAATTCAGTCTAGCCTGCTGAATGATATGAGACACACGGACCAACTACCCTCTATTTCAGTTCTCTATTGTTGCATAACCACCCGCCTCAAACGCAGCGACTTAAGACAACAATTATCGTTTATTCAGCCTACAAATCAGCAATTTGGGCAGGGCCTGGCAGGGACAGCTCACCTCTGCTCCATGTGGCATCCACTGGGAAACCTTAAAGGCTGAGGGTGACTCAGTATCTGGGAGTCACTCAGCCTCTTGGAGCTGGAGTCAACTGCAGGCTCGCTCACTCACTCACTCACTTACATGTCTGGTGGTTGATGCTGCTGCCCACCAGGACCTCAGCAGGGACTGGTGGCGAGACAGCCATACCTGACCTCTTCATGTGGCTGCTCCACTGCCACACAGCAGTGTAGGAGAGTTCCAAGAGCAACGTTGCAAAAGGAAGGAAGTGGAAGCTGCCAGTTTCTCAAGGCTTAAGCCTGGAAGTTGGCCTGCCTTTAAGCCCACCACATTCTGTTGGTCAAGGCAGTCACAAAGTTCTGCCCAGATTCAAGGGAGAGGAACATAGAGACAAAGAAACTGTCAGAGTCACATTGTAAAAAGAGATATATATTGTAGTGGCCATCTTTCATACTCCCATCACTCTAGCCAACAGTCAGCCATGCCTAAGCTCCCAAGAGGAAAGAGACCTGAGACATTTTCAAGAACATGCCAAACAAATGAGTAAAGCCATCCTGACCAAGTCACACATACACACACACACACACACACACACACACACACACACCAGCCAACCAGCCAATGGGCTGCAAATGCATGAGAAAGCCCAACTAAAATTAGCCAAGCCTAACCCAGATCAACAGAACATCCTAGCCAACCTGTCAACTGATGCTGGCTGCAGACTGTGAGCAATAATAGATGGTTATAGTCTTAAATGGTTAAATTTGGGAGTAACCTGGCTCCACCACCCATTAATGAAGTAACCACTTGAGCTTCAGTTTCCTTGCCTATAAATATAGTGATCATAATACCCATGTCACAGGATTATAAATTATTAGGATTCAATGACATAACAGGCCTTTGGTGCCTAGTAAAGTGTTGGCACTCAGTTGAGAAATGATCCTTCCCTCCCCTTCCTCACACATTCAAAGCTGTAATGAAGGTCATGTTCTCATCATTCTCTGTGCTACATAAACCAAGGTCACAGAATCTTGACTGGATGTCAGTCTCAGTTCTGCTTTGCAGAAGGTGACTTTCAAAAATAATTCTCCTTACTAATCAATTAAACTAGTGAGAATTTTCAAAATCACTCAACTATTCCAGCAGAAAGGATAAAGGGCAGGACAAGAGGTGAACTGTGTGATCCTCCTAATGAAAATTTCAAGGAGACTTGGTTTATAAACACTGCAAAAATCCATTCTAAACAAAAACCTCAGCTTTTCACTGTGACTTGGATATTAGCCAGCAATAAAGGAGAGATTGACCTGATTTAGGGTTGGTTGCACAATATGAAAAGTGGTTTTTTTTCCCTTTCCTTGGACCTAGAGCTAATAGCTTTGTTTGTGTCCCTGAAGAACAGAAGAGAACACTGGGCTTGTCCCCTTTAAAATCTGTAAGTGCACAAATGAAACCTTGCTTATGGTTAACTCCACAAGCACTTTGGAGCCGCTGCAGTTGACATAAGCTCCATTAAAGTAGGGGGTGCAGAATAAACACATCATATTCTGATACTCCATGCCTAAGCTCCCAAGAGGAAAGAGACCTGAGACATTTTCAAGAACATGCAAAGGCAAAAGACGGTTGTCAGTCTATGTTTTAATTGCCCCTGACAATAACGACATAAGATGATGTTGGCAGAGGAATTTGCATCCGGCAAAGGGGGGCTTTGTGGCACATGCTTTACTTTTAACCTGTGCAACAGCTCTGTGTGGCAAACTGAGTAAAGGTTGATAGTCTCCTTGTACAGGTGGGGAAAATTCCGTGATTTGTCCAACTTCTTTAATGGTTGCCACGCTTTTAGTGAGCTCTCAAACTGGGTAGTTTGTCCGATATATAGAGTATTTAATTCTATCCTGGAAATTTGACCATAGAAATTAACCAATCAAAGTCAGATTGATTGATTTCTGGGTGACACCCAGAAATCTGTATTTTTAACAACATCCTAGGTGGTCCTTTGATAACATTTCCCCAGTCTGATATTCTACCTTGCAAAATCAAAAGATACTTATAAAACTCATGTATACATATAAATCCTGATTTTCATGGTTTGTTACTCAAGAATTTGGAAATACCATGAGTACCATCATGCCCTCTTGAAACATAGTATTACCTTCAGTGAAAGCCTCATGCAGCACAGTTAATGTGCTAGGTTGGTGCTCGATCTGACTGCCAACACTATAGTACTTAGCTTTGGAATGCACATTTTTTTTCCAGCAGATTTGTCTAATTATGCCTGACTTCAGACAATATTAAAATTAAATTGCTTTTCCATTTTCTTGGGCCCACACCAGAGAAAGGGGTGGGGAAGAAGGAGAAATAGGCAAAGACATTCCTTAGGTGCGCTGGGTGGCAGAAAGAGCAAAGGACAGACTCTAAACACTGAAATGAACAAGAGTGATCATCTGGTCCAGCTTATCACTGCCAGAGATTGGGAGACAAAGGAACAGAGATGTTAAGGGTCACAGACAATCCAGCCTTGACCAAAATAGTACCAAGCCATACATCACACAGCCCATTTGGCATTCAAAAACTTTGTGAGGGCAGACTTGTGTTCTTCCTCTCAAAGTTGATGCATGTTCTACCATATTTTCCCATTCTCTCATGGGGCTGATTACTCAAATGAGGAGCTGGCAGGCATGTAGGATAAGGTTTACTTGAGAACATTGTGTTGTGCTTCTACAAATTGCTCTTATTGAATGAATTTTTCATGAGCTGAAAGTTTCTACCTTTTTGTAAAGCCGCCTTACTATCTGTCAATATAGCCAAAATTATTCTTATTGTAGTGTCGTAAGAGAGCTTCAATAACTAATGTCTGAATCCATGCATAATGGTAGGGCAAGGGCCATTTTGATTTTCCAGACTTAGATGGGAAAATGGAAGCATGTTAAGGGAAATTATATCAGGATTACATCAAGTTAAATTAGAAGAGCGAGTTAAAGGGGCTTCAGTATTCTCTGGGATGTATCAGGAAGAGCTCTGATGTTATGGGGATATCAAGTAAGCATAACATTACTGCCATTTCCTCAGCATCTTGACCTAAGGAAACAAAAATGGGTTCTACCTTCCCAGTAGATCAGGTGCCATTCTACTCAAATAGGTTCTCCATACTTTGCAGATTAATGCACAGATTCACATTTTGAAGTTTAAAGTTTTTGCCTTAATCTAAGAGCCAAGGTCTCCCAACATACCCTGTTGCAACCATTCTGTAAAGCCTTACTCAATACAAAAACTCTTCTTTAATTCAACATCAACAACAGTCAAGCGGCAGACTAACTAGATGCTCTCCAGCCTCTCTTTCCCATCATGGGGATGCAGAAAACCTACATTTCTTATCTTCCCTTGCAGTTTTTTGGGGGCCATGTGATCAGGTTCTGGCCAAAGAAATATGGGAAGGAATAATGACTGCCACCTCCAAGCTACATATAAAACATCCCACACAATCATTTTCATTCTATACCCTTACTTATCAGCTGGAGAAAGCTAAAGATTCAGGGAAGAACACCAAAGAGGCTCTAGGAAACAGTAGGGCCACAGTATAAAATGGGTCTAGGTCTCCGTATCAACACTGGAGGAGAGCCCTTCAGAGGAGCTGCCTGCTCTCCAGAAAGCTGTGGCATGGGTGAGAAGTAAACCTCTGTTAATAGAAACCAGTGGCCCTTAGGGTTTGTTGGTTCCTGCATGTGGTCTGTTCTAAATAATAAGGATCACATCTCCATAACTAAAGAATGAGTCTATAATAGGTGTACCTCTAAACCAATATGAAAGAACATGATCAGATGGTGAAATAACCTTTATGGAATTGTTTTTCTCTCATCTGGAAGTAAACTAAACACACACACACACACACACACACACACAAAAAAAACCACAGCAAAATAACTGTCAAATTAAACACTTTTTTGGTGCACTTTTTCTCTTTTATAACTAAAACAGAGTTAACTATTTTTATCTTTGTGATTATTTAATCAAATTAATATCAGTATAAAATCTAAACTACTTTCTTACTGTTAATCACTTGAATTCACTGTTTTGTCTTACAACCTCTATTTGAAAGGTTCATCTTTATATCAGATACATGGTGTTTCTAGGGGAAAAATCTAGATTTAATAATAGCTAATATTTATTGAGCACTTACTATGTACCAACAACACTGCTAGCATTCTCATGACCACCTTGTGAGATAGGTACCAATTTACAGGTGAGAAAATTGAGGCCAAAAATCCTCTACATGCATCCCAAGGCCACCTAGGTCATAAATTATTTAGCCAGAATTCACTTATTCACTGTCATTCTAAAATCTGCTTTCTTAACCACCTCACTTCTCTTTTGTGACTTCTTTCCTTCTCTGACTTATCTGTGAATATCTCATAGTAACCATTTTCCTAGAGACAGAATTCCAAATTGGCTATGAGTGCAGTTGCTTGACTTATTCTCTGGTCACCTTCCTAAGTGGACCTCTGAATTGGCTCTGATTTTATTTCTATAAGCTCTACATATTTATAAATGTAACCCAAGTTCTCTGACTTATGAATTCTTCGAACTTATAACTTTTTTTCAGAGGCTTATGGCACCTAGCGCTCCTTAATGACTTAAAGGGACATTTTCTTTCCATTTCAAGTTTCAAGCCTGCTTACTTTTAAATATTCAATATTTAGGTATTATAAGAGCAATAGGATTATTTGATGTCCAAATTGCCTCAGGCCTTCTTTTAAATGCCGTTGTAGCAAAGAGTGATTCCAGCAGTAGCATTCATCCTTCCTACTGCTCCACTTAAAGAGCATCCAGACAGCCCATCGGATGTGAGACCCAGCGCTGAACCCAGAGGACTGTTAGGGCTCAGACTAAACCACCCTCTGGGAGAATCATACTCTGCCCCCTCTCCACACCACCTCTGAGCACATGCACACACACACACACACACACACACACACACACACACACACACTCCTGCTGGTAAGATGAGGTCATAATAAACATCCAGAAGAGAATTAAGAGAAAAAGAAGATACAGAGAGAAATGTGAGGCACAATCCCCCAACTCACTTTCTCCTTGTTACTGGGAGTTCCAGGGACTGATGAGACTTGTAGATGAATGCAAACTCTTATGTTTATCTCTGTGTGTGTGTGTGTGTGTGTGTGTGTGTGTGTGTGTGTGTGTGTACAGAATGTTAAAATGGACTTGAGGCTAAAGTCCTGAAGTACAGATATCATTTGGCCATGGTGGCACAATTTCAAAGGAGGTTCAATTCTTAATCCTCTCATTCACGTCCAGGGTATAAGGTTTAGAGATTAAGAGATAACTAAGATTTTTACTTGGGTTTTTTGTTGTTGTTGTTTTGGGTGAGGGGGTGGTAGAGATTGTTTGATTATGGAAAGGGCCTATGGTGAGAGTTTATATTCTGAGCTTCCTTCCACCAAGTCATGTCTAAAGGTGGGGTTCTGCCCTCATCTCACTTCTAAAGGAAGAGATGTCAAAAGAACTCCTCAGAGAGCCTAAGGCCTAATGTGTGGTTCTTGTGCACACACCTGACTCCCACCTGCAAAATCTGAAAGGCAATTGTATTAGTCTGTTCCCACGCTGCTAATAAAGACATAACAAAGACTGGGTAATTTATAAAGGCAAGATGTTTAATGGACTCAGAGTTCAGCATGACTGGGGAGGCCTCATAATCATGGCATAAGGCAAAGGAGAAGCAAAGGCACATCTTACATGGCAGCAGGCAAGGCAGCTTGGGCAGGAAACTCCCCTTTATAAAACCATCAGCTCTCATGAGACTTATTCACTGCCATGAGAACAGTAGGGGGGAAACTGCCCCCATGATTCAATTATCTCCACCTGGCCCTGCCCTTGACACGTGGGGATTATTACAATTCAAGCTGAGATTTGGGTGGCGACACAGAGCCAAACCATATCAGCAAGACATGGGCTTACTGGCCAGTTTCATGGCAGAGTGAAAGAGAATTCGTGACACTGAGGGCGAGTCTCTGGGCTACCAGAATAAAGATGTTTTTTCCTTGTCAAGAGCCAAAAACAGAGATCACCAGTGTCGGAGAAGGAGGGGTAAAATCTCCAGAGAACCCCCCAAAAAATGTCCTTCAGAGCAAGAGTCAGGTTTAAGCATCTGCCAAGCCCCAACAGTGCCAATTCTGTGTATCTTGAGGTATCCTTTAAGGGAGACAATTCCTGCTCTCCTCATCTTCTCTCCCTCCCTGCACCCACTTGGGAGGGGTCAGAACTAATTAGGGTGGCACATAATTTACATACAGAAAGGCTTCTGAAAGGGAAATGGTGTGGTGGTTCATTTCACGTGTCAACTTGGCCAGGCTCTGGTGCCCAGCTGTGTGTCCAACACTAGGTGTTACTGTGAAGGCATTTTTTTCATGTGATTAACACTTACAATCAGTTGACTTTAAGTAAAGGAGAACACTGACTGACCCAAAGGGGAACTATTAATAACTAGGCCCAGGCAAAAGCAACTAAGACTACCCTGAGCTAACCAGTTAACCAGTCAGAACCCAAGAGTTAGTGGGATGCGGAAGTTAGTGGACTGTGGAACACGGAGTTGGTGGGATGTGGAAGTAGGTTTAGAAGTGCTGAGTGAGTGGGATGGCGGGAGGGAGGAGGGATAGCATTAGGAGAAATACCTAATGTAAATGATGAGTTAATGGGTGCAGCAAACCAACACAGCACATGTATGCATACGTAACAAACCTGCACGTTGTGCACATGTACGCTAGAACTTAAAGGATAATTTTTTTTAAAAAAGTTCTGGGTGAGGAGAGAGGAGAGGCTGACTGTACTCTCTTTTCTGGACTGTGGCCTCCTACCTGGAATAAGCCTGAACTGGGAGAAAGAAAGAATTTATTACTTTAGAGTTTTAACTATAACATGGGACCAGACCTATTAATTACCATCCTAAGACTGTGTTGTGTGACTTCACATGATGGGAGACCATTCTGTGTGGCTTGAAGTGACTGATGTTTGTGCTACTCTGGTGTGGACAGAAAAGTTATAGGGCATGTCTGTGTTTCATTTGGGGAAAGAGGAAAAATTAGTCCCACAGAGATAGAAAGGTAGTGGGAGACAAAATACAGCTATTATCTGACTCCACTCCATGGTTATATATGGACAGACATCCTTCTTCTTGATCGGAGGGCTGCTTAAGTTACAACCAGGTACCAGTGTCTGCAACATGGAGGACCAGCCCTGAGCCTTGGGCAAGGGCCTCAGTTGTTCGTAGGGGCAGTTCTGATGGGCCCATAAACTGGGATGAGCTCGATATTTTGGCACACAGCACCTCTTTCTACCTCTAGTCACATCTTAGTTAACATGACTAGCCCACCAGAGCATATGGTAACTATGAAAGCTGTTTAACACAATCCATAAATACTTTCCACATTAAGTACCTATTTATTGAGCATCTACCCTGTGCCTAATATTGTTGAGTAGAAGTATAGATATAGAGCCTCTGAGGCCGGGCACGCTGGCTCATGCCTGTAATCCCAAGCACTTTCCCAGGTCGAGGCGGGCAGATCACCTGAGGTCAGGAGTCTGAGACCAGCCTGCCAACATGGTGAAAACCCTGTCCCTACTAAAAATACAAAAATTAGCCTGGCATGGTGGTGGGCAACTGTAATCCCAGCTACTCAGGAGGCTGAGGCAGGAGAATCATTTAAACCCAGGAGGCAGAGGTTGCAGTGAACAGAGATCGCGCCACTGCACTCCAGCCTGGGCAGCAAGAGCGAAACTCCATCTAAAAAAAATAAATTAATTAATAAAATAAAATAAAATAGATATAGAACCTCTGGCTTCAGGAAATTTATGATCACAGGTAAGTTTTTGTATACCAATCTTCTTGCATTCTGTTTTAATATTGTTATGTATCTATTCTGAGTCAACCTAGCTTTTAAATTCTGAGAGCTCTGAATTTGATTTACTTGTTTTTCCAAACTTACCCCTGTAAGTTATGCTTCTGGTGATAAAAATCAAAGCAAAAATTAGTTTTGTAGATTGAATGAGAGCCTCAAAACTAAAGATCCTGACCTTTAGATTGGGAAGAATTTTCTCTTACTGGAAAATTAGAGTGTGTACAAAACCCTTTTATTGTGTGTACAACACACAGAGACACATACACACACATACTTATTATTTTTTAGATTTTTTAGATTCCATTCACCAGATCTAGTTTCTTTTTTTTAATTTTTTTTTTTTAATGCTGAAAGAGGGGCTGCGGACTAAAATAAATTGCTCTTCCTGAGATTTAGGAGTAGCATAGAAATTATTCTTCTGAAAAGCAGAAGGCCGATTCTTTGAAAACACTTAATTGCACAAGAGATAGCTCATGAAATGGCTTCAGATTTTCTCTCAGGAAGCGAGAGTTATAAAGTCTGATGGTCAGAACAAGATCCATTCCCTGATGACAAGAACCGACCATGTGGCCAAAGCTTTATTCTGAAGTGCAAAGTCCAGGTGTTGGTCAATAACGAAAGGATCAGAGCAGATAGGGTAGTCCCCAAGGATTGATAAAAGCTCAGAATGAGACCTTGTGTGACTAAGTTTGGCAGAAGGGTCATTGTCGTAAGTGTAGTGAAGACTCTTAGCACTCACTGACTTATTTTCATGAAAAAATGAGCTGCTGATGCACCTAGCTCCCATGCCACCTGCCACCTGCCGTTTCCATTAAGCTGTACTTAGTTCTCATTTTTAGTCAAAGCCAGCTTGTCACTTAAGCCTCACTCTGCTCCAGTATTTCCAGAACTAAATCAGAGACCATTCAAAAAGATTCATTTCATAAAGGAAATGGGGGGCGGGGGGAGTGCCATTGTTTTATCTAAGACCAAATATATTTCTTTGCTCCCAGTCTGATAGTAGATTGTTGTCCATAAAAACAAGCAAGCTTTCTGAAACAAATCTTGACTTGTTTGCTGTGAAGAGCCATGACACCTGCCTCATTTAAACTAAATTACCCTTAAGCAGCTCTAATGCGTGGAGCAGCCTCCCTTCCCCATCACCATATCTCATGAGAGTTGCCCAGCCTGGATAAGGCTTACTTCCCTTGGAATTCGGTTAATTTACCTTTTCCCCTCAAGGATACACATGGTTTCCACTTCACAGAGTATCCCTGGCACATCACTGGCCCACTCCTGCTTCACACCACCAAAATCCCCTGAACTTTATCGAGATGATATAGATGTAATTAAACCTGAATTCTAGTCTCTCCTTGTGACAACTCAGCGGACAATTAATGATGATAAAAGAGCCTGCCAGCTGCTGCCTGACATACCAATGTGAGCTTCTAACTCTGAGGAAGATGGAGGGTGAAGGGCAGGTCCCTCTGGCTCCATTTCAATCTGTCTTTTATCTCACACTAGCTAAAAAGTAACACTTACTTTGGGGAAATTTAGATTCTTTCTTCTCCTCTCTTAAAAGCACCAAACAGACAGTCAGGGGTAATGCAAGGTCTACGAAATAAATAAGAATGCTTCCGGGAAGAGTAATTGAAGCTTCATCACCAGGGACCTTAGAGTCAGGCCTAAAGCCAGAGGAGCAGGCTGCGCTCCCAATCCTGACCTCAAGCAGGGGATACACCCACCGCCTCTTTGCCACAGGGACCCATCAGTTGGTAGGAGGGGCTTCATAAGGGAGACACTTAATGGATTTTTCCACAATAATGCTGTTCATTCCAAACTGACTTCGATCACGTTTGTCCTTTTCTCTCTAAATTTTAGGTTGAGCCATGACTACAGTCCACTGCAATGAAATGCTTGGAGGGAGTCCAAGGCTTGAGGGAGACATGGACTGTGGAGGGATACAGCTGGAGAGAAAATAATCAAAACAAGGCAGATGAGAGGGAGTTAGAGGAACCTGTTCAACACTCACACTTCAAAAGCTCGTGCAGAGGCTCTGTGGCAACAGTACTGCCGGCTTCCTGTGTGGCTTTCCGTTTATTAGCTTGGTGTTTGGGGGGTGTGAGAATCCATTTGGATAATTCCCACAAGAAAAAAGTGCAAATGACTCATAAACATACGAAATAAATGTTCAACAACACTTGTAATCAAAGAAATGCAAATATAAAACAACAAGGTAGCGTTTTCACCTATCAAATTAACAAAGATTAAAAGGAATTTTAATACTCAACAGACTGGTGAGATGGCCCATCTCACACAGCTGACATGTTAATTGGTATAACCTTTCTCCCGGCAATAGGTAGCAAAAATCTTAAAAGCATGCATACTCCTTGACCTAGTCGTTCCCATTCTAGGGATCTACTCCAAGGACAGCAGCAGCAATTTGAGCAAAGACTTAAGCACAAAAGTTTCATTGGGATGTTATTTACAACAAGAAAAAGTACAAAAGTAAAATGTGACTCTTATAAATTATATAGTATAAATATAAAACATAAATATAAAAATAGATTATAACACTTCCTCATCAATTAATAATATGTAGCAAATTCATGTATTTTAAGAGTATATATGAGGTGAAAAAATCAATATCGTATATATTAGGATCCTGATTTTTTAAATTGGGAGAGGAAGACAATACATCAAAATATTAACAGAGACTATTTCTGTGTAAGTGATTTCAAAGGTTTTTTTTATATTTTTTGAAATTCTCCACAATGAACATATGGTAATCAGAAAAGGCAAGCATTATTTTAAAGCATGTAAATAAAGGACTAAAAGTATATTTGTCATGGTGGGCTGTATAACAAACTCCAAAGCTTGGAGGCTTAAAACAATTAAGGTTAATTTCTCACTCATATTGAAAGTCAGCTAGGGACTCATCCCCACATCACTTTACTCAGGAACAAAAACTAATAGAGCCTCCATCACCAATCACCATGGCAGAGAGAAGGAAATGTAGCAAATCATACACTGGCACCTAATGACTCGTCCAGAGGTGATACAGGCTATTTTCATCTACTTTTCCTGGCCACAGCCAGTCAGATGACCAGTCTTATGTAATGCAAACAGGGAAGTTCAACCCTACAATGTGCCTAGAGGAAAGAAAACAAGAAAAAAATTGTGAATAGAACCAATACTTACTACCAAAAAAGCATTGATTTTGTCTTGGGAATTATTTGAATGTCCAACTGAAGATCTTTCCTCTGTGCTTTATTAGTAGTAAAGATGTGATATTCACATGACCCTAAACAATTTGATTCTGCTTCTCAATTCACAGTTTCAAACCCAAGATATTCAGGAGATGCCATTAATGCCGGCAAAAGGCTATTTTAAAAGGCAAAATGTGTGCACATACCACAGCCACATTAAAGAAATATACTTTCTTTTCAGAGTCCTTGGAGTATTCAGAGAAATTCCAGCATTTCTTAGTCCCATTCTAAACATACAAAAATCCAGATAAGCAATGAAGCAATGTTGGAAATTTCTCCCACCTTTTCCCAGTGTTGGAGAACAAGGCCCAATCTATACAAGGTCCTTAAACCACCTTCAAGGAACACTTTTCTAGTCAGTATAATCAGTTTTCTTTTTAATTCTGTACTCTGCATGTAAAAGATTAGAACACACCAATCCCAAAATATGACTATTAGTGTTTAAAAAAATAACATCGTAATCCTCTGCACGTTCAAACGATTCATCATGCTTACTCAAGTAAATATCATCTGAAAGTATTTTTGTATTAATATAAAAACTAACATGGCTTTATGAATGACAAAAATAGAAGGCAACATTGGACATTAAATCAATTCACAATCTCCTCTGTTAAAATATAACTTGAACAGGGTTAAAAATAAAAGCTAATTACATGGAATGTTGCTTTGTACCTTGCATTGATAGATCTCTCTAAGGGATACAGGTAATTATAGACAATCTCACCCAAGACAGAACTCTCAGGATTATCATTGAATATTTTTCATCATCCACTATATCTAACTGGTCATCAAATGTTAATGATTCTAAATTTCCTAAATACCCATTTAATCTGATTCTTCCATCCGTTCCTAGTCACTATGTTCAGGGCTTCATCATCTGTCACCAACGCTATTGCAGTCAGCTATTCGCTTGTCTTATTCCATCAGACTCCCCTCTACAAGCCACTTTCCATACTGCCACCAAAATATGTAAATCCTGTTACTTCTCTTAAAATCCATCCATGAACAGAAAACCAAACATCGCATGCTCTCACTCGTAAGTGGGAGTTGAACAATGAGAACATATGGACACAGGGAGGGGAACATCACACACTGGGGCCTGTTGGGGGGTGGGGGGCTAGGGGAGGGATAGCCTTAGGAGAAACACCTAATGTAGATGATGGGTTGATGGGTGCAGCAAACCACTATGGCACGTGTATACCTATGTAACAAAACTGCACATTCTGCACATGTATCCCAGAACTTAAAGTATAATAAAAAAAAATTCAGAGAAGGAAAAAAAATATGCAAAGGTAAATAAAGAACACCATTATTCTTGTGTTGAAGAAAAAAAAAATTCACTGGTGACCTCCCAACACCTGGGAGACGAAGTCCAAACTTCTTAGTAGAGGATAAAAAAGGCTTTCCCTTATGGCCCTAGGATAACTTCCAAGCCTAGGAAGTTATGTGGCCTTCTCCAAAAAGTGTTCAGTGGAACATAACTTCCACAGTTCTATAGGGGAAAGTGTGTTCCATCATCTGATACATTGGGAAAAGCCAAGTTAAACCTGTTTCTTTTCTTCAAGGACTGTCAGAGATGAGAATTCAAGAGCTGGGACTCTAAATCCATCTCAGAGTTCAGTTCTTGGTTCTCTTCTCTTCTCTTCCTGGCCTACTTTCATATTCTGGGTGACCTCTCCTAGTCTCCTGGCTTCAAATACTGTCTTCACGATAAGGACTACTCAATTTACATCTCCTGCCCATACCTGTCCTCTGATTGCTTGACTGCCTATTCATGGTCTTCCATGAGATGTCTAATAAATGTCTGAAACTTAACTTGATATCCCCTCAACTCCTCCTCACTCAGTCTTCCCCCACCATGAGTTCATGTCAACTTCATTCTTCAAGTTACTCAGGCTAAAAATCTTAATGCCATTCTTGATTCCTCTATATCTTCTTCGCCTCCTATTTCATCCATCAGCAAATCCCATCCATTCTACATGCAAAATATATCCAGAATTTGACCACTTTACTCCACTACCCTGGCCCAAGCCACCATCTTCCCTCACCTGGACCATTTAAGCAGCCTTCCAAATGGTGTCCCCGCCTCTGCCCTTCCCCGATAGTCTACTCTCAGCCCAACACTTAGGTTAACTGCCTCACTTACCACAACAGGCAATATCACCCCTCTCTTCAAAACCCTGCAATGGCTTTCCCCTTTTACTCAGATGAAATCCAGAGTTCTTACCTACAACCCCAAATGATTGCTCTTCTATGACTTCTCCACCTACATCTCCCATCTTCACCTCCCTCCCTTCCTGGGCTGAAAATACACTGGGCCCTGTGCTGTTCCTCTAAACATGGAACATTCACAGCTCCTTCTTTCCTGATTGCTCTTTAGCCAGAGATCCACCTACCTCACTCCTCTTCTTTCAGGTCTTTACTCAAATGCAACCTTTTGGTGAGAACTTCCTTGACCTCTTATTCAAAATTCCCGTACTCCACTCCCCAGCACTTCCAATAAAAGCTTTCCCACTTCTTTTCTCCATAGCACTTAATACCCCTCTGTAAAACACTGCCCAGTTCAAGTTCTTACTTTGTTTATGGCTTGTGTCTCACACTAGAATGTAAGCTCCGGGAGGGCAGGAACCATGACCTACGCTGTTCACTGCCATCTTTCCAGTGCTGAGAACAATGTATGGCAAATAGTAGCCATTTAAAATATACTTGTTAAATAATAGGATGAGTAAATAATGAAATAGAAAAGAGTAAATAGCATTTCCCAAAATAATTCTAGCACAGATTCCTTTTTGTGGGATATTTCCCAGGAACAGTTATGAACAATGGCTCCCACCCTTTCTGTCCTCCCTGTCTGTTAAAGAGGGCCCTGGCTTTGCCCACTTGGCCTTTTCTCTCTCCTGGTCTCTGGGGAGCATTCTCCCTTTGCCAGTTATTGAGATCTATCAATGCAGATTGTGGACAATGGGCCTATCTTACCTTATAGATACTTATAAATGAAAGATGAAAAATATTTCACTAGACCTTTCTTAACATAGAGTTTTTTGCCAAATCCACTTCGTTTATTAGAAAAGTATTCACTAAATGTTAGCTATGTTCCAGATAATATATTAACCCCCTGGGGCTAAAATGACTAATAGGACACAGTATTTGACCTCTAGGGAAACAGACATATAACCAAATAGTTGGAGAATTGCAGTAAGCAGTAGGACAGACATATGACATAGTGTTACGGAGATTCAGAAGATGTTTTTATAGTCTAAAAAAGCAAAGAAATGCTTTCCAAAAAAAAATGGCCTTTGAGCTAAGTCTTAAAGAATAAGTAGAAACTTTAGATTAAAAACTAGACTATTCCAATTAGAGGGAAAGGCAGTGCAAAGGCATGGAAGTGTGAGAAGAAACTAATAACAGCTTGGATCAGTTGGAGGAAGGTGGGAGAGTTC
Organism: Pongo abelii; assembly: GCF_028885655.2. NCBI lineage: Eukaryota > Metazoa > Chordata > Mammalia > Primates > Hominidae > Pongo > Pongo abelii. The sequence goes on along the minus strand of NC_071985.2, from coordinate 72,091,022 downwards.
TGGGAGAGGAGATAGAGATGGTAGTCAGGGCCCAGGTCAAGGAAGGCCTATAAACCCTGCTGTAGAGCTTGCTCTTTGATAGATAAAGCTTTTCTTTTTTCAGAGACTCAGTGGAGGAGTGAATTCCTCAAGAGAAGTTACAATGGAGCAAGAACTCTAGGACAGGCAAGAGTGACATTACTTGTATAAATGGCCCTTTAGTACCCACTGTCCACTCAAGGCGGGCTGCCCTATAGGAATATTCAGGCTCAAATAGTACTGCTATGTGTGGCACATCAGTCTGTTGTGTTTATTAATAGTTTATTAATGAAAGAGGCCTTGCTGGATGCTCTGTCAGTGTATCACTCCTGATCACTCTGCTCTCATACTGTGCTGCAGCTAAAGTCACCCACCATGGTTCTAGGATTGCTTAGAGTATGAGCAGGAAAGGAAGATGTCAATGAGGCTCTGGCTGCATCCCTTCCTGTACAGCCCTTCCAGACCCCTCCGTTCTAATTATACCACCTTCTCCAAATCATGCATACCCCACATATGAAGTATCTACCATATGTCAGGCACTGAGCCAATGACTGCTCCAGTAGTAAGTCCTAATTCTCCTTGGCCATGCATCTGCCCACATACCACTTAAAATTCCTTGGAATTGCAGAACACCATGAAGTCAGTCTCCTTTCTATTTATTTATATAAAAGTCTGTCTCCTGTACCAGGTCATAAGATTCTTGAAATCACGAACCATGTTTTAGACATCTCTGCATCTATTGAGTTCCTTGCACAATGTCTGGCACATCATAGGTGTTCAACAAATGTTTGCTGAGTTTAAAATAATTGTGCAAGAATGTTCGACCAGAGGAGCCATTGAGAAATTACTTCATTGCATCCCTTCAATGTTATATGTGAGCCTGCTACCTGAGCTGGACTGTGATTTCAAAATGGAGTACTGAATCCAAAGGAAATTAGGATTCCCAGACTTCCAATAGAGGGCAGTACCATTGTAATATCACTATGCAGCCATAAAAAATGATGAGTTCACGTCCTTTGTAGGGACATGGATGAAATTGGAAATCATCATTCTCAGTAAACTATCGCAAGAACAAAAAACCAAACACCGCATATTCTCACTCATAGGTGGGAATTGAACAATGAGAACACATGGACACAGGAAGGGGAACATCACACTCTGGGGACTGTTGTGGGGTGGGGGGAGGGGGGAGGGATAGCATTGGGAGATATACCTAATGCTAGATGACGAGTTGGTGGGTGCAGCGCACCAGCATGGCACATGTATACATATGTAACTTACCTGCACATTGCGCACATGTACCATAAAACCTAAAGTATAATAATAATAATAATAATAATAATAAAAGAAAAAAAAAAAAAAAATAAGAGGAACACATTGGGGGACACCAAAATATGATAAATCAAATATAACTAAATATAATAAAAGGCAAAAAAAAAAAAAAAAGATATAATCTGATGTCTAATCACCATTCTGTGACGGTAGAAAATGTGATACATATGTAACTTACCTGCACATTGCGCACATGTACCATAAAACCTAAAGTATAATAATAATAATAATAATAATAAAAGAAAAAAAATAAAAAATAAAAAAGAAAAAAGAAAATGTGACCCAGCCCAACAGACAGAAGGAAAACTGCAAAGAAAGCATTTATGGCTATAAGCAATTTTTCTTTATTCCTCATCTGGGTCCTGAGGCCTGTGATTTGGCTCCAATTTTTCATTTGTGGTTGTTTGTTTCAGATAATAAAACTGTTCCTTTAAAATAATGGTGACTATACTATATCTAAAAATAAATATCAAAAGATCAAAGTCCCTTAGTGGGAGCAATTATTGCAAAAAGACCAGCCAAGCTCAAAACAACTGTTAAGGGATCCTGGCCCAAGCAAGAGGAGCCTGGCCACCTTGGCTGATCTGGAATCACATGGGCAGGCTGACAAACAAAAATTGAGAAATTTCTAAAATATGGAAAACACACATGGCAATATTAATGGCCCTATGAAAATTGCTCTTATTTGATTATTATTGGTCACTAACTACTTGCAGTATTGTTAAGACACTTCACGAAATGGACAGAAAATGAGCATTCAACGTGTGAGGAAAAAAAAAAACAGAAGGAAGAGCTCCTTGTGAATTTCCAAGAGAAATAACACTAGGGTTCAGTTTTGCTGTTAGATATAATAAGTCCCAGTAAGGAAGCAAATGAGAAGCCAAGATGATGTGGCTTTATTTCAATACTCTCTTTGTTTGTTCCCTAATGCATTCAGAAAAAAAAAGTGTCAAAATCATTCAGTGAATTCCAAGTACAATACTTACCGGGAGTTGCAGCTATTTCAGAAGTGCCTTCCTCCTCAAGATCCAGGCCTGGACAATTCACAAACACAATGTTTATTTATTTTTCAAGAAGCCTTCTGTGTAAAGATAAGTCTCAGGAAGCGCAGTATTGATATGCATAGATTTTCCCCTCACTGAATATTTCAATATTTGTGTTGTTTAAGGGATATATTCCAACCAGTAATTATTTGATCAAAAATTTTTAAGTATATAATAAATTTTCCCATCATTAATTTATTCAATAAGCATTTCTTGAGCATGTACTATGTACCAGACACTCTACTAAATGATACAGAAATGTCAGTTTCTGTACTCAAAAAGCGCAATCTGGTGAAAGAGTTATAGGGTAATGGACAGCTGAACAAGGAAAGTTCTATGATGCTGTAACACAGAGGACTGGCACTGAATCCAGCCTGATGGGCAAGAACTGGGGTCAGAAAGACTTTCTGGAGAGAATTGACAATGAGTAGTAAAGGAAGAGGCATCCATTAGCCAGGTGGATTTGCTAGAAACTGTGGAGAAAACAAAATACTTATCGTCATCTGCTTACCAACAACAAAAATAGAAACTGATATTGGTCAAGCGCTTACTCTATGCCAGGCATTGAGCTAAGTACTTTGAACATTAGATCTTGTTGAGGAGACTTTGTTAATAATATGAGAACATCGGATATCAACATATGGTTGTGGTAGAAAAAATAATCCCTCTCCACCACACCCCCAGCAAAAGATGTTCACGTTCTTATCCCCTGGAACTTGTGAATGTGTTAACTTGGCACAATATGGTTATGTGGCTTTGCAGATGAAATTACACACAACGTAATCATGAGGCCCTTAAAGGGGTAGAGGAGACAGAAGAGTCAGCTGCTGCAGAAGAGGGAAACAGAGGAGACATTCAAAAATGAGAAGGACAAAACCCACCATTGCTGGCTTTGAAGAAGGGGGAAGAGACCACAAGCCAAGCAGTGTGGGTGGTCTCTATAAACAGAAAGCAATCCCCAGCCACCAGCTGGGAGACCTCAATTCTACAATCACATGGAATTCAACTCTACCAATGCCTTGAATAAGCCTGAAAGTAGATAATCCCCTGTGCCTTCCAACACCTTGATTTCAACTTTGTGAGACCTGGCCAGAGAAACCATCCAAGCCCACTGGACTTCTGACCTATAAATACGTGATGATAAATTAGTATTGTTTTAAGTGGCTAAGTGTGTGACAGTTTATGGCAATAACAGAAAACTAATACAATGGCACTCTCTGATTAAGTGACAAACTAAAATGAGCAGCAAAAAAGTTACCACTGCACCTACTATGTGCCAAGAACTTTCCAAATATTATTCCCTTTGACTCTCATAATCATGCAAAGCTGGTATTGTTCTCCCCATTTTACAGATGATAAAACAAATGACAAAAAATCAAAGAGATTTATAGATAACTAAAGTCACAGCAAGGTGAGTAGAATTCGGATTTAAGCCCAGGTCTATCAGATGCCACCACTCCTGTTCTCGCCATGTTGCTCCCAGGTAATTATTCTTTACATATGTAAATTCTGAGTCCGAAGTGCTTTTCTGTGCATTAACTTAACTGAACCCTGCAATAGTATGTGAGGCAAACAGGGCAGAAATTATTTACTCCTTCTTACAAATAGGATACCCAATCTCAACATAAATTATGAGCTGCCTGTGGGCCAAGGTGAGCACACAGGCCTTCCAACTCCCAACTCCATCACCTGCTTTGCTCTACCACCTTAGCAGTTCAGAGAGTGTCCATGAAGTACCCACCCCACTGTGAGCTCTGTGCAGTCAAGTTTGCCTTGAACGCGTAGCCTGTTTCTACAAAGCAATGAGAGTGGGCCACTGTTACCAAAAAAAAAAAAAAAAAAGGATGATGGATCCGTGGATGGGAAGTCAATACTTTAAGTGAAAATAAAACTTATAGCTATGCTCAAGAGCTGTATGAGGGCTATTTGCTCCACTTAGGATAATTATCAATGAATTCAGTAATATGACTTTGGTGCAGAGAGCCACATCTTCAGCGGCCTCCATGCCTGTGCTAGAGACCAGTTGCGATGCTTTAAGTGCCTCATTTTTACTCAGTTATTTAATGTACAAGTTCCTAGAGGCATTTTTCACCTAGGGCTTATTTTTTTTAATGAAATCTAATTTCTGAGAAGACCCCAAAGAAATCTTCTTTATATATAGCACAATCCATTTACCAGAAGTCTTTCTGGAATGCCTCTCTGGGCCATTGCTAGGCACTGGCAATGCAGTACTAAAGAAGACAACACAGGTCCCTGCCTTCATGGGGCTTACACTCTAGAGATAAGCAAATGAATATGATAATTGTATTTGAAAGATACCAAGAAGACAATAAACAGCACCTGAAATAGACTGGAAAGTGCCTATTTTAAGGGTGCATGGGGACAGAGGTTCTGACCACGGGGATTAGGAAGTTTGGCACAATGAGCCTTCTGCTTTGCCTAACTCAGACAGCTTTCACGCCTAATCATCCATGTAAGCTGGTCCCTGTCAGGGCCAGGGTCTTAAACTATGGACAGATCCTCAATGGGCAGAGCCTGGTGTCTCAGGGAGGTAGGGGAAGACAGTGTAAGTAATTCAGTTCCTACAAAATACACCTGGTCTGCCCCTCTGCCCCTTCCTATGTGCATTGGGACTGTTTACTTAACCTCTGTGTGGCTCAGCTTCTTCATAGGATTGTGTTGACACATATAAATTACTAAATGGTGTTTAGCACATAATAAGTGATCAATAAACAAAAATAGTTTCTGAAACAGTTATGGCTTCATATTAGCTTTCTTGAGGATGTGTCTGCCCTGAAAAAAAGAAGTGTCTACTCCCTTTACTAGGTCTGCACTGTACATATACATCTCTATCATTACTGCCCCATAAAATGATGCATACTACTATGGGTTGAACAATATGTGTCCCCCAAAAATGATATAATCCCCAGTACCTCAGAATGTGGCCTTATTTGGAAATAAGATCAGTACAGATGTAATTCACTAAGTTAAGGTCATAAGTAGGGTAGGCTCCTAATCCACATGACTGGTGTCCTTATAAAAAAGTGGGAATTTGGACACAGACAAAGAAATGCATAGAGGGGAGAGGATGTGAAGAAACACAGGGAGAAGATGGTCATCAGCAAGCCTAGGAGAGGAACCTGAAACAGATTTTTTTCTTTTCTTTTATGCAGTGGATTATATTATTAATTTATTCTATACTTTCATTTTATATATATAATTTCAACTTTTTAGATTCAGGGAGTACATGTACAGGTTTGTTACATGCATATATTGAGTGACACTGCGGGTACCCAATAGGTAGTTTTTCAACCCTTGTCCTTGTCCCACTCCTCCCTCCTCCCTCTAGTAGTCCCCAGTGTCTGGTGTTGCCATATTTATGTCCATATGCACCCACTGTTTAGCTCCCACTTACAAATGAGAGCATGCCATACTTGGTTTTCTGTTCCTGCATTAATTTGCTTAGGATAATGGCTTCCAGCTGCATCCATGTTGCTGCAAAGGACAGGATTTCACTTTTTTATGGCTGCATAGTATTCTATGGGGTATATGTACCACATTGTGTTTATCCAATCCTCCACTGATAGTCACCTAGGTTGATTCCGTGTCTTTGCTTTGTGAATAGTGCTGTGACGAACATATGTTGTTTTTGGTAGAACATAGGTGCATCATATGTTCTATACCATATGTGCATGTGTCTTTTTGGTAGAACAATTTATTTTCTTTGGGATATAATATACCCAGCAATGGGATTTCTGTGTTGAATAGTAGTTCTGTTCTAAGTCCTTTGAGTAATCTCCAAACTGATTTCCATGGTGGAAATCTAATTTATATTCCCACCAACAGTGTATAAGCGTTCCCTTTTCTCCAGAGCCTTGTCAGCATCTGTTTGCTTTGTTTTGTTTTGTTTTACTTTTTAATACTAGCCATCTGACTGGTATGAGATGGTATCTCATTGTGGTTTTGATTTGCATTTTCTCTGATGATTAGTGATGCTCAGCATTTTTTTATGTTTGCTGGCTGCTTGTATGTCTTCTTTTGAGAAGTGTCTGTTCATGTCTTTTGCCCACTTTTTAATGGGGTTGTTTTTTGCTCGTTGCATGAAGTTCTTTATAGATTCTGGATATTAGACCTTTGTCAGATGCATAGTTTGCAAGTATTTTCTCCCATTCTATAGGTTGTCTGTTTACTCTGTTGATAATTTATTTTGCTATGCAGCTCTTTAATTAGGTCTGCATTTGTCAATTTTTGTTTTTGTTGCAATCACTGTTGAAGACTTAGTCACAAATTCTTTCCTAAGACTAATGTCCAGAATGGTATTTCTTAGGTTTTCTTCTAGGATTTTTATAGTTTGAGGTCTTACATTTAAATCTTTAATCCATCTTGAGTGAATTTTTGTTTAATGGTGAAAGGTACTGTTCCAGTCTGAAACAGATTTTTCCTCACAGACCTCAGAAGGAAGCAACCCTGCGAATACCTTGATTTTGGACTTCTAACCTTCAGAACTGTGAGGAAATAAATTTTTTGTTGTTTAAGCCAAGTTTAAACATGCTTTGTGGTATTTTGTTAGGGCATTGCTGGCAAATTATTACTCACTCCTTAAAGGTACATATGAATATGTATGTAAGAGTAAATAAGGGTTTGTAAGTTGTTTCCCCAGCATCTAGCAGAAAGCTTGGTACATAGTGAGTGCTTAATAAACATGTGTTAAGTGGCTGAATAGATGAATACATATCTGGTATGGTGGATCATATTCCCAGCAAGACATGCCAGAGGAGAGGTGCTTGAGACCTCTGCTAAGGAGAAAGACGTGGCTGACAGTGAGAATCGTCCAAATATGGGACTGGCTATCTATCTGTAATCAACATCCAGACAAGTGTTTGCCACTGTGGTGAAGAGGAAGTCCTTGGAGCCCCAGTTGGCAGGAGGTACAGCCATACTCAGAAGGCCTACTGGCACCCATATCTTTGACTTCCGTATCTGGGGGCAGGCACTCTCATCATACTGGACTAGGGTCAGACTCACTCCCTGGTGAAGGAAGCTGACAAGAATAAGTAGTGTCCCCATAGGTGAATGGATCTGGGTAGCCAATGGGGTGTGCAAAGAGAATCTCAGAATAGCAACATGGAAGGCCAAGGGGATGTGGTTCAGGGGTATGCAAAGAGAATCTCAGAATAGCAACATGGAAGGCCAAGGGGATGTGGCTCAGGACCTCAGGCACAGGCTTTCTGAAGGTACACTGACACCTGGGAAATGATGTGAGAGTTCAGGTGTCAGCATAACACAAGGTTCCCCATCTTAAGCCCATCCAATTGGGAGAGGAGGAATTCGAGGCCTTCCCCCAAAAAGGAATGGAGATGAGGGCTAGGCTGGCAGAGGAGCCAGGGCCATCCAGTAGAGAGGGGTCTGGGGCCAACAGAAGCAGAAGGATGAGAAAGGAGGCCTCAACACAGGGTGTGTGGAGGAGGAAGAGTTAAGGTGATAATTCTATAGCAGAAAAGAAGAAGGGAGAAAAAAGGATTTTCGTAATTGAACTATTCTAATTGACTGCTGACTCCACACTGTTCAGATCCACCAGGTAATTGCTCAAGTCTCCATTTCATTTCATCTGTGTAGCTGTTGCTACAGCAGTTAGTTGGGGGTGGGGAGGGAGGGTTTAAGAAGTGATTAGGGGAAATCACTCCTTGCAGGCCTTAGGTTATTCTTGTTAAAAATGATGCCAGGAAAATCATAATTAAAATGGGAACATGGTTAATAACAAGAGCCCCTTTCCTTGAATGTGAAATAAATTTTAACAGCTACCTCAGCCAAAGAACCCAACACATTCGACCTTCCAATAAGGGTTAGCAGAGTTTTCTATCAGAGAGAAATAGAAACTATAAATCAAATGTTTCATATCTAAAGTCCAAGCCAGCTCCCGTGAGTAAACTTCCACTCTCCAACGGTCTTGTATTTTTTCACTGGCTATTAGACTTCCTTGACTCTGGAACTATATGGATACTGTTTCTTCATCTTAAATCTGTGAAACTACCTTCAAGAGCTTTAGTCTTGACTACTCATGACATACTATCCAAGATAAAGAAGCTGGTCAATAATAAATGTGCCTGTGTGTGAGATTCTATCAAGTGCATGTGGTTGAAATGGAGTTGTTGTAAGGAAAGAGAGTGGGGGTGGGGGGGGAGAGTCGAGGAAAAATTATATAGAGTGGGGGCAGGTGGCAGGAAGCATGTTTAAATGTTGGTTTAAATTCATTTTAGAGAAGGATTGATGTTGATAATCAGATTCTCCTGATTCAAGTACAGTGAAAATTTGCTTCTCCTGAGCCTGGATTTTCCCTGGTCTCCCCAAATTTACTATGGGGCCCAACAACATCCCCCACTGAGAGAGAGCTTTGGTCTCAAAGGAGACAGGCTGCTTATAGAAACTTCAGGTCTATTTTTCTGGGATGCTGTTAGCTAACTAGAAGTGTGCTCAGAGCTATTTGGCTGACTGATACCCTCTTCCTGTTTAAAATGTAAGAGAATTCTTCCTCAGCAGTTTGGTTCAAGGCAAAATAAAATATGCTCCCGTGGTCACAGTCACACTCCACAAACTCCCCAGAGACTCTTTGATTATCTTAATGGTCCTGCTGTAGACCGGCAGTGAGATCTCAGGGTGCGGTGCAGTCAGTGCCTCTGTGGGGAGCCAGATCTCTGGAGAGCACTGAGGCCTTTGCAGCAGGCAATTGAGTCCTGCTGACCCAGCCCAGCACCTTCCATGAGATAAGGTCTAGGGGCCCCAGGATCCCTCAGTACCCTCCCCTTCTCTCACACCCTCCCCTGGGTACCTCGTTTCAGGTTATGGGAAACTTCAAAATCATAGCAATTAAGTAGATGAAAGTGCAGCATCTATTTCAGTTATTAAAGCTTACCTCCTTCCTAGGCAGCCACCCTTCCAGCTGCCATCACTGGCCCTGTGCTGCGCTATCCAGTCCAAGTTCACAGAGGTCTCTTGGAAAATGACCTTAGAAATCTGAAAACATGACTGGCACATTTCCACACTCATTCAGGCCAGACCTGTGGTTTATCTCTGGTCAAGTACACATCAAGTCTTCTAGCAGATGCCACCAGCCTCCCCATCTACAAATGCCTTCCCCCAGTGATTCTCGCGCCTAGATTCCATTAGAATCACCTGGGGGGTGTTTCAAAGGAAAATTACCAACACCCAGGCCTCACCTCTGAGATTCTGGTTCAATTGGTCTGCAGTGAGGTCCAGCCTGGAAGCCTCATGTTTCAAAAGCTCCCCAGGTGATTCTCACCTGCCACCAAGGTAGGCTATTGGGTCCTAATCCAAGTCCTCCGGGTTGTTCTCCACAAGGATAGATGATGGCTCCGAGTTAATACCTCACAACGTCGGTCTCACTTATTACTTGTTTTTCTGATAAATTCTCAGAGGGGATACCTAAGTTCAGAATCTGAAGGTCATTGAGGTTATCCTCAATGTACCAACTAGAATAAACACCATCTATTTATTCAAATTAAGCAAATATTTGCTGAATGCCTATTATGGACAAGATGCTGTGCTGGGAATTAAGACATGAGCATGTATATCAAACATTTTCTCCATGTATTTTGTGCTCCCTTCTGCCCCTTCAGATTTGGAAACTTGGTTTTCTGTTTCAAATTCAATCTCTCTCTCTCCCTCTTTTTTTCCCTCTCTCCACTCCCATCTCAACTTTTATATATGATGCATGTACCCAAATACATATACTTATAAATCTTACAGCTCATGTGCAGCAGTAGCTAATCTCCTTCACGTTCCTAAGGCTCAGTATAATTAGAATATGAGAAAGCACCCATCCTGGGTATGAACACACCTCATGCTCTCTTCTTTCATGACTTTTTATCTCCTGATCAAGTTTCTATTATATTTGCCTCGGGACTTAACTACCGTTAAATATTCAAGAAACCCAAATGAAAGACTTTTTCTACTCTCTCTGCTCTGTCCTTTCAAGTGTTTAATTTCCTGACCCAACTGTCAGGAAAAACACAATCCTGAAACTCCACAACCAGATTTCATAATTCTTGTGTACGCCTGAACCCTTGAGGGAAAGGGAAGAAAATCCTGCCATGGCAAACCAGAGCCTGAAAGACCAAAGATCTGGGACCACAGGAGTGGCCCTAATTCATCATTAGTCACCCCGCCTGTGCTACTCTGCCTCCTGCCTGCCTTCCCCGTGGCTCCCTATTTCAATGATGTCTCCATCTGTCTTCCTGCTTGGCTGCAGCTGATTACAATCTGTGACTCATTCATTCCTGTACTCCCATCCTCCAACAGAGATGGTATATAACAGTTCACAGCTGTTGAGCACTTACTGTATATGCCAGGCACTGTTCTAGATACTTTCCACGTGTTATCTCTGAATTTCACTCAACTCTGAGTTTAATGCTTTTATTATCCCATTATACAGATGACAAAACAGTAGTACAGAGTTTGAGCAACTTGCTCACATTTACACAAGGCTGATGAAGCAGAATCCTGATTCAAAGCCAGACCGTCTAGCCATAGATCCTGTTCTCTTAGCCACTACTATATGATGCTGAGATTTAGACAAACACAACTGTCTCCAAGGTTTTTATTCAGTAGAAGACAGCTTAGCACTTACTAGCTATGTGACCTTAAAAAAAACTGTTAAACTGCTCTAAACCTCTTCTAGATCTAAAACTCTTCTAGAAAATAAGGGTAAGAACAATGATGATTACTTTCGATGGTGTCTGTAAAGTGCATGGCACAGTGCCGGGCATTTACTAAATGCTTTACAAAAGTTAGATGCTGCTGCTGCTTCTATTTGGTACATGGGTACATTAGGAGCATCTCAAGTTACTCCCCAGTCTAAGTGGCCACTGCCTCCCTGTATAACAGCAGTGGGTAGCAGCCATTAAATTTTTTTATAATTTTATTTAGATATATTCACATACCATAGCATTCACCCATTACAGAGGTACAAGGAGGAACTAGTACCATTCCTTCTGAAACTATTCCAATCAATAGAAAAAGAGGGAATCCTCCCTAACTCATTTTATGAGGCCAGCATCATCCTGATACCAAAGCCTGGCAGAGACACAACCAAAAAACAGAATTTTAGACCAATATCCTTGATGAACATTGATGCAAAAATCCTCAATAAAATACTGGCAAACTGAATCCAGCAGCACATCAAAAAGCTTATCCACCATGATCAAGTGGGCTTCATCCCTGGGATGCAAGGCTGGTTCAATATATACAAATCAATAAATGTAATCCAGCATATAAACAGAACCAAAGACAAAAACCACATGATTATCTCAATAGATGCAGAAAAGGCCTTTGACAAAATTCAACAACCTTCATGTTAAAAACTCTCAATAAATTAGGTATTGATGGGACGTATCTCAAAATAATAAGAGCTATCTATGACAAACCCACAGCCAATATCATACTGAATGGGCAAAAACTGGAAGCATTCCCTTTGAAAACTGGCACAAGACAGGGATGCCCTCTCTCACCACTCCTATTCAACATAGTGTTAGAAGTTCTGGCCAGGGCAATTAGGCAGGAGAAGGAAATAAAGGGTATTCAATTAGGAAAAGAGGAACTCAAATTGTCCCTGTTTGCAGATGACATGACTGTATATCTAGAAAACCCCACTGTCTCAGCCCAAAATCTCCTTAAGCTGATAAGCAACTCCAGCAAAGTCTCAGGATACAAAATCAATGTACAAAAATCACACGCATTCTTATACACCAATAACAGACAAACAGAGAGCCAAATCATGAGTGAACTCCCATTCACAATTGCTTTAAAGAGAATAAAATACTTAGGAATCCAACTTACAAGGGACGTGAAGGACCTCTTCAGGAGAACTATAAACCACTGCTCAATGAAATAAAAGAGCATACAAACAAATGGAAGATCATCCCATGTTCATGGGTAAGAAGAATCAATATCGTGAAAATGGCCATACTGCTCAAGGTAATTTATAGATTCAATGCCATCCCCATCAAGCTACCAATGACTTTCTTCACAGAATTGGAAAAACGTACTTTAAAGTTCATATGGAACCAAAAAAGAGCCCGCATCACCAAGTCAATCCTAAGCCAAAAGAACAAAACTGGAGGCATCACACTACCTGACTTCAAACTATACTACAAGTCTACAGTAACCAAAACAGCATGGTACTGGTACCAAAACAGAGATACAGATCAATGGAACAGAACAGAGCCCTCAGAAGTAACGCCACATATCTACAACTATCTGATCTTTGACAAACCTGAGAAAAACAAGCAATGGGGAAAGGATTCCCTATTTAATAAATGGTGCTGGGAAAACTGGCTAGCCATATGTAGAAAGCTGAAACTGGATCCCTTCCTTACACCTTATACAAAAATTAATTCAAGATGGATTAAAGACTTAAACGTTAGACCTAAAACCATTAAAACCCTAGAAGAAAACCTAGGCATTACCATTCAGGACATAGGCATGGGCAAGGACTTCATGTCTAAAACACCAAAAGCAATGGCAACAAAAGCCAAAATTGACAAATGGGATCTAATTAAACTAAAGAGCTTCTGCACAGCAAAAGAAACTACCATCAGAGTGAACAGGCAACCTACAAAATGGGAGAAAATTTTTGCAATCTACTCATCTGACAAAGGGCTAATATCCAGAATCTACAATGAACTCAAACAAATTTACAAGAAAAAAACAAACAACCCCATCAAAAAGTGGACAAAGGATATGAACAGACACTTCTCAAAAGAAGACATTTATGCAGCCAAAAGACACATGAAAAAATGCTCATCATCACTGGCCATCAGAGAAATGCAAATCAAAACCACAATGAGATACCATCTCACACCAGTTAGAATGGCAATCATTAAAAAGTCAGGAAACAACAGGTGCTGGAGAGGATGTGGAGAAATAGGAATACTTTTACACTGTTGGTGGGATTGTAAACTAGTTCAACCATTGTGGAAGTCAGTGTGGCGATTCCTCAGGTATGTAGAACTAGAAATACCATTTGACCCAGCCATCCCATTACTGGGTATATACCCAAAGGACTATAAATCATGCTGCTATAAAGACACATGCACACGTATATTTATTGCGGCACTATTCACAATAGCAAAGACTTGGAACCAACCCAAATGTCCAACAATGATAGACTGGATTAAGGAAATGTGGCACATATATACCATGGAATACTATGCAGCCATAAAAAATGATGAGTTCATGTCCTTTGTAGGGACATGGATGAAATTGGAAATCATCATTCTCAGTAAACTATCGCAAGGACAAAAAACCAAACACCGCATGTTCTCACTCATAGATGGGAATTGAACAATGAGAACACATGGACACAGGAAGGGGAACATCACACTCTGGGAACTGTTGTGGGGTGGGGGGAGGGGGAGGGATAGCATTAGGAGATATACCTAATGGTAAATGACAAGTTAATGGGTGCAGCACACCAGCATGGCACATGTATACATATGTAACTAACCTGAGCATTGTGCACATGTACCCTAAAACTTAAAGTATAATAATAATAAAAAAAAGTTTTAACAATTAAAAATGAAAATATAAAAAAAACAAATGTACAACGAATGCTTTTTAGTACATTCAGAGCTGTACAATCAATTTTAGATCCAATTTAGTATTTAGAAACCAGTTTAGAACCAAACTTAGAATCAATTGTGGGAGTTTATCACCCAAAAAAGAAACCCCATAGCCATTACTCCCCATTTGCCCCAAGCTCTCCTCCCATCCATGCCCCTGGCAATCACTAATCCATTTTCTGTGTGTCCTGAATATTTCACATAAGTGGAACCATACAAGATGTGGTCTTTGTGAGTGACTTGTTTTACTTAGCATGATGGTTTCAAAGTTCATCCAAGATTAGCATGTGCCAATACTTCATTTCTGCTGAATAATATTCCATGATATGGATAGCCTTATTTTATTTGGCCTTTTATTAGTTGATGGATATTTGAGTTGTTTCTCCTTTTTGGCTATTATTAATAATTCTGCATGCCTATAATCCCAGTGCCTTGGGAGGCCAAGGCAGGAGGATCACATGAGGCCAAGAGTTACAGACGAGCCTGGCCAACATAGCAGCACCCCATCTCCACAAAAAAATACAAAAATCAGCTGAGCATGGTGGCAGATGTCTTTAGTCCTAGCTACTCACGAGGCTGAGGTGGGAGGATCCTGTGAGCCCAAGAGTTTGAGGCTACAGTGAGCTATGATTGCATCACTGCACTCCAGCCTGGGCAACAGAGTAAGACCTTGTCTTAAAATAAATAATGCTGCTATGAACATCTGTGTAAAAATCTTTGTGTGGACCTATGTTTTTAATTATCTTAAGTATATATATATATATATATATGGGAGTATATATATATATATATATGGGAGTATATATATATATATATGGGAGCATATATATATATATATGGGAGTATATATATATATATATGGGAGTATATATATATATATGGGAGTATATATATATATATATGGGAGTGTATATATATATATGGGAGTATATATATATATGGGAGTATATATATATATATGGGAGTATATATATATATATGGGAGTATATATATATATATATGGGAGTATATATATATATATATATGGGAGTAGTATTGCGAGGTCATCTTGTAACTCTGTGTTTCACCTTTTGAGGAGTTTTCAAATTATTTTCCAAAGCTAATAGCTACTAATCTTGCACTTTCTTCTAGGTGACCTGGAACAAAAGTCAACCTCACTGAGCCTCAGTTTCCTGATCTGCAAAATGAGGATATTATGTACCAAAGGAGATAGTTTCAGTACAGTGCCATCAACTGCCTGACACCAGCAGGTGCTTAAACAAGTAGTAGGTACTCTGCTGCCCCTGGCAGATAGTGTGCTGCCCTTTCCTTGTTGTCCAGTTTGGATCCGAAATGAAAGGATGGTACCATGGAAGGCTTGAGCACAGCCTAATGCAGATGTTAGAGTGCATCACAATGCAAAATCACACTACCTTTCTGGGTCATGGCACCAGTCTCTAATATCGAGAAAAAATAAACTACTCTCAACTCAAGTGTGTGTATATTCTCTTTCCTTCTATAAACTGGACTTTTGCCCAGAAATCACAACAAGTAAAGAAAGAATCAATAATCCAAGTTGTATATGCTAATGTAATTTGGTAGAAAATGTACTACATCTATCAGAACTCCATTCTCTCGATTGCCAGAGTTTCTTACAGGCCACGTCTCCAGAAGGGCTTGCGAAAAAAAGAGTCAGCAAAACCATCATCCCCATGAGACTAAACAAAGTGTAGAAGTGTGAACCCCCAGTGCCACCCTGCTGAAGGCCCTGATTAGCATTTCTGTTTCTGGCAGAAACCGCTGACAGTCCATCAGTCCCAAATAACAATAATAAAGCTCTGCAAATGTAAAGTGTTCCATTCTTAGGGGAGTTATTATTATTCAGGGTAAAAAATATTCCTTGGGCAGATTCATTTCACTGTGAAAGTTGGTTTCAGAGTTACTTTGTTAAACCTTGGTGGGGGTGGGGGGAGACAAAGAGAACCAGAAAAAGTTGTGCATGCCATATTTCATATTGTAAGGAATATTTTTGCTTTAGGGACAATAGGTAGGACACTTGGAGAGACCTGTCCTAGCATGTGGGAAAATATAAGAATTTCTATCTTTAATGCAAAGATAGTAATATGACAGACTTGAAGATTCAAGCCAAGCAAGGCTAACCCACCACCTTGGCTCAGAGTGGGTGTGCAGGTCACACATGAGCATGAAGCCATTGTCCCAGGCCTTCTTCCATAGGCTCCAGCTTCTGCCTCCCTCTGCAGTAATGCTAATTATGGGATACAAAAACCTAATCTTCGCCTTTTCTAAAGAATTAATCCAATCTATCAAAGAAGCACAAAAAAAAAAGGAAGGAAAAACTTTCAACTTGGGATTGCAGTGAAAGATTCCAGAGAAAAAAATATACACAGAATTTGCTTACTATTAGCCATGGGAAACTTAAGAAAAAACATGATAATTAAGCGACTAAAAGCCACTTCGGATGTTCTTTATTTAAAAAAAGTCATAAAAACTGAGACTCACAGCCTACCCCATTGTCTAAGTACTTCCTCATCACTGAGTAAAGATACATGCCAGATAAAGACACTGGCAGTTCCCAGATATAATAGTACTTGTTTTTAGCTGAATTCTAGATGAAGCAAATGTGGCACAGAGCTCTTCAGTTACTAAAGTACTAAAAATGGCCCCATTGTAGGAATCAGCACCTAGGCAGTGGGGAGGAGGCTGGACCCCAGCAAACACTACCAGCAGGGGCAGGAGAGGAGATCTGATCTTAGAACCAGAGAATATGTGCAGTAGCATATGTGCAGTGATATGGTTTGGCTGTGTCCCCACCCAAATCTCATCTTGAATTATAGCTCCCATAATTCCCTCATGTTGTGGGAGGGACCCAGTGGGAGATAATTGGATCATGGAAGCGATTCCCCCATACTGTTCTCGTGGTAGTAGTGAATAAGGCTTATGAGATCTGATGGTTTTATAAGGGGAAACCCCTTTTGCTTGGCTCTGATTCTCTTCTCTTGTCTGCCGCCATTTGAGATGTGCCTTTCGCCTCCTGCCATGATTGTGAGGCCTCCCCAGCCACGTGGAACTGTGAATCCATTCAACCTCTTTCTTTTGTAAATTGCCCAGTATCAGGTATGTCTTTATCAGCAGCATGAAAACGGACCAATACACCAGAGTATAGGGAGGGATGAATTTTTTTCTGGAATATTCCAGCTCTAAATCAGAAGAAAAAACACTAAAGTCATTCTCTACATCTAAAATGCTTTCTATAGCCTCTGAGGCTTTGTAGCCTCTGCCCTACCCTGGCTTTCTCCAGGCTAGCTTACTCCTCCTTTAGCCTCTGCACAGGCCACTTCCTTAGCCTGTGTTCCCCAGCTCCCAAGGCTGTGTTATGTGACCTATGTGCTTGTGCTGCTCCCCGTGATCACCACTTAATGGAAATTGTCTGTTTACTCCTTCATCTCTGCTGCTAGACCATAAGTTCCTGGAAGGAAAGGGAAAGGATTTTCCTGTTCACAGGATATCCTCAGCACCAGCACAATGTGGGAACCCAGTAACTGTGCTGACTTGGTTTAAGTCTCTAGCTGGATAGGGGAAAAAATGGAGCATCTGAAACCAGGAGTATAAACCCTGAAATAGCACACCAGTCAAGGTAAACCAGGTCAAGTACTGGGGGAGGAAGGGGGCCTAGAAGGACAGTCCTGGAGAAAAACATCTCAGGGACAACATTTTACCCCTCACCAATCAATGACCATTGTCACTTTCTTTTCAGAATCTGTGACTTCTTCTTACTCTATCTTAGAGCAAAGAAGTCTTTTCTCTGCTATATTTTAAAAGTCAAAACCTTTTATAATGATAAAGTATTACATGAGAAGCATAGATCCTGAAAACAGATTAACAGAAAAACAGAAGCAGACAGACCTGAGTTCAAATCCTGACTTTGCTACCAACTAGGCAAGAGGTCAGTCACTTAATCTCTTCTGCACCTCAGTTTTCTTATCTGCAAAATAGTGATAATAATAGCTGCCATTTTCAGAGTTCTTATGTGATTAGATAGCAATGTAAGTCATATATTTTTGCACTCTGTGCAATGATATTTCTTAGTGATAGATGTCTGTGTGACAATGTGTTTCAGCAACATTTAGAGTTATGATTCTCAAATATTTACTAAATTTATTCCTGTTGTGAGGAGAGGGGAAAAATAAGCTTTTTTTTTTTTTTTTTTTTTCTCTTGAGACGGAGTCTCTCTCTGTTGCCCAGGCTGGAGTGCAGTGGCACTATCTCGGCTCAATGCAAACTCCGCCTCCCGGGTTCAAGCAATTCTCCTGCCTCAGCCTCCCGAGTAGCTGGGATTACAGGTGCACACCACCATGCCTGGCTAATTTTTGTATTTTTAGTAGAGATGGGGTTTCGCCATGTTGGCCAGGCTGGTCTTGAACTCCTGACCTCAAGTGTTCCTCCCGCCTTGGCCTCCCAAAGTGCTGGGATTACAGGCATAAGCCACCACGTCCAGCCAAAATAGGTATTTCTTCAGCTGCTATGCTCCTTCTGTAGAAAGTAAATAAACGAAAATAATAATAATAATACAGTCATCAGATGGTAAATAAGGTATTTCCTACTAAGACTGCATCTAGGGTTATTACAAAAAGAAAAAAAGAGACAATAGTAAGTTCAAGAGTTTTATTTAACAGTGTTGTCCCAGAAGTCACCCAGAGCAGAAAACTTGGACCAATGAAGACCAACGAGCTATTTTTTAGCAGGAAAAAGAAATGAAGGTGGGCTTCCATTTTTTTCCTATGCTTCAATGACTCCCCTTTCCAGAGCTGCATGTTGCAAAATTATTTTACTCTCTGACAGGGAAAAAAAAAATTATGTGTGAAAGGAACAAAATCATTTATTAACAATCCACCTCCAACTTCAAACTGCCAGCCACTCAAAAGACTAGATCCTGACAACCGGAGGGTCCCCTGTTTAATGGGTAAAGTGGGGTGTTTAGATATGGGTTTGGGGGCAATACACTGCTCTGCATAAGAAAGGAAAAACTATGGAGAGGTGCCTTAAGAAAAGATCTCAGCCTAAATTTCTCTTAATAAATACATATTGAGCATCTACTCCATGTCAGGCATTGACTAGATGGGATTTACATATGTTCCTTCAATGTAAGTCACAAACTAGACATCATGGCTGGTTTTTGTTTTTCAAATGAAGAAGCAGCCTTGGGAAGTGAAATGATTTCCTGAAGGTGAAACGATCATCCGTAGAGGCAATAGTGGAGATGCGTTTATATGAAGTTTATGCTTTTTAGGGTGACAAAGTTTATATATAAAAGCTGAGCAGAAACAGGAAAAGAAATCAATTTGTTTTGAGGAAGAATGGGGAGGGAATGGGAGAAGGTCGTGGAGTATTCCTGAGAGGGCAAGGCCTTAGAGTTAGGAATGCCGGGCGTTTGGGAACTGTATAAGGGCCCAGCCAAGAGAGAGGAGAGACTTCTGGGGAGATAGAGGGGCAGGAAAGACGTCTGGGCCTAAAACAGAATTTTACCAAAGTGTAATTTGAGTGAGATAGAAGTAACTGGAATCAGAGGACCTGTACTTTAATCCCAGCTCTGGTATTTGCTGGCTTTAGGCTTCATTGGAGCAGTCTCCAAATCTCCCTGAGTTTTGCCATTTTCTCACTGCAAAATGGGCAACATGTGCTTCACAGCAAGAATGAATTAATATCCTTGAAAGTGGCTGGAAAACTTCACAAGGACCTCAGGAGCTCAGCCTGTGGCAAAACTTCCCAATTGTTTCTCAACCCCCATCTCCACTTTGTCTGAAGCCCCACCCTCTTTAGAAGACATGATTGATATGGGGTTTGGTGGCCAGGGTCCGATTATTGCATCTCCGTATTTAGGATTCTTTCAAAACTAGACTTGACCAAATCTATTTCCTTTCCTAGATAATACAGACAACAGGTAAAGAGGAGACCAAGCACTCACACTGCAGAACTAATTGTCAAGTAACCTTTTTTCTAGCCTTGCTTTTGTGAAGTCATTGTCTCCTTTTGATTGAGCTTCTTTACTCTTAACTGAGAGGGTTGGAACTGATGATCTCTACAGTCTCTTAGAAGACCCCTCCTGAGGCTGTCCCAACAGCCCATTGTTCCAGTACTTTCTATTGCCCAATTAGCAGCATTTATCTAACTTTTTTTTGTCAGGTATGTGCTTCTATTCCAGGCATTCTGAGCCAATTCTGCAAATCAAACTTCTTGGAAGACCCAAATGTTTTAACAATCTTCAAACATATGACATCAAGCATACCATTTTCCTTTATCTACCAACTTTGTACTTTTACTGCAAAAAAGAAAGAGGTACTGGGTCCATCTGGCATGATTTGCTTTGAATAAAAGCCCATCTGCTTATTATTTCTAATTTCATTGTCCTCTAGAATGTTTACAGAGCTTCTTTCAATATTTATTGTGCTGTGTTTCTAATTACTGATCCAGACCATCCACACAGACTTGGGGGGGCACTGGGCTAGGATGTAGGTGTCTTTCTCTTTTTCATCTTCACGATTCTTTACTCTGGAGGCACAATGTAGCCCTCGGCCGTCATTACAGAGCCCTGGTGTGATGCTGCAGAGGAAGATTCTGACAATCAACCTCTTTATCGTGAGTCTCCCTGGGGACTTGCAAAGCTTCCTCTGATGAATTTTTGCCTGCCTCGACACCATTATTGTCATAGGAAGGATGGAAATAATTACCTGATTTATTATCTTGAGGCTAGCTTCATCCTGGGGCCCTGTGATCACTGGGAACAGAAGGCTCATCTCTGTCTTCGGGAGTCCTGAAGAGATGGGTAAAAGGTTCACATTTCCTACATGATGGTGTCTCTGAAAGGCAAGGGATGGGATGGTCTCTGCAGCAAAAACAATTCCTATTTAGTCCTTTTCAAAATATGCCCCCAAAATCCAAGATGCTAAAACTGTTTAAAAAAGTAAACCCTTTTTCTCCCCAAATAAGTTCTCATTTCTGATTCCCCCAGTTCTGCTAGGATGCTTTATTTTCCTCCTCTTATGGCACTTTTTATCATTCTTCACAATCAAGTAAGTCTCGTTACTCCCTTTGTAGCATCTTAATGCCTTTCCCATCTGTCCCTGGCTTCCATTCTCACTCTATTGTCTAATTTCAGCCCCATATCACATTGTCTCTATTCCTGCAATACTTCCTATCCTTCAGTCTCTCCCCCATCCCACCCACCATGCACATGCCTGCAGAATAATCCACCTAAACCATCTTGATTTCATCACGTCCCTCCTCAACAATGCTCCATGAGTGCCCTTTGCCTACAGGATTAGCCTGTAAACCCTCACTGATGGGAAGGGTCTCCAGGACCCTGCCTCGCAGCCCCACAGCTGGCTGTGCATCCTGCCGTTGTCCTGAATCCTCCCTCTGGCCCTGCAGGGGGCACTCTGGGCCTTGGACTCTGTTTTTGCTCACAATGACTTCCTAAGCATGTGAAAAAGTTGAAAAAGGAAGAAAGAATCTGAGATGAATTCTTAGTGCAGCCACCAAGGGGTTAAAAGTTCATTCTACACTGCTTTTTTATGGGGAATGTCACAATCCGCCTGATTCTCACACCCTCCTCAGATCCTGGAAAAGTATGCCCACTGTGTAATCCACAAGTCAGGCCCCAGCTTTCCCTGAGAAATTCAGAAGGAAGTTCTATTCAAAAAAATAAAATAAAACAGAAAAGCAACAAACATTATATAGGAGGGGCAAAGGTTATAGGTTAAAAAGATAGGCTTTGGAGTACGTAGACTGGATTCCAGAGACTTACTAATGCTGCAACTTGGGCATGCTACTTAGCCTTTCTGATACTGCTTTCTTATCAGTAAAATAGGGCAAATATCCACCTTGCAGGGTTGATCTAAGAATTATAGTCGATATATGTAGAGTTCCAGCACAGACCCTAGCACTTAGCCTCTCTGTCTTGCTGTATTACTCCACTACCACCTCCAGCCCCAGTAGGTTCCATTCCACTCCAAGGGTTCTCACAGGGTTGGTCCACTCTCGCTGACTAGCAGGGTTACTCTACCAGCCTTCTGCAGTACTGTTCCGACTTCTAACCTGGGCTAGAGAGTGCAATGGGAGCCTGCTGTCTGGCCAGTGATTACAGTGATTACAGCTCTTCCTCCAAGGATCACAGGTCTGTAGGTGTTCCCCATGGCTGCCCCAGTACCCAGAGACCTCCAGGTGTGGGGCTTCACTTCTCCTCAAAGAGTTACACCTCCTTACCATTCCTAGTGACCAGGTGCAGTCTTCAGGTCCCAGAGAGTGAGCAGCACTGACTCAGGGCCATGACAGTACATGACAGGCAGGAAAGAATGATGGTTATGGCAGGTTAATCTTAACCTGGGCTCTTGAGTCAGACTGCCCGGAATTGTTCCTCCCTTTGCCATTTCTTAGCTGGGTGATCTTGTGCACACTGCTTACCTTCTCTGTGCCTTGGTTTCGTCATCTATAATATGAAGACAATAATAGTACCTGCCTCATGGGGTATTTGCGAAGATCAAATGAGTTAATGCACACAAAGCACTTAGAATACTGCTTGGCACGTAGTAGCTTCTCAATAAGTGTTTGCTGTCATAATTAATGAATCAAGTCCTCGATTATTTAGGTCCCAGGCACATTACAATCAAAATGATTGATTGAGACAGCTCTCTGTTTGCCCAGGGACTGTTTCAACACCCTGCTTGTTGTCACCACCACTGTGTGCACATGTACACACACACACACACCCCTCAGCAGCACCTCACGTCAAGAGAAGAATCATTTCCAGGAGGCTTCAATAGCACCAATGCTCACCACCTTTTAAGGAAGCAAAGTCCTCAGCAGTATCCTAGACATGCTTTCCTCAGGGAATTGCCTTCAATTCTCTCTACTGAGCAGGGGGGAGATCAGAGGGCCAGTGGAATCTTTTGGTCTACTCCTCTGTAGACAGACCATTAAAAATGTGTCTTTTGGTCTAAAATGTCTGAAATGTCCATGTTAACACAAAGCACCAGATATTTCTCAACCTTATGGCCTCTCTCATTCATAAAGTTTACAAGTTTTAATACAACCTTTCGGGGAACATTTATTGAGCATCAATTTTATGTCAGGTACTGTTCTGGGGGCTGCAGATGTAAGGATGAATCAGAGACAGTCTTTGGCTTCCAGGTCACAGTCAAGAGGGATAAACAGGTAGCTGGACACGTCACTTCAATGCAGTGTGATGATGCTAAGTCAGAAATGCACAGGGAGCTTGTAGAGAACAGAGAAGGGGCATCCAACCCAGATGGGTAGATCAGGAAAGGCTGCCAGGAAGAGGTGACCTCAGAGATAGGTCTTAAAAAATGGGTAGTCATTCACAAAGGAATAGCATTGAAAAGCATACAGGCATGAAAAAATATAACACGATTTTGGAATGATGGTCATCTGGCAGCATTAGAGGGAACAGAGTAAGGGGGAGGGATGGGAATGAGAATGGAAAAATAAGCAGGTACCAGACCTTGAAAGGACTTCCTGCTTCGTCAAGTCTTTTATAGCTTACCATGGGATGAAAGGAGAAACAACGAAGTGTTCTAAGCAAGGAAGTAACATGGTAAATTTTGCGTTTGGGTAGAAGAGGGTTTTCTGGTGGAGGGGAGGAGGGTCCAGAAGCAGAGATCATTTGGTGATAAACCTGGATTTATAACAATCCAAGTGAGAGATGGTAAGAACCTAAACTAAGATTTAACTAAGAACCTAAACTAAGTAGGATTAAAATAAATGAAAACAGTTCAGAACTATTTACGAGGTTAGATCATCAGGATGTGGAAACTAGTTAGGGAAAGGAGACGGAGATGGATGAGTCCCAGATTTCCACCATGAATAGAAAGTCAAGCTTCAATTTATGACTTAGAAATCCTAAGAGTATTTACATTTGTACATTTTCTGTGTAATATTTTAGGTATTTTTCATTTTAAGACAATACTAACTAGAATTTTAATCATACCAACTGGATAACAAAGAAAGACCCTGAAACCTCCGATGGACAAATTTTTTAAGCAGCAACAGATCTTGAATTCAATTAAGAATCTACTACTGCATTCAGTCTCCTTGCATTGACAGCTCATACAAAGAAGACTAGGTGGAAGGAATGGAGAAACAGACAGAAACAAAGACTTTTAGGTACAGAACAAATGTATGTGGTCCAGATAGGAGGACTCTGATCAGAAAAACATTACCGAGGTGACTTTAAATTAGACAACTGCAAAGGGAATGTGGACTGCTGCAACTTGGGGGTGCTACTGCTCTAGGAGTACCCCCAAGTGCCACCATCAGAACAACAAAGACTATGCCTTGGAATTGACCTCATTTGAAACTCTTCTTTACAATCTTCAATTATAAATAATTCAACATTACTTCATTTCCAATGTTTGTCATTCTAGATCGTTGAAGTTCTTTTGTTAGTCATCATTAACTGGAACCAGAAATCTATAGAAGAAAATGGAAGATGGGGGGTGGGAAATGAGTTTTGGTGGGAAGATAAATGTTAGGCCTATGAATGTAGTCTACATTTGTAAGCAATAGGGAGTCATTGAGTGCTTTTGAGAAGAGCCATATGAGATTAAAGCAAATGTTCAAGAAGAATCTAACAACCTTATGCAAAATGAATCAACTTGGCTAAAATCTACTCAATACTAAAGTATTGCAGTCATTCTAATTAGACCTTCCATTTTCCTCTATTGTTGCATCATCATACTCACTCATTCTAAACCCCTGGCAAATTGTTTGCTAAAGGCTTCTAGCTTTCTGTCTCAGTGATTTTCAACCAGAGGAGGCACAGGGTTTAGAAATGAATTCGCAGTTCTTATTGGGGTTCTTGCTGTTTTCACAAGTTAGGGAAGAGGGGGTACTGGCATTTAGTCTCACAGGGGCCAGTGATGCCAAATAGTCCCAACACACTGGGCAGTCCTGTACAACAAAGGCTCATCCTGCCCAAAATGCCAGCAGTGCCCCTGTTAGGAAACATGGCATCTGATCTCTTTTGCTGCCCCATCTCTGTCTTCTATAAATTTTCTTCTTCTATTTATCACCAGGCATCCCTCCAGCCACCTGATTAGCAGGTTAAATGGTCATTCAACTGTCATCAAACTCCTTCTCCCTTTCAGAAGCAACTGGAAGAAAGTCAGCATTCATTATTGACCTAGTTCCATAGCACTTAAGATTTCCATAGTGCTTTGCAATGGTTTCTATTAACTAATTCTCATGTCAACACATGAATTGAGTTTTGTTATTAGTGGTTTGCAAGTGGAGAGACTCAAGTATGAAAGATTTGGCAACTAGTTCATGTCTCTTACATTTAATTCATGGAGTCACACTTCGGGAAGCTATTTTCAAAGTCACAATAATTCTTTCAAATCTCTAGAAAATTCACTTAGTAGGGCACTATTTGTGACTGAATTTCAATATAAACATTGCTTACTTTTGGAATTTAAATACTTTGGTGGCCTGGTTATGAAAAGAGAATCTCCTTCTCCCCTGGTTTTCATTATATTATTGAAGATATATATATATTCATATTTTCAAAAATCTTTTAAAAGAACTGAATGTTTTATTGCCATCTCTATGGGCTGCATTTTGTGTCTGTTATATTTTATTACTTGTATCACTGGCCTCCTTTGGGGGAATATCATATCTTTCTAATAGATGGAAAGTATCTTGAAGCAAACTGTCTTATTCTTTGTATTCCTCCAGGCACAAGGACAGTGCTTGGCCTGCAGTAATTACTTAGTAAATATTTACTGATGAATTGGTGAACAAGTTGGTAGTTAGTTCCACGGTATACAAAGTTGTACTTGTTGGAAATTGTAGTCTCCACCCAGTGGTTTACTATTTTTTTTAATCTTCATAAAACATTACTGTACTTTGCAGTATTCAGCCTCTATGATGCTCCTGCTGCAATTAGCTTCCTTCCACCAATGCCCATGTCCAAGCCATGGATATTTCTTTCATGACTAAGGAGTCCCTAACTTCACACCTGCCACTCCCTTCATCTCTCTTCCATCCAGAAATTTACGATGTTAAATAGAGCTGATTACTTACACAGTGGGAATGTGGTACATTGACTGCAATAATTGTCATAATTCTTCACTCCTCTCTATGACCCTGACCTTTGCAGTGTAACTTTGAGTCTTCTCCCAATCAAGATGTGGAGTCTATTTTCCCATCCCCTTGAATCTAGTATTGTGAGTTACTTTGGTCAGTAGAATGTATCAGATGTGACCATGCGCCTATTCCAAGGACAGGCCTCAAGGGAAGCTGGATGTTGTTACTTATTCTCATGAAATTTGCCCAGCAAAGAAAGGGTAAAACAAGCCCATTAGCCAGCTGGATGATGAGCTTCACATGGCCTAATCCTCCCTAACACCTCGGCCAACAGCAATTAACTGCCAGATGTGGGAATGAGGCATACTAGACCAGGCAATCCCTCGTGGACCTGCACAAGCAGGCCCAGCCAAGCTCAACCAAGTTTGCCCCAGAATAGCAGAGCCACACAGCTGCCTACAGACTCATGAGTATTGTTTTAAGGCACTAAGTTTTGGGATGGTTTGCTACACTGCATTATTTAAGTGCTAAATATCTTTAAAGAGGTCTTTTTAATCACAGTCACATTTGATGGAAAACTACCTTAATTTAAACCCTTTAGAAATTGTCAAGAAATCTGTTCTCTTTTTTATTCATTTACCCAGAATCATCAAAGAATAAGCTAAAATATATCACTAATTTTTCAGATAATTGATGCTTACCTCTTTACATATAAAACCTTTTATTTAATATAACCATTTTTATGGTAATCGTTCTAAACTCTATTATACATACATCTATGCTGTAACATCAACATAATATTTGGGGTTTTTTCCTTTTATTTTTCATTGACATGCAATAATTGTACATACTTATGGGATACAGCATGATGTTTTTATTCACGTATAATGTATAATGATCAAATCAAGGTAATTAGCATTCAAGCATTCACCTTCACCTCAAACATTTGTCATTTCTTTCTGTTGAAAACATTTAAAATCCTTTCTTCTAGCTTTTTAAAAATATACAGTAAATTATGTTAACAACATTCATCTTGCAGTGCTGTAAAACAGTAGAACTTATTCCACCTATCTAGCTATAATAGTCTATTCATTAACCAACTCCGTGTCCTCCCCTCCCCACTGCCCTTCCTGTTCTGTAAGAACGAAATTCTACACTCTGCTTCTAGGAGCTCAGCTTTTTAAATCTCCCATATATAAGGGAGAACATGTGGTATTTATCTTTGTATACCTGACTTATTTCAGTTAACATAATGTCCTCCAGTTCCATCCCCTGTTGCTTCAAATGACAGAATTTCATTCTACTTTATGGCTGAATAGTATGACGTTGTGTATATATACATTTCCTTCATTCATCAGCATCAACATAATATTTGAATTCTGTATTTAACTTTCTCTTGATGGCATTATTAATAAAAATGCTATCCTAAAGTACTATACAGTAATGACCTGAGGTAGTACCGAAAACTATTGGACAATTTACATTGGATGGTCCCAGACCATTTTGCTTATCGTACTCGTATCTGTGGATGCACACATTTTTGGGATTCGCCACCCTTTAAGATGTCATCTATCATTTCTTGCTACCATAGTATGTGCTTATCCCTAGCAGCTACCTCTCTTTTAATTTGTTTCTTCCAATTGACTGTGGACCATCAAGCCATATAACCATACAACCATATTGGTAATTTTTTTAAAGTTCCCCAAATTAAAGAAATTCTGAGTGACTGTATCACCAGAAACATTCTACCCTGAGGCAACTCATACACAAAGAGGGAGTACAGATTTATTTCCTCTTTTCAGAGACACACTATCACCTGAGATGAATAATCACTCCGGGAGAATATAAGTTTTAGGTAAAATTAACAAGATATCAGAAAAGTAAAACAACTATAAAAGAAATACAATGAATTGATCAACCTACAAGATATAATACAGGATTAATGGGTCATCTAAATGTAGACAGTCCCCAACTTAATGATGTCCTGACTTGATTTTTCAACTTCATGAAGGCGTGAAAATGATATGCATTTAGTCTGTACTTTGAATTTTGAATTTTGATATTTTCCTGGGCTAAGAAGAATTGGTGATCCTGTCGTTGTAGCATCACCATCACCCAGTAATTAACTGTAGTTCAATGCTTCAAACATTATTCAGGCCCAGTGTGCATTCAGCTGTGTACACTAATGGCAAGCACCCACACAACAATTCTGTTTTTCACTTTTAGTACAATCTTTAATAAATTACATTAAAAAGTTCAACACTTTATTATCAAATAGACTTTGTGTTAGATGATTTGCCCAACTGTGAGCTAAGGTAAGTGAGTGTTCTGAGCACATTTAAAGTAGGTTAAGCTAAGTTATGATGTTCAGTAAGCTAGGGGTACTAAATGCATTTTCAACTTATGACATTTTCAGTTTATGCTGAGATTATCAGGATATAACCCCACTGTAAGTCAAGAAGCATCTGTATACATATGTGTATAAAAACACTATAGAGATACAACTATATACAGTTACAATTATAGAGCATATGTGTATGTGTCTCTCTATAGAGTCTATATTTATTTAAAAGATATGGAGTCTAGGCATATCACATTCATATCACTGGAATTTATGTTACTGGACTCTCCAATGGAGAGAAAATATATGCAGAGAGGTGAATGTATTTAACAAAATAATGACTACAATTTTCCAAGAATTAAAGATATAAGCCATGAAATTAAAGGCTTTATATATTAATAAATAAATTAGATTTTAAAAATCTAAACCTATTATAGTAAATTATGATTCATAAAGTCAAAAAGAAAATTTCAAAGGCTTTCAGAGAGAAACAAAAGGAAAACACCTACAAAGAAACAAAGACAAAATTGGCATCTAATTTCCGAACAGCAATACTGGAGACAAGAATTCAATAGATAACTATTTTTTAAGTGTTGTAGAAAAATTAATTCAAACCTGGATTTTCATAGCTAACTAAACTGTTATTTAAATGAGAAAATAAAATAAAAATACTCTTGCTTGTATAAGGCTTCAGAACGCTTCCTATGCTATTAAAAACATTCCCTAACTCCCAAAGAAAAGAAATTAGTCTACATGGATACCATGAAATATGTAAAAAGTGATTAAAGGTCTTAAGAAGTATCCAGCAAAAAGTAGAAAGTGCAGGGGGGACAAAAATATGATACATGGAAAACATAAATTAAGTTGGTAAAAATAATTCCTAACGTATCAGTAATTTTAAAATGTAAATGAATTGAATTCACTGATTAAAGGAAGAGACTCTCAGACTGGATGAGAACATAATCACCATGAAATAAGATACTTCTGAGAACCACATTTTAAACACAAGTTTTCTGAAAGTAGAAAGGATGTAAAAAACATATTTATGCTAGGCAATTATAAACCAAAGAGAACTGGAGTAGCAATCTACATTTCAGACAAATTAGAAATCAAAGTGCAAGAAACAACAAGGAACAGAGACATTATATATTGATAAAAGCAGTAATGGATCCAAAATATATATTATTTTAAAAAGTAATATTAACATTTATTGAGGACTAAGCACCATTCTGAATCCTAATCTAAGATCTTTTCAGGTATTAGCTTATTTAATCTTCACAATAAGCCCATGACATAAGTTATGTTGTTATCTCCATCTTACACATGAGGAAACTGATGCACAAATATAAGTAATAACCAAAAATACAAATGCATCAACAATAAAGTTCTGAAATACAAGGCAATAACTAACAAAAATAAGGGAAGAAAAAACAATAACTACAGTTAAAATTTTTAGATGCATCTTCCAAAATCGACTAAATCAAGCACACACGAAAGAAATCCTTGAATCTACAGTCATATCCAAAAAAGAGGGAAGGAGTGGTCATTTACAGAACAACTAATAAATGTGGAGGATGCAGCAGCAGAAGAAAATCACCATCTGTAACTAACAATGTAATTCTTGATTCAGGCAAGGATCATTAATGTATGATAAAGCCATCGGGCAAAAGATTATTGAAAACACAATATTTACACAATCTTAACATATCATCCCACGGACTACTTATTGATTCCACAGTGAAAAATTATATACATTTACAACAAAGAGATCTAATACACACCACCTAAACCAAGTTACCAATAATGGAACAAGCTGACATTATGTGCCTCCTCATGTAATACAATGTGAACAACGTAACTTTGACTCTAATAACAAAAAAAATCTGAAAAATCCATACTGCAAAACATTAGGACAATTGGACTGAACTCGTAAAACACAAGTCGAAGACAACCAAATGCAAAATATGATCCCTGATGTCCAACTGACCCTGGATCAAAATTTAAATAAGACGAAAAATTAGCAACTTCAATTACATCAAAATTAAGGATTTATTCTTCCTAAAGAAATTCCAAATAATACATGTAAATACTCCTCCGTCAAAAAGGTGAAGCTTAATTCCCCTCCCTTTGACTGTGGGCTGAACCTAGTGACCCATATCCAAAGAACAGAATATGAAAAAGAAAAAAATATAACTTTTCAGTGGAGAAACAGCAGACACCACCTTAACCAAGTGTTCAAAGTTAGTATCACCAGAGATAAGTTATGTTAATATGATGTACCCTTTGATGTGGTGTGATAAAAAGAGCACTTTACTTCGGTGATCTTCTTCCAAAAAATGCATAAGCCCAGTTTAATCATAAGAAAACATCACACACTTATTTTTTTCCCAAGATGGTGGATTAGAGGCTTTTAACATTCCTTGGCCACTTGGAAATAGCAACCTAGTGCATAAAGATCACGATGGATCACGGGTCTATCACCCTATTAACCAGTCACAGGAGCTCTCCATGCATTTGGTATTTTTATCTATCAACTCTGTGGCTGGGTACGGTGGCTCACACCTGTAATCCCAACACTTCGGGAGGCTGAGGCTGGTGGATCACTCGAGGTCAGGAGTTAGAGAGACCAGCCTAGCCAATATGGTGAAACTTCAGTGAGCCAAGATCATGCCACTGCACTCCAGCCTGGGTGACAGAGTGAGACCCTGTCTCAAAAAAAAAAAAAAAAGAAAGAAAGAAAAGAAAAAGAAAAATAGATCGACTCTGTGAGCTTTAATTCAAGAAGGAAAATGGGAATCCACTATAATCATGAAGGACACCCCAGATCCTGAGGAGGAGAACACAGGCAAACAGCTCCTGTGAAGGTGACCGGCTGATAAAAGTGAGTGAAGCCCCAGTATGTAAGAGGGGAAAGCAGCCTTCCTTGTAACTCACCTAGCAACCCAGGACAGGGGAGAGCATTGTGTTCCTCCCAGCTTCTGGAGCTAACTTGGGGAAAGGGTTGGAGGCACCGAGAAAGAAAGATACTGGGAGAAACTGCAGGCATTTTCCCAGACTGGTATTGAGAGCAGGATTTCATTTTTAATCCAGCTACAAACAAAGTCAGTCATTCTTTGGCAGCCTAACAGAGTGACCATGCAGGTATTTTAATCTCAGGCCAGATATTGGAGCACTTGCTCTGGAGCAGGGTAGGGGCCTCCACAGCCAGACCTATGGACAGCACCTCACTAGTAGGTGCTGGAACTGTGCTTTTCCCCATTACAGGCCTGGAGCAGCAGGAGAACTGCTACAGCTGCAGTTTCTCCTGAACAATGAGACTTGCAGCCCACAGCCAGCTTGGCAACCTGGAATCACTTTGCGTGTGTCATTGCTGGGTGCCCC
The DNA here is from genome assembly GCF_028885655.2 of Pongo abelii. Taxonomy (NCBI): domain Eukaryota; kingdom Metazoa; phylum Chordata; class Mammalia; order Primates; family Hominidae; genus Pongo; species Pongo abelii. Next base: position 72,059,174 of record NC_071985.2, on the reverse strand, counting down.
AGCCTGCTCCCCTGAGATCACAGTGAAGCGGAGCCCTCTCCACTCCACCCCCAGGCAGAACTCCAGGAATTCAGAGTACACGCTTGCCTAGACCAGCAGCCTGAGCCACCTAGACCTCCCTGAGCATAGATCATGGTGCAGTAGGGCCCTCTCCATTCCACACCAGGCAGATGTCCAGGCATCCAGAGCACTCCCTCTCCTGGATGAGCAGCCTGAGCTTCCCCACTCTTCCTGTGCAGAGATCTTGTTGCAGGGGAGCCCTTTCCACTTCACGCCCAGGCAGATCTCCTGGAACTTGGAGCACTGGCTCACCTGATTCAGCAGCCTGAGCCACCCCACCCTTCCCAGGCATAGATTGTGGTTCAGTGGGGCCCTCTCTGCTCCATGCCCAGGCAGATCTCCAGGCATGTAAAGCACCTGCTCATATAGATTGGCAGCCTGAACCACGCCCCTCTTCCTGTGCAGATTGTGTTTCACCAGGGCCTTCTCTGCTTATGCCCAGGCAGATCTTCTGACATCTGAAGCACCCACTCTTCTGCAACAGGAGTTTAGAAATTGTGCACCTAAAGATTCAATGCTACTCCTACTAATGTCATAAACTACTGTCATTTTTCAAAGAATTAGAAAAAAACTATTCTAAAATGCATATTGAACCAATATGAGTTGGTTCAATACAGAGCCTGAATAGCCAAAGCAATCCTAAGCAAAAAGAAAAAAGCCAGAGGCAGTACATTACCCAACTGCAAACTATACTACAAGGCTACAGTAACCTAAACAGCATGGTTCTGGTACAGAAACAGACACATACACCAACAGAACAGAATAGAGAACCCAGGAATAAAGCTGTATACTCACAGCCATCTAATTTAAAGTCAACAAAAATAAGCAATGGGGAAAGACTCCTTAGTCAATAAATGGTGCTGGGATAGCTGGCTAGCCGTATGCCAAAGAATGAAACTGGACCCCAACTTTTCACCATATACAAAAATTCACTCATGATGGATTAAAGATTTAAAAGTAAGACCTCAAACCATAAGAATCTTAGAAGAAAACCTAGGAAATACCATTCTGGACATCAGCCTTGGGAAAGAATTTATGATTAAGTCCTCAAAAGCAATGGCAACAAAAACAAAAATTGTAAGTGGGACCTAAATAACTAAACAGCTTCTGCACAGCAAAAGAAAACATCAACAGAGAGAACAGGCAACCTACAAGATGAAAGAAAACATTCACAAACTATGCAGCAGACCAGGGTCTAATATCCAGAATCTATACGGAATTTAAACAATTCAACAAGCATAAACAAAATAACCCCACTAAAAAGTGAGCAAATTCATGACCAACCTGGCCAGCATGGTGAAACCCCATCTCTACTAAAAATACAAAAATTAGCCAGGCATGGTTACCCTGTAATCCCAGCTACTTGGGAGGCTGAGGCAGGAGAATTGCTGGAATCTAGGAGGCGAAGGTTGCAGTGAGCTGATGTCGCACCACTGCACTCCAGCCTGGGCAACAGAGTGAGACTCTGTCTCAGAAAAATAAGTGGGCAAAAGACATGAACAGACACTTCTCAAAAGAAGACATACAAGTAGCCAACAAACATTTAAAAATGCTCAACATCGCTAATCATCAGAGAAATGCAAATCAAGACCACAATGAGACAACATCTCACACCAATTAGAATGGCTGTTACCAAAAAGTCAAAAAACAGACGCTGGCAAGGCTGTGGAGAAAAGGGAATGCTTATACACTGTTGGGAATGTAAATTAGTTCAGCCACTGTGGAAAGCAGTTTGGAGATTTCTCAAATAACTTAAAATGGAACTACCATTTGACCCAGCACTCCCATTGCTAGTTATATATTTAAAAGAAAATAAATATCTCTACCCAAAAGACACTTGCACTCATATGTTCATCGTGGCACTACTCACTATAGCAAAGACATGGAATCAACCTAGGTGCCCATCAGTTATGGACTGGATAAAGAAAATGTGGTACATATGCACCATGGAATACTACAAAGCCATAAAAAAGAATAAAATCACATCATTTGCAGCAATATGGCTACTGGAGGCCATTATCCTAAGGAAATTAATGCAAAAACAGAAAAACAAATACCACATTTTCACTTATAAGTGGGAGCTAAACATTGGGTACTCATGGACATAAAGATGGCAACAATAGACATTGGGGACTACTTGAAGGGGGAGGGAGAGAAGGGACAAGGGTTAAAAAACTACCTATTGGGCACTATGCTCACTATCTGGGTGGTAGAATCACTCATATCCTAAACCTCAGCATCACACAATACACCCATTTAACAAACCTACACATGTGCCCCTGGAATCTAAAATAAAAATTGAAATTTTTTTTTAAAAAAAGAAAATATCAGACAAACCCAAATTGAGAGACGTTCTACAAAATGCTTGACCAGTACTCCTCAAACTGAGACCATCATAAAAACTAAGGAAAAAGAGAGTAACTTTCACAGATCAAAAGACTAAAGAGATACAGCAACCAAATGCAATGTAGCATCCTGGATTGGATCTTGGAAGAGTAAAAGGATATCAATGCGAAAACTGGTAAAATCTGAATAATCTGTGGTTTAGTTAATAGTATTATACCAATGTTAATTGGTAAGTTTTTAAAAATGTGCCAAGTTAGGTAAGACATTAACATTAAGGGAACCTTGGTGAAGAGAAAACTCTCTGTAGTATCTTTATAACTTTTCTGTAAATCTAAAATTATTCCAAAATAAAACATTTGCCATATATAAAAGAATTTCTCTTCAACAAAAAGATACAAGAAGAAACTTGCACCAACTAAAGTTGACAAAAATAAATGTCTGAAATATACATGGAATTCCAATAAATTAATGAGAAAGACAAGAAAACCAATTGTAAAATGGACAAGGCAGTGAATAGACAATTCCCAGGAGAGAAATACAAAAGACTAATAAATATATGAAGAGATGTTCTACCTCACAAATAACAAGAAATGTGCTAAATAAAATCAAGAAGTATATTTCCATGACTCAGTTTGAGGAAAAAAAGTTATGATGAAATAGAAAACCTAGTTCATTCCTGATAGGAGAGGAAAGTGGAACAGGCACTCTGGAGAGTACCTTGGCAGTACTACCCATTAAGCATGGGACTACCCCCCAACCTGTAAGCCTACTCTAGAGCTAACACCCCAGAAACACTCACCCATGATGGTATAGGGGCATGGAAAAGAATGGTCCTCACAGTGTTGTTTGTAGCAGCAAAGTCTTGAGCCAACAATGGTGCCTGTAACTGGGGTTGTAAGAATCACATAGTGGATACACTCTGGACAGGATACAACAGAAGAATTAGCCAGATGCACATTCACCACATGGATAAATCCTGGAAAATTATGCCAAATGGAAACAGTAAAAAGCAAATATATACACATATATATATATATATATATATATATATTTACTGAAATACCATTTATATAAATTTAAATGTCATACATTTTAATGGCATATTCTCAACACATTAGTATGCATGTTTATAATATATCAAGGGAGAGAATAGGCATTGGGATTGGGGCATGAAAAGGGAAAATATGAAAATGAACCAACACATGGGCAAGACCATGAGAAGGTAGATGCCATGAGCTCCTTAGGATGATGACTTCAATTTGCACCTGAGATCCACACTAAAGAAAAAAGGGAGACAGTGGCTCTGGATGAAGGTCTGAGGAGATCACCTTTGAGTTAAGAGCATGAATTTTCATGTGGATAAATGAGGAACATCTATATTGTCTGCTCAGCAGCCCTTTTTCTTTATATACTGATTACAAAATAAGTCATCTCTTAATGGCCAGTAAGTCATGTTCACACAAGCAAAGCAATGCTGTACTGAGTTTCATTATAATAAGATATACCTACAGTCCAGCCTGACACTCAAGAGTAATTCCTTCCAAGACCTTTATGAATCCCTCCAATTCACAAATTACCACTATGGCACATAATTTCCCCCATAATATGCATATACAATGAGTGAAAACAACATTTTTTCTTTGGGTGCCTGGGGGCAAGATGCCTGACTCATTTACTAGCTGTGCAACCCACCACCACACTCCAGCATCCCAGCCGGCAAGTGAAATTCTAATTCATGCTTCAGCAAAAATACAAATTATAATATATTTTAAACATGGAGGGTCATTTGCAAATAATGAGAAATGCAAATTCTAAATCAATGAAAGTCCAGGGAGTACTGTACCGTGATGACCACTCCGCTGCCCTGGAAGAGTGACTGCAGCTTTTTTAGGTGTTTAATGTAATCTCTGAAATAACGGAGGCCATGAGCAAACCCCACTCATTTTGATTGACAATTTGGCCTGTGGCTCAGACCACTGACTCTAAGCAAATCATAGAAGATTAAAATTCTAAAAGAAGATGTTGATTTCAAAGCTTTTAATGATTCAAATTTTCAATCAGCAGTTTTTAGTTTTCTTTTTTCCAGCTCATTACCCACAGACTCTGTGGATCAACCAACGTGTGCAGCCCATCTCCTCCCAATTCCTCGAGTAATACAATCCTGTCCATCATTTAACCTAGCCCTGGAAAACAAAGCCAAAATATACATGTTCATTTCACCTTCATTTACCTTGTCAGGATTCCAAAAGCTCAGGAAACAATATAAAAAAAAAATCCCAGCATATCAGAAAGCTTCTAAAATGAAGCTGATCAAGCCGATGATTTCTTCACACAACTGAACTGATGGGACATTGAATGCAGGCTGGCAGCTCTGGCTGTGACAAAAAAGAGAGGCATGTGAAAACAGAGGAGGAAGAGGAGAGTCTTCAGCCTCAAATCAGTTGTGTCCATCTCCTCGGAGTGTGGAGATGAAAATAACGTGGCTTTGAAACATATGCCTGCTATTCAGAAAAGCAGCCGACAGTTACAAGTATGAAGTGGGATACGGGAATAGGTTCCTACTGTATAAAATTGCATGTTATTGAATTGATTGAGTTGTCATTCAGAAAAGGTGATTTTCAAAATGAAGCTGGTGGGGAAATAAATAAAGTAGAAATTCAGATCAAATTCATTCAAATATTGCCACTGATACCTGTGAAACTAAAGGATTGCAGCTTGGGAAGGTAATGTCATTAAACAATGACACTGAAGGTCATTCCTTGTTACCCTTTTCTATAAATGATCCCACCTCTTCTTTGGCTCATTGACTGTCACTCAGCAGAGTCACTCGCTCACTGACTCACCTGGAGCCAGGGCCAGTCAGGCCTTGGTAATATTCAGGAATCCCCATGTTGTCTTAAAAGTCTCCTAAAACCCATTTCCCATGTTCTGTTCCCAACTGTGACCCACCCTTACCTCCGATGTCTCCCCTAAGCTATCACTTACTGTGTGTTGACCAGCTGGGGGACGCGTAGAGAACAAAAGCCCAACTTTAAGGCCTCCTGTGAGATAGACCACAGTAACACAAAGTAGAACTTCTATAGGTGTGTGGCAAACTAGTTCCATTAGGGTGAACTTGAGAGCCAAGGGGGGTCAATCCTGGATTGTGTCTTATATATATTAGATGCTCAATAAAAATGCATATAATGATAGAAATAAAAATGAACAATGGCAGTTCCCTGAAATAGCAAGAGACCAAGGGAAAAGAACAGCAATCAGCATTCAGTTCTGGCAGGTCTGTCCACAGGAACAAAACCCCAGCTGGGGAAGGGAGCATGGGGAACAGAGCTCAGCTTCCTGGAGGACAGGGCTGGCAAGGAAGTAGCAGGTTTCCAGGACTTCAGCCAAGGAGGCTGGGGATCGGAATGGGGTTTCAATCCCAACAGGGAATGCGAGTGTCGAATGGGGTCAACTCAGCAAGCTTAAAGGAAACACGTGCAGGCTCATCAGAACACCATGGCCCTGGGCAGGATCAACCAGGAGTGAGCAGGGAGCACTGCAGAGAAGGGGCCCTCCGGACTTGCCCCAACTGGGGAGTGCTGGCACCCCTCTCCAGTTCGCGTCTACTGCCTTTCAAAACTGGCTCCTGTATGGCAGTTAATGCAAGCCCCCACCCTCGTGGAAAGATCACTGACAAGGCGGCCTCATCAGAAGCACCAGACTCCAGTCCCAGCCCTGCCATGCCCAGAATGTGCCCTCAGGCAAGGCATTTAAATCCTTCAAGTCACAGATCCCTCCTCATAATTGGGAGCAATGGTTGAATTTATTGGAGCATTTGAGGATAAAGAAGAGTACACATACGGAAGTGCTCTGTAAAGAATGTAGCCTTATAAATGTTGGCTATTTGTGCATTAAGCACTATTCCATGTTGAATCCAATGTTGAAATTGTCAAATTGAATTTTCTGGAATCATAGAAATAAAGCTTTAGTTTCTCATTCAAGAAACTTTAAGCATCAGGCAGGCAAACTGAGTTTTGCAAGGAGCATGAGAAGCTTTCCCTGGGCCCCTGAAAGCACGCTGCAGTTGGCATCTAACCGATGCATCGCCATTTAGTTGAGCTCTGCTTGCAGCTGGGATCGGCAGCCTCCGTATGAAGCACATCTAAGTATCTATTGCAGGGCATGTAAATAAAACCTTCACAAAGGTAAACTGTTGTTCGGTTTTACAGCCTATTCACACATAACTTTTATGCTCCATTATGATATACAGCTTCTATATGTTTGGAAGTCCTAGAACATCATTCTGTGCGGTGTCCTTTAAGTGACTGGTTGATAAACGGTTATTTACTCACCAGCTTTCACGGCCCATGAAAGCCTTTAAACTGGAACGCTGTCCCTAACTACCCATTAGTGATCATGGTAATTCTTCCTGATGGGATGTGAGCCAGTTATCTTGACAGGCTTAGTGACATGGGGAGGCAGGTTGGGCAGGATAAGAAGGAGCTCATGCCCAATCCAGGGTGTTCTACTGCATTGTCTGAATCAAAGGCCATGCCTACCACTGGGACATAACATGGCATGCACTTGGCCAGGCGCGGTGGCTCATGCCTGTAATCCCAGCACTTTGGGAGGCCAAGGTGGGTGGATCATGAGGTCAGGAGATCGAGACCATCCTGGCTAACACAGTGAAACCTCGTCTCTACTAAAAATACAAAAAATTAGCCAGGCGTGGTGGCGGGCGCCTGTAGTCTCAACTACTTGGGAGGCTGAGGCAGGAGAATAGCGTGAACCTGGGAGGCAGAACTTGCAGTGAGCCAAGATCGCGCCACTGCACTCCAGCCTGGTGACAGAGCGAGACTCCATCTAAAAAAAAAAAAAACATAACATGCACTCTCAGCACATAGTGATGACTGAGCCTCCAACACCTGCCTTCTGCTGGTTTCACACCAACATGACTGTGTTTACCTGCATGACACAGTTTTATGGCACAGATAAGGGAGTCAAGTATGGCTGTTCCATTTCCTGGTGGCACCTGTAAACTCTTCTGTGATGTAAGGCAAATCACTTTTCCACTCTGGGAAGGAGAAGCAGTCCACAGCTTGATAACAGAATGGGTTCATATTTTGCTTGTAACATTGTTGGTTGGCATTCACGAAGTATTTTTAATAGAAATTATAAATAGTAGTCTGAAAATGTTTAATGGTTATTATAATAACAATAGTATTAAGTATTAATAGTATCAAGTATTGAGTGCTTATTACTTGCCAGAAACAGTACTAAGCATTTTATAGGTAATTTTCATGATATTTATGGTAAGCCCATGAGATGGGGTTTGTCTTTTCCATTTCACAGATGAGAATACTGAGGCTCAGAGAGGGTAATTTGCCCAAGGTTACAAAGCACCAAAGCCGAGGCTCGAAGCCTGTGCTCTTGACCACTCCTCCATTGTCAGCAGTGACCCTTGTGTCCTTTATACTTTCTATATTTCCCAAATTTGAAAATGGATTGTTTTAATTGTACAATCAGGAGGACGTTTTTGGTTAGCTTTCTAAGTTAACCACCAAAAATTGTTAGCTATACACAGCTGATGTATGAGAATATGAGTCTGATCAGGGCACCAGGTGAAAGACGAGAAAGAACATGGAAAATGAGGAACCAGGAATAGTGGAAGAAGTCAGAGATGGAGGAGCAAGAGGGAAAGCAAGCACAAATGGAAAAAAAGACATCTTCATGAAAGAGAATATGAAAAGGAACAGCGGAAGGAGGTTGGGGTAAGATGGTGAAAGGCTTTGAATGTCAAAGAACTTTGAACTCTATTCCATCTCCGAAACCAGTGCCACTTTTTACCTTATGTAGATTTCATAACACGAAGATGTAATGAATGTAAAACAGCTGTCAACTGGAAAAAGGAGGAAGTAAGTGTTGGCACCTACAAAGCTACAAAGACCAATTTTTTTTAAACACGAGATTACTTAAGTGTCATATTTACAGTCAGAATCACCTTATTCTTTGAAGTAATGAAACAAGATGATTTTCACATTTTCAAAGTACTAATGAAAACCCAGCACACTTAATTATTGCAAATGCTTAGATGCATGTGATCAGGGGTCATGCCTTCTAGTGTATTTTTTAATAACAAATGCTGTTATATACCATCCTCAACAGCATCTGACACTGTCTCTACACTCAGCAGGTACTCCATAAACATCAGTGGCTAGAGTTTCCAGGCACAACTCCAGCCTCATCAGGTCACTGGAATATTAAGCAGAGAAACTGAGGCAGAAGCCCAATTGTGAACCAACCCAGTGGCTGTAATCCCAGCACTTTGGGAGGCTGAGGTGGGTGGATCACAAGGTCAAGAGATCGAGACCATCCTGGCTAACATGGTGAAACCCCGTCTCTACTAAAAATACAAAAAATTAGCCAGGTGTGGTGGCGGGTGCCTGTAGTCCCAGCTACTTGGGAGGCTGAGGCAGGAGAATGGTGTGAACCCAGGAGGCGGAGCTTGCTGTGAGCCGAGATCGTGTCACTGCATTCAAGCCTGGGCGACAGAGCGAGACTCTATCTCAAAACAAAACAAAACAAAAAAACAGAAGACTACCTCTTGGAGCTTCCTCAGGTATTCAGGACTCAGCCCATCATAAGACTTCCCCTGGCACAGCAGAGCTGTGCACTCATTGAGCACCCTGGGTGCCAGGCACTGTGTTGATGCTGCAGAAACAGAGACAAAGAAGGCAGACTCCTGTCCTCGAGGACTCGCAGGGACTGGTGGGACAGAGTTTGTAGATGGAAGGTGTCCATGGGTCCTGCACTGAAGGCTAATTGAGTAGAGGTGAGATGACGGGTACAAGGATCAGGGCAGGGACCCTCTTAGTGAGGATGCACATGGTCTACACTATCCCTTTGCAACTGTGCAAGAAGGGAGCCTGCTTTCCTGCACAAAATGGGAGAGAAGAGAGAATATTTGCTTTAGCTTCGATTTGTTTTGACCATTGAGCCCAGCAGACACTTAATTACTTTTCCACTTTATGTGGAAAGTGGTCACTTTCCAGCCCAGAAGGGCCGGCCCTAGCTCTTGGACTTCAGCCCCATTCCTGCTGCAGCCCTCTTGGACATGTTTCAGCTCCTCAAAGGTGCCATATTCTCTCCACTTTGGACTTTTGCACTGTGTCTTCCTTCTCATGGGCATATTCTTCTCCCCTCACTCCCCTCTCCCCCTTCACCTGGATAACTCCATTCGGCATTTCAGTGTCAGCTTAAGCATCACATCTGAAAAGAAGCCTCTCTCTCCCAGACCAGGTTGAATACCTTGCTATCTGCCCCTTAGCACACTGTTGTTCCTTTTTCATAACACTTATCACACTTGTAATTATGTGTTTATTGTCTCCTGCCCCTCTAGACCATGACCTTTATAAAGGCAGGGCTATATCTGCCTTGTGGCCCATCATATTCTTAGCATCAAGAGCAGGACTAGGCACAGAACAGATATTCAATAGGTCCTTGTTGAATGAGTGAGTGAGTTACAAGGCATATCTCCATGGAAGAACAACTTTCTGGCAATTGGTATAAGTCCCTTGTGAATTCCTAGAGGATGGGACCAAGCCTGACTCATCTTTGTAACTGTGGTGCCTTGTATTGTGCTGAAACGCTGTAGTCAGTGAACTCAAAGATGGGGTGCAGAGGAAGGGAGAGTGTGAGGTGGGATTTCCCAACACCAGGCCCTCCCCACTATCCAACCCCAGAAGACCAGATAAATTTCACCTACTGAAGGACATCTTTCCTCTCCAATGCAGCCCCAAACTTCCTCTTCTCGACTCCTACAGGCCTTAATGTGTGTGCTTTTCAGTTAGCCCTTGTCACACCCGGTCTTTTCATGTCCCTCATGAGTTCCTTGAAAACAGAAACTGCAGCCCCTTTTCTTTATTCTCTTGGCTCCTAATTCCTTGTACAGAGCCAGTGCTCAATCTATGTTGATTGAGGGCTGACAAGAAATTGAATTTGTTTCCAAAAAGATTGTATAAGCTCCTTCCCTGGTGGACTTTGAAATATAGGGTAGATTTCCAAGTGTGCGGAAAGCAGAGTAAGAACCTTTCTGGAAACAAAAAGGTAAATCACGTAAGTCCCTGTCCAAGCCTTTGACTATATGAAAACAAGTGCCTTACTGACACTGTAAAAATGAGAAAACCTCTTTTCGGCTTCCTTCATTTTAGACAAAGCCTGGCTTTGTCACATATGCTCCGGTTGCAGAGGGCTCTGGCATAATAGGCAGCCTTCTCCACTCTGACTTAAAGTAAACACAGACAGGCTCTCATCCCACAGAGGACAGAATGAGCAGCTTACTCCAGAAAGCTGAGGACAGATTGCCAGCATCAGCACAGAAAGGATCAGCTGCACCACAGAGACGACCCTATTACTTCATGCACAGAGCTGGGCTTCCATCAAGGTCCTTCCATGAGGCCCTTGTCTCCACACTTACTGGCGCATTGCCCTGGCCCACAGATAATGTACAAAATCTTGCCTTGCCTTTGCATAGCGTTTCGCCTTGCAGGATCTCTGCTAAGCCTCTCGCCACCTTCCCTCATGGGCAGACAGAGGAAAGGCCCCCTTACAGGGATCCCTGGGTGTGTCACTAATCCATCCGCCTGCTTCTATGTCACATTTAATTACTCACTCCATACAGAATTAATCTGTACCGAGACTCCAGACTAATGAGATGCTGCGAAGCCTTCAAATTGGGGATTACAAACTGCAGCATGTTGTACCAAGGTCGGTCTGAATTGTTCTAAAGCTCTGATTACTACGTGATCACCTTCTTTTTAACCTGAAACCCTTTAATTTTCATTTTTCAATAGCAAAAAATTTTAGAGCTCTTTGGAGGAGGCAAAGGGTGCTGCTTGGTTGTTTGTTTTAACTACATGAAAGCTTTAGTGATCAATATCTAAATCCTCAGCACTGCACTGAAGCCAACTCCCTCTCAGTAATCTTCCCAATGGGGTATTTGACCTTTGCCTCAAGAGAATAAGAAACTACATAGATCCTCTTGGTGGCATTATGCGGGGAAATAATGCAAAGGTTAAATAGATATTGTCTTAAATGTATCTGTACTCTTATCTAGTTTAATAATCAGAGAGTCCCCATGCAATCCTTTTATCCCAATTCCTTATCATGTGGGTCTCTCAAAGGTAAAGACTTTGTATCCCACCATATTTGCTGTGCTCAGGAAATATGGGGGGCACAGAGAGCTTTCTGGACATTAACTATACACTCCACACTCCTGTAGTGTCTAATACACTAGCTGCTAGCCACATGTGGCAATTGAACAGTTGAAATATGGCTAGCCTGAATGAAGATACACTATAAGTGTAAAATAACCACCAGACTTTAAATTTTTCATGTAAAAAACAGATTTTCAATTTTTTTCTATTTGATTACATATTGAAATGATGTTTTGGACGTATTGGGTTAAATCAGAGTTTCTCAACCTCAGCACTGTTGATTGACATCTGGGCCAGATATTACTTTGTTGTGGAAGGCTGTCCCCCAATGCATTGTAGGATGTTGACCAGCATCTCATCCACTAAATGCCACTGACACCCTCCTAGTTGTGACAATCAGAAATTGCCCAGTGACATTGCCAAGTGACATTTTTAGATATCAGCAAATGACTCCTGGGGAGCAATGTCTCCCCTGGTTGAGAACCACCAGGACAAAAATATATACTATTAAAATTAACATTACTATTTCATTTTACTTTTTTAAGGTAGTTACTGAAGAACCTAAAATTACACATGTGGCTTGCCTTTGTGGCTTGTATTGTCTTTCTATCGGACAGTGCTACCCTAACCTGTGAGCATCTTGGGATCGAGGTTCATGCCTTTTCATTGCTGTATCACCAATATTGAGAACAGAGCACCTGGAGACCTTGTACTGGGGACAGAGTCAGTGAGTAATGCTTACAAGTGGGGTTGGTAGGCACTGGCCCATTGAAGATACTCAGGAGCATAGGAACATAGGACAAATGCTAGAAAGTCACAGATCAGGCCCACAGGTGACAGAGGAACACACTTACAATAAGTCACAGAGTTTCAGTAAAAGTAAATTCTTAGTAATTGTTATGAAATCACAGGCTGTCCCTAATAGCACATATACCACTGGATAGAGACAACCTCAGGACCCCATGTTGTCTTTTAACTGAGAAAAGCTTTACTGGAGTCAAAACCAGTTTTTTCTTTAATGTATCATTTGAGGGCATCACATCTCCATCAGCACACAGGTCCCCAGGTCCCTTTGCCACTACTTTTTCTACGTTTCAGTCTGTTCTTTCCTCTTTTGGGTTTACCTTCCCACCCATCACGTCCCACTCAGACCATAAAATCCTCAAAAGTTTGCTGTTCTTAAATCACCCAACGTACCTTTCCATTCACCCAGGTACTTCCAGCCTCTTCCACAGTGGTCACGTCTCCCAGGTCGTGAACTCTTTACTCACACCCCAACCCTCCACCTCCAGCTCTTTCTAAAATTGGTCCCTTCCTGGTTCTTCTCCTGATAGACCTTAACTTAAGTGCATAGTTTACAGCTAAGGACAGTCTCTAGGACCAGGTATCTCTCATTTACTCTATAAGGCTCAGGGCTCCTGTCACATAACCTACCTCCATGTCCCCGTGAAGGAAAAAGAATTTTTGCCATGTCATTTTATCTGTTAGGTTCCCTTTGACTGAAAGTAACAGAGAGCTGCAACTCCAAATAGCTTATAAATAAGAGGTGGCTAGCACCACGGTTAACTTGGCAACTCAGTGAAATAATCAAGGACCTAAATGCTTTTTATCCTTTTTGTCTGATCATTCTTAATGCATCCACTTTGCCCTTAGGATTGTTCCCTTCATAGTCCCAAAATATCTGCAGCAGTTCCAGGGGGCCCATTAAGAGATAATGTCAAGAAGCTGAAAGTGAACTCTCTTCTCCCTGGGTCTCTGTGGAAGAGTGGGACAACATTTCTTATAAGCCCTCAGCATATTGATCACATCTCATGGGCCAGAACTACATCAGGTATCTATATCTAAACAATAACTGGCAATACAAATGGGACCACTATGATTAGCTTAGACCAGTGATGCTCAAAGCATGGTCCTCAGACCAGCAGTATCAGCATCACCTAGGAAGTTAGAAATGCAAATTCTCTGACTCCATCTCGATCTACTAACTCAGACATTACTGGTGGGTCCCAGTAATTATTGGTTGATTCCAAGGTGATTGATTCCAAGGCATATTAAAGTTGGGGAACCACTGGGTTAAACCAATCAAGACCTGCTTCTGGGTGAAAGCCTGACTCCCTTGAAACATGTAGTCATGACAAAGGAGGGTGGATGAACAACACCAGGGTTCTTTTATGAAGGAGAAAGGAGTGATGGAAAAATAGGTGTTGAATAGATAGCCAACATTATCTGTTAGAATCACTATGTAATTTTTCCCTTTTTTAAGACCCAGCCTTCTGGTATTACAAGCTTTTTTTGAACATATTCAGTAACCAATAACTGGCAAGGATATTTTCAAAGAACATTTTTGATATGCTTAGAAAAAGTTTCTATTTCTATACAACATCCAACAAAAACAACAACTCTTCAGCAATGCACACACCGTCTTTAAAAGTTATCCTCAGGACAATTCTGTACAGTAGAAAGAATAGTTATTATTTTTATTTTCATTTTAGTGGTGGGAACACTGAAGCTCAGAAAGGGCGGAATCACACAGCTCAAGGCCAGGATTCACTTCACAGGTCTTCCAGCTGCAGATCTTCTGGAACATCCTCCAACAGAACTCTGTGGGGGGTGACCTCCTGCAAAAAAAGTCTTATATGGAGAAAGCTATGAATGTTTCAATGACTTTCATCTGCATGGCCTTCTCTAATGCAAGACATTGGAATTCCAACTACAAGAAAATCTGACAGCTAGAACAAATGGCACAGATTTCCCCACCACTGTTAATTGTACAACAGAGGGATTTTGCATGCTGCTGCCCAAGAAAATAAAAAAAGCATTTTTATTCCCCACTATAGCTTTAATGAATTAACTAAAGTTGAGCAAAAGAGATGCTACCTTGATCACATTGAAATTACCCAAGATGTTTTTCTCTAGAAAATCCAAAAGATTTTTAATTCTACTTTTGTGAGCTAGAGATACAGATGTTTTTAAAATTCTAAATAGGAAAAAAAAAGAAAAGTGGAAAAAGCAGGTACATTACACAATGAAATAAACGTCAACAATGACTTTTCAGCCAGAGGACCCAGGCTGTTGTGTTCTTAAAGAGCCATCAAACCAGGAGCTCAACCCTCAAAGATGCCCTGGGAATCCTGGAACACCAGAACCCAAGAGACAGGGCCGACACGTTTCTCAACCTCAGAGGCTCCAATCCCCTTGTATTCTATCCATTCTGCAGGCCTGCCAGGAATGCCCTTCAGATCCTGGGAGCACTTTTTACTACAGCAGTACTGCCTAAGATGGAAATTCTATAAGCCTCCCAACCTCTATCCGAGCCTGGGTCCACCCTGTGAGATTTTGGGGCCCAGGAGACAGAGGATGTCATATGACGGGAGATTTTCAGGAGAAAACAATTTTCAACGAGACGAATGTCAGCAGACTTCAATGGAAATCCTGAATAAAGGACAAGGGCAACATTATCCTAATGTCCTTGCCCTAGGGCTTTCCAAGATAATCATTTCCAGATTCTCTACTCCTGGTCCTGCTGCTGATTTGCTACTACTTTTCTTCCTTTTATGGACTCAGTTTACCCAAAATGCTGATCTCTGAGCCCTGAGGTTGTATGATTCTGTGCTGGACCAGCTCTCCAGGTATAGGTTCCAGCATCTCTCCAACATGCTTAGCCTAGATCTAATGCTGATCACCAAGATGCTGTCACCAAGGATCACTTTCTTTTTGATAAAGAGATGTCTCTACTCCAGTTCCACAGGATCCTGGCACATCTGCCAGGTCCTGTCCCTGACCAAAGTCATACATCTTCCTGCGAGAACCCAGGTGGAAGAGAGCACATTCCCATCTCAGCCCTGCAGGAGCACGGGAGTTCAAAGCCTGGGGAAGAGCTCTGCCTAAGCTAGGTTCATGAATGCTTTATTATTGTTCTGCTGAACAGTTACCCCCATGCCAGGCAAGTCAGAACAAGACTTCTAAGCTATGGTGATAGATGTTTGCAGGGAACCCGTGGGAGTTATTAATATTCATGTTCCCGTCACACTTTTGCAAGTAATGGAAGCTTGTTTTCTGTAACACATCATTAGGTGAGGAAGACAAGTGACCTCCTAGAGTTTTGAAGCACAAAGTGTGGTCACCCAAGACTCAGAAGGGACTGAGGGAGGAGTAAACAAGGTGAGAGGGTTGAAAGTGTCATATTTTCTCCTTTTGGAGGCTCACAAGAGATCCTTTCAACCCCTACAAAGTGGGAAGTTGTGGAGCCTGGGAGCTGTTCACTGTCTCTCCCCTCTCACTGAGGACAGCAGGACTCAAAATGGGATGTCTGAGACCACAGGTTTGAGACAGGGGAGTGGGGAATTTGGATGCCTGAGTTGAGCCATCTTGCCTGCTATAGAACACTGGAGGGACCTGCAGACCCAGGACCAAAATGTCAAGTAGTCATTTGAGCCAGAGCAAGAGCTCACCCACTGCCACTTTGAGCTCAGGGTAGACCAGATCCAGAGCAGCAAAGGATTGGAGGGAGGGAGGGTAAACATGTACAGCAGCTAAAAGAGCCAGTCAATGGCGTGTGGGCAGGACAGCAATGATTTCAAACAGGCCTATTGAAGCTGCCACTTCCCCTCCCCGCTCTAAGGAATAAAGTGCCCAGCCAAAACAGAAGCTGCTTTCACACACCCCAACACTGCTGACACTGTATTGCGTCTAGGTGTGTAGCCTCTCTGCCTCTGTGCGTGTTTCCTCATCCACAAAATGGGCATAAGAGTAACATCTCATTTTGTTGTGAAAGAGTTAATATACATAAACGTGCTTGGAACAGCACCTAACATGCAGTACACCCCATTAAATGTAAGCTATCGTTACAACTACTATGAGTATTACGTGTGTCTATTTTCCTCCATAGACTGAGTTCTCTAGAAGCAGGAACTGTGTCTTATTATATTTGGTACCCCAAAGCCCAGCACTGTGCCAGACACAATTTGGCTGCATAATAAATACCTAATAAATCAAAAACTCGATGAATAAGGATACATTCTCTACTCCTACCATCCTCAGGCTACACAGAGTCATTGCTTCCTAACAGCATCAGGTCATTAATTCCTTCGACAAATATTTTTTGATCTCCTGCTCTGGGCCAGGTACTGTGTTGAGTGCTCAAGGAGCGGGGGAGGCTCAGTTATAAATAGAGTGGTGAGGGACAACGTGCCTAAAAAGGTGATATTTGCAGGAAGCCCAAAGAAGTGACAAAGCCAGCCACATGGCTGTAGGGAGAAGAGCCTTCCAGTTAGAGGAAAGAGAAAGTGCCAGATTCAGCTTGTTTTTACTATAGTGCCTCAGGGGCATCTGTCACAGCCATACTAAAATGGAGAGTGTTTCCTTCAGCACCTGGGTGGTAGAAGTCACTGAGGGTGCATTCTTCCACAGAATCAAAGCAGTCAAAGAGCACCAGCCCTTCATTAACTAAGCTGTGTCTATAGGATGAAACTGGGTTTCTCAGCCTGATGAGGAAGAACACTTATGAAAATTCCAGATCTGTTTCTGTCTATGTATCACAAACTTCTTTTTTCCCTGGGCATATCAATTAAATGAGATATCTGGAAAATGCCTAGCCTATTACCTGGCACATCATAACTGTTTTTAATGGTTATTACTGTGATTTCAGTCTTCTCCCTTCACTTTCCCCAACCTCCACCCTTCCAAAATGCTACAGAGGAGGAAAAATACTGGAGGGGCTTTTATGCTGTGTCACTATTTGGGGAGCATGGGTGGAGATGTGGAGGAAAGGGACAACTGGCTGTTAAGGTGTGTGTTCTGCACCAGACTGTGAGCAGCTTGAGAGTCACAATCTCCAACTCTGTGACTATGCACACTGCCCAGCAGAGCACTTGGCACATAGTAGATATTCAGTAAATGGTTGATGAAGGAATAAATGAAAAATAAAGTACAGTACCATACACTGGAGCATGATGCTGTATTGTGCTCGCTTCCAGGAGCCCTGCCATGCCTCTCAGCCAGCAGGAGCTGGTGACACCCAGGGAGAGAGGCTTGACCCAGACCTTACATCTCAGGAGCTTAACTCTCCTACTGTTTCTTGAGCACACGCCCTCAAATGCCACCTGGTGCTTTAGGTTGCCTGTGAGTGGCAGCCCACAAAGGGGCTTTGGGTGATTTTCCTGCAGTTTAGCTTTGTTGGCATTTAGATCAATCATCCCTTTCTGTAATATTAAACTTTAGCTCAGTGTTCTCAGAGAAGATATAAATTATTAAACAAAGGAAAGCAACTCTGGCTTCAGATCAGATGGTAATTAGCATCACCTAGCACTGAGACAAGTCCCTTCATGTGGTCCATGTGTCAGCATAAGGAGTTGAGGATTTGGCAACGATGCTCAAGTTCTGACTGATATTAATCTCAGTTGTGCCTGGACCCCAAAAGGACTAATTGAAACAATTCAGGCATTCACCATCACTGCAAGAGGGAGGGAAGGGAAAAGGAGAGGGGAGGGGAGGGGAGGGGGAGGACAGAAGAGGGAAAGAAAAAGTAAATTTTAGTATAAGAACAAAGAGAATTTACAATGACTGCCCATCTTCTATGTACCATGTATGGTACATATGATCCATGGTATTCTATGTACCATGTAGGGTACATGGTAACATATTTCATTTTAATTTATACGTCATGAAGTAGGTGCTATACCCTCTGTTTTGCAGATGATAAAATCACTGTTCAAAGAAGTTAAGTGACTACCCAAACACACGCAGCAAGCAGAGGAGCTGAAATTGGAACCCGGGTGATATAGTTTGGCTGTGTCCCCACCCAAATCCCCTGTTGAATTGTAACTCCCACAATTCCCACATGTTGTGGGAGAAACCTGGTGGGAGGTAATTTAATTATGGGGTTGGGTCTTTCCTGTGCTGTTCGCATGATAGTGAATAAGTTTCACAAGATCCAATGGTTTTAAAAAAAGTAGTTTCCCTGCACAAGCTCTCTCTCTCTTTGCCTGCCACCATCCATGTAAGATTTGACTTGCTCTGCCTTGCCTTCTACCATGATTGTGAGGCTTCCCCAGCCACGTGGAACTGTGTAAGTCCATTAAACCTCTTCTTCTTCCTAGTCTTGGGTATGTCTTTATCAACAGTGTGAAAACAGACTAATACACTGAGTCTGCCTCATACTAAGCTGCCTCTTCTCAGAAGATGGCACGGGACCCTGCTGGTGGCCACAGAGTCCATGCCAAAAGGCTCCATGGGCAATGAGCAACAGTGCCCTGGGAAAAGCTTAACTGTGGGCTATGCCCTTGGAATGAGTACACCAAGAGGGAGGAAGGAATCTTTACACATTTCAATGGCATCAAAATGTTCTTTACTGTGGAAAGAGGAACAAGGTCTTTCTTTATAGCAAATTGAGTGAAAGTCATGTAGTCCTAGAGCAGTTTCTCAACTTTTTCTTCACTATGGTCCCCCTAAAGCAGCCTTTTTAGATACTATTTTCCTAATCATGAAATTTTAATACCACATATATACTGTATATTATATATATATATGGATATATCTGTGGTTTATACATAAAAAGAATAAGATTTTTTGCTGCCCTTCCCTCCCTACACCCCAGAAAGCAGAACTTGGGTCCCACTGAGAACGCACGTCCTACAGCAAGTCAGGGTCAGTGGTTCTTTCAATCTTTCCACAGAATTTGTTGTGGGCTTCATAGGTGGGCTTCAGGCCAGAGCACCTTACAGTCATTTTCCCTCCTGAAAAGTGCTGGGATTTACTCTAAATTGGCTCATCAAAGAGAAGGGGAAGCTCAATTGAAGTCAAGAAACACAGGAAGCTAGGAGTGAGGTAGAGTACAAGTAGCCTTATTTGTGGCAGAGGGTCTGCAGGATGGGACTCCAGCTGAAGCTGGCTCAACCCATTCAAGTCCGGCAGGACCCCACCTCCACATTAGTGTCCATAATGCCCCTACCCTAAGGTACAGGACTCCCAGGAAGGCAGGACTCACATGCCCCTGCAAGAGCATGCTGAGGCATGGCCACACTCACGTCAAAAAACCCAGGGAATTAGGACAGGGAGGATCCTCAATTCTCCCTAACCAACCTTCCTATTTCACAAAGAGGAAAGTGGAGTACAGAGGGAAGTGACTCAGCCAACGTCAGAGTGGCCTTGTTAATGGCAAATGGACAAGAAGGCAGGTCCTGATACCCTTTCCAGGGTGTTCGGTCAAATCTAGCCCTGGCATATCTCAGCAAAAGATGCTGATCAAGATCCAGCCCAGTGCCCTGCTCAAAACAGGCTCTATAGTAGGTTAGAAACATGCAGAAATCTTCCCAACCACACGTGTGGCAATAACAAATGGCTTGCAGCAGTGGTGCCTGAGATGCCTGGGCCCAGGAAAAGTGAGGCAGAGAGACAACCTTGCAAATCAATACCAACATACTCGACTCCATTCAGGAAGCTTGCACTGGTGTTGCTCACAAAACAGCAAGAAGAAGCACCCACAGTAGTTGGAGGCATTATTTGGGGAACATTGATGTCTGAAGCAGCTCGTTTGCATTCTTAGAACCAGATAAACTGCAAGAAGACTTATCCTTCAAGCCACAACTGTAATACCACCTCTTCCAGGAAGCTCTCACCAACTCTTCCCTCCATTCAATCAGAAGTAAGCCCTCCTACCTCTCAAAATACTCAAGTTGTATCATTTTTGTGGCACTATACTGCCTTATATCATAATCACTATTGCATTCACTTTTGCTTATGGTGTGTCTCTCTTTCCAGATTATAATCTATATTTTAGATGTAGATATAGAGCTAGAGGCTGGGCACAGTGCCTCACGTCTGTAATCCCAACACTCAGTGAGGCCAAGGTGGTGGATTATTTGAGGTCAGGAGTTTGAGACCAGCCTGGCCAACATAGCGAAACCCCATCTTCACTAAAAACACAAAAATTAGCCGGGCATGGTGGCAGGTACCTGTAATCCCAGCTACTCGGGTGACTGAGGCACAAGAATCACTTGAACCTGGGAGGCGGAAGGTGCAGTGAGCCAAGATTGTACCACTGCACTCCAGCCTGGGCAATAGAGTGAGACTCCATCTCAAAAAAAAAAAAAAGAAGTAGAAGTAGAAGAAGAAGGAGGAGGAGGAGGAGGAGGAGGAAGAGAAACAAACAAAAAGATATAGATCTAGAGATGTATATATTTTACATTCCCTTTCAATGTCTAGAACTGGTCTTTGCCCCCAACATATACCTAGTATTTGTTGACTGAATACTCTTATGTAAAATCTATCAGGGGCAATAAAAGATTACAAATGATTCAACAAAATAGAATTCAAAGAAGAGAAGCCTTAAAGCATTGGTTTTTTTTCCTAATTCCAAAAGCAAATCCTCCTCTTGGAACTCAGAAAGTGACAAGAGTTGTTGACACAGGAATATGGGGGGAAGAGGGAGTTAAATCAATCAGGGGTCAAAACAAAAATCTTTATTTTCCCAAAAGTCCCTTGGCCTCTGCCAGATGCTTTTTAGGAGGAAGAGATTTCACTTCTCAGGGATGATCCCCATAGAAATGGGGGTGAAATTCAGTTGAAAAGGTAAATTAAAAAAAAGAGTTAAAAGAACACCATCAAAAGGCACATAGAACTCCCAAGTCAGAGTTCTAATTGGTCAGGCAAAATAGGATTGTGAATAGAGCAGAAGGCTGCACTGCAAAAGACCCTCAAACTGCCAACAGAAATCTGAAATCCTGAACAACGAACACCAGGCAGGTTTGGAAGAAAATGCTACTTCAAAGATTCCTAGTAAGACCTTTTTACCCATCTGGAGAGACCACACACACACACGCACACTCACGCTTATGCACATAACTGATGAGAATGTTCCCAGGCCTTGGTAACCTTCCAACAACCATTGTTGCCAACTGCTGTGCCCTTTGGTCCCAAACCACCTGCCTGGTGCAACACAAGCCAGAAATTCCAGCTGAGCATCCCAGGACCATCAAAGTTTACACTAGCCAGGTGACTTCCAAGCCTGAGGGAACAGCCAGCTCAAACATTTCATTTGGGATCACGCCAAAAAGCAGCTGCCTGAATAAGAGGACCATAACCAGCTCCACTAAGATTTCCCCTCTGGATAAGAAGGGTCATTGGTGCCGCCAGGATATGCGCCGTGAGGCAGGAAGAAATATTCAGGTAAAAGAAGCACAGAATGTGATAAAGTCTATGTATTTCTTTCCAGGGAATTTCAAACCTTCTTGGACACAAAGACCTAGACATGACCACTGACATAGCTTCTCTTTGCCCCTCTATAGCTATCCTAAATCATAAAATAGCTAGAACTTATCCAAGATCACATAGCTCCGGAACTCTCACTTTTAAGCATATACTATACCATGTCTAGTGTTAAGATCCCAGGGAAATCCTCGTAGTTTGTATCTCACATGCTCTCACTGACACAGAGTAACCCCTCAATCTCTCCATTGGGATATATGCATGTTCCTGAGTATTTATCCAATTCAGTAAATTAAATGAAGCCTATTCAGCACGTGCTAGGTGAAAATCAGGACTAGATGCAGGGCCAGCTCCATCTGGTGGCAGGAGTCAGGGCTCTCCTCATTGCAGCTCACCCCCAAGGAGAAGGTGCTTGGGGACCCACTGGCCATAATGCTGGGTGGGATGTTCTGTGCAATGAGCAAGAAGCTAAATCTTCTTGCATCCTTGATCTGCTCTCTGCCTGCCTTGTTTAGTCACTGCCTTCATTTCCAGATCATGTCCTCATATTTGGTTAGTGTGGTAAATTAAGCCTTCAGCTCCCTACCAACCCCCACATCCCGATGCCTCAGGGTTATAATTTAGGCCAGTTGTGCTCTAGTCTATACTTCCCTAGACCATCTCCCTATTAGATTCAGCTGTCCTCATCCTTCCTACCACCAGAGTGATCAAGACCTGAGGATGGGCCTCAGACAAAAAGACAAAGGAAGCCAGATTTTAGTCCAGTTCTTGAACTCCTCAGGATGCAAAGAGGATGCCATGACACACACATGGTGAAGCCAGCTCGCCCAGGCTATGAGTTCTATGTGGGGCTTTTAGCCAATACTCTGTAGTAATAAATAGCATGCAATTGTCTGACCTTGTCTTCATGCATTTTCACCTCAAAACCAGTAGTGGTGAACTGGGACTGAGTGAGGAGTCTGGTTTTCAGGATCTCACCCATGTCTATCTCCATGTTAAAGATACAAAGATCAATGACCCATGGTCCTTCCCTTCCTTCAAGGAGCATACAACCTAGTGGAGACATAGATTTCTGACAAGTAGTCAGAAAAAAGGTAGTCTGTGCCCTGGGAACAAAAAAGAGGTCATGATGGATTTCAATGAAAACATTAGAAGAGGTTTTACAGGCCTTGAAGGATGAATCGGATTCTGATGGCAAGGAAAGGAAGTGCAGTCCAGGTCAAGGGAACACGTGAGTAGAGACTATGAAGCATGAAAGGGTGTGCAGTTTTGACTCGGATGGATATCAGTGGTTGACACACTGGGTGTAGGAAAGGCTCCATGTTACATGACTCGGCTTTTGTCCTTTAACAAGTAAGCAGATAATATAGGTTTGGAGTATTTATTTTCTGAAAACTTCCCTACCTCTCCCTTGAACTCTGGACTAGCAAAGCCAGCTCATGGGCTTGGCATGCCTCTACTTGTCGTGGTCACACACATCTCAAACTTAATGTGTCCAAACCAAACTCTTGCTTGTCTCTCCAAATCTACTCTTCTTGAAGTCTTCCCCACCTTTCTGCTGCTTGAGCCAGAAACCTAGGAGTCAGGTTATATTCCTTTCTTTCTCTCACACTCCATAGCCAATTCATCAGCAAATTCTAATAGCTTTACCCTGAAAATATATGCTGAATCCAACCACTTTCTACCACCATCCCCATGGTTACCACCTTGGTCCAATCACTATTATCTATTGCCTGATTTTTTTTGTTTGTTTGTTTGTTTGTTTTTCAGATGGAGTCTTGCTCTGTCACCCAGGCTGAAGTGCAGTGGTGCGATCTTGGCTCACTGCAACCTCCGCCTCCTGAGTTCAAGCGATTCTCCTGCCTCAGCCTCCTGAGTAGCTGGGATTACAGGTGGCCACAACCACACCCAGCTAATTTTTTGTATTTTTAGTAGAGATGGGATTTCACCATGTTGGCCAGGCTAGTCTCAAACTCCTGACCTCATGATTCACCTGCCTCGGCCTCCCAAAGTGCTGGGATTACAGGTGTGAGTTACCCTGCCCAGCCTGAGTTATTAGAAGAGCTTCCTTTCTGCCACCCAGAGTCTAACCTCTACTCAGAAGCCAGAGTGATCCTTGAAAAATGTAAGTTAAATCATGTCACAGTCACTTCTCTGCTCAAAACCCTTCAGTGGCTTCCCCTAACTCAGAGTAATGGCCAAAGTCCTTACCTTGGCCTCTGTCCAACGAGACATGTCCCACCATCCTCTCTGAGCTCTTCTGCTACCACTCCCTCCTCCTGCCTCACCCCCACATGCTGGCCTCCTTGCTCTTACTCATTCACCAAGCATGCTCTGCTTCAGGGCCTTTACACGCGCTGCTCCCTTGGCCTGGCTCGTTGCTCTCAGGTACCTGCACACCTCACTCTGTCACTCCAGCCAGGGCTCTACTCAATCACCTCCTTGTCAAAGAGACCATTCCCTGATCTTCACATGTGAAAAACAAACTCCTACAGCAATCACTCTCTTCCCCTTACCTTGCTTTATTTTTCTTTGTAACATTTATTGCCACCTGATGTATTGTACTTTGTCTTTCATATATCTCCTTCCACTAGAATGTAAGCTCTATGACAACAAAGACTGTTGTATTCACAGATGTATCTCTGTGACTAGCATGGTGGCTGGCACATAGTAAGTGCTCAATAAATATGTATGGTAAATAAGCACAGAAGTACACACAGTGCTATTTTGTAATGTCTAGATCAAGAAGGTGCATGTCTAGAGTCAGAGACACCATCAAAGACCACCAAAGAGGTTCTTATAATGATTCAAGACAGTCATGGATGAGGTCCAGAGCTAGGGCAGATCCAGGGCTTGCATATGTTTATATACACACTTATGTTATTGGAAGCATAAATAAATAGTGGGTCACTGGTCATGTCTAGTAGCTTCAAGTCACAGCAAACCCAACTCAAAGGGACTAGAATATTAACGCAGTTCTTTGTGTCCACCAATAAGCATAGAGAGAAAGTTTCCAGAGATGGCTAATTTAGCAGATCACTGATAACATTGTGGACCCAGTTTTTTCCATCTTTCTGTTCAGACATTCTCAGCATTTTTTGTTTTGTCCTCTTTTTGTTATGTCCCCTTATGGTCACAAGGCAGCTATGGTGGCTTCAAGCATTACATCCTCAACTAGCAATCCTCATCATCCAGAGACTATTTAAGAGAGAGCATTCCTTTCCCAGCACCACTTTAAGAGTGGGGGGAGCTCTCCAGAAATCACAGAGCAGATTTCTCCTTCCGTACGATTGGCAGAGTTTAGTCCCATGCCCATTCCTAACCAGTGCCTGGCAAGGGAATGGGAGAGCTGTGACAACCTTGGCTTAATCAAGATTTATACAAGGGCTGAGAAGGACCACTGTCCCCTGAAACCAGTGTCTTAGGATGCCTGAGCCAAATTAGAGTTCTGTTAGGAAGGAAGAGGGGAAGAAGAGCTATTGTCTGTTTGTGACAGAATGAATAACAGCCTGGGAGACATCCAGTTCCTCCTCCCTGGGGCCTACAAATGTTGCCTTATGTGGCAAAAGGACTTTACAGATGTGATTGAATCAAGGATCCTGAGATGGGGAGATAAACCTGGATTATCCAGGCACAGCCAATGTAATCAAAAGCCTTCTTAAAAGAGGGAAACAGAGGGAAATTTGAAAGAGAAGAGAAGAAGGCCATGTGATGAAGGAAGTGGCGATTGGAGTGGCGCGGCCACGAGCCACCAGAAGGTGGAGGAAGCAAGGAACAGTTTCTCCCCTGGAGCCTCCAGTAGGAACCAGCACTGCAAACACCTGGATCTCACCCCTGCAGGACTCATTTCAGACTTCTGGCCTCCAGTACTGTAAGGTGATAAAGGCATGTTGCGTGAAATCACTAAGTGTGGCAATTTGTTACAGCAGCCATAGGAAGCTGATACAGCTGGGGAACCAATGATGTCCATCACAAGTAGAAAAGCACTGGAAAAGGCCTTTTGGATATTAGGAAGACTTTCACTCAACTTTTAATAAACAGGGGCTTCAATAAAAATTCATCACAGCCCCACCTGCTTCTGGCTTCTTCCATAGCAAGATGTTGGAGGCTGAGGCCAGCCCTGGGCCAGTTCTCTTCCCCTTGGCTTGGCCTCTTATATAGCAGTAGCTTTAGGAAATATTATTTTCAGACCTGACATAGAGAAATCATCTTATTTTTTAAGAGCATTTGCTTCCCTAGCTTTTTCTTTCTTTCTTTATTTTTTCCCCAGTGGGAGGAGGAGAAAGAGAAGACTTCATGCCCTGAAGTAGAGATAATTACCTTCCGGATTTTAAGACTGCATTCCCACTGCTTATGCCATTCTGATCAAAGTCAATCATGAATTAAGAACAAACTGGGGCCCTCTATTCACTATTTCTTTAAATAATCTTTCTTCCTCTCCTCTTTGAGGAAAAAAAATTTTAATCCAAAGACTACTATGAACCATAATGATCATGTTTCACGTTTATATTCTCAAAGAACATCAGCATCATTAGGCAGTTAATGCATCTGCCACTTCTCTTGGTGACGCAGGTCAGTACCATTCTTCTCTCTGAGCAACAGCCATCCAGGTGCCGTGAGATTCAGCCCTCGCTCATCAACTTGTCATCCATCAGTCACATAGTCAGGGCTGGAAACCAGGTCAGCAGAACTGCAGATCTTTCCAGCATACATAGGACCAGTAAAGGACAACAGCCTCCAGAGAAGATTGAGTTAAAAAAGAAAAAGCTTATCAATTAATAACAGGATTTAAGTGGGTTGTTCCCATTCTTTAGGAGAGATAAGATTTGTGACTAATAAACACAAAACAGAAAACAATGTAAAATCCAAGAGCTACGTTGTATGGCACAGACAATAGAGCTGCAGCAATTCAGAGAAAGGAGAGGTGATTGAGGAGGTGTGTCCCCGTGGAGTTTTCTTTTTCCCGTGGCTTATATCAACTAGAATTGTCATTCTCAGAGAGGTGCCCTGTATTACACAGAACACATATACGTTCTACCTAAAGACAAAACAGCGACTACATCCACGGCAAAAGAGAGCACATTAGACATTGGTAAATGGGGCCTCTTTGCCCCTGTTATTGACTGACCTGGATTTAAGAAATCTCCTATGTCTTAGTTATGGCATTGCTACAAGCCTGTGACCCAGCCTGGATCCCTGCTCTGAAGAGACAACACAGACAGGAACTTGTATGACTTGAAGCATCTTATCATTTACTGAAATGTGCTATTTCTTTTAAGGAGCCCAGTGTCTCACTTAAGGCCAACAGGGGATGTCAGTGAATTTTTTTCAGATAAGACAGAGATGAGTTAAGTCAGTGGTTCCAGACTTTGGGATTTTATAGACCCATGAAACATCCTCTCCTCTCCCTCTCAAAAAAATGTGGGTGATTCAGGAACCTGCAAAAAAATTAGGAATTTGTTATTTTACCAAATAAAGGGACTTGAGAGAGAAAAAAGCAGCAGCTATTATCTACTATTACCTCATTTTATTTTTAAAGAAGAAACTTCAACACCAAATAGAGTAAAAGGACCTAATCTCAGAATTCTAACAGATAATACATTTGGCTTTATGAAAAGCTCACTCTATTATTTTTTTCATCTCATTGCAGACGGGTGAAAATTTTGCAGTGTTCTGGCACCAACTACACACCTGCATTTGGAAACCACCGGGGTGAATGCTTCCTGAGGTCTCTTACAGCCCTTATTTTATAAGATCCCATTTGCCATTTTACCTTTTCATACAAATTCAAGGAAAGCCATGCCACATATCTATCTTGTTCCTTCAAGCCACAGTGACAGACTGTGCCTGCAGAGGACAGTTCCTGAGGGAACACTTTTATCCATTCACCTATCTACTCATTCATTCATTCATTTATCATTTAATAAGTACCTACTGACTATCAAGGACGATATTGGGAAATGGAGACGCAAAAAGGAATTTCCAAGCCCTACTGACACACACATCATGAAACAAGGAGACAAAGTTGCAGGAAAACCTACAAAAGCGGTGCCAGAGCCCATCCAGGTATGATGATCAGAAGGCGAGGGGCTTTGGGGCATAGGGAGGGTGGGGTAGCATGTACGTGCTGCCCCCCACCAAAAAGTACATCTTTCATTGTACATACCCCGGTAATGATGCTGAGCTGACAGCAGGCATATCTTCAGATAAGCAGACAATGATACATCCCACTGTTCTAATTCTGGAACTGCTACGCCACCTCATTAATATGTGAAAATGTGTTAAAAAGCTGCTGATAAACAGCTGCACAGAGGCAGAAATAGTGGCTCCCATCACATTTGCAAGCTTTATTGGCTCTCCAACATGGCGTAAGAAAGGAAGCTTTGCCTGCATGTATAAACTGGGTAATTTGCTATAATGCTCCACTTTATTGGTAGACATTTTGCCATATCATGTCTCCCCAACCACAGTTTAAGGACACTTCTGTTTTACACAGCTCTGTAAACTGCCTCTTTCTTAGGAAGAACTGTCATGTTGACTAGCAACGTTGCTTTAACATTCCAATTTATCAGTAAAACAGAAGATTGACTAGCTTCCATGCATTGCACAATTTCTAGCAACTGAATTTCTGCTTGCTCAGAGAGCATTTGATTAAGAAATTAAATACTAGTTATATATGAATCAGTGCAAGCCCTGAGTTGACTGAGGCCATGGAAAGTGCAGTTCTTAGGCAAGGGGAGTAAAATTTTACCCTAATCCAAGACCAGCCCAAAAGTTAGAAAAGAGGCTTATTCAAAATGTTACAGCCAGAGCAGATTTTCAAACCTCAAGGGCACTACTTTCCAGCTCCAGGAGCAAAACTCCCAATTTACCTGACCTCAGGGATGGCTCTGCTTCGTATTTCTCCAGCTACGCTTCCAGCTAGAGAAAAAGTCCCACTGAAGCACAATCCAATTACTTCCTTTCTCCTGCCACCTCTCCCCTTTCCGGCGACAGATTGATGGGCTCCTCAGGTGCCTCCTGAGTGTGTCCTGAGACAGGGAACAGAAACATTGAGCTCACCGAATTGATTTCCACCTGCTACCTATTTAGACCAGGCCTATGGAGGTCATTTTCATCACTGACCTCCCCTTGACCCCTCACCCCCTGCCCCACCCAATAGAGGAATTACAGCCGGTTGGGGGAACCCTCTGCTCTGGATAAATATTATACTGTTTGCTATTTGGTACCAGGTGGCAGCTGCTCCCTTCCTTCTGGGTTGGGGATTATGTATTTGTATAATTTTTATATTATGTTTATTTTCTTGGCAGATGGTTATCTCATTATTGGGGTGGCATGCTGGAGAGAGGAAAGGTGTAACTCTAGGGGTATGGTCTGCTTGATAAAAGGCAGATAATAAAAAGGTGGGTTTTTTTAACACAGAGACGCAGAACTATATAATTTAACCAAATGCAAAGAGCCTTGGATCCTGCAATTATCCAAGCAATGCTTGGAGCAGGGTAACTTAGAGACTGGATTTTCTTTCTAGAAGCATTTAGATGACTCTCCTGGCACACATGTCTCCTTTGGCCTAGTTCCCCTGGACCCCCATTTCCATCCTACTCCCTTACAAGAGTGCCCAAACCGGCTTCTCAGGGTGTCTCCATCTCTAAAAAAAATGTGAGTGCTTCCTGGCAGTGCTGAGAGAAGGGGGCCTTAGAATTGCAAATACAGCATTAACTTAAAGCCCTTGGTATAAAATTTGACCTAATTAAGACACTAGCGGGGCAAAGCATTCCAACAGCAATTACACAGGTTGTAAAGGGGTGAAGCACCTTTTAAAATCAAGAAATGCTTTTGCCAGAAATAAGCGCCCCTGAGGGTCAAATGAGGAACTGTAAATGCAGGACATCACTTGCCTTGACCTCAAGTAGGGCGCTTCCCTTCTCTCAGCTGCCACAAATGTCGCTGGCCTGGGGACGAAGCACTAGATTCCCTCTTCCCTAGACCTCCATTATCTCTTTCATGGACAGTTTCTCAGAAGCTGTGATGATCTTTTCATTTTACCCGCCCTGCTAAGCCACTCATCCCTTCACAGATTTTGTTTGAGCACTTATCATACGCCAAGACCTGTATCAGCTTCTAAAGATGCAGAAAAGGATCAAACTAACAAGAGAATGACTTCACATGATAATCTCTAGACCAAATATAATTTGTGGACATTTTTTGCAATTTCTCCTGAAGTTCTCACAATGGGAAATTATTCACTCAATTCTGTTTTGAATATTGAGCCCTTATTAGGCAAGGGTACTGTGCAAGGTGCCAGAAATACAAAAATAAGTAAGTTATAATATCATCCCAGTCCCTGAAAGTCATAAGTCTAGCGGGAAAAAATAGGCATACGCATAAACACTTGAGACAACAAGTAATATCCCTTGGTCGTACTTGGGAAAGAGAGGCACACAGAATCACCTAGCTGAGACAGCACAAGACTCGAAATAAAGTTCAGTGGTCCTACTTGGTATTGCAGTACAGGTTCACCCACTTTAAATTAAGTGAACAAGAGATAAGAGTACAGGCCAGACTGCATAAGTTCAAATACCAGGTCCTCCACTTTCTATGTGTGGTTCCGGGGTAGTTACTTACATTTTCTGCGCCTCCATTTCCTGATCTATAAAGTGAGCTAATCAAACCCCCTCTCCAAGTTGTTTTAAGGATTAAAGACAACATATGTAAAGCAACTGCCTCGATGCTCTCCCAGTTCCATCATTAGCTGTGTAATGTTGGATGAGTTATTTGAACTCTGTGCCTTAGCATCTTCCAAATATCTACTTCCTAGGGCCATTAAGAGAATTTAATGAATAAACACAAGTAACCTCTTATATGAAATACCTGGCACAAAATCTCAGTTATTATATTGATGTTTTTATTAACCACAAATATACCCTCAATGTAATAATTAAAAAGCTTTACATTTTAAATTATGTTCTCTTATTCGAAGAAAAAGACCATCAGCCTGGAAATCAGAAATTTAAGAGGATTTAGGAAAATTGATTAACCTCTCTGGACCATGGTTTTTTCACTGATAGAGCCCCCTCCTTCGGAGCCTTCCTGACAACCTCCTTCCCTGGTAGGCAAAGTCGGGGGCCACCATGACACACCAAGAGCACCTGGAGAAACGACTATCCTGGGTTGCCCTGGGTCACTTACTAGTTTCCTAATTCATCTGTGAGCGCTTTGAGGGCTAGGACTTTGATCTCACCTATGTATCCCATAGAAGGACCTAAATAAATGTTTGTTGACTGAGCAAGTCCCAAGTTTTTAGCTGAGATGTTTGGGGGCACTGAGAGATTCAGTTGGCATACTTAAAGTCAACCATCTAGCTAGCAGAAAATGTGAGCCTGGAACTGAAAGTTTTCTCATTCTTACTACAGTATCTTCCCCCAAGACTACAAAGTCAGCATCTACAAAGTGAGAAATTGGGAACGATTGTTTTCTTTACAAATAACTCTTTATTTCAGGAGTTTAACATCAATTACCTTTAAATTGCAAGCTACTCCAGTAAAAAAAATTAATTTGATTTAGAAAATGTCAATGTATCTGCAACTCGTCAGTAATATACCTGTTGCTCAAAGCAAATGAGGCTGGATCCCGACTCACAGTTTTAATTGATGTGTATTATTAGGATGACTAACGCCATCTGTGGGCTTGGGGTTGGTTTGTTGTTGTTGTTTGCAAAGAGAAGCAGCTGAAAAATTAAATAAAGAAATCATGACTCTAAGGCTGTCATTGGTTCTTACTTAATTCATGGGCATTTATCCAAATACTCAAAGAAGTGGAATGAAATATTGAAGCACAAAACTCAAATTATTTTCACTCTAGGACAATGAGGTTTTCTCATGACCCCAAATCACGATTGTAGAACATTAAAACAATCAAAACAGTGATTATCTTTTACATTCCAAAATGAGCCCTTAAAACTCAGAGACAAGTTTTAAAAGTCAAGACTTGGATTTCTAAGAACCAGTTTGGGGAAACACAAAAATTAGCTAACATTTTCTAGCCAAAATTCTGGATGTATTGACATAGGATCTGTTCCATCCTGTGCTGGTAAGTGGGACTTCATGGAGTCTTCGTAGTATCAGCCACTTGGAAGATGCTTCATGGAGAGGCTGTCTTCTGTGTAATCCTCTCTTGGGAATAAAGAGTAATTGCGAGGAAGGGGAAGTGAAAGAGGCTAGGAGTGGAGATTAGGGGAAAAGAGACATTCCGAAAGGAGCCTCATGGATGGCACCCATGTATGTGCACACACACAAAACCATATACACTCCTCACCTGTGGCCCTTGCCTTCAAATGCATTCCATTGCAACATTCACGGTCCTTTCCTGCCTCCAAATCAAGAGCATGGAGAAGCAGGAAGAATTTCTGCAACAGCAATTTGGCAAGTCTAAATCAGATCATCGTCCTTTCATAGATCATGGTGGTATTTGTGATCACAGTACACTATTACCCTTGTTCATCCAGACTTTTTCTGCATCCACCACATCTTAAGGCCACTTTAAACTTGGCCAACAGGTATGCTACGCTACACAGCTAGCAGTGAACTTCACCTTCATCTTAGCCTATAGGGATGATATAATTTGAACATATTATATATTTCCCTCAAAATTATATAAATATGTGAAATTCCTACATTATTAAGGGATTGAAGCTACAAAGTTATTTGTACATATATTTAGAACAGTTCTCACATTATGCAGAAATTTCTATGTTTACATGTCTGTCTCTCCCACTAGACTGTTAAGTATTTTAAGTGTCAGAACCATTTTTGTTGGGAAAACAGCAATGCCTGACATGCCATTCAATTAATATTTGATAAATCAGTGAACAAATGTACACATGCCCAGGGATAATGTGGCTAAGGGCCCAGGTTCTGAGATCAGACTACCTGGATTCTAATTCCAACTCCGTCCTTACTAGCTGTGTATGTTTGGACAAGTTACCTCACCTCTCTATTCAGTTTTTTATTCCTAATATATGTTGAAATCACAATACTATATACTGCATAGAAAGTATACATACATGGAATGCATGTGTCTGACACAAAATACTCAATAAATGTTACACTATTATTATTGAAATTCAGGATGGACCACTGTAGCTACCAAAAGACTCCAGGCATTTATCTGGTTTAATCTCCTAAAACCCCATTTTGTAAGACTTCATTTCATAAGCTGAGGCATGATTCAACGGCCTTCCAAAATGTGGACGAGTTCCCAGGCACAGGTGGTGGGGAGCAGCTGTTTTCCATCTCTGCTGAGGACCAGCTAAGAGTCTTAAAGAGCCCCATGAGTGATTGGAGTACGAAGTATTAGAAATAGCTTCCTAATGTTTAAGGAACCACGGGCTGAAACCTCAAAGGAAGCCATGGAATCCTGCTCTATTAAGAATTCTTTAAAAATTGGGTAGGTTAACTGGCTCTCTCTAAGATAGGTAAGGGCCAGGAAAACATCTCACAGTAAAATAACAAGCAGTTTGCAAAGGTCAGTTGAGTTTGAGTTAAACTGCTGTTGACCCTGATTATCTGGAAACAGGAATACACAAAAAGGAAGAAAGTATGGGAAGATTCCTCTACCTAGTGCGATTGTAAAGAAAACATTTTCATATGCTGTTAATCCTTTTTCAGAATAACTTTAAATCTCATTAAGAAACCATTTCTAATGGACCTGAATGAATGATGCCTGGTATAAGTATGGCCAATTAACGAAATGAAAACAGGCCGTTGTTGAGGCCACATTTAGGGACAACCTCAGTTAAGTACCTAACATTCTGTTGCTTGCAGATCATGCTTCATGCAATTTCCAGCTTAAGACAGCAAATAGAAGAGAGAAAAAGTCACTTCCATTCCACTCTCTGGGGGGAAAAGTGAGAGAGAAACTCATGTGATTGGAGAGACCCAAATTACACACCTATTATTCTTTCCAAGCAGAAAGAGGGTTTTGCACATTCCCTCTTGGGTAGAAAATCTGATTTTAGTGAAGAAGTAGATGCAGTCTCTTGCTCCTCTTCTTAGTTACTCAGAGGAAGAGACCAAAAGTAAAGAGACTTTCTAGGGGAAAACAAAGCTAGCAGAGGCTTTGATCCTGAGCAACCTGAAGCCTGGGAGAGGGCTGAACAGAGAGGACACACAGGTCACTGAGGACTCACAGCTCATTTACAGCTCTATAGCCACATGAGGGGATTAGACAGAGGGCTGGAATGGTAACATGTGATAAAGACCCTGAAATGGAATTTAGTGGTTTGTTCACTTTCAAATTATAGAACATTAAGTTTAAATGTTTTCATATAAATATTGAATTATATGTATATAGCAGAATCATAAATTTGCACACTACTACTCAGCTTTTCAAGGAAAGTGTGGCTTATTTCCTATGACTGATCTATTCTTCCTCCAAGCTTGGATCCTGTTGAGAAGCAGGTGAAAAAACAAACTTGCCAATTAATATTATCTCAGGCTCTTCCCTTTCATACCATGTCTTTTGATAATTCATTTTTTGAGAGAGAAAGAGAATTCTGTTCATTCTCTCTCCCCAAACAGCTCATGGCGATGGAAAAGAGGGCTATGACCTTCACAGTGTGACCTATTCATTGCTGGTAGCTGGTCTGGCCCATTCCTGACCTTTTGCCTTTTGGGATACTACTTGTCCCATCTGGCCTTTGGGGTCATTATGCAATTATTCCCTGCTAGAGTCTACACTACAGCAAGCTTCGGGGAGCTCGGAGCTCTGCCTCAGATCCCCAAAGCCAAGCTGCTATGGCTCCCCAGACACATTGGACACACTGCCAAGCCAAAGCCGGCTTCTCCTCAAGTCTTGCAGCTTCCCTTCCCAAGATTACCAGGGGAGCTAGAGGATAGGGCCACTAGCCCAGTGTGTTCCCTTTCGTAGCAGTGTATATCTGTCACAACCTGCTCTATTTCCCAAGCCTCCTTCCCAAGCCTCCACCTTATCAAAGGAGAAAACAATATTTTCTTCTGACAGCTGCACTTGCTTTGTTTCACTACAACAGATTTTAACCAATTGAAGTTGTAAAATAACCATGACCTTTAGCAACACCACCACCACTACCCAAAGAACACAGATGGGCAACTAAGAACTGGGAGTGACCCCAGTTCCTCAGACCCTTACTGGACCTAACACTCCTAACCAACGAGCAACTCGGCTTGTTTTAACCAAGCATACACAGATTAATAGACACATTCTGACTTTGCCAGAGTAAAACCTTTCAATTATGAATTACTGTAAACACCAAGAACCTCCTCCCTTCCTAGTGCACAGAAACCCCTGACTCTTCCTCTTCAGAAAGTATATTCATTGCTCTGTATTCCTTTGGCCTGGGAGGTAACTAAACTCAGTGCTTGCTTTGTTGAGCATGACAGTAGCCACTGGTATTCCATGAATTCTCTTAACAGGAGGAGGACGTGAGGACACAGGCATCCGACGTCTGTGCCTTCCTCTTTGGTCTGCACTCTCCTCCCCTAAAGTGCTTTATTTCTTGGACAGGACCTCCCCTGTGCCATTGTTCCCATGGGCACAAAGCCTCATGGCCTAATGTTGGTGTCAGAAGGGATGCAGGAAGAGAAACTGAGTTGGCAATGATACATATTGAGAAGTATGTTTTAGTCATCATTCCTGTCCTATACAGGTATCAAGAACAAAAAAATCTATAGTCAGATCTGGTAGGCCCAAAAAAAACAGTCAAGATCTTATTAGATTGCAAATTAACAATAAAAGACACTATAATAAAGTACAGTTGAGCTTTGAACAATGCGGACATGATGGGCACTGAGCCCTGCAAAGTCAAAAATCCACATATGATTTTTGACTCCCCAAAAACTCAACTGCTGATAGCCCACTGTTGACTAGAAGCCTTACTGATAACACAAACAATTAACACATATTATATATGTTATATGTATTATATACTGTATTCTTAAAGTAAGCTAGAGAAAAAAACATGATTAAGAAAATCATAAGAAAGAGAAAATATATTGACTCTTCATTAAATGAAAGGGGATCATCATAAAGGTCTTCATCCTCATAGTCTTCACATTCAGTAGGCTGCAGAGGAGGAAGAAGAGGGGTTGGTCTTACTGTCTTGGACAGGCAGAGGCAGAATAAAATCCAAGTATAAGTGGACCCACACAGTTCAAACTCATTTTGTTCAAGGGCCAACTGTACCTAGCATATACCAGGCCCATTTCTAAGGGCCTAACTCAATTAATTTTTGCCATGTCCCTATAAGGCAAGTACTATGATAATTATCATCTTAATTTTATAGATGAGAAAACTGAAATACAAGACAGTGAGGTAACCTTGCCCAAAGTTACAGGGTGGGCTACGGATGAGCCAGGATGCAAGACTAGGCAGTGTGGCTCCTGTGAAACTCACACACTAATGCCACAGCACCACCACTGGATGTCAGCATACCAAATTGAAGGAGCAGCAGCCTTTTAAGGAAAAAAGGGGAAGAGCATTTGCTGAGGGCCTTCCAGGTGCAAAACATTTATGCACACATTTTCTAATTAAGAGGTTAAAAACAACTTTTTATGGAACAAAATACACAACATTTAGTTCAGTTAGTAAAGTGACTGACTTGCATCAGAGGAGCTTTTTGTTCATATTTTTTTAATTGGAAAAATAATAACATTAGAGTAGACTTAGAAGTTAAGAGGATCTGTCCCTAGATTCCTCATTAACAAAGGGCTCTTTCCAGCTATTCACACTTGATCACACAATAAAACCATTATTAGAAAGACTTCAGGGAAGAGACCACCAATGTAATTTCTTCCTCTGTAAAAATCAGCCAGAGAGAAGCATTTGCTATAAAATTATCTGGGTTTAATTATTATCAACATCAGAACTATAGAACATTAACGTACTAAACCTGTATTTACAATTACATGTACAAAAAAAATGTTCTTTGTGAGGAGCAATTTTCAGCAAATCTGACAAACAGCAAGAGTCATTCCTATTTTGAGTTTGAAAAGAGAAATGGAAATTTCCAAGACGCCCCCCTCCTCCCTCTCACTCCAGTGACCCTCTGAACATCAATTTGCAAAGGCCTGAGGTAGAAAGGGAGGTATTAACAATATCAGGCACTCATTCTTCCCCTTTTATGAAAGGGATGAATTTTTAGGAACCGTTTTCCATCATTTATTATACTGATGTGCCATCCATCTGCATCATTAGGTTCAGTAGTTACCATGACAATATGATGCCTACAGCAATCTAACTTGATAGCCACATGCCAGAATGTGAAAAAATAGGACCAGCTAAGAAAGTGAGAGAAATATAATTAATCTGAACCACATTCAAAAAAATGTGCGCAAAACTAGGACCAAGAGGGAAACTGCTGAAATATCATGGAAGAGGAAATTATAAAGGGCAGCAACAATCAAGTTTCAGTATAAAAACTTTGCTAAGTAGAGCCATGTATTGGTCTATTACTAAGACAGGAAGTAGTCAAAGTTGGTCTAGAATATTGTTCTGAGCCCCTGCCCCTCCCCCTGCTTCCCATTTCCTGCTACAGGGCCCTGCGGTATCATCTTTGATTCTAGCTGTTAGGGCCCTAATTTCCCCAAGGCTCTCAAGCCACCACCATAAGTGCCACCACCATGTCACTCTGCTCATGTGCAGTCTGCTATTAGACCCAGATTTTCCACCTGATGAAATAATTTCCATCATTCTGAAGCTAATCTTAAGA
Source organism: Pongo abelii (assembly GCF_028885655.2). Lineage (NCBI taxonomy): Eukaryota > Metazoa > Chordata > Mammalia > Primates > Hominidae > Pongo > Pongo abelii. The sequence continues at coordinate 72,021,626 of NC_071985.2, read as the reverse complement.
GACTGAATTGTGCTGTGTCTTGAGAGATCCTGTCCTCTTGCCTTCTAAGTGCCCGGTGGAGGCATCGGGCTAGCACAAACCTCTTGAGGGTCCCAATATGGTAGAGAGGGGCCGGGAGATTGAGAAAAAGAGAGCAAGAAAAGTTTCAGTCCTGGAAGATGAGCCTGGGATGTGTGTTTATTCTCAGCATGGCTGGGTGGGATAGCGACGCTGAGCTAGGCGATTTGGCCGATTCAGGCTAGTGGCCATGGGCAGCTGGAAAAGAAGAACAAATATTACACGGAGTACACCCCCAAACATGACTCTGCCCAGGGTTGATTGGACGGATGGAGCTAGCGCACCCTGAGCCTCTGTGTAGAACATTTCCCAAGGTTGTGTTCTAATTGCATACCTCCACCCAACCCTTCACCTAACTATGGTAAAAGAAATTTGATTTTTATAAAGAGAGGAGGCCAAATGAGACATTAGCAGAGCTAAGTCTACCCAGGTTGCTGAGGAACAGGGAACTTAGCTTCTCTCAAAGTTTCCAATGATCCCTTCATCCCCAGGAAAGAGTGACACGGCACCCACACTACTGATACCAACACCGACTGTGTCTCCCACATCTCAAGAGCTATTAAAATTTAAACATCATATTAATAGTATCTACATTTATTGACCATTTTCTGGGTTCCAGGCCCTTCATATACATATCTCTGAGCTAGCTACTACTAACCCCACTTTACAGATGCAGAAATTGAGACCTGGAGAGGTTAAATAATTGCTCAAGAACTCACATATCATAAATGGTAAACTGGGATGACAAACCTAGGTCTCCTTAATCCAAAACCTGTGTTCCTGGCCAGCCCCTCCCGCTGAGGGCTTCCTTACCTGAGGCACCTGAGATGGGTTGTAAAGAGGAACAGCCCCTTTTAAGGCAGGTGGAGGAAGAAGAACACCAGGGTTGGAGCAGAGCTCAAAGGAAACACTCTGTGATGGAAAAGCATGGAAAATTCCATCAGTGCCTGCTTCCCAGATTCCAGAATGTTGAGGCCTTCAAGAAGCATATCAGGATTATTTGTTTTTTTCTTTTTTAACTAGAGTTTTTTTTGTTTTTGTTTATTATTATTATTATTATTATTATTATTATGATACTTTAAGTTTTAGGGTACATGTGCACAATGTGCAGGTTAGTTACATATGTATACATGTGCCATGCTGGTGTGCTGCACCCATTAACTCATCATTTAGCATTAGGTATATCTCCTAAAGCTATACCTCCCCCCTCCCCCCACCCCACAACAGTCCCCAGAGTGTGATGTTCCCCTTCCTGTGTCCATGTGTTCTCATTGTTCAATTCCCACCTATGAGTGAGAACATGCGGTGTTTGGTTTTTTTGTTCTTGTGATAGTTTACTGAGAATGATGATTTCCAATTTCATCCATGTCCCTACAAAGGACATGAACTCATCATTTTTTATGGCTGCATAGTATTCCATGGTGTATATGTGCCACATTTTCTTAATCCAGTCTATCCTTGTTGGACATTTGGGTTGGTTCCAAGTCTTTGCTATTGTGAATAGTGCTGCAATAAACATACGTGTGCATGTCTCTTTATAGCAGCATGATTTATAGTCCTTTGGGTGTATACCCAGTAATGGGATGGCTGGGTCCAATGGTATTTCTAGTTCTACATCCCTGAGGAATCGCCACACTGACTTCCACAAGGGTTGAACTAGTTTACAGTCCCACCAACAGTGTAAAAGTGTTCCTATTTCTCCACATCCTCTCCAGTACCTGTTGTTTCCTGACTTTTTAATGATTGCCATTCTAACTGGTATGACAAGGTATCTCATTGTGGTTTTGATTTGCATTTCTCTGATGGCCAGTGATGGTGAGCATTTTTTCATGTGTTTTTTGGCTGCATAAATGTCTTCTTTTGAGAAGTGTCTGTTCATGTCCTTTGCCCACTTTTTGATGGGGTTGTTTGTTTTTTTCTTGTAAATTTGTTTGAGTTCATTGTAGATTCTGGATGTTAGCCCGTTCTCAGATGAGTAGGTTGTGAAAATTTTCTCCCATTTTGTAAGTTGCCTGTTCACTCTGATGGTAGTTTCTTTTGCTGTGCAGAAGCTCTTTAGTTTAATTAGATCATATTTGTCAATTTTGGCTTTTGTTGCCATTGCTTTTGGTGTTTTAGACATGAAGTCCTTGCCCATGCCTATGTCCTGAATGGTAATGCCTAGGTTTTCTTCTAGGGTTTTTATGGTTTTAGGTCTAGCATGTAAGTCTTTAATCCATCTTGAATTGATTTTTGTATAAGGTGTAAGGAAGGGATCCAGTTTCAGCTTTCTACATATGGCTAGCCAGTTTTCCCAGCACCATTTATTAAATAGGGAATCCTTTCTCCATTGCTTGCTTTTCTCAGGTTTGTCAAAGATCAGATAGTTGTAGATATGCGGCATTATTTCTGAGGGCTCTGTTCTGTTCCATTGATCTGTATCTCTGTTTTGGTACCAGTACCATGCTGTTTTGGTTACTGTAGCCTTGTAGTATAGTTTGAAGTCAGGTAGCGTGATGCCTCCAGCTTTGTTCTTTTGGCTTAGGATTGACTTGGTGATGTGGGCTCTTTTTTGGTTCCATATGAACTTGAAAGTAGTTTTTTCCAACTCTGTGAAGAAAGTCATTGGTAGCTTGATGGGGACGGCATTGAATCTATAAATTACCTTGGGCAGTATGGCCATTTTCATGATATTGATTCTTCCTATCCATGAGCATGGAATGTTCTTGATTTGTTTGTATCCTCTTTTATTTCATTGAGCAGTGGTTTATAGTTCTCCTGAAGAGGTCCTTCACGTCCCTTGTAAGTTGGATTCCTAGGTGTTTGATTCTCTTTGAAGCAGTTGTGAATGGGAGTTCACTCATGATTTGGCTCTCTGTTTGTCTGTTATTGGTGTATAAGAATGCTTGTGATTTTTGTACATTGATTTTCTATCCTGAGACTTTGCTGAAGTTGCTTATCAGCTTAAGGAGATTTTGGGCTGAGACGATGGGGTTTTCTAGATATACAATCATGTCATCTGCAAACATGGACAATTTGAGTTCCTCTTTTCCTAATTGAATACCCTTTATTTCCTTCTCCTGCCTGATTGCCCTGGCCAGAACTTCTAACACTATGTTGAATAGGAGTGGTGAGAGAGGGCATCCCTGTCTTGTGCCAGTTTTCAAAGGGAATGCTTCCAGTTTTTGCCCATTCAGTATGATATTGGCTGTGGGTTTGTCATAAATAGCTCTTATTATTTTGAGATATGTCCCATCAATACCTAATTTATTGAGAGTTTTTAGCATGAAGGGTTGTTGAATTTTGTCAAAGGCCTTTTCTGCATCTATTGAGATAATCATGTGGTTTTTGTCTTTGGTTCTGTTTATATGCTGGATTACATTTATTGATTTGCATATATTGAACCAGCCTTGCATCCCAGGGATGAAGCCCACTTGATCATGGTGGATAAGCTTTTTGATGTGCTGCTGGATTCGGTTTGCCAGTATTTTATTCAGGATTTTTGCATCAATGTTCATCAAGGATATTGGTCTAAAATTCTCTTTTTTTGGTTGTGTCTCTGCTCGGCTTTCGTATCAGGATGATGCTGGCCTCATAAAATGAGTTAGGGAGGATTCCCTCTTTTTCTATTGATTGGAATAGTTTCAGAAGGAATGGTACCAGTTCCTCCTTGTACCTCTGGTAGAATTCAGCTGTGAATCCATCTGGTCCTGGACTCTTTTTGGTTGGTAAGCTATTGATTATTGCCACAATTTCAGAGCCTGTTATTGGTCTATTCAGAGAGTCAACTTCTTCCTGGTTTAGTCTTGGGAGGGTGTATGTGTCACGGAATTTATCCATTTCTGCTAGATTTTCTAGTTTATTTGCGTAGAGGTGTTTGTAGTATTCTCTGATGGTAGTTTGTATTTCTGTGGGATCGGTGGTGATATCCCCTTTATCATTTTTTATTGCATCTATTTGATTCTTCTCTCTTTTCTTCTTTATTAATCTTGCTAGCGGTCTATCAATTTTGTTGATCCTTTCAAAAAACCAGCTCCTGGATTCATTTATTTTTTGAAGGTTTTTATGTGTCTCTATTTCCTTCAGTTCTGCTCTGATTTTAGTTATTTCTTGCCTTCTGCTAGCTTTTGAATGTGTTTGCTCTTGCTTTTCTAGTTCTTTTAATTGTGATGTTAGGGTGTCAATTTTGGATCTTTCCTGCTTTCTCTTGTGGGCATCTAGTGCTATAAATTTCCCTCTATACACTGCTTTGAATGTGTCCCAGAGATTCTGGTATGTTGTGTCTTTGTTCTCGTTGGTTTCAAAGAACATCTTTATTTCTGCCTTCATTTCGTTATGTACCCAGTAGTCATTCAGGAGCAGGTTGTTCAGTTTCAATGTAGCTGAGCGATTTTGAGTGAGTTTCTTAATCCTGAGTTCTAGTTTGATTGCACTGTGGTCTGAGAGACAGTTTGTTATAGTTTCTGTTCTTTTACATTTGCTGAGGAGAGCTTTACTTCCAACTATGTGCTCAATTTTGGAATATTTGTGGTGTGGTGCTGAAAAAAATGTATATTCTGTTGATTTGGGGTGGAGAGTTCTGTAGATGTCTATTAGGTCTGCTTGGTGCAGAGCTGAGTTCAATTCCTGGGTATCCTTGTTAACTTTCTGTCTCGTTGATGTGTCTAATGTTGACAGTGGGGTGTTAAAGTCTCCCATTATTATTGTGTGGGAGTCTAAGTCTCTTTGTAGGTCACTCAGGACTTGCTTTATGAATCTGGGTGCTCCTGTATTGGGTGCATATATATTTAGGATAGTTAGCTCTTCTTGTTGAATTGATCCCTTTACCATTATGTAATGGCCTTCTTTGTCTCTTTTGATCTTTGTTGGTTTAAAGTCTGTTTTATCCGAGACTAGGATTGCAACCCCTGCCTTTTTTTGTTTTCCATTTGCTTGGTAGATCTTCCTCCATCCTTTTATTTTGAGCCTTTGGGTGTCTCTGCACGTGAGATGGGTTTCCTGAATACAGCACACTGATGGGTCTTGACTCTTAATCCAATTTGCCAGTCTGTGTCTTTTAACTGGAGCATTTAGTCCATTTACATTTAAAGTTAATATTGTTATGTGTGAATTTGATCCTGTCATTATGATGTTAGCTGGTTATTTTGCTCATTGGTTGATGCAGTTTCTTCCTAGCCTCAATGGTCTTTACAATTTGGCATGATTTTGCAGTGCCTGGTACCTGTTGTTCCTTTCCATGTTTAGTGCTTCCTTCAGGAGCTCTTTTAAGGCAGGCGTGGTGGTGACAAAATCTCTCAGCATTTGCTTGTCTCTAAAGTATTTCATTTCTCCTTCACTTATGAAGCTTAGTTTGGCGGATATGAAATTCTGGGTTGAAAATCTTTTCTTTAAGAATGTTGAATATTGGCCTCCACTCTCTTCTGGCTTGTAGAGTTTCTGCCAAGAGATCCGCTGTTAGTCTGATGGGCTTCCCTTTGTGGGTAACCCGACCTTTCTCTCTGGCTGCCCTTAACATTTTTTCCTTCATTTCAACTTTGGTGAATCTGACAATTATGTGTCTTGGAGGTGCTCTTCTCAAGGAGTATCTTTGTGGCGTTCTCTGTATTTCCTGAATCTGAATGTTGGCCTGCCTTGCTAGATTGGGGAAGTTCTCCTGGATAATATCCTGCAGAGTGTATTCCAACTTGGTTCCATTCTCCCCATCACTTTCAGGTACACCAATCAGATGTAGATTTAGTCTTTTCACATAGTCGCATATTTCTTGGAGGCTTTGTTCGTTTCTTTTTATCCTTTTTTCTCTAAACTTCCCTTCTCGCTTCATTTCATTCATTTCATCTTCCATCACTGATACCCTTTCTTCCAGTTGATCGCATCAGCTCCTGAGGCTTCTGCATTCTTCACATAGTTCTCGAGCCTTGGCTTTCAGCTCCATCAGCTCCTTTAAGCACTTCTCTGTATTGGTTATTCTAGTTATACATTCGTCTAAATTTTTTTCAAAGTTTTCAACTTCTTTGCCTTTGGTTTGAATTTCCTCCTGTAGCTCAGAGTAGTTTGATTGTCTGAAGCCTTCTTCCCTCAACTCGTCAAAGTCATTCTCCGTCCAGCTTTGTTCCGTTGCTGGTGAAGAGCTGCGTTCCTTTGGAGGAGGAGAGGCGCTCGGCTTTTTAGAGTTTCCAGTTTTTCTGCTCTGTTTTTTCCCCATGTTTGTGGTTTTATCTACTTTTGGTCTTTGATGATGGTGATGTACAGATGGGTTTTTGGTGTGGATGTCCTTTCTGTTTGTTAGTTTTCCTTCTAACAGACAGGACCCTCAGCTGCAGGTCTGTTGGAGTTTGCTAGAGGTCCACTCCAGACCCTGTTTGCCTGGGTACCAGCAGCAGTGGCTGCAGAACAGCGGATTTTCGTGAACCGCGAATGCTGCTGTCTGATCCTTCCTCTGGAATTTTTGTCTCAGAGGAGTACCCGGCCGTGTGAGGTGTCAGTCTGCCTCTACTGGGGGGTGCCTCCCAGTTAGGCTGCTCGGGGGTCAGGGGTCAGGGACTCACTTGAGGAGGCAGTCTGCCCGTTCTCAGATCTCCAGCTGCATGCTGGGATAACCACTGCTCTCTTCAAAGCTGTCAGACAAGGACATTTAAGTCTGCAGAGGTTACTGCTGTCTTTTTGTTTGTCTGTGCCCTGTCCCCAGAGGTGGAGCCTACAGCGGCAGGCAGGCCTCCTTGAGCTGTGATGGGCTCCACCCAGTTCAAGCATCCTGGCTGCTTTGTTTACCTAAGCGAGCCTGGGCAATGGCGGGCGCCCCTCCCCCAGCCTTGCTGCCGCCTTGCAGTTTGATCTCAGACTGCTGTGCTAGGAATCAGCAAGACTCCGTGGGCGTAGGACCCTCCGAGCCAGGTGCGGGATATAATCTCCTGGTGCGCAGTTTTTTTAAGCCCATGGGAAAAGCACAGTATTGGGGTGGGAGTGACCCGATTTTCCAGGTGCCATCTGTCACCCCTTTCTTTGACTAGGAAAGGGAACTCCCTGACCCCTTGCGCTTCCCGAGTGAGGCAATGCCTTGCCCTGCTTTGGCTTGCACATGGTGCGCTGCACCCACTGTCCTGCGCCCACTGTCTGGCACTCCCTAATGAGATGAACCCGGTACCTCAGATGGAAATGCAGAAATCACCCGTCTTCTGCGTCGCTCAGGCTGGGAGCTGTAGACTTGAGCTGTTCCTATTCGGCCATCTTGGCTCCTCCCCGCTATTTGTTTTTTTCTCAGTGATTTCTTTAAGTTCCTTATGGACTCTCCAAAGGACATGAATAGGCATTTCTCAAAAGAAGAAATGGCCAATAAACAAATGAAAAAAATGTTCAACATCAATAATCATCAGGGAAATGCAAATTAAAGCCACAATGAGATACCATCTTACTTCTGCAAAAATGAGCATAAGTAAAATGTCAAAAAATAATAGATGTTGGCAAAAGGGGACACTTATACACTGCTGGTGGGAACGTAAATTAGTACAACCTCTATGAAAAACAGTATGGAAGATTCCTTAAAGAGCTAGAAGTAGAACTACCATTCGATCCAGCAATCCCACTACTGGGTATCAGCCCAAAAGAAAAGAAGTCATTACTTGAAAAATACACTTGCACAAGTATGTTTATAGCAGCACAATTCACAATTGCAAAATGTGGAACCAACCTAAGTGCCCATCGACTAATGAGTACATAAAGAAAATGCAGTATACATATACGATGGAATACGTTCAGCCATTAAAATGAACAAAATAATGTCTTTTGCAGCAACTTGGATGGAGCCAGAGGCCATTATTCTAAGTGAAGTACACAGGAGTGGAAAACCGAAAACCATATGTTCTCACTTATAAGTGGGGAGCTACGAGTATGGAAGACACACAGAGTGACATAATGGACTTTAGTGATTCAGAAAAGGAAGGGTGGGAGGAGGGTCAGGGATAAAAAAAACTACACATTAGGTACAACCCACATCCATGCCAACACTACTTGGCTGGTGGGTGCAATAAAATGTCAGAATTCACCACTATATAATTCATCTATTAACCAAAAACTACTTGTGCCCCAAAAGCTACTGAAATGTTTTCAAAGAGAACCATATCAGAAGGGTTTCTTAACAGAACTCAGGGAATCTCAAGCAAGCAAACATGGTTCAAGTGGACACAACCAACCCCTGGGTCTGGAGTGGCAATACTGACAAGAAGAAAAAGCCTCAATAAATTATATTGATACCATCATAAAAAGTAATATAGCCTTCAAAAGGCCTAAAATTCTACAAGAGTTATCTAACCAGACTTAAAGAAATAAAAATGTTTTCCTAGCAATAGATATGAAATCCACACTGATGTGGACAACTCATCAAGAATTTATCACAGCCCTGGCTAAGGTCTCCAGTGAACTCCACCTCCTCCTGGGACAGGGAAAAAGGCAAGCCCCCAGGCTTCCCCCGAGGAAGCTGTTATAGGTTGAACTGTGTTCCCAGAAAAAAAAAAAATCAAATGTTGAAGCCCTAACCCCCAGTACCTCAGAAAACATATGTTTGGAGAAACATAAAAATACAACATTTGGAGATGGGGTCTTTAAAGAGGCAATTAACATAAATGGAGGTCATATTGGTAGCCCATTCCAGTATGACTGATGTCCCTATAAGAGGAAGAAATCTGAACACAGACACGCTCAGAGGAAAGGCCGTGTGAAGACGTGGAAAGAAGATGGCCGGGCACAAGCCAAGGAAAGAGGTCTCAAAAGACACAACCCTGCTGAAACCTGGACCTCAGCTTTCAGCCTGGAGAACTGTGAGAAATTCAGTTTCTGTGGTCTGAGCCTCCGTTCTGTGGTACTTTGTTATGACAGCCTGAGCAAACTAACACAGCAGAGAAGCACTCTTCAGGTTCCCCAGGAGTCAGCACTGCCCACACTGAAGGTTCAGTCCTCACACACAGGCATCTGCTGGGGTCCGAGGCTCCAGCCCAGGGGGGCTGCTTACCTCAGGTCCAGACAAGCCTCCAACCCCAGCACCCGCAGCTGCTCCCCCGCTGGATGCGGATCCTCGGCCTTCACCCCCACCTGGAAAGCAACGAGTCAGAGCTGTTTCCTCTGCTCAGGACTGGGGGTCCCCACTCCCAGAAGGCACCCCCACCCTTGGGAGTGCTGAGGGGACCACCCATGGCCCAGAGGATGTGAGGTGACGGTACCTGTGCCCCTGGAGAAGGCACTAACAGCCGGCAGAGGTGGGGACTCAGGGGAAGGTGTCAGTGAGAGGCCCAGGCCAGCCTGGTGGGGAGAAGATGCTCTGGGGGTCTCCTGCGTTGTGGAGAAAGAAAGGCAGCATTGGCAACATTGGCAGTTAACAAATTGATGCCCGCCAACTTGTGTTCCCACACTCACGATGGCGGCCTTGCTGCAAACTGCTGCTGGGCACTTCCCAAAACCCCCTCTCCTCATCCCACTCTTCTGCTCAACAATCCACACTAGCTCCCTACTGCTGACCCTCTAAAGTTACATTTCTTCATCCTAACTTTTTAAAGATTTTTTAATCTGCCTTTGCCCTCACAGGAGCCATTCATTTCCCACCATCTCCCATCACAAAACCTCTGTCTCATGTGGCCTGGGGTAGACTCAGGTGACAGCTTTGAGAGCTCCTAGGTGCTGAGGCAGCTTCCTCTGAAAGGCCCACAGAGAGGGGCATCCTCCCCCTCCCACAGAGCCTACCTCAGAGTCAGGGCTGTCTGAGGAGTCCTCGTCTCCAGAGGGGGATGTGTTCTTGGTGGGCTTCGATCGAAACCAGCTGAACCAGCCAAAACCTGAGCTCTGGAAGGGGAAGAGGACATTTTATGACCTGCAGGTCGTCTTCTTCCCCGACTATGAGGTTAACCTGCCTCCATGTGAGCGTCAGAGCCCAGACTTCCAAGTCTGCACCACCCTCAAGGAAGGGAATGGCAGGGGAAGGAAGGCAGGAGAGAGAAGAACAAGTCCCTCCACCTTTGTGTGCTCCTTCCCATCTCCGAGCTTGCCTCTCCGGGCAGTATTTCGGGAAGAGTTTTTATCAGCCTCGTCAAAGGACTCCTTCTCATCCTCCTTGGCTGAATTGGTGGAACTCTCAGAAATACTTCGTGCTCTAGCAGCCAGTGGTGTCTGGAATTAAAGAAAGAACTCACATTTGCATGGCACTTGACAGGTTACCAAACACATTTGCACATACTCCCTCACCTGACCTGCTCAGAAGGCAGTTGGATTGTGTCTCAGGATCATATTGTACTGAAGAGGAAGGAAGGCTCAGCCATGAAAAATGACTCACTGAAGGTCGCAGGATAAGGTCAGAGCCCAAGCCCATGTTATCCCTAATCCTACAGACCTTTGTCTGGTGTGCCACCTCTCCAGAAACAGACAGTTTTCAGAACTATGCCAAGGCCTGGAGTAGGGGGTATGGACTGCTACTGCTGGAGATGAAGAGGGCCAGAAAACACCCCACAGGGGCCCACAAGCCCCCCCCAAAAAAACAGAGAATGTAGCAACCACCAAACGTAACTCATCTTAGAGCTCATTTCCTAACAGACTTGCTCAAGATCAACTGTGAACATATGCACCAGAGGGGGGTAAAATACACCCACATCCCTTTACATTAACTTTTTTTTTATTGTGGTAAGATAGATACAGCATAAAGCTTGCCATTTTAACTATTTTTAAATGTACAATTCAGTGGCAGTAAGTATACACACATTGTCGTACAACCATCACCACTAGCCGTCTCCAGAACTTTTTCATCACCCCCATTACCTAACTCCCCATCTCCCCTTCCCCCAGGCCCTGGTCACTGCCATTCCACTTTATGTCTCTGAATTTGCCTATTCTATGTATCTCACATAGGTGGAGTCATACGACATATTGCCCTTTTCTGTAATATTTACATTTTTTATTCTCAATAAAGCACAATTGATACAAACCTTCAGAAATACTTTGGGAAAATAAAGAAAAAAACTTTATTTTTTATTCAAATGAATATAGTGTTGACTTTGTGCCGGGCACTGTTCTAAGGGCTTTATATGTAGTGATTCATTTAATCCTTACAATAGTCCTGTGAGCTAGGTGCTATTATTATCTCATTTTATATATGAGAAAACTAAGGCATAGAAAAGTCAGGCAACCTGTATTAGGTCACACAGCTCGTAAATGGCACAGCAAAGGTTAAAAGTAGGCTGTCTGGCTTTCCTTCTAGGAATTTCTCCTAAGTGAATGATTCAAGACATAGACAAGGGCTTATATACTAGGATGCCCAGCACTGTGTGTTATATATGAGTGAGAAAAGGAAGGAGGAATGGAGGGAGGGAGGGGAAAGGACGCAACACTCACAATGATTAATGACAACATGGGAATGATCAACCAGAATGCGAGCTCCTTACCATGGTGGTGGAGGCCCCGTAAGCTTACCTCTGCTGCCCTCCAGCCTTGTTTCTCAGCCCTCCTCCCTACTGCTCCCCACTCTCAGGGCACAGTGGCTCCCTTGCTCTCCCTTAACTACACCAAGGGAGCCACTGCAGGGCCTCCAGTCCTGCTGTTTCTCTGCCTCGAACAGCTTTCCCCCAGATATTCACCTGGCTCATTTCCACGCTCCACCCTGATCTCCACTTAAAGGCCTCCTCAGAGACACCTTCCTTGGCCACCCCTCTGAAGTGAGATGCCTGGTGCGTTTAGTTGTCTATTTTTAGTCACTTCCGCTAGACTTGAGCACCTGAGGTTAGGCTTGGTCTGACGTGCTGATGCCTCCCCAGCCCCTGTGACAGGGCCTGGCACATTGTAGGAACTCAGTGAATATTTCGAATAAATGAATGAATAGCGCTACTTTCACAAAATCAATTTTGTCATGCCAGTATTAAAAACTCATATTTATGAATGACAGAAAAATCTCATTATATAGTGTTAAGTAACAGATAGGAAATAAAGCTTTGCATACATATGTTCTTAGCCATTTAAAAATATGTATATGTGTATAATGTATATACAGATATACATATATGTGAGTATACGTGTGCATATATAGAAAAATAGTATAAAAAAAGAAAAATATTTTGACTGTTGGATTGAGTGATATTTGATTCTTTATATGATACTTCACTATTAGATTTTTCTATAACAATAATGTACCACTTCAGTCAGGAAAAAAAAAAAACAGAAAAACAGAAAAGTTTCTTAAGACCTGTACCCCTGTTTTTCTACTTTAAAAAGTTATAGGATGTAACCCTCCAACCAGGAGAAGCTGAAGAACGCCTTAGGTTTGGGACCAACGCTGCCCATTGCTGAGGGCAGGGGTGTGTCCAATCAGAGCTAGATAGAATGATTCACCAGACATGGTCACCTCCAGGACCTTACAGCCTAACTGAAGAGAAAAGACAGGCAGGCACGGTCACAGCTACCACAGAGCTTTCTTTGAAATAAAGCCAGGTAAAAATTAAAACAAGGAAATATCAGCAGTCTTCCATGACAGGACAGGGTAGGGCAAGCGTTTTGTGCAGCACTGAGAAGATGTCAGAGGTAACAGAGATCTGAGAGGCCAAAACGAATCAGCTTAGTTGCTCCCTCTCTCCCCACGGACACAGGTTTGTGGGGCTGAGTGTAAACAAGAACACAGCCTCCCGCTCAGCTCCCAGGAGTTGGAATAGGAAGAGGCAAGGCGAGATGTGGAAGAGAAAGCTGCTGCAACACTGAGGAGGAGCTTGCATTGGCCGAGAAACCAAGGCAACTGGTAAAAACCAGAAGCATTTGAGTGGGCAGTGGCATCTTTCATGCTGTGCGCTCTCACCTGTGGTTTGGAAATGACCTCTTGGCCATCAGGAGGCTGGGAAGTTTCTTGAGACACTGTGTTCTCTCCTGCGTCACAAACAGAAATGGAAATAGCAATTGGAAATTGTGCTTTTCCCATCTATCCTGAAGAAGGGTAACTGGGACACAATCAGCTTTCTTAACTGCAGCAGAAGCTCGGAGCCCATAAGCCCAAGCCAATCACAGCAAATACAAAGAATGCTCACGTAGCTCATCTCAATCCCAGCCACCCCAGGACATGCTGTTCAACTCATCCTCTACTTCCAAAGCCACTCTTCAGGAATCTTGGAAATCAGAGCAACATCAAGCTAGGTCACAGGGATCCTCCACCACGTTCCTCTCCATCTGAGCCTCCATCTTGGACAGGACCTAATCCTGGAAGGTCTAAGAGCTAATCATTCTAGGTGGCTTCCAGCATCTCCCTGGCATCACTCAGCATTGCTCACCCATACTTAGCCCTTGTTGTCGAAGGTCTGAAGGGCCTGAAGAAACTCGGGACCAAGACAGAAACATGGGTTTCTGCTGGAGACCCTGCTAGTAAGTTCTTGAGTGCAGGAAGATTGGAGAAAGAGAACTTGGCCTCTATTTCTCCACCCTGTAATCTCTCTCCTAGAAACTATGTAATCATTTGGATGGCAGGAGTGGCTCCAATTGCCCTGCTGTACCCAGTGGAGAGATGGACTGGGCTGGAAGGTAGCAATCTCCTTCAGATGTATGCAAAGCACCAATACAGTGGCTGAAAACTAGCAGGCCCTCCATAACAGGCACATACCTACGCATCTGTGTCTTTCCCAGCTTCAACCCTACCTCCTCTGACTGGTCCCAGCACCTCCCTTTCCTGCTTCCTCCCCACCCAGACCCTACACTCAATGTGGCCACCCTAGCTGCCAGGTCTTACCAGGGCCCAGGTGTGTCTGCAGCGTTTCCTCCCAGACTGTTCCTCCAGGGGCCTCTGTCACTGTCACACTGCTGCCAGTCCCTGGTAGGTGGGTCTCAGGAACTGAGTAAAAAGGCCTCGGTGTCCCTGTCTGCCCTGCACCCCCTCCTGCTGGGTAGGAGCCAGGCTGGAGGGGGAAGGGCTGCTGTGGGCTGGGCTGGAGCAGGCAGGTCTGCTCAGGTGTCAGCCACAGAGCTGAGCGGTACCCAGGGGCTTCAGAGTAGCCTTGACATCCAGAAAAGTCCTGGTAGAAAGTGTTTTCTAAGGACATAGAACAAACGTAAAGAAGTCAGACCTGAAATGCGGCATTTGCATACTGATCACACCAGAAACATTCCTGCTCATGTCGTCTTTGGAAAGCAGTCACAAGGACGAGCTGTCTAATGTGGCTTCCAGTAACGTGATGACAAGTAAAACACAGAGTGATTGTAACATCCTCATTGCTGTTTACAGAATTGTTTCCTTCACTAGTGTACCCTAAAAATAAAATCCTAAGCTCCTCCATTGACTTAACAGACCCCCTTTTGGCAAAGGGGACCCCAGAAAAACCTTAAAAACTGAGTTCCCAGCCATGACGGGATGGGAGGTGAGACACTCCCTCATTATACCCCCTCTCTTTTGCAGTTTAGACACAACTGACCAGAATTAATGTTAAAACAGAGATCTTAAGACTAACAGAAAAGACTCTTGGTGGCCATAAGATACCAAATTATACACAGAACCTAAAGCCCTGCCAGGCAACGGTTAAGTCCCGCACCCCTACACCTTAAGAAAAAACTGTGTTCTCATGGCCACAAGGTTTTTTTCTTTAGCAGTTCAACAAGCACTGGCCTCGAGATGAGCAATGTTAGAACAATTACAACTCATTCTGTTCACAAATGCTGACTAAATGAGCCTCCGTTCCATCAGCCATAAACACAGCTTTGATTGGACAAGACTGATTTCAGTAACTTCTCCAGATAAGAAGACCACCAACCATGAACTGGGTCTGGCCAGTTTACAGAGGCTCCCCACTTGAGTGCTTCTGTGTCCCGAAAAAGACCTTTTGACGCATAGGGCCTAACTGTAATACACTTAAAGGATAAGTCTCCACCCCAAGGTGAACATGGGTCATGTGTTACATGCATATTAGTTCATTATCCATGTGTGAGGACCTCCTTCGTGAATAGTCACAGCTCCTCCTATAACCTGTTAAATATGTATGTTTGATCAACCCATTCAACTTAAATTCTTGTCTTACCTCTCCTTCCCTCAAAGTGCCTGGCTATACTTCCCAGCCTGTGGGATGGCCACCTTGCAGGATGGAACCCTTTGTAAGAAATAAAGTCTCCTTTCCAAATGTACACATTGTATGACTTTTTTTTTAAATTAACACTGCCTTGTATGATCTCTGAACCTCTAGTCAGTAGGTTGGGAGGGCTGAAATTACCATCCTATCTAACTCCACACCTTTTTATTTTTTGATAAATTATTTCTTCTTTAAGGACTTCCTAATGGACATGGGTATTTAAAACTTAGAAAGCTTCCAGCTAAAACCCAGATCAGACCACAGAAATCATGGCTTTGTTCTTAAAGAATCAGAGTACATTTGCCCTGGAAAAGACCTGACTAGTAACATAAACTAAGGTGTGGACCTATAACATGATTGGTCACAGGACTGGCATGGGTGGCCAACCCGCCTGCTCCACTGGGCACCAGGGCATCAGGAGGCAGGGCTGTGGGGAAGCACCATCCACAGGCACCCAGCCCCCACCTTTACAGATCCTGCTACACAGTGAGAAACAGAAGCCAAGGCCTGCCCTGCCCACCCTTCCCTTTGCTCATGCCTGAGGAAGGACACAGGGCTGGAAGAGACGGGGGCCCTTTCCCGGCCCTACTGCAGGGGGAACTTGGGGAAAGGGTACGGAGTTAACCAGGGATATGGTGCCTGCCAACACACCATTGGGAAGCATCCCAAGGGAAGAGTAGAGATGCCATGAAAATATTGAAACATACTTATTCCACAATCATCTGGCAATCGCTAGCTCAAAACTCTTAAGGACTTCTGACATCCCCAGCACTCACATAAGATACAGATGAACCACAATCTCTGGACTTAAGAAATGTATCCGGCTGGAGAGAAGTTATTAACATAGGAGAAAGAATTGGCTAACAATACAGTGCAACACAAAAACACTCAGATATTTAAAAACCTGAATCGTGAAGCAGAAGCTCTCAGACTGAGGGAACTTAGAAGTGTTAGGGATGTGTGAGGCTGGCAGGAGCTGGGTGGAGGAGGCACCTGGACAACGGGGCGGACTTACACAGGCAAGGCAGGCACCCTGGGAAGCAAAGGGCGAGTGTTTTCGTAAATTACTTTCGTAGAATCAGACCCTGAGCGTCAGCTATGTATATGCTCAGTTCATCATTTTGGGTACCTGTTGTTGTTCCTCTGGCTCCCGAAATATCTGAGCGAGTAGGATGAGGATCCCCAATGTCTCCTGCTACCTTTTGCTATTTAAAATAAAGTAAAATTCCTTTTAAGCAGCACAAAGGAAAAACAAGAACAGAGAAACAAAGTGATTCAAAACTTAAGCCAAAAAGAAACTTCCAGTGGGAATGACAAGGTAAGGGAAATGCTTGTATGCTTAGGGGGCTAGGGGGTCATGTGGACAGGGCTCCCAGCTCTGGCCAGAGCAGGCAGAGATGGCTGGAGATCAGAGTCATCCACCCTCCCCTGAAGGAAGGAGCACATGGAAAGCACTAAACTGTAGGCCTCAGCACGTGCAGCAGATAGAAGGGGTAGAGGCTGTGTGTGCTTTAAAAAATCCACCCTGTCTTTTCTTCGGAGCAGAATGGGAAAAAGAAAATGGAGGAGGCCCTGTTCCAATTACTGTTCCAATTACAACCAGCAGCTTTTGCAATTGTCAGAACAAAAAGGAAAAGGCCCAGAAGTCTTTTAAGCAATTGCCCCACATTACATGAAAGTGACACCGGTCCACTGTGATCCATTGTTCCTAGCGGAGATGGGGAAGCTTTGATGGTCATGAAACATATTCTCCGGGGCCTCAGGGAAGGATGGCAAGAGTGACTGGGAAGAGCGCCCCACCGTGTCACATGTGAGCATAGGAAAACGCTTCCACACAGGGGACAAGCAGTGGCAGGGAAGCTGAGTCCCACCCCTTGCGCAGACACCAACTGTGCCTCATGGGTGATGGCAGAGACCAGGGCGAGGCATGGGGACCAGGGACTTGCTAATGTCCGTGCCTACCTGTTCCATGTCTAGGGGTGGGAAGAGGGAAACAAAGGCCAATCCCCCCAATGCCCTGGCTCCAACCCCACTCACCTCCAGCTGCCTCCGAAGTTGCACTAGCCAATCTGGCTCCAGGTCCCTGTCTCCACTGCGTCTTTCTAAAACCAGAGGATCTGACAGCTTCAGTTTCTCTGCTAGCTGTGCCAGGTTTCCAGATGGGTTAGGGGCAGAAAGTAAGAGAGAGGAGAGGAGAGAGAGGGAAGAGAAATGGAAAGACAATGGGGAAGAGAAAACAAGGAAAAAGGAGAAAGAGAGCCTTAACTCACTTGTAAATTACATTATAAAAAATAATCGAAAAACAGCAAATTCAGCAGATATCTTCCCAAAATTGCAACATAAATAAACAACCCATCTTGGGTGTTAGATTCTAAATAAAATATGAGGAGAAACAGTTACTCAGCTTCATTTCTCTGCAAAGCTGTCTACTCTGTAACAGTGTTTCTCAAACTTAGGGTACACATAGGAATTTTGTTAAAATTCTAATTGTAAACTTGTTAAAATGCTAATTCTGATTCCATATGTCTGGGCAGGGCCTAAGAGTCTGCACTTTTAACCAGCTCTCAGGTGATGCTAATGTTACTTTGTATTTCAAGGATTTATTCTATAAACAAGTTTTAGTTACCAAAACTTTTCTAATAATTCATTAGGGATCCCTGAGCTCCTTGCAACCATCAACCTGTTGGCAGAAACTTCAGGGTATGGGGAGACTCACCACCACAAATTTTATAGGTTAAAGAAGCCAGCACTTGGGCCTCATCTAAGGCAAAGCAAAAATTTAAGGGTAGGCTGCTTTTTTACTCTCTAGCTAATGGATTTTTCTTCAATTAATTGAAACAACTATTTGCTTGATTGTTGTTTTCTTTCCTAGGAACTAAAGGTTGATATGTTTTTGTTTTCTATTTTAAATGTATCTCACATGTGACAAAATATTCCATGCATTTAAAAGCATTTTAATAAGAATCATTTACTCTTTTAATCACTAAAATATATTTTCTAAGCCCAGCTTTTATAATTAGAATGGTTCACCGTAGCATGTAGTTTTACTGTACCAGAAAAGCAGATGCAAGAATGAATTTCTCGAGTAACACACACATGGTTTCCAGTCTCCAATCCCACCACCGCCCGCCCAGAGAAGATCCTTCTTTGTGTAGTGTTGGGCCTCTGCTTATCGCATCTGGGCATGCAAACGTGGTCAAAGATGGCCGTGGGTTCCAATTTTACGGCATGTTCAAAGAAGATGAAATGTAGAGTCTAAGCCGCTCTACGATGGCTTTCTCTGAATAGTGAAGATAAAACAACTGCACAGAACCCTTTGAGAGGCTCACCTTGATGAGTTCCACTAATAGCACAGGATGACTGCTCTCTCCCTGGCTCAAGACAGCCGCACCAATGGCTTCGCAGTAATGCAAGGCCTGGGACACGAGGCCGTAATCCGCCAGACGGGAAGCATAAAGGAGCTTATACACCTGTGAAGAGAAAAGAGTCAGTGACTAGTCCATCCAGGCAGGGAGAGAAAGAGAGAGAAATGTAGATAAGACTTCTTGGAAGTCAGCTGTCAGTTTTCGCTAACTCTGGCATCCAAATACCAAGAGGCTTGTGCCATTTGGAGCATTTTATCTATGCACAGGCACAACTCCAAATCCAGACTGCAGTTCCTGCATTACAGAGAAAAGAACAGGAGTCCCATCCACTCAACCTTCCTAGGTCCTGGTCACACACAAAGTGCACTGGAGTCCTTATTTATTGGGTAGCCCACATATCCAAAGAGCCTGATGTATAGGCACAGGACCAGGCACAAGAGGGACATTAAAAGAAGCAAAAATAGCCCGGGTGTGGTGGCTCATGCCTTGGGAGGCCGAGGCAGGTGGATCACTTGAGGTCAGGAGTTTGAGACCAGCCTGGCCAACATGACAAAACTCCGTCTCTACTAAAAATACAAAAATTAGCTGGGCATGGTGGCATGCACCTGTAGTCCCAGCTACTCGGAAGGCTGAGACAGGAGAATTGCTTGAACCCCGGAGGCGGAGGTTCCAGTGAGCCAAAATCATTCCACTGCACTCCAGCCTGGGCGACAGAGTGAGACTCTGTCTCAAAAAAAAAAAAAAAAAAAAAAAAAGAAGCAAAATTAGACCCTATTGCAAAGGGCGTAAAGCTAATGGAGAGTACTGAGAAAAACAAGCGCTCGTGAAAGCATGAGTGGCAGGGCAGGATCAAGTGTGAGGGCTTTGTTATCAGACAGACCCAAGTTCAAATAAAAGCTCCATGCGAGGTGTGAAACATTGGGCTAGTTACCTCATCTCTCTGTGCCTCAGTTTCCTCTCTACAACATGGGAATACTACTACTACCTACTCCCTTGGTTGTTATGGAGATTAAATGAGATAATTCAGGTAAAGTACTGAGAATAAACTGCATGCAAGAGATGTGGGCCGATAGCATGTTACCCTTCTGGGCCTCCGTTTTCTCTTTTGTAAAATGGAGTTAATCATGCCTACCTCACAGGATTCTAAACAATACACAAGAAGTGTAATGCCACAATGCTGGGCACGCAGAAGCTAATCTCATTACTGTCAGCCCCAAGCAGCACCAAAATAACTGACAGGTGGGATGAATAAAGGAGGGAAAGAAAAAGAGACCAAAGAGCCGGTCAAGGAACTGCAAAGAGGAGCTCATGGGTCAAGGTTTTGCTGGAAAAGGTGAGTCTTTAGCAAAGCCCTTAAAAAAGAGAAGATGCTATAGGACAAATGCCTAATGCATGCGGGGCTTAAAACCTAGGTGATAGGTTGATAGGTGCAGCAAACCACCATGGCATATGTATACCTATGTAACAAACCTGCACATTCTGCACATGTATCCTGGAACTTAAAGAAAAAGAAGAGAAGATGCTAATTGGGCCATTTCTCTATGACACAGTAATTCACTTTCAAGGCTTTGTGTTGTGTGTGCATATTGTTGCAATTGTTGTTGTTGCTGCTGCTGCATGTACCCTCGACACCAAGCACTGAAGGAGAAACAAGGAATCGCTGGAAAATGTCTCTACCTAAAGAAGATAACTAAGGTAGGAAGATAAGGTACCTGTGCATGAAAGGCAAGAAAACACAAGGCAGAGTGAGCTCAGTGTCAGTGGGGGGCCCTGGATTCAGCTGTGGGAACCACACTGTGCCTGCCATGACTTCAACGCTGAAAGCAGTTGCTGTGTGCCAGGCGCTGTTCTCGAGCATTAAAGAAACTAACTCGATTTCATGCCAGCTCCATTACAAGGCACCACTCTCATCCCATTTTACAGCTGAGACCACTGAAGGCTGCCATCTCAGTCATACTCGTAGGTGTGGCCCAGGTAGCCTGCATGGAGGAAGGGATGGTGCTGGACGTCAGAGCTCACAGAGGATTTAGACAGAGGAGGACACGATGTCAGCACTGGTCTTTACGAATGTAAGGTGACAACAGCATCATGTAGAAACGTTGAGAAGAGAGGGCTGAAACCACAGTATGGACACCACCCACACAGCTGATGCTCTGAGAGGGACGAAGAAGGGTGAGGGCGGAGGTAGAGGACAGAGGAGTTCAAAAGAGGCCCGAGAAGGAGCGCGGAGCAGAGGGAGGGTGACCAGAGACTGGGCTGGGCCTCCGCTCCCACTCCCTCCCACAGGACAGCTGCGGAGGCTCAGAAGAAAGGAGAGCTGTCTGGAGAGATGGGGAGAAGGAGCTGACAGCAGGAGTGAGGCATGGGCCGAGGCGGCAGGCAGGACGTTCAAACATCAGCAGTGAGGCAGGAGCCTCCAGCAGAGAGGCCTCTGCAAGGTTTTGCCTTCATATTATAAAACACAGACCTTTAGGGGACATAAAAAGAAATCCTACACCCTCCCACGCTTAAGCTAATGAGGAAAAGTTCAGTAGATAACTTAGCCCCAGGTACTAAGTGCCAAAAAGCAAAGCTGCAAATACAGCTGCCTGCAGCTGCCTGACAGTGACGGTGGCGGCCTCATCTGGGCTCAGTTACCTGGAAAGAAGGGATGAAGGATTTGGGGCGGCCCAGCATCTGACAGTACTCGAAGATTTCCGTCCTCTGGATTGCCTCAGTTGTTGCAAATTTCAAAAACTCTTGACTAAAACCAGGGAATAACAATAAAAGAGATTGAAGTGTGGGGGACGCGGGAGTTAAATCCTAGTGGCTCTCCAAACACCAGCTGCAGCCTTTCATGGGGGAGTTTCCATCCTGGGCTGATCCCTGCGGCGGCTTCAAGAGAAGAAGGAGACTCTGGGCTCCCAGCGTGAGTGTTTCACCTCCTCTCCCTCTCCCTCCTTGAGGCTGAGGAAGGAACAAAACAGAACTCTGCACCAGAGGCGCTGGGAGGCGGAGGCTGCAGAAAAGGGGGGTCACCTGCCTTCTTGCTGAAGGGTAACTCAAGGCAGGCTACCTCGAAGGACACTGGGCCCTACTCTTAAACACACAGAGAGCTGGCCCCCATGCCCATAAAGCCTGTCATGTACCTGTGAAGGGCACCACTAGTTTGAGCAAACTCGCACAAAAGAGGGGAGCCATGTAAGACTCCAGGAGCACTGAGACCAAAAGGCATGGCAGAGCAGGCGAGGACTGCTGAGCCAGAAATCAAACACGGCTCTGTACATTGGATGTTCATTCCACCAGCGAGGATGGGGACTGAGTGAATGTGATCTGGTCGGGGCAGGTGGTGGGCACAAGAGTCTCATGTGACCCAAAATTTCTCCCATCAACAACTTGCCATGGTGTTTAAAAATCACAATCACCAGATTATTCCTAGGGGTAGGACTTTATTTCCAGGAATTTCCTCATTCAACATAAACATAGGAGGGGAGACATATTAGCCCATACACACTTATTGTACATTTGGCACAGAAGGGATTCTTTGACAAGCTAGCCATGTGCTATCAGAGACCAGGTACCTGGAAGGAACAGGCAATGAGCTGGGTACATTGCCTCAGTGGTAGGCAGTGCGGTACAACAGTTAAAAGGGCTTTGCAGTCTGGCTGCCTGGATTCCGCGTCCAACTCACCCACACCCTCGCTGTACCATCTGAGACAAGTTATTTCATCTCCCTGTGCCTCGGTTTCCCTCCTCCATAAGTGACGATTAAAATTTTTGCTTCACTTCACTTCTTCATAGGATAAATGTGTAACAATTAAAGGAAATAGTGCAAAGAAAATGCCCGGCACAACATAAGAGCTTAGTGACTCTTAACTCGTATGGTGAGGGGGATAGAGAGATACAGAACAGGGGGGGCCTCTAGGGAGCAAATCATTCTGTCCATGCATTCATTCACTGAGAGCTGACCGAGGGCCTCCTGCGGGAAAAGCCTAATGCTATGGCCAACAGAGAATGTCACCAGTGGGACTCTAAGTAGCTTGTGCACCAAGTCATTGTAGGGATGCTAGGGCCCCAAAGAGGGACTAAACATAAACTTCTTCCATTTTCCAGTTTTGCCTGGGTGGGCTCTCAGAACAGGCCCAGGGCTGCCTAACAGGGACCCACAAGTCTCCACACGTAAAACGTTTTTTTTAAAAGGAACAAAGTTAGCTTGTGGAGCCAGGGTGCCACCCAGTGGCCAAAGGGCACAATACCACACAAAGGCATCAGCCCACCTCTTTGCAGAGCAGGACCTGGGGCCTGAGGCCCCCTGCTGATGCTGTAATGTGGGGCCCCCGGGGCATCTACTTGCACAGACCTGCATAGATAACAATCCCAGATAAGGGAGCCCGCGGTAGCTGAAATTCACATGAGAAAATGAAAAATGGATCCATAAAATCCAACAAGGGCTAAAACAATCCCTTGGAAAATGTCCTTACTGTTTCCTTTCTCCCAGGTCACATACCTGTGGCTGCTGCCCAGCAAGACCAGATGGTCTGTCTTCACGGGGTAGTAGCCAAAGGGCACGTGAGCCATGAGGTAGCAGAAGTGGGCTGCCTCCACAAGCCCCTTCCCAGCTGCGGGAGGAAGAGAACAAGACCCAGTCACGGAGCACACCCGTGTGAGGAGCCATCATCTCGGTGGGATAAGAGACAGATGGAAGAGTGGCCTCGGGGGTCAGAGGGGAGAAGCCACATGGGACTAAATGAATGAGCCTTTCATAGCATGAGTCACAGACCCCTAAACCCCACTCCTCCCACCAGCCCATTTGGCCTCAGACGTTACATTTCTCTTCAGCCAGAATAAGGCACGATTTCACCTTCTCCCTAAAGGATTTTTTACGAGGAATTCCCTAAACATTTTAGTCTTTCCTCAGGGTGAAAAATGAGTTTGAAATGCCTGCACCTGAGCAAAGAAGGAGACTACTGGGAGTGGCTGTTCTTAAACTAGGCTTCCTGAGGCACCATTGCTTTCCCTGCTAAAGTCAAACATAAAAATCACATTAATTACCAACATGTTTTGAAATGTTCTCCCATACGTTTTCCACTGCCTCAAAATTGAGTTAATTCAACTAGATACAATACCTAGCACAGTGCCTGGCCCCCAAGAAGGGCTCAACAAACATTAGTTCCCTTCCACTCAGGGTGCCGCATGGCCTCCATCTGACTTGGCACAACCTTACCCATAGCTGTTAAAGTTTAACAGAGCAATATTTTAAAAAGCCCCATGGGAGCACCATGATTTCTAGATGCTCTGCTTCTTGGCTAAATTTGAGAACCACTGATCTGGAACACTCAATAGCCCCTAAGTGTTTATAAGGCCACATTCACCAAGAGATGATAGCAAGAAAGACTACAGGGTTAACCCAGAGTGGTTCAGGAAAAACAGAATTTCCTATCTGATTGAACTGGGTCACTGAGAAATTTACAGCAACAGGAGGCAAGGTGTCCTATGCGTTAACTCCATCCACAGGGGAATCTGACCCAGGGCTAGAAAATCAGCTGCGGAGAGGAGACTCCTACAGCAGCAGAACACCAAGTCTCAGGGGCCTGGCCTGCATTCACTCACAGCAGAAATTCTGTGAAACAGAGAGGCAAGAAGGACACGTGTTTCCCTGGAGTTTCTTTCCCCAAAACATGGAGGCTCCTGGGTCCAGGAAAAGCCTAGGGCATAGACTCTGGCCCTACCTAGAATCTGGGAATCTAAGGGCAGGATGTTTAAAGCTGACCTGGACGGGGAGGGGAGGTGAGTGGAGGGACAGGGAGGGGAGATGAGGGGAGGGACAGGGAGGGGAGGTGAGTGGAGGGACAGGGAGGGGAGATGAGGGGAGGGACAGGGAGGGGAGCGGAGGGGAGGGACAGGGAGGGGAGGGGAGGGGCAATGCTGGTGTCACTTACCCAGGGTGTCCCCGATGGCAACAATCGCACGCTGATACAGCTCTGGGTCCCCAGCCTGATTCGACAGAATCACAGCCAAGTGAGGCCTCCAGTCTCCCCACTGCTTTTCTCCACAACACTGAAAAGCACCAGAAAAAATAACTTAAATGTACAGTCATTTAAGAATGGCCAGATGTACATAAAGAAGGCTGTTGTCTATTTCCTGGTTCAGAAGTGGTCAGAGAATGCCCACTCTACCACCTGCAATGCTGCCATTCATTGATTTAGAGTTCTCATCTTTAAAAAAGTAAAACTGTCAGAAGGACACAGATAGACAGATATGTGTACATGCATACATACATACATACGTTCACAGGGATATTGGAAAATGGATAAATAAAATGACATTGCTCACTTACTATTTTTCACATTTCTCCCCAGTGCCTGACCCCCAAATATCTAGAGACAAAACTCAGAAAAACCCTGAGGCTTCAGTGGGAGAAGGAAGATCAAACCTCCTTGGCTCATGAGTAGAAGAGGCCACAGCCTGTCACAGAAGTCGGGGGAACACGGGCCTGCTTAATGTCTTACCAAACGCCTATGTTTTCTGGCTTTACAAAGCCCATTCACACACATCCTCTTATTTAATCTTCACAGCAACCCTATGAAGTCTAGTTCCTACTGCCACTTTAAGAATAAGAAAATCAAGCCAAGTGGCCCAGCTAGGACGAGGCAGAGGCAGCAGAATTCCACCAGGGGGCAAAAGAGAGTAAGCAGCGTGGTGGAAATGTACAAAGCCCCGCATAAATGGTGTTTTCCCTACCATCTCCCCCTAAGGCTGTCCTACTAAATAAAGGAGAATTTCAAGGCAGAAAATATCAATAAAGAAATAATATAATGTCATGGAAACAACACAGGCCCCAACTCGAGTCCTGCATCTTACTAGCTTACTTACCTTGAGCAAGTTTCTTAATGTCTGTGAACCTTTGTTTTCTCATCCCTAAAATGGAGATCATAATTTCTACCTAACAGGTTATTGTTGATAATAAAATAAGATAGTTGTGTAAAGCACATCGCATGGTGCTTCACATTTGGTTTGCACTTAATCAACTACATGTAGGTATAAATACACACACACACACACACAGTTGGAAGCTCAGCAGAGGAAAGAGGTGATTTGCACAGCCGCCTACCTTCCAACTTGTTATATAGATAGGTAGGGCAGGAGATTGGCAATAATAACTAAGATCTGGAGGTTAAAACCATTCATAATTACTTGGTCTTTGTAATTATCCCAGGGAATAAAAGATGCTTTATTCAACTCCATTTTATACCCAGTCCTTGTTGATCTGGTCAATGCAGTGTGAAGAGGATGATAACAATAATGGTGATGATAAATCGTAATAACAGCAGTTCTCATGTGTCACATGGAACCATGAACCATATCCTGTGCTAAGCATTTCTCCTACCAACAATCACATGTGCTAAGTCCTATTATGACCTGCATTTTAACATGTAAGCCAAACTGCTTCTTGCTGGATCTATAGAAACCAGCAGAAGAGAAGGAAATCCCTTGCTAAACACACACACACACACACACACACACACACACAAAGAAAAACCTAGAGGTCATTATTCTGTCTCCTCACTGGTGATTTGAAAAAGATCACCATAAATCAGATCAGTGGAGAGGTGGAGGGGACACAGGAGAGACAGAGAGAGAGAGAGAGAGAGAGAGAGAGAGAAAGCACCAACATTTATTAATTAACGAAAATGGGCCAAGCATGATGGTTGATATGTTCAGATGTTCTCTCTCCCTTAATTTTCACAATAACTCTACTGGTTAGGCACCAAAATCCCCATAAAGATTAAAAACTGAGGCTCTGTGAGATTAAGACACAAAGCCAAGTTCCCCTGGCAGAAAGATGTACATAGAGTCCAGGTTAAACTTGTGTGAAACCCACGTCTGTGTTGTCCTGTTGCCATGCTTTTCCACCACCCCATTCATCACATGGAACTGAAGTCCAGCCTTTTAGTAGATGCTAAAGTGCTGGGAAACTCCCTAAGATCAAATACTGCATTGGCACATGACCTCTGGCTCCTCCGTTTTCTCATCTAAAAATAGGGGAAATTTAGCTAACTCTACTATTACCAAAAAAAAAAAATGAACAATAGCTAATTGTATCATTTCCTGCATTTAGTGCTTCGTGACATAATGCAATTCCGTTGTGGAGCACAGGCCATTCCACTGAATTGTGAGGCACACTCTGTGCTACAAAATAGCCAACTGATTTGATGATGGGGCATGAAAAACATTTCTCTTTTCTTGGAATTAGCCACAAGCCATAAGAAGGATAAAAAAAAAATGAAAAGTGTGAGGTCGATTTTTATTTAAACTAGTGTTCACCAAAAACCCAAGCCTCAAGATACGAGAAAAGGCTACCAAAAGTAATGGAGATTGGACAGAGGTGCCTCCATGTCCCGGGAAGCCAAGAGGACACGAGGGAGAGGACCTCACAGCTCTCCCCACTGGCTGGAGAGCAGCAAAGGCAAGTCAGGCTCACATGGAAAACTGGGTCCTGCAGAAAATGCCAGATGGCCTGGAATATGGCCTGGCCCATCCTCTGCACAAACCTAATATAAATAACTGGAAATAAAAATCCAGGAAAGAGTCAACTCCTTTAAAGTTATATAATATGAGAAAACAAGCACAGAATGTATACAAATACACCCTAAGACAGAAGGAGGAGGGTAACATGAAAAATAGACGGGAGAGAGAACATTCACTACAAAAATGTTACCACAAAACAAATGAAAAATTGTCACCAAACATTTTGTCATGAATTTAAGTAAAATAATGAAACAATTGCATCTATGAGGCAAGAGCATAATCTGAGTTATTAGAGCTCAGGAAATAGATGGTGGATAACAGGAGATGAATGTAATGTGCAGAGCTCAGGAAAAAAGTAGGGGGAAATTGAAGAAATAAAGACAGAAACAAAAGAGCACAAAAGCAAGAGACACCAGTGAAAACACAGTAAAGGACAGAGGAAGGAAAAAAAGAAAGGAGGGAAGGAAGGAAGGAGGAAGGAAGGAAGGAAGGAAGAAAAGGATGTAAAGGAGGGAGGGAGGGAAGGAGGGAAGGAAAGAAGGAAGGAAGGAAGGAAGGAAGGGAGGGAGGGAGGGAGGGACAGAGGGGAGGGGAGGGAGGAGAGGAAGGGAGGGAGGGAGGATGTAAGGGAGGAAGGAAGGAAGGAAGGAAGGAAAGGAGGGCAAGAGAGGAAAAAAGAGAATAAAAAATTATTAAAGAGAAAATTATAGGTATAATTCATATGTGTATATATATGAAATATTTGTACATGGAATTCCTGAAAAGGAAACCAAAATAATGGGAACAAAACAAATATTGAAGGATATAATCCAAGAAAATATTCCTGAACTCTAACATATGAATGTACATATTAAAAGGGCATGCTATATATACCTCAAGGAAAAAAATTGATCCAGACAGTCAACACCAGAGCATAATCTAGTAAAGTGACTGGACATCAAAGGTAAGGAAGGAATACTTTGGGGCCAAAAGATCAAGTCTCCTATAATGGGAAAACTATCAAGCTAGCCTCAGACTCTCAGCCACATCAACTCTAGAAGATTGAAATCGAGTATGTCCAGCTTTGAAGTGCCAGTGTGCAGTGGTGGGAAACATTCCTCCAGAGAAAAGAAGGGCAGCCCTGCCAGGGGAAGCCTGCAGAACAGGCACAGGTCCTCTTGCCATTCACAGCAGAGCAGGCAACTTTGACATTTTGGGAAGGCTGAGGTCTTCAGAGTCAGACAGACCCGGACAGATCCTGACCCCACTACTCACTATCTCTGATCTTTGGTCATCTTACACCTTTGGAGCTCAGTTTCCACATCTGCAAAGCAGAAAGAATGTTTCCTACCTCTATGCATTAAACCAAATAATATGCATCAAAGCACTTAGCACAGGGCCCGGCACATGGTGATTAACAGACCATTAATATTATCATCACTTTTGCTCCTGAAAGCCATCCGTGCACTCCCGAGCAGTCCCCACCCCCTCAAGCCCTTGGGATGCCTGGGTGATAAAGGAATCCTGTCACAGGGGTACCGTGGCTGCCTGTGGAATCCTCCCCGACATGAGCTGGAAGAGGGTCTGCAGTGGGTCATTGAGCGCCAGCGTGCTGGTGAAGCTGCAGAGAGAAGGATAGTCAGTGAGGACCACGCCCAGGGAACCTCTTTACCCATTGCCCACAAGGCTCAGGGCCTTGCATAATTCTATTAGATTTTGGCAGCTTCCTTAGGAACATGAGCATCTCTTTGCTTTCTGCTGTGCCTCTGTCACAGCCTCCTTTGGGGAGAGATGGCAGGATCCTCAATCTACGGCACACCCCAGCTAGATCTCATTGTTGGGGGTATTTTCTGCACCTTGGTCTTGATGGCCTAACTCTGGAATAACCATTTCTGTGGGCCTTCTTCCATCACTGAGATGACCCACTGACATCTCAAAAGTCCCCTGGAGAGCCACAGCAGTTTATCTAGAAGCTCTTCTCCATGGGCACCCCCCTTCTCAGCCATCCCGATCTCCCACTCCCTGCAGCCCTCCTCCACGCCAAGCCCACAGCACTCAGTGCTGTTTTTCTGGCTCATCAAGAGCCTGGGTCTGTAGTGCTTTTGCTCACAAGCGCTAAATAGCCATTTTCAGTAACCAAAGAGGCGTGGAACAGGGGCCAGTAATGATCCTGCTGATGACAAACCATGGGATATGCTTAACAAGGATATAATAAGCTCTACAGCTGATTTGAGATTTAAGCTTACTCAGTGAGAGGTATTTTTCACAATTCACTGGGCTCCATCAAAAATCAATGGCCCAAGGCAAAAATCTGTAGCAGAGATGTATGCTACAATGTGGGGCTGTGGGATGTTCATTTTCAAAGCCCGAAGGAAAATCATCCTCAGAACACCGTCCTTTATTTAACAGCACCCTTGCCACAGGAGCTCCGAGCACGTATCACAACACAACTTCTGTGTTCCTCATCATTCCAGTCTGAGAGGATAATGAGGTGCACCGTGGTGTCACCAGTCTCCAGGAAGACTGACGGGTGGAGTCGTCATGAAACTCAACTGAGGCCATCATCCAGAATGGGCCCACCGGTGGTGCAGCCATTAGGCCCCCGGACTGAACTTAACATGGAAGTGTCTTTTTTTTTTTTTTTTTTTTTTTTGAGACAGAGTTTTGCTCTTGTCGCCCAGGCTGGAGTGCAACGATGTGATCTCTGCTCACTGCAACCTCCACCTCCCAGGTTCAAGCAATTCTCCTGCCTCAGCTTCCAGGGTTTCTGGGATTACCGGTGCCAGCCACCACGCCCGGCTAATATTTGTATTTTTAGTAGAGATGGGGTTTCACCATGTTGGCCAAGCTGGTCTTGGACTCTCAACCTCAGGTGATCCACCTACCTCGGCCACCCAAAATGCTGGCATTACAAGCATGAGCCACCACACCCGGCGGAAGTGTCATCTTCTAATTCAACCTGTACTCAACAGGATTAATGGCCAATTCAAATATAAGTTCAGCTGAGAGGATAGCTTCACAGCTTTAACCAGCACTAGAAGCTAAACACTTTGAGGTAGCATCTTTCTTGCTGTCTGACCCAAGTCTGCCCCTTAAAGGAGGGTCCCTCACCACCCCCCCACCACATTTGTCCCTGCCGACCCATGGATGCTAGGTGGAGCCTGAAGGACTTATTCAGAAACCCTTCTCCATCCAGCACCCCTATACCTGCCACCTCCATTTGATCCTGGCTCTCTTTCACTCTGTTTCATCTCCTTATTCCAAACTCCTGGCTATGGATCCTTGCTTCCATCCCTAGCTCATCCTCGTTTGGGCATTTTTCCTGGTCCACGCTGGCACCCAGATCACAGTGTGCTGGCGTCATTTCTGACTAAGCACATCCCTTCAGTCTCAACACCTCCCACTGCCGCCAATGCAGACTTCTGGATCTCACTGCCAGTGCTAAAACTCCTTTTCCTACCACAGCTCACGACCCTGCTACCCCACACCTCCACCCTACTCTCAGTATCCAGAACCTCATCACAAGAATAAGCAGTAGACAACTGCTTACATCAAAGACGCTCAGTCCCAAGGCTCTAAGGAAGTGATCACCTACCCCTCATTACCAGAACTAGCTGGAACAGCCCCTCCCAAAGAGAGAAGGCTACTGCAATGTAAAAACCTACTTAATTTTTGGAAACTCTCACCCTGGGCAATTTTACTAAAATTTTTTACTCAATTTAGCAGGTAGAAAGAATGTATGTGTCTAAAACAGAGAAATGCTATGTCCAGCTCAGAAAAGAGAACACGGAAAGATCCCTGGAGTGTGAGGCTCCTTAGCGCGTCTGGCATTTCTCCACATGCTCATCCTCCACCTTTGGTGAAGAGGCCTCTCTGCCCCACTGGCCTCTTTTGTTAAGTCCCGACTCACCTACTCATGACCCAGCTGTGGGTCCGTGGGTCCATCTTGCTGGACAGGAACAAAGCATGGCCCCACAAGTGGTTCTTCATGGCCCACTCCAAGGCTTCCTGAAAACCAAAACATCACATTCAAGAGTGCCTTTCCCACCTTCCACTCACAAGTTCCTGTGCTTAGGCGCTGCTGCATCCTGAGCAGCGGAGGCTGGGCTTCCAGAAAACTCTTAGAGCCTCATATAAGAATGTGAACAGCCAGGAAGTAGACTGTAGCTAGCACAGTATTTTTCTGTAGGATGTCACCTTCACCAGCCTTCACTTTATCAAAATCCACTGTGCTATTCCATCAGCTTCCCGTCAGACGTGGTTGCCAGTTAGCCTCATCTCTTTAGCAAAAGTTTCGTAGCACTTGAACGTCACGACTACAGTAAATACCAATGTATAGTACACTTGAAAATCACTAAGAGAGGAGATTTTAAGTATTCTCATTAGAAAAAAACATGATAAATATGTGAGGTAATGCATATGCTAACTAGCTCCATTTAGCCATTCCACAGTGTGTGTGTATATATACATATATATCATGTCGTATACCACAAATATATACAATTTTTGTCAATTAAAAAAATAAAAGATAGCATCATATACAAAAACAAGAAATTAAATATTTAAATGTAAAAATGAATCACAAAAGTACTTCATTTTTATAAATTAATTTTGAAGTAGAAAAAGCCTTTCTAAATATGACCCCCAGAAACTTACAATTTTGCACAGAAAGCCCTAAAAACACAAAGAGCTCCAACAAATCAGTAAGTGAGGATCAAAGACTCAATAGAAAAATGCAGAAAATCGATGACAAAAAAATTCACAGATTAAAAAATATTCAACTCCATTGAGTTCATTTTGAATTGAATTGAATTGAACGTATTCATTTCAATAAGAGAAATGCGGGCCCGGTGCAGTGGCTCACACCTGTAATCCCTACACTTTGGGAGGTGGAAGGGGAGGATCACTTGAGCCCAGGAGTTTGAGACCAGCCCTGGCAACATAGCAAAACCCCATATCTACAAAAAAATTTAAATTAGCTGATAATTTTTTCTTTTGAGACAGTGTCTCTCTGTTGCCCAGGTTGGAGTGCAGTGGCATGATCTCGGCTCACTGCAACCTCCACTTCCCAGGTTTAAGCGATTCTCATGCTTCAGCCTCCCAAGTAGCTGGGACTACAGGCCATGCCATCATGCCTGGCTAATTTTTGTATTTTTTGTAGAGACAGGGTTTCTCCATGTCACCCAGGCTGGTCTCAAATTCCTGGCCTCAAGTGATCTGCCCGCCTCCCAAAGTGCTGGGATTACAGGCATGAGCCACCATGCCCAGCATTTTTTCACTTCTCAGATTGGCACCTATCAAAGAGTTTGAAACACACTGTGGTGAGAATGTAGGAAAACAGGCACTCTTTCGCATTGCTAGTAGAGTGGATTGGCACAACCTCTAAAAGGCCATTTGTCAATATCTATCAAAATTACAAACCATATCCTTTGACCCAACACTTCTGCCTCTAGAAATTTATCTTACATATATTCTCTCACACTGGGCAAAATGACAGTGATTATTCATTGCAATACTGTAATTGCAAAAGATTGGAAGTATTCTTAATGTCAAGCTATAGGGGGTTTAGTTAAATTAATAATTTATCAGTAGAAAACTACGCCAACATAAGAAATAATGAGAAAGGTATTTATATAGGCTATAGAGCAGAGGTCAGCAAAATATGGCCTAAAGGCCAAATCCAGTACACTGCCTATTTTGGTACCCGCCATAGCCTCAGAATAGTTATTACCTTTTTAAGTGATTGGAAAAAATTTTTTTTAATTTCATTATGCATTATAATTATATGGTAACTCAAATTTCTATATCCATAAATGAAGTTTACTGAAACACGGCCACACCCATTCATTTACATATTTTCTGTGGCTGCTTTCACACTATAAAGGCAGAGCTGAGTAGTTGTAATAGAGACCCCATGGCCTGCAAAATGTAAAATGTTTACATTTTACATTTTTTACATCTGTCCAATTATAGAAAAAGTTCGGCAACTCTAATATAGAGTGTTTTCTGAGGTATTTTGTAAAATGAAAAAGGGAAGGTACAGAAATGGTATACAGTATGCTATTTTTTAGAAAAGAGAAAATAACAATATATGCATAAAATTTCTCTGGCTATTTCAGAGAGAAAAATTGGGTGACTGGGGGTGGGAGCATCATTTCCCAAGTATATCTTTTTTATATTTTAATTTTTGAATTAAATTGATTCAAATTGATTTTAATTATCTATCCAAATACTTAAATTTTTATGAATTTTGTAAAGTATAATCTCAACTTCAAAATTAAGCTAGAAATCAATCTTCATCTGTTTAAAGTACAGACAGTCCCTGCTTTATGAGTTTTTGACTTTACAATGGTGTGAAATCAATACACATTTGGTAGAAACTGTACTTCAAGTGCCCATACAACCATTCTGTTTTTCACTTTCAGTAGCATATTCAATAAATTATATGAGATATTTAGCACCTTATTATAAAACAGATTCTGGGTTAGATGATTTTGTCGGTTAAGGTAAACATTCTGAGCACATTTGAGGTAGGCTAGGCTAAGTTATGATGTTGGGTTAGGTGTATCAAATGCATTTTTAACTTATGATATTTTATATTTAATGATGGGTTTATTGGGATATAAACATTGTAAGTCAAGGAGCATCTGTATTCAATATTGATAGGAAGCTTTAAATATAGCAGCAGGAGTATTTGTAAACAAACTTCCTGGAAATTAATTTGGTGTATATATAAAGAAACTTTTAAAAGTGCATGCCCTTTATATACCCAATAATTCCACTTCTAGGAATCTGCCCTAAAAAACTTAAAAGATCAGGCAAAGACTTACGTAACAAGATGTGTAAATGGTATAATTTATAATGGCTGACAAAATTGTAAATAGTCTAAATGTTCCATAATAGTAGAATAGCTAAATAAAATATGATACATTAATATGATGGAATATTGTATAACTATTTTTTAAACGGTGCTATTGGGGCATATATAATGCCATGAGGGTATTTTACCATATCATCTTAAGTTTAAAAAGAGAAATAAACAACTGTATATGCAATTTTATTTTCTTTTTAATATATATGCATGGAAAAATGCTGGAAGTAAATATATCAAAATGTTAACAGGTATTATCTTTTTTATTTTTAATTTGTATGAGTACATAGTAGGTATATATATTTATGGAGTAAAAAATATGAGATATTTTGGTACAGGCATGCAATGTATAATAATCACATCCTGATAAATGGGGCATCCATCCCCTCAAGCTTTATCTTTTGTGTTACAAACAATCCAATTATACTCTTTTAGTTATTTTTAAATGTACAATTAAATTATTATTGACTGTAGTTCCCCTGTTGTGCTATCAAATACTAAGTCTTATTCATTCTATTTTTTTGCACCCATTAACCCTCCCAACCTCCCTTCCACCCTCCCCTACTGCCCTTCCCAGCCTCTGATAACCATCCTTCTACTCTCTACCTCCATGAGTTCAATTGTTTTGATTTTTAGATCCCACAAATAAGTGAGAACATGTGAGTTTGTCTTTCTGTATCTGGCTTATTTCATTTAATAGTTCATTGTCTTTTAGTGGTAGAACTATGGGTGTTTTCATTTTCTTTGTTGTGTCTTTCTGAACTTCTTGCATCCTCCCTGAAATGGGTATATACTATTCACATAATTTGAGCAGGGGTGAGTGGTGGAGAGGGATGGTGATTGCTTTTTCAAAACAAGTATGGGGGAAGGTCATACTTGCCTTCTTCCTTCCATAGTAGAGCAGTCTAGTGAACTTCTCCACGATCTGCGCCGGTGTCTCCACACTGGGGGGGATCTCTCCTGTGAGCAGGTTCGGGGTCCCAGAGCTCAGCACTGGCCAGTCCTCATCGGTCAGGCTGATGAGGTTGGCCACAGGGGGCTGCCGCTTGTACTTCTCCAGCTTCTTGCAGTCTTGCATTAGCAGCTCAGCGATGTCAGACCCCACCATGGACTGTAAGGCAAAGAGGATCATCTGGGGAGAATCCTATGAGTCCTCAGGCTGGCAACCCTAGCTGGAGAAGGAAGGCACCAGGGAGCCTGCCTTCTTCACAAGGAAGCCAATTATGCAAACATAAGGCAGTCCTTTGTTAGACTGCTATATTTCAGACTTCAGCATCACTATCATGGTTGTTTTCTGCCTGTCAGGAGCCATAAAGCTTACCAGAAACATTCACAATTTCACAGGTATATTAACTGGCTGGTGCAATAACCCAGAAACTGTACAATATTCCCAGACCAAGGAAGAAGATCATCAAGGAAGATCTGCGTTGGCAAACTGGCATTGACATTTGAGCAATTTTTTCCCTTGGGGCAATTTGTGGCTTCTTTAATATTGCTTTTCATAATCATGTCATAAACATAATCTTATCTATCCCATGAAGACTTAAATTTCATCCTGCACCTGCTCTCCCACCAAAACAGAACTTACCCCATTCTGGCGACAAAGGAGAACCAAGAGCTGCCACAGTAGAGCTGAGTCTCTGCTCCCCAGTGTCTCAGATTTGCAGCTCTGAGCTGCTTTCTGCTGGCAAAATGTCATAATATCCACCTTATGTACATCTTCCCTACATGGAAAAAATTTAGGGAGCAAAGAGTGAGCAGACAGACACTTCCCTGTTTCGGACCCCAGGCTCCTCCTAAGTGTGCAAGTGCTGGCTGGGCTGTGGTTGAGATAGAAATCTGACAAGCCAGAGCTAAGGTAATGAGTCTACAGCTATAGGATAGTTATTTTCTTATAGAACAAGAAGAAATTTCAGAGATTCTCTCATGCACCCCCTCCATTTTATAGATGAAGAAATGGAGGCTCAGAGACCTGAAGTCACTGCACAGGATAGCAAGTAAAAGTAGACTTTGGAGTCAGACAACCCTGCGTCTAAATCTGCCTCTGCCACTTCTCTGTTTAGACAAGTTTCTTACCTCCCCTGAGCCCCAGCTTTGTCCCCTAAAATTGGGACAGTAAAAGAACCTACCTCCATACAAAAAGGAATTAAAAAACTGAGTGGCATATATTAAGTGTTTGATATGATTGGCATTATGATTTGCTTAAGATTATCCAATAACATCAAAGCCAAGTTAGGCTTACTACCCCAGTGTTTGAATACCCAACTCGCTTTTTTGCCCCATATCTGTATACCTGTGTGTAAGAAACAGAGATAACACTCATTTTTACTTGAGGGAACTGTCAAATGCCATATGAGGAATACATTTATATAGTAGTGATGATACCTTCCATGTGCATAATCTGACTTGAGACTCACAGACAAGCCTCGGGTAGGGAGAGCAGGTGTTATACCATTTCTCAGGGGGAAAACTAAGGTTCAGAGAGGGCTAACTGACCTGTCCACCATGGTATTCCTAGTCAGTAAGATGCCTGAGCCTGAGACCCACGTGGGCTGTAATCCAGCAAGGACTCTCTCCTCAACAAAGATGCCCTGAGTTACATTTATCAGAAATACAACTAGACATTTAAAAGCAGTCCTAGTTCAGTACTGCAGAGGGCTCACTTGCACACTGTTCTGTAACTTGAACACTGCCGATCTTATTTACCTCTCCAGGAAAAAGCCACTGTTACAAGAATTGTTTCTGCTATGATCCACTTGTCAGTGACTTCCCAGGCGATGCTCCACTTTTCTACTAACATCTATCAAGCACACGGAACACTAAAGCTTCCTACTATGCAGCCTCTGCATAATGGAACTGGTTTTAGATTTCTAAACTGTCATGCTAATTTTTCTTTCTGTCCTTCAACTATTGAATTGCTTGTCAAAATGACTCAGGCCACATCTGGTTCTATCTTGCAGCACAGAGAATTCCACTCCAACAAGGACAGATATTTTTTTCCAAGGAAACCAAGAACAAATCTCCAAAATGCTGATCTGGGCAGGAAGATTTTCTAGGTTTCAAAAGCCCTTACTCAGCAGCTCTTACAGCACTATACCTAATCAAGGGTCCTGAGAAACTTCTCATCTCCTCTTGCTCTTCGGAATCATTAAGAATAACCTGGAATAAAACAATCAGATTTTGTGTTTAAGACTGTGTCCACCCTAGGCCCCTTTCAGTCAAGTCTAGTATCAGACCCCAGGGCCATGGGGCTAGGATGTGGCTCAAGGCCTTGTGGAGAAAGCAGAAAGAAAAAAGTGAATCTTGTTGCTAAAGATGAGACATTGACATCTCAGGAAAAACATAACTCTAGCATCAATTCTTTCAGAGAAAAGCCCCACCCATTCCCGCACCCTCCTAATCCAGGGGGTACATGGCCCACTTTCCCACAAGAGCATCCCATTCCTGGAGATGCCCCGACTCAGGCACAGGAAAGCAAGGTAAGCACGTTAGGAGTAGTTGGGTAAGCAGTGTGCCGGCGTTCCAGGGACACTGGGTCTTCTTTACCTCCATGCTGTGCAGTTCAACAAGGGCTGCTTGCCCGTCAGTGGGAAAGCTGGGACCTACACGCACCAGCTGACCTCCTGGCCCGAAACTCACAGGAACATGAGGGATGTAGAACTTCATGGGTGCTTTGGGACCAGCTGATGAGACATCCTCTGACCAACAGACACAGACGGACATTGTTAGCGTTACTTCCATCACTTTTCTTTAGTTTAGGAATATGCCACAGACGTATTTCTGCCCAAATTCTGCCTGAACCAAAATAAGATTCTGGGTGGGTTGTGTAATTAGAAGAAGCCCATGTTCCCTGCTCCAGTCAGATTTAAGCCTCTGAGAATGTGTCAGAATACAATGCATGGGCTTGATGATTCAGTCCAAATGATAATGCACTCAGCCCAGACTCTCAGTGATGCTGAGAGGCCAAGGAGTCTCTGGCTTTCATGGCCTCTATACTCACGACAAAGTTCCTACATCCAGACAAAGGAATGACGCTTTGCATCTTGCTTTTGCTTTTCCTAATTCTCTCTGGTCTTCCCTTTCTTAAAAGCACCACTGAGTGCCTCCTTTCCCAACCTGGTAATGGATAGGGGCACTGTTCCCTTCCAGGAATCAGCTATGATGCAATTACTATTACAAGCAAAAAGAGAGAAACTGGAACCAAAGTTGACCTCTCTGCCCAGGAGACCTACATAAGCAAATGAGGTGGACAATGATTCATTGTAAGGCTGACTTTCCCAGAGACTTGCCACCCAGCCCTTCCACATCAGATTCAACCAACTCTCCTGATCATTTTAGAACCCACCAGCCTGAACTGAACTCCAAGCTGCTGAAGCCGAGGGATCATCCCGCTCCGGGGCATCTCTGATGTACTGACTGAGCTCGTAGCTGCTGGAGCTGAGACCAGACTCACGCTGCTGGAGAAGGTTGGATTCAGTAGCCAA
Source organism: Pongo abelii (assembly GCF_028885655.2). Taxonomy (NCBI): domain Eukaryota; kingdom Metazoa; phylum Chordata; class Mammalia; order Primates; family Hominidae; genus Pongo; species Pongo abelii. The sequence goes on along the minus strand of NC_071985.2, from coordinate 71,983,327 downwards.
TGATGGCTGAAAGTTAAAAACAAAAACACATAGGAAGAAGTTTCAGAGAGCTGGTCTTCTCAAGCGTTCCTTCAAAGAAACAAAATACATATGGTGAAAGTGGATGTGTTGAAAGGATAAAAAGAGATAATCTAGTTGATAGGCATTTGCCAAAGGATATATTATGACCCAATGGAAAGAGTGCAGGCCTTGGGGTCAGGGGCCCTTGAATGGAAATCTCAGCTTTGTCTTAGCTGCTGTGCCCCTGGACACATGACTTAGGCTCTCTGAGCTCAGTGCTTTCATCTGTGATATAATCATATCTGCCCCATATACTTCAAGCAATTCATGCATTCATTCATAAACAATTTTTTTTTTTTGAGACGGAGTCTCACTCTGTCACCAGGCTGGAGTGCAATGGCATGATCTCGGCTCACTGCAACCTCCATCTCCTGGGTTCAAGCGATTCTTCTGCCTCAGCCTCCCAAGTAGCTGGGACTACAGGCGCGCCACCACACCCAGGTGATTTTTGTATTTTTAGTAGAGATGGGGTTTCACCATGTTGGCCAGGATGGTCTCGATCTCTTGACATCATGATCTGCCCACCTCAGCCTCCCAAAGTGCTGGGATTACAGGCGTGAGCCACCATGCCTGGCCCTCACTCGTTGACTGTTTAATGAGCACCTATTAGCTCCAGGTACCGTGCTTTCCCCTTGGATGCAGGTGTAAAGAAATTCATGGGGCCAGGTATGATGGCTCTCACCTGTAATCCCAGCACTTTGGGAGGCCAAAGCAGGAGGATCACTTGAGCCCAGGAATTTGAGACCCCAAATTGCAACATAGCAAGACCCCATCTCTACAAAAAAACAAAACATAAAAAAATTTAGCTGGGCATGGTGGTGCACAACTATAGCCCCAGCTACTTGGGAGGCTGAGGTGGAAGAATCACTTGAGCCCAGGAGTTCAAGCCTGCAGTGAGCTATGATCATGCTGTTACACTCCAGCCTGGGTGACAGAGCAACACTCTGTCTCTAAATAAATAAAGAAAGAAATTCATTGAATTTACATCTTGTGTGCATACAAGTAAAATAATGATTCAAAAGCTCTTTGGGCCAAGCGCAGTGGCTCCCACCTGTAATCCCAGCACCTTGGGAGGCCGACGCAGGAGGATCACCTGAGGTCAGGATTTCCAGACCAGCCTGGCCAACATGGTGAAACCCCGTCTCTACTAAAAAATACAAAAATTAGCTGGGTGTGGTGGTGCACACCTGTAGTCCCGGCTACTAGGGAGGCTGAGGCAGGAGGATCACTTGAACCAGGGAGGCAGAGGTTGCAGTGAGCCGAGATTGTGCCACAGCACTCCAGCCTGGGCAACAGAGTGAGACTCTGTCTCAAAAAAATAAAATAAAATAAAATAAAATAAAATAAAAGTAAAGCTCTTTGTACAGTGTAAGGTGCTGCACATATGTATATGGCTGCTGTCATTGTATTGTTACTATTAGTCATAATAATATGTGCCCTACTCTATTAAGCACTAAGTATACAAAAGAAATTGACCTCATACAAACCTAATAAGTGAGACAAGATTAATATAAGACTTTCAAAATTAAGACCCCGTCTCTGGCTGAGTGTGGTGGCTCAGGCCTGTAATCCCAGCACTTTGGGAGGCTGAGGTAGATGGATCACAAGATCAGGAGTTCAAAACCAGCCTGGCCAACATGGTGAAACCCCGTCTCTACTAAAAATACAAAAATTAGCTGGGCGTGGTGGCAGGCACCTGTAATCCTAGCTACTCGGGAGGCTGAGGCAGGAGATTCGCTTGAACCCAGGAGGTGAAGATGGCAGTGAGCTGAGATTGTGCCACTGTACTTCAGCCTGGGCAACAGAATGAGACTCTGTCTCAAAAGAAAAGAACCCATCTCTGTAGTATATTTGCAAATTTTCCACAAATCTAAAATTATTCTAAAATAAAAGTTTATTGTAAAAAAGATCTCCATTTTGTGGCCCAGCTGGTGCATACAATAAGATTTTTAGAGGAAAGGGATGAATGAAGAGTTAGAAAAGGTTTCAAGCCCTGCTTCTCAAACCTGAATTCAAAGATTCTAGCAATTTCCCACTTCCTGGGTTAAACCAAATTGCTAGTCCCCTGGGGTCCCTAACACCTAACACCTGATGACAGCGTCATCTATTTCCCAGTATGTTGGAGTGAGCTAGGTGACATTTCTTGATCCTGTCAATTTGACAAAAATGCAAAGGAGTTCAGTTCAGGGCCTCGGATGCCTAAGACTGAGGCAGTAAGGAGGGAAAAAAGGAAGGCATGGGCGGAGGTTCTGCCAAGAGGGGAGGAATGGGTCCTCCAGACGGCTGGCCACTGGACATCCATCCCCAAGGGCCCTGTTCTGCCACTGCTGACAGTGTCAGCTGCGACACATGGCCACAGTCTCCAGCACCCACGCCACTTTAGGTTACCTTATTTTTCTGGGCCTCAGCAAGCAGGCTCCCTGGAAACAGCTCCCCGGGCCACTCCTGTCCAGAGTTGGAAGCAGGGCTGTCTTTACAAGGGTTCCTACTGTTAGATCTGCAGCAAAATGACAGGAGCAGTGAGCGGGGTCCTGGGCAAGCCAGCAAGGCTGAGGCGCTCTCCGCCGGAAGCTGACCTGCTCCAAAGCGTGGGCAGGTGCCATGACAGCCTGGATGCCATAGGAGAAAGCATTTTCCTCCCACTCACCACCTCAATCTACTAATCCCAGAAAAACAGGAGTGCTTGAGTTCCACAGCTCAGTGGCTGGAAGTAGCCTCAGGCCCTGATGAGAAGGGTTGGTCTCTACAGCCTGACATTCTGGAATGACTTACATCAGAGTGTTTAGGTTGGTGAATTCCACAGCTGCAAGCACCAGAACAGATGCTTGGGCAAAACTCTCTTCCCTGTCTTGTCTTACCACAGGGAGATGGCCCATTCTCAGGGCTCAGGCGTAGGCTGAGGAGAAGCACCCCAGTGCCAGGTAAGTTCTCATGACCTAATCATGAGAACTTTTACTAGGACATATCCATTCTAAGGCCAACACAGAATTAAAGTCCTCTTTTAGAACAGACCTCAAGGAACCTCACAGGACTCAGATTCACCCAGCTTTGGGAACAGACTCTCAGTGATAAGAATCTCCCTTCCCAGGGTCCTATTAACAGCTGGCCAGGCCCATCCTGGGATACTCCCCTATCCCTGTGGCTACAACAAAGGTACACGGGCTTCTGGAGGTGAGAGACCAGCATCAGACGCCAGAAGATTTGCCCGACATAGTCTGAGTTTGACAACATCATGTCAAACTGGCCTCTCCTTTCACACTTACTGGAAGTGGGTCTCACTATTTGTTCCAAACGGACTGTGCTGGTTTTCATAATGATGTTCATCAAGGTACTTTTGCTCTCGGTAATCTTCGTGCCAGATATAAGGACTCCTTTGCCTTGGCACTGCACCCTCAGAGAAAACAAAATCAAGATAGGTCACTTCCTGTTTCTGAAAGTTCTTAGAAAGATAGTAGTGAGCTGTGAGGAGTTCCTGGAGCACAGTAGATCTAAAAACGTATTTTCCAAATTGAAAAAATAGATAGGTGAGAGCTAATAATGAAAGTCCATAGGACGCCTCTCAGTTGCTTCTGAACTAATTAGCATGGATCTATACAATCGCACAACGATGGGGATTGGTGTGTGCGTGTGTGTGTGTGTGTGTATTCAATGTTGAAACAGATTTATCTTTGCTAGCAGTTCAGACGCTGCCAATAAGACACACCCTATACCTATTAGCATACGGTAGAACACTCCTTTGGGTGCATATCTGCTGTCCTCAGGGTGAAGTGATACACTCTTACTATAACCCAGCAGACGTCCTTAAGAACTGACTTCACTTTTACTTAGTCGAAGACTATAATCTTGGCTATAAGGCAAAGTAGGAGAAAAAACGTGGATGAAGTGCAAACTACCCATAGTGCTAGTAACAGTACCATCACCTGTGCATACAAAGGAAAACAACTCCTTCACATCTCTTCTCAGGACATCTAGGAGGAGTGTTTCTGCTATGGTCTCGTCTGGCCAAGAAAGGATGCCCAAGGTGAGGGTCTGAACATGGCTCCTTTGGTCTCTCCCCTGCCTCTCAGACCAGCTGCCCCATCCCCAAATCCCAGAGGCTTCTTGGAGACTTTTCCATACCTCTTTCTTCCTGCAGCCACTGTGGGTGTCCATGATAGTAATAACTTCCATAAGCATATTCCTCCCTCATTGTGGGAGACTGATAGCTCTGATATGAATTCTCATAACCTGGCCTAAAATATCACAAAGAAGACTGGTCAGTTGAGGACAAGGGTAGTAAAGAGAGAAACCAATGGAGGACTTGACAGACTAAACAGGTTCAGAGGACAGAGTTGTGACCCCAGCCTAGAATCTGCTTGAAAGCCATGGTTAATTCTAGATCCTGTAAACAGAATCAGAGCAAGAGTCAGGCCTTTGTTGCACAACAAGAGTAGAATTTTTATAGTAAAATTTTTTTTTACTTAAAACTCTTTTTCTAAAAATCTCTTTTTTATTTAAAACTCTTTTATAGTAAAACTCTCACTCCCCAAATACATACATATTGTCTTAGAAAACTCTGTCCTGATATTATCTGAGAAAACCACTTCCTGAGATGACTGTGTTAGGTCTCCAATACACCACTGTAATTTCCATGCTTATCCCAGATGGAATTGAGATTAAAAAGTCAAACTGGACTATCTTAAGTCTGATTGCTTTTATTGCCTCTGTCCTGAACATGCCTCTCTTTGAGAATTCAACAATCCAAAAAGATTGGGGAGAGGAACATCATAATATTAATGTTTTTATCAATTAGTAATTTTTTTTTTTTTTTGAGACAGAGTCTCACTCTGTCACCCAGGCTGGAGTGCAGTGGCGTGATCTCGGCTCACTGCAACCTCCATCTCCCAGGTTCAAGTGATTCTCCCATCTCAGCTACCCAGGTAGCTGGGATTACAGGCGTGCACCACCACGCCCAGCTAATTTTTTTGTTTTGTTTTGTATTTTTAGTAGAGGCGAGGTTTCACCATGTTGACCAGGCTGGTCTCGAACTCCCAACCTCAGATGATCCGCCTGCCTTGGCCTCCCAAAGTGCTGGGATTACAGGCGTGATCCAGGAGCCTGGCCCAATTAGCAATTCTTTAGTATTTCTTAGGGATAAATTTCTTTATAATAATTGTCATAATTTCAACCCTGAATCTGTAAGCAGGTCAATATCACCCCAACTGGAAAAGCTGAAGTAGAACATAGACGGCTTCCAACATTCCATGAAATATTAAGTCCAGTGCTTACAGACCAGGGAAGCAGGAATTCCAGATTCTCCAACCTGGATAGAATGACCTCACTGCAATCTCTTCCTTCCAAACTTGGAGCCTGCAGGTTTCTATCTGCTTTCCCTAAAGTCAATTTTTTTTTAAGTTCCCATTCATTCAGTATAGATTATTGGTATGCCTGTTCCATTCCGGGTACTGTCGTAGGCACTAGGACTCTTCTTGGTGCTGGTAGTGTCATGCTAATCCCAAGGCAGAGTGGTCCAATGACAATGAGGAACTCCTTATAGGGATCTCCAAGAAAAGCTTTTCCATAGTCTACATACACGACCTTTTGCAATCCCAGAGCAAGAGGGTTCCATCTGCTGTCTTGAATTTCACCACTTTTTCTACCCTCTACACTGCCCCCGCAAGCCCCCATACCCAGTGGCATTTGTGATGGCTTCTTTAAGAAGCTCCACTAGGGGATAAGCAGAAGAGAAATACTATCTTTAGTCATCAAAAACAAATTTGGGAGAGGACAGGATTTAGCTAAAGCCACATAGTAAGGTAGAGAAGGAAAAAGAAAAAAGGGGGAGAAAAATGAAAGGAAAAGGAAGAAGGAAAAAAACAACCTATTCATATGCATTTAGGAGAGTTGCATTCATTCCAAGCCCTAAAGCCATACCTTGAATACAACTGATTGGGATAACCACCTTCGTAATAGTCAACTCCGGACACAGGCTGATGCCAGTCCCCAGGCCTGGATGCATAATGGGGCTGTTGATGGTCTGCCCTGGGCTCCTGCTGTGGTTGGGGGCTTCCACAGTTGTCTTGCCATTGGTGAAACCTCTCTCCATTATGCCGAGAATGAGGGACAGGCCGATGATGTCCATCTCTCCGAAACCCTCGGTCTGGATCCTTTGAGGATGCTGTGGCCTTCCCTCGTGTCTGGGGCAGCCTCTGGGGAGCCCAAAGTTCCATCCTTGACTCTCTGAATTTGTCTTGGGTTTTGAGTAAGTTGTGTAGTTATTTTATCTTCCTGCAGACAAAAGAAAAAGGAAAAAATCATCACTTGAAGCGTATATCCAAACAGAGTGGTTGATTAGGTTTTGTGAAAAGAGCAGCTATGGTCCTCGAAATCTATCTAAAACAAACCATATGGTCATGGATACAGAGAAATCTGAGAAAAAATCTCAAATACATGAAGCAAATAACAGACTAGACAATTATATTGATATTGCTTAAAAAATTAAAAAGTACATTTGGAACAACGACAGATGGGGGAGGCATGAGAGACAGATAACAGTAATAGGTACAGCTAAAAATGCTATCAAGGAATCCCAGTTGATGTTTCTTCACATATTCCCCCAGCAAGTGTTCATTTAACACTTACAGTGGAGGCCCTGTGGTATCATAAACAGAGTGAGTCTTGCAGAGAGCTAGATCAGAGTTCAAATCCTAACTCTGCCACTTAACTAGTTAGTTCATTTTTTCAAGTCTCAATTTCCTTACCCATGAAATGGAGACTGTAATGACTACCTTGCAAGGTTATTGACAGAGTTAAAGATAACCTATGCGAAGTGCGTAACATGTTACCTAACATGTTAAAATGCTCAATAAATAGTAGTGTTATCAAGGATAAAGATTACGGTAGTATGAGTGGCTGAAAATGTTTATTAAACAAAAAGAAATTTAGACTGACCTTTTCAAGAAGCACCTTTTCTGAATCCTTATATTAACCCCCTCAAAGAACTAGAACCTATATAATATGGTCATACCTGCTCCTCCTCCAGAGGAGCCAACAAGAGGCAAATTTGGGATTGTTTTCGTAAGAAAATAGAAGGCCATGTCTCAGGATTCTTCCTGGCTGGAGATTTTAAATCCTGAAAGTCTCCCTAGCATCAAACTAATTTTCCCCCACGTATTCCTGAAAAAGGGAAATTGCTCCAAGGACTGATTACCTTCCAGGTTCCTCTGCCCATAGCACGGGGTGGCGGGGGACAGGGGTTGCACCCACGAAAGGGAAGCACGCCTCAGATCTTACTCTTGCTCAGGGATTCCTTGTGTCAGGAGCATCCACAGGCTAGGTCGGCCTCAATTTTTTTTCTTCCTTAGGAACTGTTTTAGGTTGCAAGATTCAACCTAATCAAATCAGTTAACTTGTTTCCACCACTGAAGGTCCCAGCCTCATATAAAAATTCATATCAGAACAAAAGGTCAAAAGGGTGGGTGTTGAAATTGAGACGTCACTCTGCTCAAACACCAGGGAGCCGAGGTCGACAGCTATGAGCCAAGAGCTATGAGACAGCAGAACACACAAGAAGAGCAAGGTGCGGAGGGGGCCTCCCACCTCAAGGTCACTCACAACTCAGAGGAACCTGTGGCTTCCTTCCCACGTCATCTCACTCCCTTGAAAACACCAGGTGCAACGACAGCCTTTGCCAGCAAATCCCAGGAAAGGCCAAATGTCCCAGACACAGGGAAGGGCACATGAGCCTTTTCTGAAGGCTGGTGGAACTCAAAACCATTTGGACCAAGTAAGCGGAAGGAGAAGAAACCTGCTTTCTCCTTGTCCCCACATAGTCTCACTAGGCAGCCCTTTCCCAACTGCAAAGGCGCAACACCCAATCTTTCCACTGAAATCACATCATTTTGCTGCCAAGAGACATCAACTCCAGCAAATCAGTTCTCAGATTAAGGACACCAAATAAATAACACCTTCGATTCTCAAAATGAAGGAATTACATCTATGATGACAAATCAGACTCACACATTCAAGTAAATGACCTTTCCTAGCCCCAGTAAAGGCAATCTTGCCTTTCCTAATCTGACGGCACAGCACGTCCAGCTCAAAGAGGGGAAAGAAGGGAGCGAGTGTTCCCACACACCTGCTCTGATGGCGTCCCACCTTCCTTCAGCGCTGCTCCAGCGACCTGGCCCAAGAGTGCCTCCTCTCCTCTTGGAGACTGTCAAAGTCCAGGTGCCACATCTACCAAGACTCCCCGGGCCCTCAGATCTGCAACATGTCAGTTACCTTTGCAACTGCCCAGCCTCCATGGAGCTGATTCATTAGGGCAAAGTACAGCCCAGATACCGCAGCCCGGGACCCGCCTGACTTGACGAATTTGCTCAGAACCCTGTCAGAGACTGGCGCTTCTGTTTGCCTGAGCATGGGCTGAGCCAGGTTCACTCACATGAGAAACCATCCAAATTCTCACAGCAATCACAGAAGAGAGACATCAGGAAGAGGAACTCCAGAAGCCCCGAGGCAGCCTGGTCTGGCGAGAAAAGCACCACCTTTGGGGTGTTAACTCGGGGCTCTACCACTAGCTGGTTCTGTTACTTAACCTCTCTGAGTTTCAGTTTCTTTTTCTTTAAAATGGGAATGGCAATGCTTAGCTTATGAGGGTCATTACGAGGATGAAATATTGGTAAAGCAGCACATGATACATAGGTAAGTATGCTTTGCAGATCAATATCATCTTTTCCTTTCCAAAGAGACAAGTTAATTCCACTGGTTGAGGCACATGGGGAAGGGGACACGCTCACTGGTGGGAGTAAACACCTGGTTTGCCCAGTGTGGGTTTTTCTCATGTATATTTCTGTCCATTGGGCTCTGGTTATGTAATAAATTCTGTCGTCTAGCTGGAAGGCAGATTTATATCCCCAATATTGAACTGAAGGCACTAAAAAGTTTTCCATTATAACAAGAAAGTAGTTTCTCGCGCTTGAAATATACATTTCTTCTGCATTATTAAGGTAAATGCAGAAAAGCACATGACTACTTCTGAATTAATATTTTAAAATTCTGAATTTGCTCTTTTAAAAAATCCCAAATGGTTTATTCTTTCTCTCAACAAATGCTTACTGTGTTCCTATTAAGGGCCAGGATTTGACACACATAAACATAAAAGACACAAGTTAGTCTCTCATGTCTGTCCTTACTAGTCCAAGGAAAACCACCCCTCTTGGGTATCATGGTCATATAGGGTCATGTATCTAAGCTACAAGATTTTCTCTCAGCTCCTCAGCTGACTCTAGAACCCAGCAACTGAGCGTAGAATTCTCTGACTGTAGCTAATGGTTTCTTTTTTTTTTTTTTTTTTCCAAGACAGGGTCTTTCTCTGTCGCCCAGAGATGGAGTGCAATGGTACAATCTCAGCTCACTGCAACCTCCACCTCCCGGGTTCAAGCAATTCTCCTGCCTCAGCCTCCTGAGTAGCTGGGATTACAGGTGCGTGCCACCACGCCTGTCTAATTTTTGTATTTTTAGTAAAGACGGGGTTTCATCATGTTGGCCAGGCTGGTCTCAAGCTCCTGACCTTGTGATCCACCCGCCTGAGCCTCCCAAAGTGCTGGGATTACCGGCATGAGCCACCGTGCCCAGCCGCTAATGGTGTCTTACCTCACTCTTGGGCTGCGAAGTTTGGCTCTCTAATGGCTGCACTGTTGTTTTTAATCCTTCTGGGAAGAGGAACTAGAGAAGGACACACACATTAACAGCAGGAATCGGAACGTGGGTGATGATTACACTGACTTGATATCAAATTATATGTTCTGATATATCACAATAACATTTATAAAAGTTCTTGATGTCACTCTTTTGGCATATACTGTGACATTAGTCTTGCCCTATAACACTAGCTGCATTATGGGAATGTTAACTTTCAAAAAGACCTTAGAAGTTATTTTAGCAACTATGCTTTTTTGATGATAAAACCAAGATCCAAACAAGTGAAATGATTTACCCAAGATCACAAAGTTACCTAGAAGTTCAGTGAAAATTACACTGGTGTGCTCTAGCTGCCTTGCACAGGGTTAATAAGAGCTGATTATTAAATATTCAGGAATTGTGTGAGCCGGTTGTTAAACCATAGAAAACTTGAAATCCACCATGGTGGGAGTATTTACACCACGGAAATTCGCAAATGCTACAAAGAAAGGTTGTTGGTGGGTTGTTGGTTTATTTCAGAGAACCTGTTTAGCAGCATACTGATTTTAACCCCAAACTCTCACTTACTGATTCAGCATTCTTGCAATTACAGAATTGTCATTCTGTTACTAGCCTTCATTGTACAACCCTGGCTTAAACATCTAGTCAGATTATTCTAAATGCTTATTTTGTGACATCCCAAAGTATCTCTAATTATCTCTAGAGTTATTATGAAACTCTTCAAACACTCACCAACCAAAATTAATTCTAATTAGCTCTAATTATTCTATATAGACATATGGCATACAACAGTTATATGGGTCACAAAATTAAATAGCTTGTGGTGGGATCTCACCACTCCAAAAGGTTTAGGATTTATCATTTCCTACCTTCCCAGCCCCACATAACTACAATTACTAAGTCTTTCAACCTGGCAGCTCAGTTCTTCCTGATTTCTTTTTTTTTTTTTTGAAGTTTTGTTTTTTTTTTTTATTATTATTATTATACTTTAAGTTTTAGGGTACATGTGCACAATCTGCAGGTTAGTTACATATATATACATGTGCCATGCTGGTGTGCTGCACCCATAAACTTGTCATTTAGCATTAGGTATATCTCCTAAAGCTATCCCTACCCTCTCCCCCCACCCCACACAGTCCCCAGAGTGTGATGTTCCCCTTCCTGTGTCCATGTGTTCTCATTGTTCAATTCCCACCTATAAGTGAGAATATGTGGTGTTTGGTTTTTTGTTCTTGCAATAGTTTACTGAGAATGATGATTTCCAATTTCATCCATGTCCCTACAAAGGACATGAACTCATCATTTTTTATGGCTGCATAGCATTCCATGGTGTATATGTGCCACATTTTCTTAATCCAGTCTATCATTGTTGGACATTTGGGTTGGTTCCAAGTCTTTGCTATTGTGAATAGTGCCGCAATAAACATATGTGTGCATGTGTCTTTATAGCAGCATGATTTATAGTCCTTTGGGTATATACCCAGTAATGGGATGGCTGAGTCAAATGGTATTTCTAGTTCTAGATCCCTGGGGAATCCCCACACTGACTTCCACAAGGGTTGAACTAGTTTACAGTCCCACCAACAGTGTAAAAGTGTTCCTATTTCTCCACATCCTCTCCAGCACCTGTTGTTTCCTGACTTTTTAATGATAGCCATTCTAACTGGTGTGACATGGTATCTCATTGTGGTTTTGATTTGCATTTCTCTGACGGCCAGTGATGGTGAGCATTTTTTCATGTGTTTTTTGGCTGCATAAATGTCTTCTTTTGAGAAGTGTCTGTTCATGTCCTTCGCCCACTTTTTGATGGGGTTGTTTGTTTTTTTCTTGTAAATTTGTTAGAGTTCATTGTAGATTCTGGATATTAGACCTTTGTCAGATGAGTAGGTTGCGAAAATTTTCTCTCATTTTGTAGGTTGCCTGTTCACTCTGATGGTAGTTTCTTTTGCTGTGCAGAAGCTCTTTAGTTTAAGTAGATCCCATTTGTCAATTTTGGCTTTTGTTGCCATTGCTTTTGGTGTTTTAGACATGAAGTCCTTGCCCATGCCTATGTCCTGAATGGTAATGCCTAGGTTTTCTTCTAGGGTTTTTATGGTTTTAGGTCTAACGTTTAAGTCTTTAATCCATCTTGAATTAATTTTGTATAAGGTGTAAGGGAGGGATCCAGTTTCAGCTTTCTACATATGGCTAGCCAGTTTTCCCAACACCATTTATTAAATAGGGAATCCTTTCTCCATTGCTTGTTTTTCTCAGGTTTGTCAAAGATCAGATAGTTGTAGATATGTGACGTTATTTCTGAGGGCTCTGTTCTGTTCCATTGATCTATATCTCTGTTTTGGTACCAGTACCATGCTGTTTTGGTTACTGTGGCCTTGTAGTATAGTTTGAAGTCAGGTAGCGTGATGCCTCCAGCTTTGTTCTTTTGGCTTAGGATTGACTTGGTGATGTGGCTCTTTTTTGGTTCCATATGAACTTTAAAGTAGTTTTTTCCAATTCTGTGAAGAAAGTCATTGGTAGCTTGATGGGGATGGCATTGAATCTATAAATTACCTTGGGCAGTATGGCCATTTTCATGATATTGATTCTTCCTACCCATGAGCATGGAATGTTCTTCCATTTGTTTGTATCCTCTTTTATTTCATTGAGCAGTGGTTTGTAGTTCTCCTTGAAGAGGTCCTTCACATCCCTTGTAAGTTGGATTCCTAGGTATTTTATTCTCTCTGAAGCAATTGTGAATGGGAGTTCACTCATGATTTGGCTCTCTGTTTGTCTGTTATTGGTGTATAAGAATGCTTGTGATTTTTGCACATTGATTTTGTATCCTGAGACTTTGCTGAAGTTGCTTATGAGCTTAAGGAGATTTTGAGCTGAGACGATGGGGTTTTCTAGTTATACAATCATGTCATCTGCAAACATGGACAATTTGAGTTCCTCTTTTCCTAATTGAATACCCTTTATTTCCTTCTCCTGCCTGATTGCCCTGGCCAGAACTTCTAACACTATGTTGAATAGGAGTGGTGAGAGAGGGCATCCCTGTCTTGTGCCAGTTTTCAAAGGGAATGCTTCCAGTTTTTGCCCATTCAGTATGATATTGGCTGTGAGTTTGTCATAGATAGCTCTTATTATTTTGAGATACGTCCCATCAATACCTAATTTATTGAGAGTTTTTAGCATGAAGGGTTGTTGAATTTTGTCAAAGGCCTTTTCTGCATCTATTGAGATAATCATGTGGTTTTTGTCTTTGGTTCTGTTTATATGCTGGATTACATTTATTGATTTGCATATATTGAACCAGCCTTGCATCCCAGGGATGAAGCCCACTTGATCATGGTGGATAAGCTTTTTGATGTGCTGCTGGATTCAGTTTGCCAGTATTTTATTCAGGATTTTTGCATCAATGTTCATCAAGGATATTGGTCTAAAATTCTCTTTTTTGGTTGTGTCTCTGCCCGGCTTTGGTATCAGGATGATGCTGGCCTCATAAAATGAGTTAGGGAATATTCCCTCTTTTTCTATTGATTGGAATAGTTTCAGAAGGAATGGTACCAGTTCCTCCTTGTACCTCTGGTAGAATTCGGCTGTGAATCCATCTGGTCCTGGACTCTTTTTGGTTGGTAAGCTATTGATTATTGCCACAATTTCAGAGCCTGTTATTGGTCTATTCAGAGAGTCAACTTCTTCCTGGTTTAGTCTTCGGAGGGTGTATGTGTCGAGGAATTTATCCATTTCTGCTAGATTTTCTAGTTTATTTGCGTAGAGGTGTTTGTAGTATTCTCTGATGGTAGTTTGTATTTCTGTGGGATCGGTGGTGATATCCCCTTTATCATTTTTTATTGCATCTATTTGATTCTTCTCTCTTTTCTTCTTTATTAGTCTTGCTAGCGGTCTATCAATTTTGTTGATCCTTTCAAAAAACCAGCTCCTGCATTCATTAATTTTTTGAAGGGTTTTTTGTGTCTCTATTTCCTTCAGTTCTGCTCTGATTTTAGTTATTTCTTGCCTTCTGCTAGCTTTTGAATGTGTTTGCTCTTGCTTTTCTAGTTCTTTTAATTGTGATGTTAGGGTGTCAATTTTGGATCTTTCCTGCTTTCTCTTGTGGGCATCTAGTGCTATAAATTTCCCTCTACACACTGCTTTGAATGTGTCCCAGAGATTCTGGTATGTTGTGTCTTTGTTCTCGTTGGTTTCAAAGAACATCTTTATTTCTGCCTTCATTTCGTTATGTACCCAGTAGTCATTCAGGAGCAGGTTGTTCAGTTTCCATGTAGCTCAGTGGTTTTGAGTGAGTTTCTTAATCCTGAGTTCTAGTTTGATTGCACTGTGGTCTGAGAGACAGTTTGTTATAGTTTCTGTTCTTTTACATTTGCTGAGGAGAGCTTTACTTCCAACTATGTGCTCAATTTTGGAATAGGTGTGGTGTGGTGCTGAAAAAAATGTATATTCTGTTGATTTGGGGTGGAGAGTTCTGTAGATGTCTATTAGGTCCGCTTGGTGCAGAGCTGAGTTCAATTCCTGGGTATCCTTGTTAACTTTCTGTCTCGTTGATGTATCTAATGTTGACAGTGGGGTGTTAAAGTCTCCCATTATTATTGTGTGGGAGTCTAAGTCTCTTTGTAGATCACTCAGGACTTGCTTTATGAATCTGGGTGCTCCTGTATTGGGTGCATATATATTTAGGATAGTTAGCTCTTCTTGTTGAATTGATCCCTTTACCATTATGTAATGGCCTTCTTTGTCTCTTTTGATCTTTGTTGGTTTAAAGTCTGTTTTACCCGAGACTAGGATTGCAACCCCTGCCTTTTTTTGTTTTCCATTTGCTTGGTAGATCTTCCTCCATCCTTTTATTTTGAGCCTTTGGCTGTCTCTGCACGTGAGATGGGTTTCCTGAATACAGCACACTGATAGGTCTTGACTCTTTATCCAATTTGCCAGTCTGTGTCTTTTAATTGGAGCATTTAGTCCATTTACATTTAAAGTTAATATTGTTGTGTGTGAATTTGATCCTGTCATTATGATGTTAGCTGGTTATTTTGCTCGTTAGTTGATGCAGTTTCTTCCTAGCCTCAATGGTCTTTACAATTTGGCATGATTTTGCAGTGGCTGGTACTGGTTGTTCCTTTCCATGTTTAGTGCTTCCTTCAGGAGCTCTTTTAGGGCAGGCGTGGTGGTGACAAAATCTCTCAGCATTTGCTTGTCTGTAAAGTATTTTATTTCTCCTTCACTTATGAAGTTTAGTTTGGCTGGATATGAAATTCTGGTTTGAAAATTCTTTTCTTTAAGAATGTTGAATATTGGCCCCCACTCTCTTCTGGCTTGTAGAGTTTCTGCCAAGAGATCCGCTGTTAGTCTGATGGGCTTCCCTTTGTGGGTAACCCGACCTTTCTCTCTGGCTGCCCTTAACATTTTTTCCTTCATTTCAACTTTGGTGAATCTGACAATTATGTGTCTTGGAGTTGCTTTTCTCGAGGAGTATCTTTGTGGCATTCTCTGTATTTCCTGAATCTGAATGTTGGCCTGCCTTGCTAGATTGGGGAAGTTCTCCTGGATAATATCCTGCAGAGTGTTTTCCAACTTGTTTCCATTCTCCCCATCACTTTCAGGTACACCAATCAGACGTAGATTTGGTCTTTTCACATAGTCACATATTTCTTGGAGGCTTTGTTCGTTTCTTTTTATCCTTTTTTCTCTAAACTTCCCTTCTCACTTCATTTCATTCATTTCATCTTCCATCACTGATACCCTTTCTTCCAGTTGATCGCATCAGCTCCTGAGGCTTCTGCATTCTTCACATAGTTCTCGAGCCTTGGCTTTCAGCTCCATCAGCTCCTTTAAGCACTTCTCTGTATTGGTTATTCTAGTTATACATTCTTCTAAATGTTTTTCAAAGTTTTCAACTTCTTTGCCTTTGGTTTAAATTTCCTCCTGTAGCTTGGAGTAGTTTGATCGTCTGAAGCCTTCTTCTCTCAACTCGTCAAAGTCATTCTCCGTCCAGCTTTGTTCCATTGCTGGTGAGGAGCTACGTTCCTTTGGAGGAGGAGAGGCGCTCTGCTTTTTAGAGTTTCCAGTTTTTCTGCTCTGTTTTTCCCCATCTTTGTGGTTTTATCTACTTTTGGTCTTTGATGATGGTGATGTACAGATGGGTTTTTGGTGTGGATGTCCTTTCTGTTTGTTAGTTTTCCTTCTAACAGACAGGACCCTCAGCTGCAGGTCTGTTGGAGTTTGCTAGAGGTCCACTCCAGACCCTGTTTGCCTGGGTACCAGCAGCAGTGGCTGCAGAACAGCGGATTTTTGTGAACCGCGAATGCTGCTGTCTGATCCTTCCTCTGGAAGTTTTGTCTCAGAGGAGTACCCGGCCGTGTGAGGTGTCAGTCTGCCCCTACTTGGGGGTGCCTCCCAGTTAGGCTGCTCAGGGGTCAGGGGTCAGGGACCCACTTGAGGAGGCAGTCTGCCCATTCTCAGATCTCCAGCTGTGTACTGGGAGAACCACTGCTCTCTTCAAAGCTGTCAGACAGGGACATTTAAGTCTGCAGAGGTTACTGCTGTCTTTTTGTTTGTCTGTGCCCTGTCCCCAGAGGTGGAGCCTACAGAGGCAGGCAGGCCTCCTTGAGCTGTGGTGGGCTCCACCCAGTTTGAGCTTCCCAGCTGGTTTGTTTACCTAAGCAAGCCTGGGCAATGGTGGGCGCCCCTCCCCCAGCCTCGCTGCCGCCTTGCAGTTTGATCTCAGACTGCTGTGCTAGCAATCAGCGAGACTCCGTGGGCGTAGGACCCTCTGAGCCAGGTGCGGGATATAATCTCCTGGTGCGCCATTTTTTAAGCCCATCGGAAAAGCGCAGTATTAGGGTGGGAGTGACCCGATTTTCCAGTTGCCGTCTGTCACCCCTTTCTTTGACTAGGAAGGGAACTCCCTGACCCCTTCTGCTTCCCGAGTGAGGCAATGCCTCACCCTGCTTTGGCTCGCACATGGTGCGCTGCACCCACTGTCCTGCGCCCACTGTCTGGCACTCCCTAGTGAGATGAACCCAGTACCTCAGATGGAAATGCAGAAGTCACCCGTCTTCTGCGTCATTCACGCTGGGAGCTGTAGACCGGAGTTGTTCCTATTCGGCCATCTTGGCTCCAGCCCAGTTCTTCCTGATTTCTAAACCAAATTGATCCAGCTTGACAATACATTAGGAGCTCAATCCCCACCAGGAGATAGACCAGAATGAGTCTTACCACCCCAAGTCCTGGCTGCAGTGTTCTTGGATAATCCAGTAGGCTCCCTCATGCCCAAATGGCTACAGTCTTCACATTATCCTGCCCCAAGTGCTCTGTCCTCATACCTGATTCCTGCTCTGCATCCCAAATATGCACCAGGATTGGAGTCCTAGACGTTTGCTAATTTATGTGAATTTCCTTTCCTAGTCTCCGTCCTCCTTTCCAAATGCCAGACACCACTGTCTAGGGTCTAGCTTCAAATAAGAGTAACTTCCTGCTGTGAACTGAATGTTTGTTTCCTCCCAAAATTCATATGCTGAAATCCTAACTCCCAATGTGACGGTATTAGGAGGTAGGCCTCCGAGAGGTAATTAGGTCATCAGAGTGGAGCCCTTGTAAATGGAATTAGTTCCCTTATAAAAAGACACAAGAGGGTTTGCTTCTTCTCTCTCTCTCTGCTCTCTGGTATGTAAGAATACAACCAAAAGATGTCCATCTGCAAACCAGGAAGTGGCCCTCACCAGACACCAGATCTGCTGGAATCTTGATCTTGGACTTCCCAGCCTCCAGAAGGGTGAGAAATAAATTTCTGTCATTTAAGCCCTAGTCTATGGTTTTCTGTTACAGTAACCCGAACTGACTAAGACACTACCCTAGTTTGACACCTGTCTAGCAAAAGTATTATCACTGTTAATGATGCTGCTAATGTTTAGCCACCGGATTAGTGCTGATGGATGTGAACACCCACCTAGATCTAGGTCAGGTTTGCCATGAATCCTTGAGCACTGTGATTTAATGACTGGTTACTCTTGCAAAGGGCAGCTCAGCATTTAAGACATCCCCAAGGCTTCATCCTATTCCTTTATTGAAAGTAAAAATTTAGAAAACAAGCTGAGAAGATCTACATCAATGTGTTATCAGTAGTTATCCACTGGGTAATGTAATGGTGGATGATTTTATTTTCTTCCTCTTGCTTATCCATATTTTCTAACTTTTCTACAATAAATGTATATTATTTTAAAAGTCAAAATTAACTGACATTATTTTTAATCAATAGTGTTAGTTCAACCATCAAATGTGTTATTGTCACATCAGTTACTAATTAAGCATTCAAGCTGCTAAAATGGGACAGTGCTCAAAACTTCCAAGATTGATTAACTGTGCTTAGTCTGCTTTTCTTGATAGAGGTTGAGTCGTTTGTACACTGAACAAGTGTTTATTGAACACCTACTATATGCCCATCATTATCACATGCATTGGGGATACAAAGATAAATAACATGCAATACCTGCCCCAAAGAAGCTCTCAATTCAGTAGAGCAGTAGACATTGAATCATAATACAATGAGTCACAGTACAATGCAATAGTAACACAATGCAATCATCATTCTAATGGATATATCACTGATTTTTCTAATAGAAGAAGCACAGTGGAAAGCAGGAGACTAGAAATGGTAGGCATGATGTTCAAGGCTATTCCATAAATCAAGCAGGACAGATGAATGCCTGAACAAGAGCAGCTGTGGAGAGACTGGAGGAGAAGGGACATATAGAATATATATATATATATATATGTTTATAAAATATAATCAACATGCATTGATGGTCTGTTGACTGTAGAAGATGAGGGAGAAGAAGAAGTCAAGGATGATCCAAGTTTTCAGGCTGTGGAGATGAGATCATGCTACCTTATTTTTTTTATTTTGGCTAATAATCTTGGAAGAGAAGCCAGTTTGGTGGGGAAGATGATGTGTTCAGTTTTGCACATGCTGACTGTGAAGGGCCTGTGGGACACAGAGGTGAGTATGGTCAATAAGTAGTTGGCTGTAAAGAGCTCAAGAGAAAGGATGGAGGAGAGATGTGGTGGTTGAAGCCACAGACACAGATAGGATCACTGAAGACAAGCTTAGAAGACAAGTCTGAGGAAGGAGCTCTGAGGTGGACATAGAAGAACTGGACACAGAAAGAGGAGCCTATGAAAGTTAACACGGAGGTGCCAGAAAGATGGGCAGATAACCAGAAGAGGATGGTGTCCCAGAAGCCAGAGGTGATGGCTTCAAAAGCAGGACAGTGGTCAACAATGCCAAACGTAGGAGGAATATTGAGAAAGACAACAAGTAAAAATGTGTTCTCTGGGTCACTGGATTTGACAATTAAGAGGTTTGATGATCTTAACAGGAACAATTTCAGTAGGGCCACAGTCAAGGGAGTGAGGAATTAGAAATAGAAATCACTTCTACAGCACATGGAAATTAAGGAAGAGGAGGCAGCAAGTAAAATTACTCTTTCCAGAACCCTAGATGTGAAGAAAAGGGTTGGGGTTACCATGAGGCACTCAGATTTGAAGAATTGGTTTAGGGTGGACTCGACAAGAGAGATTTTCTGCTGATTCATATGAAGAGACTGGAAATACACAACTACTGAAGAAACAAATCTCAGAGAAAATGGGTCACATGGGATCCAGAGCACAGGAACAAAATTTAAACCTAGCCGAGGAAGGGCACCTGTTCCTCTAAGACAGGGAAAAAGAGGTGAAGATGGGCATAGGTGGAGATAAGTTTGAACATAAGGGGACAGAAACCAAGAATTCCCAGTGGAGTAGAATGCCAAGTTCTACTGGCCATCTCTAGGGTGAGAATTTGGTAAGAGACTTGAGAAACATTGTGACGGTTTGGAATGGCCAGTGTGGAATATAGGAGTGGGCTTTAACTAAGAACGTGTGCCCAGAGTAACAAGTGAGCTGGAAATGCACCTGTTATTGAACACCTAGGCTGACTTCAAGCTCCATGAGGATGTCAGCCTTCTGTGCTTTGTTCCGTGCAATATTCGTAGTGCCTTGCACAGTGCCTGGCATATGACAAGAGCTTGATAAAATTTTATTTATAAATGAATGGACACCTTAAATGTATACCAGCAACAGCTTATACTGTATGACTGTACCCAATAGTTTTCATAGCCTGAGTATAGAATTAAATATTGAAAGAGAGTTTCTAGAGAAAGTAAAAGAGACGGCTGAGGCAGTGAGTTTAGGGGGCTGACCTAAGTGTGGATAAAGGGCTGCTGTGTGGGATATAAATGAGACACAAACAGACACAAATTATCTGCATACTTTATTAAAATGAAGTCCCTAGCTAATCTTAAGAGACCCACTCCAACAAGACAGTGAAAGAAAAACATTACAATAATTTTTTTAAAATTCTTAATCAAAGTGGGAATGATGGGATAATGGCCACACATGTATCTCCAGCAACATCTGATGCATTGTGGCTCTTTTTAGTCAGCAAGCATCTCATATTTCTGACTCCAAGAATGAATCAGGGATTGATGGTTTAGTGCAGAGCAGCCTCTTGACTCCAACTAAGCTACCCCCTGGAAACAGTCTTGGGATATGGAGCTCATGGCCTCAGCCAGTGTTGGCCACCAAGACTTCAGCCCCTTGCTTCAGGTGAGCTGGGTGGCAGACAAGATGCAGAGCATCCTGTGCTGCTCAGCTGTTCTAGTTATTAGGAGGGAGTGTGCCAAGAAAAGATGATGCCTGTGCCAGAGACAATTAGCCTGGCACAGGTGCCATAAGCTACCAGTGCCAGTCCTGGGATTGTTACTCTTACCACAACCTTAGGAGTGAAGGTTTAGGCACAATGCAGGCTTCCTACAGAACCAAGGCACCCTGTGGTTGCACCCACAAAGGACTCCTTCAAATGCCACCTACGTAGCTGCCTGCAAACCTGCCTGCTCTGCATCCACCTCTGCTGCCAAGAGCTGGAGAGGCAGTCTATCATTCAAGAAGAACGACTCTATGCTTCCTTATTAGCCCTAGGCTGGTAGAGGTGGCCCAACCTCCTCCTCTCTTCACCCCTCCCATTTGATTGATGCCCCCTGAATCAAGAACAGTGGGTGGCAGATGGATGCTGCTGTGACTTCTGACCCCATGTCAAACTCCAGCAGGCAGAGGTGACTCATAAACCCACTAAATAAAGTAGGACTGGAATATTCTTGGAATGTTCTCTCAGCTGCAGGCTGATAGGATGTAAATTCCCCAAAGGAGCAAGACAACTTGGTGGTCCTGGAATAAAGTTGTCCAGGTGTGAATCCCAGCCCTACTATGCTGGTTGTGTGAACTTGGGCAAATTACTCTGCATCTCCTTTTCTTCATCTGTAAAATAGAGATAATAATAGAACCTCCTACCTCACAGAGTTATTATAAGGGTAAAATTAGATTAAAACCCTACAAAGTGTTTGGCAAATCACAAAATGCACAATAAATGTTAACAGTTATTATTTCCCTGGAAATACCATAAATTGCCTAAGAAGTATTCTGCACAAGTCATCAGTAAGGGATTAACTGATTATTCATCACTGCTGTGAAATCAACAATTCCTCCTTGACACTTAATCCAATGCCACCATTGAGCCATGAGATCAAGAAGAAATAGAGAAAATGTGTCATACAACAACACAGGAAAAAAATAATGGGCTAAGGTGAAAACAACAAAATTAGAAACTTTAAGAAAATGCAGCCCAGTGCTTCTCACACTGGAGTACTTGTTGTTTCAGGAACAATGCAGGATGCCACGGATACTCATCAATTTTCTTTTCTAAACAATTTTAATAGTATCTTAATTTAGAACAAATACAAATGTTTTGGAATGTAATTCAAATTTGCCTTAATTTTTAGGATGAAGCATGATACTTCAAAGAAATTTTACATGTGCAATGGGACAGATACACATATACACACATTCACACACACATACCCTGTACCCCCAGAAGTCACTCCCTGCCATTTGTTGGAAAATTTTGAGAGATGCACTCTAAATAGAAGCAGACGTTCAGATACACAGAACCAAGCTGGAAAGGATCTGTGGAAAGTCTCCATCCCTGCAGGTGAAGCGGTGTCTAAGCCAGACAGACTCAAGCCAAGGCCCTCATGCACATACAGCTCTTTCATTTGCAGTCATAGAACTTCAACTACTCTCTATTGCTGGATAAAAAATATCATATTATATAAGACACTAGAAGGTGCCCAGGGGGCTAGTGACACTCTCAGTTTACCTGAGATGGGTAGTATTTGTCCTTCAAGGAAAGTAGGTCTTCCAGCTCCATATAGAAACACACCCCAGTATTTTAGAGTCCAGATGTTTCTTCCTGATGCATGACACACACAGTCACATACGTGACTCGGACTCTCATTGCAGCTGTCTGAATAGGGTAGACAGCCCCCATACCACTCAGCAGTCTGCTTCTCTCTGGGTACAGAGCCGTGATCTTGTTTATATCTCCTGAAAAACTGTCCTTTCCTTCATCATTTTGGGAAGTAGCAAAGGCCCAAAGGAAAGAAAATAGAAAATGAAACCTGGATTTGGTTTTAACTACACCACTTGCTAGCCATGTGCCTTTGGAAAAATCACCTAATCTCTATGAGCCCATCTTTTAAATGAAATTTTTAAATGATATTTTAAAAATGAAATCTCATTTAAAAGGACTGAGATGTGGATGAAATGATATATGGAAAAACACCATAGAAAGTGCCTATTAATTACAGGAGTGGGTTTTCAATAAATCTTTGCTCTTCTCTCTTTCAGGTTCCTTACATTCTGTTAAAGGTGTGAGAAGCTAAACTATATACAAAGCTCATGACTTTGGTACACTACGGGAATTGAGAGCTAAGGCTTTGCAGTCAGAATTGGATTTGGGTTCCAATGCCTCTGCTGATTAGCTGTGAGCCTTCAGGCAAGTTATTTAACCTCTCAGGCTAAGTGTCCCCATTTGCTAAATGAGTGTATAATAATGAATATCTTCATGAGATTGTTGTAGAATAAATGAGATAATGTACTGTGCATGGCCTGTAGGAGGTGCACAATAAGTATTCGATAAATAAATTAATGCATGATCCAGGAAAAGCACTCAGCACAGTCCCTGCACCTTGGTAAGTGTCCAATAAATAGTTGTTGTCAATGTTGTTTAAAAGAGCATAGCACTATTTCTAGCTGGGCATGATGGCTCATGCCTGTAATCCCAGGAATTTGGGAGGCTGAGGCAGGAGGATTGCTGAGGCCAGAAGCTCAAGAAACCCTGGTCAACATAGTAAGACCCTGTCTCTACAAAAAAGAAAAAATTAGTTGGGCATGGTGGCTCACACCTGTAGTCTTACCTAATTGGAAAGCTTTGGTGGAAGGATCACTTGAGCCCAGGAGTTCAAAGTTGCAGTGAACTATGATCATATACTGCACTCCAGCCTGGGTGAAAAAGTAAGACCCTGTCTCAAATAGATAAATAAATAAATAAATAAATAAATAGCATAGCAGAAAAGTTCATTTCTAGGCTGTTCAGAGTATATGTTCTTATTTAGCTTTTATCATAGCAGTTCATATTTAACTTTTATCTTAGCTATTCTTCATTATTGACATAATCTAATCTGAGGTTATTGTTTTTAATTTTTATTCTGCTCTGTCGCTCATCATAATAATCCATTGCAGTCATAGCTTATCTTTCCCAGAGATGCCTATCCTTAGCTCATTATTTTCATTACCCAGTGGCATCAGTAGAATGTCCAATTTAGAGGCAATAAAAGTGATACTTTTACCAAATTCACAGATTGTGTCAGTATCAGTCATCAAGTAGAAGAAAATCAACCACAGGTCTTCCATTGGAATGCTTTTGCTCAGAAGAGCATATGGCTTAGTAATAGCCATGTAATATAGTAATATATTTAACACAAAAATGCAATTATTTAAAATCTATTTCATGTGAATACAATAACTATAACCTTCAAAGTTATCAGTCAGTGTAAATAGGTTTATTCAACCTGATGATAGATATATATTAAATCATAAAAATAAGAATTCAAAGATTAATTTCTGACAAATGGGACAAGTTCTCCTTGTATAAATGTTCATACCATTTTGCAGGTTCTACTGTTCTGCCCACTGTTCCATGTACAGAAATGGCCCATGTGTGTGTACAGTGTGGATGCATACATGTGTTTAAATGGCACTCACATCCCTTGCTCTATCAGTCTGGAATGAGTGACTGCAAATATAGCAAAGCTCCCCAGCAGTGCTGTTCTAATGCTAAATTTAGCATAGCAGGACAATTTCCATAGAAGCCATTTATGATGCCAAAAAACCAAATTCAAATTTCAGGTTCTGGAGGACATTGAAGGGCACAAGAAGATGATTTTCTAAGTGTATCAGTCCATTTTCATGCTGCTGATAAAGACATACCCATGCCTGGGCAATTCACAAAAGAAAGAGGTTTAATGGACTTACAGTCCCACATGGCTGAGGAGGCCTCACAATCATAGCAGAAGGCAAGGAGAAGCAAGTCACACCTTATGTGGATGGCAGCAGGCAAAGAGAGAGCTTGTGTAGGGAAACATCTCGTTATAGAACCATCAGATCTCGTGAGACTTACTCACTATCATGAGAAGAGCATGGGAAAGACCTGCCCCCATGATTCAATTACCTTCCACTGGGTCCCTCCCACAACATGTGGGAATTCAAGATGAGATTTGGGTGGGGACACAGCCAAAGCATATCACTAAGCATATGTGTCTGCAGTCATTACAAGGGAGATGGCTACAGTTCACTATTTTCTGGGAGCATCCCATAAATGAATTTTGTAGATTCTCTGCATGCAACACTGCTCCTACGATGTAGTTTCTGTACGAGCTTGCTATATGTATTCCCTTTTACACTTAGGATGCAATATTCTGTATGCCTCGTAACATTATGACACTGTGACACTATGTTCTAGTGCTGATCTAGATGTCATTCATTAAATAAATTATGTCGCTAAATGAATCCATCTGTGGTATAATTTCACCCCTGGGAGAATTGTTTTTAATTATCTCCTTCATTCACCAAATAATATTTTAGACAATATTAATTTATTTATGTATGAAATAATAAATGAAGAAAAGCCTTTTCTCCCATATGAACCGAATCTCCATAGCTCCTCTAAGAAAGCTGCTAGCCCTGAAACTAAATGGAAGGAACCCAAAACAGTTTGTGCTCCTATTTAATAACCAAGAAATGGGTAGGAACCCAGGAGTACTTCATTATTGTGTATTTCTTGAGTATCTACTATGTGGCAATAATCATTTTAGGTGTTAAATTCAGGCTACACTAAGTGGGCAAGGTGAACTTGTTCCTTCTCTTCTTGGAGTTTAGTGCCTAATGGGGACACAGCCTAGGTGACAGGCAATTCCAATGATAAGTGCTGGGAGAAGATGACAATGAGAAGCAGATGTAATGCAAAACAAAGGTATCAACCCTCACCAGAGAAGGTTTCTCTGCCAAAAGAAAAAAAAAATCTGTCTCAACTGAGACCTGAAGGATGAAAGTGCATTATCCTGGAAAGAGAGAAAGGAGAGCAAGAGAGAATGTGTTCTGGGCAGAACAGACACGATGAGGGCTAAGAGGCGAAGGAAGACCTGGTACATTTGAAGCATCATAATGGGTTTTATGCTCAATGTGGTTTGAGCTTAGAATGCAAAGAAAAGTTGAGAGCTGATACTGAAGACTGTCCCTGCTTGGCACCCAGACAAGAAGAGTGGAATGTAGAAATGGCAGGTACTCATCATAAGTATGTGCAAACCCCCAGTGTTTAGCTTTTATCATAGCAGTTATATGATAAAAGCCAGGGGGTTTGCACACAGTTCTGATGAATACCTGCCATTTCTGCCAGCATCCTACACTCTGGCTTCTGGTAATAAATGATCAATTTTACTTTTATGAACTTCCCTGCCCCCTTTCAGTTTATTTGCCATGTGTGAGACTGACCCCATCTCTTGCTCTATCAATGAGCACAAAATTTAGACCTGGACAGTAAGAGTCTTGCATCTCCCTGGCCATGGTGATCAACTCAGCAGTCAGCACATGTCCAGAGACATTCCAAAAAGCAGGCACCCAGAACTTATGCTTGAACTACTGTGAAAGAAGGATGTTTCTCACTGGGTTGACTGACATAACAGAATGTCAACCTACAGCAGCAAGCAGCCATCTGTCCACCATTTATTCATTCAATAATTAATGACTGAATAACTCTTATGTGCCTCGTGTTGTAGGCATTAGGAATACAAAAATAAAGACATAATTCTATTTCTCAGGTTTTCACCATTAACTGGAGAGACAAATAAAATAAACTAATCACTTTAATAAAATGTGGTAAGTGTTAGGGTAGAAGTTACATACATTATTATATGCAGAGGGAAAGGCAGCCAACTAAGAGAAAGCTATGTTCAGGATGGGCCATGGTGAGTTGAGGTGCCTGCAGGACAATGTACTGGAGGTGTCTTAGGCAGTAAATATGAGTCAAGAGCTCCCAAGAGAAGTCTGCAGAGACACACATCTGTGGTGGGTGGTGTTCATTTGTTTATACTTTGATTCTTTCCTGAAGATTTGTATGTGCTTTGATTTAGCCATTATCAGCATACAAGTCATAATTAAAATCTCAGATATGAATCAGATTGTCAAAGAAGAGCACAGACTTCAAAATAAGAAAATAATAGTTTAAGGTAAAAAGCAGAGGAAGAGAAGTAATGAAGACTAAGAAGGCAAAGTCAGAACAGCATCAAAGGCAACCAAGGGAGGAGAGGCTGTCAAGAAAGGCATAAAGACAACAAACACAGTAAGACATCAAATTACATAAGAACTCAAAAGTGCCCACTGGAGTCCACAGGGTTGGTAAAAGGGTCAGAAAAGGGAGAAAACAGTAAGAAGGGATTGTGTTTGCTCATTGGCTGGTTTGGTGGGTAGTCGGTTGGTGTATTATAAAATGGGAGAGACTTAAAGATGTTTTTACATGTGGTGGAAAGCCAGTGGAAAGACTGAAGACACAGGCAGAATAAAGGAACTGAGTAATGAGTGTGGTGGTTCCACAGGAGGCTTATGGGGATAGGTAATCCAAGAGAAGGGATTTGTCCCAGGTCAGGAAGGACACCTCTCTTGGGGAAGGGAGGCAGGCAGCAACGGTATGAATGCCCATGCAGATAATTTTGTGAGCTAGGCTAGCAGGGCTGATGAACAATAAGTCTATATAAAAATTGTGCTTTTTAAAAATGGATTTGATCCATCATTCTACTAACATGTTATGAATCTCCCACAACTTCCAAAGTCAAAAAGGACTGAACTGATGGTGAGGAGTTCTAGGAAGCTCAGGCTGCACTGCATGGCCGCCAATGGTGGTTATTTTCTGTTCTACTTGAAACCATAGCCTGGCTGATTTTTATTTTATTTTATTTTTTGACTCAGTTAAATTTATTTCAAATCTTAAGCCTATGGGTCACACTTATTTCAAGCAATTTCATTTTCTTAAGAGTCAGGCTGCTGTGTCTTTGCCTCTCAAAAGTCAGCAGCAGTTGAAAAGGTACTTGTTCCAATCAATAACCATTTGAAAACAGAAATAGATATTTAAGATGAGTCTGTGTGGAATTGCTCCCTTTAAGACATCTTTCTCAAAAGCAACCTTTCCACCTATCAACGTTACACTGTAAATGGGCCCATCTAGGAGAATCCTTCAAGTTTCTATTATAGAATATCTCAATCTGATGAGGCCTGGCTGGTGACATGTGAGATCCATTTCAGAAATAAAGCACCTGTCCCCGAATTGGATGTGGAGCTAAGGTAATGCTGTGTGAGAAGCTGTTCAGCAAGGAGAAAATTCACACTAGGTGAGCAATCAATTACTAAAGAGGTTATCCATCCCAATGCATTCATTTTATAGCACATAAACTGAAGTCCAGAGTGCCATATGGTTCACTGGGATCAATGCCAGGATCCGAATCCAGTTCCCCTGACTCCCAGCCCAATGTTCATTTCTCCTCTTATAACATCTGTTACTCTTGCTGGGCAGCAGACTCCTCAGGGGCAGTGACCCACCTCTTCCATCTTGTTCACTTAGGTATCCCCCCACATAGAGAGGTGACAATCAAAAATATCTGTTTGTCAATAAGTTAACCATACTCAGGTTAAGCTGCTGTTGGTCACTTAGGTTTTATGCAGAGCTGAACATCAGAGTAAAAGGTCTCAACACAAAAAAAAAATCACCAACCCATAAATACATGGTTTATGAACTCTGAAAATACTAGAAACTCTAAACACGACTTGGAAGAACAGCAGCCACAGAGCCTCCTCTTGTAAAGAGATCCAAGCCGGAGTTTCATTGTCATGGGGTTGGCAAGCACCACACCCCTAGTCATCTATATAGCTTGAGAACAAAAGTTTCCACACTGCCTCTAAGTCAGTTTTAACCAACTTGAATCCTTAAAATATTTAACAGCCTCTCTCCTTTTCCCAAACACTGTAACTGCTAAGCTTCCTTTCATCTTTCCATAAT
The DNA here is from genome assembly GCF_028885655.2 of Pongo abelii. NCBI lineage: Eukaryota > Metazoa > Chordata > Mammalia > Primates > Hominidae > Pongo > Pongo abelii. Next base: position 71,955,054 of record NC_071985.2, on the reverse strand, counting down.
CAAACCTGCCTAAAGTTTTTTAGTAAGTTGAAATCACATGTTCTTTTGCACAGTAACAATCCATTCCATCCCCCAGGGAACAGCCTTTGCCAGAGTATGAAGGAACTCCAAGGAGTTAGGGTTGGAAATTGGCATTAGCCACAGCTGAAGTTAGTTTTTTCAAACAAAACGCTGTGAAGTTCTTCATTTTGCTGAAAACCATGTGCTGGCTTAATGCCTTTTTATTCTGGTTGAGACCAAATGCTTCTCAAATGAGTCTGCTAGAAGGGTCTCTAGTGAGAACTGTATTCCCTCTTAGCATTCTTCAATTTGCATTTGGTTTGGGTTAATTGGTTAATGGTGAAAATAAGTACTTACATCGATTGCCCCTAAATCAGGAGTTGCTGCTGCTGCTGTCTGCTATATCCCATCATGACAGCCTGCTGTTACTCACAGCTGGCAGATACTGCAAACTGTGTTGCCACGTCAGCTGCCCAGAACCTTTCTGCTTCAGCAGCAGTTTCCCATCGGAATGGCTTAATATGCAGCTCCTAAGGCTGGAAACATGATCTGACCACCATATTGAGAAGGTCTGAATAAAAGAGGCCACTCTCTGACATTACAGAAAGAAACCACACACTCCCCTTTGTATTTCTAAATGAGAATTCCAAAGAGAACCTAACTATTACATTGAATTCCTAAACAATCAGGGCAGCAGGTTAATAATTGGGAAAAAATTCCATCGGGATTAGACATTGAAAAAGTGAAAATTAGGGACTCAGCATTACAGATGTTAGTTCATTATAAAATTGTTAGTTTGAAGTAGCAAAAAACTGAAGATGTGAATGCTCATGAATAAAGAAATAGTTGGAAAAATAATGAGATATTTATGTTGTGAAGCATTAGGATACCTAATAACAAATAATAAAACTATGCCAGTTGACTTGGAAGGGTTTCTATGACATATTATTGAGTGAAAATGTATATTATCCCACATGCCATTATATATGCATATGCAGAATTATTTCAGATTATTTTTGAGTATGTAGGTATCAAAGAAGACTATTTATATAATCAGAAGAAATAATAAAGCTGTCTTTATTATGTAAAAATCATTGACAAGTGGTAACTTGCCTGAACTCTTAGGCTTCCAAGCCCTCTGCTGAATCTTAAATGGATCTGGGTTTTTCCTCTCTCTGTTCCAAACACACAAAAGAATCCTAAAGATGACTTCTGCTTATCTGGAAAAGACAAGCCACGCAAAAGAGAAAATGTAAAATCCTCTTCCAGCCCAGACCTCACACAGCCCTTCCCTCTTTTGAGATTGTTCTCAGAGGCAGGTCAACTATTCACGTCCTTTCTACAGAGGGAGGGACCCCAGAGCATGTTGCTGACAGTGCTGTTCAATCCATACTGTCTCAGATAGTTCCTCCAGGGGTGATTCAGAAATTATTTTAAAAACTACCGATTGCAGAAAAGAGGAGACAGAATTGATCAACCAATCCCTGCATTTTAGCACCAGCCAAAAACTGGGAAATAAGCACTTATTGATCAATGACCAAATAACCAATGCCTCTTACATAATTAGAACACAAGAGAGGTCACTATGTATTTCTCAGCCACTTTTTTGAATTAAAATGAAGTAAGCTGGGCAAGGTGGTTCATGCCTGTAATCCCAGCACTTCGGGAGGCTGAGCCAGGCAGATCGCTTGAGCCCAGGAGTTTGAGATCAGCCTGGGCAACATGGTGAAACCCCATCTCTACTAAAATTATAAAAATTAGCCCTGTGCGATGGCGCGCACCTGTGCTCCCAGCTCTCTGGGGGGCTGAGGTTGAGAGGCATGAGGTCAAGAATTCAGTGAGTCAAGATCACACCACTGCACTCCAGCCTGGGTGACAGAGTGAGACCTTGTCTCAAAAAAAAAATTACGTGAGGCATATGAATGTATTTGGATGTTAAATTATCTTAATTATATAGACAACAGAAGTTTTTTTTTAAATGGGGAAAATTATAGAAAATTCAAATTTTCACTCATCTTAATGGCTGTGTATGAAGTACATACAAGTATGAAGCAGAAGGCACATATGTATTGGCTATTTATTACCCTGGAATGGAGGAAGTTCTCAATGTTAAATAGGGAAAAGTCCTGATTTGGGTAAAATTTCTGAATTGTACAACTGTTTCCAAAATAACTTTTTAGGAGCTGTTCCAAGATGGCCAAATAGGAACAGCTTGAGTCTGCAGCTCCTAGCATGATCGATGCAAAAGACAGGTGATTTCTGCATTTCCAACTGAGGTACCTGGTTCATCTCACTGGGACTGGTTGGACAGTGGGTGCAGCCCACAGAGGGCAAGCCAAAGCAGGGCGGGGCATCACCTCACCCAGGAAGCACAAGGGGTCGGGGGATTTCCCTTTCCTAGCCAAGGGAAGCTGTAACAGACTGTACCTGGAAAAACGGGACACTGCCGCCCAAATATTGCACTTTTCCCAAGGTCTTAGCAACCAGCAGACAAGGAGATTCTCTCCTGTGCCTGGCTCAGTGGATCCCACGCCCATGGACCCTTGCTCACTGCTAGCACAGAAGTCTGAGATCAAACTGTGAGGTGGCAGCCTGGCTGGGGGAGGAGAGTCTGCCATTGCTGAGGCTTGAGTAGGTAAACAAAGCAGCCAGGAAGCTCGAACTGGGTGGAGACCACCGCAGCTCAGCAAGGCCTCTGCCTCTACAGACTCCACCTTTATGGGCAGGGCATAACTGAACAAAAGGCAGCAGACAGCTTCTGCAGACATAAATGTCCCTGTCTGACAGCTCTGAAGAGAGCAGTGGTTCTCCCAGCATGGTGTTTGAGCTCTGAGAACAGACAGACTGCCTTCTCAAGTGGGTGTCTGACCCCTGTGTAGCCTAACTGGGAGATAAGACACCTCCCAGTAGGGGCCACAGACACCTCATATAGGCAGGTGCCCCTCTGGGACAAAGCTTCCAGAGGAAGAACCAGGCAGCAATATTTGCTGTTCTGCAATATTTGCTGTTCTGGAGCCTCCACTGGTGACACCCAGGTACACAGGGTCTGGAGTGGACCTCCAGCAAACTCCAACAGACCTACAGCTGAGAGACCTGACTGATAGAAGGAAAACTAACAAACAGAAAGGAATAGCACCAACATCACCAAAAAGGACATCTACACCAAAATCCCATCTGTAGGTCACCAACATCAAAGACCAAAGGTAGATAAAAACACAAAGATGGGGAGAAACCAGAACACAAAAGCGGAAAAATCTAAAAACCAGAGCACCTCTTCTCCTCCAAAGGATCACAGCTCTTCGTCAGCAATGGAACAAAGCTGGACAGAGAATGACTTTGACGAGTTGACAGAAGTAGACTTCAGGAGGTCGGTAATAACAAACTTCTCCGAACTAAAGAAGCATGTTCAAACCCATCACAAGGAAGCTAAAAACCTTGAAAAAAGGTTAGACAAATGGCCAACTAGAATAAACAGTGTAGAGAAAAGCTTAAATGACCTGATGGAGCTGAAAACCATGGCACAAGAACTTCATGACGCATGCACAAGCTTCAATAGCCAATTCGATCAAGTGGAAGAAAGGGTATCAGTGATTGAAGATCAAATTAATTAAATGAAACGAGAAGACAAGGTTAGAGAAAAAAGAGTAAAAAGAAATGAACAAAGCCTCCAACAAATATAAGACTATGTGAAAAGACCAAATCTACATTTGATTGGTGTACCTGAAAGTGATGGGGAGAATGGAACCAAGTTGGAAAACACTCTTCGGGATATTATCCAGGAGAAATTCCCCAATCTAGCGAGGCAGGCCAACATTCAGATTCAGGAAATACAGAGAACGCCACAAAGATACTCCTCGAGAAGAACAACTCCAAGACACATAATTGTCAGATTCACCAAAGTTGAAATGAAAGAAAAAATGTTAAGGGCAGCCAGAGAGAAAGGTTGGGTTACCCACAAAGGGAAGCCCATCAGACTAACAGTGGATCTCTCTGCAGAAACCCTACAAGCCAGAAGAGTCGGGGCCAATATTCAACATTCTTAAAGAAAGGAATTTTCAACCCAGAATTTCATATCCGCCAAACTAAGCTTCATAAGTGAAGGAGAAATAAAATACTTTACAGACAAGCAAATGCTAAGAGATTTTGTCACCACCAGGCCTGCCTGACAAGAGCTCCTGAAGGAAGCACTAAACATGGAAAGGAGCAACCAGTACAAGCCACTGCAAAAACAAACCAAAATGTAAAGACCATCGATGCTAGGAAGAAACTGCATCAATTAACGGGCAAAATAACCAGGTAATATCATAATGACAGGATAAAATTCACACATAACAATATTAATCTTAAAAGTAAATGGGCTAAATGCCCCAATTAAAAGACACAGACTGGCAAACTGGATAAAGAGTCAAGACCCATCAGTGTGCTGTATTCAGGAGACACATCTCAGGTGCAGAGATGCACATAGGCTCAAAATACAGGGATGGAGGAAGATCTACCAAGCAAACGGAAAGCAAGAAAAAGCAGGGGTTGCAATCCAACTCTCTGATAAAACAGACTTTAAACCAACAAAGATCAAAAGAGACAAAGAAGACCATTACATAATGGTAAAGGGATCAATTCAACAAGAAGAGCTAACTATCCTAAATATATTTGCACCCAAAACGGGAGCACCCAGATTCATAGAGCAAGTCCTGAGAGACCTACAAAGAGACTTAGACTCCACACAATAATAATGGGAGACTTTAACACCCCACTGTCAATATTAGACAGATCAATGAGACAGAAGGTTAACAAGGATATCCAGGACTTGAACTTAGCTCTGCACCAAGCAGACCTAATAGACATCTACAGAACTCTCCACCCCAAGTCAACAGAATATACATTCTTCTCAGCACCACATTGCACTTATTACAAAATTGACCACATAGTTGGAAGTAAAGCACTCCTCAGCAAATATAAAAGAATAGAAATCACAACAAACTGTCTCTCAGACCACAGTGCAATCAAATTAGAATTCAGGATTAAGAAACTCACTCAAAACCACACAACTACATGGTAACTAAACAACCTGCTCCTGAATGACTACTGGGTACATAACGAAATGAAGGCAGAAATAAAGATGTTCTTTGAAACCCATGAGAACAAAGACACAACATACCAGAATCTCTGGGACACATTTAAAACAGCGTGTAGAAGGAAATTTATAGCACTAAATGCCCACAGGAGAAAGCAGGAAAGATCTAAAACTGACACCCTAACATCACAATTAAAACAACTAGAGAAGCAAGAGCAAACACATTCAAAAGCTAGCAGAAGGCAAGAAATAACTAAGATCAGAGCAGAACTGAAAGAGATAGAGACACAAAAAACCCTTCAGAAAATCAATGATTCCAGGAACTGATTTTTTGAAAAGAACAACAAAATTGACAGACTGCTAGCAAGACTAATAAAGAAGAAAAGAGAGAAGACTCAAATAGATGCAATAAAAAATGATAAAGGGGATATCACCACCAATCCCACAGAAATACAAACTACCATAAGAGAATACTATAAACACCTCTATGCAAATAAACTGGAAAATCTAGAAGAAATGGACACATTCCTGGACACACACAACCTCCCAAGACTAAAACAGGAAGAAGTTGAATCTCTGAATAGACCAATAACAGGCTCTGAGGCAATAATTAATAGCCTACCAACCAAAAAAAGTCCAGGACCAGACAGATTCACAGCTGAATTCGACCAGAGGTACAAAGAGGAGCTGGTACCATTCCTTCTGAAACTATTCCAATCAATAGAAAAAGAGGGAATCCTCCCTAACTCATTTTATGAGACCAACATCATCCTAATAGCAAAGCCTGGCAGAGACACAACAAAAAGAGAGAATTTTAGACCAATATCCCTGATGAACATCGATGCAAAAATCCTCAATAAAATACTGGCAAAGCAAATCCAGCAGCACATCAAAAAGCTTATCCACCATGATCAAGTTGGCTTCATCCCTGGGATGCAAGGCTGGTTCAACATACGCAAATCAATAAATGTAAACCATCACATAAACAGAAACAACAACAAAAACCACATGATTATCTCAATAGACGCAGAAAAAGACTTCGACAAAATTCAACAGCACTTCGTGCTAAAAACTCTCAATAAACTAGGTATTGATGGAACATATCGCAAAATAATAAGAGCTGTTTATGACAAACCCACAGCCAATATCATACTGAATGGGCAAAAACTGGAAGCATTCCCTTTCAAAACTGGCACAAGACAGGGATGCCCTCTCTCACCACTCCTATTCAACATAGTGTCGGAAGTTCTGGCCAGGGCAATCAGGCAAGAGAAAGAAACAAAGGGTATTCAATTAGGAAAAGAGGAAGTCAAATTGTCCCTGTTTGCAGATGACATGATTGTATATTTAGAAAACCCCATCGTCTCAGCCCAAAATCTCCTTAAGCTGATAAGCAACTTCAGCAAAGTCTCAGGATACAAAAATCGATGTGCAAAAATCACAAGCATTCCTACACACCAATAACAGACAAACAGAGAGCCAAATCATGAGTGAACTCCCATTCACAATTGCTTCAAAGAGAATCAAATACCTGGGAATCCAACTTACAAGGGATGTGAAGGATCTCTTCAAGGAGAACTACAAACCACTGCTCAATGAAATAAAAGAGGACACAAACAAATGGAGGAACATTCCATGCTCATGGATAGGAAGAATCAATATTGTGAAAATGGCCATACTGCCCAAGATAATTTATAGATTCAATGCCATCCCCATCAAGCTACCAATGACTTTCTTCACAGAATTGGAAAAAAATAATTTAAAGTTCATATGGAACCAAAAAAGAGCCCACATTGCCAAGACAATCCTAAGCAAAAAGAACAAAGGTAGAGGCATCACGCTACCTGACTTCAAACTATACTACAAGGCTACAGTAACCAAAACAGCCTGGTACTGGTACCAAAACAGATACATAGACCAATGGAACAGAACAGAGCCCTCAGAAATAACACCACACATCTACAACCATCTGATCTTTGACAAACCTAACAAAAACAAGAAATGGAGAAGGGATTCCCTATTTAATAAATGGTGCTGGGAAAACTGGCTAGCCATGTGTAGAAAGCTGAAACTGGATCCCTTCCTTACACCTTATACAAAAATTAATTCAAGATGGATTAAAGATTTAAATGTTAAACCTAAAACTATAAAAACCCTAAAAGAAAACTTAGGCAATACCATTCAGGACATAGGCATGGGCAAGGACTTCATGACTAAAACACCAAAAGCAATGGCAACAAAAGCCAAAATAGACAAATGGGATCTAATTAAACTAAAGAGCTTCTGCATGGCAAAAGAAACCACCATCAGAGTGAACAGGCAACCTACAGAATGGGAGAAAATTTTTGCAATCTATCCAACTGACAAAGGTCTAATATCCAGAATCTACAAAGAACTCAAACAAATCTATAAGAAAAAAACAACCTCATCAAAAAGTGGGTAAATAATATGAACAGACACTTCTCAAAAGCAGACTTTTATGCAGCCAACAGACACATGAAAAAATGCTCATCATCACTGGTCATCAGGGAAATGCAAATCAAAACCACAATGAGATACCATCTCACTCCAGTTAGAATGGCAATCATTAAAAAGTCAGGAAACAACAGATGCTGGAGAGGATGTGGAGAAATAGGAACGCTTTTACACTGTTTGTGGGAGTGTAAACTAGTTCAACCATTGTGGAAGACAGTGTGGCATTTCCTCAAGGATCTAGAACTAGAAATACCATTTGACCCAGCAATCGCATTTCTGGGTATATACCCAAAGGATTATAAATCATGCTACTATAAAGACACATGCACACATATGTTAACTGCGGCACTATTCACAATAGCAAAGACTTGGAACCAACCCAAATGTCCAACAACGATAGACTGGATTAAGAAAATGTGGTACATATACACCATGGAATACTATGCAGCCATAAAACAGATGAGTTTATGTCCTTTGTAGGGACATGGATAAAGCTGGAAACCATCATTCTCAGCAAACTATCACAAACACAGAAAAACAAACACCACATGTTCTCACTCATATGTGGGAATTGAACAATAAGAACACTTGGACACAGGGTGGGAAACATCACATACTGGGGCCTGTCGGGGGTTGGGGGGCTGGGGGAGGGATAGCATTAGGAGAAATACCTAATGTAAATGATGAGTTGATGGGTGCAGCAAACCAACATGACACATGTCTACCTATGTATCAAACCTGCACGTTGTGCACGTGTACGCTAGAACTTAAAGTATAATAACAAAAAAAAGAAAAAGAAATAACTTTTTAAAAAGAAATGTTCTTTTACTTCCACTACAAAAATAATTCAAAGTAGAGTCCTAAACATTTTTTGTAATCCTAAAGGATCTTGTCTCAGTTTGTATGGGCTGCTATAACAAAATATCATAGGTTGTGTGGCTTATAAACAGCTGTTTAGTCCTCACAGTCCAAGCTCAAGAGGATGGCAGATTGAGTGTTTCATGAAGACCCATTCCTCATATGCAGACATCTCACTGTAACCTCGCATGCTGGAAAGGATGACTGAGATCCCTCAGGCCTCTTTTGTAAGGGCATTAATCCCATTCATAAGGGTTCCACCCTCATGACCTAATCACCTCCCAAAGTCCCCATCTCCTGATACCATTACCTTGGGAGTTAGGATTTCAACATATTAATTGTGGGGGAAAACAAACAATCAAACCATAGCATTTATCTCTAATTCAACCCACAATTTTAGATAGAAATAATTAGAGATTCAGGCCAGGCACGACGGCTTTTACCTGTAATCCCAGCACTTTGGGAGGCTGAGGCAGGCAAATCACTTGAGCTCAGGAGTTCAAGACTAGCCTGGGCAACATGGCGAATCCCTCTCTCTACAAAAAATACAAAAATTAGCCAGGCATAGTGGTGTGCCTATTGTCCCAGCTACTTGGGAGGCTGAGGTGGGAGGATCACTTAAACCCAAGAGTTTGAGGCCACAGTGAGCTGTGATCACACCAGTGCGCTCCAGCCTGGGCAACAAAATGAAACCCTGTCTCAAAAAAAATAAAATAAATTAGAGATTCAGAAAGGTTAAATAACTTGCCAAGGTCGCACAGTAGAACTCAGGGCATTCGGCTCTCAAAGATCCGAAAACATCGTGCTGCGAATGTTAAAAGCAGTTCTTGTGGAAAGTGGCTTGTCATAATTAGAAAAGACACTCATAATTACCATATTCTTGCTTTGTGTGCAAAGAGCACTTCCTGAGATTTATGCAAAGAATAATTAAATATGGCCTGCATTTGCCATCTTGTCTTGCAATTAGTTTATTCTCCTTTAGGTTGTTAATAATTACTCAACTAGATGAAATTAAGGATACAAGTAGATATCCATAAAGAGCAGAATGTGAACAAATGCCAAGTGTGTGATATCAACATTAAGTGCTATGAGAGGTCAGCAGTGGGAGATTAATTCAAATGAACTTGGGGTGGTGGAGAAAAAAAGATTCATGAAAAAAGAAATAAGAAGGAATATTAAAAGATTTCTTATCTGTGAATGTTGCATATATTTAAGAACATTTGTATTACACAGGCTCTTATTGATAATATTGAGCTTTAGTTTACATGGAACTTGTGACCCCCAATCCTAAGACAATATTGCAGCCTCATTTCCCACACATGTCCCCTATTTAAAAAGAGATACATTTGGAATATGTGCAAAAAGCGTACATCCACATACTCATAGAGCTGCATTTTCTTTGGTTCAGACAGCTTGGATAAATTAGGGAAGTTACTAGACTTGTCTGCATGTAACTAAACAATAGAATAAAAATGAAAGCAGGAGGCTGAAGCAGGAGAATCCCTTGAACCTGGGAGGCAGAGGTTGCAGTGAGCCAAGATTGTGCCATTGCACTACAGCCTGGGTGACAGAGCGAGACTTTATCTCAAAAAAAAAAAAGAAAAAGAAAGGCCAGGCACGGTGGCTCACACCTGTAACCCCAACACTTTGGGAGGCCAAGGCAGGAGGATTGCCTGAGGCCAAAAGTTCGAGACCAGCCTGAGGGACATAACAAGACCCCCATTTCCAAAACAAAAACAAACCAAAAAAAAGTGACAAATGCAATCACTGGGCCAGGCATGGTGGTTCACACCTGTAATCCCAACACTTTGGGAGGCAGAGGCAGGCGGTCAAGAGATTGAGACCATTCGGGCCAACATGGTGAAACCCTGTCTGTACTAAAAATACAAAAATTAGCTGGGTGTGGTGGCACATGCCTGTAGTCCCAGCTACTTCAGAGGCTGAGGCGGGAGAATTGCTCAAACCCAGGAGGTGGAGGTTGCAGTAAGCCGAGATCACACCACTGCACTCAAGCCTGACGACAGAGAAAGACTCCGTCTCAAAAACAAACAAACAAAAAAAATGCAATAACTGATGTACTCCTAAATACATACCTTTTGGGTGTCATAGGCACATTCTTTCCAATATCACCAGCAGATCAGAAGTATTAGCTCAGACTTCACTAAACCAAAACCCATGGCAGAAAATAATAAGTATAAATGTTTCTTCTTGAAAGAATTTTAAGCTCCACTACTTAAGCTAAATTACTTATTTACAATAGATGAGAAATATCATGTTTACCCACCACAAGACTGAGTCAAGTATTGGGAAAACATCTTGAACCCCTCAGGAGTGACTATGTAAAATGTGAAAAGCCCCTTTTTAGAGCAAAGGCAGTATATCACAATGGTTATGTGTGTGGGCTCTGAAGCCACACTGCCAGGCTGGGTCCTGGTTCTGCCACTCTCTAGTTCCATGATATCAGGTAAATCATTTAATCTCTCTGGGCCTCAGCTTCCTTATCTGTGAAATGGGGTTAGTAGTAACTACCTCAAAAGTTGTTGTGAAGAGTGATTGAATCATTACCAGTAAAGCATTTAGACAATTGCTGCAGCCTATGGTCTATACCTCTAACTTAATAGTAATTAGTAAATTGTTATGCTATTATTTAACAATTGTTGAGTGATTACATTTTGTCAGCTTTGTGCTGTTTTTTATACGTATATAATTTTATGCAATCCACACAGCAGCCCTTTGATGTAGCTACTGTCATCCATCCCCTTCTATTATAGGTGAGAAAACTGAAGCTCAGAGAAGGTGGGTAATTTGCTCAATGGCCCACAGCTAGCAAGGATAGAACCAGACTTTGAGTCGTCTGGGTGTGGTGGCTCACGCCTGTAATCCCAGCACTTTAGGAGGCTGAGGCAGATGGATCACGAGGTCAGGAGATCGAGACCATCCTGACTAACACGGTGAAACCCCGTCTCTACTAAAAATATAAAAAATTAGCCAGGCGAGGTGGCGGGCGCCTGTAGTCCCAGCTACTTGGGAGGCTGAGGCAGGAGAATGGCGTAACCCTGGAGGTTATGCTGAGATAGCACCACTGCACTCCAGCCTGGGCGACAGAGCAAGACTCCGTCTCCAGACTTTAAGTCCAGGTCTAGTATGGGTCAAGAGCTTGAACTTTTAATCCCTGTTTATACTTCCTCCCAAGTCAGCAGTTCAAAACTATACAACATAGACCCATTCCTCTGCTCATCCATTCACTGGTTCATTCACTGAGAGCTGGCTGTGTGCCAGGCACTGTCCCTGGTGTAGTGGGTGTAGAGGTGAAACAGATAGACCAGAAGGGCGCTGCCTGCATGGAGCCTAGGCACCAGGGAGGGAGGGAGACAAGTGAACAAAAATAAACCCATCATGTAATGCCAGCGGGGGTAAGTGCATAAGGAAGGGTCAGAGGATAGAGAGCATCAGGGCCCGGATGGGAGGCTATTTTAGGCAGAGAAGTCAGGGAATACTTCTTTGAGAAGCGGAAATGAATCCAGTGAGGGGTTTTTCATGGCAAGAATGGCAGGGGGAAGTGTGGAAGACAGAATGACTGTAAGTGCAAACGTCTGGAGGCAGAAACGAGCTGTGCCTATTGGAAGAGTGAGGAGGCAGAGATACTAGAGGGAGTTGGTTTGGAGAGAGAAGGTGTAAAATAGCCTCTCAAAGAATAGGAAAGTGAATTAACTAGGGAAATGAGGCAGCACTGCCAGGCACCACTGAGAATCCACTTGCACTCTGTGCATAAAATTAAGACCAGTAAGCCAGCTATGTATTTTTATCCAGCCACACTCTGAGATTTGGTGCCTGGATGCAGACCTGAATTGGTGAGTAGATTTTTATCAGGTCTGGGGTTTGCCAGGGGAAAGCATTAGAGAAACACGAGAGCCAGGGAGTTGAACAAGGACCCTGGATTCAGGCTGGGAAAGGAAGGATAAAAGGGGAACCTGAGGGTCATGGTGGACAATGAAAAAGTATATGGATTAGGGAAACTGGTGAGGCCAGATGATGGTCAGAGTTGGGGTTCTAGAGGGGGGAACTGGAAGTGAGGAGGTGGTGGTCAGAGTAGGATGCCAGAAATCAACATTTTTGAGGTTGGAACAAATACTAGGAAAGCCAATCACCATAGCATGACTGAGAGTGGGTGGCTGAGGGAGGAGGAAGGGCTGCTGGCAATAAAGAGGGTAAGAAATCAAGAGGCCAGAATACTACCTGCATCACCAGCTTCTCAAACCTGGCCACATTCTAGAATGACCTGGGAGCTCTTAAAAAATGCACATGCCATCTGGGTGTGGGGGCTCACACCTGTAATTCCAGCACTTTGGGCAACCAAGGCAGGTGGATCACTTGAGGTCAGGAGTTTGAGACCAGCCTGGCCAACGGTGAAACCCTGTTTCTACCAAAAAATACAAAAATTAGCCAGGCATGGTGGTGTGTGCCTATAGTCCCAGCTACTCGGGAGGCTGAGGTGGTGAATTGCTTGAACCCGGGAGGGAGAGGTTGCAGTGAGCTAAGATGGATGCCACTGCACTCCAGCCTGGGTGACAGACTGAGACCCTGTCTCAAAAAATAAAATAAAATAAAAATACACATGCCTCCAACTCCCCAAAGATTCAGGCTTAATTGGGTAGAAACAGGGAAAGAGGAGGAGAGAAGCTTAATGGCGGGCATTTTTAAAATCTTCCCATATAATTGTAAAGTACAGCCAGGGGTGGGACTGACTGACCAAGAGAAGAGCAAAGGAGAGCTGGCAGGGGCTCAAAGCTTCACTCAGTGGGAAGAGTGACGGCAGGCTGGTAGGAGGCCACGGCACAAGAGGCTTACACAGATTCCCATGGCCTGTGCTTCCAAGCTCGGGGGAGGGTTAGGGAGAAGCATAGCCTGGGAGTGGCCATGAGGAGCAATGCAGATACCTACCCCACCATCAGGCCCTGGTACATTTGAGGGGTGTCCCCCTGTCCCCAGGAGCTAGTCGGGCATCATTTAGAGCACAACAGTGAGGTTGAGGATATAGAGGAAGGGGCTGGGGGTCAGGCGCCTGGGAGATGCCATCAAATAAGGAACCATACAGAGCTGTGTAGGGGAAGGGCCTGGGAGCCCTGTACTCAGGTAATCACTAGGTAGGGCACAGCAGGATTAGGATCAAGGCCTTTCAGGGGAAGGTGGGTAATCTATTCTAATTAGAGCTTCTCTTTTGTATTTTATTTAGACTCTTGGGCAGCATATTAGTTTCCTGTGGCTGCCATAACAAATTACCACAAACTTTGTGGCCTAAAACAACAGAAATGTATTCTCCAACGGTTCTGAAGCCTAGAAGTCTGGAATCGAGGTGTGGGCAGGGCCACACTCCCTCTGCAGCCTCTAGAGGAGAACCTTCCCTGCCTCTTCTGGCTTCGGGTGGCTCCCAGCCAGCCTTGACATTCTCTGGCTTGTAGCTGCATCAGCCCAATTTCTGCCTCCAACTTCACACGGCCATCTTCCCTCTGTGTGTGGCCAAATCCCTCTCTCTCCTTACAAAGATGGCAGACACTGGATTTAGGCCTCGAGCCAATTCAGTATGGCCTAATCTTAACTTGATTACATTTGCAAATACCCTATTTCCAAATAAGGTCACATTCACATATACCACAGGCTAAGTCTTCAACATATCTTTTGGGGGACACAATTCAACCCACAGCAGGCAGTTGGTGAAAGCAATGTGACATCTGGGAATGGGGTTCCCACCTAAATAACACCGGCTCTTTGGGCCACTATGAATTCCACTGAGAACGTGTCACAGCCAGAAGAGGGTCAGCCATAGGCCTCCTTTCTGGCCCTCTGTGTCAGGGCAGGGGAAAGACAGTCTCAGCAGGCACAAACACAGCTCCATGGGCCTCCTCAAACCCGCTTGAGAGAGAAAACAAAGCTCCACCGGGAGAATGCATCATCACAGTGGATAAACAAGTCAACTCTCTGTTCACAGCAGGTCAGCAGTGTCTTTGAATACACATATTGCATATATTTGATGAGAAGTCACAATCTGACAAGAGAATGAAAGCCTAAAAAATGTCCCGCTAGCTCATCATTAGCAACAAGCAGTGAAACTGGACCAATCAAGACAACAAAAATAACCTGTGTTGTGTGGCAGAAGCCAAATTTCGTTAAATGGGTAAAGTACTCCATCTATCAATTACCAAGAATTAAGTGCCTAATATTGCAGTGTTAACACAGGAAAAATAAAATGCCCAGGGCCCTCCTGTGCTTAGCCACTAGTTGGGGATGTGAAGAAAACTAGAACCACATATTAAAGACAGGGTATAGTTAATTGTTAAATTGTATGATGTAGATAGACTCAATAACACAGAAATACAAAAATAGGAGAGATCAAAGATTGAGGATTACTCAATAACACAGAAATACAAAAATAGGAGAGATCAAAGATTGATGATTACTCAAATTGGGCTTTCTGGAGTTTGGTAAGTATTTCCATTCTGTATATTCGAGTCACCAGGCTGGCTGGACCCTAAACCCTCTACATTCACCCTGTGAGAGTCTCAGCATTCCTGTTTTACGGGTGAAGAAACCAAGATTCACAGACATGAAGTGGCTTGCCGAAGGTCAGATAGCAAAAATTTCCAAGTCGAGAATTGAGCACGTCTTTATCCCCGATTCCAAGGCTTTTTCTACAATGCACTGAAGGATGAGTAGGGTCTGGATAGGTAAGGGAAAACAAGAAGAGTGGTTCATGTATGGGAAATAGGATTAATATTTTATTATTACATTTAGCTCATCAGCTCCTGAGAGCTGGCCTAAATCCCCAGATGAGAAGCGGCTGCCAGTCTCTTAAAATATCTGCTCTTAAAATATCTGGGTCAGTGAGAAGAGGATCACAAGGTCTCCTTGTGATTATTTTTAACTTAAAAAAGATAACCTTTAAAGCAAAAGAGAGGATAAAAATGAAATTAATAAATAAATCAGAATTTTTACAAGCTGAAGTCAAAAGAGAGCTGTTCTATAGGAAGAGCAGGTTATTGACCCTGAGTTGGAAGCTGTAGGGAGGTATCCTTGGTGGATTACAGTGGTTCCTGGCTCCATCATATCTGTAAAGGGTGGCCTGGAATCAGAAAATGGACCTGAGACATGAGCAGAAATGCAAAGCAGGAGACGTTCAAGGGCTAGTGCCACTCCCTCACGCTGCCTCCAGAAAGGCATTGCCCTTCACCCTTTCTTGAGAGAAGAAAGGGAGGAAGAAATTCAGCAAACCTGTCCCAGCTTCTACCACTGGCTCTCGCAATTTTCAGAACAAAAGGAAAGGAAGGGGAATCTTTTAAGCAAGCGTGGTATGTTACGTGAAAATGGCACCAATTGACATGTAAATGCTGTCTTAATATTGAGAAAGATATTCTGAGCGCTGCTTTATGTTTATTGTGACAAATTAGCAATAACACTAACGCCCTGCACAGCTTTTCCATCAAGTCAAAGGTACTAGGAATGAGGAAAGAATTCTAGTTGTAAGTGCCAGAAAATATGTCTCCCTCAAAGGGAGAGGTTCCTGCAAAGCACCCCACTGTGTCCCATGTCAACGCAGCACATGAAAACAGTAGGTTTCCCTCAGGTCTGAGGCAAGACAGGCACTTCCTGCACTGAATCCCATGCAAGGGAAAAAGTATCAGATATAATAGAAGTCCCGCATCTAAGGAATTGATTTCTTGGTTGCATCTCTAATCCAAGACCTGGATCATAGCAAGTTTCACCGTTTGCTGAACATCATTGAAGGACAGGACTAACATACAATGCAGCAAGTCAAATATGCGAATCTATGGCTATCTGAGGACTGAATTGCTATGGGAGTTCTGAGAAGAGAAAGATCAATATAAGCTGGTTTCACTGAGGAAATGAGCCTTCAACTGGGCCCTGAATGGACACAACTTGCATAGAAAGGGAATGACAGAATCTTGGTATAGGGAGACTTGTTCCTCCAGGCTCTGGCATGCACCAGACACCATGGTGGACAAGATGCATCCCGATCCCCACTTTCACAGAGCTCATAGTCTAGCAATCAGTCTACTTACAGAAGAGGGTACTAGTGGGTCATGACAAAAGCTGGCACTTATCTAGGGTCTATGATGTGCCAGGCACTATGCTAAGCGCTTCACAAATATAATCTTATTTGATCCCCATAGCAACTCAATGATAAGGCCATTACTATTATCATCATTTTATGCATGGGAAACTGAGCTCACAGACCTAATTAGTGGTGAAGCAAAAATTCAAATCCAAGGTTTCCTGGCTCATGAGCCATTCTCTGTCTACCATACCACATGGGAAATAAGATCAGATGAGATTGTATGATGTAGTGCTTGAAAGCCAGGTGAAGTAATTCATATCTGCTATGGAAGAGATAGGAAGTTATCTGTTATCAGTTCTCTCTTCCTGCTGCTGTGTACCGCCTCTGTCAATGTCATATTCCCAAGAGATACACATGGAGCTTAAAGGATCCTCCTGGTAAGACTTACTTCCCCTGCTCCCAGATCTCCATCAGCTTTCCCGCCTTAGAGAACTGCAAAATTTTTCTCTCTCCCTTAAATCCTAAACCAATGATTGCCATAAGAAACCAGTCCCCATGGTTTTTCTCATCCAGCCCCTGTACTGGCCTTTTTCAGGGTTCCTAAGATCCACAAGAACCCTGGAAGTTACCCGAGATCAAACACCCCCATCTTTTAAGTGGCATCTTATCACCCAAAACATGTAAAGGAGAAGAAAGATGTTTGGAAAGTTCTCCCTACTTTTAGTTCTTTAGTTTACCCACCAGATCTTCCCAGAGAGCGAAAGGGGTATCAGAAAAGGGGTGTCTGCACTCTCTCCACCTCCTTAGAGGACCAGGGATTCTTCTCTGCCCTCCGTCCTCTCTATTTCTGAGTTGCGAGTACCACTCCTTAACTAGGCTAGGGTCAGGACGGGCACGGTAAAGCTCATCCCACCTGAAGGGCATAGAACTGGAAATGCTGCAGTAAAAGAAGAAATTATTACATTTGAAGGATAAACCTATTTATCAATGACAAAACACTTTCAGAAACACCACTTCATTTGAATCTCTCATAATAGTTTATACTACTTTCCCTCTTCCTTTTTTTAACAGATGAGTAAACTGAGGTACACAGAAGAGAAATGATTCTCTAAAGTCACAGAGGTAATACTTGCAGCCAGGCCCCTGAGCCCAAATTCTATGCTCTCTGCTCTCTAGCATGTACACTCAGGAATCTTGATTTAGATAAGGATGCCAGATAGAGACAGGAAAGTTTAAAAGTCATTCCCTATCATCATCCTAACAGATTAGGGAGATTTAACCAAATAGTTTTGGTTTCATTTTATAATCTCCTATGAATCTATCCTCCAACAATATAAATCTCTTACAATATTTGCTTTTGGTCTTAGCAAACTTTAAGAGTAGTAAGTTCTATATGCTTACTCTTCTTCTGTTAAAAAGTGCTATTTTTACTTTCCCTAAAACTATTTCTTTAAAATGTTAAAGTCGTCCTTAGTTCCTATGCTCTGGGATTTAATAAGTTCATATTTTTATCCTAGGTTTTCATTATCTTGTAAATCTCAATCATATTCCCCCCTCAGCCCATGTCTTTCTTTCCAGAATAAAGAGTTCTAATTCTTTTATCATCGCTCACAAAGAATGCTCTCTACCCTCTTGATCAACTTACATGTCCTTCTCTAGACCTTGTCTGGCTCTGTAATTCTTTGAAGTACATCAGATCATTGGGCTCCCATCACTGTGTCTATTCTTCTGTATAAAAGAGCACAATGGCTTTAGTTAAAATGTAAAAATATTTGAGGGATCATTTTAAAAATCAAACAATTCTTTTGCTCCATGTCAGCCCAGCATATGCTGAAAAAATATACATTTTTTGCTCCAATAAAATGAAATGAATTGAACTCTGCAATGAATTTAAATACACTGGTAAAAGTCAACCTTGTAATCTATTATGAAAATAACTTGCAAAGCACTTTTACATACATTATCTCATTTGACCCTCACATGAACCACGCAAGGTAGAGAAAACATGTGATCCTTATTTTTCACATGAAAACAGTAAAAAGGTAACTAGACTAAGATCAAAGAGCTGGAATTAGAGTCCCAGTCCCTGGCCCTTCATTAAGAGGTCGGTGCTTTTGCAACTGTGCAATGCATCCTTCCTTATATTCACTTGGCACTTATTTTAAATCACCAAACTACCCCTTCTAAGACTTTTAGTGGTAAACAGCACAGTTATGAAATATTCCATGGTTCTATTGAAAGGAAACATGTTCAAGACTAGCCTATACCCTATTCTTTTCTCACCCTACACACTCTCCATGGATAATCTCAGCCACACCACAGGCATCAATATCACCTTCACGCAAATGATTCCCAAAGTTGTATCTCTAGGCCACATCTCTCTTCTGAGCTCCAGACAGGTATTTAACATGTCCTGTAAATCTCAATATTTACAAAACTTAACCTTTTGCCCCATCATAGCCCATCTCCACTACCAAAACCCAATTTTGATGTCCCTCTTCTCAAACATCTAGGAGCTAGAAGTCGTCTTGACATTTCCCTCTCCTTTCCTCCTCCTTACCCCATATCCAATTTAACATCAAGTCCTTTCACTTTCATCTCCTGCATAGCTCTCCCTTCTGTCCATTTCTCTCCTTCCCCATCACCACCATCTTAGTCCAAGATACAACCATCTTTCATTTGGACTTTAATGAACTCCTAGCTGTCCATTCCTCTCTAATCCTTTCTCCCCACCACAGTTGAAGGGATTCCAAAAGGCCATTCTGGTCATGCTGCCCCTGTTTCACCTCTGCTTACAACACTTCAATGGCACCCCTTGCTTTTAGGGTAAAGTCAAAACCACCATAACTTGTTTGCACATCCCTGCCTAACCTGGTCCCCACTGCCAGCCTCATCTCACAACAGCTGCCTTCATTTCTCAAGCTTCAGCTCCACTAGCCTTCTTTCAGCTCCCTTTATTCACTGTGCTTTCACTACCCACAGGGTCCGGGAATATTCTTCCCTTTCTTCCATATCTAAATCGCTAGGATTAAATTCCTAGAAGCTTCCATCTTCAGATAGAGGCTCAAAGATCTTTCCTCAGGGAACGTTTCTTGACCTTCCTGAGTTGAATTCCTCCATTAGACCTCAGATGGCACCAATTTAGCACAATTTTGTATATTTGATTAATGTTTGTCTCCCCCACTAGATTTGTAAACTTTTGCTCACATAGAGGCACATTGATAAACGTTTATGTGAATAAGCTCACTAATAAGGAAATGATTATATATTATATACCTCCTCACTATGGAATACTAAGCAGCTGTTAAAAAGAAATAACTCTATATACTAATATGAATGTCTATATTTTAAATTTAAAACAGCACATTACAGAACAGTATGCATACTATTTTTAAAACGTATATATCTTTATTTAAAAAAAAACCTCTGTGTTTGTGGGGGGAGTGTGGGGGGGCCTGTATTTAAAAAGGTTTGCAAGAGTCAAGACTAACAACAAATTGCTTGCAGTGCTTTCCCTGGAGAATGGAAATGAGACAAGAAAGAGGAAAAATAGGATAATAATTTCTACTTATAAATTTCTGGGTGGTTTGACTTTTTCCAGTGACTATATGGTATTGTTGTAATTATTTTAACAATGCCATTTCTAAAATAATGATGTAGTTCACCAAAGTTAAAGAAAATGATCATTTATAAATACAGTGCAAAAAAGGGAAAAAGGCCACTTTGTATATGATTCCTCAACAAGGATACAGTTCTAGAAACAAGCTAATTTCCAAGTCAGACCTTCAATCTAGCAATAAGCTCTGATGAAGACGTGAAATGGAAGAGAACAAATGGAAATGCCAGAATTTGTTTGTTTAATTAGGTCTTCCTCTCACATCACTTTTATAAACAAAAGAGATTTCAAAAAGTCACTGCTAGCCTGGCACAGTGGCTCACACCTGTAATCCCAGCACTTTGGGAGGCCAAGGTGGGTGGATCACTTGAGGTCAGGAGTCCAAGGCCAGCCTGACCAATATGGTAAAACCTCGTCTCTAGTAAAAATACAAAAATTAGCCGGGTGTGGTGGCAGGAGCCTGTAGTCCCAGCTACTCGGGAGGCTGAGGCAGGAGAATGGCATAACCCGGTAGGTAGAGCTTACAGTGAGCTGCAATCACGCCACTGCACTCCAGCCTCGGTGACAGAGCGAGACTCCATCTCAAAAAAAGAAAAAAAAAAAGTCATTGCTCCTTGATTCCTTTATATAAACTTGGAAGGAAAATAAGAAAAAGAAATAATGCATGAATTTTTCTTAGTTTACTCCAATTGTTTTAAATTAAATACAATTGAGTACATGAAGGCACCTCACTATCCTTTACTTCTCAAATAGTAGCCCTTATTATCTTTACCATAACTCAAATAGAAAAGGTCATTTTCTAAATTCACACAGATTACAGAGGAAGGAGCAGGGACAAATATACTGGTGGTGCATAGATAGGATCATTCCACAGCTGATGGCAGAAAACCTCACTCTGGTTTGGAGAGAAGTATGTGCAGGTGGAGAGACCCACAGTTACTGAAAAAGGGGAGGTGGGTGTGTGGGCATGATTCCTCCAGCAGCAGCCTACGAGGAAGCGCTGGGAAAAGTCTGTGAATATAGAATAAATACTGTCACTTGGAGCTACATTGATTCTTTTTTCAGACTAACTAATAGCTCAGATGGTAGAACAACCAAACGATGACTAAAATATGAGTCAAATGCTTTCAAATCAAATCATTCCAATGAAACAGGAACAGAGGCAAGCAGAGAACAGGTCATTAGGGGTTCTAACCAAAACTTGTTAAATCTGAAAAAACTCACTCTCCTAAATGACTGTCTCTTTCTATTTAAGTCATTTTGATGTTAGTGAACCAGGGACAATAGATCTTTATTACTTGTGACACGTACTGATCAGCTCTCAGCAGCAGAAAAGGCAGCTTCTGGCTGGGCTCATACACTTTTCCCAATCCTGATTTGTCTTCTCTCCCACGATCTATCCAGCATGTCTTCAGTTATGCCAAAGGGTGTTAGAAAACTCTAAAATAAGGCTCAAAGTTTACTTTCTTAATATTTTTGAAAACCAACTTTCATTTAAATATAAAAGTTGTTCATATTAAGATGAAATGGGGTTGGGGGAAGGGAGGTGAGAAGAAGCCTATTATGAAATGGAATCACAGGGCATGAAGCTCCCAGAAGGCTGAAACACACCCCCTGAGATACGGAAGAGGCGGCAGCATGTGTGCTGGCCCTTGTAGAGGCACCACGTGGCCCACAACACATACGTGGGTGATTTCCCTGACATCTTTCTCCTCCCTCTTCCTTCTGCTAATTTCTCCATTTCAAATTCTTTCCTCAAATGTTAATCCCTATTTTACCATTCTATTCTTCAAAAAAATATAAATTTTTTTCTAAACAAAGCCTCTTACCACATTTATTGGAAGCGGACTTCATCAAGAATAAGTGGAAGTACCCACATCTCCCTGTTGTGTCAGGTGTCTGTTTTTATCCCAATGCCACCTCCTCCTTTCTGAGAATTATCACTCATGCAGTAGTTGGAATAGAGCACAATGTTTAGCACCCAGCAAAAGTACAGGACCTCTCCCAACAAACCAGGACGCTGGCAGAGACTGGAGCTGACTTCAACCTAAGCTAGGCACGCTACACACACTCCCTGTTCTCTTCCCTGAATGGATTCACTTAGAAAGGAGGATAACATGATTTTTTTAAAAACTTCTTTTATTGTTGTAAGACATACACAAAATTTATCATTTTTACCATTTTTAAGTGCGCACAGTTAAGCAGTACTAAGTACCTTCCCACTGTTGCACAACCATAACCATCACACACCTCCAAAACTTTCCATCTTCCCAAACGGAAACATTGTACCATTAAACAGTAACTCTCCATTCTCTCCTCCCACCTTGCAACCATCATTCTACATGTTGCACATTGAGTATCCTTTATCCAAAATTCTTGAGACCAGAAGTGTTTTAGACTTGATTTTTTCAGAGTTTGGAATATTCACATTATGCCAGTTGAGCAACCCAAATCCAAAAATCCAAAATCTGAAATGCTCCAATTAGCATTTTCTTTGAGCATCGTGTCGGCATCGAAAAAGTTTCAGATTTTGGAGCATTTCCTATTTCAGATTTTGGATTTCAACCTGTACTTTCTGTTTCTATGAATTTCACTACTCTAGGTACTTCATATAAGTGGAATCATATGGTATTTGTCCTTTTCTGTCTGGCTTATTCACATATAATGTCTTCCAGGTTCATCATATTGTAGCACATGTCAGAATTTCATTCCTTTTTAAGGCTGAATAATATTCCATTATGTGTATACCACATTTTGTTTATGCATTCATCCATCGATAGACATTTGGGTATTTCCAGGGCAACATATTCTTAATTTAATCCCACATTTTAAGACTTACAGGTAATTTAAATTCAATTCAACTTACGAGTATTTACTAAGGGTAACTCACTATGGGAAGTACTGCGAGAAATACAAGGGTAAATCAGACATGGTGCCTCCTCTCAAGGAACTTATGATAGACTGGGAAAAGGGAAGAGAAAGAAGTAGAAGTAACCAGCATTTGCTAATCACTTGCCATGTGCCAGGTGCTTTACCCAATCGCTGCATGTGTAGTTCCCAATGACTCTGTAAGTTAGATATTGTAATATCTACTTTATATAGGAAGAAGAATGAAGGCACTGAGACCTTAAGTAACCACCTCCAAAGCTGGGATTTAAACTCATATCTTGGATTCAGAGGCCTGTGTTTATTCCACTACACATGCTGTTCCCTATGCTTCAAGGCAGAACGTGATAAATCCTGGGGGAGAAGCTACAGCAAGGTAGAAGAGGAAGAGAAGAGATTGCTCCTTGCCTGAGGGTAAAGGTACATGACAAAGGTAGGTCTTAGAGGTCTGGAAGGCTTATGTTTGACAGAGATGAAGGGTGGAAAAAATTGCACAAGCAGAGCAAAATGAGGGAGGCAGGAAAGTTCAGTACATACTTACGGCCCAGTGGAATTGTGGACCACAAGGCTGGAAAGTGGTGCGGGGAAAAATCAGGGTCATAATGAAATGCTAGCTCAAGGGGTCTGAACTCCACCATCAGGCAATGGTGAGCCACTGTAGGTTTTCTGAGATGGGCCATAGTCAGAGCTATGCTTCGAGAAGATCACCATGGCAATAATGCATCACAAGGATGGAGGGGGTGAGAGTAGTTTAAAGGTAGGAAAAGCAGTTAGAAGGTCACTGGTGATAGCAGTTGAGGCTTAATTAGTCAGAATGGAAAAGAGGATATGGATGTGAGAGATATCTTAGAGGTGGGAATGACAGAACTCGGCAATCACTGCATTTCATAATGCATCAAGTAGGCTGACCATATATCCTGGTTTGCCTGGGATATGTTTTCGTGATGTAATTACTAATGGCACCCTTTTACTCTCAAAAAGGTTTGGACAATAAACTATATAATCATATTCATTAGGAGCAATTAGTAAACAGAATCAAAGGTGACTCCAAGATTTTAAACCTGGATTAGTAAGGAAAGTGGTAACACCTTTGGAAACACAGAAGGGAAATCGGGTTTTGGGGAAAGATGTGGAGTTTTGATCTGGACATGTTAACTTTGCTGCTCAGGCAAGGATTTATTTAAGAGTGAGAAGCACCTTGCCCATGGATTTCCCCTGTATCACATGAAGGAAGGCATACAAAAGAATGTGGTCAGATTTGCATATATGGCTATTTCAACAAACATTTGATGCAAGATCAAGTAATAAAATAACTAAAGTATTAAGATGTATCTCCAATGAACTATAACTAACTATGCAACACTAACTAGTTATCACAAATGCAAAGGAAAACAATAACATTCAAGAATAGCTCAGCCTCAGTATTTCTCTAAATGTATAATTCTCAGTGTTGTCAGATAAATGCCAGACGTAAAAAGCCCTAGGCCTGTTCATACGCCACTGTAATAGTGCTTTGTTTTCCAGCTTTTGAAAGAATGGAGCCACTGGCAGAAGAATCAGTATTTTTATGTTTAATAATTTTTGTCTTTTTATTAAAATTGTCCTACTTCCTATGTAACTGAAATTGTAATCTATCTTGAATCATTTTTTAGGAAGTACGAGGTTACAAAACATATATTTAAAAGTAGCTACAGTAATCAAGGCAGTGTGATATTGGTGAAAGAATAGACAAACAGATCAATGGAATAGAATAGAGAGCCCAAAAATAGACCTATACAAATATAGTTAACTGATCTTTGACAAAAGAGCAAAACAATTCAATGGAGACAGAATAGTCTTTCAACAAATGGTGCTGGAAAAACTGCATAGCCACATGCAAAAATATGAATCTAGATACAGACCTTATACTCTTCACAAAAAACACCTTAAAATGGATCATAGACCTTAAATGTAAAATGCAAAACTATAAAACTTCCAGAAGAAAATATAGGGAAAAATCTAGGTCACCTTGGTTTAGCAATGAGTTTTTAGATACAGCACCAAAAAAGCACAATCCATGAAAAAAAAAATGGGTAAGTAGTCTTCATTAAAGTTAAAAACTTATGCTCTGCAAAGACACTGTTAAAAGAATAAAAAGACAAGCCACAGTCTGGGAGAAAAATCTCTGCAAAACACATATCTGATAAAGGACTTGTATCTAAAATATACACAGAATTCTTAAAACTTAACAATAAAAAGCAGGCAAAAGATCTGAACGGACACTTCACCAAAGAACATATACAGATGGCAAATCAGCATATAAAAAGATGCCCAACATCATATGTCACTAGGGAATTGCAAATTAAAACAACAATGAGATACCACTACATACCGACCAGAATGGCTAAAATCCAAAACACTAACAGTAAATGCTGATGAGGATGTAGAGCAATAGAAACTCCCATTTGCTGCTAGAGGGAATACAAAATGGTACAGCCACTTTGGAAGACAGTTTGGCAGTTTCTTACACAACTAAACATATCCTTACCATACAATCCAGCAATTTCACTCCTAGATATTTACCCAAATGATCCGAAAACGTATGTCCATATAAAAACCTGCACATAAATGTTTATAGCACCTTTATTCACAATTGCCAAAACTTGGAAGCAACCAAAATGTCCTTCAATAGGTAAATGGAAAAACAACCAGTGGTACATCTATACAATGAAATATCATTCTGTGACAAGAAGAAATGATCCATCAAGCCAAGAAAAGACATGGAGGAACCTTAAGTGCATGTTTCTAAGTGAAAGAAGCCAGTGTGAAAAGGCTACATGCAGTCTAAATCCAACCATATGACATTTGGGAAAAAGCAAAACTGTAGAGACAGTAAAAAGATCAGTGCCTGCCAGGGATTCAAGGGCTGGGGGTAAAGATGACTATGTGGAGCTCAGAGGATGTTTTTAGAGCTGTGAAGCAATTAAATCTAGACAAAAAGCAATTAAATCTAGACAAAAGTGATAGTAGCATGACAAATGTGGAAGGAGACTTTTGCAAAGTCTCAAAATAACATCTAGAACTTTGCTACTCAAAGGGTGGTACAAGAACTCCAGGCTTCCACATCATCTGGGAGCTTATAAGAAATGCACAAGCTTGACCCCCATCCTGTCTTTACTGAATCAAAATCTGAATCTTAACAAGATTCCCAGGTGATTTGTATGCACATCAAAGTTTGAGAGCCACAGATTACACAAGGAACGTTTGCAACTTAGAAAAAGACAGAAAGGCCAGGCGTGGTGATTCATACCTCTAATCCCAGCATTTCAGGAGGCCACATTGGGAGGATCGCTTGAGCCCAGGAATTGGAGACCAGCCTGGGCAACACAGGGAGACCCCATCTCTATTAAAAAGGTTTTTTTAATTAGCCAGGCATGGTGGCACATGCCTGTAGTCCCAGCTGCTCAGGAGGCTGAGGTGGGAACTCACTTGAATTTGGGAGGATTGCTTGAGGCCCAGAGGTAGCCTTCAGAGAATCATGAGTGTGCCACTGCACTCCAGCTTAGGTGGCAGAGCAAGACCTCATCTCAAAAAACAAGAACAAAACCCAAAAACAGGAAGCCAAATAGAAAACTACACAAAGGGCTTAAATTGCAATTCAAAGCACTGGAAACCTGAATGGATACCAAATACATAAAGAGATACTTAAATGTATGAGAAATCAGGAAAATTCAAATTAAAATAGTAAGATGCCACTTTACGCCTTATCAGTTTGGCAAAATTCTGAATGTTGGACATATCAACAGGGTGACAAATAAACAAGAATTCTCACGTACTGATTGACGATAGAGGCATAAACTGGTCAAGTCATTCTGGAGAGTAACTGGCAGTCAAATTAAGTATGCATACATCCTATGACCCAACAACCTACACCTGGGAAAATAACCCCAACATGACCTTTGCACAAGTCCCTAAGGTTGTGCAATAAGGCTGTTTACTGCCATACTGATTATTATGATTTGATTAGGGCATCAAGTCAACCTCAAAGTTTATCAGTAGAGAATGAATCTGTAAACTGTGGTGGATGCATACCATGCACCACGATGTAACAGTGGGAAGCAATGAACTGGATACAGGAACAGCAACACAGATGGATCTTAATAAGCACCGACTGAGTTACATGAAACAGAACAAGGTCTAGTGCATAACACCATTTATGTAACTTAAAAAGAAATTAACACACAAATTAACTCTATTTGTTTTACAAGGAAATGCAAATCCAAAGATGCATATCAAACTCATCACAGACTGGCTCAGAAGGGAGGAAAAAGTGGGGAGAGGCAGTGGGAAATGAGGGGAAAGGGAATAAGTCAATACAGACATTCATAAATATACAGACCTAAAAACAAAAGATCAGCTTTCCATGGCCCAACAATGAAAATGTACTTTGAAATGAAGATTATGATTAATCAACCCTTTCCATTTGAGATTCTCAAAAAAAAAATACAAAAAAATAAAGTAAAATAAGTACAGGAACAAATCAATCATGGCAATCTCTCTGCCGCATGAAATCCCTGGTTTCAAAAACATCTGTCTTTCAGAGCTCTGTGCCTTACAGAGACCTTTCCCATCTAAGCAAATTTATACTCTCGACGAGGAGGTGGAAGAGGTCTGAGACAGATGTTTGAAACACTCATCCCCCCGTCAGTCATTTCTAGGTTACTCACAGCTGCATCACTCTCCCTGTCAGTTAGAAGTCACTTGTTCCCAGAGATGTGTCATAGCCCGACAACAGAAAATACTTGAGAAAATAAATATTAGTAAAGCTAGTGATACTTTTTCACCTGGCATCCTAAGGGAGTCAAGGTCTTCTGCAAATAAACGTTAACATAAAAAGAAAGCTGTCCCTTCAAATGCTCAAGCTAATTTTAATCATTTTGCATAAAAATCTTTATTAAAATGTATCACATATTTCTGTGACTTCTATTACAGAGAATACAGGGGGAAAGCATAATCTTCTTGTTCCATGACTTCAGCATTTCAAAATTTTGAACCTCCATTATTTTACCTTCTATTTTTCCGATATTCTGTCACCTCTCCATGTCCATTTGCCACTTCTGTTGTAACTGTAGCTGCTTCTAAAAATAACCCAACTCTGTCCCTTTCTACCTGGTGGTCTCTGTCCGGGCTGGGAAAACAGACTCTCAGTGGTGTTAAGGACTTGAAGTTTAATAAAAGTGATAAGGCTCTGAGTGAGAAACTAAAAAGTAAAATGCATGGCTTTAGACCAGAGTCTTTTGATAGCTACTTCAGATAGACTAGGGACGCTTTCCTCCAGGATTCTACAGGCTGTGTTACAGAGAGGAAGACTGCACAATACTGATGCCTAGGTATAATAGATACACAGGCTGTTCCCAGCACTCTGGTTTTCTGCCTTCAGGTGGATGAAGCCATAATTAAATTTGTCTCTGGAGATATGCAACCTGGAATTTGCAACAAGATAAAAACATTGCTTTTGTTTTAGGATATGAAGGTTCTGCTGTTGGAAGTTTTAACTAGTTCATCAATTAGGAATAATCAAAGTAACCTAGAGTTTTCTAAATATATCATATTGATGTATGCATTGATTAGAAACTGGTTCTCCCCCATCACAGCACTGTCCTGAGATCTTCCCAACTAAAACATAAACTCCTCATGGGCAAGACTAAATGTTACTTTTTATTGACTGATATAAAGTGAATGTTTGATGAACAAAATAAATCATGACTGAATGAGTATATCTGAGATGAGTGGGATTGGGTTTTTTTTCTAATAGTTTTTGGAGTACAGGTGGCTTTTGGTTACATGGATAAGTTACTTAGTTGTGATTTCCGAGATTTTAGTGTACCCATCATCCAGCAGTATACATGGTACCCAATATGTAGCCTTCCATCCATCCGCCAAATCTTCCCCCACACCGAGACCCCAAAGTTCATTAATATCACTCTTATGCCTTTGAGTCCTCATAGCTTAGCTCCCACTTATAAGTGAGAATATACAATATTTGATTTTCCATTCCTGAGTTACTTCACTTAGAATAATGACCTCCAGCTTCATCCAAGATGCTGCAAAAGGCATTTTTTTGTTGTTTCTTTTTATGGTTGAGTAGAATTCCATGGTGTACATATACCACATTTTCTTTATCCACTCATTGGTCATTGGGCACTTAGGGGGGTTCCATATCTTTGCAATTGCAAATTGTGCCACTATAAACATGTGTGTACATGTCTTTTTCATATAATGAATTCTTTTCCTTTGGGTAGATACCCAATAGTGGGATTGCTGGATTGAATAATAGTTCTACTTTTAGTTCTTTAAGGAATCTCCATACTGTTTTCCCTAATGGTTATGCTAATTTACATTACCACCAGCAGTGTAAAAGCGTTCCCTTTTCACCACATCCACACCAACATCTATTGTTTTTTAACTTTTTAATTATGGCCATTCTTGCAGGAATAACATGGTATCTCATTGTGATTTTAATTTGCATTTCCCCAATTATTAGTGATGTTGGGCATTTTTTCATATGTTTGTTGGCTGTTTGTATATCTCCTTTTGAGAAATGTCTGTTCATGTCCTTCCCCCACTTTTGATGGAATTATTTGGTTTTTTTTCTTGCTGATTTGTTTGAGTTCCTTGTAAATCCTGGATACTAGTCCTTTGTCAGATGCATAGTTTGCAAATATTTTCTCCCTCTCCATGGGTTGTCTGTTTACTCTGCTAATTATTTCTTTTGCTGTGCAGGAGCTTTCTAGTTTAATTAGGTCCCATCTATTTATTTTTTGTTTTTGTTGCATTTGCTTTTGGGGTCTTAGTCATGAATTCTTTGCCTAAGCCAGTGTCTAGAAGAGTTTGTCTGATGTTATCTTCTAGAATTTTTATGGTTTCAGGTCTTAGATTTAAGTCTTTGATCCATCTTGAGTTCTTGAGTTGATTTTTGTGTAAGGTGAGCGATGGGGATCCAGTTTGTTTCTTCTAGATGTGCCTGCCAGTTTTCCCAGCACCATTTATTGAATGGGGTGTCCTTTCCCCAATTTATGTTTTTGTGTGATTTGTTGAAAGTCAGTTGGCTGTAAGAATTGGGCTTTATTTCTGGGCTCTCTATTCTGTTCCATTGGTCTATGTGCCTATTTTTAAACAGTAGCATGCTGTTTTGGTAACTATGGCCTTGTAGTATAATTTGAAGTCAGGTAATGTGATGTTTCCAGATTTGTTCTTTTTGCTTAGTATTGCTTTGGCTATGTGGGCTCTTTTTTGGTTCCATATGAATTTTAGGATTGTTTTTTCCAGTTATGTGAAGAATGATGCTGGTATTCTGATAGCAATTGCATTGAATCTGTAGATTGCTTTGGGCAGCATGGTCATTTTCACAATATTGATTGTTCCCATCCATGAGCATGGGATGTGTTTCCATTTGTTTGTGTTACCTATGATTTCTTTCAGCAGTGTTTTGCAGCAGTGTTTTGCAGTTTTCCTTGTAGAGATCTTTCACCTCCTTAGTTAAGCATATTCCTAGGTTTTGGGGAGGGTTTTTCTGTTTGTTTTTTGCAGTTATTGTAAAAAGGATTGAGTTCTTGATTTGACTCTCAGCTTAGTCGCTGTTGGTGCACAGTAGTGCTACTGATTTGTGTATAATGATTTTGTATGCTGAGACTTTACTGAATTCATTTCTCGGATCTGGGAGCTTTTTGGATGGGTCTTAGGGTCTTCTAGGTATACAATCATATCATCAGCAAATGGCGACAGTTTGACTTCCTCTTTTCCAATTTGGATACCCTTTATTTCTTTCTTTTGCCTGATTGCTCTGGCTAGAACTTCCAGTACTATGTTAAATAGAAGTGGTGAAAGTGAGCATCCCTGTCTTGTCCCAGTTCTCAAGGGGAATACTTTCAACTTCTCCCCATTCAGTATGATGTTGGCAGTGGGTTTGTCATATATGGCTTTTATTACTTTGAGGTAAGTCCCTTCATGCCTATTTTATTGAAGGTTTTTATCATACAAGGATGCTGGATTTTATCAAATGCTTTCTCTGTACCTATTGAAATGATAGTATAGTTTTTGTTTTAAATTTTTTTTATGTGATGTACCATATTTATTGACTTGCATATGTTAAACCATCCCTGCATCCCTGGGATGAAACCCACTTGTTAATGATGTGTAATCTTTTTGATGGGCTGTTGGATTTGGTTATCTAGTATTTTGCTAAGGATTTTTGCATCTATATTCATCAGGGAAATTGGTCTGTAGTTTTCTTTTTTCTTATGTCCTTTCCTGGTTTGGGAATTAGGGCGATACTGGCTTCGCAGAATGACTTAGGGAGCATTACCTCTTTCTCTATCTTTTGGAATGGTTTCAGTGGGATTGGTACCAATCCTTCTTTGAATGTCTGGTAGAATTCAGCTGTGAATCT
The DNA here is from genome assembly GCF_028885655.2 of Pongo abelii. Classification (NCBI taxonomy): domain Eukaryota; kingdom Metazoa; phylum Chordata; class Mammalia; order Primates; family Hominidae; genus Pongo; species Pongo abelii. Next base: position 71,923,646 of record NC_071985.2, on the reverse strand, counting down.
ATCTGGTCCTGGACCTTTTTTTGTTGTTGCTAATTTTTTTTATTACTGATTCAATCTCTCTGCTTGTTATTGGTCTGTTCATGGTTTCTATTTCTTCCTGATTTAATCTAGGAGGGTTGTATGTTTCTAGGAATTTATCTATTTCCTCTAGATTTTCTAGTTTGTACTCGTAAAGGTGTTGGTAGTAGCCTTGAATGATCTTTTGTATTTATGTGGTATCATTTGTAATATCTCCAGTTTCATTTCTAATTGAGCTTATTTGGATTTTCTCTCTTCTTTCCTTGGTTAATCTCACTAATGGTCTATCAACTTTGTTTATCTTTTCAAAGAACCAGCTTTTGCTTCATTTGTCTTTTGTATTTTGTTGTTATTGTTGTTGTTTCAATTTCATTTGGCTCTGCTCTAATCTTTGTTATTTCTTTTCTTCTTCTGGGTTTTGGTTTAGTTTGTTCTTGTTTCTCTAGTTCCTTGAGGTGTGACATTAGGTTGTCAATTTGTGCTCTTTCATGCTTTTTGATGTAGGCATTTAATGCTATGAACTTTCCTCATAGCACTACTTTTGCTGTATCCCAGAGGTTTTGATAAGTTGTGTCACTATTATCATTCATTTCAAAGAATTTTTAAACTTCCATCTTGACTTCATTGTTAACCCAAAAATCATTCAAGAGCAGATTATTTAATTTCCATGTATTTGTATAGTTTTGAGGGTACTTTCTGGAGTTGATTTCCAGTTTTATTCCACTGTGGTCTAAGAAGATACTTGATATAATTTTGATTTTCTTAAATTTATTGAGACTTGTTTTGTGGTCTTCATAAGGTCTATCTTGGAGAATGTTCCATGTGCTGATGAGAAGAATATAGAATACTACAGTTGCTGGGAAGAATTTCTGTAAGTATCTGTTAAGTCCAATTGTTCTAGGGTATAATTTAAGTCCATTGTTTCTTTGTTGACTTTCTGTCTTGATGATCTGTCTAGTGCTGTCAGTGAAGTATTGAAGTCTCCCACTATTATTGTGTCACTATCTCATTTCTTAGGTCTAGTAGTAATTGCTTTATAACTCTGGAAGCTCCAGTGTTAGATTCATATAAATGTAGGATTATAATATCTTATTGTTGGACTGATCCTTTTATCATTACATAATGTCCTTCTTTGTATTTTTTTTAACTGTTGCTGCTTTAAAGTCTGTTTTGTCTGTAAGAACAGCTACTCCTGCTTGCTTTTGGTTTCTATTTGTGTGGAACATCTTTTTCCACCCCTTTACCTTGAATTTACACGAGTCCTTTTGTGTTAGATGAGTCTCTTGAAGATAGCAAATATTTGGTTGGTGGTTCTTTATTCATTCTGCCATTCTGTATCTTTTAAGTAAAGCATTTAGGCCATTTACATTCAATGTTAATATTGAGATGTGAGGTACTGTTCTATTCATCATATCAGTTGTTACCTAGATACTGTTTTTTTCATTGTGCTATTGTTTTACAGGCCCTGTAAGACTTACGCTTTAAGGAGGTTCAACCCTGGCCTACAGAATTGGGGTAGTTTCTAAAAGGTAAAAACTTTTGGTTAGTAGGACGTTGTCATAGGTGAATTATATTCATCACATCATTGATCTAAGTTTATCTAAATGTTAGATACCACTACAAACCTAACGAAATGGCTAACATTCAAGGAAACAACTGACAAGACTAAGTTTTGGCAGATGCAGAGCAACTGGAACTCTCATACACAGGGAATGCAAAATGGCACAAGCACTTTGGAAAACAGTTTGTCGATTTATTAAAAGCTAAACATGTATTAGCAAACCAGTGCAAGCAAAGTCCCAAAGTGTTAAAATGGAGAGCTCAACTTTGGGCACATTTGTATGCCAGACCACCAGTTTCTAATCCAGAACACAGCCAAAGAAATGGAAAATCTGTGTGATACGGGCTTTGATAGGAATGTAGTAACAACAGCCTTCTCTTCAAAATCATAGGACACAGAAACTGAAACAGAATTGTTTCTGAATAACTGAGGCATAGAGAAACAGCTGCTGATATAATCGAAGTTGCCTCTTTTTGAAGGGGTATCAACATCTGTTCTTTTCAGAATTCTGCATGGATTTATTTTAAAGTTATCATTCGGTAGCAGCTACAATTCAATCCTTGCCTTATATCATTCTTGCTTCATGATGTTATCTAGGCAACAATGGAGAATGAGGAGAAAAGTAAAACCAATTACACATCTGTATAAATTGTCTTAAGTTAAACATACATCTAGCATATAACCCAGAAATCTCAGTCCTAAAATATATAAAACCATATGTCTATACCTGTCATGAATGTTTATAGAAGATATATTCACAATCACCAAAAAACTGAAAATAATCAAATATCTGCATACTGGTGAATGAAAAAAACTGTGGTACATCCATACAATGAAATACTACTCAGCAATAAAAAGGAATGGACTACCGACACATGCAGCAACATGGTGCACCTCAGAAGCATTACACAAAGAGAAAGAAATCAGACTCAAAAGGCTACATACTGAATGATTTCATTTACATGACACTCAGGAAAAGGAAAAATTAAATGGGAAGAAAACAGGTCAGTGACTACCAGTAGCCATGGAGCAGGAAAAGGAGACTGATTACAAGGCACAAAAGGGAACTTTTGGGGGTGACGGAAATGTTCTTATATCTTGGTGGGGTAGCTACGTGCTGTATAGGTTTGTCAAAACTCAGAGAACTATACACCTAAAAAGGGTGAATTTTATTATATGTAAATTATATCTCAACAAACAACTTTTTTTAAAAAAAAAGTCAGACAATGTGGTACTAAACATAAAAATAAATAAATTTTTGAAGTTAAGCATCAGCATGAGCCCTTAGAAAATAGAACCTAATCAAAAGTTATGCCCTAATGCATCAGAGGGTTGCAATCTCAGGGAGGCAAGGGTAACAGAAAAAGTAAAACAAACCAAGGAAAGAAGGAGAGAAACTACAGGGCACTGTGTTACTGATGTTGAATTGCTTGTTGAATTGGCTTCAGGGGGACATGTAGTTGGCTGTTGTTCACACGGGACCTCTATAGAGAAGCCACTGGATAGTGGCAATGGTTGTAAAATAAATAAATAAATAAATAAATAACGCTGGGCGGAGTGGCTCACACCTATAGTCCCAGCACTTTGGGAGGCTGAGGCGGGTGGATCACCTGAGGTCAGGAGTTTGAGACCAGCCTGACCAAAATAGTGAAACCCCATCTCTACTAAAAATACAAAATTAGCCATGAGTGGTGGCACGCGCCTATAATTCCAGCTACTCAGGAGGCTGAGGCAGGAGAATCACTTGAACCTGGGAGGCAGAGGTTGCAGTGACCGAGATCATGCCACTGCACTCCAGCCTGAGCAACAAGAATGAAACTCCATCTTAAATAAATAAATAAATAAATAAAGCAGCCATATGAAACAGTCAACACGGAGGAGAAAAGGCAAACAATTTATCTCCTTTCATTCCTCCCAATGAAAAGCTTGCCCAATGGAGTAAAATATCCATACTTCTGGACTGCATTGCCCAGACCCTGCATACAGTTTCTGGGGAAGCCAGAAGCTTCAACAGGTCCATTTGGATCAAACCTCTATACCAGAGCTGCAGAAGCTCCTGTATGATGAACACAATGGTGGCCTTGCCTCTAGGATCAGCTCCCAACCCAGGAAAGCACAAGGCAATCAATGATGTTAGGAGATGCATCCTGGAGATAGTGGTCTGGGCTGTATGCATTGTAGGATGAGCTATAGGAGGTATCGCTGGAAAAGCATGACAAGTGGCCAAGGCCTGGGGCAGGTGGGGCCAGCAGATAAGAGGAATTCCACAAACTGGGTCTAGAACAATGGGCTATAATTAATAGACCTTCTAAACTAAAAGAGTAGTTTCATTTTTAAGAATATGCCACAGATACACTAAGAAAATTTCAAGCAATTTCTATCCATTAACAATTTCTATCCATCTGTTCATATGATGATCTCACTTGACCTTTAAATAATAAATAAGTTCAGATCTGTGAGGTTAAATACCGTGTCAAGCTGACACGTTCAGAGACAGCTCCCTACAGAAAACAGACACTGCACATCAAAATAATGCCCTCCTCTGGACAGATCACAGAACCAATTAATGATCCACCCACCACAGCATAGATATAATCCTTCAGAAAATAATAAATTCTAGGTAGAATTCAAAATCTAAAGACTGTCTTATAATCCTTCCCTCTGAGACATCAAAGCAAAAGTGTTACAGTTGAGGGGAACTGAAAAAGCTCAACTCCATATTTTATCATGGAAATATATTATGCTTTTAAAAAGTTACTATATTAATTATGTGCTTTTACATGTATTATGTTATTTAACCCTCATAATCACCCTAGGATGCAGGGTATATTACTGCCCCTGCTACAGATGAGAAAACTAAGGCACAAAGATGTGTAATTTGCCCACAGCCAGCGTCTGAATGCTGTTGGTCTGAGCCCAGAGCCCCACACACACAGTCATTCAACAGGTATGTGAGCACCTGCCAGAAGCTGGAGATATAGAGGTGCAGACAGCACATGGCCCTGCTTGCACAGAGTTTATGCTCTATGGGAAGGACAGGCATTAAAGAAGTAATCACAAGTAAATAAAGGAGAAGCAGAGTCCTGTGGAAGTTCACACCCTGTGCCTACTCAAAAATCTATGGTGCAAAGTTTGTGGTCACATTAGCATCAACTATCAAGGTTAAATCGGCAAGTACACATATTCAGGAGAAAAACAAGCCAGTCAGAAATACTAGTGCATTTTAGTTTGTATTTTCTCTATACACAGTACAGTGGTCATTTTCCAAACCCAAACAGGTCCTGATAAATAACTTTTTCCAGTATGTTAACTAATTTACACGTTTACTGATTTACTCATTTAATATTTTTCTTACCCAGGCTTTAAAGTTCAGTGAAATTAACTATATATTCATTTAACCGTCTTCATTTTCAAAAGAACAAAAGAACAAAATATATAAATTCTGGTACTGCTCAGGAAAATATAAGAGTATAACTATAACATAGTTAAAATAATCTCTTTCACACAGATAATTCTATGATAAATAGATAAACTGCATCCTATAGAATAAGGCTTCTCAGAAGTGACTTCTTGGCTTGTTTGAGGAGAGAGTTTGACAGTCATAAGAAGCCCAGATTCTGGCATCAGATGGACCAAGACTAGATTTACTTCCTACCTATCACTGGACAAGGCTCCTAGCCTCTATAAGTCCTGATTCTTTCATCTGTAAAATATAATAAAGTTGGCTTACCTCAAAGTGTTGTTGTGAAGGTTAAAGGAGATAATGCATGTAAAGTGTTTAGCATAGTTCTTGACCCACGGTAAGCACCTAATGTATATGAGCTGTCATTCCTATTATGAATCCTCTAAATGGTTTGCATATTGAAAGAAACAGAAAAAGAAGACATGGTAAATGGATGGTATATTAATGAGATGCTTGAAATGTGTGAGGGAGCATGGCCTAAAGAGCCACCCGATTACACCAAGGGCAGCAGAGTGAGAACAACTCTATAAATCCCACATGCAGAGACCTCACTGGAAAGGAGAAGGGCAAATGGAAGCTGACAGGTGGTTAGTAATTACATAGTCAATTATGTTTACAGAGGAGAGAGAACTTCAACGGGGATAATTAAAACAATAATCCACCTCTGGCTTTCGTTCCTGCCTAAATGGCACCTAAAAGACCTTGAGAGAGAAGAGACAGTTCAAACGGACACTTGTTTCCACTTCTGTATGCCTACTTGTCCTTATCCCTTATCAACAGGTATAGCCTCAGGTTAGAAGTCACATGATAAACACCACAGGGTGGAATGGGACCCAGAACTTGGGGTTTTCAAGTTTTAAAGCCACAAGACCTTTGCTTAAAAGTTTGAAAAAAGTAGTTAAAATGTGCAGCTACTCAAACCCCAGCAGCGATGGGGTCCCACAGCCCAGGCAGCTGACATCTATGGCTGCTGCCCTAGCCCCACATCCCTGCTGTGGCTCCTGCAGCACAGTCTAAAAACCACTCATCACATCCTCCTGCTTATTTAGAGAGGCAGACGCTGAAGTCAGAAAAGCAAGGGGATTTCCACAAAATGGCATGGCTGGAGGCATGAAGCTGTGACTGGCATCCAACCAGTTTTCTACTGGCCAGTCAGGTTCTCTTCACCATTGAACACCATCTTCCTGACTTACATATTAAAAAGATAAGGAAAATAAGCCATGTTTGAAAAGAATGGGTCTCCTCACAGAAAGAAACAACCATGGAAGGCTGGTTAGCAATGAAGTCTGGCATCGACAGCTTGGGCTCCACTAATCTGCATTTGAACAAAATATCACCTCCATCTATGGCTGACAAGAGTTACCAAGACAGTTTTTTGAACATTAAAATAAATTAAGTCAAAAAAATAATAAAGATTTCACAGTGAATGCCTAACAGATTCACATTTACAACTATATTGCATATGCATGCTCACAATTACACTTCGGAGGAAGTTTAAGCCACATTAATGAGACTGGGGGGAATGAAAAAAGGGAGTGAATAGCCAACAAAATTAACTACAGTGACTAATGGATGAATTATAGACTTATGATGCCAGGCATTATTTAGTGTTCTCCTCACAGAACCCCAGCTTAGATCATCTGGTTGTGCTTTAAAGCATCTATATTTTAAAACCAAAGGTCACGCCAAGCACTTTCTTCTTAGGCTTGTATGTTGTACAGTTCAAAGTTCATAACAACACGTGTAAATCATTTTCTAAAGAACCGTAACTTTCCTCTATTTGCGGGAACAGAGATGCACAAAGAGCCCTCAAATTTCGGCTTCACGTGGCCTTCACGGATTCAGATTCACATTAGCCCTGAGTCTACAGCCATACAACCCAGAAGGCTGGGAAAAATCCTGTGACCCTGACACCTGTGCAATCCCACTATTCTATGTTGCATTTTCATCTTTTCCTTTTATAAAAAGAGGATTGATAGCATCCAGAGATAAAATGCCCAGTAGCTTGCACAAATTATTTCCTGGCCTCATCTGCATCACATCCCTTAAGTGCGTCTCACCTCATCCAGCTTGAAAACCATTCCAACATATGGCTGGATGCACCCTTGCTGGCAGTACTGAAGCACTGAAGATAGGCTCTTGGAGAAGACAGGAAAGTTCATTTCTTTGTGTTGACCACAGTACAGGCCCATAGCAGAGATATTCTTCAGGAGCAGAAGGTTGGCTGGTACAGAAGCAATGTTTCCTCCAGCAAATCCCACCACCACAATCCTGCCCTCCCATGCCAGGCTGAGGAGAAAGAGAAGAAGAAAAAGAAATTTAAAAAACATACATTCACACCCATTAGGAAGGCTAGTCTCATAAAATAACAAGTGACAAATGGCAAGAATGTGAAGAAATTTAAGCCCCTGTGCACTGTTGGTGGGGTTATAAAATAGTGCAACTACTATAGAAAACAGTATGAAGGTTCCTCAAAAAATTACAAATAGGTTCAGCAATTCCACTTCTGATATATATCTAAAAGAATTGAAAGCAAGGTCTCAAAGAGATATTTGCACAGCCATATTCACAGCAGCACTATTCACAATAGCCAAGAGGTAGAAGCAACCCAAGTGTCCACCAACAGACAAATGATAAACAAAATGTGATATATACATATAATGACATACTATTCTGCCTTAAAAAGGAAGGAAATCCCGTCACATGCGATAACATGGATGATCCTTGAGAACATTATGCTAAGTGAAATAAGCCAAACACAAAAAGACAAATACTGTATGATTCCACTTATATGAGATATCTAAAGTAGTCAAATTCGTAGAAACAGAAAGTGAATGGTGGTTACCAAGGGCTAGGGAAAGGGAGGAAAGGAGAGTTGTTGTTTAATGGCTATAGAGTTGCAGGTTTACAAATGAAAAAGTTCTTGAGATCTGTCACATAACAATGTGAATGTAATTAACACTACTAAACTGTATACTTGAAAATGGTTAAGATGGTAAACTTTATGTTATCTGTTTTTTACCACAATAAAAAAAAGTAAAATGAAAAAAAGAGCAATGTACATTCATTCACAGAGACAGAAAGTAGGACAGAGGTTACCAGGGGTTGGGGAAGGGAAAAGAGGCAGTTAATATTTAACAAGTACAGAGCTTTTGTTGGAGATGATTATGCAACATTATGACTGTATTTAATGCAAGTGAATTGCACACTTACAAATCATTAAAATGATAAATATTAGGTTATAGTATATTTTACCAACATTAAAAAAACTAACATGTATTAAATCCACAGCTGGGCACTCCTCTTGATCTTGCAAACTGGCAGAATGAGCCATCATTTATTACATTGGGCTTCTCAGTAAAAAAAAAAAACAAAAAAAAAAACACATATATATATATATATATATATATATATATATATATATATATACACACCATAAGCAAAGTATTAGGGAACCAAAGGAATTAGACAATTTTATAAGGGGGCCCACTTTAGAATCCAGGCTGTTGAGCCAGGTGCAGTGGCTTAAACCTATAATCCAAGCACCTTCAGATGGCAAGGCAAGAAGATCACTTGAGCCCAGGAGGTCAAGACCAGCCTGGGCAACATAGTGAGACCTTGTCTCTACAACATATAAAAATATCAGCCAGAACACGATGAAACCCCATCTCTACTAAAAATACAAAAAATTAGTTGGGCGTGGTGGTGGGCGCCTGTAGTCCCAGCTACTCAGGAGGCTGAGGCAGGAGAATGGCATGAACTCGGGAGGTGGAGCTTGCAGTGAGCAGAGATAGTGCCACTGCACTTAAGCCTGGGAGACAGAGCGAGACTCCATCTCAAAAAAAAAAAAAATTAGCCAGGCATTGTGGCACATGCCTGTAGTCCCAGTGATATGGTTTGGCTGTGTCCCCATCCAAATCTCATATTGAATTGTAGTTCCCATAATCCTCACGTGTCGTGGGAGGGACCCAGTGGGAGGTAATTTAATCAAGGGGGCAGTTACCTTCATGCTGTTCTCATGATAGTGAGTAGGTTCTCAAAAGATCTGATGGTTTTATAAGGGGCTTTCCCCAGCACTTCTCCTTGCTGCTGCCACGTGAAGAAGAACGTGTTTGCTTCCCCTTCCACCATGATTGTGAGTTTCCTGAGGTCTCCCCAGCCATGCTGAACAGTGAGTCAATTAAACCTTTTTCCTTTATAAATTACCCATTCTCAGGTATGTCTTTATTAGTAGTGTAAGAACAGACTAATACACCCAGCTACTCAGGAGGTTGAGGCAGGAGGACTGCTTGAGCCCAGGAGATCAAGGCTGTAGTGAGCCATGGAGCCATGATTGCACCACTGTGCTCCAGCCTGTGCAACGGAGTGAGACCCTATCTCAGAAAAAAAAAAAAAAAGAAGAATCAAGACTATCTATTTAACTACCTCAACCACTTTGTGGAAGAAAATTGGGCAATGTCATTCCATAGGTTGTACTGAAACAACTCAGTTTGAAGATTATGAACTTAGGAAGCAGGAATAAGAAGACATACACTTTAATGAGGGAAGGACCATTTGCTTTATACAAAGATTTACTTTAGGATTCCTTTAACACATGTGCCTCTTTAGAGAATTTTAAATAATCTACAAAAATTCATAAGTATTCTGCAGCCCAGTATGAAAATTCCCCTACAGTACCATTGCTAAGCAATGAGTTACAGAAACAACTTTTGCAAACATCTTTGATATAAAATATGTGTATATTTGTTTGGCTTTTGCTTTTTGCTTTTCTTCTTTAGAAGGGAAATGAGAAGCTATTGCTGAAACACAATTATCCAGAAGGCAAGAAGGAAGGCAAGAGATGAGTGAGTTTTACCAGCTGTCTATCCTGGCTTTCCACTTGGACTACATACTCCTTCCTTTGCTTCTCCTCTAAGCACAGCACCAGGCACAGTGCAGAGATGAGCAAACATATAGACTGCCTGCTACTCAGCTCAGAGGCTAGAGAACCAGCTGGACCCCTTTTGTGGGTAGGCTGCTCTCTCTGCTTCTGCGTCTTCTACCTGAAACTGAGATAAACTACAAAATTATGCTTGCCAGGATGACATGAGAAATGAAACCAACGCTATCGGAGTACTCCAGAATCTTTGGTTGAAAACAGAATGAGAATTGGTGTGATACAACACTCCTACTAAATCTCCAGTGATATTTTTTAAATAAAACAAGTCAAGGAATTATCTACGCGGCTGGCTGCTTCAGAAAGCAGTAAGATCAGAAGAGCCTGTAGTTTGGTCCACAATGAACTGGGAAAAGGGGAACTGCCACCCCAGTAACTCTAATAGCTGAACGATACCCTCTGCAAGAATTCCCCACAGACATGGATATAAAGTAGTTAGTGACAACTGGCATAGCTGAATTTAACACATGAATAATTCCTAAAGCATTTGGCATTGCCAACTAAAAGAGCCTGCAGTCATTTTTTGGATATTTTCCAGATGGGTATTTTGTTTTTGCTATATATAAGCATTTCCTGATTTTCTCTGCTTCTATTCCTTTTCACCCACCCACTCGCTGTTCTCGTTGATGCTGATGCCTACAGGAGAAGTGAACAGCAAAGATGAGAGAGATGCAAGGCCAGAAGGAAGGCAGAGATCAGGAAAGGTTTCAGCTCTAGCCCACTCTAGACAGACGACCCCATGCACCTGCGAGAGCCTCTAGGCAGATGTCTCCTCCCACCATGTCGATGGCCACATTCACCCCGCCCTCGCCCACCGGCTTCCTCACTGCATCCTTCAGGCTGCCCTGACTGTAGTTCATGCTGGACTGCGCACCCCTCTGCATCACCGGCTTGCACTTCTCGTCACTTCCAGCAGCAGCTATATTACCTGCATCAAGAACACAAGATATCTGATTATCCAGAACATGTCCCAAGAAAGGGGCACCCCACCTATCCCATCTCCAGCCAAAGGGTGCTACTCAAGGAAATCATTGTGATCTTGCTGCCCTGGCATTGGCCTTGAGCCCACACATCAAGCCCAACACACAGACCATCCCACTGGCCCCTCCATGCCCTACTAGCCATGAGGTCCACATTTCTAGGAATCCTGGAACCCTAACAAGGATAGCTAGAAGGTGGTTCAAGAGACATTCAGAAAGTCTTCTCAAATTCAAATGAAAACCACCATTTATTGAGCATCTACTATAAATCAAGCAGTAAGGACACAAGATGGATCCTTTAGAGCCAAGAAAGCAAGATACAGCAGAGTGATGGGGAAAATAAACAGAGGTCCAGAAATGTAAACAAGAGGTACCCAATCTAAATCCAGAGGATCAGGAAAGACTTCCTAGAGGGTAAAACATGATTCAATAGAAAGATCTTGAGGTTAGAGAGACCTTAGTCCAAATTCTGGCTTTGCCACTCACTAGCTATGTTGACCTAGGCAAAATACTTAGTAACAAAACAACATTTTGTTACTATTTGCCTGTTAACATTCTAAACATTTTACCGTATATAAATAACTCATTTAATTGTAATAGCCCAATGAAATATACAGTATTATTATCCTTGTTTTATAGATGAAGAAATTGAGGCAGAAGAAGTTAAGTAACTTGTTGCCCAAGGAAGGTCACACAGCAAATGGGAGACAGCATTGGGGTCCAAACCCAGGTAATTCACCTCCAGAGTCCATGCATTTAACCTCCATACTGCCTGCCAGCTTCTCAAGATTTCAGTTACCTCATCAGTAAAGTAAGACATTTAAAAAATTATCGGAGGCCAGGCACGGTGGCTCACGCCTGTAATCCCAGCACTTTGGGAGGCCCAGGTGGGCAGATCACAAGGTTGGGAGTTCAAGACCAGCCTGGCCAATATGGTGAATCCCCCATCTCTACTAAAAATACAAAAATTAGCTGGGTATGGTGGCACATGCCTGTAGTCCCAGCTACTCGGGAGGCTGAAGCAGGAGAGTCGCTTGAACCAGGGAAGTGGAGGCTGCAGTGAGCCAACATGAGCCACTGCACTCCAGCCTGGGCGACAGAGCAAGACTTCGTCTCAAAAAAAAAAAAAAAAAAATCAGGGGCTGGGCGCGGTGGCTCATGCCTGCAATCTCAGCACTTTGGGAGGCCAAGGTGGGCGGATCACAAGGTCAGGAGTTCGAGACCAGCCTGGCCAATATCGTGAAAACCCATCTCTACTAAAAATACAAAAATTAGCTGGGCATGGTGGCGTGTGTCTGTAGTCCTAGCTACTCAGGAGGCTGAGGCAGAATAATTGCTTGAACCTGGGAGGCAGAGGTTGCAGCGAGCCGAGATCTTACCACTGCACTCCAGCCTGGGCGACAGAGTAAGACTCCGTTTAAAAAAAAAAAAAAATTATCTCTAGGCACAAGCTCAAGAGAAATAAAGGAAAAAGAATTAAATGGGACACTGTATACAAAGCATTTGGAAAACAAAGTGTTAGATAAACTGAAGCCATTGTTACACCACGCAATCATTTATTCTATTTGAACCTCATAAGAACATTATTGAGGAGATATAATTACTCCCAGTTTCCAGACAGAGACATAGACTCAGAGAGGTAAAGCAATCAACCAGGGTCATCCAGGTTGCAGGTGTTAGAACAATTACTCAAGCCCACTGCTGCGTTACTCCAAAGCCCATGCTTTTCCACTCCATCACCCTAGGAGAAAGCCATACCCAAGGCTCGAAAGAGATAGCATAGATGGTGGTGAGCCATACTGTGGGGAAGTCTGGGGTTTGGAAGTCTCCAGAAAAGCTGCAAACACTCCAGCATTGCCTAGACGTGCTTCAACATGGGGCAGCACCCACCAGCCCAAGCACTTTAGTCTCAAAGTGAATTTGCAATGAAATACTCCAAGAACACTGGTGCCCTTAAAAGATTCCAAACTTACTCAAAACTATTTGAAACTGAATGCTTCCCTCAAATATTCCCTGGTGGAACCCTGAAATAGTTGCAGTTCACTGAGGGCTATTAGCACACAGTGCCAGAGTGGGCAGACACTGCTCTAGGGTCAGGCACCTGAATTGAATCCCAAGATTCTCACTAGGTCTCCATGGGACCTGCAGTGAACCATTTTCTCTCTTGGTGCCTCACTTTCTTCATCTGTGAAATAGGGATAATAAACACTTACACTACCCATATCCCAGGGGCTTTGTGAGGATCAAGGGTAAGATGATTGCCGCGGAGGCACTTTGGAAGCAACATGAAATGCTGTGGATTCAAGGTGTAATCAAAATGACCTGTTCCAAGTAGGTGGCATGGTAACACTTATATTTTTGTTTACTTTTGCTTAAAACCATTATTGCGGTTCAAGAAAATACAGCTTAGGTTAATTTTAATATATTAATTAAAGTGAGCTTTTCTCTCTACTACTTATAACAATTTATAACTATTTAAAACAATTTGTACAATTTTATCTTCCTCGAAATGTTAAATAACCAATAGCTCTAGACAATAAAACCAATTATAGTCTCTCCCCCAGACAGGAGCTAAAAGCCCATCCTGTTAACATGAAATGTGTTCATATCACTTGAGGAGCCTCCTGGTATCTATGATTACTTTCAGAACTCACATGTCCTTCCCAAATGGAAGTTATAGGAGAAAGGAGAGATGTCCCCTAAAGGAATTCCAGACCAATCCAACTATCTCCAAACCTATATACCCAGCTGCCCTCTGGCTATCCAACTGCATGCTCCACAGGAACCTCACATTCAACACAGCCAAAACCCAACTCACTATTCCTGCCTGTGTTCTCAATCTCAATAAGATGGCAACTCCACGAGTTAACTTAGTTTGCTCCTTCCCACTCAATGTCTAATAATAACAGGATTCTTTTTAAAGAGATTCTTACTGACATGCCCCGCCCTCTAATAGGCACTGCACGTGTAATCTCAATATTCCCACAACAACTCCATGGAGAGAGCATTCTTTTACAAGTGAGAAAACTGACGATATTAAGCTGGAGGCAAAGCTGGAATTTGAACCTACGTCAGGCTAACTTTAAAGCCCTTGTTCTTTAGACTAGAGCAGGATGCTCTCCAGGTACCAAATTATCTATTTTTTTTCCACTTCAGTATCTCTCAATGCATTGTTTTCACTGCCTTGGTTCAGGTAGCCTATCCTAATCCTGGCTCAGATTGCTCCAAGAGCCTGTCCTATTGCTCCCAGACTACCCTTGACCTTTCCCCTATCCCTCATCCCCATGGCTACCAGAGTGAACTTTTCCAAATGCAAAAATATCATGTCACTTCCCTACTTTAAATCCTCAACTGCTCTCAAGAGCTTCCAATAAATGTTCAAATTCTTCAGCTCCACACAAGGCCCCTCGTGATCTTATCTCTGCCCTCCTCTCTAGAGCCACCTTCCACCATTTCCCCCCAGGTCCCTGGCTCCAGAGATACTATTTGCAATTCTCTGAATGCACCATGCTAGTTCCTAGTTCTCTATCTTCTAATAAGTCCTCCCACCACCGATATGGCCTTCACTTCCCTTCTTCCTCTATTCAACTGCTACCAATTCTTTAAAAGTCAGCTTAAATGTCCACCTTCTCCAAGAAATCCCCCCTTTCCAACACTCACAGCCTCAGAAAGACACTTCCGAAGAGACCTAAGTCTATTTTCATTATTTTATTCATTCATTCATTAATTTAAGAAATAGTTCTTGAGGGCCTACTATGTTCTAGGTACCATGCTAGGTGCAGGACTACAGGGATGAACCAAAGAGACACTGTCACTACCTTTATGGGGATTACAGTCCAGTAAGAGGGAGACAATAACCCGATAATGACACAAGTAACCACACTCTGAGCTATGTATTATGAAAGAGAAGTAGAGGGTGTTATAAAATTACATATACAGAGGAGGGAGAGGGGCCTCACCTAGACTGAGGGACAGAGAATACTTCTCTGAAAAAGTGACATTTGAGTTTAAATCTGAACAACAGCTCTGAGAATTACAGGTAGAGAAAAGAGCGTGTGCAGAAGGCATGAAGTGGGTCAGACCTTGCCAGGGTCTAGCAGCTGGAAGGATGAGTGATTTGCTTCTAGGCCCCCTCCCTAGTCTATAAGCGAATAGATGGCAAGACCCTGCTCTGGGTTACTTTATATCCCCAGTGCCTTGCACATGATTTTTAATCAATGAATGAATATATTGTTTGAATAAATATATGTTTGAAAACTGGAGTTATGATTTTTTTAAATAGTGACTCTAACATACAAATACCTTGGCCTGAAGAACATTCGTTGCCATGTCACTGCAAGGCCTGTGGCTCCAGCTGCTGCCATCACTAAAACTACTTCTCTGTGCCAAAGAAAGATGAATTACACTTCAGAAACCTTCAAAAGTCAACCAGTAATATGATTTCACAAATATTTTAGAAACAGAACATTTTAAAGCAAGAATGTTAGAGGTCGTTTCATTCAAACCTTCATATACATCTGTTCTCCACCCTGTAAGCTTACAGATGTGACTTCTAGATTAGTGCTAATTTGGTTCAGTTTTGAAGACCTCCCAGGAAAAATATTCCTGAATCTCTCTAGGTAGGCTCTCCCTCATATCAGTGGCAACCCTTCCTTTGAGCTACCACTCCAATTTATTCTTCAGAAATTCTATCTTAAAATCCTTCTCATATTAGATACTGCCCAATGTTACAAGGTGATGAGCATGTAATGGCCACTGCTCAACTAAACCCACCTCTCTGAAGCAATTCTGAGTCTCAGCTCTCTGAAAAGATCAAGAAGCAGTATGTACGCTCCAGGTAAAGAGTCAAACTTCAGCACCTTTTCTTCTGAAATGTCCCATCTGGCACACTCAACAAGGCCTCACAGAAAAAAATACCATGGGCCTCTAATAAACTCAGAGTGAAATGGGTTTAAATAAACCAACTATCTACACTTTAATATTTTTTATGAGATCTCCAGGGCGGTCATATTTGAGAGAGGTATTTCTCCAATTCACAATGACCAAGTTCACAGTCTATCATCTCCTCTCAGACAAAGGGATGTCCTCACAGTCAAAAAACCCCAATCTCAAGTGGCTACCTCCCTTTGGCCTTTCCTCAGCCAAAAGGAAGGGAAGTGAAGGGAAGAGGTGGGGCACGGCCTTGCTGGACACTTCTGATATCAAGAGAAGGGTACTTTCTAGCCTTCTGTCATCTACACAGTCCTTACTCAGGCTGGGTACGGGCCTGATGCTCAAGAGCAAAAATCGCAGTGCCGTAAGTTATAAGGAGGACAGCAGCTTCTTATAGGAAGACCTTTTCTGGAATCTGCCACGGGTCCTAAAAAAGAGGTAACAGTGACTTACAGATTGAGTGTATGTACCTAGTCATAAAGGCTGCTCAGTAAATATTAGGATTTGATTCAGTGACTGATTTGCAAAGGGAAACACTTGCCCATAACCAAGCCCAGTGGAAGTCAAAACTAAGCAAGCTGTAGCAGATTTCAGAACTTGAATGCAGCAGACTTCAAAACCCCAAGGCTAGCATCTGGCTCAGGAAGGAGCCAACAGGTAGAGAATGGAACACAGATCACTGTACTGTGATGGGTGAATGGTATGTCAGTTTTACCTCAGTAAAGCTAGTGGAGACAATTGTGTACTGTCCACCACCAGGGGGCACCATTCACACCCTGCACAACCATGCTAGACTACCCTGGCTGGCTCCATTCCCAGGGCTATCTCTTTCATAAGCTTTGTGTCCGGGAGAAGCCCATTACATCCAGCTAAATGCCCAAAACCAGTTTTTCTACTAAAACTACCTAGTCCAAATGAACCAGCTCAAGGACTCAGAAAACAAAATGTTGTTCTTTATTAAAACAACGCAAACAAAGCTCTGTGTAAAGTGTTGTCACATTAATGAAGAGAAAGAGTTTAACATTTGAAAAAATGAAGTGCTTAGCAGAGAAACAAGACATGACCAAATAAATACAAAGAAAAAGAGGGAGAGGGGAAGACAGGAATGAGGGATAGGTGGAAATTAAAGAAAAACAAAGGAGAAAAAAACATCTTCAACCATTAATCTTGAGTGGTACAGATACATACCTTCAGGTCAGTGACGCATTCTTCAGCCATACAACTAAAGTTTCTTATGCCAATAACTCTATCTCCCTAAAGGAAACATACAATTAAGGATATGTGCAAATGTATGACCTTGCATTCCTTTTCCTGAGTTAATCAAAAAAGAAAAAAAAATGCACATCTCTGACTCCATAAGACACAGGTTGGTCTTAATTATTCAGAGTTAATGTTTAGTAAATAAAATAATAACTCTCTCAATACCACCACCAGGTTGTGAAGCCAATTTGAGTGAGCACATTTGAGATGATGAGATAGAGTAAGGGAAAGGTTGACTTGAATTAGAAGCCCAGTCTTAATTTCACAAGAGGCTCAAATTCTCTGTCCTCTTGGTTAAAGACTGAGGTGCCGCCTTTTATTCATAATAAAAAGTTTAAAGCAGCCAGGAACTTCCAATTACTTCCTTTCCCCAGAAAGAATTTTGTTTCTTACCTTTCTAGTTAGGTTTCCCTTTGGTGTCTGCAGGCAAAAGCCAGTAAAAGTAAGACGCTTTGGCTACAAATGAAGTTAGCACATTTTTCATAGCTACATATACATTGATTCCCTAGACTCCAACTAATTTACCTCTTTAACTGTGCTGACGTCTGTGCCTGTCTCCAATACTGTCCCAGAAAACTCCATTCCTAAAAACATTGTTTAAAGATTAGGTTATCTGTAAAACACAACACCATGGAGATGAGAAAACACTGATCGACAGGCTATTCCAACAGCTTTCGGAGCTGAGGATTTAGGTGCCCCTCCTCCTCTCCATATGCAGGTACAGAGGTAAGGTGTTATACTCAACGCACAGGAAAGTCAACATAAGATTTCACGATCACAACCTGGGAAGCTATAGCAGTCCCAATCTTACCATGACACAAATGAAAATTTCAAGAATGTGCAAAAGCACAGAGAATCACAGGTACACAGGTACTTTTGACCCTAATCACTAGGACCTTCTATAGCACCCCAATGACAATGTTCATCCTATTTATTTATCTGTTTTCAAGTCTCTTCTGCTGGACTATAGGGCCCTCAAGGACATGAACTGTTTATTCAGACAGTACTTGGCTCAACTGGATGAACTGGTGCTGTCTGCCCTTTCCTCTTTCACCTCTGAAATTTCTGAATTAATGATCATGTTTCCTACTTGAGCTGCCAGGGGAATAACTCAATTGAGTATGACGTCTTCCCCCCAACCAGTATTTCAGCAAATATAAACAGAAGGAAATGGTTCTAACTGTCAAGATACAATCAAACACTCTGAAACCAAAACACGGTAACTATTTGCAATCACTCTATCTTTCATAATATATATCTGTATAAAATGTACATGTACTATATACACGCTAAGCTATACTTATATCCCTTTAAATAAATTTCAACAACAAAAATCAGTCACTTGTCCACAGGTTCAGGATCTAGAAGCAGATTGGGAACAAAAATCAGACAGAGGGCTGCTAAGAAATCCACACTCTTCTTCTCTCTGATCCTTTGGCATTAGGTTTTTTTGTTTGTTTCTTTGTTTGTTTTGTTTTTGAGATGGAGTCTCGCTCCATTGCCCAGGCTGGAGTGCAGTGTCATGATCTTGGCTCACTGCAACCTCCGCCTTCTAGGTTCAAGCAATTCTCCTGCCTCAGCCCCCCGAGTAGCTGGGACTACAGGCGCACACCGCCACGCGTAGCTAATTTTAGTATTTTGGTAGAGACAGGGTTTCACCATTGTTGCCCAGGCTGGTCTTGAACTCCTGGGCTCAGGCAATCCGCCCGCCTCGGCCTCATAAATTGCTAGGATTACAGGTGTGAGCCACTACGCCCGGCTTGGCATTAGGCTTTATTGGGAATGTGTCTGTGAGGCTGAAAGTTTTAGCTGCAAACAGATGTCTGTGATCCTTCAGCTAAGAAACAAAATCGGGGCAATATCAAGCAAGGAAAGGGAATGAATGACTAGGACCAATGATAATTCTGGTGAAAATTCATTTGTTCATTTCTTCATTTTTAGAGTATTTATTGAGCACCTACTAAGAGCCACATACAATGCTAAGCTGGGGGATATAATGTTGATAAAGACAGGCATAGACTTTGCCCTCATGGGGCTCACAATCTAGTGATCCCAATACACAGTGAGATGGACACATCTAACTGAACCATCACTGACGGCAGGCAGACACCAACAGAGCACTGCCTGAGCCCAAGGGCATGATTCTGAAAACTCCCTGTATCTTTTTTTCCTGAAGCAGTCACTTGGTCTCCCCATACTCACCAGGTGTGAAGGGAAGATGGGGCCTTTCCTGATATTGACCACGGCAGATCAAAATATCACCAAAGTTAACTCCACAGAAATGGACATCAACTCTGACCTACAAAAGAAATAGAGCAGCAAAGCAGAACAGTACACATCCACGGAGACAATGTTCATTCAATCATATCAAAATAGTTACTGAATGACAACGACATGCCAGATACTAAAGTAAGAGCCGGCACACACTCATGGGCAAGGCCTCTGCCTTCATGAAGCTAAAGTATAGGAGGGAAAACAGATATTAACCAGATAATAATGAAGTTACCTATATTAAGTTATAACTCCAGTACCAAGCGTTAATCATAAAAATATATGGTGCTATGAAAGCACATAATGGAAGGATTTGACCACTTAGGGAAGTCAGGAAAAGCATTCCTAAGTAAGCAACACTTTGAACTAACAACTAAGAGTTAACTATTCAAAATAGGAGGCAAAAGGCTTGGCACAGACAAAAGCAATGGCATGTACAAAGACACTACAGTGGGCACACAAGAGACTTTGAAGCCTTACTGAGGATTTTTTGTTTGTTTGTTTGTTTTGAGACAGACTCTCACACTGTTGCCTGGGGTGGAGTGCAGTGGCATCATCTCGGCTCACTGCAACCTCTGCCTCCCCGATTCAAGCAATTCTCCTGCCTCAGCCTCCCAAATAGCTGGGATTACAGACATGCACCACCACGCCCAGCTAATTTTTTTTGTATTTTTAGTAGAGACAGGGTTTCACCATATTAGCCAGGCTGGTCTCAAACTCCTGACCTCGTGATCCACCTGCCTCAGCCTCCCAAAGTGCTGGGATTACAGGCGTGAGCCACCACATCCGGCCTCCTTACTGAGGATCTTAATTTTCATTAACAATGAAAATTAATGACAATGGGAAGTCATTAATGAGTTTTAAACAGAAGGGTAAAATGATCAACTGTTTGGGGAATCTGGAATCCTTTACCCTAGTCCCAGATCCCCAGCCTCTATGTTTTGTGATAGTGCCATAGCTGAGGCAGACCTACAGCAGTGTAGCCAGTAGTTTCTCCAGGCCTTGTAAGCCCATGGTTCTCAAAATGTGGCCCCAACCACTAGCATCAGTATCACCTGGCACAGGCCAGGCACAATGGCTCATGCCTGTAATCCCAGCACTTCAGGAGGCCAAAGCAGGAGAATCACTTGAGCCCAGGCGTTCGAGACTAGCCTGGGCAACCATCTCTACAAAAATAAAAATTAAAAAACTAGCCAGGAATGGTGGCATGTGCCTGTGGTCTCAGCTACTTGGGAGACTGGGGTGGCAGAACTGCTTGAGCCTGGGAGGTCAAGGTTGCAGTGAGCCATGATCGTGCCACTGCACTCCAGCCTGAGTGACAGAGTGAGACCTTATCTCAAAAAAAAAAAAAAAAGAAATTCAAATTATCAAGCCCCATCCCAGACCTACTGAATCAGAAACTCCGAAGACAAAGCCTAGCATTCTGTTTTAACAAGCCCCAAGACCAGGGGTTCCCAACCCCGGGGCCACAGACCGGTAGGCTGTCAGGAATCCAGCTGCACAGCAAGAGGTGAGCAGACAAAGCAAGCATACCGCCCAGCTCTGCCTCCCGTCAGATCAGTGGTAGCATCAGATTCTCATAAAGGTGCAAACCCTATTGTGAACTACACAGGCAAGGGATCTAGGTTGCACACTCCTTATGAGAATCTAATGCCTGAGGATCTGAGATGGAACAGTTTCATTCCAAAACCATCCCCTCCAACCCCCATCAGTCCATGGAAAAACTGTCTTCCACAGAACTGGTCCCTGGTGCCAAAAAGGTTGCGGACCGCTGTGCTAGACAACCACTGTCATAAACCAACACATCCCAACAGGGGTTGGAATTACTGGAAGAAATGAAAGCTGAGACACCAAAGGGATGATATTGATTTGTTTGTACAGAGGTGGCCATATTGGTGAGAAGACATTTTTATCTACAAAATTCATTCATTCAACAATTTTTTAAGCTTCTGCCACATGCCAGGAACCATTTTAGACTTAAGGGATTTAGTAATGAGTAAAACAAACATAGTCACAGCTCTCATGGGCTAATTCCTTACAATGCAATGTCTAGGACAAATAACGGAACAAAGGAGCCTAGCCCTCAGCCTGGACACATTCCGTGCATGCAGGACACATCAGTTATTGACAAGCATGCACAGGGCACACGTGTTCTCCAGCCACTCCACTTAGATTTAAGGATGATTTGAGGATGAATGTCGTTCAGCATGTGAATCCCAGGAAGTAGATTGGCTGCCATCATGTGCTTATTCAAATAATCCGTGTTAGCCATGTTAGTTAACAGGCTCCATGCTGGTAACACTTTGGGGCTATAGCTGCCTTTCTCCCTCTCCCTGGCGGTCTCCAACACTGAGGCCCACTGCCTGCTTCACGCTGTCTGAGGTTCTCATCTCCACACCAGATGACACTGTGTTACCAGAGTGGTCAATAGGCAGGGCCAAAGTGATGTCCACATTTCAGTGGACCAGCTGCCCACATCACTAAACGAACCCCATCCCAAATCTCCGCAAAATACCAGAGGCGTATGTTCACACGGAAACACGGAGGTTACCGGGCTGGTTTCAGGGAGGCAGAGGCCGAATAATTCAATTCCGGCGCTGAGGTGGAAGGAAGCAAAGGATGAGGTCCATGTACCTGTGTTAAACCAATAACTTGCACATACAAAGTTGTGTGCAAATCAGAATTCTCTGTTTCTAAGGCAACAGCTCTGAGCATTGAAAAAGTGGCCTATAGGCGTGTTTTGCGGGAACAATCTTCCTTTAGCACTTTAGACCTTGGAAAGGGCTTCAACCCCCTACCTAGCCCAGGACGAAGTTGCCCTCCAGTCGAGGTCGCCCTCCCAGGACGAGGTCGCCCCCTCGCTTGGGAACTGGGAACTTGATTCAAGAAGGAAGCCTGCGGGGAGTGTGTGGTGGCGGGGAGAAGGGGAGGGTAGAAGGGGATAAGCTAGCCCCCTACCTCGTGAGGCCCGACGGGGAGGGGGCCACCTCTTCAACGGTCAGGGGCTTCTTCAGCTCTGCGCAAATCGCGGCGCGGTAGTGCCAGCCGCTGCCCTGTCCGGCTCTCCTGCAACACAGAACAAGGGTAGGGTCAGTCGGACAGCCCCGCCGGGAGCACCCCGGGACTGCCTTGCAGGGCTCAGGGAGGAGTCGGGGTTGCACCTGCAGACCCACGCCCGAGGGAGGCACTGCCTGCAGAGCACCGCCGCCAAGGCCATGCAGAGCGAGGGGCGAAGGGGAGTGGCCAGAGCGCGGCAGGAAGAGCCGGACAGCGCCGCCCAGCCCCGGGAGAGCGGAAGGGCGGCCCGCGAGGCCTCCTGGCGACGCGCCCTGGCAGCCACGACCCAACCCCGGCGGGGCAGCTCCGGCCCAGTGCGCCCGGCTTCTACGGCCGCCGAGCCCAAACGACCGCGCGAGCCCCCTGTTGGGCCTCTCTGGAGGTGGAGCCGGCTGGAAGAAAAAAAGAATAAAGGAAAACACCAGGAAACGGAATTAGACTACCCGAGATTAACCTTCTTTGGCATTATTGTAACAAATTTGGGAGACTTTTTTTTTTTATAGTTTCAACTTTTATTTTAGATTCAGGGGCTATATGTGCAGATGTGACCTGGGTATATTGCGTGATGCTAAGGTTCAGGGTACGAATCATCTCGTCACTTCGGTGCTGAACATAGTACCCAATAGTTTTCCAACCCTTGCCCCCCTCAAAATTGGGAGACTTTTTAAACCACACTTGGCGACATTTAAATAGTGGTTCTTGGCTGGGTGGTTCACGCCTGTAATCCCAGCACTTTTGGAGGCCAAGGCGGGTGGTGGCCAGTATCTGTGGTCTCAGCTACTCGGGAGGCTGAGGCGGGAGGGTCGCTTGAGCACAGGAGTTGGAGGCTGCGGTGAACTATGATCACACCACCCTGAGTGACAGAGTGAGACCTTCTCTTTAGATAGATGGACAGACAGACAGATGATACATAGATAAACGTTCTTGGGTCCTCTGCAGTGCAAAAAATCCTAAATGCACAGGTAAAGGCTTTATTTATGTATTTATTTATTTTTGAGACAGGGTCCTGCTCTGTCACCAAGGCTGGAGTGTAGTGGCACTATTTCGGCTCACTGCAACCTCCACCACTTAGGGTCAAACCATCCTCCCGCCTCAGCCTCCCATGTAGCTGGTACTATAGTTGTGCACCACCATATCTGGCTAATTTTTGTATTTTTTTAGAGACGGGGTTTCACCATTTTGCCCAGGCTGGTCTCGAACTCCTGGCCTCGAGCGCCCTGCCCGCCTCAGCCTTCCAAAGTGCTAGGATTACAAGTGTGAGCCACCACGCCTGCCTAGGTAAAGGCTTTAAAGTCAGCATTTGAACACCTTGTTAGAGTTCAATTCTTGTTACTAATTTTCTCACATTTACAGGACCATTTACACTAAATCTAAAGAGTTACTAATGATCCAATGTTGAATGAGCCTACACAAATCCAAATAATACTTCCAGTTAAAATCAGACCAAAACCCACCACGGGGAGAGTGGAAGGGCATTGGTTCTCATGTCCCCAATGCCAGTATTATGCTTGGCACATAGTAGATGCTCAATAAATGATTGTTGATTCGAAGACCAACACAGACCATTCACACTAGGTGAATAAGCACACTGTGGAAGAATTGAAAATATACAATATAATCTGTGAAATATTATAAAATTGGGTAGATCTCTATTGCAACAGTAACCAAATATTTATAGGCTAGCTATATAAGAGAGGCACACATTATGTTGGAGAGAATATTTCGTTTGACAGGTAACTTTTAAAGACAGCTTGATGTCTTTAAAAGACATCTGGCAGAAGAGTAGTCTCAGGTTCAAGCCCAGCTCTCCCACTTGTTTGTGGGTTTAACATTGACACTTGTTGGCTCTCTGCCTCAGTGAACTCCTCTGTAAAATGAACACATTGGGCAGAATAATCCCTAAGTTGCTAAATTCTATTTTTTGACAGAAACAGAATTCCCAGATAGAGCATGACCTGGAAGGCATGATCAGGAATGGAATAAAGGGAAAATGGAGAGCAAAAATGAAGTAGGAATGAACTTCTGAGATTATAGCCTAAAGGCTCTGGGGAAAAGGAGTCCAAGAGCAAGGTCCTCACCTTGGATATACAACAGAGCTTACTGTTATTTTAATAGCACTCACAAGGAATTTGAGAAGTCATTTTAGTCCTCTCCCCCTTCCCACAAGAGGAAGACTAGAACAATGACTAGAAGCTGAGAAAATGAAAAAACTTGTGTTTCCAATAAGACAAGAAAGCACTTTGTGAACTGTTAATCATTAGGCATATAAAATCAAACCGGGAATAATGGAGAAATACTAATGTTATCATCAAAGTGAACATTCTGGTTGCCAAATAACAGTGAGCAACTGGGCGCAGTGGCTCACACCTGTAATCTCAGCACTTTGAGAGGCTGAGGGAGGTGGATTGCTTGAGGCCAGGAGCTCACAGCCTGGGCAAGATAATTGTCAGGCTTCTGAGCCCAAGCTAAGCCATCATATCCCCTGTGACCTGCACGTATACATCCAGATGGCCTGAAGCAACTGAAGATCCACAAAAGAAGTGAAAATAGCCTTAACTGATGACATTCCACCATTGTGATTTGTTTCTGCCCCACCCTAACTGATCAATGTAGTTTGTAATCTCCCCCACCGTTAAGAAGGTTCTTTGTAATTCTCCCCACCCTTGAGAATGTACTTTGTGAGATCCACCCCCTGCCCACAAAGCATTGCTCCTAACTGCAATGCCTATCCCAAAACCTATAAGAACTAATGATAATCCCACCACCCTTTGCTGACTCTCTTTTTGGACTCAGCCTGCCTGCACCCAGGTGAAATAAACAGCCTTGTTGCTCACACAAAGCCTGTTTGGTGGTCTCCTCACATGGACATGCATGACATTTGGTGCTGAAACCCGGGGCAGGAGGACTCCTTTGGGAGACCAGTCCCCTGTCCTCACCCTCACTCCTTGAGGAGATCCACCTGCAACCTCGGGTCCTCAGACCAACCAGCCCAAGGAACATCTCATGATTTTCAAATCGGGTAAGCGGTCTTTTCACTGTCTTCTCCAGCCTCTCTTGCTACCCTTCAATCTCCCTCTCTCTCTACCCTTCAATCTCCCTGTCCTTCCAACTCCAGTTCTTTTTCCTCTCTAGTAGAGACAAAGGAGACACATTTTATCTGTGGACTCCGGCGCTGGTCACGGACTCGGGAAGACAGTCTTCCCTTGGTGTTTAGTCACTGCAGGGACACCTGCCTGATTATTCACTCACACTCCATTGGTGTCTGATCACCGTGGGGACACCTGCCTTGGTCATTCACCCACATTCCCTTGGTGGCAAGTCAATTGCGGGGACACCTGCTTTGGCTGCTCACCTACTCCTTTCTCCATGTCTCTACCTTTCTCTTTAAACTTACCTCCATTACTATGGGCAACCTTCCACCCTCCATTCCCCCATCTTCTCCCTTAGCCTGTGTTCTCAAAAACTTAAAACCTCTTCAACTCTCGCCTGACCTAAAACCTTAGCGTCTTATTTTCTTCTGCAACACCGCTTGGCCCCAATACAAACTCGATAATGGTTCTAAATAGATAGAAAATGACACTTTTGATTTCTCCATTTTACAAGACCTGGATGATTTTTGTCGAAAAATGGGCAAATGGGTCTGATGTGCCTGACGTCCAGGCATTGTTTTATACATTGGTCCCTCCTTAGTCTCTGCTCCCAATGTGACTCATCCCAAATCTTTCTTCCTTCTCTGCTATCTGTTCCTTCAGTCTCCACCCCAAGCTCTGAGTCCTTTGAATGCTCCTTTTCTACAGACTCATCTAACCTCTCCCCTCTTCCCCAGGCTGCACCTCACTAGGCCGAGCCAGGTCCCAATTCTTCCTCAGCCTCTGCTCGCCAATCCTATAATCCTTTTATCACCTCCCCTCCTCACACCCGGTCCAGCTTACAGTTTCATTCCTCGACTAGCCCTCCCCCACCTGCCCAACAATTTCCTCTTAAAGCGGTGGCTGGAGCTGAAGGCATAGCCAAGGTTAATGCTCCTTTTTCTTTATCCGACCTCTCCCAAATCAGGGTTTAGGCTCTTTTTCATCAAATATGAAAACTCAACCCAGTTCATGGCCCATCTGGCAACAACCCTTAGTCGGTTTACCGCCATAGACCCAGAAGGGCCAGAAGGCCGTCTTATTCTCAATAAGCATTTTATTACCCAATCCACTGCCGACATTAGAAAAAGCTCCAAAAATTAGATTCTGGCCCTCAAACCCCACAACAGGACCTAATTAACCTCACCTTCAAGGTGTACAATAATAGAGTAGAGGCAGCCAAGTAGCAACGTATTTCTGAGTTGCAATTCTTTGCCTCCACTGTGAGACAAACCCCAGCCACATCTCCAGCACATAAGAACTCCAAATGCCTGAACCGCAGCGACCAGGCATTCCTCCAGGACCGCCTGCCCCAGGATCTTGCTTTAAGTGCCAGAAATCTGGCCACTGGGCCAGGGAATGCCTGCAGCCCAGGATTCCCCCTATGCCATGTCCCATCTGTGTGGGACCCCACTGGAAATCGGACTGTCCAACTTGCCCAGCAGCCACTCCCAGACCCCCTGGAACTCTGGCCCAAGGCTCTCTGACTGACTCCTTCCCAGGTCTTCTCGACTTAGCAGCTGAAGACTGATGCTGCCCGATCACCTCGGAAGCCCCCTAGACCATCACGGACGCCGAGCTTCAGGTAACTCTCACAGTGGAGGGTAAGTCCATCCCCTTCTTAGTCAATATGGAGGCTACTCACTCCACATTACCTTCTTTTCAAGGGCCTATTTCCTTTGCCTCCATAATTGTTGTGGGTATTGATGGCCAGGCTTCCAGACCCCTTAAAACTCCCCAACTCTGACGCCAACTTGGACAACATTCTTTTAGGCGCTCCTTTTTAGTTATCCCCACCTGCCCAGCTCCCTTATTAGGTTGAGATATTTTGACTAAATTATCTGCTTGCCTGACTATTCCTAGGCTATAGCCACACCTCATTTACGCCCTTTTCCCCAGTTCAACGCCTCCTTCGCATCCTCCCCTTGTATCTCCCCACCTTAATCCACAAGTATAAGATAACTCTACTCCCTCCTTGGCGACCGATTATGCACCCCTTGCCATCCCATTAAAACCTAATCATCCTTACCCCACTCAATGCCAGTATCCCATCCCACAGCATGCTTTAGAAGGATTAAGGCCTGTTATCACTCGCCTGTTACAGCATGGCCTTTTAAAGCCTATAAACTCTCCTTACAATTCCCCCATTTTACTTGTCCAAAAACCAGACAAGCCTTACAGGTTAGTTCAGGATTTGCGCCTTATCAACCAAATTGTCTTGCCTATCCAACCTGTGGTGCCAAAGCCATATACTCTCCTATCCTCAATAACTCCCTCCACAACCCATTATTCTGTTCTGGATCTCAAACATGCTGTCTTTACTATTCCTTTGCACCCTTCATCCCAGCCTCTCTTCGCTTTTACTTGAACTGACCCTGACACCCACTAGGCTCAGCAAATTACCTGGGCTGTACTGCTGCAAGGCTTCACAGACAGCTCCCATTACTTCAGTCAAGCCCAAATTTCTTCCTCATCCATTACCTATCTCGGCATAATTCTTCATGAAAACACACGTGCTCTCCCTGCTGATTGTGTCCGGCTAATCTCCCAAACCCAACACCTTCTACAAAACAACAAATCTTTTCCTTCCTATGCATGGATAGGTACTTTCGCCTTTGGATACCTAGTTTTACCATCCTGACTAAACCATTATATAAACTCACAAAAGCAAACCTAGCTGACTCCATAGATCCTAAATCCTTTCCCCACTCCTCTTCCATTCCTTAAAAACAGCCCTAGAAGCTGCTCCCACACTAGCTCTCCCTAACTCATCCCAACCCTTTTCATTACACGCAGCCAAAGTACAGGGCTGTGCAGTCAAAATTCTTACACAAGAGCTGGGACCACACCCTGTAGCCTTTCTGTCCAAACAACTTGACCTTACTGTTTTAGGCTAGCCCCCACATTATTCCTGATACCACACCTGACCCCCATAACTGTGTCTCTCTAATCCACCTGACATTCACTCCACTTCCCCGTATTTCCTTCTTTCCTGTTCCTCACCCTGATCACACCTGGTTTATTGATGGCAGTTCCACCAGGCCTAATCGCCACTCACCAGCAAAGGCAGGCTATGCTATAGTATCTTCCACATCTATCATTGAGGCTACTGCTCTGCCCCACTCCACTACCTCTCAGCAAGCCAAACTCATTGCCTTAACTCAAGCCCTCACTCTTGCAAAGGAATTATGCGTCAATATTTATACTGACTCTAAATATGCCTTCCATATCCTGCACCACCATGCTGTTATATGGGCTGAAAGAGGTTTCCTTACTACACAAGGGTCCTCCATCATTAATGTCTCTTTAATAAAAACTCTTCTCAAGGCCACTTTACTTCCAAAGAAAGCTGGAGTCATACACTGCAAGGGTCACCAAAAGGCATCAGATCTCATCGCTAGGGGCAGCGCTTATGCTGATAAGGTAGCTAAAGAAGCAGCTAGCATTCCAACTTCTATCCCTCACGGCGGTTTTTCTCCTTCTCATCTCGTCACTCCCACCTACTCTCCCACTGAAACTTCCACCTATCAATCTCTTCCCACACAAGGCAAATGCTTCCTGGACCAAGGAAAATATCTCCTTCTTGCCTCACAGCCCATTCTATTCTATTGTCATATCATAACCTCTTCCATGTAGGTTACAAGCCGCTAGCCCACCTCTTAGAACCTCTCATTTCCTTTCCATCGTGGAAATCTATCCTTAAGGAAATCACTTCTCAGTGTTCCATCTGCTATTCTACTACTCCTCAGGGATTGTTCAGGCCCCCTCCCTTCCCTACACATCAAGCTCAGGGATTTGCCCCCGCCCAGGACTGGCAAACTGACTTTATTCACATGCCCAAGTCAGGAAACTAAAATACCTCTTGGTCTGGGTAGACACTTTCACTGGATGGGTAGAGGCCTTTCCCACAGGGTCTGAGAAGGCCACCACGGTCATTTCTTCCCTTTTGTCAGACATAATTCCTCAGTTTGGCTTTCTCACCTCTATACAGTCCAATAAGAGACTGGCCTTTACTAGTCAAATACCCAAGCAATTTCTCAGGCTCTTGGTATTCAGTGGAACCTTCATACCCCTGACCATCCTCAATCTTCAGGAAAGGTAAAACGGACTAATGGTCTTTTCCCAAAAACTCACCAACCAAGCAAGTAATTACACTGGACCCCCTTGGGCACTCTCTAATTGGATGTCCTGGGTCCTCCCAATTCTTAGTCCTTTAATACCTATTTTTCTCCTTCTTTTATTCAGACCTTGTATCTTCTGTTTAATTTCTCAATTCATCCAAAACTGTATCCAGGCCATCGCCAATCATTCTATATGACAAATACTCCTTCTAACAACCCGACAATATCACCCCTGACCACAAAATCTTCCTTCAACTTAATATCTCCCACTCTAGGTTCCCACACCACCCCTAATCCTGCTCGAAGCAGCCCTGAGAAACATCGCCCATTATCTCTCCATACCACCCCCAAAATTTTTCACCACTCCAACACTTAACCACTATTTTGTTTTGCTTTTCTTATTGACATAAGAAGACAGGAATGTCAGGCCTCTGACCCCCAGCTAAGCCATCATATCCCCTGTGACCTGCACGTATACATCCAGATGGCCTAAAGCAACTGAAGATCCACAAAAGAAGTGAAAATAGCCTTAACTGATGACATTCCACCATTGTGATTTGTTTTCGCCCCACCCTAACTGATCAATGTACTTTGTAATCTCCCCAACCTTTAAGAAGGTTCTTTGTAATCTCCCCCACATCTTAAGAAGGTTCTTTGTAATTCTCCCCACCCTTGAGAATGCATTTTGTGAGATCCACTCCCTGCCCACAAAACATTGCTCCTAACTCCACCACCTATCCCAAAACCTATAAGAACTAATGATAATCCCACTACCCTTTGCTGACTCTCTTTTCGGACTCAGCCCGCCTGCACCCAGGTGAAATAAACAGCCTTGTTGCTCACACAAAGCCTGTTTGGTGGTCTCTTCACACGGACATGCGTGACAATAATGAGACCCCATCTCTACCAAAAATACAAAAACTTAGCCAACCGTGGTAGTACACACCTGTAGTCCCAGCTACTTGGGAGGCTGAGGCATGAGAATTGCTTGAACCCGGGAGGTGGAGATTGCAGTGAGCTGGAATTGCCCCGCTGCACTCCAGCCTGGGTAACAGAGTGAGACCTGGTCTAAAAAAAAAAAAAAAAAAAAAAAAAGCAGTGAGCAACAAGAAACTGCAAGTTTATTAAGTATGAAACCAGGATTTATTGTTCTGAGGATGAAATGAGTTATTACATATGGAAAGTGTTTTGTAAAATATTAACTATTTATACAAGGTATAAAGCAAGCAGCTCTTAATTGAGCTCCTTGAAAGTAGCAATCATTTCTTAATCTCCTTTATGTTTGCAGTACTTTGCACAATACCTGACACAGCCATTTAATACTGGTTTATCTAATGAATTGTTCAATAAACATTGAGTTATCTGTTATCAATTTTCTAGATAACAAAAAATATCTTTAAGAATCAAACTTTTTATTTTTAATTAAGTGTTTTTATGGAAAATTTTTCAATTATGATTTTCATAATATCCTTGTCATTCTCAGATAATATGAAAATATTTGGGATGAGAATATTTAGAGAAATCAAATAGTTTGGAGAAAATGTTCAAGACTGCATTCTGCATTTATAACAATATCTGAAGAAAATAGTAAAAGTCCCATTAAGAAGAATCTTGGAGGGAGACGAAAGTATTTTCGGTAATTGAGGTGATTTTAAGCACATATGCAAAATAACCTTCACATTTCCAAAGAGAACCAAAGATGTGTGACAAGGCATTTAATAGTAGTTGCTATAGTAGCAAAAGAAATATTTGGTCTATCCATCAAAGTGCTGCCACCACACCCTACTATCTAGTTTTGGTGATTGTTTCTGATTATTTTATTTTATTTGAGGGTAAGATGGAGAGGGGACAAGAAGAATAAAATTTGAGTCCTGGGAGAGAATAAGACCAAGCAGCTATTTCTGAACCAATCTGTCCTCTGGAAAAAAAAGAAAGAAAGTATAGATAGCTGCCCTGCAAACCAGCTTGAGGGCTCATTAAGGAAGTAAAAGAGTAACAGATGACTCTTCCTTCTGGTACAGCTCACATGAAGAGATGATATTTAACATCCAGAAGCTGGTGGAGGGCTGAGGGTGGGGAAGCAAGCCAAAGCTGAATACACAAACAGCTATGTTTCCACAGAATAATAGACAAATAATATATAAACAATGTAAGCATCATGCAGGACTATGCAGAACATGCAAAAGTATCCTCCACAGTTAAAATGCTTTACCCAATAGATTGTCAGTCCCTTGAGAATAGAGACTGTCTCAGTAGCCTCAGAGCCTACCACCACTCCTGGAACATGGCAGGTACTCAGTAAATGGTAGGAAGGTGTGAGGAGCTGCCAGCCACAACATAACTATCCAAAGCCCAAATCCAGACAATTTTAAGGGTTACTGCACCCACTTCTTTAGCTAAGTATACAAATGCTGAACATAATCTCATCTTCTTTATGACGAGTTCAGTATTACCATTTTAGATATAAATTCTCTTCTGCCACAATGATGTCCTTCAAAATTCCTGAGGTGGGTAGGAGTAGTTTGCTTTTTCACTGCATTCCCCTAGGAATGCTCTTTCTGATTGTTGCAATTGGGGTTAAGTTTTATCAACTTCAGAAATGTACTTTGGCCATTAATATATAGTGTATATTGACCTACTCTATTCCAGGAAATGTATAAGATTTCTACATAAGTTATTTGCTCCAAAAGTCATGGAATCATAGAATTTCGGAGCTGGAATGAGTCTTCGAGATAATCTAATCAAACCACTTCATTTACAAGTAAAAAAACCTGAGGTTAGGGGAGAGACTGGCCCAAGGCCACACTGCTGATAAGTGACAGGAGTAGCATTGGGATCTGGCTTTCCTGACTTCCTGTTCACTGCTCTTAATACCATGCTCTTTGCATCTCATTCCTCAGCAGTATCCATAATAGTGATAATATTTCACATTTTTATAGTGCTTCATAGGTTTCAAATCACTGTCACCCAAATTTGTTCATCCTGCTAACCATGAGAGTAATAATAATCATCACAAGTAGCACTGGCTGGGCATGGTGACTCACACCTATAATTCCAGCACTTTGGGAGGACATGGCAGGAGGATCACTTGAGGCCAGGAGTTTGAGACCAGCCTGGGCAACACAGCGAGACCCCACCTCTATGAAAAAAAAAATAGAAAAATTAGTGCCAGACATGGTGACATGCGCCTGAAGTCCCAGCTACTAGAAAGGCTGAGGAGAGAGAATCGCTTGAGCCTAGGAGTTCAAGGTTGCAGTGAGCCATGATTGTGCCCCTGCACTCCAGCCTGGGCAGCAGAGACAGACCCTATCTCTAACAAAAATAAACAAGTAAGTAAATATGTAAATAAACGGTAGCACTTACTGGTTATTTCTAACAAACCAGTCACTAAGTGCTTTTGCATGATTTCATTAATCCACCCAATAGTTCTGTGACTAAGATACTATTATTTTTGCTCTTTTATAGATCAGGAATGTAGGCTTAAGGAGGTCAAGTAACTTGCCCAAGGCCACATAGCTCGGAAATGGAGCAGTTTAGAATCATCCTAATTGCCTGGTACCAGAGCCCCTACAACAGTATCCAGCTGCCTACCGTGCTTTCCCTGACAAATGCCCCCAAGAGCAGACAAAGAAGGTATTATACAATATATTTTAAAGCAATGCTTTGCTTGCAGTTTTAAGCCTCATTTTATAGGAATTTTACAGTCATTCAAGCCTAGAAAATAGATTAATTGCCTGGAGGAGAGAATACAGAAAGCAGCCTCCAGGGATGCCTGTAGTTAAGGGACAAGAGCAGGAAGAGAAGCTAACACATAATTAGGGGTTGCTACACTATTCCATATAGCCATAAGCTTGAAAATACACTTATTTCATTTAAATGTAAAGTATATTGTGCAAGATTAAAACTGTGATTATGTAAAGTTGTTTTCATATTCACACACTCACAAATATGATTTCAGTGAAACAATGTGCTGACAGGGTTGCCTGGTTACCAGTCATCACTTAAGCAGGTACCAGCAGGCATTTGGGCTGCATTCCTGGCACCCAGATGGGCCAACTTGGAAGCAGTAGTGACCTGGGCAATGACTGTTGTGGCCCTTAAAACCATCCACCAAGATTAGATGCAGGGAACTGTCTTCCACCTTGAACCATCATTATTAATTCAGTTGACAAATTCCCAAGCATTCTGGCAACCTTATGAAGCTCTTCCAGCTCCCACCTCCCCCAAAGGGAACAAATTATTCCCTTCCATATGTCACTCCAAAGAACTTTGTACCAACCTGTAGTAGCTTGCTAATCTCAATGTTCAGGTGGTATTTATCTATTTACCCCCACAGCTAAACTGTGAGCATTGTAGATAATTCCAACGACAGCATAGTGAAGTGAAAAGAATTTGGGCTTTGGATTAAGATGTACCTATGTTTAATTCCTGGGTTAGCTACTTATTCACTGTGACCTTGTAAAAGTTATCTAACTTCTCTGAGCCTCCATTTCCACATCTTTAAAAGAGGCATAATAAGCCGGGCACAGTGGCTCATGCCTGTAATCCCAGCACTTTGGGAGGCTGAGGCAGGTGGATCACGTGGTCAGGAGTTCAAGACCAGCCCAACCAACATGGTAAAACCCCATCTCTACTAAAAATACAAAAATTAGCTGGGCGTGGTGGTGTGTGCCTGTAAACCCAACTACTTAGGAGGCTGAGGCAGGAGA
Source organism: Pongo abelii (assembly GCF_028885655.2). Lineage (NCBI taxonomy): Eukaryota > Metazoa > Chordata > Mammalia > Primates > Hominidae > Pongo > Pongo abelii. The sequence continues at coordinate 71,889,210 of NC_071985.2, read as the reverse complement.
ATTGCTTGAACCCAGGAGGCAGAGGTTGCAGTGAGCTGATAACACGCCACTGCACTCCAGCCTGGGTGACAGTGAGACTCCATCTCACAAAAAAAAAAAAAAAAAAAAGAGGCATAATAGGCTGGGAGCAGTGGCTCACGCCTGTAATCCCAGCACTTTGGGAGGCTGAGGCAGGTGGATCACCTGAGGTTGGGAGTTCGAGACCAGCTTGACCAACATGGAGAAACCCTGTGTCTACTAAAAATACAAAATTAGCCGAGTGTGGTAGTGCATGCCTGTAGTCCCAGCTACTCGGCAGGCTGAGGCAGGAGAATCACTTGAACCCAGGAGGCAGAGGTTGCAGTGAGCTGAGATCGTGCCATTGTACTCCAGCCTGGACAACAAGAGCGAAACTCCATTTCAAAAAAAAAAAAGAAGCATAATAATTCCCACCTCAGGTAGTGGTTGTGAAAATTAAACAAAGTAAGCACGTTTGTGGCATCACTCAATCAATAGCACCTTTTGTTATAAAGACACTGTCCCTGCCCTTGAGCCTCTCACTGTCTGGTGGAGCGAAGTTCGCATAAGGAGGCATCTCAAATGCCTGTGATATGTTCTGTGATGAAGGGCTGCAAGAGGGGATATGGGAGCAGAGAGGAAGGTCAGCCTACCCCAGCCAGAGAACATCATTTCAGGAAAGCCTCAGAGAAGAAGAATGAAGAAGAATTACCCAGCCAGAGGGCACAGCTAAACATGTCCCAGGAAAAGGAGTACACACGACAGAACATGGCATGGTCAAGGAATTGCAAGTGATCATTTACAATTGAAGTTACGGTTTGAGCTGGAGAATGATGAGGGATGAGGCTGGTGTAGAAAGAGTATAGGTTTTGGAATTCCAGCAGTCAGGAATTCCAGCTTCTTCACTCTCCAATCACATATCCTCAACCAAGTGACTTCTTTCTGAGTCTCCGTTTCCCCATTTGTAAAATGATGGTGATTATATGAACTAATGTATGTAAAGTGCCTGGCACAGAATATACATTGTTTAAATGATAACAACTATTCTTTAACTGTGTTTATCTAGGATACGTTTGGTGGTTGATTCGTAGTATACACTCATTTTTTATTGAATCAGTTGAAGGAGGAATGGGTGATTCATTCACTTACTGCGTATGTTTTAGACACTCTCCATGTGCCAGTCACTGTGTCCCTAGGCACTAGGGACACAGCAGCTAACAAAACAGACAAAAGTCTCTGCCGCGGTGGGACTTACAGTTCGTGAATTGAGATGGGAAAGGGGACACAGGTGTCCGTGAGGGGACAGTGTACGTCATGGTCCCTGTGTCTTTATGGCTCTCTGATGGAAAGCTAATAAACTGACAAAGCAAAGTTCCCAAGATGTCTGGATGTTAATTCCACTTCATAATAACAATGAGGAGGCTCTCGTCCTCTCCCTTAATCGCTTCTCACTTATCAACCCCCAGCTTCCTGTTGTGATCCGGGGGAACTGGTGAGTTGTGTTGTTTGTCAGGAAGAAATGTCAAGGAGAACTCAAGTAATTATTGGGCTCTAATGTCTAAAGTGATGGCAAGAGGAAATAGGGAAGCAGTGCACACAAAAAGGCTATGGAAGGGGAGATTTGCCTATCTCAGCAGCCAAGTGATAAGTGAGCTCAAATGCCTTGTGATGATGCATGGAGGTTTCATTTCAACAGCAGGATAATCATACTTCACATGTGTGTATCTCTTTAGAGAAAGGGTTCACCAAGGGGATTTCATTTAATCCTCAGAAAGACTCTGTGAAGTAGGAATTCACTCCTTTAATCCCAACTCTCTCCTGTAGGTTAACTCCTCCCTCTCCACTGTGGCATATAATGATGCCCACGTTTCAGTCATAAACAAAAACAACAAAAGGCTTCCTTCATTCCTTATCCCTGTCTAGCCATCATCTCCTCCTCACAGCCAAGTCCACCAAACATTAAGAATATGCCTGTTAGCTCCATTGCTCTCCTTCCATTTACTCATCCTACTGTGATCAACCCCCAAAGGCCACTGAAATTGTTGTGACTTCCCATATGCCCAGTCTAAGGGATGCTCGTCGGTCCCTATGATAGTTGGCTTCTTTGCATTCAGAGCCATTCTCTGCTTTTTCTCCTCCTGCTTCCCAGCCTGCTCTTTCTCGGTCTTGTCCTCAGCTTCTTCTCTTCTGCCACACCTTAACGCTGTTGATCGGGGTTCTTTCTACCACCCTTCTGTGTGTGTGTGTGTGTGTGTGTGTGTGTGTGTGTGTGTGTGTGTCTCCATCTCTCCAAGTGAACAGGATTTCTTTAAAATCCTGCTCAGGCTTCCGATTTGTGAAACCCTCCCTAGCAGCAGTCCGACCACCTCTCACCTTCTCACTCTGCTGCCCCACCTTGAAAACATGTGCATTCCCCTTCCTCTTGCTTTCACAGTGGCTCTTTCCTAGCTCACATGACATCGTGCTGTGACTGTTTGTGTGTATGCCTTCCCCAAGAGATTATGAAAAACTTCAGGGTCAAAACTGTGACTTCGCTATTTGTGTATTCTCAGTGCCTGGCTAGGTACCTGGCACACGGTAGACACAGATTTAGAAGTGTTTAGTGAATTCTTAAGAGTCAAACCAAGAGCAATTGATAAAAAGTCAGGGCATAAACCCCAGTCTTCTGACTTTAAAGGTGGTAGTCTCTCTACCTCAGCAGAGAAAAAAAGCAGTGTTGCAAGTATTTAATTCTAAGTGCCTCAACCCCAGTGAATTATACAAATTAAGGGGCAAGATGGAGGGAAGGATTTCCTTTTCCCCACAAATATTGCCCCAGCTACCAGGTGTGGAAGGATTGTTTGGCATCTGTAGCCTTCGTTTTGCATACCCCAGGATAAAAGAAAATAAAAAAAAACCCAAACACCCACCTCCCCTCTCTTCCTCCCAGTGGACAGCTGTCACCATCACTTCCTGTTAAGCCAGGAGGCAGGAAACATATCCTAGCTCCTGAAACTCCCGATTGCCCTCAGATTTCCTCACAGACCCAGGGGTGGAGAGTGTTTTAATAAGATGCCTTGTAGCCAGGCCTGCCCTGAATATGATCTCTCTCATCCTGAAGTAATACTCCTGAAGAAACCTTCATAAAGTGGTCAAAGATACACCTGGAAGGAAGGAAATTTTGCCTTTACCAGGAATAAACAAGCCTTCCAGGGAGAGGCTCTGAAATCAGACAATGTGTGCATTTGGCAATTACAAGTTAAAGTTCCACCCAAATACACACAATCAAAGGCTTTAACCAAGGCCATCGTTACTTGTGCAGGGCCCTCCTGCTGTTTGGGCAACATTTTAGTGCTGCAGTGAAGCAAGAGAAATGTCATCAAAGCGACGAGGTACGGATAGACCCATTCGGCAGTGCCTTTTTTTGACCTGATGATTCACTTCACCTTGTCGTTTATAATGCTGCAGGCTGGGAGGGAAAGAAGGAAATGAAGAGGAAAAGAGTGGGCTGTGTTGTGCATGTAATTTGTTTCACCATTTCAGACGGCTTTTTAATGAGCTTTCTCATTAAGGGCTCTGTGAGTCTATGCTTAAAGTTTTCCGGACAAGCAAATAAGCAAGACTGAAATCAGATGGCATCAGCCCAGCACCTCATAGTTTGTTTCAAAGCTACAGTCACGGGGAATGGGGGAGCTTAAAAAAACATTATTTGTGAGAACAGAGATTTGATAACTCTTTTGTCTTGAAACATTTGAAAATTAATGATGTAGTCTTAACTAATCCCCATGAAAATTCCAGCGTTCATCAAGTATTAGAATATTAGAGTGTGTCTGTGATAGCGTTTCTCTATTCAGCTGGTTCCCATGGAGAGAGGTAATTGTCCTGTGCTATCCTAGCCCTGGGTTCATATTTCTGGTAGAGTACCCATCACATTGCATCAGATAATGTCCCCTCTAGACGCTGACCCCTGTATAGGCAGTCAGCCTTACCCAGTGCTCCTTTATACTTCTTGAGCCCAACACAGTGTCCAGACATATAGCAGACACTCGATAAATGTAGTTTTGCCATTTAAATGAATTCATTAGGTACAATTAATACATGAACAAGTACATAAAAAACTTAGACTTGAGTAGTAGACTTCACATCGGAGTAATTTATCACCTCACAAGGTTCAACAAACATTTTAGTTTGTGAACAGCCCCTTAGTAAAGCGGCAGCCTTCATTTAAAATTATCAAGAGGGAGGCCGGGTGTGATGGCTTACCCCTGCAATCCCAGTACTTTGGGAGGCCGAGGTGGGCAGATCACCAGAGGCCAGAAGTTAGAGAGCAGCCTGACCAAAATGGTGAAACCCCATCTCTACTAAAAATACAAAAATTAGCTGGATGTGATGGTACAAGCCTGTAATCCCAGCTACTCAGGAGGCTGAGGCACAAGAATTGCTTGAACCCGGGAGGTAGAGGCTTCAGTGAGCCGAGATTGTGCCACTGCACTCCAACCTGGGCGACAGAGCGAGACTCTGTCTCAAAATAAATAAATAAATAAATGATAATAGTAATAAAATTATCAAGAGGAAGGAAGAAAAGTACTGGTGGGGATTTGAAGTGTTTTGTTTTTTTTTTTTTGTCACTGATAAACACTGTCTATTGGGTTTCTGGCCATGAATTGGCCCTTTTTATGAATGAGAAAATGATGCAGTTGTTACTGTATTTATCTTTACAGTGAGTTTGTTAACAGAACATAAATACAGACACATGAAAGTGAATTCTCTCTGTTGCCTATGCTTGAACCAGTTGTCCAGCAATCCTTCCCTCTGTATGGTACAAAGAATGCCTCACTCTCTATGATTCCAGGGACTTCTAGAGATGATATACTTTAAAAGTCTGACATAGTGGTGGCTGTGGGCTGTTTGCTTGATAAAAGCCAGGCACCTCCCTACCCTTGTTGCCAGGAAGGGTACAAAATGAGGAAAGTAGCACTCTTCATTAGTGCTTTATCAGATTGGAGATAGGTGTCAAAAGAGGGTGACACAATCCTCCCTAAAACATTCGCTCAGTGTTTCCATCCATTTTTTGCTGCTCAATATTCTTGTTTGTACTGGATTCATACCAGAGATGTAGACACTGTTTTTTCCCTCTCTCTCTCTCTCTCCTCTCTCTGTCTTTCTCATCCAAATCCATCCTTGAGTAGTAAGCAAGAGGTCAGTGATCCATCCCTAGGAGCAGAAGAATGGGCGTGGGTGTTCTCAGATTACGTATCTGGAGAGTTTTTTTCTGATGAGCATCACCTAGTCAGTACTTCACAAAGTGTGATCCGAGGACTGTGTGCATCAGATCCCTGAAGATGCTGATTGAAAGGCTTGATCTCCCTGCTGGCTTGGCATTCTGGGAAGGAGCACTGACATCTACAGTTTCGTCAGGCTCCCCGGATGATCCTGCTTCCTGCTGAAGTTTGAGGGCCTCTGGCCCTGACTTCTGACCTGGTGGTGCCTTGGCTCACTAGAGAGCACCATGGAACAATGTTTTTTCTGGCTGCGGGCTTCCTGTTCCTGCCAACCCACCAGGGCCGCGGCGCCCACATAGTTCTGGGCTACAGCTTCCAAGCCCATCCTGGAACCACAGTTTCCTTTAAGAAACAGTCCAGTTGCCACATCACCAAACAGATCTAGTATTCATTTCCACAATGGCACTATAATAAATTCAATTTCTAAAGAAAAAGTAGGGTTTAAGTTATCTCGTGTGTATTCATTAAACACAAATTGTGTACTACAAAAGCATTAGCTATCAACAGGATTAATAAAAGAAAACATCCTTCCTACTATCAAGAAAAACCTGGAAAAGATAAGACAAAATTGTAAAATCATTTAAAAGCAATTATAATTAATAGTAATTTTCAAATGACCAGTAAAAAATTTTTTTTAAAAATTACAAAATCTGACACAGACATTTGCCAGTAAATGTACACACAGGGAGTGGCCCCTAAGCTGACTGGGATGACTGCAAACCAGGATCCCTGAGAAGACATCGTGGAAAAGGTGGGATGAGAGAGGGCCTTGGAATAAAGTGAAAGGGAGAAGAGGAGGTCAGGGCAGCCTAATTACAACACATGTCTAATTCAGGGCCCTTCCTGTGTCTTAGCAGTGACTTAACTAAAATAAACATGTCGAATGTAAATCTGGGAAGTACCACTGGGTTTTCAATTGTCATATTGGCACAGTAGCCATTTATTCAACAAATACTTGCAGAGCACTACCATGTGCCAGGGACTAGGAGTACAACGCTGGACAAGGCAAACACTTAGTGCTGCCCTCATGTGTTTACAGTTCAGTTGGAGAGACAGGCCAGCAAACACAATGATTCCAGAGCAGTGTGTTACGTGGTAGGTAAAGCAGGAGGTTTGTGGGAGTTCACAGGAGAGAAGCCTAATCCAGAGCCAGGGTGGTGACGGAAGGCTTCCCTGGGGTAGAAATGTCCATTGGAAGGAAGGATGAGTTAGGAGCAGAGGGAGAAAGAGCATGTTTGAAGGCTGGGGGAGAGAGGAAACAGTATATTTGAGGAACGGAAAGAAAGGCAGTAGGGCTGGACCCATGGTAGTGGGGGTGTGCTGAACAGCATGGAGAGCACGCGGTAGACTGGGGCCAGCTCATGAAGAATCTTGTAAATCATAACTGGGCTACCTAGACATCATCCTCCGGGCACTGGGGAACCACTGAAGGGTTAAGAGCAGGGGAATGGTGGTTCCCTAATGAGATCTGCATTTTAGGAGGACCTGTCTGTGCCTGGGTCAGTGCTACCTTGGAGTAGTAATAAACAAGCAAAGCCATAGGAATCAGTCTCTCTTTAATTGGACCTTTCCGGTTTCCTTCCTCCATCCCCATTCACCAGCTTCCCTTGAAACCTTTTCAAACTGAGGTCTGTTTCTAAGGTCTGCTTCCCATGCTGGATGGCAGAGGAAGCAGGAATAGCTTAAAAATGTGACTGTCACAAGCTGGACTGCCCTTCTCTGTGTCCCTTACAGTCCTTGAAAAAGGCCATCTCTAGTAAAGTGCAGAAGGAGGCAGAGCCACACTGGATTGAGAGGAAGAGTGGTGGTCCAAACCCCAGTTCCCAGGTTGGACACCCTTAGCACTTACCACCGTTTAAAGGCAGTGCCTATTGAATGTTCCCAACACAAAGAAGTGAAAAATATTTGAGATGATGGAGATGCTAATTATCCTGATCTGATCACTATACATTATATGTATTGCAGCATTCCTATGTATCCTATAAATATACACAATTATTATGTGTCCATTTAAAAAATTAATTAAATAAAGGCAATGCAGAGGGGAAAACTACAGACAAACGTACGGATCAGTGCACAAAATTAATGTGGAACGTACAAAGAGGGGCTTTATCTTCCTAGGTAACTGCTGTTTTATTACTGCTATGACTGACTTACAGCTTTCACTTTGCTCACACATCAAAATGTAAAACTCTTAATCAGGCCTCACGTCCTTATCTACATGTTAGCTGAGAAGCAGGTAATGGCAGTAAACTTTAATGACCAAAGGAAGTGTAATACTAATGCAGCCGTTTAAACCTCCCAATTTAATTAAAGTCTAGTTCTGCGCTTGCTGCTTGCCTGGAGAATAGTCAAAGGAGCACTTTTTTTTTTAAACCACTAACTCCACCCTCAGGCCAATCTCAAAGCAGCCTGCACTATATCCTCATTTCCTAAAATGGAAGCCGTATGTATGGAGAACAGGCCTTGGAGGGACACAGGTTCCTCAATTCCGGCCTCTGTGACAGGAAGGTCTCCCGCCCAGTTTCCTTTCCTTCAGAGTGAGGAAGAGTCTGTGTGCAGGGGCCGGAGCCTCTGGACACAAAAATAGAATATTCGAGCGTTTGGATTTTCCTTTCCTGACAGTGAGCTTACTCAGGAAGAGGCATTTAAACAAGATTTTTTTTTCCTCTGTTTTTTAAAAACACGTTTAATGGGAGGAACAAAACTGTTTAGAGAAGACTTTTCAGCCCCATCTTCTCTGGCCCCAAACAGGCCAAGGTGAGGCAGTCTTTTTCTTCCTTCATTGCCCTTTTTGCTTGTAATCACATTGCGCCCCCACATGCCTCCCCCCAGCATGCTTCTAGATGCCTTTGCAAGGCCCCCCACCAAGTCTTCAAAGCACCATCATGTCTTTGATTGTTGGGCTCATAACTGAGACTTCCCACACAGTGGTATGAAGAGACGTATGATTCAAGCATCCTCATTCCAGAAATATTATTAGTCTCACGAAAAAAAATAGGGGCATGCTCTATGTCTGTCACCTGAAATAAACTCCCTGTTCTTCCCCTACTGCTTCTCAGATACTCAATTCTAAAGATTATTCCAGCTTATTTTGCCACCCCCAAGGTTTCTAACCCCAGCCCCCCAGCTAGTGACTGAAGGAGAGAGAGGAGGAAAGGGGGCCTCTGAAGTTGGCCACCTCAGGGTATGTGAAGCACGTGCTTGTCATGTGGAGAAAAAAATGTGCTGGGCTACCTCTGAGACTCCCTAGAGAATCCAGAGTTTATGTCTCTTTGCAGAGCTCAGAACAGCCTGTATGTTCTCCTCTCCCTGTTGTGTGCCTGGCGCTTCCCCAGTGAGATATCTCCTGCAAAAGCTTTTCCTGTAAGGGGTGGGGAGCTTTTGTTCTCTGGGAAATATGGTGAAGCTAATTAAGAGCATTGTCCTGTGAGGGGGGAAGGCGGAGGGCTTTCACCAGGGGTAAGTGAGGGCTGCTGAGATCTCTCTGTCCTGCTGGGTTAACGGTTTTAGGTGGAGATTGTGATGAAGCCCAATAACACAAAAATAGATATGTGAAGTATAATCTCTCCCTCCCTCCCTCTTTCTTTCTCTTTTTTGGCATTTGAGTTTCCGGTACTAACTCACTTCAGAAAAGGACGCTCCGACAATTTGGCTTTTAACTCCCACTGACCTGGCACAGACTGGAGGTCACAGGACTAATGCCTTATTCTATTTCACCCCAAACATGCAGGTGTGCTGCTAAAGTGAAATTTCCAGCAACTATATAGATTTGGCTGTGGGCTGTTCATGTAGAAGTAGTTCAACAACTCTCAGTTCTTGACTTCCAAAACAGGAGTAGCATATTTTATGGCATTTGTAAGATATAGCACCACAAAGTTCTTAAAATATATAAGCTATGATTGTCCCCATAGCAGCAAACCCAGTTAGGAGCAAACACGTTGAGGCAGCATTCTGTAAGCTGTATCACTTACCTGGTTTGCTCTCTCTGGATTTAAAAATCTTTACGTGTCAAATACTATAAATATTTATTGAGCACTGACCACATGCTAGGTAGTGTTCTGGGTGCTTCAGATATATTCGTGGATGAAACAAACACAGATTCCTGCCCTTGTGGGGCTCATAGTCTAGCTGAGGAAGATAAAATAAAGAACAATAAGTAGGTTATAGAATATATTAAAAGCTGACAAGTGCTTTGGGGGGAAAACATAGATCAAAATAAGGGCAATTGGGAGAGTTGTGGTGAAGGAGGCAGGATGCAATTCAATTAGGGTGGTCAGGGTAACCATGAGGTGGTCATTGAGGTGACAGTTGAAAAACACTTGATGAAAGTGATGGAAAGCTGGGTGCAGTGGCTTGCACCTGTAATTGCAGCAACCCAGGAGACAGAGGTGGGAGGATCACTTGAGGCCAGGAGTTCAAGACCAGTCTGGGTAACATAGCAAGAGCCTGTTTCTAATAAATGAATGAATGAATGAATGAGTGAAGTGAAGTGATGGAGTTTGCCATGTAGACATCTGTGGAGAAGAACTTTTCCAAAAGAGAGAAGAGCCAATGCAGAGGACTTGAGATGAAATGTGCTTAGAGCAACAAGGAGGCTGCTATGGTTGGAGTAGGAGAGCATAGGAGGAGAGTGGAGAGAGGTGACAGACTGCAGCTCAGCAGAGCCCTGTGTGCCATGGTAAGGACTTTGCCTTTGACTCTGAGCAAAAGAGGGAATCATGGGAGATTTTTTGAGCAAAGGAATGAAGGGATCTCATTTAAATTTTTACAGAACCATACTGGCTGCCTTGTAGAAAATAGACTGGGATAGTGTATCAGCAAAAGTGATTAATCCTAGGTATATAAACATATATATTTTTTTCAGGATATATTTTGAAAGTAGAACCAGCAAGATTTGCTGATAGATTAGATGTGGAATGCGAGAATAAGAGTTACATCAAGGACAACTGCAAAGCTTTTGGCCTGAGCAACCGAGAGGAAGGAAAAAGCATCAGTGGAGAAAGGGAAGGGTGCACCAGGGTCACTTGGGGAGCATTTGATCAAAGTAACTTATCTATGGTTCTTATCCAAGTGTGTTGATCAGAATCATGTGGGATGCTTTCACAATTATACTTGCTCAAGATCCCAAAAGATTCTTCTTTAGTAAGTCTGGAGTAGGGGTCCAAAAATATATATTCAATGGAGAGCCTCTAAATTGTAAAATAATAGTTGGTGGAGTTCTGTGTTTAAAATTCTGGACTTTGTAATGAAACAAGTGAAAGGAATTATAGATAACCCTCCCACTCTCTGGGATTAACTATACTTTAGGTCCTCCTTTCAAAATATCTTCCAAAAGAACTATGCATAACTTACTAAACAGTTAAAGCTGAAGCACACAAAAATGAAGAATAATAGAAGAAAGCTGCCAGGTTAATTTCCAGTCTCTTCCATTATGACATTGGTAATATTCATAGCCATTTATGGGACAATTCTGTCCTGAGTGTATTTAGGTTCCTTTGAAGCTAACCTAGTGTGGGCTATCTAAACATCAAGCCATTCACCATCCCTCCAGCAGTGAGCAGAGTGGGAAAGGCAAACCTTCAGTGTAAAATACACAGGAAGAGAAAAACAGCGTCTCCAGGAAGATTTGGGGGAATAGTTAAAAAGGGGAATGATGGTGTCTCCAACCCAGGCATTACTTAGAAACATTCATCTGTTGGTGAAGATTACTGATCCGTTTCCACATTTAAAAACTGAGACTTGAGGCTAACCAAGTTCTTCTTATACCAACTAACAATACAATGGTAGGACTGAGCTTCAAAGTGACTAATCACTTTGGAGGCCAGCTTTTCTGGTTCCCAGGCTGTCAGCCCTTGCTTGTCAAATTGGTTCCACCAAAAGTTGGAATCCCTCGGTGAAAGGAAGGATTGCGTAATGAAGCAGCATTCCATGGGGACTTTCTATTCTGTCTGACTCCCAACCAGATCTTTCTTTCATGCTGGATCATTTTCTCAAACTATTTATTTCTGTGCGGTGGTGGTGGGAACATTGATGACAAAATGGCACCTTCTTACTCAATTTTGCTGCTCCCTGTGTGTCTGACTCACACCTGCTGACAGGAATGAGCCTCTCAGCTTCTTCCTTCCCTGGGGAGCTGGAGGTGGATTTTAACTTGCCCTTGCCCTCCCCACCATCCTCATGAAGACTGTCAGCTTAGCTCTGATTTTAAAACAACAAAGAAGAGAAAGAAACAAAGCAACTCCACAAGGCTTTATTACTCAGCAGGTCACTAGAGGCAGAGAAAGAGCAGCTCAATTTTCCAGTCTCACATGGAGGCACCAATGCTGCCTGTGAAAGGCCAGCTTTGACTTGTAAAACAGCAGCTAAATTGTCCACAGAGGCTCTTATGCAAGCAGCAACAAGGGGCTCCCCTTTCCGTGTTCAACCTTCAAGCAGAAAATATTTTTTACACTGGCAGGAACATCTATTTGAGGACATTTATTTGGGCAACGTTTAGAATACTGGTCTTTTTGAAATCAAGTATTCAGTTGACCTGAAAAATAATGCTCAGGTCCAATGAGAGTATAGGACAAAGTAATGTAATGTGCCACTCTTATTGCCAATAGGCTGTGATTGTGAGTTGGTACTTTCTTTTCCCATTACTGACAATAGGCTGGTACTCATTTTTCATTTTCCTTTTCTGCCTCAGACTCTCTGGAGCACAGCTCTTTGCAAGACAGCTGTCCTAGGAGTAAAGGTTGTGTCACTATTTACAAAGAGTAAAGGTGTCTAGTTATACGTGGATTAAATCCCTGACTTTATCTTCCTTAACACCTTGTTCTATGATACCAAGACAGAAACCATTTGGCACAGAGGCACTGCCTGTGAAATCTATTAGGATTTAGCCATCTTTAAAAATCTCTTTCTTTGGAGGCAGGACTTGGGTCATTTTCGGACCATGTTGGAATATTTTACCTTTATTTGCACACTCGTTAGATGGCCAGTGATTGTGCCTTTTTTTTTTTTTTTTTTTTGGCCTCTCTTCTGGGGTTGCTTTGGGATATTGGGAAGGGGGCACAATGAAGAGCAAATTGCTCTGATTAATATTGTGTTTATAGTTGTCTATCAAGGTCATTTCCCTAGATGCCAGCCTTTCTTTGTGAAGACAGAAATACTGTGTCAGTGTTTCTAATACCTAACCCTACAAGAGGAAGGAGGCCAATAAGGAAGACAAGCAGTAATAAGAGTAGGATGCACATTTATTTATTTACATATATATATGGCAGGTTGGTGCTATAAATATGCCTGTTCCAGCTTTTCCTCCTACTCTGAAACTTCTCTTAAGTCACCTCAGTTCTCTCTTACATTGTGTCCCTGGAAACAAATCCAACGCTGTTATACAATTCTATTCTGTTTCTTTCTCTCCCCCGACCAAACAAACTAAGCATCTAGAGGCACTACTTCTATTAATAAAACTTGGCTTTTAAATCCCAAGCTTGTGAAGCTTGAACTAAGGCCTGGCTTCTGCAACTCTGGAAAAGGAAAGCACCTGCACAACTCAGCCCTCTCCTGGGGCAGGATGCGTGAGATTGTAGGTGTCTGTGACACTGGAAGAACCGAGGGCCCAGTCCTCTTAAATTACTGGAATACAAGTTAAAACAGTTATCTTGATGTTTACTTGCTTTTAACAGTCACGTTTATGTAAAGAAGACATTACCTCAGTCTCAGTCATGACGGCTTCAGGAACCTTGAGGTGTCCTGTTTGATTCAGACCTCCTTCCTCAAGGGAATATAATTCCCTGAGTGCTAGGGTAGAAATAGAATGACCTCATTTTCCAAAAGCTTTGAGTGACCAGCAACCAAGGTGGTGTAATTTTTATGCAAGGTGCTTAGTGTAATAGATTTAATATTCACCTTTGGGTTAATGTTAAGAATTTTGGTTTAAGACACATTGATTTTATAAATAATGAGTAAATAACCATATAGGGATAAATGATACAGTATCTGACTTTAGAAGTAATAACAGCAGGCTGGGCGTGGTGGCTCAAGCCTGTAATCTCAGCACTTTGGGAGACTGAGTGGGAGGATAGATTAAGCCCAGGAATTTGAGACCAGCCTGGGCAACATAGGGAGACCCTGTCTACAAAAAACCAAAAAAAAATTAGCAGGACATGGTGGTGCATGCCTGTAGTCCCAGCTACTCAGGAGACTGAAGCAGGAGGATCACTTGAGCCCAGAAGGTCGAGGCTGCAGTGTGACATGATTGCATCACTGCATTCCAGCCTGGGCTACAGAGCAAGACCCTGCCTCAAAAAAAAAAAAAAAAAAAAAAAAAAAGAAATTAATAACAGCCAAGACTTATTGAATATTTGCTACATTCCAGGCACCATTCTAAATGCTTTACTTACCTTTTCTCATTGAATCCTCACAACAAGCCTATGAGATAGGCACCAATATAATCTCCATTTTGCAGATGAGAAAACTGAGGCTCAAATTTGCAAGTTGTCTAAGATCACAGTAACAGGATGTTGTAGATCTTGGATTTGAAGCCAGGCAATCTTATTCTAGAGCCTGAATTCTTAACCAATTGTACAGTAAGTCCTCACTTAACATCATTGACAGGTTCTTGGAAACTGCAACTTTAAGCAAAATAATATATAACAAAACCAATTTTACCATAGACTAATTGATACAAACAAGAGTTAACCTCCTAAGGCACATTTCTTGTCACAAACCTCACCAAACTTCTGCCTAACTAAGGACCCCCAAACACTTCTAATATTAAAGATTGAAATAAATGTGAACTATACATACACTAAAGAAAGATAAATAAAAACAATAAGTTACTTATTAACTCAATTTTTGGTGAGCCAGTGAGTGACAGCAGTCATTGTGGTGGTGGGTTAAATCAAGGAATAATTCTTTGCAAAGCAAAAATGAGAAGGAGCACCTCCCTCCACCACAAAGGTCAAACACAAACCGAAATGAATATGTTGGGCTCACTGAGTACTTTCCTACCACCTCCTTTATTATCATGCATTTGTATGATTATTGTTGAGCTTAAGATTATTTATTTATTTATTTATTTATTTATTGGGTCTCATTCTATTGCCCAGGCTAGAGCGCAGTGGTGTGATCATAGCTCACTGCAACCTTGAACTCCTGAGCTCAAGTGATCCTCCCACTTCAGCCTCCCAGGTAGCTGGGACTACAGGCGCATGCCGTGGCACCTCGCTAGGTTTTTTTGTTTGTTTGTTTTTTATAGAGACAGGATCTTGCTTTGTTGGCCAGGCATGTCTCTAACTCCTGGCTTCAAGCAATCCTCCTGCCTTGGATTCTCGAAGTGCTGGGATCACAGACATGAGCCATTGCACCTGACTGAATATTTATTTTTTTGCAGTAATTCGTATTCATTCATTTTGTAACCTGCTTATTCCAGTTCAGGGTGGTGGATGGTCAGGGCCTGTTCCAGCAGCTCAGGGGGCAAAGTCGAAGCCACCCTGGACGGCACTCCATTCCATGTCAGGATGCTCTCACACACACACCTGTGCTCACTCACACCGGGACCATTTTGACATGCCAGCTCACCTAGCATGCACATTTTTGGGACATGGCAGGAAACTGGAGTACCTGGAGAAACTCAGGAAGACATGGGAGAGCATGCACACTCCACACAGACAGTGACCTTGTCTGGGAATCAATTATTTTTCTCATCAACATTATAATGAATGATGTTGAATGAAACAATGTTATTTGAGGACCTGCTATATTTGATTGCCACGGCCTCACATGCCTTGTAGCTTAAAGAGAGAAGAAAAATATGAACTATGATAGAAAGAGGTGTAGAAAAGCAGAAAACATTTAAGAGATATATTGACCCAAGGTACCCACCATCACAACATACATTTTTAGACAAATTGCCTGTTTTGTCTGAGACTCAAGACCGTGGCTGAGAAAGTAATTTAACTTCATCCACAGTAGGTAGAAACATAGACAATATAGAGATTGATAGAGAAGAGCAGGTACCCCAGAGGAAGGGTTAGCAAGACTTTATCTTATTGAGACTAAGGACGGCTTTCTAGCAGAAAATCCAGAATCAGTTCATTAAGGCTGGATAGAAGGCTAGAGTGGGAAGGGAACAAAGGAGAGCTTGCTAAAAGATGGCTGGGTCATGAGAGGTCACACATGCTGCACCAGGAAATCAGAGCTCCATCCTGAAGGATTCATACTTTATAAAGATCATTCTGGGCCAGATACAGTGGCTCATGCTTGTAATCCCAGCATTTCGGGAGGCCAAGGCAGGAAGACCACTTGAGCCCAAGAGTTCGACACCAGCCTGGGCAACTTAACAAGACCCTGTCTCTGCAAAAAATAAAAGTTAAAAATTAGCCAAATGTGATGTTGTGCACCTGTAGTTCCAGCTACTCAGGAGCTGAGGTGGGAGGATTGTTTGAATCTGGGATGTCGAGGCTGCAGTAAGCCATGATCACACCACTGCACTTCAGCCTGGATGACAGAGCAAGACCCTGTCTCAAGAAAAGATCACTCTGGCTGCAGGATGGAGAATGAATTCGGGAAGGACAAGACTGGAGGCAAGATCAGTTGGGAGATGCCTGTAGTAATTCTGGTTAGAGAAGATGGGGACTTGGTCTGGACAGTGGTAGTAAACATGGAAATAGTGGATGGATTCCAGGTATATTTAAGATATTATTGTCAAACTTGATTAGAAATGGGGTGGTGGCTCACACCTGTAATTCCAGCACTTTGGGAGGCCAAGGTGGAAGGATCACCTGAGGCCAGGAGTTTCAGACCAGCTGGTGCAACGTAGCAAGAGACCCCATCTCCTAAAAAAAAAAATATTGAAAATTAGCTGGGGGTAGTGGCATACACTCATAGTCCCAGCTACTCTGGAGGCTGAGGTGGGAGGATCATGTGAGCCCAGGAGGTCAAGGCTGCAGTGAGCCATGATTATTCCACTGCACTCCACCCTAAGTGACAGAGAGACCCCATTTCAAAAAAAACCCAAAACGAATGGGGCACATATGAGGGAGAATAATTTAGGAAGGACGCCCACATTTTAGACGTAGGCAACTGGTTGTATGGAAACCCAAGAGAAGGAGCAGGTTAGGAGGCAAAAGCAGGTGAATTTGGAGCAATTGAGTTTGAAGCGCCTACAGGACATCCCCAACTTTTTTGGCACCAGGGACCAGTTTCGTTGCGGGGATGGAGGGATGGTTTCAGGATGAAACTGTTCCACCTCACATCATCACACATTAGTTAGATTCTCATAAAGAGTGTGCAACCTTCACATGTGCAGTTCACAATAGGGTGGGTGCTCCTATGAGAATCTAATTTCCCCACTAATCTGACAGAAGGTGGCGCTCAGGCAGTAACAGGGGCTCATGGTGCTGCTCACCTCCTGCTGTGCGCCCCAGTTCCTAACAGGCCACAAACCAGTACCAGTCCAAGGCCTAGGGGCTGGGGGTCCCATATCTAAGTGGAAATGTCCAGGAGGTAGGTCGATATGTACATATTTTAGGTATGTACATATTTGAGGTATGTAAGCTCACAAGGGAGATCTAGGCCAGAATTATAAATAAGGGAGTCATAGGCAAATAGATGGTAATTTAGGCCAAAGGAATAGATAATCCCACCCAGGGAAACTGTGTAGATTGAGAAATGAAGATGCCCCAGTACAGAACACCAAGGGGAAAAGATGGCCAGTGGAAGAGGAGCACACAAAAAAAGCATAGCCAGAGAGGTAGAAAGAAAATCCAGCCAAGCAAAGAGAGCAGCTCAAGAGATGGTAAACAGTAGTGTCAAACATTGAGAGGCGAAGAAATAAACGGAGTAAACAGTGTCCCTGGGATTTTGCAGCAGGGAGTTTATCGGTGCCCTTGGTGATAGCAGATTGAGAGAAGTGTTGATGGCATAAGCTGAAATGTGGTGGGGGTGAGGAGTGGGAGGGAGGTAGGAAAGTAGTGATGCCAAGTGTAGACAATTTCTGAAAACTGGCTGAAAAGGGGAAGAGAGAAAGAGCAGCGGCCATGGGAGGGTTTTTGTTTGTTTGCATTTACTAAGCAGAGATTTGAGCATTTTAAATATTGAAATCATATCATACGAAAGGTGGAGAAGGAAGAGAGAGGGAGAAATCAATAGGGCAAGATTCCTGAGAAAGTAAGAGTTTGAGATCCAAAGAGCAGGCAGGGGCCTTAGCTGCAGAAAAGAGGAATGCTTCCCTAGTCTGGTGGGAGGCCAGGCTTTAGCATGTGGTGGGAAGTTGAAGTGGTTATCGTCGGGTGGCTTGTATTTCCCCTCTCAGTGGGTGTTGAGTCATGAGAGTGATGGGGACATGATTGATGTTTGTGGGTGGGATGGTTGAAGATTTCTGGAGAATGGAGAAGATGAGAGAATGCTGCTTTGGAGAAAGAAAGGGAACATGTTACAAGGGGCCCAACTGGGTCTGGAGTAAAGTAGGAGGACTTCCTTCACTGTGACATAGGCTTTTAGACAAATTCCCTGCTTTGTATGAGACCCAGAAGCTTGCCTGGGAAAGTACTTTATCCTACTCCACAGCTAAGTTTGAAACATATGAAGACATGTCAGCTGTTTGTTGGGACACAGCCTAAAAAACATTTCTTGAAATTAATATTAATTAATGATTAATTATAAGTGATATATTTACAGTAAATATGCAGACTCCACAAACATCATCGTTTCTTTTTTTTTTTTTTTTTTTTTTTTTGAGACAGAGTCTTGCTCTGTCACCCAGGCTGGAGTGCAGTGGTGCGATCTCAGCTCACTGCACCCTCCGCCTCCCAGGTTCAAGTGATTTTCCTGCCTCAGCCTCCCAAGTAACTGGGACTACAGGTGCATGCCACCATGCCTGGCTAATTTTTTGTATTTTTAGAGAGACAGGGTTTCACCATGTTAGCCAGGATGGTCTCGATCTCCTGACCTCATGCTCTGCTCGCCTCGGCCTCCCAAAGTGCTGGGATTACAGGTGTAAGCCACTGCGTCCGGCCTATCACTTTTTCTTTAGATTCTATAGTCACTACATCGGTATAACTAGTATATGGAGGTAGAATTACTTGATAGTTAAAAGCACAGACTCTGGAGGTGGTAACCCTGGAGGTTCAATCCTGGTTGGGCCACCTGCCATCCATGTGATCAAAAGCAAGGTAACTTTTTACCTGTAAAATGGGCATAAGAACACTTACCTCATAGGGTTGTTAAAAGAGATGACATATTTGGTGTAATAATATTTTTTGATATATTAAGTTTTAAGTTATTAACTAATTCTCTTTCTGGAACTGTTCTTTGTGGTATATTCTTTGAAGCAAAATGGGGCAGAGCAGGGAGTGGAACTGGTGAGAAAAAAAAAAGAAAGCAAAAGGAGTCTTCCTAATTTGAGAACCCCTAAACCCATTAAGAAAAGGATGTCAGGGGATATATTTTAAGCCATTAGCAAAGGAGATATTGTCTCTGAGACAACTGATGGTCCCTGAAGAGTAGAAAAGACTCCCTCCTTTCTGGAGAGAAAAGAAAGAAGCTGAGAGAATTGTGTGCGTGTGTGTGTGTGTGTGTCTGAGTCACTGCAGAGAAGTCCAGACTTAATCAGAACCAAGCCTGTAAGAATGAGGGACAGCTCAGCAAAGGGGACATCCTATTAGTTATATATTGCTCTGTAACAATTTACCCCAAACCTTAGTAGTCAAAGAAAACAAACATTTATTATATCACAGTTTCAGGGGTCAGGAGTCAAAAAGGGGCTTAACTGGGTATTTGTGGCTGTGAGCCTCTCATGAGATTGCAGTCAAGCCACTGGCTGGGTTGTAGTCATCTACAGGCTTGATTGGAGCTGTAGGACCTGCTTCAAGCTCACTTACATGGCTATTAGCAGGAGGCTTCAATTTCTCACCACATGGGCCTCTCCATAGGGATGTTCAAGACATAGTAACTGGCTTTCCTTATAGTGAGTGATCTAAGAGAGAGAAGAGGAGAGGAAAGACAAGGAGAGAAAAGAGAAAGAGACCCAGATGGAAGCAACAGTATCTTTTATTACTTAATCTTAGATGTCATACCATCATTTCTGCCACATTCTTCTGTCTTATTATATAACCATCTCCAGTACAATATGGAAGCGGTTTGCATGAGAATGAGAATACTAGGAGATGGTGATCATTGGGAATTATTTCAGAGGCTGGCTGTCACAGATACCATGATGGGTATTGTTGGAGCAGCCAGGCACAAGTGGGAGCAGTCTGCCTGACTTCCCTGAGTTTTGTTTGGCACCTGTGGCTCTCAACTTGCCTTTGGCATTAGTGGAGGGTGTCTCTTCTACAACAGACATCCTCTCATCACACAAGGACCTTCCGGCAGGAGTGATGGCCACCATGCTCTGAGACTTTGCTTGGGCCTGCTTACCCTATGTGCATGACCCCTAACTTTCAGAGAGCACAAAAGAAGAAAGCCTGGACTTATTGATGGGCCAGTGTACTAAGAAAACTCCCTTTCCAACTGGGGCAGTAGTTAAACATACTCCATCGGCGTAATCGCTAACTTTTACCAGGTGTTTATTTATCACATCCTCACTTTTTAGATGAAGAAATTGAGGCCCAGAGAGGTTGAGTAACTTGGGAGGGGGGTAATAACTAACATGCGGTGAAAACAAGATTTGAACCTGCCGAACCGTGTTGTAAATCTCAACCTCTATTCTACAAGTATGTATGGCACATGTATTTAGCATGAAGCCCAGCATTAGTAAGTGTTCAATAGATGTTGTTATTATTATTATTAATTTTTCTCATTGGAACAAAAGATAACCTTCTATTATAGATTCAAGAAGCTAAAGGATGGGTACAGTCATTTTGAAAGGTAAACATTATGTTTTTATTACTCTCTTTCGTTACTTTCATTAACAACTTGGACACTTTATTCACGTGTACAAATTGCCATTTTGATCCCTGTGATCATGTGTCCACCAGTTGCTCAGTGGTGGATCTAGATTGATTATGACTACTATTTGTTTTACTCCTTTTCATAAAGTTTTAATAACCCAAAGTCTTTCTTTCAGACATTACAGTCCGGTCTAAATCAGAAGCTGCCAATTGTCCTCTTAACTCAACGGTAACCCATACCACTACCTTCCTTGAGGTGACTGAAAAGAGTATGGCTTCTGCTAGGTTTGAATTTGGCCTTCATACCAAACAAGCTGTGTGACTTGGGAAAGCTACCTAATGTTACTGAGCTGTTCTTTCATCCTTTGTAAAACTGGGCTGTTGGGAGGACTAAATGAGATAATTTACATAAAGTATTTAGCACAGTGCTTATCACAGAATAGGCTCCTAGAGTTAAATGTCATTTTCCTTTTCCTCCTTCAAATAGGGTTTAGTTGCTCCAGTCATTGTGGTCCCAAATAATTTTGATTGTGCTAGCTTACCACATCTGAAATGTATCAGAAGATATTTAAATGCATAAGAAAAGTGCCCGATGATATCTCTATTTTGTATTTTGTGAAAAGTCAAACCTGTCTCCCTCAATATATTTCCTGAAAGCAGGGAATACTTCTGATTCATATTTATACTTTTTTTCTCTGTAGTACCTAGCAAAGTGACTGGTACATAGTAGTATTTAATATGTATTTGCTGACCTAAATTAAAATCAGAGTATTTAGAACAGACTGAAATGAAAAGAAAACAGAAAATCCTTGCAGTGGAAGATGAAGTAAATGGCTTTGGAGATAGGAGAAATTAATATTTCCATGAAACAAATCACATGCACCATATAGATTTTCCTATTACATATCATTCAATACTCTCCACGAACATTTTAAAATTCAATTAAATAACATTTCAAATATTTAAAGAGATAATGATGACAGAAATAGACAGATTCATCTTTTGAAAATATTTAATATTTTATTTCATGAGCTTAAGTGATATGAATACCTGGTACTGGAGAAATTATACTATTAATCATATTAATGATTTAATTGGCTTCCCAGAGTAAATGTTTCAGTTCTATTGTTGCTTAAAGAGAGAATTATTAGAGAGAAAAAGGATTTAGAGGAAGGCAATTTATATTCTCTTTTCAACTACTAGGGGCAACAAGATAGGACACTTTAGATCCCTAATGGTGTGAGTGGGACAACAGGCCTGAGGCATTTTACTTTCCTCGCCCTAGTGTCTAGTTACACCTGAATGACAAAATGTCAACTCTAGATCAACCCCAAGCTCAATCATCTGATTTCTCCATGTGTCCCCCCCAACTCTGTCACTTGGCAGTCTGCAGTTGCTGTCTACTGTTTGGGTGTGCAGTGCTGTGGCTTTTTAAATCTTTCTGCTCAGTGGTGCTGTTCTTCATTCAATGGTACATGTCTTGTCAGAGAAATGCCTGGTCATGCACGGCTCCTGTGAGCTCTTGAGTGGGAGTGGGGTTTGTCTTACAGCAGAGCCCCTTAATCCCCTTTCAGTGTCATATGAATGTGTTGGATGACTTCTTCAAGGAGCTGCGTAAGGATGGGTTTGAAAACAGTTAGGCTTTACTAGAACCATCTTTCTTTCCCTTCAGGTTGTGTTGCTGGGTCAGGTCCCCTGTTCAGTCTCTTCCCTCCCCTACAGTGATTTTTTTTTCCTTTCAAGGGTCCCACTGTTTACTTCTGCAGTCTGGCTTCTATTGGTGGGGGCTAAAGGATGAGAGTGGCTCAGGGAGTGAATAAAGATATTTCTCAGGCGCATTACTTAAACACTTTTTTCTAAGCAAAAGTTTATTGGTTTGTTTTTAGGCAGAGTCAAAATATTCCCATATCAAAACAGCCACATCAAGGCAGCCACATCAAGATGTTCTTGGCATCAAAATGACTGTGCCAAAGCTGTGTGTCAGCAAACTTGACTATGACAAAACAGCCTTTATCAAAATGGCTGTATCCTACATTGGCACAGGACTTGCCATGACAAGGATGGTTTCTAGAATGTCATTACTGCTTATAGTAATGTAAAAATGAAAAGTTGTTTCTTTCCACCACCAATGCTTCTACTTTCAATCGGGAGCTAGATTTATGCACAGGGACCCCACAAGGATGATAAAGAGGTACTCACTCCTTACTCCTAATGATCAATGTCTTCTGCAAAAAAGAATTGGGTACAATTTAACAAATATGATCCTACTTTCACCATGAAAATTGTGAAACTCCCATACTAATTTTATAATCATGTCTTTACACTTTGTTCTCATCACAGAGATCTTTTGGAATTATCTACTAACAATCAGCCAACACATTTATGTCAGCATTGAGGCAGCTCAGAGTCACATGTTCGCTGACTAGCATTGCATGTTCAATCACAAGCCTGGAAAAACCCATAACACATGATCATGCCCTGACCTGATGCCTCTTCCGGCACCCAATTAGGATGCAAAATCTTTCCTGAAAAGGTTGATGTGAGAAACCCTTTCTAACCTGTATTTTCAGGCTAAGAAAGCTTATAGACTGGGGAGATTCTTGCTCTGGGTATACAATATATAGTGTTCTAACTTAACTGCTCTCTGTTCCTAACTTAATTGCTGACCAACTCTTCCTTGACTTTCAAGGCACCACACTCTCTTGGCTTTATCCTGCCTCACTGTCCACTCCTTCTCAGTCCTTTTCTGTCTCCTATTTTTCTACCTGACCTCTATATGTTGGAGTGCCTCTGTGCTCAGTCTTAGGCCTTCTTGTCTAAGTATAACTCTCTCCTTAAGAGAGCACCTTCAATTCTAAGACTTTAAATAACATCTGTGTGCTGACTACTCCAAATATGTCTTTTCAGCCTGCATTAGTCCATTTGAATGCTGCAGATAATGACATACTCGAGACTGGGCAATTTACAAAAGAAAGAGGTTTATTGGACTTATGGTTCCACATGGCTGGGGAGGCCTCACGATCATGGCAGAATGCAAGGAGGAACAAGTTGCATCTTACGTGGATGGCAGCATGCAAAGAGAGAGAACTTGTGAAGAGAAACTCCCATTTTTAAAAGCATCAGATCTCCTGAGATCCATTCACTATCACAAGAACAGCATGGGAAAGACCCAACCCCATGATTCAATCATCTCCCACTGGGTCCCTCCCATAACATGTGAGAATTACGGGAGCTACAAGATGAGATTTGGGTGGTGACACAGAACCAAACCATATCACAGCCCTAACCATTCCCCATAAAACCAATATCTCTATTTGAAAGTCCAAGAGATATTTCAAACTTATAGGTCCATAATGGAACACTGACTCAAATCTGTTCTTCTTCTAGTCTTCTTCATCTTAGTGTGAAAATGAACCATATAGTCTCCCAAGCCACACACATAGAAGTTATCTCTGATTCTGTTTTTCACATCCCATATATATAATCCACCAGCAAATATTACTATGGGTCTACCTCCAAAATATATCTTGACTATATCTCTTCAAATGCCACAACCCTAGTCCAAGCCACCATTATCTTTTTCCACGACTACTGCAATGGCCTCTTTTTGTTTTTTCAGTCAATTCAATGAATGCGTACGCAATCTTCACTGGTTTCCCCCTCCTTTTTTTTTCAGTTCTCAGCAGATCAAGCAAAGTTCAAGGAGGACATCTGAAACTACCCTATCAAGAGTACTTCCCTCCACCCACTACTTGTTTTTTGTTGTTGTTGTTGTTGTTTGTTTTTGAGACAGAGTCTCACTCTGTCACCCAGGCTGGAGTGCAGTAGCGCGATCTCAGCTCACTGCAACCTCCGCCTCCCAGGTTCAAGTGATTCTTCTGCCTCGGTCTCCCGAGCAGCTGGGACTACAGGCGCGTGCCACTATGCCCAGCTAATTTTATTTTTTGTATTTTTAGTAGAGACGGGCCCGCCTCAGCCTCCCAAAGTGCTAGGATTACAGGCATGAGCCACCGCCCCCGACCTGTTCTTTATTAACTCACCATGTTGACTTTCTTCATAGAACTTACCACTATATGTAACTTTATATTTCCTTCCTATTGACCATATTTCCCTCTAGAATACAAGCGCCACAAAAGCAGAGAGTTCAACTCTTTTCTTCTCCATTAGTCCTCAGGGTTTACTGTGCCTGACCCACAGTAGCCTCTTAACAAATATTTGCCGGAAGGAATGAATTCACGTATTTGCAAAAGAGGATATTTCTGGGATTCTAAAAGTTTAGGCACCATCAATATTTGCTGTTGTTCAGAAGTATTCCATTCAGATTGGCCACATATACATGTATAAAATACATGTATTATTTAAAGGGAATGAGTTGAGACTATTTTGAGGCCTAGTTCAGACGTAATTCTTAAAAACTACTATTTTGTTTGATTGTCCCAACCTGAACACTGGGGTGACAATCCATGTTGCTTAGTATCACCTGGTTCAGGCACCAATCGTTAGATATAACTAAAAGTGTTTTGTTTGGTTTGTTTTGTTTGGAGGCGGAGTCTTGCTCTGTCACACAGGCTGGAGTACAGCGGTGCCATCATAGCTCACTGCAGCCTCAACCTCCTGGGCTCAAGCGATCCTCCTGCCTCAGCCTCCCAAGTAGCTAGGACTACAGTCATGTGCCACCAAGCCCAGCTGATTTTTATTTTTATTTTTGTAGAGACAGGAGTCTCAACATGTTCCACAGGCTAGTCTCCAACTCCTGGGTTTAAGCAATTCTCCCACCTTGGCTTCCCAAAGTGCTAAGATTACAAGTATATGCCACAGTGCCTGGACTGAAAGTGCTAAGATTACAAGTATATGCCACAGTGCCTGGACTGAAAGTGCTAAGATTACAAGTATATGCCACAGTGCCTGGACTGAAAGTGCTAAGATTACAAGTATATGCCACAGTGCCTGGACTGAAAGTGCTAAGATTACAAGTATATGCCACAGTGCCTGGACTGAAAGTGCTAAGATTACAAGTATATGCCACAGTGCCCGGACTGAAAGTGTTAAGATCTTATGACAAAACAAAATATTTAGATGAGAAGAAATAATCACATGGATTAAAATGATCAATGTTGAATTTATTACATAGTTAGCCGAAGCATAAATATATACACACTCTAAATAGAAATGTAGTTGAAAATAGAAATTATTCTTTTGCAAACTGGTACATGAGTTCTTTTTAGGTAGGTAGTTGTCTTTATTTATAATAATATCTTGAGAGATGCCTAAGGGGTGGTAGATGAGGCTCTGTATGGATTGGGGAAAAAAACAATCAAAAGATCACAAAATCATATTCTGCAGAGCCAAGAGTAGAAAAAAAATCACAAAATCATTCTGCATAAGCAATTATTGGGAGGTATGGGAAGAGAGAAGTGGTAAGGGAGGAGGCAGAGTGGGAGAGGAGGCTGAGCAAAATGTCAGGAAGCTTACATTTGGGTTGGTGGAAATAGAACAAGGAAATCAAGTTTTCAGTTTTAAATTGGCTGCTAAAGAGTATTGCATATTTGCCATGTAGCCTCCCTATATGGCAAACATTATCTTTGAATTGCCAGGAACAGTCTACCACACACAGCTGCCTCTCATGAATTTGGGATGGGAAATCAAAGAGGAGGAGCTGTAACCCATCCCTGGGTCAGTGCCAAAAGAAGATAAAGGAACAGCTGCAAGATACTGCAGAGTGAAGAATGGTAATTCAGCAGAAACCAGAAATCAAACCCGGAGGTACCAAGAGAATGGGAAGCCCAGAAGAATCTCAGGGAGTTTGGGAGAGCATCAACTCCCCATAAGACATGGGATGAGGTTTCCAGGTGAGTTTATTAAACTGCAAGGTGGTATTTGACTTCACAAATAATCTAAGAGCCACTGACAATAGGATTCTGCTGATAAATATTAATCACCCCTCACCATAGTATTAGTGAAAACTCTCGTTAGAGATGATAGGTGCAACAGACAATGTCTGTGTCCTCCCCCTGACAAATTTGTATGTCATCTCCCAGTGTGATGGTATTAGATGGTAGTGTCTTTGGGAGTTAATTAGGTCACGAGGGTGGTGCCCTAATGAGTGGAATTAGCGCCCCTATAAAAAGAACCCCAGAGAGCTCCCTTGCCCTCTTTCTGTCACGTGAGGATTCAATGAGGAGACAGCAGTCTGCAATCCAGAAGAGGACCCTCACCAGAATGCAACCTTGCCAGCATGCTGATCTAGGATTTCTAGCCTTCCAAACTGTGAGAAATAAATTTCATTTGTATATAAGCCATCCAGTCTGTGGTGCTTTGTCATACCAGCCCCAAATGACTAAAACAATAGGTGATGTGTTTCGATTTTGATCCTCTCCTTTGATCATTCTATCCTGCTTTATTTGTTTCTGTTTTCCCCTGTGGTTCCATACTCCAATGTAGACCATGTTGGCCACAGTGATAGATCACTGTTTTTTATTATTTTTAGAGTTGGTTAGCCAGAACAATAAAAAATTTATCAAATCTATGTAGTATGAGCAGGCTAGTGAAAACTAAAATTTAAATAATAATAGAAAAGCCAAAAGTTATCTGCAAAGAGCATATCCCATTCAGCTAAATCCCTTATTAATTGAATTTAACAAATACTCTGTGCCAAATACTCTGCTAGGTTCTGGAACTTTGAATATGAAAAAACCCAGTTGTTCCTCTCCATGAGTTCACAGTTCAGTGGGGATACAGAAGCAAATACTTATGATACAATGTAGGAATACAATGTAGGAAGTGCAAAATATAAAAACAATCATGGCTTTTATGAGATCACTGAAGAAAGAGGCACTTAGTGAAGTGCCTCTCTTTGGAAGAGATCTCTTTGGAAGAGATCAGAGTTAGGAGTGGCTTTTTTTTTTTTTTTTTCCTTGAGACAGGGTCTCGCTCTGTTGCCCAGGCTGAAGTCCAGGCTGAAATAAAGTGGTGCAATCATAGCTCACTGTAACCCTGAACTCTTGTGCTCAAGCGATCCTTCTACCTCATTCCTCCCAAAACACTGGGATTACAGATGTGAGCCACTGTGCCCATCCAGGGGTGGCCTTTTTAATAAGCTGATAGCTGAGTTGGATTTTTAAGGATATGAAGAATTACTCAAGACAAATTCTTGATGGGAAGGAAACTGGATTGGGGTTAGGTGTAGGAGAGGGAAATAAAAGCAGAGATGTGGTTCCAGAAGGAAGAGCATAGGCAAAGACATAGAAAGGGAAAAGTGCAAAGACTACGTAAGAAACGACAAGTTTTGATTTGCTGGAAACAGTTATGATGCACTAGAGAAAAGGGTGAAAGGTAGATGGTGGTGACTCTGAGTGTTATCTCTAAAAAGTGTAGACCATCTTGTCTGTGATGTGGAAAGGCTAACGGGTTTTGAGGCAGAAAAGTGGCAGGGCAAGAGTAGAGTTTTAAATAAATTACTTCAGTGTTTATAAAGAGAACAGTTAAAAAGGGGTTGTAGTTGCACCTGTGGTTATACCTGTATTTAAGGTAGACAAAACAAAGGAAATTTGTTAGCAAATTGTTGTTCTAGACCAGGTGAAAGATAAAGAGAGGCCTATCTGAAGTGTGGATGGTGAAGATGGAGAAGTGGGAACAGGTCAAGCAATGTTTAGGAAGTTAAACCCTCAGGGCATGGTAACCGATTAGATTTTGGAGATGAAGGAGAGACACTACCAAAGGACTCTCTCAGATGACAAGAACGGATAACGGGGTCATGAGCTAAGATTGTGTCAACAGGAGGTAAAACCTTTTTAATGGAGAAGATGATAAATTTCATTCTAAACGTGAAGTTCTGGGTGCCTTTGGGACAGCCAGAATGAGCCAGAAAATGCTAGAACTGAGGGGAGAGGTCTGAAAGTACAGCACTGGAATTCATTTCTGTACAAGTGGTAGTTGAAACATTGAAGATGCCTCGGATCACTTAAGGAACATCTGTAGACTGATAGACAAGGGAGAGCCCAGGGAGATGAGCCCACAAGGAAGGTAAAGAAGGAATGATCAGAGATGTATAAGAAAAGGAGGAGAGTGGTATATTAAAATAACGCATTTTCAGAAGGAAGTGATCAATTGTGTCAAATGATTATAACAGGTGTTGTAATATAGGGCTTACAGGAAAATAAATTTATTCACTTAGGTGTCAATTTATTCACTTAGATGTCATTTCAAGAGCTGTTGTCATAGAGTTGTAAGGAGCTGAAGAACGAGTAGGGAGGCAACTCCCTTGAATATCAAAAGAGGATATTCAAACCAAACAAGGGCAGGACCAGAACAGAAAATTACTAGCTTGTCTCACATATAAATATAGATATACAAAAACTAAACAAAATATTTGCAATTCATTGAAAATGCAGTATAATCAAGGGGGGTTAATCCCAGAAGTGAATGATACTTTATTTTTTGAAATCTATTAGTGTAATTCACTATCATATCCAATTAATGGAGGAACTTAAATGATTACCTCAATAACTATAGGAAAACATTCTTTTTTTTTCTTTTTTGAGATGGAGTCTCATTCTGTTGCCAGACTGGAGTGCAGTAGCGCGATCTTGGCTCACTTCAACCTACACCTCCCAGCTTCAAGCGATTCTCCTGCCTCAGCCTCCCGAGTAGCTGGGATTACAGATACGCAGCACCACGCCCGGCTGATATTTGTATTTTTAGTAGAGATGGGGTTTCACCATGTTGGCCAGGCTGGTCTTGATCCCCTGACCTCGTGATCCACCCGCCCTGGTCTCCCAAAGTGCTAGGATTACAGGCGTGAGCCACCATGCCAGGCCCTCATTTATTTTAAAATATTCTTCTTAGAAAACCAGAAATAGATCAGATCATCCTAAATATCAAAAACCTACAGCAAATATTCTACTTAATGGTGAAAAAAATGGAAACATTTTCTTCAAAGTCAAGAACAAGACATGGTATTGTATCCATTCCACATTGTTCTGGGGGTCCTAAATAATGCAATAAGATAAGAAATAAAAGCATAGGAATTGAAAAGATATAAATAAAATAATAATTATATGAAAATAATATAATTGTCTACAGAGGATATTCAAGACAATCTTTTGACATTTTATCAATACTTTTTTTTTTTTTTTTTTTCAGACAGACTCTCGCTCTGAAACCAGGCTGAAGCACAGTGGTGCAATCTTGGCTCACTGCAGCCTCCGCCTCCCAGGTTCAAGTGATTCTCCTGCCTCAGCCTCCTGAGTAGCTGGGATTAGAGGCACATACCACCACACCTGGCTAATTTTTGTATTTTTAATAGAGACAGGATTTCACCATGTTGGCCAGGATGGTCTCTATTTCTTGACCTTGTGATCCATCCACCTCGGCCTCCCAAAATACTAAGATTACAGGTGTGTGCCACTGTGCCCAGCCTATCAATACTTCTAAGAGAGTTCTTCAAGGTTGATGGACACAAAGCCAATGTTCAAGAATCAGTAGTGTTTTTCAGCCTAGCACGGTGGCTCACGCCTGTAATTCCAGCACTTTGGAAGGCCAAGGTGGGCGGATCACTTGAGCTCAGGCGTTTGAGACCAGCCCGGCCAGTATGGTGAAAACCCATCTCTACTAAAAACACAAAAATCAGCTGGGCGTGGTGGTGCACGCATGTAGTCCCAGCTACCCAGGAGGCTGGGGGAGGAGAATCACTTGATCCCAGGAGGCGGAGGCTGCAGTGAGCTGAGATCACACCATTGCACTCCAGCCTGGGCATTGCAGAAAGACTCTGTCTCAAAATAAAATAAAATAAAATAAAATAAAATAAAACAAAACAAAACAAAAATAGTGTTTTTCTATGACAGCAATAACCAATTAGAAAATATAATAAGAATATCTAAATTGCAGTCCCAACAAAAGCCATAATGTACCCAGAAATACATTTAACAAAATATGTCTAAGACTTATATGGAAAAAAAATATGAGACTTTATCAATGAATACAAAATAGAAGAAATATACCATGTTCTTGAAGGGAAACTCAATATTATAACCAGGTAATTGTCCCTAATTAATGTATACATTTAACATTTTGTAATCAGAATCTCAATGAGTGCTTTGTGGAGTTTGACATTTGATTATAAAATGCCCATCGAAGACTTCAGGGCCAAGAATAGGCAAAACAAATTTGAAAAAGGAAAATAAGAATGGGAAGGAATTAAGATGGTATGGTATTAGAGAATAAATAAATATAAAGTTCAACGGAACA
The DNA here is from genome assembly GCF_028885655.2 of Pongo abelii. Lineage (NCBI taxonomy): Eukaryota > Metazoa > Chordata > Mammalia > Primates > Hominidae > Pongo > Pongo abelii. Next base: position 71,858,825 of record NC_071985.2, on the reverse strand, counting down.
GAGAGCAACACATAGGAGAGCTTGGTATGTGATAGAACATACAAAGCAGCAGGAAATAGCTGGACTATTCAATAAGTGGTGCTAGGTCAATTAGTTATCCATATAGAGAAAAATTAGATCTTTCTCACTACATACATATCAGATGGATTAAACTTTTCAATGTGAAAGGCAGAATAATAAGGCTTTTGGAATACAGTAGAGGAGAATACATTTGTAACTTTGGAGTAGGGAAGGCAATTTTAAGGCATGAAAAACTTACATCATAAATGAACATAAAGATGATAAATTAAAATTTCCTTCCCTCTCTCCCTCCCTCCCTCCCTCCTTTCTTCCCTTCCTCCTTTCCTTCGTTCCTTCCTTCTTGTGAGACAGGGTCTCACTCTTCACTCTGTTGCCTAGGCTGGAGTGCAGTGGTGCAATGTCAGCTCACTATAACCTCCACTTCCCAGGCTGAAGCCATCCTCCCACCTCAGCTTCCCTAGTGGCTGGGACTACAGGCACATGCCACCACACCAGGCTAATTTTTTTGTATTTTTAATAGGGTTTTGCTATGTTGCCCAGGCTGGTCTTGAACTCCTGGGCTCAAGTGATCCACCCACCTGCCTTGGCCTTCCACAGTGCTGGGATTACAGGCATGAACAACTGCACCCAGCCTAAAACAAATTCCTATGTGAGAAAAAATACCATAAACTATGTTAAAAGACCAGGAGAAAATGTTTACAATTCAAAAAACTGACAAAAGATTAGAGTACAGCATATATACGGGGAAAACTTTTATAAACCAATAAGGAAAAGACAAAAATGCAATGGAAAAAAAATTATCAAAGAATGTGAATTGGCCAGGCACAGTGGCTCATGCCTGTAATCCCAGCACTTTGAGAGGCCAAGGCAGGAGGATTACTTGAGGCCAGAAGTCTGAGACCAGCCAAGTCAACATAGTAAGACTCCATCTGTACAAAAAATTAAAAATAGCCAGGTGTGGTGGTGCACACCTGTAGTCCCAGTTACTTGGGAGGCTGAGGTGGGAGGATCACTTGAGCCCAGGAGTTTAAGGTTGTAGTGAGCCATGATTGAGCCACTTTACTCCAGCCTAGGCAACAGAGCAAGACTCAGTCTCAAAAAAAAAAAAAATTAATTAATTAAAAATAAATAAAAAGAATTTGAATAGGCAATTCAGAGAAGTAAAACCCAAATTGTCAATAGCATATCAAAAGATGTTTAACCTCTCTCCTAAAGAGGAAAATTCAGAATTAACATTGGATTGCTTTTCATATATGTGAGAATAGCAAAATCTAAAAATCTGATAATGCTAAATCTTGGCAAGAACGTGAAGAAAGGAATTTCTATATCTTCTGATGGGAAAGTAAATTGGTACAACCACTAAGAAAAGCAATTTTCCAACTATTTGTAGAGTTGAATATGTGTATTCCCTACACATGGCAATTCAATTTCTGAACATATATCTAGAGAAATGCATATACACATAAGGAGAAGTGCCTTAAAGATGATCACTGCTTTATTGTCTGCAATAAAAAAGTTGGAAACAACCATTTCTGTGGAATATGTAAACTACTGGATGGACTATTTATATGATATGCAACTATACAGCAGTTAAAATGAATGGAATAGAATCACAAGTATCAACATAGATAAATCATGAAACAATACTGAATGGAAAAGGTAAAGTCTAGGATATATATATGTAAATATATATATACATTTTATAAAGACACAAAACAATTTTATCTCTTTTTTTAAAGATCTGAAGAAAAATAGTGGCTGGGAGGTAAGGAAGTAGTGAAGATAGTGAGTATTATCTACGCTTTAGAAAAGTTCAGGTAGAGAAAGGAAGAAAGATTGGATAGTGGCTTGAGGAAGATACTGGGTTGGAAGCCACACCCCCACAAAAATGTTGTGTACCCCAACACTTTTATTATAATTTTTTAAAAGAGGATTTCGCTCTATTGCCTACACTGGAGTGTAGTGGCACAGTTATAGCTCACTGCAGCCTCGAACTCCTGGGCTCAAGTTATCCTACTGCCTCAGCCTCCCAAGTAGCTGGGATTACAGGTGTGAGCCAGCGTGCCCAGCTAAGACAACTTTAAAAAACACAGAAAAGTTGAAAGAATTGTACAGTGAACACTCATTTACCCACAACCTAGATTCCACAAAGGGCATTTTGCTTTATTTGGTTTATTCTACATCTATCCATCCATCAATCTAGCCTATTTTTTTAGATGCATTTCAAAGAAAGTTGTAGACATCAGTGCACTTCATCAGTCAGTAGCATTTTTTTTTTTTTTTTTCTGAGAGTCTCGCTCTGTTACCCAGAGTGCAGTGGCATGTTACTGGAGTGCAGTGGCATGATCTTGGCTTACTGCAACCACTACCTCCCAGGTTCAAGCGATTCTCCTGCCTCAGCCTCCCTGAGTAGCTGGCATTACAGATGCCCGTCATCATGCATGGCCATTTTTGTATTTTTAGTAGAGACGGGGTTTCACTATGTTGGCCAGGCCGGTCTCGAACTCCTGACCTCAAGTGATCCACTCACTTTGGCCTCCCAAAGTGCTGGGATTACAGGCATGAGCCACCATGCCCGGTCAACTTTTTGATTAGTTGGGAGAGATGAACACATGAATTGAAAGGAGTCAGTGTTGAGGGTGTGGTTGAAGGAAAAAAGAGAAAATAATTGCTTAAGCCCTAAAAGAGGTGGCAGCATCTGGCCTTTGAAAAAGAGGAGGGAGCTCTCATCCCCTGAGCCTCAAAGAAAAGACTGGAGGGATGTGGATGTTGAAGGAGATCTTACTTAGTGCCTCAATTTTTCTCCTTGAAATAGGAGGTGGAAACATTTGTTGAGAATGAGAGTTGGGAGTTGACCAGGTTTTGAGGAGGGAAGACAAAGATTGGTCTATTCACTGAGCAGAATGGGAGAGGGAATTGATCAAAGACAAGTTAAGGGGTTGGTGAAATCTTTGAGGGCCCAGTTGAGGTTGAATCTGTAGCAGCAGAAGACTCCAGGTTATGGGATTTTCTCCAGGCCTCAACTGTTTGAGAAGGATGATATGGTTTGGCTCTGTGTCCCCACCCAAATCTCATCTCAAATTGTAATCCCCACTTGCTGAGGGAGGGACATAGTAGGAGGTGACTGAATCACTGTGGCAGTTTCCCCCATGCTGTTCTTGTGATAGTGAGGGAGTTCTCACAGAATCTGATGGTTTAAAAGTGGTAGTTTCCTCTGCACTCTCTCTCTCCCTCTTCTACCATCATGTAAGATGTGCCTCGCTTCCTCTTCACCTTTCGCCATGATTGTACGTTTTCTGAGGCCTCCCTAGCCATGTGGAACTGTAAGTCAATTAAACTTCTTTTCTTTATAAATTACCCAGTCTCAGGTAGTATCTTTATAGCAGGGTGAGAACAGACTAAAACAAAGGAGGAGAAGGAAAAATAGACTGTGAGACTGATACAGAGTTGATGCAGTGGGCAAGGTGCAAGGGAACAGAAGGGACTAGTGTATTTTATTTTTTAAATTTAATTTAACTTAATTCTATTTTGAGACAAGGTCTTGCTCTGTCACCCAGGCTGGAATGTAATGGTGCAATCTTAGCTCACTGCAAACTCCACCTCCCAGGCTCAAGTGATTCTCATGCCTCAGCCTCCCAAATAGCTGGGATTACAGGCATGTGCCACTGCACCTGGCTAATTTTTGTATTTTTAGTAGAGATGGGGTTTCGCCATGTTGGCCAGGCTGGTCTCAAACTCCTGAACTCAAATGATCCACCGGCCTCAGTCTCCCAAAGTACTGGGATTATAGGCATGAGCCACCACTCCTGGCCCAGGAGTAGTGTGTTTTAGATGATCAATCATTAGTCCCAGGCAGAGCACGGAACTAACAGAGTCTAGGAAAGGCTGATCGACTGGAATAAAATGAAGGTATCTACAGTGTAGAGTTCTCATGAAATGGAAAAACAACCCCTCTATTGAGCCACAAACCTTGAGAGAGCCCTGTCCTCACTAGGCTCATTGCTTCAGCTCCAGACACAGAGAGATAGCTTAGATTAGAACAAGGTCCTTGTGGCCTTTCCAAAAACTTTGTGACAGGCTTCACAGTGAGCCAAAGTATAATATTTGAAGCCCATCTCTCCCTCATTCCTCTAATCCCCAGTCATTGATTGAATGGGCAATATTTCTAGTCACCTGTGCTCTCTACTGCCTTCATCCCCTTAATGAATGGTTCAATACTTTCTCACATCTGCCTATCACTATGAAACCCCTCTTTCTCACCTCTTGTGGCTATCACTACAAACCCCTTAATCATCCTTTGCACTGAGCCATCTGGAACCATTATCCCATTATAAATAAGACATTCTACATTCTTAATATTTTTTCTTGGAAGTGTACTCTTCACTTGTCTTGAATTGAGGGACCCACTTCAAGGCTAGGATTTGCCTTGCAACATCCTCTAGTTGAGGCTGTTCATTCTCCCACACACTTTGTTCTGTTGTGCTGTAGAGGGAGTTGGGATGCAGGGGTTAGCATTTGGCTGACTGTCCATTGCTACTTCCAGACCACCACTCTTCAACTCTCACGTAAATGCTCATTTTTTTCTTAAGGGTTCCCTCTACCCTCTCTTCCTTTTTGCCACTTGGTTCCCTTCATTCTCCAAAAATTTGGGGACTTAACTCCCCAGTAGTTTTTATCTTTATCCTACCTCCTAGTACCATCCTAGGAGTTGGTATTAACAACTGTTCCACTAACTTAGCTTTTTATTTTTTGTACCTTCTTAACCCTTCTGACCTTCTCCTTCAATCTACTTTAGTCATCCACCACTTAGGACCACATTTTGTATCTTGTCATCACTCAGACATTACACCTTAGCAATCTTAGATTCTGATATCCCACTTTCTGACTACTTGCTTCTAACCTTCCAGATCCTCCCTGGTTATCCTGCTAATAATTTTCTGTTATAAACTAAGGGGAAAATGACCAAAAAAAACCCTTCCAGGTTTCTTATTTCTCAATACTAACAATTAATCATGATCAACACTAGGAAGAGATTCTTCATCCATATTTAGATAACAGCTTACAAAAGATATATTTTGGATATTTTTTCTTTATTCACAAGTCTTAAATAGGCTCTAGCTATTATAACCAATGTCTTGACATCTTTAAGATATGACAGAAAAATGAAAATGGTTGTGTAGCCTCCATGTATTGACCAATTAAGATAATATTTCTCGGTCAGGCGTGGTGGCTCATGCCTGTAATCCCAGCGCTTTGGGAGGCCGAGGAGGGCGGATCATGAGGTCAGGAGATCAAGACAATCCTGGCTAACACGGTGAAACCCCGTCTCTACTGAAAACACACACACACACACAAAATTGGTCAGGCGTGGTGGCGGGTGCCTGTAGTCCCAGCTACTCGGGAGGCTGAGGCAGGAGAATGGCGTGAACCCAGGAGGCGGAGCTTGCAGTGAGCTGAGATCGTGCCACTGCACTCCAGCCTGGGCGACAGAGCAAGAATCCACCTCAAAAAAAAAAAAGGTAATATTTCTTTCAGAGAAATAGGAGCACAGTGGAATAATTTTTTTAAATCTCTTCTTCACAATCATTTAGTTCTGATTTTTTAATCACATTTTTGAGGACTCATTAGAACAAGAAAGCTAAGGAAGTGACCATTTTCTTTGGCTAGGGTTACCTAACTTGGTGTCTCTATAGTTAATAGAAAGACACAGAAATTAATTTTCTAAAGATTACTCTCTTCACAGATAGTGTCTGTTAATAGATGGTTGGCTCGGGATATTCCAAGAAGAGCTGGGTTACTCAACAGATATGGTGTTTAGGGCACTGGAAAAGTAGGAACACACAAAGACACATACAAAACTTTTAAGAGTTTGGTATCTGCCATTTCTGAAACAAATTCCGTAGTGGTTATCACTGAAAAAATAAAACAGAACTTTGTTGCTCTTCCTAACACTTTGCAAAAATAATTTTTAGGTGGGGTGAGGCACCTTATTATTTTCAGTGCTTAGGACCTCTAAGGTTTTAATTAGGCCCTTATGTCAGGGGCCATTGTGATTCCATCTGAGTATTTTTACTTTTTTCACATTTCTATAGTTGAATGCTGAAGTGAGGTCATGATTTTGGAGGAGTTTTTCCCAGAAGTGACTGGTAGATGTCTGTCTCTGGGCTGTTCCACTGCTTTTCCAAACAATATTGTCATTGGTTAGTACAAACAGTGGCCTTCTCTTAGAGGACAGGGGCCAGATATAAAAGGGTACTCACAAAACCTAAGAAGATTCCTAAGCCTTTCTTTGGTCCTGATGACTCCCTAAGATCATGAAGTTTCTAACTGCTATGAGGAGAATCAGTGCCCCTTAAATTCTCCTCATTAACCTCAGTTTCCCCATTTAGAATGCTCACTTCCTTTATACCTGACCTGCTTCCAAACTTGACTTATGCCACAGCTTTGGTTTCTATCCAACTTCTTTCTACCCAGAATGCTGTGGAATGAATGGCAGCCACCCAACCACTTGAGGCTTGCTGTCCTATACTCCTCAATGACGAGACTGAGAGAGTAGAGAAATATTTCCTTTTAAAGACAGACCCCTTCTAGGGAGTAGGAAATATATTTTCTATGATTGCATTAGATTCTGCTTAAGACTCAGGATGCAGGATGCTATCGTGATGAGGGACAGACAAGGTTGAAAAGGGGAACATACTGAGCAATGAGGAACAGCTGAGAGCTACAAAGATAGGGCTGTGCTCGTGTATAAATAGCAATGTTGCTGCTACCCTGATGAATCAGACCAGATGTTTCTCTGATGTCTCTGTTTGGTCCTTTGGTTAAAAAAAATAAGTATAATTTCGCTAAAATTATATGTGGGGCCAGGAATATGGCACAAATGCTTTAAGCTTAAATAATATGTAAAAGAATAAAATTACTTTGCTGAGAAAACCTTTATTAACAAGAAAAATATCCATTTAAAGGACAGGAAAGGATGGAAAGGAATGAATCTTTTGATAGGGCTAATTAATTGAGATTCAGGAGATCTGAATTCTAATCCTTCCTCTGTCATTAGTTTTGTGAGCACAGTCATGTCATTTTCCTGGGCCTAGGAATGTTTATTTTTAAAATGGGGAGGGGCAGGAGAGAAAATGAGAGTTGCATGATTGGACTTATTAAACGGATATTTTAGTATCTTTTGCAGCCCCAAACATCTATGAAAAAACCCTTAGTATAATTTCTTGTTTCTTGGCTTCTGGTTTCATTGAGGGGTTAATTTAGAAAGACATTGTGGAGGAGAAACAAGGTTTCTATCTCAAGGTGCTTATAACCTAATAGCAGATAGTAAGAGTTATACAGGCTGGGCGTGGTGGCTCACGCCCATAATCTCAGCACTTTGGGAGGCCGAGGAGGTTGGATCACGAGGTCAGGAGATTGAGACCATCCTGGCTAACACAGTGAAACCCCGTCTCTACTAAAAATACAAAAAAAAAAAAAAAAAAAATTAACCGGGTGTGGTGGCGGGCACCTGTAGTCCCAGCTACTCGGGAGGCTAAGGCATGAGAATGGCGTGGACCCGGGAGGCGGAGCTTCCAGTAAGCCAAGATCGTGCCACTGCACTCCAGCCTGGGCGACAGAGCCAGACTCCGTCTAAAAAAAAAAAAAAAAAAAAAAAAAGAGTTATACAAAGGACTATTCCATAATATATACTATGATTGGTTCCAGAAGACAGACAGAAACAAATGCTACAGGAACTCAGAGGAGGCTAATTGCCAGCTTGGAGAATAGGGAATGACTTGATGGAGGAGGACAGTGGTATTTGATGGGGACCCTTGAAAAGTCCCATTCCAGGCGGAAGAAACAATTAAGCAGAGGCAAGGGGCAAGGAAAGTGCTGGATGTATTTGTAGAACAGAGAGTCTATTGGGTTGGCAGAGCACATGCAATGAGCGAGGCAGCAACAGTGGTTTGGGACTACATTTGGAAGGCCCTTTTAAGCTCTGTAAAGCATACATTTTACTTAGTAGGCAACAAGGAGCTGTTTTTTTGAGCTTGGATGTGATTTGGTCTGAACTGTGCTGTAGAATAATTCACCTAAAACAGAAAGTAGAAAGTATTGGAGCTGGAAAGGTGGCAGGGGAAGGAGGACAGCTAACAAGCTAATGCAATAATGCTGGCGAAAGCTAACTAGGTCTGAGCTAGGACGGTGTCAATACAAATGCAAAGCATGGGTTGGATTTATGCAAGCTAGGATGGAGGAGAGGACTCAAAGGTAACTCCATGTATAAGCAAGTTTGAGACAGAATCCACTAGTTTTACTAACATAAAAAGGCAATTCAAGAAGGCAAGGGTGTTTGGGCTAGGGGTAAGGAGATCATGAAGATGTCACTTTCCATGCATTGAGTTGGAAGTCCAGGAAGCATATCTTGTTGGAGGTGTTCAACATTTAAAAACTCCTGATAGGACCCTAGTACTGTGGATAAGGCTGGAGACGAGTTTCTCAAAGTCAACATTATCCAAGTGACAGCTGAAATCACAGAAGTGGGTCGATCACCAGGGATTTAGGGAGTGAGGTGAGAGGAAGACAGATGGCAGAATCTTGGGAAATGTCTGCATTCTTCCTTATGATAGACTGGGCGTAGTCAGTGTTATAGAGTATAATCAGGAGAGTGCTGCATAAACGTGTCTAAAGGGAGAGGGGATATTGAAAGGGAGGAGCTGGCGAACCAGTTTAAAAATTGCATTACTGTTTTGGGGATTAGCTGCTTAGAGGTGGGGCCTACATAGTCTAGAAGGGACTGGCTATAAGAAAATAGCTGGCCAGGCTCGGTGGCTCACTCCTATAATCCCAGCATTTTGGGAAGTCAAGGCAGGTGGATCACTTGAGCCCAGGAGCTTGAGGCCAGCCTGGGCAACATGGGGCAACCCCGTCTCTACAAAAAATGCAAAATTACCCAGACATGGTGGCACACACCTGTAGTCCCAGCTACTTGAGAGGTTGAGGTGGGAGAATTGCTTGAGCCTGGGAGGTGGAGGTTGCAGTGAGCTAAGATCATGCCACTGCACTCCAGCCTGGGTGACAGAGCAAGACCCTGCCTTAAAAGGAAAGAAAATAGTTAACAGCATTTGTGAAGAGGGAACCTCGTGTGTGTGTGTGTGTGTATGTGCGTGTGTGTGTGCATGTGCACGCTAACAAGTGACTGAAGAAGAAAACTGGACCCATACCCGGTCCTCAGTTTTGTGACAGCCAAGATTCCAAACCCTCGTCTCCCCTTATTATTGAATATTGGTAATGTATACTTCTCTTTATTACTGGCAATGTGTATTCAGAACCAAAGGCCTCTTTCTGTCTTTTAGAAACCTCAGATTTGTGCCAGCATTTGTCTTTAGACATAGGAAAACTATTATTTCTTCTCCTCAATAGTTACCCAATTTTTAGTTCCCACTTCTCTGGGGACTTGGGTTTGATTCTTGATGTTATGAATTCCAATGACAGTAAATATGTAGATCACCTCTGGGAGCTTGAAACCTGGAGGAAAGAGGAGGGGAGAAGGCAGGCAGGGGTGTGAGAGCTTTCTTGTAGTTCATACATAAAGGACTGTTTGCAAACTACAGTGTTAACTAAGACTTCATCAGCCAAGGATTTATCTTCACATTAAAATCTGGGTTGGCTCTGGGGAGATACCACTGGTATAAGTTCAAGTAGGATTAACTGCCTCCCAGCAATGCAAATTGGTTTACAACTTTTTTTGTTTTGTTTTTTCTTCAATATTTTTTGGGATATTTTTCTTAAATGATAATAATTTGCAAAAACCATGAAATATTATTTTTGGTTCTACAAATGTCAGAACACCAAAGAAAAACACTCTTCAGGAATCCAGATCTATTAATGAAATTAAAAATTAGGAGACTTGAGTTTTAATCTCAATCTCCTAAGTAGCCATGTTTAGGTAGGTTGCTTAATACAATTCTATGCTTAATTTTTTTTTAAATTTTCTAAATGGTGATTTTAAAATACTGGTTCTACTTATCTCACAGAATTATTGTTCAGGTTGTGAAAGTATTTCCTTTCTTTCTTTTCTTTTTTTTTGAGACAGGGTCTCATGCTGTTGCCCAGGCTGGAATGTAGTGGTGCAATTATGGTTCACTGCAGTCTCAAACTCCTGGCCTCAAGTGATTCTCCTGCCTCAGCCTCCTGAGTAGCTGGGACTACAGGTGTTTGCCACCAGGCCCAGTTAATTTTTTTCTATTTTTTTGTAGAGATAAGGGTCTCACTATGTTGTCCAGGCTGGTCACAAACTCCTGGGGCTCAAGTGCTCCTCCTGCCTCAGCCTCCAAAAGCACTAGGATTATAGGTGTAAGCCACCATGACTGGCCTGTGAAAGTATTTTATTTTTAAGTTATGAACATTAGATAAATTTCAGACATACTATTACTTAGGCAATTAGATAATGACCTGCTGCTAGTCTGGGGTCAGGATAGGGAGGTGAAGCAGGGACCAGTATCTGGAGGGTTTGGATTTAAAAAGTAGGATTATTGAAGATGGATTAAAGACTTAAATGTAAAACCCCAAACCATAAAAACCCTAGAAGAAAATCTAGGCAATACCATTCAGGACATAGGCATGGGCAAAGACTTCATGACTAAAACACCAAAAGCAATTGCAACAAAAGCCAAAATTGACAAATGGGATCTAATCAAACTAAAGAGCTTCTGCACAGCAAAAGAAACTATCATCAGAGTGAACAGGCAACCTACAGAATGGGAGAAAGTTTTGCAATCTACCCATCTGACAAAGGTCTAATATCCAGAATCTACAAGGAACTTAGACAAATTTAAAAGAAAAAAACAAACAACCCCATCAAAAAGTGGGCAAAGGATATGAACAGACACTTCTCAAAAGAAGACATTTATTCAGCCAATAAACATATCAAAAAAAGTTCATCATCATTGGTCATTAGAGAAATGCAAATCAAAACCACAATGAGACACCACCTCACGTCAGTGAGAATGGTGATTATTAAAAAGTCAGGAAACAACAGATTCTGCCAAGGCTATGGAGAAATAGGAATGCTTTTACACTGTTGGTGGGAGTGTAAATTAGTTCAACCATTGTGGAAGACACTGTGGAGATTCCTCAAGGATCTAGAACCAAAATACCATTTGACCCAGCAATCCCATTACTGGGTATATATCCAAAGGATTATAAATCATTCTACTATAAAGACACATGCACATGTATGTTTACTGCAGTGCTATTTACAATAGCAAAGACTTGGAACCAACCCAAATGCCATTGATGATAGACTGGATAAAGACAATGTGGCACATATACACCATGGAATACTATGCAGCCATAAAAAAGAATGAGTTCTTGTCCTTTGCAGGGACATGGATGAAGCTGGAAGCCATCATTCTAAGCAAAGTAACACAACAGAAAACCAAACTCTGCATGTTCTCACTCATAAGTGGGAGTTGAACAATGAGAACACATGGACACAGGGAGGGTAATATCACATACTGGGGCCTGTCGGGGGGTGGCAGAAAGGGGAGGGAGAGAATTAGGACAAATACCTAATCAATGCAGGGCTTAAAACCTAGATGACGGGTTGATAGGTGCAGTAAACCACCATGGCATATGTATACCTATGTAACAAACCTGCACGTTCTGCACATGTATCCCAGAACTTAAAGTTAAAAAAAAAAAAAAAAGTAGGATTACTAAAAAAGCAGGATTACTGGGGGTTGGCAGAGGCCTTTTCTTGAGCTCAGGAATGGATGATGCCACTGAAAGAGCAGATGTGGAAATAAATTCTGGAAATGTTTACATACCACTTGTAATGCTGTTTTTAAAATAATTGCTTGGGTAAATAAATTCCTTATACATTGACTAGTAAAGAGATACTCAACTTTGTACATTTGATGCCATATTCACTTGCTCTCTAACTTATGTTACCATGGCATTAATTTAGTATAAATAAAAATGCTCTAGGTCTAAGTGCTGAGCCCTGCAATCTCAGCACTCAACATCTCTTATCCACTAAAGCACACACTATTGTTTACACGTGGAAGACGACTATGCAGCCAGTCTAGTAAGCAAGCAAGCAAGCAGGGTCCTAGATATTAAAAATGGCCATTCCTGTAAACCATCAAGCCACAAATCAACAAGCTTAATCACAAAAGGTTCTTGAGGGAACAAAGTTGAAGTAATATCCATTGAGTCATTGTGGAACTATCTGCACTTGTGGTTGATTTGCCAGGTAAGCTGGTTTTTCCTCAGTTTCCTCACCTGTTAAACAAGAGGCAGAATGTTTTCTCTAAAACACTTCTTGCTTTGAAATACTATTACTCAAAATAAGAGTTTGGAGAAACTCACAAAATACATCCTTGTTAACTCTCAATAAGCCCAAACAATATTCCAGGACCCCACAAAACCAGAAAACCAACAGGACCCCTTGTAGACCAGTCTGTTTGTGCAACGTGGGGGGGGGGGGGACTAAAGAACCTCCCAAAAGGTATTAAAAATAGCAACATGTAATTATGAAAAATCTTGTTCCACATTAGGTAGCCACATTCAAGAAACACTGTTGGAGATCTACTATGTCCAAGGCACGGTTTAAGTTATTATTGTTCAATTTTGAAATTATTATTGTTAACTTGTCAGTAATTTCTTAAACCTAAACTGGTGAAACTCTCCTTGGGTGGACATAAAAGTAAAGCCATGGCCAAGGAGGGAGACAGTCTACAAATAAACCAAAAATAAAATGCAAGTGACATCGTTAAAGGAAAAAAGCCAACACACTGCACAAAGATCAAAGACAAAACAGAGAAACATGTTTGGTTAATACTGGGCTTTTGAGTATTTCCTGTGCCTGAGAGGCCCGTCCATCCATCCACACCACACTTCTTCACCATGCTGTTGCAAACCAATGACAAGTCCAGCTTCAGCGCGGACAGGGCGCAGGGCGCAGACCCTGTGCATATCCCAGAATCCTGGACCCACTGCCACTCCACTCTGGGAAGGAAGAAGGCGTTCCCCCTTGGGTGACTGTAAGATAAAGCAGCTTCTTCGATCTCTTTGTCCAATAAGAAAGAAACGTTGGCCCATAAAGAAAGAAAGAAAGAAATAGGAAAGGTGTGAGAAGGAAAGGAAGCGCCTTTCTTTTCTGTTTAAATTTCCCGCATCCGTTTACCTCCCCGCCTTCTCAAACGGTCTTTACTTTGAGCAGCAGACACCCGGACCGCTCAATACCCGGCTCTCCCAGGGAGGCTACTTGGAAAGTAGGCGGGACAGGCCGGATGAATAATTCGGTGTCCGACTTTTCCTGCCTTCGGCGCAGTCCCTCCCTCGCTTCGTTACTCGAGTGCACACGCGGCCGGGCTCTCGGCCCTCGATTGCTTCAGCCTATCACCCTGGGATGCCGCCTGCCGCCGCCGCCGCCACCGCCACCGCCACCGCCACCGCCGCGGCTGCCGGGCTTGTGCGATCCGCCGCGGAGCAGGAGCCAGAGCTGCGGCCGGAGCTGTGGCCTAAGAGTCGGGGGCGGGCAGGCTCATTCCAGAAGTGGGGGCCGAGGACAGGCGGGCTAGAACCCCGGGCCACCGGGCCACCGCCCCCTACCCCTCCTCAGGCTGAGGGAACGGGCACTCGGAGCTTCTGAGGCGGCGGCGGCGGGAGCCGGTCAGAGGGGGCGGCCCCTGGCGGCGACGCCCCCAAGCCCAGCCCTGCCCGGCCCCGCTCCATCCCCAGCCAGAGCCTGGTCTGACCGCGAGAGACGCCGGCGGGGCTGAAGAAGGCGGCTCCGAGGAGGTGGGAGGGCGAGCCTCCCCTCCCGGGTTCTTCTGCGTCCTCTCCGGGAGGAACCCACACACACCTGAGCCCGGACCCACCCTTGGTCGGGGCCACGCTGGATCCTCCTCCCGGCCTGGTTCCCGCCCGCCGGCTGCAGGTGGGCTGCGGCGCCCGAGCCTCGGGCAGTGGGCGACGGGGAAGGAGGTGAGAGGTGTCCGCGCCGGCTGCCGCTCGGGTCCCTGCCCTCGCTGCGCGCTCTCCTCCTCCCCTTCCCGCAGGCAGGGCGCGGAGCCGCGCGCCAGCCAGCCCCGAAGCCGCCGCCTCGTCCCCCTCCCGCCTCGGGGCACCATGGAGCTCTCTCCGTCGTCCGGAGGAGCCGCGGAGGCGCTGTCCTGGCCGGAGATGTTCCCGGCGCTGGAGTCCGACTCGCCGCTGCCGCCGGAGGAGCTGGACGCGGTTGTCCCAGTCAGTGGAGCCGTGGCCGGTGGCATGTTGGATCGGATCCTTCTGGAGTCCGTGTGCCAGCAACAGAGCTGGGTCCGGGTGTACGGTAAGGACCACAGGCCGTTTTAGAGGCTGGTGTTTCCTATTTTTGCTTGGGCTGAAATTCATTCCCTAAGTCACAGGCTCATTCCCAGTCCTCATCCGTGCTAGGTCAGTTTCCCACATCCCTTTTTGTTCTGGGGGTGCATTTCTGACAAGTTTCTTCAGACTATCACTTGGGCAGGGATGGGACTCAGTATGGTCTTTGGACCTCTTCAGACACCTGCAGTAAGTTTAATGCGGGAGTTGGGCTATCCAAGACGTAATTCTTAGGCGATTACTTCAAGGGAACTGCCAGGCAATCAGTCTTCAAGAAGGTATGATGGAAAACTCCATGAAACCAAGTGAATGGATTTTCGTCTCTTTTTCTTGTTGAATGAGGCAAGACTGGAAACCAAGATATTATGAAAAAGCAGAGGATAAGCTAATGAATGAAAAAAACATACAAACTATGTATTTGGTGGGAGCAGACTAATCTATAACCTCTGCCTGAACCTCACTCTCTCTAAAAGCAACCACTTATTCCAACGGGTGTGGATTGTTTCAGATTACACTATTGTTTCTGAATCTCGTTGTAAAGTGACTGGGTTGCCACTCAGCAGGTTAAAAGTGATGAACACACTAAAAGTTTCCCTTTCTGCATTCCTGGTAACCACCTCTTTAATTAAAACTGAATGATGAGATTCTATTAGGGTGAGCCTTGTGGCAGCACTAAAACCATGCTGGTTTTGAAAACTCATAGCTTAAGAATTTATAGCCTGGC
The DNA here is from genome assembly GCF_028885655.2 of Pongo abelii. Taxonomy (NCBI): domain Eukaryota; kingdom Metazoa; phylum Chordata; class Mammalia; order Primates; family Hominidae; genus Pongo; species Pongo abelii. The sequence continues at coordinate 71,843,725 of NC_071985.2, read as the reverse complement.
ATTCAGGACCGAGCTGTGGCTTTCCAAAATATTGAAACGGCAAGATGTTTATCGCCTAGCTCACGTGACTACAAAAGACATTAGTAATGTGGCTGAGTATAAGATGGCAAATTTGAAGCACCTGGGATCAAACACAATGTTAAGATGTTATCCTGCAGTCTTGTGCATCTAAGCCTATAGTGATCAAGTACCTTACGTTTTTTTTCTTTCATCTTTCTGAACAGGGTATATGCTTACTATTCAAGAGTGACCAAGACTTAGAAGGTTTTTTTCTGTATAGTTCAGTTGATTTGAAGACTTCATGTCCATCGCAAAGATCATAGAACTAGGAGTCCAGAGATCTAAATTCTTGCCTCAGTTCTACCACTAAATGGCTATGGGATTTGGGGCAGATCGAGTCACATTTTTGGCTTATGATTCCTCATCTGTAAAGTGAGTGGATTGGATTAAATCATCACTAGTGACCCTTTTAATCATAAAAATCCAGCAATTCTTCTTATAACCAGTTCTTAAGGATTTGTGTAACACTTTGTATTTTGCTGGTTGTTTCTTGATGTTACTCTGCGTACCGGAAGACTTAAAGCAAAGGAGTGGGAGACGATGCAAGGTCACCCAGTTTGTTCTCAGCAAATTAGATTAAAAACTTTGGTGCCTGATTTTCCGTCTGCCTGCTAATCCCACTTAGCTGGTCATTTAGAACAAAGGTTGATGAGAATCTGAAAGTGCATATGAATTAGAGTATATTGTAGTTACAACGTTTTCCCATTCTATCATCCTCCTCTCTTTACGCACTTCTTTGGCATACTGTTTATTTGTGTGATGTTAGAAATAGGGCCATGCTATTCTAAGAATAAGTGTATATGATAATTCGGTATTTCAGTATCCAAAACTATCTGGGTTCTCTGGACCTAGTGTTAACTATCGTTCTTCGTTTGTAAGGACATAAAAGTCTATAAATATGTTGTTTTGTAGTCCATTCCTAGGGGTTGATTTGTGAAATATATATTGTATATTTTGTGTGTGTGTGTGTGAGAGAGAGTGAGAGCAAGTTTACATTATGTTTTTTTTCTTTCGTCCTTCTGAACAGGATATATGTTTATTGTTCAAGAGTGACCACGACTTAGAAGTTTTCTTTCTGCGTAGTTCAGTTGATGTCAAGACTTCATATCAGACATCACAGAAATGCATGGTATGTATATGTGTGTGACACACACATATACATACCATGTCTTGCATTTTTGTGACCAATTGCAGGCTTTCCACTGCATTGTAACTTTTTTTGTTTTCTCTATCAATTAACCAGAAGTTGTTTTTATTTATTGTTTAGTATTGCTACTTTCCTTCCTCTGAGGCATCCTGGATACTACTTTGTTGTCTTTAGTTCGATGTAAATATTTCAGAACTATTGGAATGACTCTTGGCTATGTCCTTAGCTAGTTTTAAGTTGCCTATTGTATGAACAGGGTGTATGTTGGAAAACTTTGAAGTGAAAACTTTGAAATAAAAGTAATAGAATGTAGAAAAACAATTTGGAGAATACACTAGTTTTGTTTTTCTTGTTTCTTGTCTGTGTGTTCAAAACCTTCATTGTCTTGGATCACCTAGGTTCTTCTCAAAATTGAAAGAGACTTTGATGAGTGTAGTCTAACATGTTTCAGGGAAATCTACAAATTGGGAACCTAGTCTAGAGGATACAACTAGAAGCCTAGAGTATACAACTGGGGATGTAGAACTTGGTTTCATTCTGGCTTTGCCACAAGTTGGTTGTCTAACTCTGGGCAAGTAGTTTTAACTCATAGCCACTAGGTTTCAGCATAAAAGTGGAATCTGGAGTAATTGGTATGTGTGGCCCCTTTTAGCTTTAAAGTTGTCTGATTTGTGGCTTGGCTCATTATTTTACCTGCAGGTTGGCCTATAATCTTTATCCTGGCTCTTGGGGCCAGGCATTAACCAAGCCCTTAACTTAATGCATTTAAATCATGATTGTCAGGGGATTCTGGGGAGCAGTTTTATCAAAAGGTCAGTGAACTGAGTTTTCAAAGAAGATATATTGAAGGCAGATGTTTATTTATTTGGAATGTTTTCACAAGATAGGAAGGTGAGTATGGGGATGTTGCTGAGGTCTAGTTCATCCAGTTTTGAGACCTAACCTACATAGCCATGTGGGTTCTAAAGGTAGGGTAATAATAAGGAGCTTTATTAAGTGCAGTTTACATCTCCTGCAATATACTTCTGTTTGAAATCATGATGGGAACAAACAACAACAGAAGTAACCCCCAAAGAATATCTTAACAGGAACTTCTAGAAACAATATTTTATTAGTTTGCGTCACAAAATTTGAAGACTAGGCACTGTTTTGAGTCTGTTGTTGACAGGTTTGGCTCCTTGGTTGATAATACATATATTGTGCACATATGTATATATTGTCATAATACGTATACTCAGGATTTTGTGTATTGCCATGATTTGGAAAACTTTTCTGGAATATGTTCAGAGCTTATAATAGGTGGCTCTATATTTAGAACACAGACTAATGCACATTTTTGAGATGTGGCTGAGAGAAAAATATTTATGCTGTCTGTCCTAATCTTCATTTTCTTTTAGTTGTAAAATGTTTCATTTGTTTTATTCCAGTATTATAAGTTGTGCCCATGCCTTGTCAAGACTATAAAATTTTTGATATCAGGGAGCCTTGTTTATCTTTGTATTCTTATCTTGCCATCACCTTCATTGTCAACTTGTCTGCCAGATTGGTACCTTGCTCATAGTAAGTCAATGTCTGTTGAATGTTGATCCGTTTGTCCTTTGACCATCCAGATCTCAACCTGACTGATTGTATGGGTGGTAGAGTAGCTTAAACAAAGGCATGCCACAAACAGCTAAATATGGATACAGAATCCAAGAGCATCAAATGCAGAACATTTTTCAGATATTTATAGCCTCAAAGCAAAGTCAATTGGCTGAAAAAGCTCAGCAGCATAGCGAAAGGAAACGGGAGTGGCAAAGCCAGCCTCACTGTCTGTGCTTTCTGGTAAACAATGAGAACATTAAAATTAAATACTTTACCATGAATGGATGGGGAGTGTAGGACACTCTGGGAGAAATTTAAGATCCCAATCTCTAGGACTGCCTGCGGTGGAGCTCTGCACTCATCAGTATGACAGGTCTGCAAGTATGTGCTCAGATATGCTCTTGGAGAGTTAGAAGGGAAATATAATCAGCACAAGAAAGGGATCAACAAGAAATCTTGTACTTTTAAATTTTAATATTATCAGAAGGAATTAGGTAAAATATTCTGTTAAGAAAATGAATAGCATCAACATTATTACCATTAAGCTTGTATACAGCTCATTGTTTATTGATAACAACATAGGGACCTGCTGGAAAATTTCAAAGGGCTAGTACTATTTAAGCAAACAGAAGAAAAAGGGAATTAATCATACTTCATTAAGTACCTTATAATTCCAGAAATGTGGCAGTGGGAATTTGGTAAGAATTAATAAAAGTTCATATTCAAGAAGTGAATATGGGCTGATGAGACAGAAGTCTTATCTGGTTGTATTATATGATACTGCTTATGCCTCACCAAGTAAGACACAGGATGAGATTTTTACAAGTTACATTTCTAGAGGTTATGTCTCTAAATTTATTTAAAATGTTGCAGCTAGTATTGCTAGAAGAAAATCAGTGAGTGTGTATAAAATACATCCCCAAACATGTTCATGTTCCTTAAATGTCTTAATTTCCTCAGGTACTGTTAATTGAATCTTTACACTTGAGTAGTCATATTTTAGAAATTTTTGGAATCTTAAACTTGAGTTCAGTACTTAGGATGTGGCATAGGCTTGTTGATGTATTAGTTTCCAATGATTTCCAAATACATTAAAACACATTAAGAGTAGACAGTTTTTCATTGAAATCAGAGAGAACTTCTAAGAATGCCTAGGCATGTACTGTTTAAGTGACTTTAAATAGCCCCCTTTTTTCTTCTTTTGAGAGAAAATTTGTATGTCTTATTTAAATTGTATGCTCTATTAATGTAGATGATAGACAGTTTCATTTATAACATCTTAGTATTGTTCTGTCCTCTATCACGTTGGTTTACTGCTATTTGATTTTCAAACAGTGAAAATATTTTTGAGGAATAGAATTATACATCCACAATCTCTTTTCCAAAACCATTTGGACTAGACAGTTATGTTAATATTTCTGCAGTTAAACAAATGAATAGGCCGGGTGTAGTGGCTCACGCCTGTAATCCCAGCACTTTGGGAGGCCGAGGCAGATGGATCACTTGAGGTCAGGAGTTCAAGACCAGCCTGGCCAACATGGTAAAACCCCGTTTCTACTAAAGTACAAAGAAATTAGCCGGACGTGGTGGCATGCACCTGTAATCCCAGCTACTTGGGAGGCTGAGGCAGGAGAATCGCTTGAACCTGGGAGGCGGAGATTGCAGTGAGCTGTGATTCCGCCGTTGCACTGCAGCCTGGGTGACAGAGTGAGACTATGTCAAAAAAAAAAAATCATACCAATTGGTATAAAGACTATAAATAACCTTATGTCAGTGCAGGTCAGACTTTACTGCCAGAAAAGTTGCATACGGTCTTTTGCTTTTCAGAGCTTTTTTGGTTTAGGAATTGCAGATATGGAATTGAGGATCTGTACACATCTTCAGACATAAATAATACAAAGTTCTAGAACACCCCTCTTTAAGAATAGTTTGTGTGGATATCCTTTATCTTTTTCAGATAATAACATTTACTGAACACATTTTTAAAAATGGGCCGGGCGCAGTGGCTCATGCCCATAATTCCAGCACTTTAGGAGGCCAAGGTGGGCGGATCACCTGAGGTCAGGAGTTTGAGACCAGCCTGGCCAACATGGTGAAACCTTGTCTCTACTAAAAATACAAAAAAATAATAATAATAATAATAGCAGGATGTGGTGGCACGTTTGTAATCCCAGCTACTCGGGATGCTGAGGCACGAGAATCGCTTGAGCCCAGGAGGGAGAGGTTGCAGCTAGCTGATATCGTGCCACTGCACTCCAGCCTGGGCAACAGAGCGAGACTCAGTCTCAAAAAAAAGAAAAAAAAGTTGTACAGTTGTGTGTCCTACTATAGTGAATGAAATTTCTGTGGTTTGCTAAGAAAAAGAAAAGAGATTCACATGACATAGTAGGCTTTACCAAGATTATTAAGGAAATGGTGGCAAGGTAGTGGTTTCGGATCCTTTGTTTCATTAGAAGGAAGGATGAGGTAAGTTGAAATAGAGGGTTTATGTAATTGTTCTTTGCAGTTGCTTTCTTCAGTGACACAAAGTGATTTGATCACCTTTTAAGTAGGTGAACCACAAAAAAGCATTCAACTAATGACAGTTAATTCAGAAAAACTTCAGCTGTTTGCTCCCTTGTCCCTCCCTATTGGAAAAACTTTTAACTAACTAGAGAGTTGTTTGGTCTTGTTAACCAGGAGGAGGAGTTTGAAGTGTGCTAAGGGCACTGCTAAAATTGCTTCACCTTGTCTTGGCAGAGGGATAATTGCTGTCTAATGTTTGTAAAAACACCTTTCTTCCCAAAGGCTGTCAAGTACTTCTTAAGGCTAGCATGTAGAAAACCCTTTTGCAAATTTCATGTAGTTTATTTTATAGTGAGAGGGCAACCCATCAAGAAGTAATGTGGTACACAAATAGAAGGGAAAAGAGAAGTCTTGAGGCCCATTGCAGTGGTGTTAGTGAGTATACAGTAAACAAAAGAAATAAAAATTGAACTCTTAAAGGCATAACAATATTTCATTTGCTAGACTATGATACAGAAGTTATCACTTTCCTAATCTCTACAGCTGGGTTCAGATATGAGATGTCTGAATTTTACCTTCCCTTACCAGGTGTTAGTAACATCAATTAATTGTCTTTGTTGGCTTTGCTCATAAGGGTTCAATTTAGATCCTGATTGTAATTTTACCCCTCTATAAATTATCTTCAACATTGCTCAAGTTCCATTCACATTGTGTCACTTGTAGCAGACTTTCTAAAAGTACCCCTTACCTCCATCCCTGAGTGTAAGGGATTGGTAATACTTATAGATATTGATTGAGAGAGTGAAAATTTAGTGAGGGGAAAATATTCAACATAGATAAGAAAACAAAATTCAGAAGAATAGTCTGAAAAGTTAAAATGAAACCTTAAAGTCAATAGTTTTTGATATTTTTCAAAGCAATCCTTTTGGTTTTCTCATTAAAGAAACTGGCTCAGGAAGTTTAGCTTATTCCCAAAATTGGAGACAGACTCCACAGTTTGTCAGGATTGGAACTCTTAACCTCAGATTCCTTAGCCTCCTGATTTAGCTTCTAGATCTTGCTGCCTTCCCTTAGGGAGATGGCCTCTCCAAGCTGAAGGTCAGGAAAACTCGACAGTGAGAAATACCAGATTGTTAGTTTCACAGTCTTTTAAGGGAAATGCTGGAAATACCATTACCTAGGTAACAGAAAACAAAAATGGACAAAACATCCATAAAGTAGGAGGATGAGAATAATTTCATAATAATCCTTAAGAGATAGACCAGAGGACAGATGAGATTTTTTTTCATATTTTTCCTAAGCTTATTATCCATACTTTTTTTGGTGCTGTGATTGGAAGTGATGTCTGAAGGAAATTTGAATTTCATGTATGATGCTTAGAACCCTGAATAATACCTAATAACTTTGTACCTTCCACTTGAATTTCTAACCTCTGATTCCTGTCATTAAAATTTAATACCCTTTTTCTGATTATGAATATAATTTGTGCTTAACATAAAGAATTAGAATTTTAGGAAAAGCCAAAATTAAAATCATGTGTAATTCCACCTCTTAGAGATAACTATTATTTTTAAAAAAATATTATATTTTAGAGAAAGGGTCTCATTCTGTTGCCCAGGTTGGAGTGCAGTGGCGCAGTCATAGCTCATGCCCAGGTTGGAGTGCAGTGGTGCAATCATAGCTTACGTAATATCCATTGCCTGGGCTCAGGGGATCCCTCCACCTCAGACTCCCGAATAGCTGGGACTACAAGAGTGTGCTACCACGCCTGGCTGAGATAATTATTATTTTAATATTTTATTGTGTTTTATTCCAGTCTTTTTTGTGTACAGATTTTTTTGTATTAATACATATTTGGTATCAAACTGCATATATTTTACATCCTACTTTTTTTCTCTTAAATGTATTTTCTCATGTTATTGAAAACATTAACACATTTTTTTCAAATATGTTTTTATTTATTTAAAAAAATAGGTAATATATTCCTTTGTTCCAAAATTCAGAGTATAAAAAGATATTCCATGAGCTCTCTCTTACCCTTCCTCCCTGCCTCTACAACTTGCCATCCGATAGGCATGGTCCCTCTTCCCAATCAATAAATACTTGAAATTGTTATGTATCTTTCCATACCTATTCCACGTGCATAGAAGCAAATGTAGAGATAGATAGATATGTAAAAATCCTGCCATAAGTGGGGTCCAAGAAATCTAGTTTACAAAAAATTCAGGGTTATATTTCTGTGAGGTTAGTGAAATGACCAGAACAAACCTGCAAATGAAGTTGACCATGAGTTCTGGGGGTCTGGAGCCAGTAAATTGCTTTATATCTGAATGATATCATAGGTTTTTACTGTATGTATGCATTTTTCTCTATTTTTACATGTATGATAACCCATTAGAATTGATTTTTATCTGCACTTTGAGATTCCTCCTTCTTCCTTCCCCCCGCCCCTCACTTATTAATGTATCTCAGATATATTTTCCTTTCATTTTGTAAAGAGGTCCCTCATTCTTTTTATGGCTGCATAATGCCTGAATTAATCATAACTCATTTAATTATTCCCCAAGTTTTGCTAGTACAAGTGATTCTGCAGTGAATGATCTTGAGTATAAGCCATTTTGCTTGTGTATGAGTATTTCTGTAAGAAAAATTCATAGAATTGCTAGGTCAAAGGTACGTGTATTTGTAATTTTGAAAGATATTGCCAAATTGCCCTACCTAGCTGTACTTCACCCACAATATATGAGAGTGCCTGTCTCCCCACACATAGTGAATTATCACGAAATTTTGAATCAGACAATCTGAAAGGTAAAAATGGTGTCTTAATTTAATTTTTTTATATCTTTTACATTAAGCGTGATTGAACATCTTTTCATTTTTGAGTCATTTAAATATAACCTTTTGCCCATTTTTACTGGGTTCTTGTATCTTTTTCTTAGTGATTTGTAGGAACTATTAGTATATCAAGCAAAGCATACTAAGGAACTCTTAGTATTTAAGTAAAGAACGCTTTATCTGCAACAGTTGCCAGTATTTTCATTTTTCTTATGGTATTCCCCCCACCCTTATGAAGAAATGATTCTTACACAATTGAATGTATTGGATTTTTCTTTTATGGGTTTTTGGTTTTATGTCATAGTTAGAATGGCCTTTCCTGGAATTTCTCTGGACCTTTATTTTATAACCTCAGAATAGGAAAGCCCATTCTTTTTTTTTCCCCCTCTACATACCCGAAGTACCTAAATACGCTTGGGGGACAAAAAAAAGAATGGGCTTTCCTATTCTGAGGTTATGAAATAATTCTCTCTTGGTTTATCTAGTACTTCGTTGGTTTTATTTTTTACATTCAAATCTTTGATCCAGTCTGGTATTAAATATGAGATGTGGATCCAATTTCATTTTTTGAAAGATGGCTTTCCAGTTGTCCTACCATCATTTGTTGAAGAAACCACCTTTTTCACACTGATTTAAGAAGACTTCTTTATTCTATACAAGATTGCCATTTATATTTTGGGTTATTTCAAGATTTTCTATTCTGTTCTATTGGTCTGTTTATATTCATGTACCAGTATCACACAGCTTTATTGTTGAGACTTTATAATATGAAAATACAATTTTTAATGACTAACATTATTTAACCATTATTCTATTTTAGATGTTAACATTTTTCAAAAAGTTTAACACTTTACTGATTTGTCTTTGTGCACAAATCTTTGATCCAGATTTCTGAATGTTTTCTTACGCTGAATTCCTAGAATAGTATGAAATGTTTTTAAAGGCCTGAGATTTAGTGCCAAATTGGTGAAACCTTCCTGGAAAGTAATTCCTGCCTCTAGTATGTGAAATATGGCTCATAATTTTAAGTTCTACTGCTGTGTTGCTACTTTCAATGTATTAAATGTATTAAAATCTTTTTACATAAATTTTATATAATACCTTAAACGTTACTTAGCACATATTAAATGCCTCGAGTCCTTATGCCTTTAAGACTGTCCTTCAAAAACTTAGTTGTTGTTTAAATGGTACTCCTTTTGATTAATGGCATATTTCCAAGTGAATGAGGGAAGGGCGGGAGCATAGACTCAAAGCAATTGGTCTGCTAAAGGTCAAATCCATGACCATGGCCTTATTTGTATTATGTCAGACCCTCCAACTGAAATAACTTGATGTAGACATATGTTTTAGGTATTCCAAGAAGCACACAGTCGGTAACTTTTATCTCAGCTAGAAGGAGTTGACATTCATGAAAGTTATTTTGAACATGATTTGAATATAGTTTCATTTAGTTTTACCTGGATGAGTGATTGAGTTGTATGTCTTATATAATACTGTGTTAATGACCCAGTTTTATAGCATGGGATTAATTTAGGTATGTTCTGAGGAAAGTTTTTCATAATGTTAAACAAAGCCAAATCCAAGTAATGGCAACAAGAACTAATATTAATGATTAAAGTAATTTAAAATCTTTTCTTCAGAAAAAATAATGGCAGGAATAGGAATAAGACTATGGAAAAAATCATATTTTATATAGACCGTTAACAAAGTTAACCAAATTTTCTTTTACCAGTTAGCTGTTTAGCATGTAATACATAAGCATAAGCTTGTCTTGCTAGGCCAGAAAGGAGCAAACTTAGAAAAAGAACAAACTGTTTAACTTTTAACAATGACTTAGAGTAGTTTGAAAGTGAAATGAAAAAATAATCCCTTATCCAGTTAATACTCTGCAGGTTTGTAGGAAAATTTGTTTAATTCGGGCAGGATAGAATATGCAAATATCTTGCTCCATAAATAAGTACTAAATAATGAAGACATATGAAGGATATGATACAGTGGGAAAGTATGGCAGTATTTTTGTCAGTTTTTGAAGTGTATGAAATTACTAGACACATTCTCTTTTTGTTTTTTGGGGTTCTTTTTTTTTTTTTGAGACGGAGTCTTGTTCTGTCACTCAGGCTGGAGTGCTGTGGCTCTATCTTGGCTCACTGTAGCCTGGACCTCCCAGGCTCAAGGTATCCTCCCACCAAGTAGGTGGTACTTCAGGGGTGCACCACTGCACCCAGCTAGTTTTTTGTTTACTTATCGTAGAGACGAGGTCTCACTGTGTTGCCCAGGCTGGTTTCAAACTCCAGAGCTCAAGCGATCCTCCTGCCCCAGCCATCCAAAGTGCTGTGATTATAGGCATGAGCTGCTGTACCCTGCCACGTTTTCTTTCTGAACTCAGTAAAAATCAATTGTAGTTTTAAAGCATTTTACTAATTTAGTTCATGGAAACATGAAATCGCTGTAGATGACAACATTATTGTTAGGAGTTAATCTATAACTCTGTTGCTCTGAGGGATACACTGACAAGGTGAAGATTATTCTTGTTTTGTTTTTCAGTTCTTATAGTGAAAATTTTTTAATGTCATATTTTATGTAATAATTTTCCAAAAAGGATAGCATTTACACTATCTCCAGGGTAGTGACTGACAGCATAAAAAATCTCTTTGCCTGGCTATAATCTATATTTGCATGTTCCAGTTTGTGCTGAAGTATAGCATATCCACAATTATAGATTTCCCTCCATGGTTCCCTTAGGCTTGACCGTGTACAACTTTATGTGTATTTGTAAATTTCAAGAATGCCCTTGAGTGAGGAAACCCATGGCCTTTCTATTGCATGTTCCTATTTTGAAATAGCTGCTTTTTGTCCAAGTGGTTGCTGATTACTCTGTATCAATGTATGGACCTTGAATAAGATGGTCAGTACAGTAGCTACCAACTAACAAAAGATATGTTGTAATATCTAAAACAATGACTTTGCTTTTAATGTTGTCTAGTTTCATAAAGACTTCATAGGAGTTTTCCTTTTTATAGAAAATAAAATTTATATTCCTGTTTTTGAATCTAGCTTGATAACATGATTAAGAAAAAACAGTATCATATGGTGATTCCTATTGAAATAGAAAGATACCCCAGATATAGTCAGATTTCTTCCTGTTTTGTTCAGGTCAGAAAGTCTTCAGTCATTCTTTTGCAAGTTCAACCAAAATAAGCTTAAGAGAACATTTTCAGTTATTTGCATTTTAGGTTGTAGTTTTAGTCTATACTGAGATTGTCATGCCAGAGTGTCACCTTGAGAGAGGCTTGACTTTGTTTTTTTTTTTTTTTTTTTTTTTTTTTTTTTTTTTTTATTATTATTATTATTCTACTTTAGGTTTTATGGTACATGTGCGCAATGTACAGGTAAGTTACATATGTATACATGTGCCATGCTGGTGCGCTGCACCCACCAACTCGTCATCTAGCATTAGGTATATCTTCCAATGCTATCCCTCCCCCCTACCCCCACCCCACAACAGTCCCCAGAGTGTGATGTTCCCCTTCCTGTGTCCATGTGTTCTCATTGTTCAATTCCCACCTATGAGTGAGAATATGCGGTGTTTGGTTTTTTGTTCTTGCGATAGTTTACTGAGAATGATGATTTCCAATTTCATCCATGTCCCTACAAAGGACGTGAACTCATCATTTTTTATGGCTGCATAGTATTCCATGGTGTATATGTGCCACATTTTCTTAATCCAGTCTATCATTGTTGGACATTTGGGTTGGTTCCAAGTCTTTGCTATTGTGAATAATGCCGCAATAAACATACGTGTGCATGTGTCTTTATAGCAGCATGATTTATAGTCCTTTGGGTATATACCCAGTAATGGGATGGCTGGGTCGAATGGAATTTCTAGTTCTAGATCCCTGAGGAATCGCCACACTGACTTCCACAAGGGCTGAACTAGTTTACAGTCCCACCAACAGTGTAAAAGTGTTCCTGTTTCTCCACATCCTCTCCAGCACCTGTTGTTTCCTGACTTTTTAATGATTGCCATTCTAACTGGTGTGAGATGGTATCTCATTGTGGTTTTGATTTGCATTTCTCTGATGGCCAGTGATGGTGAGCATTTTTTCATGTGTTTTTTGGCTGCATAAATGTCTTCTTTTGAGAAGTGTCTGTTCATGGCCTTCGCCCACTTTTTGATGGGGTTGTTTGTTTTTTTCTTGTAAATTTGTTGGAGTTCATTGTAGATTCTGGATATTAGCCCTTTGTCAGATGAGTAGGTTGCGAAAATTTTCTCCCATTTTGTAGGTTGCCTGTTCACTCTGATGGTAGTTTCTTTTGCTGTGCAGAAGCTCTTGAGTTTAATTAGATCCCATTTGTCAATTTTGGCTTTTGTTGCCATTGCTTTTGGTGTTTTAGACATGAAGTCCTTGCCCATGCCTATGTCCTGAATGGTAATGCCTAGGTTTTCTTCTAGGGTTTTTATGGTTTTAGGTCTAACATTTAAGTCTTTAATCCATCTTGAATTGATTTTTGTATAAGGTGTAAGGAAGGGATCCAGTTTCAGCTTTCTACATATGGCTAGCCAGTTTTCCCAGCACCATTTATTAAATAGGGAATCCTTTCCCCATTTCTTGTTTTTGTCAGGTTTGTCAAAGATCAGATACTTGTAGATATGTGGCATTATTTCTGACGGCTCTGTTCTGTTCCATTGATCTATATCTCTGTTTTGGTACCAGTACCATGCTGTTTTGGTTACTGTAGCCTTGTAGTATAGTTTGAAGTCAGGTAGTGTGATGCCTCCAGCTTTGTTCTTTTGGCTTAGGATTGACTTGGCGATGCGGGCTTTTTTTTGGTTCCATATGAACTTTAAAGTAGTTTTTTCCAATTCTGTGAAGAAAGTCATTGGTAGCTTGATGGGGATGGCATTGAATCTGTAAATTACCTTGGGAAGGATGGCCATTTTCACGATATTGATTCTTCCTACCCATGAGCATGGAATGTTCTTCCATTTGTTTGTATCCTCTTTTATTTCCTTGAGCAGTGGTTTGTAGTTCTCCTTGAAGAGGTCTTTCACATCCCTTGTAAGTTGGATTCCTAGGTATTTTATTCTCTTTGAAGCAATTGTGAATGGGAGTTCACTCATGATTTGGCTCTCTGTTTGTCTGTTATTGATGTATAAGAATGCTTGTGATTTTTGCACATTGATTTTGTATCCTGAGACTTTGCTGAAGTTGCTTATCAGCTTAAGGAGATTTTGGGCTGAGACAATGGGGTTTTCTAGATATACTATCATGTCATCTGCAAACAGGGACAATTTGACTTCCTCTTTTCCTAATTGAATACCCTTGATTTCCTTCTCCTGCCTAATTGCCCTGGCCAGAACTTCCAACACTATGTTGAATAGAAGTGGTGAGAGAGGGCATCCCTGTCTTGTGCCAGTTTTCAAAGGGAATGCTTCCAGTTTTTGCCCATTCAGTATGATATTGGCTGTGGGTTTGTCATAAATAGCTCTTATTATTTTGAGATACGTCCCATCAATTCCTAATTTATTGAGAGTTTTTAGCATGAAGGGTTGTTGAATTTTGTCAAAGGCCTTTTCTGCATCTATTGAGATAATCATGTGGTTTTTGTCTTTCGTTCTGTTTATATGCTGGATTACATTTATTGATTTGCGTATATTGAACCAGCCTTGCATCCCAGGGATGAAGCCCACTTGATCATGGTGGATAAGCTTTTTGATGTGTTGCTGGATTCTGTTTGCCAGTATTTTATTGAGGATTTTTGCATCAATGTTCATCAAGGATATTGGTCTAAAATTCTCTTTTTTTGTTGTGTCTCTGCCAGGCTTTGGTATCAGGATGATGCTGGCCTCATAAAATGAGTTAGGAAGGATTCCCTCTTTTTCTATTGATTGGAATAGTTTCAGAAGGAATGGTACCAGCTCCTCCTTGTACCTCTGGTAGAATTCGGCTGTGAATCCATCTGGACCTGGACTTTTTTTGGTTGGTAAGCTATTGATTATTGCCACAATTTCAGCTCCTGTTATTGGTCTATTCAGAGATTCAACTTCTTCCTGGTTTAGTCTTGGGAGGGTGTATGTGTTGAGGAATTTATCCATTTCTTCTAGATTTTCTAGTTTATTTGCATAGAGGTGTTTGTAATATTCTCTGATGGTAGTTTGTATTTCTGTGGGATCGGTGGTGATATCCCCTTTATCATTTTTTATTGCATCTATTTGATTCTTCTCTCTTTTTTTCTTTATTAATCTTGCTAGCAGTCTATCAATTTTGTTGATCCTTTCAAAAAACCAGCTCCTGGATTCATTTATTTTTTGAAGGGTTTTTTGTGTCTCTATTTCCTTCAGTTCTGCTCTGATTTTAGTTATTTCTTGCCTTCTGCTAGCTTTTGAATGTGTTTGCTCTTGCTTTTCTAGTTCTTTTAATTGTGATGTTAGGGTGTCAATTTTGGATCTTTCCTGCTTTCTCTTGTGGGCATTTAGTGCTATAAATTTCCCTCTACACACTGCTTTGAATGCATCCCAGAGATTCTGGTATGTTGTGTCTTGGTTCTCGTTGGTTTCAAAGAACATCTTTATTTCTGCCTTCATTTCGTTATGTACCCAGTAGTCGTTCAGGAGCAGGTTGTTCAGTTTCCACGTAGTTGAGCGGTTTTGAGTGAGATTCTTAATCCTGAGTTCTAGCTTGATTGCACTGTGATCTGAGAGACAGTTTGTTACAATTTCTGTTCTTTTACATTTATTGAGGAGAGCTTTACTTCCAAGGATATGGTCAATTTTGGAATAGGTGTGGTGTGGTGCTGAAAAAAATGTATATTCTGTTGATTTGGGGTGGAGAGTTCTGTAGATGTCTACTAGGTCCGCTTGGTGCAGAGCTAAGTTCAATTCCTGGGTATCCTTGTTGACTTTCTGTCTCGTTGATCTGTCTAATGTTGATAGTGGGGTGTTAAAGTCTCCCATTATTAATGTGTGGGAGTCTAAGTCTCTTTGTAGGTCACTCAGGACTTGCTTTATGAATCTGGGTGCTCCTGTATTGGGTGCATATATATTTAGGATAGTTAGCTCTTCTTGTTGAATTAATCCCTTTACCATTATGTAATGGCCTTCTTTGTCTCTGTTGATCTTTGTTGGTTTAAAGTCTGTTTTATCAGAGACTAGGATTGCAACCCCTGCCTTTTTTTGTTTTCCATTTGCTTGGTAGATCTTCCTCCATCCTTTTATTTTGAGCCTATGTGTGTCTCTGCACGTGAGATGGGTTTCCTGAATACAGCACACTGATGGGTCTTGAGTCTTTATCCAGTTTGCCAGTCTGTGTCTTTTAATTGGAGCATTTAGTCCATTTACATTTAAAGTTAATATTGTTATGTGTGAATTTGATCCTGTCATTATGATGTTAGCTGGATATTTTGCTCGTTAGTTGATGCAGTCTCTTCCTAGTCTCGATGTTCTTTACATTTCGGTATGATTTTGCAGTGGCTGGTACCGGTTGTGCCTTTCCATGTTTAGCGCTTCCTTCAGGAGCTCTTTTAGGGCAGGCCTGGTGGTGACAAAATCTCTCAGCATTTGCTTGTCTGTAAAGTATTTTATTTCTCCTTCACTTATGAAGCTTAGTTTGGCAGGATATGAAATTCTGGGTTGAAAATTCTTTTCTTTAAGAATGTTGAATATTGGCCCCCACTCTCTTCTGGCTTGTAGGGTTTCTGCCGAGAGATCCGCTGTGAGTCTGATGGGCTTCCCTTTGATGGTAACCCGACCTTTCTCTCTGGCTGCCCTTAACATTTTTTCCTTCATTTCAACTTTGGTGAATCTGACAATTATGTGTCTTGGAGTTGCTCTTCTCGAGGAGTATCTTTGTGGCGTTCTCTGTATTTCCTGAATCTGAATGTTGGCCTGCCTTGCTAGATTGGGGAAGTTCTCCTGGATAATATCCTGCAGAGTGTTTTCCAACTTGTTTCCATTCTCCCCGTCACTTTCAGGTACACCAATCAGACGTAGATTTGGTCTTTTCACATAGTCCCACATTTCTTGGAGGCTTTGCTCGTTTCTTTTTATTCTTTTTTCTCTAAACTTCCCTTCTCGCTTCATTTCATTCATTTCATCTTCCAGGGCTGATACCCTTTCTTCCATTTGATCGCATCGGCTCCTGAGGCTTCTGCATTCTTCACGTAGTTCTCGAGCCTTGGTTTTCAGCTCCATCAGCTCCTTTAAGCACTTCTCTGTATTGGTTATTCTAGTTATACATTCTTCTAAATTTTTTTCAAAGTTTTCAACTTCTTTGCCTTTGGTTTGAATATCCTCCCGTAGCTCGGAGTAATTTGATCGTCTGAAGCCTTCTTCTCTCAGCTCGTCAAAGTCATTCTCCGTCCAGCTTTGTTCCGTTGCTGGTGAGGAACTGCGTTCCTTTGGAGGAGGAGAGGTACTCTGGTTTTTAGAGTTTCCAGTTTTTCTGCTCTGTTTTTTCCCCATCTTTGTGGTTTTATCTACTTTTGGTCTTTGATGATGGTGATGTACAGATGGGTTTTTGGTGTGGATGTCCTTTCTGTTAGTTTTCCTTCTAACAGACAGAACCCTCAGCTGCAGGTCTGTTGGAGTACCTGGCCGGCCGTGTGAGGTGTCAGTCTGCCCCTGCTGGGGGGTGGAGAGAGGCTTGACTTTGTAATATCAGCTGATCATCTTTATTTTCCTATAGCTTAACTAGCGTAATAAATTTCCCCATATATATCCAGTAATATTATTCTGTTTACCTGTGAGCATATTGTATGAAACTATATGTTTTTACAGTTGGTTTTTCCCTACAATCTTGAAAAACCTTGCATTTTTTTCTGCCAACGAACTTATTAAACATGATAAGTCATTTCTCCATTTTATCAGGGAAATAATTGTGAAAAAGTTAGTGACTCCTAATGATTCTTAATGACGTGAGATGATTACTATTTGACTCCCAATCCAGTAGTTTCTTTTGAAATATTACCCTCTATTATTGAAGTTCACATTTACTGTTTTAAATTTAACATATTTGTGTTAAAATGTATTACAAGCATTTTTGTGCTTTTCTAAGTTGTCTTAGAATTTAACAGTATGTCTTATCCTATCTTATCTGCCTCTGTGAGACCCATGTGGATAGTAATAGATATTGAGTTCTTTGGTAAACTGCAGGAATAAAAGTGAGGATGCTAGATAGAGTAACCGATAAATTATTTTGTGTTCTTTTTTTATTATGGTAGATATAGCAAACTTTCATTTTAAGTTTGCTATATTTAATAAGTGTACAATTTAATGATATTAAATACATTCGCAATGTTTTGTAACCATCACCACTACCTATACCCCAAATGTTTTCATCATCTTCAAACTTCCCATTAAACAATGACTCTCCCTTTCCCCTTCTCTTAGCAGCTGGTAACCTCTCTTCTTTCTGTCTCCATGAATTTGCCTATTCTAGTACCTCATATAGGTGAAATCATACATTTGTCCTTCTGTGTCTGACGTATTCACTAAGCATAATGGCTTCAAGGTCCATTCTTGTAACATGTATAAAAATTTCATTTTTTATGGCTAAATAAATATTCCATTGTATGCATAAACTATATTTTTTATCCATTCATTTGTTGATGGACATTTGGGTTGTTTCCACATTTTGTCTGTTTTGAATAATGCTGCTATGAGCTTTGGTATACAAATACCTGTTTGAGTCTCTGCTTTCCATTCTTAAATACCTAGGGGTGGAAATGCTGGGTGTATGGTTGTTCTATGTTTATCCTTTTGAGAAACTGCCAGACTGTTTTGGTACAGCAACTGTATGTACCCTTTTACATCCTTACCAGCAATGCACAAGGGTTCCAATTACTCCACTTCCTTGCCAACATTTATTATTCATTTTTGGTTTAACCATCCTAGTAGGTGTGAAGTGATATCCCATTGTGGTTTTTATTTGTATTTACATAATGATTAATGATATTGAGCATCTTTTTATTGCTTATTGGCCATTCGTGTATCTTCTTTGGAGACGTATCTATTCAAGTCCTTTTTTTTTTGCATGAATTCTCAGTAGATGTATTGGTATTTTTTAGATTGTCACTGATGGTGTTAATTATTCTACATGTTAATCTTAACTCTGGTAACTGTGACAGTCATGAGCATGATGATGATGATAATGAGAAAACTTGTTAAGTGTTTGCTGTGAACCTGGCACAGTTCTAAGTGCTTTATGCCTGTTAACTTATTTAATCTTTATAACTACACTATCAGGTAAATACTATTGTTTTTCTCATTTTGTAGATGAGGAATTGGAGGCATAAACATGTAGAGGAACTTGTCCAACATTATACAGAAAGCAAGTGGCTGTTGTGGAATTTGAATCTAGACAGTTCCTCTCAAATCTGTGCTCTTAATCACTATATAATTTGACTTCTCACAAATAAAGAATGCAAATAGTTATTATAAAAAGTATTCAGTATGATGTTTGTTAATTTGTATCCCAATCCTGTAGTTTACCTATGAGTTTTATATTAGCACCATGACTATAAAATAATGACATTTGTTATGCTTGATACGCTTTGGATGTCATAATTTACAGAATATCTTCATCGAATTGTATAAGTTTTATTAACCGTAGATAACATGAGGAAGCTCTATGTGGGTGAGCCATTTGAATAGTTCTATATTTAAAAAAGGTTAAACAAATCTGTTAGCTCTCTAAAATTCATGTATTTTTAGCAGTAATATAAAATATGGACTTTTTTTTTCTATAAAAGCATGTCTTTCTATGCCTATTACTTATGTTTGATCAAGCCAGTGAGACTACTGATAGTTAAGAAATCATACAATCTTAAGAACCACAAGTTGTATCTGGGACATAGCTTTATTTACTCCAGGATTTATTTAGGTGGCTCTCTACTTTAATATTAGTAATTCTAGGAAAGAGAATTCACTTTCACAGAAGCAGGTCAGTCAAAACATTGTTCAGAGCTTGGCCCTACAGGAGATATTTTAGGACATTGATAGAATTCACAGTTTTTTGTTTTTTGTTTTTTTCCCTAGATGAGGGTCTTACTGTGTTGCCCAGGCTGGTCTTAAGCTCCTGAAGTCAAGCAATTCTCTTGCCTCAGTCTCCCAGGGAGCTGGGATTATAGGTGCATGCTTCTCTACTCACCTTCACATGTTCTTTTCTAAAAGCTCAGGAACACTGTGGGCTCTTAGTGAGCCTAGTTCTCTTTCTTTAAGTTCCTCTTGAGCCTGACTATACTTACGGTACATATGCTTTATAATTCATAATTTATATCCCAGGGTTTGTATTTCAAGGACTCAGAAACTTAAAGCATGATTCATACACACAAAACTGTGAATCAGTTTTGAAATTTAACTCCATTTCTTACAAATAGGTTGCAGTTCTTAAAAATCTGTGATTCTGTTTTGGCCAATTCAGCAATGGGAAGTGAGTTACAGTATTTCATTCTGACCAATTCATATATCTTTTTAGAAACCAGATTTAGGTGAGGCATGTTTGGCTGACGTCTATAATCCTAGTGTTTTGGGAGGCTAAGGCAGGAGAATCTCTTGAGGCCAGGAGTTGGAGACCAGCCTGGGCAACACAGTGAAAACCTGCCTCTACAAAAAATAAATTAGCCAGGTATTGTGGCCCGCACTTGTAGTCCTAGCTACTTGGGATGCTGAAGCAGGAGGATTGCTTGAACCCAGGAGTTCAAGTCTACGGTGAACTATGATCATGCTACTACACTTCAGCCTGAGCTACAGAGTGAGACACCATCTCTAAAACAAACAAACAAAAAACCGGATTCAATAAGAAAATTGAAACAACCAACTACACATCTTTAAAGTGCAATTTGATGTATTTGAAATAAGTAACCATGAAACCATTACCACAATCAAGAAAATGAACACTTACTTTGTCTAAAAAGTTTCTTTGCATCCCTTTGTAATTCCACCCTTTCCCCAGCCTAACACTAGACAGCTACTAATCTGCTTTCTATCTGTATAGATTAGTTTGGATTTTCAAGAATTTTATGGACATTAATCCCTCATTATTTATCAGGGGATTGGTTCCAGGGTCCCAACAGATACCAAAATCCTCAGATGCTGAAGTTCCGTATATAAAATGGCATACTATTTACATATAGCTTAGGCTTATCCTTCTATATACTTTAAACCATTCCTAGATTACTTAAAATAGCTAATACAATGTAAATTCTATGTGAATAGTTTTTATACTATATATATAGTGTATATATAGTTTATATATATATAGTGTATGTATAGTTTTTATACTATATATAGTGTATATATAGTACATATATAGCATATGTAGTGTATATATATACTGTATATATACTGTATATATACACTATATAGTGTGTATATATACACGATATATCGTGTATATATACAGTATATATACACTATGTATCGTGTATATATACAGTATATATACTGTATATATAGTGTATACATATATATATATATGTATACTGCAACCTCCACCTTCCAGGTTCAAGCTATTCTCATGCCTCAGCCTCCTGAGTAGCTGGGATTAAGGCACACACTACTATGCCTGGCTAATTTTTTGTATTTTTAGTAGAGATGGGGTTTCACCATGTTTCCCAGGCTGATCTTGAACTCCCGAGCTCAGGCAATCCGTCTGCCTCAGCCTCCCAAATTTGAGATTTGCTGGGATTACAGGATTGAGCCACTACACCTGGCCATACTGTATTGTTTTTTAAAATTTGTATTCTACATTTTTTATAGTTGTGTTTTTTTCTTTTTACGCAATATTTTTGATTTGCAGTTGGTTCAATCCATGGATGTGGAATTTATGGAAGGTCAACTGTAAGTGGAATTGTATGATATATACTAACTTTTTGTTTGGCTTCTTTCAGCATATTTTGAGATTCATCAATATTGTTGCATGTGTCAATAGTTAATTCCTTTGTATTGCTGATAGTATCCCATTGATATTCTACAATTATTTGCCAGTTCGCCTTTTGATGAACATTTGCATTGTTTTTAGTTTTTGACTATGACAGATAAAGTTGTTGTGAACATTTGTGTACTAGTCTTTGCACACACCACCACACCTGGCTAACTGTTTTGTATTTTTTTGTAGAGACAGGGTTTTGCCATCTTGCCCAGGCTGATCTCAAACTCCTGGGCTCAAGCGATCCTCCTGCCTCGGCCTCCCAAAGTGCTAGGATTACGTGCATGAGCCACCATGCCTGGCCTTGTTTAATATTTTAAGAAACTGCTGAATTGTTTTCCTAAGTGGTTGTACCATTTTCCCACTAGCAGTGTGTGGCAGGTTCCATTATCACATTTTCCTACCAGCAGTGTACGTAGGTTCCATTTCAACGTTTTCCTACCAGCAGTGTATGTAAGTTCCATTTCCACATCCTCATCAATACTTAATTTTAGCCATTTCAGGAAGTGTGCAGTGATAGCCATTGTGGTTTCAATTTATTCAATGACTGATGTTGAGCATCTTTTCATATGCTTATTGGGTATTCATATATCTTTAGTAAAATGTTCAATCTTTTGTCTATTTTATTTTATTTTATTTTAAGATGGAGTCTTGCTCTGTCACCCAGGCTGGAGTGCGATGGCATGATTTCAGCTCACTGCAACCTCCGCCTCCCGGGTTCAAGCGATTCTCCCACCTCAGCCTCCCGAGTAGCTGGGATTACAGGCACCTGCCATCATGCCTGGCTAATTTTTGTATTTTTGTAGAGACAGGGTTTCACCATGTTGGCCAGGCTGGTCTTGAACTCCTGACCTCAGTTGATCTGCCTGCCTCCACCTCCCAAAGTGCTGGAATTACAGGTGTGAGCTACCACGCCTGGCCTCTTTTGTCAATTTTAAAATTGATTTTTTCTTATTTATCGTATGAATTCCTCATATATTTTGGATATGTCATTTGTCAGATATGTGATCTGTGATTATTTTTTACTCATTCTGTGGCTGGTCTTATTCTCTTAAACCTTTCAAAGAATTAAAATTCTTAATTTTGATGAGGTTGATTTATCCCTATTTTCTTTTGCTTTCGTGGATTGTACTTTTGCTATTTTATTTAAGAAATCGTTGTCGGCTGGGCACGGTGGCTCACACCTGTAATCCTAGCACTTTGGGAGGCCGAGGTGGGTGGATCACGAGGTCAGGAGTTCAAGACCAGCCTGACTAACATGGTGAAACCCTGTCTCTACTAAAAATACAAAAGTTAGCTGGGCGTGGTGGTGTGCGCCTGTAATCTCAACTACTCAGGAGGCTGAGGCAGGAGAATTGCTTGAACCAGGGAGGTGGAGGTTGTAGTGAGCCAGGATCGCGACACTGCACTCCCGCCTGGGCGACAGAGCGAGACTCCATCTCAAAATAAAGAAAAAGAAAGAGAAATCATGGTCTAGCCCAATTTCACAAAGATTTTCTTCTAGTTTTTTCATTAAAAGTTTTATAATTTTTGTCCTATCATCCATTTTGATTGTATTTTTGTGTGTGGTAAAGAATAAGAATTGAAATTCTTCCTTTTTTAAATGGATATCAAATAGCACCATTTGTTGAAAAAACTATCCTTTCAGCACTCAGGTGCCTTTGTATCTTTGTTGAAAATGAAATATATGTGTGGGTTTATATCTGGACTATTCAGTTCCATCGGTCTGTTGTCTATCTTGATTTACAAGCATACTGTTTTGATTACTATAGATTAATAATAAATTGAGGTGAGATACACAATCTTGACTTTTTTTTTTTCAAAGTTACTTTCACTACTCTAGATCATTTGCATGCCCATAGGTCTTGTTCTGTCACCTAGGCTGGAGCTCAGTGGTGTGATCATTACTGTAGCTTTGAACTCCTGGGCTCAAGCAATCTTCCCACCTCAGATTCCTGAGTAGCTAGGACTGCAGGCGTGCACCACCATACCAGGCTGATTTTGTGCATGTGTATGTGTGTGTGCGTGCCCGCGAGTGTGTGTGTGCGTGCCCGCGAGTGTGTGTGTGTGTTTGGAGGCAGAGTCTTGCTGTATTGCCCAGGCTGGTCTGAAACTCCTGGCCTCCAGCGACCCCCAACCTTGGCCTCCAAACGTGCTGGGATTATAGCTGTGAGCCACTACACCTGGGCGGAAGTTTTAGAATCACTTTGTCACTTTTACAGAAAAAAAGCCTGCAAGATTTTGATTGGGATTGTGTTAAATCTATAGATCAATTTTGGGGAGACTTACTAGCTTAACAATATTAAGTCTTTCAATCTGGGAGCACAATACATTTCTCCATGTGGTTTGTCTTTGATTTCTTACTACAGAGATTTCAGTATATAGATCTAGTACATCTTTTGTTGGATTTACCTTTAAGTATTTCATAATTTTTGATAATATTATAAATGTATGGTTTAAATTTTTTAATTTCCAATTATTTCTTGCTAGTAGATAGGCATACAATAATTTTTTACATTTTTTATCTTGTACCCTGCAACCTTGCTAAACTCATTTATTATTTCTAGTGTTTTTTTTTTTTTTTTCATGGATTCCATTGGCTTTTCTAAATGGAGGATCATATTGTCTGCAAATAAAGATAGATTACTTCTTTTTGTAATCAGGATGCCTTTTATTTCTTGCTTGATTACATTGGCTAGAACTTCCAGTATAATGTTTAATAGAAGTGATGAGAGTAGACATCCTTGCCATCAACCTGATCGTAGGTAAAAAGCAGTCAGTCTTTTGCCATTTAAGTATGATGTTAGCCTTAGTTTTTTTTGTTGTTTGTTAAAAAATACAGATCTCCTTTATTAGTTTAAAGATGTTCCCTCCTATTTTTAGTTTCTGAGAGCTTTTTTAAATTTTAAATTAGGAGTGGATGTTGGATTTTTGTCAAATGCATTTCCTGTATCTATGGAGAAGACCATATGGTTTTTCTTTTTTGTTCATTGATATTGTGAATAACCTTGATTTTTGAGGTTTTTTTTTTTTTTTTTTTTTCTTTGAGATGGAGTCTTGCTCTTTCGCCCAGGCTGGAGTGCAATGGCGGGATATCCGCTCATTGCAAGCTCTGCCTCCTGGGTTCCTGCCATTCTCCTGCCTCAGCCTCCCTAGTAGCTGGGACTACAGGCACCTGCCACCACGCCCGGCTAATTTTTTATATCTTTTAGTAGAGATGGTGTTTCACCGTGTTAGCCAGGATGGTCTTGATCTCCTGACCTCGTGATCTGCCCGCCTCGGCCTCCCAAAGGGCTGGAATTACAGGCGTGAGCCACCGCGCCCAGCCATTTTTGAGTTTTAAACCAATTTACAATGCTGGCATAAACCTTATTTGGTCTTGATGTATTATTATTCTTTTTATGTGTTGATTTGATTTGCTAAAATTATGTTAAGATTTTTGTACCTATATTCATGAGGAATATTGGTTTTTAGTTTTCTTATGTCTTTGGTTTCAGAATATGCTGACTTCATAGTATACACTATAAAATATTTTTTTTCCACTTTCTGGAAGAGTTTGTGTAGAATTAGTACTATTTCTTCCTTATATATTTGGTACAGTTTATCAGAGAAGCCATCTAGACCCGGACTTTTCTTTGTTGGAGGGTAATTCACTTCAAATCCAAGTTCCTTAATAGATATAGGGCTATTTATTTGTTTCTTCTTGAGTGTGCTTTTATTGTTTATGTCTTTGAAGGAATATGTCCATTTTGTCTAAATTGTCAAATGTATTAACATAAAATTGTTCGTAATAGTTCCTTATCTTACAAATATCTTTAGAATCCTTAATGATGTTACCTCTTTCATTCGTGGTATTGTTAGTTTATGTCTTCCCTGTTTTGTCCCCGGTCTGGTTTATCAATTTTATTTATTTGTGTGGGAGATCTAATTTAGTGTGGGAGAGTAGGAAAGACCTTCTTGAGGAAGTGACATTTGTACTAAGACCAAAAGGGTGAATAGGAGTTAACTAGGTAGTGGGAGTTAGTAGTGGGTGAGTGTTCCAGATGAAGGGGATAATGCGTGCAAAGGTTCTGGTGTTAGCCAGCATGGCAGCTTTGAGGAACTCTGAATAAAGGCTGGAACACAGATAGTGAGAGGGTACATGGTATAGTATAAGGCTAGAGAAATAGCTATGCCAAAGATTTGAGTCTGGAAGGTGATGCCTAGTGTCTTTATTTTCAAAAAGACCACTCTGGTTGTGGTGTAGAAAATAGATTCCTGTGGAGCAGAGAGATCAGCCAGAAGGCTGCTTTGTAGACTGGGTAAAACATGGTGGTAATTTGGGCTAGGGAGATGGTAGAGAAAAGAGAAGTGGACAGATTTTGAAAAATATTTTGAAGGTTAATATTAATAAGACTTGGTGAGGAATGGATATGGGGGCAGGCAGATATTGGGAGAGATATAGAGATGTGTGAAGGGTAAATTTTGGTATAATGGTGAATGAAAACTAGAGGGATGTTGGTACTATTTACTGAGAGTTTTTTCCCTAAACTGGAAGCATTTTTCTTCCAGGGGAATATGTATTTTATTTAGGGATGTTTTAAAATCCTATTCATCTGTTAGTACCCAGCACAAATAGAACTTCTTCCTTGGAGTCTTTCTTGACATCTCTTTGCTTGCTTTTCCCTCCTGGCTAGAGATAACCTTTCCCTTTTCTGAATTTCTATTAAACTTTGTTTACATTTCTATTATGGAGCTTTTTTATTATCTAACTTGTCGTATTCTTATTGGTATATATGTTTTATTTTCTTTATTGTAATAGAAACTGCTCATTGAAAGGGAGCGTTATTCATTTTAATAGTTCACAACTAAAAGTAATGGTTTGTTTAATGAACACATGCTATAGCCTTATGGAGGTGGGTAGTCTATGAAAGAGTATACCTAGCTCAGTAAATCAAAACTCTTATGCACATTGAGGTATCTACAAACAAGAAGAATCACTAGAGTAGTATAATAGTAGGAAGGTTTCTTATGATTCCATTATTTAGATTGTTAACCATTACTTTTTTTTTAAAAAAAGGAGGAATTCAGTTAAATATGAATCTTTGCTCAAAGTTTCTTAATAAAGTAGATTGTTATTTTATTTTATTTTATTTTTTTTGAGATGGAATCTCGCTCTGTTGCCCAGGCTTGAGTGTAGTGGTGCGATCTCGGCTCACTGCAATCTCCACCTGCTGGGTTCACGCCATTCTCCTGTCTCAGCCTCCTGAGTAACTGGGATTACAGGCACCCGCCACCATGCCCGGCTAATTTTTTTGTATTTTTAGTTGAGACGGGGTTTCACCACATTAGCCAGGATGACCTTGATCTCCTGACCTCGTGATCTGCCTGCCTCCGCCTCCCAAAGTGCTGGGATTACCCACCACGCCTGGCCTAGATTGCTAATTTTTATAATTTTTGATTTATCAGTCTGAAAGTGAAGAGCCAAACATAGACTTAAATAATGCTCAACACTTTTATAGGGCTCAGTAACTACTTAAAACATTCATACATAATATATCTCATTCTGTTTTCATAACAGACCTGTTAGATGGGTAAGAAAGGTATTGTTCTTAATTTACAGATTTACACCATATATTGAAGAACACTTATTAAGACGTTGGAATGAGGCTATTTTGTGTTTACAAAAATCAAAATATTCCCTTATGCTTTCTCTAATAGAGTTAACTGGAAGCATTTGAGTAATAAAGTAATTGATACTGTTGTAAATAGTAATTTTTTTTTATGATTTAACCTGAGTAGCTTTTGGGGCTAGCATCTCAATCAGGTTCAGTTTCTGAGATGAACTCGACTCTAACCATTCTGTTTAAGCATTTTATGATGTTTTAATATTTTAGTTTAAAACAGACTTTAAATTTGTCTTTGAAGTAACTAGTAAAGATGCATTTTGAGATAGATTTATTTATGTTTAAAATGTACTTTGAAGGAAATAGTGTGATCTTATAAGTAAAGCACAATTAGGATTTGGAATATGCTATGGTCTGAATGCTGATGTCCCCCCCCAATTCATATGTTGAGAGTTAATCACCAATGTGATAGTGTTAAGAGATGGGGCCTTTAGGAGGTGATTAAGTCACAAGGGTGACTTAATCTTTGTGAATGGGATTAGTGCCCTTATAAAAGGGGTGCAAGGGAGCTAGCTGTTTGGACTTTTCTGCCATGTGAGAATGCAGCAAGAGGCACTGTCCATGAAGCAGAAAGTGAACCTTCACCAGACACTGAATCTAATGGAGCCTGATCTTAGACTTCCAGGCCTCCAGAAATGTGAGAAATAAATTTCTATTATTTGTAAATTATGCAGTCTAGGATATTTTGTTATAGCGGCCCAAGTAGACTAAGATAGAATATAATAATATTCTTGGCCAGGTGTGGTGACTCATACCTGTAATCCCAGCACTTTGGGAGGCCAAGATGGGTGGATCACCTGAGGTCACGAGTTCGAAACCAGCTTGACCAACATGGTGAAACTCCGTCTTGACTAAATACTAAATACAAAAATAGCTGGGAGTGGTGTCTGGCCTCTGTAATCCCAGCTACTTAGGAGGTTAAGGCAGGAGAATCCCTTGAACTCGGGAGGTGGAGGTTGCAGTAGCTGAGATTGCGCCATTGCACTCCAGCCTGAGCAGTAAGAACAAGACTCTGTCTTAAAAAAAAAAAAAAAAGAGAGAGATATATATATATTTCTTTTAACTTGTTTTAGAGCAGTGGTTCTCAGCCTTTTTTCATGGAAGAAACCTCCCCTCCACGGATGGGGAGGAGGTGGGTGGGGACGATTCAAGCTCATTATATTTATTGTGTACTTTATTTCTATTATTATTACATTGTAATATATAATGAAATAATTATACAACTCACCGTAATGTAGAATCAGTGGAAGCCCTGAGCTCGTTGTCCTGCAACTAGACGGTCTCATCTGGGGGTGATGGGAGACAGTGACACACAAAGCGTGTCGCAGTCTCAAGCAGTTGATCCTATTCTAGCATGGACAAAATCAGTTCACCTGGCTTATTCACAAATGGGTTGTGGATCTATTCCTTTCCAGTTTGGGGATCTTTTGTGGTTGGGAAGTAATACTTCAACTCTTTTGAAAGCTGAGATAGGTGATCATGCACCAGCTGGGAGAAAGAAGGCTCTGGCTTAGTCTCTTTCAAAATCTCTGCTAATGTTTGAAACATTTCAGAAATCCCGATATTCACTCATCGCCCCCATAGTTCCAGTTTGGCTTTGAATGCAGCCACTTTTTCTGCTGACTTGAACACAGTTGTTGTTCTCTCCCGAAATGACAGATTGAATTTGTTGAGCAGGTTGAATATGTCACACAATTGAGCAAGTTTTTGTTTGTCTGTTTGTTTGTTTTTTGAGATGGAGTTTCACTTTTGTTGCCCAGGCTGCAGTGCAGTGGTGTGATCTCGGCTCACTGCAACCTCCGCCTCCTGGGTTCAAGCGATTCTTCTGTCTCAGCCTCCCAAGTAGCTGGGATTACAGGCACCCACCACCACGCCCAGCTAATTTTTGTATTTTTAGTAGAGACAGGGTTTCACCATGTTGGCCAGGTTGGTCTCGAACTCCTGACCTCAGGTGATCCACCCACCTTGGCCTCCCAAAGTGCTGGGATTCCAGACATGAGCCACCATGCCCGGCAAGTGAGCAAATTTTGTGACCCATTGTATGTCACTGAAATATGCTGCCACTGGTGACTGTTTTTATAAGAGAAATCTCTGGAGTGGCTCTTATAACTCAAGAACTCTGGCCAGGGATCTACCTTTAGAAAGCCATTTCACTTCTGTGTGTAAGAGAAGATGTGTGTGTTCTGCATCCATCCCCTCACAGAGTTGCGTGAACAGGCGTGAGTTAAGGGCATGTACTTTAATGTGGTTGATAATTTTAATCACATCCTGCTAAACGTTGTTAAGTTCAGGTGACATTTTGCAGCTAGCCAGCATTTCTCTATGGATGATACAGTGCATAGACTCAACATTCAAAAGTGACCTCTTTGACCCAAGTAGTGAAACCAGAAAGCTGCCCAGTCATGGCAGCCACTCCATCCTTGCATATACCAACACAAAATGATCAGTTCAGCTTTCCTGATATGTATTCATTCAAAGACTTGAATAGTTCTGCAGCTGTGACGTTGGTTGGCAACAGAAGTACATGTAGCATATTTTCATGGATATCCTCCTGAAAAATATATCACACAAAAACAAGCACTGTTGCCTTGTTGTCAACATCGGTAGACTTGTCAATCTGGATTGCCTACCACAGTGACTCACTAATCCTCTCTAACGATTGTGCCTCAGTATCATCTGCTATTTCCTCAATTCATCTAGTTATGGTGCTAGCCAAAAGAGGAACATGTGCCACCCTTTGAACTGCAGCCTCTCCTGAAAGTTCATGACAGTTGTCCTTAACAGCAAACAGGATCACTCTTCACCAGTATTAAAGGGTTTCTCAGCTTTAGCCATGCCATTAGCTACTAAGAATGATGCTCTCAGCGCAGACACATTTGATGAAGTGGTGGCCTTCAGTAATTGCTTCTGTACTTGATATTCACATTTTTTTCTTTTAAAGAACTCCAGAGGCTTGTGTTTTAATGCAGGGCACTTGGTCTCCATGTGGCGAAGCAGTGTTGAAGGTTTGATGGCTTCGTTTGATAGCTAGTCATCAAATATTGTACAAAGTGGCTTGGAGAATGTGAATCACCTGTTGCAATGAACTCATAATTTAAGTAGGACTCTTGGTATTTTAAGTGTAGATTTCTTTTTGTTGGCAGTCTTAGAGTCTCCTGCTGTTTCACCATTGGGTCTTTTCCTGTTTTCAAAGCAGCTCTTCAGTAATGTTTATTTTTTATTCATTTTTGCTAGGGTTAGCTTGTGGGCTTACCAAAACTGTGACTGAGACAAGTGCACAGTACAGGAAAGAGGCATAGATGGAAGTGGTAAATAAAATAATGATGGGCTACACATGGGCTAAAATAAGTGTCAGATTCTGACTTAAAGCCTTCCACCAGATGCGGCTGTACCATTGATGTACATCAACTCACTGTCACTATAAAGCCTGCCACCAAATGTAGCTTAATTGTCACTTGCCACTTACTGATAGGGTTTTGATATGAGTCTGCAAGCAATTGATTTATTATGGTCTCTGTGCAGTTAAACCTCTCTGCTGATGTTAATCTGTATTTGCAGCCACTCACCAGCGCTAGCATTACCACCTCAGCTCCACCTCAGATCATCAGGCATTAGATTCTCATAAGGGGCACACAACCTAGATCCCTTGCATGCTCAGTTCACAATAGAGTTCGTGCTCGCATGAGAATCTAATGCCGCTGCTGATCTGACAGGAGGTGGAGCTCAGGCAGTAATGTGAGCCGTGGGGAACAGCTGTAAATATAGATGAAGCTTCGCTTGCGCTTGCTTGCCTGCTGCTCATCTCCTGTGTGGTGGCCCGGTTCCTAACAGGAACCAGAGTTTGGGGACCCCTGTTTTAGAGAGTCAGTTGCAGGGTCCCAGTAATTTCCTTTTCTTCAAGTTTTCATAATACATTTTCAAGTTTTTCCAGGTGAGTATCGTCAGACTTACTGGTTTCTAGCTTCTGAAATCTACCCCTAACTACTTTATGAAAATCAGTACAACATTTTCCTTTTACAAGATCACTTTCAGAGGTTTTGTGAATAAATTCTTTCTTATCTCTTGTTCCAGTTTTCTCTTAATGTTTCCTTTAAAAATGTATTTTGTTCACTAGGGTATTAGAAACTCGTATTTATGTATTACTTTGATGTGCATGATATACATTTTTCTCAGTGTTCCTCATAGCAACTTTGTGAAATACACAAGGTTATAGATGAAGAAACTGAGGCTAAAACAGGTTGTTATTTGCTCAGAGACTAATCCAGTGTTTGATCTCTCAACCTCTCTTCTAATAGAAATCAAGTATTTCTGCTTTCTCTTCATCATTGGTTGTTTTCTTTTTTTTTTTTTTTTGGGACGGAGTCTCAACTCTGTTGCCCAGGCTGGAGTGCAGTGGTGCGATCTTGGCTCACTGCAACCTCCATCTCCTGGGTTCAGGTGATTCTCCTGCCTCAGCCTCCTGAGTAGCTGGGATTACAGGTGCGCACCACCATGCCTGGCTAAGTTTTATATTTTTAGTAGAGCTGGGGTTTTGCCATGTTGGCCAGGCTGGTCTTGAATTTCCTGACCTCAGGTGATCTGCCCAGTCAGCCTCCCAAAGTGCTGGGATTACAGGCATGAGCCACCATGCCCAACCCGTTTATTGTTATTATACTCTTTTCCCCCAACCCTGAACCTCTCTGAGTTTCTTTCATGTTACTCTGTGTATAGCTTAAAACTAAACAATAACAAACAGAAAAAAACCTATCCCCACTTTTTTTTTCTTTGCCATTTTTCACTGACATCACCTCATTTTTGGCTTTAGTCTTCCTGATAACTGTTTTCTGGGTTTTTTTTTTGGAGGCTTTTGGAGGCTCTTTAAGAGCTCAGCCTGGCTCTAGGACCAAGGACCAAGTCACTGTTAGACTGCCTCGTTTTTATTTATGGTATTCTGTATCTTGAAAACAAAGGACATGCTGAGTCTTTTCAAAGGAGTGTGGAATCCATGGAGCTGACTCTCGTTGTTGCTGCTGAAATAGTGACTGAATGTACCACCAGCCTGAGATTCATGAAATGTGCATTAAAATCGGTTTGGAATGTTAGGTGAAATGTAAAAACATCAGTGTGCTTTATAACCAATCTGATTTTTGTCTGGTGTAAGAAAAAATATGACAAGTATGGGATTGTTTATATGTCTTATAAAGTCAACATTGGAGTGGAAAAAATTAAGTGTTTGGGGATACACATTAAGTCAAAAAGAAAATGATGCTGCCTGCTTTGACTGTGTTTGGGTCAGAAATGGAGAAAATGAAATTGACATGGCCATTTGCTGAAATATTTTCAGGTTTTTAGACTATAGTAGGAATGCAGTCATAATGACTGGATTTCAGAAATGACACCAGAAGTCATTTATCTATTTGCATCCTAGAACATCAACTTAATGTGTGTCCAGGAAGAAAATAAATCAAAAGACTGATTCATGAACTGACTGTACTATTTGTTAGAGCCAAGTATGTTTGTGGTGCATGAAAATCTTTATCAAGGAGCTAGGATTTTCATAACCAGTAAAGTTTTTGTTTTTTTGGAATGTCTTGTAATATATAAAATTATAGCTGGGGTAAATGTAGTTTTTTTCACAATTGAAAGATTAATGGTTTGGATTTGTCAAATTTTATTGCCTAGCTATTCATCATAAAATGAATCTGTAATACTTACTTTCCATTTTTTTGCTCACACACTACTCTGGATGATTTTAATTGTATAGTATTTAAAATTAATTTTTAGATCTTAGATGAGTTGACCAGAGGCTAGACTAGTGGTTAATACCAAGTATGGTATAGTCTAGGGATAGAAAAGGATAGAATTTCATGATAACACTATATAATGTGTGTGCCAAATTCAGCATATTGACCAGTGTTTTACAAAATGAGTTTTTCAGATCATCTGTGTAAAAATCACCTGGAATGCTTGTTAAAAATTCATATCCTTGGACCCTTCCTTCCCCCATCTCTCACCAATCAGAATATCTGGGAACTGCCTAGGAACTGCATTTAACAGGCACCCAGGTAATTTGGATATACATTAAAAGTCGAGATCTCCTGACATAGAACATTGAGCATGTTATACATATTGCTCTCCTGTTTAAGATGATTAAATTATGAGCTCTTTGAAGGCCGGGAGAGAACAAGGGTATCTGTTTTCAATTTATGAATTGAATGAATTCTTGGAGTTTTAAAAGCTAACACATAATTACAGCATTCATTTCATTTATTAGTTTCTCCTGAGGAGGAAGCTTGGCCTTGAATTTTATAATTCAGGACTTTGAATATCTAATTTTTGTTTAACCAAAGTAGAAAGTACCGTAATGCTTCTAAAAACTACATTTACAGTTCCTGTTGCTCTAAGGAAATATAGATAAGCTACATGTTCAAACTTGCTTTGTGGTCCCCACTTTACTGTCCTCTCTTCTAGAGCTCTTCCAGATGTCAGGTTTTCTGAAATTGGTCCTGAATTTAAAAATAGAGAAGTGACAGAAAAAAATGTGAGGTTTTAAATTCAATGTTGTATAAAATGTAATATTTTTGTTTTTTCTGTTACCCAGGCGGAATGCAGTGGTAGAGTCATGGCTCATTGCAGCCTCAACCTCCTGGGCTCAATTGATCCTCCTGCCTCAGCCTTCTGAGTAGCTGGGACTACAGGTGCACGCCATGATGCCCCACTGATTTTTGTATTTTTTGTAGAGATGGGGTTTTGTCATGTTGCCTAGGCTGGTCTTGAACTTCTGGGCTCAAGTGATCCTCCTGCCTCGGCCTTCCAAAGTGCTGGGATTACAGGCATGAGCCACCTTGCCTGGCCCAAAATGCACTATTAGTGACATACTTATCTATGTCAGGATTTCCAAACTTTTTCCCACCCAAAGGAAATATTCAGAATCCCAGAAAATGAAAGTAGACTTGCTCTGGTTACATAACCCATGGGTGTTCCTGAGACATTTCCTAGGGACTCAAGGGCTTTGGGCATAAAATTTGAAAATCACTGGAAGAAGTGGTAGCTAATTTTTATTAAATTTTATGTAGAGAGGATAGGAGAGAGTCTGAAGTTCTGTCAAAGCTGTTCAATCCTTAGAGTGGTAGTTCTCAGCCTAGGGGAATTTTGCCCTCCAGGGGACATTTGACAAAGTCTGCACACATTTTTGGTTGTCACAACTGGAGTAGGGGGGTGGGGAGCCACTGGTATCTTGTGGGTGGAGCCCAGAATACTGCTAAACATTCTACAGTGCCTGGTGCCCCTCATACCAAAGACTTATCCTGTCCCAAATATCAAGGGTAAGTACCTAGGCTGGGAAACTCTGACTTAGAGAAATGTTTTCTAAAATATAATTTAGTTTGCAGTCCATATTCTCTGTAGATAAGAGTTTAGTGGACGAGAGACAAATATTTTTATAAACGAGTAGCTTAGTAAGTTGTGGTTATTTTACTGTTAGTTTACTCTTTTATTAGGATGTTTATTTTGCAAGGATATTTTGATTAAACCTAAGTTTTCTTTCAACAGCTTTAGTAAGATTTTTAATAAGAAAATGTTATTTGTATTTTATGTATGATAACCTGTTAGACCTATATGGTATGAGACAATAGCCTCTCTTTCAGAATTGCCCCGCCCTCCTTTGGGAGAGACTCTCTAATTTTATTACCAGCTTGTATCAGTTGATTTGGTTTTTTAAAATCCACATTTTTAATCAGCTTTATTAAAATGGGTTAACTTTTAAAATGTGGAAATATTTCAGTGGTAGAATTTCCTTTCTCCATAAGCTTTTTTTTCTATTAATTCACCATCAAAGAAGTGTTATAGTGAGGTAAAAAACTTGAGTTTGAAAATGTTATATCTCATACTTAGAGAAATTATCTCTATACTTTTTAGGTTCTCATGAATTGGCAGTCATAGAAATATCCTGGGAGAATTAATGCCCAAACATCAGTTAGAAAAAGTATGTTAAGGAAGTTCTGGTCACTTGAAATGCTTCCTTTAATCTTATTTCCTCTAGCAAATATGCAGCATTTTGGCCAATTTCTGTGGCATATGTATAGTAAATGTTTTACATTTCAGATCATTTTTACTTTATATTTTAGGGGAAATTGAATTATCTGACTGGTGGTAGTTGCTGAGAATATATTTTACTACCTTATTTTAAATTTCTTTCACCAAATTATTTCCTAGGTCTTTGGAATGGCATCTCTTCATATGCAACGTAGAATATATGCTTACTATATTAGTCCACTTTGTGTTGCTATGAAGACATACCTGAGGCTGGGTAATTATAAAGAAAAGAAGTTTAATTGTCTCAGAGTTCTTCAGGCTGTACAGGAAATGTGGTGCCAGCATCTGCTTCTGGTGAGGGCCTCAAAAACCTTAAAATCATGGTATTTTATTTTTTGCTACTGAAATTAACTTAATTATTTTTCAGGAGAATAACAGTATACTTTCCTGTATTCTGATAATCGATGTGATATTTCAAGTAGCTTACAATTACATTGACAAGGCTTCTGCTTTCTCACACTTAGTAGCTGGGACTGTCAAACAGATGCAGAACGAACAGGTGAATAATTTGTTTTATTAGTTATTTTTCATTTCCTTTTCACCTAGATTGAAAAGTAGGGATATATAATCCTACATTTTAGACTAATTGCATAAGTCATCTTGAAGAATTAAAGAAGATATTCTAGAATAGCAGAGAGTTCATTTTTCATAAATTAGATGGTGACAGTGAGAGAAATTGTATTGTTGATAGAGTTGTACATATTTTTGGCCAATTGGCAGATACTTGGACACCTACCTAAGAAGCAAGGGCTGGTGCTAGGCATTGTAGGGATACAGATAGTTATAATAACTGATATTTTATAATGCTTACTATGTGCCAGACACTTTCTAGGTACTCAGAACTTATTACTTGTATAAATTTTACAGCAGTCATATGCTTTTACCTCTCTTTTGCAAATAAAAAAACTGAGACATAGGGAAGATAAGTATCTTGGACAAGGTCACAAAGCTGGTGGTGGAGTTTGGATTTGAAACCTGGTGATATGGCTCTGGAGTCTGTGTTATTATCCTGTAATCAATAGTAGGAAGCAGGAGATCTAGTTCCTGCCCTCAAATAGCCTGTTGTCTAGTTGCAGTGACAAGTCTCAAACACATGTAAAGATATATAATGTATATTTTTTAAGATTGTAGACAGTAAATAAATGCTATAAGTAGAAATATTCATCTATTTATTTGACTAGGTTGACTAGCAAGGCAATCCTGACTGGCATAATCAGGATTCTAGACTCTGGCCATATTGTTGCATAATATTGAACAGGTGGGATGGGCTGTGCACTGTGCATTTGCACCCTACATGAGTAGGATTTAAAGAAACACCATTGTTTTAGTCATTACCTTTTAAAAAACACTTTTAACCATGTACAGGTAGTTACATTGAATAGTTTATTAAAATTCTCTCACTTATTTCTGAAATCTATTTAAATAAAAATGTGGGAAAGCTCAAGAGTGAGTGTACTTTACAACCTAGCTGCCTTTTTCAGATTTCTACTTGCATTACTGTTTGGAAGTTGTTCTTCATATTCCATGGGAGATGATGGGGAGTGGAAAGATAAGAAGGGAGCAGTGACATTCATTCAATTCCTGTAAATGACTTTTATTAACATTGTTCTGTGCTTCAGGTTTGTGCTCAGAAACAGAGTGTGTCATTCATTACATAGCATGCTGTCATGTCCAGTCTGCTGCCTCATGACTTCTCTGAGTAAAACTGACTCAGTCAGTGGTTTGAGGCTTGGCCTTCAGCACAAGAGAAGCAAACACCCTCTTACAGCAGCTAGATTAATACTGTCTTTCATTCTGAAATACTTAAGGTAGGATTGCTGTCTAATTCTTTGTCCTTCATTTTGTAGCTTATTTCGCCTCAGTCATCTTGTGACCCACAAACTGTAGGTTGAGTTGACTCAACCTATAATGATTACTATTTCCAGAATGTGTGGAATGTGTCACAGTATAGTGGCTTGAAGATAGAGACTTATCAAAGGTTATACCTGGTTTTTAAGTAACATTCCTTTTAATATTTGTTATTACCCAGTACTTAATGATAGTATATTTATGAAGTTCAGTGTTTTCTCTTGGCTTCAAATTATTCTTGAGTTTTAGAGAAATACATACCCTGTTAAAAATTAGGCAGCAGGAAAAAAAATATTTTCTATTCTGAAATAGAAGCATTTAAAGGCACAAGGAGATGGTAATTGCAATCCTCTTTTTTCCTGTGAAAATAACAAGAACAGCATTAACTCTTTCTTTGCCATTTTTCATAGTAAGTAATCGTAATACATCATTCCTTTGTCATTGATAGTGTTTTCTCTGATTTTTAAAATTTCAGGGATAAATTATCTGGAAAGAGCCTATCTTTTTTGAAACCTTGTGTTTGAGAGAATTACCTGATAGAAACAAAACTCAAGGCTTACAGAGGAAATGGAGTGAACATTACATTTTATAACTTTGTTACTTTTAGGCTGGAGATACATTCCTCTAGTGGTGATCTTTAAAAGATCACCTTTAATATATAGTATCTCCATACTTATTCTAGAATCTAGACTTTTCATACGTGTGCTCCCATAGCCTATACATTTCCCCCTCAATCTCTGATCAGGAGAATTGTACACCATTTCAGTTGTATTTTGTCAGTGTTAATTTCTTTTTAAAGAATAGAAGTTTACTGTAAATGACTAGTAGAAAAAGAGCCAGATAAAGAGCATTGCCTCTAAATATAAAAAATTAAGAAGAGAAAATGATTGCTCTAATGACTAAGTTACTAAAGCTATGGAAAACCAGTGGTGAAAAATTTCTCAATTTTCTGTGGAAGACATTTCATTTTGTGGAACAAAATTTGAAAGGGCCCTTAAAGATACTGTAGTTCAATTCTTTCATTTTCACCTAAGGTTCATCAACCCAGTTCTTCTGACTTCAATGAAGTGTTCTTTCTACATCACTACCCAAGTATTTATGATCTCTTTGGTGTCTAAAGAATTTCTTTCCTTTAAAACCTCAGAATTCAAAAAATTGATCCATAGAAAAAAATGCTTACGCATTTTGTAAACAAATGAAGTGCCTATCAATTTTTATTATTTGAAGTCAGATAAATAGGAGTTCTAACTCTGGTCATGCCATTTATTAACTGAATAACATATTACTTAATCTCTCTGTCTCAGTTCCCTGGTTTGTGATACGAAGGTATTAATAGAATTGTACTTGTTAGTTTGTTGTGAGGATTAAATGAGTTACTCAGAATCTAACATTGGTGATGTTACAATAGAGAGAAGGAAATGATTTTGTTGTTGTTTTTATTTGAAACATAATACTCTGTACATCTTTTTTTGTTAAGTAACTTTATTGAGCTGTAATTTATGTACATAAAATTCATTCATTGTAATTGTACAATTCACTGATTATTAGTAAATTTATAAAGTCATAAAACCATCACTTCAATCCAGTTTTAGAACATTTCCATTATTCCCACAAATTCCTTTGTATCTGCAGTTAATCCCCACTCCCAGCCCTAGGCAACCACTGATCTGCTTTCTGATTCCCCTAAATGTGCCATTTCTGGACATTTCAATACATAGAATCGTAACATTTGTGGCTCTTTGTGACTGGGTTCTTTCCCCATAGTGTTTTCAGGGTTCATCCATGTTGTAACATGAATTAGTACTTCATTCTTTTTTTTGGCTGAATAAGATTCTATTGTATAGATATACCATACTTTGTTTATTCATTCATTCATTCATTAATAGATGGACATTTGGGTTGTTCGGCTATTATGAATAATGCTACTATGAACATTCATGTACAAGTTTTTATGTTAACATACATATGTTTTATATAGTATGAACATACATATGTTTCATATGTTAGGGTACATAGGTTTCAGTTGTCTTTGGCATATACCTAGGACTGGAATGGCTGGGTCGTATAGTCATTCTATGTTTAACCTTTTGAGGAAATGCCAAATTGTTTTCTATAGCAGCTGCACCATTCTGCATTTCCACTAGTATTGTATAAGGGCTCTGATTTCTCCATATCCTCCCCAACACTTATTTTTCTGTTACTTTTTTCATTTTCTAATAGCCATCCTAATGTATGTAAAGTGGCATTTCATTGTGGTTTTAACTTGCATTTTTCGTGATTACTAATGATGTTGAACACCTTGTTATGTGCTTACTATATATTTGTATATCTTCTTTAGTGAAGTGTCACTTCATATGTTTTGTCCATTTTAAAATTGGGCTGTCTGTCTGCTTAATGAGTTGTATGAATTCTTTATATATTCTGAATAAAAGATCTTTATAAAGATAGGTGATTTTTATATGTTTTCTTTTAGTGTGTGGCCTGTTTATTTCTTGATGTCTTTTGGAGTATAAAAGTTGAAAATTTTGATGCAGTTCAGTTTGTCAGGTTTTTCTTTTATGATTGATGGTTTTAGTATCAAATCTAAGAACTCAGCTTAATCGAAGTTCATGAACATGTTTTTTTTTGAAGAAATTTTATAGTTTAGTTTAGTTTAGTTTTAAAATTTAGACCCATGATCCATTTTAAGTTAATTTTTGTGTATGATTATGAGGTAAGAGCCCATAAGATTATTTTTTAGCCTGTGGATATCCAATTATCCTGGCATCATTGTTAGAAAGATTTTCCTTTCCTCATTGAGTGGTCTTGGCATCTTTGTTGAAAAATGAATGTTTGATACATGTATGCACATGGAAACATGTTTTTTTTCTTTTTGACACTAGCACATTAAATTAGAATAATTAAAACACCAGGACTCATTGGCCAGATTTATATTTTAGAATTAACATAAGTGTTAGTATTACAGACTTTCCCTTTTTATGATATACAGACATTTGCATAATTAAGGAAAATCTTCATTTCAAATATAGAACAGGTCTTTTCCGTAGCATATTCAAATTCAGCAGGGCAGTTTATAAAACAATTACTGTATAGTGCATTTAAGATAATGCCTCAAACTTGATTTTTTTAAAAGCCAATTTCCATATCTTTATTTCATTGTCACTCTGGGTCTGTGGTCATTGACTTCTACCCAAATTTTAACACAAGGAGATGTAATATGTGATTGACAATTGGCAGGTCATATGACTTTGGACTTTGGAGGATGAAGGTTAAAAGAAAAATGTTTAATTAAGTTTCTTTTCTGTTTTATGTTAAGTTGCTCTGAAATATCCCCCTGGGCCACTGTATTTGTTTTGACATCTGATGTTTGAAGGAGCATGTTTTTCCCCCCTAGAAAATCTTACATAATCTCAACTACATCACCTCTGTGTGGGAGACAGAATTTATTCTTTTACTTATTATATATTGTGTACAAGTTCGTTCTTGAATGCGATCTTGACTACAGTATATATTGAATAGTTTATCATACGGGAAATGTAAAGAAGCCATATGTAACGTCTAGTATCTTTGATTTAGTCCTAGTCTTTAGATGCTAACTTTAGGGGGAAACAGAATAAACAAACCTCTAGACTAAAGATTTGTTTTTTCTTCACCTTGTTTGGCGGATGTAATCAAATATTAATCTTGGTCTTCTGACTTGGTGTTTCCTGTCATATATTCCTTTCACTTAAAAAATAACATTTGTCGCCTGTAATCCCAGCACTTTGGGAGGCCGAGGCGGGCGGATCACGAGGTCAGGAGATCGAGACCATCCTGGCTAACACGGTGAAACCCCATCTCTACTAAAAATACAAAAAATTAGCCGGGCGCAGTGGTGGGTGCCTCTAGTCCCAGCTACTCGGGAGGCTGAGGCAGGAGAATGGCGTGAACCTGGGAGGCGGAGCTTGCAGTGAGCCGAGATAGCGCCACTGCAGTCTGGCCTGGGCGAAAGAGCGAGACTCCATCTCAAAAAAAAATAAAAAAATAAATAAAAATAAAAATAACATTTGTTATTGTTAGGTTACAAGATGAATTAATGTTTTAAAATTCCAAATAATTAAAGTAAAACCCAGTAAGTGCCAAGACCCTTTTAATGGCAAGCCTCTTAAATGGAAATATTTATTTATTTAGGTATAGACAGGGTTTCACTCTGTGGCCCAGACTGGACTGGCACAATCACTGCAGTCTTGAACTCCCAGGCTCAAGTGATCCTCCTGCCTCAGCCTCCTGAGTAGCTGGCACTGTAGTCGTGCACTACCACGCCTGGATAATCTTTTTTTTTTTTTTTTTTGTGGAGACAGGGTACGTATTTGTTGCCGAGGCTGGTCTCAAACTCCTGGTCTCAAGCAGACCTCCTGCCTTGGCCTCCCAAAATGCTGAGATTACACGTGTGAGCTACTGCACCCAGCTAGGATATATTTCAGTTCATTCTCTTCCCTCTTGGAAAGTATACACCAAACTTAATTTAACATTCTTTTAGTAACTCTTGTGAGGTGGTGGTGGTTTTTCCAAAAACCTTACACTTAGCTGAACATTCTGTTATCAACTATCTTATTTCCTCGTCATGCACAAGTTAAATGTTAGACTGAGGAGTAGGTGAGTTATCCCCAAGGAAGTAAAATGATGTTAATTTTCTTGAGGTCACATGAATTGTGAGTAGCTGAATGCTACTGTGAATTCTGGGCAGCCCGACCACAGAGCCTGAACTCTTAAATATTATACTGTATTAACTTGACATGTTTATAAAAGTAACAATTACATGCTACCTGAATGCCCTCAGTAGTTTTGAACATGGTGCAACTGTTTATCCCTTTACTAAAATTCCAATTAGGCTATTCTGTTTTGAGTCTTTGTAGTCATGTTTTAGAATTTTTGTTTCCTTCCTCATTGTCAGGCGTCTTTTCTTCCTCCCTTCCCCTCCCTCTTCCCTTCCCTCTTTCTCTTCCCTCCTTTCCCCCTTCTCTTTCTCCTTCTCTTAGAGTCTTGCTCTGCCACCCACACTGGAGTGTAGCCTCAAACTCCTGGGCTCTAGCCATCCTCCTACCTCAGCCTCCTGAGTAGCTGGGACTGCAAGTGTATACCACTATGCCTGGCTAATTTAAAAAATTTAATTTTTTTTTTTTTTTTTTTGTAGAGGCAGAGTCTCACTATGTTGCCAAGGCTGTTCTCGAGCTCTTGGGCTCGAGTGATCCTCCTGCCTTGGCCTCCCAAAGCGCTGGGATTATAGGTGTGAGCCACTGTGACTGGCCTCTTTTTTCTTAAAAAAATAATTTACTACTGTCAGTGTACCATACCTGTTACCTGTTTTCTTATTTCTTTCTGATCTTCTGTGGGCTTGAAGATCATATAGGCAAGCTTGTATGTTTGTAGTTTCTAATCTAGAAGTGAATAGGGTCATATATGAGGAGAACATAAATCACCCAGTAATTTACCTGTAGTTATACAAAGTAGTCATTAGGTTGGTGCAAAAGCAATGGTGGTTTTGCAATTAAGAATGACACCTTTTTAAAGTGGAGGAGAAATCTGTTTGGGTACTTAACTTGGAGGTAGAATTTGAATAGCAAGATGGATTTTGTTTTTTCTAAGGTTTGGAGAATGTGTACCATAACTGATTTGTATGTCATTTTTGTTGTTTTGATTCACCTTTTACAATTGAGAATTTTTTTTTTTTTGAGATGGAGTCTTGCTCTGTCACCTAGGATGGAATGCAGTGGCATGATCTTGGCTTAACTGCAACCTCTGCCTCCCGGGTTCAAGCGATTCTCCTGCCTCAACCTCCCAAGTAGCTGGGACCACAGGTACGCACCACCATACCTAGCTAATTTTTGTATTTTTAGTAGAGACAGAGTCCATGTCAGCCAGGCTGGTCTCAAACTTGTGACCTCAGGTGATCCACCCGCCTCGGCCTCCCAAAGTGCTGGGATTACAGGCGTGAGCCATGGTGCCCGGCCTACAATTCAGAAATTTAAATGATACTTTTAGAAGAGTTTGAGGCAGGGAAGTGAAATCCATGAATTAAGAGTGCAGTTTGGTATATTTTAGAGCTCAGTGCTTTGTCTTCTGTCATTCTTCTACTGCATCCCTTTCTTCCTCTCCTCACTTCAACTTTTTAGTAAACTTGTCTGAGGCATTAGCTTTACTCTTATGCATTTTGCTCCCCCGCCTTTTTGTTATAAATATTATCATGGCATGAAACAAAAAGCCTGTTATCTGCCTTTCCATGATCACTTTGGTGACACTGTTTCAGCCACAAGTAAACCTAGCAACTCTATGAATAGCAGGACAGACTTGAATGTGGTATGTGTGCAAGGAAGTTATTTAACTTTCTTAATCTTAAATGCCACCAGAAAACGTTCTGCTCCCTGTTACTTCTTTTTTTTTTTTTTTTTTTTTTTTTAATTACTTTGTTTTGCGGTAAGGAGTTGGGGAATGTGTGGTGGCAGGGAAGTAATGTAAGTTGCTTTATAACTCACTGTCTAACAAAGTTTTGAAAATTTGTCTGATATGTAGTTAGGTACTTTAGGGTTATTAGGTTTTCATAAAAATTCTGATTAGGGCTCTTGCCCTGCTCCCAATGAAAGCCATTCCACAGGGCAAATATAAAAGAGAGAGTAGAGGGAATCCCCCTGAGGTTTAAATAAGTCAAACCAGTAAGTAATAGTGGAGCCTGAGTGCTAAGTTTGTCAGTGCCTCTCTTTCTTACTGTACTTAACATCTAAAGGGCACCTCATTTCTTTTCAGCTAATTATGTTCTTTATGAGTGACTGTCAAATCTGGGAAGGGTGTGACAGGATCCTGTGGAGATACCTTTTCTAATTAATAGCTGCCTTTCTCCTCAAGATTCTAATGAATGTTGGGAAAAGAAAAAAGTTGAGGTGCAAACAATGTGAGAAATTTAATAATTGAAAGATACTTAAATTTTTTACCTATTGCTGTATAACAAACTACCCCTAAACTTAGCAGCTTAAAACAATGAATATTTATCTATTATCTCACATAGTTTTGTGCCTCAGAAATTTAGGAGCCAGTTAGCAGAGTTGTTCTGGCTCAGGGATTCTCATAACATTGTAGGCAAGATGTTGGCAAGGCTGAAGTCATCTGAAGGCCTCTTTGGGGTGGGAGGATGGCTATTGTCAGGAGACTTTACTTCCTCTCTGGCTGTTGGCAGGAAGCCTTAGTTGTTAATCATGTGGACCTCTCTATAGAGCTATTTGGGTAATCTCAGGACATGGCCTAGAGTGAGTAGCCCCAGCTACTTGGGAAGCTGAGGTGGGAGGATTGCTTGAGCCTGGAAGGT
Organism: Pongo abelii; assembly: GCF_028885655.2. NCBI lineage: Eukaryota > Metazoa > Chordata > Mammalia > Primates > Hominidae > Pongo > Pongo abelii. The sequence goes on along the minus strand of NC_071985.2, from coordinate 71,799,745 downwards.
TGAGGCTGTAGTGAGCCATGATCGTGGCATGGCACCCCAGCCTGGGTGGCAAAGTGAGACCCTATCTCAAAAAAAAAAAAAAAAAAGAAGAAGGATTAGATGATGTTGAAGGTGAAGCCTGCTATAGGGGCAGGCAATTGACATCAGTTAATCTTTTTCATGTTCTAATTGAAGGAGACCGATGATTAACAGCAAAAACAATAGCCAACGCCATAGACATTTCAGCTGGTTCATTTTACACAATTCTGACTCTGCTCAATGGGTGCCGAAACTGTTGCTCCCAGATCAATTGCAGACAAGAGCAGAGCTTTCACTGGAAATTTCAAACAGGTGGGATCAACATTCTGAAGGATTTTTTTGAAGAATTATAACAATAAATGAACATGGTTTTACCAGTACATCCTGAAGACAAAGTACAATCAAATCACTGGCTACCAAGAGGTGGAAGTCAGAGTAGAAGCAGACTGATCAAGAACAAAGCTCATGGCAACACTTTTTTTTGGGATATGCAAGGCATTTTGCTTGTTGACTTTTGGGAGGGCCAATGAATGCCAACATCTGCTTATTGTAAGAGTATTTTAAGAAAGTTAGCTAAAGCTTGAGCAGAAAAATGCCTAGGAAAGCTTCACCAGAGAGTCCTTCTCCACCATGATAGTGCTCTTGCTCATTCTTCTCATCAAACAAGGTCAATTTTGGGATAGTTTTGATGCACATTTATTAGGCATCCACCCTGCAGTCCTGATTTGGCTCCTTCTGACTTTTTTATTTCCTGATCTTAAAACATCTATAAAGCGTATCCATTTTTCTTCAGTTAAAAATGTAAAAAAGACTGCATTGACATAGTTAATGCAGGACCCTCAGTTCTTTAAGGATAGACTAAATGTGTGTTATTATTGCCTACAGGTGTCTTGACCTTGATGGAGCTTATGTTGAGAAACAAAGTTTATACTTTTTATTTTCATCTAATTCCATTTTTTCCACACACTTTTTGGAGTCCGCTTGTATTTCCAGAATACTTGTGAATGGCTTTTTCAAATTAATTTGGCCTAAATATTATCCCAATTTATTAACCTTAATTGGAGAATGTTGAAAATCTTGTCTGTTCATAAAAAAAAAGCCATTTCCGAATACGTAGTAGCTGAATTCCTAAGGGTAAACTGAGAAATTCTATAGTTTAACTACTTGATTTACCTATTATAGCAATTATATAAAGTATAGAAAAGAAATAGCATTTTACATATACTATTGTATTAGTCCATTTTCATGCTGCTGATAAAGACATACCTGAGACTGGGCAATTTACAAAAGAAAGAGGTTTAATTGGACTTACAGTTCCATGTGGCTGGGGAAGCCTCACAATAATGGCGGAAGGCAAGGAGGAGCAAGTCCCCTCTTACATAGATGGCAGTAGGCAAAGAGAGAATGAGGAGGACGCAAAAGCGGAAACCCCTGATAAAACCATCAGATCTCATGAGACTTATTCATTAACACGAGAACAGTATAGGGAAACCGCCCCCATGATTCAGTTATCTCCAACCAGGTCCCTCCCACAACATGTGGGAATTATGGGAGTTCAATTCAAGATGAGATTTGGGTGGGGACACAGAGACAAACCATATCAACCATATGAACTCTTTGGGTCTAGAATAAATAGCTATTGTTTTTTAAATCTAGCATGATCCCAGTTAGCTAGGATTGCTAATATAAAAGAAATAAAGGTAGTGAATATGAAATTAATTATCCAGATTTTCAGTTTATAGATTTTTATGTAAACCACTGTCCTTTTGTAGCTCTGTATTTAATTAAGCATTTCCTTCCGGTAAGATAGTTTTCTTTCAAACAGAGAGGCAATATAATGTAGCAGAAAGTTTGTAGACTTGGCATTAGACCCATTTGGGCTTGAATCTTTGCTTTACCTGTGGGACCGTGGACCAGCTGCTTAATCTTCATATCAAATCTATTTCCTCATCTAGAAGAATAGTATCTAAGGTTTCTTGTGAAGATTAAAATAAATTATGTGAAGGGTTTCCCAGTGTTTCTTAGATACTCTATTTTTTTCCCTTAAAGGACTTGGCAAGGCGTGGTAGCTCATGCCTGTAGTCCCAGCACTTTGGGAGGCTGAGGCAGGAGGATCACTTGAGGTCAGGAGTTCGAGACCAGCCTGGCCAACATGGTGAAACCCTGTCTCTACCAAAAAATATAAAATTACTGGGGCGTGGTGGTGGGTGCCAGTAATCTCAGCTACTCAGGAGGCTGAGACAGGATGATTCCTTGAACCTGTTGCAGGGAGGTTGCAGTGAGCCAAGATTGTGCCACTGTACTCCAGCCTAGGTGACAAAGTGAGACTCTGTCTCAAAAAAAAAAAAGATGAAAAGATGAGACAACCAGAAAAGAAAAGGTGTCCCTGACGAGATATATTTAAACTCAAACATGAAGGTCTAGTCCTGTCCCTGCAGTGAGAATAATATGTTCAGAGCTTTAGAAGAAGAAAAGCTTGACAATTTTGAGAACTAATTGAAGGCTTTAGTCCTTTAATTAGATGTAGTGGGGATAAGATTGGAGAGCTAAGTAGGAGCCAGATCTTAAGGGCCTTTGAGGTTGTGACATTTATTTATATTTAATTTTTAATGTAGTTGAAACCATTGGAGAGTTTAAATCCACAAGGGCTATAATTCTGCTTTCCAAAATTTTGAGACAGTAAGCTGCAGTTAACTTCCGTGGAGGAATTTATTTTTCTCTTGTTATTCAGAGTCTTAGAATCTAATGTTTATTACTTAGTTTCAGGATTTTATTCTTTTTTCAAAAGCCAGAGAATAAACTTGGGTAGAAGGGGTCCATGTAGATCTATGATCCTTTCTCAGTAAGAAATTTAAAAATAACTGCAGGGTCTGAGACAGAACTTTCCCTTCTCTGTTTTGCTTCGGCTCGCAGAATTGAAGTTATATTTTCCTCTGTCCTCTTTCTCCCAATTACTGCATTTTTAAGGAAGTTGGGGATTGAGCATTTAAAGTTAGTTCTACTGTCTCCCTCTGTTGTTTTTCTGTGGAGTGTGGCACCGTTTTTACTGTTGCTGAAGCAGATTTTCTGGAACATTTCTAAGGCACATACAGTCCCAGCCCCTTTTTTTCTGTTGGTGCTAAGAGAAGTCTATTGCCTATGCTTCTGTCATCTGAGGTATATAGTAGGACATAATATTGGGCACTAATTTATTAGCTGCTGTTAACTTTTAAATGACTTTTTAAAAGTTTTGGAATTTCATTTCACAGAATGAAAAATTTTGTCAGTGGTTTTAGGAAGAAAGCCTCAGATGCTTACTGATGCTTTCAAATAGTCAACAAAAAGTAGAGTTAAAGATTTTGTGAAATGATTTGTTTGTGGCCAAAGAAATCATGATTGTGACTCAGATGATTTAGTTAAATGTATACCAAATAACTTTTTTTAAACTGTGGAAGAATATATAAAGAATCTAATGTTGGTACTGTTTTTAGTCGCCATTTCTGCTTCATATTTTATAGAGATTGTTCTTACTCCAGTGAGGGTGATTTAAAGGGCAGGTGTTCTGTATTGCCAAAGGCATTGTGGAAACAGAGATGCTCTGGCTTCTTTCCTGCTCAGTGCTTTCTAGAAGCTGTCAGGAGAAGTGCCACGTGTATTTTCTACCTTCTGTTAGCTGTGCAGAAGGAAGAGGAAGAAAAATACTATATTTTTGGATACTTGAGTTAAGAATTCAGATTATTATGGGAATAGAAAAATGGTGATGGATGTCTTTATTTGACTGCACAGGGAGAGAATTGTTTGGAATCTGAAGATCTTTTGGTCACCTTTATAAAAAAGAATAAAAATTGATAACCATGCTAAAGTCATGAGCTGATTCTCCTGAAGTTCCCTGAAATAGTCATATGAATGATATCATATACTTTTGTACATTGTTATCATAATGGTGATTCTTTTATACCACATATTAATATATCTCAAATGTAAAAGTTTTACAGAATCGTTTTTCAGAATCGTTTCATGAATTAGAACTGATTTTATCATACACACTAAGGCATCATAGACAGCACTGTGTTGGTCTCTCTTCATAACAGAGAGATTTTATGTATAAGCCATATAACCTTGAATGAGCTGTATAACCTCTTTCTCATTTCTCTCATCTCTAAAATGGTATGAAAATGCCCTATTTAACTTGATTCTGAGTTGCATACATTTTTTTTCACATTCTAAGGGCTCTGAAACAGGATACATGTTTGTGATTGCTGTATTTTACTATCAGTCACATGACAGTAGACATGAAGTTATATGAAAATTCTTAATTTATACCTTTTGGTGTGGTCACTGCATCTGATCATCCTAATGGAGTTGATGATAGTACATACCTCGAAGGACTTTTGTGAGGATCAAATCAATTTACATATATAAGGTACTTAGAACAGTTCCTTCCATCTAGTAAATGCTATTTGTGTTAGCTATTTTTAATATCTATTAGAAATATAACAGTGATTGGCTGATTTATTTATAATTTTAAGATTATATAATACCCTTTATCTGTGGACCACAAAGCATGTTTTATTGGACATTTTGAAAAAGAAAGGTAAATTCCTTGTTGTTATAGATATATAATAAATACAAAGTAGAGAAGATTACTGGTTAGAAGAGGTAATTGAGGGTGGTAAAAGTAGAATGTCTTCTGTATTTAATATAAGATGTAAGTTTCTGCTATACATATTTCTGGTATTAATATTAGAGAGTAGATTTTAATAAAAATATCTAGTGGATCTCAACTTTTTGGAAGAATTGTTAATCTGTAGTGGTATATACTTTCTGTTTAGATTTCTTTCTCTCATGGGAATAAGGGAACTTTTTTTCTGGAGGACCATATTTGTGAAAAATGGAGCATTTCAGTTTTTGTTCTAATTGTGATTTTCAGATGATCTACACTAAATCTAATAGATTAGTGTTATAATTATTCATTATCTGATTACAGTTATAAACTTTTTACTTACCTTTTTATCGATATATATACTGTTTCTGACTTAAAAGTAGACAATTTCAGAGTGATAACAGTGTTTTTGAATTTTTAAAAGTTACTCCTTACTATTACTCCATATTCTTAACTTTAATTCCCAGTATGGCACAGAGTTATTGACAAAATATTTTCCAGTTTTTACCAAGAGTCGGAAAGTTACCTATGATAGGTGAAGAAACTGCAGGGAAGTTATTTATTTATTTGTTTGTTTATTTATTGGTACTATACCACATGAACTCTATGTTGTAATTATCATATAAAATTGTCAGTTGTCATAAGTTTTTTTTTAATGTGGATTTTTCCAGCGTGATTTTCTTTGTAGTAAATTAGTGATAAAATTATCTAAACACCCTATTACCTTTTATGGGAATGAAATGTACACAAATTTTGATATTTCATGATAAAAAGTCAGGGTACCTTTTAATGAGCTCCTCTTTGTGAAAACCAGAGCACTTTATATGTGCACTTATATTTACTTTGCTATACATAATGTTTTTCTTTTTACAAATACCCTTTTAAAAGTTTGTCTTATTCTTTCCTCTACTTTTTAATGCTAAGAGGTGAAAGAACTTGTCACCTTGTTGGTAAATGTCAGAATTTGAACCCAGTTCTATATTATTCTAAAACCTATGAAAGCAGATTGGAAGTTTAAAATTTGAATCACTGTCTTTTAAGACTAGAGCAGTGTTTCTCAATCTTTTTTTCATTATTGCTCCTCCAAGGACCCTTTTTGTTTTTTAAAATAGACTTTATTTTTTAGAGCAGTTTGAGGTTTGCAGAAAAATTGTGCAGAAAATACAGAGGGTTCCCAAGTGCCACTCTCCCCCAAACACACATAATTTGTTCTATCTTAGTGTGGTACGTTTGTTACAGTTGATGAACCAATGTTGATGCATTATCAGTTTACATTAGGTTTCTCTCTTTGTATTATACAGTTCTATGGTTTTGACAAATGCGAAATGCCATATCTCTACCATTACAGTATTATATAGGATAGCTTACTGCCCTGAAAATACCCTGTGTTTCTCCTCTTTATCCATTCTCTCCTCCCCCTGAAACCCTGTCAATCACGGATATGTTTACTGTCTCTATAGTTTTGCCTTTTCCAGAATGTCACATGGTTGGAGTCAGACCGTATGTAGCCTGGCCTTTTTCGTTTAGCAATATGCAGTTAAAAGGTTCCTCCATGACTTTTTGTGGCTTGATAACTCATTTAAAAAAATCAGTGAATCTCCATTGTATTGGATGTACCACAGTTTATACATTTAGCTGTTAAAGGACATCTTGTTTGCCTCCAGTTTTTCATAATTTTAAATTTGTGAACTCCTCACGTGTTTTACTTGAAAAGCAAAATCCTAAGAAGTCCTTTAGACCCCCAGTGTATTCAGTCATTCTTGCATTGCTATAAAGAAATACCTGAGACTGTTAATTTATAAAGAAAAGAGGTTTAATTGGCTCATGGTTCTGTAGGCTATGCAAGCATGGCACTGGCATCAGATTCTGATGAGGGCCTCAGGAAGCGGAAGGCAAAAGGGCAGCAGGCACATCACATGGCCAGAGTAGGAGCAAGAAAGAGTGGGGGAGGCACTACATACTTTTTAAACAACCAGGTCTTATGTGAACTCAGAGCGAGAGCTCACTTATCACCAAGGGAATGGTGCCAAGCCATTCATGAGGATCCACCCCTGTGATCCAAACACCTCTGACCAGGCCCCACCTCCAACACTGGAAACCACTTTTCTTTTCTTTCTTTTTTTTTTTTTTTTTTTTTTTTGCAGTTGCAAGATTTAATAGAGTGAAAACAGAGCTCCCATACAATGGGAGGGGACCCAAAGGGGGTTGCCCACTTCCAGCTCGAATGCCTGGGGTTTATATCCCAATCATTGTCCCTTCCCCTGTGCTGTCAGGCGAGAGATGATTTGATTATTTCTTTACCTCCTGTTTTTAGACTAATTAGTATTTTAATGACCTCTCTTTACTACCTGATTGGTCAGATGTGGGCTGAATTACAAGCCCTGTGTTTAAAGGTAGGTGCAGTCACCTTCCCCAGCTAAGGTTAGAAATTCTTAGTCGGCCTAAGAAATCCAGCTAGTCCTGTCTCTCAGTACCCCCTCTCAACAGGAAAACCCAAGTGCTGTTGGGGAGGTTGGCCGTCGACTGCTCCAACTGCTTCCTGCTGAATTGGGGCGTAGTCGGGGTTGTGCATTTGAGATTTCCTCGGGAGGAGTGCCTTCGATGTCATTAACATTGGAGCATGGGCTAGCAGGCTGGTCCAGGGGTCCGCGGTAGATCTTAGTCATGGACTGCATCTGGGGCTCCATTTGAAGAACGATGTGTAGTTTTACAGCTTTGATTCTGGAAGAGACAAACTTAACAAGGAGGTTAAAGATACAGGGATTGAAATGTATGGCCTAAAGTGCAGGGGCATATGGGTGTGGGTGGTGAAAGTGGGGTTTCCTTTAGAAAAACCCCTATATGATGGGGCATCAATATTTCCGGGAAGCTGCGTTCTCTATAGAAGCTCTTGGTAAGGGGAGCTACTGGTAGTACAGCAGCATGGAGGAGGTGCAGTGAGAGTGAAAGGGGGTAAGAGAACAGTAAAAAGAAAAATACGACAAGGGAGGGCCACAAAGATCCACGATTCTAGTTACTTTCCTCACGGTTGTCTCTTGAAGAGCAGGTCAGATCCTCTAGAGATTCACAGGAATAGCTAGCACCGTCGCCTTGATTTTCGGGTTCTTTGGCAGTATCCAGGGTTTGACTTGAGTGTGATGTATCCAAGACTCCACTCCAGCCACTTTAACTGCGGTTGGGGTAGATAAAATGACTGGGTAGGGTCCTTCCCAGGATGTGTCTAGGGATGGGAAGTTAGAGGGAAGGGACTTGACTAATACCATGTCACTAGGGTGGAATAATTCCTTTCCCTCCTCTCGGGGACAGGTTCCCTGTAATGTTTTAAGAACTTGTTGATATTTGGCTAAGGAGGTGATATCTGCAACTAAGTTGGCTGTCTCTTGGTCAAGCACAAGGTCATTGGTTAGGAAGGGCTGTCCATACAGCATTTCGTATGGGCTAAGTCCTGCTCTTTGGGGAGAGTTTCGGATTCTTAGTAAGGCTAAAGGCAACAGAGCAGGCCATGCGAGGTGGGTTTCTTGGATTAGCTTTTTTAGATGTTGTTTGAGTGTTTCGTTCATTTTCTCGACTTTTCCTGAGCATTGTGGCCTCTAGGCGCAGTGTAAGTGATATTGTATGCCTATTGCCTGGGATACTCCCTGGGTTACTGCAGCCTTGAAAGCGGGGCCATTTTCACTCTGTAAACCTCAGGGAAGTCCGAATCTGGGAATTATTTCATGAATTAGTGCCTTTATTACGTCTTGGGCCTTTTCTGTCCTGCAAGGGCAGGCCTCCGCCCAACCAGTGAAAGTATCTACCCAGAATAGTAGATACTGAAATCCCTGAGATTTGGGCATATGGGTAAAATCTAGTGCCAGTCTTCTCCTGGGTAATGGCCTGTTCTTTGTTCTCCTGAAGGAGCTTGGTGATAAGGCAGGGGATTATTTCTTTGGCACACTTCACAGGCCCTCACTGTCTGCTTGATAGTTTTGAAAAGACCTGACTGGAGACCGCATTTCAACATGAGATTTGAAAGGAACACATATTCAAACCCTATCACCCACCATTAAATTTTAATATCATAGATGTAATGTATGTTTATTTATAATGTATATTTATATATAGATGTAATTTATATTTAATTATCTATGATAATTTTAACATAGATGTAATATATATTTGTCTATAATATCATAGATGTAATGTATTTATATTTATGGGCTTTGGAGGTCCATAAACCATTTTCATGGCTAAGATTTTTACATTCCTGAAGAACCAATATCTGCCCTATTATGAGTGATACTACCTTCATTGAGAATGCATGGAAGACAGATTTTTAAAAAGGGTGTTTTTTATTCAGGCCTTTGCTGCAGTTTTTTGAAGCAGATTTTTAAAAAACCCCAAATCATTAAATTAACCTGCCATTGTAGATCTATATGAATTTATATGGAAAGATTCCCAAGATACTTTAGGGGACTAAAGCAAATTGCAGAATAATTGATAGAATACGTTAACATTTATGTAAACGAATTATACCTAAAAAACCAAATATATGGTCCTACATATGCATCAGTGTATGCAAATGTATAGAAAAAAATATACATGAGATTGGTAAGTGTAAGCCCTCTGATGGAACTGGGATTGGGAAGTGGGGGTGGTTAAAGGATAATTTTGCTTTATTTCTATTGTTTGGTATTTTTTTTGATAAGTAGAATACATTCATGTATTACTTATACAATTAAAAATACATTTTCAAAAGAGAAAGGGAAACCTGAAATGGAGGCAGTCAAGTATCTAAAGCAAAACCAAAAACACCTATCATTGAGCCTATGATGAATGAAAGAAATGAAGTTTCCTATATAGGTGGTTATGTCATAGGTGTTATATCATAGGTGGTGTTATAGTATCATTATTACCTACTACCAGGAATAATTTCTTTTCACTCTCTCATTATTATTCTTGTCACTGTTGAATGTCTCAAGAGTTGTGTGTGTGTTCAGTTTCTATTTCCCTCTCTGTCTCATTTATTGACTCCAGTCTGACTAACGCTCTAATATGCTCTTGAGAAGTCACCATAAACTCCATGTTGCTGAGCCCAGTGGACACTTTCTGTCCTCCTACTTAACCTCTCTGCACAGATAGGTTCCATACAGAGAGAAAGCTGATCACTTCCTTTCTTCTCTCAGCTTCTCTGACACCGATTCTGTATTTTTCTTCTACCCCTTTGGCTAATCTTGATTTTTAAGACACTTTGTGGGCCAACAAAACATTCTGTGGAATGAGTTCAACATATATTACAATTTCCCCTTTTTAAAAATCATGTTATTCTGTTTCATTTACAGCTCTTCACATTCTGTATTGATTTTTAAAAATATTTTAAAATTGTTTCTCTTTCCTCCACTTTGAAAGCTTTATGAAAGAAGAATTTCTGTCTATTGCCTAATACTGTGTATCATCACTGTGCTTGACACGTAGTAGGTAATCTCTAAATATTTGAGAAGGAGTGAGTTAATTAATATTTGCTTTTTTGACTTTTTTAGGTTATTTAAGTATTTTTGACATCCTTTTTTGGGAATGGAGTAAAAGAATTGTAGAGGAACTATTAAATGACCAGTGTAAACCATTGTTTATAAATGGTTGTGTAATATGACTTTGGAATAATGCAGTTAGTGGTTATCAGTTTAAATAATCACTATTCAGTTTTGATAAGAAATGTGCTTTAGTCTTTTTCTAAATCATTCTAGGAGATTTGCCCATGGATTTATACATAGCAACTATACACATATATTTTAGATGACCAGAAAAATTTCGTATCTTCAGAGCTGTCAGCTGGAATAATTGCATACTCATACAACAGGAGTTAGGTTTGAACTGTTATTATTTAGTATCCTTTTGTTATTACCTGATGTAGTAAGCTTAACATCTTTATAAAAATATGTTTTAAGTTCTGGGCCATTGATTTTGAAGTGGGAAATAAATGAATGCTGTCGTTTTTTCATGTCAAAATTACCAAAAAGCTCTTTGGAAAGTTATTTCGTAGCAAACACAAGAGAAAGGTATTTTCCAGAATGAGTTTTTTACAAATGGATAGTGATGTTTTCTGTAATACATAAGTTTAGAAACATATATCAGATGACAAGTCCATTGTTTATTCAAAAAACAAATAGGCATTTGACTCATTTGGGACTGTAAAATCTTCAAAAATATGCCAGAAAACTAAAAAATGTAGAAAAGAGGATTTTTTTGTTTTGTTTTCAGCTCCCAGACCACCACTTTTTATAGTAACTTATTTTCTAGTATCTTAAAAAATAAGGGCTTTTAAGGAAAGAGAATATTTCTCTTAAAGTTAATTTTGATAGATATTTATCTAGATGCTTTCTTTTTTCCCTTGCCATAACAGCTGGCTGGTAGAGTTATGTTTGAAAAGGCTTGCCTTTTTTCCCTTGCTCTGAGCAGGATTATGTTTTAGGGCCCAAATTGTGACTTTGACAAAAAAAAAAAAAAAAAAAAGGAGTATATTAGTTTTAAGTTTGACAGCATAAAACAAAACTCAAAAATAAAAGTGGCTTAAACAAAATAGAAGTTTATAAAAGAAGACTGGAAACAGGTAGGAACGGGTAGTCATTAGGGACCAGTTTCCTCTTCTTCCTGTCATCATCTGGTATGGCCAGTTGACCTTATGGACAACTGTGCCTACAGGACCTTCTGCCATTGCATCAGTATCCTTAGGTAGCAGCAAAGAGGAAGTGGACCAATGACTCCACCCTTCAGTTAAGCCAACTACCTATAGGCGACTTTCCCAGAAAGTCCCACACATTTGCACCCATTAGCCAAAACTCACACACATGGTCATACCTAGCTATAAGGGAAACTGGAAAACTAACCTAGATGAATTGCTACTCCAAATAAAATTGGGGATCCATTATTGAGGAAGGAAGAGAGTATATATTGGATAGGAAAATAGCATTCTCTTCTATAGTGAGAGAAGTAATAGTTTTTGTTTCTACTGAGATATGATAGGTAATTCTGCAAATTTTATTGATTATTGCAAATTTTCAGTATATTTTCCATTAGCAAGGTGTCTTTTATAAATTCCTATTGGAAAAAACACAGACAGTTGCCATGGACTTGTATTCAGAGGGCTTTAAAAAGGTACTTCTGGAAAATAATACAGATTATACTTTGATTTTTCACAACAGAGAGGAATGGTTGTCCTTATTTACTTGTTATATTCAAGCTCTGTAGTCCTAAGAGGATTTTGAGTTTATCCTTTGCAAACTGATGTAGGCGAAGCCTTGCAGGCTTTATTTAGCTATATAATGCTTAACACTTACAGTCAGATTGCATTCTTTGTTTTCTTATGTTCAAAAATAATTAGAGAAAATTTGGGATATATAAATTATTCCATGAGATGCTCAAAGAATACTGGTTGCGGCCATTTTTGCATGTAATCATGCTGTTTTCAAAGCTGTTACAGGTTTTATTACTGAAATACTTGGAAAACATCTTCTTGTCTCATTCTATTATTCTTAGGTGATTGAGCAGGAAATGTTTATGCAGCTTTTATAATGGTGACTTGTTGGCTGAGTATGTGTGCCTGCTGCTGTCTTTGGCATTTGAATAATGAATTAACATGTAGGTGGCCATGGGAAGGGAATGTTATGAATGGACTTTGCCTATGCTTTTTTTGGTAGCAAATTATATTTGCTACAAGATTGCTGTGCCATATCATTATTTCTTCAGCTATTAAAAGCTATTAATTTTCACTGTGATGGATGGCAGCAACCTTTTCCACATCAACTTGGTCTCAGCAGGTGTATGTCAGGCTAACCTGCAGGTGGAGATGTCTATATAAAGGGTTGGCGTGAATGCCAAAATTACTTAATAGCATAAAATGTTTCCTTTTAGCAGTAGCCTTTGGCTGTTTCTCTCTTAAGATTCATTCATTTATTTCATACAACTTGAATAATTTCTGAGGTTACAGATTTTAGCTGTAATTAAGTCTTTCTTAAAATTGGTTTTGTCAATGTAGATACTTGTGGTAGGTAACTGAATCGTTTTATTTTGAACTTTTATATTCAGAGAATTGAATATTTTAATTGTCTTCATCTCTATCTTCTATTCTGCCCTTTTAAAGCTAGTTTATGGCTGGGCGCGGTAGCTCATGCCTATAATCCCAGCACTTAGAGAGGCCGAGGTGGGCGGATCACCTGAGCTCAGGAGTTACAGACCACCCTGGGCAACATGGCAGAACCCTCCCTCTACTAAAAATACAAAAAATTAGCTGGGCGTAGTAGTGCGTGCCTGTAGTTCCAGCTACTTGGGAGGCTGAAGCAGGAGAATCGCTTGAGCCCCGGAGGTGGAGGTTGCAGTCGTACCACTGCCCTCTGGCTTGGGCTACAGAGTGAGACTCCGTCTCAAAAAAAAAAAAAAGAAAAGAAAAGCTAGTTTATATAAACAGTAAAGTGGTAAGTGAATATGAACAAACCATTAAAATATATATGAGCACACAGGCTCCCTTTGGCAAATAAATGGGATTATACGAGGCAAGCTGATCTTTCCTTGGTTGTCTGAGATGCCTGCAGTAATAGTAATATAACTAGGTTGTATACATATGTGCAACAGGAGAAAGTTCATCTTACTGAGCAACTTATTCCCAAATTTATGTGGATTTCAATTTCCAGCTTTACTATAAAATGATTGAGTGATTGGGCTGGGCTTGGTGGCTCACACCTGTAATCCCAGCACTTTGGGAGGCCAAGGCGGGTGGATCACCTGAGGTCAGGGGTTCGAGACCAGGCTGGCCAACATGGTGAAAACCTGCTTCCGCTAAAAATACAAAAAATTAGCCAGGCATGGTGGTGCATGCCTGTAATCCCAGCTACTTGGAAGGCGGAGGCAGGAGAATCACTTGAACCCAGGAGGCGGAGGTTGCAGTGAGCCGAGATTACGCCACTGCACTCCAGCCTGGGCAGCGGAGTAAGACTCTGTCTCAAAATAAATAAATTAATTAAAAAAATAAAATGATTGAGTGATTGAGTTGTTAGTTGACTATAAGCATCTACACTGGAATAACTAACATTTCTCCAGTGTTCATTTATTTTCTTTGCTCACTTTTTTTTTTTGAAAGGGGGCTTAACCATGAGTAAGGGATTAAAGAAGTGATAGAAAAGGGTAAGGCTTGGTAAAGTGCTTTGACTTTCAGTTTTGACCCCTGCGGGGCAAGTTTTATGTATACACTATAAATTGTTTGGAGGAAAGCCATTTAGTTAGCATCTCTTAAGTGGTGAATTTAAGCACAGTAATTTTATTAAACGCATAGTCAATAGGCCTAATGTGGTTAATCTATTCATTCTTATTTATTTATTTATTTTTTGAGATAGGGTCTCACTTTGTCAGCCAGGCTAGAGTGCAGTGGTGTGATCTTGGCCCACTGCAGCTTCAACCTCCTGAGCTTAAGTGATCCTCCTGCCTCAGCTCCCCAAGCAGCTGGGACTACAGGTGTGCACCAGCATGCCTGGCTACTTTGTATTTTTTGTAGAGACAGGATTGCCATGTTGCCCAGGCTGGTCTCAAACTCCCGAGCTCAAGCAATACACTACCTCAGCCTCCCAAAGTGTTAGGATTACAGGCATGAGACACCTCACCCAACCCCTTTACCATTAACTGAATTAGATTTAGAAATTTGGAGAGTTGTCCATGGCTACTCAAAGTTGTTACTGTACACTTATATGAATATCAGTATGTAAATACGTGGGTTTATTTAGATAATCTTGGAGATTCTCTTTGTAATTTTGTAAACTGTTTTGTTTTACTTTAATTTCCCATCCATCTTCTCTTTCTCCGATCTGGAAAACAAATGACTATGACAGCTGGATTCCTATTCTCATTCTCTCTCTTTCTTCCTCTCTTTTCCCCTTCCTTTCCTTCTTTTTTCCTAAGTATAGATGACAGAAGTATTTTATTAAGGGGGATTGTGCCATATGAATGACCTAAACCCATGTAAAAATACCCTTGTTGAGTTAGATTATTCTAGGACATAAACTGTCTCCAAATTACTCACTAATTTGGGTATTAATGATATGAAAATTAAGCCTTTTAGAGATTCTAAACTTACAGATAATACAAGAAGAGTTTATGTTCTTAGATTTTTGTGTGTATGTGTTTACTCTATAAAAGGGAATATACTAGGTATTTGTAGGAATTTTAATCTGTTATCTTAAGGAATATGCCAAAATCTGGTTAAGTAAAACATAACAAAGGTAGATTTATTTTTTATTTCCGGTTGTTGTACAAATTGTCAGTATAAAATACTCTAAAATTGTTGTGAATTTAATTCATTTTTTTCTTAACCTCAAAATTTTTGCCAGTACCTCTTTAATCATTGTATTCTTTCTTTCTGTTTGTCATCTCATAATTTTCTGTTATTTGCCTCATAGTAGTTGCTGTCTTTGTCTTTTTCCATATTGTGCATTAATTTTTAATTTACCTTTTTGCCAAACTTTGAGTATCACAGAGTCCACGTCTTCTCTGTGAGCCAAATTGGAAGAAAGTAGTCAAGAATATTCTTTCTTCTTTGTATGAAATTAAAACTGTCCTGTATTCTGTTTAAATATGTTTCCTATCATGTTTCCTTCTACCACCTTTCTAGATGGAAGGCAGATTTGATCAAATAATGCAGTCTGAATGATTCTCTGTTGTACTTAAAAATAAATTACATTTAACATGCAAATAGGATCACTCTGATACTTAATTATCTGTTGTTTGACCATTGATCCTCCTTCATTAACTAACGGAAACAATTAGACTAGGAATGATTGTTACTGGACCAGATTTAGAGACTGCCACAACCCCCAGTATATAAATTTTGTGAGTTCTGTTAGTATTGGTTTCTGCTTTAGATGGTTCAACTTCTACTTTTTCTATTTTTAAAGGTACTATCCTATTTTAGGAGAGTTAGAATTGTAAGTTAGTTCCTTGTCAATTCATTCGATAAGCTTGATTATGAAACTTTTCATCTTTTCATAGATTTTCTGTGATGTTTTTAATAATTAAAAGCCTTGTATTGTTGACTGATTAAATTAAGAAATTGTTGACTGAGTAAATTAAGAAATTGGGCATAACTGTTGGGTTATTTATTTTTTTGCGACGGAGTCTCACTTTGTCATCCAGGTTGGAGTGCAGCGGCATGATCTCGGCGCACCGCAACCTCCACCTCCTGGGTTCAAGTGATTCTCCCACCTTAGCCTCCCAAGTAGCTGAGATTAGCCCTCACGCCTGGCTAATTTTTGTATTTTTAGTAGAGATGGGTTTCACCATGTTGGGCAGGCTGGTCTCAAACTCCTGACCTCGGGTGATCCACCCACCTTGGCCTCCCAAAGTGCTGGTATTACAGGCGTGATCCACCGCGCTCTTGGCCTGTTAGGTGTTTTTTAAACCAAAATAAGAATCTACTGATTTTCTCCATAGAAGATAAAATGTTATCTGTTGTTACATTGATGTGGACTTTAGGAATTTAATTCAAGTATTTCAATATAAAAATATTGAACACTTCTAAAACCTGTTGCTTCTGTGGGATTGTCTGTTTGTATATTCATTGGATCCTCATTATTCATCATTATTCATGGAGTCTGTGTTTGCAAATTCACCTGCTTGTTAAATTTTATTTTTAACCCCCAAATCAATACTTCTGTTGTTTTTGTGGCTACTTGCAGAGCAGCAAAAAATTTGAGTCACCAGTCATTCATCTTCCCAGATGAGGTGGGAAAAAAGCAACACTCTGCCTTATTATTTCAGCTGTTATACTGTAAATAAGCATCCTTTTTGCTATTTAGTGCCATGATTTTTTTCACTTTTTTTTTTTTTGCTTTTTCTTGGTGATATGGCTGTTTAAATGGTGCCATATGAAGTGCTGAAGTGTTGTCTAGTGTTTGTAAGTGCAAGAAGGCTATGCTGTACCTTCTGGAGAAAATATGAGTGTTGAATAAGCTTTATTTAGACTGTTGACCATGAGTTCAATGTTAATGAATCAACAGTATAAAATAAGGTGCTTTAGCCACCGGACATGGTGGCTCATGCCTGTAAGTAATCCCAGCACTTTGGGAGGCCCAGGCGGGTGGATCACTTGAGGTCAGGCATTTGAGAACAACCTGGCCAACATGGTGAAACCCTGTCTCTACTAAAAATACAAAAATTAGCCAGATGTGGTGGCACATGCCTGTGGTCCTAGCTACTCAGAGGTTGAGGCAGGAGAATTGCTTGAACCCAGTAAACGGAGGTTGCAGTGAGCCGAGATCGCACCACTTCACTCTAGCCTGTGCAACAGAGCGAGACTCTGTCTCAAAAATAAAATAAAATAAGATATTTTAAACAGAAACACACATTAAACAAGATTATGTATTGATCAGTTGATGAAAATATTGTGACCAGAGGCTTACAGGAACCTAACCTTGTATTTCTCATATTCGCTAAGTGGTTCAGTATTGACTCATTCGGTGTTTGCAGTGATATGGTAGAACATAACTATTGCTAATAACCAGAAATGATTGTATATTGTGGTAGCTCACCTCCAAAATGGCCTCCGATCATCCAAGGCTCCTGGTGTTTACACACTAGTGTAGTCCCCTTCCACACTGAATTATAGCTGGTTGACTCTGTGTCAGCAATAGAATACAGTGGATGGTGATGATTTGTGCTTTCTGAGGCTGGGTCATGAAAATAATTATAAACTTCTGCCTTGGTACTTGGGTTGTTCTTTCTGGAGGAAGCCAGCTGTTCCACTGTACCCAGAGGACGTCTGTATAGTCCTGTGGAAAGGCCTACCTGGAGATGAACTTAATATCCTGGCTGAGGTGTAGTAAATTTTATGTTTGGTCTTTGTCTCTGTTCCTGGCACAGAGTTCCTTGGACTCATGGAGTTTCCTGAGTGTTAGGAGAGTGTTTCGTTAGTCATAAGAAGTTCCTTTTGATTACACCTAAATTTATGCTGGTGAGGTGACTTAGTGTGGAGCCACTGAATTGCCTCGGGATATGGCTGGTCACCAGACAGACCATGTGATTAGAGGATGGAAATTTTCAGTTTCACTCACCAACCTCTGGGGGAAGTAGAGGCTAGAGATTGAGTCCTATAGGAGCTCTTCCTTAAAACAGCAGTGTTGGGTGAACTTCTGGATTGAACACATGGAGGTACTGGGAGGGTGGTTCACATGGAGAAGGCATGGGAACTGTGTGTCCCTCTTCCCCATCTTAACTTGCCCTATGCATCTCTTTCATTTGACTGTTCTTGGGTTGTATCTCTTATAATAAACCATAAATATAAGTACAGTGTTTTGTGAGTCATTCTAGCAAATTATTGAATATGAAGAGGTTGTTGTGGAGACCCCTGATTTATAGCTGGTCAGTCAGAAGTATGGGTGGCCCCTCCAGGACTTGAGACTGGTGCCTGGAATTAGCCAAGCGTGGTGGCAGGTGCCTGTAGTCCCAGCTACTCGGGAGGCTGAGGCAGGAGAATCACTTGAGCCTGTGAGGCGGAGGTTGCAGTGAGCCGAGATTGGGCCACTGCACTCTAGCCTGGCAACAGAGCTAGACTCTGTCTCAAAAAAACAAAACAAAACAAAAAAAACACCTTTTTCAGTAGAAAATTTTATACTTACACAAAAGTGGAAAAAATAATTTAATGAGTCCCATGTAACCATTACTCAGCTTCAACAGTGGTCAACTCATGGCCAGTCTTGTTTCGTTTGAACCTGTTTACTTTCCAGTCACACCCTTTCAGATTATGTTGAAGCAAATCTCAGACATTATTTCAGTAAATAATTCAGTATATATCTCTAAAAGATAAGGACTCAGCACAACATCATTATTCCATCCCTCCAAATTAGTAATCATTTCTTAAAAATAATCTAATATCCAATAGATATTTATTTCCCCTATTGTCTTACAGTTTAATGTATTTGAATGTGATCCAGATAAATTTCATACATTTTGGTAGTTGTTATATTTCTAGATCTCTCTTAATTTATAGATTCTTTCTCTCTCCCAACCCCCTTTTTGCAATGTTTTGTCAAAGAAACAGGGTTGATTATCTTCTATAGTTTCCCATAGTGTAGATTTTGCTGATTTTATCCTTGTGGTATCATTAATATTTCCTCTTGCTCCCCTGCATGTTCTCTATGTTTATAGTTAGATCCACAAGCTTAATCTGATTTAGACATTTTTTGGTAAGATGACTTTAAAAAGATTAGCTTTATTGAGGTGAAATGTACATAATATTTAATATAAAATACACTGGTTTTAAGTGATCTATGTATAGTTACAGTTTTACAACTATTACAGCAGTCTAATTCAATAGAACATTTTGATTACTCTAAAAATAAACTTTGTGCCTATTTATAGTAAGTCCTTATTTTCAACCCCAGACGTAGACAACCACTAATCTACTTCTGTCTTTATAAATTGGCTTTTTGGGGATACTTAATATAAACGGAATCATACAATATGTGTTCTATTGTATCTGGCTTCTTTCACTGAGCATATTTTTGAGGTTCATCCATGTTGTAGCAATGACTGGTTGTTTCTTAATGCTGAGTAGTAGTCCATTGTATGAATACACCGTATTTTGTTTGGCCTTTCACCAGTTAATATACGTTTTTGGCTAAGAATAATGCTACTGTAAACTTTGGTGTACGAATTTTTGTGCAGACACAAGTTTTTTTTTTTTTCTTGTGTATATAGACATCGAGGAATGGAATTGCTAGATAATGTAATTCTATGATATCATTTTTTTTTTTTTTGAGACGCAATTTTGTTCTTGTTGCCCAGGCTGGAATGCAATGGTGCGATCTTGGCTTACTGCAACCTCTACCTCCAGGGTGCAAGCGATTCTCCTGCCTCAGCCTCCTGAGTAGCTGGGATTATGGGCGCCTGCCACCACGCCCGGCTAATTTTTGTACTTTTAGTAGACAGGGTTTCACCATGTTGGTCAGGCTGGTCTCAAACTCCTGAACTCAGGTGATCCACCTGCCTCAGCCTCCCAGAGTGCTGGGATTACAGGTGTGAGCCACCGTGCATGGCCTGATTGATTTTTTTTTAAAGAGATGGGGTCTTGCTCTGTACTCCAGGCTGGAGTACAGTGGCACCATCATGGCTCACTGCAGCCTTGAACTCCTGGGCTCCAGTGATCCTCCCATCTCAGTCTTCTAAGTAGCTGGGACTATAACCATGCATCACCACATTTAGCTAATTTTTAAAATTTTTTGTGGAGACATGGGTCTCCCTGTGTTGTCCAGGCTGGTGTTGAACTTCTGGGCTCAAGCAGTCCTCTGGCCTTGGCTTCCCAAAGTGCTGGGATTACAGCAGTGGGCCACACTGCCTAGCCTATGATTAATTTTTTAAGGATCTGCCAAACTATTTTCCAAAGTGGTCACACTGTTTTACACTCCTATCAGCAATGTATGAGGGCTTTACTTTCTCCACATCCTTGACAACATTTGTTAATGTTTGACTTTTTGATTATAACCAGTCTATTGGGTGAAAAGTGATATTAAATTTGTTGTTTTAATTTGCATTTCCCTGATGACTAATTAAGTTGAACATCTTTGCATGTGCATATTGGTCATTCATATATCTTCTTTGGATAAACATTGCAAGAGCACATCTTAAGTTATTGTGTACTTCTATCAGGGGGCACATAGTGTATACTTGTCTCGTTTTATTGGGATATCAGCTATTGGTATAATAGATTCATCATAATAATAATAATTATTTTTTGAGACAGAGTTTCACTCTTGTTGCCCAGGCTGGAGTGCAAGAGTGCCATCTTGGCTCACCGCAACCTCTGCCTTCTGGGTTCAAGCGATTCTCCTACCTCAGCCTCCTGAGTACCTGAGATTACAGTTATGTGCCACCACGCCCAGCTAATTTTGTATTTTTAGTAGAGACGGGGTTTCTCCATGTTGGTCAGGCTGGTCTTGAACTCCTGACCTCAGATGATCCACCCACCTCGGCCTCCCAAAGTGCTGGGATTACAAGCGTGAGCCACTGCGCCTGGCCAGATTCATAATTATTAATTAAAGGAGAGTTTGGGTATATAATCTAGATATAGTACCAGGAAATAGGATTTTGATTCTGTATTCTTCTGTTGCCCCAGGGGTCATTAGAAAATACTCTAATATTCTAAAGTTCTTGGACATACATATCATTCTGATCTAGACTACTCAATTCTGAGTATCATCAAGTTTCATGCTCTTTGTCTTCTAATAAAATTTTTAAATTATTATTTATGTACATTTCCCCTGATAAATTTGCCATTTATTTTAAAAATTTAAGGCATTTTTAGAAAGTTTTTTTTAACCCCTGAAGAACATAGCTCACTCAGTACATTATAAACCAGCAAAAAAAAAAAAAAAAATTTTAGAAGTACGATGTTGACATCCTATAGTTATAATTTACGTTGCCTTAAAAAAAATCTGTTACTGTTTTCCAGGGAACTTTTTTAGTCAGTTCTAAAGCAGCCTCCTACATCTTTTGTGATGTAGGAGACAGATCTTGCTGGATCACTGTTGTCTTGCCAGTCTTTTTTTTTTTTTTTCTTTTTCTTTAGAGAGTATGCTGAATATGTTGGACTTTCTCCCTCCATTCTGCTGAAAGCCCCCATGAATGACTTTACCACAGATGACTGTCAACTGACTGGGTGTACCCTACAGGACTTTGTTGAGAATATTACACCTCTGTCTTTGCAAGGGATAATTTAGTTAGGCTCTATTACATCTGTATCCAAGTTGTTACAGAGATTCTTAGAACCAAGATCCCATCTCCTTCTCAATAATTAGTAATCTGCTATTTGAGTTGATAGTTTCCAGAAACCTGTTGTAAAACAATGTTTGCTTGCTCTTCACCCCACAACCCCAAACCTTATATTTCTTGCCTTGTTTAATGGTTACTAGGTATTTAATTGTAAAGGGTATTTTAAGAAGTTCTGTTCAGATAATATTTATTGCACAGCTGGGAGCTTGTAATTGCTGTGCAGTAATAGAAACTCACAGCTCAAGAATTTCTAACTGGAAGTTTAAAAATGATTTAATTTGAAGCAGATTAAAGATGAATTGAGCTACCATATTACTCAGTATTTGCTGCTGAAAGCATATACCTGAATGCAAAGAAATCAAGCTATTGATTTAGGAACAATGGTGATTTAAATTATTGTTTTTAAAATTCTCTCTCATTTATTAAACTTTATATGTTATAAAAATTATCTCTAAGTAAGGATTAATTGTGTGATTTCTACCCTTTTCCCCTTCTCATTATATCAGGTAGTTTTAGAATACATATGAGTAATGTGTTGGTTTAATGGACTCCTTATGAACAATAAACTTCGAATATATGAGTGTTAATGTGACACTTTGGTTGTTATAATAGTAAGTTATGGGTGAGATTAGGGAAGATGTATATTTTCTGTGTCAGAATGTCAGCTGTGCTCAGATGCATTTTTTTTATTTGAAAGAAATACACATGAAAGTGTATATATGAGTCACAAACTTCAACTAAAGTGTATACTTCTTTTTGAACCACTCAATAATTCTAGTGATGGATTTTTAGATGGCAGACATTTAACGTGACCTGTTGAGTAGACAGAGAACAGAGAAAACGAGCTAAAGACATGAAATATTATTACACTTTCTAATAAATATTCTTTTTTAAAAAACACAGTGATTAAGGTCAGTGTTAAAAGCCTGATACAGTGATATTCTTAGGTACATAATACTCATTAAAATGGAAGCAAATATGATATTAGGACAGGTTGAAAATGTGGTTATGCATAAAATCCTTGTCAGTGTTTGGCAATGATTTTGTGAGTGCCCAGGTCAATAATGTATTATTTAATCGATAAATCAACAGTTTTATTTAGCCTAAATACCTACTTAGTTGTTTAACTTCTGCTTATAATACCTGACATTATGGGTAACCTCTTTTGTTTATATCTAGTGTTAGTATTCATTTGGTGGGCCTTGACTATCATAATAATATTTTAAAACATTATATATTGACTTCTGAACTCTCTTCTGCATATGGAACTGAATTTTCCATGTTCTATTTTCTGAGTCTTGATAATTTTGGTATATTGCATTTTGGCACTTCTGTCCTAGACCACTGGCAGTGCTTTTTAGAGTAGGCACTTGGTCTGGCAGTGGTCTAAGTATTTTTACTGTGCTTTGCCTTGTGGAGGAGCCTCCCAGGAATCTAGATTGCCAAATGCTTCTGTGGACCACTGCACAGCCAGAGCTTGGAATTTGTTTAACAGTGGTGTCCATCTACTCAGACTTTCCCCATGCCCTTCCTTTTCTGTCACACCTCTGCCATTTTACCACCTAGTTTTTGCCCTTGTGTGGAGTGGGGAATTGGTCAGTGGGAGGACTGTAGGCTGTAGGAAGGAGAAATACCTGATTCTAATTCCCAAGGCTGCAGGGGTTGGGGTGCCTATGAGGGTTATCTGCTGCTCCCTGGGTTGCTGGTTTAGAGTAAGGGTGGTGTTCAGGTAGTTGATAGTGCTCTCAGAGCAATAATTAGGGATTTGATTATATCCTTTAACTCCCTGAGTACATAACCGCCATTATTGCATGTAAATCTGTTAGGTAAGAAGTCTGTTTTTAGACTTGCGTACATTCACCCTTCAAGTGCATCTTTGGAAATGCTAAGTATAAAAGTAGAAAACAGTCAATATTAAATGATACTTTTCTACAGAGTTTATTATTGCTACAAGGTTTGTATATAAGGGGCAAAAGTAAAGGAGTTACCATAAAAAATATCAATATTTTATTCATTTGCTCATTGGTAACTGGTTTCAACCCTACACATCTCATGTGAAAATGACATTTAAAAAAAACACTTTCTTGCTAGGATTGCTCTTCATCTTCTATTGATTATCAGTTGGTGATTTTAAAAAATGAGTCCAGCAGATTAGTGGCCAGTGGACATATTTTGTTTGACTGCTTTATTATGTTTGTACAATATGTATCAAGAGACCAGGTTAGGTAGGCAGGTATATACTTGGTTGCAAAATCACTTTATTCTCTATTTAACTCACAGCATGTATTTTATTTTAATTGCAAGACCCCATTTGACATTTTTGAGTTTGCAGCCTTGCTTTAAAAGAATGGAGGATGTGCATCATAGTATAGCAAAGGAATAGGCTTTGGAATTAGATCAACTTGGGTTCAAAATCCTGTTCTGCCTCATACCTTGTGTGTCCTTCAACAAAGTAGTGGACTAAGTCTTATTTACCTAATTTGTAAAATACGAAAAATATTATTTTTGAGGATTAAGTGAGACAATTTATGTGAAGCACCTAGCACATAACAAGTACTCCATGAATGGTAGTGATTCTTAGACCAACTTGGGTTCAAAATCCTGTTCTGCCTCATACCTTGAGTGTCCTTCAACAAAGTATTTGACTAAGTCTTGTTTACCTAATTTGTAAAATAGGGAAAATATTATTTTTGAGGATTAAATGAGCTAATTTATATGTAGCATCTAGCACATAGCAACTACCCCATAAATGGTAGTGATTCTTATTGTAGACAAAGCTAATAGAAGAATCGTTAGTATCATGGCAGTTTTCTTTTCTTTTTTTTTTTAATTATTTTTATACTTTAAGTTTTAGGGTACATGTGCACAATGTACAGGTTAGTTACATATGTATACATGTGCCATGCTGGTGTGCTGCACCCATTAACTCACCATTTAGCATTAGGTACATCTCCTAATGCTATCCCTCCCCCCTCCCCCCACCCCACAACAGTCCCCAGAGTGTGATGTTCCCCTTCCTGTGTCCATGTGTTCTCATTGTTCAATTCCCATCTATAAGTGAGAACATGCGGTGTTTGGTTTTTTGTTCTTGCGATAGTTTACTGAGAATGATTTCCAATTTTATCCATGTCCCTACAAAGGACATGACCTCATCATTTTTTATGGCTGCATAGTATTCCATGGTGTATATGTGCCACATTTTCTTAGTCCAGTCTATCCTTGTTGGACATTTGGGTTGGTTCCAAGTCTTTGCTATTGTGAATAGTGCCGCAGTAAACATACGTGTGCATGTGTCTTTATAGCAGCATGATTTATAGTCCTTTGGGTATATACCCAGTAATGGGATGGCTGGGTCAAATGGTATTTCTAGTTCTAGATCCCTGAGGAATCGCCACACTGACTTCCACAATGGTTGAACTAGTTTACAGTTTACAGTCCCACCAACAGTGTAAAAGTGTTCCTATTTCTCCACATCCTCTCCAGCACCTGTTGTTTCCTGACTTTTTAATAATTGCCATTCTAACTGGTGTGACATGGTATCTCATTGTGGTTTTGATTTGCATTTCTCTGATGGCCAGTGATGATGAACATTTTTTCATGTGTCTTTTGGCTGCATAAATGTCTTCTTTTGAGAAGTGTCTGTTCATATCCTTTGCCCACTTTTTGATGGGGTTGTTTGTTTTTTTCTTGTAAATTTGTTTGAGTTCATTGTAGATTCTGGATATTAGCCCTTTATCAGATGAGTAGGTTGTGAAAATTTTCTCCCATTTTGTATGTTGCCTGTTCACTCTGATGGTAGTTTCTTTTGCTGTGCAGAAGCTCTTTAGTTTAATTAGATCCCTTTTGTCAATTTTGGCTTTTTGTTGCCATTGCTTTTGGTGTTTTAGACATGAAGTCCTTGCCCATGCCTATGTCCTGAATGGTAGTGCCTAGGTTTTCTTCTAGGGTTTTAATGGTTTTAGGTCTAACGTTTAAGTCTTTAATCCATCTTGAATTAATTTTTGTATAAGGTGTAAGGAAGGGATCCAGTTTCAGCTTTCTACATATGGCTAGCCAGTTTTCCCAGCACCATTTATTAAATAGGGAATCCTTTCCCCATTGCTTGTTTTTCTCAGGTTTGTCAAAGATCAGATAGTTGTAGATATGCGGTGTTATTTCTGAGGGCTATGTTCTGTTCCATTGATCTATATCTCTGGAAGCACCTATTGTTTTGATCTCTCATGTTTTCTTCCCTTATAATTCAAATCCCTAAGTTGCTCTTTGTTGAAACATGTAAATGGACTTCTCTCTTAAAATTTATTTGATGCTTATTCTTCTTAGGAGAAAAATATGTGCCTTGTAACTTTCTTTTAATAGGTATCAATCACTGATATTTCTGAGGCTAAAGGGCATGAGACAAAAATACTTTATGCAAATATTAAAGTATTGTGATAGAAATGTTTCTTGATGACTTCTAGATGCGCAGGCTTAAATCCAGATTACTGGATAATATTTACCCTGTGAGCTCAAAATACAGTCTTATAGAGGTTTTGATCACTTTGGAACCAATAAAGTAAAATATAACTTAAATTTTAGAATATAAATAACAAATAATTTAGGAATTATTTTTAGAAAATAAAATAGTTTTAAAAGTGAATGTGTAAGCTTGTACTGTTTGGTCTTTCAAACTTAATTGTGCAAATTGGTGTCATACTGCTTAGCTTGGTTTTATTTTTGAATGCTTTATCTTTTCATATGTTAGTCTTTTTTAGTTAGCATGCATGTCACTGATACAAGAAACATGGCGAATGTGGTGATAACACCGTAGCATCCATACTGATGCTGTATCTCTTTACTGTCATGTATAGATTTACTCTAAGTAGGCCAGTCACGCAATATGGAAGGGTAGACCTGACATATCTTTTTTCAGAGTAGTGCCAAGACTTTCTGTTGGCTGGCCAGTCTGCATACAGTGTAGCAGTTTCTGATGCCCTAGAAAATAACATAAAACAAAATGATACAGGGAAAGTGTTTGAAAACAAACTGATTTATACATCCACTTGTTCTTTTCTAAAATGCTCTCGCTTATTAGACTATTATTGAAAAACAAGAAACTTGTTTTTGCTTTTGCTCTTCTGCATATATTCCATAAAATACTACTGTGGGCCGGGCGCGGTGACTCATGCCTGTAATCCCAGCACTTTGGGAGGCCAAGGTGGGTGGATCACCTCAGGTCAGGAGTTTGAGACAGCCTGGCCAACATGGTGAAACTCTGTTTCTACTAAAAGTAAAAAAATTAGTTATCCCAGCTACTCGGGAGGCTGAGGCAGGAGAATTGCTTGAATCCAGAGGCGGAGGTTGCAGTGAGCTGAGATCGCGACACTGCACCCCTGCCTGGGTGACAGAGCGAGACTCTGTCTAAAACAAACAAACAAACAAAAAAAAACTACTGTGGATAAGTGTGTCCAAAGCAAAAATCAAAATGATCAGAACTTTTAAATTTCCAGTCAGCCTCTAGGAAAATTATTCTGTAGTTTTTTTTTTTTGTTTTTTTTTAAGGAAGTAACCGGTTTATTTTCTTTCTTTTTTTTTTTTGTTTAGGTTCTAGGGTGCATGTGCACAACATGCAGGTTTGTTACATATGTATGCATGTGTCATGTTGGTTTGCTGCACCCTATTCTGTAGTTTTACAAACTACAATAGAACTAGTACAAGAGAAAAAAGAAACATCATTACTTAATAAAAACAATAAGGTAATAACATTATTACTTTATATGATCATCAAGAGAGTAGATTTTCATTATATATATATAATTATGTATAATTATATATAATTATAAATATAATTATATGATTATGTATAATTATGTATAATTATGTATGATTATGTATAATTATGTATGATTATGTATAATTATATATATAATTATAAATATAATATAATTATATATAATTATTTTATATATGTTTTATATATTATATATTTATTTTATATTTATATATTATTTTATCTTATATAATATATAATCAATATATTATTAATATATTATATAACATTATTTATTATATATTATATATAACATATATTATAAATATATATAAATATATATGTTATATATAACATATATATTTATATATGTTATGTATAACAGATAATATATAATATATAGTATAACATATATAACATATGTTATATATAATATATATTATATATGATATATAACATGTTATATATGTTATATATCATATATAATATATGATATATTTGTTATATATCATATAATATATGATATATTTAATATATATCATATAATATACATTTTATATACTATATATGATATATAGTATATATAACATATAATATATAGTAAAATATTTTTTTTTATATATATATTTTTTTGAGACTGAGTCTCTCTGTCACTCAGGCTGGAGTGCAGTGGCACGATCTCAGCTCACCACAACCTCCGCCTCCTGGGTTCAAGTGATCCTCCTGCCTCAGCCTCTCAAGTAGCTAGGATTACAATCATGAGTCACCATGTTTGTCTAATTTCTGTATTTTTTGTAGAGACAGCGTTTTACCAGGTTGGCCAGGCAGGTCTTGAACTCCTGACCTTAGGTGATCCACCTGCCTCAGCCTCCCCAAGTGCTGGGATTGTGAGCCACTGTGCCCAGCTGAGATTTCTTTATGTGTACTTGATACTAGAACCTTATCAGATACATGATTTGAAAAACATTTCCTCCATTTTGAAGATTTTTACACTTTCTTTGTTTTTTATTTTCCGAGACAGAGTCTTGCTCTGTTGCCCAGGCTGGAGTGTGGTGGTGTGATCTCGGCTCACTGAAACCTCTGCCTCCTGGGTTCAAGCAATTCTCCTGCCTCAACCTCCCGAGTAGCTGGGATTACAGGCGCACATCACGCCTGGCTTTTTTGTATTTTTAGTAGAGATGGGGTTTCACCATGTTGGCCAGGCTAGTCTTGAACTCCTGACCTCGTTATCTGCCTGCCTCAGCCTCCCAAAATGCTGGGATTACAGGCATGATCCACTGTGTCTTTCTTTACACTTTCTTGATGATAGTTTTTGAAGGATATATTTTAAATTTTTATGAAGTCCAGTTTTTCTTTTTTCTTATGTATGCTTTTTTGTGTCATAGCCAGTAAACCATTACCTATTCCAAGGTCAAACAGAATTGTGCTTATGTTTTCTTCTAAGAGTTTTCTAGTTTTAGCATATATATTTAGGTCTTTGATCTTGTGATGAGTCGGTTTTTGTATATGGTGTGACTAGGGTCTAACTTTATACTTCTGCATGTGGATATCCTATTAACCCATCATTTGTTGAAAAGACTATTCCCAAATTTGTTTTGGCCCCTGTGTCAAAATCGATTGCTCCCAAATTTATGAATTTACTTTTATTTTTATTATCTATATGTCTATCCTATGTTTGTACCATATAATGTTAATTATTCTAACTTTGTAGTAAGTTTTGAGATTGGGAAAATATGAGTACTCCAACTTTGTTTTTCTTTTTCTAGGTTATTTTAGCTATTTGGAGGCCCTTGTTATTCCATATGAGCTTATCAATTTCTGCATAATAAAACCATTTGGGATTTTAATAGAGATTTTGTTTAATTTGTAGATCAATTTAGGGAATATTGCCTTTGTAACAACATTAAACCTAGTAATCCATGAATGGGATTGTCTTTTCATTTATTTACGTTTTTCTTACAATGTTTAGTAGTCTTCAGTATACAAGTCTTTCACTTGTTTTGTTTATTCCTAAGTATTTTATTCATTTTCCTGTTTTTGTTTAAAAAAGGGAAAATAATAAAGCATATATGGCAAAATGTGAACATTTGGGGAATCTGGATGAAGAGTATACAGGAATTATTTGTACAATTCTTTCAACTTTTTTATGTGTCTGAAACTGTTTCAAAATAAAAAGTTAAAAAACTGTATAAAAGGAAGGTAGGTCAATTGATAGACATAGAAATTAGCTCTAAGACTCCCAATACTAATTATTGACATCAATTTTTATTTGTAGGGGCTGGTCAAAAATGCGGTACTTTTCTGAGTTCAGGACTCCAATTATAACATGTTATTTCCATTTTTGCAATCATCATTATGCCAGCAATCAGACAGATTAATGTCTTTTCTAATTCCTATTATCGAAAAAGCTGGTTATTCCAAATGGAACAGGCCCAAAATCTTCAGGAGAAACGTATTTAATTTTTAAGCATCTCAGCAAGAATTACAATGATAATTAGTGTGTGTGTGTGTGTGTGTTTTAAATTGTATTTCCCCTTCTTTCCTCTAAATGGTTTCCTGAAAATAAACTATCAGTAAATTTGTGGATGTCATTTTCTTCTGTGCATACAGGATTTTTTTCTCTGTTTTAAAGGAGGCAGAAATATATATTGCTTGGTTATTGAGCGTGGCATTAAAAGCTTTCTTGGGTGGTGATATAGTTGATAAATTACCTATTTTGGTGGAGTGATATGTTGTCAATTTTCACTGATTGTTTTCCATTTCATGAGACCACAGTTTTAAGTTTTCTAGAACACATGCTTTGTTCATCAAACGTTTGTGTGTGTGTGTGTATGTGTGTGTGTGTACAGTGGGCCCTCTGTATCTGCTGCAGATTCTGAGTCTGGATTCAACCAACTATGTATTGGAAAAAAACAATAAAAGGAAAACTTTGCAACACTAAAAAATAATACAAAGAAAAGTATAACTATTTACATTGCATTTATATTATATTAGTTATTATAAATAATCTAGAGATGACTTAAAGTATACAGGAAGATGTAGGCTATATGCTAATACTTCACCATTTTATGTAAGAGTCTTGAGCACATGGATTTTGTTATCTGAGAGACATCCTGGAGGCAATCCCCCACAGATATCAAAGTACAACTGTACGTGCGTGTGTATACATATATATGTGTATGTATCTATAGTTACACATATATGTGTATATATGTCTATAGTTACATATGAATGTGTATGTACAGTTAGCCCTCTGCATCTGTGAGTTCTGCATCTGTGGATTCAACCAACCAAAGAGCAAGCATTCAGGAAAAAAGTTGCATCTGTACTTATCACGTATAGACTGTTTTCTTGTCATTATTCCCTAAACAATGTAACTATTACATAACATTTACATTGTGTTAGATATTATAAGTAATCCAGAGATTATTTGAAGTATACAAGAGGATGTGCATAGGTTATACAGCAAATTCTATGCTATTTTATGTCAGAGACTTGAGCATTTGTAGATTTGGGTATCCAAGGGAAGTCCTGGAACTAATCCCCTAAGGATGCTAAGGAATGACTGTACACATACATGTACACATATACACACAAATGCAAACACAGTATGTTTTATTTAGAAACAGTGGACATGGTGATTGAGTTTTTTATTGAGTCAACTTTTAGAGCCAGAGCTATGTTTTATTCATCTTTATGTTCTAAAAATTGATATTCAATGAATGTTTGAGTTTCAGAACTGAAAGGAACCTTACAAGCTAAAGTAGACCTTACTGCTAGTTTTACAGATAAAGAAGCTGAGGTCCAGAGAAAGTTAATGTCTCTTGTCCAAAGTTGCCCTGCTCACTGTCTTTTAACCATGACCAACATCAACATAAACCTAATACTTGGTGGTGTGGTGTATTTTAAAGGCTTTAGTCATAGATGAGTAGATAGTGGGAATTACATTTATAAGCTGCATTTTCCCCCCATCTTTGTACATATGTGCACATACATACTCACCAAACCCACTTTACCCACCTTCACTGCTGGTATCAGCAAACCCAGTTTCCCCATAAGTGTGCCCTCATCTCACCAAAGCCAAATTGATTGTTTCCGGCTTCCTGAAAGTAAAACGAGACCTGTCCCTTGTGCTATAAATAAGGGAGGTCAGAGGAATTTTTTAAAATGGATTGTGTGTTTGTGGTCAATCTCACTGTTGCAAAATGTGAAAATAATAGCTGTGTAACACAATATTAATGTGATCATTTAACTTAAAATTCAAGGCATGCCATCCAAGTGGCAACAATTTTCAGGTGAAAGTTTTCTATGAAATGATAGATATCCTCATGGAACTAAAATCCTCATGGAACTAGTATCTCTTGGCTTGTACCTCCTCAAAGGGTAATGATCTCTTGGACTATTTAATAGTTAGCATCCTTATGATGTACCCAAAGGTAAGCAATTAGTGTCAATTGTAATGATTAAAAAGAACATCTTTTAAAAATAAACTCATCTGAGTAAATGAAGCCACTTGAAAAGTCAACCAGATATATTTTGTATATCTTATCTAAAAGAGATGTAAAAATAAATGAACACTTCCTCAAAATAAAATCTTCTAATAAGAAGTGTCACCAAAGATCCCTTGGGGTTTTTCTAAGCTGTGTGAATACAACTTGTCAATCATAGAGGGGAGAAAGAGTAACCACCACAATTAAATAAGACTTGGAAATATTCAAATATGAAGACTATACATTAAGAGTATTTTTTCCTACACTAGGTAAGTAGGTAGTCATAAAAATGTCAGAAAATTGACAAATGGTGCCTAATTTATGTTAGGTTGTAGGTGCCTAATGTGATTAGGATGTGGTTGAAAGTTCTATATAGTTTTAAAAGTCCCCTGTTGTTATGCTTATTCAAAAGGAAAACTGCTGAATTAATTTTTAAAAATCAATTATTAGGAGTCATTTTTAAGTTAACTTTCAGTCATTTACATGGATTTTCACAGAGTTTTATTAAAGTTCTTTCTAGCCCCTACTCTGAGGAAGGTTATTACTCAAAATGTTCTAACAAAAAATTTCCTAACTGATAAATCCAATAAGACTTTCCTCCTGTAACAAGATCTGGCAAGATGTTTTCCATTTCCAGAGTTTTCTTTAGGCTTTAATAATATGTACAGTAAGTTAGAATGTTCATAAACCACTAGGTTTTGTGTCTTATACTATTTAAACACAGCACATAATGACTGTGGACTTTAAGTTTAAATTAAAGAGACAAACAGATAAAGCAGTAACGGAATCAGAGAATTATGATTTCTAATTGGCTACTGTGAAACTTCTTCATATAAGTGATTTTACTTGTCTTATTTGTTGATATCTGTAGTATACAAGATAGAAATAGTTTCAAATATAAAGCTGTGCTTACTTTTCAGATAATGAATCAAAATAATAAAATTTCAGTTAATAGAGAATACTATTTAGAAATAAGAGATTGGCATTAATTTGATTTTTCTTTTTAAAGTACAGTTGATCTTTGGACAAAATGGGTATGGGGGTGTCTATAATGCTCCCTGCCTTGCAGCCAAAAATTTGCATGTAACTTTTGACTCTTCCAAAACTTAACTACTAATAGTCTACGGTTGACCCAAAGCCTTACTGATAACATAAACGATTGATTAATATAAAAATAGACTAGTATTTACATATATTTTATCCATTGATGACATGCCCAACTTTTTCTTTTCTTTCTTCCTTTTTTTTTAAATTTCTATGCTACATGGTTTGCCTGCACGTTTTTTCAAATTGTCACCAATCTCCAAAAATTTTCAAATACATTTTTTGAAAGAAATTCACATGTATGTGGACCCGTGCGATTAAAACCTGTGTTGCTCAAGGATCAACTGTTGTTGTATGAGGAAAAGATAAACAGATCACTGCTTTTAAGGGGGAGTGCAAGGTTTTAACTGTATCTAAGAGCATTTACAAAAATAACAGTTCTTCTTGGATTAGAGTGTGTTTTCAATATTAACTAACAACCAGATTTTCCTCTCAACTTTGGAAACTGCTGAAGGTTAGCTTGATTCATGGCACAAGCAGATGGCATCCTGCTTCTGGCAAAACAGGCAGAAAATTCCTTTAGCACCCACCTGCATATGTTCTAGTCTTTATAAAATCCTGTACACTTTTAAACTTAAATACTCTCCCCAGTTTTAACATTTATTAAAGTTGAAATTGAAGATAACACACAAATAACTAAGATTTAGTCTTATTTTAGACCCTGTGAGAAGCCAAAAAAAACAAACTATAGACCAGGAAATATAGTATTTTATGACTGCACAAATACTACATATGTTATATGAAGATACATATTCCAAAGAAGAAAAGTTTATCAGAAATATTACTAGAATAAATCTTTTTTTTCCGTTTTATACCTTTAGCTTAATTTCTAGAGGATTGTTTTTTGTAAAGTACTTTATAAAGGTTTGAAGTTGGTAATCAGAAGTTTTTACTGGTAATTTATGAGGGCACTGCTGTTTTGGGTATGATATTCTCTAGACCTAAAGTCTCATTTTAAAATTTGGAATTGTGGTATGTACCATCTTTATGTGGCCTGCAGAATCTCAACAATAGCACTGCTAGCTCTGTAGGCTAGTTGAAATGCACACTGGGCTGTGTGTTTGTGAGACTTTTGCTTACAGGCTTATGTTCAGTCTCACAGCAGTCAGTGGGACTGTCTGCACCATCACATGAGAGGTGGGTTGTGAGTCACACAGAATGAACTCTTTATAGCCACTCTTATTCCTGTTCTTTACTGTGTGGAATTTTAGAGTTTGTCACCAAGTGTTTTGCGGCTCCTATGTATACACCAAAGTCTAATTTTAATATGTTTTTGAACATATTTGATAATGTTCCAGTTCATTGTAGTTGTATAGATTTATTCATTTTTTAACTGCAAACATGTTTTTATGTAACATTGAAGATGTCCCAGACAATGAAGAAAGATCAATGAAGTTATCCTTAGTTTTCATCTTTTATTGAGGCAGTATTTATTGTGTGAGAGCAATAGAAGATATAATCTTTGATTATGAAACTTTTTAACATTAATATGCACAGTTGCCTACTTTTCCTTTAAAAATGTACCATTTGTCAATTTTCTGATATTTTTATGACTACCTACTTACCTAGTATACGAAAAAATACTCCTGATGTATAGTCTTTATATTTGAATATTTCCAAGTCTTATTTAATTGTGGTGATTACTTTCTTCCCTCTATGATTGACAAGTTGTATTCACACAACTTAGAAAAACCCCAAGGGATCTTTGGCGACACTTCTTATTAGAAGATTGTATTTCAAGGAAGTGTTCGTTTATTTTTACATCTCTTTTAGATAAGATACATAAAATATATCTGGTTGACTTTTCAAGTGGCTTCATTTACTCAGATGAGTTTATTTTTAAAAGATGTTCTTTTTAATCATTACAATTGACACTAATTGCTTACCTTTGGGTACATCATAAGGATGCTAACTATTAAATAGTCCAAGAGATCATTACCCTTTGAGGAGGTACAAGCCAAGAGATATGCGGAAGTCTTATTGGTCCTACTTGTGTCACGTTTATTAATTGAAGAGTACTCTTCACAGTTTTCAAGTTTGTACCTTTCCCAGCCATTCTATTTATTGTTGAAATTATCCTTCAGAACCCATATGCTGAGTTCTGAATGTAGACCACAGTTGCAATTCTACTTAGAGCCTTTAAAATGAAGACTGTGGTATTTAATTATGTGACAGTACAGTTTTAAAATGAGGGTGGAGTTAGGTGTATGGGCCTTAGCAAAAAGCAACTTGTAAAAATTATTAGGGTGTTTACACTTGCCAGAGAGCTGCCTTCTTAACATTCCATTTTATACTTTAAAGAAATACACATCATGGAAGAATGGGAAGGTTTAAAACATCAACAGTTTGGCTAAGTGATTATGAATACATTTATTTCCACTTAATTTCTTCAGTGTATGATTATATCCTTCTCTATCCTCCCCATTCTCATTTATTTTAGATTTATCTTTTCTTGTTTGATTTAAATTGCTCTTTATTTCTTAATAGGATACATTGAAAATAGACAATCCTCTCTGTTACTTGGTCGCTAAAAAAGATTCAAGACATTTGAAAGTGGATTCTTGACCTGCATTTATAGGAAATACGTTGTTGACTGGAGAACCACATATTTGTGAAGTAGACAAAAAAGTTTCCTCTCCCTATTTTAATATTTATAAAGATACAGCAAATTGTCCCATGCACTAGCTAAATTGAGATAGAGAAATTCTGTGGTCCTTTCCCGGAGGAAGTATGTAAAGATATATTTTTTATATATATATATATATTTTGGTAGTAGCATAATGGAGGATGCTGCTAATGTGGGAAGAGCTAAGTCATAGTTTATTCTTTCATTGTAGTAAAATATATAATCAGACAAGGGAATGTGTAATTGGAAACAGAATTTTTAGGGGGATTAAACTATTTTTAATATTTATTCATATGTATAACTATTTAAATATTTTCTCCTTTTTATAGCATATTTTTCAAGAGGAATTCTTTGGTGGTTTTTACTTGGACGTGGTTCTTTGTTCATTTCTTAAAGTTGTTTTATTTGCTCTTTTTCTCTGAAGGACATTCTATGTATTCATATTTCATGGTCTTTATATTATATATCCATGAGCTCTTATCTATCTGTAACTGTTTTTCAGTTCTTTAAGTTTTAAATATTAAATATTTATTCATCAGCAATTCAACATAAATGCATGTAGTCACACACATGAGGCACATACATACCAGCCCAGGTGCTTTTATTTAAAGTTATCAGTTCTTTTTGTTTTTTAGTTTTGTTGATTTGAGTTGTTCATGATTTCATTTCTTCCTTTGTCATTTCTCACTTATTTTTTATGAAGCTTTGTCTCAGCTGGTTTGAATGGGGGCAGCGAATTCATTTCATTTAAATTTCTTGGCATATGCTCTTAATTCAGTGTAAGTTTGCTTGTCTTTATGTCCTTAAGTTAATTAATAATTATTAATCAGCAGTCAGTAAACTTATACACCATTCCACATGGGTTTTCCTTGGAAAATTCCACAGAATGTATGGAGTATTTTTATCCATATTATGTCTGTGCCATCCAAAAGTAATTTCTACTCCTTAAGACATGAATTGAAAAGAAGAGGAATGAAACATTAGGCCTTTTAAATAATGTGATCTCTCAGCACATTGTACCTGCTCACTCTTATTTTCACAAGGATACTGGTTTTGTTTTCAGAAAGAGACACCAGTAGTTCAGGCAATTTAACCAGTAACTGGTTCCTGTAATCAGAGTAAAGGCTAACTGCAGACTGTCGTATATATTCCGAGTAGCTTTCCCCACAAAAGAATGAAAGTAATTGATACTTGAGTTGCCTGCTTAAAATATTGGGAAATTCATATTTTTGAAGCCCTAGTAGTTAGTAGTTTTGAGGGAAAAAAAGACTAACCATTTTGAAAGTGAGCCTATTCAGGCAATATTTTACTTGTATAGTTGGGGTGCACAGGTTGGTGTGGATCATATTCCTGCTATAGAGAATAGGTTATAAATAGTTTCTGTGGCAGAGTTCTTTATCCAGTACTTAATGTAAGCTATTTTAATGAGATTGCCTATTTGGAGATGTTTTATGAAGCTTTGGCCTAAGAGATGAGGTTGGAGGGGAGAGATTTAAGACTAAAGTGCTAGGAGTAGTAACCTTCCCAAATTTTCATTGCTTTCTGTTTGGCAGTCTCTTA
Organism: Pongo abelii; assembly: GCF_028885655.2. Classification (NCBI taxonomy): domain Eukaryota; kingdom Metazoa; phylum Chordata; class Mammalia; order Primates; family Hominidae; genus Pongo; species Pongo abelii. Next base: position 71,762,777 of record NC_071985.2, on the reverse strand, counting down.
TGGGAATATACCATGAGTAACCATCTCTACAAATTTGCCTTCTTACTTGGGTCTGTCATTCAAGTATTTTCAAAAGGATTTATCATGGCTAATATGTTTTGAATTAATAAATTTATGGGTATATAAACTTGATATGTTCCTGGAGAGCTTTTTCATGCTCTGTTTCATATGTTGCCTTACCAACGTTTCCCTTTCCTTTTTTCTCTCTCTGTTCTTCCTTTCCTTCCATTCATTCATTCATGATAGTCCTTTTCAAACCTTGGACCAGGACAAGGCCTAAGTTTGAAACTGTTATTGACTGTTACCTGTTTGGAGAGGTTGTCCATGAAAAATTAATAGAAGATGAAAGACATTCTATTTCATGAATTTGCAAGTCCTTCATACCATTTTACCATGCCATCTTTTTCACATTGTTTCGTAAAATCAATTATATCTACAAATTGGCCCAGATAATAGTTTGTCAAAGGTTAATGTGAGGGGAATGGCTACCTCTGACTGTGGCCTAAATAATGTGTAGAAATGGTGGTGGTCTTAGTAGAGAAGCTGGCTGTAATCCCAGCCCCTAGCATAATGAGATAGATAAAAATATTCTACAAATTAATCCTGTAAGCTACCATTGAATATTCTGTTTGTAAAGACATTTGACAGGTTTTTCATTTAAATCTAATATTGTTATCCCTAGATCAGTGGTTCTCAATCCTGTCAGACCTATTGCCCGCTTGTTGTAGCAAATATTTTGTGATGCTCTCTTTAGCCTATCCTGAAGTAAAATTGACATATAGTGAAAACCACCTGAACATAAGTCAAAAGTGATTATATGGTAATACCTAAGTAATATAAATGAGAAATAATAAGGAAAATAATTTAGAATAAAATAATTTATATTTCAGTATGTAAATACTTAAGCATATACACTAGGAGACATAATGAGGTAGTAAAGTCCTTGCACCTATATGTAGAATCATCATAATTGCAGTATTTCCAAATGCAGATTAATAAAGGTATCTTTCATTGGCAGCTCAAATACCACAAATAGAGTTGTCATTGGTAACATGATTTTTCAAAAAGGTCAACAACCTTGGTAAAGTTCCAAACAAAACAAAATACAGTCTTCATCTATTTACCTGGTAATTGCATTCCTAGAAATTCAGTGTATCTTAAAATTGTGTAAAAATATCTTATATTTATGTGTAAAACAGATTTCAGTTTCAGGCTTAGATAATTATCAATGGGTTTTCACCTATGTGCATGTGTGGTAGGACGTTTTTCACTTTGTGGGAATATCCATGCATTCCATTCTAACATACATGTCCATTTCTTCATCCCTTCCTCCCCAGTGTTGTGGGGAGGAGAGAACTCTGCATTTCCATAGCAACCTCTAGTTACTGTAGTAACCAAACACACACAAATTCCAATGTGCCACCTACAGGGGGGTGCATAGCCCCTATTTTGAACCACTGCCCTGGAGGAATGATCAATGGGAAAATAGTTTTAACAGTCCAGTGTGTCTCCAGTAAGGCAGTGTGGTCTATTCTTGGTATTCGTGTTTCCTGAGATAATGGCCTTTGTCATAGAATGCACAGAATAAATGAAACATAAAAGGCTACCATCATATTGTAATGTACATCTAAATATAGCATTTGCCTTGGTGGAAAGTGTATAAACCTGTTGTTCCTTTTTAGGGCAAAGGTCCTAATTTGGTGTTTGGGTATTCCCTGAAATTACACATTTTGTATGTATGTTCTTGAGTACATTTTTCTGGGGAGATGATTTTCAGTAGATCTGTAAAGAAGTGCCTGAGGTCGTGATGGAGTCTAACAGGTATGGAAGGAGCCTGTTCTCTTTCTGTGAACCTTAGTGGCACACCCTGAGATTGAGTAAGATTAGAGTAGACTTACCTTTACCACTACTTTTTTCCTTTTTCCTAGAAGTAAGGATTCAAATCCTGAAATCCATTTTTGAAAAATGTAGATTTTTTTGAAACTGTGGCATTAAAGTGCAGAAGGAAAGCTAACATATTGTCGTTGGGTCTTTATCCTTTCACATGACAAGAGAGGAATTTTAATGGTTGGGTAAAGCTTTCCAGGATGTCAGTTATGAAAAACAAGCTTTTTCTTTTTTTTTCTAAAAAAAGGTTCATATTGTAATCAAGACTTTTCTCCTTAATTTCCCCCTCCCCACTATTAGTTATTTCCATATTTAAGACTGTAATTCATACTCTATGAAAATTACTTTTAAGTGAGGCAGTGACATTAGCACAGATTTTACTTAGTTGCAGCCTCTTCCTTTTGCTTGTTACTTATTCTAAAAAGTTTTCAAGAAGAAACTTTGTCCCCTAATAATTTAGTATGATATGAAAAACATATTAGCATATAATTTTTTTCTGTCCTTGGAAAATGTCAGCAATATTCTTATACCTTTCTCTAAATGCTTAATTTAGGTCTTATAGTTCTTTTCCTAGTAGTCATTTTAGAACACTATATGTGTGTCCCTCATCTTATGTCTTTCTGTATCCTAATTATTTGGGAGTTGGTTTCAGAATTCTTTCAATATTTGTCATTTTTTCTTTTTATTTACTGTCCAAGATTAAAGTTTGCATGGTAATACGGTTTCCACTCTGTTAAGCTGGAAAATTTAAAAAGCTTTCATCAACTTTTGCAGAAACAAATGCTGTACTTTTTTAACACATGAAATCGAGTGATGGCCTAACATACACTTCTAAGCAAGAATATTGTGGAAGAAGAAGCTTTAATGGGTACTTTTCTTATCAGGTTGGCACCTGATAAAATGAGTTGCATAGGTTAGATGAAGTTTAAACTGTTTCTAGACTAAATTCTCTAAATGTTGGAGATGAGTTATTATTAGGTCAGTCAAGAAGGCCACAGATAACAAATGAGAGGCTAATTAATTTCCTGCTTCTGCCTCCGGATTTAAACAGTGTAGAGCGTTCACGCACGAACCCTTTGACTTTGGCATTTACTTTCCAAGGACAATTGAAGGCAATAGCTGGTTCCTCCATGTGCTAAATTCAGCTCTTTCCTGAGCTTGCTTTAAAAAATAATCATCCTTGCCAGATTGCAGCTTCTGAGCTACCTGTTTTCAAATTGGTATAAATTATTGTCAAATTGTGATTGCTATGTATTGCTTACCTAGGTTGCAAGAAGCTTTTAGACAAGTTTTACTGTAACGTACTAAGATGAGATAGAATCATATAGTACATGGCAGATTACTGGGAATAAGAAGGTCCTAGATTTTAGAGCTAATGTCACTGAATTGACTATTGCCTTTGGAATTATCTTAACTACTTAACAAAATTATCTTAACTATTTTAGTTTTCTCATTAATAAAATAGGAAAGTATTATCTTAGGTCCCTTTCATTGCCATGATTTTGACATGTGTTTTTTTCCCTTATAGTTAAGTTATGGGAATGATTAATGCTGTTAATTTAACTTTGAACATTTTTATTAACTTTTTTTGGGGGAAAAGTCATATATGAGAGTAGAAAACATTGTGATACCTGCAAGGGTTTATGATGAAAGGGAGATCTATGTCTTCTAAACTAGACTTCCAAATTTTACAGGACTCTTCCAGAACTAACAACTGTTGGAACTGTATCCATCCAGAAGTATTCTGTGTATACATGGTTATGTGTGTGTGTGTGTGTGTGTGTGTGTGTGTGTGTGTGATAACTATGCCCTTTTTTCAACAATTAAACATACTTATTTAATTTACTTAATTTACTTCTTTTAAACTTTTTAAAATTTCAACAGCTTTTAGGGTACAAGTGGTTTTTGGTTGTGTAGATGAATTGTATAGTGGTGAAGTCTGAGATTTTAGTGTACTCATCACCCAAGTGGTGTACATTGTACCCTATATGTAGGTTTTTTTTTTTTTTTGTCTCTCACCCCACTTCCAACCTCCCCCTTCTGAGTTTCCAAAGTCCATTATATCACTGTGAATGTCTTTGTATACCCATTGTTTAGGTCCCGGTTATAAGAGAGAACATATGGTATTTATTTGGTTTTCCATCCCTGAGTTAACTTCACTTAAAATGATGTCCTCCAGTTTCATCCAAGTTGTTGCAAAAGACATTATTTTGTTGTTGTTGTTGTTTTAATGGCAGAGTAGTATTCCATGGTGTATATATACCACATTTTCTTTATTCACTTATTGGTCGATGGGCACTTAGGTTAGTTCTATATCTTTGCAATTGTGAATTATGCAACAATGAACATATATATGCAGGTGTCTTTTGATGTAATGACTTCCTTTCCTTTGGGTAGATACCCAGTTAATGCTATTGCTGGATGGAATGGTAGATCTACTTTTAGTTCTTTAAGAAATCTCCATACTGTTTACCATAGACGTTGTACTACTAATTTACATTCCAACCAGCAGTGTATAAGCATTCCCCTGTCACCACATCCATGCCAACATCTATTGTTTTTTGACTTTTTAGTTGTGGCCATTCTTGCAGGAATAAGGTGATATCTCCTTGTGGTTTTAAATTGCATTTCCCTGATGATTAGTGATGTTGAGCATTTTTTAATGTTTCTTGACCATTTGTATATCTTCTTTTGAGAAATGTCTGTTCCTGTCCTTTGCCCACTTTTTGATGGGATTATTATTATTATTATTATTATTATTATTATTATTTTCCTTGCTAATTTGAGTTGTTTGTAGATACTGGATATTAGTTGTTTGTCAGATGCATAGCTTGCAGGTATTTTCTCCCATTCTCATAGTTCTCTTTCACCAAGCTTAGACGCAGCCTCAGAATCTTCTTAATACTTGCTTCGGACAGACATAACCAACTCATCAGAATTAGTAACTGTATATTAAGCCATATTTGTTGCATTTTTTTTTGAGAAAGAGGGAGAGAGAGAGAGACAGAGAGACTCCCTCCCTCATTCCTCCAGGCTGGAGTGCATTGGCGTGATCATAGCTCACTGTAGCCTCAAACTCCCATGCTCAAGTGGTCCTCCCACGTTAGCCTCCTGAGTAGCTGGGACTACAGGCATGTGCCACCATACCTGGCTAATTCTTTTTTTATTATTTTGTAGAGACAGGGTTTCACTATGTTGCCTAGGCCGATCTTGAACTGTTGGCCTAAAACTATCCTCCCACCACAGCCTCCCAAAGTGCTGGGATTACAGGTGTGAGCACCATGCCTGGCTATCAGGTGCAATTTCAAAATTCTATTTCAGGGATTCTACCAGTATAGGCCTTTATATAGAAAATTAGTCTAAATTTTGCTAGTTCCAGAATACTCTTCAGCTGAATATTTTCTTTAGTTGTTTAAAGGAACAGTGGGTAACATGAATAGTTGTGAGAACAGTACCATGAGTTAAGTGTGTGATACTGCCTGAGAATTAAAATTTCCATGCTGTTTGAAAAAACATAAGGCCTGAATTACGTGTTTGGAGTTTAATACTTTCGAATGGTAGCTATAGGTTTCAGTGTGATCTTAAGTTATCTGGATCAGTGTTACTTGGAATTCAGCAATTATGCTGTGATCTTGAATTGCATCTGATGTTGATTTATATGCCTTGCAGCTTAATTTGTAGTAATCTATGTATATAATTCATTAAATATTCACCTACTATGTGCCAGAGACCATGCTACTTGCTGATGTAATAATGGTAAGCAGGGATTGACAAGGTTCTTGCTCTCAAGGAGCCTGAAGTTTAGGTTAAACAGACAAATGCATAAATATAAACTGGTAAGTACTGTAAAGGAAAGAAACATGCTTCTAATAGAAAAAATATATTAAAAACGAACAGTACCTTCACTGAGCAATACAGGAAGACTTCTCTGAGGAACTGATCTTTGAGTTGGGATTAAAGTGGAAAAAGCACTGGAAGAACATTCCATTTTGAGGGAATAGCATGGGAAGGTCCCCATGGAATGAGGAAGGGTGGTGTATTAGAAAAACTGAAAGAAGGGGATAATGCTGAGCCAGGAAAGTAAGGAGCCTAGGCAGTGTAAGATGATTCCAGAGAGGCAGGCAAGGGGTAGACCTACAACTATAGTATAACTAACTAACTTAAATGACTACAGAACATGATAATTCTGAAACGTTCTGTAAATAGTTTTTGTCATTAATAATGGATAATGCCCTACATTACAATTATGTTTTAGACTAGAAAAGCATTTCCCCTCTTGATAAAGTTTCAAACTATTCAGTGGAGAAACTTGAATCTCCATATTGTAGGGGTTATTTCTCTTTTGTGATTATAGTTTTCAAATTTCGTATTGAGTGTTGCTTATTGAATTAGGTTTAGAATCATCAGTTATCATAAGACTTGTGTCATTAATAAAAATGCAGTTTGAGTGCTTCTTAACACTAGTCCAAACATTTAGACATAAGATCACCATAAAAAAATTCAATAGGAATAATAAATCAGCATCAGAGGATATGAGGGCCTAAGTGGGAAATGTGTGTACCAACTTAAAACAAAGAACTTGAAAATTTAAAAATTACTTAAATAATTTATTTCATTTATGTGATGTTAGCAACATGATGATAATCTGAAATGAAGACCTCACATTCATTTATGGGGGCCAAGGTAAAAAAAAAATCATTCAAATCATTACTTAGTGAAGGGAGGAAAAATAATATATTTCTAGACAGATTCATAACTATTTTTTTCCTCTGAGATACTTTGGAAGCCTCCAGGTAATCTTTTTTATATGAGATATTGCAAGTCAATTTATTACACATAAATTATAGTTGAGGGATCTTGCTGAAATTTCTGAAACCTTAAAGAATTGTGAAAGCCTCAAACATATATTACTAAATTATATACTAAGTTACCTATATGTATGATTTCTCCTTCGCAGTGCTTTTTCCACTGCTTGTGCTTTTCTGAATTTGTGCCAGCTACTAGTACTCAGTTTGTTTTTATGGGTTATGTAGTAGTGGCTGACAACTTGAACACAAGCGATCATAATTAAAAAGAAACCTGGAAAATAGGAGAGATGCAAAAAAAAATTGTTCTCATTAATTGAGGAAAAGTATATGGAATTCTGTATTCTTTCCATTTAAAAATCCTAAAGGACCCGCCACCTCTACTAAAGTTCAACTGCTTTATTATACTCATACATGAATGACTGCATTACTTATTATTTATGCTCTACTTTCATATAGCCAGACTTCATTTATAGTACCATAACTTTTTGCTGTATACCACATACTAAGTGCCTTTTATGTGACTAGAATTTTGCTAGGTGTTTTACTGATATTATTTGAAGTCCTTACAACATATTTGCAGGGTTGGTGTTATTAGCCCTGTTTGAGAGAGGTGGAAACTGAAGCTGATAATGTGTTGGTGAATGTTTTAAAAACTAGTTCTTTGGGGTAAAAGTTCTGATTTGTAGTGTTTGCTGATTTCTGTGGTGTAAACACTCCTATTATGGCTGATTTCAAGCTACCAGCCTGAAGTCAGTGAAGGGGATTTGGGAAGAAGAGATGAGCACAATTGGTTCTCCAGCCAGTGTGATCTGGTTCTGAAACACCACTGACTGAGGCACATAAAAATGAAGTAACTTTTCTTTGATAATGCCAACATTCACACTTCTATCAGTCTAATTCTAGAGACTGTGCTTTTTCCGCAATACTCCTTTTCTTTACTGGATAAAAGAGTAGTGAAGAGTCCACCTCTTCAACTTGAGAAGGAAAGAAAGAGCTAGAAGAGATAGAGAGGGTAAGAGAAAGGAGAGAGGACAGGTAGTGAGCAAAGTCGGGGGAGGAAGAAAGGAGATGTATTTTTCTGAAATGTTTTGAGTTATCTTAATGATACTTAGCTTCTTTCATAAGGCATATAGTCACAGTTGAGCTAAGTAGCAGGACACACAGGGAAGACAATACATTATTAATTTTAGAAATAATTCTTTCCCTTTACCATTCTTGCAAAATTAATCTGGTACTAAAATATGATACTAAGAGGCTGGGCTTGGTGGATCATTCCTGTTATACCTGCACTTTGAGACGCCAAGGCAGGTGGATGGGTCGCTTGAGTCCAGGAATTCAAAACCAGCCTGGGCAACATGGTTTTGCCCTCTACCAAAAACAAAACAAAACAAAACAAAACAAACTCCACAAAAAGTAGCCTAGCGTGTTGGCGTGCCTATAGTACCAGCTTCTTGGGAGGCTGAGGTGAGAGAATCGCTTGAGCCTGGAAGGTGGAGGTTTCAGTGAGCTGAGATTACAGCACTGCATTCAAGCCTGGGCGATGGAGCGAGACTCTGTCACACACACATACACGCGCACACACACAAGATTCTGAGAAAGAAGAAAAGGCATTATTGCTACTCTAACCACAATTTTTAATTAGCCTCTCAGCTAGTAGTATCTAGAATTTTTATGCACAAATTACTATAATAATCCTGAAAAGTTACTTTATTTTAAAAAAAAACCCACAATTTATTCTGTATACAAATAGCCAAAGACGTAATTGAAGCTGGGGAGAAGAAACCACTGAAATTTAATTCTGCTTCTCAGGTTTCATATCACATAAGAAACAGATACACATTTCTTCTAAGTTGTTCAACCTAATGACAGAATGCTATTCATAACATTTTCTTATCCTTTTAGTGTTTATGGAATCTGTAGTAATGTCCCCATTTCATTTATGATATTGATACTTTGTAGCTTGTCTCTTTTTTCCTTGATTAATCTGGCAAGAAATTAAATGTGTTTATACCGATTCGTGTATATACACATATTGATAAGCATTTCTGTATGTGACCACCTGTATCTATATAAGCTAAATGTAAGTTCATATTAATGTTTCTGACTCTAATCCATTCCTATATGGATCATTCTACCCTGCTCCCCTGGCATATCTGTAAACTCCCACTCCAACAATTCGAAACTTGGACTCCCACTCATTTACTTATTTTTTCAGTTCCAATACATGTATACAGTTCCACTATACATGTATAGTGCTTTTCAGAATTGTTAATCCATATCCCTCTGGGAAGCAGCTTCATCAACTAGAGCAGCAGTCCCCAACCTTTTTGTTTTGTGGAAGACAATTTTTCCATGGACTGGAGTGGGGGTGGGTAGGTGGGGGAAATGGTTTCAGGATCAAACTGTTCCACCTCAGATCGTCAGGCATTAGATTCTTGTAAGGAGTGTGCAGCCTAGAACCTTCGCATGAGCAGTTCACAGTGGGGTTTGCAATTGCATGAGAATTGAATGCCGCCACTGATCTGACAGGAGGTGGAACTCAGGCAGTAATGCTCACTCACCCACCGCTCACCTCCTGCTGTGTGGCCCAGTTGCTAACAGGCCCTAACAGGCCATGGACTGGTACCGGTTAGGGACCCCTGAACTAGAGTATAGTGCTTACATATAATGTCTTTCATGTTTAGTTTTACAGACTTCACTAGTTTCCAGGGTTACTTAGGACAGCACCCTTTCCCACCCACCATCTTCAGTAAGATTGTTTCACACATTTGTATTACAAATAGATTGTTTTGTCACATTCTGCATTCAATCCTGGGATTCCCAGACTTCCTAAAGAATTTATTTTAAATTTATATCCTTTAAGATTCACACTGTGTGCTGCAAAGTTCTATGGGTTGTAACAAATATATAGTGTCATATATCCATGATTACTGTATCATAGGGAATAGTTCCACTGCCAAGAATATCCCGAAGAATATCCTGTGCTTCACCTGTTCAGTACCCCCGACCCACTCCCTTCTTTTGGCAACCAACTTATATGTTTACCATCTCTCCAGTTTTGCCTTTTCCAGAATATCATATTGTTAAAATCATAGAGTATGTAGACTTCTCAAACTGACTTCTTTCATGTAGTAATATGCCTTTAGGATTCATCCATGTCTTTGTGTGGCTTAATATCTCACTCCTCTGCATCACTGAATAGTATTTAAGTACCTATTGAGGGACATTTTTGTTGCTTCTAGTTTTTGGTGATTATGAATAAAGTTGGTATAAAATACATCCATGTGTGGGTTTCAGTGTGGACATAAGTTTTCAGACAGTTGTGTAAATACCTAGGAGCATGATTGCTGGATTATGTAGTAAGACTGTGTTTAACTTTTTCTGAAATTGCCAAACTGTACTCCAAAATGTACCATTTTGCATTCTTACCAGCAATGAATGAGAGTTCCTGTTGCTCTGTATCCTCACCAGCAGTTGGTTAGTATTTTGGATTTTAGCCATTCTAATAGGTATGTAGTGTTAAAACAACAAATCTCACTGTTGCATTCCCCTAATGAAAGATGATGTTGATCATTTTTTGTATGCATATTTGCTGTCTGTGTATTTTCTTTGGTAAGCTGCCCATTCAGACCTCTTGCCCATTTTTAAAATTGAGTTATCTGTTTTTATATTGGTGAACTTTATAGAGTCTTTGTATATTTTGGATACAAGTCCTTTGTCAGATATGTGTTTTGCAGATATTTTCTTCCAGTTTATATCTTGTCTTTTGACTCTCTTACCAGTGTGTTTTGCAAAGAATTTAATTTTAATTAAATCCTGCAAATTAATTTTTTCATGGAGTATGCTTTTGGTGTTACATCCAAAAACTCATCAAAATCCAGGTCACGTAGAATTTTTCCTGTTTTTTTTTTTTTTTTTAAGAAGTTTTATACTTTAACATTTAGATCTATGTTCCATTTTTAGTTTATTTACATTTAGATCTATGTTCCATTTTTAGTTTATTTTTGTGAAAGATGTTAGGTTTGTGTTTAGGTTCATAGTTTTACACACAGGCATCCAGTGTTTCAGCATTATTTGTTGAAATACTATTCTTTCTCCATTGAATTACTTGTTTCCTTTTGTCAAAAACCAGTTAACTATATAAATGTGTGTCTTTTTCCAGTCTCTCTATTCTGTTTCATTGCTTTTTCTGTTCTTTGTAGATACTATGCTCTCTTGATTACTGTAGCTTTGTAGTAGGTCTTAAGATCCACTACAGTGTGATCCTTCAACTTTGTTCTTTTTCAGTATTGTGTTGGTTATTCTAGGTCTTTTCCTATTTCATATAAACTTTAGGGATAGTTTGTTATCCACAAAACAACTTGCTGGAAATTTAATTGAGATTGTGTTGAATATATAGAACAAATAGGGAAGAATTGACATCTTTTCAAAATTGAGTCTTCCAATCCATGAATTTAGAATTTCTCTTATTTAGATCTTCTTTGGTTTGTTTCATCGATGTTCCATAGCTTTTGCATACATATTCTGTACATATTTTGTTAGGTTTATACTGAAGTATTTCTTTTCTATTCTCTTTTTGTTGTGTGTGTGGGGATGCCATCGTAAATGGTTTTAGTTTTTTGTTTTTTTTTTTTTTTTTACTTTTCAGATTGTAGTTGTTTGTTGCTGGCATAAAGGAAATCAATAGACTTTTGCTTATTAACCTTGTATCCTGTGACCTTGCTATAACTGCTTATTGGTTCCGAGAGGTTTTTAGTAGATTCTTTACATTTTTTTTTTCTACAGACAGTCATGTCATTTGCAAATAAAGAAAGGTTTATTTCTTCTTTTCCTAACTATTTCTCTAGTTAGGACTTATGGTAGGATGCTGAAGAGGAATGGTGAGAGGTGGGTAACATCTTTGTCTTGTTATCCATCTTAGAGAGGAAGTGGACAGTCTCTCATCATTAAGTATGTTAGTTATAGGTTTTTTGTAGATGTTTTTTACAAAGTTGAGGAAATTTGCTGAGAAGGTTTTTAAAAAAAATTTTTTTTGGCTTGGGGGTATATAAGAAGGTTTGTTAACATAGATGAACTCATGTCATGGGGAGTGAGGGGGTTAAATCATGAATGGGTGTTGGATTTTTTTCCCAGCTCCCTTTTTGGTCTTCAGTCGATATGATTATATGATTTTTCTTCTTTATCCTATTTATATGGTGGATTACATTTATTGATTTGAACTGTTGAACCAGCCTTGCATACCTAGAATCTCACTTGGTTATGTTATATAATTCTTTTTATAAAATGTTGGATATGATTTGCTAATATTTTGTTGAGAGTCTTTATATTCATGTTTATGAGAGATATTGTTCTATTTTCCTTTCTTGTAATGTCTCTCTCTGGTTTTGGTATTAGGGTAATGCTGGCTTCATAGATTGAATTAGGAGTGTTCCATCTACTTCTGTTTTCTGGAAGAGATTGTGGAGAATTGTTATTGGCTTGTTCCTTAAATGTTCGGTAGAATTTACCATTGAAACTGTCTGGACCTGGTACTTTGTTTTTTGAAAGTTTATTATTCATTCAATATCATTAATAAATATAGAGCTATTAAAGTTATCTATTTCTTTTTGTGTGAATTTTGGTAAATTACATCTTTTAAGGAATTTTTCATTTAAGTTATCAAATTTATGGACAAACTGTTGTTTGTAACATTTATTGTCCTCATAACATCCATGTGATCAGTAGTGATGACTTTTCTCTTTTTTTTTTTTCTGATACAATTTATCTTCTCTCCTTTTTATTTTCTTATACTGAGTAGAGATTTATCTATTTTGTTGATCTATTCAAAGAACCAGCTTCTGGTTTTGTTTATTTTTCTCTGTTGATTCTCCGTTTTCATTTCCATTGATTTCTACTCTGTTATTTTTTACTTCTGCTTACATTAGGCTTAAATAAGGTCTGTTGGAAGTGAAGTCACTCAGCTTTTTAAAAAAGTATTTTGCCTTCATTTTTGAAGGGTATGGTATGTTTTACTAATTATGGAATTTCGTTTCTTTTCTTTCTGTACATTTAAAGTCTTGTTCCATCATCTTGAGGCTTGATTCTTTCCGATGAGTGGTAATCAGCAGTCATTCTCCTATTTGTTCCCCTGCATGTAATACTTACCCTCCTCTGGCTGTTATTATTATTTTTTTTCTTTATAACCAGTTTTCGGCAATTTAATTATTATGTGTCTTGGTGTGGTTTTCTTGGTTTTATCCTGCATGGGATTTGTTGTTGGTTTTATGGATTTTTAGTTCAAGTTTCAAAAACATTTCAGCCTTCTTTCTTCCTTTTTCTTTTTTCTTTCTTTTTTTGGGGGTTGGGCAGGCAGGGTCTCTCTGTGTTGCCCATGCTAGATGACAGTGGTACAATCATAGCTCACTTCAGCCTCCAACTCCTGGGCTCAAGTGATCCTCCCGCCTCAACTTTATGAGTAGTTAGGACTACAAGCATGTGCCACCATGCCTTACCAATTTTTCATTTTTATTTTTTATGGAGACAAGGGCCTCTGTGTTGCCCAAGTTGGTCTAGAACTCCTGGCCTAAAGCAATCCTCCTGCCTCGGCCTCCCAAAGTGCTGAGATTATAGGTGTGATCCACTGCACCCGGCTTATTTCTTCAACTATATTTGTTTCTCCTCCCTTTCTATTTTTTTCACCAGGGATTACTTGATAACCTCCATAGGCCACTGGCCACTGTTTTCAGCCCTTTTTCCCCCACTCTGTTTTTCAATTGGTGTATTTTAGATTGCTATTATCTTATTGTTCACTGATATTTTCTTTGTGTTATTTAATCTACTGTTCTATTCATCAAGTAAATTTTTCATGTTAGATACTGTATTTTTTAATTCTAGAACTTCTATTTGGTCCTTTAAAAAATATCTTTCACTTCTCTCCTTGTTAGCACATTGAATGTGTTTATAATAGCTGTTTTATAGTCTTTCCTAATTCTATCATGTCTGTCATTTCAGTAGGTATTGTACCTACTGACTGATTTTCTTTTTTCTGGTTGAGGTTCACAAAAGGTGAACCAGTCTTGTGCTCTCTGTTGTCTAGTATCTGAAAAAAAGTTCACAAAAGGTGAACCACAACCAGAAAAACTGTTACTTGGGTAACAATTTTTACATTTTTGATGGTTTGGTTTTTGTTGTCTTTCTTTAATTATGACTGGGTTTAAACTTCTTGAGAATCAGCTTGCTAGTTTTGAGGCTTGATTGAAAGCTTTATTAGGGTGGATCTAAAGTACCCTTTTTACTTTTCTTTTTCTAAGAGACAGAGTCTCACTCTGCAGAAGTACGGTCATAGCTTCGCTGTAACCTTGAACTCCTGGCCTCAAGGAGTTCTTCCACCTTGGCCTCTCAAAGCACTAGAAATACAGGTGTGAGCCACAGCACCTGGCCCCAAAGTATACTTTTTTTTCTAGGGCTAATTTACTCTTACTATTAATACCAATGTGTAACCCTTTGGAAGATAGCTATACAGTGCTCTGGATATTCAACAAAGTCTCTTCCTCTTTGACTTGAAGGATCCCAAATGACCTCCAGCCCTGAGTGAGTTATGGAACTTTTCAGCTTATATCTCCCTAGTAGTTTTCTTTGCCTTCAGTCATGAAGTTTAATCCTACTTACATGCACTTTAATATTCAACCAATAACTCAAGGGGATTTCTCTACATTTCTGGATCATTTTCTCTTTGTAACTCCCTTTTGTTTGGTATTCTACCCTGAAAATTCTACCAGTCTCAGTCTCCCTAAACTCCCATTTCTGTTTCCTCAAATTCATTGAGGCCATTGTATTCTGCCTATGCTCCCTCTCCTTGTACCAGTTTTCAAAGCATGACTCCTGCTTAAAATCTGGGATGATTATAGGATTTATTGATAGGTTTTCCTTTTCTTACGGATCACAGTCCTGTGCTCTCTGTTGTCTAGTATCTGAAAAAAAGTAGTTTCATATATTTTGTCTGATTTTCTAGGTGTTTATAGGAGGGCAAGTTCAGTATCAGTCACTTGGTCACAGTAGGAAATGGATGATGACAGTTTCATTTTTAGTACAATATTAATTACATCACCAAAAAGTCTGCCACTAAAGTAATTTTACTTTGCAGATTATTTAAAGTATTTCCTCTCAAAAGCATGTTCAAATAAAACTTAGAAGTAGTAAAATTCTTCAGCTTACATCGGATTCTATGATTCTTAAGCTTACATTCTGTGATCCTAATTCAACATTTATTGAATGAGTGTTACTATTTAGAAGGCAAATTATACTTTTCATTATTTACAGGTATCTGTATATTAGCTTAAATTGTTTTGCTTGAGGGTGATGAACCACAGGAGTCACTAAAAGTACCTAATTTCTAAATTTTATACCCTCTAAAAAGCTATGAATACTATTTCTCTGATGGGACCACTTAGTTCGCTTAATATAGAGCCATATTCACTGGTGCCAGTTATAAAATTGAGACCCATATCGTAGTTAGAAGCATTCAAAATAAAGGCAAATAACCATAGCAATTATTGTGGTTTGCTTCAAATGTTGTTTTATGTTACCTGTGTAAATCTGGAGTGATGACATTGATACCAGCTGCATCATTATCAACCATGAGTTACTACATGAATGACTGATAATATTCTCCCAAACTACTATTTTATGGCTAATCATTATGGCATAAAATAAGAGACCTTCAGCAATAGCCATAATTACAGTTCTTATATTCCTTGGTATGTATTCCACAAATTTTGTTAAATAAAAATTGATTGTCATGTGAGGATATAATAACCAATTCTTGCTACATTAGTGGGGTCCATTTGTAAATAGGGTTGTAGGACTGTGTGGTAGAAATGCTGACATCTGTCTATCCTTTTTTGAATACAAGTACCAGATACAGGAGAAAGAAAGACCAAAGTAAACCAGAGAATTCATCCTGAGTCGTTGGTCTTATGAGTATAGTTTTCTGTAGAACCAAAAATTTAACGAATACGTTTTTCTGGAAGCTTTAGAGTTATTTCACTTTTCAGTAGAGGCCACAGCATTTCTGTTACGTTGTATATTGGAGTGATTGTATCTAGTTTATAAATGGCACGAATATGTTCCACACAACCCAATGACCTCAAAGTCTCACTGTAAATAACAGTAAATGAGCCAATAAAATAATCAAATCTGAAAATAATCTATACCAGTTGTCTCAAAAGTATGGTGTATACATCCCTGGGAGTACAAAGATAATCCTCTGGGGTTCAGGATAAAAGTATTAGCACATCTATTTATATGTTTTTATCTCATTGTGTTTAGATTTATGTTTCTATCTTTTGCAATGTATATTTACAGCAGTCCACGAATGTAATTTATAAATACACCTAGATAGAGATGCATGTCCAATTTTTTTTTAAACTGATGGTACATGTTGGGAAAACAAAATTGAAACTACTGCTTTGTGCTGTGAACCAGTGGTTCTCAACTGGGGGCATGTTGAGTAGTGTCATGTCAAGGGGGGCAAGGGTGTGCTACTGACACCTAGTGGGTAGATGCCAGGGATGCTGCTAAATAAACATCCTTGAGTTCACAGGACAGCTTTCCTTCAGCCCCCTACCCCACCTTTCACAGAAAGAATCATCTGGTCTAAAATGAGTTTGAGAAACACAGATATATACTGTGTATTTCTTTTTCCTTGAAGGAGGGATCGCAAAGAAGTGAGTCTAGCCTGTTTATTTTCTTTTTCATCTCGCTGTTGGCTACTTGGTTTTCTTACGTATATGTCTATATTTTCCAATATCTCAAAAATAGGCACTAAGAGAACTGAAGGTACTTAATTTTATAAAACCAAAAGAATACTCTGAACAGTTAGAGGAAAAGAGGTAACAAAATGTGTAAGGCCTTACACACAGGGTGTTATCTAAAATATTTGTGTGTGGTTTTACACTTCTGAGATTACCTGAATATGTTCATTAAGTTCTAATTTTTGTAATTCCTAGCAAATCTTTTGATGTTTTATGAATTGCATTGGTGTCCTGATTCATTGAAATCTAAAAAGAAAGCTGCTACTGATAAGATTGACAGGAAGGAATCTATCTAGCTAGAATAAACTACGTGCAAAGTAAAGAACAAGGAGTCCATGATCTAATGATTTTTGTGAAGGATTCTGACTTGAGGGTTTAATTTCCAAATTGGTATGCTTCTCATATGCATGATCTTATGCATATTAAACTTTGTTGTAATTTCATAGTTTTCAAAAAAAAAAAATCCCCTATATATAGCCGGAATAAACAGTCACTGTGAGTTGTCCATTTTAGAGCATAGGTTTTTAGGTGGTGAAGACCTGTCCTTAGTTGAATTTGTATGTGAATTAAACTCTTATTTTTATAACAATTCACTTGAATTCTTTAAATAAACATGATGCCAAAGAGATGTAAGGCTTGTCTCTCAAAAGAATAGTAAGGATTAATGGCTTCAGGTATTAGGAGAATTAAATAGAATAGTATTCTATCACCATCTAATTGCTTTTTCTTTTGATAATATGTGCCACAGAATGTGAACCAGCTACTGCTCACTCCACTGAGATACTTAGGATGCTTTTGGTCAGCCTAGCTGAATTGTTAGCATGATCGTTAATTAAAATCATCCAAATGATAGAAGGTTCTTCCTGAAGTCAGTGGAAAAACCTCTTAGCATACACTCTAGAACTCAAAAGGAGCTTAAAAGTGGGAACAACTTTAGAGTTACAGGCAGAATTAGATGCAGTTAATAATAGCACTTCTCAAACTGTATGTGCTTTTTAAAAATTTCAGTATGTTGTGAGCCAATAATTTTGTTAAATATAATATAAATGAATAGATAAATGAAAAAAAAACACATACAAAAACAAGCCATAATTTTAAAACTTAGATTCAACAGACATAATATTACTGTCAAATTGCAGTGAAGGTTTCTAAATACTTATCCTCTATTTTTATATCCATCTTGACATAGCCTGGTAACAGTTTGTGGATCATCAGAAGCCTGTGAACCAAACTTTGGGTTGCACAAATTTCAGTAGAAATTATATGAAATAAAATTTCTTTTTCTGCCGTTTACACGTTAGCTTTTGCTCAGTACAGATTTCTGCTTACTCTCAAATGCTGTCTTGTCTTTAAAGCTTTCCTTGACTTTCCCAAGCTGACTTGGGTAATTCCTAGCCTATACTCTTGCTGTATTCCCAAAGGGCCTCTAGTATAGCAACTGTGATATCAATTCATTTATTTCATTTAAAGAAAATGTAAAAATAGTCCTTAAGACCTAGAAAGGTTTGTGGCACACAGACAATAAGTAAATGTCTATTTAATGAATGAAATAAAAAACGAATGAATTGTAGCAAAATCCTGAGGCTTTAATAACAACACACACTGGATAAAGGAAAACTTCATTTTGCAGAAAGTAAAGACAGTTTCTTAGTCTCAAAAGTTAGACTTATGTGAATCTAATTATTATAAAAATAACCCTTGATAGACACCTGAACACATGCATACATTTCATAACTGTATAACACAGACTATGGAGGTGAAGGAGCATATGGACCTAAATAAAAACTCAAGACCCCTTAAGAGAACTTGCTAGCAATGCTGATTTAAATAATTTTTAACAGTGAGGGGGCAGGAGGTGTGGATGGGAAAGGGAGTTGAAAATTAATGCCCCCAGAGTTTCGTGGTACTCTGTGCTATCTTTTTTCTTTTCCCTGCCCGTCCAACTGTTAATATTTAGTATCTTGTCATACTACTTTTATTTCAGTAAATATTTGATGACAGTCTATTATCTACTCTGTTAGGCACCTTGGAGAATACAAAGAGAAATACATGAAATTAACTAAAAGACAAAAAAATGCATTAGGTAGAAGTGCAATAGCACATGAACAAAGAAGAACTTTTAAAAATGAATAAATTATTTTAAAATTAGAAGTGTTCAAATACAGAATGCTTTTCAAATCTATGTTTCTTCTGAGGCAATCTATGGATATGCTTCGGACAGCTGTTGTAGATGACACATCTATATAAATGTGAAGTAGATTTATTTTCTTTAAACAATAAAACCATTAGTGTATGTGTGTATATACACACACACATGCATACGATGTTGAACTAGCTTCATCAACTTCTCAATAAATGGACACATTTAGCTTCTAAAGGTAGAAACGAGTCTAAAAGGGAAGAAGATGGTAAGGATTTTAGCAGCCTACAGTCTTCTTCAGTTTTTGATCTGTATCTAAGTAGGCAAATGAATATATTTCTTGCAGTACTTCCTCCTCTGAGTCTGGTCAGCTATTTCCTTTGCATTCTGTCTCCAAGGCACTGGTTTAGGGGAAGGAAGTACAGAAGTCTGAAGTCCTAGGGTGTTGGCACTGCCCCTGGGGAAAGTGAGATCTTGCGTTACTTCTTGGGTATGTGCACATTTCCAGTTCCCACAGAGAAGCCGATCCCTGGCAGAAGGCAGATAGAGACAGCCAGACTGAGTCACAATTAGAGAATCAGAGAAATTATTGTTTTAAAAAAACAAAGGCTCTTAGTAGGGTCAAATTTTTACATAGCCAAACAGGAAGCAGTGAAAAAAATATATTTAAATCTAGATCACGTTTGAGGGAACTCATCCCAAAATTTTCAGGTTGTTCTGCCATGACAAATAAATCAGTGTGGATTCATGTGACAATTATATCTGTTCATGTGACAATTATATCTGTTGATTTTCCTTCACAAACATTGACTGATAATCTTCTGGTGTATTTTATCTCCATCTCCTAGCAGTATAATGCTCTTTGAATATGGTTCATACGATAAACGCAAGTCAGGTTATTGAATGTTAAAGACCACAATAAATAACAAACTTTCTTTTCTGCCCCAACCCCCCTTTTTCTGATTGGAAAATTATTTGTTTGGAAAGACTTACAACAGTAAAATAAATTACTTTTGTTCATAATATAATGAATTTTTATATTGAAAATAAAATTAGCACTTTTGAAAAACTGAGGACGTGATTTTATGACATGACGCTTTGTAAAACTTAATTCTATTTGGAAATTCTTTAAACTTTCTTTAAAAAAAAGTTTTTTCTTTTCTTTCCCTTCCTTTTCTTTCTTTCCGTCCTTCACCCTGTTCTTTCTTAGCAGCTAGCACAGGTAATTGATTATTATTTCCCTACCTAGATTTAAATGTCCTGTTTGGAACGGAGTTATTCTTTTTTTCCCTGTACCTAAACACTTAGATTGCCTCATAATACATGAAACTTAAACATAATTTACCACCAGTACTTGACACAAAGAATTTGTTTTGGGTGAATATAAAACATTTAATTTAAAAATGTTGACACTATAATATATGAAATAGATAGCTATTACAAATGCACATGGTGTATTTTGTAGATACTAACTTGACTTTTTTTGTTTTAGGAAGCTTTGAGTTACACTGTGGTTAAGACATATCTTCACCCTTGAAAAAGCCCACATGCTATCACTGTGATGTATGGTCAAACTGAGGCCCAATCGTTAAACACTTGGATCAAATCATAACTAATTTTATTGCCAAAGGACTTGTACACATTATTTGTCAATTTCAGTGCCTTAAAATCTACCCAGCAGCTCATTAACATATAGAAACATACATCATGAGAACAAGAACTATCACCCATCCCTTCTGTATATTAGCAAGTTATCACTCCTGATCAACATCTCATTACTGAGGCCTGTAAACAGTCACTCTTCACATTTGAGTGAAATATGGAATGACTTAAGTATAAATGCAGCTATTATAAGTTATTTCTTACAAAAATGTCACGAATTAAAGTATTTTACGGCATTTACTACAAAACTCCATAAAAACTGCCTTCACTTAAACTCCCTCTCCCCATATCCAGCAAACCAACTGGATGTCTTTGGGCATCTCTTAGCATGGATAGCACACAGAGTAGTGTCTTCCAACACATCCACCAACTATGCCTCACTTGCCTCTGGAAGTACAGGAGAAGCTTGGTCAATTTCCGGTAATGATGAATTTCTCCAAGCACCAAGGTCCTGGACCTGTAGTGATGCGTTTTTATGATTTTTGTTGTTGTTGTTGTTGTTTTGTTTTGTTTTGTTTTTACCATCGTTAGAGGGGGCTGCTCTTCCTGGCAGCTTTAGTGGCTAACTGTTTGCAGGAGGCTTCCTCACCAGTGGATTTACTAGCAGTCTATTTGGTTTGGGCCATCTTCTTTTACCCAGCGCTGAAGTCTTTGGCCACTTCTCCAACTGCTGCACTGCTTCTGCAGTCACCAAGCAAAGAAAAGATGCTCCTCTGATGAATGACCAAACACTCTGCACCTGGCACAAAGAATGATTTTAAATGTAGATAGTTTTGGTATAACATGCCCAGCCATTTTTTCTGTTCAACTTGTCATGTTCAAATGATGAAAAATAAAAATAAAAATAGTTGTATAGGATCCAGTAAGAGATATTATCTTTGAAACTGTAGTTTGAGTGATTTAAGAATTGTGAAGGGTAATTTTGAATGTATCTAATTTTTGCTTTCCTCATTTACTTTGAAACCAAATTCAATTCCTGCTTCTATTTCACTCAGCACAGATAAACATACACAGTGCATTTCCACTGTAGATTCATTTATATTTGAGTAAAGTGGGGCTAAGAGGTATTAAATGACTTGCTCAAAGGCAGTCAACTAGACAGGTGTGGCTGGGACCAGTGAGACTTAATATTTTCCTGATTTTAAAGGTTATATTCTAGCCTACAATCTAGATTACTTCTAATTTGCCAGCAGTCAACATAGTATTTTTTCCATAGTAGGAGTTTATTAAATATTTCCGATTTAATTTACTGCATTTGAATAGCTAATTGTTAGTGATCTTTTCAATAATTTGCAATGTGAATTAGTGTAAGGTTAAAAGTTACTAGGCTTGTGTTTGAATTGTTGCTCTTGCTAAATATTGCTGTACCACTTAATAACTATTGCTCTGGCACTTATTGTGTGGCTCCCAAAGCCACACAATATAATGAAGTATATAAGAATATAAGTGAAGAAAAAGCTTCACTTTCTTCATTTATAAAACCTGCCTCGTAGAGTGCTGTGAGAATTAAAAATAATAAATATAAGATGTAACTATATAGTAAGTATTTGATAAATGGTAGATATTATTTTGCTTTAGCACACTTGATATTTTTCATCTCAAAAATACTGCTATAGAAGATGAATCATGTTTTATGACATCAGAACTCAACAAAATTACTCATCAAACTACATATTTTCTAGATAGATCTATTGAAAGCATGACACTTAAAAAAATAAGCTAATTATGATGAGCTCTGAATTAAGGACACTGAATCTACTGTCTCAGGGCTGTTATTATAATCATAAAAGGATAAGAGTTATTGACAGTCATCCTTCTGGCCATACTATTCATATATATTACCCATACTATTCTGGAGACCTGCGAAAATCTTTGGATTCTATATCCTAGTAAAGATATAAATCTACTATCCCAAGACCAAACATGTAAAAATTCCATATCCCATAAATATTTGAGGATATTATATAATCCTATCAAATGAAAATATAAATGAAAAGAACAGATGTAGAATGTTATAGGTATTATATTTAAGAAATAAGGTAGGATCTTAAATTCTCAAAAGTTCTACCCTCTCCTTGGGGTGCTTCTTCTCATTAATTAAAAAAAATAAAAAATAGTTGCTAATTGTATTATATATACCTAAAAATATGTTGCCTTACAAATTTGGGGGCCATTCATATTCACTAAAAACATGTTTAAAACAACTAATGCTATAAAGAAAAGGAAAAGTCAAGGTACAAAGTGAGAAGATATTTGCAACATGTAAAACAAAAGATTAAAATTCAGAATAAAAAACTTTTAAGAGAGAAAGGCAAACCAATCAATGGAAAATGAATGTAGTCAGCCTTCTATATCCATGGGTTCCTCATCCTTGGAATCAACCAACCATGGATTGAAAATATTAGGGGAAAAAATTCCAGAAAATTCTGGAAATCAGAACTTGAATTTGCTGCATGCTGAGTACTACTTTGAATCCATGCCAGTGAAGTGATATGAAAGCATTCTATTAGGTACTATAAGTAATCTAGAGATGATTTAAAGTATACAGGAGGATGTGCCTGGGCTGTATGCAAATACTACACCATCTTATATAAGAGACTTAAGCATCTTTGGATTCTGGTATGTGGGTGTGCAGATCCTGAAACCGGTTCTCCACAGATACCAAGGGATGACTGTAAAAGACTTCAAGTGAGACCTCATAAGAGAGGAAACACAGCTTAACTAGTAACTACAACAAAAGATATTCAACTTCATTAGTAATTAGGAAAATGCAACTTTAAACCACAAAGAAATACTCTTGTATACCATCTGATGACTAAACATTAAAAAATATTGACATTAGTGATGAAGGACATGTAGAGCAATAGGAATTCATTTTTATCTCATGGGACTGTAAATTGGTACAAGCCCTTTGAAAAATACCTTGACATTACCTATTAAACATGCTCAGCCAGGCACAGTGGCTGACACCTGTAATCCCAGCACTCTGGGAGGCCGAGGTGGACAGATCACTTGAGTTCAGGAGTTCAAGACCAGCCTGGCCAACATTGTGAAACGTTGTCTCTACTGGAACACAAAAATTAGCCAGGTGTGGCCGGGCGTGGTGGCTCACGCCTGTAATCCCAAAGCTTTGGGAGGCTGAGGCGGGCAGATCATGATGTCAGGAGTTTGAGACCAGCCTGACCAACATGGTGAAACCTCGTCTCTATTAAAAATACAAAATTTAGCTGGACTTGGTAGCGCACGTTTGTAATCCTAGCTACTCAGGAGACGGGCAGGAGAATTGCTTGAACCTGGGAGGCGGAGGTTGCAGTGAGCCGAGATTGTGCCATTGCACTCCAGCGTGAGCAACAGAGCGAGACTCTGTCTCAAAAAAAAAAAGCCAGGTGTGGTGGTACGCACCTGTAGCCCCAGCTACTCGGGAGGCTGAGGCAGGAGAATTGCTTGAACCTGGGAAAGGGAGGCTGCAGTGAGCCAAGATTGTGCCACTGCACCCCAGCCTGGGCAACAGAGTGAGACTCCATCTGGGGGGAAAAAAAAAAGTTAAACATGCTCATAGCTTAAGACTCGGCAATTTTATTTCTGCCTATTTATCCTAGAGAAATTCTTCTTTTTTAAAAATTATTATACTTTAAGTTCTAGGGTACATGTGCGCAATGTGCAGGTTTGTTACATGTGTATACATGTGCCATTTAGGTTTGCTGCACCCATTAACTTGTCATTTACATTAGGTATTTCTCCTAATGCTATCCTTCCCCCATTCCCCCACCCAATGACAGTCGCTGGTGTGTGATGTTTCCTGCCCTATGTCCAAGTATTCTCATTGTTCAATTCCCACCTGTGAGTGAGAACATGCAGTGTTTGGTGTTCTGTCCTTGCAATAGTTTGCTCAGAATGATGGTTTCCAGCTTCATCCATGTCGCTACAAAGGACATGAACTCATCCTTTTTTATGGCTGCGTAGTATTCCATGGTGTATATATGCCACATTTTCTTAATCCAGTCTATCATTGATGGACATTTGGGTTGGTTCCAAGTCTTTGCTATTGTGAATAGTGCCTCACTAAACATACATGTGCATGTGTCTTTATAGTAGCATGATTTATAATCCTTTGGGTATATATATACCAAGTAATGGGATCTCTGGGTCAAATGGTATTTATAGTTCTAGATCCTTGAGGAATTGCCACACTGTCTTACACAATGGTTGAACTAGTTTACACTCCCACCAAAAGCATAAAAGCATTCCTATTTCTCCACATCCTCTCCAGCATCTGGTGGGGCACTCTGGTTTTTAGAATTTTCAGCTTTTCTGCTCGGGTTTCTCCCCATCTTTGTGATTTTATCTAACTTTGGTCTTTGATGATGGTGACCTACAGATGGGGTTTTGGTGTGGATGTCCTTTTTGTTGATGTTGATGCTATTCCTTTCTGTTTGTTAGTTTTCCTTCTAATAGTCAGGTCCCTCAGCTGCAGGTCTGTTGGAGTTTGTTGGAGGTCCACTCCAGACCGTGTTTGCCTGGGTATCACTAATGGAGGCTACAGAACAGCAAATATTGCAGAACAGCAAATATTCCTGCCTGATCCTTTCTCTGGAAGCTTTGTCTCAGAGGGGCATCTGGCTGTGTGAGGTGTCAGTCGGCCCCTACTGGGAGGTGTCTCCAAGTTAGGCTACCCAGGGGTCAGGCACCCGCTTGAGGGTGCAGTCTGTCCTTTCCCAGAGCTCAAACACTGGGCTGGGAGAACCACTGCTCTCTTCAGAGCTGTCAGACAGGAACGTTTAAGTCTGCAGAAGTTTTTGTTGTGTTTTGTTCAGCTGTGCCCTGCCCCAGAGGTGCAGTCTACAGAGGCAAGTGGTCCTCATTGAGCTGCGGTGGGCTCCACCCAGTTTAAGTTTCCTGGCCGCTTTGTTTACCTACTCAAGCCTCAGTAATGGCGGACACCTCCCCCAGCCAGGCTGGCTGCCCTGCAGTTCGATCTGGGACTAGCAGTGAACAAGGCTTCATGGGCGTGGGACCTGCTGAGCCAGGCATGGGATATAATCTCCTGGTGTGCCGTTTGCTAAGGCCATTGGAAAAGTGCAGTGTTTAGGTGGCAGTGTCCCGATTTTCATGGTACAGTCTGTCAAGGCTTCCCTTGGCTAGGAAAGGGAAATCCCCCGACACCTTGTGCTTCCCGGGTGAGGTGATGCCCTGCCCTCCTTCAGCTCGCCCTCCGTGGGCTGTACCCACTTTCTGACCAGTCCCAATGAGACGAACCAGGTACCTCAGTTGGAAATGCAGAAATCACCTGTCTTCTACGTTGATCATGCTGGGAGCTGCAGACCAGAGCTGTTCCTATTTGGCCATCTTGGAATGGACCCCCCCCCGAGAAATTCTTAAATATGTGTACCAAGAGACATATATAAGAAAGTTCACAGGAACATTGTTCATAATACCAAAAAATTGGAGATAACTCAAATGTTCATTATCAGTAGATTGGTTAAATGCTGATAAATTCATAAATTAGAATATATTTTACAGTAGTAAAAATGAACTACAGGTACATACAACATTGAATATGTGCACATGTGAATATGTATGTTTCATGACAACCAATCTTCTGTGATTTTTTTTGGAGACAAAAAGTTTAGGCACAACCACCATGTGTTGGTTAATAGTGTCAACTTAATTGGATTGAAGGATGCAAAGTATTGTTCCCAGGTGTATCTGTGAGGGTGTTGCCAAAGGAGATTAACTTTTGAGTCAGTGGACTGGGAGAGGCAGACCAACCCTCAATCTGGGTGGGCACCATCTAATCAGCTGCCAGCATGGCCAGAATAAAAAACAGGCAGAAGATCGTGGAGAGATTAGACTGGCTTAGCCTCCTAGCCTACATCTTTCTCCCATGATGGATGCTTCCTGCCCTTGAATATTGGGCTCCAGGTTCTTGAGCTTTGGGACTCGGACCAGCTTCCTTGCTCCTCAGCTTGCAGACTGCCTATTGTGGTACCTTGTGATCGTGTGAGTTAATACTCCTTAATATACTCCCCTTTATATGTACATCTGTCCTATTAGCTCTGTCCCTCTGGAGAACCCTGACTAATACAAATTTTGGTACCAAGAGTGGTTCTAGAGGAACAGAATATTAAGGATGGAGTTCTTTTGTTGGTTCTGGGGTTTCTGGAGTTGGCTGCTTAATAAGAATAGACCCAAAAATGCTAAGGACGCTACTTCTAATAATATGGAGAACAGTGATAGTCCTTGGCTTGAACTGTTTAGAGAGTTATGCAAAATAAATGCATTTGACATTCCTGATGCACTGCTCGTGAGAGGCAAAGAGTTTAGCAACTTTATACATAATACCTTTGACCATATGTGGAGAACCAAAGAACATAATGAAGTTGGTTAGTTGCTTCTAACTGGACCAAGTGATGTAAGAAAATAATGAACTCGGGGCTTCTAACTCCCGGCTTCAGAAGCAGATACTGAGCCTCACATCTATTAAGATTGCCATGATTGAGAGTCTATCTCCTGTAGAGAAAGAATTGAAATTGTGGGAAAACAGACAGAAGCTCTTATGTGAGTGACTGACCTGCAACAAAAGGTGCATGGACAGCCTCACCAGGTGACTACTATTAAAGTGAGGGCATTTACTGGAAAAGAATGGGACCCTGCAACTTGGAATGGTGACGTGTGGGAGGACCCTGATGAAGCTGGGGACACTGAGCTTGTAAACTCTGATGAACCCTTTTTACCAGAAGAAACAGCTTCCTCATCCCCAGTAGTGGCAGCATCCCCTCCCCAACCCATGCTGCCATCATCCTTTCCACCTTTGTTTGAGGAGGTATGCTGCCTGAGGCAACAGTGGTGGCATCCCCTGAGGCCGGTGCCTGGCAAGACACCCAGGACCCACCCCCAACACCCTGTGAGCTTCTAGACCTATAATTAGACTAAAGTCCCGGCAGGCTCCTAGAGGTGAGGTTCAGACTGTGACCCACAAGGAGGTGTGCTACACTCGAAAAAAACTGCTGAGTTCTCTAATTTATATAAGCAGAAATCTGGAGAACAGGCATGGGAATGGATATTAAGGGTGTGGGATGATGGTGGATGGAACATAGAGTTGGATCAGGCTGAATTTATCAATTTGGGCCCCCTAAGTAGGGATTCTGCATTTATGTGGCAGCTTGGGGAGTTAAAAAAAGGTTCTGATAGTTCATTTGCTTGGTTAGGTGAAATGTGAATTAAAAGATGGCCCACTGTGAGTGAGCTGGAAATGCCTAATCTCCCTTGGTTTAATGTAGAGGAAGGGATCCAAGGGCTTAGGGAGATTGTGATACTGGAGTGGATTAGTCACTTTAGACCTACTCATCCCAGCTGGAAGAGTCCAGAAGCTATACCCTTGACCAATGGTTTGCAAAATGGATTTGTGAGGACAGCATCTGCATCTTTGAAGAGCTCCATGGGGATTGCTTTTCTCTGTATGCCAGATCTAACTGTGGGAACTGCAGTCGCTCAACTACAAAATTTAAATGCAGTGGGAATAATTGGATTCCAGTGTGGCAGGGGCCAGGTGGCGGCACTCAACTGCCAAAGGCAAGGTAAACACAGCTACCATAATGGACAGCAGAGGCAAAGCAGCAGTCAGAATAGTTTGACTTGTGTAGAGCTCTGCCATTGGCTAATTAATCATGGTGTTTCTAGAAGTGAAACTGATAGAAGCCTACTGCATTCCTACTTAATTTACATAAGCAGAAAACGTCCAGGTCAAGTGGACAAAAAACTAATTTGAATTATAAAAACAGAATCATGGCTTCTCAATTTCCAGACTTGAGCTAGTTTACAGACCCAGAACCCCTTGAATGAAGGGGAGGCCAGGTCCCCTTGATGAAGGATCCCTCTACCGACAATTTATGCTGTAAATCTTTCTCCCTGCTTCCCCAAAGAGACCTCTGGCCTTTTACCAGAGTAACTGTGCATTGGAGAAAGGGAAGTGATCGGACATTTCCGGGACTATTGGACACTGGCTCTGAGCTGACGTTGATTCCAGGGGACCCAAAACATCACTGTGGTCCTCCAGTTAAAGTGGTGACTTATGGAGGTCAGGTAATTAATGGAGTTGTAGCTCAGGTTTGACTTACAGTGGGTTCAGTGGGTCCCCGGACTCATCCTGTGGTCATTTCCCCAGTGCCAGAATGCATAATTGGCATAGACATACTTAGCAGCTTGCAGAACCCCCACATTGGCTCCATGACTGGTAGGGCGAGGGCTATTTTGGTGTGAAAGGCCAAATGGAAACCGTTAGAGCTGCCTCTACCTAGAAAAATAAGAAATCAAAAACAATACCACATCCCTGGAGGGATTGCGGAGATTAGTGACACCGTCAAGGACTTGAAAGACACAGGGGTGGTGATTCCCACCACATCCCTGTTCAACTCTCCTATTTGGCTGGTGCAGAAGACAGATGGATCTTGGAGAACGACAGTGGATTATCGTAAGCTTAACCAAGTACTGACTCCAGTTGCAGCTGCTGTACCAGATGTGATTTCGTTGCTTTAACAAATTAGCACATCTTCTGGTACCTGGTATGTAGCCATTGATTTGACAAATGCCTTTTTCTCCATTTCTGTCCATAAGGCCCACTAGAAGCAATTTCCCTTCAGTTGGCAAGGCCAGCAATATACCTTTACTGTCCTACCTCAGGAGTATATCAGCTCTCTGGCTTTGTTTCATAATCTTGTTCGGAGAGACCTTGATTGGATCCAGTGAGCGAGAAGTAGCAAACACACTGGACTTACTGGTGAGACATTTGCATGCCAGAAGATGGAAAATCCAACTAAAATTCAGGGACTTTCTACCTCAGTAAAATTTCTAGGGGTCCAGTGGTGTGGGGCTTGTTGAGATATTCTTTCTAAGTTGAAGGATAAGTTGCTGCATTTGGCCCCTCCTACAACAGAGAAAGGCACAATGCCTAATGGGCCTGTTTGGATTTTGGAGGCAACACATTCGTCATTTGGGTGTGTTACTCTGGCCTATTTATCGAATGACCTGAATGGCTGCCAGTTTTGAGTGGGGTCCAGAACAGGAGAAGGCTCTCCAACAGGTCCAGGCTGCTGTGCAAGCTGCTCTGCCACTTGGGCCATATGACCCAGCAGATGCAATGGTGCTTGAGGTGTCAGTGGCAGATAGGGATGCTGTTTGTGAGCCTTTGGAAGGCCCCCATGGGTGAATCACAGCAGAGGCCTCTAGGATTTTGGAGCAAGGCCCTGCCATCTTCTGCAGGTAACTACTCTCCTTTTGAGAGACAGCTCTTGGCCTGTTACTGGGCTTTGGTGGAAACTGAACATTTGACTATGGGTCATCAAGTCACCATGTGACCTGAACTGCTTATCATGAACTGAGTGCTTTCTGACCCATCTTGCCATAATGTGGGTCATGCACAGCAGCATCCATCGTCAAGTGGAAGTGGTATATACATGATCGGGCTCGAGCAGGTCCTGAAGTCACAAGTAAGTTACATGAGGAAGTGTCTCAAATGCCCGTGGTTTTCACTCCTGCCACCCTGCCTTCTCTCCCCCAGCCTGCACTGATGGCCTCATGGGGAGTCCCTATGATCAGCTGACAGAGGAAGAGAAGACTAAGGGCCTGGTTCACAGATGGTTCTGCACAATATGCAGGCACCACCTGAAAGTGGACAGCTGCAGCACTACAGCCCCTTTCTAGGACATCCCTGAAGGATAGCGGTGAAGGAAAATCTTTCCAGTGGGCAGAACTTCAAGCAGTGCACCTGGTTGTGTACTTTGCATGGAAGGAGAAATGGCCAGATGTGCGATTATATACTGAGTCATGGGCTATAGTCAGTGGTTTGGCCGGATGGTCAGGAACTTGGAAGAAGCATGATTGGAAAACTGGTGACAAATCTGGGGAAGAGGTACGTGGATGGGCCTCTCTGAGTGGTCAAAAACTGTGAAGGTATTTGTATCCCACGTGAGTGCTCACCAAAGGGTGACCTTGGCAGAGGAGGATTTTAATAATCAAGTGGATGGGATGACTCGTTCTGTATGCACCACTCAGCCCGTTTCCCCAGCCACCTGTGTCATTGCCCAATGGGCCCATGAACAAAGTGGTCATGGTGGCAGGGGTGGAGGTTATACATGGGCTCAGCAACATGGACTTCCACTTACCAAGGCTGACTTGGCTATGGCCACTGCTGAATGCCCAATTTGCCAGCAGCAGAGACCAAAACTGAGCCCTCAAAATGGCACCATTCCTGTGGGTGATCAGCCAGCTAGTTGGTGGCATCGATTATATTGGACCTCTTCTATCATGGAAAGGGCAGAGGTTTGTTCTCACTGGAATAGACACTTAATCTGGATATGGGCTTGCCTATCCTGCACATAATGCTTCTGCCAAGACTACCATATGTGGACTCAAGGAATGCCTCATCCACTGTCACAGTATTCCACACAGCATTGCCTCTGACCAAGGCATTCACTTTATGGCTAAAGATGTGTGACAGTGGGCTCATGCTCATGGAATTCACTGATCTTACCATGTTCTTCATCATCCTGAAGCAGCTGGATTGATAGAACGGTAGAATGGCCTTTTGAAGTCACAATTACAATGCCATCTAGGTGAGAATACTTGGCAAGCCTGGGGCAGAGTTCTCCAGAAGGCTGTGCATGCTCTGAATCGGCATCTAATATATGGTACCGTTTCTTGCATAGCCAGAATTCACAGGTCCAGGAATCAAGGGGTGGAAATGGAAGTGGCACCATTCACTATCACCCCTAGTGATCCACTGGCACAATTTTTGCTCCCTATTCCTGCAACGTTATGTTCTGCTGGCCTAGAGGTCTTAGTTCCAGAGGGAAGAACACTGCCACCAGGAGGCACAACAATGATTCCATTAAACTGGAAGTTAATATTGCCACCTGGACGCTTTGGGCTCCTTCTACCTTTAAGTTAACAGGCTAAGAAGGAAGTTACTGTGTTGGCTGGGGTGATTGACTGGACTATCAAGATGAAATCAGTCTACTACTCCACAATGGAGGTAAGGAAGAGTATGTGTAGAATACAGGAGATCCCTTGGAGCATCTCTTAGTATTACCATACTCTGTGATTAAGGTCAATGGGAAACTACAACAGCCCAATCCAGGCAAGACTACAAATGGCCCAGACCCTTCAGGAATGAAGGTTTGGGTCATTCCACCAGGAAAAAAAACCATGACCTGCTGAGGTGCTTGCTGAAGGCAAAGGGAATACAGAATTGGTAGTAGTAGAAGAACGTCATCAATACCAGCTATGACCATGTGTCCAGTTGCAGAAATGAGGACCATAATTGTCATGAGCATTTTCTTCTTTTGCTAAAAACATATTTGTATATTTATACACTTGTATTAAGAAAATATCTTCATTGTATCGGCATTTAAGTGTTGTTAACTTTATGTAATAACATTTGTGTTGGGGATTGGTGCGTCTCTGGTTGTACAAAGGATAGTTGTATTATGTTAGGCATAATTATGACCTTATTATTGTGTTTATTTGGAGATTATGATCTCAGGAGGTGCATATGGGTTCAAGTTGACAAGGGGTGGACTTGTGATAGTTAATATTGATGGTTAATACACACCAGGAAGTTCATGAGAGGAAGCCAGACACTGCACTAAGTAAGTGAAGTCTTATACTAACACTATTCATCTCTGTATCTTTGATAGTTTGACCCTGTTCCTCAAGGATACATAGTATGCCATACCCTTCTTAGGCAGTTACACAAACTGGAGTATTTTATATTTTAAAAGTGATACCCAAAACAAAACTACTTGCTGATGTTGATGATGGAATTAAATAACTGAAAGATGGTTTGTAAGCCAAATATTGAAATTTGCATAAATTAAAAAGCAAAACATTGAAATTTGAAACACCTTGACTTTAAGATTTGAGGAAATCCATCCTATATTCTGTACAGAAAGAATCAAAGCAATGTATGAAATTGTTTCATGGGTTTTTTCAATTACATACAAAATGCTTATAAAGTTAAAAGGTGCATCATTTGCCACTTAATTTGAATTGTGATTTAGCATGTGCTTTCTTCCAGAAAATGAAATACAATGGTATTTCATAATCAGAGGAACATGTAAAGGCTTCCAAATTCATTCCTTGACCATAACTAGGATCTACCATATATCCATCATAAAAAAGAGAAAAGAATTATTAGAATTACTAGCTGAAAATATCATCTGGTGTCAAAGTATCTTTGCTGTCATTCATAAACCGTGAGACAGAGTCTTGCTCTGTCGCCCAGGCTGGAGTACAGTGGCGTGATCTTGGCTCAGTGCAACCTCCACTTCCCGGGTTCAAGCAATTCTTGCGCCTCAGCCTCCTGAGTATCTGGGATTATAGGTGTATGCTACCATGCCCAGCTAATTTTTGTATTTTTGGTAGAGACTGGGTTTCACCATGTTGGCCAGGCTGGTCTTGAACTCCTGACCTCAGGTGATTTGCCTGCCTCGGCCTCCCAAAGTGCCGTGATTACAGGTGTGAGGTACTGTGCCCAGCCCAGAAAATTGTTTATAGAAAAATGCATGCTTGTGTGAATTAACAGGCTATACCAGATCTTACAGAAATTTTTATAAAGTGACTTTTTCTTGAGTGCTTTAATTAAAAGCCAAAAGCAGAGTCATGGGTCACCAACCTTGTTAACAATAATTTTTTAAAAAGACTCTTATGGGCCGGGCGCGGTGGATCACACCTGTAATCCCAGCACTTTGGGAGGCTGAGGTGGGCTGATCACGATGTCAGGAGATCGAGACCATCCTGGCCAACATGGTGAAACCCTGCCTCTACTAAAGAATACAAAAAATTAGCCAGGCGTGGTGGCAGGCACTTATAGTCCCAGCTACTCGGGAGGCTGAGACAGGAGAATGGCATGAACCCAGGAGGCAGAGCTTGCAGTGAGCTGAGATCATGCCACTGCACTCCAGCCTGGGTGACAGAGTGAGACTCCGTCTCAAAAAAAAAAAAAAGACTCATGTTCACACCTCTGCTGCCTTACATTAGATCACTTTAGATGTATACGTCCTCACCAACCACTTACTTCTTAGCCTATAGGAACTTGCCACCCATACTTACCATTTTATTGAAATTACAAATTTCCTAGCTGATAAATCTAATGGCAACTTTTAACTCCACATTATTGACTTCTGTGTGACATTATGGACCATCCTCTCCTTGAAATTCTTTTTTCTCTGGTTTCCTTGACATTGTTATCCTGACACTCTGACTGTTCTTCAGCTTTCTTCCTTAGCTCAAGTCCTTTGCCCTTCTCTTAAATAGGGAATTCTTTTTGGTGTATTTATCTTGCTCTATGTGCTCTGCCCTCTCTGAAGTCCTGTCTACCCAGAAAAGCCATCTTGAGAAGAAAGTTTCAGGAAAGATAGGGGTGAAGAAAGCAAGACAGGAAAGAGGGGTAGCATTGTGTTTTGTTCTTATACAAAGATCCCATTTGAGAGACCAAATGGCTAAAGTATATTCCTTTCTAGTATTTCCTTCACCTTCCCATCCACTACCAGATTTTGCTACACTGATCCTTTCTGTCTTGTATAGTCAAGCTTTCCCTTTCTACTAGTTAAAACTCTCAGCTAAGGATTATTGATAATAGGTGTGACACTTGACACTTGCTGTGTTATCTCAATCAATGTTTATAACAACTCTATGAGAAAAGTATTTTCATCTTCCAGATGAGGAAGAAGGTTAAGTGACAAGCCAAAATATAGTTGCATGGCTAATAAGGAATAGAACTAATACTGGGCATAGAAAGCTTCCTGGCTACAAAGTCCTTGTTCTTTACAGTTCATCACTGTCTTCTTTATCAATTTTTCCATCCTAGTCACTACTCTTTGGTGAAAGCCTTAAATTTTTTATGTCCTTTGATCCAGTGATTTTAACAATATACCTGAGAAAAGTAAAGATTTGACAAAGATCTGTATTAAAATTTTTTATAATGTTACTTCTAATAGTAAAAACAAAGCAAACAAATGAAAAACTTGCAGTAACCTTTAAAAAAAAGTTCGTCAATAGTGGAATGGCTGAATAAATTATGGTACTCCACTCAATGTAATGTAATTCAGACATTAAAAGTGATGATCTCAGCCAGACGAGGTGGCTTACTCCCGTTGTCCTAGCACTTTGGGAGGCCAAGGCAGTGGGATTGCTTAAGCTTAGGAGTTCGAGACCAGCCTGGACTACATAGCAAGACCTTGTCTCTCCTAAAAATAAAAATAAAAAATATTAGCTGGGCATGGTGGTGCACACCTGTAGTCCAAGCTACTCAGGAGGCTGAGGCAGGAGGATTGCTTGAGTTCAGGAGTTTGAGGCTGCAGTGGGTGACAGAGCGAGACCCTGTCTCAAAAAAAAAAAAAAATGATTTTAAAGCATTAAAATGATGATTGGAAATACTGATGTTATGTAAAAAGAAAAACATTCTGACCTTAAATCTAAAGAAATATACACACACATATGGGAAAAAATAAATACAGTTTGTCCTCTGTATCCTCAGGTCCCACATCTGCAGATTCAACCAACCATGGATTGAAGATATTAGAAAAAGTAATAATAACAATAAAAATAACACAAATACAAAATACAGTATAACAACTATTGATGTAACATTTGTATTGTGTTAGATATTATAAGTAATCTGGAGATTATTTAAAATTGGGTATAGATTATGTGCAAATACTACAACATTTTACGTAAAAGACTTGAGCATCCTCATATTTTGGTATTGAAGGGAATCCTGGAACCAATTCCCCATAGATACTGAGGGACAAATATGCTAGAAAAAAATAGGCTAAAGTATTGAGTGGTGGGATTTTGGATGACTCCTTTTTATTATTAAAACAAGTTTTATCTAACTCAAAAATGCACATGGTTAATAACTTATATCATACAGCTTATAATAAAAAACAGTCCTCTCCCCATCCCCCACACACATAAGTAACATGATAATATCCTCTACTTTTTAACTTATTCATTTTAGATATTATCTATTTTCTCTTATGATAAAAACATTAGAACTCTTATACCACACAGTTCCACTATAGCATCCCCCATATAGCTGTAGCACACATTTTAGTCAAATCATGTTGCGGGAAGTCAGGGACCCCAAATGGAGGGACTGGCTGGAGCCGCGGCAGAGGAACATGAATTGTGAAGTTTTCATGGACATTTATCATTTCCCAAATACTACTTTTATAATTTCTTATGCCTGTCTTTACTTTAATCTCTTAATCCTGTTATCTTCATAAGCTGAGGATGTACGTCACCTCAGGACCACTGTGATTATTGTGTTAACTGTACAAATTGATTGTAAAATGTGTGTTTGAACAATATGAAATCAGTGCACCTTGAAAAAGAACAGAATAACAGCGATTTTTAGGGAACAAGGGAAGACAACCGTAAGGTTTGACTGTCTGCAGGGTCGGGCAAAAACAGCCATATTTTTCTTCTTGCAGAGAGCCTATAAATGGATATGCGAGTAGGAGAGATATTGCTAAATTCTTTTGCTAGCAAGGAATATTAATATTAATACCCTGGGAAAGGAATGCATTCCTTGGGGGAGGTCTATAAACGGCCGCTCTGGGAGTGTCTGTCTTACGCAGTTGAGATAAGGACTGAGATAGCGCTGGTCTCCTGCAGTACCCTGAGGCTTACTAGGGTAGGGAAAAAACTCTGCTCTAGTAGATTTGTGATCAGACCAGTTCTCTGCTCTCAAGCCCTGTTTTCTGTTGTTTAAGATGTTTATCAAGAGAATACATGCACCACTGAACATAGACCCTTATCAGTAGTCTGATTTTGCCCTTTGACCTGTGATCTTTGTTGGACCCTTATCAGTAGTTCTGCTTTTGCCTTTTGTCCTGTTCCCTCAGAAGCATGTGATCTTTGTTCTGCTTTTTGCCCTTTGAAGTATGTGATCTTTGTACCTACTCTCTGTTATTACACCCCCTTCCCTTTTGAAACTCTTAATAAAAAACTTGCTGGTTTGAGGCTCAGGTGGGCATCACTGTCCTACGGATATGTGATGTCACCCCTGGCGGCCCAGCTGTAAATTTCCTCTCTTTGTACTCTTTCTCTTTATTTCTCAGCTGGCCAACACTTATGGAAAATAGAAAGAACCTACATTGAATTATTGGGGGCGGGTTCCCCTGATAAAATCAGGAAAAAA
The DNA here is from genome assembly GCF_028885655.2 of Pongo abelii. NCBI lineage: Eukaryota > Metazoa > Chordata > Mammalia > Primates > Hominidae > Pongo > Pongo abelii. The sequence continues at coordinate 71,726,288 of NC_071985.2, read as the reverse complement.
AGATTTTTAAAAAAAATGATCATATGGTACTTTGGTTATATTTCTTTTCTGGTGCATCTTATTCAATTTTTCCTTAAATTTTTAATTGTCTTTTTGTATTGTCTTTCATATTCTCATTTTTTCAAGTATGCCATGATATCAAGTGCTCTTATGTAATTTTATATTAAATTATCCCACCCCACACATATTTTGCTGTTTTTGGAGATAATTCTGGAGCTTTGTGTCCATTATCTTTTGTCTCCATTGGTTGCTCTCTAGACCTGCTATGTGACTTAGCCATGAGACTTCCCATAACTGCTTTTATGGATTGGATACTTTTGTCCTGGATCTCATTTCTTTCTCTTTCTTGAATTAATTTTCATTTTGCTGAGGCATATTATCAAGTAGCTTCCTAAAAAATAGTGCATTGGGATCAATATTTCTGATCCTTGCACATCATTTTGGTGTAACAGGCTTTCAGTATTTTAGAGGCATTCAGTGTAACTCCCAAGTAGTCAGTGTTTTCTCATCTTTTTCCATTCCTATATAGGTGACCTTTATATTCACCTCTCTTTTGAAGTTTTAAGCTCATGTCTTTATTCCCATTGTTTTGAAATAGCATGATGATGTGCTCTGGTTGGGTCTTTTTTAATTCATGGGCTTTTAGTCTAAAGACTTGTATTTCATTTCTGGATAATTCATCTGTTTATATCTCCTTTTCTGTCTTTTTCTCTCTCTCTCATATGATAACATCCATTTTTCCATTCTCTCTTTCTTGGACTCTTATTAATCAGATATCATTATCTGATTAATCTACACAGATCAGTCTCCTAGACCATGTATGTATATTATATTTTGTTTTTCTAATTTCTGCCTGTTTTAGGGGCCTTCTTTCTCTTTCTTACTTCATTTCCATTTCCTGGATTTCTTTTTGTTTATTTCTATTTGAATTCTTTGGGTTTCTTGAAACTATGGATTGATACCTTTTATCAAATGTGGAAAAATATTAGTCATTATCTTTTTAAATAACACCGCTTCTCCATTCTTTCTCTCCTTTTCTTTTGGTAGTTCAATTTAACATGTTAAATTTTCTCCCTGTGACTGTTAGGTCACTTTACTCTTCTATTTTTATATTTTTCATGTTTTTGTCTTTTCATGCTTTATTCTAGATAGATTCCTCTATCTATCTAGATAAAGAGAGACCTTATTCTCTCTTTAGCAGTATCTAATGGTTTTTCATAGTTCTAGGATTTGTATTTAGCTCTTTTTCTAATCTACTTTGACACTTTATAATTTTTAGTTTTCTGCCAAACTTTCAAGCTTGGATTTATTGTTTTATATATTGTAAGCATATAATTATTGTTGACCTGGCCTTGTAATTCAAACACATCATATCTCTGTTAATGTTTCTGTTAATATGTTTTTGTTGCCTGTTGATTTTACTTGTTAGTGCTTATGATTTCTTTTATCCTTGGGGACTTCCTTATCTTTGATTGTATGTTGAACATTATACGTAATTATAGTCCCTTATCTATAATTTTGAAATAAAAAAAGTTCAAATAACTTAAAAGATTTTTTGTGACTCATTTGTTGGCCAAACCTGCTGTGAAGTGACACAGAGCTGTTTAGTCTTATCCTGCTTTGTGGGAATGTTGTTAAAGTTTGCTTCAGACTGATAACAGGTGCCGCCAAACATTCCACTGGTGATATAACATAGTATTATGGTGTATGTGCCATATTACCTTTCTAAAATCTAAAGTCTTCCGAATTCTGAAACACGTTTGGTCTGAAAGTTTAGATAGAACACATGTGGACCTATTTGAAAATTTATATATAGAAATGATTTTGGGCTTAGGATAATGCATTTCTCTTAATAAAATTTTTGTTTGCTCTGTCCAAACACCAAGGGCTTTAGTACTGTAGAACATAATTTAGTTTTGGGACTGGAGATTTTTGATGAACTACCTAGAAGACTTGAAGCTAGCCTCTTTACAAATCTCATTTACTTATGGTTAACCTATAGTCCTAGGGTGTAGCTCTTTAGACTCCCAGTCTAACATGGGCTAAAGGGACAGGGATTGGTCACCTGGGGTTTGAACCCTGTCAAGCCTGGTCTCTGACTTATCCCTTTAGCTCCATGTGCCTATTAAAGACACACAGCTCAGTTTCTGAGGACCTCTTCTAGGTAACAAAAGCCCCCAAGCAAGAACTGCTCCTGATACCATGCTCACTTCTCCGGATTGTTGACTCAACCAAGAACTTCTTCACCATCTGGTTAGTTGTTTCATGTGTGAAGTCTTTGATAGGTCTTGGAGCCAGCTCTGACTCCACTCTTAGTTCAGGTTCTCATCATTTCACTTCTGATTGTATCCTAGCTCACCTCCCTACCTTGATCCTTATCCCTTTCCAATCTAATTTCCTGCTTATTGCCAGAAAGAGCTTAAAAAAGCACAAACATGATCATATTACTAGCCTATTTAAACTTTTTCAGTAGCTCCTCATTATTTATAAGATGAAGTCCAGATTCTTTAATAAGGAAGAAACTCACTATTCCTCCCTTGATCTGCCTCTACAGTGTTGTCTCCCATTGCTTCTCACCCCATACTCTGGATTCTTTATCAGTACCTGAAATGGATCATGCTGTTTTATGTCTTCATATATTTGCCCATGCTGTTCTCTTTGCTGGTAATGCTTTTCTTCTACCCTCAAACTGTATCCCCTTAACCTAAAAAAACCCTCCTCCTATAAAACCTAGGAAAATTGACTTTTTTTTTTCTATAATGCTTTCTTCATTTGCTCTTCCTTTCTCTCATTCCCCATAGGGTAGACTATGGTTTCCATTTTGTCCCCGTTGATTTCTGTATGTACTTTATATTTTTGCACAAACCAACAATCATAACAGTTATTTGTGGTCATGTCTATTTTCCCTAACTAAATGGAGGCCATTGAGGGAATATAGAATGCATTGTTTTTTATCCCCAATCCTTAGCATGAATTTGATAATACAATAAATGCTTTAAAAAATGTCAGTTGAGGTCCCTGAATGAATGTTACGGCTTGAGCAGTATTTTTTTTTCTATCCCACTTAATATTCAAATGAACTATAAAATGAGGAGGTATAGTATATAGTTTATGAGGTCCCTTCTTTTCTATACTTCTAGGATTCTAGTAGATGTAGAAATGGTCTACACTTTGGGAAAGAATGTCTAAAGTGAAAGTGACCCTGAAAGATTGTAAAAGTTGCCAAAAAAAAAAAACGGCAGAATAAAAAGTTCAGCTAGTTCATTCCATTACAAGGCAGTATGCATTCAACATACATATTTGTTTAAGGAATGAATTACAAAGAATTCCCAAACACAAAATGTAATGAAGTATAACAAGCATAAATAACTGAAAAAAATATAAAAATAGCATTTTCAGATTGTTGTTTGTGTGGTCCTCATATGTGAGCTTTGTGATCTTTTAATGATCATGCCAGCTAACAGGAAGGAACTGGTAAGATGCGGCAGTATAATAAACAACACGAAGCAAGGGAGATGATGTAGACTTCTAACTCTTTTTTTTTTCTTTTTTTTTTTTTGAGACAGAGTCTCACTCTGTCGCCCAGGCTGGAGTGCAGTGGCATGATCTCGGCTCACTGCAACCTCCGCCTCCTGGGTTCAAGCGATTCTTCTGCCTCAGCCTCCCGAGTAGGTGGGACTACAGGTATGCACTACCACGCCCAACTAATTTTTGTATTTTTAGTAGAGATGGGGTCTCACTGTATTGGCTGGCTGGTCTCAAACTCCTGACCTCATGATCCACCTGCCTCAGCCTCCCAAAGTGTTGGGATTACAGGCATGAGCCATGAGCCACCATGCCCGGCCACTTCTATCTAACTCTTTAAATATCATAACATTGAAGGTATTTGAGTCTCATTGGTGCTCACTATATTCAATCAATAAAGAATTATATTTAGGCATAATCACCGGACAATGAAATGATTTTCTGAGAAAAGCTGTGTGTACTTTCCTGACCTTTGAAAGTACAAAGCAGTCTTTCTCCAAGATGGTTTAATTGTATTCCCAACTAGGTGCAACCACTTTGGAAAACTGTTTGGTTATATTCACTATTCTTTTTTAAAAGACAGGGTCTCTCTCTGTTGCCCAGGCTGGAGTGCAGTATTGTGATCTCGGCTCACCACAACCTTGACCTCCCTGGCTCAAGCAATACTGCCACCTCAGCCTCTGGAGTAGCTGGGACTACAGGTGCATGCTATCGTGCCCAGTTCAATTTCTTTTTCTTTCATTTGCTGTAGAAACGAGGTCTCACTATGTTGCCCAGGCTGATCTCAGACTCCTGGGTCCAAGCGATTCTCCTGCCTCAGCTTCCCAAAGTGCAGGGATTACAGGCATGAGCCACTCTACCTAGCCATATTCACTAAAATTACATATGTGCCTACCTTACGACCAGCAACTCCATGTCTAGGAACATAACTATGAGAAAAGAGTGTAGATATCTACCAAAAGTCTGTACAGGAATATTAATGGCAGCTTTATCATAGACAAAAACTGGATATGATCAAATGTTCATCAACAATGGAACAGTTAAATCATGATACAATGAAATACATGGCAACAAAATAATCAAGTTATATACAACAATGTGGATGAATCTGAAACACAATGATGAGCATAAGAAGCAAGGCAAAGGAGTACATAATGTATAATTTTATTTATATATAATAAATAAATTTTATTTATATGAATTAATTTTTAAAAAGTAAAACTAATCTGTATGACAGAAGTGAAAATAAGTTACCTGTAGGTTCTTGGGGGAGTTGGGAGAAGGAGCAACAAAAGACTGAAAAAGAGTATTTTTTTTCAGTCTTTTGGATCTTCTGGGATCTTTCAGGATCTTCTGGGATCCTGAAAATCTGTGAGCTGAATTGAGTGGTGAATACAAATACATGAGAACTCACTGAACTTTTTACTATAGATATGAGGACTTTATATAGGGAAAAAAAAAAAACCCAAACACAAACCCTGAAAAGAATATATTTCTATCTGAATTCAGGAAGAGGCTGGACCTGGTAGCTCATACCTGTAATTCCAACACTTTGGGATTGCTTGAGGCCAGGAGTTCAAGACCAGCCTGGACAACATCTTGAGACTACCTCTACAAAAGCAAGACAAGACAAAACAAAACAAAAACTAGCTGGGCGTGGTAATCCATGTCTGTAGTCCTAGCTACTTGGGAGGCTGAGGCAAGTGGATCACTTGAGTCTAGGGGTTCAAGGCTGTGGTGAATGAGCTATCATCATGCCACTGCTCTCCAGCCTGGATGACTGAGCGAGAACCTTAGAATGAATGAATGAATGATTGAATGAATAAATAAATAAATAATTTCAGGAAGATAAGAAGATTAACTTGTGTCTTGTAGTAGTAGTTACTGTAGCTGTACATATAACTTGACTTATTTGGAACTTAGCTATTTGGAAACCTTACTTAACCAGGTCATAGAAAATACCTGAATGCTAAGCCAAAGATAAAAACAAATACCTGTTGGGCAGTCAAGTATGTTTCACATAGTAGATGCCACTGGCTGAAACTCACACATTCTAATCAGTAACATCACCTGGACTATGTTTTTTTTTTTTTTTCCGAGACGGAGTCTCGCTCTGTCACCCAGTCTGGAGTGCAGTGGCACAGTCTCGGCTCACTGCAAGCTCTGCCTCCTGGGTTCATGCCATTCTCCTGCCTCAGCCTCCCAAGTAGCTGGGACTACAGGTGCCTGCCACCATGCTCAGCTAATTTTTTGTATTTTTAGTAGAGACGGGGTTTCACCGTGTTAGCCAGGATGGTCTCGATCTCTTGACGTCGTGATCTGCCTGCCTCGGCCTCTGAAAGTGCAGGGATTACAGGCATGAGCCACCACGCCCGGCCCACCTGGACTATGTATTTTTATTTTGCATTTATCCCTAGTAAGGCTATCTGGTCTCCAAGCAGATAGCATATTAAATGGGACATATTAACTGTTTGCATCATGAATTTATGGGTGTCTAACCTTTTCTGTAAGGGGAACTTTGCTGTTGCTGTAGTACAGATGTTTTCAAACTTTGTTTTAGCTGTGGAACTTTGTCTTCAAATGATATCTCATGTGTAAGTTCAGTATCTCATGTGTTACAGTTAACTTGCATTAAATCACCCAACTGATATATAGCAGGCCAGTATTTGTATTCAAGTGTGGCAGAGATGGATTAGGTGCTCACCAAATCTGCTTTTTGTTTGTTTCTTTGTTTCTTGACTCCGGTCATGTAGCTAAGCTACATTTCTTAGCCTCTCTTTCATTAGCAGTGGCCATGTGTCTGAGATCTAACCAAGGGAACATGGGTGGAACTAATGTAAGCCACTTTGAAGCTGGCACCACAAAACCTCCCATGGGTTCTCTCTCTTCTTCTCTGGTGTACTTGTTGGATGGAGAAGATGCTGTGAAAGAGTGGGAAGTCCTAGGGGATGGAAGAACCCGGAATTCTGAATACTCCATTGGACCTTATGTGAGTGGAAAAGAAGCTTCTGTTTTGTTCAACTAAATCTTTGCTAAGACTTGAGTGTTCATTATACCAGCTAGTATTACTTATGAATACACTTTGTCTGTGTGACTGTAAAAGTTATACTCATCATCTCAGTGTACCAGGCACTTTTCTAATAGGTAGCAGGATTAGAAAGTCTTAATAGGTCATAAAGATAGTTTCTTCTCCCTAGCTCTACTCCTCTCCTCAGAAAAGGAGAAAAAGTATTAGGAATGTTTATTTTGTTCAAATATGTCAGCTTTGACAATTTAGGGGTAATTTCATTTAATGCCTAAACAAGCTGAAGACACAAAGAATTATCACTGAATCAGTGATTAGGAATAATTAGACCAGAAGATCTTTGCAATATCCATCTAGCCTTACTTAAAGTTCAAATTATGAACATATTACTTACATGAGAAAAAAGATCCAAGAAAATAAAGATTTGTCCTTTTACAAAATAATTTCAGCAAAGTAACTAAATCTATTCAGTGGAACGTATTTTCTGTTCTCCCAACCGATAATAATAAATAGTAGCTTAGAAGAGAATTAAAATGCTCTTGAGACTTTTTGCTCTAATAATCATTTTAGAGGTTGACAATGAGAGGAAAAGATTGGGTTGATGTAGAAGTCCTTAGGAAAGACTGGATCTCAGATGTTACAGTTACAGAATTTTCTAGTCTTAATAACATCTCATCATCAAACTCATTTTATGTTTTTTACTTCGTGTCTTCAATTTGTGTTAAATATGAAGAGTTATAAATCAGATATGAAAATCCACTGTGAGATTTTAAAAAAGGCTCGATCTTGTCGTTGATTTACAGTGTTTTATAATGAGACTGATTTCATAAGCCGGAGAAGAAATTTGTAACATTTTATGTTCTATTCCTCATGCCTGTGTTTATTTTCTAAGCTTTAAATTAATGATCCAAAAAGACATCTCTAGATATATGTATAACTGCAGCTGTAAAATTATAGAATGCAATTATTTGGATTTACTATTATTTTTGGTTTAAGGAAGACTGTTTTATCTAGTTTAACCAACCAATTATCGTAAAAATAACGTTCCTTACCTACCTGCCATCCATTAACTCTTATCTAATGTTTTTTTGGTTGCCGAATTCAGGATAGCTAATTTAAATAATTATATTGGTTATCAGTTTGTTTGTGTGTTTAAGACAGAGTCTCACTCTGTTGCCCAGGCTGAAGTGCAGTGGCACGATCTTGGCTCACTGCAGCCTCTGCCTCCTGGGTCCAAGTGATTCTCCTGCCTCAGCCTCCTGATTAGCTGGGATTACAGGTGTGTGCCACTGTGCCTGGACGGTTACTAGTTTTGAACTACTCTTTTGAAATCAGAAGTTGAAGAAGATAGTGTTCAAAGATTGAAGCAAATGTGGAGACTGTACTAATTATAAAAGTGTTCTGTGGGAACCATGAAGCAGCAAGTAAGAAGTTGCACCCTCAATTTTTTTTAAGTAGACGTTATTATTTATTTATTTATTTATTTTTTTGAGACGGGAGTTTCCCTCTTGTTGCCCAGGCTGGAGTGCAATGGCACAACCTCAGCTCACCGCAACCTCCACCTCCCGAGTTCAAACAATTCTCCTGCCTCAGCCCACTAAGTAGCTGGGATTATAGGCACGCATCACCACGCCTGGCTAATTTTGTGTTTTTAGTAGAGATAAGGTTTCTCCATGTTAGTCAGGCTGGTCTTGAACTCCCAACCTCAGATGATCCGCCCACCTTGGCCTCCCAAAGTGCTGGGATTACAGGCGTTAGCCGCCGCGCCCGGCCAAGTAGACTCTATTTTTTAGAGTGCTATTTGGTTGATGGAAAAAATGAGCAGAAAATACAAAGAAGTCCCATGTAACCCCTGCTTCCTCCCCAAAGCCCTCCTACTAGAACTTCTCACACCAGAGTAGTACATTTGTTAAAACAGATGAACCCACATCAACACATCATCACCACCCAAAGTTCATAATTCCATTAAGGTTCACTCTTGGTGGTGTGCATTTATGAGTTTTGACAAGCTACAGGCATACTGCAGATATTGTGTGTTCAGTTCCAGACCACTGCAGTAAAGCAAATGTCCCAATAAAGTGAGTCACATGAATCTTTTTGTTTCTCAGTCCATATAAAAGTTGTGCATTATGTCTAAAAAATCACATACCTGAATTTAAATTTTTTTTATTGCTAAAAACTGCTAATGATCATCTGAGCCTTCAGAGAGTTGTAATCTTTTTGTTGAAGGGTCTTGCCTCAATGTTGATGACTGCTAGCTGCTCAGGGTAATGGTTGCTGAACATGGGGATGGCTGTCGCAATTTCTTAAAAGAAGATGACAATGAAGTTGCCCCATTGATCAACTTTTCCTTTCATGGAAGATTTCTCTTTAGTATGCAGTACTGTTTGATAGCATTGTACCCACAGAATTTCTTTCCAAACTGGAGTCAATCCCTTCAACGTCTTCCACTGCTATATCAACTAAGTTTATGTAATAAACTTCTGTCTCAAGATGGAATAAACTTCCATCTTAAGAAGCCACTTTCTTTGCTTATCCATAAGAAGCAACTCCTCATCCATTCAAGGTTTGAGATTACAGCAATTCAGTCACATCTTCAGGCTCCACTTCTAATTCCTGTTCTCTTGCTGTTTCTAACACATCTGCATTACATCCTTCACTGAAGTCTTAAACCTTTCAAAGTCATCCATGAAAGTTGGAATCAGCTTCTTCCAGATACCTGTTAATGTTGATATTATGGATGTCGTATTAGGAGGGATGAAAACAACATTAATCTACTTGTGTATCTCTATCAGAGCTCTTGGGGCAACTAAGTGCATTGTCAATGAGCAGTAATATTTTTAAGGGAATCTTTTTTTCTGAGCAATAGGTCTCAACAGTGGGGCTTAAAATATTCAGTATGCAGCCAGGTGCGGTGGCTCACGCCTGTAATCCCAGCACTTTGGAAGGCCGAGGCGGGCGGATTACCTGAGGTCAGGAGTTCGAGACCAGCCTGGCCAACATGGTGAAACCCCATCTCTACTAAAAATACAAAAATTAGCTGGGCATGATGGCACACTCCTGTAATCCCAGCTACTCGAGAGGCTGAGGCAGGAGAATTGCTTGAATCCTGGAGGAGGAGGTTGCAGTGAGCCAAGATCGCGCCATTACACTCCAGCCTGGGCGACAAGAGTGAGACTCTGTCTCAAAAAAAAAAATTCAGTTTGCCATGCTTAAAACAGATGTGCTGTCATCCAGGCTTTGTTATTTTATTGATAGAGCACAGTCAGAGTAGATTTAGCATTCCAAAAAGCCCTAGGATTTTTTGGAATAGGAAATGAGCATTGGCTTCAACTTAAAGTCACCAGCTGTATTAGCCCCTAACAACAGAGTCAACCTGTCCTTTGAAGCTTTTAAGCCAGGCACTGACTTTTCTAGCTATGAAAAGTCCTAGATGGCATTTTCTTCCAATAGCAGACTGTTTCATCTATGTTGAAAATCTGTTGTTTAGTGTACAATGTTCATCAGTGTTCTTAGTGTTCATCAGTGGTCTTAGCTAGATCTTCTGGATAACTTGGTACAGCTTCTGCATTAGCACTTGTACTTTTATGTTCTGGAGGTGGGTTATTTCTTTAAACCTTATAAACTTCTGCTAGCTTCAAACTTTTCTTCTGTAGCTTCTTTACTTCTCTCAACCTGCATAGAACTGAAGAGAGTTAGGGCCTTGCTCTGGATTAGGCTTTGGTTTAAGGAAATATAGCTGGTTTGATCTTCTGTTTAGACCACTCAAACTTCATTGTTTTGCTTTCTTATATTTCATGTGATGCCTGGAGGGTAGCACTTTTAATTTCCTTCAAGAACTTTTCAGGCCAGGTGTGGTGGCTCACACCTGTAATCCCAGCACTTTGGGAGGCTGAGGCTGGTGGATCACTTGAGCTCTGGGTTTGAGACCAGCCTGGGCAACAAACCCTATTTCTACAAAAAGTAGAAAAATTAGCCAGGCTTGGTGGTATACGCACATAGTCCCCTCTACTCAGGAGGCTGCGGTGGGAGCATTGTTGGTCAGGGCTGCAGTGAGTTGTGATTGCCTAAGTGACAGAGTGAGACTCTGCCTCAGGAAAAAAAAAAAAAAAAAAGAAAGAAAAATAATTTTTCCATTTAATTCACAACCTGGCTGTTTGGTGTAAGAGGCCTATCTTAGCTTTTGATTCGCCTTCCTCACTAAGCTTAATCATTTCTAGCTTTTGATTTAAAGTGAGATATGTGACTCTTCCTTTCATGTGAACACTTAAATGCCATTGTAGGGTGATATGGTTTGGATGTTTCATCCCCTCCAAATCTTGTGTTAAAATGTGACCTCCAATGTTGGAGGTGAGGCCTAGTGGGAGGTGTTTGACTAATAGGGGCAGGTGGATCCCTCGTGAATGGCTGGTACCCTCCCCTCAGTAGTGAGTGAGTTCTCGCTCTGAGTTCACACGAGATATGGTTGTTTAAAAGAGTGTGGTATGTCCTCTCCTCTCTATCTCTCACCATGTGATATGCGTGCTCCCCCTTTGCCTTCCACCATGATTGTAAGCTTCCTGAGGTTGTCGCCAGAAGCAGAACAGATGCTGTGCCATGCCTGTATAGGCTACAGATCCGTGAGCTGAACAGACCTCTTTTTTAAATAAATTACTCAACCTGAGGTATTCCTTTATAGAGACACAAAGTAGACTAACATATAGGATGACTAATTGTCCTAATTTCCACATCATCATGTCTCAGCAAATAGGGAGGCTCAAGGGGAAGAAAAGAGGCAAGGAATGGCCAGTTGATGGAGCAGTCAGAACACATAAGGGTTTATTGGTTATGTTTGCTGTCTTATGTAGGTTTGTGGTGCCCCCAAACAATTACAGTAGTAACATCAAAGATTATTTATCATAGATTACCATAATAGATACAATAATAATGAAAAAATTTGAAGTAATGTGAGAATTACCACGGATGATGCAGAGATACAAAGTGAGCACATGCTGCTGGAAAAATGGTGCCAACAGACTTGATTGACACAGGATTGCCACAAACCTTAATTTTATAAAAAATGCAATATCTGCAAAGTGCTAAAAAAAAATGAGATATGCCTGTAGTTGGAATCATACAGTATGTAGCCTTTTCAGATTGGCTTCTTTCACTTAGTAATATGTATTTAAGTTTCTTCCATGTCTTTTCATAGCTTGATGGCTCATTTCTTTTTAGCACTGAATAATATTCAGTTGTCTGGATGTACCAAGGTTTATTTAGCCATTTATCTACTGAAAGACATCTTGGTTGCTTCCAAGTTTTGGCAATTATGAATAAAGTTGCTATAAACATTCATGTGGAGGTTTTTGTGTGGACATAAGCTTTCAGCTCATTTGGGTAAACACCAAAGAGTACGATTGCTGAATTGTACGTTAAGAGTATGTTTAGTTTTTAAAGAAACTGCCAAATTGTCTTTTAAAGTAGCTGTACCATTTTTGTGTTCCCACCAGCAGTGCATGAGAGTTCCTGTCGCTTCACACCCTTGCCAGCATTTGGTGGTTTTAGTGTTTAGGATTGTTGCCATTTTAATAGGTTTGTAATGATATGTCGTTGTTTGAACTTGTGATTGATTCCCTAATGAAATACTTTGTGGAGCACCTTTTCATATGCTTATTTACCATTTGTATGTCTTGTTTGGTTAGGAGGCTGTTGAGATTTTTGCCAATTTTTAATTGATTTCATTGATTTCTCCTCTAATTTTGTTTATTCTACTTACTTTGTATTTAATTTGCTTTTCTTTTTCTAGTATCCTAAGGTAGAAGCTTCTTTTTATTATTATTATTATTATCCTTTAAGTTTTAGGGTACATGTGCACAATGTGCAGGTTAGTTACATATGTATACATGTGCCATGCTGGTGTGCTGCACCCATTAACTCGTCATTTAGCATTAGGTATATCTCTTAAAGCTATCCCTCCCCCCTCCCCCCACCCCACAACAGTCCCCAGAGTGTGATGTTCCCCTTCCTGTGTCCATGTGTTCTCATTATTCAATTCCCACCTATGAGTGAGAATATGCGGTGTTTGGTTTTTTGTTCTTGCGATAGTTTACTGAGAATGATGATTATTGATTTTAGACCTTCTTTTTTAAGATATGCATTTCAATGTTATAGACTTCCCTATAAGTACAGTTTTCACTGCATCCCACAAATTCTGATAAGTTGTATCATCATTTTTACTTAGTTTGCAATATATTTAAATTTCTCTTGAGATTTCTTTGATAACATGTACTTGAAAGTGTGTTGCTTTATCTTTATGTGTTTGAGGATTTATCAGCTGTCTTTGTGTTATTGATTTCTAGTTTAATTCTGGTGTAGTCTGAGAGCAGACATTGTATGATTTCTATTTTAAATTTGTTAAGGTGTGTTTTATGACCTAGAATGTGGCCTATCTTGATGAATGTTCCATGTGAGCTTGAGAAGAATGTGTGTTCTGCTGTTGTTGAATGAAGTAGTCTATAGATGTCAGGTATATTCAGTGAATTGCTGGTGCTGTTGAGATCAACTATATTCTCACCGATTTTCTGCCCACTGGATCTGTCCATTTCTGATAAGAGGGTTGTTAAAATTTCCAACTGTAATGCTGGATTCATGTATTTCTCGTTGGCATCTCTTAATTTTTGCTTCCTATCTCTTAGTGCTCTGTTATTAAGTGCATACACATTAAGGATTGTTAAGTTTTCTTGGAGAATTGACTCCTTTATCCTTTCTTTACCCCTGATAATTTTTATTTCTCTGTAGTCTGCTGTGCTGAAGTTAATATAGTGACTCCAGCTTTTGATTTGTGTTACCACAGTATAGCTTTCTCCATTTACTTTTAATCTATGTGTGTCTTTATATTTAAAATGTATTTCTTGTAGATAACATATAGTTAGGTTTTGTTTTGTGATTTACTCTAACAGTCTCTATTTTAAAATTGGATTTAGATTATCAGTGTGTAAAAGTGATTATTGATATATTTGGATTATTAATATCTACCATATTACTTCCTATTTGTATTCATTGCCTTTGTTCTTTTTTCCTTATATGTCTTCCACCCTTTTTCTACATTTTCTGGTTTAATTGAGCATTTTATTTCACTCCATTTTCTTTTGTTTCTTAGCATGTCAGTTATCTTTTTTTAACTTTTTAAATTGTTTGCTTTTGAGTTTGCAATATACATTTACAATTAATTCAAGTCTAGTTTCAAGTAACACTATATGATTTTACAGGTAGTGTGTGTAATATAATAATAAGAAAATATAATAAGAATATATTCTTATATTAATATAAGAATATATTCTTATAATAAGAAAATATTCCTAATCTCTCTCTGGAATCCTCAATTTTTGGTGCTTAGCTAAAGTTCTATCTTAGAACCAATTGCTTGATTATTTATCAGATGTCCAATGTTGATATTTGTTTCAGGTTATGAGAATATTTATTTTCTAAGTATATATTCATTAAAGAACATATAAAGCTTGTTAAGAGCTTGTAGATATCTCTTTATGCTTTAAAAATTTCCCTAAATTGTGATGCTAATGTTAAAAATAATAATTATAAAAAACTTGAACAGGCCAGATAATAGTTTGTACATCTACTAAACTGGCATTTCTGGGAAGAAAATTGCTTTAACAATTTTAGTAGTATTTCTTGCCTTCTCCTTATCCTCCTGTTTCACATTATTCTTTTTTCCTTTTTTAATATCCTGTCCATATCCTTTAAGAAACAAAAAATTACTTGGTATAGGGAAAATGACTCCCTGTAGTGCATTTAACTGCTTCCTCACCCATGATCTGTATTTTGATTTAATCTTCATGGTATCAGAGATAATGTTAAACTCAAATAGGTGCTTACTGACTTTCTCATTACTAATCTGAAGTTAGGTAGTTTTATTTTAGATCTCTCTCTCTTTCTATTAATTAATTCAACAAATATTTATTGTGTGCTTACAATTTGCTAAGTACTTGAGACACTACGGAGAATCAAAACAAACATGGATGTTATAGCCTAGTGGGTAAAACAGGCATTGACTGATAATTTCACAAGGAAATATACAATTACAACGCTACAGCTGTAATGGAGAGATGCATTGGGCTGTAAAGGCCTGTAATAGGGAGATTTGACCTGGTCAGGGGGGTCAGGAAAGACTTCCCTGAGGAAGTGACACTTGAACTGAAATCTGAAGCATGATAATGATAGAAGGAAGATCATATACCATCCAGTTGCAGAGAACAGGATGAGCAAGAGCCCTGTGGTGGGAAGAAGAGTGACAGGTATGAAGAACTGAAAGAATTCAAGTATGTCTTTATGAGGGAGCCTTACAGGGGTAGAGTGGGTATGAGTAGGCTCATACCAAAATCAAGAATTTTGTCTTGATTGTAAGTGGGAAACCATTGAATAGTTCCAGACAAGATGAGGTAAATTTGTATTTTGAAAAGATTATTCTGACTACAATAGGAAAAATGTTTTTTGGTGGACATAGTAGATGTAGGTTGATAAATTTAGGAGGCTCTTGTAATCCAGGTGAGAGATGATGGTAGATTCATTTAGGGGAGAATGGTGAGAAGTAGATACGTTGGATAATACTCAGGAGGGGAAATGAGTAAGATTCATTAGATATTGGATATTGAATGGTGAGAGATGGTGATAACTAAGGTTTGGGGCTTGTATGAATGAATGTGGTCCCATTTATTAGGATAAGGAACACTAGAATAAGACCAGATTTTAAAAGAAAGATTGTAGTTTAGGTTTTATACATTTTGAACTTGAGATAGCTATTAAGTGTTAAATTGAATATATGAGTATGTTGCTCAAAGAAGACAAAGTCTGAACTGGAGATATAAGTAGATGTGTTAATTGTGAATGATGATATGCATGGTGAGAATATGGACAGAGGATGTCAAGGACCCAGCTTTGAAAGTCTCCCAACACTTAAGAGACTAGATGGAAAATATTGAACCTCTGATTGAACCAGTCAGAAGTGTGATCAGAGGTTAGGGGAAAACTAGAATTTTTTTTTTTTTTTTTTAATATTTAAAGGTGTTCATTATGGTTTTAGGAGTCACCTGGCTTTTTTGTTTTTGTTTAAAAATGCTTTCTTATTTAAATAAATCCTTTATTCCAACACTGAAAAAATCTTTATTTGGCCCTTCTAGACGTACCTTTGTCTCTTAAATGAGAAGCAGTTGTGTGCCTTTCACTTCTAATACTTAGAAGAAAGGTAGTTTTCGCTGCAGGAAGTGTTTCATTGGAAAGCACATGTGCTCCAGTGATAGGAAATGGGAAGAGGATGTTTTGTTATTAATTATTTAGCTTTGTATAAACAAGGACTTTGTACTTTTGAAAGATGTCATCTTCTGGTTAATATAAATGAGTCCTATTTTTAAAGATTTTTATGAGTTGATCTAAGAGATATGTAGTCACTTGTTCTAGTAACAGAATTCTAGAACTCTCTTTGTTAATTGTAGCATCTATCATGTATTCTAATACAAAAGAGCAAGTGGGATATGTATAATAAAATAGAATATTCATATAGAAAAGGTGTGTCATAAAATAGGAAGTGACAACAGACTGTGTCTAAGCTGAGAAAGCTCATGTTTTCCCTTTTCATCTCTACTTGTTTCCCTAATAAACACATTTTAATGAGAAATGATATCCTATTTTAAACTTTTTAAAAGTCTTTTAGCATTTACGTTAATCCTAGGATATCTAAGAGTTACTGCCACAACTATGCTCTTTAAGCCTGAATTTCTCAATTATGTTCTGTGGATCATAGTTTAGAAAATGCTAATTGAAGCAGGTCATGGAATCCTGAACTGGAAATTAGGATATACTTGTGTTTTTCTATTTTTGCTGTTAATTTGTAAGGGACAAGTCCCTTTCGTCTGGCTTTGCTGGATTATTTATAATATGAGAGACTTAGTGAAGTTGGTCTGTGATGACTTGTCTAGTTCTCTGTTCTATAATTATGATTCTGTAGATTAGTGTTAAGGCTTTTATTTTTGCTGTGGGTAGATTTTAAATATATATATTTTTACTTAACTTTTCTGCTTTCAAAAGTAATGAAAACACATACTTATAAAATTTGATATATGATAGAAATTAATAATATAAAAAATGAAATTCTACCCTAAAAGAAAATAACAACACATTTTCTCTTGATGCATATGATTCTGCCATGTACATACTGATATATTAATCATTATTTTAAATAAAAGTAGGATCATGGTCTACTTTTTATGGTATATTTTACCTTTCTATCTTGTCTCTTGGATTCCTTTCCATATATATTTATCTGTTAAATTTTTTTTCTTGTCACTATTATGAATGTAGTATGTAGTCATGGTTAAAACTTAAAACCAGAGGTCTAAGGTGATTTCTTAGCTATACTCCCCACAAGTAATCACTGTTATAAAAGCATGTGTGTCTTTATAGCATGTATAAATATATGTGCGTTTCTTTTTGTATGTATGTATATGTACTATGATTTATTTAGTCACTTTTCTATTGATGGTCATTAGCATTTGCCTCCTTTCCTTTCATACTGTACATATATATATATCCTGTATATATGTATATGCTCACTGATAAGAATGTAAGTGCAAAAGATTGTTGGATTTTTTATTGTGCTTTCTTTATATGCTATAGATAATCTTTATCTTCAAGGAGGTTTGGCTAGGATTACTGTATCTTTGATTCTTTCTTAGCACACTGTCGTGAGCACTGCATAGGTCTCTACAATCTCACAGAACATTTCAGGCAAATGTTCTCATTTTGCCCCGAAATCTTGATACAGTTTTCTCTTTTGGTGAACTTGACTGAATTACAGAGGAACCTTGAGAACTTAGTTCTTTTAGTTTAAGATCTATCTACAGCTTGTTATTCACAATTTGGTCCATGGACCAGTAGCATAGTTATCATCTAGGAGCTTAGAAATGTGGAATCTCAGGCGAGTAGTAAATTGAGATCTGCATCTTAATACGATCTCCTAGTAATTCATTCACATATTATAATGTGATAAGCACTGGTCTGGAAGCAGATTTGTTGCATTGTTTTTGGGGGGCATGTTTCTTTGTGCCCACATCATGAGTTTGGTCCTTTGCTTCTTGTTGTTCTGATTAAGAGAAGGGGAAGAAAAGAAAAAAACATACAAATGTTTGAACTAACGAGCTGAGTTTACTAAGGATAAAAGCCGTTTTCCCTGTTTTTATTGTGCCTTGCAATGGTAGAGTCTTTTGTTGATTTTTACCTGGTTTTTACCACACCAGCTATGTGGAAGAGAAGAGAAAATACAGTTGGTTGTGTTGTAATACTTGCTTTGAAAACACAGATTTGTACTACACAATTGATATTAAGGAAAAATTTAAGCGTTATGTGAATTTTGTGTTGACTTATATGCCATTTGTCTGTAAGAATTACTAACTGAATACAGAAAACTGTATCCAGGGCCAGACGCGGTGGCTCACACCTGTAATCCCAGCATTTTGGGAGGCCGAGGCAGGCAGATCACCTGAGGCCAGGAGTTCAAGACCAGCCTGGCCAACATGGTGAAACCCTGTCCCTACAAAAATACAAAAACTAGCCAGGTGTGGTGGCGTGTGCCTGTAATCCCAGCTATTCGGGAGGCTGAGGCAGGAGAATCACTTGAACCCGGGAGGTGGAGGTTGCAGTGAGCCGAGATCATGCCACTGCACTCCAGCCTAGGTGACAGAATGAGACTGTCTCAAAAAACCAACAAACAGACAAACAAACAAACAAAAAACCACAACTGTATCCAGCTGAAGCAAGCCACATAGGAATACTCAAAATACATACATCTCAACTACCAGCTGCCTGAGTTCTCCACATGTTAAAGCCACACCTGCCCACCTATGGTGTTACAGCTTTACTTGCTGTACACTTCAGGTAACCCTCCTTCTACCACCTCAGAAAAAATCAAAAGCTGCAACCATTCTGATACCTACTTTTACAAGCAAACTTCCGGTTTTAAAAAAAACAACCCTATTTATTTTTGTATTTATGTGTTTCTTAGCCATTTAAAATGGTGCTACAGTTTAGCGTCTTGTCTTACATGTCATTGTCTAAGTTTCTGAATATTATTCCCCTAACTCCATCTTCCCTGTAAGCCCTGTGGTTTTAGTGTGCAGTTTTGCTTAGTGCAGGGAATTTTAAAGAATTCATGTTACATTATGGCAGAATCGACTGTAGATCATAAGACTCTCAAAAGACATTGCCTCCATCCTTTACACTTTATACTTTGTAAAAATCCCCTTACTACACACTTCCCTAACACCTTACATTTTCCCCTTCCTAATGTAAGCCTTTCCTGATAATGGGAAGTTCCAGGAAGGCAGGGACAGTGTCAGGTTGTTTTTTTGTTGTTGTTGTTGTTCCTCTAGTCCTAATATAGTGCCTGATAGGTAGGTGCTCAATAACTATTTGAAATGTGATTCTGTGAATTTAAGTAGTTGCATATTTATTCAGAGAATTTAAATGTCATTTTGACATAGCAACCATAATGATTCTTAAAGCTGTGCTTTAAATGTTATAAATTGTTGTTTAAAAAATGTAAAAGTAATTAGTTGCTGTTGGAAGTGGCAGAAATGTTCTTGTTCTGACATTTCAATCAGCAGCCAACTTTTATAGTAGGACGAATTCTTAATGAATGTAGTAATCCAGTGGTTCTAGTATCATTGTTTCTAAGAGATTATACATCCTGTGAATATTTTCTTTAAAATTCCTAAATTCATTGTTTATATTTGAGAAAATTCAGAAAATGAAGTGTCAAGTTATTGTTTTAAAGTTGGATTAAGGATAAAGCTTAGAGAAATAACTAACGTAAGTGATATTAGGCTTTCGTTAATAATAGAAGATAATTTTGAGCACTTGTCAAATTAAATTTTAGCTAGCCATGACAGATCTGAATCTTCACCTTTATTTCTTTGATTCTTGCTTGTATAGTGTGTCTTCCTCAGTGCGTGGTTCTTTCTGCCTTCTAATTGTATTTGATTTTGTTTCTGTTATTTAATATTTTCCATCTCCATATTCCTGAATTAAATAGGGAAGCTTATGGTAAAAAGAATTGTGGGCCGGGTGCGGTGGCTCACGCCTGTAATCCCAGCACTTTAGGAGGCCGAGGCGGGTGAGTTCAGGAGTTCAAGACCGGCCTGGCCAAGATGGTGAAACTCCGTCTCTACTTAAAATACAAAAAAATTAGCTGGGTGTGGTGGTGGTGGGTGCCTGTAATCCCAGCTACTTTGGGAGGCTGGGGCAGAGACTTGCTTGAACCGGGGAGGCGGAGGTTGCAGTGAGCCAAGCGTGCCACTGCACTCCTGGGTGACAGAGCAAGACTCCGTCCCAGGGGGGAAAAAAAAAAGAATTTTGGTAGTTTTTCAAAACAATTGAGTTGATGGTTTACAAAATACCGTAATCCTTGTTACCTTTAACCTTACCTCTTGGTATATAAGAATATTTTCTTATTTAACAATGAGTCTCTGAATTTTACCGTGTGGATTTCAGGACTCAAATTCTATTCCCAGTTTGCAACTTTTCTCAAAATTATAGCTCTAATTTAATTTTCCACTAAGATATCTTAATAAGGTGATCTTGATTAACTTCTCTCCCTCATAAAATCTATGAAGCAAGATATTTTGTTATACTACTTGAAAGATACTCTCAAAGAGGGAACATTACAGTATTAATTATAAAAATCTATATTATAGACTCAAAGGAAGAGGCTGTAAAATTTAAAAATATTTACTCTTGTATTGTTTTATTTTAATGTAATTTCAAACCTATAGAAATTTGCAACAGTACAAGAAACTCCCATAAATCCTTTACTTAGATTCAACAACTGTGTACAGTTTGCCTCATTTGCTTTATCATATTTTATCTACCTTTATATGCAGTTTTTCCTGAGTCATTTGAGAATAAGTTGGAAACATTGTGACCCTCTATCCCTAAATCCTTCTGTGAGTATCTTAAGAATATGATAACTTTCTCTTACATAACCATAGTAAAATTATTAAAATGAGAATTTTAATATTTTTGTAATTAGGTAATGGCCTAACCCATAATCCACATTCAAAATTTGTCAGTTGTCCCAATAATGTCTTTCATAACTATTTTTCCCCAGTTCATGATACAGTCCAAAATCATGCATTGCTTTAAATTGTCTGTCATTAGTCTCTTTGAAACTGAAACAATTCCATGATCTTTCTTTGTCCTGATCCTGACATTTTTGAAGCAAGGAGGATGGCTATTTTGTAGAAGTTTTTTTTTTTTTTATTGGGAGGGGGTACCAGTCTGATTTTGCTCATGATTAGATGTAGGCTACGCATTTTTTTTGCAGGAATGACACACAAATGATGTTGTATCCCTCACTGTTCATCATATCAGGGAGGCAAATAATGTCAGTTTGTTCTAGTATTGCCATTTAGTCACTTGCTCACTGATTGATTGATTGATTCACTCATTCATTCTCTTCAATGTATTTACTCCTTTCCTCAAGCCAATAATACACAGAAAGTGGTTTCTGACTGACTAATCTATAACACTGATTAAGCAAATCTGCTAACTAGATACAGTTCAGTGTTGCTTATAGTTTTCAAGGTAAAATCTAATTATGATGAAATGGTAAACCTTAAGGGAACATTTGGATGAGTTTTGAAAATACATAAACCCTCATAATCCAGATCCCTATCAAAGCTTAGAAAGTTTCCATCACCAAAAGCTTCCTGGTTCTCCTTTCTGGTTAATAATAATGCCATCTACCACTGAGAACTGCTTTTCTGATATTTTTTTCTATTATAGATTAGTTTGGTTTGGTTTAGAACTTTGTATAAATAGAATCATACAGTGTATACTCTTGTGTCTAGGGTCTTTTTTTGGCATAATATCTGTGAGATGCATCCTCATTGTTTTGTGAATGAGTAGTTCATTCTTTTTATGGCTGAGTAGTATTCCATTGTATGAAAACACCACAATGTATTTATCCATTCTTTTGTGATGTACATTTGGGTTGTTTTATTTTATGACTATTATAAATAAAGCTGCTATGAACATTTAGGTACAAGTATATATATTTTTAATTTCTCTTGAGTAAATACCTGTAAGTGGAATTGCTGGTTCATAGGGCACATGTATGCTTAACTTTTTTAAAAAAAACTGCAAACATATTCCATAGAAATTGTACCATTTTGTGCTTCCATTACCAATCATGAGCGTTCTGGTTACTCTACATCCTCACCAGCATGTGGTTTTATCAGCCTTTTAAGTGTTAGCCATTCTAGTGGATGTGAGTAATATCTCATTATGGCTTTAATTTGCATTTCCCCAATTACTACTGAGATTGTTATCAGTGGTGGGTATCTGAGTTACTGGTGGTGCACCCGTACAGGCCTGCAGCAACCTTAATTCTTGCCTCCTCAGAAGAAAGAATTTGAGGGGCATAAGGCAGAAGAGGAGATCGAGGCAAGTTTTAGAGCAGGAGTGAAAGTTTATTAAAAAGCTTTAGAGCAGCGATGAAAAGAAAATAAAATACACGTGGAAGAGGGCCAAGTGGACATCTTGGAGGACAAGTGTCCCCATTCGATCATGGACTTAAGGTTTTATATGTTGGCATGCTTCTGGGGTCTTGCATCCCTTTCCCCTTGATTCTTCCCTTGGGGTAGGCTGCCCGCATGCACAGGGGCCTGCTAGCACTTGAGAAGTGAGCGTGTGCAGTGTGTTTACTGGAGTTGTACACATGCTCACCTGAGGCGTTCTTCCCTTTACCGGTGGAATGTCCCCAGAAGGTCATATACCAGTTAAACTCTGCCATTTTGCCTTTTAGTGTGCATGCTTGAGCCCATTCACCCAATTCCTGAGATCTTATCGGGAAGCTGCTGATCACCAGTTTCATGTGTTTCTATCTATTGGGAAACTGCCTTTCCCTGGTGCTGGCTGCAACCAATTACTATTTTAGAGCGACAGCTAACAACTGTCTGACCATCACCTGGTGGTCACCTGACATTCCGGGTGGGGTGGGCCCTCTCCTGTCCTGTTCATGTCTGACTAGATACCTACTGTAACAAGATTAATTCTTTTTTCATATGCTTGTTGGCCTTTAATTTTGTGTGTGTGTGTGTGAAGAGTTTGTTCAACTCTTATTGACTTTTTAAAAATTGGTTTTTCTTTTTACCAGTAAGTTGTGGAAGTTCTATGTATATTCTGGTATAAATTATTTGAAATATTTGTATTGTGAATATTTTTTCTCATTTCGTGGCTTGCATGTTGATTTTCTTAATGATGTCTTCTATTGAACAGAAGTTGTTAAATTTATGAAATCATACTTATTACCATTTTCCTGTATTAGTTTTGCTTTCTGTGTCCTAAGAAATCTTTGCCCACCCTCAGGTCACAACAATATTCACTCACAGTTTTTTTTTTTACAAGCTTTATAATTTTATACTCTACATTTAGGTCTTTTTTTCTCCTCACAGATTATTTTTTGTGAATGATGTGATGTGCCATAAATAGAGATTAGAACTTGATATTTATTGTTCATTTCCTTATGCAAATTCACCATTCTAGATTTTCTTTTAAATAAGGGGAAACTGTGCAATTGTAAGATTCTCTAATTTGGTATGTTTTTGAGAAAGCCAAATACTTCATTTCTTTAATATACAAATGTGTAAATTTAGAGACTATATAAACAAATCAAAATGCAGTTATTGGTTGATGATAATAGTGATAAATAGAACATTGTAATATGTTTAAAGGAATAGGTATGTTGGTTTTCGTTACGATTTCGACCATAATAATAAAAAGACAGTGTGAGAACTGTTTTTCATTGTAAAACATTCTACAAATAAGTGGATAGTTTTTTTAGTTTGCCAGATGAAATCATTTTTAAAACAACTTGCAGAGTGACTTTGATTGCACTGTTATATCTGTTTTATTGGTAGTCTGAAGTCTGTCAGGCTTTCCATTTGAAACCCCTATTTTCAGGGGTTTATGAGCAGACAGTTGAAAAGAACTTAACCAGCAAAAACTTGGCATTCATGATCTTGGTTCAGTATAAGGTACTCGCTTTAACAAATTTTAAGTAGTCAGCTCTTTTTTAAAGTTGTAAGGAGCACAAAGAGGAATAAAATAATTTCTTTGGTTAAACAGATAGGGAATATTTTTCCAGCCAACTTATCCCAATTAGATTTATATAGCAAACTTTCTTCTTCCAGAAATTTTTTAAGTATGTACATTCCTATGTTCCAGTTGCCACAAGATCTTGCCTCAAGATTTTCCTTTTCCTTTGCTATAGTTTATAGCAAATACCCTCTGCCTCTGTTCTTTTTCTTCCTATTTATGCTTTTTAAATTCTTCATAGTGTAATATATTTACACTAAAAATGGTATTGGCTTTCTTTTGGCTTTTTTCCTCCTCTTACAGTACCAGTTTGAATTTTACCTATTGGTTGAAAAACAATATTAACTTTGAGAGATGTAGTATAGATAGCATTGATTTGCTTGAAATTAAACTTCTGAAATGCAGGCCATCATAACTCTTCTGAAGAGTTGTCACTCCAAGACTAGGCAAGGTTTTTTTTTCTTCTGGAAAGTATCAATATCAGCTCGAGTAATTTGATTTTCTTCACAATCTGTTTTTAACTCGCTATCATTTGCATGGTGAACACTTAACTACTACTGGTCCATAAAGGTGTTGGTGGGTTGTTGTTGTTTTTATTTCACTTAAAAAAATCATTTCCTGAAAGCCTATTACAGAAATGTAACCTACTGCAGGAAGTGAGGTGATCCTTTGGAAATCTTGACTTTGTCTCTACTCTGATGATACTTTGCTTCAGGCAAGAGGTTTTTAGGTGCTGCTGAAGTTTTCGAGATCTGGGAAAATGGCATAATAACATGACACCAGCTCTTAAGCAGCAACATCTGCTGTGGTTCAAAGCCACACAAAGAAAGCTGCTTAAGCAGTCAAATGTTTTGGACTGCACAGACATGTGTGGTTCAACTGCAAAGACTGCAGAGTAGAGGAATCTTAAAGTTTAGAGAGGCTGTTAAAGACTAGAGTCAGGGAAGATGAGCATCTTTAAGAAACAAACATCACCTTGTCCTCCAAGCTATCGAAGATCTTTGTCAGAACCTGCTTATGCAGATTCAGAGATAGGAACAAGTTTAAAGAGTTATCCATGGTGTGGTCCAGTGAAAAGCAAGAGGAAGAAAAATGATTCTGCTCTTTCCAATCTGGGAAAGCCACTGGGTGCTTATCGGTGGCAGAGACATCCGAGTTTTAGGTGGAAAGGGAACAAAAGGGAGAGATTGCAGAGTAATAAAGGAGACCTGGTTGAACGACAACAACAAAAGGTCATCCTGCCAAAGATGGTTAGTAATAATGCTTCCTCCTCTGCTGATGAGGTCCTTGGAACATCAACAGAGAAGCCACACCTGGTAAACAGCCGGTCACTTCGAGCACCGTTCACCAGATCTATTTCAGAACCAGAACCCCGCTGCAGTATCCGATTTGTTAGACTGTGGCCAACTTCAGTTGGGTCAGTGGAGTCTGAGCAGCAGGGATATTTCATCCGTGGCATTTTCTCTGCTCTTTCCAATGGCTTCTCCAGGATGCTGAATCTAAAAGGAGAATCAACCAATGAACCAGTAAGAGAAGGTATATTGCAGTGATTAAGGGGAAAAGAGGGATGGCTCAGATTTAGTTACTGTTGAAATTTTAATTATTTGTTTTATAATCAGGTGAAGCATTTCATTTTCTCATTATAAAACAAACATATTTAATTAGCACAATTTTAAAAAAGTGATCATCACTGCTTCAGAAACCTTTTAATGACTTATAGTAATAGCAAGAAGTGAATGGATTTGGTTAATTAAGGAATATTTTTATGTTGTTAATTCTTGAACTCAATTTTGGGGCACATGTGAAAAAATTATTTTTAATGCTCATTTGTCTCCACTGATCTACTGTTCCAGGTTAAGTGCAATTTGGAGGGAAAAATATTCAAGTAATTTTTCATGACAGTTGAGAATTTAAAATGTATTTCTACTGTTATCTCTTCATAAACATTATTTTTAAATTAATGTTATTAGTGAGAAATGTAGAGCAGAATTACACTGATAGCTCTTAAAAAGTTGGGATTTTAATTTGCTTGTATCATAAAATACTGCTTTTGAATATGGAAGCCAAGCATGCGAATCTTGAATATTTGTTTAGATGACAAAATAGAAATTTGTGTTTGATTCATTTAAGGCAATAGAATTGTCAAATTTTTAAAAATCTTATTTGGGACTTTTTAAAGTTTAAAAATATATTTCATATTGATTATAGCATTGTTAAAGCCAAAAAGCCCACAATGCTTAATTTTTTTAACTGATTGCCTTAAAAATGGTTGACCTTATCTGGTGAACAATTTTGGTTATGACTTGGGGCCTATGTTTTTTAAAAAACCTTAGCACTGGAAGCTTGGTAGTATCTTTGTGACCAGCTGAGATCATTTTTTGAGACACTCTTACCATTAAGAAAATTTCAGCCTCTCATTATTAGGAGATTGAACATATCATCAAAGGTTTAAACCCTTTCTAAAACTGTGAGAATTGTTGAAGAATTTTGTTATTGAAATATAATTTAATTTATTTTAAAATAAAGTTGAAGAATGCTAATGAGATCATTTCAGTGAAAACTGAAGTAATTTTCCAAATTAATGTATGCCAAAAATTAAGTGTTTCCTATAAACCCTGTCCTCCCTAGATGTTCCTTTGCTCAGTGAATTTTAATGATACTCTTAAACATATATATTTTCTCCTTACTCTTGGCAAATAGATAATTACCTAGAGGAAAATCTTCCTCCTTGATGTGCCTCTATTAACATTCCATTAAAATTTTTGAAAGACTTGGTTGTTTCAGTTTCTTGGATACTTGTATGTCTGTTTCCTTGCCAGGTGATCATAAGGTGATCAAAGTAAAAGAATGTCAAAGGAAATTAAGAGTTTAAAATCGTACAATCAGTTCCTCTCAATGGTTAGCATGTGTGCATTTGATAAAAGAAGTAATACTTTAAATTTTTGCATTTATAATCATTTTTGGACTTTCATAGTGCAGTTCAGTTTTTCGCAAGTATACCAAGCTATTTTTGACTTGTCTACGATGTGTGAGGTGCTGTGAGAAGGTGTCCCTGCATTTTACACATATATGGTCTACTTTAAGGAAATATAAAATGTAATAATATGTATATGGAAGCACATACAGAGTTTAAGTTTAAGGTGCTATTTCAAGGAATTTCGATTCCAGTAACTAAAAAACAGTACATAGTGTCCTACCAGTAACATAGCAACATTTATAAAACAGTTACTCCGCTATCTCCTAAGTGCTTCGTGTGTGTGTGTGTGTGTGTGTGTGTGTGTGTGTGTGTGTGTGTGTGTGTGTGTGTGTGTGTGTATGGGTATGTGTGTGCAAGTGAGGGGGGATTAAGCTCTTAAGACTGCAGTGTACTGTTTATTATAAAGACCGATCAAGTGCCTGTGCAGAGGTCTCCTTTTCTCTTTTGGCAGTAACTTCTTTCTGGCCTAGTGTCTACATCAGTGGTTTTCTAACCTTTTGCAGTTGTGAGCCTTTCTTCATCCCTCATTTCCCATAAGCAAAAGACTACCAAATAACTGACTAGTTTGATTTTCTTATCTAAGAGAAAGTAATTAAAGTTGAATTCACTGAGTTAGCAAATTAATTAAATTTATAGGCGAGAGCTAGTATCCTAATGAATAAAGTTTCCGAGGCAATTTTTTTATCTAAAATCCAAATTATTTGGAAATAATTTTCCGAAAAAGATTATTTAGCTGTTATCCTACTTTCTCCTGCCTACCAGTATTTTTTTAATGCCCATTTTCCAGATACTGGAATTGGAAAGCTATTGATTACCAAACCTTCAGGTAACCAGAAGATAGTCTCTTTTGCTCAGATATTAGGTGCAAGGACTCTGACCCAGTGTGGTCATGGTAGCTAATTGTTACATCAGCTATATAGTTGTTGTTTTTTTAGGTTATGCCTAATAATCTTGAGGGCTAAGCTACCCCTAACCTATAATAGAATTTGTCTCTTCATAAGTATATACTGTGGTGGTCCTCATAGAGGTATGATACTATAGTAACCGTGTACCTGTCTCTCAGCTTTAGAATTTGCAGTTACACTTGGTTTCCAAAAATCAGAGATTCTGGATTTAAGAGCTTAGACTAGCCACTAAAAACCTGTAGAATGTCTAATAATCACCCCAAATTTTTACTAGTCAACCAAGTGTTATTTTTTATCCATGTGGCAACTGGGTAATTTCTTTGCTCCTCAAGCCTATAAAGATTAGTAATTCCTTGGTTTTCAGTTGCTCCTTGTTTTCCAAGGAAATCTTAAAAAACAAAGGAAAACAAATAACAGAAAGGGTTTGCTTTAAGCATTATGATTGGTAGTTTATTTCACTGTTTAAAACTTTAGGATATGACTTGCACAAAACACTAGGCTTCTCTAGCTTTTACTTGAGAGCAAAACTTAATCTGTGATATTTTATATTGGACACTACTTTTTTTTTTTTTTTTTTTTTTGAGACAGTCTCACTCTGTCGCCCAGGCTGGAGTGCAGTGGCACGATCTCGGCTCCCTGCAACCTCCGCCTCCCGGGTTCAAGCGGTTCTCCTGCCTCAGCCTCCTGAGTAGCTGGGATTACAGGTGCACAGCACCAAGCCCAGCTAATTTTTGTATTTTTAGTAGAGACGGGGTTTCACCATGTTGGTCAGGCTGGTCTTGAACTTCTGATCTCCGGTGATCCACCCGCCTCAGCCTCTGAAAATGCTGGAATTACAGGTGTGAGCCAGCGCGCCCAGCCTCCCTGAGTACTTTAAATGCATTTTATCTGGTTTAATCCTCCAAATAATCCTGTGAGGTAGTGTTATTCTCATTTTAAAAGTAAGGAATTAGAGCCTCAGAAAGTTTCAGTTACTTCTCCAAGACTTCACAGCTAGTAAGTTGTGGGTCCCAGGTCTCTTATGATTCTATGCTCCTCCATTTGGGAGTCCACTTTGAACACATGATGTTTGAAAGGTTTTCAGGAACTTGAGAGCATCGCTTCAAGCAGTATTGAGGAATAAAGGGGCAGGACTTTAACAGCAGAGGTTAGTTCCCATGTGAGGATATACATTTGGAAGCCGTCAGCCCATGGACATTGAAGCCACAGGAGTGGGTGAAATCACACAGGCTAGGGATATAGTGGGAGAGTAATGAGAATGTTGAGACTAGCATCCCAGCCTCAACACATCTGGACATCTTATTCCAGTCTAACCAGTGTCTGTTAGCAGAGCCACTGGTTTACGAGTACAGACTTGGAGTTTACCAATGTGGTGATAACTTTAATATTCTTACTTTTACGTATACTTGCATACACACCTTATTTATTTTTATTTAACAGCTTTTTTTGAGATATAATTTACATAACATACAGTTCATCTACTTAATATGCACAGTTCAATTACTTTTTTATTGTGATAGCATGCACATACCAAAAAATTTACCACTTTAACCATTTTTAAGTGTACAATTCAGTGGCTATAAGTAGCTTCACATTGTTGTTCAACCATCACCATCATCCATCTCCAGACTATTTTATCTTCCCATACCGAAACTCTGTACGCATTAAACACGAACTCCCCATTCTTGCCTCACCCTAGGCCCTGGTAACCACCATTCTACTTTCTGTCTCTATGGATTTGATTCCCAAGTACCTCATATAAGTGGAATCATAATATTGTTTTGTACAGTTTATTTTTAGTATTTTTACAAAGCTGTACAAGCACACCACAATTTTAGAACATTTTCATCACACCAATTACCTATTAGCAGGCAACTCCTGTTTACCCTTAAAGGTCCCATCCGTCAGACCTAGGCAACCAGTAATATACTGTCTCTATGGATTTGCTTATAGATGCTATATAAATGGAATTGTACAATATGTGACATTTTGTGTCTGGCTTCTTTTACTTAGCATAATGGTTTCGTGGCTCCTCCACGTTATAGCAGCAGTACTTTCTTTTTATCACTGACTTTCTATTGTATGGATATACTATATTTTATTTATACATTCATCATTTGGTGGACATTTGGGTTGTTTCCACGATTGTGCTATTATGAATTATGCTACTATGAACATTCATGAACAAATTTTTACATGAACATATGTTTTCATTTCACCTGGGTATTTACCCTTGTATTTTGCAGGGTATTCTGCCTCCAGAATAATGATTTGGTGTTTTGTGACCTTAAGTCACATTAAATTTTCCATTTGTTATCTGAACATGTAATGGTGCTGCTACTTTATTATTGTTTTATATCCATGTATTCATTCAGTAAAATATTTCTGTGTGTATGTGTGTATATATACACACACACTTTGATCACCTCAAGTACCTATTAGCAATCACTATATATATATGTAAATAAAATTTTAGTCTTAGTCAAACACCTTCTGTAGTTAGTAATTTCTCACACCTCTGCTCAAAATATAAATATAGCTCAATGTGATCTAGAGTTTTCAACTGGTAGCTTGATTATAATGAACTGTACGATTTGT
This sequence comes from Pongo abelii, assembly GCF_028885655.2. Classification (NCBI taxonomy): domain Eukaryota; kingdom Metazoa; phylum Chordata; class Mammalia; order Primates; family Hominidae; genus Pongo; species Pongo abelii. The sequence goes on along the minus strand of NC_071985.2, from coordinate 71,696,116 downwards.
CTGCATTTCCAGGATGATTGTCATCCTGGAATGATTTATCTGCCTCAGGCAAGTTTTTAGTTGGTTTCTCACACTCAAGGCCAGTTTGTCTTTGTGAGGAAGCAAAGAGAAGAGTAAGATGAGTAATGACTCTGGATCTATGATTATGAAACCGTATCCTTATGAGTACACAGGTTCTTAGTGACTGAGCTTGAGTCACTTAACCACAGGTATTTTTCCTGTCATTCTCATGTGGAATTTTCATTGAAATGTCTTAAAAAAATTTTGCCCCTTATTTCTGGATTTAAGGATGATTACTTATTCACCTTTACAAAGTAGAAACCCTATTCTGTCTGTGTTTTTAGATTTTGTCACCAAAATGTCAAAATAGTTTGAAGCTTAAGGGATATTGATTCATATAATTTAGCATAATATATAACCATAACCTTGGTCAAACTAAAGAGTATTTTGAAAGCTATGTGTGTGGTTTGTTGTTCTGAAGTAAAGTGGTATCTGGTGGTTAGAACATAAGAGTTACTGTCAGCATTTGTGGGTTTTCTTCCCAGATCCAAGCTTTTTTAAAAGGAAAGTCAGAGTCCCTGCCTGTTATATGTTTGGTGCAATGGTTTACATACTGTAGATATATTGTAAATACTAGTGAAGATGTTATACAACTGGCAGAATAATATGCAATAAATCACTCACAATATATGTAAAATAATGATAGTTGTCACTGGTATTTAGTGATTCTATTATTTAATAAATCTTTCTTTGAGAAAGGCATGATTACTGTTTCCAAGTAGTAGTGTGGTATTTTAAGCAACTTATAATAAACATTTTTAATTCAAAGTGGTTAGACATTACTCTCTATCCAAGGGACTTTTGAGGACACTACCTCATGGACACCATCCATATCACAGTAGTACATGCCAGAATCTAAGAGTAAGGAATATGTTTAAGATTGTGTGATGATTCTAATATGTGGACACATTAGGCACTGATACTCTAGTATTTAAGTTTTATTTACCTCTATCCTCTTGATGGCATCCTAAACCACAGTTCTTAAAAATGAGCCCTTTTGTAATATGGCTGGTACTTGAGCTGGATGGAGGTGTTTTGCCCCTAAAATAAGGTAATAAAGGTATTTTCCTAGCTTATTAAAAACAGATGAATGGTATTTTTATTTAAAATTTTTATTTTATAAATTTTTTTAACATTGTGGTACCTTGCTATCCCTTAGCCTATAATAAAACATAAAATATTTGCCTTTACACAGATTTTTATACTTGATTATTTTGTCTTTAATATAAACTTTTGTAATTGCTTTTTGCCCTGCGATGTAACATTAGGGCATTGCTTTTCAAGCACAGTGTTTTATGAACATATGTTGTCCACAGTGAACAAGGTCAGTTGCTAGTGGAAATTATGCAGTTGCTGGCTTATTAATCCTCTCTAGCCTGTTATTTCAATTTATTGGACTGTTAGTGATACCTCAGATATTGCTATTAGTCCCTAGATGTAGACAGTATTTCTTTGAATAATGCTTTCCTGTTCATAGAATTCTAGATATATCATTTTGTTTAGCCAAAAGGAACTTAATACTTTCTTGTAAACCCTATCACTTCAGATGTTAGTGTTTATTGTATTTCTTTACCAATAAAGAACATTCATTTAAACACAATGGGTCCATTTTCTTATTTTTATCCAGTTTTTTTTTCTTAGCCTTAGACTTTATTTTAAATACGAGAATATAAAGGGATGTTTTATCCAAAAGCAAATGGCATTGAAAAAAGACCACTTTAAATTATTTAAAGCAAGTGCCAAAATTTCATAGTAAATAATGTATACATGTGTTGCTGGAGAGGATATTGGGAATTTATCTTAAGTGAAAATTTATGAAAATAAACTTTTTAGTTTTTTAAACAAAATTTACATTATAATTGTAACTATATACTAGTTATTTAAAATAAAGTTATTAAGCTAATTATTAACAACTTTTTGGGGTATTTTTCCCTGAACAAAATTGTTCCCTGAACAAAATTGTGTGACTGCAAATCAATATCCTTCACTTCACATTTTACTTTGTCTGGAGAATTATTTTATTACAATGTTGTTTAGGAAAATTATTAGAAGACTTTGTTAGTTTTTAAGGTTCCTTTTTATTTCTATTATAATTATTTTATTTATACATATTTATATTTTTATTCATGACTCTTTTATTGATTAGAAACATAAGCCCTCTGGTGTATCCTATTGTCACATTGTTCTAATTGACCAGTATGGTTTTTAAATAAGAGTGCAGAATATAAAGTATGAGGTGGAATTTTGAGGAAAATGATTTATAAATAAAATTTTAAAATAGGATGAATTTATGAATACACTTGAATATTTAGGTTTTGACATTTATGCTTCTTTCTGGTGTGCTGTATAATTAGAACTTATATACCCTAAATGAGTATTATTGATGTGGTTCATATACTTGAGATAAGTACACAGAATGTTGAGTCACTGTGTGAAAGAATGAAAGAATGAAGAGCTGTTTATGTACAGATATGGAAAGATCTCCAAGCTATGTTAGGAAATAAGCTACAGAAGTACTATATGTTTCTTTTGGTTCTTTGTAATTTTCAATTCCTTTCACGTGTTGATAGTATATTGTGGAGAAAGTAATAAGTTCACTTTATGTGTGAGTAGAAATACTTTAGGGATACATATTAAATTTCCATGGGTAAGCTCTTTTCTCATCTTTTAAGGCAGCTCTGGATTTGGAAATGGAGAGTCAGTCTGAAAATCAAACTTGAATCCTCCACTGATCTGATATCTCTATCCATCTTTAATTTAACTAGAATACATTGAGCCTTGATCATGAGCATCAGGATTAAATAACATTTACATAATACTTCACCTTCCTCTCTCAGAAATGGATGACCAAAGTATTGCACTCAGAAAGGTATGCAAAGGTGTGCAGATGACATACCAACTTATCAGTGTATTATCTTGGACAAACTTACTCTTCATTTGGCTGTTAAATGCAGGAAATAATAGTACAGATTAATTCTCCCCCTTCCACAAACACATACATATATGTATGCAAAGAAGTGTATGCAGAGGCCATGGCTGTTGCTTAGTCTGGAAAGCTTTTTCAACCTGAAGGCTCTGTCTTCTCTTGCTATGGTGGTGTTTACCTCTAGCTCTCTCTTCAATTCAATTTTTCGCTCATGCAGGGAGCACTGGTCAGAGCACAAGGATGGAGAACTGCTTTATTTCACCCTCAGGTTTGTTTCTTGATTTATTTATAGTATTTTTGAGTGTATCTCTTTGGATAGTTTTCTTAGTGGTTGCTATAGGTATTACAGTATTCATATGTGACAGCACAGTTTATTGTTATCAACGTTTTACTACTTTTAGTAAATGTCAGGTAGTAAACTCTCCATTTACACCCTCTGCCTTCCCCACTTTTAAGTATCATTGTCTTGAATATTGGATGGTGTTCTAATTATTGCTTCAATCAGTATATATGGTTTATAAAACTCATGAGGATACTTACATGTTCCCATATTTCTGCTTCCTTCCTGATACTCTAAGATTTTAGCATATCTTTTAACATATCTTTTCTCTTTGAAGAACTCCCTTTAGCCATTCTTTATGCATAGGTCTGCTAATGACAATTTTTATAATTCATTCTCTCTTCTCTCTCTCTTTCATCTCTCTCTCTCCCCACTCCTGGGCTCAAGCAGTCCTCCACCCTTGGCTTCTTAAAGTGCTGTGATGGGATTACAAGTGTGAGCCACCATGCCTGGCCCACTTACGTTCTTGAATCCGTAGGTTTACGTCTTTTGCCAAATTTGGGAAGTTTTCACCATTATTTCTTTGAATACTCTTTTAGCTCTACTTTCTTCTCTCCTAGATCTCTGGTGATACAGATGTTGGATCTTATTTATTTATGTTTGAGACAGGACCTTACTCTGTCACCCAGGCTGGAGTGAGTGGTGCCATCAAAGCTCACTGCAGCCTTGACCTTCCAGGTTCAAGTGATCCTCATACCTCAGCCTCCTGAGTAGCTCTATAACTTCTGTTTCTTTTATAAGGTTTTCTTTTTTCTTAATTTGTTTCCAGATAATTTCTAATTGATTGTGAAGCATTTTATGACATCAATTTAAACTTCTCAGATAATTTTAATGTCTGATTTTTCTCAGTTGATTGTCTTTTTTCATTCAAGTTGAGATTTTCCTGGTTCTTGGTGTGTTGATTTTTTAAAAATTTATTGAATCTTGAACATTTTGGTTATTATGCTAGGGAACTCTGGGTTTTATTTAAATCTTTTATTTTAGCAGGGAGTTGCCCTACTCAAGTTTAGCATGCAGCTCCAGGCCTACAGTAGTGAGCTGTGATTCCAGTGACAATTTAATTTTCAGAGATTTTGCAGTACTATTTTTGTCTGCTTAGTTTAGCTGGAGTTCCTACCGATCCCTGCTGGTGCTGCCCAAAGCAGGGAGTGAGCTTCCCCAGGATAGGCCATCTGGTGCCTCTAGGAGGCAGAAGGGAATCTCTGGCCCATTGGGGAAAATGAGGCTTCTCGGGTTTTGGCAGGACCTCCCAGCCTGTGAAAATGAGGAACACTTCCGAGCCTGAGCCCTGGTTGTGGTGCATCCCCCTTTCTGGTATCCACCCGGCTACCTGAATCTCTCACTGGGGAAGGGGAGTCCCAGATCTGGAGGGGAAGAAGAATGCTTTCCCTGGCTGCTTATTGTCTGTTGGCCTCCCCATCATTACCCCTTGCTAGTGATGCTAGGCTTGCTTGTTGTTGTCAAAAAAAAAAAAAAAAAAGATAACAACAAAATAAATAGCCCCAGGTAGGTTATTTTCTGTTCCTAGGTTTGAGGTCAGGCCTGGGTTGCCTTCTTTTAATGGATTGGGAGGCAGGGTCCTCAGATGTCCTGCCACCATTTTGGTCCTCCTTGTCTTAGGGCCCCTAGCAAATCAGCCATTTTTCTTTTTACAGAGTTCTTCTATGACTGTCTTTTGTATTATTTCAAAATTTTGTCATATTTGGTGAGGAGCAGTTGGGAGAAACGAGTCTACACCATCTTGTCTGGCCCAAGACTTTCTTAATCTTTTGTTATTCATATCATTTTCATTTAGAGTACCTAGCTTGTCATCATCCATGTCAAATATCTGCAGTTGTTAAATGGTATAACTCTTCTATTCCTCACTTATTAGTGCTTTATACATGGAATCTGAGCACTTTTCCAACATCACTTTCATTGGCTCTGTGAAATTTTATCTTTTTGCAAGATTAGCAATTTAACCCTTCAGTCAGTTTGCACTTACACAGTATTCAACAATGATCAAAAAGGTACTGGGATGGATAGTATTCAAGTGGGGATTAAGTTGTATAAGGGGTCAGTTCATTAAGGAATATTTTTGTACTTGGTAAACTTTTATTTGTTTTTTTTTGAGAAGGAGTCTCGCTCTGTCACCCAGGCTGGACTGCAGTGGTGCAGTCTTGGCTCACTGCAACCTCTGCCTCTCGGGTTCAAGTGATTCTCCTACCTCAGCTTCCCGAGTACCTGGGACTACAGGTGCGTGCCACCACGCCCGGCTAATTTTTGTATTTTTGGTAGAGATGGGGTTTCACCATATTGGTCAGGCTGGTCTTGAACTCCTGATCTTGTAATCCACCCGCCTCGGCCTCCCAAAGTGCTGGGATTACAGGCGTGAGCCACCGTGCCCAGCCTATTTCTTTTTTAAAATTTCGTTTTATTTTTATTATACTTTAAGTTATGGGATATATGTGCTGAACGTGCAGGTTTATTACATAGGTATACATGTGCCATGGTGGTTTGCTGCACCTATCAACCTGTCATCTACGTTTTAAGCCCCACATGCATTAGATATTTGTCCTAATGCTCTCCTTCCCCTTTCCCCTCATCCCCCAACAGGCCCCGGTGTGTGATGATCCCCTCCCTAGGTCCATGTGTTCACATTGTTCAACTCCCACTTGTGAGTGAGAACATGCAGTGTTTGGTTTTCTTTTCCTGTGTTAGTTTGCTGAGGATGATGGTTTCCAGCTTCATCCATGTCCCTCCAAAGAACATGAACTCATTCTTTTTTATGGCTGCTTAGTATTCCATGGTGTGTATGTGCCACGTTTTCTTTATCCAGTCTATCATTGATGGGCATTTGGGTTGGTTCCAAGTTTTTGCTATTGTAAATAGTGCTGCAATAAACATATATGTGCATATGTCTTTTTAGTAGAATGATTTATAATCCTTTGGGTATATACCCGGTAATGGGATTGCTGGTTCAAATGGTATTTCTGGTTCTAGATCCTTGAGGAATTGCCACACTGTCGTCCACAATGGCTGAACTAATTTACACTGCCACCAGCAGTGTAAAAGCGTTCCTATTTCTCCGCATCCTCGCCAGCATCTGTTGTTTCCAGACTTCTTATGATCACCATTCTAACTGGCATGAGATGGTATTTCATTGTGGTTGTGATTTGCATTTCTCTAATGACCAGTGATGATGAGCTTTGTTTCATATGTTTGTCAGCTCCATAAATGTCTTCTTTTGAGAAGTGTCTGTTCATATCCTTCACCCCCTTTTTGATGGGGTTGTTTTTTTCTTGTGAATTTGTTTAAGTTCCTTGTAGATTCTGGATAACAGTTCTTTGTCAGATGGGTAGATTACAAAAATTTTCTCCCGTTCTGTAGGTTGCCTGTTCACTCTGATGATAGTTTCTTTTGCTAAGCAGAAGCTCTTTAGTTTAATTAGATCCCATTTGTCAATTTTGGCTTTTGCTGCAGTTGCTTTTGGTGTTTTAGTCATGAAGTCTTTGCCTATGCCTATGTCCTGAATGATATTGCCTAGGTGTTCTTCTAGGGTTTTTATGGTTTTAGGTTTTACATTTAATTACTTAACCCATCTTGAGTTAATTTTTGTGTGAGGTGCAAGGAAGGGGTCCAGTTTCTGTTTTCTGCATATGGCTAGCTAGTTTTCCCAGCACCATTTGTTAAATACGGAATCCTTTCCCCATTGCTTTTTTTGGTCAGGTTTGTCGAAGATCAGATGGTTGTAGATGTGTGGTGTTATTTCCAATGCCTCTGTTGTGTTGCATTGGACTATATATCTGTTTTGGCACCAGTACCATGGTGTTTGGTTACTATAGCCTTGTAGTATAGTTTGAAGTTGGGTAGCATGATGCCTCCAGCTTTGTTCTTTTTCTTAGGATTGTCTTGGCTATACAGGCTCTTGTTTGGTTCCATATGAAATTTAAAGTCATTTTTTCTAGTTCTGTGAAGAAAGTCAGTGGTAACTTGATAGGAATAGCATTGAATTTATAAATTACTTTGGGCAGTATGGTCATTTTCACGATACTGATTCTTCCTATCCATGAGCATGGAATTTTTTTCCGTTTGTTTTTGTCATCCCTTATTTCCTTGAGCACTGGTTTGTAGTTCTCCTTGAAGAGGTCCTTCACATCCCTTGTAAGTTGTATTCCTAGATATTTTACTTTCTTTGTAGCAATTGTGAATGGGAGTTCATTCAGGATTTGGCTCTCTGCTTGTCTATTATTGGTGTATAGGAATACTTGTGATTTTTGCACATTGATTTTGTATCCTGAGAATTTGGTGAAGTTGTTTATCAGCTTAAGGAGTTTTGGGGCTGAGACGATGGGATTTTCTAAATATACAATCATGTCATCTGCAGAGACAATTTGACTTCCTCTCTTCCTATTTGAATACTCTGTATTTCTTTCTCTTGCCTGATTGCTCTGGCCAGAACTTCCAACACTATGTTGAATAGGAGTGGTGAGAGAGGGCATCCTTGTCTTGTACTGGTTTTCAAAGGGAATGCTTCCAGTTTTTGCCCATTCAGTATGATATTGGCTGTGGGTTTGTCATAAATAGCTCTTATTATTTTGAGATATGTTCCATCAATACCTAGTTTATTGAGAGTTTTTAGCATGAAGGGGTTTTGAATTTTATCAAAAGCTTTTTCTGCATCTATTGAGATAATCATGTGGTTTTTGTCATTGGTTCTGTTTATGTGATAAATTACGTTTTTTGGTTTGCATATGTTGAACCAGCCTCACATCCCAGGGATGAAGCTGCCTTGATCGTGGTGGATAAGCTTTTTGATGTGCTGCTGAATCAGTTTGCCAGTATTTTATTGAGGATTATCACATTGATGTTCATCAGGGATATTGGCCTGAAATTTTCTTTTTTTGTTGTGTCTCGGCCAGGTTTTGGAATCAGGATGATGCTGGCCTCATAAAATGAGTTAGGGAGAAGTCCCTCTTTTTCTGTTGTTTGGAATAGTTTCAGAAAGAATTGTACCAGCTCCTCTTTGTACCTCTGGTAGAATTCAGCTGTGGATCCATCTGGTCCTAGGCTTTTTTTTGTTGGTAAGCTATTAATTACTGCCTCAGTTTCAGAACTTGTTATTGGTCTATTCAGGGATTTGACTTCTTCCTGGTTTAGTCTTGGCAGGGTGTGTGTGTCTAGGAATTTATCCATTTCTTCTAGAATTTCCAGTTTATTTGCATACAGGTGTTTATAGTATTCACTGATGGTAGTTTATATTTCTGTGGGATCAGTAGTGATACCCCCTTTATGATTTTTTATTGTGTCTATTTGATTCTTCTCTCTTTTCTTATTATTCTATCTAGTGGTCTATCTATTTTGTTAATCTTTTCAAAAAACCAGCTCCTGGATTCATTGATTTTTTGAAGAGTTTTTCGTGTCTCTATCTCCTTCAGTTCTGCACTGATGTTAGTTATTTATTGCCTTCTGCTGGCTTTTGAATTTGTTTCCTCTTGCTTCTCTAGTTCTTTTAATTGTGATGTTAGGGTGTTGATTTTAGATCTTTCCCACTTTCTGATATGGGCATTTAGTACTATAAATTTCCCTCTATAAACACTGCCTTAGCTGTATCCCAGAGATTCTGGTATGTTGTGTCTTTATTCTCATTGGTTTCAAAGAACTTCGTTATTTCTACCTTAATTTTGTTATTTACCCAGTAGTCATGCAAGGAGCAGGTTGTTCAGTTTCCATGTAGTTGTGTGGTTTTGAGTGAGTTTCTTAATCCTGAGTTCTAATTTGATTGCACTGTGGTCTGAGAGGCTGTTTGTTATGATTTCTGTTCTTTTGCATTTACTGAGGAGTGTTTTACTTCCAATTATGTGGTCAGTTTTAGAATAAGTGCTGTGTAGTGCTGAGAAGAATGTATGTTCTGTTGAGTTGGGGTGGAGAGTTCTGTAGATGTCTATTAGGTCCACTTGGTCCAGAGCTGAGTTCAAATCCTGAATATCCTTGTTAATTTTCTGTCTCGTTGATCTGCTTAATATTGACAGTGGGGTGTTAAAATCTCCCACTATTATTGTGTGGGAGTCTAAGTCTCTTTGTAGGTCTCTGAGAACTTGCTTTTTGAATCTGGTTGCTCCTGTATTGAGTGGTTATATATTTAGGATAGTTAGCTCTTCTTCTTGCATTGATCCGTTTACCATTATGTAATGCCCTTCTGTGTCTTTTTTGATCTTTGTTGGTTTAAAGTCTGTTTTATCAGGGACTAGGATTGCAACCCTGCTTTTTTTGCTTTCCATTTGCTTGGTAAATATTCCTCCATCCCTTTATTTTGAGCCCATGTGTGTCTTTGCATGTGAGATGGGTCTCCTGATTACAGCATATGGATGGGTCTTGACCCTTTATCTAGTTTACCGGTTTGTGTCTTTTAACTGAGACATTTAGCCCATTACATTTAAGGTTAATATCGTTAGTGTGTGAATCTGATCCTGTCATCATGGTGCTAGCTGGTTATTTTGCACATTAGTTGATGCAGTTTCTCTATAGTGCTGTTCTTTATATTTTGTTGTGTTTTTGCAGTGATTGGTACCAGATTTTCCTTTCCATATTTAGTGCTTCCTTCAGGAGCTCTTGTAAGGCCTTGTGGTGACAAAATTTCTCAGCATTTGCTTGTCTGTAAAGGATTTTATTTCTCGTTCATTTATGAAGCTTAGTTTAGCTGGATATGAAATTCTGGGTTGAAAATTCTTTTCTTTAAGAATGTTGAATATTGGCCCCCACTCTCTTCTGGCTTGTAGGGCTTCTGCCAAGAGATCTGCTGTTAGTCTGATGGGCTTCCCTTTGTAGGTAACCTGACCTTTCTCTCTGGCTGCCCTTAACATTTTTTCCTTCATTTCAGCTTTGGAGAATCTGATGATTATGTGTCTTCGGGTTGCTCTCCTCAAGGATTATCTTTGTGGGGTTCTCTGTATTTCCTGAATTTGAATGTTAGCCTCTCTTCCTAGGTTGGGGAAGTTCTCCTGGATAATATCCTAAAGTGTGTTTTCCAACTTGGTTCCATTCTCTCTGTCACTTTCAGGGACCCCAATCAAGCATAGGTTTGATCTTTTCACATAGTCCCATATTTCTTGGAGGCTTTGTTTGTTCCTTTTCATTCTTTTTTCTCTAATCTTGTCTTCACGTCTTATTTCATTAAGTTGATCTTCAATCTCTGATATCCTTTCTTCTGCTTGATCGATTTGGCTATAGATACTTGTGTGTGCTTCACGAAATTCTCATGCTGTGTTTTTCATCTCCATCAGGTCATTTATGTTCTTCTCTAAGCTGGTTATTCTAGTTAGCAGTTCCTGTAACCTTTTGTCAAGGTTCTTAGCTGCCTTGCATTGGATTAGAACATGCTCCTCTAGCTCAGAGGAGTTTGTTATTACCCACCTTCTGAAGCCTACTCCTGTCAGCTCGTCAAACTCATTTTCTGTCCAGTTTTGTACCCTTGCTGGAGAGGAGTTGTGATCATTTGGAGAAGAGGCATTCTGGTTTTTGGAATTTTCAGCATTTTTGCTCTGGTTTTTCCTCATTTTCGTGGATTTATCTACCTTTGATCTTTGAGTCCAATGACCTTTGGATGGGTTTTCTGTGTGGGGTCCTTTTTGTTGATTTTGATATTGCTTCCTGTTTGTTAGTGTTTCTTCTAACAGTCAGGCCTCTCTTCTGCAGATCTGCTCCAGTTTGCTGGAGGTCCGCTCCAGACCCTGTTTGCCTGGCTATCACCAGCGGAAGCTGCAGAACAGCAAAAATTGCCACCTGTTCCTTCCTCTGGAAGCTTCATCCCAGAGGGGCACCAGCCTGATGCCAGGGCTCTCCTGTATGAGGGGTCTGTCAACCCCTGTTGTGAGGTCTCTCCCAGTCAGGAGGCTTGGCGGTCAGGGACCCACTTGAAGAGGCAGTCTGTCCCTTAGCAGAGCTTGAGTATTGTGCTGGAAGAGCCCTCTTTGTCAGGATCCCCTTGCTCTCTTCAGAGCCAGTAGGCTGGAACGTTTATGTCTGCTGAAGCTGCACCCACAGCCATCCCTTCCCCCAGGGTGCTCTGTCCCAGGGGGATGGGAGTTTTATCAATAAGCCTTTTACTGGGGCTGCTGCCTTTCTTTCAGAGATGCCCTGCCCAGTGAAGAGGAATCTAGAGAGGCAGTCAGGCCACAGCCACATTGCTGTGCTGTGTTGAGTTCTGCCCAGTCCAAACTTCCAGGCCTCCTTAGTGCTGTCAGGGGAAAACCGCCTACTGAAGCCTCAGCAATGGTGGGTGCCCCAACCCCACCAAGCTTGATCATCCCAGGTCTACTTCAGACTGCTGTCCTGGCAGCAAGAATTTTAAGCCAGTGGTTCTTAGCTTGCTGAGCTGTTTGGGAGTGGGGCTAGCTGATTGAGACCACTTGGCTCCCTGGCTTTAGCCACCTTTCCAGGAGAGTAAACAGTGCTGTCTTGCTGGGGTTCCAGGCGCCACTCAGTTGGAAATGCAGAAATCACCCGCCTTCTGCGTTGGTCTTGCTGGGAGCTGCAGACCAGAGCTGTTCCTATTAGGTCATCTTGCCAGATCCAGAAAACCTTATTTCTTTATAAAAGTTTACAACTATGGGGACTGCAGTGAACACTTATAAGCAAACACCTTACTATATATATATGTGTGTCCTTACACTGTATTTGCTTAGTCACGTTATTTTGAAATTGAAAGACCATAAAGTCTTTGAATCAAATATATTTATTTTACAGATGAGTAAAATAAAGTCACAGGGGTACTGTGAGGCTTACATGAGGATGTAAAGCTCTTAGTACAGTCAGGGGCTAGCTAGCATTTAGTAAGTGTCATGTTTGCTGCTACTGTTAATAACTTTTGTTACTATTTTGTAAAATTCTAAGATCAGAGAAAGCAAGAGTGAAGTGAGGTCTGATAGTTTTTGTAGGAAACTAAGAATCAGGAGTTTAGGGTTCTATTTCTGTTTTGTTCCTGACTCACTTGGACTCTTTGGGAAACTGGTTAACCTTTTCGTGTCTAAATCTAGTCATCTAAAGCTAGGAGAATCTTGCCATCTGCCTATGTCATGGGAGATGGTAAAGAAAATGATGGAAAATGCTTTACATCTGTGGGAGAAAGGTACTATGTAAGCTTGTAACTTTGTTCTTCTCTCCATTGACAATAACTTGCTCATACAATCTTTAAAAATCTGCTTAACTAGCAATCCAAAATTACTGTATATGTGCAATGTGGGAGTGTTGATGCTTCCGTTAGAACACTCCCTTTTGTGATTTCCTCATCACTTAAGAAATGTAGATACTTGCTGCCACAGTATATTAAAACTGTGTGTAAAAATCAGTGTGTGTAAATTATAGTTAATGACTGAACATAATTCCTCATTTATCTACATAGTTTTAATTGAAATGAACTTTGGTACTTTTTAAAGGAAAGAAAAAGGATGAAAGTGGGGACAGGGAATGGTTGATTAATTACAATGCTAAAACATGGGCTAGAACCTTGAAACATCATGTAGCCTGTCCTTCTGCCACAGTAGAATTGTATGTTAATTCAGTTCAATAATTATTGATCAAGTGGCTACTATGTGCATGGCACATTAAAAAAGTAAAACAGTCTTTTTCTTCAGATGCTTATCAGTCTAGTAGGGAAAGTAAAAACATAACTATTTACTTTATCCTTTCATCCTCATTAATGAATTAGCCTTGTAAAGATGGTTGCACATATAGTCAGTGCTTGAAATAGAATGTTATATAAATTTTAACTATTTTAAATTAGCTACAGTTAACTAAATGTTTATATATAAGGCTCTAAGTGTCAGATGGTCAGATCAGAAAAGACATACATGTAAAAGTTTCAGATTTGCCAAATTCATTTCTGGTTGGGGTCCAAAAACATTGAAAAATTATGTTATTTAAGAGAATAAAGTGCTTGAAAAATTTTATAAACTGAAAATTTATCTGGGGGTGGAGGAAATTTTTGTTCTAATTTCCTCATAATCCACTTTGAGATTATGATTGAGCCTGAGTGAGTTTTATTTTAAAATTAATTCTGAGGAATTCAATTCAATATTTTAAAATAAAATTATGTGGAAAAATATATTCTAAACTTATTAATTTTGCATTTTACATTGAAATAATAAAAATCCAGAGGTAAATTATGAATATTCAGATAGTATACTCACTCTGAAATCTCACTATTCACTTATACTAGGAAGAAAATGTTGGAATAGGAAGAGATGTAATCAGTCTCAGCAGTATGGCAATATGAACATTAATATTTAAGTAAAATGTTAACATTTTGTTTTTTGATGTTTATAGTTGTATGGAGATTAGAAAATAAAAAATTTATTTTGTTTTTAAGAAGAGAGTACTTTCAGGCTGATGGTGTGATGCTTTGGAATTGGCAGTCTAGTTCTTTATCTTTTTGTTTCGGTTGCAGATCCCTAAAATGCTACTAAAGAAAGAGAAATGAAATAGAAATGAAATCATTAAGATTAGAATACAGTTTTTGGCCTGTAAAGCTCAAGGAGAAATCTTTAGGTATGAATTAAAGGGAAAAACTTTATAATGATAGTTAGAAAAGGGTCTGATGCAAGAAAATCCTGAAATCAAAATCTACCATCTGATTGGATAATCCAGAAATCAAGTGACCATCTTTAACACCTTGCTTTCCCTGTCACTAAATCCAGTTCATCAGCAATTCTTATCCTTTTTGCCACCTAAATATGTCTCTATTACAACCTTCGTTTATCTCTCCCCCGAGTATATTGGTCTCAATCTACCAGTAACTGGTAAACCTTGCCTGGATTACCATAGTAGCCTCTGTATTCATTTTCTAGGACTGCTCTAAGAAATTACCACAAAGAGGTAGCTTAAAGCAATAGAAATTTATTCTCTCTCAGTTCAGGAGGCTAGAAGCTTAAAATCTAGGTGTCAGCAGGGTTGGTTCTTTCTGAAGACTCTGAGGGAAAATCTGTTCCATGCCTCTCTCATTTCTGGTGGTTGCTGACAATCTTTGGTGTTTCTTGGCATTCAGCTTCATCACCTTAATTTCTGTCCCCGGTGTCACATGGCTGCCTTGTGTGTCTCTTCTGTGACTTCAAATTTTTCTTTTATTATAATGATTTGGGTGATTAGATTTCAGACTCAGCATACTCCAATATGACTTTACCTTAACTTGATTACATCTGCAATGACCCATATTTTCAAATAGGGCCACAATCACAGATACCAAGGGCCATAACTTTAACATACTTTTGGGGGGCATACAATTCAACCTATTACAGCTTCTAAGCAAAAGTGTCCCTATATTTGAGATTTTTTTTGAGTCAATTGTCTCTATGTAGTTTCACTCGTGTCAGTGTGAAGAGACCACCAAACAGGCTTTGTGTGAGCAACAAGGCTGTTTATTTCACCTGGGTGCAGGCAGGCTGAGTCCGAAAAAAGAGTCAGTGAAGGGAGATAGGGGTGGGGCTGTTTTATAAGATTTGGGTAGGTAAAGGAAAATTACAGTCAAAGGGATTGTTCTCTGGCGGGTATGGGTGGGGGTCACAAGGTGCTCATTGCGGGAGCTTTTTGAGCCAGGATGAGCCAGGGGAAGGAATTTCACAAGGTAATGTCATCAGTTAAGGCAAGGACTGGCCATTTTCACTTCTTTTGTGATGGAATGTCATCAGTTAAGGCAGGAACAGGCCATTTTCACTTCTTTTGTGATTCTTTACTTGCTTCGGGCCATCTGGGCATATACGTGCAGGTCACAGGGGATACGATGGCTTAGCCTTGGCCCGGAGGCCTGACATTCCTGCCTTCTTATATTAATAGGAAAAATAACATAAAATAGTATTGAAGTGTTGGGGCAGCGAAAAAATTTTTTGTGGAGTGGCATGGAGAGATAATGGGCGATGTTTCTCAGGGCTGCTTCAAGCGGGATTAGGGGCAGCGAGGGAACCTAGAGTGGGAGAGATCAAGTTGAAGGAGGATTTTGTGGTCAGGGGTGATATTGTGGGGTTGTTAGAAGGAGCATTTGTCATATAGAATGATTGGTGATGGCCTGGATACAGTTTTGGATGAATTGAGAAACTAAACGGAAGATACAAAGTCTGAATAAAAGAAGGAGAAAAACAGGTATTAAAGGACTAAGAATTGGGAGGACCCAGGACATCCAATTACAGAGTGCCCAAGGAAGTTCAGCATAGCCCTGACAGCAAAGATTATTTATTTACTTTAAGAGAGAGTTAAGAGTGGCGGTTTGGGGATAGCACCAGGAGATACCAGCTATGATGGCTTGGAGAAACAGTGTAAACCGGCAGTGTAAACAAGAGCAGGGCATTTATGAGTAGTTGAGAACGGTGTGACTGTTTATGAGTAGTTGAGAACAGTATGACTAGACGGAAGATAATAGGGATGACAAGTTTTTTGGGGTGCAGTCCAAGTTGGTCTGGTATCTGGAATGAGACTTGGGCCTAGTAAAAAGGAGCGTCTATACAGGAGCTCAAATGGGCTGTACCCTGTAGCATTCCAAGGACAGGCCCGAATTCTGAGAAGGGCAATTGGTAAAAGTATTGTCCAGTCCTTTTTAAGTTGGTGGCTGAGCTTGGTGAGGTGTGTTTTTAAAAGACCATTAGTCCGTTCTACCTTTCCTGAAGATTGAGGACGGTAAAGGATATAAAGGTTTCACTGAATACCAAGAGCCTGAAAAACTGCTTGGATGATTTTACTAATAAAGGCTGGTCCGTTATTGGACTTATAGAGGTGGGAAGGCCAAACCGAGGAATTATGTTTGACAGAAGGGAAGAAATGACCGTGGTGGCCTTCTCAGACCCTGTGGGAAAGGCCTGTACCCATCCAGTGAAAGTGTCTACCCAGACCAAGAGGTATTTTAGTTTTCTCACTCGGGGCACGTGAGTAAAGTCAGTTTGCCAGTCCTGGGCAGGGGCAAATCCTGAGCTTGGTGTGTAGGAAAGGGAGGGGGCCTGAACAGTGTCTGAGGGGTAGTAGAATAGCAGATGGAACACTGAGAAGTGATTTCCTTGAGGATAGATTTCCACGATGGAAAGGAAATGAGAGGTTCTAAGTGACGGGCTAGCTGCTTGTAACCTACGTGGAAGAGGTTATGAAATGATGACAGAATAGAATGGGCCTGTGAGACTGGAAAGAGATATTTTCCTTGGTCTAAGAACCATTTGCCTTGTGTGGGAAGAGATTGATAGGTGGAAGTTTCAGCGGGGGAGTAGGTGGGAGTGACCAATGTGAAGGAGAAAAACTGGCCATGAGGGACAGAAGTTGGAACGTTAGCTGCTTGTCTAGCCACCTTATCGGTGTAAGCATTGCCTAGAGCAATAAGATCTGACACCTTTTGATGGCCCTTGCAGTGTATGACTCCAGCTTCCTTTGGAAGTAAAGCAGCTTTGAGAAGCATTTTTATTAAAAGAGGCATTAATGATGGAGGACCCTTGCATAGTGAGGAAATCTCTTTTAGCCCATGTAACAGCATGGTGGTGCAGGATATGGAAGGTATATTTAGAGTCAGTATAAATATTGACACGTAGTCCTTTTGCAAGAGTGAGGGCTTGAGTTAAGGCAATCAGTTTGGCTTGCTGAGAGGTAGTAGAGGGAGGCAGAAAGTATATGCATCAGATGTGAGGAAGAAAATAGATTTTGAAAGTTATGAGAACTGTAGAGAGTGAGTTGAGCATAGTTTGTGATTTTGAGGGCCTCTGAAAGTATTAAGGCAGTGGCAGCCACTGCATGCAGACATGAGGGCTAGGCTAAAACTTTAAGGTCAAGTTGTTTGGACTGAAAGGCTACAGGGCACAGTCCCAGCTCTTGTGTAAGAATTCTGACTCCACTAACCATGCCTAGGAAGGAAAGGAGTTGTTGTTTTGTAGAAGGGATTGGGGTTTGGGAGATTAGCTGGACACGATCAGCAGGGAGAGCACGTGTGTCTTCATGATAATTATGTCGAGATAGGTAACAGATGAGGAAGAAATTTGGGCTTGACTGAAGTAATGTGGGCTGTCTGTGAAGCCTTGTGGCAGTACAGCCCAGGTAATTTGCTGAACCTGATGCGTGTCAGGGTCAGTCCAAGTGAAAGCAAAGAGAGGCTGGGATGAAGGGTGCAAAGGAATAGTAAAGAAAGCATGTTTGAGATCCAGAACAGAGTAATGGGTTGTGGAGGGAGGTATTGAGGAGAGGAGAGTATATATATGGGTTTGGCACCACGGGGTGGATAGGTAAAACAATTTGGTTGATAAAGCACGGATCCTGAACTAACCTGTAAGGCTAGTCTGGTTTTAGGACAGGTAAAATGGGGGAATTGTAAAGGGAGTTTATAGGCTTTAAAAGGCCATGCTGTAGCAGGCGAGTGATAATAGGCTTTAGTCCTTTTAAAGCGTGCTGTGGGATGGGATATTGGCATTTAGCCGGGGAAGGGTGATTAGGTTTTAAGGGGATAGTAATGGGCATGTGATTGGTTGCCAGGGAGGGAGTAGAGGTGTCCCACATTTGTGGGTTAAGGTGGGGGGATACGAGAGGAAGATGCAAAGGAGCTTTGGGTTGGGAAGAAGGGCGGCAATGAGATGTGGCTGTAGTGCAGGAATAGTCAGGGAAGCAAATAATTTGGTTAAAATGTCTTGGCCTAATAAGGGAACTGGGCAGGTGGGGATAACTAAAAAAGAGTGCATAAAAGAATGTTATCCAAGTTGGCACCAGAGTGGGGGAGTTTTAAGGGGTTTTGAAGCTTGACCGTCAATACCCACAACAGTTATGGAGACAAAGGAAACAGGCCTTTGAAAAGAAGGTAATGTGGAGTTGGTAGCCTTCGTATTGATTTGTAAGGGGATGGACTTACCCTCCACTGTAAGAGTTACCCAAAGCGTCTGTGATGGTCCAGGAGGCTTCCGAGGCGATCGGGCAGCGTCAGTCTTCAGCCGCTAAGCCGAGAAGATCTGGGAAGGAGTCAGTCAGAGCCTTGGGCCAGTTGGACAGTCTAATTTCCAGTGGGATCCCACACAGATGGGACACAGCTTAGGAGGAATCCTGGGCTGTGGGCATTCCTTGGCCTAGTGGCCACATTTCTGGCACTTGAAGCAAGATCCTGATGGAGAAGGTCCTGGAGGAACCCCTGACAGCTGCGGTTCAGGCATTTGGAGTTCTTGTGTGCTGGAGATGTGGCTGGGGTTTTGTCTCACAGTGGAGGCAAGTTAATTATAACTTTTCTTTATTATTGTACACCTTGAAGTCAAGGTTAATTAAGTCCTGTTGTGGGGTTTGAGGGCCGGAATTTAATTTTTGGAATTTTATTTAATGTCGGGAGCAGATTGGGTAATAAAATAAAATGCATATTGAGAATAAGACGGGCATCTGACCTTTCAGGGTCTAGGGCTGTAAAGCGTCTCAGGGTTGCTGCCAAACGGGCCAGAAACTGGGCTGGGTTTTTCATATTTGATGAAAAAGCCTAAACACTAACTGATTTGGGAGAGGTCGGATAAAGAAAAAGTAGTATTAACCTTGACTGTGCCTTTAGCTCCAGCCACCTTTTTAAGAGGAAATTGCTGGGCAGGTGGGGGAGGGCTAGTCGTGGAATGAAACTGTAAGCTGGACCGGGTGTGAGGAGGGGAGGTGATAAAAGGATTACAGGGTGGGGGAGCGGAGGCTGAGGAATAATTGAGACCTAGCTCGGCCTGGCGATGAGCAGCCTGGGGAGGAGGGGAGAGGTCAGATGGGTCTGTAGAAAAGGAAGATTAGAAAGAGGAAAGACTCAGCAACGCTTGGGGTTGGTCTGAGGACCAGAGGTTGTGAGTGGGAGGGAAAGAAGGAAGATTTGGGACGAGTTGCATTGGGAACAGAGACTAGGGAGGGACCAGTGTGTAAAAGAATGCCTGGATGTCAGGCACATCAGACCGTTTGCCCATTTTACAAGAATTATTTAGATCTTGTAGGATGGAAAATTGAAAGTGCCGTTTTCTGGCTGTTTGGAACCACTGTTGAGTTTGTATTGGGGTCAAGCGGCATTGCAGAAGAAAATAAGGCATTTAGATTTTAGGTCAGGTGTGAGTTGAAGAGGTTTTAAGTTCTTCAGAACACAGGCTAAGGGACAAAAAGGAGGAATGGAGGGTGGAAGGCTGCCTATAGTGAAGGAGGTAAGTCCAGAGAAAAGAGAGGGTAGAGACATGGAGAGAAGGGGTGGGGGGTGCTTGCCCCCCAGGAAAGTGGAGAAGGGATAGAGACATGGAGAGAAGAGTTCAGGGGGGTGCTTGTCCCCCAGAAAAGTGGTGCTTGCCACTAACGGTGAAGGACCAAGGCAGGTGTCCCCATGTGGTCAGACACCTCTGAAATGTGGGTGAATAATCAGGCAGGCGTCCCTGCGCGATTAAACACCAAGGGAAGACTGTCTTCCCGAGTCTGTGACCAGTGCTGGAGTTTTGGGTTCACGGATAAAATGCATCTCTTTTGTCTCTACCAGAATAGGAAAGGAACTGAAATTAAGAGAAGGGAGAGATTGAAGTGTGGCGCCAAGATTGAAAGGAGAAAGAGGTTGAGGGATAGTGAGAGAGGTTGGAGAAGAGAGTAAAGAGAGGCCACTTACTGGATTTAAAATTGGTGAGATGTTCCTTGGGCTGGTTGGTCTGAGGACCAGAGGTCGTGGATCTTTCTCATGGAGCAAAGAGCAGGAGGACAGTGGATTGATCTCCCAAGGGAGGTCCCCTGATCCGAATCACGGCACCAAAATTTCACTCGTGTCCATGTGAAGAGACCACCAAACAGGCTTTGTGTGAGCAACAAGGCTGTTTATTTCACCTGGGTGCAGGCGGGCTGAGTCCGAAAAGAGAGTCAGTGAAGGGAGATAAGGGTGGGGCCGTTTTATAAGATTTGGGTAGGTAAAGGAAAATTACAGTCAAAGGGATTGTTCTCTGGTGGGTATGGGTGGGGGTCACAAGGTGCTCATTGCAGGAGCTTTCTGAGCCAGGATGAGCCAGGGAAAGGAATTTCACAAGGTAATGTCATCAGTTAAGGCAAGGACTGGCCATTTTCACTTCTTTTGTGATGGAATGTCATCAGTTAAGGCAGGAACAGGCCATTTTCACTTCTTTTGTGATTCTTTACTTGCTTCGGGCCATCTGAGCATATACGTGCAGGTCACAGGGGATACGATGACTTAGCTTGGGCTCAGAGGCCTGACTTGTAGCCAGAATGATCTTTCAAAGAGGCAAATCTGATCCTGTAACTCTTCTATTCAAAACTATCCATTGGTTGGCCATTCTTTTTAAAATTAGGCTTAAAATTTATAACATACTCTGGCCTCTGCTTCTCAAGCTTTACTTGGAGCCATTCGTCTCCCTCATATTTCTGCTCCAATGACTGGCCTACTTTCAGTTCCCAGAATGTGCCATGTTCCTTTTCACCTCAGGTCAAATGCTGTTGTCTCTGTTTGAGATCTTTTGCTACTCCTTCTTCCCCATCATTTTATTTTTCTAGGTAATGTCTATTTATCCTTCAGAGCTCAATTCAAATGTCACTTTCTTAGAGAAATGTTCCCTGATCCCCAAAACTAGATTAAGTCTCCCCATATTATATACTCATAATATTTTGTACGTTTCATGTATCATAACTGTAATTACATGCACAGCAACTTTAAAAGTTAATGTCTGGATTAGATCAACTTTTGGCATTGCAGTCTGAGGATATCTGCTGATCTGTTTCTCAGTGAAATTATTGAAACTTATAAAGAAAACAGTTATTTTAAAGCCTTTGGAAATGGTCATAAAGGCATACAGTAAATGAAGAAAAACCTACAAAAGTTCAAGAAAACTTACAAAAATATGCTAAGAAAAAGCAAGAGTCTGTAATACTTGAAACTGCTCCTGACCTCCCACTACTGAGCTCACTGAGACTGTTGCAACCAAATGTTGGCAACCAAGCCAAGAACACAAGGCTCCATCTTTCCTCAGCTCCTTGTTGGAATGCTTTCTTCTCAGGAGTACAGAAGGGGAGGAGAAAGAGAAAGAAACAGAAAAATATTCAAAGAAACAGTAGCAGGAAACTCCCGCAATTTATTGAAAAACAATAAGCTGCACAGCCAGAAAGCTCAGTGAACTCCAAGTAGGAAAAACACAAAGAAATTCATAGGCACATAATAGTAAAAATACTGTCAGTCAAGTACAAGGAGAAAATCTTGAAATCAGCTACAGAAAAACCACTCATTATTTACAAGGAAGCTCCAGTGAGATTAACATCTTTTCTGTGGGGGAAAAAAAAAGGAGGCCAGGAGACAATAGGATAACATACTCAAAGTACTCCGGAAAAAAATCCAAAAAAACAAAAAACTGTCAACCAAACATCTTATCTCTAACAAAGCTATCTTTGTTGAGATATAAGCAAAATCAGAATGATATAAAGATATTTCCAGAGAAACAAAAACTGAGGCAAATTGCCACCAGCAGACTTGCCGTAGAGGAAATACTAAAGGAAGTTCTTCAGGCTGAAAGCAGGTAACTCCAGACAGTAATTCAAATCCAAATGAAAAAAAGCAAAGAACTCCAGTAAAGCTAATTATGTAATTTTAAGAGATAGTATAAATGCTTATTTTCTCCTTTCTTTTTCTAATTGAGAAAGCAATTGCATAAAATAATATGTATATTATTATTGTTGGGCTCATAACATATAGAAATGTAATATATTATATATTTGCCAATTACAGCACGAAAGATATGGGTGGGAATAAAGCTGTATTGGACTAAAGTAATGATTGGAAAGTAATTATAGCAATGTATTAATATTATTGGGTTTATAATATTAATACATGTAATACGTATAACAATAAAGTGGAAAAAAAGAATAGAGCTGTATGGGAGTAACATTGCTATATCCCACTGCAATTAAATTAGAACAAATCTGAAGATGATTCTAGTGAGAAATGTATGGTAAGCCCTAGAGAAAGAAAGAAACAATAACTTTTTTAAAAAGTGAAAAATAACTTAATTTAAATGTATTAGAAAATATTCACTTAATGCAAAAGAAAGCAGTAAAAGAAAAATAGAAGAACAGCAACAAAAACGAGATAAATAGAAAACAAAAGGTAAAATAGTAGATATAAATTCAGTTATGTCAATAACAACATGAAATGTGAATGGATTACACAGTCCAATCAAAAGAAAGCGCTTGTGAGACTGGATTAAAAATAAGAATAACTATACGTTTTTTACAGGAGACACACTTTAAGAAATGCAAATAGGTTGTAAGTAAAAGGATGGAAAAACATGTATCAAACAAAGAGCAACAACAAGAAGGCTGAAGTGGCTATACTAACATCAGAGAAAATAGACTAAACAATAACAACAAAGGAATCCTCTTATTAGAAATAGAGGGGGCATCCTCAATAAAATACTAGCAAATTGAATCCAGCAACATCTAAGTATTATAAACTATGACCATGTGGGATGTATCCCAGGAATGCTAGGTTGTTTGAACATAAAATCAATGAGGGTAATATATCATATTAATAGAATAAAGGAAAAAAACATGATTCTTCCAATAAACACAGAAAGAGCATTCGATGAGATTCAACACTTTCATGATAAAGAACACTCAACAAGTAAATGGGAACTTTCTCAGCCTGATAAAGGCCATCAACAAACATCCACAGCTAATATCATACTTAATGAGGAAACATTAGATACTTTCCTCCTAATGTGAAAAAGATAAGGATGTTTGCTCTCACTACTTCTATTCAACATCTTGGAAATTCTAACCAGGGCAATTAGGCAACATAAAGAAGTAAAAAGCAACCAGATTGTAAACCAACAAGTAAAACTATCTCTGTTTGCAAGTGATATGTTCACATGTATGTAATATCCTAAGAAATCCACTGAAATATACGGTAAATATACAACTTCACCTTGATTGTGGGATACAAAATCAATGTATAGAAAAATCAATGTTTTTGTTTTTGTTTGAGACAGAGTCTTGCTCTGTCGCCCAGGCTGGAGTGCTGTGGCATGATCTCGGCTCATTGCAATCTCTGCCTCCTGGGTTCAAGCAATTCTCCTGACTCAGCCTCCCGAGTAGCTGGGACTACAGGTACACGCCACCACGCCCAGCTAATGTTTTGTATTTTAGTAGAGACGGGGTTTCACCGTGTTGCTCAGGCTGGTCTCAAACTCCTGATCTCAGGTGATCCACCTGCCTCAGCCTCCCAAACTGCTAGGATTACAGGCGTGAGCCACTGCGCCTGGCCCAATGGTATTTTTATATACTTGCAATGAATAATCCAAAAATTTAAGACAATTTTATTCATAAAATATCAAAAAGAATAAGATACTTAGGAATTTAATAAAAGAAGTGCAAAACCTTTGAAAACCACAAAACACTATTGAAAGAAATTAAAGAAGATTTAAATAAACGGAAAAGCACCCCATGTTCATTGATTAGAAGACTTAGTGTTGTTAAGATGGCAACAATACTCACAAAATGGTCTCCAGATTCAATACAATCCCTGTCAGAATCCCAGCTGACTTTTTTGTGGATATTGACAAACTGATTCTAAAATTTATATGGAATTGCAAGTGACCCTGAATAGCCACAACAATCATAGGGGATAAAAAGAACACTTCTCAATGTCACAACTTAATACAAAGTAGTAGTAATCAATCAAGAATCAAGACAGTGTGGTACTGGCTCAGGGATATGTGTGTATGTGTGTGTGTGTGTGTGTGTGTACATAGAATTAAGTCTAGAAATAAAATCAAGTGTCTAATAAAACTAATTGATTTTTGACAAGGTTATCAAGACCAGTCATCATAAGAGTATAATAACTTTATAAAAATTAATATAGGCTGGACATGGTGGCTCACGCTTGTAATCCCAGCACTTTGGGAAACCAAGGCAGGTGGCTTCCCACATGCTTGAGCCCAGGAGTTCAAGATCAACCTAGACAACATGGCAAAAGCCCACCTCTACCAAAAATACAAAAAATTAGGCTTGGTGGCGTGTGCTTGTAGTCCCAGGTACTTGGGAGGCTGAGGTGGGAGAATCACCTGAGCCCGTGAGTTGAGGCTGCAGTGAGCGATGATCATGCCACTGCACTCTAGCTTGGGCAACAGAGTGAGACCCTGTCTCAAAAAAGAAAAAAAAAATTGATATATAGCTAAATCTTCATGACCTTGGATTGGCAAAGTATTTCTAGAAGTGACATCAAAAGCATGAAGAACAAAAGAAAAAATAAATAATTGGACTTCATCAATATTTAAAACAAAACGATACCACGAAGACAGTGAAAGGAGGGCCGGGCCCTGTGGCTCACACCTGTAATCCCAGCACTTTGGGAGGTCAAGGCGGGCGGATCATGAGGTCAGGAGATGGGAGACGATCCTGGCTAAATGGTGAAACCCATCTCTACTAAAAATACTAAAAATTAGCCAGGCATGGTGGCACGCACCTGTAGTCCCAGCTACTCGGGAGGCTGAGACAGAAGAATCACTTGAACCCGGGAGGTGGAGTTTGCAGTGAGCCAAGATTGCGCCACTGCATTCCACCCTGGGCGACAGAGCAAGACTCCATCTCAAAAAAAAAAAAAAAAAAAAGATGACAGTGAAAGGACATCCCCACAGAATGGAAGAAAATATTTGCAAATTAATTACCCAATTTGGGACTTGTATCCACAACATATAAAAACTCTTACATCTCAATAATAAAAAGACAAGCCAATTTTAAAAACAGGCAAAGGATCTGAATAGATAGTTCTCTAAGGACGATATACAAATAGCCAGTAAGCACATGAAAAGATGCTCAGCATCATTAATCATTAGGGAAATACAAATCAATACAACAGTGAGATACTACATCTTGCTATTAGGATATCTAGAATCAAAAAGTCAGATAATAACAAGTGTTGACTTGTATATGGAGAAATTTTAACCCTTCTACATTGCTGACATAAAATCGTGTAGCTGCTTTGAAAGACTGCCTGGCAGTTCTTCAAACAATTAAAATAGCATTACTAAATGACTCAGCAATTCCACTCCAAGTTACATAACCAAGAGAAATGAAAACATATAGCCGCATTATTCATAAGTGCCAAAAGGTGGAAACAACCCAAATGTTTATCAACTGATGAATGTATAAATAAAATGTAGTATATCTATACAATAGAATAATAATCAGCCCTAAAAAGAATGTAGTACTAACACTGTCTAAACACGAATGAATCTTGATTATATTATGTTAAGTGAAAGACCACACATATTATATGATTCCATTCATATGAAATATCCAGACTAGGGAAATATAGAGACAGGAAGCAGATTAGTAGTTTCTTAGGGCCGAGGGGGATGGGTGGATGGATGTGTAAAGGGCAATGAAACTTCTTTTTGAGGTGACAAAAATGTTCTAAAATCATCTATGTTGATTGCACATATCTGTGAATAAAGTACAGACTGTTGAATTGTACACTTTAAATGGCTAAATTATGTGCTATGTAAGTTGTATCTTCATAAAGCTGTTATTAAAAGATGTCCGTCTTCCTAGGTAAACTACATGTTTTGTTTTGTTTTTAGAGGCCAGGTCTCTCTCTGTCACTCAGGCTGGAGTGCAGTGGTCCGAACACAGCTCACTGTAGTCTTGGCCTCCATGCCTGCCTTAGCCTCCCCAGTAGCTGGGACTATAGGTGTGTGCTCCCATGCCCAGCTAATATTTTGATTTTTTTTGTTGAGATGGGATCTCACTTTGTTGCCCATGCTGGTCTTGAAATACTGGGCCCAAGTCATCCTCCCTCCTTGGCCTCTCAAAGTGCTGAGATTACTGGGATGAGTCACTCCCCCCTGCATGTTTTGATATCACTAATGATGTTTATTTTGTTAATCATTGTATTTAGACTTCAGAGTATAGAGTACAGCCATAAACAACCTTAACAGTTTGAATTACTGAAAAATAATCTTTTATTTTAGACCTAATGATCTTACAAATGACCTGAAATGTAAGGTTTGTTTTGCCTTCGTAACAGATGTAAATTTTCTTTTAAAAATATATTTGAGGCTGGGCGTGGTGGCTCACGCCTGTAATCCCAGCATTTTGGGAGGTCGAGGTGGGTGGATCACGAGGTCAGGAGTTCAAGACCAGCCTGGCCAAGATGGTGAAACCCCGTCTCTACTAAAAATACAAAAAAAGTAGCCGGGCGTGGTGGCTGGTGCCTGTAATCCCAGCCACTCGGGAGGCTGAGACAGAGAATTGCTTGAACCCGGGAGGTGGAGGTTGCAGTGAGCCGAGATCGCGCCACTGCACTCCAGCCTGGGCAACAGAGCGAGGCTCGTCTCAAAAAAAAAAAAAAAAAAAAAAGTGTGTGTATATATATATATATATGAATGATAATAATTTTAGCAAACTGGAAGATTCAAGAAAGTCTGGCACCTTTTATCTAGTGTGTGTTTCTAGTTTTATTTTTCCCTACAGTCTTGACTTTTGTTAAGAATTGTAGAGTTCTCATTAAGACTATTAGGTGAATCATTCATACAAAGTTTTTAAAAAGTCTTCCAAATAAGAAAAAACAAATTCACTTACAGGTAAAATATTTCCCATTATTTTATTTCCCTAAGTCAAACTCTATATCCTAAATAACTAACTTCACTAAAATATCAAGAGTATTTTATAAAGGACTTGCTGGATTAACTGACATGATTAATTCCCCCAAATTTCTCCACTCCTGTGAAACCTACTGACTGATGCTAATGGTGCATCGAACATGTTGAGGAGGACTGCTCTTCAACATGCCCACTTACTTCCGCACCCATCAGTTGTAAGCTTATCATAAATCAGTGATTTGTTCCCAAATTTGGCAGTTTGTTCTTGTTATTGTACTTAGACTGATATTCAGTGTTTTATAAATTGATGAACTGTGAATGCTAAATAGAAATTGTTGTTGTTCTATCATCTTGGCGTTACAACAGTCTGAATGTGAGATGCAGTAAGGAGAGGAGCCAGAAGATGTGGAGGTCATTCTATTCATACAGCTCCGAGCTCCTTGCTGCTGCCATCATTTTTAAACAGCTCTTTGGAACTCTCTAATTTTAGTCTCTGTGAATTCTCCCTTTTTTCCTTGCCAGTTTCCAATCTGTATTTTGAGAAATACTTGATTCAAATATTTATCTCCTAAGTAGAAAAATAAGAACTCTGGAATTGTCCAAACCTCATGTTTGTAACTTGTGGAAAACAAATAAATTTGATGTGAGCATAATATAAATATTTAGGCCTACCTCTGGATAGGTATTAGAGAAGAGCTTAGCTACAGACGTTTTATAACAACTTAGCTCTACATATCTTTTTTTATATACCTTTATAAAAGGTATATTTATTGACTTTTAACAATAATATAATCACCCCATATTCCACCTGTGTTTTTATGTTCCAGTAGTTACTCCAGCTAACACAAACAAGTTTATATACTGAATTTTTATATGTGAGTTCAAGGTGAATAGTAAGTAAAGTAACTTTTCCAGGAAATGCACACAAGTGCTCTGTGTTACTAAAAGAGTACTCCATAACACAGAGGAACATAACTGTAAGGATTAATTAGAAGTGTTGGATGGGTGCAGTGACTCACGCCTGTAATCCCAGCATTTTGGGAGGCTGGTGGATCACGAGGTCAGGAGTTCAAGACCAGCCTGGCCAAGATGGTGAAACCCCGTCTCTACTAAAAATACAAAAAAAGTAGCCAGGCGTGGTGGTGGGCGCCTGTAATCCCAGCTACTCAGGAGGCTGAGGCAGAGAATTGCTTGAACCTGGGAGGTAGAGGTTGCCGTGAGTTGAGATCGCACCACTGTACTCCAGCCTGGGCGACAGAGTGAGACTATCTCAAAAAATAAAAAAGTGTTTATGTGCCTTGCATTACAAAAAATCTATATCATGAAGTTTTCTTAAAGGACTCCAGCCTAGCTAGCCTTTTGAGAGTCTCTCTATTAGGGGCCTGCTAGGGCTATTTAAATTCTTAATCCTCTTTTTTTTGGTGTCATTATATTAAGAATATAAAGATGAATAATTGAATGATTGAAGAATGTTTCAAGTATATTATTTGGAGGAATTATTAGGAGCAAAATCAGTATCCTTTCTCTGTTGAAAACAGTGACTAAAAAGAGAAAGTGAGCAGGCTCCTTGTATTGTTAGGAAGGTCGTGCTCTTGGGCTTTGTATAAATGCAGGGTATTTAAAGTTCCTAGTATCCTTGGAAACACAAACTGTTTATAATACCAATTGGTACTTGTGTTTCAATGACATCATACAATTTACAGATCCACACAATGAACGTCTTGTTTGTGGACCTACAGAGGAGTTCAGATAGTTTTGGAAAAGCAACTGAATGCCCATAGGATTTAAGGCTTAATTTGTGTGTGTGTGTTTTCTGAGGCTTTAATTTTAAGAAAGAGTGACAACCTTACTTTTCCTTCTTTAAATCTTATGAGTTTGGATTCAACTTTTTTTAAAACAGCAAAAGATGTCACCCATCAAATTTGTCATTGTTTTATATTCTTGTGATTGCATTTGAGAAGTATATACACATTTTTGTACCAATTGAAACCTGTAGAGAAATAGATGAAGAAGATCAATTACTCCTCTCAAGTTTAGCCATAACTGTGAGTGGTAAGAGACTTTTAGAGCTGGGAGTGTTTGAACTGACTGGTTAGAGTAAAACAGTGCTATTAAAAAGATTTTTTTCTCTCTTCTCATCCCCCCTGCCCCCCACTCATTTTTTTTTTTTTTTTAATCTCAGAGGGAATTGGTAGACTGACCTAAATGGTGTACATTAAGCTGAACAAATAGACCTAAATAAAAGAATGTGTTTCGGCCCTTATATTTCATTTCTGCTTGTAACTGTTTCTCTAGCCAAAAGGCTCTGGATTTGTTGTCTTTTCCTTTGTAAAGTTTGTATTAAGAATAATATGTAGATTTTTGGCACAGCGATATAACTAGAGTCTGTCTGATGGTATCAGATGGAAGTATGTTTTTGTTAGAGCAAATCTGTGCAGTACTTTTTTTCCTCAGAATATTTCCAAGGAAAGGTTTATTTACATTCATCGTATAATCCTGAAGACCATTCACAGTTTAAATCAGTTTTTTCTATCAGATTTTATTACAATATTTTTACCATCTGAACATTTTCAATAGGAGTAACAAATGAACCCATTGTTTCAGATGTGTGAAGTTAAAATAATAACAAGTGCTATTATTTATTGAGGGCTTTACAGTATGCCAAGCACTGTTTGTAATGCTTGATATTTCTCATTTAATCTTCACCACATTCCTACATAGTAGAAACCACATTATTCCATTTTAAAGATGAGAAAACTGGAGCTCTAAGAAGTTAAGTATCTTGACTAGAGTCACATGGCTGGCAAGTGATAGGATGGGAATTCCTTTTCAGGCAGTCTGACTCCAAAGTCTGTGCTCTTAACCACTTGACCTTCATGCTTCTCAAGAATGATAATAATCAGAGTTAACATTTATTGAGTACTTTTCTGTGTTCCAGAAATTGCTCTCAACTCTTTCTGGTGTGTTAACTTATTGAATCAAATAACCTAAGTTGAGGACATGGGTCTTGCCAGGGCTCCAGTTTGACTCTGAGCCTCCCTTTGCCAAATGTTTGTGGTTTGGTAACTTCTTCTCTAAAATCGTTTAAAAAAAAAAAAAATTGAGACAGGGTCTCACTATTTTGCCCAGGCTGGATTCGAATTCCTGGACTCAAGCGATGCTCCCCCATCAGCCTCCTGAATAGTTGGGATTACAGGCCATATGCCACCATGCTGGGCCTCAAAGATCTTTGAAAACAATTTGTGTCTGCTGAAAATCTGTATTGAGTTGTGTTAAACAACTCCATAGGAATTCTAGCAGAGGTCAGCGTGTGCCATTGCGCTTTGAGTTAGTATTACCCTCCTTCCGGTATATTTAGGTACTCTTACTTTTCTTATGGGAGAAATAAAAATCTTAGAGAGTTATGCAGAAGTCTAAGTTTGAACCTAATATTTCAAGTGCTGCTTAGATATTTATAAGAGAAAGATTAAAAACCTTGTAACCAGCATTTCTTTTCTGATTGTTTAAGTTAAAGCAGTGGATGTACATAGTTAAAAAGTCAGTTCTGCGAGGATTTAAATGAAAATGATCATTCACCTTCCCTATCTCTACCCGTTGCCTCAGCTAGTTTCTGCTCCACCGAGGCATCCATTGTCAACTCTTTCAGAGGTTTCTTTCACTGTTTACCATCATATTTTAAATAACTCATGTATTCACGTACACATACATGAAACCAAGATAGACTTATACAGTTTTAAACATTCTTTGTTTGGAATTGCCTTCTACTTTTAATCTATTTCTAAAATTCTCTCTAAACCCTCATGCACAAAACTGCGATGTTATCCCCTTGTATAATTTAGAAAATCAGAGGTTCTTACAACCCCCTCTCAGATTTGATAATTTGCTATAGTGGCTCTCAGAACTCAGGGAAACAGTATATAGTACTTACTATTATCAGTTTACCAAAAGGATATCATAGAGGACACAAATGAACAGCCAGATGAGGAAGTATGTAGGGCAAGGTCTAGAAGGTTTCTAAGGGCAGGTACTTCTGTCCCTGTGGAGTTTTAGGGTACGTACACCAGCATCCTGGCATGTGGATGTATTCACTAACCTGGGAGCTCTCTGAACCCCACTGTTTAGAGTTTTAATGTAACTCTATTACATAGATATGATCGGTTAAATCTTTGGCCATTGGTGATTAGCTCAATCTCCAGCCTCATTTCTTCCATGGGGGTGTGGGTTACATCTGAAAGTTCCAACCCTCTAATCACAGGGTTGGTTCCTCTGGCAACCAGCCCCCATTTGGGGGCCACTAAGAGTCAACTCATTAGTATAAACTTAAGTTAATTTGAAAGGGACTTACAATGAATAACAATGCTTCTCCAACTGATTACTCTAGAAATTCTAAGGGTTTTAGCAGTTCTGTGCAAGGAACCGGGGACAAAGACCAAATATGTATTTCTTATTATATCAGAATATCACACTTGCCCCAAATCATCTATAATACATGGAAGATTTGAATCTAGTTATCTGACTATACCACTAAATTAGTGTTTTCATATAACTCACATTTGGCCTTGTTCAACTGTTCAAATGGAACTATATAGTCATGGTTCCCTCCTTTTTTTGTTGTTGTTTTTGTTTTTTTGGGTTTTTTTTTGAGACAAAGTCTTGCTCTGTCGCCCAGGCTGGTGTGCAGTGGCATGATCTTGGCTCACTGCAACCTCCGCCTCCTGGGTTCAAGCAGTTCCCCTGCCTCAGCCTCCCAAATAGCTGGAATTACAGTTTCCCTCCTTTTCAATGCCCAAATAGTTAATAATAGAAAAACGTTGTTGTATGCCTAGTATGTGCAAAGTGCTTTGTTAAGCAGTCAGTATGCATTATCTCATTTGAACCTCAAAAAACTCCCTAAAAGAGTAGGTATTTTTATAGTCCCTATTCATAGATGAGGAGATTGAGGTTCAATTAGGTTGAGTAATTTGTCCAGTCTTTTTCAAGTAAACTTTTTATGAAAGGATAATGTACACAAAGTACATAAATTGTATAGCTTGATGTATGGCTTGGTGAATTTGCATAAAGGGGCATATCTGTGTAATTTTTACCCTGCTCAAGAAACAGAACATTATTACCATCGCAGAAACCCACTTCTGTCCTGTCCCAGACACTTCACCTCCAAATAGTGACTACTAAACTGACTTTTAATACTATAGATTAGGTTTACCCAATTTTGATGTTTAAACAAAATTACACATCTTTTATGTCTTTTTTTGCTCAACGTTTTATTTGTGAGAGTCAAACATATTGTTTTCTATAGTTATAGTTCTTTCATTCTCCCTGGTATATAATATTTCATTTTATGAATTACTAAAATTTATCCATTTTACTGTTGGTTTTTATTTTGGATTGTTTCTAGCTTTTGGCAATTTTGAATAGTGCTGCCATGTATGTTCTTATACATGTCTTTTGACTAAAACATGTCCACATTTCTGTTGGGTATATATCTAGGAGTAGAATTGCTAGATATGTATACGTTCAGTTTTAGTTAATATTGTCCAACAGTTTTCAAAAGTGATTTTACCAATTTATACTCTCACCCTCAGATCCTTCAATTCCTCAACAATACTTAGTATCTTTTTCATTTTAGCCATTCTGGTGGGTATGTAGTGCTATTTCACTGTGGCCTTAATTTGCATTTCCCTGATGACTAATGAAGTTGAGCATCTTTTTACATGTTAAATAGATATTTGGATATTCTTTTTTTGTGAAGTGAGCGTTCAAGTCTTTTGCCTGTATTCAGCTGGTTTGTCTGCCCTTGTTTCTTTTTTCTCATACCATTTACACTTGGTTTTACTGGACAGCCTTATTCATTTTGATACGGCTCCAATGAGTGGAGGAACACCAGGGCTCTTGTCTCACACCGAATTAGGTAAGACGACATGGACACACGTGGAGTGGTTTTAAGTAGCGGAGAGTTTAATAGGCAAGAAAGAAGAGAGAAGAAAGAAGGAAGAAGCTCCCCTGTGCAAAGACAGAGGGAGGGGGGCTCCAAAGCTGAGAGGAGACCTCAAGTGCGGCAGAAACCAGCCAGGTATATGAAGAGGCTGGAAGAGGCAGTGTCTTATTTGCATAGGGCTCAGGGAATTGGTTTGACCAGGCATGTCATTCATGTAGCCCATGGAAAAAACTGGCCCTCCCACCCTAGCCTTTTAATATGCAAATGCAGAGTGCCATGAGGTTCTATACAATTGGGGAAATGGGGGGCAGCCATGTTGCCAGGCACATGTGGGGGCAAAGGCAAGAGAACAAGGGTAGGAATCACCATGTTGGGCGGACCCAGTTTCTAATGGCTGGCATTTGTGTATCAAAGGTTTCCAGCCCAGCTCTAAGAGCCGGGCTTTCCTGCTAGACAAGAAATGTTTCTGAAGTTGCTTCGAAAGAGACAAAAACTTTCCAAGGACCCCTTTTCCTCTCTATCTGCCTAAAATAATTTCTTAACTCCTACCACGTTTTTTTCAATCTATCCATCCTTTTCTTAACAGATTACATTGACTTTCTCCATCCCTGTTCCCTTTTTCTGAAGAAAGAACTTTTGACTATTCTAGCATTTTATTTCGGCATTTACATATCTCTCTTAATTCCAAATAGTATACATACACTGTTGCTTTTTTATTCATCCATTTTAGACCTTTTTATTGATTTCCTATTATGGCAGATGAGGATTCACAGCTATCACATAAAACCATTCAAACTTCCTCACTATAGTTTTTGGTGATTGGTTGGTTGGTTTTTATCAGTATTCAATGTTTGTATTATTATGCCATGCTGAGTATGGTTGAATATCATTTTTCCTTCCTTTTTTTTTGAAGTTTTTAATTGCCCTTTTTTCCTGTTTGTTTAGTTTTCTTCTTATTACTTATTCTTCTCAGACCTTACTGTAATATTGCATTATATTTTTACTCAAGGTCGATAATATCAGGTAACCTATCAGATCTAGTGTCTTTTTTTTTTTTTTTTTTTTTTTTTTGAGAGGGAGTCTTGCTCTGTCGCCCAGCTGGAATGCAGGGCTCACTGCATTCTCCACCTCCTGAATTCAAGCTATTCCCCTGCCTCAGCCTCCAGAGGATGGTCTCAATCTCCTGACCTCGTGATTGCCCGCCTCAGATCTAGTGTTATTTTGCTTTCTTTTCTTTTTTCTTGGAAACATTCCTCATGGAGCCCTCCTATTCTTACCTTTAGGCCTATTTCCTGAATAGCTATCATTTTAGGAGTTTATTTTGCTGTCATTCTTGGAATTCCTTTTGCGTTTTTCATAGGTTGTATTCCTGGTTGCGTGGATCTTCCTCTCTTTTTTTACTTCCTTGCTTTGTTCAAGCATATCCTCCAGTAGTTAGTTTTTTTTTTTTTTTTTTTAAAGAGACAAGGTCTAGGCCAGGCATAATGGTTCACACCCATAATCCTAGCAGTTTGGAAAGTGGAGGCAGGAGAATTGCCTGAGGCCAGAATTTAAGACCAGCATGGGCAATAGAGTGAGACCCTACCAAAAAAAATATAAACAAATTAAAAATTAGCAGCTGGGCGCAGTGGCTCCCACCTGTAATCCCAGCACTTTGGGAGGCCGAGGCAGGCGGATCACGAGGTCAACAGATGGAGACCATCCTGGCCAACATGGTGAAACCCCATCTCTACTAAAAATACAAAAATTAGTTGGGCATGGTGGTGAGCACCTGTAGTCCCAGCTACTTGGGAGGCTGAGGCAGGAGAATTGCTTGAACCTGGGAGGCAGAGGTTACAGTGAGCCGAGATTGCACCACTGCACTCCAGCCTGGAGACTGAGCGAGTCTCCATCTCAAAAAAAAAAAAAAAAAAAAAAAAAAAAAATTAGCTGGGTGTGGTGGTGCATGTCTGTCATCATGGCTACTTGGGAGGATTGCTTGAGCCCAGGAGTTAAAGGTCACAATGAGCTATGATCACACCACTGTACTCCAGCCTGGGCAACAAAGCAAGACCCTGTCTCTTAGAAAAAAAAGAGAGAGAGGAGGGGTATTGCTTGCTCCTTTGTCCAGGCTGAACCTGAACTCCTGGACTCAAATGACCCCCCTGCCTTAGCCTCCTGAGTAGCTAGGATGACAGGCATGCACCACGGCTCCTGGCTTCCTTCAGTAGTTTTTAAAGATGGCACATAGGCAAAAAAGCATGGTATGACAGCCTTCAGCGTGCCAGTCTCTTTAACCATACTGCTGCAATCAGGACTGGTGGATAGTTATCAACCTCCTATTCTTATTCATTGTCATGTTGAAATACTACTTGCTTCTCTCCAGTATTGGAGCACCTGTTTTTTTAAATACTGTATGCTTTTTGTTTTCTTGGTTTACTTTCTATTATGAACTGAGTGTGTCTCCCCAAAGTTATTTTATGTTGAAGCCTTCTATCTGAGTGTACTGTATTTGGACATAGGACCTGTGAGGAAAGTGATAAAGATTAAATGAGGTAATAAGGGTGGGGCCTTAATTTAATAGGGCCGTTGCCCTTATAAAGAAGGGGAGAGACTCCAGTGCTCTCTCTTCCCTATGTGAGGACACAGTGAGAAGATGGCCATCTGTAAGCCAAGAAAGAGCCCTCATCAGGAACTGAATTGGCCAGTACCTTGATCTTGGACTTCACAACCTCCAGAACTATGTGAATATAAATTTGTGTTGTTTAACTCACACCGTCTATAATATTTTGTTAAGGCAGCCTGAGCAGACTAAGACATTCTCCCATTTTGAAGGAGGATATCTTCTTGTCAGACGCGTGTGAACCAGAGCAACTCTATCTTAAATAGGAACTGGGTACAGTGAGGCTGAAACTTACCGGGCTGCATTCCCAGATGGTTAAGGCATTCTAATCACAGGGTGAGACAGGAGGTCAGCACAAAATACAGGTCATAAAGACCTTCCTGATAAAATAGGTTGCAGTAAAGGCTGGCCAAAACGTGCCAAAACCAAAATGGTGACGAGAGTGACCTCTGGTCGTCCTCACTGCTACACTCCCCCCAGCACCATGACAGTTTACAAATGCCATGACAACGTACCCTATATGGTCTACAAAGGGGAGGCATGAATAATCTACCCCTTGTTTAGCATATCATCAAGAAATAACCATAAAAATGGGCAACCAGCAGCCCTTGGGGCTGCTCTGTCTATGGAGTAGCCATTCTTTTATTCCTTTACTTTCTTAATAAACTTGCTTTCATTTTGCACTGCGGACTCGCCCTGAATTCTTTATTGCATGAGATCCAAGAACCCTTCTTGGGGGTCTGGATCAGGACCCTCTCCTGTAATACTCTGGTAGGATATTTTTCCTGATTAGCAGTTCATGGCAGGCAAAATTTTTGAGGTGTTGATTATCTAAAATACTTTTATTCTCACACTTGGTTGTTAGTTTGGCTAAGTGAATAATAATCTAGGTTAGAAATACTTTTCTGTCAGAATGTTGAACTCATTGCTCCATTGTCTTCCAAATTCCTGTGTTGCTTTTGAGAAGTCCAGATCTATTCTTATTCCTGATGTTTTATACATAACTGTTTTTTTTCTTACTGATATGTTTTCGTGGTCATCTGTTTTCATCAATTTTGCTGGACACTCGGGTTTCGATCTAGAAACTCACATCATTTAGTACTGAGAAATTTCACAAATGATTTCCTCGTTTCTGTTTCTTCTTATCTATTATTTTTATCTTGACACTCCTAGATTGGTTTCTCAGTTTACCTTTTTGTTTTCCATCTTTTTGTCTTTTTGATCTATTTTCTTAATTTTATCTTTTAATTATGTTACTGCATTTTTTTCACTTCTGCTATTATGTTTTTAATATACAAAAGATCTTTTTTAGCTCTGTGAGTGTTGCTTTTTATTAAAAAAATCTTATTTTTGTTTCCTGGATGCCATTTTTTCCTGTATCTGTCTCTTTGAGGATAACAGTGTTTTGTTTTTTCCCTGTATTGTGTCTCCTTCAAGTTGCCTTTTTCTGTGTCTCTTTTTTTTTTTTTTATCTCTATATTCTTCTGCTAGAAGCTTTCTTTTGGTTCTGGTAATTCTTGTTGGTCTGCTTCAGATTAAGAATGAGAGATGAGAAAGCTTACTGGAGGATCTAAGTGTGAAGATGGACCTTGCCCATTTTAAGGGCTTTACTATAAGGTGACCTGGACCTGCTGTTTGTCGGGGAACCCTTTTGTTAGTATCTTTAGTTCTTTTCTCTTGGGATGGTCTGATTCCCAGAGTGTTCTTCTAAATTGCCTGTCTGGAATGTAAAAGTCTAATTTTGAGAGTCAAATGGGAGTTGAAGAGAACTTTGGGGGAAGCTCATGTCTTATATGTTTAGAGTAGCCTTTTCTCAACTGTGACAATTACTCTTTTGTCCACCATTTATTTTACCCTCCCAGGAGAGCAAACCTCCATTCTTTTACCTGGGTTGGGAACGGACATTTATCTATATAATGGGTGAGAGGATCTTGGTACTCTACCTCTTAAACAGATTTTATACTACCCCTCTTCTCCATTGAGAGCTACCTAGTACTGGCCTATCCCTGAACCTTTCAAGGATTCTGTGGTTTAAATTAGGTTGGTTCTTAGCTTTTCTCATTCTTAACCTAGGATTCTGTTACTCAGGCCTGCTAAGTCAGTTACCACTTGAACATGTTTCTTCTAGCTTTTAAACATTTATTTACTTTTTCTTTATTTCCATTCTCACTACTTTTGTGGGTCCATGTCTCTGTCTCTCTGTATATAAATTTATCTTTACTGTAGTTTAAATGGGGTTTTGAAAGGAAGTGAAATTGTATATGTTCAATCTACTGTTTTAACCTAGTAGCTGCCATGTATTTCTTAAAATGAAATTTGAATAAGGCATTATGGAGCTCTTGGAGCAATTCCAGTTTTTTTTGTAGGCCAGAGTTAGAGATCTTGGCCTTAGACAGATGGATCTAGCATTTGGCTTGACTTTGTCTGACTAGATGTGACCCAAACTGAATTTCTCAGCTTCTTCCTCAAACTTGTTCTTCTTTCAGAATTTCTAATCTCAGTAAATGAAACCTCTGTTCACCTTTTGACAAAAATGCAAATCAGTGGTGTCATTCCTCTGTTTAAAATTCTTCAGATGCTTCCCATTGTTCATAGGATAAAAATCAACCTCCTTAACCTGGTTTATAGGGCTCTGCATGATCTTGCCCCAAACTTTTCACTAGCCTCCTATCTCTGTACTACTTTCTTGCTCTCCAAAACTGCTTCAGCCACAGGGCCCCCCTTTTCAGATTGTTGAAGTAGGACCACCATCTTCCTCAAGGGCTTTTACATCTGTGGTTCGTTTGTCTGAAATGCTAATACATTTCCCTTCACCACCTACCATTCTTCCAGCTGTAATAATGCCCAAGCCTAAGTCTATTGCTTGTTGAATATTCTCACAGCACCCTATACTGCTTTTTTGTAGTGTTTTTCAGAATTATTTTAAATTAGTTATATACTGATTGTACAGTATTTGACCCCATTAAGTTGATGTTCTATGAGTCCAGTCACTAGATCCGTCTTGTTCATTGTTATATCCCCAGGCTTGACTACAGTGCTTTACTTAGAATAAACAAATACTCATTGAACTTAAAAATAAAAGAGTAGCTTTATTGATATGCTAGAAAAAAATCCCAGACTATACATCAGAATAACTGAATTCTAAGATAGCTATACTGGGTGTGTCACTTTGAGCAAGTAATTGTATAATTCTCAGCCTTATTTTATTTATGAATTAAGGAAGTATGATTTATTGATCTCTAAGATACCTTTTAACTCTACATTAAAGGACCCCCCTTTCCCTTTCTATTCATTTCTTTTCCAGTTGGCTTTCATTTTTATTTATTTTCCTACTTGATACTCATAAATCATTTCTTCCTTATGTTCATTCTTTTTATTCTCTGTAATATGAATATATTCCTTGATATTTGAACTCTCACTTTAGTTCAAGATGGGCTTGAACTATATTTTCTTTTCTCAATTAAAATCCAAATATTTGGCCAGGCATGGTTGCTTAGCCTGTAATCCTAGCAGTTTGGGAGAACAAGACAGGCAGATCACTTGAGGTCAAGAGTTCGAGACCAGCCTGGCCAACATGGTTAAACCCCATCTCTACTAAAAATGCAAAAATCAGCTGGGTGTGCTGGCACATGCCTGTAGTCCCAGCTGCTCGGGAGGCTGAGGCAGGAGAATCACTTGACAGGAGGCAGAGGTTGCAGTGAGTGAGCTGAGATCGTGCCATTGCACTGCAGCCTGGGTGACAGAATGAGACTCCACCTTAAAAAAAAAAAAAATCCCAATATTTGCTCTAACGACTTGGAATTTTTTTAACCTTAAATTGACTATCCAGATTAAAATATTACTAAAAGAACCCTGCATGTGTATTGTGGCCAAAAACATAAGTGCCACACAAATGTGGTTGGAGAATATAGACTTATTGTCCTGTATCAGCTATGTTCCCAATAGGATTGTGTTTCATGATTATGTTAAGGGTTTTATGCAATCTTAATATCTTCTAAGATAATGGAAAAGGCTGCAAAAAGTAGGTATGCCTAGGAAATTAGAAAAATTCTTACTTTGAAGAAAAGATATGTGATAAAGGCTAATGAGGCAAAAACCATAAACTTGGCCATGCATATGTCCTCTTGTACTGTGTGTATGACTTTTATAAAGAAAATTATGATAATGGTGTTAGTTTTAGAAAGCCTTGTAATTTGTTTAATTGTATTAAGTCTTATTTGCATTCATTATATATCTTTAACAAATTATTGTTTATTTACCTTACAGTACAGGTTTGTAGTGTCTAAGGGAATGTAACTTGTGTCTGATGTATATACTACGTATAAACATACCCACTAACAGGTTCACCAAATATTAAACAATTTTGTATTGGCATTTTTAATTTAGAACTTTCTGATGGATTACATATAGGGGTTTAAGAATACTTAATATTTGGGGAAATTAATTTGGAGTTTTAGATGGGTTTGAACTAAATTTTCTTTTTCCATTTAAAAAATGTTGGAATATAGGCTCCTGTTACATGAAAATTTGCCATCCAATGCGTTTTCAGGAATGGATTAGATTTGGATAAGAGGGATGTTTTTCTATTTGTGTTGGCCGTATTAAAGAGAAAAACTAAATGCTGCTGCTTACTGCTTTATAGCCTTGTATTGTAGGTGTTTGTTTCCTACCACTCACTTGAGGTCAGTGGTTTTTCATAAAAAGAAAGGGTTTTCACTGCTGATATGAGTCAGCTAAGTTGTGCTCATCGAATTGGGTTATCTAATTCCTAGTGAGTGACGGATAAGATTCTTTAGAGATGCTTGTATTATCACCTTAATAGTTTTCACTGTAAGCTCAGCGATTTGTGATTCAGATGGGTCTCAATTCAGAAAAGATGCATATGTAGCTCTGGATTCTATTGCACTTGATGCTATAAATAGAGGTAGAGCTATTAAAGATTTTTAATGCTGCCATACTCTTGACAACTTTTATTTCTAATGTAGCCTGCCTTCTTCTGCTTTCTTAGTTAGAGAGGTGATATCACAGCATTGGTTGTGTAACCAATTGCTAAAAAATCAGACACTAATTTCTCAATAGTGAAATCAGTGTCTGAGTTCACTCTTTTTCACCCTCTCCAGTAAGAATTACATTCCTTGAAAAGCTCTAATTCTTTTCCCACACCAGCTGCCCCTAAAGGAAAGTGATGCGATCCAATTCAAAAAGAGGCAAGCATGAGGATATATTAATATAGGGAGAGATACTAAATATAACAAAAGGAATGTGCATTAAATGCTGTTTGAGATTAAGTCTTAGTGTAGTTCATTTTTCTGTCAGTAACAGAAACGAGACATGAAAATGATCTTGAGTTTTTATCACTTAGTAATATAATACTATGGTCATATTTTAAGTGCCATGCTAGTTTTTCTTATGCTTTTCTCTTTCTTTTCTTTTTGAGACAGGGTCTTGCCCTGTCATCCAGGCTGGAATACAGTAACACAAATCACAGCTCACCACAGCATCGACCTCCCAGGCTCAAGCAATCCTCCTGCCACAGCCT
The DNA here is from genome assembly GCF_028885655.2 of Pongo abelii. Classification (NCBI taxonomy): domain Eukaryota; kingdom Metazoa; phylum Chordata; class Mammalia; order Primates; family Hominidae; genus Pongo; species Pongo abelii. The sequence goes on along the minus strand of NC_071985.2, from coordinate 71,655,159 downwards.
CCTGAGTAGTTGGGACTAAAGGTGCAAGCCACCACACCTGGCTGATTTTTGTACTCTTTTTGTAGAGCCAGGGGTCCCACTTTGTTGCCCAGGCTGGTCTTGAACTCTGGAGCTCAAAGGATCCTCCTGCTGCTGCCTCCCAAAGTGCTAGGATTACAGGCATGAGCCACTGTGCTTGGCTACACTTTTCTTAAGTTAGCACAATATTTATTTAAGAAAAATTTGTAGATAGGCTTTTATTTCCTTCAAAGGATTAGTATTTAAGTGACTTATTTTATTTTGAATATTTTATATTTTTCTGTTTAAGAGGTTTAGTATGAACTGTAGATTATGACTGATCTATTGGGATTGAAGAACAGGCTGTGATGGACTGCCATTTGTCATCTTACTGCTGGCACCATTCATAAGACACCATTCAGTTAACTAGGCCATATAGTTGCTTAAGCAAACTTGGCTCAATGTGGAAATTAAGGGACTTACCTCTTTTAAGAGACTGGGTTGTGCTGTGTTGCCCTGGTTTGAGTGCAGTGGCTATTGAGAGCACAGTCATGCACCCTACAGCTTCGATCTTCTGAGCTCAAGTGATCTCAGCTCCCGAGTAGCTGGGACTATAGAGGCGTGCCCTGATATCCCAGCAGGACTTATTTCTTCGAATGTATATTTAAGAAGTGGAAGAAAACTATATGATCTGCTTTGCTTGCATTTCATGGCACATGTGATCGGGGCAGTGCAAACTGTTGTAGTGATGTGGAAGGGAGAAGCAAGGTAGAACTATCATAGGAATTGTTCCCCATCCTTGCCATCTTCTTAAAATAAGTAATGGCACCAAACTAAAATGAGCTCTTCTATAAAGAGAAGTGTTACCTTTATCAAATATCAAGTTGTCTGCCATAAATAAGTCATGCCTTCAAGGAATTTATTACTTTTTTACCAGATAACTCATTCTGACCTGTGATAGAGCAGAGTTAGAACATTCATGCTGAACTGTGGTGCAGCTGAGACTGAGAGGGAAGCAGCAGCAGAACTCTGCAAATGTTAGACTAAAGGAAATTACTCACCAGAGAGAAGTATCACATGTTACCTCTTTCCTGCTCTCTCCCTCTCTTAACAAGGGTGATAATGAGCATAATGAATTTACTAACTAGACACCAGTGATCACGTAGGTCGGAAATTAAGCCTCTGTAGTTGACAAGGAAACTAAAGTGGTTAGCTGAGGTTAAAAGACACAATATAAATTTATTTCAGCAAATAATTGTGGTCTCATAGTAAATTTATGGTAATGTAAGGATTAAGACTTGTATTTCCATGAAGGCAACCGTTTCTGACCTAATGACTGTATATCTTAAACATATTGAATGATTATTTAGTATCCATATTACTCATCAAGGTACGAGGGTGGCCATATTTAAATCCACTGAGGCCATTTATTTGTATGAACTATAATATAATTTGCCAGCCCAAATGTTCATTGTGTGTCAGGACAAAGCAAAGTTCACATGTACTGTGTGTTGGGTGGTTATCAGTCTAAGAAAATTTTTGTTTGTTGTTCTGGAAATGTTATTTTCTGACATTTTGACAAAATATAGAGGGTGGGAAGGTAATGAAGGGTTAAAATAAGTAAAATTAAACTTTAAGTGACCTGACTGGATTTTCCTTTCCTTTTGTACTTTAAGAATGAAAGAGAGTGACTTAGTTGATGGCGACTGCACTAGGTCTTAAGCAGACAGCATTGATACATTTATAAAATAATTTGAACATAAATCTGCAGTATATTGTGGACTACTCCTCAACCGCATTATAATTTTTTTTTTTTTTTTGAGACAAGGTCTCATTCTGTTGCCCAGGCAGAGTACAGTGGTGTGATCATGGCCCACTGCAGCCTTGATCTCCTGGGCTCAAGTGATCCTCCTGCCTTAGCCTCCCAAAGTGCTGGGATTACAGGCATGAGCCACTGTGCCCAGCCTGTTACAGTAATTGACATTGTTAAGAATCATCTCCACATAGCAACTCTAACATTATTTCTTCTATTGTATCAGAAATTGTCTATAGAAGATAGCCATGTGTATGCCATATTTTTAAACCTGCATGTCAGGGGCAAGGATTTTATTGTTTATTAAAAAAATAACTGCCTTTTAAAAAATAACTTGTTGGCTGGGCACGGTGGCTCACGCCTGTAATCCCAGCACTTTGGGAGGCCAAGGCTGGTGGATCACAAGGTCAGGGGATTTAGATCATCCTGGCTAACATGGTGAAATCCCATCTCTACTAAAAATACAAAAAATTAGCCAGGTGTGGTAGCGGTCACCTGTAGTCCCAGCTACTCGGGAGGCTGAGGCAGGAGAATGGCATGAACCTGCGAGGTGGAGCTTGCCGTGAGCTGAGATCGCACCACTGCACTCCAGCCTGGGTGACAGAGTGAGACTCCCTCTCAAAAAAAAAAAAAAAAAAAACTTGTTAATTGGCCTATTAATATGATATTAAACATAAATGCCTGTTAAAACTGTTGTGAACATGTTGATGAAAAGAAAAATGCAATCATCCCACCTCAGCCTCCCAAGTAGCTGGGACTACAGGCATGCACCACCATGCCTGGCTGATTTTTGTATTTTTTGTAGAGATGAGGTCTCACTGTGTTGACCAGGCTAGCCTCAAACTCCTGAGTTCAAGTGATCCACCCACCTTGGCCTCCCAAAGTGCTGGGATTATAGGCGTGAGCCACCATTCCTGGCCAGATGTTTTTGCTTCTGTAATAAAGTGATCACTTTAATTCTTAGCTTTTATGAAGTAATACTTTTTGACTTTGGGTTCAAAGCCAAAACAAATCTGGTCATTGAAATTTCAGAGTTTCGAAGAATTTGCCATTTCTAAGACAGGTTAGCTGTGGTGTGGAAATAAAAACGTATGTATAGATACAGAAAAATATAGATCTATCCTTCCACAACAGTTCAGACTTCTGCAGTTTACACCAATAATCTGTTGGGAATGTGTTCCTCTTTTAGTGTATTAAGACCTTCCCTATTTAGATAGATTTCCCAAAACTATGCTATTGTTATTTCTTTTTTTAGGTTGGCACTAAGATAGATGAAAGGCCCCTGAGACTGACTGAAACATTAGAGTTTGTATTAACTGGGAAGATTCTCTCTATAGAATCCCTTTATAAAGCTTTCTCTGGAAGGCAGTAAATATTAATAGTGTTACAGTCTCACCAATGCAACACAGTGTAGTAGTCTGTTATTGTGAGGCATCACCCAGAGTTGTTTGTCTCATGACCAAGAGAATTAAGGAGCATGGTCACAAAGGGTGAGGTTGGAGCAAAAGTTTAATAAGCAAAAGAATGAAAGCTGTCTGCCGCAGAGAGGGGGCCCAGAAGAGGGTTGCCATTTTTACAGTTCATTGCAAAGGCTTTTATAAGAAACTGATGAGGACTGGGCATCTCATTTACGTAAGGTGTGATTTCTGGTACCTCCACCCCATCCTGCTAGTGCACATGTGGGCCCTTAGCTTGAGTTACTCCATAATGCTTTGTTCCCCTTACTGCACATGTGTTAGAGGATGGAATTTTCCATTGTGGCCATGTCTGGGCAGGTCATCTCTATAACCTGTCTTATCTGTGTGGCTGTGAGCATGTCTTAGGCAAGCTTCCCTGTGCAAGTTCCCTTATCTGTGCCTACAGCCTGAAAAATCAGGCTTTTGTTTGAAAGGATTCAACTGAAGATCCATCCTAGCTGCCTGCCTGACCAGTTTCTTCCTTTCTCCTCTCTCAATAGGTTCAAGATTTTACCAATTGCATTTAACATGTCAGAATTTTTAAAAACATGAGACTAGTAAATTATGTGATTCAAAAGCAACTCAGATGAACTTCTAAGGAGCTGTAAGATACAAAAATAAAATTTCTCATAGCAATTTTTTCTTACACATTCTTCATATTTTGGCCATAAACTTATTGTCCTTTCTCCCTTATCCCTATTTCTGCTTTCTATCAGATCCCTTTAATTACTATCTTGCTATAAAATTTTTGAGGCACTTTTCTTAAGTATGGAAGAGATAAGTTGCTTATCCTCTAAGAAAAAAGTTGGAGTGTGTCTGTGTATGTGTTCCTATACTGAAATTTCCAGCTCTATCATATCATTCAGTTTGTCATTTTTGTCAAATAATATATCATGCTATGATGCTCCTTTCTCCCATTACACAGAAGGGTTAACACATGAGAGATCTATTATTATTGTTGTTGTCTCCTTGCCAAGTAGTTTCTAAATTTATATTAGCATTTGCAGTTACTTAATTTATATTAGCATTCGAAGGGGCCCAAAGTTTGCTTTTTAGACTTACTGGCAGGCCAAATGACTTAGTATTTTGAGTGCTGTTTTGAAATTATTTGGAAATAATAGATTGCATTGAATACTTCAAATAAGCTTCCCTTTTAGGTTATCTTTCTTCCTTTTTTGAAAACCATCTATATTGGACTTCCTGTTATATATTATAGTTACATAACCTGCTTTATTAACTTTTATCAATTTGTATTTTTATTAGTGACTCTTTTATTCTCTCATCTCTTTTGTGTTATTCATCCACCACTAACAACTAGAAAGTTACCTGTCCTGTTGATTCCTATTTCAAAATCTGGCTCACATGGTCTGTTTGTTACCATTTTCACTATAACTGATCTGTTTCAGACCCTGACCATCCCTAAACCAGGCCATTACATCAGTCTCCCATACATTGTTAAGACCTCTGGTCTTTCCCCCACTTTCTTCATCTTGTTATAAACTAGTATTGCCAGATTTTCTTAGAATACCTCATTGACTTTCTGTTGTCTAAGCAGTGGTTTTTAGCATGTGGTCTGTGGAATGCTAGATCTCCAGGACCCCCCCGATCTGATAGTTTAAAACTATTTTTTATAGTAGAACTATAAGACTAATTATGGTTATTCAGTCTTGATTATATGGCAGACATTTTCTGAAAAAAGGAAGACATAAACCTATCACTTCAGGGAAACAACCAAGAGTATTTATTGCTAATGATAAAATTTAAGACTAAAAGCAAAAACTAGAATGTTAGAAAATTTGCATCTGCAACTTTGAGCTTGGCAGCTTCCCGGTAGTACTTGAAGTCTTTTCTGATGAGATCAAAACTTTTCTGAAGATTGATGAATGTGACTTTTTTGATATTATATAATGAAAGGTGTCAATATTTGGAATATCTGCAAATCTGAATGAACCAATATTTTTTAAGTGATCAGTGCATGATGTTTATAAACTCACATAGATGGGGTGAAAGATGCACTCAAAGGACAAGGTGGACCGGTGGTTTTTGATGTAACAGAATATGAAAAGTTCATTGATGTGGTCTCAGATTACACATTGTACACTAACTTTTGAAAAGCAACTGCTTCTCAGGTTTGGTATAGTATTAACGAAGAATATTCATAGTTATTTGAAAATATTATTAAAACACTCTTTCCTTTTCCAACTACATATTTGTGAGTCCAGATTTTCTTTATGTATATCAACCAGAAAAACACAAAGCAATAGATTGAATGTAGAAACAGATATAAAAACCTTGCTGTCTTCTATTCAGCCAGACTTTAAAGAGATTTGCAAAAATATAAAAGAGTCGCTCTTAATTTTTTTGAAAAGTTACATTTCATTAAAAATGTGTTACCTATGTTAACATGCTATAGGAGTGTTATTGTTAAATGAATTCATATTTTTAAAATTTCTCAGTTTTAATTTCTAACATGATAAATATTGATATAACCCATATAAACCCATATTGATATAACCCATATACTGAAGTCCTCAGTAATTTTAAAGCCTAAAGGAGTCCTGCAATCAAGAAATTGGAGAACTGCTGGTCTACAGAATAATACCCAGTTTTAAAGAAGTATTTACAAAGCGATCCATTGACTTACCTCTGATTCTTTTTAATGTTTCTAAAATTATTTAATTTTTGTAATGAGGCCAGCATTCATTGTCCTTAGTATCCTCATAGGAATGGACAGAGCAAATCCAAAATTGTTTTCAGTTTTGCTATTAAGATTTTTCTGTGTGATTCTAAGTTAGTTATTCTTTTCTCTAGTGAATTTTAGATACTAAAAATAATTGGAAGTCAGAAATTAAAAGTAAGTCACTAGAGCAAAAAATAAGATAGGACTGGCAAGGTGAAATGGGACAAAAATCTGAGCTTGTCCTGGTAAAGCGTATAGTCTCAGTATACAGGCCTTGCTTACGTGCTTTTAAACCTTCATTTAGCCCTAGAAATGAGAACATGATATAACATAATCTATATAAGTTAAATATAGGTTATTTTAAAAAACATCATTTTATTACTTAAAATGCCTTTTAGATAATAGAGAAGTGCTAAAAAGAACAGAAACTATCACTTTTTTTCTTGTTTTTTTTCCCCCTTGGTATACATTCTTTAAAAATGACCAAAAAATGGGTATTAGAAAAAGAAGCTATAAAATCTATAGGATGGCTAATAAATCCCTCTGTTTAGACAGACATAATTTTTTTTTAATATAGAAGTATTGCTCCCTATTTCATTGCTCTCTATTTCTTCTTATCTTTGGCACTAGAGGGGGATGGTTCAGGGTTCCAGAATGTTTTTTTGAGACATTGTCTTGTTTTCACAATACCATGAAGAAATTAGGAAAAGGATTAGGTTGGACAAAGGGAGAATATTAGACAGTGAGGCTTTAAGAGAATTTATTAGGATCTCACAGAAAAGAGAATTTAGATTTTCTTAAATTCAATGTTGATACAGATTTATATTTTCTCAGGAAACCTGGGTTATGCTATTAATCAATATCCTGTATTAAAATTTTTATGGACAGGGTTTATCAGTGTTTTCTTGCTAAAGTTAATTTACAGTAAAGCTTACAGTACGCAGTTTAGGTCACCCATGGCTAACTTATATAATAAAGCTAGTTATTTGAATGACCATAAATTGTCTAATTTTGTCAAAGTTTCTAATTGTTTAGACCGTAAAACTATTCATATTTCCACATAAAGTAGGTGCACCTCTTTCTGTTGAAGTCGTCTTGGTATTTGACTCTAAAAATAGGCCTACATGTGGTAAAATTGTAACCCATATTTTTGTCCAAATCATGTGAAGAAAATTGGTTTTGACATGGCTTTTAAATGTAGGCAAGAATATCCTATATATGTACAAAAGGATTAAGAGTCAGTTTCATTAGAGCTTTTTTGTGATAATTTTGAGATTTTGAAGTCAAAAGAAAACTTTGGAAGAACTGAAGATGCAGTTCTAACATAAAATAATTTAAGATGCTTAGACTACAAGGGGAGGGTTGAGGGTAGGGGAGAGAGGGTGGATTGGAGATGCTGCAGATGTAGCATGTAATGCTGTGCATAGTGCAGAGGAGATACAAACAGAAAATAAGGGAAGAAAAGAAAAACAGTGAACTTCTAAGAATTAATAACATGTCTAACCAAGCCCTAATAACAGTGTTGGTTCTTGGACCTTGAATTATCTTTGGGGGGAGTTGATAAACCCCCAAACATGCAGTGCAGTAAGTTTAGATAGCCTTAGAGAGGACAGGAAGTTAAACCAGAAGAAACAATGAAGACGATATTGAACACATAAAGGGATTTATAAAGAGAGACCTACGTAGTTCTATGAAGAGAGACTTATAGCAACTGACTTGTTGCTAACATTCTACAGAGCTCCAGCTATAATTATGCATATTTGGTTAATTATAATATAAGACACCTAGGAAATTATTTGGCTTTCCTTGAAGTCAAGCCAGTGCCAGTAGTATACCTATCATCCTGTGACAAAAGATAAAAATTCTACAGAAAGCAGTGATAATGAAAAATACTCATATAATAGATATAATGTGCTTTTTTATGATTTACAACTCCCCTGCCCTCATGGGTGTTGGTTTTCTAATCTTTTCAATTTGAGTTTTTACTTTAGCATAATAACTAAGTAGTGATAATGCATGTTAGGTAGTCTCTATAGTATATTCCTGAGAAGAATTAGTTCTTCATGCCTGAAGAACTTTTAATATATATCGAACTGTCATAAAAGCTTTATTTAATGGATCTAATATGTACTTATAAATTAAAATATGTGCCCAGTTCCAGCAGCCCAAATGAGTAAACATTTTATATCAAAAAAATTGAAGATGACAAAGATGTTAGTAACCACTTGGTATTTTATAAGGAAATGAGACAGTTGGGAATTGCTGAGACATTTTGCTTTAATATCGGGTACCTCCACCTTTAAGTAACATCATGGTAATATATTTAGATCTTTTCTTAAGAAAATTATTTTCCATGTTTTTAAGATCTTGCTGGCCTCTAGTGGTAGTACGATGCTCTTGTTTAAACATTTTCAGTTCTTATGAGTGTAAAGCCATTTGGAAGGCCTAGTCTGCTGATGAATTTACTCTCAGAGTTCTGGGTTAACAGTGTTCTCAAAGTGTACATGTAATAACATCATCTTTCTCCTAAAGACTAGGGAAGGTGTCTGAGTCACTCTGCCTCTGTATTTTGAACTATACTGGTTAAGCTCTGAAGCAACCTCTCATTATTATAGTTTGTATACAGTGGTAATTACTATGTAAAGTTTGCACTAACAATTCTTCCCAGAGTGTTTCAGCCCTCTTCTCTGAAGGTTGTAGGGCTATTTTTTCCTTATTCTGTGTATAACAGTTTTCATTTTAAGAGGAAGCTTTAAATTTACCATTGAGATTCATGTTTAGGCTCACCTCTTTATTTGATTTGGCAGAATTTTGCATTTGAAATACTGGTTTACTAAGCAAGATAATGATTTGTCACTTTTGTTTTTCCCTTTTCTCATGCAGATGTGAAAGGGCCACCCACCCACCGTCTGTCTTGTGGTCAGTCACCCTACACCGAGACAACAACATGGGAGCGGAAGTATTGCATCCTCACAGACAGCCAGTTGGTATTGCTCAACAAGGAGAAGGAGGTGAGATGGATATTATTCAGGAAAGTTAGTTTCCTTTTCTGAGTAAATTCCTGAAATTACCTAGTTTTTGTTTGCATTTTGATAAGTTGTATTATAAAAATAAAGGCTTGATGAAGATATAGGTAAGTCTAAAAGGCTGCTAATGTCATAAAGATATGTTATCTTCATGAAGGAGTGGGTTTCACAAGATAGGGCTGGATTTTCACTAAGAAACAATGGAAGAGATACTGAGTTAAACTGAGGAGTTTGGAATGGGAAGGGGTTGGATTATATAGGCCTGGCCCTGAAAATGGTCTTGAGGGGCCATTGGAAATTACATCAGTCTACTTCCTAGCAAAAACAAATGTCATTAATTGGATTAATTAAAAGAGGGTTATTGGAGGGACTATTTGCAGATGTGTGGGCAGCATAAAGGACCTATCTAAGGATGAGGAAGCACCCACGAGCTAGCAATCACAGAAAGCAGTTATCACCCTAGGCTTCCAAGGCAAGGGAAGAGAGCGATGTTTCTGGAACCTAGAGAACTGTAGCTGCATGAGAGAGCTGCTTGACAGTTGCTGTGGTTATGCACAAAAGAACACAGTCTCTATACCAAACAAAAATGGCCAGCAGGGAGGAAGTAAGACAGAATAAACACTCCAACTCTTTTCTTCTGCCTTCTGATTTCTTGCCAGTGTCACCTATTGGCCAAATCTAACTCGAAGGCAGAAAAAGATTGTTTTTTGATGTATTCTGTAGAGGTCAGCTTCCTGAAACATGTAACAAGGTCAAGAAGGGCAGAGAGTAGAATAGATCTGGCGAGGTAGACAGAATGTAACCAGGACAGGCGTCTAGTTCTAGGTGTACTTTCTGTTCTTCTAAATTAAAAAACTCTTAAACTTATCACATGCTATTACTATTTTATTCCTCAAACTGTTATAGTTTACAGATCCTTCCACAGCCATTGCATTTATTTGCTTATTGGTGATTAATCAGGTAATTGATATCATTCTGATTTGGTATGATAAAACTACTGCATAAAGTCATCATAATTCCCAATTTCCACCATATAAAAAAAATAATATAATATTGACAAAGAAGAGGAATAATGAAAGGGACTGAGAAGATATGATTCAATGAAGGAGAAAGATTAATTGCCAAAACTATATAAATAACTAGAAAGATGTAGGGAGAATATCCATTCAGTAAATCACCTTCCAGAAAGGTGAGTTCAAAAGAAGCAAAGAACAGGAAACACATTTCTTAATTCTCATCTGTGGATCCCTACCTCCCCTTTCTCTTCTCTTGCTCCTCCTTCCTTCCCTGCCCCTTCTCTTACCTGTCCCTTCTCTTTCTCAGCATTTTTTAATGTGGTAAAGATAATACCAATAAAACAATTTCAGTTTCTTTTTGTATTTTAATAGGCATTGCTACTTTCAAGAGCCTTGTTAATATGCCTCCATGAAGAACTTGCTCATTCTTTTTCTCTTGCCATTGAAAATATCTTTTACTTTTGTTACCATCTCCCTACCTATAACCCTTTTCCAGCATTTTAATATTCTTAGATTTAATTTTATTAAAATAACTGAATAAAGGCCAGACTTTTCTAGAACAAGTTGTGTATGTTGCTGTGTTTATATTAAGTAGATAATAAAAATTGGTAAAGTGAATATTAGTATAGAACATTTCTAATTATCCAAACTATTCAAAATCTTCATTTTAACCAAATGTACTGTCAGCAGTCTTTTCTCAGAGCTATTAGTAAGGAGTAATATAAACAAATCGTTTGCCATCTTTTTGCCCTTACCTACATTTTACTCAGTTTAGTACTGTAAGAGATGAAATAGCTTTAAGTATAGATAGCAGAAAGTCAATAAGCATGCCTTTTCCAGAACCAAGGTGCACATTAATCAATTGAGTTATCTGCGCTTGGGCCACCTTTTGTCTCATAAAATAACTGTCCATGATAAATAATTTTCTAAAACAACATCTTATGTCCTTTATCCCTTTTTATACCAGTCATCATGAGTAACCCTAAACACCTAGGGAACCCTCATCCACCACGCTGTGTGTACTCACCCTATGGCTCTGTGTATTGTCTTTTCTGACACTGTCTTCCACTTGTCCTTCCCCACCTCTTGAAACCCTTTCACTGTGTCCACTGCAATTCCAGGTTCATCATCAGCAAAACCAGCTGTTTCTTCCACCTTTTCTCTGAAGGGGTCCCTTAACTTCTTAGTCTTACAAGAACTGAGATCTTCCCTGAGGACACTATCTTCCATAAAGTTTTGTCAGTGGATGGCCGTTTTTCCTCATACCATAATGTCTGTGATAGGTGTCTTCCTCTTTCATGTCTGCTGTCTATTCTCCCGTTTTCCCTAAAATGTCCAAACTTTGAGTCTCACATTATAGTTATCTTTTTTTTTTTTTTGGGAGACGGAGTCTCTCTCTTGTTTCTCAGGCTGGAGTGCAATGGTGCCATCTCAGCTCACTGTAACCTCCGCCTCCTGAGTTCAAGCGATTCTCCTGCCTCAGCCTCCCAAGTAGCTGGGATTACAGGCACCTGTCACCATGCCCAGCTAATTTTTTGTATTTTTAGTACAGATGGGGTTTCACAATGTTGGCCAGGCTGGTCTTGAACTCCTGACCTCAGGTGATCCACCTGCCTCAGCCTCCCAAAGTGCTGGGATTATAGGCGTGGGCCACCGCGCCTGGCCTGTAGTCATCTTCTAACCTTCCTCGTTGTTTTTTGTTGATTCTATCCCCTGGGCCATTATTATCTCCAGGACTACTCCAGTTTTAATTTTTTATGATTCTCATCTCCATAGAGAGATTTTCCTTTTGTAACACACTGGCCGTCAGTTCCTTGAACTTTTTCCTCTCTAAGGATCCCACCTTATCGCTACAACTCCTTCATATTCACAGTTGTGTGCATATTACTGTTTGACTAATACCTTCTATCTTTCTAGCTCATTTCTTATTTCAGCAATCCTTCAACCCTTCTGAGACCTAGGACCCATTGATCCTGTCACCTTTTCTGGCTTTTATAAAGCCTCTGATGTCCTCTCTCTCCCCTGAGTTCCATGGTCAGTCATTCTCATCACTCCTTTGCATACTGTTTCCTTGCCCTTCCCTTGCTTCATCATACACACTTGGCAAAGTGATAGCTGAAGTGAATCTTACTCTTTATCTAATCTGCCCTGTATCCATGCAGCTTAATGTATCTGGAGAAAATTACACATACCATGCTGCCTGGTGTTAAACAAATGGCTGCAAACCTCATATCAGCCCATAATGCTCCTTGGCAATCACAAAACATTTTCCCACTTCAGTTACTGTCCCACTCTCCCGGACTAGTGCTTCACATTCTATCTGTGGTAAAGTACCAGTTTCCCCTCCACCCACCTTGTTGTGATCAATAAAATACAATGAAGTGGATTGTTAAGAAAAAAATGAAAAAAAAAAACATAAAAATATAATCCCACTCCTGGCTAGCTACCCAGAGGAAAATAAGTCATTATATAACAAGGATATACATGTTTACAGCACACATGTTTACAGCAGCACAATTCGCAATTGCAAAAATATGGAATCAGCCCAAATGCCCATCAATCAAGGGGTGGATAAAGAAAATATGGTGTACGTGTGTACTGTGGAATACTACTCAGCTGTAAAAAGGAATGAAACAATAGCATTTGAAGCAAACTGGAAGAAACTGGAGACCATTATTCTATGAAGTAACTCAGGAATGGAGTATGTCTTCACTCATAAGTGGGAGCTGAGCTATGAGGATGCAGAGGAATAAGAATGATAACAATGGACTTTGGGCACTCAGGGGAAAGGGTAGGAGAGAAGTGAGGGATAAAAGACTGCATATTGGGTACAGTGCACACTGCTCAGGTAATGAGTGAACCAAAATCTCAGAAATCACCACTAAAAAACTTAGCCATGTAACCAAACACCACCCATTCCCCCAAAAACCTATTGAAATAAATAATAATTAAAAATTTAAAAAATATATAAGACCAAATTTTTATTGGGTTTAACAGACATTAAATCACAATTCAGTTAAGTATGTTCAGCATAATCATAACATAGGAAAAGAAGGAATAGAAGGATAAAAATTGTATATATTCATAGAAAGTAGGCTGTACAAACCCACTGATCACGTCAAGCATGCTGCTTCTCGGTTTCTGTACTATTTTGTTTATTGTGGACTAGTCACAATTTGCAGATAGCACAGGAGCTTAAACTACACTTTGAGTAACACAGTCCAAAATAATTTCTAAGATGATGTTTTTCATACCTTCTCCTATTTCCTCAAACTGCCAATCTCTTCTTTATTATTCCCGCCTAGAGCTGATTACTTTGCTTATTACTTCACCGAGAAAATTGGAAAATTCACGAGAGAACTTCTGCACACTCCATTACTGTATCTACCTGACAGCAACTGTTTCCTTCTATCCTGATTTTACTTTTTTAACTATGATTGAGCTGTCCACTGTGGTCAGCCCTTCTGCTTGTGTTCATTCCATTATTTCTTGCCTGTTCAAGGATATGTCACTAGCAATTCTTCCCTACCTTTTTTGAAAAACATTTTAGTTTTTTGCTTTCTACCAGATCATTCCCATCAGCATGCTATTCTTTCTCTCTCTCTTTTTTTTTTTTTTTTTTTTGAGACAGACTTTCACTCTGTCGCCTAGGCTGGAGTGCAATGGTGCAATCTCAGCTCACTGCAACCTCCGCCTCCTGTGTTCAAGCGATTTTCCTGCCTTAGCCTCCTGAGTAGCTGGAATTACAGGCATGTGCCACCACGCCCAGCTAATTTTTGTGTTTTTAGTAGATATTGGCCAGGCTGGACTTGAACTCCTGACCTCAGGTGATCCACCCGCCTCGGCCTCCCAAAGTGCTGGGATTACAGGCGTGAGCCACTAAGCCCAGCTTTTTTTCTCGTCTGAAAAAAAATAAAGCCTGTATTAACCTCACTTGTACCTCCAGATACCACCCCTTTCTCTTTTCTCCTTTATAACAAAAATTCTCAAAACTTCTATGCTCATTGTCTTTAATTCCTGTTCTACTTTAAATCTATTCCAGCCAGACTCTTACCCACATCACTGCCAGAATTGTGCTTGTTAAGCTCACTAGTGACCTTCCCATTGTTAAATTCAGTGGTCAGTTCGCAGTTCTCATCTTAATCTGTTAATGGCATTTAGTAGAGTTGATCACTCATTTCTTCTCCTAAGGTCACTTTTCCTATTTGGCTTCCATGACACTGTGTTCTTTTTCTTTCCTGCTTCTCTGGAAGTTTCTTTTGAGTCATCTTTACAGATTTCTCTTCTCTCCAAATCTTAACATGGAAGTGCCATGGGACCTTATTTTCTTAGGGATCTCATCTCATTTGTAGTCTTGAGACTATAAATGTCTTCTAATGCTGATGATTCCTAATTTTATATCTTAAAACCACATATCACTGTTCTCTCTCTTAAAAAGATGGAGTCTCACTATGTTGCCAAAGCTGGTCTGTAACTCTTGGGCTCAAGTGATCCTCCCACCTCAGCCTCCCAAAGTGCTGGGATTATAGGCATGAGCCACTGCACCAGGCCATCTCTCTTCTCTAGACTCATATATCCATCTGTGCATTACACAACTCCACTTGGATATGTAAGAGTCATTTCCAACATGTCCCACACTTCAGCCCTAATATTCACTTCATAACTTACCATAGGTAAGTTATCTCCATTAATGACAACTCCATCCTTCGAAGTTTCAAAGGCCAAAAGCTTCCCCAACTTGCTACTTTCCAGACATACTGTCTTCATCATTATTTCATGAGTACATCAGGCATGTTCCTCCCTAAGGCCTTAGTCTTGGCTTTTTCTTTGCATGGAACATTCTTCCCTTTTATATTTGCGTGGCTCATTTTCTTACCTCCTTCATCTCTTTGCTTACGTACCACATACTTAGTAAGGCCAACCCTGACTAACCTATTTTAAATCACTACTGTTCCCCACATCTGTATCCAGAACTTCTGACCTAATTACCTGGCTCTAATATATTTTTTTATAGCATTTGCCACCTGCTAAAATGCTATATAATTTATTTATTATGTTTAATGTCTCTCATCTCCTACTGGAATATAAGCTTTTGAGCAAAGATTTTGTCTGTTTTGTTCAAGGATGTATCCACCAGTTCTTAGAACAGTTCCTGATGAAACATAAGAAACTCTCAATAAATACTTGTTGAATGAATGTTGCAAGAGCCAAATTAAAAACTTTTATTTCTGAATGTCTGTTTCCTTAATATAAGTTGAATAGAAGATATCTTCTATCCTTTCTTTCCATGATATATCTACCCAGAACATGCAACTTAATTCTTTATTTTTCTAAAACTAATGAAGAGAAAAATAATTGATGGGGTGCTTTTCCACAGTTGAATACATGATTCCATCTTTATTTATTGAGCACCTATCATTATGTGTAGTATTGTGGTCACAAAGATGCAGTTTTGTTGAGAGGTAAAATAAAGTTAAAACCATTTGGAATTAGATAGCAGTGGTAGTTGCACAATGTTGTGAATGCACTAAATGCTGATGAATTATTCACTTTAAAATAGTAAATTTTATGTTATATGAATTTTGCTTCAGTAAGTTTATTTTTATTTATTTTTTTGTTTGTTTTTTGTTTTTGAGATGGAGTCTCGGTATGTCACCCAGGCCGAAGTGCAGTGGCGCGATCTCGGCTCACTGCAAGCTCCACTTCCCAGGTTCACGCCATTCTCCTGCCTCATCCTCCCAAGTAGCTGGGACTACAGGTGCCCACCATCACACCCGGCTAATTTTTTTGTATTTTTAGTAGAGACGGGGTTTCATCGTGTTAGCCAGGATGGTCTCAATCTCCTGACCTCGTGATCCGCCCGCCTCAGCCTCCCAAAGTGCTGGGATTATAGGTGTGAGCCACCACACCCGCCAAGTTTATTTTTTAATTGTAATATAACCATAAGAGATTAACTGAGATATGGCCTAGGATGGATTATATAGTATGGAGTGGAGAATGCCAAAAAAGTGTTTTACAGAGAAATTTATGCTTGGGCTGTATCTTAAGGGACAAATAAGGGCTCACGAGGAGAAAAAGAAGGGAAGGACATTCTGAGTGTATATAATGATACAAAGTCAAGAAACATATGTCTTTTTGGCAAACTGCAAAATATTCAGAGTTCATGGAACATAGTTTGCAAGAGGAAAAGTGATAGCTAGCAAGAACTAGGTAATGAAGAACCTTGAAGGCTATGATGAGGAATTTGGATTTTATTCCGGAAATGATCTGGACCAGGGAAAGGGTATTTAGCAAGGTAATGACATCATCAGATTTGCTTCTTAGAGAAGTAACTCTGTTGATTATATGGAAAATGAAGTGAAAGGGATTAGAAGCAAATAGATGAGTTACAAGATTGCTGCAGTAGACCAGGTGAGGAATAATGAAGGGATAAATTTATAAAACAGTTTACAAAAACAGTTTAATGCCCTCAGAGAGGTGTTTATGTTCTGCCATTATTATATGGGGAAAATTGAATTAAATCTCTAGGAAAAGAAAATGTGAAGCCATTGCTTTACATCACTTTACTTGAATAAGTTTGACTTTGTTAATTTCATTACATGAAAAGATTATAAATATATTTCTTGTGTAGGGACCAGAATATGCTGTCACCCTTCTACCTTTCATCCACACTTAAGAATTATAAAGAATGTGGGCCAGGCACGGCGGGTCACACCTGTAATCCCAGCACTTTGGGAGGCCGAGGCAGGTGGATCACGAGGTCAGGAGTTCGAGACCAGCCTGACCAATATGGTGAAACCCTGTCTCTACGAAAAATACAAAAATTAGCTGGACATGGTGTCGGGTGCCTGTAACCCCAGCTAGTCGGGAGGCTGAGGCAGGAGAAATCCTTTGAACTCGGGAGGTGGAGGTTGCAGTGAGTTGAGATCCCACCATTGCACTCCAGCCTGGGTGACTGGGTAAGACTTTGCCTCAAAAAAAAAAAAGAATTATAAAGAATTTAACTCTTATCCTTGGAATTTTGCATTGAATAATTTAGAATTTCTTAAAATGAGTTTAAGGAATTTCCTGCTAAAATTATCTAAAAAGGTGGTTTTAAACTTTAATTAAGTCATCATGGGGGTGTTTATTGCTGTGTTAAAAAATTAATTAAAAGGATTCTGTAAGGATTTAAACTGAATCCTTAGCCAGGCACTACTGGAATGTGGGAGGATTATATTAGTCTAGTATCACTCATGTATTAAGTCAGTGTGTGGGATCTTTTAATGCTTTCTCTTAACTCTACATGTTTCTTGTCAGAACTGGGGAAAAGTCTGTTTGAGGAGTATACATGGGAAGAGTATTAAATATTCCAATTACCAATCTGGCAATGTAGCAGAAGGGTAGATTGGGGCAGAATGCTGAAAGAGAAGCTTGCTGGGAGTGTCACCTTGAGAAATGACTTATTGGTTCAGTAAACTGCTTCATGCAAATTGTGCCAAATAGATATTGCTTATGTGCTATGAAATATACTTCCTTGCCTGGGTACCAGGAAAGGCCCCAACTGGCTTGATACCAGCCCAGTTCAAAGAGGGCACAGGAGGCCATTTAACTTTCATTTTGCTTGCAAGAGATGAGATCAAGTAAATTTGAGATTAAGGAGTTGAGGGAAATGGTAGAGAAGACAAACATGAACCCCTCTGAGGTACAGCCATTATAAAAATACAAAAGAAAGCTGAATTTATGAGTTTATTTCTTTTGGCAATAAGAGTCTATTAGGCAGGGTACATTTGACTCCATTTTTCTTAATGCAAACTCTACTTTCTATATTTAGAATGTTTAAGGCTGGATTCTGGTGTATAGGCAGCAAGGCATTTAAAATGACACTTTTAAATATTTTAAAACATTTTTCTTTTGAAAGTGTTTACACTCAGATATGTTGATGAAAATATCAGTCTTTGTGCAAATAGCTAAAAATTAACTGGTATTTATTCTGGGGTGAGCTACCTATGGCATATTTCTTTCAGAACCACTTTTAAATTATTCAATAGATATATAATATGCCCTTATATGTTATTCACTATGTTAGGAGTTACGAAGAACAAGACAGATCTTCTTTCCTCTTTCTCCCCCGTAACAAATTTAGTGGTAAAAATAAGACAATTTTAAAGTGACATTTGATAAATAACACAAGTAAATGGATAGAATAAGAGAAAGAAATCCATTTATTATAAAAAGAACCTTGGCCTAACTAAATATGTCATTAAGATGCCACTGGCAATGGGGAATTACCAAAGGGAGGCTTAATAAAAGAAGCAATTTGATCAAAGTTAGGTGTTATAAATATTAATCTGTAGGACGTATTGGAAGAGCAAGACACAGGAAAGAGAACAATTAGGAGACTGCCATTCCTTAGACCTAAAAGCTTGAGTGGCTTCTCAGTGCTTCCCATGCGTGGTCTGGTATTCCAGCCCTCCTAACATGTTCATAATATATTGTTCTATCCCTTTTTTCCCTCTTAAGAGGCTCTAGCCAAATTGGCCTACTCCCTATTCCAAAACAAAACAAAAAAGTCATATACTTACCAACTTCCTGGCTGATGTTATGCTTTTTCCTTTGCCTAAAATGGCCCCCATCTCCACCTATCATTCATTTATTTGTGAACTATTTTAAGGTTTGGGGATTTACTGGTAAAGTACAAGCTGTTAACTTAAGTGGAATTAGCTGCATAAATGAATAATTATAATTTAACACAGTAAGTATAATGACAGAGAAAGATGTGTTACCGGAGAACTAAATGGAAGTGTACCTTAACCTTCCCTTAGGGGACTGATAGAGGAGGAAGATTCCTGGGAAATGCAAAGCCTGTCCTAAGCCTCAGGATGATTAGGAGTTTACCTTGCAGATGTAGAATAGAAAAGAAAGAGGGAAAACATTTCAGGAAGAGAGAACAAAATAAGCCATAGCACTGAACTGCACAATAAGGAATGTATTAAAGAACTGCAAGCAATTTGGTATTTCTAGAATGAAGTCTAAAACTGAGCACAAAGACAAAGACAGTGGCTGGATTGTGGAAAATCTGGTGTACTATATTAGGGAGCTTGCACTTTATAGGATAGTAGTTTTTAAACCCTTTTTAAGCAGAAGGACACTTTCTTTGTAGAAACGCTTATGCAGAAGCCCTGTACAACAGATACACTGAAAATGATGTTCAGGTTGAAGCAGAGATACTTCCCCCTACCCCCACATACTTCCATACGCAAACACACCACCACTTCTTTGAAAACCACTGCTAGAGGCAAAGAACTACTGAAGGGCTTTAAACCTCAGAATGACATGATCATATTTGCATTTTGGAACTATTATGATAACTATGTAAAGGACAGGTTTAAGGGGCAGAACGTCCCAGGCAGATACCAGTGAAGAAACTGTTGCAGGAGTTTAGTTAAGAGATAGAGGCTTTTGGCACCAGCTATGACAGAATGACTGGTGCAAGACTGGCCCTCCCACTGTAAACTACAAAAAATAGGACACCACCCCCTCACTATCTGTCTGTCTGTCTGTCTATTGATCGATCGAAAGAGAGCATGGGTGTGCAACACAACTATTTTCAGGCATTGGACAATAGGCAGCCACTGTGGTGGTCGTCATTGCCCAGGTGTCTGCTGCATACTAATTCCCAACTGTGGTGCTGTAATCTGGAGGCCAGGCCAGCCAGAGTACAGTAGACTCACTGAGCTGAGGAGGCACAGAACAGAATTTTGCATCTGAAAGGGCTGGAACCTGCTGGGTAGGATACCAGAGAGTCTTTAGCTGGACTGCACATGTCCAGGGAAAGACTACATAAGTTTTCCAGAGAGAAACTGAAGTATTGAAAACAGAATAGAGATACTAGTGGTCATGTTGAGCAATGACAGAGATCTAACACTGCCAGTGAGAAATCTGTTTAAAACCTGACTACTCCAGGAATCCAGCTGAGATACCAGAAAGATCGTATCTCAAAGTTGTGGAAATTGAGGTTTATTAAAGCCAAATGATTTATTTATATCTTCACACTTAGTACTGGTAGCCAAGGACTAATAAGTGAATAATTAGAATTGGAGATACAGAGTATAGATCAGTGGTTCTCAACTTTGCATGTCTAGAATGTCTAGAGTGGTCTAAGCATTGGCATTTTTTTTTCTCCCCCCAAAAAAAAAACAACCCAGGATACATGTGCAGAATGTGCAGGTTTGTTACATAGGTACACGTGTGCCATGGTGGTTTGCTGCACCTATTGACCTGTCCTCTAAGTTCCCTCTCCTCATCCCTCACTCCCCAGCAGTCTGTTCACCTCTCTGTGTCCATGTGTTCTCATTGTTCAACTCCCATTTATGAGTGAGAACAGCATTGGTTTTTTTTTTTAAAGCTCCCATAGACGATTATAAGTTGCAGCCAAGGTTGAGAATGTCTGTTATACATGACACTTTGAGATGCTTATCCATGATAGGAAGGAGAGGAAACAACACCTTAAGGCAGTGGTTCGCAACCTTAGTGAGCATCAGAATTAGTCGGAGGCTTGTTAAAACACAGATTGCCGAGCTCTACCCTGAGTTTCTGATGCAGTAGGTCTGGGGTGGGGACTGAGAATGTGGTTTTCTAACAAGTTCCTGGGTTATGCTGTTTTGAGACCACTTGTTTTGAGAACCAGTGCCTTAAGGAAATAAGAAAGTTGAGGAATTGTTTTTTCTTTAAAGTACTGAAAAATCCTCTTAAGCATATAGTAGTCCTGAGCATCTTTTTAGCATTCTTTAGGAAAAGAAATAAGAAGAGCTTTCTGATGCTAGTTAGCGTAATCTTGATTTCCTGTACTTGACTATCTGTTTAATCTGTATGAGTTCAGATTGAAATCAACATTAATTTCCATATGATTCTAAACAATATGAAAGGCAGTTTTACAGAAAATATGTGTGTATGTATATATATATGTGTATATATATGTGTGTGTATATATATGTGTGTGTGTGTGTTTATATATATGTAAAATATGTGCCACATTGCTTTTTGATTTTAATGGATGGTTTGGAATTAACAAAGAGGACAGGGAGCCAGAGATCTAGTTTGGCTTTGTTATTAACACATCTTAGATACCTGAGATATCACTTACTCCTTTTCTACTTTCTTCCTCTAAAATGGAATGAAATTAAAGTGCTCGGTTTTGTTTGTTTGTTTTTGAGAGACAGGGTCTCACTCTGTCACCCAGGCTGGAGTACAATGATGTGTTCATAGCTCATAGTTCATAGTTCATGATGTGTTCATAGCTCATAGCTCACTTAGATTCCTGTGCTTAAGTGATCCTCTTGCCTCAACCTCCTGAGTAGCTGAGACTACAGGTGCATGCCACTACAACTGGCTGATTTTTATTTTTTATTTTTTTAAAGATGGGGGAATCTCACTTTGTTGCCCAGGGTCTTGAACTTTTGGCCTCAAGAGATTCTCCCACCTTGACCTCCCAAAGTGCTGCGATTACAGGTGGGAGCCCTACTGCGCCTGGCCTTGATTTTTTTTTTTTTTTTTTTTTGGAGACAGAGTTTTGCTCTTGTTGCTCAGGCCAGAGTGCAGTGGCGCAGTCTCGGCTCACTGCATCCTCCACCTCCTGGGTTCAAGCAGTTCTCCTGCCTCAGCCTCCCAAGTAGCTGGAATTACAGGCATGCACCACCGTGCCCAACTGATTTTTTGTATTTAGTAGAGATGGGGTTTCACCATGTTGGTCAGGCTGGTCTTGAACTCCTGAACTCAGGTGATCCACTCACTTCAGCCTCCCAAAGTGCTGGGATTTACAGACATGAGCCACTGCACCCAGCCAATTTTTTTTTTTTTTAGTTGAGGCAAAAGAAGATGAGAAGAAGCCCAGTACAAGGCCACAAAGGCAAAGAAGAAAAAAAAAGAAAGAAAATTTACTCTCATGTTATAGAACTTGGAAGATACATAATTTTTATGAGCAATTCAGTATAAACAAGTAAATATGAACTAGTAAAATAAATTACGACAATCACAGTGGAGAAAATTGCTCGTGTATAGCTGATTCTCTTAGCTATATGCTAAGATTTGTGTATTTCAGCTTGGGTCATTTGAAAGTACTTGAAATAGGATCTATCCAATTTTAAAGGAGTAGATCAGTATCTTTTTAAAAAATATTTTAGCTAAGAAGCAATCTGTAGTGTGGCTCATACCTGTAATCCCAGCACTTTGGGAGGCTGAGGCAGGTGGATCACCCGAGGTCAGGAGTTTGAGACCAGCCTGGCCAACATTGTAAAACCCTGTCTCTACTAAAAATAAAAAAAAAATTAGCTGGGCGTAGTGGTGGGCACCTGTAATCCCAGCTACTCGGGAGGCTGAGGCAGGAGAATCGCTTGAACTCGGGAGGCGGAGGTTGTAGTGAGCCAAAATCACACCATTGCACTCCAGCCTGAGCAACAAGAGCAAGACTCCATCTCAAAAAAGACAAAAAAAAAAAAAAACACACACACACACACAAAAATTTAAGAAATGCAGTTTAGAATAAAGGTTACATTATGTTCTTTGTATCCTGAATGAGGAGTAAAATGCCCTAACCTTTAAAAGTGATACTTTGAATACAACCTTTTATCATATTTTAAGTTTTAATACTGGGAAATAAAGAGTCTACATTAAAACTTTGAGAAAATAATTGAGTGAATTTTAGGCCCAAATAAGAAATATTGTATTTATTCTCTCCTTTGATATAGCAGAGACAAAATATGTCCTCATAGAAGACATTCTTACTTTATCTGGATATGGCCTTTATAAATTTGCATAGAAAAAATATTTCCTCCTAAAACACCGTAAGAAACTACTACTTTTTTTCTGCATGGTTTAGACCTTTATTATTTAAAATAATAGGCATTTTTAGAACTATTATCAAATAGTTATGTTTATTTAGATTCAACTATTTCTTCAAAGAACCAGACTATTTTTTCCAAATTTACTTTCATTCTTCCCACTTTTAAGGCAGATACAAGATATGTTTTGCCTTTTTTAATAGGAGATAGTCATTTAAACCTATCAGTGATACTCTTTTAATTATTTAAGTAGAGATAATAAAATTTCCATCCTGAAAGGGACAGATGACTTAGATTACTGTTTGTGAAGTTTTATATTGCAGAGTACTTTTGGAAAAGTTCATGTCTTTATTGATGCTATTTTTTGGCCTTGGCCTATTTTTGTAATTTTACATTTCTTCTGCCCTTCAATTTCTCAATGTGCAAAGAGTAACCGTAGTTATGGTAATAAGGAAATGGGAGAATTGGGGGTCCTATAAGGAGTATGAAAATTTTAAGTGCCTATGGAGGCGTTAGGAATTTGCTCCTCGGATTCTCAGTAACAGAGAGACAGTTTTCCTTGCCATCATCTCCTTGACCCAAGTCACAGGAGTTGGATTACAGAAGCAAAGCAGAAGGCATGTACACTTAAGCCTATACCTGTCCTACTTTTGCTGGATCAATTGATGTGATACATGTCCATTATAATCATTTGGAGAAATAAATCATTCATTCCCCATCTCTTAAAAGGAGATAATAATAATGTCTCCCTCATAATGTCACACATATAAACTCATTAGACTTGCACATGTAAGAACTCAGTGTTTCATTATTGAAATATATTGAAAACAGTATTGGAGCTGTAATAAATTAGGAATTATGATTAATTATGACATACTTTGCCAAAGTAGGATGTTACAATTCTTAATTCTGATAAAAGCTACTAGTAAAATCTCATTACTGAATACTTAGGATTACCAGAAAAAAAAAAACCCAAAACCAAAAAAAACCACAACTTTGAACCATCCCATTACTCTACGTTGATAACCTGCTTTGTAAGTCTTAAAATAGTTATTAGTATTAGAGATTTTTTTTACTTTTCATAGTTCTCATTCCACATATGCAAATAACCACTTTATATGTTTCTGAAATTATGTCCGAAAAAATGTTTATTAGGATTATAAAAACAATCTTACCTTTGGAAGAAAATATACCATTTTATGTTGGTATCTATACAAGTTTCCACTGAAAATGTGATTTATTAACTATGTCTAAGTGCTCAATTCTAAAATTGAAGAAAATTTGGGTGATTTTACTACCTTTAATGAAATCTTTTAAGATAATTTTGAGGCTAAATCTTTCTGATCAACTTTTATTTCCATTTATTTTATTTAACATTGGACAAAATTGGAGCTTGTGAACCAGTTTCTGATAGAGAAAAACATTTTATTTGTGTGGGTGTTTTGTTTTCTGAGCTCTAGGAGCAAGTACACACCTGGTTATGACTTGTACATACTTCATGTTAGCTAATTTACATACTCACCTTTCCTGATGTTTCAGTTTTCATTTTTCTGTTTTTTTGAGATGAAGTCTTGCTGTGTCACCAGACTGGAGTGCAGTGGTGCGATCTCAGCTCACTGCAACCTCTGCCTCCCAGTTTCAAGTGATTCTCCTGTCTCACCCTCCCAAGTAGCTGGGACTACAGGTGGGCGCCACCACGCCCAGCTAATTTTTGTATTTTTAGTAGAGACGGGGTTTCACCGTGTTGGCCAGGATGATCTCGATCTCTTGACCTCGTTATCCACCCACCTCGCCCTCCCAAAGTGCTGGGATTACAGGCGTGAGCCACTGCACCTGGCCCAGTTTTCTTTTTAAAGGAAAGCTTCCTGTGAAAGGGTTGGTAATATCTTACCATTGTATATACTTTATTTCTATATTTCTCCTACCTTACTCTTTGTTACACACTCCTGTCTTCTTTGACTAAAACCATTATTCAATCAGAATGTAGTTATGGTGAGTTCACTGTTAAGTTTTATCTTTTGCTTTTAATTAACTAGATACCTGTGGAAGGGGGACAGGAGCAGCAGACAGATGCCACCAAAGGGCGATGCCTGAGGAGAACTGTCAGTGTCCCTTCCGAGGGTCAGTTTCCCGAGTACCCACCAGAGGGCGCCACTAAACTGGGTAAGCTACTATGAAAAGGAAATAAATTCCTAGCTTTTATCCCATAATTTATGAACTTGTTATTGAGTAAAACAGAACATCCTGCATTTCCTGTTAAGTAAGTGCTTTGAAATCAATGGCACGTTAAGCGAGAGTTAGAGGTCATTAGAGAGTTCTGTTCTTTATAACCAACTGACAGCAAAGTTATTTTAAAGAGAAAGACTTCATGTGAGCACTAGTAAGGTTGCTGTTTAGTCCTAGGCAGATGGGATAATGTGTTGCTTCTGGGTTTATTGCTCAGCTGTAGATTTTGAGAGAGTATTTGGTGATCTTGTTGAAGCACTGAGGTTCATAAGGGAGCAGTATGTGTTGGAACTTAGTATTAAGTGGTTTAGATGTATCTTGTTCAGGTAGCTATTGGTGTTGTCTTATACAATGTAATATTAGATCAGACTAATTTAGCTAAGTTAATCTTGCATGTCTCATAAAAGTCATATGCTGGACTATGGTTGGAGTGGGTGACAAAAGGGAGAAATCCTACTTCCATTTTTCCAGTAAGGTTACTAAAGAAACCTTACTTCCATTGTCATATACTAAAGGAGTTAATGTCAATATCAAAGCAGCTAGCTCTTCTCCCATTCCCCACCAAATGTATTCTGTTAAATGTTTTCATTTTTAATAATGGGTATTTAAATAATCAGACTGGTCAGGTAATTTTAAAAGAACATGATTAAGATTAAATAGAATAATGAAGCAATTTGAAAAGTAGGAATTGTTTTGGTGCTTTATATTGTTGTGTTATTATTTGCTTAGTGACCCATAGACTTTTGACATTTGTTAAGTAGATAGAATCATTTATTGTCTCTATGGTGATCAATATGGATAATTCTGTAATTTTGGTTGTGTTTTCTAAAATCATGGTTTGGTTTGGGATTTTGGAGGGGGTTGCCTTTTTCTTCATTTCTAAGTGGAACCCAGAGCTTTTGCCTGGAATTTGAATCCTTTTGGGCAGAATTTGAATCTTTTATTTTTCTTTTTATTGTGTAATAGTTGTTGCTTTCCTAGAAATTAGTTGAGTTAGCAAGTACTTTTTTCCAAGGAGCCACCTTGGAGAAGTCAGATTTTTCTCTCGTCTTATTTCCACTATACTTCTTTAACATGTGTTGAAACCAGTTTAGGTGTGGGCCTAAATTCTACTAAAAACCTGTCTGGGTGTAACAATTTTAAAGCCTGTTTATATTTCACATCCAACTTCTATGTAAATTGAACTGGCTTAGAGTCACCTTCTTTCGGTTCCTTTGCTTGCATTATTTGCAATGATATGTTGGCTGTTGTCTCTTTTTTTTTTCTTCTGAGACAGAGTCTTGCTCTGTTGCCCAGACTGGAGTGCAATGGCGCAATCTTGGCTCACTGCAGCCTCCACCTACTTGGTTCAAGCAATTCTCCTGCCTCAGCCTCCCGAGCAGCTGGGATTACAAGCATGCACCACCATGCTTGGCTAATTTTTGTATTTTTAAGAGACGGGGTTTCGCCATGTTGGCCAGGCTGGTCTCGAACTCCCGACCACCGATGATCTACCCTCCTCGGCCTCCCAAAGTGCTAGGAATAAAGCTTGAACCACTGCGCCCAGCCTGACTATTGTCTTTACCAATTTTCTAGGAACCTTTCGCTCTTCAAGCTTTGACCCATAAAAGTCAATAGATTTTGAGGAAGTAGAACTATAGTCTCAAGAATTATTGCAATGTTATAGAAGAGAGAACTATATAGGAAATTGTTAAATATCTACAGTGTTTGAAGTACTGGCCCCAAAAACAAACTAAAGGTGACAAAAGTGTCTGGTCTAGAGCCAGTCCTTATCTTTTGTGCTTAACAAGAAGTCCAGTAGCCATTCTGACTCATGGACAGTCCATGAGCAAATGTCGTAAATTTGTACTAAAAGGTATCCTCGTAAATATTATAGGGAAAAACACTACTTCTAGAGCCATTCTTCCTTACATGCCAGTCTAATCTTGAATTAGATAATTGTTCTTTTTTTATTGTTATCTCCAAGTAATTTGTCTTTAGCCAAAATTTCTGCTGTCGGGTATTTCATTGAATAATTGCTGTGTATGTAACATTCTATGCCAGTCACTAAGAGTGAAAAGAGGTGTAAGATTTCTGCTCTTAGAACATTTTTTATGTAGTTAGCAAGATAGGATGAATATACATAGAAACTAAAATATAAGTTACTGTACAAAAATGGATTCTATGTCTATATACCAGCAATAAACAGAAAACGAAAAAAATTAAATATCCTGTTTAATATAGCATCATGATAACAAATTTCTAGGGGAAAAGATCTAATAAGAGACGTGAAAGACTTCTACATAGAGAACTTTAAAATATAAAAGAAAAAAAGATTTAAATAAACAAATGGAGGGCTAAATACCATGATGATGGTTTAGAAGACTTAATATAATGTCATTTCTCTTTAAGATCAAAATTTCAATGAATTTCAAAATTTCTGTCCCCCATCCTTACCACCACATACACATATACAAATTGGCAAGTTGATTCTAAAATTCATCTCGAAATGCCATAGACCAAGTATAGCCACGGCAGAAGAAAACAAGGTGAGAAGACTTAATTTGCTAGTATCAAGATCTGTTTAAAAAGTATAATAGGCCGGGCGCAGTGGCTCACGCCTATAATCCCAGCACTTTGGGAGGCCAAGGTGGGCAGATCACGAGGTCAGGAGTTCAAGACCAGCCTGATCAATATGGTGAAACCCTGTCTCTACTAAAAGTAGAAAAAATTAGCTGAGTGTGGTGGCATGTGCCTGTAGCCCCAGCTACTCAGGAGGCTGAGGCAGGAGAATCACTTGAACCCGGGAGGTGGAGGTTGCAGTGAGCCGAGACTGAGCCACTGCACTCCAGCCTGGGAGACAGAGCGAGACTCCGTCTCAAAAAAAAAAAACAAAGTATAATAATGTGTTGGTGGAAAATAAACAAATAGAATAGTGAAATAGAATAGAGAGTCCTGAAGTTATCCCATATATATAAGGACATTTGGTGTGACATTTCCCTCACAGCAGTGAGGGAAGACAGTCTTTTTAGTCATTGGTGCTGGGTCAATAACATATCTTTTTGGAGCAGGTTGGGAATGAGGAGGAATTGACCTATAAGGTAGTGACCTTATAACCATGCACAAAATCAATTCCAAGATCTGAACAAGAGAGATAATACAGTAAAACTTCTAGAAATAGTGTAGGATATTTTCATGATCTTGGATAAAGAAAGATTTCTTAAGTCAGGAGTGTCCAATCTTTTGGCTTTCCTGGGCCATATCAGAAGAATTGTCTGGGACCACACCCAAAGTGCACTAACACTAACGATAGCTGATGAGCTTAAAAAAAAAAAAAAAAAAAAAAAAAAAAGGTTCATGCAAAAATCTCATAATGTTTTAAGAAAGTTTAAGAATTTGTGTTGGGCTGCATTCAGAACCATCCTAGGCTGCATGCAGCCCATGGACCGTGGGTTGGATAAGTTTGTCTTAAACAATACAAAAAACACAAATCGTAATGGAAATAATTGATACATTGGATTATATTAAGATTAAGAATTCTGTCAATCAATACATCATTAAGAGAGTGAAAAGGCAAACCACAGAGTAGAATAATATATTTGCAACACCTATAATGAACAAAGGGCTTTTGTCTAGTATATATAAATGCTTCCTTGTAGAAAATGAGCAAGAGGCTTGAACAGATATTTTAATGAAGAGTTCACTGAAGAACAGACACAAAATAGTACATCCTGTGTGATTCCATTTATGTCAAGTTCCAAAACCGTTAAAAACTAATCTATGGTGTTAGTTATTAGGATGGTGGTTACTTTTGGGGAGGAGGCATGAATAGTGATTGGGAGGAATATAAAGGTGGGTTCTGGAGTGCCAGTAGTGTTCTCTTTGTTGACTTGGGTAGGAATTACACAGGTGTGTTCACTTTGTGATAATTCATTGAGCATATATGTGTTATACTTAAAGAAAATTTTAAAAAGACAAAGAAAAACAAGCTAAATTGTGCTGTCACATAAGTGGTCTATACTATTACAAAGTACATAGTAAGGAGGATTAAGAACTGTATAGCCAACTCTGTTGTATGCTACCAAAAGGGCCACTAGGATGAGGACTAACGAAAATCATTAGGCCAGGTGTGATGGCTCACACCTATAATCCCAGCACTTTGGGAGGCTGAAGCCGGAGGATCACTTATGTCTAGGAGTATGAGACCAGCCTAGACAACATAGTGAGACCCTATCTCTACAAAATAAAAAAATTAGCCAGGCATGGTGGCACACATCTATAGTCTCAGCTACTCTGAAGGCTGAAGTGGGAGAATCTCTTGAGCCTGGGAGGTTGAGGCTACAGTGAGTTGAGATCACACCACTGCACTCTAGCCTAGGCGACAGAGTGAGACTTTGTGTCAAAAACAAAACAAAACGAAAACCACACATTAGATTTAGTGACATTAAGGTTCTTGGTAAGTTTAGGAACTGCAGTTTTAATGGTATGTGGCAGCAGAAGCCTTACTGAAATGAGTTGAGAAGATAGTGTGATAAGGAAACCAAAACAGCAAATGGAGACAATTCTTTTTAAACATTTGCCTGTGGAAAAACTGAAAGCCTTTTCTCTTAGATCTGGAACACGACAAGGATGCGCACTTTTACCACTCTTACTCGTTATAGTACTGGAGGTCCTAGCTAGAGCAGTCAGACAAGAGAAGGAAATAAAGGGCATCCAAATTAGAAAGGAAGAAGCCAACTTATTCTTATTTGCAGATGATACGATCTTATATTTGGAGAAACCTAAAGACTCCACTAAAAAACTATTAGGACTGATAAACAAATTCAGTAAAGTTGCAGGATACAAAATCAGCATACAAAAATCAGTGGCATTTCTGTATATTAACAGTGAACAATCTGAAAAAAGAAATTTAAAAAGTAATCCCATTTACAAGAGCCACAAGTAAAATGAAGTACCTAGGAATTAACCAAAGAAGTATCACTACAATGAAAACCATAAAATACTGATGAAAGAAATTGAAGAGGATGGCAAAAAAGGGAAAGATATTTCATGTTCATGGGTTGGAAGAATCAATATTGTTATAATGTCCATACTGCACAAAGCAGTCGACAAATCCAGTGCAATTCCTATCAAAATGCCAATGACATTCTTCACAGAAATAGAAAAAACAATACTAAAATTTATATGGAATCACAAAAGACCCTGAATAGCCAGTCATTCTGAGCAAAAGGAACAAAACTAGAGGAATCACATTACCTGAGTTCAAATTACAGTACAGAGCTATAGTAACCAAAATAGCATGGCACAGGCAGAAAAACAGACACATAGACCAGTGGAACAGAATAGAGAACCCAGAAACAAATCCACACACCTACAGTGAACTCAGAATTTGCTTAATGGATTGGATGTGGAAAGTGAGAAATAGAAGATTCAAGAATGTTGGCTAGAACAGCTACAGGAATGAAGTTACTATTGTTTAAAGTGGGAAGACTGTGGGAGAAACTAGTTTGAAAGTGTGATTGACCAGCAGCTCAATTTTTGCACATGTTAAGTTTGAGGGTATTATTAGACACTCAAATAGAAATTTGTTGGATATCTCAATTTGGAAATAAAGGGAAAGGTACAGACTAGAGATACAAATTGCAAGCCTTTAACAAATAGATGATGTTTAAAACCCTGAGATTTAATGACATTCCTATTAGAATGTATGAAAGAAGAAATGCAAAGACTAAGCCCTGGGACAACATTTAGAGGTTAGGAAGATGAGGAAGCACTAGCAAAGGAAGAACTAAAGAGGAAAGATGAAAATCCAGAATTGTTTCCAAATAAGCAAATTGAGACAAATGTGTATGAGGAAGAAGGGAGTGCTTAAGCACAGAATTTACTTCTTATTGACAAGACTTCTCAGACTGTTGCATTCGGCAGTTTACAGTTACCAAGGATACTAAATTTGACATAGATTTTGATTCATCAAATTTTTTTCCACTGAAAATGAGATGTTTTCTTAAGCACGTGTGCATCATGTCTAAAGTACCCACTTCCAGATTTAGAAAACCTAGGAAAAAACTATTTTCCCCTAGTAACAGTATCCAGATTTTAATTTATTCATCAAAAGATTATCTAAATTCAAACCATGCAAAGCATGACTTGCTGAATTTTCAAGAGGAGGTAGTAGAGTTCTTTGTATACAAATAATACTGGAAGGCATATTAGTTGACCCTGTGAACTAGAATTAGTAAGTAGTCATTTTCAATGTCAGTGTAACCTACAAATTCAACTTCTTTTTAAAAAACCAAAGCTATCAAATATCTTGCAAGAACTCTGAGAAAGGGGAAAAGTGAAAGCTGAAGAGTGGACATTTTTGTGAACTGTGCATTTATGGAAGAAAATTTCTCTCTGTTATTGCATGTTGCTTACTGCTTGGCTGGTGGATAGCACAAGGTGAATTTGGAACTGTCTCCAATCTCTTTGTTGTATTTCTTTGACATTCCGGTAAAGTTCATGTTTTCATGCCCAAATGGGCAAACTACAGCATGAGCCTGAAATGAGCAAGGATGGTTGTTTGCATGTAACATAATAAACATGTTCATAAAGCTGGTTTAATTAGAAAATGCCAAACATTCAAAAGTCCGAGGCTTTCTCAGTCCTCAAACAGAAAGTTCAGATTGAACTGGTAAATTCAAATCCAAACATTTAGTAACTCAAGGCTGCAGAGATCTCATGCCTCTATTTTAACATATTATAATAAAATATTAAAGTTATCCCATCATCTTACAGAATGTCTGGATTTTTATAAAAACTGTGCCTGTGATAGTAAATTTGTTTTATTATCCTAGAGTCCTCAAAAACCCATAAACATTTGGTAAATATATTTAAAATTATAATTTAACATAGTATGCCTCTGATATATTCTAGCAAGCCTTAGGAAAGAGTGTATCAAAGGTCTTTTAGAGTCAAAGCTAGCTATCTAAAATTTTTATGTTTATATACGTGAAGACCAAAAAAGGAAATTAAGTTGGAAAACTCTGAGGAAAAGCCAACCTTTTACTTTATACCATCTTTTCCTAAGTTTATTGACCTCTAAGTGACCAAAAACTTGAGAAAACTTTGAAGAAAATTAATATTAAAGTAGAATATGTTC
This sequence comes from Pongo abelii, assembly GCF_028885655.2. Lineage (NCBI taxonomy): Eukaryota > Metazoa > Chordata > Mammalia > Primates > Hominidae > Pongo > Pongo abelii. The sequence continues at coordinate 71,623,006 of NC_071985.2, read as the reverse complement.
TCTAGGGTATTTATAAAAATATTATAAAGGATAAAGCTTTTGATCAAAATTAATAAAGGATATTGATTATTCAAACATTAGCTTGCTTTTTTTTTTTTTTTTTTTGAGACAGGGTCTCACTCTGTTGCCCAGGCTAGATTACAGTGGCGTGGTGTAATCATGACTCACTGCAGCCTCAACTTCCCAGGCTCAACTGATTCTCCCACCTCCACCTGCCAAGCAACTGGTACTACAGGCATTCACCACCATGCCTGGCTATTTTTTTTTTTTAATTTATTCTAGAGACAGGGTGTCACTATGTTGCTCATGCTGAGAAACCTTGGTTTAAACCCTGGCCCTTTCTGTTAGACTAAATTAGCCTCAGTTCTAACTTTATTTGTAAATTAGTGAGGACTCTGTTTTTATTCCCAAGACATTGTTAGAAATATCTAGATAATTTATGAAATATTTTCAAGATGCTAGAAAACTACTGGATGGTAATAGCATTGGTAGACAGGATATGTGAGTAATGAAGATTTAATATTATAAGAGATATATTCTTTCCTTTTTAAAATAGAGTAAAAATGCTGATAAATAATGTCTGTGTATGGTAGTACTCAATATTTAGATTGGCTATTAAATTAATGTGTGTATTTACTTAACCAACAGAAGCAGACCTTGAACTTTATGGTGATATATTAATACATATAAAGATCAAAATCTTTATAAAAAATAATATCCTGGTATTTCTAGCTCTGAAAGTTGGAGCTCAAGGGATAATGGCAGCCACTGATTTTCTTTGAAATTTCCTTAAAATGTCATATCTTGTTCCTCTCCTGTAAAATAAGATTATTTGACTACTATCTATAAGAAAGCTCACATTAAAACAGCTGCATAATATCTAGGCATTATATTTGTATTCCACATTAATAGATGGCAGTGATATGCAAGTAATTTGAGGAGAACTCAGATAAGCTCAAGAATTATCAAAATCATTATGAATAATTAAGGTAGAAAACCCTGGAAAAATCTTCCTCAAGGTTTTGGTTGAGTAGTTTTGGGTTTTCTTAAAAACCATGAGTGACTATATATTTATTATTTGAAATGAGATTTGGGAAGATGTATGTGGTAATACTGATGGTAATATTCTGGAAGAATTGGCTTGATTATGGGATAAAATAGCCATCTACAGTTAGTTCTGTTATAATGTGACATATAGAGTCCTAAAAATCACTACACTATGCAAGTGGAGACAAAGTGGTTAGGGGCACTACTCTCAAAAACATGGTCAGTAACACACAAAAAAATGGTAAAACTAGGTTTCAAATACTATAATGAATATGGCACTTTACCTTGAAAAAATCCTAAAGTTTCCTTGTGGTAGTGGGCATCAGACTAATTTGTAAGTGTATTTTGAATTGATAGAAGGAGAGTTATTTAAAAGCGGATAGAATGTTACAACAGACTTGTTTGGGTGTGGCTAATAACACTCATGCAGTGAACTGAGGCAGCTGGTAGATGTTTGAGGTGTATATGAATATGAACATCTTGTATATTCAACATGGCTTGGTGAGTAGAGTTTTCTTTGTTCATTTAATGTTTATTACAGATGAAATTTGTAAATTAGTGAGGACTCTGTTTTTATTCCTAAGACATTGTTAGAAATATCTAGATAATTTATGAAATATTTTCAAGATGCTAGAATCTTCTATAAAACTACTGGATGGTAATAGCATTGATAGACAGGATATGTGAGTAATGAAGGTTGTGCATAAGCAAACACAGATTTTGTGTTATGTGCAAATTGTTGCCTAAAATAAATCAATTGCGGTAGAACATTAAAGTTTTCAAAGCAAATATTATAACAGAACTGACCTTACTACCAATCTGATATAGTCAGATTTACCCATTAGAAAGAAGCTTGCATTATTAGCCAATTAAATGCAAAAACTTCATTTATATTTGAACATTTTCCTGATTTTCTTTTGGAAGTAGTTAATTGGGTCTTAAAACTGATGTGAATAAAATTTAAAAAACTAGTACTGAAGTTCTCAAGCTAACCTACTAAAATCAATTTTACTGTTTGATTTTGTTACTTTTGTTACTCTTATGAGCTAGATTTTGATTAGCAGTAACATTTTTTTCGATTGGGATATCAGTTCTCAATTCCAAGTTGAGGTGCTAGACCACAATTCTGCTGTAATTTGAAGTTTGGATTCCTAATTTGTTCTTTTATCTTCCGTATTTTAGCACAGTGGAGATTTGTTTACTGTGAAGGTGGCTCCAAGGCAGTGCTGCCACTTATGGTTGCTCAAATTGTTACCCAATTACCTGTCACTTGTTATCGTTGATTTGTAGCTGTTTCATAAAATTTCCAGTAGATGGCAGTAGAGTTTCTTCAATAAAGGATTCCCTTTCTAATTTGTGGAAGTCATTTGTATAGGCTATTGTCATGGTTGCTGTTCCCAGTTTGTACAGTCAAGTTCTGTGGAAATGGGTGCCCAAGAAGACCAGAGTAGAGTACTCTAAAATGTGATACCCACGCTAGAGGCTCCTCTTAATCAGCCCTAAGGCCAAGTTCTTAGTAAACCACTGTGGTGGTTGGAGAATCAGGTGGGAAATAGGAATGATTTTTAGATTCAGCCTGGACATCTGGAGGAGATGAATGGCAGATTGAACACAAGCATCTAATTATACTCCTCCCAGAAACTCCACCAAACCTAGTAAAGGTGTTTTATTTTAAAGACATGCTCTATCAAGGATATGGAGAACGAGAAAGAGGAAAACAGCCATACACACACACATACACACACACACACACACACACACACACACACACACACACACACGTATTGAAAGCTGAAAAGCAAATAGAGTGTGGCAAATGACATAGCTTACTTAAGAAAGCCAAATCTTAACCTGGCTATGAAGAAGGCTAAAAATGAAGCTGACCTTTACCACAGAATATTTAAATAGCTCAGGAATTGAGCCAGACATATGTGGTAGCAGATCCCCAGGTCTCCTCCTCTTCCCCATTCCACTGAACAACTGTTCTTCCTACCTTTACCTCCACCTTAGTATAAGACTCCAGGTGTACTCTTTGGAGGAAAAAAAAAAAGCCCAAGTATCTTTGGATTGGGAGATACTAGGCAAAATTGAGAACAGGGCATTTTACCACACATAAGGGAATTAGGTGAATATGTGCATGCTGAATGATGGGACTCCTCCACCTTTCTTCTCTCACTTGCCTTTATGCTACAGGCAGATTAGTAGAATACCCCTTGGGGTATTTAGCCCAAGAAGAAAGATCTAAGGATACCAACTTTCCCAAGATTAGTGGACATCTGAAGAAAAGCCTGAAAGAGAGAGACTAAAACATACCAAAAAAAAAAAGAAGAAGAAGAAGAAAAGAAAAAGAAAAAAGGGAAAAAACAACTTGGAGGTATAGAGACTAGGCAGGGAACAGAAAACTTTTAAAAAAATGATTGATATCCTCAGAAAGATAGGATGTTACATACATGAAACAAGAACAGAATGTTTTACAAAGTTGAGCTTTTGTCTACTAAAAAATTAGAATATAAAACTCAATATAAGGGTTGGAAAATGGAATTTTTCTCAATTCCATTTCTCATAGAAAGTAGAGAGAAAAAAAAGATAAAATAATGAGAGGACCAGTCTAGGAAGCTGAATATCAAAACAACAATTCCAGAAAAAGGGAAAGAAAGGGAGCAAAACCCTAGCAAAACAATTTCGGGAAATTTCCCACCACTGGAAGATATGTGTTTCCAGATTGAAAGGGCTTACTGAGTTCCCATGACAAGGCACATTTCGTGAAATTTTAAATTGTCTCTAGTGACAAGAGACAGTCTTACAAACCTGCAAAAAAAGGGAAATTGGAGTACATACAAAGGATCAGAAAGGCTTCGGACTTACAGTAAGCAATATCAGAAGCTAGAGAACAATGAGGAATGCCCTCAAAATTCTGAAGGAAATTGTTTTCCAGTCCAGAATTGTATATTTAGCTGTAAACCATTAGTCAAATTTGAGAATAGCATAAAGACATTTTCAGACATGCAAGACTCAAAAAAGATTACCTCCCACACATCATTTTTCCTGAAGCTAATGAAAGATAACATTTTACTAAGAATGAGGACAGGAGATCTAGCACAGGGGAGAGAAAAAGGGAACTTTTAGTAGAATGCTAAAGACAGAACCAAGTTTAATAGCTCGGTACAAGAAGTAGAATGAAGACAGCCAGTTCAGACTGGAGCAGCTGATAAGGCTGTAGTGAGACTTTCCAAGAACACAAAATTGATAAGTTAACTCAATCAGTGGAAACAATAGGAAGTGCATTTGTGGTTGAATTAACAATAAGCACATAGATATCTAAGCAAATGAATAATACAAGAGAACACTATAAGAGAAACAAAAAAGTAGTTCAGGACAAAGAGAACACTTCTGTAGCACTTTTTATCATATTGGGCACTTTACATATATGAATTTTTTAATCCTCGTAAACCCAAGAGGTAGATAATGTTACAATGAATATTTTATGGATAAGGAAACTGAGGCATAGAGAGGTGAAGTAACTTGCCTAAATAGCTAGACAGCCAGTAAGTGGCAAAGATAGGCTTTGAACCCTGGAAGTATGCCTTCAAGATCTATGCTCTTGACCACTATGCTACAGTCTACATAGGATTTACTCTGTGGCTGGAGTCTAAATAACATACATAGTCATGATATCGTTTGCCTTTACCAAAATTATTATGTAACTATATAGGGAGGGTGAGAGAATAGGAGTATGTATGCACCTACTGGGATGGTGATGGAGGAGGAAGGATTCACATTCTCATCTTTCATAGTGGAAAGTCAATAGATAATGTCTAAAATAGAGAAATTTTAAAATATCAATAAAGCAATATTATTCAATATTTGATGTTAACTACCAAAGCAATTGGCTAAGAGGTAAAAGTGGTTGCTTCTGCAGAAGGAGATGTGTTAAAAGAGGAGGGCTGGGGATTGCTGTTTGTTTTAACAAGCTGTAGAACCAGTTGACTCTAAACTGTGTGCACATTTTTTTTTTTTTTTTTTCCTGTTTTAAGACAGGGTCTCGCTCTGTCACCCAGGCTGGAGTGCAGTGGCATGATCACAGCTCACTGCAGCCTCAAACTCCTGGGCTCAAGCAATCCTCCCACCTCAGCCTCCCAGGGAGCTGGAACTACAGGTGCACACCACCACACCCAGCTAATTAAGGGCATTAATTCCTTAGATTTTTAGGGATTTAAATGGAAGGGCATATTACATTGATGACGACAGGTGGCTTTCATACTACTAAAATATACTGTTTTTAAAATTAGCTAAGTCTCTTCTCATTCTATAGTCACTTGTAGTAAGATATTAAGTTAGCCTTTAAAACAGCTTAGTTTTTCCTTATCTAAGGTAAGGAAGATAAATTGAATCTGACAAAACAAGACTAAAAACTTCTTGGCGTTTTTAGGTTAAATTATTATAATCTAATAGACGATAAAAACAACCACTATTGGATGCTTCAGGAATGTTTTAAAAAGATATTTTCTTCTCTTTGTCTCTTTGTTAAATAAAAATTCAGCTGAAATAATGCTAAAGAACAAGTTTTCTGCAGACCATAAATGCTGTGCCTATGATTTAATGTATGATTTTGATTGTTTATATTTCTGCCAATGAATTCAAAACCCAGGGACCACGATAGTAAAATACATAAGAATTAATTCCACATAGGTCTCTTGTAGACTCACAGCAACCTTTGCTCATGTGAGAAGATCCAAAAGTGGAGTTTTTATACCTAGGTTAGGAATATTTTTACTGTTTTTCTTGCAGTGTCATATAAATAGAATTCAGAAAATGTCAATAAGAAAAATTATCTGTATGTAGGTCATTTTATTTTACAGTTTTCCAAGTAGTATTAGTGGTGAGCCCAGCAAATATTAGGCTAACAAAATAATTCTCTTAAGCTTTTAAAGTACCCCAGCTTCCTACTTTAGATTACAGATTTGCCAGTGATCTGCATGAAAATGAAATAAATAAAGCATGATCTACAGGGTTATTGGACAAGTGTTATGTTTCAAACTGTCATTTTATGAATTCAGACTACTTTCTAACTTTCTATTATTTGGCCTCATGTTAAGATTTTCTTTATCTCTTTTTCCCCCCAAAGATTGGGGAAATTATTCTTTATTATGTTCACAATATTTTTTTTTTAACTGAGATTCAGTATTTTTAGTGTTTCTCTGTGAAGTAAAGCAAGCTTCTGTGCTTGTTCAATACTAGTTGTAACATCTTATTTGATTTGAAGTGATAGGCATCACAGATACTTTTATAACTAAAAACAGCTTCTTCTCACTTTATTATTATGACTATTTAATTTGTAAAATTTACTCAATTTAGAAACTAAGTTAAAACCAAAACAGCACACTTGAGTTATTCCCAGTTAAGCTCTCATTCACTGAGTCAGTTAACATCCTTCTTCAGTAACAAGCACATTCTAAGTTTTCAGTATATCAGCTGGTTTTTAGCAGACTGTGAAAGTTTTGACATGTTAGTGGCTATCTCTTATTCTTCACCAACCTTTTCTAAAAAGTACTTTATCTGTGCTCAATAATTTTTTATTTATTTATTTATTTTGAGACGGAGTCTCATCTCTGTCACCCAGGCTGGAGTGCAGTGGCTTGATCTTGGCTCACTGCAACCTCCACCTCCCGGGTTCCATCGATTCTCCTGTCCCAGCCTCCCGAGTAGCTGAGATTACAGGAATTTGCCACCATGCCTGGCTAATTTTTGTATTTTTAGTAGAGACAGGGTTTTACCCCATGTTGGCCAGGCTAGTCTTGAACTCCTGACCTAAGGTGATCCACCCACCTCGGCCTCCCAAAGTGCTGCAATTACAGGCATGAGCCATCGCACCTGGCCTCAATAATTTTTTAATAATTTTTTCAATACCCTGAAATCTGGTTTTGTTTGCCACTGAAATTACCCCCAACTATCAGAGATTTGATAATAAGTTTCATAACTTTATTATTTTTTTCTTTTTTGTTTTTTTTTTTTTTTAGCTGGTGTCTCACTTTGTGGCTAGGCTAGAGTGCAGTGGCACATGGCATGATCATAGCTCACTGCAGCCTTGACCTCCTAGGCTCAAGTGATCCTCCCCTGCCTCAGCCTCCCTAGTAGCTGGGACTACAGGCATGTGCCACCAGAGCCAGATAATTTTTTTATTTAAAAAAATTTTGTAGGTCGGGTGCAGTGGCTCACATCTGTAATCCCAGCACTTTGGGAGGCCAAGGTGGGCGGATCACCTGAGGTCAGGAGTTTGAGACCAGCCTGACCAACATGGCGAAACCCCATCTCTACTAAAAATACAAAATTAGCTGGGTGTGGTGGTGCATGCCTGTAATCCCAACTACTCGGGAGGCTGAGGGAGGAGAATTGCTTGAACCCAGAAGGCGAAGGTTGTGGTGAGCCGAGATTGCGCCATTGCACTCCAGCCTGGGCAACAAGAGCGAAACTCCGTCTCAAAAAAAAAAAAAAATTGTTTTTTTGGTAGAGATGGGGTCTCACCATGTTGCCCAGGCTGGTCTCAAATTCCTCACCTCAAGTGATACTCCCACCTCGGCCTCCCAAAGTGCTGGGAATACAGGTACAAGCCACTGCATCTGGCCAAGTTTCATAACTTTAGTCCTTGTCACCTTGTAACGCTCTTCGTGGTTTTTAATGATCAACTTCCCTTTAAAGCTTCTCTTTCTTGACTTCTGTGACATTTTTTCCTCTATTGCTTATGTCCTGCCTCACTGTACTTTTTAAAATATTTCCCACTTTTTAAATGCAGATGTCTAAAGGTCTTATCCTTACCCTTCTTCTTTTGCTTTGTCCTTTCTCAGTAGTTGACTTCACCGATATTCATGTTTCCAAATGTCATCCCTGGGCCAATACCTTTTAAATCTCTATTTTTGGCTTCCTCTTCTCTTCTCAGTTCCAGACCTGAATTCCCAATTGGTCATCTGTACTAGAAAGTTCAAAACTGAAGCCATTATCTTTGATTAGGTTCCCTTCTTTGTTCCTTCCCTTCCCAACAACCTGTTCTTATGTGGTGGTTGGTTCTGTTAATATGACCACCATCCTTCTAGTCATTCTAACTTTACATTACTCTTTTATTTCTATGTAAATATCTTAATAGCTGCTCATCTGTCTCTTCCTGTTTCTATTTTTATCCGTCTGTATTAACTCATTTCACTGCTCTTTTGTCATCTTAGAGCACTAATTGAATCATACTACTTTCCTTGTTTAAACACTTTTACTGTATCTCCATTGATCTATAAGATGAGGTTCAAATTTACAGTGACACTAAAGGTCCTATATATTCTGACTGAGAGTTAGCTCTTTAAGATCATCTTTTTTTTTTACCCACCACAGGTATGCATTCTGGGTTCTGGCCACATAGGACTGCTTCAGATTCCCTAGACATTCTCAATACACATGGGCTTTTGTTCACATAGGGCATAAACCTGGAATATCTTGCTCTGTTCTTCTACCTTCATTTCTACCTTCCATATGTAGAAATCCCATTTATCCTAAGGGCCCAATAAGATATCACCTCTTGGCAATCTTTTTCTTCATTCCCTAATCAGAATTCATTAGCATTTTTATTTGTGATAAACAGTACTTTTTGTACTTCTGATATTTGGATGTGTGTTCTTATGTTTTCAGTAAGTTGCTGGTATGTGTCATCTTTACTAGATTGGAACCTCTTAGATGGCAAGATTGTATCTTACTCACCTTGGTATCACCATAGCAGGTTGTTTTGTACACAACTGCAGGCTGAGTGAGTGACTGATTGTTGAGCAAATGACTGATATGAGACATATTAGAGAAACTCTTTCTTGACTTTCAGGTGGAGCATGTCAAAGTGAAAAATAATCTTAGATGTGGGTAATTTTTTTTTTTATCCCGAAGGGAAAGCCATACCCACTTTATGGAAAATCGTTTAGTAATGAAATTAGAGAATTACTAAATATCATCGCACAGCCACAGGACTATAAGCAGTATAGTCACAACTATTGGTTTTGATAAATACAAAGTTGGTAAATGCCATTGTCCAAGTTAACAAGTCACAGTATCAAGTGTATATGGTTGTGAATGTCAGATCTGAACTCCGTGCTGTTGGTTAATATCATAACCATAGTTGTGTTAGTGAGCAAGATATTTGTGTTTATTTTTAAGATTTTATTAATAGTAAATCACTTTTATTAATTATTTTCTTATGTTTATAGAGAATGGTAAGAGAAAATAAATTATCTTAATGAAAGGAAATGACCATTTTATCCTTTTTGCTGCATTTCACAAAATGAATATTAGGTTATTTATAGCAAAAACACGTATTATGTTGTTAAGAGATTAGTATATAAAAACCACACAGGAAGATTTAGCAGTTATTTCACAGATAGAGGGTTTACTGTTTCAGGAAAGAAAATGCATACCCGTAACTAGAACACATTCTGTCTGGAAGGATACCTTTACCAGTGACAGTGCTGGGTAGTGGAAAATGGCACCAGCTTTGAAGTTGTCTTAACCTGGATTCAAATTCCGTATCCTCTCATCATTAACCCTTAACCTCAGCTTCCTTGTCAGATGAGATTTTTATTATGATTCAAAAGAAGAATGCAGGAGTAATAACATAAACTTTGATTTGAGACAAACTTCAGTTTGCTCTGACTCATAAAATCATGGAACCAGTGAGATAATAGATTAGGTGTTATGTTTCTCCTCTTGCTTGTACAGGTTTAAGCTATTAAAGAAATTTGAAGCTGGGCATATAGTAGCTCACTCCTGTAATCCCAACTACTTGGGAGGCTAAGGTCTATATCTTGTGACTTTGCCCATTTGTTTTTTTCCATTTTCACTTGCACTTCCTTTCTTCTAAAGTATAGTCATAATTCACCAGTCTGTTATGTAATGAAGGTAGAAAGATGGGAGTGGGCTTGTTTATAATGCATCTTGAAATATATTTAGAGACTTGACCTAGGCCCTTGACTGCCCAGAACCTTTTCTGAAAGGAAAAATAAATAATTCAGATAAGTTGAGCAAAATTAGCTAAATATTGTTTAATTGTACATGTGCATATGGCTCTCTTTTTAGGTAGCCCAAGATTGGCTATGCTGTTTACCAAAGTCTTTTAAGTTTACATTTCAAGCCGAAGGATTTATAAATCAGATTGGTGGAAAATCTAGTTTAATTTTATGTGCAAAGCAGACTGTAACTGCCTCAAGGGATGAAGTTTTTGGTTTGTTATGACCCCCTTGGCACCCACCTGCCAACTGGTCTCTATAGTAACAATGCTTAACCAAGAAGGCTCCCTAGTTTCTCATAAAGCTGTTGTGTTCATTGGATTGTTCTGGTTACTTTTATTTCTGTAAAATTTAAAGCCTATTTTCTTTCCTGTTGTCTTCAGATATTTGCATATTAACATGTTTCCTCATTTTGATTGATATTTAATATAGCACAACAGGAAGCTTCCATTCATTTCATTTTTTAAAAAAATTCTCCTTACAACATTCCTATTTTGTCTGTGTTTGACATGTTCTTTCTAACTCTGAAGAGTAGAGAATAACATAGGAAAAATTCAAGGTAGAAAATAGTGTCTAGAACATGAATTCACAGGATGAGAAGGAAGTAAAAGCGACTGAATTAGAAAGAGACCTAGTAATAGAGGAAAGATAATTATCAGTTCATTTTTTCTTCTTAAAGGCCTTTAGGTTTTTTCCTTCCCACTTTAATCAGAGTAGTGCCACCAAAGAGTCAAAAACGTATTTAAACAAATCTTTTGTAATTAATTTTTAAAGGTAGGAATTGTAGAGAAGTATTCATTCAGATATATGGATTAGGAACCAGATGAGCTAGGGATAGAGCTAATGAGATAATACATTGGGTGTGACTTAAAATAAGAAGAGAAAAAAATACATTTAAAAGCAGAATATCATTAGCAGTTGGATAGAAATAGCCTTGGAGTAGCCACTAAAAGCTAGAAAATTTCACAGTGGTAGATAGGCTCCCTGAAAGAAACTGGATGTGGAATAGGAGAAAAGAGAAAATTTGGCCTCTTCTAATAATGTTTGATATCAGTGATACAGTATAGAGTTACAGTAAAAGATGAGCTTTTATAACTAAATGTGTTACTGAAGTTGATAAGTTAAAATTAGCTGGGTACCATGACTCATGACTGTAATCCTAGCACTTTAACAGAAAGATTGCTTGAGGTCAGGTGTTTGAGACCAGCCTGGGCAACATAATGAGACCCTATCTCTACAAAAAATAAAAAAACTAGCCAAGCATGTTGGTGTGTGCCTGTAGTCCCAACTACTTGGGAGGCAGAGGTGGGAGGATCACTTGAGCCCAGGAGTTTGATTCTATATATAGCTATGATTATATAATCTACACTAGCTACGATTATGCTGCTGCACTCCAACCTGGGTGACAGAGCGAGCAAGACCCTGCCTCTAAAAATAAAGAAATGAATTAATAAATAAATAAGAATTTTTTAAACTTTCCCAAGAAAAATTAATTTTGCAGAATCTCATGTACCCATGTAAAAGGCTGGCTTATATGTTTTCCACATTAGAAAGAATGAATCATATATCAAAGGTATATGGTATCAGTTCCCATCAGGGAATAAGAGAATAGGTTCAAAATTTCATGAGCAGAAATCTACCTCCGTCATAATTATCCCTAATAAGAGAATAATAAGTGGATTTTCAAAAGAAATGTTATTAGACTCTAGGAAGTCACCTTTTAGTATGTATTTGTCTTTCAAAATTTGTTGTACACTATTTCCATTTTATTTATAATAATGCTCTGCTATTTCAGAATTGATTATTATACTAAAAGTTTATGTCTCAGAAAAGAATATCTAATTAATTTTTTATTTTATTTTATTTATTTTCGAGATGGAGTTTCACTCTTGTTGCCCAGGCTGGAGTGCAATGGCACTGTCTCGGCTCACCACAACCTCCGCCTCCGAGGTTCAGGCAATTCTCCTGCCTCAGCCTCCCAAGTAGCTGGGATTACAGACATGTGCCACCATGCCCGGCTAATTTTGTATTTTTAGTAGAGACGGGGTTTCTCCATGTTGGTCAGGCTGGTCTCGAACTCCCGACCTCAGGTGATCTGCCCGCCTCGGCCTCCCAAAGTGCTGGGATTACAGGGGTGAGCCACCACTCCTGGCCAATTTTGTTTTCCTTTCTACAACCCTCTTTTTCTCCCATTTTACCTATGTTATCTTCTCTTATAGACTTGTTATCACATGTTTTAAGTGATGATTTGTTCTTTCTGGAGACAATCAAAAATAGCATTATCCCTATGGTTTAAACCATTCTACAATATAAATATTGAAAGGCTCTTAATAAAGGACAAGTTTCATATAGTAATATTGTCCAGGTAAATAGAACAATCTCATTCTAACTTAGCATTTCTTTTCTATTTTGAATGAAATTTAAAATTATCAAACTTAAAAAATTTCAGTATGTGTATATATACAAATTTAGTTGCTCTCATGGAGATCCTCTTAAGTAGCTTTTTAAAACTATAGTATTTCCTAGTATTCATTTAGATTATAAGTAACATTCTTCAGGCTATAAAGTATTTTTAAATTAGAATCTTAGATATCAGAAAATTATTAATTTACCCAGGAGAATATAATTAATAAAATGCAGTTTATTTTATTTTTATTTTATTTATTTATATTTTGAGAAAGGGTCTTACTCTGTCACCCAGGCTGGAGTGCAGTGGCATGATCTTGGCTCACTGCAGCCTCGACCTCTTGAGTTCAAGCAATCCTCCCACTTCAGCCTGCTGAGTAGCTGGGACTACAGGCACATACCATCACACCTAGCTAATTTTTTGTATTTTTTTATGGAGACAGTATTTCTCCACATTGCCCAGGCTAGTCTCAAATTCCTGGGCTCAAGCAATCTACCTGCATCAGCCTTCCAAAATTCTGGGATTACAGACATGAGCCACTGTGCCCAGCCACAGTTCATTGTTGAATTAGAAAGCATAATTGGCAGAAAGACAACCTTGTTAGTTCTTGTACCTAGAAAAACAGTATAGAAATGGCCAGTCCCAAGAGTGACCTTATTTAGAGAAAAGGTCTTTGTAGATATAATTAAAAATCTCAAGATAAGAACATCCTGGATATCTAGGTGGGTCCTAATCCAATGACAAATTTCCTCTTAAGAGACAGAAGAGGGGAGACATAGACATGGAGGAGAAGGCCTTGTGAAGACAGAGACAATGATTGGAGTAAAGCAGACACAAGCCAGGGAATGCCGGGAGCCACCAGAAACTGGAAGAGGCAAGCAAGTCTTCTCCCCTGCAGACTTCCAAGGGAGGGTGGCTCTGCCTATGCCTTGATTTTGGACTTCTGACTTCCAGAAAATTATGAGAGCATAAATTTCCTGTTTGTGGTAATTTCTTATGGTAGCACTAGGGAAATGATACATTTGGTTATTTTTTCAACTATACAGACTATCTCATCTCCTATCACGTTTTTGGTATACAGTACCATGAATCTGCTCCTTTTAATTGTGAGTCTCTTATTCCTATTTCTTCTTAAATTTTTTTTGTTTTTAATTTGTATGGGTACATAGTAGGTGTATATATTTATGGGGTACATGAGATATTTTGATACAGGCATATAATGTGTAATAATCACATCAGGGTAAGTGGTGTCTATCACCTCAAGCATTAATCATTTCTTTGTATTATGAATATTCCAGTTGTTATTCTAAAATGTACAAGAAATTGTTGCTGACTGTAGTTACTTTGTTGTGCTATCAAATATTAGATCTTACTTATTCTGTAATTCTTATTTCTTAGTATCACCGATTGCCATCTCAAATTCATCTCCTTATGTTTTTAGAATAAAAATAAAGAATAGTTATAAATGTGAAGAAACAATAAGTGATGTAACTATGTAGACACAATGATGACAAAACAGTGACAGTGCTAAGTTCTGGATATATATTATCTCATTTATTCCTGGCAGTAGTCCTGTGAAACAAGTATTATTAGTACCCTTATTTTATAGAGAAGAGTACTGATGCCAAATAAGTGGCAGAACCAGAATTCAAACCCAGGTCTATATGACTTTAAATCCACCTTAGCATGGTATTTTCCTACCGCTTTATACAAATCACAATTACCAATAGGGTATTTCTGGTTATGAGTGACTTATAAATACTAACAGGCAGCTGTGAGACCTTGTCTCTCTTCTCTTCCTCTCCCCAGCTATATTTGTTCCCTGATTCAGAGCCCTGCAGAGTGATTGACTGAGCAAATTGCCTAACCTAGGAAGTACAGCCTTTCATTCCTCAAATATATATTTTTAAATTCCTATTATGTGCCACACACTGTTCTGGCCTGTTGAACAAAGCACTCAAAAATAGCCAGCAGTACAGATAAAAGCCTCTACCTTCAGGGAACTTACATTCTGGTGGGACTAGACTGGCAAAGCAAACACCTTTACAATATACCACATGGTGACAAATGCAATGGAGAAAAAAGGTAAGGTAAAAGATGTAGGGAGTGCTGTGGAGAAGGGAGCAAAGGAATGTTATTTTTATATGAGATCATCAGAGAAGGCTTCACTGATTAAGGAACATTTGGTGAAGATCTGAAAGAAAATGTCCCAGAAGTGACATTTGAGTTCTTTGAATTTCCAGTTTAATAGGCCTGTGAAGTGCTCAGCATTGTAAATAAATACAGACCCCCTTGAAGGCACATCTTCAGGAAATTTCAGAACATCCACAATGGGAGAGACCCTTCTAAAAGTTTTCAGGGATTTAAAGCAGAAACAAAAAATACTCTATAAAGGATTTGAATAAGAGCAGCATCTGACTTCTTGATAGTAATATTAGAGGCTGAGACGCTGGAGCATTGCCCTTAAAATTCCAAGTGAACATGATGTCTAAATATCATTCCAAGTGAACATGATGTCTAAACTGAAATTATATTCCAAGCTAATGTATCTGTCAAGTATAAGAAGGGGTAAATTAAGGACCAGACTGAAGTTCCAGCTACTCAGGAGGATTGCTTAAGCCCAGGAATTCGAGGTTGCAGTGAACTATGATCACATCACTGCTCCAGCCTGGGTGACAGAGCGAGATCCTGTCTCTTAAAAAAAAAGGACAAGAGAAAGACAAAGATTATCCCCAGAATCTTGGTGAAAGGAAGTCTCTGGATGGCAGCTATGTAGCTGACTGAGTGAGCATCCAGTCCAAACTGGGGTAAAAGGATGGAAGGCTCTGGTATATATTAGTATTAGAAGTTAATAATAAGTATACATTCAATAAATTTTGGTTAATTATATTGTTGACTAAGTTGCTTTAATCAAAGCCATTAGTAGGGGTAGGGGGAAGGATAAATATTATTGAATGCTCAAGTTAAGGCACTAGTTTATTACAGTTCCACTGTGTTACAGCAGTGTTATCAGATGACTAGTAAGACCTGCACAAATCTTTTCTCAAAATTGTTTGATTGGATAAATTTGGAAGATTGGGCTAATGCTAGATCATAATATGAGTAACATAAGTAATGTATTATTTTGTCTTAATGGTTCTGCTTGTAATATATATCTAAGATTCTACAAGCTACTGTCCTGCATACCTGAGAAATTATTTCACAAAAGTATTCTATTTATATCTCTCCTTGGGTGATTTATGATGTCTGCATTTTTTTTTACCAAGGTGTCTATGATTACAACATAGAGTATGTAGTGTCTTAATTCTAATACATATTCTCTGTGGATGGAACAAAAGACTGAACAGTGAACAGTACTCTTGGTAAAGTGGAGTTCTTTTTGACAAAGTTATAGACTTTTCACATAATTGTAGTTGCAGTGGGCTGTCGTCTGGGTCATGAAATAACAGATTAAAAATGTTCCCTGGTAAAAGAATTAAACATTTCTGTCAATGGAAGGAAAAGAAAAAGATTTCAGAGAATCTGATCAATAATAGCTTGTGGGTCCTAGTGAATGGAGCAGTCTATAAAGAGGTAAAGTTTTTGAGGGAAAAAATACTATGTCAAATGAGGGGTGAATGATAAAAATTGCTCTCATTTTCCTTTTTTTCACCTTTCGTCTTCATTTATAGAATTTTTGTACAATAAATATGTTTGGCATTTAATAACAGTGCCTCTCCCCCAGAATACTGTTTTTATTTTATTTTACTTAACAAAATATTATGTAGTGATTTGTGCCAAGTACTGTTCTAAGCACTTTGCAAATATTTATTCACATAACCCTATAAGGTGGGTACTGTTATTATGCCTCTGTTTGTTTGCCAGCACTTGATGAAACTGAGACAGTGCTTGTCCAAGACACCGTAAGTAGTAAATGGCATAGCTGGAATTTGGCCCTAAAGTCAGTCCTCTTAACCACTGTGCTCTTCTGTCTGCTAACGTAGTACCTTAGAAGTGGTGAGCAAAGAGTCAGAGTTTTGTTTTATTTTTTATTTTAATTTTTTAAGACAGGGTTTTGCTCTGTCACCCAGGCCAAGGTACAGTGCTGCAAACTGCAGCCTCAACCTCCTAGGCTCAAGCACTCTACCCGCCTCAGCCTCCTGAGTAGCTGGGAGCACAGGTGCACAGCACCACACGTGACTAAGAGGCAGAGTTCTATACTCCCGTGTCCTATGACATTGTCAGTGGTTGAATCCCTATGCCCTTATAAAAATAAATTTATTTGTCAAGTTGTCTATTTTACTGTTATTTAGTGGAGGAAAAATGTGTAGTAATCTATTTAAAAACATAAAAAGAGACTATATGGGGTTTTTTTGCTGTTAGCAATCGTAGGACAAACCGTGATGAGTGAAATCATGTTTCTTAGAGATGTAACTTCATGCATCTTTTTTTTTTTTTTTTTTTTGAGACAGAGTCTCGCACCGTCATCCAGGCTGGCGTGCAGTGGCGTGATCTCGGCTCACTGCAACCTCCGCCTCCCGGGTTCAAGCAATTCTCCTGCCTCAGCCTCCCCAATAGCTAGGATTACAGGCGCCCACCACCACACCTGGCTAATTTTTTTGTATTTTTAGTAGAGACGGGGTTTCACTGTGTTGGCCAGCCTGGTCTCAAACTCCTGACCTCATGATCCGCCTGCCTTGGCCTCCCAAAGTGCTGGGATTACAGGCGTGAGTCACCACGCCCGGCCACTTCACGCATCATTTAAAGAATTTCTATACAAAGAACATTTTTGGCATTTAATAGCATTCAATAAATATTGAGTTCAGTTAAATGTCAAATAAGAGTGTACAATATACTTTCAGCATTATTCAATTGATTATATTCTCATTAATTTGATGTTTACATGTATAGATATGTAAAATTTAAAACATGCATCATAAAAATTTTAGTAAATTTTAAATGTTTTTTTGGATTATGATTTTAATTATGCAATAAATGATGGTATAGGATAAAGCATAGCCCACTAATAATAGAATTTATTATTATTAGCCTAGATTTTCTCTACAGAAAAACCTACGTTCTCGGCTGGGCACGGTGACTCACGCCTGTAATCCTAGCACTTTGGGAGGCCGAGGCGGGCAGATCACCTGAGGTCAGGAGTTCAAGACCAGCTGGCCAACGTAGTGAAACCTCATCTGTACTAAAAACACAAAAAAAAATTAGCCAGGGGTGGTGGCAGGCACCTGTATCCCAGCTACTCAGGAGGCTGAGGCAGGAGAATCGCTTGAACCCGGGAGGCAGAAGTTGCAGTGAGCCGAGGTTGCACCACTGCACTCCAGCCTGGGCAATAAAGAAAAACAAAACAAAACAAAACAAAAAACCTGTATTCTCAAAATCAGTGTTGTGGCCTGACACTTTGCCAGTCAGATGGAAACCACTCTTTATTTCCTTGTATGAGGGAGAAAAAATTGTCTCCAATTCTTTTTTTTTTTTTTTTTTTTTTTTGAGACGGAGTCTCACTCTGCACTCTGTCGCCCAGGCTGGAGTGCAGTAGCGCGATCTTGGCTCGCTGCAAGCTCCGCCTCCTGGGTTCACGCCATTCTCCTGCCTCAGCCTCCCGAGTAGCTGGGATTACAGGTGCCTGCCACCACGCCCGGCTAATTCTTTTTTGTATTTTTAGTAGGGACGGGGTTTCACCGTGGTCTCGATCTCCTGACCTCGTGATCCACCCACCTCGGCCTCCGAAAGTGCTGGGATTACAGGCGTGAGCTACTGCACCCGGCCAAATTGTCTCCAATTCTTATACAAAGATATTCCTGTCTAATTTCTCTGTGTGGCCTTGAGAAATGTAATAGTGACTGTTTGAATGTGCCTTTAGTCACTAATGAATATTTGCTTATCAGATTTATTAATATCTTTTATTCTCTGAATTTTGTCATCCATAAAATATCACTCAAATATTAGACTTTACTGAGATGAAGCTATTTTTCACTAATTTTTGTTTTTTGTCAATATGACATTTTATTTTAACCCATTTATGCCTAGTGTTCCATTATTGGAACACTAAACTTGTGGGAGTTATTTATATCCTATTGCTCAAGGTCATCACCAAAGTCTGATTTTTTTGCAAAACAAAAAAAATTGCAACCTCTGGCATAAATGGGTTAAGACCAGCATGTTAGATACATTATTTAGTTTTAAATGAGTTCAAAAACCCAAGCCATATGCTGAGTTTACTTTACCCATGGGGCACATTTACCTGCTGATAGTAACTAGTGTTGAAGATGTTACAAAATAGTATATAATCATCATAGTAAATAATCATAATTCTTGACTATATTAAAAAACAAATTATCTTTTCTTAGAATTACTTTTCTACTCACTGAAACAAACTTCTCCTAGAGGATTTTTCAGTTTTTCATTAGTAGTAATTTATTTTGTCTGTAGTTTCAGCAGTAATAAATTTAGATATCATGTTTTATTGCCAAGAGAAAATATGTTAACCCTTGTGGTAGAGAGAAAAACTTGGCTTGTTTTTAAAGCAACAGTAAATCAGTCTTTGAATGTAGTATTTGCGTTTTTGAACTACATTGTGTTTTCTTTGTGGGATCATTGTTTTGGAATTGATCATGAATTGATTATAGGCCTTGCATAATTCCATGCTTTTTATAACATTGCTTTTGCCTTTTCTGGGTATAATATCTAATTCATCTCTTATCGTGTTGAATTTTTTTAATAATAGTAATAATTTTTTACTGCATGTGCAGAAATTTAGAGGGAATTTTTAACCTCTTGAAAGTTATTTTTCTTATTTAATGAGATTTTCAAAAACTAAAAATGATTATTTATTGGTTTGTTTCTCATGTCCACAATGTTTTATACTTGGTAAAAGATCATTCATTTATTGCAACTTTTTTTTTCTTTTTTTTTTGAGATGGAGTTTTGCTCTTGTCACCCAGGCCGGAGTGCGGTGGCACTATCTCGGGTCACTGCAACCTCCACCCCGTGGGTTTAAGCCTTTCTCCTGCCTTAGCCTCCCAAGTAGCTGGGATTACAGGCATGCGCCACCAAGCCTTGCTAATTTTTGTATTTTTAATAGATAGAGTCAGGGTTTCACCATGTTGGCCAGGCTGGTCTCAAACTCCTGACCTTAGGTGATCTGCCTGCCTCGGCCTCCCGGAGTGCTGGAATTACAGGCGTGAGCCACTGCACCCGGCCACAACTTTTAAAAGATAAAAAAATGCATGTCATTACATAGGAACTTTAAAAAATAATCCTTCTAAAAAAATAGGAGGCAGGCCAGATGGGGGATGGACCCATGAGGTCAAGAGATTGAGACCATCCTGGCCAACATGGTGAAACCCCCTCTCTGCTGAGAATACAAAAATTAGCTGGATGTGGTGCTGTGCACCTGTAGTCCCAGCTACTAGGGAGGCTGAGGCAGGAGAATCACTTGAACCTGGGAGGCAGAGTTGCAGCGAGCTGAGATCGCGCCACTGCACTACGGTGTGGCGACAGAGCGAGACTCTGTCTAAAATAAAAAAATAAATAAATAAAAAACAATATATTTTAAAATATAATATTTGAAATTAAAATGTAATATAACCAGTATCATAAAATAGAACAAGATTGTCCTTTTGGAGCCTGAAAAATAATTGAATAAAAGAGTTTTATTTTTGTCACTATCACTATCCTAATGGATCAGAAGTAATAAGTAGAAGTACCAAAGATTAATTTTTTTTTCATTAACTTAAATTTTCCTTTGGGGAATTTATTTTCTTTTAAAAAACAATCAGGACCATAGTTTTCAAAGGTTTGGATAAAGGATAATATTCTACAGAAAAAAAATATAGCATATCTACAAACCAAAGACTATATATTTGTAATACTGGTTTTTCTTCTCTTTCTTTCTTTATATAAAATATAGGGTCTGATTAAATTCATTGACCTATTTAATATTAAATATGTTTAAAAATAGAGGAGGAAAATAAGTAGCCACTGAACTGAGGAAAGGGAACCCTCATTTTCTCTTGAATTTGATTTCTTCCAAACAACACAAAATTTGGGGCCAGACTACTGATACTGAGAATATGTTCCTCTCCTTTCCTTACTCAATCTATTCCCTTCTCCCTTAAAACACACACACACTCTCAGACACATACACTGATCTTCCTCTCCCTGGCCCCTCCGTATTCTAGGACACAGATGTTTGGAAACTGCTCACACACTACACAGAATGATCATTTTCAAGTCAGGAGCTGCCTCTCAGATTCTGAGTGATACAGGCTCTCCAGTTGCTGAAACAAATGAAAAAGCACATAAGTGGAATGTCCTTTTGAAAATTCAGTACATTGTTCCAATAAATATACACATTTTGCATCTGGATTAATACACACTGAGGAAAAGAGCAATAGCTTCTGATAAACCTAATTTGGAACAATATTCAAGCTCCTTTATAAAATTAATAATATTATAGAAAATTTGGAAAGTATAGAAAGCTATGAAGAGGAAAAAAAAAACCCAAAATGCCAATTGAAGATAAATTTGGAGTAGTTTAGTATACCATAGTGGTTAAGGGAAAGCACTCCAAGAGCCAGCTAAAGCATGAATCCTGGCTCTACCACTTTGTGACCTTGGGCAAGTTACTCACTTAACCTGTGTCTCCATTTCCTCATCTGTAAAATGGGCAAAATAATATAATTTACTTCTTAGGTTTTATATTCTAGAACTCTGTTTTCCTAGGAAATTGCTGTTATAATTTTCCTTTTTCTTCCTTTTTCTTTTTCTTTTTTTTTTTTTTTAATGCTTGATGACAATCTTTAGAGTTCTACTGGATTTTGGTGTGCTTCAGTTAGTTGTAAGGAAATAACAGAAATTGGAAATTGGATGAAGTTAACTGCCTGCAGTAGTATTTTGAATTATATAATACATATGTATGTCTTTGTATCAGTGGTAAGCCAAAGACTGATTGTACCATAAGATCTATGCTTTTTCTAAATAGATTTTATAGAAACAGTAGTCCATAGTTGCAAATATTCTTTAAAATGAAGACAAAACCAAATGCCTAATGATCGTTATTTTTACTGAAACTGAGTGTTATCTGCATTATATGAGAAAAATGAACTAATGCTTTAGTTGTGACAGCACATTAGCTTAATAGGAAATCCATAACCCTAACAGATAATTATGTGTGTGTATGTATATGTATAATTATGTATGTGTATATATAAAAATATATGTATGTATGTATAAATAAATAAATATATAAATATATTTTTAAAGCCACTGAAGAAAATGAATTTGTTTAAACTCCCTTTTTAAATGAGGAGGTCCAATATTACAGGCACGTCCTTGGCTCTCTGAGCACATTCAGAGATAGTATCCAGTAATATCCAACACTATCCCAAAATACTTTTAGTTGCTTTTCATAGTTTATTCATGAATTTTTTTGTAGAAATAGAAGTGTTGGTTTTGTTCTTTTAGTATAATCTTACTCATATGATGAAGTAAAAGTAGGAAAAGATTTCCTTGTATTTTCCCATTTAGATTTTTCTTATTATTATTTTTTTGAACTGTGGTCTTATTCACATGAAAGCCTTAGTTTCTCAACTCAGTATCAGGGGACTGATATTTGATTTTGCCTATTCCCTATAATAGTTCCTCCTAGCCAATTGCCATTCCAGAAAAAAAAAAAAATGCAGTCTACTAAGTCATCTTAGTGGGAAGAGCAAAGTAAAGCTCTAATGCTTAGCCAGAAGTTTCAAAAATATTTTGTGACTATCATAATTGTTACTTGTTTGACATGACCCTTTCTAAATACTTGTAAGTACTTTGCTAGCCATATGAATTAACAAGTCCTCTGATCTTTATAATGCCTCTTTATCAGAGAGCAGAAGTATGTATGTATGTGTGTCTTTGTATTGTGCTGGCATCCCATCATATAAAAAGGAAATTAAATAAAGTTTTAATGGTATTTCTGAGTAAGTGGGTGACTTTGGTGTTTGTCATTCAAATTATAAACAATGGTTTTCTTTTTAAATGTGAACTCTCAAAAGAATGCAGTGGGAAGACCCACATATCAGAATGCCAATCTTTTTTATGGGTAAACATGAAAAGACACTGTGTTTATAGTTAGAAGAAGCTGAGTTTATGATCATCTGCTCTTCAAAAGAGGAAGCACATGTAAGCTCAAGAGCCAGCACACTTACAGCCTGGTATAACCTCAGTTGGTTTGCTTTGAGATGTGTTTTCTGCTAGGAAGAGGAGAATATGGGTATCAAGAGGGTGGCTTGTTGTTCATTAATTTATTTGATAAGCAATAAAATTGATATGCAAGTAATTTTTTTTTTTTTTGAGACGGAGTTTTGCTCTTACTGCCCAGGCTGGAGTGCAGTGGCGCAATCTCAGCTCACTGCAACCTCCTTCTCCCGGGTTCAAGCGATTCTCCTGCCTCAACCTCCCGAGTAGCTGAGATTATAGGCGCTTGCCACCACACCTGGCTAATTTTTGTATTTTTAGTAGAGACAGGGTTTCACCATGTTGGCCAGGCTGGTCTTGAACTCCTCACCTCAGGTGATCCACCCGCCTCGGCCTCCCAAAGTACTGGGATTATAGGCATGAGCCACTGTGCCCAGCTGTGATTTTTAATTATATACAGCTAGCTTATTGTTTTTGTGCCCATTGATTTTCAAAAAGATCATGCATTTATGGTTTCAGAATTTTTTATTTATTTATTTATTTATTTATTTATTTATTTTTGAGACAGAGTCTTGCTCTGTTACCCAGGCTGGAGTGCAGTGGCATGATCTCGGCTCACTGCAACATTTGCCTCCTGAGTTCAAGCGATTCTCTTGCCTCAGCCTCCCGAGTAGATGGGATTACAGGCATGTGCCACCACACCTGGCTAATTTTTGTATTTTTAATAGAGATGGGGTTTTACCATGTTGGTCAGGCTAGTCTCGAACTCCTAACCTCAAGCAATCCACCCACCTCAGCCTCCCAAAGTGCTGGGATTACAGGCGTGAGCCACTGCCCCCGGCCTGGTTTCAGAATATCTTAATGGCTAGCATATTGAATTGTATACCTGAACCAAAGTCAGAATCCCATAATATTACTTTTATATGGGATGGGGGGAAAATACATTATCTACATTCTTCAAAATTCAGCAAGTATACTATTTGGTTGATTCATAACTAGGAAAAAAAATCTCACAGCCTTTTAGAAACACTATATTTGTTGATATTGAACTTTGAAACTATCATAGATGTAGCCTCCGGGAGTTTACTTATCCCTGTTTTCAAACCATTTATTTATTCAACAGATACTTAGTAAGCACTTACTATGTGGCAGACAGTATACTTTTAGCATTGCAGATGTAGCAGCGAACAAGGCAGTTATAGTCTCTGCCACCACTCAGATTCTGAGTGATACAGTTCTCTCCAGTTGCTGAAACAAATGAAAAAAGCACATAAGTGGAATGTCCTTTTGAAAATTCAGTATATTGTTCCAATAAATATATACATGGTAAGGGTGAGGTGGCAGCAGGGACTTTGTCTTATTTCCCACTTATCCCCAGAGTTTAGGAAAATGCCTGACATTAGTCAGTACTTCATAAATGATGGATGGATGGCTGAATATATTACTCATCAAACCTTTTTAAAGTATTTAGACTTAAGAGGACTTTAGCATAACTTGAGGACAGGGGCCATAGCATATCTATTTTCTGACGCCAGAGCCTAGCACTGTGTATGTTATGTGCTGAAAGAAGAACATTAAGGAATTCATCTCCATCTTGTGCGGTTTCAAGTAACTAACTGAAGCCAATAGAATTAAATACCACGGAAAGATAGTCCTTTCATCATTTACACAGTTAGGACCTATTTCTAACAGGTGGGATCGTGGTCAATAGAAGTTGCTTCTAAGAGTAATTTCTACTTAACCTTCAATGTCTGTGAACCCATAGCCATGTGCTGTGGTGCCATGGCCAGGGAAACACAGCTTTTGGGATAGAGACTAAAGTGACTGGTAAAATTGTAATCTTTTCCTGCAGCATGAGTGAGTTCTCCAAGAAGCTGGAGAAGCACGAGTAAATGCTTCACTATTTAGCCATGAGCTCAAGCTAGAAAGTGGCTGAAATTCATGTCTCTGCAGTGAATCCCACATTGGTTAGGAATAGCCTCATAGAGTTTGATGGAGTTTTGAACTGATGCATTAGATCACACAATTTGACCACTCAACTTAGCACCAAGCCTGTTCATTTTGGATAGGTGAGGCCACTTTAGCCATTTTATTTCTACAAATAGTCACTATGTTATAATTATTTGGTTTCACATTTCTCCCCTGTATAGAGTTGGGTAGGGTTGTCTTGACTAATCCATCTTACGTGGTCCTGGCCCAGCACCAAACTTAATAAATGTTTGTATTAGGTTGAACTATATAAAAATGCTGTGTTTGTAAGTCAAAAAATAGTCAAATATCAGCAATGATCAATTGAATAATAAGAAAAATTCAAGCAGTGAATGACTGGTTGGACTAGATGATTTTAAAGATCTCTTCCGGTTCTGGGATTCCATGACCTTATAATTCAAACATAAATAACATCATCAGTCAGTTTCAATGCTTAGTTACCAACTTATGAAACCATGGTCCTCATATTGTACACAAACCTAGCACCCTGTTCTTGTCCTTCTTGGAACTTACCACAGTGATTTAGCTATTTTTATACTAGATGACTATGTGCTCCTCATCTTAATGTGTATAATATGTATCTAATGTGTAAGATATATAACACACATACATAAATATAAATGGGTAGATAGATGATAGATACAGTGTATGTGTTTCCATCAGCTGTTTGTTAAAAGGTAGATGATAGATTAATACTGTGTTGTTTTCATGTCTCTTCTGTTCCACTGCTTTAAGGTGGCAGGTGGAGTCCACTGTGATTCAAACTATGAATTTTTTCATTGATCAATTCTGACATGCTAACCTCAGCAACTGAGCACCTGCATAATATGTTAGGTCATCATATTAATAATGAAGATTACATAGTTGACTTGCCTTTTTATTGGGGGAATATAGAAAAAAACCCTAGAAATATGACTGATTTTAAAACAAACTAAAATGATGATTGAGAACAGTAATACTATCTATAATTTCATTGCATCTAGTAGAAAATTAGCTTTGCAAAGCCACTCAGTTTATAAAATTGTTTTGATTATTCTTTATTTCAAAAATGAAGTTCTCAGTTTTAATCCCAACAGGAAATCCCTTGATTACAGCAGAGCAGATTTTTATCTGTCAATAAGTTAAAAAAATTTTGAGGAGGAAAAGCAAGCATCAACTTCCAGGGGTCTAATAACTTCCTAACTTAATGGAACTTGCCTAACAGTAGATGAACTTTTCATTTTAAAACTTTGCCTTTAGTAGTCAACACTGTCCTCAGTACAGCTACAGACTATATAATACAGAGTCCATACAATACAGGGCATTTCTGTATGAATAAAGTATTAAATATTTTTTTAAAATAACTTTTAAAAAATGAAGTTATAGCCTAAGACCTGAATGAAGGGCTTTAGGGAAATAAAAACTTTGTTCCTTTTCTAAATTTTAGATATTTCCATTATGGTAAGTTAAACTGATTGGTTTAATAAGGTGGTTTAAGGTAGTAATATATATGTGTTAACAGACTTCTATCTCTGCGTCAACTGTAAGATTTGCCTGGTTTTTATACTCTGAAGAGTTTATATTTAAATTCAACATAATAAAACATTCAAAATAAGAATCTCTGAACTTAGTTTTACTTTAGACTGCTTTTGAAAAAATCACTTCTTAAAGTGCACAGATTCACACATCCACCCTCCCATCCTTTGTGATAGAAAAAATGAAATACTTAGCTTGGTAAATCACATTGCTTCTTCTGAAGTAGACTGCCTTTACCCAGTGCTGTGAAAGAAAGCCCAGAGAGTGAGTAAGGAAGGGTGGCTATTGTTTAGTGCTCTCTAGCAAAAGAACGGGATTGGGGGCGGGGTTGGGGCGAGGATTGAGTTTAACTGGCATTGGCTCTGGCTTTTCTGCATTCCAAACTGTCTGAGGCACGAAGTGAGAGCAAAAAGGGAGAGAGAAGGAGAGCGAGCACAGGCGAGTACAGTATACAAAGTGTTTTGAGTTTCTGACTGGCGTGCCGGAAAGATCATGTTAGCACACCCAGAAACTTCACAGGATGCAGACCCCAGGTAAGAGTTTGTAGAGTCTGAGACCGAAATGAAAAGTCACGTATTTAAGGGGAATGTGGCTTTTTAAAAATTACACAAATGCAGTGACTATTTACCTTTATGATTATTGGCTTTAAAAAAATAGGTTGGTTTTTATTGCTGTGAGTTCACAGAAATACTGTGTGGAAGCTGTCTGTTAGCATTCCAGTACAAAATCCAGCACAAGAATAGCCATCTAAGAAACTCAGATAAATTAAAAATAATGACCATAGCAAAATATTAACACTGCAACATGTACTTGTTCTGTTAATAATATGAAATGGATCCTTATTCTGGATCTTTCCTAAAATTCTTTATGAAATATAAAGATACCTGGGTACAGGTAAAGCTCATTTCTCTCTGAGTGAGACAGAATATATTGACCATCAAGAAGATGTTAACAGCCTCGCTTAAATCTCAGTAACACATAATCAATCTGTGTCATTCAAAAGTTTAACAGGTTTGATCCATAGACAGCAGCAGTAAGAGCATTCAAATGAGAACTTTGCTTGTTATTTTTGCCCAAGGTAGGCTTTTAATATCCTCTGCCAAGATGACAAGTAAGAAAGTTTATTGACTTATTGAAAGTTAAATCTGAAAGAGACTTGGAGATTATCTATAGTCTAGTCTCTCCATTTTCAATGAAAATTTTGTGGTCTAAGGTACTTGCCCAAGGTCAGAATTAGGAAAAGAATTGAAATGAAAACCCAGATCTCCTTATTCTCAGTTTAACGTGTTTTTCATAGAACCAATTATATATAGGCTTATATTTTATCTATACCACATCTGCTAGCCCCAATTACTATGAATTATTGCCTAAATAGACCAAGTACATCATAAACCTAGATTGAAATCTTATGGAGAGGAGGTATTGAGAAATGGATGTCATCAAATCACTATTGATACATGCTCTTGACCAAAGCCAAAAACATGTAACAAAATATTTATCAAGAGGAAAAAGTGGCTTTCAGTGAAGGAAAATTACTATAGTTTGTACGCTGCTTTTAAGTTTTTGAAAGACTTTAGGACATCAATTTTCTGTATAAATATGTTAGTAAACTTTTTTCTGTATGCAAATATCTATTTTTGTAATGTATCTATTTTACTGAAAGCAAATTGTATTCACTGCCTTTCTTATGTTTATTCAAAAGTATAATATTTTAAATTATCCAGCTATTTTGACCAATTGCTTCTTTATCCAAGGTCCATTTCTGTTTCTCTCTGCTTATAAGGATCCTCTGTTACTTCACCTCATGAATTATGTGTTAGCAGATAATTTAAGTGAAGGATCTTGAGAGCCACAACAGACAGTGAACATCTGTCTTCATACATTTTTATTTAGTCCCTAAAAAAGTTGCTTCCCTTTCCATTTTTCTGGAGACCATTGTGGGGATGAGAGGCCACACTATTCTGGTGAGCTAAATAGTAAAGATAGCCACTGTCAACAGAATCTGTCATGGCTCTTTACAACTCCTGGGAACAAGTTAGCTTGATTTGGCTATAAGCACAGTAAAGGGATGTTGTCCTTTTGTATTAAAGCCTGACCTGCTCTTTCCAGTTTTTGGCTGGGTCTTTGTAAGTGTAGTACTGATTTACAAGTCTGTGTGGAATGGGCAGTAAGTTATAAGGAATAGTTTCATTACTCCTCTCGGCTATATCGGAAACCAAATTACCAAGTGAATTCTCCATCCAGTAGGAAAGAAGAGACTGTCTGTCTTACTGGAGAATCCATTATTTAAGCACTGTTTTTAAGAGGACTGATGGCTGTGAGAATGAGGACATAATGCTCTTTCCAACTTAACAGTATTCATGTTGTATTACACAAAGCTTAGATTCTTCTCTGAGCTTTTATCCTGCTTTTAATATGTGAAAGGACCGCCATGATATATCTATGTATATTATGTCGTGTGTGTATATTATATGATAGAATAGAGAGTAAAGTGGGCCTTTGGCCTGAGTATATTTTCTGATGCCAGAAGTGATCAGTAGTCATCAATCTATTGCTGATATTTTACTGACCTAAGTTAAAAGAAACTATTTTATTAACCAAGCTAATCATGATAAAACTCACTACCATGCACTACAAAGAGAAAATACTCAAAGGAAACACACTTCTTTTTTAATTCTGAAAACAAATGTCAGATTATGCAGGTTCATACTTTCTGTGTTAGAAAAAAAGCAATAAACAGGTGCCCACTTTGTGGCTAAAGACAAATTTTATTTTTAAACAAGTTTTTATTGGTGTATAATACATGTAGATAGTTGTGGGATTCATTTGATAATTTAATATGTTTACACAATTTGGAAAGATCAAATCAGTATACTTGGGATACCCACCACCTTAAAAGAAGACAAATTTTAAATGGGAATAGAATGGGTAAAGTGAAATGAGTGGCATGAAAAAGAAACTCTCATATGTATGTGAAATAATTTTCTTTTGACCAGTGTTTTCTTGAAGGCAGACCTATTTTCACTATTCATAATTTTCTCCGTGATACTGTTTTAAAATTTTTTCCCATGAACAATCTATATGTAAATATTGTTTATATATTAAATTTTCAAAGAAGGTAAAGAGCTCTGCTATATAATGACAACATTTTCTGAAAAATATTTGGCTATAGTTGATCAAAACTTTTGACTCATTGAAAGGAACTGCTTTCTTTGCTGTTGCAATTTCTTTCTACCTCTTGGGCATAATTCTATGTTATGTATCCCATTTAAATCCCCAAGAAAGAAACATCTTCAAAGAAAAATGAAGGCAAAAGATAGGGGCCAGGAGCAGGGACTTGAAGCTGGACTTATAAATTGTTCTGAGCTGTCAAATTAATTCTTTACTCATGAAAGTTACCCAGTTATCCACCAAAGACTCTGAGAATCCTTTTATATAGACAACATGATTGTGTTTCCCCTTCTGCTCCAGTCTTGACCTTCAGCAGTCTCTAAAGAGGAAAAGTGTTTGTTACAGACTCTTTTTGTTCTCTTCTGTTGTTTCACGCTCCCTAGTGGTTGTTCATGGTCATTCTTGTTTTCAGTTCCCTGTTTATCAGTTGTAGTGAGAAGGAGGTGACTATTGTACTGTGAAATAAGGTTCACCGGATTCTTGTATTTGAGTTGCATAAACTTTCTTAAAATAACTGATTCTTACGTGCAGAATCAGAAGCAAAAATTTTTGTCCTGTTGTTCTTAGTGGACAATGATTCAAGAAAATGAGTCATGACTCAGCGATATGAATTCTCTCTTAGCCGGGGTTATTTTTAAGTGCTGATGGGAATTCCATCTATCAAAATTCCACATTTAATTGTGGGTATGATCTCAGCTTGTGTTTGGAAGCCTTAAGCAATGCCACTCAGAATACTTTGTTTGTACATACTTGACAAGTAAGAGAGACTTACTGAGTCAGCGATTAAAATTCAGATGAAGGCCTTTGTCCTCTCTGGTACCCTCCTTGCCCCTACTCAAACTGTGTCGTTAAGCTGAATTGGAAATACTATTAACTCAAGCACATAAAGAGGGAACCCTTGAGGAGATCCTGTTAATAATATGACTCTATAGAGCTCCACATTTCTGTCATTCTCAGGTTTGCAATATTTTTTGAGTAAATGAGTTGCTGAAAAGCACCTTGAAAAAGTAGGTTAGGTTTGTGCAGCCCTATTCTTTGAAGAAGAAAAGATACCTGGTTCTGCTTGCTCTTTCTAATGTCAGATCTTGGAAAGTAAGCAACTTGAGCTGCTGGAATAAAGCAGGTGTCGTTCAGGATCAGGTGTTGCCTAGGATAGCTAGCCTGTTAGACAAGTTGCTAACTGATGTCCTGAATCCAATTCCAAAGATTACAGAGTACCTTTGAAAAATGTTATAACAGCACTGTTGTGTAACTATTCATAAATACTACCTTTAGTTTATATGAAGATTAGTAAAATGGGTATTCTTTCCGTTTTAAGATTCTGGTTTGTAACTTTTTTGCTAAAATACTTCAGGTGGGTTGTGTGTGCCTCTCGAGTCAGATCGGAGAAGGTAAGATGTCTGGGTCCCTACTTCAATCACTCTTCTTTCCAGGAATACCTGGAATATGAAGTTTCAGGTAAATAAGTGAAATGAAATAAAAAAGAGAAGTGATTTGTCAAAATGAGTGTGCAAGAAGAGCCACCAAAAATCTAGCTTGTGTGAGTACATAGAATTGAGTTTGTTCAGTCAAAGGATAAGGGAAGATGTGATAAGTCTATTAACAGGGAAGGATAATCATCTCCTGTGTACCAAGAGCTCATTTCGAAGAGTGTGTCCAGTATGATTATAGAATATTTATCAGCATTTTTTCAAAGTATGGGAAACTAATCACTCAAACAAAGGGGAAATAGATTATTTAAATGCTTTCAACATGTGGTAGAGGAATTGCATCACACAGTATTTGGCCTGCTTTATTTATGAATCTCTATTGTACAGCTGAAATTTAAGGAATTTTTTTATTAATTAAAATATTTTATCTTTCATATAATTTGCTACATCAGCCAGGTTCAGTGGCTCATACTTGTAATCTCAACACTTTGGGAGGCTGAATCAGGAGGATTGCTTGAGGCCAGGCCTGGCAACATAGTGAGACCTCCCCTCTACAGAAAATTTAAAAATCAGCCAGGCATGGTGGCATGCACCTCTAGTCCCAGCTACTCAGAAGGCTGAGGTAAGAGGATTGCTTGAGCCCAGGAATCAAGACTGCAGTGAGCTATGGTCACATCACTGTACTCCAGCCTGGGTGACAGAACAAAACCTTGTATCTTTAAAAAAAAAAAAAAGAAAGAAAGAAAAGAAATCGCTATATACATCCTGATATTTTCCTTGAAGCATTTTTCCTCCACCTGAAGTCCAGTGAAATGTCACTGTAGTTTCCTGAAACAATAAATATGCTATTATATGAGTAGCATCATTTACTTGCCGGGGTATAATTGCTGAAATTTTGAAATATGCTTTTAGTATGTTTAGTTTTATTTATTTCCTTCCCCTATAAAAAAACAGCACTTGGAAAATGATTGATGATCAACTTTTAAAGATAATTTTTTAAAGTAGCTTTTTAAAATCAATTAAAGCCCTTACCATTCTCTTCTCATCTCTGAGAAATGGTATAGACCATTTTTATTAACCAAAAATGTAGTATGAAGAAGAAACCCTAGGAGTTACTGCTGTCATTGCAAGGAATGAAAACTAGTCTCCCTTGTAAACCTTTTTTAGCTTACGCAAGATCAAAATGTACTAGGCAGAGGAAATTTATTGTAATATAAAAGGTAGAAGTCTAGTGGAAGTATAGCTGTTTGTCCCCAGTGCCTCAATAGAACTGTTTAGGTCAACACTTGATGATACTGCTTTATTTTGGTTTTGTTTGGTTTTTTTAATGGAAGTGTATTTAAAACCAGAAGGCAGGCTTTCATCTGGTCTTTTTTAAAAGGAATATCCAAACAATGATTTACCTGTTTTTCTCAGAAGCTATCTTATTGTGAACAAATTGCAAAATGTATTTGACAGTGAAATTTTAATTATCAAGAAATAATGAGCTTGAAGGGTGTGACTATTGCTGTAAAGTGCTGTGATTTATGACAGCTTCCCAGTAGAAATTCTCCCAGTGTCAGAAATTATAAACCCGTTTTCATTTTACTTTGTTCTTGAATTAAATACTTAAAGGTAGAATTTTTGTTTCTCTTTCCCCCTATCAAACCTGTGTTACGGGAGAATAGAAACTGTTTTAAGGCTCTTCAGATTTAGTTCAGATGTTGCTTATGTTACATTTTCTCTGATAGTCTGAAAAAATAAATTTTTAAATTTTAACGTTTGATCATAATATATAACAGGCTCCTACACATCAGTAAGAAAAAAGCAAGACTGGAATGCTCATTTTACAAAAGAGGTAATCCAGATGACCATTTAGTATATAACAAGGTGTGCAGCTATTGTTAGTCATCAGGGAAATGCAAATTTAAACCAAAATAGGATTACATACCCATCAAAATGTCTAAAATGAGAAAAAAGAAAATACCAAATGTTGATAAGTGTCTGGAACAAAAATAGTTTTCATACCATATTGATGAGAGTGTAAACTTGTACAGTTACTTTGAACAGCTATTTGACAGTATCTCCTAAACCTGAACAATGCTCAGTGACCCAGCAATTACACTCCTATTTATGTACCCAATAGAAATGTATACCTAGGTTCATCAGAAGACCTGTACAAAAATGCTTATAAAAGCACTATTTATAACAGCTAAAAATTTGAAACTACCCAAATGCTCATCAGCAGTAGAATGAATAAATTGTAGTTTGCTTATAAAATGGAATTCTATACAGTGATGAAAAAGAACAAACCACTGCTTCATGTGACAGAATGCATGAACCTCACAAATGTATGTTGAGCATGAAAAGTCTCAAAAGAATACTCACTGGGTGATTCCATTTATATAGAGTTCAAACTGATCTAGGGGGATGGAAATCAGGATAGTGATTATCCTTATGTGGGTAATGACTGCCAAGGATACATAAGAGAGGCCTCTGGCTGCTGGTAATGTTCTGTGGTGGTGGTGTTTTCTGATTCAGATGCTGGTTACTGGCATGAATTACATTTGTGAAAACTTATTGACCTGTACATATGTTATTTGTACACTGCTCTTTTTTCTTTCTTTTTCTTTTTTTCTTGAGACAAGGTCTTTCTCTGTCAACCAGGGTGGAGTGCAATGGCCCAACTGATCATAGCTCATTGTAACCTCAAACCCCTTGGCTCAAGTGATTCTCCCGCCTCTCAGCCTTCTGAGTAGCTGGGACTATAGGTGCACACGACTACGCCTGGCTAATGTTTAAAATTATTTTTTTGTAAAGATGGGGTCTTGCTATCTTGCCCAAACTGGTCTTAAACTCCTGACCCCAAGCAGCCCTCCCATCTTGGCCTCCCAAAGGGCTGGGATTACAGGCATGAGCTACCACGCCCAGCCTGTACACTTTTCTGCATGTATGTTATACTTCAGTAAAAAGTTCAAGGAAAATATTCCTATTATAAGCTCTCCAGTTTGCAAACAAACAAAACAAAAACAAAAAACTCTAGGCAACTTCCAAGTTGATGGAAGTGATGTTCTGTAAAAGTACTTTTTGTTTATGCAGAATGTAAGCAGGACACCAGGTTTCTTTTCTTTTCTTCTCTCTTTTTTTTTTTTTTTTTGGTTGTTGTTTTTTTTTTGAGATGGAGTCTCACTCTCGCCCAGGCTGGAGTGCAGTGGCGCGGTCTCGGTTCACTGCAAGCTCCGCCTCCCGGGTTCATGCCATTTTCCTGCCTCAGCCTCCCGAGTAGCTGGGACTACAGGCGCCTGCCTGCCACCACGCCTGGCTAATTTTTTGTATTTTTAGTGGAGACAGGGTTTCACCGTGTTACCCAGGATGATTTCGATCTCCTGACCTCGTGATCCGCCCACCTCAGCTTCCCAAAGTGCTGGGATTACAGGCGTGAGCCACCACGCCCGGCCCGACAGCAGGTTTATTTTCATGTTGAAAGTTCTCCAGTCTGGCCAGGCGCCGTGGCCCACACCTGTAATCCCAGCATTTTGGGAGGCTGAGGCAGGCAGATCACCAGGTCAGGAGATCAAGACTGTCCTGGTCAACATGGTGAAACCCTGTCTCTACTTAAAAAAAAAAAAAAAAAAAAAAAGCCAGGCATGGTGGTGCGTGCCTGTAGTCCCAGCTACTCGGGAGGCTGAGGCAGGGGAATCACTTGAACCCAGAGGCAGAGGTTGCAGTGAGCTGAGATTGCGCCACTGCACTCCAGCCTGGCGACAGAGTGAGACTTGGTCGCCCAATAAAATAAAGTTCACCAGTCTATGTGTGCCATCAAGGACTTTACATTTGGGGTCATTGAATAGGTTAGATGAGGAAAGCATTTGGGAACTAGGCTTGTGGATGTATCCTCAAAACAAAATTTCATCATGTAAATAATAGAATTACTAGGCTTTCTAAAGCTCTGAGCTTACTGTATAAAAACACTAATCTTGTCATACCTTAATTGAAAATATTTTATAATAGTAATATATATAAAAAGATATATATGTACTTGTACTTAACACATTAACTTTTACATATACTTACTGAAGAGTTGATGGTACAAATTTAATAAGAATTTTCCATACTCTTGGCTTTAATATAATTTTGCTTTAAAAATATGTATTTGGACTTTTAAAGGATGTGTAATTCTTTGTTATATTGGAAGAAAAATAACAGCTTTTTCATCACTGTGAAATGTGAAAATATCCAATACAACAAATGGAAGACGCCTAATAAATGTTAATATCCTTCTTTGTCTTTACAAAACTACAAACATGACATTCTCTTGAACATGCCCTTCTTATCTCCTCAGATTAAGCTCTGCCACCCGTGCTGTTCTTCCTGTTCTGAGCCATTAAAACACATGTGTTTAGTTTTAATTCTGGATTCTTCTAGAGCAGTCTTCTTCACTAGTTCTTTCATATCACTTGTTTTACTCAAACTTGATGTTTTAATGTTAGCATATTATTTATTTGTTGCTGTGTAAAAAGTTACCACAAACTTGGCAAGTGAAAACAGCATTCATTTACCCTGCCCCCCAGCCTTCTCTCTCTCTCTCTCTCTTTCTCTGTTGAGACAGGGTCTCATTTTGTCACCCAGGCTGGAGTGTGCAGTGGCATGATCACAGCTCACTGCAGCCTCAACCTCCTGGGTTCAAGCAATCCTCCTACCTCAGCCCCCCGAGTAGCTGGAACTACAACTGCGTGTCACCACACCTGGCTAATTTTTTGTTTTGTTTTGTTTTTGTAGAGACAGTGTTTCGCTGTGTTGCTCATCTTGGTCTCAAACTCCTGAGTTCAGGCAGTCCGCCTGCCTTGACCTCCCAAAGTGCTGGGATTACAGGTGTGAGCCACCACTCCCAGCCTATTTCAGTTTCTATGCATCAGAAGTCTAGGGAGAGTGCAGCTGGTTCTCTGCTCAGGGCCAAAACAAACATATCAGCCAGACCACATTCGCATCTGGAGCTCAGAGTCCTCTTTCAAACTTGTTCAGGTTGTCAGCTGGATTCAGTTTCTTGCAGTGGTAGGACTGAGATCCCTGTTTTTTGGCTTGCTGTTGGCAAGGAGTCACTCCTAGCTTCTAGAGGCACTGTTATGTCCCATTGCCATGGCCCCCTCACTACTTGGCACTTACTTTTTCAAAGCCAGTGAGAGAATCTTACTCTGGTTGGATGTATTAGTTCATTCTTGCATTGCTACAAAGAAATACCTGAGACTGGGTAATTTATAAAGAAAAGAGGTTTAATTGGCTTGTAGTTCTGCAGGCTATACAGGAAGCATGGCAACATCTGCTTCTGGGGAAGTCTCGGGCAGCTTTTATTCATGACAGAAGGCAAAACAAGATCAGGCTTCTTACATGCAGGCAGGAGCAGGACTTGGGTGGGGGAGATGCTACACACTTTTAAACAACCAGATCTCATGAGAACTCACTATCCTGATGACAGGGCCAAGGTTGCATGGTGTTAAACCATGAGAAACTGCCCCCATGATCCAGTCACCTCCCACCAGGCTCCATTTCCCACATTAGGGATTATAATTTGACATGAGATTTGGGCAGGGATACAGATCCAAACCATATCATTCCACC
Source organism: Pongo abelii (assembly GCF_028885655.2). Lineage (NCBI taxonomy): Eukaryota > Metazoa > Chordata > Mammalia > Primates > Hominidae > Pongo > Pongo abelii. The sequence continues at coordinate 71,586,650 of NC_071985.2, read as the reverse complement.
GTTGGCCCCTTCCAAATCTCATGTTGTTCTCACATTTCAAAATACAGTCATGCCTTCCCAACAGTCCTTGAAGTCTTGACTCATTCCAGTATTAACTCAAAAGTCCAAAGCCCGAAGTATCATCTTAGAGAAGGCTAGTCCCTTTTGCCTATGAGCCTGTAAAGTCAAACACAAGTTAGTTACTTCCAATTTACAATGAAAGTATAGGCATTGGGCTGTAATCCCAGCACTTTGGGAGGCCGAGGTGGGCAGATCACGAGGTCAGGAGATCAAGACCATCCTGGCTAACACAGTGAAACCCCGTCTCTACTAAAAATACAAAAAATTAGCCACGTGTGGTGGCGCGCAGCTGTAGTCCCAGCTACTTGAGAGGCTGAGGCAGGAGAATGGCATGAACCCGGGAAGCGGAGCTTGCGGTGAGCCAAGATCGCACCACTGCACTCCAGCCTGGGAGACAGAGCGAGACTCCGCCTCAAGAAAAAAAAAAAGAAAGAAACTATAGGCATTGGGTAAATACTCCCATTCCAAAAGGGAGAAATTAGCCAAAAGAAAGGGGCTACAGGCCCCATACAAGTCTGAAACCCAGCAGAGCAGCCATTAGCCCTTTTCCCATTTAGAAAAGAAAAAGTGCAGCTCGCTGCCAGTGCTTTTAATTTTACATAAACATACTCTTTGAGGCTGAAGCAAATCTGACTGATTTTCATTGTGAAAACAAAATATAAAAACTGTTCTTGGAGTTATTTCTAAATAGAATTAACATCAGAATCATCTGAATCATCAGAATTATCTATTTCAGAAAAATTGAATTCATCAAACGAATCTTTGGCCAACAACTGTTCCAGAATGACGTTAACATCACACATAGGAATGCTGTGTTTTCTAGGATTTGACATTTTTAGCAATCGAGAATTACTATATTTTGTAAGTGGAAATACCACTACTAAAAACAGAATGCTATAAATAGAATGATGTCTTTTGTTTTCAAAGTTGATATACTAGAGCAATGTGAAAATAATAATAAAAATGAGATGTTTTGTGGCAAAGTTATCTTGGGGTAAATGCTGAAACTGCAAGCTTCGCCAGCAAGTGTTCTCGGGGCAAACAGGAGAAGAACTAAATCGTAAGGCTCCAAAATAATCTCCTTTGACTCCATTTCCTACATCCAGGACACACTGATGTGAGAGGTGGGCTCCCAAGGCCTTGGGCAGTCCATTCCTGTGGGCCTTTCAGAGGTCAGCCCATGTGCTGTTCTCTTGGGCTGTTGTTGAGTGCTGGCAGTTTTTTCAGGTGCAGGGTGCAAGCTCTTGGTTGCTCTACCATTCTAGAGTCTGTAGATGGTGGCCCTCTTCTTACAGCTCCACTAGGTAGTGCCCCAGTGGGGATTCTTTGTGGCGGCTCCAACCCCACATTTGTCCTCTGCACTGCCCTAGTAGAGGTTCTCCATGAGGGCTCTGGCCCTGCATTAGGCTTCTGCCTGGACATCCAGGCTTTTCCATACATTCTCTGAAATCTAGGCAGAGGCTCCCAAGCCTCAGCTCTTGCACTGTGTACCCACAGGCTTAACATCATGTATTTAAGGCTTTCAGCTTGTACTGTCTGAAGCAGCAGCCTAAGCTGTACCTGGGTCCCTTTGAGCCATGGCTGGAGTTAGACAGCTGGGACACAGAGAGCAGTGTCCTGAGGCTGCATGGGGCAGCAGGCCCTGGGCCTGGCCCTCAGAACCATTTTGTTTTCTTGGGCTTACAGGCCTGTGATGGGAGGGGCTGCTGCCAAGTTCTCAGAAATGCCTGCAAGGCCATTTCCCTAGTATCTTGGCTGTCAGTACTTGGCACCTTTTTACTTATGCAAATTTCTGCAACCTGCTTGAATTCCTCCCCTGAAAATGGGCTCTTCTCTTCTACCACATGGCCAGGCTGCAAATTTTTCAAGCTTTTACTGTCCATTTCCCCTTTAAATATAAGTTCCAGTTTTACGTCATGTCTTTGCTCATGCATATGAGCATAGGTTGTTAGAAGCAACCAGGCTACATGTTGATTACTTTGATGCTTAGAGATTTCTTCTGCCAGATACACTAAATCATCACGCTCAAGTTCAAAATTCCATAGATCCCTAGGACAGGGGCAGAAGGCCACCAGTTTCTTTGCTAATGCATAACAAAAGTAACCTTTGCTCCAGTACCCAATAAGTTCCTCATCTCCATCTGAGACCTCTTCAGCCTGGACTTCACTGTTTATATCACTATCAGTATTTTGGTCACAACCATTTAACTGGTCTCTAGGGAGTTCCAAATTTTCCCTCATCTTCCTGTCTTCTTCTGAACCCTCCACACTCTTCCAGCGTCTACCAGTTACCTAATTCCAAAGCTTCTTACATATTTTAAGGTGTCTTTATAGCAGTGCCCAACTCTTCAGTACTAATTTTTTTGGCTATGATGTAATCCAGTATAACACAACTGTAATCATGATAGTGACTGTACATCACCTTGGCCATATAATGTAACCTAATCAGTGGAGTGGCTATCCATCATATTACAGATTCCAGGCCCTGAGGGTAGAGAATTATACAAGGGTGTGGTGGCTCATGCCTGTAGTCCCAGCTGCTCAGGAGGCTGAGGTGGGTGGATCACTGGAGCCCAGGAGGTCAAGGCTACAGTCTCAGCCAAGATTGTGCCACTGCACTCCAGCTTGAGTGACAAAAATGAAACCCTGTCAAAAAAAAAGAAGGGAGATACATTTTCAAATTACAAAATTTTTTCAGTAAAAGAGACTACACACATCAGCTACTTTTATACCACCTAGCAATGACACATCATGAAAGGACAATTACAGGGAGTATTACTCATTAATATAGTTCCAGAAATCCTAAACGGAATATTAGCAAATGGAATAATACATTATGACTAAAGTTGGGTTTATAACACAAAATGCAAAGTAGATTTAATATTAGAATAGTTTACCATTAATGAACTAAAGGAGAAAAATCTTAAAATCATCTCAATTGAGCAAAAATGACATTTAATAAAATTTAACAACTATTCATAAGAACTCTTAGCAAAACAACAATAGAAAAGAATTTGTTTACTCTGATTAGTGATATCTACAAAAACCCATCGAAAAATATATGTAATAGTGAAAAGCTTTCCCTTTTAGATGAGGACCAAGGCTAGGATGTCCATTATTATCCTTGCTGTTCCACATTGTATTGGAGGTTTCAATCAATACAGTAATCAATACAGTAAGGTCTCAATCAATACAAGAAAATATGTAAGGATTAGAAAATTAGAAACTTTACAAGTGATGTGATCATTTAGAAAATCCAGTAAAAACTTTACAGGCATTGAGTTTAGCAAGTTGCTAGATAACAAGATCCGTAAACAAAACCTAATTGCATTTCTATAGATCAACAATAAACTGAAAGCAAATCTTTTGAGATACTGTTTACAATAACAAAATATAATAACCTAGGAGTAAATCTTTTAAAAGATGTGTAAAACATCTAAAAAGTAAACTATAAAGCTTTATTAGGAGAAATTTAAGAATAATCTAAAGTAGATATGTACTATGTTTCTGGAGTTGGAAAACTGGTTTGTATGGTGTTAACTTTTACCCTAAATTCCTTTATAGATTCAATGTAATTCCAGTTTTAAAAATCTTGTGAAGCCTGGGCAACATGATGAGCCCCATCTCAACAAAAAATTTGAAAATTAGCTGGGCATGGTGGCACATGCCTGTGGTCCCAGCTACTTGGGAGACCGAAGCAGGGAGGATAACTTGAACCAGGAATTCTAGATTGCAGTGAGCTGTGATCACACCCCTGCACTTCAGCCTGGGTGACAGAGCAAGACCCTGTCTGTCTGTCTGTCTTTCTCTCTCTCTTTCTAGCTATCTATATATTTGTATATATTAGGATAGCCAAAAACTCTTTCAGAAACCTAATTTAGGAGGACTTGCTCTGTCAGCTATTAAGGCCCTTTGTAAAGCTATATTAATTGAGACAAAGTGGTATTAGTGTTAGAAATAGACCAATGGAACAGAATAAAGAGTCCAGAAACAGACCTGTGCATATATGTACATTTTACTTACGATAAAATTGACACTGCAGAGTGGTGGGGAAATTAAGGTCTTTTCAATAAATGATCCTGGCTCATCTGGAGATCCATATGGAAAAATAAAGTGGAAATGGATTATTTCTTAACAATTTACATAAAAATGAATTCCATCTAAATTGTAGACCTACATGTAAAACACCAAATAGTAATAATACCACTTTTAGAATATATTATAGCATCTTCATGACCTGAGGATAAAGAAGTAATTATTAAATCAAATAGAAAAAGCACTAATTATAAAGAAGAAAAAGGTGATAATGTTTATGAATATTAATAACTTCTGTTTGTCAAAAGACACTACTGAAAGTGGAAAAAGTCAAGCTATATAAACCAACAAAGAAATTATACCAGAATATTTCAAGCATCCTGACAAATTGAGAAAGACAAAGCCCAATAGAAAAATGGGCAGAGACTTAATAGGCACTTCCCAAAAGAATATAACCAAATGGCTGTATACATTTAAAGAGGTTCTCAGCCTTATCAAGGAATCCCAAGTTAAAACCACAACAAGGGGGCCGGGCGCGGTGGCTCACGCCTGTAATCCCAGCACTTTGGGAGGCCGAGGCAGGTGGATTACGAGGTCAGGAGTTCAAGACCAGTCTGGCCAAGATGGTGAAACCCCGTCTCTACTGAAAATACAAAAAATTAGCTGGGATGGTGGTGGGTGCCTGTAATCCCAGCTACCTGGGAGGCTGAGGCAGAGAATCGCTTGAACCCAGGAGGCGGAGGCTGCAGTGAGCCGAGATCGCGCCACTCTGTCTCAAAAACAAAACAAAACAAAACACAAGATACCCCCACATAATCTCCAGATTGGCTGAAATTTAAAATCAGATGATACTAAAGTTGTCAAGCATATAGAGCAATGGGAACTCCTACATTGGTAGTGGGAGTGAAAACTCGTACAGTTTCATTGGAGAACACTTCAGCATTATCTAATAAAATTGAAAGTAATGTTAACCCAACATAAATACATGCTTATGTAACATAAATACATGCTTATGTACATGAGGATGCATGTACAAGAATAAACAATCATCCATAATGGCCCCAAAATGGATACAACCTGGAAAAAAATCAGTAAAATGAGTTTTAAAAAAGTGACATCATCATGTAGTAAAATGAACAAACTACAGTGACACACAGCAACATTAAGTCTTTAAAATATAATATTTAGTAAATCAAACTCAAAAATATATCTTCTTATACTATTTCTATAAAATTCAAGAAAAGGAAAAAGAAAACATGTGTTGAGATATGCACATTTCAGTGCTAAAACTAAATAAAAGCAAGGAATGTTTACCCTGGAAATAGGTATAGTGGTTATCTATAGGGTGAAAGGAATTGGGATCAGGATGGAGTATTTGGGGAATTATTTGTTGCAGATAATGTTCTAATTCTTGCTATGGCAGTATTATAATTCATTAAACTCTACATTTATGTTTTATGCTATTCCCTGTGGGGTATCGTATTTCACAATAAAATAAAGGCATATATTGAAGACATTTTTATTTCATCTTATCTATACTTGTTATCCTTAAAGGCTGCATCTTATTCCATTGTAGATTTATCTGTTCCCCTCCTTTTGAATACTTGGAGTGTTTTTGTTTTTTGCAGTTGCCAACTTTGAGTTAAGCATCTTTGTACATATATCTATGTTCATTTGCTTGTGCTGGTATTTCTGTAGGATTGGTTTCCAGAAATAGAATCAAAAGATAATTTGCATTTCATATTTTGATAGATGCTGTTAAATAGCCTTGCAAATTTGTTCAGCCTGTCTTTTGCTATTTGAAGCTTTTAATTTTTTATTGTTCAATCTGTCTGTCTTTTCCATTGTAATTTCTGGCTTTTGTGTCATGCTTAGAAAGGCCTTTTTCAACTTCAGTTTATGTCTTTATCTGGAATTTATTTTTGGTTATGTGAAATGAGATTTTTTTTCAGCCATATAGCTAGTTGTCTCAGTGCTTTTTTTTTTTTTTTGAATGGTCAGTTCTTTGCACAGTGATGTAAAAGGTACCCTTTATCATCAGCTAAATGTCTATATGTCTTTTTCTATTCTACTGATCTATTTCTATATCAATGTCACAGTATTTTAATGATTATAGATTTTAATGTTTTTCTCTTACTGATATAGGGAATTCTAATTAGTTCTTCCTTTCAAAAGGTATTTGGCCTTTTATTCATGTATTTACTTTTCCAAATGAATGGTAGTATCAAGTCCCTCTGTGCTCCCAGCCAAAAACAAAAAACAAAAAACATATGTTGACATTTCAGTTGGAATTACAATGAATGTATAGATTATTTGGCAGATAATTTACTTTCATACACATTTTTAAATTTTAGTCATTTTTAACTTTATATAAAGAGCATGTTTTATATATTCTTTTGAACTTTTTCCATTTAAATATTATATTACTCATATCTCTCCATATTTTTGCTATAGTTTATTTGACTACTGTATAATTTTTTACATTGTTTGAATATAACAACAAATTTAGATTAAGAGTTGCGGTTGGGGTTGGTATTCAGGTTCAGTCTCTTACTGAAGTATATTTTTTAAACAAGAAACAAGGCCAGGTGTGGTGCCTCACACTTGTAATCCCAGCACTTTGGGAGGCTAAGGAAGGCAGATCACTTGAGGTCAGGAGTTCAAGACCAGCCTGGCCAATGTGGCAAAATCCAGTCTCTACTAAAAATAAGAAAATTAGTCAGGCGTGGTGGCATGTGCCTGTAATTCCAGCTACTCAGGAGGCCAAGACACAAGAATTGCTTGAACCTGGGAGGCGGAGGTTGCAGTAAGCCGAGAAGGCGCCACTGTTCTCCAGCCTCCATGACAGAGTGAGACTCTGTCTCCTAAAAAAAAAGAAAAAAAAAAAAGGAAAGGAAACAAACAAGAAGTATTGACTATAAAAGACTGGTGGGGTTGGCCATTATATTAAAATTATAAACTTCTGTCCATCTGTAGACTTTAAATAAAGAAAGTAAAAAGACCAGTTAGAAACTGAGAAATGATATTCACAAGACCCACAGTTTTTCACAGGATTACTATCAAGGACATATAAAGAACTGCTATCTATTAGTTGGCTGAGCATGACCAACTCATTAGAAAAGTGGGCAAGAGATATAAAGAAGACTTTCACAAAAGCGTAACATATATAGCCATAGACTTATGAAAAATGTTCGGTATTACTGGTAGTCAGGATATGCAAAATCAACCATCTTATCTTCATTCCATGAAAACACTAAAAATTCTGACAATACCAAGTATTAATATTGGGCAGAATGTAGATAACTCAGGATTTCATATATACTGCTGGTGGGAAAAAGTTTGGCATTGCTGAAGTTGAACATTTACATACCCTAAGTCCAGAGATTCTACTCCTATATATATACCAAAGAGGAATTCCTACAAAGGATAAAAGAAGACATTTGCAAGGATGTTCACAGTAGCACTGACACCAATAACAAAACTCTTAACAAAGGAAATACAATATACTTGAATAAGAGACTGAACCTGAATACCAACCCCAACCGCAACTCTTAGTCTAAGTTTGTTGTTATATTCAAACAATGTAAAAATTATACAATAGTCAAATAAACTATAGCAAAAATATGGAGAGATATGAGTAATATAATATTCAAATGGAAAAAGTTCAAAAGAATATATAAAACATGCTCTTTATATAAAGTTAAAAATGACTAAAATTTAAAAATGTGTATGAAAGTAAACTATCTCCCAAATAATCTATACATTCATTGTAATTCCAACTGAAATGTCAACACATGTTTTTTGTTGTTGGCTGGGAGTACAGAGGGACTTGATATTACCATTCATTTGGAAAAGTAAATACATGAATAAAAGGCCAAATACAGGATTTTGTCAGTTGCCTTTTAAGCATGTATTGATATAATCATTTTTTTACCTTTTAATCTCTTACTACAGTGTCATAATGATGTTGTATTAAAATATTTATTCATTTCTCCCAAGTCACAAAAGTAAAGCCAGGAAACTTAAATATAGCAGGTCATTGAAAATACAAATTTGTTCTTTGCAGTATTCTTAAAGCCTTAGAATTTTTTGTGTTTTGTCATCCAGCATACTGACCTTGTGCTTATCTTTTTACTCTGCTTATCTACTTTCATTTTACAAAACATCATTTTGGAATTTCCCAAGATACTTAAATTTTTATTGTTTATTAACTATGTGCAGAAAAACTTGGGGTCTGTCTTCATGCCAACTAATTACATGACTGCTGAAAAATGAAGATGCAATTAGGGAAAGCAAGGCAGCAACTTACTACCATTTATTCTATGCCATAGTCAGATGATGATGGTGAACTCTGATTTTGTTTAAATGACTCTAGATCTTTGATAAACCTTTGATGTTACTGTTGTTGAATTAATTTCTCCTGTCTTACAGCAGCCTCTGTTGACCCCAGACCTTAAGATCTTTTTAGCGTATGAGACCTTAATAAATGATAGAAGAAAAAAAAAGATTTGTGTTTGCAATTTTGTGATTTTTTAAAAATATGGACTCACAAATTATATAAGCTTCAGGTCCCACAACACATGAGTCTGCCTCTGGGTGTAAGGGGTGAAGAGTGGGGGTTTTATTTTCCCCAGTTCTTGCCCACAATTGTGCTATCACTGCTAGAAAGCTGATCTCTATGATGGGGAGCCGATAGTTTTTTATTTTACTTTCAGTAATTAAAGTTAATTTAATCTACTTGATTAAAATTTTATCTCATATCCTATTTAACTCCAGCCCCCACCCCCACCATGGAGTAGGAGATATCCAGCCAGTTCTTTCACTCCTCCACCCCTGCTCTACCCTCTTCAACTTCTAACCCTTCTGGCATTGGAGTAGGGAGACAGGATTGGAGAAAAGGCGTTCTGGTCTGATGCCACAGTTTTTACTTAGCCAGACATGAAATTACAAGCCCCTGTTGGTTATTGTTGCTTCTCTAGCTAACATTGGCCATGAATTTGAATGCCTTCTGTGTGTGTTCCAGTGCTGGTTCTCTTATAGGTAGAAGGGTGCAAACTCTTCAGAGGGGCCCATAGGGAGCTTCCCTACTGAATAGTTCTTTGGTGTTGGAGATCCAGCATCCACGATATAGACCTGGTTCTCTTTTTTGGTGTCTACTTAGCTTATAGTAATCAACTATATCTTTCCTTTGCATTCTTGTTCTTCCAGTCAGCAAGGTTACAGGCTGCTCCACTGCAGTACCTTGTTCAGGGTTTTATTTTACCAGGGCTACTATAACAAAGAACCACTGACTGGGTGGCTTAGACAACAGAAATGTATTGTTTCATGGTTCTGGAGGTTAGAAGGTGTCAATGGGGTTGTTTCCTTCTGAGGGCTGTGAGAACGAATCTGTTGCATGCCTTTTTGCCTCGCTACCAGTGGGTTGCTGGCAATGTTTGGTGTTCCTTGGTTTGTAGGTATGGGTGGGAAGAAAATAATAGAGTTTTATCCCTTTGGTTTTTATCTGAAATAAGGAAAAGTGTACTTCACTAATATTTGCTTTATAGATTTGGAGCCCTTGTATGTCATTTATGAATAAATATACTAGAGATACGAAGTTAAATTTTCTATTGATATAATATTTAAGAAGTATAGACCATGAGCTTCTTGAGAACAAATCTTTTTCTAATTTGTCTCATATTCTACAAACGTAATGTATTTTATTGTAATGTTAATGAATTTCTGAGGTACTACTATAATGTAGTTCTGTAAAATAGTTCTGCCATTTAAACTCATTTAAGATCAAATGGGGCATGTTTTACATATCTGTTGATGCAACTGTTTTGTCCAACTACAGCCCAATTTACAACAGATTCAAATACTAACCAGAAGGAAATTAATGAGTTGATTGTGGTATTTTTTTTTCAATCGGAAGTGTTTTCTGGATACATCTAGATACAGTGTTATAACAATCCAGGTGATAAATGTATTGAACATTTTTGATAATTGTGGTTTTTAATGTAAAAAAAGAAAGGTATGAAAACACTTGACTTTTTTTTGATTTGCCAAAACATTTCTGTAATAATGTATACATTCTCCATAGCTATTAGTACCCGTTAGCTTTTTTTAATTGAACAGTTGGCCCTTCATATCTCTGGGTTCTGCATATGTGGATTCAACCAACCATGGATCAAAAATATTCTTAAAAAAATTGCATCTGTACTGAACATGTACAGACTTTTGTTCTCATCACTATTCCTTAAACCAGTGGTCCCCAACCTTTTTGGCACCAGGGTCTGGTTTCATGGAAGATTTTCCCATGGACAGGAGGGAGTCGGGGGTGGGGGTTGGTTTTGGCATGATTCAAGCACATTACACTTATTGTGCATTTTATTTCTATTATTATTACATTGTAATATATAATGAAATAATTATACAACTCACCATAATGTAGAATCAGTAGGAGCCTGAGCTCATTTCCCTGCAACTAGATGGTCCCATCTGGGGGTGATGGGAGACAGTGACAGATCATCAGGCATTAGATTCTCATAAGGAACACGCAACCTAGATCCCTCGCATGTACAGTTTACAATAGGATATGTGCTCCTGTGATAATCTGATGCCACCACTGATCTAACAGGAGGTGGCGCTCTGGCGGTAATGCTTGTTCACCTGCCACTCACCTCCTGCTATGCGGCCTACTTCCTACCAGGCCATAAACCAGTACTGCTCCATGGCCTGGGGGTTGGGGACCCCTGCCCTAAGTAATACAGTATAATAACTATTTACATAGGATTTACATTGTATTAGGTATTACAAGTAATCTAGAGATGATTTAAAGTATATGGAAGGTTATGCATAGGTTATGTACAAATACTGTGCCCTCTTTTATCAGGGATTTAAGCATCCATGAATTTTGGTGTCTGTAGGAGGTCCTGGAACCAATCCCCCATGGATACAGAGGGATTACTGTATATGACTTAAGGTCTATAACATCATGTTTTGATATACATAGTGAAATGATTACTACAGTCCAGCAAATTAACATATCTGTTATCTCATATACTTCCCTCCCTCCCTCCTTCCCTCCCTCCCTCCCTCTCTTCCCCTCTCTTTTCCTTTGTAGTAAGAGTATCTAAAATCTACTCCCTTGGAAATTTCCAGTATAAAATATTATTAACCAATCCTCATGTCATACGCTAGATCTCTAGATTTAGCCTACATAGCTGCAACTTTATACCCTTTGACCTAGTTCTTCCCGTTTTCTCTGCCCCAGGTAACCACTATGCTGCTCTTTGTTTCTATCTGTGTATTCGTTGTTCCATTTTTTGGTTTTTCATTATTATTATTATTTTTAATTCCACATATAAGTGAGATCATGCAGTGTTTTTCTCTGTGTGTCTGGCGTATTTCACTTAGCATAATGTCCTCTAGGTTCATTAATGTTTTTGCAAATGGCAGGATCTGTCTCTTTTTCAAGGATGAATAATATTTCATTACATACACACACACCCCCATCATAGTTTCTTTATTCGTCAACAGGCACTTCAGTTGCTTCCATAACTTGTATTGTGAATAATGTTGCAATGAATATGGGAATGCAGATTTTTTTTATAAGATTGTGATTTCATTTCGTTAGAGTAGATACTCAGAAGAGGGGGGATTGCAGGGTCATATTACTAGTTCTATTTTTAATTCCTTAAGAAACCTCCATACTGTTTTCCACACGGGCTGCACAAATCTGCATTTCCACCAACAGTGTACAAGGGTTCCCTTTTCCTCGCACTCTTACTAACACTTGTTATCTCTTGTCTTTTTGATAATAGCCATCCTAAAAGGTGTGAGGTGATATCTTATTGTGGTTTTGATTTTCATTTCCCTGATGATTAGCGATGTTTAGCATCTTTTCATATACCTGTTGGCCATTTTTATGTCTTTTGAGAAATGTTTATTCAGGTTCTTTGCCCATTTTTTAATTAGGTTATTCAATTTTTGGCATTGAGTTGTATATATTTTTGATATTAACCCCTTATCAGATATATGGTTTGCAAATATTTTCTCCTAATGTGTAGGCCTCCTTTTCATTTTGTTGATTGTTTCCTTTGCTGTGCAAAAAATGGCTATTAACTTTTATCCGGTACCACACTTCCAAAGTTAGATTTAAATTAACATAGTTTTCATTGTAAAATTAGCAATGGTAAATTTGTTGAAGCATTAAACAGCCTCATTAAATGCTCATAGGAGCAAATAACCATGTCAAATATCCTGTTCAGATATGGAAAAATTTTGCTCATTTAACAAATATCAAGCACTTACTATGTGCCCAGCATTGACTGATGTTCAGTGAAATCCTTTTGTTAAGAGATTCTTTTGAAAAACAATCAGACTATAAACATTATTTATTGGTGGAAAGGAGTAAAACATCTATATGCTATAAAAAGGCCGGGTGCGGTGGCTCACGCCTGTAATCCCAGCACTTTGGGAGGCCGAGGCGGGCAGATCACAAGGTCAGGAGATCAAGACCATCCTGGCTAACATGGTGAAACCCCATCTTTACTAAAAATACAAAAAATTAGCGGGACCAGGTGGCGGGCGCCTGTAGTCCCAGCTACTCGGGAGGCTGAGGCAGGAGAATGGTGTGAACCTGGGAGGCGGAGCTTGCAGTGAGCCGAGATCGCGCCACTGCACTGCAGCCTGGGTGACAGAGCGAGACTCTGTCTCAAAAAAAAAAAAAAAAGAAGAAGTAAAACATCTATATGCTATAAAATTCAACTTGATTTTTCCATTTCTTCACATCAGAAACTGTGGGGTCTGGCCGGGCGCAGTGGTTCACACCTGTAATCCCAGCATTTTGGGAGGCCGAGGAGGGCAGATCACAAGGTCAGGAGATCGAAACCATCCTGGCTAACACGGTGAAACCTCGTCTCTACTAAAAATACAAAAAATTAGCCAGGCGTAGTGGCGGGCGCCTGTAGTCCCAGCTACTCGGGAGGCTGAGACAGGAGAATGGTGTGAACCCAGGAGGCGGAGCTTGCAGTAAGTCGAGGTCGCGCCACTGCACTCCAGCCTGGGTGACAGAGCGAGACTCCATCTCAAAAAAAAAAGAAGAAACTATGGGGTCTGGCCTTTTTATCTGGCCACTAACTCTCTGGATTCCTACACAATTTACTTAACTCTGTTGTAGTGTCTCAGATCACTGATCAAGGAAAAGAGTTTTACTTTTCATTAAATAACTGTTCACCTTCACCCTTCATACCTCACCCAAAATATCTAAAAATGTTATAGAAGAAATTCCAATATGGAATGTAGTTCTGAGTGTCGGCTCTGGAATAAGAATATCTAAATCTTCACCTAACCTCCAATACTGGCTGTATGACTTCGTCACTTCTCTAAACCTTCATTTTCTCTAAACCTTAGTTTACTTAACTATAAAATGGGAAAAATGTTACTACAACCTTGTAGGGTTGATATGAGGAGTAAATGAGAGGTTAATAGCACCTCACATACTACCTAGTGCAGAATACATTTGTAAATGCAGAATACATTTGATCTATTATTATTGTTGCTACAAGTATTCAAATTATTGCTAGGCCTAGTGACAAATTGCAGGAGATGTTACCCTAATGATTTTCAGTTTACTTACAGAGCAGTGCTAATCATAGATATATTGGGTTTATATATCCATCTACGCACCTACTCAATAAATATTAGGTAGCTACTATTTGCTTGATATTTTGTTAGGTGCTAAAAGTGATAGCCTCCAAGAATTGTATATACTATGAGTAAAATGTAAAGTATAACTTTATATTAGAGAAAAAATATTTCAAGAATAATTATGCATTGGCTACTTTCTGGGTCTTTTTGAGAAGGAGTTATCTGTTCATTAACAACAGCTGTCACTTTATTTACATTTTTTTTCTTAGAAGAATAGCTTTAGTATTTAAAGAATCTGATTATCTTTAATTCTAGATAGTCATTAACGTCTTTAAACAGAATCTGCCTTTAGCTTTGAATGGAACATTTCTGTTGAGCACATGTTTTATAATACTGTTGACTACCTTGCTTTTTTTTTTATTACTTTACATCTTGATACCCTTTTTCACTGAAATCAAAGCACCTTCTATGTATATATTAAATATTCATATGATGGGAATACTTCTTCTGATGCTAACATCCTTGTTACACTATGGCTTTGCATGTCTAAGTATTGCTTCCTAAATCTAGATAAATGAAAATTCATCTTAGCTTCATTAGTTTCATCAGCTCTAATCATATAATACCTTATATGATCATATAATACCTTATATGATCATATAATACCTTATATGATCATATAATACTATATCTCCTCACTAAAATACAAAGTAAAATACTTACTTTGTATTTTAAGTAAATTTGATATTTACTTTAAGCTTCTTTGAGGAAAAGTATTGTACATGTACAAAGGAGTATCAAGATAGAGATGCAATCATTGTATCTATCCTCTAGTTGCCTGTTATGTTATGTTATGTTATGTTATGTTATGTTATGTTATGTTATGTTATTTTGATGGAGTCTCACTGTCGCCCAGGCTGGAGTGCAGTGACGCAATCTCGGCTCACTGCAACCTCTGCCTCCCTGGATCAAGTGATTCTCCTGCCTCAGCCTCCCAAGTAGCTGGGATTACAGGCAAGCACCACTATGCCCAGGTAATTTTTTGTATTTTTAGCCTAGATGGGGTTTCACCATGTTGGCCAGGCTGGTCTCGATCTCCTGACCTCAGGTGATCCACCTGCCTCAGCCTCCCACAGTGCTGGGATTATAGGCGTGAGCCACCATGCCAACCTAGTTGCCTTTTAGAAAACTAGTTATTCTTGTTTCCAATCCTTTATCACAATAGTGTATTGAATGTCCATAAGTTCAATAGTAATCCTCCAAATATTTGAGACATTATTTTAATATTATAATAGATTATTACTTTGAATTATACTTGCAATCAGTACCCATGATTTCTCAGTCACCATTGCTTGAAGACACTTTGTTTTTCAAATAAATGCCTTTTTATGATATTGAAATATAATTTGTATAGTAGATTATGCATGGAATAGCATACCTAATTTTATCCTTAAAATGTCAACCAACATCAATGTTAAATTTCCTGATTTTAATTTTTGTTCTTGGTTTAGTAAGAGAATGTCCTTTGTTTTAGAAAATGCACACTGAAACAGTTGCTGGTAAAGGGCATAATGTCTCCAGCTTCCTCAAATGAGTCAGGAAAAATGCATATATATAATAAAAATATACACAGTGATTCAGCAAAGTTGGCAAAATGTAAACTGTTGATAAATCTGGAAAAAAGATATTCAGGAGTTGCTTATACTATTTATATAAAGTTACTAAAAAATCTACACCAACTTTAGTTATCAGTTTAGGAAAAGATCATGTATTACTTGCCTTTGTTCATTCTTGAATATCTAGCATTAGTCTTTTCCTATGTGCAAGAATACTAAAGCAGGAGGAAAGAGACTGAGTTAGTGGTTTTGGTTTCTTCAAGAAGGATGGAAATCCCAGAGGAATTAGGAAGAAAATATGGTGATTGTAAAATTAGAAGATAACGCTCATCCACTATCACATTTTAAAATTACTTGGTACCTCCCCCCCCCACCAAAAAAAAACCCCAGATTATAGAAAACATCTTATTTGGACATCCTTTTGAAGTATAAGGCTTCCACACAAAAACTTGTACACAAATTGTTCATGGCAGCATTCTTCATAATGTTAAAAAGTAGAAACAACCCAAATGTCCATTAGTGCAGTATTTTTGGCCATAAAAAGGAATGAAGTACTCGCTAAAACATGGATGAACCTAAGTAAAAGAAACCAGGCATAAAAGACCACATATTATATTATTTCAATTGTATAAAATGTCCAGAATAGGCAAATGCATAGAGTCAAAATTTAGATGAGTATTTGTTAGGGGATTAGGGGCTGGGGAGTATACAGAGTGACTGCTAATGGACACAGAGTTTCTTTTACAGGCCATGAAAATGTTCTGTAATTAAATAGTAGTAATGGCTACAAAAATGTGAATATATTAAAAATCACTTTAAAAGGATGAATTTTATAGTATGTGAATTATATTTCAATAAAGCTCTTATTTTAAAAAAGTAAAACCTTGCCCATCACTCTTGCCTCAGAGTCTTCTTGTCTAATTAAAGGTAAGTCAAAGACCCCTAACATTACATGATCTGGCTTCCTATTACTCCACAGTCTGATCTCCTTTTACTTTTTCCCTCTTCATTCCAGTCTAGCTGCAGTGCCTCCTGGCTGTTCTTGCCTCTAGTCTTTTTATTGGTAGTTCCTTCTTCCTAAAACTTACCACCTTTAACAGTTTAGTCAAATGTCAACCTCTCAGCAAGGCTTTCCCTGGCTACCCTCTCTGAAATTGTAAACCTCCCCCAAATTACCTATTTCCCCTTTTTGCTTTACTCTTCTCCTTGGCATTATTTACCATCTAACACAATATATATTTTACTTTTTTATCTTACTATTTCTCTTCCGCATAAAATATAAGCTCCCTGAGGACAGAGATTTTGTTGCTTTTGTTCACAACTGTATGCGAGGGCCTAAAATATGCTGGGCACATATTAGCACTAATATTGTTGAATGAATGAATCTGAAAGTATAAGTACAAGCAGCTATAACGAAAATCAGGAATACTAAGTAATTGAAGAAAGGGCTACATATTTTATGCCCTTTATTAAAATAAAAATTAAGTATCTCATGGGACCATGAAACTAAAGGAGTAGAAGAAAAGCAATAATTTGTGTCTTGAAAGCAAAATAATAAGACAATTATTCAGTTATTAAAATGAAAATAAAACATTATTTGACCCAGGCAGATAATAGTTATTTTACTTTTCAATGATAAGGACTCGGTAGATATCCAGACATACATTAAGTACTGAAAATATGTTGCCTGAATGGACAGTGCCGATATAAATCAGGGATCATTTAAGTATGGCCCATGCCTTTTTTGTAAATAAATTTGTATTGGAACACGGCCATGCCCATTAGTCTAGGTATTTTCTATGGTTGTTTTTGTGCTATAACAGCGGAGTTAAAGTAGTTGCAACAGATTATATGACCCACAAAACTTAAAATATTTACTATCTGGCCCTCCACAGAAAAAGTGCATTTGCTGACCCCTGCCTAAATTGGTCTCTGTGGAATATGGAATAGTATAGTAGAGAATCATGACCAAACCTTCAGAAGTTTACATTTCATTTCCTGGACTGGCTGTGTTGTTTTGGACAAGTTAAGTTCTATGATTTTCGGTTTCTCATCTGAAAATGAATAGAATACTTATCTCACGTGGTTGTTTAAGAATTTTAACTGAGCTAATGTGTATAAAGCACTTAGTGAAGTGCCTAGTAAACAGTAAATGGCATAAGTAGCACATGCATATGTATATATACATATATACAGACATGCACATACACACAGGAAATGCATATGCCCTCAAATAGGAACTCTGTAAGTCACCAAGCATTCTCCAGACGCTTTCTATATTTTTAAGTAAATAATAAATAAAGTTAAATAGTAAGTACTTACTACACATAAGGCAACATAATAAACTGCTAAAATGTATGGGATTTTGTTTTTTTGTAGAAAATTATACTCCAGCATTCTTTCTTTCTTTTTTTTTTTTTCCTCCTTAGAAACAGGGTCTCACTCCATCACCTAGGCTGCAGCACAGTGGCACAATCATAGCTCACTGCAGCCTCAAACTCCTGGGCTCAAGCAATCCCCCTGCCTCAGCCTCCCAAGTAACTGAGACTACAGGCATGTGTCACCACATCCGGCTAATTTTTGTATTTTTCGTAGAAGTGGGGTCTCACTATGTTGCCCATGGTGTTATCAAACTCCTGGGTTCCTCAGCCTCCCAAAATGCTGGGATTATAGGCATGAACCACCATGCCTAACCTTCAAGCATTATTTCTGACAGCCCTATTTACAGTATTTTGATGCCCTTGACTCACATTTTAGCAAAATGTACAGCCCACTATAGAGTTTTACATTTTCAGGTAAGTTTCAATGTTTTATTTTTAAGGAAGGACTAATTCATGCTATGTTCTGATTATAAAAAGAGGAAAACAGTGTAATGCCTTATACATTATATTATGACAAAATTTCAATCTAGAACTTTTTCTTGGGTGCCTCATTTTCTGTTTTTTTTTTTTTTTTTTTTTTTTTTTTTGATGTGGGGTCTCACTGTGTCACCCAGGCTGGAGTGCAGTGGCACGATCTCGGCTCACTGCAACCTCTGCCTCCCGGGTTCAAGCAATTCTCCTGCCTCAGTCTGCCGAGTAGCTGGAATTACAGGTGTGCGCCACCACGCCTGGCTAGATTTTTTGTATTTTTAGTAGAAACAGGGTTTCACCATGTTGGCCAGGCTCGTCTTGAACTCCTGACCTCAGGTGATCTGCCTGCCTCAGCCTCCCGAAATGCTGGGATTACAGGCATGAGCCACAGCACCTGGCCTGGGTGCCTCATTTTCTGTCAGTATACAGAAGGCAAATTCATAGGGCTGGATTATTTTGATGACCTTTCTAACTATACAGTGTTTTCTTTGTTAAAATAAATAAGAGATTTAATTTTTCCTTAACCAAGTTATTTTGGTTGTTAAATATGAAGACCAATGGTGTGAATCCTTAAATCAGGAATATGTGTGATTCTTTAGTATTAAGATATCTGCAATACGTGGAATTATAATCTCACTTTCAATAATAATTTAGTAAACAGTTATAAATCTACTATATGCTAGGCATTAAAATTTTTTAAAAACTTAGTAGAACAGAAATTTTGTTTTCTAAAGGTATGAGATATTGTTGAGAAAAACATTATGTAAACAAGTAATTTTAATGACATAATAGTAATAACAATGAAAGTACGGACGTGAGAGCCATTAGTTCTACTTTAAGATGTCAGGGAAGACCTGGAGAGGTGACATTTGAGCTGAATCTCAAGGAAACAGTTCAATATTGTCAGATGTGTATGGTAGGGGGATACCACACAAGAGGTACCAAAGTCATTCAGCAAAAATCTTTGAGCTTCTACTGTGTGTCAGAGAATGTTTTAGGCAGCTGAACAAAACAAAACAGTTGTCTAGTTGTTCTAGACAAATGAACAAAACAAATGACTTTTTTTCTGCCACTTTCAGTGAAACATGTAAAGGCATGGAAGTGAGGTAAATAATACAGAATGGCTGAGTCGAGAGGAGTCTGGGGGTACCTGACAAGAAAAAAGCAGAAGCCCCATCACACCAGGAAGTTTGAATGTAATCCTGTAGGCTACTGATGTCCAATCCCAGAGCTCCAGAGATACTGGTGTGTCATGAAGTTATGACAAAGGAATTAGCAATCCATGCTTAGATATTAAGCATGCATTGCCTGTGGATTTTAATAAAATGTCTTTTACACCTATTTTTACACTACTTTTCAATTTTTTGTAGTTATTTTGAGTAATAGAAACTCATTTAAACAAATGAATTCATAATACCTTTTTTGACAATTTTTATTTCCTCAATCGTGTGGTACTGTCACTGTAACTACTTTTAAGTAATCATCAAAATGGTTAATTTTTAAAAGAGGTCCTAAAATATTCAGCCTGGCATCTCCTGCTGGTGTTGAACCTGTTAAAACTTCTAGAACTACCATCTAAAACTTCAGTTAATATTTGACGAGCTCCATCTAAGTGCCAAGCACTGCTCTACCCACTAGGATTACAAACATTAATATAAAACAAGGTCCATGTCCTCAGGGAACTTACAGTCGTAATGAACTAGAGTCTAGATTAAAAATAAATAAGACTGAAGTAAGCATGGAGAAAAGGGTGTAGATTCAGGATATGTTAAGGAGGTAGTAACTCTTAATCAGTGAGAATCTCTCACTGAAAGCAGACTACTAGAATAGAAGCAAAGACCAGATTCTTAGGAAAAGAGCTAATGTTTTGCTAATACAGGGGGAAGAAAGCTCTATATTTTATTAAGAATATTGTTTTCTCCTAGTAAAAAGCCTAATCAATCTCCAGAGAACAAGGATATTAATAATTTATGGATCTGTGAACATGCCTCTACTGCTTGATTTTTCTCTGCCTGGTAATAAGGTATAAACCTGTGAAATAATCTTAAGTCAAACCATGAAAATATGTAATGTAAATGATGTAAAAAATTCATCTGGATCTGACACCTTCACAATGATGTTGCAGAACAGTCATTCTCTATGTTGATCTCTGTACCTTCAGCCCAGCAAGCTTACTTCTCTTACTTCTTTCAGATTTCAGCCTTCTTTCCTACACACACACACACACACACACACACATACACACACACACTTCCTTTCTTTCCTCGCAAAGAAAGACAGCTATTGACTAGAAGCCCAGAATTGCCCCCAAGTTCCGACCACCAGCTCGAATTCTTATGAAGTGGACTTGTAATATCCTTAATGTTGCTGTTGGCAGTCAGTTACAGATTCCATTATTGTCGATCAGTGCAGTCGCCATGCGAGGTGGGGGGAGGAATGGAGGAGGAGAAGAAAGGAGGGATGAGAGCTTCCTATTCACAGATTTATCAACCTGCCTTTTCTTGCAGGAAATCTTCGTAAAGGGGGCTGTTGAAATAGCTAAAGCAGGAAGGGGAAGGGGGCTGCAGTTCTTGCGGAGGACTGAAAGGAAATTTGAAAACCTTTCCCCTCAAAACAAAACAAAATGCTGAATTTGTTCTTTTGTCTTTGTTTTTGTTTGATATGCTTTACTTAACTGATTAGCTATTGTGCTGTCTGGTTATCTAAGCTGCTTCCAGTGTAGGAACCTGTTTCTTTTTCTTTGAGTGTCTTTATTCTTTATTTACGTATGATTTTTCCTGTCATTAAACACACTTCATTATTCAGTGTTATCCTGGCTTTTTCTTTCAGACTAAAGCCTAACACCAAGAGACAGAAGGACAAATCTCCCTTCTCTTCTCTTATACCACCCTCTTTTAACCCTATTTCTTTCCCCCTCCCCCTGGTTGTATTAGATTGATGTCACAGAGACAGAATTCAGAGTGGAGGGAGGATCACATTTTCTCTTTCATCATTACTGCCTAGCCAGCAATTTAAGTGTTGGACCCCCAAGAATTTAGTCTCTGTATCCTTTTTTTCTCACTTCATCATTCAGTAATTGTGCTCTGTATGGAAAAGTTTTCTGGCTGGAGAATGAGTCTCCTTTCCCCCGGTGATGTGGCGGAGTGGTTGGATAGTAGCACCGAAGAAGAGAAGAGCCTTCTGTCATTTCTGGGTACGGTAGGGCTTGCTTGTTCTTTTAACCCTTTATTGTCTGAACTTTTCTTACTTTTGGGAATAGGACCCCAAATTCTCTAAATCCACTTTTGTATTTTTAAAAGGAGAAGAGGAATTAAGGGAATATGTTTAAGTCGTTTGCTTTTGAAATTTTGTCTATAGAAATATTGCCACCAACACTAACTATGAGAAATAAGAGAGAGATTGCTTTGCCTTAACAAAGAGTGCTAGCTCCATTCAAGGCTTACCATGTCATCTTGCCAGCTGTTCATGGTATTTAGACAACTTCTGCCAACCAAAATAATATTATTGTTTTACTTTACTCTCAATACAGTGATGGTGAGGCGTGCTGTGTGAGAGTGGGAGTAGGCTTTGTGTGCATGAAAAGCCAATGTACAAATAGAGAAGTAGCTTTTATGCAAGATGTGAAATATTTGTAATGTTTATATATGATTTCTACTGACTACATAAAATAGGACACATGGACCTCCTATTACTTTAACTTTGCATTTATGAATGCTTTCTAATAAATTTGTAAGTAAAGCAGTTGTTTATCTTGAGGTTATTGATATAATAAATTATTAGGAAAGTTAGGTTGTAAATCCAGTCATATCTTAAATGTGATAGAAGAGCTTGATACTCATGTAAAAACCTATTTGTGAATACTTTTGCTAGATTAATTATAGCCTTCAAATTTATCTTTCTTATAAATTTGATTTATATTTTCCTAGATATAAGTATGCCTTTATTATAAATGGACAAAATTCAGTTGATCTTCTGATTTTCTAATTTATTCCTCATGAATATTATGTATGACTTATGTATAGTCTTCTGCCAGTCCAAAAGTTATCTCTACTATGATTTGAAAATCTTTCTTATAGTTAGCATAAGTTTATCTTTCAATTCTGTTGTCAATCTTAGCATTCTGTTTCTCTCTTTTTTTTTTTTTTTTTTTTTTTGCAGTTTAGATGTAAAGGGTCATCCTAATCAGGTCTTCCTAGGTACATATATTTAGATATTAACCCGACTCTTAATTTACCATGGCCTTATTTATCTTGGGCATTTGGATGACTTTAAGAAATATGTGTACCTCTTAAGCCTTCATTTCTCTTAAGCCTATCTCATTCTACTTGCTTCCCATTCCCCTCCCCAGACACATGCATACATACACATAGAGAAACATCAGTGAAGAAACAAATACAGATATCCCTAAGTAAAACCAACCACTTAGACTCTACTACATCATGGGAAAGGAAGGCAGAGTTATCATTAAACATATTTTCTGTGCTCTGGCATACCTTTATGAATTCTAATTATCTAGCTTAAAGATTAATTTATTTATCTCCTTTTTTTGTGGGGAGGGCATTATCCCACTATACCCGAAATGAATTTGGTTAATAAAGATGAGTAAATGAAAAATGCTATAGTAGTGCCCCCACCCATCCCTGCTCCTGTCCTCTGATTAGGGAAGTTGGTAAATTCCTGTTTATCCACAGACGGATAAATGGAGGTAATAAAGACAAAGAATGTTAGAACTTGCTTAGAAGAAAAAAATGCAAATTTCCATAAATTATGATGTTGACTTCTGGGTAGTCAATTCCCAATTATCCACCTAATGGAACCTTCAGATTATAGATAAAAACAGGTAAGTCAGAGTCCTGATTCTGCTCAAGGGCTACAATAAGTTTAGTTGCTGAGTGAATAGACAGGAATGTATCCCATGCTCTGCTGTGGCACTGCTAAGCTGTGAAAGTCAGCAAATCTTATTTTTAGGATTGAAGCTCTCTCCTGACCATAGGCAGCAAACACCTCCATCTGTGGATAAACAGGAATTTTACTGGGCTCCTCCACAGGAATGAGGAACAAAACTATCTGAGATGTAGCTTGGGATAGTTCGAGGATTAAGTAAAACCCTTGTGTTGAGTCATTTGCTAATGTAATTACTATTAATGACAACATGCTTTTCCCAATGAAGATGCCAAGAGAAAAACAAGAAAACTAAATCTACTTTATGGTGAATCTAGGATGAGTAGAACCGAGAGACACTGTGTCTTTTGGTACGTATCAAATTATGCTTTCTTTGCCTAAGGAATTTTAAGGCAGATTTCCCTCCAGAAGGGGGGATGCAAGAAAAGTACTTTGTGCTGGTTAGGATCTACTACTTACGTCTGTACAGTAACCACCTAACTGATGTTCAGGCCTTCCCGATAACGTAACTCACTGCTAGTTTGATGAAACTTCATACAACTGGGCACTGTTATTAATCTGTTCAAGAACCTTCCATGGTTTCATCACCTGTCAGGTAAATTTAAAACACCTTACTGTGAAACTTAATTTGGCCTTTCACACCTGCCATTCTATTTATTATTCATTTTAGAGGAGAAAATCCCCAAGCCTCCCTTCCAACCAAATTGATTTACTTCCTATCTTGGAACAAATATTGCCCTTTCCTACCTTGTTTCTTCTGTCAGCAGTGTTCAAACTCAGCTTTCTAAATTCAGCTTTTTAAAACTCTGCCCTTGTTTCAAAACTTTCTTATAAATAAATACAATGTTCTAGACACTGCTAGATGCTGTGGCTGGATACAGAGAAGTATGAGAAAAAGCTGCTTGTGAGAGGCATAGAGTTTGGCTGGGGAGAAAACATGAACTATGCACAAGTTAAATAAGAAAAATTAAATGGTAATTCAGACAACAATGGAGAAAACGAAAATAAGGCAGTTCCTAATTGTAAAATTGTTTATCCAGGTAAAAATTGCTTTGGGAGTTTGAAGAAGAGACATTTAAAAACATTGAAAATTACCTTACAGAGATAGGGTTTAATCTGAATCCTAAAAGATTTTTATGGAAATGGTAGGGTTTTCTGTATGAAAGTAGTGTCCTGAGGAATATTAAATAATTTCACATCCAGTGAGCAAACTGTCTTGAAAAGAATGCAGAATTCATGTAAAGAAGTAATGAGAGATAACATTTGAAGGGTATTTGGAAGCCCACTGTGTAGGACTAGTGAGACAGGCTAATGAGTGATAATTTTATCCTGAAAGCCATAGAGAAGAAGATCTTTGAGCAAAAAGAAGATATGATCAAAATAGTTTTTTAGAAAGACATCTGAAAGTGATACTAAAGGGGAAGAGGCTAGAAGCAGTTAAATCAGTTTGAAAGCTATTGCAGTAGTACAGGTATGCAATAAGTGCCTCTACTTTTTTATCCCTGTGTATTATAATTGTTGGTTTGTGTATTAAAACCAGACTGTGAATGCCTCCACAAGGAGGGCTTAATCCTCTGTCTTTTCAGCACCTGGAATATTCCTTGTGCAGATGAATGTTTGTGTAGCTCAGGTGAATAACAGATTAAAATAGATGGAGAGATTACAAAGAATCTATCAGCAGAATTGGTGACATATTAGAGGAATGGGGAACAAAATGAATCAAATATAATTTTTGAACTTGGAAGAATGGTGGTACTATTAACAGAAATAAATTGAGAAGGGGAGCCAATTTTTTAGGAAGATGGGAGTTGTGTTTAGATATTTTGAGTTTTAGAAGACTAACCCACATCCAGACAGAAAAAACAGGTTTGGTAATTGGAAATGAAGTCACAGGTGGGAGCTGTTCATCTAGAGAAGAAAGATAGTTGATATTCTAAGCATCTGTAGGTCATCTGCTATCAAGAGCTTGTCAAGAAAAAAGAGAGGGCAGCAGCTGAAACTTGAAGAATATCAACATTTGGGGGTGGGTGGAGAGAAAGAGGAGACATAGAGCGAATGACTGTAAATGTGGGAGGAAAGCCAGGATGGTGTGGTATCACAGGTGCTAAGATAGAAAAGGTTAACAATGTGATCAATAGTGCCAGTGGCTACAAAAGCCAAAGAGAAGTCAGAAAAAAACCACTAGGCTTGACAGTGTAAGAGACTGTTGATAACCTGTGAAAGTGTTAATGCTATTTGAGTAAAGTTGAAGAGAGAGAAGTCAGATTTTACAATATTGAGAATGACAGTAGGAGGTGAGATAGTGGAAACCACAGGTTAAGCCTTTTGCCTGAAGAAATCTGTAACTAACAGAAACATGTACCCTGTTAAAAACTAAATTGAGAAGACTTGTACATATTTTTAAGTGGAGGAGAGAGCAAGATCTTGAACCTACAAGGATAAAGACTAAGAAAACAAAACATTTTATGGGTTTGGAGGTGAGAGTAGAATTAAAAGCATAGGATTAACCTTTTGAAGGGAGAAAGGAGAAACTCATACAGGAACCAAATATGCATGCCGAGATTTAGCAATGGAATGTAGGGAAGATGGGGAGATAACAGCTTCTGTATTAATCTTATGCCATTTATCACACCCAGTCTTACAGAGTTAGCTATTTGTGTACCCATTTATGTTGTTATTTGTGTGCCCATCAAATACTTCCCTGCTACTGCCAGATAAGGATCTTCTCTTAATATTTTGGCATCTTCCAGAATAGCACCGAATAGGTACTTAGTAGATACTTTTTGAATGAATGAATGCTATCCAGATACCCAAAAATTTGAGACTCGGGACTTTTCAAAATTATTGAAATTATTCCGTCAGATCCAGGTTTTTTTCCCTCTTATTCTGCTACTATTCTGTAGTCCCATAACCATTTCAGGTACTTTGATAGCATTTGAAATTATTATTCAGTAGATAATGATTGCATTTTCCAAATTCTAGAATAAGAAGGAAAATACTCAGTGTATATACTTTTTTCCACTTTGCCTTTTCTAAATGGAATTTAAATGATTTCATTTTAATTCATTGAGTGAAGTAATTTATGTGATAGAATAGTTCTATGAAAGAATAATGTAATTTTGACAAATCCGAAACATTTTAAGTTTCTAAATGACTCTGTTGACTATAGTTAATTATTTGGCATTGGCAACTATTATCTGATTCCCAAAATTTACACCAAACATCAAGGGAGAAACATATTCAAAAATTGAAACTCTAATTTCTGGTACTATGCCAGACTAGATAACCTCAAAAATAATACAGAGACAATTAGAAATGTCACATTAATGTAACAAGCACTTTTAACTAAATGGCTGAACTCTCAGGAAGGAAAGGAAGTCCCCAGGAAGAGGAAAAAGAAAACAAAACAAAACTCAAAACCTAGACAGTAAACTCTCCTGGGGGCATTTACCAATTTTAGAATTTTAGAGTTAAGTTTTACTGGCTATAATATAGGAGATGGGCCAAGGGTCTAACAAAGTGAGGAATTAGAACTGAAAGGCCTATGTCATTCTTCCCCATAGGTGGGCCTCTGAATGAGTTACACCTTCAGTGAAAGTTGAAGTTAGAAAAAAAATCTCATTGACAAATATAGACAAATCTTAATTATCTTAACCTGGACTGGTAGGTGAGGTGGGAGGGGAAAAACATCCTGAGAATTCATAAACACAGTCGTGATAAGGTAAAACTGAAATAGTGGACAACATTAATATGTCAGAGATAGGAAGTGGGTAATTGGAACTGAAGTATTTTAAGATTGTTGAATTATTCAAGAGAAGGATAGATATCGTGATTAACTTTAGGCTTTAAGTATACATGTTAAAATGTTAAGGACAACTACTAGAATAATAAAAATAGAGTTTATATTTTCAAAAGCAATACAGAAGAAAATGGAATTTTTTAAACCTGATTAACCTGATTTTAAAAAAAGAAAATCAGAAAAAAATGGAAAAAAAAATAGAAAATACAGTAAGATAGTAAAAATAAAATCCAATTATATCATAAATTATATATGAAAATGTTAAAAGATAAATATTGTCAGACTGGATTTTTTTAATGCTATGAATGAGAGATCTAAAACACAGGGACCTAGGAAAGTTAAAAGTAAAGGCTTGGAAAAAGAAAGCTGGTGTAGCCAGTGAAATAGAATAAGACTATCAAAAAAGTTACTGGAATAAAGGAGGTCCCTAAATAATGATAAAATATGAAAATCACTAGGAAGACATAACAATCTTACATGTACCCAATAACAAAACCTCAAATTTTATATGGCAAAAATGGACAGAAATGGATAATTCTACAGTCCTATCTATAAAAATTAGTAAGGATATAGAGAATATTCAAAAACGCAGTAAGTTTGATTTAATGGACATATATAGAATCCTGACTCCAACAATTAGTCTTCTCAAGCACATACAGAATCTTTATAAAAACTGGCAATAGACCAGGTCATAAAACAAATCTCAACAAATTTCAGAGTTATACAGATTGCATTCTCTAATAACAGTTGAACTAAGTTAGAAATTAGTAACAAAAATTTACTTTAAAAACCTTTGTTTTTGCAGTTTTTTAAAGTTACTTGCCAATAACTTGTTAGTCAAAAAAGAAAACATAATGGAAATTATAAAATACTAAGCAATACTGAAAATAGTGTATATCAAAACTTGTGGAATATTACTAAAATAGTTCTTAAATGAAATGTATAGTCTTTTACATTGACAAGGGCAAAGGCTACAAATTAATGAGCTACGCATTTAACTCAACAAGTTAGAAAAATAATAAACCCAAAGAAAGTTTAGGGAAAGAAATAATGAAAATAAGAGTAGATAATGATGAAATGGAAAATAGAAATAAACAGAATCAACAAAGCCAAGAGTTGTTCCTTTAAAAAGCCTAATGAAAATAGATGAAACCGACAAGATTTGCTAAAAAGAGAAAATATAAACAATGTTGACATGAAAAAAGGGTATAATTATAGAAAATTAGAGAATTGAAAAATATGAGACTATTATAAAAAAGACCTTTTTGATAATATATTTGGAAATTTAGACAAGTGGACATTTTAAGAAAAATGTAACTTAATATTGTAGAAGCAATAAAAAAATGTAATTAGGCTTGTGACCTGTAACCATTAAAGAAATAGAGGCTAGACACAATGGAGAACACCTGTAGTCTCAGCTACTGGGGAGGCTGAGTTGGGAGGATCACTTGAGACCAGAAGTTTGAGGCAGTGAGCTGTGATTCTGCCACTTTACTGGGAGTGACAGAAAAAGACCCTGTCTCGAAAGAGAGGGGAGAGAGAGAGAGAGAGAAAGGAAGGGGAGAGGAGGGAAGGAAGGGAAGGGAGAAGAGAGAGAGAAATGGAATCAGTAGTTTAAAATCTACCACTGATTATGTTTTAATTTCTCATACAGCTTGACTTCAGAAAAATAATTAATGTGAAAGCACACTTGCATTAATATTTCCGATCAGTGATAATTCAGTTTTTCATAGCAAGTGAATAAATTAGCATTCTGGCATCTAAGTTTAAAAGCAAAGAGTGCCTCAGTATGGCTGTTGAATCCATATTGAGTCTCACAGGTGGACATGGTTCCCTTAGAGTTTTTAAGTCTTACATCCTTTGTTTAGGGATTTCCTTAGAACAGAAAAAGCATAGAACAGAAGATGTTCTTGTAAAAATTTTCCTTTTGGGGATGTATAATTTAAAAACTAAAGGAAATTAAGCTGAACAGATATCTAAAGAAAATGAATAAGATATCAAGACTTAAATGTAATTATGTTTAAGTGTGCTTCTCAATAAAATTTGGGAATTTGTGACTTAATTTGAGACAGGGTCTCACTCTGTCAGTCAAGTCCTGCCTCTTCCACCTCAGTGCCTTGCCCTCCAGTCTCAGCGCCCCCTACCCGTAGTAGCTGGGACAACAGGTGCACGCGCACGCCGCCACGCCCAGCTAATTTTTGTTATTTTTTGTAGAGATGGGGTTTCTCACCAGGTTGCCCAGGCTGGTCTCGAACTCCTGAACTCAAGTGATGCACCCGCCTCAGCCTCCCAAAGTGCTGAGATTACAGGCGTGAGTCACCGTGCCCCGGCAATTTGTGACCTTTTTAAATAGAATGATGCAAAGAAGGAAAATCCTCAAAACTTTTAAACCTAACTTCCCATGAGGCTTATTTATCATAATCTCAATTTTTCTGTGATAGCCATGTCACTAATAGAGAGGTCAAAAGAAAAAGAAAAAAATTAGAGAAAAAATATCAATTTAATATACATAAAGGAGAGTGGTCTTAAACTCAACCAGATGGTAGAATTTAATTCCATGTGTGAGTTAGAGGTAACTAGAAAATTTATTAATTTATTGTGTATTAAATTGAACTATATGAAATTGCTGGTATTTTACCATTTTAATCTACCAAAAAAAGGCGGTTCTATATGGCTGTACCTAATAGAGTCATGATTATAAGCACATGTGTCTATTGAGTGGGGATAGGGGAAGGTGTCCAGACAAAGTATACTTAACTATTTTTTAGTTGTTAAAATATATTTGCCATTATTTATTATCTTTTATTCTATCTTAATAATCCCTACAGACAAGCAAGAATGGGTGCAAATGGTTTATAAAAACATTGTGAGAGAAATACTTAAAACAGAGAGAATTCTACCTGTTAAAATTTGTTTAAAAATTTAGACATGATCACAAGATGATTCCAGTCTTGCAGTGACTTAAGACCTCCATTATGGAACACTAGTATCAGTATTAGGAATATAGTTTAGTTTGGTACCCAAAACTAGAATACATGTAATCAAAGAATATGAACTTATATAAATGTATTAATTGGAAATCAAAGAAATGTGAGTAATTAGGTCTGGTTTTATGGAAGTAGATGAATTGAAGTTGATATTGAAGGTCATCTAAGAGTTGGCAGATATGTAGGTGAAAACCATTAGCAAGAGCAGGCATGTGAGAATGAATGTGGCCAGTTTGAGATTAGAGATCATCTGACTGAGGCAAATTGTTGAAAATTGTTGGCAGAAAGGACTAAATATGCAAAGTAGGGCCAGGTGATTTTTTTTTTTCTAGTGTCTGACTATCTAAAGATCTTTAGGAAGGAAATTTCATCCAGAAAGTAATGTTTCAGGGAGATTAATCTGGTAATGATGAGTAGGATAGCTTTAAGCAGGGAGAGACTGGAGTCAGTAAGAGCAGTTAGGAGCTTCCTGCCATAATCTGCATGAGAAGATAAAAAGCCCTGGATTAGGATGGTGGATGGTAGTGGAAATAAAGAAGACAAAATGAAGCCAACAGCCGTTTCGAAGAGATACTTAGCAGTGTGTGTTGGCTAAAGGGGGGCAAATCAACATCGTAGGCTCCTTTCTTTTTTATTACCTTCACTAACGGATGATGTTGAGTGTAAACGATTTTGTTTTTGTCCAGTGTCATGTGCATATTTAGTTCTCGGTAAATGATTAAGTTTTCATCTTTATATTACAGGTTTACATATTTGTATGTTTTCTTTTTTTAATGTCCTCTATTAATATTTGTTTGGGAAATAAAACCCAAACAGAGGCTCTGGCATAATCAAGACTAAATCTTTTTTTTAATGTTCACTGACTACCAAAATGATGGTATGAGTAAATCTACCATTATACCCCCAGTTATATATGAAGCATATTAACAGTGAGAATATATTACTAAATCAGTTACAGAAAAAGTTATATATGAAGCATATTAATAATGAGTATATATTATTAAATCAGTTACAGAAAAGGTTTAAATAAAGGTGTTAGGCCCTATCTGTAGATTAGAAGAGATTATCTTCCACAGTTGACGACAAAATAAAACTCACCAAACTGAAGTTGATACCTTATAAATACCAAACTGAAGTTAATACCTTATAAATAATTGGACTGACATGTTCAAAATAGTCATTTTATGCTGAACAATGCTTTCTTGTTTAGTAATTGTTCTTTGCAAAACCTAAAATATTAATGCTTTTTATCTCTGTTCATCTCATACAACTTATCTAAGTACTTATCTCCCCACATAGGTATACTGAAGATTAGTGGCATTGAAAGACATGTTTTATTTTGGAGGGCTCTTGTCACTTTTTTATTCAAGGGATCAGTATTAGATATTCTTTATAAGTTGTTTCCTGTTGGGGCGGAGCTTGCAGTGAGCAGAGATCATGCCAGTGCACTCCTGCCTGGGCGACAGAGCGAGACTCCGTCTCAAAAAAACAAAAAAAAAGTTGTTTCCTGTTTTGTTCACATTTTTTCACCATTAACTTTTGTCATTAAGTTAGTAAACTTTTGTCCCTTGTTTTGCCTCACCTCTCTGTGTTTCTTGACTAGAATGTTTTTTATCAGCATTCAAGGATTGAGTTGTTCTTTACAGGTTTTGTGTGCAGAAAACACCTCAAGAGTATGACTTAATTCTCTTTAAAATATGAAGAAAACTGGAGTCTCCGTGATCATTCATCTTATTTTTTTCTCCATTGCAGCCCATTATACAAAACACATGGAGAACAGGATAGAATGCATGGCGATTAAAGCTGTCTCTAAAGCCAAACTGCATGGATTCTAATCCTGCCTCCACCCTTTTTACCAGCTGTGCAAACATGGGCAGAGTAATAGAACGTCTTCTTGTTTCTTTATCTGTAAAATAAGGTTGATAGTTCCAAACAAAGGATTGTTTTGAGGATTAAAGATTTAACTTATATAAAACATGTAGCAAATAATAAGGCATAATATAAGGTTGGTGCAAAAGTAATTGTGGTTTCGCATTTTTTAAGTTGCAAAAGCCACAATTACTTTTGCAGCAAACATGACAATTTAATGTTGTACTTGTCATTGTTATGTTTTCATCATCATCATTAAGAGACCCAGTTGTCGTCACTAAGAACTAGATATATGTTTTCTATCTGAAACTTAAGATAACACATAAATATCCCTGAGCTATTTTCTTGGCCTTTTCAGTTGGGAGTGTTGTTTGCACTAAAAGTATTCTCTACCATCTCATCCAACATTGTCATGTGAAGCCCTAAGTTGAAGAAATGGAATACTTGTGGGTGGTATTCAGATTCCTTGGCTGGGGAAAAAATTTGTTTTTCTATTATGTTAACAAGAGGAAATATTTAAAAATAATAATAATAAGTTTACTGAAGCAAGGAAATGATGGAGAGACTGGATGGCTTTACTTTATGAGAATTTACCACATTTATGTACTTAGCATCAGTTTGTACGTATTGGAGTGTGTGGGGCATGCAAACTTGAAAGGACTACTTGTTTGAGTGAAGTACTGCAGTCTGAGTGATACAAATTGGGTGAATTAAAGTGGCTCTGGGGATTTGTATTTCAGAGCAGCTGGATGCTGGTGGCTGACAGCGCATAGGCTTTAAGGCAGTAAAAGTGGGATACAGCAGAAAGTATCCTACTGAAAATGGTGGATGAAGTTTATAAAAACACCCAGGTGCTATTGTGTTAGCAGCCATATAAATGCAGTATGTGATTTTTCTTCTCTTTGCTCTTGTCACTTTTTCTTTATAATATTTTTCTAACTCTGTCGTTTAAGTTCCTATTACCTTTAGGAGTCCTCCAGCAAAAAAATATGAAACCTTATTTTCATGAAAGCCTTTTTTGTTTCACAATTTGCCATTTGTTATTAAAGCCCCTCTTTACTGAAGAGCTACAAACCCATTTCCTCCTGCTGTTTCATCCGTCCTATTCTGTTTCTTAAATGTCTTCTGTGACATTCAGAAATCACAGCATGGAGAGAGAAGTTATTTGCTTATTTCATTCATTAATAACTTGAGCCACCGACATACCACATCCTATTTAATGTTGTCATTATTTACACAATGCAAGGGAAAATAGATTATAGTGAAATGGACTCATTCACAGCAACACTATATATGCCAAAATTTCAGTGACTTGAATGGGTACACAAACAGTTCGGTTTGTATTCAATGTTTTATCATGTTTTGTTGAAATGTTGATTTTTAAAAAGGCTTTTGAAGTAAACTGAAGAATTCGCTTTATGAGAAAAACATTAGAAACTTGTTTCCTACCTACAAATATCAAAATTATTAAAGAGGCATGTGAATAATTATAATTGAAAGAGTATTTACATTTATTCATGTTTTATAATTCTGTGCAAAAAATTACTAGGAATTGGTTCAGGTTGCCATTAATATGAAGTGCTTAGACATCCTGTATATGCCAAAGAAACTGCATCTGTGACATGTAATATTTTTCTTTTCTATTATAACTTGAGAATTTTACTATGATATTTTAGTTTCTTATATAATTGTTCACCAAATTAAAGCTATAAATATCTTTCTACATTTTATTTACCTTTCCTGCTGAATTTCCTCCTCTGAACTTACTTTCTTCCCTTTTAAGTTTTGCCACCATCCTCAGAGAGAGTAATAATTGTTACTATCTCAGGGGCTACAGCAAAGATTAAGTAAGTTAGACACTGGACCCAGTACTTAGCACATAAATTCTCAACATGAGCTAAAATTAGCTGGATGTGGTGGTGCACACCTGTGGTCCCAGCTAATCAGGAGGCTGAGGTGGGAGGATCGTTTGAACATGGGAGGTATAGGCTGCAAGGAGCTGAGATTGTGCCACTGCACTCCAGCTTGGGAGACTGAGTCTGTGTCTCAAAAAAAAAAAAAAAAAAAAACCACAAAAAAAACCTCAATATGAGCTAAAATTATAATAAAAATATTTTCCCTCGACAAATTATTCACAAAGAGGTGCTTAAATAGCTTTTATAGTATAACACTTTCTTTTAAAAGAAAAAAAATTAAATTATTATCTTTACCTGTTTTTTACACTAAGGTAACTAATTCTAAAAATGGTAGACATTATAAGAAATTTGTGTTATTTATAATAGTTAAGTATATGCAAATATTATGTGGCATATGAACTTTGGTTAAACGAGATTGAACAAAAAGTAAATGTAATTGATGCCTATAGATATTTGACCATATAGTAATGACATTGTGTAGCAGATATCTTTCTCATTTAAGATATTTTCAGAGTCTTTTGGAACCTAACCCTCAGTTAATATGATAAACATTTCACTTTACTCTCTTTCCAAACATAATAACATTCCAGATTTATTCTGAATCACTTTCATTATTCAAAATCCTGAAAAGAAAATTGGCCTGGTGGAGTTGGCTCAAGCCTGTAACCCTAGCACTTTGGGAGGCCAAGGCGAGTGGATCATTTGAGCCCAGGAGTTAGAGACTAGCCTGGGTAAGATGGTGAAATACCCTCTCTAGAAACGGGCATGGTGGCACACACTTATAGTCCCAGCTACTCAGGAGGCTGAGGTGGGAGGATCACTTGAACCCCGGAGGTGGAGGTTGTAGTGAGCCCAGATCATACCACTGCACTCCAGCCTGGGCGACTGTCTTAAAAAAAAGAAAAAGAAAAGAATTAAGAAATACCAGTAAGTGTATATCTATGGACTTTCAATATGATTTGTACCTTTTGGTGACGCATGTCTGACCAGGTGGTTTTTCATTTTAGAGTTAAAAAAAAAGTCCTTACAAGAGAAGATTAATGAGTTTATATGTTTTGGTGCAAAATTAGCTTTTTGGAAGAAAGGGGTTCTTTAAAATATAATAGTATTGTAGTGTCATTTCCTTAGCATATATATTTTCTTCTGTCACTGTCCTTATATTGGCCAGTATTATCTGAACATGTCTGCCCCAGTTCCTCTCAGACTTTATCTCCTACTATTTGTTCCCACTCACTGGCACCAATCCCACTGGCCTCTTTGTTGCGGTTTACCTTAGAAGCTTTGTACTAGCTTCCCTCTACCTGTAGTCTTCTTCCCTGTTAAACCTGCAAGGCTGACTTCCTTACCTCCTGAAGTATTGACTCATACCTCACCTTTGCAATGCAACTACCTATTTAAAATTACTCTACCTATTCATCTCCCTGACTACTTTTTATTTCCCCCAAAACACTTGTCACCTTCTAACTTACTCCTTAGGGTCCTCCCAAATACATGATAGGAATTTTTGGCATTTACTCCCTGGTAAGTGAACCAAAGGCAGTGTATACGCTATTAGGTTCTAAGGCAGAAATTGACTTCTGTTTGTTGAACAGGAACATCCTCCACCAAAAGTATATTTGCCCCTATAATTATCCAATTTTCAATTTCTTTGCCACGCTTTCCAAAGAAAGTGCGTTGATATAGAGGAAAATGTGTATGTTGAGGAAATGATAGTACTCTATTTTGGATTTTAAAAGATTCTTCCTTCCAGAAAGCTAATTTTGCCTCAAAGCATATAAACTCATTAATCTTGTCTTTATCTCTGTTTGGTCTGGATAACCCAGTTTATTAAATGGTGAAGACCAGGACAGAAAAGGTGAAATGGCTTACACAGAATCGTACATATCGTTGGTAGAGCTGCTAAGAAAAACATCCAGATGTTCTGTTTGTTCAATACATCATTCTATATGGAGCTGTATTGGAGGTTATCTCTCATCATTATAAGTCGTCACATCATCTGAGGTCATATCCAATGGCAAAGGAAATGAAGAGATAAATTTAAAACTTAACCAGGCTTTTTTTTTTTTTTTAACTCTTTTTGCCTTTCAATCTGAAGATGAAAAATATTACGTTTAGAGATATTTAAGGCAGAAAGTGAGAAAGTGAGGCAGTTTCAGGCTTTTATCTGAAACAATATTGTATCTCTCTTGTCTCATCAGTCTTAGAGAATGAGCATATTTTTAAATGACTGTAATTAAATATTGTAACTATGAAAAGAACATTAATTTTACAGCAGGTGAAAATAATGCAATAGTATGTAGCATGAGTGGGGGTAGAGGATACAGCTAATTTTGGTCTACTGGAACTAGTGTAGATTTTCCTTCAAACTGAGCAGAAATGTAGCTCTTAGAGCATAGTAGCAGCTTTCCTTTCTGCTTACAGATTTAAAGTTAAAGGCACAAGTTTAATATGCAGTCTGTTCTGTGACTAATCCAGCAGGTTGCTCATTCCGCTATTGCTAATGCTGCTACCTTGCTTCTAAGTGGACATTGGTACTTGGGGTATTTATTTTTCTGTATGCTTTGAAGTAGTTATGAATCTTCTGAGAACTAAAGAACTGGGATTCTCCAAAGGCCTGTTCTACACTAGCAGATGAGTGGTATTATTGTGGGGGTTGAGAAAGCAACAAGGTGTAAACTTCTTTTCGTTAGGTGATTTAGCTTTACCTTATTTCTCCCCCCCTTTTTAGTGGAAATTGTTCAAACTTTAGGAATGATTTAATATCTTCTTTCTGGACCCAATAATACATCCTATAAGCTACATCAGCATTGTATTTTATCCCATAATACAGAAAGAGAATTTTTTTATTATTATTATTATACTTTAAGTTTT
Organism: Pongo abelii; assembly: GCF_028885655.2. Lineage (NCBI taxonomy): Eukaryota > Metazoa > Chordata > Mammalia > Primates > Hominidae > Pongo > Pongo abelii. Next base: position 71,550,111 of record NC_071985.2, on the reverse strand, counting down.
AGGGTACATGTGCACAGTGTGCAGGTTTGTTACATATGTATACATGTGCCATGTTGGTATGCTGCACCCATTAACTCGTCATTTAGCATTAGGTATATCTCCTAATGCTATCCCTCCCCCCTCCCCCCACCCCACAACAGTCCCCAGAGTGTGATGTTCCCCTTCCTGTGTCCATGTGTTCTCATTGTTCAATTCCCACCTATGAGTGAGAACATGCAGTGTTTGGTTTTTTGTCCTTGCGATAGTTTGCTGAGAATGATGGTTTCCAATTTCATCCATGTCCCTACAAAGGACATGAACTCATCATTTTTTATGGCTGCATAGTATTCCATGGTTTATATGTGCCACATTTTCTTAATCCAGTCTATTGTTGTTGGAAAAAAGAGAAAAGAAAACAGAAATATAACAATACCATATTTATTGGAGTTTGAAATGTGGCCACTAATTTTAGTCAATATAATTTCAAATAGTTAAAAGCATTGAAACATATTCATTTAATGAGTTTGTATGCCTGAAAACTAAAATTGGATGTTTGGAAGAAAGTGAGGAAATTAATTTTAGTTTTATTCCTTAGCCAGAACATTGCAAATTAAGGAAATGGTTTACTAGATCATTTTATCCCAGCTAATGAAATTTATTTTTCCTCCAATTTAGTTTCTCTGTCAATTATTCAGAAATTAAAACATACTATATTGTAATATTAAATCTCCAGTATCTTCTAATTTGATATGAGGTTACCTTTATAGGTAATTATTAGAGGAAAGGTGAGATTTTTTTTTCTACCTTCACCAGCCCCATTCCCTGCGTGCCTTGCCCCTAGCCACGTAGAGTCATCTAACTTGGATAATTACTCTGTAAAGTCATATTCCTGAAGTCTGTTCAATGTGCTCTAACAAGCTAAGTTACTTAAATTCAGTGCTTTGTGCCATTCCCATGAATCTGAGCTAATTATGCTGCCATTTTTCAGCGATGTGCATTAGAAGTCATGTGTGCCTAATTCTGAAAACGGCTTTGCACATTAAGACTCATTTAACTAGTGATGGTTAGAGAGAAGTTAAGGGACTTACAGTTACTGGTCATAATTTTAAAATACGGTAGTAGTATGGAACTCTCTTGTACTGCAAGCATATAAGATGCTATGTTGTCAGCCTCTCAGTCTTTAGGATTGTTCCAATTTGGCTTGTGCCTTACCAGTCAAGATGTCACAGAGAAGATATGTTTAGTCATGGAAAAGAAAATCAGTGTCCAGCATGCAAAGATAGTAAAAGGGTAAGCAGTTCCTATTGGATTTTCATAGGGCGAATTGATTTGTGTGCATTACTGGGTCTGTGTAAAATGGTGTCCTTTTGGCACTAGCTGGATATACATTTCAGTAAATGTTTTTTCTTGCTGCAGATTAGTGTAAGACAGTGAAATTTTCAGTAACTGAGGGAAGGCAGTGGTTGGGCGTCTGTTAATAGCCTGAAAGTAACTAATGAGGATGTGCAGTCAGAACGATTGATTGAATAGCTGCAGTCCTGTGTATTTCTTTCTTGCTTGCTCTCTCTGCAAGCTGTGGAGAGGGAGGGGGAAGAGCAAGACACAGAGAGGGAGCGAGAGAAAAAACGCTCTCTCTTAAGTGGAAGTAGCACGGATCCCAGGGGCCAGGAGGCCAGAAATGGAAGTTTAAACTGCATCTGTCTTTTAAAGGGAGAACAGCAGGAATCAAAATGTCAGTCTTCGGAGTTACGATTTACTCCTTGTTTTCTAAGATCTGGAAGATAACACAGAATACTTTTTTTAGGATGTGGCTTTTTTTTCCTTGTCCATGTTGAGATTATCTAATGTTATCTGAGAAGCTGGATTCCTTTATGTCTGTCAGTTGAAGTGGCGATGGGAAGCAGTTGTGATAAAGGTATAATACGTATATATCTATCATCTGTGTGTGCGTGTGTATGCATATATATATACACACATGTATATATATATATCACTCTATGAAAAAATCTTAAAAATGTAGCCTTAATACAGTATATAGTAATTAAATGGGAGAAGATCACATTATCTGCAAAATCCTAAGCTTGTTAGGTCAGTTTGAACAGATTTAGGATTCCAGAGTAAGATCTTAGTAAGGTCATATTGCCAGAACAAGGAGAAGCTGATCTATTTTTATATCTGCATAGGCATATATGTTATTTTATCTTGGCAGCAGCTTTCAGTCTTCTCATGGCCCTTTTGTTGCAGTCTGGTGAATCATCTTATCTGCACAGAACTAACTTTGACCTTTGTGCAAATACCATCAAATCATATGCAACATTAGACTATATTTTGTTCAGAAGAATATTAGGAATTCCATTTTATTCTATTAACTCCTACATTGCTGACATATAGAGAAGTAGATTTATATACTGTGAGATGCAACTATTAAGTGAACTTAAAGATCTGAAACATAGCTCAGAGGAAATTATTTTTATATGTGCACAGATGAAAATATAAACTGTCACACTAAAGCAGATTCTTAACTGTGACCAAGTCTCTCTAGTGTCTTGATAGTTTAAGCACCTCAAAGATAGATAAATTATGTGAGATAGAATGTAATGTACCTTTAAAGCTTGCTGGTTTATTGTGAAAAACCAGTAACTTTACGGTTTAGTGGAAGATCCTAAATTTGGGGTTCTTAATGATGTTTCAACTTTCCTCCTGTTTTCCAGAGGTACCAGCAGAAAGGTCCCCTCGTAGACGGAGTATCTCAGGGACCAGTACATCAGAGAAACCCAACTCCATGGACACTGCAAATACCTCACCCTTCAAAGTACCAGTAAGTGTTTATCTTCTTTATAAGAATATTTTACTTTTACTTTTCTCCTTTCTTCTTAGAGTTAGAGACAGCTACTAAGGAATCCAAACATTTTTCTCTTCAAGAATTTCCTTATAATTCTGTGATTAAAGGATAGATTAACTGTGGTTAATGTCAACTACTTTCTTTTTTTTTTTTTGAGACTGAGTCTCACTCTGTCATCCAGGCTGGAGTGCAGTGGCGCGATAACACTCACTGCAACCTCCACCTCCCGGGTTTAAGCAATTCTCCTGCCTCAGCCTCCGGAGTAGCTGGGATTACAGGTGCATACCATCATGCCTGGCTAATTTTTGTATTTTTAGTAGAGGCGGGGTTTTACCACATTGGCCAGGCTGGTCTCAAACTCCTAACCTCAAGTGATCCACCCGCCTCAGCCTCCCAAAGTGTTGGGATTACAGGCTTGAGCCACCATGTCTGGCCGTCCACTACTTTCAGTATAATATTTATTAGGTTTTAGGGAATATTATTTTTACTCACAGGGTACTTACAAAATATGTAACCACATTAAGTTCAACTTCCTCTCAACTATAGATTTCAAATCCTTGCAGACATCTTTTTATCAAGTTGCTAGCAAAAACCTATCACAATTCTGTAAAGAAGCTGGTGGGAGGTTTTTTTTTAGGAACGGGATGTAATTTTTTTTTATTTTTCAGAGCTGGAACATAAGCAGAAAGTGAAGAGACTCAGAAAGTTGCAGACTAAATTCACAGAGAGTTAGACAATTGTGAATTGTAATCCTAAGACTTGGTCTGCACTTTGCTTAAGCTATCTTTTGGATGACCATGGAAGTGCTTAAGAAAAACCTTGAAAGAAACTAACTCCTTAAATTGACCAGGCAGTACTGAGAATCAGCATTAAATACAAAAGAGTCTGGGCCCAGTGGTTCACACCTGTAATCCTAGCATTTTGGGAGGCTGAGGTGGGAGGATTGCTTGAGGCCAGGAGTTCAAGACCAGCCTAGGCAACATAGTGAGACCCTGCCTCTATAAAAAAATTTAAAAAAAAATTAGCTGGGCATGGTAGCCTGTGCCTGTGGTCCCGGGGGAGGCCAAGGTGGAAGAATTGCTTGCGCCTAAGAGGTCGAGGCTGCAGTGAGCCATAATTGTGCCACTGCACTCAAGTCTGGGCCACAGAACAAGACCCCATCTCTTTAAAGAAAAAAAAATACTGAGATGGAAGGGCCATATGTTATCAGGTCAGCTGACTATCAGTTACAGACCTATTTTGGACTTTTTTGATATAACTGTGAGTAACCAAGATTTTAAATCACCTATTTTCTTGGATAAGAAATATATTTATTTCCTAATCATATCATTTTATTAAAATTAATTATTTTTATACTTGAAAAGAATTGCTTCATGAGATTGGTCATTATTCTAGGTACAATGAAAATCAGTATAAGGTAGAAATAGACTTTTCTATGTGGAAAAAAAAAAAAAGATTTCCCTTAATTCAGCCAAGTTAATATGGTGTAGTCTGCCTTTATTCTAATACTTTTTTTAAAGTTGGGATGACCTTTTAAGTGGAACTGATTTTTTGACATATATAAATTGGCATTCATGCATAAGATAACCAAAATGAGTGTTTTATTTTGTGTTAACCCTGAGGAGCAAGATTTTCCCTTGTTGTATCTCAGGACCTTGAAGAGTTTATGAATAGCAGTTACTGGACACCTTTCAAATTTTTACAAATGTTCTCATTTACAAAGATCACAAGCAAGTATTGGATTAATATTCTAAGCAAATTATGACAGGAATTTTAAAATATCAGATTTAGTGTCTTTTACTAAATTTTTTGTTCCGTAAACATAGCTACCTATTTTTTATTTTATTTTTCTCATGAATGAGGAAAAAAACATTATTTTTCACCTCCTCTTCTTGTTTTTCTAATGATGCAGAAAGAATAGAGTAAAACTGACTGTCGGTATGCAACGTTTGGTGAAAAGGATTGAGTTAGAATTTGAAGTTTTCACACCATCATGCTAGAACGGAATGGTGACTCTTAAATTTTTTTGAAAAAGTTGATAACAGGATGAATATCCCTCTGCAATATGGTAACATCAAAGCATATCCTATATTGAGTCTCAAGTTCATGGCCAGGCTTTGAAAATCTGAATTAATTAAGAATGATAATTTTTATTTAAGTTGATGACTAATTTAAGATGTACCTTAATAATATAACTAATAATTATTGAGTGAAAATTATAAATATAATGATGAATATATATGAAAGCTAGCATTACTTACAAACCACTTACTCTTCTGACAATCTCAGCCACATTGTAGATTTAGAAATAATGAGAGAAGAAAAGGGCCTCTTACTAGCAAATAACAGTCACAAAGCCCATGCACCCATGCACTTAGCTCTCTAGGAGAATGTAACCATTCACAGGCCCTCACCTAAAGAGTTTTCTGAAAAATAACCATTAGAACACACTGATTACAACAACAACAAAGAAATGTCAGTAAGTAAAAGGATGAGGCAGAGAAAATGAAAAGCAGAGCATCATAAAAACAATCCAAATTCATTTAGGATAAAGGCAAACAGCTTTACATTTAAATTAGACCTTAAGGATATTATTGTGTTCCAGGATGGTCTATAGTGCAGAAATTGACATTGATAATAATGATCCTGAATCATCAAGAAAAAGTGAGATTATATTTATTTTGCTATTTTTTTAAAAAGTGGCAGTGTGTTATATTATGTGACATGTATCCATTGAGAATATTTAAAATGTTGAAGAGATGTGATGTTTATAAAACTTGTTATCCAGAAAAGTGGTTTGTGAAGTACCTCATTCCTTGATCATGCTAGATAAATAATTTATTTTTTTAAGAGAAATTAAAATATGCTGGCTAAATGAGTACTTGGATATCTGTAGAAATTCATTGTATTTTTTTAAATTTTCATGTAATACCAATAGTAGTGTGATTTACATCACTTAAATATATTGCTGATTAGAAGAATGTCTAATTGTCAGGTCAACACACAATACATTTATAATTAATATCACAGTGGACTCTTTGAATTTGGGAAAGCAGTACAAAAAGGAGTCAGACTTTGAGATATTTAACTTAGAGTTGTTTATACAATATCAGAATTTAGGATAGCAGTACAAAAAGGAGTCAGACTTTGAGATATTTAACTTAGAGTTGTTTATACAATATCTCAGATCGTTTCTATGTTAACTTTATGAAGAGACAGAACCAATATTTTACCACAAGTACCAGTGGTTCCAGGATTCAGATGTCATTGCTATGGTGGGCAGTAGGTTTACCACTCATCAATTGGACCCCAAAATTATAGTAGTGGACGCTCAAAAAGGACCTTATTCTTCCGAGCTCCATTTTCAGACTTACTGAGAGCAGATAAAATAGATTTTAACAAGTCCTAAATGAAATTATTTACAATGACACACTTATTGAATGCTTACTTTGGGCAAAGTATTGGTGATTCATCAATTGATACCTTCTTGGCATATTGTGCATGGTATAACAAAATTTTCCATTCTGAGACCCTATATATAGCCTAGTAGCAAGAGATAGAAAAATGACCAGATTCATAAAGAGATAGGTGAGCATGGTAACACAAGTTATTAACAACACAATATGTAAGTTAAGGCTTTGACAAGGAGCAGCATTTGAGCAGAGTTTCAAAGGCTGAAAGAAAATAATTGACAGGGGAAGAAAGTACTCCAGCCTGCGGGAATGGCATTTTGGAAAGACACACAGTCATGGGATGACTGATGCTTCCAGGGATTATAGAAAGAACTGAGTGAGACAGGAATTGAAAAGTATGTGGGCAAAAATGGCAGGTGAGAAGGCCGGAAAGGTAGGTGGGGGCAAGACTGTGACTGAGTTTGTTCATCAAACTTAACTAAATTATACTTGTTGCTGAAGTATTAAAGATGTGTTTATTGGAATATTTGTCTTTGACTCTAAAACTAAACACAGTGGCATGAATACTGTGAAATATGGGTAAATTACTTGACTCTTCTCCTAAGTAAGTCTTTTTTCCTCTTGCTGTCACTATTCCAACTCAGGGTGATAGGTAAGGGGCTATCATTCAATAGAAGGCCAGCCCAGCACTCACCCCTGGCCTTTCAGCTGATACTACTGATTTTTCTAGAATAATATTTAGCCTTAAGGAGATCAAGGAGAAGCCAGTGGGTAAGGATCACTCATATCCTGCTGATTGATGCCAAGTAAGGCAGAAAGAATAACCATAACAGTGAGCTCAAAGCAGGGAACCCTAAAAAACCTTTGTATGTCTTCCTCATTCACAAAAATTTATACTTTTAAAAACTTAAAATAGACAACTGGTACAGCAGGGTATTCATGTATAATAACATTCAAAATGAGGGAAAAAGAGGAAATTTATATGGCTACTGAACCTATAGGGAAGAAGAGGAAATTTATATGGCTACTGAACCTGTAGGTTAAGGCAATGTCTTGGTTTTCAGCAATATTTAAATGTATTTGTACTCTTATCTAATCATAGCCATAAGAAAAAGTAGTGATCTACAGCAGTGGTCCCCAGCCTTTCTGGCACCAGGGACCAGTTTTGTGGAAGACAGTTTTTCCATGGACCAGGGTTGGGTTGGGGTGGATGGTTTGGGGATGATTCAAGTGCATTACATTTATTGTGCACTGTATTTCTGTTATTATTAGGTTGTAATATATAATGAAATAATTATACAACTCACCATAATGTAGAATCAGTGGGAACCCTGAGTTTGTTTTTCTGCAACTAGATGGTTCCGTCTGGGGGTGATGGTAGACAGTGACAGATCCTCAGGCAGTAGATTCTCATCAGGAACACACAACCTAGATCCCTCGCATGCGCAGTTCACAATAGGGTATGTGCTCCTATGAGAATCTCATGCTGCCGCTGATCTGACAGGAGGCAGAGCTCAGGCTGCAAGTGATGGGGAGCAGCTGTAAATACAGATGATGTTTTACTCGCTCACCTGCTGCTCACCTTCTGCTGTGCCGCCCAGTTCCTAACAGGCCACAGACCAGTACTGGTCCCTGGCCCTGGGGTTGAGGACTCCTGATCTATAGGAGAGTTTCTTCCTTCCTTCGCTCTCATTCCATATTTCTTCACACATACCATAATTCCAATTGCAATTATTTGTTTGTAGGTTCTGTCCCTCATTAGACAACAGATATGTGTTCCGGTCATCTTTATAACAACCTCAGTGCCTAACACAGTACCTCCCACAGAGCAAACATTCAACAAATAATTGTTGAATAGATAAAATATGCATGAATTATGGAAGACCAGAATCGAATGAGTTTATCTCACACATATTCTCTTGGTATTACTGATAATGTCCCTAGTCAACTGGAATATTAAATATGTAATTACATTTAATAAACATTAAATAAGAGATCATGTGGGATAAGAGCAGAATGGATAGATTTTTTTCCTTAAAGAGAGATTTTAATTAATATTTGAAATTCAGAACTATGGTGTTTTAGTTATATAGTGTATACTTTGTCTACTTATGTTGGTAACTGAAACTAGATAGAATTCTTTATTATTTAATGATATGTTTCTGTGGCTATTTCTTGGAACCTTTTAGGTGTTTTACATATGTATAAATTCACAATGTTTTTGCACATCTGAGTTTTGACTGTTCTTCAAAAACAACTTTAGTCATTTGACATTTTCTCCTCTTTTAAAGGTCATTTTTCATTTTTTTCTTTAACATCGTACTAGACTTTTATTTAAATGAAATTACTGGGATGATGAGGAACAATTGAATAAATAATGAAAAGTTATCCAGGTACATACTTAAGTTTAATTCAGAAAGAGAAAATGATTATGTCTTGTAATTGTGTATATTTGTTTCACAGTGCCTGATATTTTGGAACAGGCTTCTTTCTTTATACTCTATTTATAAAGTGACTATTGATATTTATGATTTTTTTAATCACTTCTACTTATATGATACCATCAATTTGGCTTTGGTCAAGAGGGAACTGCTTGTGTTCTGGGCCAGGTGCTAGGCTTAGTGTTCTGATTTTCATAACACAATGGTCTAACTTGGCCTTTCATGTTAGTATACATGTAAGTATAACACAATACAGTTGCAGCTGCTTCATTTGTGTTTGCTTTGAGCTTGGCTCTGAAAGAATTCAGGCACCAAAAATTATGCCAAGACATCCAGAAAGCATAATTGAACTAAGGCAGTAGTGGAATATTCCTATGTAACTCTCCTTGTGCTTTTGTCACTGTGACACCTAAGCATTCCCAATCAAATAAATACACTAGAAACAAAACATTGTCAAAAAAACAAATCTTTACATAGTTTTTAGAAGAAAGTAAAGCCCTGGGAAATAAGATATAGACTAAGTTAAAGTCCTGTGTAAAAAGAAATGTGTCTTAAGTATCGAGATTATATCAGACTCAGTTGCTATTGGTTTCTGTTTTGAATCCTCTGTAAGATCCTATGTAAGTGTTTTTCCAAGTTAAACAAAGAGATATAAAGCTTCACGTCCACTATTGAATAAAGACTAGTAAGTGTCCATTGTCCAAACTAGGGGTTTTCAACTCTGGCCATACATAAAAATCACCTAAGGAACTTCAAAAAATATCCTGAGACTCCACCTCAGACCAGTTAAATCAAAATATCTAGGCTAGAGCCCAGTCTTCTGTATTTTATTAAAGGTCCCAGATGATTCTAATATGCAGCTAAGGTTGTAAACCATTTATCTAAATGACTGATAAAATATTAGGAACTCATTTTAGTCAGTGTGTTACCTGTGAATATCAGTGCTTTCTTTCCCACCTTCAAGTCTGACATAAGAAACTAAGAAGCAGTATTTTCTCAGTGGCCTTTGTTACTCACATACTAATTGCTGCGTTGCCTGTTAGTTGCCCTTCTGTGTTTGCCCTGATCAGTTCAGATGACCAATGTAAATTTACAAAATACTTGCTTTACCTCTGACCAGCCTAAGAATCTCAGATTTCAGGGTGAAATATTGAAATTCAATTCATAGCATCCAAGCTACAATACAGTTCCAACTTTCATATTCTCAGCATTACTGTATTCCAAGAGGATACTTAAAACTTATTTCCCATGATGCTTAAAGACTCTATGTCCGTGTTTCTTCCCTCTTTTCACTAACCATCGCATGGAGTTAAAATCCATAATAGGATCGCCCTCCAGTGAGACCTCTTTTAATGAACAGTGTATATATATTCATATGTATATGAATATATAGATATGAGTATATTCATATTCTATGAAAATGTTATTACTAAAGGTAGAAATCATATAGTAATCATGGGTATGTCAGAAAATTATAGCCTGTAGATATTAACTATATCTTTAAGTCATTTTGTAATCAGAAAGGGCATAATTTTAAAATCCTCTAATGATAAATATCTTAGAAAATATATAATTTAGAACCAAGGGTCTCAGAGCAGAGAAAAAAAAGAATAAGGTTAGATACAACTCCTTAAGGGAACAGGGTGAGAATTGGCAAATACCTGGAGGAAAAGGGAGCAGGCTTGGTTAGGAAATACTACCAAGACTCTAAACTTGAAAGAATTAAAGAATGAGGGAAGCCCTCCTCAATCTGTGGTAATTCCTAGAAATGGGCTTGCAGCAGCACTAACTACTGGAGATTCCAACTTACCCTAACCAGGAGAAGAGGGCTGTTTGAGAGAGAGGATGAGATACACTCACTTACAGCTCATTCTTATAGATGATGTACCATAAACCCTTTTCCTCTCAAAGCAAAGATATTTCTCCTCAGCTTTAATGGGCAAGGGGAAACACAAGACCTCTCATTTCACAATGAGAGATAAACACTTTGAAGGCCTAATGCCCACTTAAGGGAGCATATAATTAGCTACTAAGTATAACCTCTTTTACAGAAGTTCTGAAGCCAGAGATATAGAAAAGAAAATTTGCCACCTTCATGATTAAGCTAGAGTTAACTATGCAAAAAAAATATATATATATTTTGCTCTTCTCAGCTGTGCTTATACTCAGCAAGGTATGAGAATTGCTGGTAAACAATAATACCCTTGGCGTGCCTTTCTACCATAAGGCCCTTTAATTTCATAACCAATGCCAGTATCATTCCACTGGATTTTTAAAATGCTTTGTTTCTTTTATATTAAACATCTAGTAATTTCAATTTAAAGAAACTTCATTCCAACAGTATTATTTGATTATAATATCAATACAAAATTTTTTGTCAGATTGTTGAGTGGCTGGTAAAAAAAAAAAAAAAAAGGCTCTAGAAGAATTTGAATAGACGTTTCTCCAAAGAAAATATACAAATGGCCAATACACACATGAAAAGATGCTCAATATCATTAGTCATTAAGAAAAAAAATCAAAACCACAATGAAATACCACTTGATGCCCACTAGGACGACCACAATCAAAAAGAGAGACAATAATAAGTATTGGTGAGAATGTGGAGAAATTGGAATATAAAATGGTGTGGCCACTTTGACAGCTCCTTAAAACATTAAATGTAGAGTTTCTATATGACCTAGCAATTCTACTTTTAGGTATATACACAAGAAAATTGAAAATATATGTCCACATAAAATGTACACAGATGTTTATAGCAGCATTATTTATGATAGCCACAAAGTAGTCATAACCCAAATGTCTATCAACTGAATAATAGATATACAAAATATGATTTATCCATACAATGGCTTATTATTTAGCCATGAAAAAGGAATGAGATACTGACACATGCCACAAGATGAATGAACTTTGAAAATATTATGCTAAGTGAAAGAAGCCATACAAAAGGCCACATGTTGTATGATTCCATTTATATGAGATGTTCAGAATAGGCAAATCTATACAGACCAAAAAAGAGATTAGTGTTTCTCATGAGTTGGGTGAGGGAGAAATCGGAAGTGACTGCTAATGGGCATGGGGTTTCTTTTTACATAATGAAAATGTTCAGGAATTAGACCGTGGTGATGGTTGCACAGCTTTGGGGATGTACAAAAATCACTGAGTTGCATCTTTTATTTTTTACTTTTTTTTTTTTTTTTTTTTTTAGATAGGGTCTCGCTGTGTCACCCATGCTGGACTGCAATGGCACAATCGTAGCTCACTGCAGCCTCAACCACCCAGGCTCAAACGAACCTCCCACCTCAGCTGTGAAGCTGGAACCACAAGCGCATGGCACTGCACCTGGCTAATTTTTTTTTTTTTTTTTTTTTTTTACTTTTGGAGAGATGGGATCTTGCTTATGTTGCCCAGGCTTGTCTCAAACTCCTGGGCTCAAGCAATCATCCTGCTTTGGTCTTCTAAAGTGCTGGGATTACAGGCATGAGTCACCATGCCCAGCAGAGTTGCACACTTTAAAAGGGTGAATTTATGGTATATGAATTGTATCTCAGTAAAACTTTTTAAAAAGTAGAACACCAGGCTTAGAAGACTTAGGATAAAAAATTTGAAAATATTAATACTTTAATATTGATTATAAATTGAAATAATGTTTTAGATATATTTTAGATATGTAATATATTACATATTGGCTGCTTATTTTCTACAGATTTTTTTTTAGGTAATCGTTTCTGATACTTTGCATATTTGCATTTTTATACAAACTACCATAATTTGGCCTACTATAAGGGAATAGTACTAACTACTTTTACTCAAGAATGTAGAAATAGAAGCATAATATTTAGTTTAAAGAGAAAAAAGCTAATTTACAGTAGTGTCCTATATGTGGAATATTTTTTAATTTTTGCAAATTATCAACAAATTTTTATATCTTGTTCATGTTTGCGTAGCATGTTATAGTTTCTTCTATAAATTCATACCTGTTAAATTGTTTGACCTTCTGTATTTTTAATACAGTCCACCTCTGCCTCTCCATTCTTGTAAGATGTCTTATATGTGGGTTTGTTTAATGGGATAATGCTGAGATTTCATATTAGAGGAGTGTTTTTATGATATTTGTATATCAATGCAATTAATATCAACAAATCAAGAAATAGAAAAGGATGCTGTTTTGGCAAACATTCAGTCCTCTGTATTGTACTATGGCTTGGTTCTGATGTCCCATAGTAATTTAAACTCAGCTTGCCCCAAACTGTATTCACTTTATGTTTTTCTTAAAAAATTTTCCCTTGAATTTCTCTTTGTAGTGCTGCACATTCCTTTAGTTCCCAGAGCCAAAACCCTAAGAGTCACAGTATGCTCTTCCCTTTCTCTCAGATTCTGTCACCAGATCTTGTCTACCTCTCTTCAAATTCATTCATCCCCTTTTCCAGCCCCACTGCCATTTACTGACTTCGGTTATCAGTACTTGTGGTTCCTTCCCTGAGCTAGTAGTACCAGGGTCAGCTTCATGAACATGAGACCAGTGCAGTACACAGGGCCTACACTTAGAAAGGCTCAATGCGTGAAGTTCAGTGCTGTATCGTTGCCATCTCGAAGTTCTTAGTGATTGATCTTTGGATTTGTATTTTCTAAGTGAAGTTTAATGGGACAGTGGAGCATTCGTGGGGACCTTGGGCATGGTACCACCTCCTGCTGCCTCTCTGGGATGAATTGTCTGTTGCCCACTTCCCCACTCCCTGATCTCATTCAGCCTCCCTCTCTCTTCGCCCAGCCACAGCTGTCACTCTCTGACCCTGGCAGGGGCCTTTGCACAAGTGTGAGAAAGATAGGGATTAGACAGCACAACCCATGGTGTCTTGGAGCAGGGCTTGGGAAGGGTAGTCCTTGCCCCTGCCTGTCATCTCCAGGGATGTCTTACAGGTAGATAGAAACCACAACTGTGTTTGGGTGGGCGGGGGAGGGGCAGGGGAGTGAAGGGACAAGCCTCTTGCCTATCTCCAAGCCAGGTACCTAGTGAGTTGCAGGGGCAGCCATGGGAAGGGAAGAAGCCTCAGCCTCCCTGCATGGCATGACACGCAGGTTTGGTGGCTGGCATGGTGGAACCTGGTAGCCAGTGGACATCCACTGCTGAGTCATAGTCTGGGGCCCCTGGAACCTCTGAAGGTTTACACTTACCTGTAATTTTTCCTGGTACTGGAGGAAGTGTGACATTAAGTAGTAAATAAAAGGCAGCATGGCAAGCAGAGACAAAAACTACTGAAGAAAGGGAAAAGTTTCCTAATTTATAATAGTACGTTTAATGACATTGTCTTCCTGCTTTTTGAACAGTACTACTCCCAACTTTTCATTTTGCACTGAGCCCCTCTAATTATGCTGCAGGTCCTGTCTAGTGCAGTAGAGATTCTTAACTCACTCCTGGCCTCCAATTCCTCCTCATCAACTTTAGCCTTCGCTCTGCTGCCAGAGTGGTCTCTAAAATATAAACTCCATCATTACTTGGGCCTCCCTTGCTTGCTTAATGTCTTTTAGCTCTCTTCGATTCCATGCCCATGAACAAGACTAGTTTCATACATTTTATTTGGCTTGCTCAGTGGTTTCTTCTTCCTCTCTCTTCCTTTCCCCTCCTCTTTCCCTTCATTTGAATGTCTTCAGACAGAACTACCTTTTACTTCAAAAACTGTCAGTCGCCTGCTGAAGGCTTTTGAGTTGAACTTGTGTTACAGGATGATAAAACCAAAGTTAAATTGGCACTGAGAGCTTTCATTGTCTAATTTTGTACTGCCTTTCCAGACTCATTTCCTAATGCTCAGTATCCTCATTTTCACCCCCAACTCTCTTCAGTCCTGAGTTCCATCTTTAACAAATCTGAGAGTTCCCCAAACAAGTTTTCTCAGATCTCCTTACACATTTCTGCCCAGGAAGTCCACCTTCCATCCTTGCTAAAAGTATTCTCATCCATTAAGACTCAATTCCAGTGTTTCCTTACCTCTTCTAGGCAGCATTAACCTTGGCCGTCTCTGTCCTTCCACAGGAGTTGTACATTTATCCATTATAGCACCGATACTATTATATTGTAGGGTTGCCTTCCCTAGTCTGTGATATTCTAGTTGGTGATCTCCAGAATAGGTTGTGTATACTTCAGAGGATACACAGATAATTCCTTTGGGGTGCAGAAAGAAAATATTAAATGTTTGATATTTTAAAAAAATTTTTGCTCTTTAAAAGTTTTATGTTATTGAATATTTTATAGTCATACATCAGAAAATCATATTTTATAAGTATATTTTATTAGGAAGGCACACTCAACAATATTTTATTCATTTCATAGTCAAAATTAATTAATTAATTAATTATTTTGAGACAGCGTCTCAGTCACTGAGGCTGGAATGCAGTGGTGTAATCTCAGCTCACTGCAACCTCCGCCTCCCATGTTCAAGTGATTCTCCTGCCTCAGCTTCCCGAGTAGCTGGGATTACAAGCACATGCCACCACGCCTTGCTAATTTTTCTATTTTTAGTAGAGACGGAGTTTTGCCATGTTGGCCAGGCTGGTCTTGAACTACTGACCTCAGGTGATCCACCCACCTTGGCCTCCCAAGGTGCTGGAATTACAGGCGTGAGCCACCCCACCCAGCCAATAGTCAAAATAATTTAGAAACCACTCTTCTAGAAGACAAGAACTATAGCTTATTCATCTCATTACTTCAGCACTGACCTTTTATTTTTCCTAATCTGTTTATGAAAACTGATTTAATATATGGGTGATATTCATGATTACCCAAAGTATGCACGTTGCAAAGACATTGACCTCTTATGCCATAGTTTCTTCATCATTGGTTGGTAGTTTTTAATTAATCAACATTGTGTACTGGTTTTTATAAAGGGTCTACAATAAATCTATTAAGTGAAATAGAATTAAGAAGGGTGGAATGTAGTGAGTAGGAAGAATTTCTGTGGAAGTCCTGTGAGAATAATGATAGAGAAACTCATGGGGAGTATCTTAGTTTGCTTCTCATTTAAGGTATAATTGAATGTGTAAGAATGTGGTCTGCCTCTCAACTCTTTAAAAGTTCCATGGGGCTGGACATAGTGGTACATGCCAGTAGTCCCAAGCTATTTGGGAGCCTGAGGCAAGACGTTCACTTGAGCCCAGGAGTTCAAGGCCGTAGTGCGGATGATCGTTCTGTGAATAGCCACTGAATTCCAGCTTGGGCAACATAGCGAGACCCCATCTCTAAAAAATACTAATACTAATAATAAATTAAAGGTAAATGGGGAGAAAAGACAATATAGTCAGCAGAAGTGAAGGTGAAAACCTGATGATCTGTCCTAGCTACCTGGGCATATATATTATGCAGTCAGTGAGACCGTCGTTACTCGGAAACTTTTTCGTTAAAATAAGGTGGTTACAGTTGAAAAAGGCCCTGAGCTTTTCTGATCATAAGATTTAGGGCCCACATCACCCTGCCTTTTTAACTCTGTCAGAGTACCAGAACAAAGATTTCATATTATTAGCTTTCAAGGATTTGTACCTAGAATAGGCAAAGGAATGATAAGAGAACTGTATTTTTTACCGTTGTTCAACTAGCATCTCACTTGTATGATCAAGAGCAAATTGTTTGACTTCCTCTAACACCTATGATTTCTTTTTTGTAGTAATGAAATATTATACAAATATTTTAAGATCTTTGGAGGTTTGCAGATAAAAAGATACTATGGGCTGGGTGTGGTGGCTCACGCCTGTAATCCCAGCACTTTGGGAGCCCAAGGCGGGCAGATCACTTGAGGTCAGAAGTTCAAGACCAGCCTAGCCAACATGTTGAAAGCCCGTCTCTACTAAAAATACAAAAAATTAGCCAGGTGTGGTGGCAGGCACCTGTAGTCCCAGCTACTCGGGAGGATCACTTGAACCTGGGAGGTGGAGGTTGCAGTGAGCTGAGATAACGCCACTGCACTCCAGCCTGGGCAACAGAGCGAGACTTTGTCTCAAAAAAAAAAAAGGACCAACATATATATTATATATATTAAGGACCAATTTGTTAATATTTTGGTGCCAAATTTACAATGGAAAAACTTTGCAGTATTACAAACAGTATAGTTAGGAAATAGCCTCTAGAAGTAATAAAATAAGTCTAATACAATCTTTTCAGTAATGTATTTCCCCGCTTCTTTCCCCCTTCATTTTATCCTTAGGAAAAAAAATCCATCCTGATAGACATTAGTAAAGAGTAATTACATTGTTTCACATTATACCTTTTGCTCATGACCATCCATAATGTGGATTTTGGGTACATTTTGTTTCAACAGAGGCAGTAAGAATTTTATCTTTTTCAATAACTAATAGGCTCAGAAGCACCCCTCCATCTCTGATGCTGTTATTCTTAGAGGCCTAGAAATGAGAGATGGAAAACTTCAATTAAATTCATCTAGTCCATCTCCCCTGACAGTGAAAAAAAATGTATTTCACATTATATTATCTAATGCTTTTTCAGGCCTTCCATGATAACCTCTGAGAGACTGTCCAATAGGCTAATAGACCTCACTTTGAGGTCTTTGTTTTGACCCATCATTTCTCATTATTATATTCCTTAAAGCCATCATCCTTAATATTCATACTTTGTGAACTTGAATGAGATTAGCACGGTCTCTGTTAGTCGTAAGAAAGTCAACATACTATATAGAGTATGTATGACATTCAATTTACAGTAAAATTTTTAAAAAATCAGTATACACCTCATTATCAGGAACTGAAGTGTTCTACAGAAGTGAATTTTCCAGATACTAAACTTTTCTTCCTTAACCACCAGATTTAGTTTTGTTTTAATAATTTTGAGGGGGTTTTCCCTCGTATGTGTTATTTCCATACTTTCTTGAGTGAATTCAACTTTTCTTAATAATTCACGTTAATCATTATCAGCATTCTGCAAATACGTATTAAGTAGCCCACTGTATGCTAAGCATTACAGAAATACGAAGATGAGCGTTTGTTTTCTGTTTGACTTCAGGAGTTAAGATTCATAGGGAATATAAAATAGGAATAGAATTAATTATAGGTCAAGATGGGGAAAACAGTAGTATAAATAAAAAGTTTAGATAATCAGAAGTGTGAGAGACTAAGTCCTATTAGAGTAATCAGGAATGGTTTCCTCAGGAATTGGTATTTGAAGTAAATGATATAAGGACAACTTAGTAACCATGTGGAAAAAGATAATATTAGATGTGTATCTCATACCTTACACAAGAGTAAACTCCAAATGGATTAGGGATCTAAAATGTGAAAAACAAGCATACCTAGTAGGAAACATGGATGAATTCTCTAACCTTAATGCAGGGAAAAATTTTCTATGATGGTTACTGAAAAGCCAGAGGCAATTTTTTAAAAATAGTTTGATAAATTTGATTATACAAAAGAAAGTTTTTTAATAATTGCATGACAAAAAATATAAGAAAATTAAAGTTAAAAGACAACCAATGAATCAATTGAAATATTTACAACACGGAAGAAACTATTAAGGTCAGGCGCGGTGGCTCACGCCTGTAATCCCAGCATTTTGGGAGGCTGAAGCAGGCAGATCACCAGGTCAGGAGTTTGAGACCAGCCTGTCCAACATACTGAAACCCCGTCTCTACTAAAAATACAAAAAATTAGCCGGGCATGGTGGTGGGCGCCTGTAATCCTAGCTACTCGGGAGGCTGAGGCAGGAGAATTGCTTGAACCCAGGAGGCGGAGGTTGCAGTGAGCCGAGATTGCACCATTGCACTCCAGCTTGGGGCAACAGTGCGAGACCCCATCTCAAAAAAAAAAAAAAAATTAAGGGACAAGTGACTAAGACCCAATAGGAAAACTGAAGAAAAGAAAGACATGAATAGGTAATAGGTAAAAATGTTTCTGAACATATGAAAACAATGTTCAAATTCACTTATAATCAGAGAAATGCAATTTTTTGTTTATGTGTTTGTTTTTTGAGACGGAGTCTCGCTCTGTTGCCAGGCTAGAGTGCAGTGGCGCCATCTCGGCTCACTGCAACTTCTGCCTCCCAGATTCAAGCGATTCTCCTGCCTCAGCCTCTGGAGTAGCTGGGACTACGAGCCCGTACCACCACGCCCAGATAATTTTTGTATTTTTAGTAGAGACAGGGTTTCACTATGTTGGCCAGGCTGGTCTCAATCTCTTGACCTCGTGATCCGCCCGCCTCGGCCTCCCAAAGTACTGGGACTACAGGCGTGAGCGACCACACCTGGCCCAAAATTTTTTTTTTTTTTTTTTTTTTTTGAGTCTCCCTCCGTCGCCCAGGCTGGAGTGCAGTGGCGCAACCTCAGCTCACTGTAACCTCTGCCTCCCGGGTTCAAAGGATCTTCCCACCTCAGCCTCCTGAGTAGCCGGGTCTACAGGTACACGCCACCACACCCAGCTAATTTGTGTATTGTTTGTAGAGACGAGGTCTCACCATGTTGGCCAGGCTGGTTTCATACTCCTAGGATCAATCAATCCTCCTGCCTCGGCCTCTCGAAGTGCTGGGATTACAGGGATGAGCCACAGCACCTAGCTGAGAAATGCACATTTTAAAACAACATAGAAATATTATTTCACCTTTCAGTCTGACACAAACTATAAAGGATGACAACTAATTCAGTTGACAAAGTTGTGGGAAACAGACACTCTCATACATTGTTGAAGGGAAGGCAAACTGGTACAACCCTTCTAGAGGGGATTTGGCAAGATTACATATACACCTACCTTTTGACCCAGCATCTCATTTCTAGGAATCCAACCTGAAGACACATTTCCACCATTATGAAAACACATATGCACAAAGTTATTTATGCAGCATTGTTTTTTAATTGCAAAATATTGTAAGCAGCCTATATGCACATTCATAAGAGGGTGACTAAACTATATGTAGAAAGTAGAATAGTGGTTCCTCCCCCGTCTCCCAAGATGTCCACATCCTAATACATGGAAATTGTGAATATGTTATCTTATGTGGCAAAAGGGACTTTTGTAGGTAGGATTAAGGCTAAGGACCTTGAGATAGGAAGATTATCCTAAATTATCCCGATGGATCCAGTCTGATCACGAGACCTTAAAAGCTGAAAAGCTTTCATAGAGATGCAACATTGCTGGCTTTGAAGATGGAGGAAAGGCCATGAGCCAAGGAATGTACGTGGCCTTTAGAAGCTTGAAAAGGCATAAGACAGATTCTCCCCTAGAGCCTTCAGAAAGGAATGCAGACCTGCTGACACTTTGATTTTAGCCAGATGAGACCTGTGTTGGACCGCTGACCCATAGAACTGTAAGATAATAAATTTGTACTGTTTAAACCACATTTGTTTTAATTTGTTATAATGGCAGTTGAAAACTAATGCAGTGGAAAACTGGTGAATTTAGAATTAGGGTTGTGTTTAGGTGAGTATAGTACCTATGTTAATTTCTTAGTTTTCATAATCATACTATGGTTATATAAGATAATAACATTGGAGAAGCTGGGCAAAGGAAAACTCTGTACTATTTTTCCAAATTTTTTGTAAATCTAAAATTACTTCATATCTAGAGGAAAAATAACTAAGGATTCCTTCCCTCCTCAGTGTCCTTTCCCCACTCTACCTCATTAACATCCCCTTAAAAAGTTGCCATGTTGTCTTGTTATTTGTGAATTTCCAACCAAGTTTTTAACTCAGTGGTTCCCAAACCATATGTCCACATAAAGACTTGTTCGTAAATGTTTATGGCAACTTTATTCTTAATATCCCAAAACTGGAAACAATTCGAATGTCCATGAGTTGACAAATGGTTAAACAAATGTTGGTGTACCCATACAGTGGAATAAAAAGCAACCTGTACATGCAACAGCATGCATAAATTTCAAAAACGTTATGCTAAGTGAAGAAAGACTACATACTGCATAAATCCATTTATGTGACATTGTGGAAAAGATAAAACTATAGAAACAAGTCATATTAGTGGTTTCCAGGGGCTGAGGGTGAGAGGAAGGGATTGACTGACTACAGAAAGGCATGAAGACATTTTTGGGGTGATAGAAATGTTCCATATCTCACTTGTATTGGTACAGCATACATTTATCAAAACTCGTCAAGCTGTACATGCAAAAATAGTGACTTGTTTTTTGTAAATTACACCTCAATAAACCTGTTTTAAAAGAAATGTTTTAAAACAAACTACATAAAAAGTTGGACATAAAAGGTTTGAAATAATATAACAAGAAGGTAATAAAAATCTGACATGACAGATTCATGAAAATGAATCTCTAAGAATGTAATGTGTTAATAAAGTATGCTAGATATCTTCCATTGGTCCCTCTAGCAGATCTTAACATGTCAATATGTGTTTTAACATGTTATAATGTAATACCTATAATATAATATAATATGTATTTTATATTTTAATATAATAATTATACATAATGTAGCATAATGACATTAATGTGTCAATATCAATTAGATCTGATTAATGGATATGTGTTTATTAATTTCTGCGCTTTGTATGTTTAAAAGTTTCATAATGAAAGTTTTAGTTTGCTTAATAAAAAAATCACATTGAATGCTTGCTAAAAATTTAGATCACTGTGCCCCAATCCCAAAGATTCCGATATATCAGATCTGTGCTAGAAGAACAATTGTGATTTATGACAGAACCTTTTCTCTTTCCTTTTGATGCTTAAATTTGAAAAACAAAAACAACCTACTAGAGGATAAACTACCCATACTAAAACTAAACTATAATGCACTTTGCAACTATTTCTTGTTTTGTTATTCTTGTCATTTACAGTCTCCCTTCCTGTTTGGACTTCCAAATAACTGGAAGATAAACTTAAGTAAAATATAAAGACTAGAAAGTAAACTTGAATGTTTTCAGTTACTCTTCTCCTTTTTCCTTGTTAATTTTTTAGAATTACGTTTTAGTCAACATTTAGTGAATATCTACAAGTTCCTAAGTTATATTAAGAGAGCAAGGAAGGGAATTATTTATATATGACACAGGTTTTTTTCTCAGTTATTTACAATCCATGATAAAACAAATATGTAAAATACGTAGAGATTTTAATTTACTAATAAACTAAAATTTGGAAAGCAAGAATGAAAACAATTCTCACCTGGGTCCTTTCTAGTTGACAAGGTGGCATTTTCTTACTGTGAATCAGGTAACATTTTGAGAAATTGCCATTTAAAAATAGTTAATCACTTAGAATTGCTGTAACATTGTCCTTAATCCCTTGTGTGGTCACTGATGTGAAAAAGTCTCAAGCAGAATTAAAGCAGGGTTTTCTTGCACATCCCTACATTTTTCATGTGAAAGAAGATGACCTGTTTCTCTGTCTCCACTTCTCCCTGTCTTAAGGGAACGCAGCAGTGCTAGGATGCTGGCAAGGCATTGTCCCTTATTACCCCCACTGAGGCTTCTGAGAGCAGTTGCATAGCAGCAGTTTTATTTCAGTTCCCACTCATTCCCAGCTAGCCGAGTTCAGTCTTCAGGGAATACTCCAATTTGCAGGTGGCCAACAACTTTAGTTGTAATTGTCTTAACATTTACCAAGCTCCAGAGAAAGGCAATAGTTGGCTTTTTCTTTCACTGACTGTTGCTAATTTTAAGCCTTATTTTGAAAGAAAATAATGAATACCAACTAATTAAATTATTTTAGTTGTATAAATTGCTATGACAATGTAGCTTTTTTAAAAAAATAATGAGCTTTTTACTATTTTTAAGACTTGTAAATGATAGTAACAGCATTTCAAAAAATTGGATAGAGTAGGATTTGTTTTGAGTGTTTGATTAGTATGCTTTCAGATTAGGTTGGTGTCAGAAGGATGAAATCAGTTTATTTACATTCTTTCTATACTTTGTTTCCATTTAGACTGGAACATCATTCACACGCTTCACATTATTATAAGGCATGGATATCATAAGTGTGAAAGAGAAAAAAGCATTTTCCTCTTGGTATCCATCTATTTTTAAATTTTATATTTGGATTTTTTTATTTTATACTCAGTGACCACAGAATCATTTACATATAAAAGCCATTTCAATAAGGTTTTGATTTTACTTTAGTTTAATTATATAGCTAGGAATCCTAGGGGCAAATTCTTGTAAGTCAAATGCCACAATAGTAGTTTTTTTGGTTTTTTTGTTGTTTAGTTGTTTTTTGTTGTTGTTGTTGTTTGCTTCTCTTTTTTTCCCTCATATTTTGAATTGTCATATTACATTTCTGGCTGTTTATGATACATAATTCTATAATAAGGTATGTGTAGAAGTTACATATAATACATGTGGGGAAAATAAGTTATGTTATAGTACTTAAAGTATTTGATGTGGAATTAGAATGTTGAGAATTCATATAGCACAGTGGTTAAAAAAGAAGGGTTCCAGTGTGAGGCTACCTAGGCTCAAAGTTCTCCTCTGCCATTTAGCATCTGTGTGACCTTGGGAAAGTCATATATCTTCTGTATTAGTCTGTTTTCACACTACTATAAAGAACTACCTGAGACTGGGTAATTTATGAAGAGAGAGGTTTAATTGACTCACAGTTCCACAGCCTTAACAGGAAGCATGACTAGGAGGCCTCAGGAAATTTACAGTTATAGCGGAAGGAGAAGAAGGACCTTCTTCACATGGAGGCAAGAGAGAGCAAGTGGGGAACTGCCATACTTTTAAGCCATGGGAGGTGGTTGGAGAAGATCGCATCATGGGGGAGGATTTCCCCTATGCTGTTCTCATGATAGTGAGTGAGTGAGTTCTCAGATGATCTGAGGACACACTGCATATGATTTTTCAGTTCTGAAAGCAATTTTTGAGCCCCTACTAAATACCAGATATCAGACCTGCCCTGGGAACACAAAGCTTGCAGGGTTTAGTGAGGATGACACATAAGTGGGCATGCACTGTGCTGGATGTAAGGCTAGCTCTCTATAAAGCACAGAGGAGGGGCACGTAATCTAGGGCAGGGTCAGGTCATGTCAAGAAAAGACACCCTAGAAGAGATCATTCCTAAGCTCTATCAAAAAGGATGATTCAGCCAGGGAGAAGGAAGAGAATATGAGCAGTGGTAAACATGCATGGTGAATATAGAGAATTACAGGTATTTCAAGTTAGTAGAGGATAAAGTATGAAGTGGAATGACCAGGGATCAGGCTGGAATGGTAAGTCGTTACCAGATGATACTATATCTTATAGGCAGAACTCTTACCAGGGCCATTCCTAGCTGCTTTTAGGTACCTTTGGGTTAATTATCCATCCCTTTACCGGTCAGATGGATCCAGGGCAGAAAGCTTGCATGGCACAAAGCGTAGTGACCTGAATACGTAAGCAGTTGCTCAGAAGCAGGCAGTGGGCAACTGGGCATGACATGTACTTTGTTGTTTCTCAGAAGAGGATAATGTGGGAAGAATCAGTACATGGTTGGTCCAGGATGGAGGGATAGTAGAAATCAAGCCAAGCTTGGAAACAGTGAATTTTTTGTGGTTTCATCCTATACAGCTATGTAGTCTTCCTAAAGAGCTTCGTCATGGCACCAGGAAGATTGACTTAAACATTGTTTTAATTGTTATTTTGGATAGCTAATCATTAAGGAAATGGAGGGTGTTGGTAATTGAATAGCGTCAGATGATTAGCTGTGGAATCTAGGGAGAAGGAAAAGAGAGCAGGAAAAAACAAGGGACAAGGAGAAAATGAGGTGGTCCAGAAAGTGAAGGTTTCTGTTAGGTTGAAGAGTAGATTAATGTGGAGAAAGAGATATATGAAAGACATGTGATTAGGGAGGAAATAAGAGAAGAAAATATTACTGTTTAAGATGTCTGAGATGGAGGATCTCTGAATGATGATAAGATCTAGTGTGTAGATATAAGAGTGGGTGGCTGAAATGTTGAAGAATGAAGCTGGGTCCTCATCTCTCACCTTATACAAAAATCAACTCAAGATGGATCAAAGACTTACATCCAAGACCTGAAACCATAAGAATTCTAGAAGATAACATCGGAAAAACTCTTCTAGACATTGACTTAGGCAAAGACTTCGTGATCAAGAACCCAAAAGCAAATGCAACAAAAGTAAAGATAAATAGATGGGACCTAATAAAACTAAAAAGCTTCTGCACAGCAAAAGATATCAGAATCAGTAAACAGACAACGCACAGGGTGGGAGAAAATGTTCACAAACTGCATCTGCCAAAAGACTAATATCCAGAATCTACCAGGAACTCAAACAAATCAAGAAAAAAAAAAAAAAAAAAAAACAGATAATCCCGTCAAAAAGTGAGCAAAGGAAATGAATACACAATTCTCAAAAGAAGATATACAAATGGCCAAGAAACGTCAAAAAAATGCTCAGCATCACTAATTATCAGGGAAATGCAAATCAAAACCACAATGAGATAACCACCTTACTCCTGCAAGAATGGCCATAATTAAAAATCAAAAAATAACAGATGGTGACATGGATGTGGTGAAAAGGGAACACTTTTACACTGCTGGTGGGAATGTAAACTAGTACAACCACTATGGAAAACAGTATAGAGATTCCTTAAAGAACTAAAAGTAGAACTGCCATTTGATCCAGCAATCCCACTACTGGATATCTACCCAGAGGAAAAGAAGTCATATGAAAAAGACACTTGCACACGTATATAGTAGCACAATTTGCAATTGCAAAAGTGTGGAACCAGTCTAAATGCCTATCAACTAATGAGTAGATAAAGAAAATGTGGTGTGTGTGTATACACACACACACACACACACCCCATGGAATACTACTCAGTCACAAACAAAAAGGAACAAAATAATGGCATTCGCAGAAACCTGGATGGAGTTGGAGACCATTATTCTTAGTAAAATAACTCAGGAATGGAAAACCAAATATTGTATGTTCTCACTTATAAGTGGGAGCTAAGCTGTGAGGACACAAAGGCATAAGAATGATATAATGGACTCTGGGGACTTGGGAGGAAGGGTGGGAGGTGGGTGAGGGATAAAAGACTACACATTGGGTACGGTCTACACTGCTCAGGTGATGGGTGCCCCAAAATCTCACAAATCACCACTAAATAACTTTTCCATGCAATCAAACACGACCTATTCCCCTAAAACTATTGAATAAAAATAAAAATTTAATTTAAAAAAATTAGTAGGTGGAGAGACGACATGCAGAAATGGCACACTTCAGGTGGCTGAAGGAGAGAAATGTATTTGGTATCTGCCATATCTTTGCAACCTTCGGTGACACTTTTGTCCATGTCACTGATCTTTCTGGCAAAGAAACCATCTGCCGTGTGACTGGTGGGATGAAGGTAAAGGCAGACCGAGATGAATCCTTGCCATATGCTGCTTTGTTGGCTGCCCAGGATGTGGCCCAGAGGTGCAAGGAGCCAGGTGTCACTGCCCTACACATCAAACTCTGGGCCACAGGAGGAAATAGGACCAAGACCCCTGGACCTGGGGCCAGTCGGCGTTCAGAACCCTTGCCCGCTTGAGTATGAAGATCAGGCAGATTGAGGACGTCACCCCCATCCCCTCTTGACAGCACCCACAGGAAGTGGGGTCGCTGTGATCACCGTCTGTGAACAGGACTCCTCAAAATATTTTCTGATAATAAATTGCCATCATGTGAAAAAAAAAAAAAGAGTGGGTGGGTGAAGGGGAGGATACTGAGTAATGGAGTCAAGGAATTATGAAGCTAGGGTACTAGACATCACTGTTTGGTTATTTTCTAGCATGGTGTTAAGAGACAGAAAAATATTACAAGCTAGGGGCTAAAGTTCTTAATGAATAAAGGAAAGTGAAAGATTGAAACATGAGAGCAGCAAAGAGAGATGAAGAATGCTAAATCAAGATGGTATGTACCTTAAAAAATATGCATTTACTCCAAACCGTGATTTTATGGAATATTGATTTGGAAACAGTCATGGTAAGCTAGGTAAAGTCCAGCTACCTCTTCCTGGGTACCACTGAATATGGGGTAATGGAGAATGAAAAAACTTCAACTAAACAGGGCTCTGAGAGAAACCATTTCTCAGGTTAAAACTATGCTTCATTTATATCAAGGAGGTGACCACAAAATTTTGAAAGGTTTCACTACCTCCCTGAAGTATTAACTGCCCACTCTGCAATCTTAACCTTTTCCTTATCTGTGTTCCTAAATCAGCCATGATTTCATGTATATATTTATCAAGGACTTACTAAAGTTTAAACATTGTGGTAGATGTTAAGGTAAATATAACATTATGCCATCCCCTCGAAAGTTTAAATGCAAGACTTCTTGTTTTCAGATAGGAAAACCTCAACTGTAATTCATGAAATGCTGGAGGCTTAGTGTGGCCAAGTCTGAGAGATAAAAACTGCAGGGGTATTCATTAATGGGGAGACCACAATTTTTAAAAATTTTACCTCCTAGAGTCCTACCAGGTTCTCACAGTGAATATCTGAGAAAATTCCCCTCATTTTTCCAGCAGGGAGAAGGGAAAGGAGCCATTTTGAAATGCATCAGAGCTTTCTTTCTCTTTTTCTTTCTTTCTTTCTTTTTCTTTTTCTTTCTTTCCTTCTTTCTTTCTTTTTCTTTCTTTCTTTCTTTCTTTCTTTTCTTCTTTCTTTCCTTCCTTCCTTCCTTCCTTCCTTCCTTCCTTCCTTCCTTCCTTCCTTCCTTCCCTCCATCCATCCGTCTGTCTGTCTGTCTGTCTGTCTGTCTTTTCTTCAGAGTCTTACTCTGTCTGCCAGGCTGGAGGGCAGTGGCACAATCTCTGGCTAATTTTTGTATGTTTAGTAGAGATGGGGTTTTGCCATGTTGGCCAGGCTGGTCTCAAACTCCTGACCTCAGGTGATCCGCCTGCCTCAGCCTCCCAAAGTGCTGGGATTACAGGTATGAGCCACCACACCTGGCCCGTTCTGTTTTTCTTAACAAGGTCTGCTCTCAGAAGAAACTAACCAGAGCCTAACTGATCAGAAGGAAGGGAAATACCCAATTCCAGCACTCTCTAGCCATCCCCTTCCACCTAAGTGGGGTGGGTGGGGTGAGGGCCACTGAGAAGCACTTATGAAGTTCACAGTCCAGAAACACAGACTCATTAAAAGACTGAGAT
Organism: Pongo abelii; assembly: GCF_028885655.2. NCBI lineage: Eukaryota > Metazoa > Chordata > Mammalia > Primates > Hominidae > Pongo > Pongo abelii. The sequence continues at coordinate 71,522,355 of NC_071985.2, read as the reverse complement.
CTAATAGGACTTCAGAATGTTTTCCCCCACCTTACTACTACATTACTAAAGGCCGGTTTACTGCAGTTCCTCTCACCTAGTACAGCATATCCAGCTAGCAAGAAAAAAATTACAGAACATACTAAAAGGCAGAAAACACAGTTTAAAGAGACAGGGCAAGCATCAGAACCATCCTCAGAGCAAGCATCAGAACCAGCCTCAGATAATATTGAAATTATCAGATTGGAAACTTAAAACAATTATGATTAATATACTAAGGGCTCTAATGGATAAAGCAGATAGCATGCAAGAACAGATGGACAATGTAAGAGAGATAGAAATTATAAAAAAGAACCAAAAGGGAATGCTGGAAATCAAAAACACTGTAGCAGAAATGAAGAATGCCTTTTATGGGCATATTAGTAGACAGGACACAATTGAGGAAAGAATTTCTGAGCTTGAGGACATCTCAGTAGAAAGTGGCAAGACTGAAAAGCAAAGAAAAAGAAGACTGCAGAAAAAACAAAAACAGAACAGACCCAGAGGAACCTTAAGTACATATTACTAAGTGAAACAATCCAATCTAAAAAGGCTGCAGTATGATTCCAACCACAGATGCTCCTTGACTTACAATAGGGTTATGTCCAAATAAACCCATCATAAGTCAAAAATATCCTAAATTGAAAAGTATTTAACATCCTGATAAACCTATCATAAATCAAAAAATTGTTCAAACCATCTTAAATGGGGGACTATCAATGTATGACATTCTAGAAAAGGTAAAACTATGGAATCAGTGAAAAGATCACTGTTTGCCAGGGGTTGGAGTGTGGGAGGTACCGAGGGATGAATAGGCAGAGCACAGAGGATTTTGAGTAGTAAATATACTCTGCATAATACTATAATTGTGGATATATATCACCATACATTTGTCCAAACCCATAGAATGCACAACACCAATAACAAATCCTAAAGTAAACTATGGAATATGGGTGATGATGATGTCGATGTAGATTCGTCAGTTGTGACAAATATTCCAGTTTGGTAGGGGATGTTGGTGGGAGTGACTATGCATGTGTAGTGGGAAGGGGAGGAAGATTGGAAATCTTTATATCTTCTACTCAGTTTTGCTGTGAATCTAGAACTAAGCTAAGAAGTATTGTCTCTGCTTCTATCTTCTATCTTCTGAAAGACATTGTAGAGAATTGGTATCATTTCTTCCTTTAATGTTTCATGGAATTCACCAGAGGAACCCATCTGGGCCTGGTGCTTCTGTTTTGTAAGGCTATTAATTATCGACCCAATTTCTTTAATAGATATAGCCCTATTCATGTTGTCTATTTCTTCCTGTATAAGTTTGGCAGATCGTGTCTTTCAAGGAATTGATCTGTTTCACCTAGATTATCAAATCCCTTTGTACCAGTTTAAGGTCCATAGAACCTGTTGTGATGACCCCTCTTTTATTTCTAATATAAGTCATTTGGGTCATCTCTATTTTTTCCTTAGCCTGGCTAGAGACTTACAAATTTTATTGATCTTCATAAGGAACCAGCTTTTGATTTTATTGCTTTTATCTGTTGATTTATTGTTTTCAATTTCATTGATTCTGCACTAATTTTTATTTCTTGTGTTTGCTTTGGATTTAATTTGCTCTTTTTTTTCTAGTTTTCTAAGATAGAAACAGTATTGGGTTTAGATCTTTCTCCTTTTCTAGTACATGCATTCAGTGCTAAATTTTCCTCTAAGCACTGTTTTTACTGCATACCACAAAATTTTGATGCTATGTTTTCATTTTTATTTCATTCAGTTCAAAGTGTTTTTTAATTTCTCTTGAGATTTCTTCTTTGATCCATGTGTTGTTTAGAAGTATGTTGTTTAATCCCCACATATTTTGGGATTTTCTAGTCATCTTTCTATTACTGATTTCTAGTTTAATTCCATTATGGTCTGAAAGAAGACATTGTATGACCTCTATTCTTTTAAATTTATTAATGTGTGTTTTATGCCCAGAATTTGATCTGTCTTGGTGAATGTTCCATATGAGCTTGAGGAATCTCTATTCTGCTGTTGTTGGATAAAGTAGTCTATAGATGTCAATTATATCCAGTTGATTAAATGGTGTTTTGGAGTTCAACTATGTCCTCACCGATTTTCTGCCTGCTAGATCTGTCCATTTCTGATAGATAGGTGTGCAGTCTTCAACTATATAGATTTATCTATTTCTCCTAGCAACTCTTAACAGTTTTGCCTCATGTCTCTTGACACTCTGTTATTAAGCACATATACATTAAGGCTGTATTCTTGGAGAATTGACCCATTTATCATTATATAATGCCATTCTTTATCCTTGTCAAGTTTTCTTGCTCTAATATCTGCTCTGTCTGAAATTAATATAGCTATGCCTTCTTTCTTTTGATTAGTGTTGACATAGTATATTTTTTCCATCCATTTACTGTTAATCTTTATGTGCCTTTATATTTAAAGTGAGTTTCTTGTAGGTGATATATAGTTGAGTCTTGTTTTCTGATCTACACTGACAATCTCTTTTAATTGGTGTATTTAGACTATTGACATTCAAAGTGATTATTGATATAGTTGGGTTTCTAACCATATTTGTTAACTGTTTTCTATTTGTTGCCTTTGTTCTGTGTCCTTATTTTTGTCTTCCACTGTTTATAACCTTTCATGATTGTAATTGAATGACTTATATGGTTCCATTTTCTCTCCTTTCTTAGCATATCAGTTACTTATTTTTTAAAAAATTTAGTGGTTTCCCTAGAATTTGCAGTTTTTTACATTTTTAACTAATGTAAGTCCACTTTCACATAACACTATACAACTTCATAGATAGTATGAGTACCTTATAATAAAATAATCTTAATTCTTCCATCTTGTCATTTGTATCATTGATATTATTCATTTCCCTTATATGTAAGTATACATAAGCATATATATCATATAGACATAAGCATACATACATAAGCATACATAATTAAATACATTGTTATTACTTCAATATTAAATCAATTAAGAAGAAAAATAAAAGGTGGTTTTATTTTCGCTTATTCCTTTTATACTCTTTGTTTTCTTAAGAAGGTCCAATTTCTGACCTATATTGTTTTCTTTCTCTCTAAGGAACTTCTTTAAACATTTTTTGCAATGCTGGTCTACTGGCAACATTTTTCCTCAATTTTTTCATGTATGTGAGAAAGCTTTATTTCACCTTCACTTTTGAATGATAGTTTTGCAGGTTATAGAATTCTAGGTTGGTAGTTTGGGTTCTTTTTTTTTCCTCTCAGCACTTTAATATTTCACTCCATTCTCTTGCTTGTATGGTTTCTGAGAAGCCAGATGTAATGCTTATTTTTGTTCCTGTGTACATAAGGTGTTTTTTCCTTCTGGCTTCTTTAGGATTTTTTCTTTATCTTTGTTTTTCTGCAGTTTGAAAATTATATGCCTCAGTGTAGTTTTGGGGGTTGGGAATTTTTTTCTTTTAAGGGTGTTTTTTGGCATTTATGCTGCTTGGTATTCTCGGTATTCTCTGAGCTTCCTGGGTCTTTGGTTTGGTATATTAATTTGGGGAAATTCTCAGTCATTATTGTTTCTGATTTTCTGCTATTTCTTTCTCTTTTCTCCTTTTGGTATTCCCATTACACATGTTACGCCTTTCGTAGTTGTCCTGTAGTTTTTGGATATTCTTTTCTGGGTTATTTTTGTTTGTTCTACTTGCTTTTCAGTTTTGGATGTTTCTATCGATATATCCTCATGCCTAGAGGTTCTTTCCTCAGCCATGTCCAGTCTACTAATAAGCCTGTGCATAAATTTATATTTAGTATCTAAATTCTGTATTAAATGGCAAGTTCCTTGAGGGCAGAGTTTGTGTTTATCTTTGATTTCCTTACAACTCCTAGTAGAGTTCTCTACAACAAATAAGCATAAATTTTATTAAATACAACGTATCATATTATGTCATATGAGGTATGATATGATATGTGCCACAAGGCTGGACGTGGGGGCTCATGCCTGTAATCCCAGCACTTTGGGAGGCCGAGGTGGGCGGATCACCTGAGGTCGGAAGTTCGAGACCAGCCTGACCAACATGGAAAAACACCATCTCTACCAAAAATACAAAATTAGCTGGGTGTGTAATCCCAGCTGTAATCCCAGCTACTCGGAAAGTTGAGACAGGAGACGAGCTTGAACCTGGGAGGCAGAGGTTGCGGTGAGCCGAGATTGCACCATTGCACTCTAGCCTGGGCAACAAGAGTGAAACTCCGTCTCAAAAAAAAAGAAAAAGAAATGCCACAAAAAGGTAGAATTAAATTACTAGATGAGTGAACATCTACTAATACTGTCTCAGTCAAATGCTTAACTGTATTTTCATTAGAAATGTATGTATGATTTTTGGTTGGCTTCTCGGCCTGGATCTCAACCTAGGTTTTTGAAACAACACCAAGCAATCCTATTACAATTCTATAAATTTAAGCCTGGTTTGCTAACTATATTTATTAGCAAATGTGGTGACTCATTCTGATTGAGTCATAGAAAATAGTACATAAAGCCTTTGCCTTTATGTACTAATGAATGTGACTAATGACAGTGACTCTCCCTAATGACACCAAAATTGTACAGTTGACCCTTGAACAACATGGAGGTTAGAGACACCACCCTGCTGTGCAGTTGAAAAATTTCATATAACTTTTGACTCACCCAAAACTTAACTACTATTAGCCTACTATATTGACTGGAAGCCTTGCCAATAACATATACAGTCAATTAACACATATTTTGTGTGATATATGTATTATATGTTGCATTCTTAAAATAGTAAACTAGAGAAAAGAAAGTGTTATTGAGAAAATCATAAGGAAAAGAAAATATACTATTTATTATTCATTAGGTGGGAGTGAATCATAAAGATCTTCATCCTCATCATCTGCACATTGAGCCTTTTTCCCTTGCCTTCAGTCAATCTCTACATACCTATAATAAGCTGGAGTGAAAAACAGCCTAGGGTATTATGTCTACGTGATATATACTAGGAGTTTTTACACTTACTCCTTGGATGGCCAAAACAATAAGATATAGCATTATAAGTATTTTCTTTCAGTAATCTAAATAGTTCCACTTCTGATTTGAGTAAGTTTGTTTTCATTTATCTCTAATAAAAGGAGCAATGCCTGCATGTTTAAAAAACACTTGGCTTGGTAAAACACTGTGGCAGTCTATACTGATGTTCACCAAATATTTTCAGTTCCCTTTCTGAGTACCTGGTAGTACTATACATCTCTCCCTCCATTGAAGTTAGATATGGTCACGTGATTGTTTTGTCAGTGAAATGAGACCAGAAGTGACATGAAGCTTTAAGAGCTAGTACATGTACATAATTTGCTATTTTACCTCTATCCTGCTGCAAAAACTATAGAAGCCCAGATAGAGAGCCTCCCTTAGCCTAAGTTCCTGAGTAAGGACAGCATAGACAGGATCCCACCCCCTCAGTTGACCTGCTTATGGACATGTAACATATTTTATGCCACTAAGATTAGGGGGGTAATTAGATAATCATAACCTAGCTTATCCTGATAAATATAGCTTTCTCCCCAAAACAGTGGGCTTTGGTAGTTACTAAAGGAATATAAAAGATTTGATGTGCTAATATTGGCCTAGTATTTCTTTTTCTTCATTATAGAAATGTTTATTGTACACAGCTTATATAAAATGATATTCATCTCAAGAAAGAGTCATGCTCCATGTGTCAAAATATTTTTCTTTGAATTAGAATCTTTGCTTGATAAATTTTGTTTTATTTTATTTATTTGTTTTTGAGTTAGGGTTTCATTCTGTTGCCCCAGCTGGAGTGCTGTGGTACAGTCATCACTTACTGCTGCCTCGAACTCCTGAGCTCAAGCAATCCTCCCACTTCATCCTCCTGAGTAGCTGGGACTACAGGCATGTGCTGCCATGGCTGGCTAAATTTTTTATTTTATTTTATTTTATTTTATTTTTGTAGAGATGGGGTCTCGCCATTTTGCCCAGGCTGGTCTTAAATTCCTGGCCTCAAGCTATCCTCTCACCTCAGCCTTTTCGAAATGCTGGGACTACAGGCATGAGCCACCGTGTCTGACTGAGAAATTTTAATATGCTTCTATAAGATTCCTTTCACCTGCCAATGATAGAATTGTAAATTTCTTGAAAGTAGTGACCATCATTCATTTTTGCATTTAATAAAATAATAACTTATGTTAAGTGCTCACTATTTGCCAGGTGCGAGTCGAGGAAGATGTTCAGGGAACTCTAGATAGTTTGGTAAAACTGTCAGGAGGCAAGCAGGGGCCAAAGACCATAAAGCACTTTGTTAAAGTCTGGAAGCTTTAACGATTTCATAAATGATCTATTCTTCATTTTAAAATAGTTTATCCACATTCAATACTTAATTTTACAATGCCATATCCAAGGTGACATAGACTGAGTTTTAACTCTTCCAAGACTACCAATACATTATATTTTACAACTTAGTTAACTCCTTTTTACATATCTTAGAATAAAGCTTTTTCTCTTCTGTCAGTATCTTTTAATTCTTCCAATGCGCCAAGTACCTTCTCACCTGGGGGCCTTTGCACGTGCCATTTTCTTTGCCTGTTTTCCCTTAGTTTGGGAAATCAGTGGATGTCATTTGTATTGAAATTGCTGGTACCATCTTCATAGAAAGGAATATATTTGTGTATGTTATATTGTTGTGCTTTTTAGAAATCTACCAGTAAAATTAGAAGTTTTTCTTCCATAACTAATATAAACATTAAGAAATAATAAATTAGGTGCTATTAGAAAGTTTAATTATCCCAATTCTCACAGAAGAAAATTTTCTCGTCACATTGCCAGGTGGTTTCAAGCGACTATTATTTACAAAATTAAAAAGCTTAAAAGCTAGGTTCTATTTCTGGTCTTTATTGTAAAAGTCTAAATACCTTTTGCAGAGATAGTGCAGAAGAGTAACATTCCCTTTTGGTTCTCTCTCCCATCACCTTCTGCCTTTCCTTCTAGGGATTCTTCAGCAAGCGCCTGAAAGGCTCCATCAAGAGGACCAAAAGCCAGTCAAAGCTTGACAGAAACACGAGCTTTCGGCTTCCATCCCTTCGCAGTACAGATGACAGGTAGGAAGTTAACTTTCTTAAAACAAAAGAAGCAGTTTGAGAGTGAATTTTGTTAAGGCATTTTGGTCTATTCTGAATTTGAATCAATGACAAATAGAAAAATACAATAAAAAATTGACTTTTATGTCGTGTTCATATTAAGGCAAGATACAAAATATTGACTCAAATACCCAACCAGTTTAAGAATCTTATAATATTGGTGAGTTTGTGGATACATAAAAACTAATTTCAGAGTCAGTTAAGCTGTTTCTGTAGAATCAAGTTATAGTGGTCAAAGGTATATCTTTTGTTTTGTTTTTGGTAGAATGACTATAAAGAATAATGATTATGATAGCTAAACAATTTTAGCACTGTCACAGGATGCTTCGTACATGTTACCTTGTTTCATCTTTATAATAACCCTATATGATAAATACTATTATTATCACCATTTTATAGTTGAAGAATCTGAAGTACAGAGAGGTTAAATAATCTTGCCCAGGGTCATACAGCTAGTAAATAGCAAAAATGGTATTTGAACTTGGGCAGTTTGGCTCCAGAGTCCATGCTTTTTACTGCTATGTTCTGTATGTATAGCATATGAAATTGGCCTTGTTGGTTTGCAATTACATCTAGAAGACATGTGCTGAAAAGGAAGCCTGGATAGATTTCCATAATTAGGACTACTAGCTTGAGTATAGCTCCCTAAGGATAATATCCTTGAAAAATCATTGAATGTGTGCTAACATATTTTTGACACATCATGTCTCGATAATGTTCAAAATTTTGGAAATAGTGCTTGTGGTATCAGCATGAGCACATCATCGCCACCACCTATATTTATTAAGTACCTACTCTGTGCCATACATGTTAAATGTAGTCTCTCATGTAAATACAACAACCCTAGATATTATTATCCTCATTTTATAGATGAGGAACTGAGGCATAAAAAGTTTGAGAAACTTGCCCAGGGTCACACAGCTAGTAAGTAGTAGAGCTAGGATTTGACCTCAGGTCTGCCTCTCATATTTGATACTGTTATTTATGTTTTACTTTTTTTTTTTCCAGTAAGTGACTTTTTTTCACTTATCTACCTAGAAAACAGAAATAAAATTATAGATTTGCCAAGCAGATGATTACTGTCTTTATTTTGTAAATGAAGGGACTTGATGAGGGACTACTGCTTTATTAGCCCTTCTTGAACCACATTAAAGGTGCTCTGTGAAATTTGCAAGTCAGCCCAATTTGCAGTATATTTATATTATTATCTCTTTTATACCTCTTTGTTTTAAGGTAATCATAAAAAAAGATTTTTAAAATATTTTTCTTAGTTTCCTGTTATTCTATAATTTTCATCATTCCAGGAATTCAAAGCATTTTATTAATGTCTCAAAAAATAGAATAACAATTTTTTTTCAGATTATCGATTCTTAGGAACAAAAATGTGCAGCAAATAAAACACTCCCAATTCAATAGCCAATTTCTTAAACTCTGCAGCATCATATAGAAACTTGGGAGACAAGATTCTTTTTTAAAGTTTACGTTATTTTTTAACCTTGCACTAAATATTACCTTCTTTATTTCAAACAAAGAGCTCTCTCCTATTCCATTTTGTTTTAGGTTGCCCATGGGAATTGTTTGATTGAATTACCAAGAGATTATATTCTCCCGGAGTCTCTTGTATTTCTATTATATAGTTACTGTGTTTTTAGCCTTTCCAGTGATTGAAATGAATTATTTGTGACTTTTATAATGTTAATGCTTTAATCAATAGCAAAGTCTTTTTTTCTTAAGTACAGCACAATAAAAAAGTGCTAGTAAATCTCAAATATTAAGTAACCCTTTTAATTTATCAACTCCATTTGAATTGCAGAGATTTCCTATATAGAAATTTTTCAAAAAACTTTTTCTTGTATAGAGATGTACTCAATATAGTTTGAATGTGTTACCATTTTTAAAAAAGACTCTCTTGCCTTCAGATCATATGAACAGTCAGATAAATAGAGCTAAGGTACAAGATATTGATCAGCTGAGTTCTTTGAATTAGTGCCGTTATAGGTGTGACCAAGTATTTTCTGGAGACCTCTGATTTTCTTGGGTCAGATACATCAATTGCTGAAGTCAGCCACTTCTTTCAAAATGTTATACAGTGTCTAAATCTAAGTAGCAAAACATTTCTATTCTTTTATCCAATCTGTGGAACCTCCAGTTAAATGTAGTAAGCAGCTCTTTTTTTTTTTCCATTTTTAAATTATAAAGTAAAATACTCATTTGTCTTTGTTGTTTTGGAGGGGGAAAAGTTTCAGTATATAAGTAAAGAGAAAAAGAACTAAAGACCTTCTTTATCTTTTCTGTCTCCCCACATAAATAACCTTATTAACCATTTGTATATTTTCAAACCTTTTTAAAACTCCGTACATAAAGGGAACCCAAGTATATGTTTTCGTGTTTTAATATAAATGGGATCACATATTACTTTGTGACTTGCTTTTTAGTATAAATATTTTGTACTCTCCATATGTCAGTAAATGTCAGTCCACATCATCTTTTTAACAACCGAATCTTTGTATGCTACAGTGTTTTTATAATAATGTACCTCACTTCTCTATTGATGGATATTTACATTGTTTCCCTTTTTTTGGTACAAAATAGAGATGTCATGAACATTTTTGAACATGTGCCTTTTTGTACTGGTGGCTGGGTTGGATTTCAGAAGTAGAACTGCTTGGTATAGAGTATGTATGTTATCAAATTTTCCTTCAAAAAAGGACCTTTCCCACCAACAAATTAAGATTACTTTTATCCTTCAGACAACCTTTTCCATTTTATCAATATGTTGAAAGAATAGAAATAATAAACACTTATGTAGTATTTATTATGTGACAGATATATTCTAAGTACTTTATATAAACTAATTCATTTAATCATCACAACCACCCTATGAGATGGTCACTGTCATTACTCCTATTTTGAAGATGAGAAAACTGAGACACAGAGAAATTCATAAGTTGCCTGAGGTTATACAGCTTGGAAAATGAGAGAACTGAGGTTCAAACCTAGGAAGATTGGCTTTAGAGTCTGTATTTGTAATCTTTACTGTATATTCCCTCTCCAAAAGATGGGATGGGGGGGGATTTCTTTGTTCTAATTTGTATTTTGCTAATGCTTAGTATACTGAATATCCTGTCGTATGTTTTCTTCTTCTGTGACTTACCTATTTCCTTTGCCCATTGTTCTATTGTGTTGTTTGTCCTATTTCTTATGATTTGGAATAGCCCTTTTTATTACTACGGATAGTAAGCCACTAATATGCATGTTAATAAAATTTTTCTCCCAATCTTTTTATTGTGTTTTAAAATCATGTCTTCAAGTTACATGGAAGTTTTCAATTTTCCTTTCTCTGATATGTCAGTCTTTTTGGGTGGGAAGGGGGGCTTATCTGATCAAATTTGATCAGAACATTGAACTCAAGAGGTGAGGGACCTGTTTTTTATTAAATTCTTCTTTATGATGCTGTGCAAATTACTTTATTTTTCCCTTCTTCAAGAGGGAGAAATATTCTATCTGGAGCGATCCAGAGGATAATGAAATAGTGGACATGATATTTTGAAATCTTCAAAGTGTTGTGTTTTGTTTGTTTGTTTGTTTGTTTGTTTTTTTGGATACGGAGTCTCACTCTGTCACCCAGGCTGGAGTGCAGTGGCACAATCTCGGCTCATTGCAACCTCCACCTCCTGGGTTCAAGCAATTCTCCTGCCTCAGCCTCCTGAGTAGCTGGGATTGCAGGCATAAGCCACTGCCTCCAGCCAGAAATCTTCAAGGTTTTTGAGATAAACCACAAACTTATCTTCACTCATTACACTTTTATTTTTATTTTTTGAGACAGTGTCTTGTTCTGTCACCTAGGCTGGAGTGCAGTGGCACGATCACAGTTCACTGCAACCTTGACTTCTCAAGCTTACTTAATCCTCCTGCCTGAGCCTCCTGAGTAGCTGGGACTACAGCCACACACTACCATCCCTGGCTTATTTTTATACTTTTTGTAGAGATGGGATTTTGTCATGTTCCCTAGGCTGGTCTCAAACTCCTGGGCTCAAGTGATTTGCCCGCTGCCCTGGCCTCCCAGCGTCTGGGATTATAAGTGTGAGCCACCATGCACAGCCCTCATATTTTTAAAAGATAAAATTATTCTCAGGAGGTCTGAGTTACCACTTTAAGATAGCAGAAAAACATTTTTAAAATGGTTAATTTTATCTAAAGAAAGCAAGCTGTGAAAAATACCATAGTTTTACCAAATAATAATAATGTTTCTAAAATCCAAATGTATTGATATACAGTAACACACTCAATATGTGACAGTTATGTACAGGCTACTATGCCGTATGCTACAGAGAATATAGCACAGAGAACCAAAGATACAGGCCTTAACCTTGAGGAGTCCAGTAAAAGAGGTAAGTGTCAAGGAGGAAATGGTATTGGTGAAGATAAAATTACTTCTTGTTGAGTGGATCAGGAGAGACCTTAGAGAGCAATGGCCTGTGAGTTGGATCTTACAGGTGTAGTTTGAACATAGAGATAGACACACACACAGAACTTTCCTTGGAATGGAAATAATGAGCAAAAGTAGAAAGTAGGAAATTATGGAGCTTGAAGAGAATTACTGAATAGTTCATGGTATTAACATGAAAAGGGGCAAGGTAGGAAATAAGTTTGGAAAGGTAAAATTCCCGTTTTTAACTTAATAGGTGAAAACAGTTCTGCTTTTTTTGTCTTAAAAATTAATATGAGAAACAAATATGAACTCCATCTTTAATGAAACTAGGAAAAATATGAGAGAAAGATTACTTAATCTATAATTCTCACTTAGAGGACAAACAGATGTAGTTACCTACAAAAGGAAATTCTAAAAAGAAGTCTCTACTTAGGATTCAGTTTAGTTGCCAGTTAACGGATACCCAAAATAGAAATGACTGAAACAAGGTAGAATTTTTTTTTTTCACTTCTGTCTGAAAGTGGACAGTCCTGTTCAAGTCTGCCATTCTTCAGGATCTTCAAGAATCTCCTTATAGGTATAAGATAGCTACTAGAGCTCCAACCATAACATATTTGTTTTAGATACCAGAAAAGATGGGCCCATAAAAAGACACATGCCTTCCAGCTGAGTTATCTCCCTTTAAATCAGTCTCTCTGAAACCATACCTAGTTGACTTTGACTTCTGTCTCATTGCCACCTTTTTCTAAGGGAGCCTGGGAAACTTTATACCTGGATATATTGGTGGGCCCAATAATATAGGAATCCATTCTTAAGGAAAGAGAGAGGGATGGACATTGGTAAGACAGCTAGCAGTCTCTGCATAGGAAGTTGATTTCCCCACCTACTCTGGAAAGGTTCAGCTTCCACCCAGCTCTAAAAAGTCAGCAGCCAGACTTACCCCTGTCACATAGCAGTTTGAGAAATTGAACCACCCTGGAGAAACAGACCTACAGATAGCTACATTTATATCTGTAGGTCCTTTTTGCCTGTTAAAATCCCAGCTGATAAATTCATTCCTAGGTAGATCCAAGAGAAATAAAAATATATATTCATATAAAAACTTGTGTGTGAATGTTCATAACAACATTATTCATAATAGGCAAAAAGTGGTAACAACCCAAATGTCCATCAGCTGATGAATAGATATACAAAAACATGATATACCCATACAATAGAATATTCATCAGCAATAAAGAGTACTGGTACATGTTGCAATGTGTATGCATGTTTTCAACCTTGAAAACACTGAAGTGGGAGGATCACTTGAGGCCAGGACGTCAAGGCTGCAGTCGGCCGTGATCGTGCACCTGCACTCCAGCCTGGGAGACAGGAGAGACTCTGTCTCAATAATAGTAATAATAATAAGCCAGTCAGTCACAAAGTACCACATATTGTATGATTCCATGTATAAGAAATGGAAATGCCAAGAATAGGTAAATCAGTTTATATCATCGTGAAATATCTGAATGCTAAGGTTTAAAAAATATATATTAAAATCTTCTAGAAAGAAAAAATAGGTTACATACAAAGGAATGTTGGGGGTGGGGGGATGACATTGGAATTCTCAGTAGAAATAATGAAAACCAGACGTTAGTGGAGCAATGTCTTGAAAATTCTGAGTGGAAATTATTTTCAACCCAATATTCCATACCCAGAGCAGATCTCGAATGTCAAACTGAGGAGTTTGGATTTTAGCCTATACGCAACAAGGAGCCTTTAAACATTTTTGATCAAGGAGATGACCTAATCAGAGTTTTGCTATGGATGGATTAATCCAGCAGTGGAATTTCAGGTAACTTAGTTTGCAGATACTAAGTCTGAGAGACCAGTTAACAAAAAGCTGTAAAAAGATAGAATGAAGGCTCCAAGGCTGATAGTAGCAGTGGAAATGGCGAGGCAGAGACAAGATAGGAGGAATGTTTTAGAGGCAAAATCAATAGGATGTCACAAAGTCATCATTGTTCCAAAGCCATCTAATCAGATAAAAGCCAGTAAAGTGATTTCCTAGAATCAATATTGGCAGCATTTTCACATTAAAGCCATGTCATATAGGAGGGTGTTGGGACACAAAAAGACTCTGTGATGTTTCTGCCTTTCATTCAAATGCACTTAAAACTAGGAAATGACTGAAAACAGTGGTACTATATGGTCAGGCATTCCAAGATTCCAAATGCCTGTTGCCAGCCTTGCTTTGGAAGTGCTACTTAAATTTACCAAAGACTAAAGGTAAAGATGAGCATATGGAGTAGAATATTCTCACCCACTCTAAACTTCCCTCAAATAAAAACCTTCATAGTAATGTTCCCAATTCTAAGGCTCACTAACAAAGTATGGTTTTAAGTAGTCTACTTTTTCTTTGTCAAAAGATACCTGAAAGTAAGTATGGTGTTCATTGGTAGGTGGAATTATGGAACAATATTCTCAGCTTCTTGAGTTTCTCCTTGTTAATTAGAATTTTTTAACTTTTTATTTTGAAATTATATAAAGAAAGTTGCAAAAATAGTACATAGAGTTCTGTAGACCCTTCCCCCCAGCTTTCCCCAATAGTGAGGTCTTATAACTGTAGTATAATATCAAAACCAGGTAATGGACATTGGTATAGTAATATTAAATAAACTGCAGACTTTATTCAGTTTTCACCAATTTTACATGCATTCATTTGTGTATGTGTGTGTGTGTGTGTGTATAGTTCTGTCCAATTTAATCATATGTATAGATTAGTGTAACTATACCGTGATCAAGATAAAGAACTGTTTCACTACCAAGAAAGAACTCCCTATGCTATCCCTTTATAGTCATATCCACCTCCCCACACCTATCACATCCCTTAAAAAACTACTAATTTGTTTCCTATCTCTATCGCTTTATTATTTTAAGAATAGTGTTTCACAGAATCATATAGTATATAATTTGTTGAGATTGGGTTTTTTGTTTTTTTTTTTTTACACTAAACATGTGCCCTTGAGGTCCATCCAAATTGTTACATGTATCAGTAGTTTGTTTCTTTGGTTGCTGAGTAGTATTTCATTGTATGGATATACTACAGTTTGTTTAGCCATTCACCCATTGAAAGACATTTGGGTTGTTTCCAGTTTTTGCTATTATTAATATGAATAAAGCTGTTATGAACAGTTAGATACAGGTTTTTGTGAACATGTTTTCCCTTCTGTGGGGTAAATGCCAAAGAGTATAATTGCTGGGTTCTATGGTATGTACATGTTTAGGTTTGTAAGAAACTACCAAACTATTTTCCAAAGAGGCTGTACCATTTTACTTCCTGATAAGCAATGTTTGCAGGGGAATTTTTTGTGTCCCAAGAGATTTTCACTTATGTTTTCTTTTAGAAGTTTTATGATTTTAGCTTTTATATATAAGTCTATGATCCATTTAGAGTTCATCTATGATAGCTTTAAATAAAAGATCTTAATTCAGAACTTACTGATGTTCTCTCTCTCTATATATATATTCTACATATATATTATATATATATTTTTAAGAGACAAGGTCTTGCTCTGTTGCTCAAGCTAGCGTGCAGTGGTGCCATAATAGCTCACTGTAACCTTAAACTCCTGGGCTCAAGTAATCCTCCTGCCTTAGCCTCCTAAAGTGCTGGGATTATAGGCATGAGCCGTGGCACCAGGCCCAGTTTAAGATATTACAAAATTCTAATCAAAACTACAAACTTGCCCCAGCCAAACCAGTTACAGGCAGTCTGCCTGCCTTTGGAGAAGAAAGTATGGTAGACTACTTACTTCTCTCCACATCTGCTCTTCCCCTCTAGCCTACTAGCCATGTTTTTAGGCACCCTCCAGGTTTTGGGGAAGGAGAAGCAACAAAAAGATGAGAAAGAGCATAAGAAAGTCTATCTTAGCCTTCCATAATGCTCTCTGAGCCTAACAGAAATTTAAAGCTGACATTTCTCTCATGGGGTGATTTGGGGACTTTTTCAGAGATTTATCATCCCTGAGGAGCTCTCACCTGTGGTTTTATTGACTTTGACAGATGCATTTCTCTTCCAAGTGCTCACTTGTGAATCCTTTCTACAAAGGAGTTCTTGATGCTTTGGTTTCTTCATCACGCAGTCTTATGGTCCGCAGGAAACCTGCACAAATCTTTTGCCCTAACAACCTCTAGGACTACAGGCTTATCCAAAAGCATCAATGCTCTTGCTCTGCCACCAACAGTTAGTTGGTCATTTCTCATCATCTAGATTTCCCAGATGAAATCAAACCCTGCCCTCTATGTACCCTTCTCCCTTGTAGGTAGCAGGAGGATGAGCCTCACACCTTCTTTCAAAAATTGTTTCTCACAAAATCTTTCCCATTCTCCATTCTCTGACCACTTTTTATAGTCTTGACATAACTGAGAGGATCAAGGTAGTGGAACTGGTTCTAACACGTTTCCTTTGTAAATGCTGCAGTTTGTCTGATACTTGACTTTGGTATACAGAATCTGTTTTATCTAGGTGTCTCAGTTGAAACTTCAATTTTCATATCTCATTGCCTATGTATGTAATAATTCTATAAATCTGTAATCTTTAGCTACCACACAAAATGCAACATGGCCCAGTCTTTCCCTCTCAATATTACCTCCTGTCACTCCTGCCAAAAGTCTTCTTTATAGTATTATACTTGTCATACTGTTTCATATTTCTCTGCTTTTGGTCTTACTGTCTCCTCTAACCCAAATGCCATTTCCTATTCCTATACCCTGTCTTTTGTCAAGCTTACTTCTAGTTCATCCTCATACAACAGTACCCAAGTCAGGAGTTACACGCTCCCTCCCTTCTTTTTGGTATTCTTCCCACATATCATCCTAGACTAAGTGCCTACCCCACTCCCCAACTACCTGAGTCCAACTCTGCATACTTCATTCTAGGACTAACTGCTTTCTATTGAATTTATCTTTTCATATGTCTGCTTACTGCAGCAGATTGAAAGCTCCTCCAGGATACAATCTTTCTGTCCTCATCCCCTAGCACAAAGACTGTCCTATTGAGGAACTCAATACACGTTTGTTGGCCTGAAACAGAAGAGGAGAGTCAAAACTGACTTCCAGGTAATAAAGAATTACAGTCTTTTAAAATATGGTCTATGTGGATATGACAACTCTCAGAAATTACTGGACTCCAGCCCATTAATTAATCAATACAGTCTAGCTATCGATTATAGAGTTTCCCATTCCAGATTTACAGCCATGGGCCAATTAAGGATCCCTTAGTTGTATGAACTAAAACCCAATTGAAGTATCTAATTGCATCATGAGAGCATTTTAAATTCATTAGAATGCTTTATCTTAATAGAAAAAATATTTCTACACATTTACTCCATCTTTGTATTCTTCCAGTGAAGAGTGTATTCAAGAATAGCTTTCCTGATCTCAACCAGATGAATAATTTACATAAAATGAACTAATGCATATCATATCACTGCAAAAAAAGCTGTCTATAATTGTACTCCTTCACATTTGTATTGTACTGCAGTTTATGAAATAGATGTGAAATTATAGATTACTGCATTTGATTCTCACAACTGTGTGAGATGTAGGAAGAGAAATCATTATCCACATTATCTACACATATCTTAAATGAGATAACTGAGGTTCAGAAAGAATAAATTATTTACTGCATGTCACATGGCTAATAAGTGGTTCGAGCTGATGTGAATATGTAGGGCTTTTGGCTTCAGTTTGAGTGTTTTTCCATTATACTCTTTGTTGTGTGTGTTGATAGGAATCCTAACTTGCTGACAAAATAAGAAAGAAGGGAAAAACAAAGGCAAAAAAGTACACACACACACACACACACACACACACAGCCCTCTTATACCAGCAGAATACTATACAGTAATAATTGAGTCAATTTATAATCATAATATTTCTGCAATTTGGAAAAATACAAAGCTGACTCCGTACTGTACTCTTTTCATCTCTCCTCCTCTGCCAAAAAATCCAAATGGATTGAATGAAAACTTAAAAGCCCTAAAAGAAAATACAGCTTATTTCTTATGATCTTGGAATTTAAAAACCCTTTGTAAACATAAACTGGGGGGAAATAATTATAAATATGACAGAAAAAGAACTAATTTACTTAATATACAAAGAGTGTTTACATATCAGTTAATTTTAACAATTAGGAAAATGGTTTAAGAACATGGAATAGCAGTTTATAATTCACAGAAAAGGGAACTGAGATTGCCAATAAACATGTACAAATGTCCTCAATCTCATAATTAAAGAAATGCACACTAAAGCCATAATGAAATACCATTTTTTACTAATTAAACAGGCAAAAGATTTTGAAGTTCAGCCACATCTCATGTTGAAGATAGCAGGTAGAAACATGCAATTAGATACTTCAACTGGGTTTTAGTTCATGCATTGCTGATAGACACTTAAATTGATGTTGTCTTTATGGAGGGTAATTGAGCCATATCAAAAATTTAAATGCATATGCCCTTGGATCTAGCAATTTCACATCTGGGAATTTGAAGTATGAATGTATGCACATGTGCATGAAGATATATGTAGTAAGATATTCTGAATTTTGTTGCTAATCACAAAAAAAGGAAACTTAGATGGTCATCAAGGACTGTAAATTATTACAGGCTCATGTAAAGGAATACTATGTGGTCATTATAAAGAGACAAAGTATATCTCTATGTTCCAATATGGATAGAAGTCCAAAATATTCTCTTAAAAACAGTATTTTACCATCCCATTTATGTAAATGAATATGTATATATAGACATATGTTTGTATTTAAATATATTATGTATATTATGTTAAATACATACAAATATATTGTTATATAAATATATGTAATATGCTATATATTACATACTTTATATAATTATATACATATATGGGTACCTTCATATAAAATATTTCTGGGTTCACAAAAACTGTTAATGGCCTCCTTTCTATAGGAGGTTGTGGGAGGTACCCTTTTTTTATTCTTTACCTTCTATCCTTCTGAACTCCTGGAATTTTTTGCCAAGAGTATTTATCACCTATTGTTTCAGGAGAAAAATTAAAAGATGATTAATTTTTTTAAAAAAACTGTTTCAAACCCATGTCTCCCTCTAGCTATTTTACTGTTGTCACCCCTTCACAATCAGACTTGTGGAATTAATCTTCACTTCCTCATATTTCCTTCATTTTCTCAACCCATTGAAATCTTATTTTTGTCCTCTTTTCTGAAACTGCTCTTGCCAAAGCCTCCAATTACCTCTAAATTCAATTCCCAAATTCAGTGGCTACTATTAATCCACCTTTCTTGAGACCCCTCTTTCCGGGCCTTCTGTGATACTTGACTCACCTGGTTTTTCTTCTCTTTCAAATTCTTCAGTGTCTTTTGTCAGTTTTGTAGCTTTAAATGTTAACATGCCTCAGGTTATGTTTTTAGGTTGTGTTCTCAATATGTATGTTCTGTTTCACTGTTCACATCTACCCCCACAGGAACCTCAAACTCAACTTGTGTAAAACTTGATTTTATTTGTACTCTCACCTCAACCAGCATTGCCTCTTCTTTCCTATCCCTGTGAAGGACATCACCATCTTTCACCCAGTGTTTCAAGCCAGAAATGAGCAGTTGTCCTGGACTCTATCCTCTCCCCAATTCCTCCAGCATTCCAGTCATCAAAGCCTATTTACCTCCTAAATCTCTCTCAGTGTCATCTACTTCTTCCTCATATCTGTTAGTCTAATTCATTATCTTTACTCAGATTACTACCATAATCAATGAACTGGTTTCTAGGTCTTTCATTTCTTTTCTCTCCACTCTCTGTGTACTCCTTTCTTTCTCCACTCCTTAGCCAAGGTAGTTTTACTGAGACACACATCTTACCATGTTATTCCCCTTCTACCACCTAAAGCCTTCCAATGTACATCTACTGCTATTGTGATCAAATTTAAATACCCACACATGACTACAAGTCTGTGATCTCTCTCAAACCTCATTATTCACCAGGCCTCACCCACTCCAACACCCCAGCCTCTTCTCCTTCTAACATCCATACTATAGTAGAGCCACACTGCTGAATTTCTTTCACTGTCTGAACACCACAGCCTTGCATACTGTCATACAGGCCTTTTCATATGCTATCCGTTTTCTGTAGATCTCCACACCTGCATATAGTGAAATCCACCCCATCCCCATGAAAATGGTTACAACTTTGTGTTACTGTTTTCTCCAAGAAGTCTTCTCTGAAGCACCGCCACCTTAAAATCCTCTACTTAGTGCTCATAGAGCCTTTTTTTGGCATCCTTTTTCGTAAGTCTTGTCACATTGTATTATAATGGATTGTTAACTCACTAGATTATAAATTGTGTGTGAGTACACAGACCATGCTTTTCTTCTTCACCTTTGTATTCCTTGCATCTACCTCTAGTATAGTGCCTGACCCATAATGCACACCAGGTAATTATTGGTTAGATAGATGGATTCATACATATATTCATTTATTCAACCAAATGAGAAACTAATGGGAAAGCAAATCAGTTATGAGTTTAGGAATTATTAAAAAGTCAATGTTGCCAAGCATGTTGGCTCACACCTGTAATCCTAGCACTTTGGAAGGCTGAGGCGGGCGGATCACCTGAGGTCAGGAGTTCAAGACCAGCCTGGCCAACATGGTAAAACCCCGTCTCTACTAAAAATACAAAAATTAGCTGGGAGTGGTTGGTGGTGCACGTCTGTAATCCCAACTATTTGGGAAGTTGAGGCACCAGAATCACTTGAACCCAGGAGGCAGAAGTTGCAGTGAGCTGAGATTGCACCACTGCACTCCAGCCTGGGTGACAAGAGAGAGACTATGTCTCAAAAAAAAAGTCAGTGTTATCGAACTTCACCAGTTTTTTTCCTCTCTTATCCTTCTACCCATACTTTTATGGCAATTATGAGACTAAAAGTCTAGCAACTGAAATCAGAAATAAGGAAATAAAAGCTGTAGTCTGTCCACTCTTACTGGTATGTTACTTGAGTTGGATTACGAGTTTGGTTTGGTTTGGTTTAGTTTCTGTTTTTTAAAATTCAATATAGTTGTGTTTATGTTGAATTTGTTTAATAGGTG
Source organism: Pongo abelii (assembly GCF_028885655.2). Classification (NCBI taxonomy): domain Eukaryota; kingdom Metazoa; phylum Chordata; class Mammalia; order Primates; family Hominidae; genus Pongo; species Pongo abelii. Next base: position 71,501,641 of record NC_071985.2, on the reverse strand, counting down.
CTAGTAGATTATATTACCTTTGCAATTTAAGGACAAAAAGATATGTTATAACATGGTACAGTTTCTGTAAAGGAATTGTTCCCTAGTGTCTATCATATTGGAGGCAAGTTGGATTTTCTACTCCCTAGAATATGTCTTAATGTTTATAATCTAGTCTTCCTTCTGTATTCACCTTCACTGTATGTATACATGTATATGTACCAAGTACAAAGTAGGTAAGGATATTTTTGTCTATGCTGATACATTTCTTTACCATGAGTTTCTCATTTTGAGTGACAACTCAGGCTGACAAATATCCTTCTTCATCATTACCAGCTGGTCCCATTAGACCATCCTGTCCTAGAGGCTGAGAGCAGGGAGAAGTAAGACCTATATGTTATGTTTCCATAAATAGCTTCTTAATGTGAGTGGTGTGGTATGTATTTTTAAGCTAACATAAAAATCAGTGAGTAATATAAGCAGTAGAGACTACTGGCTTTAACTACAGCAGGTAAACCAGTTAAGCCGGTGCTGTCAGGATCCTCAGGCTGAACAAGTCTTTGCACATAAGTAGAGCTCTGGTGAATGAGCTCTAATTTCTTTTTTTTTTAATCCAGGGAGGAAAACCTTTAAAATTATAATACAAGAAAGGATCTGCACTTTCAAATGGCAAACATCAGTTGAATATTTTCACAAAATACCTAATTGGAAAATAATAAAATCCAGGGAGCAAGTAAAAGCTACATTTTTCCCAAAGTGAAAGCTCAAATTCAATGTTTAAAAAACAGATTAGACACTATATAAACTTGCTGGTAGAATATTAGGATACCCAATTTTGTTAATTACTACCTAGGACATTTTTAAACAAAGTGAGTGCCTTAGAAATGCATACTGGTGAGTACAACAGTGTGTTGCTGCACCCAGCTTACTGGCTGAGCTGTCTCATCAGGAATTCACTGAAGCAGTCTGGAATCATAACTGCCAAGCCAAGCAGAAACTCACCTGCACTGGAGTCCAGGATTTTATATGGCAATAAGCATTTTTAATTAAAAGTTTCCCAATTCCTAAATTTGGAACTTAATCTGTAAACATGTAGCAGATTGAGCTAGCACCACCAAGCCTCATTGGAGCTGTGGGGGAAATGTGGCATTCTGAAAAATTGGCCAATTAAGCTGAGAAAATCCAGCTGTGTTTTACTTAAAATTGCACTAATCAGTGTTATTTTATTCCTTTTTTTCTTCACCAGTGTATCTGCTGTTATGTGTATGTTGGCGCCCCATCTCCCAGCCCTTCACTTTTATCTTTTAAGACTGATTTCATATAGGGATGAGGATTCAAGCAATATAATACTCATTCATTTTAGTGAGTAATAGAAAGCCTCACCTGCCTTGTAGTTTATTTCTTAAATAAGTCAGAAGCAGCAGGTAATTTTCATCAGCAAAGCAATTAGATTTTAACCATTACATATCACATTGCTAGAGGTCTTGAAGTTTACACAGAAATCAAGATTGTCTGCTGACCTTAAGATAAAAATATAAAGAATATGGTGTGCCTTAATTAGAAGTAAAATTGCCTCTGGGAAGCAGTTTTTTATTTAAATCAATACATAGTCTGTTGGAGCCCTGAATTATTCTTAAATGGTGTTCGGGATGATGGGGCAGTATGGGAAGTAGTCAGGGAGAGAACCTGGCCAGTAGTCAAGGGATTCACAAAGTCCCCTTTCAAGGATGGGTTAGATTTTTTGATGAAGGCCATTGTCAGATTGGACTGGGAATCATTATTTTAAACTCATTATTCTCCCAATAAATCCACATTCTGCTTTCTGTTAGAGGCGTAAACTCTGGTGCCAAACAGGGCTACTAAAACTCCGTAGTTAGTAGATCTAAGAAAAATCAATTCAGAAGGAGGTAAGCATGAATTAGAGGAAACTTGGGGTTACTAATGCTATTATATTGAAATATTTGTACAAATTACTATAGTCTTGCTTCTCTGGGAATTACTTCTGTCTTCTTAGAGACACTTTCTTCCCAATACAGGGAGGGCTTGCTTATTTATTCAGTAATAATATTGAACATATTCGTGACTTTGGTTTTCAATTCAGTACACACACACACATAAAAATGCTAAAAAATATGAGATTCTGAACTATGTATTAATTAAAATTTCGGTAACTAGGACGAGTTTGGAGTTATAATTCTAAGTGGCTTAGTTTTAAATTCTCTTATGGCTACATTTGAAGTTAGACCTGAGTATCAAAATGAAACTTGTTCAGCACTGGAAATACAGTGAAAAAATAGTTTTCACCATCTTTCTGTAAAAGAAAAAAATACATGTAACCCAGGTAAGTTTCAGTAAAATAAGACCTGGAAACAAACCACGGTAGGCACTGTAAAGGAAACAGAACACATGTGAGAGAAAGCTTTGTACTTGCAAGGTGAGATACAGGAAATAGCTTCTAGTAGGGGCATGGGAATTGTATATGAAGCAAGCTAAAGTTTCTCAAGTTAGTCCCTAGTAGAGGTTTTACTTTTTATTTTTTATTTATTTTGTATTTTTGGTAGAGATGGAGTTTCACCATGTTGCCCAGGCTGGTCTCAAATTCCTAAGCTCAAGTGGTCTGCCCACCTCAGCCTCCCAAAGCACTGGGATTACAGGTGTGAGCCACCTAGTAGAGGTTTTAATAAGAGATTATCTTCCACTCCCAGAGTTGGCCTCGTCTCTTTTCTATTGCCTTTTACTGAGAACTTGTTCATAGAAATGGATAGAAGCCTCACCATTCCTTCCTTTCTGTCTTAAAGTAGTCAACTTTGCCATGTTTGCAGAGCATGCCCCTTGCGTTATTCAAGCCATAGCTTCTTGCTGCCTTCCAGCTCTAATCTCCTTATAGGTGTAGCACCATGGCAACAGGCCCAGCCTAGAGCCCAGGTGCCTTGCTTGTTACCTGAGGGGCTGGGTGTAGCCTGAAGGAATAGAAGAAGGAATATTACCTATCCTACAAATTGTTTGGATAGATGAAGTCTTGATCTGTTGTTTGTGTTGCTGTTTTGCTTCTATGGAAGACTTGAAATAACACCTGGAAAACATTTATTCAAAGATGTTATCAGTAACCAAAGGCAACAAAGAAGCCATCTTCTGTTTGTTCTCGTCCTCTAAACAGAGAGTTGTTTTCTGACATATAGTTCAGAAAGTGACTTGCTATACCGGGACATGTGGCACCGCTATGATTTGGGGTTGCACTGCCAGGTGGCTCTACTATTGCTTCATGTAGGTAGACATTTATTTTGTTTGAAATAAAATTAATTTATGCTTTAGAAATTTTTCCTAGAGAATTTAAAAAATAAAAGTTGCCTTTGTCATACCTCCTTCTGTTTTAAACATGCCTTAATCTTTCCTGTTGAGAAGCTCACCCCAGAGCATGAGAGGATTTTTCCTTCCAGCAACTCCTCCTGGGAAAAATGAGCTAGAATTGTTGTTTTGTTTAAGAAAGATTACAGTTTCCAGTTTCCTTAATCAGGCTTCCCGTGTAGCATATTGGGAAAGATTATATGATAGTTAAAGTACAATCTTTCTAACATTTAATTATTTATAGTTGATGTACTATATTTGCAGTACATAACATGTCATTGTCTTATACATAGAACAAAGGGAAATAAATATGGAGCTTACATTGTTATATTTTTCTTTTTTGTTTTTTTTAATTTTTAAATATTTTAATTTTTTGTTCTTGCCCAATATCAGAAATATAAACATTGTCATTTTAAGATACAAAACATTAGGTAGCATTTGTCCCTTTTGTGCATACTTTGTACTATCAACAAGAAATATAAATGTTGACTTTTTTACTTTAAAAATTACTAAATATCAGAACACATGTTTTGCAGCCTAAACTTTAAATGGTGGCTTATTTGTGTGTGTGTGTGAAAAGAAGAAGAACTAAAATCCTTATAAGCTTAAGATTTTTCTTATTTTATGAAATTTGATTAAACAATGTTAGAATAAAGGTAGAAAGGAGAAAGCAGCCTTAGTGCTAGTTTCTTATATCTTTTTACTTTATAATTTAACCAAAAGCTACTCTGGCATTAAATATTTAAGTTCATTTTAGTGTTAATGTGGTTATTTCAAGGAATTAAATGAAGCTGCTTATTTAATGTGTTTTATAAAAACAATTGTCTTTACACAAGGCTTTCTTTTTATCCTTATTACTAAGTACTTCTGCTTGAAATATATGTGTGTAACTCTGGGTGTTTCCTTCAATAGATACTATAATTATTGAGTCAAACTGCATGGCCATCCAGTTTGGGATTCAAGACTATTGTACTTACGTTTGACTCCTCTAATTCTTTCAAGAGGAAGGCAGTGAAGTACTGGCTCTTGTAGTGACAAGAGTCATGATTCCTAGCATTCTTCTTATAAACAACTAGGAAACAAGATCAGCCAGGATGACTGAATGGTGTTGACAAAGATCTTTCTTCTAGATGAGAGTTTGGGCTTTTTTTTCCATGGTGGGAGGTTTCTTCAAGGCATTTTATTCTTTATTCATACTTATACAGTAAAGCATGTATTGAACTAAAAGCCTGCCAGGAAAGAATTCTATATTGAGATGGAAATCAGGACTTTTGAAAGACAAGGTCTTGTGATAAAAAGTTGAGCTTCGACTCTGTGTGTGTGTGTGTGTGTGTGTGTGTGTGTGTGTGTGTGTGTGTGTGTTCTGCCAAAGTAGAAAGAAACAAAATGAAGATTCAGCCACTACTATTTTGTCAATGATATAAGAGGATAAAGCTATAACATGAAAAACAAAAAGCAATAATTTGTCTTTTGGCAATACCTTTGCATAAGAAAGAATATATAAGATAACCTTAAAGAGTATATATTTCTCCATCTTCCAAAATAGGAATAAGAATAAAAAGCAATGTCCGTAATGGGATTTGAAGGTCACTCAAGACTAGTAAAATTATAGTATTTTTTATGCCATATTGAAAAAAAGGGTGTGTGCACTCACATAGATATATAGAGAGAATATATTTGCCACATAAATATGATTACTATTTTTGTTACTGTAGATTAACTATTTGTTCCTCATTTATTTCTTCCCTTAGGCATTTGTACATTTATTGTTATCCTCCATTGCATTAGACCTTCATTTCCTTGCTGGCCAAGTTACACTACCTTAAATATCTTTTTCTACTTTTAGGTCTCGTGGGCTGCCTAAACTAAAAGAGTCACGTTCGCACGAATCCTTGCTGAGCCCGTGCAGCGCAGTGGAATGTCTGGATCTTGGTAGAGGGGAACCTGTATCAGTGAAACCACTTCATAGTAGCATCCTTGGACAAGACTTCTGCTTTGAGGTAAAAATAAAGCATAGAAAAAAGGAAGAGGAGTTAAACAACAATTGGATTTTCTGTCCAGTAATTTTGCGATTTCATTACTGTGCAGTTGATGATTTAATTAACTGGTTTTCAGTTGCTAGAAATTATCTACTTACAGAGAAAAAGTTAGAAATCTTTTCATCTAATCATATTTGCAGTTAAAGTTATTAAACATAGGTTTGCATTCCTTTTGGCTTTGTCTCCTTTCAGTAAAATTTGATTCTTAGTACATTTTCATCAGGGGACAAGACTAACAATAACATTATGTTAGTATATTAATTTTTAGTATTGGTAAGGATGTCACTCATCATGTTAGTTTCCTAACCACAGCATGAGTGGTTCAAGATCTGAGACCATGTTTTTCTTATTTATCCATCCATCCATCCATCCATCTATCCATCTGTCCATCCTAATTCCAGGACATTTTGACCTAAATGTCTAATTTATTTTTGAAATCCCCTGTAACTAACCCAGACCACAGCACATTGCAGATGCCTGATTTTTGAATAAACAAAATTGCCAACTATCATAAGGTTATTTCTCCCTTCCAAATATATACTACTAGCCAGTTACAAGTAAAATTCAAAAACTATATATACATATATTTATACATACATAGAATTATTAGGGCTGAGATTTGATTAATTAATAAGAGCTTACTAAGTGACTACAGATGAGTCCTATACTAGATGTTGTGGAAGTCAAAAGATGTTTGGTTCCTCTTCTTATGGACCAGCACTGTCCAAAAGAAATATAGTATAATCTGCATGCATATCCTAAATATTATCATTTCAACATGTTCACTATCAGAGAAATTGTTGCCTTTTTTTTAAAACTAAGTCTTCAAAATCTGATGTGTGTTTACACTTGCAGCACATCTCAATCTGGAATAGCCATGTGAGGCTAGTAGCTGCTATATTGGACAGAGCATATAATCTGATCGGATTTATTAGGTTGTGACCAGAGATTGAGTTCATAAGTGAGCAAACTTCAGCAAATTTGGGCAGGACATTTATTGGTGTTCTTTTTTATAAAAATCAGTTGAACTTTCTCGTATTTGTGGAACTCAGTTCATTAGGCTATATATCAAGCCCAGAGTTAGGTGCTAAGTATATAACAACATATTTCATTTTTAAAGGACTGTGTTAATAGTGGTCAGGCTAACCTAATAAATGACTAGAAATCAACAGGCTGGTTGCGTAGTGGAGGAAAAATGGGTTCCAAAGATAGTAATTCAATATTAGTAACTCTTCAATTTCATTTAGTACCCTTCTATAATATAGTGAAGACAGTCTCAAGAAATCTGATAAGCTGTTTCAGAAACTCTCATCCTTTATTACCTATTTTTACTAACTCAAAGTTGAGCATATTTATTTGCAGGTAATTTAAGGTATTGCCTAAAAGGCCTTTAATTTTGATTTTTCTGAACCATAGGCCAGTTTTAATTTCCTCGGATGAATTTAAAATGGCCTTTGTTCTCATACCTGGAAATGGATGTGGATGCTACCCTAAGCAAAAAGCAGATGTAGATGTAGATATAGGTATCAGAAAACTAGCAAAGATCATCTTAGTTTCTTATGGTATGATTTAGGTTCATAGCATATGTCTAACTCACAGCTTTGCATTCCTTTTGGCCTTGTCTACTTTCAGTAAAATTGGACTCTAGTACATTTTCATCAGAGGACGAGACTAACAATAACACTAAATTAGTGTATTAATTTTTTAGTATTGGTAAGGATGTTGCTCATTAGGTTATTTTTCTAACCACAGCATGAGTAGTTCGGGATCTGAGACCATGTTTTTCTTATCTATCCATCCATCCATCCTAATTCCAGGACATTTCGGCCTTATCATTTAAGAGTTAGAGGTATGCTGTGAACCCTAATGACAGAGCCCTGAAATCCAGTGTTTTCTTTTTCTTATGTCTAATTTTTATGTTGAAGGTTACCTACTTAAGTGGAAGTAAATGCTTCAGCTGTAACTCTGCTTCTGAGAGAGATAAGTGGATGGAAAACCTTCGCAGGACAGTTCAACCTAATAAGGTAATAGTAGCTTCAAGTATCTAAAAAATGTATAACTTTATAAGCAGTTGATAGAAGGTAAGTGTGGTAGTAATACCTTAATTTGTCTACAGCTTGAGAGTTTTAAAGCACATTTATGTCTTACGCCATTTGTAGTAAGCCCTTATTGTATCACTATAAAGAAGTATCTGAGACTGGGTAATTTATCAAGAAAAGCAGTTTAATTGGCTCATGGTTCTGCAGGCTTTACAGGAAGCATGGTGCTGTTATCTGCTCAGCCTCTAGTAAGGCCTCAGGAAACTTACAGTCATGGCAGAAGGCAGAAGGGGAGCAGGCACATCACATGGTGAAAGCAGGAGCAAGCGAGAGAGAGAGTGTGTGTGTGAGTGACTTGGGGGGAAGGTGCCACACACTTTTAAACCACCAGATCTCACAGGAACTCAGTATCAGGAAGATGGCACCAAGGCATGAGGAATCTGCCCCCATGATCCAAACACCTCCCACCAGGCCCCACCTCTAGCATTGGGGATTACAATTCAGCATAAAATTTGGGCAGGGACAACTATCCAAACTGTATTATCATTTTAAGCTAAAAGCAGTCTTACTGCAGATATTATTGCCGTGGTTCTACCAGCATGGATAAAAGGACTCTGAAAAGTTAGGTGAATTGGCCATGTCAGAAGCTAGTACATGATAGAAAAGGGACTAGAATACAAGCTTCTTAACAGATTATCTCTTTTATTTGCAGAAATTAGACTGGTTATATGAAAACTTACCATTACAAAATGATATTTTCTTAACCCAAGTAAATAAAATAGAATGAACTATATATAATATATATAATGAACTATATATAATTCTTCAAGATTCTAATGCATGCTTGTTTAGAGCTTGCTGTTAACCTAAGCAATGAGATAGCAATCCCTTTCATTGTTTGTTGACTCCCCTTAATAGAGTACCTAATGAACATTGCCAACTTAAGAAAAAAATGTTTTTTTTTCTGCAATGTCAGCTCTGAAATTCAGCTTTATTGCCTCTTTATAGGACAATTGCAGGCGAGCTGAAAATGTTCTTCGTTTATGGATCATTGAAGCCAAGGACCTTGCCCCTAAAAAAAAATATTTCTGCGAACTGTGCCTTGATGATACCCTCTTTGCTCGTACAACCAGCAAGACCAAAGCAGACAATATTTTCTGGGGCGAACATTTTGAATTCTTCAGCCTTCCACCTCTTCATAGTATCACAGTTCACATTTACAAGGATGTGGAAAAAAAGAAGAAAAAGGACAAGAATAATTATGTAGGGCTAGTCAACATCCCCACTGCCAGTGTGACTGGTCGCCAATTTGTAGAAAAGTGGTATCCAGTGAGTACACCTACACCCAACAAAGGAAAGACAGGAGGACCTTCTATTCGGATTAAATCACGTTTCCAAACTATCACCATTCTGCCTATGGAGCAATACAAAGAATTTGCAGAATTTGTCACCAGCAACTACACCATGCTCTGTTCTGTCCTTGAGCCAGTAATTAGTGTGAGAAATAAAGAAGAGTTGGCTTGTGCCTTAGTGCACATTCTTCAAAGTACTGGCAGAGCCAAGGTAAGTGGAAAAGGGGGATTGCAGTACCTGAAGTCTCTTCCCTACCTTTCATAAACCAAGATATGGATATTGTAGAAATCCAAATTAGAGAAATGTGCTTTACTATTGGTCAAAACAAGAAGAATTAAGAAGAAAACCTATTAGATCCAGAAAAGATGAAGATTATAAAACTAAACAAGTAAAATGGAGAGACCAACAAATATTTAAAGTCAATTTGCATGAAACATAGATAACGCAGCCAGCTCTTTCTTGTCTGACAAAATAAATGGTAGGATTGGCACGATAACCCTACAGCATGTTCAAGGTTCCTTATCTTTAATTTAGTTCTAGAGTGTTGTATGGTGGTTTTCTTCCTCACTGTATTTTATTTAAGATTAACTGATGACTGTGTCCTCTAGGCACAGAAGGAAGTATTCCAGAAGCATACTGAGTATTAGCAAGAGTCTTTGTGGGATTAAAATCTATATTTAGAATAAAAATCCAAGGGATATGATACAATTGGTAGCTGTTTCATGATACACTTATCTTATTTCACCTTGGATAGAAGTAAAAACTCGGGAATATTTTTTATTTAAAGGAGGAATATGCTGGTTGTAGGAAGAACAAAAACCAGTTGAGAGAGTCTTTGACCTATGAAGGATATTAACTAGGAAGTTACCGTTATACTGTATGCAAACTGGTCATGATAAAATTACATCTCAGATCCAAAGAAACTCACAGCTAGAATAATGTATTTAGAACCAAACAAAGTACTATTACTATTTCTTGGTATGTCGGAATATATCAATATATTCAACATTTAGTCTCTTATCTGGCTTCTATGGATTATAACTTTTGTGTGTAAATTTACTTATGATAATCTTGGGCATTCTGTCATTAAAAAAGCTTACGAGTTTGGAGCAAGGTGTCACTGAAATTTTGAATTGTATGGATATATTTCTACTTTTCAGTTGCTCAAGGTTCAGAATATACGTTAAGACTTTTTTTAATGACTTAATATTGATTTACATACATTTTAGGTAGAATGAACACCCATTTAAAGTGGAAAAGTTCGGTAAGCTTTGACCGATTTTGCACCCATTGAAACCACCACTATGATCAAGATACAGAATGTTACCGTTACCCCCAAGAGTTTCCTCCTGTCTCTTAGCATTAAGTTTAATAGTGATTCCTAAGTCTACAACTCTGTTATACTGTTATACTGTTAAGCTGCCCCAGAGTAAGTCCCATTGATGTTTAAAATGCTTAATTTTAAAGTAAAAGTAAATCAGCATATTCCTCCTATTTTGGCATTTGCAGCCCTTTAAATATCCAATAATTATATAGCATTCAAAATATACGATGTTATCACATTTCAAACTGAACAACCAACATTGAGCTTTACTAGAAGTTCTTTAAGACTGTTGAGGAATGAAGCAGCTGTTTCTTCATTCCTCTTATGCTATCCTTCTGGATGGATGGATGGATGGATGGATGGATGGATGGATGGATGGATGGGTGGGTGGGTGGGCGGGCAGACAGAAAGATAGCCTAGACAATGACTTCAAGTGATGTGTTCAGTAGATTCTACATTGACACTTTGGACCGATTTGTAACTGTTATATATTGAACACCTGATGTATGCCAGAAACTGTTAGGTACTGAAGATATGGTGGTAAACAAAAACAGAAACTGGTTTTCTGGGGAAAATAAATATTAATCAAGTAATTACAGAAATAAATATGATTACAGTGAGAACTGCAGAGGATAAAAAGAGAGATGATACTATGAAATGGAGCAAGGGGAGCTGACTAATGGAGTTCAGGGGCAATGTTGGTCAGGGACGCCTTCACTGAGGAAATGATATGTGAACTAAAATCCAAAGGATCCCAGGAATGAGCTACATGACAGTGGGAGTGGAAGCAAGGGTGGGAGCAGAGCAGAACTGAGAACAGTATTTGGGAAAAAAAAAAAAAAAAGGCTTTGTGGTGAATAGAGAACATTGTGTGTGTTAGAAAAGGCTTGGTGTATTAAAGGACCTAAAAAGGTACAAGGCTTGAAAGGTAGACAGAAACCAGAAAATATAGGGACTTGTAGACTGCATTCAGAATTCTGGCCTTTATCAAAAGTGCAATGGAAAATCTTTGAGGGAATTTTAAATGTAGGGGTAGTAACACCTAAGATTTTATCCTGATTGCTTTTTTTCCTTTCAGATGAATCTGATAGCTTTAGTTTTAAAGCAGCATTTCCAGGATGTCTGATATTTCAGCAGTCTCTTCTAATGTGTATTATTTATTCAGTTGCTTTCTGCCTGATTGAACATTATTCTACCAGGATTTTCTGACTGACTTGGTGATGTCTGAGGTGGATCGTTGTGGAGAGCATGATGTCTTGATCTTCAGAGAGAACACTATTGCCACCAAATCCATTGAGGAATACCTCAAGTTGGTGGGACAACAGTATCTTCATGACGCACTGGGTATGAAAGAGAAAAACATCTGTTTTCTTTCCTTTACTTTTCAGTTTTAAGCTATTTCACCCCCATGAGACAAATGAATTGAGCTCAAATTCTGCATGTTATTTAGTTCTAGCTGACTCAGGTGTTAAGGTTTGAATCGTGGCTGTAAGAAGTCTGCAGTACTCACCAGTAGAGAAATAATAAATGTAGAAACAGAAACCTTGTCAGCATACACTGCTACCCCGGGTCCCCAGCTTCATGATTCCAGGATGCACAGTAATATCAGCAGTGTCCACTGATAGATCTGAGGTGGTCTGTTTTGCCCAAAGTTTGGGGTGTTTATATGATGATATTATTGCCTAGTCTTGACAGTGTTACCCTGACATTTGTTATCATGCATGCAAAACTCTAATCAAAAGTGAAGAAACTCTTGCCACTTCCCACAACTCCCCCACAAGTTTCTGCCTTTCTCTAGAATTTTTAACATAACTAATTTTTGTCCAATCAGTAGTTCTTGCTGACTAGGCTATGCACTTGCAGTTCCAGATTTGGTCATGAAATTGAGGCATTAACCACTAGAGTAAGGTACTGTGCTGGTCACTTTAATATACATCATGATAGAGCAGATGTGAGTTCCTTGAAGGAAATATCCCTTTGTTTTACCTCCATATCCCCACTACCTGCACAGACTGTTGAGCAGCACTGTCCGATAGAAATATAATATGACCCATGTGTGAGTAATTTTATTTTTATTTTTTGAGTAATTGTAAATTTTCTAGTAGTCACAGTATTAAAAAGTATGAAGAGAAACAGGTGAAACTGATAACATATTTCATTTGACCCAGTATATCCAAATACTATTTAATGGTTTAGAAGAATAAAAGTTATTAATTAGGTGTTTTACATTTTTATTCTTTTTGAAAATCAGTGTGTATTTCACATGTATCACACATTTTAATTTGCACAAGCCATTTCTAATGCTCAACAGCCACGTGTGACTATCAAGAGTAGAAAGTAAAAATATGTTGAATGATTGGAGAGATTTTTACCCTCAAGGAGTTTGCAATATAAGGATATAACATTAGGGATATCTCTATACCAAAAAGAGACATTCTGTGTTCTTTCAAAGAATTTTAAAAAATTGAATCCAGCTGATAGAATTGTCAAACTTTCTGTGTGAAATACATTTATGTTTTGTATGTAGTTTGATGAATAGAAAGGTTAAAAACAGACATTGAGCAAGAGCAGATAAGAAGATAAGAAGTAGCATGGGGGAAAGGACCCATGAACAAAAAGACATAGAGGTGGGACAGAACCAGGAATGTGTGGAATAAAACCATTTAGCTGGAAAAAGACATGAAAGAAACATGTGAACAACAACAAAAAAGATTAAACAATAATTAGAACCAATCTGTGAAAACCTCAAATGCCTGGGTGAAGATTTAAAGTTTACAGTAATCACTGGAGAGCCACTGAAAGTTTTGAGCAGGGTATTTTCAGTGAATTAACTTAGCAGACTGATTAAGACGAGTTGTATCCAGGCATGGTGGCTCACATCTATAGTTCCAACTACTCAGGAGGCCGAGGTAAGAGAACTGCTTGAGCCCAGGAGTTCGAGGCAGCAGTGAGCTATGGTCACATCATTGCACTCCAGCCTGGGTGACAGAGAAAGACTTTGTCTTAAAAAAAAAAAAAAAAAAAAAAAAAAGGTGAAGAAAGCCTACTGAAAGCCAGTCAATTAAGAAGCCATTGTAGGCTGGGCGCGGTGGCTCACACTTGTAATCCCAGCACTTTAGGAGGCCGAGGCAGGCCCATCACCCAAGGTCAGGAGTTTGAGACCAGCCTGGCCAACATGCTGAAACCCCATCTCTACTAAAAATACAAAAATTAGCCAGGCATGGTGGTCGGCACCTGTAATCCCAGCTACTAAGGAGGCTGAGGCAGGAGAATCGCTTGAACCAGAGAGGTGGAGGTTGCGGTAAGCCAAGATTATACCATTGCACTCCAGCCTGGGAGACAAGAGCAAAACTCCTTCTCTTAAAAAAAAAAAAAAAGCCATTGTAATAAGAAAGAATGAGACTCTGAATGACTATAATCATGCAAGTAAGAATAGAGAGGAAGACGGATATGAGAAATATTAAGGTTGAACTGATAGAACTTGGCAAATTTTTCAGTTTGTGGGAAGGAAGGAGGGAACAAATATTACAGAGAATTGTGGGGCTTTGTGAGTGACTAGGGGGATGACGAGATTCTTAACAGGAATAGAAACCACAGAAGTAGTAGGTGTGAAACAGTGGAAATTACATATATATTCAATTTGAAGTTCTAGTAGGAAATCTCAGGGGTTTTAGGTAGGAAATCTAAGATACCTGTCTAGCTGGCTGTTGGAAATCTGAGACTAATTTATGCATGTGGAGAGGTTAAATGAAGCTGTAAGATTACCAGAGCAGGAAGAGAACAGGGCCAAGGGTAGATCTTAGAGTGCACCTGAGTTTATGGTATAGAATGAAGAAGAGGAATCAAAGAAGTGATCAGAGAAAGAGAGAGCATCCAAAAAAGAAAGAAAACCAGGAAAATACTGAGTCCTAGATACCAATAGAGAAGAGAGCATCAGTAGAGTCAGAAATTATGGAAGGTAAAGAAAAAGAATGGATATTGCATTTGGCACCTTAAATATCACTAGTGATGGCTCACACTGGTTTCAGGAAGAAAGGAGCCAGGCTGTAAGGAATAGAGTGAGTCGCCATTCAAGAAACAGGATCACTGTGTTTACATGAAGCAGATGCACTATAGTAGCTACTACAATTAGTTTCTGCTCTGAAGCAGATTTTTTGTCTTCCTGCTTATCTTCATATTTTTTTCTCTAATCGTATAGACATTAAGAATGGTACAAAGAGCTTAAGAAAAGTACAAAGAGGTTTATAGTGTCATTTACATGAAGAACTTATTACAGTCATAAATTATATCTCATGATTTGCTTTAATGATTTGTGTTTTGTTAAAAAAGTCCACCAAAAAAAAAAAAAAGGAATCTCAAACCGTATTCTCCATTCTATGGAGATAGGAGTGAATATTTATTGACTATCTGCTTCTTTGAAATCAGATATTCATATGTGAAATTCAGTGTGCTAAACAGAATTTCTGAATGAAATAATTTCCAAAATGAAAAGTGGATACCAGTCTTTTTATAACAGTGAATGATTAAATGGCCGATGGGCTCAATGAGGCATGAAAATTAATTCAGTGGACATGGGAAGAAATTCAAGTAACCCCTCAGAAATCTCTTTAATAATATTTATAATCCAAGAGCAAGGGCCAGAGTAGTAAAAATGGCTGCTGCTTCTAAGAGCATAAACAGAATTAATTGGTAAGTTTCTTCAGGACAGGGGCTGTATTGCCTTCTTCTCATTAAAGTTTTGCTATATTTCGTATACTTTGGGCAGGAGATAGATGCTGTTTCCAGACTGCTTGAAGAATTTTCAGAGAGAATTGATTTTAAAAGTTGCCAGTAATAGTGTACGATATCTGTCTGCTTCTTAGCCAGTCCTTATCTTAATTAAAGCGTTACTCTTTCTGCACAGACTCTGCATTGTTTAGACTTAAATCTTCCATCTGTTATCCCATTTTACCTTTCCAATTGAAATCAGATTGCACCTTGGTATCCTGTGACACACAGGAAATACTATCTGTGAGATACACAAAAGAAAGCCCTGATGAAAAGACCTGATTTCCACTTGTAACAGTGGAGGCAAATTCCTTTCAGCAGTAATATATCCATCCTTGTTGACTTATTCCTACATGTGAAATTTTTATGCTAGATAGTAATGAGTTAATGATTTACATAGAAAATACACCATAGAACATTCTGGGCACAAACTTAACATGTAAACAACATATATAACGAGCACCCCCTTTGGCTCTGTTTTTTTTTCAAATGCAAGAAGGCAAACTTAAGTGGGTTTTTTAATCCGTCTTGGTAATTTTGATCAATTAAGCACCTTCTAGTTACAAATCAATAAAAGCCTCTCCTTTCGATATGGTACATTCTGCATGCTCAAACATTGGTTATTGTTTCAACAGTTAAAGTATTATTTTTCTATTTTGGAGCATTTTAAATATGTGATAATCAGGGACAAAAACTTTTTAAGCTGGTACTATAGACAATTAATTTACTTCTGGGCCCTGGAGTTATTTATCTTTAATTCTTGAAGATATTTATCTTTAATTGAAGTTATTTATCTTTAATTCTTGAGGAATTAAAGAAAAATATTGTTAATATTCATGTTTTTTATTAACATTAGTATTTTTTCCCTTGAATACATATAACCTAAAAGAACTCACTAAACAGAATATTTAGGATACAAGTGTAGAGTTTGGCCAGTTTTTACATGGGATATTTGACATTGATTTCTTAGTTTTAAATTTAGGTACTCTTTAAATGAAGTTCATTTTTGGAAACACATAGCACAGGAGACATAGAGAACATATTGAATACATATCTTGTGAGAATTGGTAACATTTTAAAAAAGCCTTTTACTAGTTTTGGCCATTTCACCTGACAAAAAATTATTCAAAAGTTGCATGATTTTTTAATTAAAATACTTTTTGTATGGTGCTCCTACTAAGAGCCAGGTACCATATTAGATGCTTTTCATGCATTATGTCTGTTCCTCACCACAACTCTACAGGATGGTTGCTATTAACACTGTTTTACAAATAAGACAGCTGAAACTCAGACTAATTAAGTGACTTTTCCAGGCCCCACAGTCAGTTAAATGATGGATCCAGGATTTGAGCCTAGATCTCTCTGACCTCAATGCCTTTAATTTTTCTGTGCACCACTTTCCTTTCTGTATACCACATTGTTCCCTGTTCTCTAAGCATTTTTCCTCAAAATTATCACTTCTCATCCCCTGTCACGGGTATTTTTAAAAGCTTTCCTTTATCCAAATACTAACCACTTTGATAGAAATGCTCTTTCTGCTGCTGATGCTGCTACTTAGTTTTGCAGGCATTATTGTTCACTTTCATGAAGTCTGTTATAACTAGCCTGAACCTCAAGTAATAAACACATATTTAGGAGGATCTTTGAAAGATCCACTCCTCTTTCATAAAGACCTATAAAAAACCAAGAATACATACTGCCATCTCTGATAAATATTTATTGAGCACCTGTAACATTTTGGGAGCTATTCAGAAGAGTCAAGATTTGAACATGAATAAAACCTAGTACCTAACCTCTGAAGGTATTCATCCTAGAAATGAAACAAACACAAGCGATGAGAAATATGAAGTAGTCGAAGACATACAAGGTATGGTGTATACTAGAGGATAAACAGGTAAGGTAGGAATTTGTCCTTTCAGAGAATAGTGGGTGTATCTTCATAGAGCATAGGCCATATGAACACGGCTTCTAAACTAAATTTATATGGAAAAGTATGTACAGATTATGTAAGGAGATCTGCTATAATATTGTGCAATGTTGAATGACTGTCTCCATTACAAGAGGTAAGCATAGAAGATAGATCCTTACTTGCATCCGTGTTTGGCACCAACATTAGCACTTAAAACCTTCAGTGGACTATTCAATCAAGCTTGGGTCATTTCTTCTTCTAGAATAACAATAATAGTCACCTAAGTAGAGCGAGCCTTAAACCATAACAAGTTTATACTAATTAAACATATATTTAGTTTAATACATTTTCTGAGTAGTACCATTACCACTTTTATAAATACTGTGATGATGATGTTAGTGATTGCTGTTATTCCACTTCCAGGATAAGAAAAATAAACATGATATGTAGGATGTGGCAACTCTTGGGTTCCAAAGCAATGAGGCTTCATGGGCCATCTTTTGTGCCCTCCCTGTCAGATCTAGAAAAGAATTCCCCGTTATACATTTTAGGACAGAAATCATAAGTCCTTTTATTCTATTCAGGAAGACACTGTTTATAGCTATACTGTCATCTTCTCGCTTCAAATAGGGGAATTTATCAAAGCTTTGTATGAGTCCGATGAGAACTGTGAAGTGGATCCCAGCAAATGTTCATCTAGTGAACTGATAGACCATCAGAGCAACCTGAAAATGTGCTGTGAGCTGGCTTTCTGCAAGATCATCAACTCTTACTGGTGAGCTTATCTTATCCTCTGCCTTACATTTTTTCATGTAAAAGTCATCACAATGGAACTTACATTTTTTCATGTAAAAGTCATCACAATGTTAACCATTATTTTACAACCAAAGGAGAGGGTCTTGGAGAAAAATTGAAAGTTTCCCTAATACAGTCCCATCTAAAATTGAAATCTCCATTGTAAGCAGAAGTACTTTTGAACTGGCTACATAAATATAATCTCTCTAATAGAATATTAGTACTATAGCCTCTAATATCAAAAGTATTTCTTTTGCTTTCTAAAATATTTACTAGTGATGAACAGATGTGTTCATGAATTTTGATCATTGCTCTAACTCCAGCAATTGGTGAAATTTTGGAAGATTTTTGATAAACAGTCTTTAGAGAGATTATGGTGAGTTATACTAAACCAGATGGTTTAGTCAGGAGCCTCATGCCATTTTCCCACTTTGCAAAACTAAATTTAAACTAATCCAGAGTTCTGTAGCCTTGGGTTTCCAGTCTCCATCTGGCCTCTGTGAATTTTCCACCGCCTCTCAGCCATGAATCAGGTAAAACCTCATCCCGGAATTTCTACTAGGTCCTCCTCACAGCCTGACTCTTAAGCAAAGGTATATTGGGTCAGGGTGGAATCACTTGTGCTTGTACTGGTACTTCTGTGTTTAGAGGTTTTGGTACTTCTTTCCTTCCCTAGTGTTTTCCCTCGTGAGTTGAAAGAAGTGTTTGCATCATGGAAGCAGCAGTGCCTGAACCGTGGCAAGCAAGACATCAGTGAGAGGCTCATCAGTGCCTCATTATTTCTCCGTTTTCTGTGTCCAGCCATTATGTCTCCCAGTCTTTTCAACCTTATGCAGGAGTATCCTGATGACCGCACATCTCGGACTCTAACTCTTATTGCCAAGGTCATTCAGAACCTGGCCAACTTTGCCAAGTAGGTGATACTGTTGTAACCACTTTAAAAACACAGTTTAAAAAATACTTGAGGCCTAAAATTTGGATGAGGGTTGGGAGCCTCATCACTCATGTTACCAGATTTTCACTGTGGTGTTAATAAATATAGCAAAAAATTGGAAACAACTTAATCACTTCATAAAGGAATGGTTAAGTAACCTATGATACATGTATTCAATGGAATATTTGCAGGCACTACAAACTGTTTACAAAGACTATCCAATAATATAGAGCATGAAGATAAAATTATATTAAATTAAAAGTGCTGATAAAAATGCTTTAGTGGAAAAAAAAAGGGCAGAATAAAAAGTGGTATGTATACTGTTATCCCAACAATATGAAAACACAAAAATCTAAGTATAAAAAAAGTTGGGAAGAAAAGACAAATTCTGTGGTTACAATGTCTAAGACAATTATCCTGGACACTTCAAAAAAGACAATTTTATGAAAAATGCAAAAGATGGAGGGGGGGCTGTTCTAGATTAAAAGAGATTAAATGCAATACTTGAAACTTATTTGGATCTTAAGTTGGAAAAAAAATATGTATATGTCCTTTTGGGGGCAATGGGTGGAATTTAAATATAGACTATAGATAAGATAATTCGTGAATAATGTTTTTAAAAGTTTTAGTGTGATAATGGCATTGGTTTATGTAAGAGATATTCCTTATTCTGAAGAAATGGACACTAAACTATTTAGAGGTGATGTCTGCAACTTAGTTTAAAATGGTTCCAGAAAGAAAAAAAAAAAAAAATCTGTATAGAAAGAGAGGGTGCGAAAGCAAACTTGGCAGATATAACAGTTGGTTATTGTAGATGAAAGGCATATGGGTATTCATTGTATATTCTTTCAACTTTTCTGTAGGCTTAACATTTTTCAAAAGAAAATTAGGAGAAAACAGTTGGGAAGGAAATGTACTAAAATATAAACAGCAGATATATTTGGGTAGCTTCAATGAGACATCCACACTTTTTTCTTTCTACTTTTCATTGTTTCAAATTTTTTTCAGTAAGTTTATGATATTTTTATAACTTATAGAAAATAAATTTAAGAAATGGCTGGGAAGGAATTCACATTTACAGAACCGACCACAGATTTACTCAATATCGATGCTTAAAGACAGGTTTCCGTTAGCAATGTATTGAAGAAAAAAATTGGAACTTCAGTGAACAGATTGTTTTCTAGTATAAGTGGTGGCTTTTTAGAGGTGTACTATTTTAATTTTGTATAATTTATATATAAGCCAATGCAGAAATACACATATTTATCCATATTTGAGCTAAAAAATATTTATATTTTATTTTGGAACAGGTTTTATGGACTTAAACTAGGCCCTGAAGATAGCTAGAATCTAGATAGGCAAAGGAGAGAAGTTTTTCTCTAGTGCAAGTAAATAGCATGGGCAAAAGCTTGGAGAAGAAAAAAATGTGTAATACATTTGGGAGACTTTGTAGAAGCTAGCAGTATTGAAAGTTTGTGAGCTTTTGGTAGGTAAGTGAGGGCTATATTGCAGAGAAATTTAAATACCAGAAGTAAAAAAAAAAAAAAAAAAGGAGTTTTTGGCTTTACCCTTCAGAGAGAATAGAAAGCTATTCAAAGCATTAGAATATTAAAGTGATATTAAGAAAGTATGTTATAACATTTATCACTTATAGATAATAAACAAAATTAGTCATTCCCTCCACAAAATAAAAAAAAAGTCATAGTTCTGTGTAATGTCAAATCAAAATGATTATATCTCTCTTGAATATGTTCTTTCTCATTTTCTCATCTTCTACTTCAGGTTTGGTAACAAAGAGGAATACATGGCATTCATGAATGATTTTTTAGAACATGAATGGGGTGGAATGAAGCGCTTTCTTTTGGAGATCTCTAATCCAGACACCATCTCAAACACCCCAGGCTTTGATGGTTACATTGATCTGGGCCGAGAGCTTTCAGTTTTGCATTCCTTACTGTGGGAAGTAGTTTCCCAACTTGATAAGGTAAAGTAGGTTGGTGGAAGATAGAGAACTTTAATGTACCTGAATTCTGGAAAGTAACTATAGAGTGATAGCACTCACTCTTTCTGCTAATTGAAAGCAACCTTCTACCCTAGAAATCTGAGAGTAAATGGTCATCATTTGTGAGTAAAATATGAGATCGACAACCATGAAACTCTAGAAAACCATGACATTATTAATATATGTTTTTAATAATTATCTGAATTAATGGAGTATATTTCTCTAAATTTATATATACAGAGTGCATATCTGAAAACTTGACTAGAAACGAATATATTGGTATATACAGCCTTATGCATGTCTAATAGGATAAGATGAAACCTCATATAGTAATTTCTAATAAAAGTATAGATTTAGCTAAGAAAATACTAAGTTTATCATGTTTTAAGTAACTTTACCCATGAAACAATTTTTTTTACCATACAAGTCATAGAGTTTCATATAATTATTAGTGCTAACAGTCACTGTTTTCTGTCTTTACAGATGTGAATTAAGAATACAGAAAGCAATTATTTTTAATCATTTGTTTGCTAAGAATTTTATTATATACCATATTAATAAGTAAATATACACCATGCCAATCATTTTCTTCCTTCTGGAATTTAACAAAAAGGAATAGATTTGGTAGTAAAAAATAGTCTAATAGACTTTGGCTAGGCTTATTACAATAATTATTTATTGATGTTTTTGTTTGCTACAGGCACTTCATAAATATGTGTGGTGGTATGTTAGAATAACTTCAAAAGACAGTTATTTTTCTATGATAATGATTTACTTGTTTTCCTCTATTTTCCTATCAATAAAAACGCTATATCAGTAAAATTTGAAGGGGAATAAAACCTATTAACAAAGACCACTTTGCTGAGGAAACAGAAGTGGTAGTGTGTCCTCCAGTGCTTAAAATATTTGTAAAACAATAAACTGTTCCTTATTCTCGAGGACCTTTTCTTCACTTTTAGAAGTGCTAGCTAGATTTTTAAGTTGCACTTATGCCAAAGATAAATCCTTTTCATGTGAATCGTAGCCCAACATTGTTGAGCAAGTAAAGGCCTTGGTGGCATCTATACCTGTTTGAGTAGGGTAGAAGAGTCTGTTGATTGTTGAGAAGGCAAAGACCCAAAGGCACCTATGCCAAACTGACTGACAGTTGAAGGGGACCCCTAAGACCCCATAAGAATAAGAATTCCCTAAAGAAAAAAATGATTGAAATGGATAAAGCAAGTATTAAAGAGTTCGTCTTTGTTGAATAACTGCATCTCAGTGGGATGCAGATTCAGTTTTCCTGTGAAATGGGCCTGGTTTATTCAGGATCAAAGTCTTTTTAACGGGCTTTGCTGTGTAAACACACTTTCTCCCTTTTAATCTGTGTTTGGTCCTGGGAACCAGGAATACATCTAGACATATTTCGTAGAGAAAGTTTACCTGATTTTGCTGTTAAATTAACAACAAAAATTGTCTTACTGATGGAAACTCAGTTGGCAGTGGGTCAGGGTTCCCAAGATTGACTGGGATAGTGGATGGCAGTATCATCTGTGTGCCCTGCAGTACTCTGGATTCCTGAATGAGCACCTTCTTATATGTTGGCATGCATTTCTTTTCTCACATGATCTCTTTTCTTTGAAAGTTTATCATACTAGTTGATCCTCTGGTCTTGAAGTTCTTTTGGTTAGAAGGAATTTGGTTCTTCCTCCACCCTCCCCCACCTTGATCTACTAGCCTCCCAAAGATTTAGTTTGCTTCGCATGCCTATTTTAGTTGGAATGGCATTAGTTTGGTAGTTTTGAGCATGTCTTTTAATTTTTATTTGCATAATCCTGATTTCGATTTCCTTTCTTTCCTCGATGTCTGCCGCACCTTGTTTCGCCTCCTCCATTCATCTCGACGCCATGGTTCTGCTGCTCCATAACAATGCATTATGAACCTGCCACTCCCATATGCAAACACCTACCCTTCCCTCCAACCTACACCCCTCCATCAATGGCCATCGTTGTGCCAAAAACAATCTGTGGTGGATGTCGCAATGCTTATTATCCAATTAGGGTGAAAATTCCTTCCTACAGGCAACCGTGGCAAAATTGGGGCCTCTCCCTCGTGTTCTTGCTGATATTACCAAGTCATTGACTAATCCTACGCCAATACAACAGCAACTAAGACGCTTCACTGAACATAACTCCAGTCCAAATGTCAGTGGAAGCCTCTCCTCTGGGCTGCAGAAAATATTTGAAGACCCCACTGACAGGTATGAAAGAGAGAATTTGACCACTATCTCGGAGAAACATAATGTTTAGATTTAGCAGAAGTATATTCAACCTATTTGTTGAATTTACAAGTTTAAAATCATGAGCAATTGAAGACTCATCTGACCTGAGAGCAGTCCAATTATTTGTCATAATAATGCACAAGATCTGGGATAACTTATTTTCTAGAATGGTAGTATAGAGAGTTACAATATATTCCACAAGCATATTTTAAAAATTTCTGTCTTGCTTAGTGGAAGACTAAAGGCTTTATGAAATTCATGTTTCTATACGTTATAGCATTCAAAATCTTGGAGAACCTCGGTTAAAACCATTTTATAGCTGGCTATGTCAGCTGGACAGGTAGATACAATATTGATGCTTAGACTGTTTTAGGGATTGGCAAGACTTGTGCCTTTTGCAGGGACCTTTCAGTTGTGTGCTTAGAACTTCTCCTCTTGAAGGTTTAGACAAGTAAGTATGAATTGGAATATTTGGGGAAGGTTTAAAACCTAACTAGGAAATTATCGGAATCCTGGTTAAAACTGAAGACAGTGATGGGTTGGTATCTACAGTGTTATTCTCTTCCTTTGGGGAAAAAGTAAAAATGCTGGATTTTATTCTAAGAATTGTAATGATTCCCTAATTAGATAAAATCTGAGTTTCCAAAGAAATGTACGTATCCACATAAGAACCTTCAGAGGAGTTCATATGCCTGAATTGAGGCATCTTAGCCATGTTGAAGTTGTCTCAAGAGAAATTAAGTGTCCTTTCCTTTTCCACAGTGATTTGCATAAACTAAAATCTCCAAGCCAGGACAACACAGACGGCTACTTCAGAGGGAAAACATTATTGCTGGTTCAGCAAGCCTCCTCTCAGAGCATGACTTATTCTGAAAAGGATGAAAGGGAAAGTAGCCTTCCTAATGGTCGGAGCGTCTCCCTCATGGACCTCCAGGACACTCATGCTGCTCAAGTGGAGCATGCATCTGTCATGCTTGATGTGCCTATACGCTTGACCGGAAGCCAGCTTTCCATAACCCAGGTGGCCAGCATCAAACAGCTGCGGGAAACCCAGAGCACTCCCCAAAGTGCACCCCAAGTGAGAAGGCCCCTGCACCCAGCCTTGAACCAGCCAGGTGGCCTTCAGCCCTTGTCGTTCCAGAACCCTGTCTATCACCTCAATAACCCAATTCCAGCAATGCCAAAGGCCTCTATAGATTCCAGTTTGGAGAACCTAAGCACTGCTAGTTCCAGAAGCCAAAGTAACAGTGAAGACTTCAAGCTCAGTGGACCCAGCAATAGCAGCATGGAAGATTTCACTAAACGTAGCACTCAGAGTGAGGACTTCTCCAGGCGGCACACTGTGCCAGACAGACACATACCTCTTGCTTTGCCACGACAAAATAGTACTGGGCAGGCCCAGATCCGCAAAGTGGACCAGGGTGGGTTAGGTGCCCGAGCCAAAGCCCCACCATCCCTGCCACACAGTGCTTCCTTACGTAGCACTGGGAGCATGTCAGTGGCATCCGCAGCCCTGGTGGCCGAACCTGTACAGAATGGGAGCCGGTCCCGGCAGCAATCCTCTTCCTCCAGAGAGAGCCCCGTTCCCAAAGTGAGAGCAATCCAGAGACAACAGACACAGCAGGTAGGTGCGAGTGCTGAAGGGGCCTGGCTTCTACTTGGTCCATCTGTTTCCTTAGTTCTTTATACATAAATCATTGGGAAATCCTATTGTTAACAAGATTTCCTCTTAAAAGCAACCTTTAAATAGAAAGAGGAAAGGAAAAATTTGGGAGGCTTCTGCCTAGGTGTGACTACAGAATGTAGTTTGACTCATTACCCTTAAGAGTCTAACAAACACGCAGGGGCCCCCTTCCTTCTCTTCAAGCAGCAGAGCTACTACCTCAGTTTGTACTTAGAACAAATCTGTGATGTTGAATGAATAATTAGATACTTAAAATCTGTAGGCAAAACCAACTATTATTTTGGAAATCTGAAAATTAATCCTTCTTAATTTTTTTTCTTAAGCTTCCAGAATAAAGGTTTGCCTTCCGAGCCAAGAGTTTAATATGACTGCTCTCCATTCCATCCCTCAACTCCCTCTGGAAATACAAAGTCCCATGTGGCTTTTCCTGGACATAGCTAGAAAAATAAACACTTGAACACCTATAGAGTCAAGGTAAAGGAGAGAGTAAAAAGATAGAAGCACAGGTGGAAAAGGAAGTATTCTAAACATCTGTAAATCCCTTACATTTCTATTTACATGGACAAGCCCAGCTAACATCACATCCAATCTTAATATAAGATTTTCTAATTTTTTTCTTGACAAATAAAAAGCTTTGCCAAGAAACTAATGATTTCTTCCTTAAATATTACATTTTGAAGCATCAATACATATTTTTCCCTTTGAAACAAACTACTGTTAAATATATAATATACACATTCATGTAATTTTTCATATATATAATATATATCTTTATATATCTTTCATCTAAAAAGATTTTTCTTCTAAAAAAGCATTATATTAGTTGAATTTTTTTTGAAACCTAATGATAGTACTAAAAAACTTGAGATTAAAAGAGTTGTATGACAACTCCTTTTATGCAGCAAAATAACTGGGCAGGGAGACTGCAATAAAATCTTAGTTTGTATCTGTTATATATTTGCATTTTACAGTTTAGGCACATACTGATATGGCTGCCTCTGCCTCCAGTCTGCTATGATCAGAGCCCCTTGCACCTACTTTGATTTTTTTTAATTGGATTATTTATAGAATCCTTGGATACAGAAATAGAAGAAGGGATGAAAAGCATGACTAACTTAAGCTGTTTCTGGAAGCAGACTTCCTGGGCTAAACCTCCTAGTTGGTCATTTTTACTGAGTAATAAAGTTTTTCTACAGTCTTAAATTTTTCATTTTTATTTTGTTATAGTTCCCAAAATTTTACCAAATCATTTGATTTAGTAAGCATTTTTATTTGAAGAAAAGGAAAAATATATATCTTTTATATGTATCATATGTATTTTTTATATATAAATGTGTGTGTGTATATAAATGTATGTGTTAGGAGGCTATCAGTCATTCCCACCTTATTGTGAAGTAGTTTCCTCACATCACTTTTGTGCTAGACTCTAGTTGAGATCAACTACTTTCAGAGAATTAAGGTGTTTATTGGGAGGAGAAAGGAAAAATACGTAATTTTAGAAATCAGAATACTGTATAGAAGCAAATATCTACTCAGGGACTTAGGGCAGCACAAGGGCACTGAAGATAAAATAGGATTAGCGAATAGCATGAGATCTGGCAGAGAGGGACAGGACAGGGAAAGTGTCCTTCACCTGCTTTTCAAAAGTGTACTTAGGCCCAGCCCTGTACAGAAAAGGAAAATAAAGATTCTTTTTTTTTTCCTTTTGCTTACCCTTTCCTTCTGTATCATGGAGTCCTCTGTGACTCCATGAGGGCCTATGACTCAGGCTGGTTGTTTATTAATATTATAAATTAAATAGCCTTTTTTGTGCTTATCTGGAACCAGTTGTCATTTATAACATTTTTTCTTTAGGAAAATATAATACCTATCGCATAAGCACATAATACGTGTTTCTGTGGGTTATGATTAGAGGGCTGCCTGGATGGATGGGAGGTGGGAAATGTATACAGTCTCCAAACAACCAATATAAAAATTAGTTTTTGTGTCACAGCCATTAATGAATCAGCAAATATATTTTTTGGCATGAAGTGGGATACAGGCACAGTGAGATGTCCAGGTACAGCTTTGAATATTAATCTTTGTTTATACTTTTGCTGGTACTGCCACTGTCCTATCAGTTGAAGCATAAATCACCGTATTTTGATTGCTCAAGTTTCTTTTTTTTTCCTACACTGGCTTTTGGTTCATTGTTTTGAACTTACATCATTAGTTTTTTATTTTTATTTTTATTTTTATTTTTTTGAAACAGAGTCTTGCTCTGTCGCCTAGGCTGGAGTGCAGTGGCACGATCTCAGCTCACTGTAACCTCCGCCTCCCGGGTTCAAGCAATTCTCCTGTCTCAGCCTCCTGAGTAGCTGGGATTACAGGTGCCCGCCACCACGCCTGGCTAATTTTTGTATTTTTAGTAGAGGCGGGGTTTCACCATGTTGGCCAGGTTGGTCTCGAACTCCTGACCTCAAATGATCCACCTGCCTCGGCCTCCCAAAGTGCTGGGATTACAGGCGTGAGCCACTGTGTCCGGCCTAGTTTTTTATTTATTATCTGTTTCTTGCTTGCTTTGTTCATCTCACTCCCATGAAGCCTCTGAAGTTCTATATAATCAGCACATTTTTAAGGCAAATTCCTTTACATATTTTAATTGCAAATTGTGTTGGGGAATTCTCTCCCAGAAACTAGAGGATTTCTTTGTGGGGATTGTTCTGTAGGCGGCTGTAATTATCAGTAGCTTTGTCCCATGCAAATTCCGTTTATATCTTAGCACAAAGTAGTGGCCATTGTCTGCAGAGTAACTGGCCTCAGTCTTCTACGTCTAATGAGTAGGAAGGAAATAAAATCCTGGTGAAAAAATTTACAGATAAATTTTTTTTCAAGAAACTCTCTTAATTTTTTAACCCATTTCAGCCTCTGTTTGGATTGCTTTTTTCTTATTTTCCTCTCTGTTTTGTTTTTCATGTATCATGTACTTTGTACAAATAATAGACTTTATATATATGAGTTGTTCAGATTTAGCATGTACTCTAATCTTAGAAATTTGAGTTTGAAGAGACCTTTTAAGATAGATAATTGACAAGCCTGTTAATACGATACTGCAGTTTTCACATTTGGATTTGTTGAACTGTCTCCTAACCAACCTCTTCAAGAACTCCCAAAGTTTGTGGATTAATTTAATCAGCCCTTTCTTTGGTGTTGATAGCAGAAGGGTTATTCATTTATGGGAATCCGACTATTTCACACTATGAAGCTGAAACCAATTGGTCTTGTTTATATCTAGTAAATACTAGCAAGGAACAGGAACTGGCCTCTGCATAGCCAGGCTATGATTAATTGTAGTATCAGTGAAACTGCTGCGTCAGGCTCTTTTGCCCTAAAGCATTACTGTTTTTCCAGGGAAACCCTATACAGCTTTATCTCAAAGGGAAGATATTCCTAATGGGAACTCCTGCTCCTTTTTCTTTTTTGTCTTTTTCATTATCTTTGATGATCATGTTGAAAGTCAGTGGATATAAATTCTCTTTCTAAGACTATTCCTAAGCAAGATGGGATCTGAACCACTTACTAACCTCCTCCCTCAATTTCTTGGACTATAAACTAGAGATGTTTTTTGCTATTTATCCAGCTTATAAGGAGATGGAACAGTCATTGAAAAGAAGTCTTTGGTACCCTTCCAAAGGATTAGGGGAAAAACATAGAATATTCTCTAAGTAATAAATTATATTTTAGTAATGAATTTTAAAGATAATCCAGAATAATAAATGAATAATATTTTATTGAGCGTCTGTTGTGCATTTAACTAGTCAGTATCATTTAAAAGAACTGTATGATATGATGCCCATTAGATTGACTATCTAATTGGAAAATAAGAGCAACGCTTATAAGACCAAGAATATATAAAAGATAGTATATAGTTTTTTCGTTTGAAGAACATATTACAACAAAAAAAATCATGAAACAAAAATCACCTCTGTTTCCTTTCAATCTAGCACAATAACTATTTTTTGTTTATTCAATATTTCTAGCCTTTTTACAATTTTGTGAAGGCTTTATCATTAATAGAAGGAATAGTTAGGATTGATCTATTTTGTCACTTTTATTTTTATTATTTTGACCACCTACTGTATGCCAAGCGAAGTGCTAGGATATATTAGGAAGTGGCTGAATATAAGATTTGACCAATAAAATAGTAGAAATTTCTAGAAGTTCATTCACAATTGCTTAGTGTGTGTGGGTCTATTTATATAAACTATGCACATCCATCCTCAGGCATGAAGCTGTTTTTATTGATATATATCTATAATCTGTAAATCGACTAAACCAGATTCTTCTTCACACCTTTGAGAAATGTCCCTGTGTTACTTTTGCATGTGTAAGTTTTAAAGTCTCTCCCAATCCATCTCTGATAGCCTTTTAGTCTCTGCAATCAGTTTTTTAATCTGGTCTTCCTCACTCTCCAGTTCATCAAAACACCCCTTCTTTTAAAATATTTATTTAGAGTTTAACTGAGTTCTATTTCAGAATGATATAAAGATTCTCAAGATGTAATGGCTGTGATGGGAGAGAAAATGCCCTTCAATTATGAAATTATGGAATTCTGGTCCTCAAAATACAAATCCCTTTATTCAATTATAAAAGGCTAACTCACATGCCAAGTTTTGTACTCTCTCTTTAGCTTACTCTCTCTCTGAGGCAGGACAGAGGGGAAAAAAATTGTGTGTTTCCATCATTGTTTGTGGAGAAAGCACTAATGTTCAGTAGCCTAATATAAATTGTAATATCTAGTGCTCGTTTTTGAAACATAAATATAGTAATGACTGACACCTAACCTCTCTGTAGCACTCTGAAGTTTCCAAAGAATTTTCAAATATATTGTCTTATCCTCACAGCTCCCTATGAGATGATCGAGATAGGTGGTGGTGACGGTGTTGGTATCTCTATTCAATAGATTAGGAAAATAGACTACCCAGTATCCATCATTTTGATCCTGTATTCAAGAAATTTTCCAGTATAAGGACCCTTGAGTGATCTTAATCCATCATGAAGTCAGTGTTCTGTAAAGATAACCAGCATCACTTGTCCTTCTTTTTCTCTAAATCATTAATATGAAAACTAAATAGACTGGTGCAAAGTGATTGCGGGTTTTGCCATTTAACCCACAATTACTTTTGCACCAACCTAGTATTTGCCATTCTGATACATAAATGGGCGCTTTGTGAGTTTGTTTAGCACTAATCAGTTTTTTGGTTTCTGATTGTGTCTGGGCTAAACAGATGTTTTGACCATCAGGTTATGCTTTCTTTTATTTTATCATCAAATATACTTTTATGGCATAAAAGACTTTTATGGCAGAGGTCATTTATTAATTTCAGCAGGCAATTTGTTACCTACCAGTATTTGGACCACTGGGCAAATTAACAATTTTAAGACTTTGACTTTCTTTAGAGGGAGAATAAGGATGCCTCTTGGATATGATATATACAACTTTCTATTCAGAATAGTTTGCACTTATACAAATGTATATTCTCTTTCCCCACCCCTAGCCTTGGCATTAGTAAAATAATACTTAAAGCTAAAAGCATTTATTAGAAAACTGAGAGATCACAGTTCATGTCTTCCGAGAATAGCTGTTTGTGAAACATAGCACACGGGTGAGCTGTTAGGGGAAATGCTAATAACTGTTTCTGATGCAGGTTCAGTCACCTGTGGACTCTGCCACAATGTCCCCAGTAGAGAGGACAGCAGCCTGGGTTCTGAACAATGGGCAGTATGAAGAGGATGTGGAAGAAACTGAGCAAAATCAAGATGAAGCCAAGCATGCTGAGAAGGTAGAACCTAGTCTGCTTCATCAACTTTCTGATCCCAAAATGACAGGCCACTAAAAAGGTTATCTAGCTAAGAACATAAACTCATCCCACCCCCATCTTCACCTCTACCCCTTATGTTAATCATCCTATACATATCTATGTAAAATAGGTCAGTGGTGTGTGTGTGTGTGTGTGAGAATATACGTGGAAAATGTTCATCTTGCTAGGGGGTGGCAGTTAGCTGCTTTTTTTTTTAATGTAGTTGCCTTAATCTAGAGGACACTCTACTCTTCATTTCTAGTCATTTTAGGTAAATATTTCATGTTTCTATGTTTCCATAAACTTGTTGGTCTTCACCCAAGGATAAAATTACCCTAGGGCAAGACTTTTTCTTTATGTTGGTAACAATTTGGTTTTGGTTTTAGTTTTTTTTTTGTTTTTTTTGTTTTTGCCTTTTCTGGATAAAGGATGTATAGCTCTATAGATGATTGTTAAAAGGATATTATCTATTGTTTAGATTTTGTTTTTTTGTTTTTTAAGGAAAAGTTGACAAGGGGAAAAAGGGTTATCAAACAAGAACCTTGACATCATATATAGCATTATATTATTTAATTGACAACCAGACAATTAGCTTCTTTTTATCAGCATGATATTCCAGTGTACTCAAACCCCAGCCACAGCAACTACAGTACAGGAAAGGGCCATGTAACTAATTGAGTCACTGAATTTATGTAAAGCTCCTTAGAACACAGACATGTATGTTCCAGCAAGCAGTACAAAATTGGGCAGGTGAGTCATATTACGAAAATGGGCCAAGAAGCAATATTAATTGGCCCTAGAGAACATGTAGGCCTTTGTTTAGTGCTTGTGACTGGAATATTTTACACTTTTATAGTTGGGGAGAAAGCAGCAATAACCTCTGCCATGAAAGTCTTATTGATTTAGGGGCTTAACATTATGGAAATGTTGCTTGTTTTCTGTAGGGCTGATTCTAATAGAACAAAAGAATGGCAGTCCGATGAGCTAAGACACGTCAGAGATCCTACAGTGCAGATGATGACACAGAATCTTTTTCTCTTATAGACAACTGACTTTTGGCTTATTTTAAGTGATTTGTCAGACTTTTAAGTACTTCATCTGTTTTTTTTTTTTCCCCCTCTCATTTGATACCATCACAGATTGGATACGGCTTATAGCAATGGTAGCCTAGTGTAGAGAGAGATACATACATATGTAGAATTTGGAATGCCAAGTTAAGATTTAAAATGTAATTTTAGTAAGGAAGGCAGTGCTCCATTAACATTTATGCCAGTTGATAATTTTAAAGAATATTAAGAACAGTATAGGGAATGACAGCACAGCCAGCATCTAGCTACACTGCTTAGGGTTTCTTTTGTTAAAAAAAAAAAAAAAAAGAGAGAAAGAAAGAAAAGTAAATCACTGATTTCTAAAAGCAATGTGACTCCAGTTTTTCTCTCCTTGCCTCCTCTGCCCTAGTATGAACAAGAAATTACTAAACTGAAGGAGCGCCTGAGAGTGTCCAGCCGGCGACTGGAGGAATATGAACGCCGCTTGCTGGTGCAGGAGCAGCAGATGCAGAAGCTGCTGCTGGAATACAAGGCCCGACTGGAGGACAGCGAGGAGCGGCTCCGAAGACAGCAGGAAGAAAAAGATAGCCAGATGAAAAGCATCATCAGCAGGTTAGACATCACCTGGCAGCAGATGTGGGCTAGTTAGCAAGACAAAGAATTGAGATGATCCACAGAACCCTGAAGGAATGGCAGTAAAAGCCATTTTTATCCTTGTGGTACTGAGTACAAATGTGATAATTGACTGTATCTCTTAAAATATCCTAAATATGAGACCTTGGGCACTTCCTATGAAGATAATCTGCTTTTCTTTAACCATAACAATTAGAAAAAATTAAAACTTGGTGGTTTACTTGAGAAATCTTAGAGGAGAACTCAGTTTTAAAAATGTAAATATCCAATGCCCAAGACTAAATTAATCTTTCAAAATGAGTCTAGAAACATGGAAAGGAATTTTATGGAATATCTTTGGGGCCAGAGGACCTCTTTTGAGAGTGCTGCAGATGCCAAGGGAGAAAAAGGGAGGGTCAGTTTTACCAAACACTTTTATAGCACTCAACATGGGACACACACCTTTCTAAGCACTTTACACATAATAGTTTGTTTAATCTTTATCACAGCCTCCACCTACACATTATTATTCTCATTTTACAAATAAAGAAACAGGCAACAAATTCATTAAGTCACTTGCCCAAGGTCACATAGTTAGTGATGCACCAGGATTTGAATCCCGGACTCCAGATTCCATGCTCATAACCACTATGCCTCAATATTTGTAAAATGCTATGGACAGGTCAAGTAAACAGAACTGTTTGTTGTTTTAATAGTGTGGAGGTAATTGACAGTCTTACTGAGAGGTGTTTGGGTAGACTGGCAGAATTAAACATCAATGAGTTAAGATGTGAATGGTGGACAGAAAACAAGCTAGACATACTAGGTATAGAGTACTCATTGAGGCAACTTAGCTGTGCAAGGGAAGAGAAAGTGGGCCAGGTTTAGGGTAACTTGAGATTAAGAGAGGGTTGTTTGTTTTTTGTTGGTTGATTTGATATTTTAAGATGAAATAAGTTGTGCTCAGGAAGGAATCTGAGAGAGAAGAGGGAGGAAATGATTATGGGGTTACTATTCCAAAGGCGATGAAAATGTGTGGGATCCAGGCACAAAGAGAAAAATCAACCTTAGATGTCTTATTCCAAGGTAGCAGAGAAGAAAGAAAAGATGGTTGCAGGTGTCTTATTAAGAAGAGCAGAGGATATTGAGTTTTCCTGTTCTCTACACCAGCTGGCCCTCTCTTTGAAGATGTTGATATTTCCTTCCTGCCACATTCTAGGCTAATGGCTGTGGAAGAGGAACTGAAGAAGGATCATGCGGAGATGCAAGCAGTTATTGATGCAAAGCAGAAAATAATTGATGCACAGGTAAGCAGGCTTTGAATCTAATAGAAGGCACTTGTTTATAGTAACGATTATTTCCTGACTTCACACCCTTGCAAATGCCAAGGCAGGTACCCGAAAATGTGTCATTGAAAAGTTCTGGACGTTATGTTTTGAAGATTAAATGAGTGTCTATGTGACCTCCATTATTTTCCTTTCTTTCACTGGTGAGAAGTCTGTTTACTCATCAAAGTATTAGCGTGTTTAGTGCAGTTGCTTGACAAATCTCAACCTAGTGCATGATGGGGTTTGCTTCTTTCCCTATGGAAAGGAGGGCATTTTCTAAGGGGGTAATTGTGAAAAGTGCACTGCATGTGCCTGGCTTGTGACCTCCACTGACCATTGCTTGGCTGTGCTGTTCATGGTCTTGTCAGTCATGTCCACTGCCATCAACCTTTTGCCCCAGACAGTAATGGAATTGCCAGGGAAAGACGAGGTTGTAAAAAGGTACCTTTCCTTGTTGTTCTTTTGGTTTAGGGTTTGGCATTGCTGCTTGGAATGTGCTTGGCTGCTCTTCTTTGTTGGTGCTGTGCTTAGAGAGCATCTTTTGATAAAACTTTAAAAAAAGAAAAGGTTGTTGAAATCAGAACCTAGGCTTCTGCTCACTGTAGCTCACACCTGTGACACCAATGAGATAAAGGCTGCCAAGAGCACCTCATAGGGACATGTCAATGATTAGAGCAAAATCCAGGAGGCAAGAAATGTTTCTAACTCCTTTTTATTTTATCATTGCAAAATATGGTTGTATTTCTTAGGGTGAAACAAATAACAAAAAGCAGGTACAGTTTTTATAGTTTTGATAGTGGCTAATCTAGCCACTGAATGTGTTGCTTCCCTGAAGATAGCCTGAAGATAGCCAATCCAGGTTTGCATTTTTCAACCTTAAATGCCATATCATATCCCTAAGCTGTCAAATAAAAAATGAGAGCAAGGATTTTATGCATAGATAGCCTCCTCCCTTCTCTAGGTATCAGCTAGTAATCAACATATTTTAGAGCCCCCAGTATTCTTAAACATGTACTTAACAGTCTAGTTTCCTTACAGAGTCCATGTGGAATGGGTTTATTTTTCAACAAAATTGAGAGTGAGGCTGAAAGCACAGTCGTGGAAAGAATACTTCATGGGCCTCACACTCCTTTAAACACACTAGACTTGGAAGTCAGGTGAGAGTTGTGAGGATGCTGTCTCAATCAGCACAGCTCCTTAAAATATTTTGGATTCTTGAACTCTATAGTCTCTGGATACTTGGACATGCTGAGAATCAGAAGAAAGGTCTGTAGTAATTATCTTACTTGGTCCTTTGAAAGAAATCTTTCTAGATGCCCCCAGGGTAGGCGAGGTAAGGGTAGTGGAGACTAGGCCATCTCACTATTCACACTATAAAAATTCATCCCAGAGACTTAAGAAAAACAGCCTGGATAAATAAGGCAATTGAGTCAGGAAAACTAATGTTAGTAGGTTTTCACTTTGGAAATTTCAATATAATAATATAAAGCAAGAAGAGTTCTATTAATAACCACACAAGGAGAGATGTTAGTACTAAGAGATAAAACAGACTTTTTAAGTAATTTCAGCTGGTTTAAAAGTATCAGTCTTGGCCAGGCAAGGTGGCTGATGCCTGTAATCCCAGCACTTTGGGAGGCTGAGGCAGGCGGATTGCTTGAGCTCAGGATTTCAAGACCAGCCTGGGTAACATGGTGAGACCAATCTCTACAAAAAATGCAAAAATTAGTCAGACATGGTGGCTCATGCCTGTAGTCCCAGCTACTTGGGGGGCTGAGGTGGGAGGATAGCTTGAGCCCAGGAGGTCAAGGCTGTGGTGAGCCATATTTGTGCCAGTGCACTACAGCCTGAGCGACAAAGTGAGACCCTGTCTTGAAAAAAAATGTAATAGTCTTAAGCAGAGGGAGCTTGGGTGTGCCACAGTTGTGGTTCTGTACACAGGCTGACAGGACAGCCTCATGATTAGCTCCCAAAGATTTCTACCCCACCCTCTAATTTTATATTAGGGCTAGGTGACTGGGTATAAAGCAGAAGTCACCTGCTAGGCATAGGAGGTAAAAGCCAGGGAGGGAATCTGATTCATTAGGGCTCAAATGCTCTGGAAAGTAAGGACTTTCTCTCAGTTAACCAGGAGGGTGTCATGTGTAGGAATGGGAGAAATGTTATCCTCAAACCATCAGTCACTGTCAGACTGGTGGTCTGGCTAAGCTAGTTAATGTTTTGACTCCATACTTCAAGGCAGTGGTTTTGAAATGGTTTGGTTCTCTGGACTATTTTGGTAGAATCCACGCACCTTTCATAAATGAATATCCAGCTGCTTCCACTGACCACTCAACAGCAAGGACCACTCTCAACTAATGAATCAAATCATACTAGGATTGGTTAAATATAATAAATTACCTACCCAAACACAAATATTACTATATAATAAATTATTCTAGCAGAGACCCACTGTGGATCCCTAAAGAATAGTTGGGAGAATCCACTGAACTATATTTGGAAAACCTCTGCACCATGCACAGCACAAATCCTAAACACTATAGTTAAATTTTAAAAAATTATAGTGTCCTTAAAAGGAAGGTTTCTCAATTCCAGCTGTTGGCTTACTGATACATTAAAATCTTATTATAGCAAATGACTTTAAACATCCTTTGGCATTCTTTGTAATGAATGACTTTTGTATCAGATCCTTTCTTTTGTAAGGATAAATCTTCTCTCTTAAGTGAATGATGGGGCAGAGCAGCCCTTCTGGCATCATTTAATAGAATGAAGACATGTTTGGGGTGAAAGCTTCCCAGAGAAGTAACTGTATGTCAACACTTCCCAAAACACTACCAGCCAGGTGCCCAGTAAACTGGTTTTCATCTCTCTCAGCAGCCCTGTGCTCCCAGGAAAATCTTGTCCCTGAATTCAGCCTCTGCCTCTTCTTGAGTCATTTCATGCTACAAGGCACAGGCCTGCATCAGCCACTTTCTAACAGGAACTGCAAAAGGATGAGCACTCCTTTGGTGAGTGGCAGAAGCACCTATCCTGGACCTTGTAGCTTAGGGGCCATAGGGATCCTAGTGGTGATAATAAGGATCCATTTCTTAAATATCAGACCAGAGAATGTGCCACCTTTCACCCCTGAGCATGAGGAGACACTGTGGCTCCCAGGATCTCTCGATGTGTCTCAGGTGGAGAACAGAGAAGGGCTTCCTCCTATGAGAAGCAAAGCAGCTGCCTAGTTACTGTTGCAAGTGATATCTCCGCTGTGTTAAATTACAGGTCATAAATGGAGATGAGATTATTCAAACAGGCAAGTAAACCCCACGTCCGTTCTCTAGCTGAGCAGTTCCCAGCCCTGGCCCAGTGCACTGGCCTCCTACACATTCCAGCTCCTGCCACTCCCCACATGGAAATCCTTCCTGTCAGGTGTGGACTAGATTGCTTTCCCTTACAATCCAGGCAGAATTGAAATGTCCGAGCATCTTTCGCCAACTGAACTTGACTTTCATAAGTCTCTATTTGATTTTTTTTAACTTTTTTGTTTTATTTTGAGAGGTTGGCAATAGGGGAAAATACAAAGGGAGTTTCTTTATGTGGAAACTTTCGGCTGTTTAGTAGGGGGGCTGTTTGTCTTCAGTTGTTACCTTTTTAGGCAGTAAGTAATTACAGTCATTCTTAGCCTTTTTGACCCTTTAAAAATCAAATTTTTCATGAATTATTTATTTTTGGATGAACCCTGGAGAATCCTAATTTCCTTAGTATTGAGGCCTTATAATTTATCCCAGTTCTGAAATATCTTTTCTTTAATCATTCAAGAAATTATCAGTTACTCAGTTTAGAGATCATTCGTAATAATGCGGGTAGGGAGGGGGGAATATCATATTTAGCTCTTACCTCTTGTTTTCTAGTATTCACTGGCCAGTTCTTACCTATTGGCTTTTCAATGATCTATATTTGTTATCCCAGTAAACTTCATTGGTTAAAATTTTTTTAATAATAATTATTTTTTAAAAGCCTTGCAGCTCTTTCCTTTAGTTTTGTCTATCCTTAAAATGAATTACTTTCCTAAAATAAAGAGCATTTTATACCAGATGCAATGGTCATTAATAATGCTGATTTTGTATATCTTACCACATGAGTTCTCCATCAGGGAAAGAAGGATTTTTTTTTTAAGTGATAATGACAAGCAAGAGCTAGTTTGTTGTTGTTTCTTTTTTAAAATATACTTTTGAAACTGTGACCACCAGCACTGCTGCCTTACAGATCCTACCCTCCTGCCCCCAGAAAGCAGGAGAGTAAAGGGAAGTATTACTTCATGCCATGGTGGTATGTGATTTTACCTAGATTTTTCCCCCAGGGCCGTGGTCTTCACTCTGCATGCTCCCAGTAGCATGTGTCCCAAAGTGTAGCACTACATGACAACCCTGGGTAGCTGCTGTTTTAATAGCAAGGAGCAGCACCAGCCCTCAGCCCTGCTACCTCCTCTCTGAACTTTACCATGACTAAACTTTACCATGCTTTTCTCCGGGTCAATTTTAAAAACCCCTAAGGTAGTAAAGCTCCTTTTGGCTTTGGAGGTATTCCCTATGTGTTATTTTCTTTTTAATTTTACAGGCATAGGTAGAGACTGTTTCCTGCGTTGTTTTCTGAAAACTATAGACTTCATCTTAGAAAGGTTCTAGAATGATTTACTGAGCTGCTGAAGCTAAGATTAGGGTATCTCTTCTAACCTAATTCTTATAAGACTGATAATGTTTTGATAAAATGATTTTATAAAAAAAATTTTAGATAGTCCTACTTTCCTTTAGTTAGACTGCCTATTTTTTTTCCTCTTTTTTTCCCCCTTGGTTTTTGTGTGTGTGTATTCACCAATGCTTGGTTTCCAAATATTGTTTCTAAAGCATTTTTTTTCAGACTCAAAAGTAAAATGAAAGCAATCTCCGTATTGGGCAGCCCTCCTGAAGTAACTCTGAGCTGGAATGGGTCTAGGAGCCTGTGTTCTCTGTTTGTTCTCATGTGTTATGTTGATGGCATTCCTTTTTCGGCCACATCTCCCTCCCCATATTCAAGTAACTCCTTGGTCTGAGCTTTCTGGCTGCTTTTTTCCCCTCTTGCTGTTGCATCCTCACCTTGTTGGTGACTCTACACTGCCACCATGTATTGTTTTAATTTTGAGCAAAATGTGAATTCTTTCCAAATGTGACTGATATGCCCTCTTTTGGGGCTAAGAACCCATAGATCACATGCTCTTCTCCTCTGTGAAATGAAACCTCTGGTGCTTCTTTCTTTGCCACCTAATTTCCATGTTTCAATTTTGACCTAAAGCGCTTAGTATAATAAGGCAGCTTGATACCTGTGTTGCATAGTCTGAGGTAACGCATGGTATCAATTTTACATGACAGTCTAATGTCCCAAGAGATTGTTAATAAAAAGTCCTGCTATGCTGAAAGAAAACGAGAGAGAGAGAGACAAAAATAAACACAGACCCATTGGGCTCAGGGGAAGCTGAACCTGACCAGTGTGCAGAAAGAGGCAGAGACGTTCCATTTGTCTGGGAAGCACCATGCATACGACTGTTTGAGAGAAAGCACTGGACTAGTCATTCAGTAAAGAAAACGTGTTACCTCCTGCCTGTAGCCTGAATAAAGCCATGATTGGTGTGTTGTAGGAAAAACGGATCGTGTCCCTGGATTCAGCCAACACCAGATTGATGAGCGCGCTGACCCAAGTGAAGGAGCGGTACAGCATGCAGGTCCGCAATGGCATCTCCCCCACCAACCCCACCAAGCTTTCCATCACGGAGAATGGTGAATTCAAAAACAGCAGCTGCTGACGGGCTTTGTGAATAGACAGGCTGTGGAAGGAGACAGAAGGAAAATTGACCCACTCTCCTATCCCCAGACCTTTACCTAGCCCCTCCAGGTTTACAGAAAGTTGCTACTTCACAATGGCAATGTGGTGAGAAACTCTTGAATGAAGAAAGGAACCTTGTCTTTCAGGGCATAAGGCAGCGACTTCCAAGGTCAATGCTTTTCCCCCACATCTCTATGTACATAGGGAACTTAGTTCTGGGCCATGTACAGAAAATATCACTGTAATATACCAAAAGGAAGTTAATAATGTAGATTACCTTTTTGATTATTGCTATTTTTATTATTGTTTTCCTCTTGTTGAAAGCACTGCAGTTGTTAGAGGAAGTAAAGTAGGAACTGTTGTGTGAGCGAGACATGAGCCTGTAGGTTCAGTAGGTAGAGACCAAGCATCTATCTGATAGAAGCACATGGAGTGCAATAGGACATTGTGAGAAGGAATTTTTCAGGGATTCATCTACTAGTTTAAAAACCCCACTCTGGCCCCCTTGTCCTTTCAGAAAACATGCAAATATCAAGATCCATACAAAACAATAATTTATTCCACTGATCAACCAAGACTGGTTCTGGTTGGACAGCTAATCTGATTTGGGGATTCACTGTTTCAGCGGACACAGACAAAAGCTGTTGCATCAAAACTGGACTTTAGGAGTAATTTCTATTGAACTCCTGTCAATATGTTTATTTCCTCTGTCTACAGCAGATGGGAATCTTCTCTTTTAGATAGGGGCTTTTTTTTTTAACCCCAATTGTAATAAAGGGTGTTCTTTTTCCTCTTTAGAGTTTACAAAACTATAAATATTTGTGTCTCCACATACCATCTTCATCTTCACACATTCACTGCGCTTTCCTCCCCATAGTGGGAGCTGTCATCACTAACAGGGTTTACTCTCCCCTGGAGAGGTTATTTAAATAGCTGTCCATAAGCCATCCAGATCAACACCCTTTCTTCCATACAGAAAAGGGCTAACCATACCATAGCTGGAATCTCTGAATATTTCCTATTAAAAATTTTTTCTGTGTGTTGTTTTAATTTTTGTTTGGGATAAAGACTTTATCCATTGTACTAGCAAATCTATGGGGGGTAATTTTATCTCCATCTTTAACTTTTAAAGTACTTCTTCCCCTTATCCCCTCAGTAAAGAAAGGAAATCCAAATTTGAAGCATCACTCTCTTAAAAGAAAAAAGAAAAAGGAAAAAATGGAAAGTGTCAGGATGGCACATTCCAATTATTATTCCCATGCTCATAGATCTGACAATAATGACCCAATTTCAACACTTGTCATCCATAGCCTTATTATTATAGAACAGAAAAAGTCGTGGAAACGAATTCATTTCCTTTTTTCCAGAGGTGTGCAATGTCATCTTGAATGCAACCTTGATTACCAGAAGTATGGAAGGTTACATGTTAAACAGACATTATATATACAAATATATATATACATATATATTCACACATATGTACATATAACTGCACAAATAGGAAAAGTTCATGCCTTCTATGCTGTTCAGATATAATGTTAAAAGGGTCTCGAACCTCTTTAAGCAAGATCTAAGTAGTTGTTTTATATTGAGAAAGCAACAATGTTTCTCGAATAAGTTGATGTTGATTTTAAATTATAAGCTTTAAAGAATTTTTTTTCTAGAAAAAGGGGATGGAAAAAAAAGGACCTGAGGGAGCCATATGCATCAAGTGAGTGTTTCTCCATAACGGAATATTTATAAGAGAACATGTATAGTGCCCTCTTTTGAGTGATGCCGACAGACACCAAGCCCTCCTTTTCACTAAGTCCCAGGCTTGTATTCCAGCCTCTTGAGCTCTGCCCTCTCTCAGGTGGATCTTTGTGTTGGACCTTACGTTTCTGCAACCTCACCATGGCCACATAACCCACAACCTTTTAAAACAGTTTCTTTCATAGCAATCCCTGTTTCTGCCAGACAGAGATGTAAAATGGGAGTTTCTCACTGTGTTTATCTGATCTGCACACTTTATATCCAGCTGTTTTGGCACTTTTACGTTTTCGTCACCTTTGGTATTTGTTTTGCAAATTCTTATACCTTCTCTCCAAGCGGAGGGCACACTGTGGTCAAAATCATTTATTTTATTAGGAAAAAGAGGTAACTGTTCCAAAGTGTAGTGTCCTTTGTTGAAGGAGGAGGGATGTAAGCATAGATTTGTTCTTGTTTCTGGCTATTCTCAGCTCAAGCCATGTTTAATTCATTCTTTGTAAAAGCCTTCAATTGTGCCACAGAAAACCTGGTAAGAGAATTGTCAGTTTCATTGGCCTTAAGTATGTAATGTGGGTGATGTCTTGCCATTGAGGTTTGGAAGCTCTTAAGTGCCAATTATGGATTACAGAGGGCTGATAAAATTACTTACATTGGGAATTGAGAGAAGCCCAAAAAAATCAAATGTGCTTTTGATGGATAGAATGTATCTTATTAGCATTATGGGAGCTCCTTAGAGGGCTGTCTTCACTGGAAGACTTAATGCCCAAAACATTTGGACAGATTATGCAGCCTTGTACTACCAGGTTATCTTGAATGAAGAAGAAATAGTAAAAAATAATAATAATAGAGCATTACAAGTGAGCTAAAAGTTCACAGTTGCTGATAGATGTTAAATGTTAAGTTATCCTGTGAGCCTACTCCTGTCCAAACATTTCTCTCGAGAATGCTGCAGTCTGTAGAACTTACTCTGAAGGATTTTTTAAGAAGAGAAGCCACCCACAGATGATAATTTTTATGGAGATGTTTCTTAATTGGCTTTCCCTCAGTTCAAGTAGGTAAATAACTTTGTTTGCTGGGAGGAGGTACATGGCTGAAGAGAGGCAAATAGATTAAGATAGCAATGTCTTGCACTTCCTGTTTCCCTCAAAACAACACCACATTGTGGGGCGCAAGATAGATCCGGGTTGAGTGGAATTTGGAATTCAGGTGAAGTGCTTGTAAAGTGCATGTCTAGCTGACAACAGACTTGACCATTAATGAGGACAGTGTTGGTAGGAGTCAGAAAAGAGCTTCATATTCCCCTTTTATATTACTGAAGCAATAAGCAATCTGAGCTAAAGCAGCAAAAAGAGTCACATTTCCATCAGGTCATCATATTCCCTGAGTCTCTGCAGTAAAAGTCATGTCAGAGGGGAGATTATAACTACGTAACTATAACAAGCACTTGAGCACTTACCATGTTCAAGCACTATCACCAAGGTACTGTTCGGGTTTATGGCAGTCTAACCGTAAGAAAAATGTGGTAAAATGAGGTAATCATGCTGCTATAGCTTTTTGCTTTTTTTCATATAGTATCAAGTTGGTCAGAATTAGCTTTCTCTGACTGGTCTGCTTCTGTGTTTCTCTGATGGTGTTAAGATTATGAAAGAAAAAGAAAGATTACCTAAGACTGCTACAAGCATTAACTGTATGCCCTTAAGAATGAGCTTGACTTTGGAAGTAAAGCTTTTCAGATCTTAGTCTACCCAGGGCCTTTGTTGATGAGTCTGTGGTTCTGTAGACCCCTGGCTTTCACTGTGTTCTCAGAGGTACACCAGACTGAGAGCAGAGTTCTTCTTTGGAAGTCCCAGAGCAAAATAACTGCCATCAAGTGAGTTTGCATTTGTATTTGTTTCCCCTTCCATAGAGGGTTAGTTTTAGTTACCTTTAGCTTGGAGTTCCTGAGAAGGCTGGTTATAGGACTGAGCGTGGGAAAGGAACCTTCTTCAGGATTACCTCAGTCCCATCAGTCTACCCCATTGTGACGCTGACCCTGACACACGCTTGGCACCAGACTAGACTTGTCACAGGGCCAAACCCAAAAGCCACATGCCATAGCTTCACTGCATTTTCAGCTACACCTTTGGAGGCCACCTTCTCCTATCAACTGTGGAAAGCCAAAAGGGCTCCCTTCTCCATTCTCCTTCCCTTTTTCAAGTGTAATAGTGAAATCTCCTGCTTACCCCAGCAGTAAATAGTTGCCTTCCTACCCCTTACCTGGGGGCCGATAATTTGAGATACTTTGTTTTTTCAATACGTCAGTTGAAGGATTTAGTTTCTTAAAAGCAAGAAATGTTGGAGTGTTGAATTTTTAAATAGAATCTCTTTTCATGTTTGAATGATTGTTATTAGTTCTAGAAGCATTCTCATTGTCATGGCCCAATTATGTATACTCTTGGGTTTAGGAAGGACAAAAGTGATGAAATTTGCATGAGATAGAATAAATATCTTAGGAAGAGTGAAAGAACCTGAGGAAGAGACATGACCCATAAGGGAATGAATGCATAAGCAGTCTTCTCAGTAGCCCAGAGTTTCCAGGAAACAGGAATATTTATATCCCTTGCCCACTCTTAAAATACATAGATACGTAAAAAGGCAGCCTCTGTAGGCAACACATGCACACACCCACACAAAACACAATTCCTGGGGCTTCCTTTTTCTGAATGTTAATCCATTTTATTGAGCAGTGATTCCCAAACTTTGAGATTTTCAGATTTTATGCTCTCGTTTGTTAGATTTTATGACATTCTATCATCCTAAAAAATGTACTATATGTGTTATATGTATA
The DNA here is from genome assembly GCF_028885655.2 of Pongo abelii. NCBI lineage: Eukaryota > Metazoa > Chordata > Mammalia > Primates > Hominidae > Pongo > Pongo abelii. The sequence continues at coordinate 71,457,968 of NC_071985.2, read as the reverse complement.
TATAAGTTAAAGCAACTTGAAATTGACTTGGTTTGGCATTGTCTCAAGAACCCTAGATATCATTATTGATACCATGGGGAATCATAGAAATAAAGTTGAATATCACTGATCTGAGAGTAGGATCCAGAAATAAGTAGTTTCAGTTCCTGATCAGTTAAGCCTCAAGTGTTTGAGTAACCAACACAGCAAGACTTGGGAAATGCAGTGAGCACCCAAGGAAAGGAAAGTGTTAGTCTTTGCCTGCATTTCAGCATGCATTTTCATTTCCTACTCAGTTGCTATCTTCCACTTAAATACCCTCATTTGACCCTAGGAAGTTTTTTGGTTTTTTTTTTTTAGTTTGAGACTTAAAACCAGATTATTTGTTATTGTAGAGAGATTTCCACAGAAGTTGTGTTTTAGGGACCTCTATCATCTTTGTGGGGGTACAGATATTTATGTGTAAATATCATTTTATGTGATTTCCAAATTTTCAAGGGGAACATTTCAATTCCCAGTTCAACAAAAGGTTGAATACTAATTGACTCAATGACCACCTTCAGAAAAGTTAAATAGTAAATTAGGTTAAATTTTGACTGGTGCTTAGACATTTTCTAGTTATATTACCTTAAGCAGACAGCAGCACATTAACCTGAGTTACACCTGTGAGGAAATGACCTTCTAAATTCAATTTTGTTTTTCATCTCCAGGGCCTTAATAAGAGTGTGTTAACACACGACTATTTTACAACGATAGCTCTAAATAATTTATTTTTTATTTCAAGAAAGAGAAATACACCTTAGAAAAACAAAACCCAAGATTTTATTTTATTTTTAAAGCCATATTTTTGTGCTAGTAGCATTTAGATTATTCCATATGTGAGATCCATATCAGCATTTCATTACCTGGGTTTGTTCTAAAGAAGATTTATTTTTGTTCTGTGAATAATTTTTGACAGTTCTTGTACATGTACAGATATAGATACGTTTGAGGTCTTTTATTGATATTCCTACAAAGAATACAAATAAACTTTAACTTTAAACATTTCAGACTAAAGTTGCTACTATATTTGACATATTGCTGTCTTCTAGCATGCACCTGGGTGACTAGGACACTTGGAGAGAAACAAGAAAGGAAATGTATGCCGGAATATTATTCTAAAAATATATTTTAACATTAAGAACAGTCTGTCTTAGAATTTCCCAACTTCCATGTAATAAGATTTCAATTTAGGAAAAATAACTAGCATTAGCATGTATTGTGATAAAAACTGTTACTTTCGAATTCTGCAGAATTTGAAATCTCTTTAATAACTTGTGACAGGTAAAGAAAGTTTCCTCTGGTTTATTAGGAAATGTAGCCCCACTTAGCTTCCTAGACCACTACCATCCTCTTGTAATTTTCCAGTTAGATTAATGGGGTTTGTTTTCAGGATTTTTGATGTTTGGTTCAGGTTTTTTATTTTAATTTCTTATTAGAAGTTCATTTGTCATTCCCAACATGATTGTTCCGAAATACACCCATCTTCTCCTGCATCCCTGTTTCATTCTGTAAAATCCAGAGATGCAGGTTTCATGTGTAGTCTTATTTTGTGTTAGTTGTAGGTCTGTGCTTTTTGGCATATGTCGAGTTCTTCCTAACCTTGTTCTACTAGGGATTAAAAAATTAAAATTTACTCAAAATCCAGAAAAGATTGCATGAAACAGAAACTGCATATCCAAGAATTGTGCTATTTTTTGTTCACTTCGAAGCTGACCCATTTCAGTCTAAATTGTTCGTGACCTAATGTAAGCTTTAAGACTTCCTGGATCTGAAACATCAAAAAGAGAGAAAGTGTTGATGCAGTCTTTTTACCTCATGGTCCTCTTAGCCCTAAACTATCCATCCGTATACCTTGATGCATATCCATACCCTGTAATTGTTTTTAGCCTCCCTCCAGCTGCCTGACTTTTTTTATTAGCATTTTACCAGTAGGAAAATACATAAATTAATTTTGTTAGCCAAAAAAAAAAATTTAATGACAAAGAACAGTAAAACAGATGACTAAATCAGTGGTTTTCAATCCTGATTGTTCATCAGAATCACTGGAGAGTTGTTAAAAAAAAAAAAAGAAAAGAAAAGAAAAAACAGAGGAGTACCTCCTGAGCTCCACCATTGAACAATTAAATAGACTCTCTCTAAGGATTGGGCCTGGCCAGGCTTTTTTTTTTTTTTTTTTTTTTTTTTTCTTTTTAACCTTGCCAGGGGATTCCGAAGAGCCAGGGGGTGAGAGACACTAGTCCAAATTAAGCTGTGAGCACTGTGTGTAGGTGTCTTAAAATGTTTTCTGTCCCCAGTCCTGAAACTGGGGTAAGTTGGTTACATGTGTTTCCTTCCTTTCTATTTGGAATTTAAAAATTCTACTAAAACTGACAATATATACTCAGCCTTCCCCCACGTACACCTTGTCCCCACCAATCTGTCCTTTAAGTCTGTGAGGTAAAAATTCTCTCCATTAACATGGTCATCCCATTTATGGAATAGATACATTCTGACAAAGCTGACCAGAAGATGGAATTCCCTATTTCGACCTCAGTTTCCCTACTGGCTTCAATTTAAAGCAGAGGTAGGTGGCTTCTGGTTTGGAGTCAGAAGCTTCAATGAGTACACCCCTCGAGGAGTGCTGAAGGGCCCAGGCCAGAATCAAATATGCTACATTTGACTTTAAAGAGTAAACACCAGGCCGGGCACGGTGGTTCATGTGCTGTAATCCCAGCACTTTGGGAGGCCAAGGCAGGTGGATCAAAAGGTCAGGAGATTGAGACCATCCTGGCTAACATGGTGAAACCCCATCTCTACTAAAAATACAAAAAATTAGCCAGGCGTGGTGGCGGGCGCCTGTAGTCCCAGCTACTCGGGAGGCTGAGGCAGGAGCATGGGGTGAACTCGGGAGGCAGAGCTTGCAGTGAGCCGAGATTGCACCACTGCACTCCAGCCTGGGTGACAGAGCGAGACTCCGTCTCAAAAAATAAAAAATAAAAAATAAAAGTAAACAACATAGAGAACTCAGAGTTCCTTTGTCTCCACCACCCCCCACCAAAAAAAAGGCCCTTAACTACATTTGACTTTAAGGAATAAACATAAGAGAACTCAGAATTCCTTTGTCTCTCCCCACCCAAAATAAAAAAAAAAAGGTTCTTAACTTTTCTTGACCTAATATTCAGCACTGAAGTCTTATTACTTGCAACTTATCAGATGCTAAATTACACCATTCATACTTGTTCTTTCAATAGCAAAATGTACTGAAAGCTCTCCAGTCCCCCCGTCCACTCCTGGCAAGCATGCAGTCACATGCTCATGTGAATTTTCCAAAATCATGAGCATTTTGTAAGATTCAGTTGGTTCTATGAAATTACAATAAAGAGTATTGTATATTTTATTATAATTTGTAAATTGTGTGCTATACATTCTTTATATAGTAAAATTTATAATAAACACATATACATTATATACTCACACACACATATTACTGGTCTTTCTAGAAACTTGATTTTGTGAAATTCTAGAATGAATTGCCAGGGTGATATTTGTTTGGCCTATGAATAAATTGCAATGAAATAACAGGTAAATGCCAATGTTTCCTTGTCTGTAAAATTAAGATTGTGGCTAAATGGTTTATAGGGTACTCTCTAGCACTGACAGTCTGTGGTTATTATCTGATATAATTGAGAAATGTGTCCTTAGACTATGTTCAAAAATCAGCTTGAAGCTTTTCTCTCAGTATTTAGGAGCAATTCTTCCTCTTCACAGTCTCCCATGGCACAGTAGTTTTTAAGAACCAAAAAAAATAAAGTCTGGAACAAATGTATATTCAGAACACTACAGTGATAATGTTGATAATAATAATAGCTGGCCAGGCATAGTGGCTCACGCTTATAATCCCAGCCCTTTGGGAGGCTGAGGCAGGAGTATTGCTTGAGCCCAAGAGTTGGAGGTTGCAGTGAGCTGTAATCGCACCATTGCACTCCAGCCAAGGTGGACAAAGCAAGACCCTGACTCAAAAATAATAGCTAATGTTTATTGAGTACCAACTATGTGTCAGATTATTTGCTAAGCACTTTATATGGAATATATCATTTAATCATAACACCAACCATGTGAGTTAGGCATTATTATTATCATTCCTATTTCATGAGGAAACTGAGGCTCAGAAAGACTAAGTTACTTGCCCAAAGCTACACAATGGATAAGGGCAAAACTAAGACCCAAACTCAGATCCCTCTGACTTTGCTGTTTTGACCAAAAAAAAAAAAAAAAAAAAAAAAAAAAAACTTAGGAAAGATATTGGAGAGGGTAAGAAAACATCCAAAAAGATCGTGCCACATAACCAGCTTGTCACCATGAGCCAAAGTGATGGCAGTGGAACAAGATGAGGTCATATTCCACAGGTTTTCCACCTTAATATATTGGTTTTTATAAGATTGTCTTGCAATGTCCAATCATCTGATCAGAATTAGAAGAGTGGGCAGAAGTCTCACCTGTCTCAGAAATTGGTCTTTCATCTCTTCTGGGTCCATCAGAGTTGAGATGGTAAAGTCTGCTTTCAGGATTCCAAAAGGGTGCCCTGAAAAAGAAAGTGCTACCTGTTCAGAGGGATATTATCCTATTTCCATTTCAAGTTCTTAGCAGTCAGGAGCACCCGGTGGACACCATAGATGCTACATGTTGATTTGGGATTTCAAAAAGAAAGAAGAAAGAAACTGCTGAGCAGAAGAACGCTCAGACACAATTAGGATTAACCAATTAGTGGCTGAAAAAAGAGTCCCATGCTTTGGGTAATGCGGAGTCTTCCACAGCCTGGCTACCCATCAGGCAATTATTTTCTTTTTTGTTTCTTCTGTATTTTTCTCCTTACTTTTAATCCAGTAAGTAGATACTCCACACCATGCCGGAAATACTCATCTCTCCTTGAGCTCCCCACCACAGAAAATTCTAAAGAAGTTCTCTGACTTTTTAAATAAATCCAGCCTTTGCCCATGAGCCATCCATGATCATTACAGGAACTACAATCTCATAATAAGACTATATTTCCATTGCATTTTATTGTTTATGAAGTTTATAGTTATCTCATTGGGTGCTCACAACAACCCTATGATATAGGCAGGGTAGTTTTTACCACATCCCCTTTGCAGAAGAGAAATAGAAATTCAGAAACTTGTCCCCTAAATTTTCATAATAGTCATGGAGCATAAACTAGAATCCACCTCTTTATTCCTATCCCTATTCCCAACATTTCATGCTGTCTTTCGTGAAAAGGTCTCAAGGGCCCTGTGCCAAGGAGTGACTGTCCAGATTTAACTGCTCCACTGGTAAGAGTAGGAACTTGGTAGACAGAAGCAGTTACCTGATTTTTGTGCTGATGTTTTTTCTTTAGATTCTGAACTCAGATGTTGGGCCTCCGTGGCAGCAGCTGTATCTCTTCTATCAGTGCCACTCCCTACACTGGTCACAGCTACAGGAGGGGAAAATAAAAGATTTATTGCAAATACAGCCAGGAGTAAGGTGGCCTGATATTGGTGACTGCCCCTGAGCTAAAAGACAGGCAAGGACAGCCACTGCTAGGCACACAGTTGCTGCAGAAGCCAGCGATGTGGGAAGCTCAATTCCTGCCAATCCCTGACTCACCCCCACAGGCTCTTGTAACCCAGCACTTGAGTTGCTACACCATCATCTTTCAGAAAGCCCCCCCGGCAGCAGGACCTGTGGGGCTTGGGCAATGTTAGGAGGTTTTTCTTCATCAAATTTTTTTTGTTCAGTAGCCTGTGCTCCAAAGGGCCTAATGTCCTTATTTTGTCTGCCAGCTACACAAAGCCCCCACCGTGGCACCCAGGGACCCTCAACATCGCCATCTCCATCCCAAACCAAGTTCAGGCTCTCCCCCAGCACCGCCTCTCTTCCTGTATGGCTGGCCATGCCCGGAGGCGGTCCAGCCAGAGACCCTGGTGTCCTCAGCGGCTCCCTTGCTCCGTCTCACCTGCTCTCATGTTCAGTCACCAAAGTCCTGTCAGTGCCTTGCAGATTTTTTTTATTTTTTCAAATATGGAAATAATCCTTTTATTTGGGATATATTATTGTAAAATATGTAAGCAAATTTATCCCCTCCCCAACCCAGGGACAGCCATGATTAACACTTTGCTGTAGAAGGTCCTTCACACTCTCGAATTTGTTAATTTGAATGTGTAAAGATCTCTCTTGTTCTCTTTAAAGGCTGCATAGTAGTATTTCACTGAATGTACCATAACTTATTTAACCTATCTGCTTTCAGTGGACATTACATTGTTTCCACCTCTTCACTGTAATAAACAATGCCGCAACAAACAACCCTGTGTGTGGAGGGTGCATATATATGTGTGTACCTCATATTACTATTTCCTTAATCAATTCCCAAGGGTAGAATTTCTGTACAAAAGATTATGCACATGTTAAAACTGACGCAAATTCTGATACCAGAGTGGTAGCCCCAGTCGGCATACCTACTGTGCCAAGATCGCTGTTTTTCCCACATTCTCAGCATTATTACCTTTCAAATCTTTGCCACACTGGTAAGTACAAAAATACATTTTAAAACTGCATCTTTTGGCTAGGTGTGATGGCTCACACGTGTAATCTCAACACTGGGAGGGTGAGGCAGGAGGATCACTTGAGGCCAGCAGTTCAAGGCCGGCTGTGCAACATGACGAGATCCTGTCTTTAAAAAAAAAATTAGCCAGGCGTGGTGGTGTGTGCATATAGTTCTAGCTACTTGGGAGGCTGAGGTGGGAGGATCGCTTGAACCCAGGAGTTCAAGGCTGCAGTGAGCTATGATCATACCACTGCTCTCCAGCCTGGGCAACAGAGTGAGACTTTGTCTCTGAAAACAAAAACAAAAAGCAAAAAGAAGTAAGCATCTTTATAAACTTTGCATTTGTGTGATTCAGTGAACAAAGCTGAGCATTTTTTAAAATGTATTTGTATTGGTACTTCAGTTAACATCACTTGTGAACAATGTAAAATCAATTCGCTGTCATGTCCCTTCCCACTCCTGTGCTCCAGAACAGGCCTGGGTTCCACCCACCCAGACTGTGCAATATTCTTTCCCCACACACACATTTCCTGTCTCTCCTTTTCTGATTGGCCACCCCTTCAAAGGCCTCTTTCCCCACCCAAAGCATCATAAATTTCTTTAATAAAGTGGATAAATGTGTAAAATTCAGAAACACAGAAGAGGAGGAAACATCGGTATTTTCATCCCGAGTATAGTCACTGTTAACATTGTCACACGTCTCCTTCCAGACTTGATTCCTAAGCATTGTTATTTCCTTTCAGCCTTGCTATTTCCTTTCAGCCTTGTTGTGACTGTATTATGTACATAACATTGATAATGCTTTTTTCATTTAGCACCCTAATACAAGCATTGTCCTACATCATCCTAACCACCTTCCTTCTGGAAACTACAGATCTGAGCATTTTGCTCACCTGCTGTAAACCTCTGATGGCTCCATTGGCTGGGGGATCAAGTCCTTCAGATTTTGCCCCCAGTGTACCCCTTTCTCCTCATCCCGTGCCACTCCCTTCCCCACTATGTGGCCTACACCAGTCGCATCAAACTTCTTGTCATTCCCAAGCAAACCATACAGTTTGACATCTGTCTTTACCCATGCTGTTCCTTCTGCCAGGAAGAACTTTCTATACTTTTCTGCCAGATGAAATCCTCCATTGTTATACCTTCTAACCTATTACCACCACCTTCCAGGCAGAAGGAAATGAATTGCTTTCCTACGACAGCTCTTGGTTCACACTTCTGGTGCAGCACTTTCCAAACCGTCCTGTCTCCATTGGTTCCTATGAGACCATGCGCTTCTAAAAACAGGAAACAGCCCTGCTCATCTTGGTATCCACAGTTCAATGCCTTCTTCAAAACAAGTACTCAGGAAATTGTCGTCAAATTAAATCATCTACCAATTGCACTATCCTAGTCCCCAGAGAGATACAAAGAAGTACAGAACAGCCCCTGCCCTGTGAGATTCTGCAATCTCAATAATTCATAATTGTAATCATTTATAATTAATAAAATGAGAATGAGGCCAGCCCCATCTATTAAGGTAAGGAGAGAGGTGGGAGAAGGAATGAGTCACTAAACATTTCACTAGAGAACTGAGATTAAAATGGTAATAACTACCATTTATTGAGTGTCTGCCAGATGCCAGGCACTGAGAGATGGGAAAAATAAGGTTCAGAGAAGTTAGGAAACTTGCATGAGGCCACACAGTAGGTACTGGAGCCAATATTCCAACTCTTGACTGTCAGACTCTTGCTTTTAGAACCAAAATGGATTATTTCTCCCCCAGATCACCCCACTTCACCTCCATGTCCATCCTAAATTACCCAGGGAGGACGAGACAGTGAGCTGGCTCTGGCCAGACAGGACCCCTGTAGGATGCGCTGGAATGCAGCCGGGGTGGGGAGACTGTGGCCCAGCACACAACGCCCCCACGCCACACCCCACCTCTCATCCTCAACTCCCTGGCCTGCACCCTACGCATGGAAGCCAGGCCTGGTCGCCCCAAGAGAGGAACTCCCCGAGATGCTTGGGCCTGCCTGGGGTGGCGGTCCTAATTTCCAGCGACGCAACAGGCACCTGTTTGGGGCCCTGGCCAGCTCGCAGCTGCCTCCGGGCGGGTGTTTTGGCTCAGGGCTGCAGAGTCAGGGGCTGCAGTTGTCCTTTCGGGCACAGCTGGGCTCCCTGAGCCAAATGAGTCCGAGATGCTTTCTTTGGTCCCCAGAGAGCTCCCTGGAGCCTGGGAGCCGAGGCCCCGGCTGGATGTGGCAGACCCAGGGGGTGCTGCTATCCTGGGAGTAGCTGGGGCATCGCGGGTGGCATCGAGTGTGGGGCTCGAGGCGGAGGCCAGAAGAGTCGCAGCTACTTCCTGGGGGACAGAGAGGCTCCCCCGAGAGGCCGCAGCAGGGCTGGGGGGCTGGGACGCCGAGGGCGCGGGGTGGGAAGACGCACTCTGGGCAGTGATTGGCGGCATCCTGGGTCCTTCCGCGGGAACCAAGGTGCCCCCCGGGGCCGCGAGGTTGGCCAGAGGGCCGGGTGTTACCGCCCCTTGGGGCTGGAGGGCCGCTGGGCCCGCGGAGGCGGAAGCGCGCGAGTAGTGCGTGCGGAGGCCGGGCTCGCGGGGCTCCGGGCTGCCCCTATGAGTGAGCTGCGCCGCTGAAGCCGGGCCCTGCGAGGCGCCCACGGGGCCGGTGCTGGTCCCTAGGGCCAGAGAGAAGACTTCTGTGGGGTCCGCTGCGCCCGGGACCCCTCCCAAAGCCGAGGGAGCCGAGGAGTGGCGTCGCGCGCTGGCTCCCCGGGCCTGTGCCTCTTCCACGCGTGGCCTTGCCCACCCAGTGCAGACAGGGGCGAGCAGGGAGGGCCTCCCGAACCCAATAGCGCGGCCCAGGTGGCCAGTGAGCCTGGGGCAGCCAGGCAGGTGCCAGGATAGACCTTAGATGAGAAGACAGGCTGTCACCCAGCTTCTGACCCAAATCTGACCACGGCTACCAGCCTGGGCTCTGTCGCCTTAAGGGTGAGGTCCCTTAGCGACTCACAGAGGGCCCGGCCGGCAGGATCTGGGCTCCCACACTCTGCAGTGCTGACTGTCCCCACCCCACCTGCAGCTCCTTCCATCTGCAGTCCTCACCCAGCCAGCACCCCCACTCCACTTTGCAAGCTAAATCCTTCTCATCCTTCCAATAGTTATAAAGTCACCTCCTCTGGGAAATCCCCTGGACAATTACAGGGGGGGATGCTCCCATTCTCAGCGTCCCCACCACGTCTGTGACTATACCAAGCACCAGCCTCTTCCCAACTGGCTGTGAGCGCCTTCAGAACAAGCCTTCCCTTTTCGTTGTGTCCCCAAAATCTTGCCTGGTGGCTGTGCCTGGGCTAGCACAAGACTCCATCCACACTTTCTAATGAGTGAATGAACGAGGCTCTGCTCGACCTTGATCAAGTGCCCTCACTTTTCTGTATCCTCAAAAAAAGACAATAATCCCTTTGTGTGATATAGGAATCTGTAAGGAGGCCAGGAAAATGGTGATTTTGCCCTCAATTACTCTAGTTAGCCTCAGAACTCTTGGGAAGTAAAATGAGGTAACAGCTGTGAAGATGTTTCAGAAATTTTAAAATGCTATAGGAATGCTGTCACTGTCCTTCCAAGCCACCTCCCCATACATAACGCCAACAGCTCATCATCCCTCATCCTCTCCCTGCAGAGGAGCCTGCAATTCCGAGGGACTTTGTGGTGCTTCCCTCTGGATGCTGAGCCTCAGGACCTCTCTCATGATTCTTCCTCAGGAGCACTGCTCAGGCATCTTCCCCTCCACCTCCCCCAGGGCCTCATCCTCTCACCTGAGAGACCGTACAGCCTCTCCCAGGTCTCCTGGCCCTGGAGCTGCAAGTTCAGTGGCCCAATTCCAGGAAAAGGGAGTTTGATGTGGCCCAGTCCTCCTTCCCCAACCCTGGCTGGACCAGCAGGGTGGGGAGCGGAGGGAAACTCCCCTCTGCATAAGTGGCCCTTGACTGCCACCCCCTTAGCTCACCCCTTTTCTAGGCATTCACTGGCCCTTCTAGGAGGGGCTTATGGGGCCTGCAAGCCACCCTTGCCACTTCCCCAGACCCTGAAGACCCAGATCCAGCCAAGGGCAGGCTCAAAGCACCTCTGCCTGGCCTGGGAGTTGTTTCCTCTGTCATTTCTGTGGGGGAAGTGTGGAAGAGTGGAGGCAACTCTGCTGATGCCCGGTGTCCAGTGGAGGGGTCTGCAAGAAAACAGAGTGAGTGTGAGGGCAGGGTCTGCAACACCCAGCAGGTGAGTGGCCACCCCAGGCTCTGATGGCCCCGCATTTGGTTGCCCATCATGGTAGCCAAACTCAGGAGGGCGCAGTTGTTGCACATCTACCGTGTGCCAATCCCTGCAGGAGACACATTCACCGTCTCCAATCCTCACAGCAAACAGCTCCTCAGGGAGGAAGAGCATCTTTATGGATAAGGATCATGCGTCTCATCAAATCCAAAACACAAAAAGAAACAGCCAAGAACAAGCAAATCTACAGAAACAGAAAATAGGCTTGTGGTTGCCGGTGGGGAGGAGAGGGAGTGACTGCTACCGGGTATGGGGTTTCTTTGGGGTGGGGGGGTGATGAAAATGTCCTAAATCAGATTAGTAATGATAGTTGGACAACCTTGTGAATATACTAAAAGCCACTGCATTGTATCCTTTAAAAAGGTAAATTTTGGCTGGTGCAGTGGTTCATGCCTATAATCGCAGCACCTTGGGAGGCCAAGGCGGGTGGATCACTTGAGGTCAGGAGTTCAAGACCAGCCTGGCCAACATGGCAAAACCCCGTCTCTACTAAAAATACAAAAATTAGCCAGGCATGGTGGCGGGCACCTGTAATCCCAGGCTACTTGGGAGGCTGAATCATGAGAATTGCTTCAACCAGGGAGGTGGAGCTTGCAGTGAGCTGAGATAGCACCACTGCACACCAGCCTGGGTGACAGAGCGAGACTCTGTCTCAAAAATTAATTAATTAATTAATTAATTTAATTAAATAAAAAATAAGGTAAATTTTAAGATGGGAATTATATCTCAACAAAACTTACAAAAAAGAGAGAGGGGTGGGGAAGGAGGAAGGGAGGAAGGAGAATAGGAAAGGGCAAGGCAGAAGGACGCCCATCACACAGGATGTGGGCACCAGGCAGGTTTGGGATCCCATGCATTCACAGGGACAGAACAATGACAATGGCTCCCATCCATCAGGGGCCCACTCTGTGCCAGGGTTTCTACTCTGCCCCTTACATTCACTTTCTCATTCAGCCCTCGAAGCCATCCTATGAGGTGGGTGCCACCAATTCATTTTGTTCAATATATTTCAGAGATGAGGAGAAGGAGGCTCCGAGATGCTGCCCACCTTATTTCTGTAAAGTCTGATTCCAAAGCCCAGACTCTTAACTACGTTGTCCAATAACGCATTGCTCTTGCTAACTGCCGCTGCCTTAAGGCTGGATGGAGTCCGTTCCATTATTTAAAGATTCCCAGAATTAAAATAATACAACTTCCTCACAAGTTTATAGTGCAAGGATCTCAGGAGCCTGCTCCAGAACTCAGTTACCCCTTAGAGTCTGGAAGTGCTTCCTTGGGTCTATCCTCAATGTCATCTGCTGCCAAGTAAACCCATTTCCCATCTTGTTCTATCCTCTATGGGCCGAGGGCCAGCAAGAGCAGACTCTCACTCACCATAGAAGCAGATGAAGGGCAGCGGGAAAGAGCAGTTCACTGAGTACACTTTTGGGGAGTAGGTCATATAGATGCCAAGAGCTGTGCACAGTCCTCTCACCATCATCGGCACCCGCAGCCAGGAGGGGATGCTGGCCCCCAGGTCACTGGACCAGCTCAGAGATCCAGAGTTTGCATTGAGGTAGAGGCCAATCCAGGCTTCAGTCTCACTCATGATGGATCTCAAGGCCTCCTTGCCCGTCTCATCCGTCACCATCTGCAGGTCGGCCAGGTCCGTGTGGTGGCTGCGGCAGTACAGCAGGGCCGAGGACCATGTCATCACTTGGTCAAATCGTGTGAAGGTCTGACCACCGATTTGGACCACAGCTGGGGTCAAAGAATGTGGAGATCACAGGCCTAAGGGCCTAGATCTCTGACAGCCCAGCCTTCATCACCCTTGGGGATAGAATTCTGGTCTGACATGGGCCCTTGTCCCTGGTCCTTGAGTGTTAGGTTTGATCAAAACAATAATTTTATAGGTAGACCAAATACCAGGATGGAAGAATGGATGAGATAGTATAGCAGCAGGTGGGGGAAACATTAGGGAAAGCAGATGTTAAGAGTTCTTGTAGCTATATGGCCTCACAAGTTCAGTTTAAGTCTTAATTTAAGTCTTAAGAAATTTCTTAATTTCTTAAGTCCCTAAGGTCAGGATTACATGAAATCACATATGCAAATGGTTTAGCACAGTGATATATTAATAGTAAGCACTTGGCAAGATGGTAGTGACCATTTCGGGGGTGATTATGAGGAAGACAGAACAATCTTGGTTTGGGGCCACCCTCGAGTGTGATTTCTAGGGGCTGTGCCTGCCCCGACTGGCTCTCAGGCGAATCCAGGGCTGAGCAGAATAGATGAAGTGTGTGATGTTCCTAGGCTCACCATGCCTGGAGAGCCAGGGAGAAGAGGCCAGCCTGGAGGGACGGGCCTGGTGGACAGGAGGCAGAGCAGGCTCAGTGGCCTTGCCTTCTGGGGAGGCCAGACAGACTGAGATGCCATCCTCCCACAACCACCACTGCCAGTCCCTGCCCGAGGCTGGACTGGGCCAGGTCCTGAGGTAGGACAGGCCCAGCCTACTCCGCCCCTCGCTGGTGCAGCACATAAGCCCACACATCTGAGATTCCAGACAATGGAAGATTGCAAATAACGTGAGTGACTGGGACTTGACCTGAGGCATTGATTCCGGAGGCCAGGAAGATGAAACACTCCTGTTTGCTGAGTCAGGAGTCACATCCTCAGATTCAAATGGAGCCTGCCAAACTCGGACATGAGCCTTTCACCTAAGCCCATCAAGATTTGCCTCCAATTTCCCTAACATTTTCCCTGTCTAAACAGATTTTTTAAAGTTACTCTTGATTAAACCCCTAGTATGTGCCAGCCCTGAGCTATGCATGTGACCTGTGTCATCTTTGAAAACCCCACCACCATCCTGAGAAGCTGGTGTCATTAACCTCAGTTCACAGACGAGGAAAAGGAGGCTCAGGGAGGCGACAACCTGCCCGAACTCAGGCCATACTAGAGATTCGAACATGGGAAGCCCACGCCATCTTCACTCTACAACTCTGTACTCCATACCATGCAGAAAACCCACTCTACAGAGCAGATTGAGTGAGTATATTGCCTCTGTCATAGAACTTCTCCATATCAGATAGGAAGAAACTTTTTAAAAGATACCAAGGCAGTAATCCCAGAGGGGACTATTTCAGAGAAGCCACCCCCACCCCTAGATGGATGAGCAGGTACTTGGGCTGTGAAGAGGAACCACCCTGTCCCCAACCCCAGAGTGAGAGCTGGGCTGCAGCCAAGGGCCCATCCACTCTCTGATTCCAGTCTCTGATTGGAGACCTTGAGCCAGTTACCCTCCCCTCTGGGCCCATCAGAATAATAAAGACAATGGCCGGCTCGGTGGCTCATACCTGTAATCCCAGCACTTTGGGAGGCCAAGGCAGCTGGAACGCTAGAGCCCAGGAGTTCGAGACCAGCCTGAGCAATATGGCAAAACCCCATCTCTACTAAAAATACAAAAAATTAGCTGGGCATGGTGGCATGTGCCTGTAGTACCAGCTACTCAGGAGGCTGAGGCAGGAGGATCACCCACCAGCAATGTCGGGTGAGCTGTGAGGGTGCCACTGCACTCCAGCCTGGGAGACAGAGTGAGACCATCCATGTCTTAAAAAAATAAAAAATAAAAATAAAGACATTGATTCTCTCCCTGGGGTTCAGCCAGGGAGCAGCAAAGCCTGGAAATCTCTCCCGGACAGCCAGGCAGAAATCAGGGGAACAGAGGGGACCCAGGAGTGGAGATCTTGCTGGCTGGTCCTGGTGGAGAGGTCCGAGGCAAAACAAGCCAAATTCCCAGAAAAGGGAATGGGGAGCAGGTGTGTACCTGGCTTTGGAGAAGTGGTCAGGCTGAGAGAGGGCTTCGTGGGGATGAGGTGCCCGATGTCAGGGTCTGTAAAACAGAAACAGACCACGAGTTACAGGGAGGCCCAGGATCCTCTGCAGGCAGGAACTCTGTCCAGTTACAGCCGGGAAAACCTAGCTCAGGGGCAGACAGGCTGGTCCATCCCTTTCCACATTGATTCAATCCATTCAATAAATACTGGGCACCTATTGTGTCGCAGACGCTATTCTACGCCCTGGGAAAAATGGCAGAAATAAGACAAGCAGAGTCCTTGCTCTTGAAGAGAATATGAGAAGGAGCAAATCTTGCAGAGAGGCGGGAGTTGCTGCCCAAGCACAGCCACGACAAAGGTTCTGCAGTGAGAAGGAGCCAAAGAAAGTCATGTGGCTGGGACAGGAGTAGAAGATGAGGCCAAAGAGGGGAGGCAAGGCCTGATGGCTAAAGGAGGACGGGATTGTAAGTGCTGCCAGGTCCTACTGATTCTTTTGTTTACAGGGAAGGGACCTGATTTACCTTTTTAAAAGCTCACTCTGTATAGAGAACAGACTTTAGGGGGCAAGGGCAGACCCAGAGGAGAGACAGCGCTGACTTGACCCCACGTGCTAGCAGCAGATGTGCAGAGCTGGAGAGAGGTGAGGGGTCAGGACCCATCTTGGTGGAGTGCAGGGACAGTGTGGGGAGGAGGAGACAACCCCATACGCACACCCCTCCCTTTGCAGGCCTCCTGGTCCCGGGCACACTCACCACCCCTGGGAATCTCCTTACTCCCTTGGGAACCCAGCATTTAAATCTAGGCAGCCACCACCTGCTACTTCTCAAGGTCCCGGGGCAGGCACCATGTGGCCATGTTGGGCACACATGAGGTTGGTCCTCCATAACCCTATTTGAGAGGTGAGGATGGCACAGAGTTGGATTGAGCCTTGGCTGACAGAGGGAGAAGCAGGAAGTGACACTCTTACCGGGCAAGTGCTGTGCATGCCACAACCAGCCCACGTATGATCTTCCCAACGGCAGCAAGACAGGAGTCAGAGGCACAGGCAGCCGGGACAGAGAGGGCCCCGGTGGAGCACAAGGAGGGGGCTGCTGTTCTCCAACAGCTGGAGCCTTGCGCGTGGTGTACCGATGGTGGATTTCCCGCAAAGATGCCCGAGGAGTTGGCTCCCGCTGCCCACTTAGCGGGAAGCAGGGGATCTCCCAGAGGGTGGCTGCTCCCCTCCTGCCCAGCTCTGAGACCCTAACCGTCCATCTGTGCTTCATGAGAAGGAGAGAGTGAATTCTGCTCTTGCTTCTGCCTAGGTACACATGCATCCCCCCAACCCCAGCCTGTCTTTCCCTCTTGGCTCCCTTTCTTTTTCTCTTTCCCCCAAATCCTTAATTGGAAAGAAAGGAAATTTCCAGATTTTATTTTTATTCTATCCTGACTTACACCCATTTTTTCTAGTGAGGTCTTCGAATAGGGGTGCAGACAAAATAGAAATAGAGGCCACAGAGAGAAAGTGATGTGGCAAAAAGAGTAAAGTCATGACCAGTTATCCTCTGAAAGGGTGCTTCTCTCTCTGTCTCTCCCCGCCCCGTCATTTGCTATTGAAAAGCAACGGTGGGCCAGGCCCAATGGGTCATGCCTATAATCCCAGCGCTTTGGGAGACTTGAGGCAGGAGGATCACTTGAAGGCAAGAATTTGAGACCAGCCTGGGCAACATAGCAAGACCCTGTCTCTATTAAGTTTGGTTTTTTGTTTGTTTGTTTTGTTTTAGTTTTAATTAGCCAAGTGTGGTGGCATGCACCTGTAGTCCCAGCTGCTCAGGAGGCTGAGGCAGGGGAATCACTTGAGCCCAGGAGTTGGAGGTTACAGTGAGCTATGATCACACCACTGCACTCCAGCCTGGGCAACAGAGCGAGGCCCCTGGGGGAAAGACTAAGCCTGAAATATGAATGTGAACACACCATAGTAGCAGAGGAAGGGCTTCTGGGCTGTGCAGGAGCCAGCCCCCATGCTGGGTAATTTCAGCCAAGTGTACAGCGTGGCACAGAAGCCCACCCCAAATTCAGGTAGCTTCTGGCCCCACTCCAGGGCTGTGAAGGTGGAGCCGCTGGACCATCTCAGGCCAGAAGTGCTTGCGTCGAAGAAGAGGCCAATCCAAGCCGGGGTGCTGGTCATGAGGGAGTAGAGCTTCCACAGGCCACTTGGCTGCAGGTCAGCGAGGTCTGTGTAGTGCAGCCGGCAGTGCTGCTGGGCGTCGTACCAGCTCCGTGCCTCCTTCACCAGAACCAAGTCCCTCTTACTGCTCACCAGCTGCAGGGCTAGAGCAGGAGAGGCTGTCACAGCACGGCTGTCCCCACCCCAGCCCCTAGTCCTCAAAGAGCTTTCAGCCACACCCTGGTGGGCCTCCCCAGCCTCTTCCCGCCCACTCTGCGCTTTGCTGCTGGCCCACCAGTCATATCCAGCTCTACCTCCCAGTCTTGGCACGAGCAGTTCTCTTGTTCTTGAAGAGCTGGCCACCTCCTCCAGCTCCCTCAACCCACAATTCCTATTCTCCCATTCCCTCATCTCCCCAGTCCCTTTGCCCAGCTAACTCCTCACCCTTCTGCCCCATCCTTTCTACAGAAAAGGTGAGGTGACTTTCCTACATGCTGTGGTGCACCCTTGTTAGTGCTTGATAACAATAGACAATGCTTGCTGAGCACCCACCATGTGCCATCAGCTCAAGGAATTCTTCCAGCTGCCTAAGATATCACTCTGTTTTACAAATGGAGGAACCAAGTCACACAGAGTTAAAGAGGCACAGCCAAGGCCACCCAGTAGGAAGGAATACAGCCCAGACTCAAGTACCCTGGGCAGGCTCCCAGCTCCAGACCCATATCCATGGCAGGGCACTGCCCCTCCATCAGGGGCTCATAACCAGAGCTGCAAGCTGGAGTCACCTAGGAAGCTTTTCAAATACACCAATTTCCAGGCCCACCCTAGAACAAAGACCTGCTGCTGGGACTAGCATCAGGATTTTTTTAAAGCTTTCAGGGAAGAGACCTTTTTGCTTGTCTGTCTGTACCACCTGGTGTAGGCAACTTAGGAGCAAAGAACGAGCCTCATTCATCATTATTTTCCCAGGGCCCAGCACAATGCCAGCCACATCACAAGGGCTCAATGTATTGAAAGGGAAGGAAGAGAAGGGAAGGAAGGAGGGGAGAAGGGAGAGAGGAAGAAAGGAAGGAAGAGAGAAGGGAGAGAGGAAGACAGGAAGGAAGGAAGGGAGGGAGGAAGGGAAGGAAGGAAGGATGGAAGAAAGGAAGGGAGGGAGGGAGGTAGGGGGGAAGGAAAGAGAGGGAGGAACTAATGAGCAAATCAAACGTCTCCCAGGAAGCCACCCCAAGCCCCAAGATCTGTGTTCCTTCCTTCCTTGACTCCACCCTATTGATCCCAATAAATGAGGTTGGTCCAGGGCTGCTCTGCTCTGCCCAGGCCCTGCCTGTGGAGGGAGGCAGAGAGGAATGAAGGGCTTGGTGCTGGGACCTTGGGGATCTGGGCCACAAGGAACCCTTCAAGCTAGATGCCCCAGGAGAGGAGAATGAGACTGGAGAGCTGGGCACAGGCCGTGGCAGGGAAGCCAGGGGCCAGGGCTGAGGAGGCACCTGCCAAGGAGAATAAGCTCCTCACACCCACCATAGGGGAGGATGCTTTCTGTCACTGAGAAAAGCATTCTGCTTATTTTTTTTAATGACTGGCTGTGGCCCGCATAATTGATTTTAGGACGGTGTCCACCCCTGGCGCCCCAGCTCCGTGCAGGGCACCCCTCCCGCCGGCCTCTCCAGCCGCACCCTGGAGCCTCTAGTCAGTTCCATGGCCTTGAACTTAGCCCTTCTCTGCTTGCCTGCCGACACCTGGGCCCAAGACCCCTCTACCCTCGGCAGTCCCCACACGCCCCCACTCTGCAGCCAGAGGGCCTAAGACCTGACCACCTACCGCCACGTGGGTGGCAGCCATGGGGCTCTGTGCCCTTCCCTCCCACTCACATCAGCAGCTGCCACCCTCCAAGCCAGGGCTTTTCCTGGCTTTCTTGGCGGCTCCTTCTCCCCCTCAAGCTCACCCACGGCTCCCTTTCTCCGAGAACCCTTGCTGACCCCTGGTCCACAGACCCCCACAACGCCCGTCCCTGTCCACACCACGGTGATGTCCTTCCCTTTATTGCACATGCTTCTGAAGTGACCTGCATGGCCGTCTCTTTGAGGAATGTCTTAGCCCTGCTAGAATGAAAGCTGCTGGAGCCGCACTGTTTCTGACTGCTGCCTTCTGGACGCTGGCTGAGTACTGTCTGGTTAGGGGCAATGAGGGCAAAGCTCCCTTCCCACCCCTGTTCTGAGGGTTGAAAAGCATTCGTTTCTTTCCACCTTGCCTCCCTCCAACTTGGAAATCTGGGAACTTCAGGGGAGCGCCCCCTTCCCTCAGCCTCCAGCCCAGGGGAGCATGGAGTCAGGCACCCTCCTCCAGGCCGGGGGGCCTCACCTGCTGTGCAGAAGGAAAGCAGCAGCGCCCAGGGCAGCATGGCTGGGCACCGGCTGGGCGATGGCTGGGTGCTGGCTGGGCACGGGACAAGCCCCCGGAGCTGGCGGGGACTGTGGCAGAGGCTGCGTCTGACCTTCTGGCCTTTTATTCCTTGCTGTTTACTGTCTTCCTCTTTGCTACCCAAACTGCTGGATTTTACTAAACAAATACTTATCCAGTGTCTGCTGCTGCCAGCAGGGTGTGAGGTGCTGGAGATGCAGCCTGGAGGATTCGGAAGAGATCCCTGTGTGGGGGCTCAGAAAACAGTGTCCCAAAATGAAGGCCCCAGAAGCACAAGTTTTTCTCCAACCTTCTCCTGCCTTCCTGTCTCTCAGCCCCACTCTCTCCAAGGCCAGCCGTAGGAACTACAACCCCTTTTTGCCAAAGCCAGCCATAAAACCTAAAAATATTACTCTAACTTGCCCTTGCCTTGCTGTGTAGAAACTGGCTCTAAAGAAACGATCTGAAGGATCATCGTTTGACTGTAGGTCATGAAACCCCCATTCCAGAGAGAGCCCTGCTCCATGCCCAGAAGGAAGGACTTCATGCTCAGAGGGGCCAAGAAGAATCCAGACCCACAGGCCTGGCTGGGTTTCCCCACTCAGTCTATTCACATTAGATCAGACCCTTTTGTCCAATCATATTTCTACACAGCTGCCCACACTTTGTTGAACCTAAGCATAAAAATGAACAATTTCTCCCTCTATCATTGGGTCTTCATTCTGAAGTCTCCCGGGGACACGTGTTAAATAAATTTGTATGACTTTCCTCCAATTAATCTGCCTTTTGCGAGTTGATTTTTCAGAGCATCTTCAGAGGTCCTCCTGCAACGTAGGAGGAAGGCAACATGGATCTGGTAATTAATAAGCAGGTCGGGGAGGGAAGGAACCCATCCTTGGGGCTGGCTGCTGCAGGAGAAAGAGAGTAGGGTAGCAGAGGGCAGGGTGAGGCTAGACCCCTTGGGTCCTCAGGGTCGGAGGAGCAAGGGGCACAAAGGAAGGATAGGGAAGAAGGGGGTGAGGAGGGAGAAAGAGCTGGAAATTGTGGACCAGGCTTTGCTAGACTCACCCCCTACCCCTCCTCACGGCAACCACATGACATGAGGGAGAGGGCTGTCATTTTCCCTGGCTCACAGGGGAGAAACTGTGGCTCAGAGAAGTGAAACAGCATGCTCAGGACTACACCACAGGCAGAGGTGAGGCAGTATTCAAGCTTAGGACACTGAAAAGCATGAGGTTGGGAGGTGATGGCCCCAACAAGTTCTGCTTCCACATGGTCAGAGGCCCCCACGCCCAGTCTAGGCTCTGGCTCCAAAATTAAGCACAGGACTGGGCTGGGCACAGTGGCATGCACCTATAGCCCCAGCACTTTGAGAAACCGAGGCAGGAGGGTTGTTTGTGCCCAGGAATTTGAGACCAGCCTAGGCAACATAGTGAGACTCCATCTCTACAAAAATTAAAAATTAGCCGGGCGTGGTGGTGCATGTCTGTAGTCCCAGCTACTCAGGAGGCTGAGACAGGAGGATTGCTTGAGCATGGGAGGTTAAGGCTGCAGTGAGTTGTGATTGTACCACTGTACTCCAGCCTGGGAGACAGGGCGAGACCCTGTCTCTAAAATAAATAAACAAGTAAAACAAAAATAAAGCGCAGGACTGGAGGCCAAGGCACTTTCTCTGGGGAACCAAAAACAGCTTGCTTGTGTTCTCTCTCTCTCTCTCTCTCCACAACATCAAACATGCCGTTTAGGCCCAGAGCCCTTTCTGTTGGCCTAAGGGCGAAGACTTTCAGGAACACAGTCTGGAAGGCTCTCTTTTTTCCTACCCCCCACCCCTTCTCACCCTTCCCTGATGGAAGGGCAAACGGCCCCTCTGAATGAGCAGAAGGGAAAGAGGGGAAAAATTGTTAATGCAGCCACAAAAATGTCCTGCCACAGTGTTCTCTCGTGCAGCAATGGCCTCGAATAACTTCCTCCCAGAAGCAGGTCCTGCTTGTGCCAGGGCCTCCCAGGACCACTCTCTGGGGACAGAAGAGAATCTGACAGTCCTGACCTGGAAGATGCTGCCCTGCCAGCGACCTTTTCATTTGGCCACTCCCCCAGGTGTCTCCCTCAAGTCTCTCCAGGAAGGGCCCTGCAGCCTCACCCCAGCTCAGGCCCAACACTCCCTGAGGGCAGCACTTGGAACTCCAGGCTGAAATTCCACCTGCTTTTCTTTCCTTCCTGACTGTGAGCTCCTTGAGAGCAGGGACTGTGCCAAAGTCACAAAGCACTCGCCCCTCACAAGCCCAACAAAACCTTTCAATAAATGGCAAGCATTATGGTTATCATTAGTAGCTGTGCTGGTTAATATCGAGTGTCGACTTGATTGGATTGAAGGATACAAAGTATTGATCCTGGGTATGTCTGTGAGGGTGTTGCCAGAGGAGATTGACATTTGAGTCAGCGGAACTGGGAAAGGCAGACACACCCTCAATCTGGGTAGGCAGAATCTAATCAGCTGCCAGCGCGGCCAGAATAAAAGCAGGCAGAAGAACATGGAAAAACTAGACTGGCTTAGCCTCAACCTACATCGTTCTCCTGTGCTCGATGCTTCCTGCCCTTGAACATCGGACTCCGAGTTCTTCAGCTTTGGGATTTGGACTGGCCTCCTTTTTCCTCAGCTTGCAGATGGCCTATTGTGGGACCTCACCTTGTGATCGTGTGAGTCAATACTCCGTAATAAACTCCCCTTTATGCTGGGCGTGGTGGCTTACGCCTGTAATCCCAGCCTTTGGGAGGCTGAGATGGGCAGATCACAGGGTCAGGAGATCGAGACCATCCTGGCTAAAACGGTGAAATCCCGTCTCTACTAAAAATACAAAAAATTAGCCGGGCGTGGTGGCAGGTGCCTGTAGTTCCAGCTACTTGGGAGGCTGAGGCAGGAGAATGGCGTGAACCTGGGAGGCGGAGTTTGCAGTGAGCCGAGATTGTGCCTCTGCACTCCAGCCTGGGGGACAGAGCGAGACTCTGTCTTGAAAATAAACAAATAAATAAACTCCCCTTTATATATACATCTATCCTATTAGTTCTGTCCCTCTAGAGAACCCTGACTAATACAGTAGCATTTGCTATTATTATTCTCTTTGGATTGCAGCTCCTACGCAGTGCTCTGTCTGGTACATAGAGACCTTAAATACATGAATGAAGGAGATGGCTTGAACAAGACACAGAGGGCCAATGGTGAGGGCGGGGTAGGACAGCCGTGGCGCCCAGTATGTGAGTTACATTGGTGGCTGTGCCAGAAAATCTAGGCAAGGGTCAAAGGAACCAAGAGTGAGGGAGGAGCAGGCTTCCTAAGCGGCTCAGGAACAAACACTTGGTTTGCATGAGCTACAGGAAGCCAAATGGTTCAGGGAAACTCCCAGCCGCTCTTTTCCTATCCCGGAACGTGGGAATGCCATTTTTACCCAGGCTCAAGGAACCCTTCTTTATAGACAGACAACTTTCACTTTCCTACAATTCACACCTTTTCTCCCAGAACCACCAGATCTGCATTCCCAATGTGGGAACTGCGTTTCCCACAGTGCTTTTGCTAAAGTTGTGTGCTGTGGCTGCAGTACCCCTGCCAACCATCGGAGCCGGCGCAGTGGAAACAGCCCTGTGGCCAGCTTGAGAGATTTTCTCTGAGCCTTGATTCTTCATCTACAAGATGATAGTCATCATAGCTATTTGACAATGGCATTATGGTACCATGAGGATTCCTTGTCATGAATATGATGCACTTTACAAACTCCAGTGTGCAGGAAACACTTTCTTTTCTAGAGTGGCTGTCTCGTTTTCTACTCCTACCCCAATGCATGAGAATCCCAGTTATTCTGCTACCTTGATAACAAGTAAAGCAACTTAGCTTTCACTCTGAGCGCTCACCCTGCCAAGCAAGGAAGAAATTAGAGCCCCTCTTTTTTCAGGGCCGTTCCCCCAACACACACTCTCTCTCTTACACACATACTCACAGGCTGTAGAGAAAGAACAAGAGCCTGGGTCTTGCCTTGGGCCTGTCTGCACTGCTCACCACTGAGACACCGGTTTCCAGTCCTTAGTGTCACTTCAGGTCGGCCAGCTCTGCCATGGATGAGCCACCCCATTGACGGAGGATGTTCTGAGAATCTGGGACCCCCACATGGCTGCTCCTCTCTGAGGTCCTACTCCCGCCTAGGGCTCTGGGGAAAAAACACAAATTACTACCTAACAAGCTTATCCTGCCTCGTGTCTGTAAAGCACTCAACCTCATCCCAGACCCACAGAAGAGGCTCAACTAGCCTTCCTTCCATTTCTTCAGAGAAAGGAAGGTTTTCTCCTCTCCCTGTGGGAGGCGCTGTGAACTGGAGACCAGGGCTGTGCTCTGAGGGCAGTACGGGGACAGCACCTGTGTCCTCGGAAGTCTCCATCAGCTGCGTGGGTTGAGATCATCCTCAAGGACCACAGGACCCCAAGCTCGGCTGCACTTTGTTCATTTTGTAGACACTGCAGAGCCACAGGCCATGTCCCGTTGGATGGAGGGGCAGCTCTTAGGAGCACCTGCCCACCCAGAAAGGTAGGGTGTCTGCGGTGAGGAGCTCGTTCCCTTTATTCCTGCTCCCTGCTCTGAACTGTTTATTCAGCTTGTAACCTAAATCTGTTTCCACATCCTCTGTTGTAAGTGTGGGTTACCGTGCCCGGCAAGGAGGGGCAGTCGGTATATGTTGACTGAATGAACAGTTGGATAAAAATGATTTACTGCTGATGATTGTGTGGGTTTGGACGTGACCTGTGAAGTCACCTGTGCATCGTGGGGCCATTTCTGCCCGAGGGAAAAGTTCTGCTCTAAATCCCTATGCTGGCAGGGAAAGCAGGGGAGCAGCTGGGGCAGGTCACTGGGGTATTTTCTGGGACACTTGGATCCCTTGGCGAGAGCCTCTGTTCTTGGGCGCCCCCTAGGGGCAAACGCCCAGTACTGGGCAGCCAGACCTGGCTTCCTTCAACCCTAAGAGCCCTTTTTGCCGGTGAGGGAGAGGAAGGGTGAACCCTTGCATTCTAAGCTACTGCTGCTTGTATCTTTCATTTATTCCACCCCTTCCCCCTGTTTAAGTGCTGTTTTAATAACTAGTCTTAAATAGAAACAATTCTACTTGACTCCTTTACAACTAAATATTGAGTTACTATTATGTACCTAATTTGACTATTTTTCTTCCCATTAACCTAATATGTATATTACCTCTGACTTTGATCCTCTTACCTTTCAAATTACTAAATTCCTTTTGTTTTATATAACTGTTTTGGTCTTTTCTGTTCTGCTTCATATACTTTTCTTCAGCAAGTATTTCATACCAATACCTTGGTAGATACATGATTAATTTCCTCTCAATATTTTATTTATTTCAAGTATTCAAGGAGGGGGGAAGAAGGGAGTGGGTTGGGTACACACCACATGTGATGGGTGCCTCTGAAAAAGCTGGCTTCAGGGACAATGCAGGGACCGCCACATGAGCACCTGTCCCTGAAGCCTCCTCCACCCCCCAACTCCCACCCCAACATACTTCTGAACTGGGTCCAGAGCCCTGGGGGTGTGAGTGGAGCCTTTAAAAAAGGGAATCACTGGTATCTCTGCTAAGTGGAGCTTCCTACCCTGAGAGATCCTGGGACAGGAGTGAGGACTGGAGGGTATCATCCCCAAGCAACTAGAGGCCTTTGGGGGCAGTTACGGTTCACAGGGTGCATGTGTCACACCCTTCACATGCTTTGCCTTATTTAATTCTTAGAAAGAAAATGTTAAAACCCTATGAGGTAGGTACTGTATAATATCCTATTTTACAAATGAGGAAACAAGTTCAGAGAGGTTAAGAAACCTGCCCAAGGCCATGTAACTGGTATGGCAAGGACCTGGAGTTTAGAGAAGGGCTGTGTGATGTTACAGCCCAGGCTCATTTCCCAATGCCCCTATTCCAGGGCCCACCTCAGGCCAACTGAGTTATCGGGGGAAAGGATGGAGTCCCTCCATCTGCACTATGCAGATGGCCCTCCTGCAGCGGGGCATGGCCTGGGAAAGCAGGGATCATGTCTATTTACTCATTTTTTTAAACCACAATTTTACAAATTTCAAGTGGGAAATGCTGTCACCGGGCGCGGCAGTCAACACAGTTCACCCCTCTACTCCCCAAGCAAGGAAGGTGGAGGGTGTGTGCCCCTCGGGGGAGAGTCTGGGGTGCAGGTCAAATGTACTGGCTGTGTAGCCATGGCTCCCCCATTTAGCTGTGACTTCAGAAAAGTTAACCTCTGAGTTAAACAGTTTCCTCACCTGCAAAATGGGAATAGCAGCAGTGTTTACTTCTTAGGGTAGTCATGTGGGCTAAATAAACACACACAAGGCTGGGTATAGTGGCTTACGCCTGTAATCTCAGCACTTTGGGAGGCGGAGGCAGGCAGCTTGCCTGAGCTCAGGAGTTCAAGACCAGCCTGGGCAACATGGTGAAACACCATCTCTACTAAAATACAAAAAACTAGCCAGGTGTAGCGGCGTGCACCTGTAGTCCCAGCTAGTCGGGAGGCTGGGGCAGGAGAATTGCTTGAACCCGGGAGGCAGAGGCTGCAGTGAGCTGAAATCATGTCACCACACTCCAGCCTGGGTGACAGAGCGAGACTCTGTCTCCAAGAAACACACACACACACACACACACGCACACACACACATAAAATGCTTGCTCAAGCCACTGCCTTGTTTATGACAGTGGTTCCCGGTATCCCAGCAGGCAAACTATTGACTCTAAGGACCCACAAGGAAGAAGACTGGCAGGGCCACCGAAACACATTGAACCAGAGGATGCAGGCCCCAAGCTCCTCATCGGTTGCTCTTCAGCAGTGGGACAGATCAACATCTCTTTAAGCCTGAGACATCCATCCTTCCATGAGGAAATGGTGCCATGTGTCCCCGGCCCCTAAGCTGCTCTCCCATTTGGCATGAACCAAGCTGTGGAAACGGGCTGAGGGGCGGCAGGAGGCTGCAGAGGCGGGGCCAGGGGCTTCCCCAGGAGGGGCCATACATGGAGCTGGGGTTTGCACTCTTGAGAGGATGTCTGAGAGTGAGCTCAGGAGGGGCAGCTGCGGCTGAGGACTGCTCAAGGGAATCTGAAAAACGGGATATTCCATCCTGGAAAAAGGAGCTGGTGGGGGGGTAGGGTTTGGACAAATACCCTCATATTAGCCAGGTGCCAGGGGAGGAAGCACCACGAATGAGAGCAGGAGGAGGTGGGGCTTTTAGAATGTGTCCATTCCTATCACTGAGCTGAGAGAGAGAAACGTCCTTCTTGGAGACTTTGCCTTGGTATCAGGAGCCATGGGGCTGGGTGAACGGCAGGTCTCCAACAGAAACAAAGGGAGGAAGGGAGGAGCTGGCATCCCAATAGCCAGGGGACAGGATCTGAGTGGAGGGTCCTGGGAGCCCCGGAGCTCCTGCTGGGACTGCCTGAGAAGGAAGGTCAGGAGAGGAAGGTCCTGCAGTCCACCCAGTGGTCAGCTACCCTGAGGCTGGGCCGTGAGCGCCACAGCTGAGGGAGGAGATGCGCTCTGCTCAGGAGATGAAGTGACGGCTCAAGTGGGAGGCACGGTGGGACGTCCAGAGGAGAGGTAGGATGAAGGCTAGGTAAGGTTACTGCATCAGTGAGAGGAGTCTCACGGACGCCAGGCCAGCACTGCACAGTGTCCTTCCTGTGGACTTCTGTGGCTCCCATTTTCTTTTTGTTTTTTTTGGTTTTTGTTTGTTTGTTTGTTTTGTGTTTGAGACAGAGTCTCTGTTGCCCAGGCTGGAGTGTAGTGGTGCAATCTCAGCTCACTGCAACCTCCGCCTCCTGGTTCAAGCAATTATCCTGCCTCAGCCTCCTGAGTAGCTGGATTACAGGTGCCCGCCACCACGCCCAGCTAATTTTTGTATTTTTAGTAGAGATGGGGTTTTGCCATGTTGGCCAGGCTGGTCTCAAATTCATGACCTCAGGTGATCCACCCGCCTTGGCCTCCCAAAGTGCTGGGATTACAGGTGTGACCCACTGTGCCCTGCCAGCTCCCATTTTTCTGATTCTCTGAACACTGACAACTGAAGGAGACAATACTCAGAACCCAAGAGCTGCTGCATTTATGAATAGCCCATCATTTCCTGAGGCAGGAACGATAGGACCTCCAAAAACAAGAATATGTTAGCTGCCCAGACCCCCATGTGGTGAAATATCAGTCTGACACACACACAGCTCAGAGAACACCTTCTTGTTCAACATTCTTAGAGGATGTGTAGATTTCCGTCCAGTCCCAACTGCTGTGTGCAGTGACAAGGCCAGGCAAAAGTGCTTTTGGGCCAGTGGAGCAGACAGAGGGCTGATTTGGTATGCAGCATGCCCGCTGGGACAGGTGAGCATGGTCTCTGCTAGAAGAAAGAGCCATTTGATATGACAGGTGCACACTGCCTCCCAGGGCCCAGCATGGACAGGAGCTCCCCATGATGAGCGGAGGGGGTGTGCCGTCTTCAGAGGCTCAGGCAGGCGATGGTACTGGCAAAGCCTGGCATTCAGTGGCCCTGCCTGGCTCCTGCAGTGGATTCAGAGAAGCTAGGATTCAGAGGAGCTAGGATTTAGGGGAGCTAGGATTTAGAGGAGCTAGAGGATTTAGAGGAGTTATGATTTAGGGGAGATAGGATTTAGGGGAGCTAGGATTTAGAGGAGTTAGGATTTAGGGGAGCTAGGATTTAGGGGAGCTAGGGTATTGGGAAGCTCACCAGGCCAGGAATGAGGTCCAGATGAACATGGCAGAGACCCAGCCCCAGTAGCTGGGCTGTGCTCCTCCTCTGGGCTCCCTCAGTTCCCTGGGCCTACCGCAAGCATCACATTTACCATCTTGTGCTAAAATGGTCAAATGATGCCTCCGTGAGCCTCATGGATGGTGAGTTCCCAGGAGCCAGCACCATGTCTTAATTACCTGTGTGCCTTTGGTGCCTTGCAGAGTGCTCGACACATGGTAAATGCTCAGGAAGCCTGTGCTGAATGAACAGGGGAATGGGTGTGGTGTCACCTACATGTTGAACTAGAGCTGCTTGCTAAGAGCCAGCCTGGCCCAGAGCCTGGGCCTGCCAGCGAGCTGTGGGTCTGAGAGCCAGGCAGGCCCTGGGATCCGTGTTTCTCTGGCTGCGTTTCTCTGGATGATCATCATGGTCTTTCGAGGGATGAGGGCACAAGAAGGGGATCAATGGGGTTTAATCAATAATTAAATAAAAATAAATTCACATGTGTGTTTAGGGGATTTGGCAGATGAGTGCAGCTTGCTCTAGTGTTTGATTCAATCCAAGTTGTCTTTCCCTAGAGAGCAATTTTCACATATGTTGCCACCCAGAAGAGTAATGTCACTTATGCCTCTTCCTCAGCTTTAAGTCAGAGTCCAGGGTCCTAGAGGGTTCATCTTGAAGTGTTGGTTTGTCACGTGGCTCAAGAACACCTCAGAGTCCCATGTAGGGAGGAGCCGGAAGCGTCAGGAAGCAGGCTTTTGTTGGCTGCTCACTGCACGAGCAGGGCTGCTGGTGAAAGTGCACGCTGGGTGAGCAGACAAGACAAGGAGACCTGAACCCTCTGTGAGGAAAAGGCTGTCCCAGGTGTCTGGGTGCAGTAAAAGGTCTGATGTTTGACTGCAGAAAACCAGCCAAGTGAGAGCACTTGTGAAAAAAAATCATGAGAGGCTTAAATAGAAACACATCAGGCTTCCTTTTGCTCATGGCCACGAGTCGAAATTACCTACCCTGAGAATTCACGACATGGCACGAAGTAGACATCCTTGATGTTTGCATAGGAAGTGTCTTCATGGGTCACCAACCAGGAGTTACCTCTGCACACCTGGGCGTTCCCAAAGATCTACAATGACCAGGAACATGGGGCCAGCTCTGTCAGTTAGGTTCTCAGTTGCAAAGAGAATCCACGTTCAGCTGATTTAATTGTTGGAAGGACTAGAGAGTGAAGCTGGACTCAAAGCTTCCAGCAACAATGTTCGGAGCCACCTCGGAGATGGGCTGATTCAGGGAGCCGGCTCCCTCGCTCCACTCACAGAGGCAAACAGGATGCCTCTCAGGGGTTTCTTCAGGGCGTGACTCAGAGCTAAACACAACCCAATTTTATGTCCAGCATATCAACGTGGATCTGGATGTATATTGTTTAACTTTGTTAAACCTAAACTAAATTAAAGAAGAAAAATATTTTGGCATTAAATGCGAGAGGAACATAGAATCCATTGAATTCAAGTTCTAGAAAACCACACAGCCTGTTTATGAGCGTTCTACCAATGCTCTTTGCCAACAAAAGAACAAATCCAGAGCCCTGCATAGGGCTCAGTGATGTAACAAGAAGAAAGGAGCAAACCACCTTGGAAACTGCCTAATTCTTAGTCTTTAAATGCACCCAGATGCTCCCTACTCACCACTCAGTCACCCAGGAGAACCTCCCAGGCCGGCCACGTCTATGCTAGCATCAGTTCCCTTGCTTCTCTGATCTCCCCTGGGTCTTTCCACCGGAGCTCTCAGGATCTGCCTTTGGCTTCTCTGTTTGGAGACCCACTTAACCAGTTTTCTTGAGCACATCGACCTCAACTCTCTACGTGACTCTTGGCTTTACAAGTTCCCCTCACTTTTATCACCACCCCACAGCCCCAGGTAAGAGATGCTCTAGGCCAGTCACGGTGGCTCACGCCTATAATCCCAGCACTTTGGGAGGCCAAGGTGGGCGGATCACCTGAGGTCAGGAGTTCGAGACTAGCTTGGCCAACAGGGTAAAACCCCGCCTCTACTAAAAATACAAAAAAAAATTAGCCAGGCATAGTGGTGGGGTCCTGTAATCCTAGCTACTTGGGAGGTTGAGGCAGGAGAATAGCTTGAACCTGGCAAGTGGAAGTTGCAGTGAGTTGAGATCACACCACTGCACTCCAGCCTGGGTCAAAAGAGTGAAACTCTGTCTCAAATTAAAAAAAAAAAAAAAACGGAGAGATGCTGTGTCTCCAGCCCAGGCCCAAACCCCTACCAAGAGAAGAAGATTCAAACTTTCTGGGCCAATCTTCACATGGACTCAGCTCTGAGGCCCTAATGACCTCAGGGGCAGAACATTCAAGGGAAGGAGGTAAACCACATATAAAAGAGGCAATGGCCAGGCTGACCCAACCGGATGCCAACCAGCACTCAGTATCTCCAGGTTCTGAAAAACTTGGCTCAATCTGAGTCATTGCCATGTTTGGTGGGTGGGGCCCAGCATTTGGCATCTCCAGGCAGGAATAAAGTTCAGGTGGCTTCATGGGGCTGGACACAAACGTTCAGCTGAAGCAGGTTATGGATTCTCAGCCAAGAGGACAGCAGCAGGGCCCACCCCTCAGGAAGGGGCTGGCAAAGCTGAGGCAACTTGGTTGGGCCCCAGTGCTACTCAGAGGTCTTAGAACAGCAAGGGAAGTGTAGACCAGACCCACTTCTGTGCTGCAGGAAGGGAGAAGCCTGTGGTGGGGAGGGAGGTTTGCAGGGCCTTCCACAGAATGAGGCTGGGTTAAACTGGGACTGGGATAGACTGGAACTATTGCATTGGAAAGCCCTGGACAAACCAGATCATTATTCCAGTCTCTGTCTCAATGCTCCAGCCCACTGGCCATTCAGGTGACACAGAGGTGAGTCCCTAACCCTAATCCTAACTCTTCCAGTTCACATTTGCTAGGAGATTTCATTCCATTTGAGTGTCCAGTGTAGATTTCCTCTTTTTTTTTTTTTAATTAGACAGGGTCTCATTCTGTTGCCCAGGCTGGAGTGCAGTGGTGTGATCCTAGGTCACTGCAGCCTTGGCCTCCTGGGCTCAAGTGATCCTCCTACCTCAGCCTCTAAAGTAGCTGGGACCACAGGTGTGCACCATCACACCCAGCTACTGGCTTTATGGATTTTGGACCTTGTAAGCTACCTCCCTTTTACCCTAAGAGTGGAAGAACTTGAAATCAAGTTTTCTTATGAGGAGACTCATTAGAGTGGAATAAGGAAGATGAAATGTGTCAGGAAAGTATAGCGGAAATTAGCTGCCTGCCCCATAAGCCTGTCTCCTCTTATTGTTGGGAGAAACCTGGCCATATTTCCCAGCCTCTTTTGCAGTGAGATATGGCCTTGTGATTATATTCCAGCCAAAGGAATGTGAGTGGGAGAGACGAGGGCTATTCCCAGGACTAACCCAAGGAGCCCTCCCATCTGAGACGTTTCACTCTCCATGGACCCTGTGTGAAGCATAGTCCCCCAACAAGGCCAGCCCCAAGAGGCTACTGTGCCACTCAGTTTGATTGTTGCAGTGATGGATGGGAATTTGAAGCTGTCAGAGGTGGAGAGGAGGCTATTAGGGGAGGGAATTGCAACTGCAGAGCACCTTCCAGCAGGGAAGCTGAGAGAGACAGGCGTGAAATCATCACCGTACTCTATTTGGGTTCCATCCAAAGAGGGTAAAGGGAACCGGCTAAGTAAGGAGGCCTCAGGAGCCCTGTTTGGCAGGAACAGGGAGAGCCTCTGCTGGCTGGCAGTGTTGGCTTTATCTCACACGGCAGGTGCCCTGTGATGGTTGGTTGTGGGAAGAGTAGCAGGTTCCCCCGGGTCTCAGGAGGCCCTGGCAAGCATGTGCCTGTCACGGTGAACTTACAGAGGAGAAGATCCTTCCACAATACATTTGCTCAGACTTTTCACTTGTCATTGGCTGTATTGAAATAGCTGGAGATTTACAATGATCTCTTCAGACTGTTATGTTTTGTTGCTGAAATAGAGGTACCGGGAAGTTCATATGATAAAAACTGGATATACATTTTCCAAAGAAACAACATAATACGATTATGATTCTAGCCAAGGTCTGATACACTATGATAAAAATGATCAGAAATTGCATAGTAATCAGTGTGCCAGTGGTAAAAGCTATCTCTACCCTGCACGGAGTAAAGCTTTCCAAGGTGTCTATAAATCAGTCAAGTAGGATGACACAGGAATCAATCATGTGAGATCTCTAAAAATGTCATGTAAGAGGTTCTCTTGGGGCTGTGAGCCAGAGATCATCTCTGGCTGAGGGCAGCCACCCAGATACTGCAGTCTGTTGGGATGTAAACAGCCAGGGCATCCTAAGTGTGAGTCGTCTAGGTCACATGTATTGAGCCGTGTCTGTTTGAGTTTGACTGGACAGCAAAGCCTGTGGGATTCTGGGTCTTTGTGAAACATTCTATCCTAATCAAAGGACTTTAGAACATTGGGCTCCCAGTGGTCAAATAGGCCCCTCGGCACACATGACGTTCTCTTCGTGTTCTCTGGGCCTTGACGCGGGGAGTGGCTGAGCCTGGACCTCATCATGGGCCAGACCCAGAATCACAAGAGGCCGAACTCAGAGGCTTAAGACCATTTTAAAATTCCCCCCGACCCCAGCCTCCCCACACAACACTGTATCCATAAAACTGAAAAAAAAGCAGGACCCTTGTAAAGAAAATGAAACCCAAATGATATCAACTTGGAGAACAGAGACAGGTGGCTGCTTCTTTCTGTCTGTTGTGAATATTCCTTTTTCCCCAAACTCCGATGGAGCAGCAGTGGGCTCTATGCTGCTTGCCCTGGTACAGATGGGGTACCCTGGTACAGATTGCTCTGAAGGGGGATTAGGAAAAGCGTGTCTGGCATTCTTCAAGTAAGAACGTCCTATGGCTTACCTAGAACAAAGTCACACCACAGCAATACCAACACTGCAACACTGCTTCAACCTCATTTCTCTTGCAGGTGCAAAAGCTTCTTAAAAGAATATGAGAATCATTACTCAGACTGGGCATGGTGGCTCATGCTTGCAATCCTAGCACTCTAGGAGGCCGAGGTGGGAGGATCCCTTGAGCTCAGGAGTTGGAGATCAGCCTGGGCAACATAGTGAGATCTTGTCTCCACAAAAAAATTTTAAAAATTAGCTGGGAGTGGGGTGACGCATGCCTGTGGTCCCAGCTACACAGGATGCTGAGGCAGGAGAATTGCTTGAGTCCAGGAGTTCGAGACTGCAATGATCCATGATCATACCACTGCACTCCAGCCTGGGAGAAAGAGCAAGATCCTGTCTCTTCATAAATAAATAATCATTATTCAGGTTCGCCACATGGAATCCCCCAGCCCCGCCAGAATATATTGATAAAACGATGTGTACAATGTTTGAGAATGTGAATAGTAAACGCTGTGAGAAGGCACAAGCCCAGAGCTGTGGCTCTGTAGTTAAAATTCTGCCGAAGTGATAATACCATGTATACTTGTGTATATATATACATAGAAAATTTTTTACTTTATAATGCGGCTTTGCATTGAGACCCTGATTTCTCTTAGACCTTCTTTCCTAATAGATAGGCCAGTGGGCTCATGTGCTATGCTTGGCTAGAAGGCAGCTTATTTAACAACTGCTCAGCCAAGCAAGGGAAGTTCTGCTGCAGGTCCAGGAGGCCCCCAAGCCAAAATTAGCAGAAGGAGGTGGGGCGCATTTTCACGGGGCTGGTGGATGTTGAGATGGAGTCAGTTGTTTTCACAGTAATTCCTTTGGAGGAAGGGCATTCCTGCCACGAGGCCATCAGATCTGAGAGGGCTGAATTAAATGGTCCAAGGAAACTTAAAAGTTCCAGCCTCTCATTTATAAGTGGGGAAAGTGAGGCCTGGGAAGCTGGTGACCACCCCCAACTCCCTCTCATTCCCCTGATGCAGTGGCAGACACATTCTCCTGTGGCTACAGTGGAGTAAGACCCACAGCGGTCACCAGTGTCGGGGCTGGGAAATCACCCCAAGGAAATGCATCAGAAGTGCTGCAGGTGGCTCCAGAAGTTCCAGCGGCCTCCAGGAAGGATAGTCCCAAGCAGGTGTGTGAAACAGGAGGGTGAATGTGATCGGTAGTGGCCTGTGTGGGGATGTCATTCATATGCAATTTGCATTAGTTCCTGTACTCCTGTGCTGTCTGTCCTCAGATGTCCATGCTGGCCTTTTCTGTGCAACTAGCAGTTGAAATGAGAGGGAAGAAGGAAGTGAATGCCCAGTGATAAGAGGAAAAGAGAAATCAATTTCACCAACCCAGATCCCCAATGATTTTTTATCCCATGGGGTGCCATGTTCCTCTGACTGTCTACTTTAGCACAAACTATGGCTACCCTCAGAATGGCCTTTTCTTTAGTATTCTTCTTTATTTGCCCCAAAAGCTTCTTATCTTTAGCTTCTTGTCCCAACCCTCTTCCAGGATGATAGAAGAACTAGGAAAAGAGAATTTTTAGGTGGGCAGGGGTCTGGGGGTGGTTGTGGGACAGGGGCGTGTGAGGTCAGAGGCATCAGAAGCCATCCTGCTGAGATTGGCTACCCCACCTCATACAGAGTAACCCAGGTTAAGTAAGACGGTGCATGCACGTTGAACCAGAGAGACTTCATGGCATCCTCCAACCCAAGGTGGCTTCCAGACCGAGGTGGGGTCCATTCACGTGAGGAGTGCACAGCAGAGGACATGGGCTGTGTGCTCAGAGGAGGAGCTGGCTGTCCCTGGAGGATGTCCCTCTGAGTCAGTAGGTGAGTCCTGCTGCAAAAGGAGCCACTGCTTCTGATGTGTGCCTTGCACTTCGGCCGTAGCAGGCCATGATCCTCCTCAGTGTGGACTTTCCTTCTGTTGCAAGAGGGAGGCCTGGTGGGACTCTGAAACCTGGCCTGAGCCCCTCATCTCAGTGGCCGAAGCCCCCCAGGCCTGAAGCTGTGGTGACACTCTGGACCACCATGTGGGTCCTGGCATTGTGACCTCAGCTGTTCCGTACACAAAGAGGTGGTCACCCTGCCCTCATCTTGACCTGTAAGTTGCCTAGGACAGTGGCCTGGTCCTGGGGGCTGTTGTGGGGAGTTGAAGAACACCCTGGCCTCCTCCATCATGTCGGCCAAGAGGGCAGAATTGAAGAAAACACATCTGGTAAAAGAGAAACATTGCTGGACAGTGTGGGTCCTCTCTGAGCTCCTACTGAATGGAGATGGCGGCGGGGCAGGGGATACAGAGAACGCTCCCATGAATCTCTGGTTTTTCTTTCTCTGTTCTGAGCATAAAGCAGCCTCTCAGTTTGGAAGGGGTGTGAGATTAATCCCTGGCCTTGGGGTGGGAAGGAAAGAGGCTTCTGCTGCCTCCCTCTGGGGATGAGGAGCACTGCAGAGGGAGCACTCCTCACTCCAAGACCACTCATGGTTCCATGGCCCATGCCAGGCCTGCCAGGCCCGCATCTAACCAGCAGGGCTAAGGCTCAGACTAACCTTATTAGATAAATATAATCATCACCTCGATTTTATAGATGAGGAAATGGGGGCTCAGAGAGGCTAAGCAACTCACCCAAAATGACAGAGCTAGTAGAGAGGTCAGCTGAGATTAGAGTGCAAATCTGCCTATGGCCAAAGCCCTTGCTCTGGAACAACACTTCCAGGGCTTGCTTCTAGTTATCCTAAAGTGCTTTCTCCACGCTGGCCCCTCCAGCAGGGAGAGGGCTGCCTGCCAAATAGGCAGACACACGCCCATAGGAAGAGGACAGCACGACAAGATGTGAGTTGTCAGGAATCGGATCTGGGTGCTGCGGGGTCTGTGAGCCTGAGCTCAAGCCAGTTGGACAGGCAGTGTTGCATGGTTGTCGGGGGTGGGGGGCAGGGTTCCCGTGCAAGGGCCAGATGTTCTCCTCCCCAATCCTGATGCCTGCCAGCCTGAATCCCAGCCTCCTCTTTTTGCAGAGCAAGAACTACAAGGCAGTTTGCCTGGAATTGAAGCCAGAGCTGACCAAAGTAAGAAGCTCTTTTGAGGCCATGCCAGCAGCCAGGCCTGAGATCCATGGTGAAGTGACATGGAGTCAGGGGTCATTTGCTGATCCTAGTGGCCAAGATTTGTCCCAGGTGCTAGGGGATGCACTGAGAGTTCTTGCTCTCATAGAACTTCACACTGTAACCAATAAGATACATAAACGAACAAGGACTCATTCAGCAGTGTTACCTGCTCTGCTGGGAATCAAGACAGGGAGACATGGCTGAGTGGCTGCCGTAGAGTGGTTGGTAGGGAAAGGCCTTCCTTTGAGCTGAGAGCTGAAGGACAAGACTCTGGCCTTGCAAAGGCAGAGTAAGAGCCGTCTAGGCAGAGGAGGCAGCATGCACTGAGGCCCAAGGTGGGAATGAGCCTGGCTGTTCAAGGGACAAAAGGAGCTGAGGCCCCGCGGGCCAGCAGGGGAGTGGAACGAGATGAGCTGAAAGAGAGAGGAGGATAGAGGAACCTTCTGCACAGGTGGGGCCACCAGGTTTCCTCTTGCCCTAGCCCTACGGGAGGAACAGAAACACAGGGGGATATCTTCTGCCTCTGCACTTCCGCCTCCCATCTGCAATTCCCAAAAGTCTGTGTTCCTGTTTCAATCCACAGACATTTGATTACAAAGCAGTTAAACAAGAAGGGCGGTTTACCAAAGCAGGAGTGACACAGGACCTAAAGGTGAGTGCGTGAACTCAGAGGCATGTCTATATTCCAAACCACTTGAGTGTAAGTTTTCCCCAAATCCTCAGTGCCTGTTTCCTAAATACAAGAATATCCTCTTACATAGACACAGTGCAATTATCAAAATCCAGAAGTTAACACACAGACAACACTCATCTATAGCCCTTGTTCTAATTTCACCAGTTGTCCCACGCATGTATTTCATAACAACAGAAAGGAGACGTTTTCTGGTCTAGGGTCTGATCCAGGATCACACATTGCCTCGAATTACCAGGTGTCTTTTCTATAATCTGGAACAGAACAGTTCTTTGTCTTTGGGGACACTGACTTTTATTTATTTTTATTTTATTTTTTGAGACAAGGTCTCCCTCTGTCGCCCAGGCTGGAGTGCAGTGGCATGATCTAGGCTCACTGCAACCTCCAACTCCCAGGTTCGAGCAATTCTCCTGCCTCAGCCTCCCGAGTATCTGGGACTATAGGCACGCACCACCACGCCCGGCTAATTTTTGTATTTTTAGTAGACACAGGCTTTCAACATATTGGTTTCGAACTCCTGACCTCAGCTGATCTGTCCGCCTTGGCCTCCCGAAGTGCTGGGATTACAGGTTTGAGCCACTGCACCTGGTCTGGGGACATTGTCATTTTTACAGATTACAGATCACTTATGTTGTGGGATAACCCTCAGTTTGGCTTTGACTGTTGGATTCCTCATGATGAGATTCAGGCTGTGCATTTTTTGGCAGAGACACATGATACCTATAGGTCCCACTATCTTATAGTCTTTTTAAAACATTAATTAACTAATTAATTTTGAGGTGGGAGCGTCTCGTTATGTTGCCCAAACTGGTTTCAAACTCCTTGTTTCAAGCGATCCTCCCGCCTTGGCCTCCGGAAATGCTGGGATTACAGGTGTGAGCCAGTGCATCTGGTCTATCCTATTGTCTCAACAACATCCTTTCTTTCCTCCCTATTGGAAGCTTTTCTGACAGTGCCCCAGGATCTTTCCTTTCCTCCTGTTGATGGTTTCCCCTCCATCCTAGATATTTCTTTCCTCCTTCTCTTCTCCATTTTATTTCCTCAGAATGAACTCAGGGAAGTGAGAGAAGAGCTCAAGGAGAAAATGGAGGAAATAAAACAGGTAACAAGATGAGGCCTTCCATATCATGGAGGAAAAGTGTAGCTTCAGGAAAAATGCAGTCCTTAACTTTGAATAGTGAAGGAAAGCAGGAATTGCATGGAAAAATGTAACTCAGTCCTAATACCCAGAGCGCTTCAGTATTAGGTTATTCACTTCTTACTTGTTTGATGCCTAAACCCAGTTTTTGAGTGACTGAGGACTCCCTAAAGTGTCTCTTTGATAAGGGTGGGTGATGTCACCTTAGTGATGAAGCTGAGTGAGAGGGGCTGATTTGGAATTTGAATTTAGGGGAAGTTAGGGACCAACCTCATCTTCCTTATTCGCCTCCCCTGAGCAAGTTGCAAAGCAGGAACCCTCTCATTTTTATGATACAACCAACCAACCAACCACCTGTAGCATCCTTAGGAAAAAAGCGAATAATCAAGCAAGAAAGTGTAATTGAAGCTGTGGTCCAAGCTCTACATGCAGCCTTGAAGTAGCCAGATCTAAGCTGTGCCAAGGCTGGTGGTGGTGGTGACTTGATGGTGCTTGCACCCTAGTCCCTTCACAGACTCCTTGAGAAGAAAGTGGCTCTAACAGGCCATTATTAGTCCATGCCAGAGGAGCAGCTGCTGCTCTTTGCTTAAAATGGCTGAAAGACGCCACAACTAACCTCAATAACATGCTCTGTGCTTTGTCAAGCCATGCCTTTCTTCCTTGTTAGATAAAGGAACTAATGGACAAGGATTTTGATAAACTTCACGAATTTGTGGAAATTATGAAGGTAAGCATTACTTGAGTGCCTTCCATGGGCCAGTACCATACTGGAAACTGTGGAAGAGACACCAGCAGACCCTGCCCTCTAGGAGCTTATTATCTACTAGTAGTCCCATATTCCGTTGCAAGAAAGAATTGCAAGCCAAATAATTAATTCGTTGTTTGCTAGTTAGGGGCTTAGAGGCGTAAGAAATGAATGCGGGTTGGAGTCAACAGCGAAGTCCTTACAGAGAAAGTGAGTCTCAAGTAGAGTCTTGAAGGCTGCATCGGAAGCTTAATGCAAATCTCATCAAGAGCCCAGTAAGATTCTTTTTTAACTCAAAAAATTACTAGGATGATCTAGATTCTAGAGCAGTGATTGACAACATGTGATGTGTTTCAGAATTGCCTGGAACACTAATAAAACAGAGCCTGGGCTCATGTTCAGATGGTGCTGGGTCCTTGTAGTTTAGACAAGTTCCCAGGGGAAAGACTGAGAAGCATAAACTGGCAAAAGCAAATAGGTACCCATTTTTCAAGAGTTGTAAGGGGACA
The DNA here is from genome assembly GCF_028885655.2 of Pongo abelii. Taxonomy (NCBI): domain Eukaryota; kingdom Metazoa; phylum Chordata; class Mammalia; order Primates; family Hominidae; genus Pongo; species Pongo abelii. The sequence goes on along the minus strand of NC_071985.2, from coordinate 71,418,771 downwards.
CCAGCCTTACCAGATATTAAAATTCACAATAAAAACAAAGTTATTAAATCAGCCCAAGGATAACCAAACACATGAATGAAATGGGATAGATAACGCCTCAACAGCCTCTCTGCCTGGGATGTAATGAGAATCAGTTGTGAGAATTTTAAAACTCCATTTACTTAGACCCTTTCCCAGAGGAACTGAATAAAAATCTCCAGGGTGGGCCAGAGTTGCTTAAAACTCCGTTTTGATTCAGATGCTTGCCTGTGGATGAGAACCGGGTCCTAAACACTTTAGCAGCAGTTAGTAACCCTGGCTGCACATTAGAATCACCTGGAAAGCCTTTCCCCTACGCCCTCCCCATCCAGGCTATACCTCATAATGATTAAGTCAGAAGCTCTTAGAATGAGGTCCAGACGCCAGTGGTTTTTAGTTGCCCAGGTGATTCCAGTGTATACTCAAGGTTGAGAGTCACAGCTCTATAGAATTTACAGTATGATAAAGGTGATTTTTTGATGTCAGTGAGAAGCAAAGGATTAGGTAGTAATATTAGAAACATTGCTTGACTATATGAAGAAAAAACTTAAGCCAGTTAACACTGTAAAGTTAAATAGTCTATGAAGTGATTTTAAATAATAAAAACCAATAAGAAATGTTAAGTAAATATGTAAATAGAAGTTCTAAATATAAATACAATGGAAGAAATTACAAAGCAAATATGGATAACTATGTAAGATTTTTTTAAAAGAATTATGACAGAAAAATCACTTACATTTACAGAATTAAAAAAACAGTTTGGGGGAACATTTTCCCACAAATATAAGCACAGAAAAAAGGTTTTTATCCATAACATATAAAGTTCACATAAATCAATAAGAACTAAGTAGGAAAATAGACAAGAGTGTGAACAGATAATCCACAGAAGAGAATATAACTAAAAAGCAATAAACATATTAACAAAGGCCTGACCTCATAATTAAATACATGCAAATGAACAATCAATTATTGTTACACTCAAGCAAAATTTTAATTTATGACAATTATAGTATAAGACATAAATGCCCTTATACTGTTAATTAGAGTGCAAATTTGTACAAAACTGGAACATTGTTAGACAATAGATATAAAAAATCAACCTTTTGATTTATCAATTTCACTTCTCAGAATTTAACCTATGACAATAATCAGAAACGCTATCATGGGTATACATAAAAAGATGTTCATGACAGGATTATTTGTAATAATAAAGATTTGGAAACAACTCAATTTTCAACAGTAGGGGAATGGCCAAATAAATTATGAAATGTTTATATAATAAAAGTTAGGAACTATTAAAGACAATGTTTAGAAAGAATATTTATAATAAGAACTAAAAAAGCAAGATACAAGTAATATACATAGGCTGATCTCAGCTAGGTTAAAAAAAATAAGTAAATATATAGAAAAAAGACTGGGAAGAAATATACCAAAGGGGTTCATAGCAGTTATTTCTGGATGAGAATATTCATACTTTTATATCCCTCTGTATTGTCCAAATTTTCTACAAAGGGCATGCATTAATTATTTCTCTGTTAAAATCCAAACAAAGTAAGTGTTTTGTTGGTGGGGAGGCTGGGTATGGAAAGGCACAAAGGTGGCGATTTCAGGCAGGGGAACAGCTTGAGCAGGGCAGGAGGCAGGAGGAGCATGTTGTGTATGGTGGTCAGCACGGGGATCAGTCATGAAGTGGGACCACTGGGGGAAACTGTGAGGGAAAAAAAAAAAAATGAATGGGCACAAAGGCTGTAGGTAATGATGGCTTTTGAAAGACATGCAGATGAGCTAGGACTTGGTTCTGTGAGCAGCAAAAGGCCTCTGGAGATTCTTAATCAAAGAACATTCTGGGAGGAGCACTTCAAAAAGCTTAGCCCGGCAGGTGTTTGTTTGCAAGGCGGCCTGGGTGGGGCCCAGGGAGCAGGTGGAGATGTCTGGCAGCAGGAACACCACAGCTGGACCAGGTGTAGGGAAAGAAGGAAAAGATAAATCTGAAAGATGCACTGAAGGAAAAATAACAGTTCCTGGCGACTGATTCAATATGGAGACTGAAGTCTTGAGAGGCAAGCGTCCGTGATGACACCAGATTTTAATCTGGATGACTAAAAGAAAGTGGTGACAATGACAGTGACAGTGGGGAGATTGAGCTAGCTTGAGAAAATGAAATTAGTTTGGAACATGATGATTTTGAAGGGGTACATGTTGGTGAAACATGTAAGAATATGGGACATTTTGACTCTGATGTTTTGGACCTAGGGGACATTGACTTCAAGGATATTTTGAGTCTATAAATACAAATATTTTATTCAAATTTGTACTAACATTTAAAAATGCTTTTCAAGAAGGTATTTTATGAAATCATCTCTATGCAGACAGTGTAATTTCTTGATCAATTTTCTATAGTACATCAATTAAACTGTTACCAAATCTTTCATTTTTAATGAAAATTATTTTATTGGAATAAATTGTTTTTATTTCTATTTTATGACAACCCAAACCTGTTTTTCTCTGTAACAAATACTGTCAGTTTTAGCTTCTACCATCTTAGAATTTTTCTCATGTCCACTATTTCCATTCAGTTTACCCAGGTCACATTTTATAGATCAAAACTTTGTCAAGATTTTATTATTCTTTCTGTTCTGAGTGAATAATACATGTGATGTATCCCTTTAGCTGCTGTCAGTTTTACTCGTTGTTGACTATCTTTGCCAGGAATTAGGTAAAAGATGAAGCAAACACAAATACGCAGGATCTGGGTGCATGGCAAGGGTCAAAACATTGCAGTCAAAGTGTCTTTGGGGCCACAAGATTGGTCTTCTTGGTTCCATCATTTTATAGGCATCAAACCAAGGCAAGCATTGGTTTTATCCGAAGTGTGAGATCAGGTAAAACAGTAGCTGGCCTCTGGCTCACCTAGAGACTTCGGAAAAGTCCCCTAATGTCTCTGCCTGTGCTTTCGTCTCATTGGGGAAGGGGGATGAGGAAGGGGAGAAGCTGCACATGTCACGGACACTCCAAAAGCCGCCTTACCCAAGTCTAGCAAGGATTCTTGAGGAAGTAAGATGCAGAATGGTTTGCAGAGAGGCAGGAGGAAGGGATTTCCAAAGTCCTTCAAAATGAAGATGCTAGTTCTGAATTCTCTCTTGAAGGAAATGCAGAAAGATATGGATGAGAAGATGGACATTTTAATAAATACACAGAAGAACAATAAGCTGTAAGTGTAACTTGCACTCGTCTCTCCTCATCCCTAAAGGGTCTCCTCCCTTCCCTTTGTTGGATCCCTTTGGGGTTCAGAGGACACCCAGACTCTTGGAGGGGTTGTCTTTTCTCCTGCTGCCCCTGTGACTTGGAGTCAAGGCCTTCCGCAGCCACCCGTGTACTGGGTATCTCCTTGTCATGCTGGAAAATGTCTCCCCAACTCTCTGCCCCTTCCTGGCCCTCCTCCCCCAGTCCCCTTAGAAGAGCACCAAAGGAGCAGCAGGAACTCAGGCTGATGGGAAAGACTCACAGAGAACCACAGCTCAGGCCCAAGAAAATGGATGGAGCCGGTGGAGTCAATGGAGCACCCTGTGCTCTTCACAAGAAGACGATGGCACCACAAAAAACAAAACAGGGCTCACTGGATCCCCTTCATCACTGTGGGACCTGCTGCGTAAGTGAAGCCCTGCCCGAGCCCAGCACTGGTGCCAGATCCCTGGCTCCTGCTCCCTGGTGACTTTCCCGAGCTTGTGCTGTATCATAGTGAAAGGACAGGTCCGCCCGCTGCTGACTTCCGGGTGCCGCCCGAGCCTGCGCCCTCCCTGACCTGCCTTGCCTTCTAGGCCTGTTAGGCCTGTGGAGCCAGCCTCCTTAGCTGTGACCATGCAGGACTTGACCACGGATGCGCCTACCCGCCAGCTCCACCCTCTTATTCTGTCCTTCCCTTTAGCAAGGGCAGATGAGGTGCCTAGCAGGCTGCCCTTCTTGGACCAGGGGAAATTGATCTTTCTTGTGCCGTTTCTGTCCTCTGCAGGAGAAATGTTTGTTGTGTGCTCTAAAGAACAACTGCAATCAGGGGTAGGTAGATCCATACAAGATGTGCCTTGTCTCAGTCGGGTGCCTTGTTGTCCCCAAGGCCATGTGCTCCCAGCCACATTCACATCACACTCCTCCTGAGGTTGTGCAGGGAGTAGGGACTCTTAGCAGACGCTGCCACCCAGCATGCTCAGTCATAGAGGATGTGGCACCAGGAAGGAGGACTTGGGTCACCCAGCCTAGAGGCTGCTGCCCGGGGCTCCCACGGTGGAGAGGGTGCACCACCAGCGGCGGAACTGACCTTGCCTCAGGTCCTGCCCTTTCTCCCCATCCAGCGGGAAATATTCACACCAGGTCTGGGCACCCTTTTCACCCTTGGCTTCTGGAGCTGCCTTCTGATTTATCTGTACCTCAACCCCGGTGACATCGAACATGTGTTTCCAACCTAGCGCAGCTGCAGAACCTACCAGCAGTTCCGGTTCATCACCTCCCAGCTCCTTAAGATGCACAGTCAGGGCTTCTTGTCCTGTTAAATACCACCCCAACCCCAGGCCTCCATTGGAGATTAAAAACCTTCATTCAAAGCCAAAGGGGATGTCATGGTTTTGAGTACCAGTCCAAAACTTGAGTGTGTGGAGGTCAATTCTTTTTGGTTCTATATCAGTGTATTTCAGACTCCAACCCTTCCCCCTGCTTCCTGATGGATTGGTGGGAAATTCCATCTTAGTCATCTTAGGGTGCTCCCAACCACCACCTCCCTCCATTCCACCTGGGTCTGCAAAGTTCCCAGGTCAGAGCATGGGGAGGGCCCCTGATGATAGTGGACGTCAGTCTGTGTGGTCTCAGGAGAGACCCTGCTGCCTGGCCCACCCGCTCCCGCCACATAATCAGCTTCCACCTGTGCATGGGGCCAGGGTGTCTTGGGTGATGCAGGGAACCCCTCAGCCTCGAGTTCTGCCTGCACCGCACCCCTCTGAGGTCTTGTCACCAAGCAGGACTCAGGTCCCTGCTGCTCATAGGAACTGGGTGGCTTTCTTGGGTTCTGGGGATCTACCCTTCTCACCCCCTTGAAGGTTTCCTCTCCCTCCCTCCACCCCAAAGGGAACATTCCTACAGAGGCCTCAGGCCTTTACAAAGGTGGAGAGGAGCCAGTGACCACCCAGCCTTCTGTGGGCCACGCTGTGCCTGCCCTGAAGTCCCAGACTGAGGGAAGGTGAAGCTTAACTGCCAGCTTGAAATGAGAGTAAAGAAGATACAGAGCAAACAGTGTTTCAGAAACTGTCCTGCCCTGGGTGTGATTCTTTGGCTTCAATTTGAAGGAGGAATGATGGGATTTCATATTTTATTTCACACCAGTTCCTCCTTGTTTCATCTCTTTGCTAAGCTGGCTGCTTCTACCATCTAATAAATAATTGGCCAAGTTTTTTTTTTTTTTTGGAATTTTATTATTATGGTGAATTTTGTGGGTTCATAGTAGGTGTATATATTTATGGGGGACATGAGATGTTTTGACAAATGTATGGAAGGTGAAATAAGCATGCCATGGAGAATGGGGCATCCATCCCTTCAAGCATTTATCCTTTGAGTTACAAACAATCCAATTACGCTCTAAGTTATTTGAAAACATACAGTTATTGACTGTAGTCATCCTGTTGTGCTATCAAATAGTAGGTCTTATTTATTCTATTTTTTGTACCCCTTAACCATCCCTACCGGCCCCCAAGCCCCCGACTACCCTTCCCAGCTGTGGTAACTATCCTTCTACTCTATATCCATGAGTTTCATTGTTTTCATTTTTAGATCCCACAAATAAGTGAGAACATGTGATGTTTGTCTTTCTGTGCCCGGCTTATTTCACTAAACATAATGATTTCCACTTCCATCCACATTGTTGCCAATGACAGGAGTTCATTCTTTTTATGGCTGAATAGTATTCAATTATGTGCGTGTATGATATTTTCCTCATTCATCTGTTGATGACACACTTAGGTTGCTTCCAAATCTTGGCTATTGTGAACAGTGATGCAACAAATGTGAGTGTGCAGATATCTCTTCAATATGCTGATTTTCTTTCTTGTAGGTATATACGCAGCAGTGGGACTGCTGGATCTATGGTAGCTCAATTTTTAGTTTTTTGAGGAACAGCCTTCAAACTGTTCTCCATAGTGGCTGTACTAATTTACATTCCCATCAACAGTGTACAAAGATTCCCTTTTCTCTGGGTCAGTTCTTAATGGCTGCAAATTAATGAGCAATGTATTTGGTGCTTCAGATAAACATTTCAAAAACAAAACTCAAAACATATGTAGGCCTTGTTTGCAAGGAGCTTATAGCTTTAAAGGTGAGATGGCAAACATGCAGAATAACAATATGGACCGTGCAGAAATAAGTACAATAATCATAAGCATGTGATGAAAGCAGAAATGGATCAGAAACGGGGAAAAGAAGAAGGGTGGGCAGAACTCTGTATTAGTTCCCTATTGCTGCTGTCACAGATCACCACAAATTTAATGACTTAAGACGACAAGAAATGGGCCTAACATGGATCTTATTGGGTTCAAATCAAGGTGCCAGCACAACTGCATTCCTTCTGGAAGCTCTAGGGGAAAATCTGCTTCCTGGCGTTTCCCCGCTTCTGGAGGCCACCTGCCTTCCTTGGCTGATGGTCCCTCCCCATCTTCAAGGCCAGCAATGGCCATGGGATCTTTCTTGTGCCTCATCACTCTGACATTGACACTTCTGCCTCTTGCTTCCACATTTAAGGACCCTTGTGATTACATTGAGCCCACCTGGATAATCCAGAATAATCTTTTTATTTTAAGGTTAGCCAGTTAGCAACTCTAATTCCCCTTTTCCATGTAACATAACATATTCACAGGCTCAGGGAGTTAGAACATGGACATTTTTGCAGGACATTATTCTACCCACCACAGGGGACTTCCCAGACCCTGTCCCTTGACTACCAAGCCTCCAAACACTTGGGAACACTGCACTATTCAGTTCTGTGCTGTGGTGGTTTTTAACTAGGCCCACAAATTCTTTGATACTCCTTTTATACTCTTTCCTTCAAGAGGAACCCAGTTCCTCTCCTCTTAAGTGTGGGCTAGGCAGAGTGACTTGTTTCTAATGAATGGAACATGGCAGAAGTGATGTGTATTACTTCTGAGGTTAAGTCGTAGAAGACATGGTGGCTTCCATCTTGCTCTCCTGGACACTCATTCTGGGTGAAGCCGGCTGCCATGTTGTAAGGACACCCAAGCAATCCTGTGGAGAGGGCCACATGGCAAGAAACTGAGGCCTCCTGCCAATAGCCATTTGAGTGAGCCATTTGACCAGGAAGTGAATCCTCCCACCCCAGTAGAGCCTTCAGATGATGGCAACCCTGGCTGACCTCTTGCCTGCAACTGCCTGAGAAGATCCTGAGCCAGAACCACTCAGTTAAGGTCTCCTGGACACCTGGCCTGCAGCAGCCATGAAATAATAAATGCTTGATGTTTTTAAGTTGCTAAGTCTTGAGGTGATTTGTTGTTACTCAGCAACAGATAAGAATGTGTCTATCTTCTGTTCATTGTTTTAAAGACTTGAAACATTGAGATTTATATGGTTATGCACACAAATGTACAACTTGATGAATTTTTACATACAGTTACATGACTGGAATTGTTCTAGAACACTTCCATCCCTTCTTCCCAGCTCACATCTGCCCCATATCCAGGTTACCACTATTCTAATCTCTACCATTTTGTGTTATTTTGCCTGTTCTTAAAGTTGACATAAATGGAATAATATGTATTACTCAGGAGGCTAAGGCAGGAGAATCGCTTAAACCCGGGAGGCAGAGGTTGTGGTAAGCCGAGATTGCACCATCGCACTCCAGCCTGTGGGACAGAGGAAGACTCCATCTCAAAAAAAAAAAAAAAAAAAAAAAAAAAGCATGAACTTGAACAGTGGCCTCAAATCACGGTCTCTGGCAGGTGACCCCAAGACTTGGACTCAAGCCCTGACCTATCACCCAAGCTTGGATCTACCTGTTGTTTCAGGGCCTCATCATCCTGTCAACTTCAACACAGCCAAAACCAAACTTCCCCATATCCCCAAACTCTTCTCTGCCTGACTTGCTGATGGAAGTCCTTGTCCTTGCTCAGTTCTCTGACAGCTAGAGCACAGGCTGATCTCCAGCCAAAGGTTGGACCTCATCCCCCCACAGGGCTTTCACCAGCCTGTCTGTTTGCCTGTCCACTTGGTGCCCTGGACTAGACATCCCTGGAGGAAACCTGGAGTGCTGTGGAGCTCAGAGCCCCCTGCCCTGAGCAGCTGGTCCCAGAGATCCTTTGGTTATTTTGAGGATTTCTGAGAATACAGGTAAAGCACCTGTTACAAAGCTTCCTCTTTCCTCTTCGATGGCTTCCTCCATGACATATCTTTGATGGCCTCTTAGGGCCTTTTCTGAAGAGCCGAGGATGAAAAAAGAGGATGTGAGTTCCTTAAGGGCAGAGACTGTGTAGAATTCATCTATTATGCCCTGCCCCTGCCACTTGATGGCTGTGTGGCTGTGGAGAGCATGCCCTTTTTCTGCCCTTGGTACCATGTTAGTCATTAAAGCTTTACATCCTCTTCATCTCCCATAGCAGATGAGCAACTGGGTCCCATGGAGCCTTTAACCATATCAAATGTTTATTCCTGAATTATCCCCTCTCCCATACACACTCTAATCCAAGCTCTTAGTGTCTGGATCCTGAGCTATGTCCAGTAGCTTCTGACCCAGTCCTCTTGACTCCAGGAGTTTCTTCTCACAGCCTGGAATCCATTGTCCACGCCACTTACAGAGATTTCCTCCCGAACTACTACTTTACTCTGCAGCTCACCCTCTTGCTCAAAAACCATCCCCAGGGCTGATTACTGGTGGGATAACAGACACACTCTTTAACCTGCTGTTCAATGCCTTGCATTTCCCATATTATTTTTCACCTTTTCTCCCCCTGTTCCTATCTGTAAACCCTACACTCTAGGGTCCCAAATGTGCCCTTCACATTCCCATGTCCTTGCCTTCGCTCCCCTTCTTCTCTGAGCTCCAGGAATCTCCCATCATCCCCGCTGCACTGCCCTCTGCTCTAACAGCTCCTCAGGGACCCAAGGAATAGGTCACTCGGCCGTGTAGAGGTGTTTCCCATCTTACTGTTCCAACCTGCATATGTCTTTCCTCTCCGTGGAGATTGTCAGTTTCTAGAGGCAGAGCTTATGCTGTCTTCATCTTCATCCTCAGCATGGAGGTCAGAACCCTGCACTTGGCAGGGGCTGAGGAAGAATTTTTTGGTTGAACTTTTGCTGCCTAGCCTGAGGGATTCACATGTTGGCCCTCCTGACCCACTCCTGCCCTCTTTGGGACTGTGGACATCCCTGAGGGTCCTGAAGTGCCAACAGGGGTCTCCTGTCACATGGAGCCCTCCAGGACTATGCAGGTTTGGGGGCGATCCCAAGAAAATTCTCCATATTATCCGGTGTCCATCCCAGATCATGTCTGGAAATATACATACGTCACCGTGTCTGTGCCAGGCTGGCGGACGGGATGAGCAAGGCTGCCTCCTAGTCTACGTAGGTGCCAGTTTTAAGAACAGAAGCAAAGTCATCAGGGAAACCGAGCTGCCACGATCTGCTGAGGCACTAACTTCTTTATGGAAATGATGCTGCAGCTCTAATTCAGTGCCAAGGACTGGTGGCAGTGGTCTCTGCCATCCCCATCCCTTGATCTTTCCCAAGCCCCCTCATGCCCCAGTCCCATGTCACCCAACTCACAGGCGACAGGACAGCTGTGTGTGTTTCAGGGACAGGCTTGCGTGGCTGTCAAAAAGCTGTTTCCTGTGTCCCTGGGGAAAGACCTGCAGGGAGCCACCGCCAGACGTTCCTGCTGACACTGCGCACAGGCCAGCTTTACTGGCAAGCTTGTGCTTTATTCGTAGGTCTCAATGTCACCTCCTCTGGGACAGAATGATACTTAACTTTGTCTCTTTTCCTAAAAATACTATTCCTGTCCTGTGTACAGAGCCATGGCGGGCATCTCCCTGACCCAGGCCCCTACTTCTGTGCCATGGGACCCTGCCCTCCTGGACATAATCAGGAGCCGGTTGACTGGACCGGGGTGGATGCCAAACCCAGCTCACCCAGTTGGATTCCTTTCCCTGGGGATTTGGAACTGGAATTTGGTGAGAGCTCAGTTGGCCCCAGAATTGAAGATGTGTAACTGGGAGCTGGGTTGCCATCTGCCACCATTAGCTGAAGATGCAGAAAAAGCTGATCTGTTGGAAAAGAAAACCAGTTCACAGAAAGAGAAGAATGAAGTGGAGGAGTGGAGAGAAAGGCCCTGCAATCCAGAGAGGGGTCTGCAAGAGCCACTCACCGGGTCCCAGGCCCTCTTGGTCCAGTTGTAGCTCCCACCTTAGCTCTGAGGGACCCCCTGGCCTCTTGGACTGTATCACCCATTCCTGTTTAGGCAGAGTGGGCTTCTGTTATCACCAAACAAGCCTTAACTAAGGCCACACAGAAGAAATCTTGAAGATGGTCAGATCAATCTCTTCCATTTACAGGCGAGGGGTTTGAGGCCCAGAGGCGTGTGGCGAGGCACCCTCTTGCTGTGGCCAGGCCAGGACTACAGCCCAGGTTTTCTGGCTCCCCGGCCCAGCACTTTGCTCCCTTTGCCCTGTGGCCCTCTGGGGCCAGCAACTCTTTCAGAGATAGCAGGTGAGATAGGAGGAGCTCAGAGGTCACAGCCAGCCAGATCCAGATACAAATTGGTGGATGCTGCAGACACATTACTTAGCCTCTCTGAGACTCAGCATATTCCTCCAGAATGTGGGGGTGATAACATCTAGTTAATATGAGTGTTGTGAGAATTAAATGAGTATATATGGAGGAATTAGATTTTTTAAAAACTGTTGTGTTGACAGTAACCATGAGGTCAGAGTTGCCTTTCCTGGATCAAAGGCCTTCCATTCACAGACCCAGTTTCCTGACACATTGACTAACACTTATCATGTCCAGGCCTGCAATGAAATGAATTTGATCTACCTTAAAAAATAAACAAATGGCCTACAGTTGTTTTGAGAGGAGGTAGGAAATCAAACAATAGGAAAACATGAGTGGGTGGGGATCAGGACTGGCTATTCTAGAGGACAGGGGTGGGTCCCTTGTAACACAGCATCTCACTCCTGTCAACCTGGTAGCCAATGACAACAGAGTGAGGTGCAGTTGGCTCACCCCAGCCCTCCCACAGGTAACAGGTGTGGCAGCCCCAGGCCTCGACGCATGCGGTCATCAGAGAAACATGAGGGTGAGTCATCTGGGAGCAATTAAGAGGGGAGGCCCAGGAGGAGGCCAGACTGTGTCATCCATCCCATCACTGCCACAGCCCTGGCCCAGTGCCCACTCATAACATTCCTTCTCCCGGGTCACAGGCCACAGGCCAGCCCAGAAGGTGGCTGAGGATGGGCTCAGGCATCCAACACTTCTGACTGGAGCCCAGATCCATCTCTCTTAAACTCAGCAGCTCTGAGGATCCCCTAATTCCATGGCAATGGGCTGCCTACCCCCCTTCCCAAGGGGTGCTACCCTGACTTGCCACAGTCTAGTCTCAGCAAACTGAAGTTGTCCTTTAAAAACATAAATTAGAACATGTCACTCTTCAGCTCAGAACTTTCCAGTGTTTTCCCACTTCTCTCAGAGCAAAATGCAAAGTCAATGGTTCACAAAGCCCTACAGGATCCGCCCTGCTGCCTTCCCCATCCCTAACCCTGTACAGTATTTCACTCGCACTTTCTAGCCATGCTGGTTTCTTTGTTTTTCTTCAAACACAACACATACCCTCTTGCCTCAGGGCCTCTGCACTTACAAACACTACCCCCTCTCACCACCCTGCCACCACCATCACTAGAATTCTCAGCCTTCCAGTCGGCCACCTCCCTCACCTCAAAGTTACCTTCTCAGTGGCCCCCAGTCGCAGCATTCCTTATCTTTCTTACTCTCTGCTTTATTTTTCTCTCCAGCACACTTGTCACCAACTCACATACCATACAGTTTACTTATTTGTTTATTGTCTGTCTTTTTCTACAAGAATCTAAGCTTTTTGAGTGTGGAGATTTTGTTTCTGTTGCTGCCATATCCCAGGGCCCAGAACAGTGCCAAGCACTAGCAGGGGATCGATAAGCACCTGTCAAAAGGCCGTGTGGACATCGAGAGACTTACCATCTACTGGGCACTGAGGGTTCTGGGCTAAGAGCTTTCTAATATTATTTATTTCATTTTTTTTTCTTTCGAGACAGAGTCTTGCTCTGTCCCCCAGGCTGGAGTACAGTGGCGTGATCTCGGCTCACTGCAACCTCCGCCTCCTGGGTTCAAGCAATTCTCCTGCCTCAGCCTCCCGAGTAGCTGGGATTACAGGCGCCCACCACCACACCTGGCTGATTTTTGCATTTTTAGTAGACAAAGGGTTTCACCATGTTGGCCAGGTTGGTCTTGAACTCCTGACCTTGTGATCTGCCTGCCTCAGCCTCCCAAAGTGCTGGGATTACAGGCATGAGCCACCACGCCTGGCTATTTATTTCATTTTATACTTATGACAACCCTGTGAAGTCCCTCTGTCATTCTATGAAGCCATTGAAATTGTCATTCTTGCCATTTTATACAGGATGAAATAAACTCAGAGAGAAGGTAATGAACGTAATCTGTCCGAGGTCACAGGATAAGTGGCAGAGCTGAAATTCGAATCCTAGCATTCTGACTTCAGAACCTGTTTCCTGGACACTCTGGCTTCTCTCGATGTGGTCCCCGGCCCGGCAGCATCAGCACTGTCTGGGAGCTTGTGGGAGATGCAGCATCTCAGGCTCTACCCCAGACCTACTGAATCAGAATGTGCATTTTCACAGTACTTCCTGGGTGAGCCCTTCCAGGACACACTGAAGTCACCACTATAAGCAATGGGATCTGCTGTATGGAAAACAGAGGGTCTCACTCTGAACAAGGGGCTGCCCACAGCCTGGGGGTCATTCCCCTGCCATTACCGCCCCCACTGCCCTACCCAGGAGTGCTCCCCTATCTGCTGTTGCAATCCTGAAAGAAGGCTGAAAAGGGCCTGGTGCAGGTAGTGAGGCTTTAGGCTTCCTCTTCAGCTGCCCACGGGCCTCTGTCGGAGGGCCAGATTTCATGTTGATCAGGGAAGGCTCAGCCCCTGCCTCTGTGTGAGAACCAGGCCTGTCATGGACAGGGCTGTTGGAGAAAACGCTCCCCGTTCACTTAGGGAGCAGCAGGCTGCACCTCTCAAAAGCAGGCAGAGAGCCAATTTGACATCAGAGGTACAGCGCTGAGCCCGGGCAAGAAGCCATTTCCACTTGACACTTCTCAGGCACTTGGACCAGGAAGGCTGTTAAAACAAAACCAAAACCTACTCTCATTTAGGTTATTAATGCCTGGGAGCCCACCCTGACACTCATTTTATTACCAGGAGCCACCTTTGGTCTTGACATTCACTAAGGAGTGGGCCTGGAATAAAACCAGAAATCTCCATTCCCAGCCTGCCCCAAGCCCTCCAATTCCAAGGGCGCTGTATGTATAAGCTCGGGCAGGCAAAAGTCTACTGTGAGAACATGCCAGCAGAGGGCGCTGTGGCCCCATCAGTCCCTGCCCACTGAACTCTCCAGAAGGAAAAGCAGCAAGGATGCAAACAAGAAAATCAGACCAGACTGGGAGTCTAGACCCTGCGTCCCACGCGGTCCCACCATGGCTTCCTCTTTGGAATTTTCAGGGGGACCCAGGAAGACTGACACCGCTGATCTGTGCCTACAGGAAAGCCAGTGGCCCCTCACAGAGGGATCAGTTCCAAAAGGACACCCCAAATCCGTATTTGGAACTCACAATAAAGGGACTTCCATTCATTCCTTTATTTACTTAACTAGCATTTGTTGAGTACCTGCAATGGGCCAGGTACAGGGCTGGACGAGGTGTTTTTCCATAAAATGATGCTGTGACAATGGTTAGATTCCAAGGCTAGCTGCCCCACCCCGCCAAAAAAAAAAACACACCGTTTTGTATCTTTAGAGAAAATGGAATGAGACTGTTTTCTGTTTTAGGGTCAGAGAAAAGGAATAGGGGAAGGACAGTGTGGAGAAGAGGAGAGAGAAAGGAAGGGAGACAAGTAGGAGCGAGAGGACTGGAGAGAAAAAGAAGCTGGGTTTCAATCCCATCATAGTATATATATTTATTATTATTTTATTATTTTTCCTCCTGAGTAAAAAAAATAGTACCGAGTAGTTGGGACTACAGGTGCATGCCAACATACCTGGCTAATTTTTAATTCTTTTTGTAGAAACAGTTGTCCAGGTTTCTATGTTGTCCAGGTTGGTCTCAAACTCCTGGCCTCAAGTGATCCTCCTGCCTCAAGCCTCAGCCAAAGCTCAGGATTACAGGCGAAGCCACTGCACCCGGCCCTGGTGTACACAAAATACTGAACCATAAAAGGTTTGGTTTTGGCGTCATCCTGTTTCCCTTTCTAGACCCGGACCTGAGACTTATCTCCGCAGAGCACAGCCCAGCTAATTTTAAAATATTTTTTATTGTAGAGGCGGAGATCTCACTATGTTGCCCTGGCCGGTCTCCAACCCCTTGTGAGCTCAAGTGATCCTCCCACCTCGGCCTTCCAAAGTGCTGTGATTATAGGTGTGAGCGCTTACACCCAGCCTGTTTGCATCTTTTAATGAGTACCCAAATTAACCTCTAATTGGTAAGTTCCCAGGCAGTGGACTGGAGGGGAGTGACAATCTCAGACTGTGCTGAGGATGGAATTTGGAAGCAAGGCCTGAGTACCAGCAGAGGCGGGTAGGGGGCGGCGCTCTCACAATCTCTTAAAGGAGCTGGCAGGAGCAACTTCTGAGAGTTAGGGGCTGGGATGGAAAGATCATTGGCAAGTAGGGGGTTTGCAGATCAGGGGTAAATATCTCTAGCAGTTTTGAGTGACTTCGGTGTCATTCTGCATGTGTGCTTGGGTAAGGCCAGAGAGAGAAGGTCAGTTCAGGGAAAAGGCTGGAAGCCAGAGAACTGCTGAGCTGGGAGAAAGGCCTCAAGGTAATGGGGCCGCAGCAGGCCCGACTCTCCAGGGGCCACCACCTGAGAGCCCTCCCCCTGTGCAGCATGGTTCTCCAGCTGGTTCTCCAGCATTTTGCCCCGCAGAACAGATGGCCGTGCTGCCAAATTGCCCACACAGCAGTTCCCTGTGGTCAGGAGACTTGCTCAGAAAGTCCTGCCTCAGCGGCTGTGGGCTGGGCTCTGGGGGCCTGGGTCTTTCCTAAAGAGCCTGCTGTAGAAGGCGAGCAGAGCCTAACAGGCCTGGGGAGGACAGTTGTGCCAGGGCCATGCAAGGACAGATTCCCTTCCCACTGCAAGCCAGGTTTTCCCATGGCACTGCATGCTAAAATCCTCCATTAGGATGAAACTTAGTCATCGTGCACGTGGTTCCCCTCCTCTGCCTCCCAGGGGATCCCAATTAAGAAGCCCACCTGCTTGCTGTTCCTTTGAAAAGTTCTGCTGGCTGTGCAGGAAGCGGGGCAGGAGAGGAGGAGACCTGCCTGCTCACCAGGCCTTGGTGGGACCACAGGAGAATCTGGGTCCCTGTCCTGCAGAATGTAAAGCTGGGGTTGCCCTGCCTCGGCCACTGTGCCTTTGCTAACGCTGCGTTCTCCAGTGGAAGCGTTCCTCGGATCACCTCTCAAGTCCTGGCCATCGAAATTAATCCAGAGTGACAGAAGTCAAAATAGGGTTACCTTAAGAGGGCAAGGATGACAGGGAGGATTCTAGAGTGCTGATGCCCTATTCCTGATCTCGTGATGGGGATATGGGTGTGTACTATGTGTAAAAATTCATCAGACTGAATATGTCAAATAGTGATGCTGCTTTGGAAAACAGTTTGGCAGTTCCTCAAAAATGGAACATGGAGGCCGGATGTGGTGGCTCACGCCTGTAATCCTAGAACTTTGGGAGGCCAAGGTGGGTGGATCACCTGAGGTCAGGAGTTCAAGACCACCCTGGCCAACAGGGTGAAAACCCGTCTCTACTAAAAATACAAAAATTAGCCAGGCATGGTGGTGAGCGCCTGTAATCCCAGTTACTTGGGAGGCTGAGGCAGGAGAATCACTGGAACCTGGGAGGTGGAGGCTGCAGTGAGCCGAGATCAAGCCACTGCACTCCAGCCTGGGCAACAGTGCAAGACTCCATCTCAAAAAAAAAAAATATATGGAGGGGTAACCTATAGACTAAAACAGACTAAAAAGTTATATCAGCCAGTTTCAACATCTGGGTCTCATTTGTACCCTGATTCAAATTCTTTTTTTTTTTTTTGAGATGGAGTTTCACTCTTGTCGCCCAGGCTGGAGTGCAATGGCACCATCTCGGCTCACTGCAACCTCTGCCTTCCACATTCAAGTGATTCTCCTGCCTCAGCCTCCCAAGTAACTGGGATTACAGGCACTCACCACCACACCTGGCTAATTTTTGTATATTTAGTAGAGACGGGGTTTTACCCTGTTGGCCAGGCTGGTCTCGAATTCCTGACCTCAGGTGATCCACCTGCCTTGGCCTCACAAAGTGCTGGGATTACAGGCATGAGCCACTGTGCCTGGCTCAAATTCTTTTTAATAATTCACACAGGACAGTTTTGAGACAATTGGGAAATTTAAATTCTAGGAATTATTGCTAGTTTTGCTGTGCAGTAGAATGGTGGTTATGATACACAAGAAGTTCTTTTCGAGTGATCTGCTAAAACATTCACAGATGAAAAGTATGATATCTGGTATTTGATTGAAAATAATAGAAGATGGAGTAAACTGATGGGTGTGGGGATGGGGCTGGGTTAGCCATTGTTGGGGCAGGAGAGTGGGTAGGTTTGTAGTAGTTCATGATACTATCCTGTCTACTTTTGTGTATGTTCGAGTCTCCAAGGTTAATAAAGCTAAAACAAAGATATATCTAGATCAAAAAATATATATGATGTATAACAAAGTATTTCTCCAGAGAAACAAATATAAACAAAATGAAACAGATTGAGAATCCATAATTATGTAAGAACAAGATCTTTCTCATCTCAGCCAGTTTTTCCATAACTAGTTTTTTTGGTAATGTGTGTTTCACAAGCTGAGACTCTCAACTCCTAATCCAGAAAATTAAGCAGAAACTTACAGATTACTAAAACTCAAGGAGAAAGAGTTGGATACAGAAAAATTTATGGAAGATTCTGGGTCAGAAATGAGCAAGTGTTCGCACCAGAAGGTCCTCTACTGAAAGCATGAGCCAGGCTGCAGATGTGCTGGTGACTGAATTGGATATGAAAATAGCATATCTGTCTGGCATCCTCCTCCCTCACAGAATTGGATGGCAGAGCCCTGGTTCTCAGGACCATTGAACATTAAAACCACCTGGGGGCTGGGCACAGTGGTGCACACCTGTGATCCCAGCACTTTGGGAGGCCGAGGCGGGTGGATTGCTTGAACTCAGGAGTTTGAGACCAGCCTGGGCAAGATGGGGAAACTCCATCTCTACAAAACAAACAAACAAAAATCCCACCTGGGGAGCTCTGAAAACATACAGATGCCCAGGCCCATCCTGGACCAATTAAATTGAGATCTCTGCAGGAGGGAGGCCTGGGGTTTCAGTGGTTTCAGTGCTCCCTGGGTGATTCTAACCTGTAGCCAGAGTTGAGACTTGTGGTGTTAGGACAGGCAAGGTTGGAATTTCAGCTGGTGTGCCCATATTTAAAAACAGCTGGGTGAACAAGCTGGGAAATGGTGGCAGCCATGGCTGCCAACTCAATGACAAATTGAGTTGATAGGGGAGACACTGGGTGTCACCTTTAGTCTGTTTTCTGTGAGTCACCTGAGGTCATTTGGAGCCACTGTGTCCAACCTGAGTCACTTCTCTCTGGGGCTCTGGGGTGTGGCTAAAATCCTAGTAGGCTGAAGGTTGGCTGCTTTGGACTGAGCTGTGGGCTTCTATGCTGCAGGCTTTGGCAAATGCATATCAAGTACAAGGGTAAACAGCTGGTCAGCAGAAAACACGGTCTGGATAAAGCTGGGGAGGGAAAAGTTGTGGAGTGCACGAAGATTGGCCTCCTGCTTCATGCTGGGCTGTGAGTCAACCCAAAGTAACACTCAGCAGCTGAACAGGCAGTGCCAAGCCCAGATTCCATCTCCACAGCAATGAGATTCCTCCCCCAGCATCCGTGTCTAGCGCTGAATAGTGACTTTCATCCCTGCCACAGCAGAAAGTCAAACTGGCTAATTGGCAGGGAACAGAGAGATTTAAAGCAAACGCGTCAGGAGCCACTGATCCCTGGCAGCTGGGGGGAGGGGAGACACTTAGTTTCTAAGCAATCGCGACACGTTATGGGAAACTGATTCAAGTTTCCCAAATTCTATTCTCAGGTATTAGCTGTGGCACAGAGCAAGGCCCCCCTCCCTGCAACTTCCTTGCCACTCAGGTCGGTGAGAGGGACAGCTTGAAGCTGGGATGAGTGTTGCTTAACCTTTTGCCTGTCCAGCAGGAGCCAATCACTTCCAGGCCATCTTGACCCAGAGGGAAGGCACCTGCCCCCAACACAAGGTTTGTGGCTGAGCTGGCCTTGTGTCATGCCATCCTGCTCCAGGTGTGACTTGCACTTTGACCTTCTCTTTGCCTGAGCCCCACCAGTTTACCTGTTCTGACCACTGACCAGCTCAGCACTGCTCACAGTGCCCCAGCATTGGGGTCCCTCTTGCTCGGCCTCTTTCAGAAACTTCCCTTCTCAGGCGGCCTTTTCAGGTGCAGCCTGGGACCTCTGCCTCTCCGCCTCTGGCCCCAGAGGTCCCGGCCTCACTTATCTGCTGCCAGAAAATGAGAAGGCAAGGCTCTGTAACCAATCAATTGGTCAGCCAGCCAAGGAAATATTGAAGACTCATAAAGAGCTTTGAGAGAGACGTATTTAGGAAGCACAATCTGTAGGAGGCGGAGTGCTCTGGGTGTGAGGGGGAGATGCAGGGGCTATGGACTCAGGATTGTTTCCTGAAGGAGGTGGGGTTAGGATGAGGTGAGAAGGATGAGCATGATATTAATTTGGTGGTGAGAAGAGGTGGGACAGGGTGGCTGAGTGTGTGGGGACCAGAGAAGAGGCAGGAGTGAGTGCGTGCTGAGAACACTCGTGGGTGGGGTGATACCCCTAAATACTTAACCATGGGCCCTGACCCACCAGAACCTGTGCCAGGTAGGACCCTTAGTTGCTGGGTTGTGGGGACACCTGGCCAGTCCTGGGAAAGGACCAGGAGAATGATGGGCAGGTGGCCACTGGGTCAGGAGTGGGGGCAGCTCAGGGCAGCAGCTGTTTACCAACCAGTATGGAAGTGGTTCAATATTTTATTAACCATAAAGGACCCTAAAGAGTGTGCAGTAACAGAATCCTCACCATGCCCATGGGATGGGGCAGTGACATGGCCACATACCCCACTATGAGATGTGAGCTCAGCACTCAGACACTCTGAGGGGATGAGCAGGAGGACACAGTCATGAGTCAGAAGCTGCTGTTTTCCTTCCTTGGAAAGGATGGTATGTTCCAGCATAGTGCAGGGAGCCCCTCAGGCCACCCCAGTCTTAGGGGAAGCTGAGCTGCCTCTATCCTTGCCCAGCCATTCCCAGCTTCCCCCTCTGCAGCCCTGGCCCCACCCAGGCGTAGCTCCCACAGCGGTGTGGGATGGAGAGGCTCTCAGGCTCCCCTGTGAGTCTGACTTCAGTTCCTGTTGGTGTTGTAAAATCAGAAGAAATCCCAGTGATGACAAGAGTATAAAACAAGACTTGTCAAACTTCATTTTGAGCCAGGAAAATCACAGGATTGTCACTGGGACAGGGGTTGTTGTTGTGACCTCTGTAATTGGTCTGGCTGCCACATAGTCGCTCTCGTTGGAAGCCACGAGACTTTGCTGGAAGGAAAGCCTTCCTCCCTTGATATGGAGGGCTCCGAGCTTCACAGGCAACCGCAAGGATCTGGCATGTGTCACACAGCAATGCTTCGACAGGCCAGGAATCCCACCTTCAGGGACCCCCAACAGAAGAAGAATCCCAAGCGCTGACACCGTGGAGCAGAACAAGATGTCAGCTGCAAGCTCAGCACAGCCACTGCAGTGAGAGGTCTTGGAGGAAGCGACAGAGCTGACCTGGCTGACTCGTGCAGGCAATGGACATGGGGAAATATGTGCAGAACTTATCAGTCTGAAGGGTGGAGAACTGCATGGGGAAAATGAGCAGCTATCAAGGTGGGCTGGCAGCAGGAGATGCAGGCGAGGCCAAGCCGTGGCCAGGCTATAGTTAAGATACCATGGCCGGGACTGCTGCCACAGGACACGGGATGCTACTCTCACAGATGGTCTCCTGGCCTAGCTGCCTTGGCCAAAAATAAGTTCTCTTCTGTTCCTGCACCCTGGCCTTCAAAGCCCCACTGGGCTGGGCAGGATAGGAAGGCTGTGACCTCTGCAGGGGTGGGGGACAAGAGGGACACCTAGTTCCTTCCATTCCTTCCATTTCCAGAGGGGCTGATGGATTCCTGCCAAGAGTCACCGGGGAATCTTCCCAAATAGAATGGGTGCTGGAAGCTGGACAGCCAAAACAAACAGAACAATAGCAACAAATGCCCATTACATATTGGGGAAGCAATTGTGTTGATGGAAACAATAGAACGAGCTAGTTTTGTCTTTAAACTTAGGAAATAAGGCCAGGCACCGTGGCTCATGCCTGTAATCCCAGCATTATGGGGGGCTGAGGAGGGTGGATCACTTGAGGTCAGGAGTTCGAGACCAGCCTGACCAACATGGTGAAACCTGGTCTCCACTAAAAATACAAAAATTAGCCAGGTGTGGTGGTGCACACCTGTAATCTCAGCTACTCAGAAGGCTGAGGCAGGAGAATCGCTTGAACCCGGGAGGCAGAGGTTGCAGTGAGCTGAGATCACACCATTGCATTCCAGCCTGGGTGACAGAGCAAGACTCCATCTCAAAACAAAAACAAAAACAAAAAACACCAAAAAAACAAATAAACCTAGGAAATAGATAAATAACATCACCTCCCAGGTGAATAAGAGAGCAAAAGACTCTGTGGGTTCATCCTCTTATTCCTCAGGGGAACCATATCCAAATGAGACATGTACACAGGCAATACCTGCAGGGCGAGCTGCATTCTACACAGACATTCAAAACTGTCTCAATTCAAAACTGTCTCGATTCAGACCCTCCAGAGGAGTGCAGCTCCTATCTCATGCAGACAGAGAGGGTGGGGTGACTGCATCAGAGGTCTGGTCAGGACTTGCGAGATGCAGTGAAATTTGATTGTGGCTGGTGGATGAAGTGAGGTTTGATAGAAATAGAATGGCCCATGCATATCCTCTAGGGACCTACAGACACCCTGAAATTGTATGCAAAATGTTGCATGTGTGCACGTGTACTTTTTCTGGAACAAGGTGAGAGCCTTTATTGAATCCTCAAACAAAAACAAGCACTGCTCTAGAATAATATCTCCTAAACACTCTCATCACCCGACACCCCAAGGCTTGACAGGATGCTCTAAAATATCCATTTCTGTCCTCATCCATTCACGTGTAGCATTTAATCCCACTTCCCAGCCTTCTGCCCTCTTCTCCTGTCACCTCTCCATGCTTAACACACCAGCCCCAAATGCTCCTCCTTACCACCCAGGGACTGAGTCATACGTCCATCTGCTGAGCTAAATATCTCTACTTGGATGTTTAAAAGGCACCTCAGCCTGAATTCATTCCAACTAGAACTCTTGATTCACACCCCGACGGAAAAACCCCATTCCTCCCCCGGGCTCATCTAGCTCAGTTCACGGCATTCCTCTTTCTGTAAAGCCGGGGAAGTGTGCAGTGGTGAAGCACTGGGTCCAAATTCCAGCTTTTCCATTTGCTAATGGTGGGACTTCATGCAAACTGATTCAACTCTCTGGGCCTCAATTGCCTCTTCTGTAAAATGTGGGAAGAACTAACGCCCAATTCATAGGAGTGTTATGAAACCTAGACAGGTTGAACTATGTGAAGGGTTTAGAGGAGTGCCTGGCCAACCATATTAGCCACTGTCGTTCTTATTCTTCCAGTTGCTCAGGACAAATCCTAAGAATGATGCTTATTTCTGTCTTTCCCTCATGCACCACACCCAAGCCCATCATTAATTCCTGTCCATTCCACCTTCAGATACAGATCCCAAATCTGACCTCCTCTCCCCATCTCTATTGCTACCAGACTCACCTGGGCCTCATGGTCACTTGTGGTGGTCTCCTAACTGCTCCCCTTGCGTCTACCATGGCCATCCTCCCCAAACCAGCTCTCCAGGTGGCAGCCAGAGTGATCTTACAAAACCATAGGTCAGGTCATTGCCCTCTGTCAGACTCAAGCCCATCACAGCCCTTGCTATGCTGACAGGCCCATCCCACCCCAGCCCGCTCCCCCCACCACCTGCCCCACCCCCCACCTCGCCTGTGCCTTCTGCACGCGTCTCCCACCACTCCCCCTCCCTCCCTTTACTCTGGCCACTCTGAATGTCATTGGTCCTCCTTGAGCCCTCCTGAGTCCTCTGCCCAGAGTAATGCCAGAGTGGAGGCCACGGCTGCAGGCAGAGGCTGTTGGCCTGGGGTGGAGAGGGGAGATTCCTCTGGGTGGAAGGTGACACTGGGCAGCCTTGGATGAAGTGAATACCTGGTGTGGGGAAGCAAAGATAAATAGAGAAACAAACGGATTAATTTTGCTTCTTTCCAGGGACTTGATTTTCTACAAGTGCTGCTCCAAGAGGCTTCTACACCCCCGCAGGGAGGCAAGCACCGTTTTGAGGTGGCCGGGCTGGCGAGGAGGTGCAGACCCCAGCCAGCTGGAGGGGCTCTGCCCTGGTGGCGTTCCCACTCCCACCTCATTCGCAGGGCGCCAGGGAGGGCTGCAAGTGTTCTATTCCCACCCGGCTTGCAGCGCAAGGAGGGGAATCGCCTGACACCTTCCCCTTCTCCTCTGCCCCGCTTCCTTTCTCTGCTCCCACAGGTGGAAGTCACCAGCGGAAACAACCCTTCACTGTTTGGAGGGCTGGGAGAGAGGGGCCACGAGGGCCCCGGGAGAGCCACAGGGCGTCAGGCAAGGGGCGGGGCAGTCTCCCTTCCGGCTTCAGGGACCCAAGGGTGAAGGGCAAGGGGAGCTCAGGGAATGAACAAGTGCTCCCGACTAATGTTTAACCCAGGACTCCGAGACTCCGACTGGTCACAGTCCTGCAGACCTCCAGGTCCTGCACAGGCGACGCAGCGCTCCACTGGCCCGGAATGCGCACCCCGGGGGAAATGGAAAGTGCCATTGAAATGTCAGATGTCACCGTCTTCATCAGCACTCTTGGAATTTTGGCCAAAGTGGCTTCTTCTTTTGCCGAGACTTGACTCACTCCCGGCAGAGGGATGATAGCGGCCTCGCCCCGAGCTTTTATCCGGCTGCAGGCGTCATTCTTGGTCGCCTGTGTGTCCAGAGCCCCCGCGCAGGAAGGGAGCACAATTCCCACTGCGCCCGCTGGGTGGCGCTAGCGCCGCGCCGTGTCCCGGGCTGAAGGGAAACCGCGCTGCCCAGTGCCCGGACGCCCCCGCGCCCTTGTCCGGCCCCGCGCGCTGCAGCCACCGCCTCTTCTCGGCTTCCTCTTGCTTTCCAGTAACTCTCCTCCTGGGGAGAAGGCTTTTCACGGAGCAGGCTCACAGCCTACGGGGCTGGCCTCGGACTGGATGGGGGTAAGGACGGGTGGCGGCGCTCGCGCCGAGCGAACGGAGGGCTCAGGCGGCCGGTGATCAGGGCCGGGCTGCGGCCGACGTCTTGGGTGAGAGGCCCACCCCGAGCTCTGGGCCAGGGCTCGCGGCTCTCGTGCAGATGCTGGGCGGGGAGGTGTGGGGAGGGGGCTTCCCCAGGCGGGGCAACCGGAGGGGAATGGGGTGTGCAGGCGGGGAGGGGAGGCGTGGAGCGCCCGGCCTGCAGGCACTGGGCGGCGCCCTCCCGCCTCCTCTTCTCCCGCCGGGTGCCTGGTGGCTTGGCCTCCCCTCCAGAGCTTCGCATATCCTGGCGGGAGCCGGCGCTCTCTCCATACTTAGGACTTGACCCTTCTTCCACACCCGGGCAGGGAATCATTTGCCCAATCCGAATTTGATTTTCTGCTTGTGAGAGGAGAAACTGTTGACAGTGTCGCATGGACAGTGTCGGGGAAGCCGAGACGTAGACCTGGAAGCCTATACCAGAGGCCTTGTGGACAGCTTTGGAGCATGCATCTTAAGGCACACCACCGGTTTCTGCTGCTTTGGCACAGCCACGCAGCATCTAGGATGCTTCTCTGCACGCAGCAGAGGCCTAATCCGTGCACCCTCTGACAGTGTTGGAGGGAGCTGGGGAGCAGCATCAGATTAACAGCCCCTGGGCTATTTGTATGACGTGCAGATTTCACCCTCTCATTCTTAAAGGGTGAAAGGCTCCAATTCAGAAAGGTGAAGATGGGGCCCAGGAATCTGCAGTCTGCGTAGGTTTTTTTTGTTTTGTTTTTTGTTTTTTTTTTGATGGAGTCTTGCTCTGTCACTCAGGTTGGGGTGCAGTGGCGCGATCTATGCTCACCGCAACCTCTGTCTTCCAGGTTCAAGCGAGTGTCCTGCCTCAGCCTTCCGAGTAGTTGGGACTACAGGTGCACGACACCACACCTGGCTAATTTTTGTATTTGTAGTAGAGACGGGGTTTCACCATGTTGGCCAGGCTGGTCTTGAACTCCTGACATCAAGTGATACGCCCACCTTGGCCTCCCAACGTGCTGGGATTACAGGCACGAGCCACCGCGCCTGGCCAGAGTTTGCATTTTGTTGTTGTTGTTTGTTTGTTTGAGACGGAGTCTCGCTCTGTGGCCCAGGCTGGAGTGCAGTGGCGCCGTCTCGGCTCACTGCAACCTCTGCTTCCCAGGTTCGAGCGATTCTCCTGCCTCAATCTCCCAAGTAGCGGGGATTAACAGGCGTGCACCACCATGCCTGGCTAATTTTTTTATTCTTAGTAGAGACAGGGTTTCTCATGTTGGGCAGGCTGGTCTCAAGCTCCTGATCTGCCCGCCTTGGCCTCCCAGAGTGCTGGGATTACAGGTGTGAGCCACCGCGCCTGGCCTGTTTTGTTTTCTTAAATCCAGAAGTTCTGATTCAAGCCTAAACCTGCCACTTCCATTCCCAATCCTCTGAGCTTCATGAGCTCCAGACACAGGGCTGTTAATCACAATTTCTTTAATTCTTTATATCTCTTGTGGAATTAGAGGGGTAGATGTTCTTTTTGGGAAAAACATTAGAAAATGCCTACATGTCTTTATTGAAAGAACTTAAAAACAACGTATTTCTCTAGGGTTTATTTTCCCTCACGGCTCTCAACCTTCTTAAAAATATAAAGTTGGTGGATTAATTATACTGAAAGTCTTCAGTTGGATATTTTATTATTGTATTTTTAAAGTCGTGTTTTGTAATTGCCCTGACAATGTAAGGAATGATATTTGTGAGGGTGAGTCAACAACACCTTCCCTGTTGGTGTCTGCCCTCTAATAACCCCACGGGCTGGATCCCCAGCACCTGGAAGGAGGCATCATGGAACGTTAATAGGAGGAAGGCTGGTGCTGGCGCCTGGAACACTTCAGAGACAGAAAGCAGTGACTAGGCCAGACAGGCCCGTTGTTTTTGCGCTTTGAGAGAGAAGTGAGAAATGGAAAATAGTCTCTTTATCTTCTCAGCAAATACAGCCTATGCTCAGAATTTCTCCGACTTCCTATCTCTGAGATGCCAGATGCCCAGTTCCATGGAATTATGGCAAGCGAGAAACTGTCGTTCATAAGAGTTCAAGAAAATGAACGTTCTCTCAACTCTGTGAGGGCCAGTGGGTTCCGGGCGAGATGAGACAACTTGGTGAGGGCCGTAACTGAGCTCCCAATGCATTTAGAAGCCTCTGGATGGCTGGGGGGTGCATTCCAGCCGTGCTGGAAAAATTATATTTTGAAGTTAAATCTGGTAGTGTTTTTTCCAATATTGAATAGGCCTCAGGAAAGAGATAATACGTTTCCTTCTTTGTTCAGAGGGTGCTCAACTTGCTGGAGTCATCTCTGCTATGGCTTTATTTGCCAACAACAGAGAACTTGCTCTGCAGCAGCCCCAGGCTCTCTGGGGACCCCACAGGCTGTGCAGATCCCCCATCCCAGAACCACAGAAGGAGACGGAGCAGAAGCACACCCTGTCTTCCAGGCCCAGGACAGCTGCTGAGCTCCAGGACACGGACTCTTGAAGGTTGATTTTAACTACCTACTAAGCTCCACCTGAACCAGTTCCACTTCTTTAACCTTCTTGTGATCCCTGTGAGGGGTCTGTGGTATTGCTATTTGCAAGTAAAGAAAGTGAGATTGAGGGAGGCTGAAAGACTTGGCCCCAAGTCACAATGCGCCGCTGAATGTGGTGCTGCCTACTGGATATCCTGGGTGCTTCAACATCAACAGCTCTTGGCAAGTGAGTACACCATGAAGGATGGACGAGGGACACGGGGGAGCAAGCCCAGCTGCACGGTTCCGGCTCTTTCCGCCACATCACAGCTTCTGCAGTTGGGAAGCCAGAACAGTGATCTTCAGTTTGTTCATCAAAGGGCCAAGAAATCTGTGTCCTCACCTTCTCTGCTTCAATTCTGGTGCTGCTTAAGCCGATTATCATTTCATGCCCTAAACCAAAAAATAAACTCTACAAACATCAACATTACATAGGACAGGATCTGGCCCACAGGTAAGAAAAGCACCTACAAGAGAGCTGCATGGAGCTGTGGGTGCATTTCCTGTTACCGCCAGGGCATCCCAGAACGCTGACAAAGAGAAAACTAAGACCTTCCCACTCTGATTTGTTACATGTCATAACACCAAGCAAGTGATGGAGGGGACAATTATGGGGCCCAGAGGAAAGTGCCTGTATCGTGTAGACAAAATCCAAAGCAGCTTGTTTCAGACACAACATTTTGCTTTGGAAACTTCTGAAACTTCCATGGCCCTTGAATATAGCAGAGATGATCTAAAAATTTTAGAAGCGGTTGAGGTACCCGTGGTAGAGGCAAGGCATGGGAGTGGTGATCTTTAAGGGGCTTGTCTTTAGTTTGAGGGCCACACACAGAGGATGTGGGCGGAAAACTGAGGTCTCCCCAGAGCAGCTTTCCAGACAAAAACTTAAAGAAAAAATGACCAAGAAAATACCTGATAGAATTGACAATGCCATGAAGTGAAAAGTTTATCATAAATTCTAATAAAAACTACCATGGGCTAGGCGCAGTGGCTCATCCCTGTAATGGCAGCAGTTTGGGAGGAGGAGGCTGGAGGATTGCTTGAGGCCAGGAGTTTGACACCAGCCTGAGGAACAAAGTGAGACCCTGTCTGTATTTTAAAAATATACTTTAAAAAAAATTTTTTAAAAACAGCAGATGGATATCCCTGCTGTATTTGAGACCTGGTTTTGGTTCGGCCTCCTCTAGGGAAGCTCACAAGCAACACTAGAATCTCAGCTCTTTCTGTTCACTGATGTAATCTGAGAGTTCTCTTTTTTTTTTTTTTTTTTTTTTGGCGACAGAGTCTCGCTGCGATGCCCAGGCTGGAGTCTAATGGTGTGATCTCGGCTCACTGCAACCTCCGCTTCCCTGATTCAAGCAATTCTCCTACCTCAGCCTCCTGAGTAGCTGGGACTACAGGCGCCTGCCACCATGCGCGGCTAAGTTTTGTATTTTTAGTAGAGACCAGGTCTCACCCTGTTGGCCAGGCTGGTCTTGAATTTCTGACCTCAAGTGATCCACCCACCTCAGCCCCCCAAAGTGCTGGGATTATAGGTGTGAGCCACCACACCCAGCCCATCTGAGGTTTTTCTAATGTAGAGAATATACCATAGTGTTTTAAATAATCCACCCTCTTACATTTGACTGCACTCCCTTCTTCAACACACAGATTGGGGGCAGGAGCTGCTTTTTCAATGAGAAGAATGAACAGACCTAGTAGGCATTGCCTTTATACCCAGGTAAGAGGAATCCCAGCCTTGGGACAGCACTTTCAAGGGCTAAGCCCATAGGCCATCCTTCTAGAACATTCTCTGGGTAGCTAGGGCTTCATAAGTCACTTGCTGGGTTTGTCCTCCCTGAGTGGACTGTGTTGTTGGTGTGCACACCTGTATTTCCATGGAATGGTATTTTAGTCCTGCTGCTATAACAGAATACCTGAGACTGAAAAATGTATAAACAATAGACATTTATTTCTTATAGTTCTGGAGGCCAGGAAATCCAAGATCAAGGCACCAGCTGGTTTGGTGTCTGGCGAGGGCTGCTCTCTACTTCCAAAATGGTGCCTTGGGGCTGGGCGCGGTGACTCATACCTATAATCCCAGCACTTTGGGAGGCCGAGGCGGGCAGATCACCTGAGGTCGGGAGCTTGAGACCAGCCTGGCCAACATGGTGAAAACCCCATCCCTACTAAAAATACAAAAAATTAGCCGGGCGTGGTGATGCATGCCTGTAATTCCAGCTACTTGGGAGGCTGAGGCAAGACAATTGCTTGAACCCAGGAGGCAGAATTTGCAGTAAGCCGAGATTGCACCACTGCACTCCAGTCTGAGTGACAGAGTGAGACTCTGTCTCAAAAGACAAACAAAAAACCAAAATGGTGTCTCATTGCTGGATCTTCCAAAAGGGATGAATGTATGTTCTCGAATGACAGAAAAGACAGAAGGGCAGAAAGTGTCCAAACTCACTCCCTCAATCCCTTTTATAAGGTGCTAATCACTCCCTAAACGCCCCATCTCTTATTACTGTTGCACTGGGGATTCAGTTTCAGCATGAGTTTTGGAGGGATACAGACAGTCAAACCACAGCATTGTGCACACTCCTTTTTCTATGGAATGGCCAAGGCACAGCTATTTGCAAGGGCTCTGACAGAGCTCCGCTGTGGAGCTGGGGTGTCCACATGCCTGTATGGAAGAGCTTTCATGGCACCGGAGCCTGGTGGGAAGAGAAGCGGGCTGGGCTGTAGGCTGGGCACCAGGGACTATCACCTTGTGCCACCACATTTAGTGGGAGTTCCAGAGAGGCCACAAATTCTTCATTTGAACTGGACTCCCCAGCCTCGTGTTCCTCTGCAGGATGTAAAAGGTAATGCCAGCAGACGGTGGCAGTGCTAGAGGCGCCTGGTGGGCAGAGGTTACCTGGCTGGAGTGGCAAGCCTGAGGAGATGCCTCCCAGCATAAGGAATGTGGGCTTCTGTTGGATCTCTTGTTCCAGGCCCCACACATGTTCGAGGCAGCCTGGGTATGTCTTGGCCTGCTCAATCCCTCAAAGCCCTGTTTAATTCTCATCTTGCTGTCACCTATGTAGTGCCAAGAAACAAGTCACCAAAATAATGAAATGCTGACCTAAGCTTAAAAACAAAACCATGAGGTCTTTCTAAATAAATTATGAAAAAGCGCAAACTGCAGCTCCCTGTAATGATTTCAAAGACTCCGTTCCAAGAATGCATTAATTTAAAAAGGGAGTATAAGGCAAAGGGGGGTGATTAGAAGAGGAAGGCAGCTGACATCAAACTGAATATACCAAGTTTCCTCCTCAAAAACAAGTGTGCATTATTTGTGGTGACCATTCTTGGTATTGTTCTATTGCTGTAAAACACAGCATAGCATCATTCTTTTAGATGCCATTCATTTCATATATGGGTAAATGTACATGGTTAGGCTAGACTGGAGTGCTTGTCTACACTGCTTAAAAGAAAAGATTTACTAAGAAAATTCGAAGGACAAACAAGAGTGCAAAGGGAATGTTAGGTTTAATTAAGAAATCAGCTCTTTAAAGGGCTTAACCAGAATAATTGTTGGTATGCAAGTGGGGTTGTGAATTATAAATGAATCATCCGTTCTTTGAAGGATGATCTCTTCTTGGAAAGACTTGGGGAGCATTTTAAGTTGTTGAAGGCCAGGTGTGGTGGCTCATGCCTGTAATCGCAGCACTTTGGGAGGCCAAGGTGGGTGGATCACCTGAGGTCAGGAGTTCGAGACCAGCCTGACCGACGTGGTGAAACCCCATCTCTACTAAAAATACAAAAATTAGCTGGACGTGGTGGCATGTGCCTGTAATCCCAGCTGCTTAGGAGGCTGAGGCAGGAGAATCACTTGAACCTGGGAGGCAGAGGTTGCAGTGAGCCGAGATCGTGCCATTGCCCTCCAGCCTAGGTGGCAGATAATAATAATTACTGAGTTGTTTTAAGCCGGTAACATTTGTTAGGTGTTTATTACATGCTAGTTCCTCAGTTCCAAGTATTTAGTCTTCACAACAGGCCTATGATTATGACCATTTTATAGAGGAGGAAAATGAAGGCCTCTAAGTATCTTGCCTGAATTACCTAGCTAAATGCTAGGAAAGCAAAGACAGGTACAACAGGCTGTCTGCCTTTAAGAAGTTTACTACCTAGTATTTTTTAATGTAAATTCTCTAATAAGTTCAGGCCAGCTTCCTCTTCCAGCTCATGTGAATTTGGTGAATTTCAATAAAATAAAACAATATGAAAAACATTTCTATGCAATTAACTGTTAATTATTATTAATTATAATAGGAATGAGGGGGAAAGCTGTCTTATAGAATATTGAGTCCGCACTTGAGAGTCAATTGCCTGAAGAACATTCTTATTTCCAGTTTGTAGCATGGTCTTTTTACGCCTGAACAATGACAAAAAGAGTGATGATTTTGTAACAAAACCTCAGGGACGCTATTAACAAGTTGGCATTTCTAATTCGTGTGGAAATGCTATTTTATTTATCAGAGAATTGTAGCAGTGGTGTTCATTTAATTAAGAATCTGATGTTGCGGAAGGGCAATTGAGTGAAATTTATAATATCGTAGACATTATAAATTATAATATTATAATATCGTAGACAGACATGTATGCAAACACAAAAGAAAACTGGTTAAGGATCTAAGTGCCAGCTTATTTTCCCTTGAACAGCCCATTTTTACATGATTTGTGAGCTGTTTCATAAAGGAATCATGCAAGTATATTTTATCCTTTTAAAGATATTTTACAGTAAACTCATCTAACTAGTAATTGTACAAGGCTCATAAATAGTCAAAAAGAAAAGTGCCTGTAACTTTTGACAATATTGAAGGTGACTATCTCTGTATTAGAAGGCAGTTTAGGATCTAGTAGCTTTCCCAACTGCAAGTAAAGTAATGGCATATTCTAAATTATATGAACAACATCATAAAACCAAAAAGGTAAAGAAAATAGGTTTGAATGAGAAAGTATTCTGAGAAAGGTGGAGAATGGGTGTCAGATATGGATTGGAAGGAGACAAGAGATTGGAAAGGTGACAGAAGAGAGCCCCCACTACTATTGGTGGCTACTGCCTGCACCTTCACCAGGAAGTGTTGCTCACCTGTCCAAGCCACAAATTCTGGTCATCTTGTAGATCCAAGTGCCTCCAGGTGAATGTGCCACTTCCAAGGCCCAGCCTTCCTAAGCCACCTCACCTCAAGGTCTGGATACATTTGTTCACAGTATGCACTTTTTGAGTGCTAATTATGTGCCAGGCACTGGGCCGGGTCCTGGGGACACACCCAGGAACAAGGAGAGCAGGTACCTGGCCTCTTGGAGCTGACATTCTAGTCAGAGGAGACAGTCTGGAAACACATAAATAATTGCAAGAGTTGCAGATGGCAATTTGCACTGAGAAAATAAAGCAAGGTAAAGAGATTAAGTGTGAGAGAAGAAAAGGGGCTGTTTAAAGAGGTGGTTAGGGAAGGCCTCTCTGAGGTCAGGACATCTGAGCAGGGAAGGAGCCAGCGATGGGAAGCACCAGGGGCGGGGGGAGGACACTCCAGACAGAGCAAGTACAAAGGCCCTGGGGCAGGAAGGACCCTGATATGCTGGATGAGGAGCAAGAGGGTGCCAATATCGCTGAGCTGGAGAAGAGGAAGAAAAGTGGGAGAGGAAGATGAAGAAGTCACAGAGGTCAGGCCATGTGGGCCTTTTAGGCAGGGCCAAATGCTTGGATTCTCTTCCAAGGAGAATGGGAAGTCGTTGGAAGATCTTAAGTAGGGACATGATAAGACTGATTTATACTTTCCAATTATTACTCTGACTCTCTCTGGGGACCAGATTATAGGAAGATGATAATAAGGTGAGTGAAAAGAGTGACCAGTTGTGGCATCCGCCTCCTTCCACAGAGGTGAGTACAGGCTGAAGTCTTGTCCTTAAGATGCTTCTGTGGAAGTTACAGGGAGCTGACCCTGGCCTTGGAACTAACTGTGGTGGGATCAGAGAGGGGGGAAGCAGAGATGGTGCAAGCTTTGGCCCAAAGATCAGAAGCAGAAAGGACTCTGTGCCTCTGGCAAAAGGACAACTCCATGTTTTCTGTGCAAATATCCAAGTTACCATTTCCCCAGGTGACACTGCAGCTGTGGGGCCTGTGAACAGGACAACAGCTAACCATCCTGAATTAAAAAAATCAAGGACAGTACCCTCATGTTTATAATATAGGGGGCAAAGCAAAATCCATTGACAAGCATTTCCTTTAAAATACAGGGAAGGAAGATTCCATTGTCTACAAATTCTAATGGAAATTAATAAAGATGAGCAAATACCACAAACGTTGTCTTTATTCTGTGTGGTGTCCTGGTTATATGAGTATTTACAGAAGTTTTTCTAGCTTCTCTGTTGTCTCAACTCCCAACTGTCTGTTTTTCCCCATAAGGGTTTAAATTCCTCAACCACGAATTGTCCTGCCACTGAAGTTTGCAGCCTAATCCCATGCAGGGTTTAGAGGGAAATCGTTTGGTTTGGAATGACTGGAAATCAGGGTGCCTGCTTGGGGAGGGGGTTTATGAATCTAAAACGACAGGTAGGGGTTAGCTGTGGAAGGGGAGAAAGCCTTCATTTTAAAGTGGTGAGGTCCCGGTGTCCCTTGGCAGGCATTACTGCCCTTTCACGCTGGTCTTCACCTTCTCCAGCCAGGCATCCCAACACACAGAGTCCTCGGGGGGCCAGAGTCACCCTGTGTGGAAGTGGGAGAAATGCTCTCCTAAAGGGGCCTCTAAAAAGTGCTGCTGCACGTGACTGCATGGGTGTGCGTGACTGCATGGGTGTGCGTGAGTGCATTAAGCAATGTTTAGTGCAATCGTACATCCAGATTTTACTTACGACTCCCTCTGTCCTTAGGAGTAATAAATCAGGGCCAGGTATCTATTTGGCTCTATTAACCAAGGGCCAAGTTCGTGCCAAGCACTGGCCTTTCCTCCTCACGAGGTCCAGCCTGCCCTGTCTCTTAAGTTCTTTCTCAGGTTAGGCAGCATCTCTGGCTCTCAGTAAAGAGACTTTGGGTGGCTCAATCCCACCAGTTCGTCTGGCACATCTAGACACATGCACCCCGTCCCATGCCCACCCCAGCTACCTAAAGCAAGGGGGTGATATGAGCCAATCTATGTTTACATAAAATTAGATGGCAGCCAGGGAAAGAATGATTAGCCTGCAGCAGAATCTCCTAGACAGCTGGTTGGAGGTAAAGGTTCCTGTGCCCTACCTGGAAATTCTCATTCGCTAGGCCAGGGCAGGGCCTGAGAATTTGCATTGTAAGCATGTGTACTTGCTCCCTCACCTCGTGATTCTGACAGTTGGCAGACCTTATCAAACACTGGCCTAGAGAAAAGCTAAGCTGGTGGCCAGATCAGTATGGAGCTTGGATTGTGGGTGAGAGTTGGCAAAGGCCTGACTGAAGCAGGCGCCACCATAGAGAGGAAGAGAAGCTGGATTCCAGGGAGAGAACAGGGAGCGAGGACGGGCCCTGGCTGGGTGGGGAGAAAAGGAGGAGGGCAGGGAAGAGGCTGCCCCCAGGGCGGCCTCCTGACCAGCACCTGCTTTTCTGGGAGCTGGCGTCCGCGAGATCTGCAGCATCTCACACATGTAGGGGAGAGGTCCTGGGCTCCCTCTCCTCCTGCTGGTGCCAGCTGGCCCTGCTCTCCTGATAGCAGCTCTCAGCCTGGGGATAAGCCAGGGCCACTCCCTGGGAATGCTCAGGTTACAGATGCACCCTAGTCCCAAACACAGCCTCTACATGGTCCCAGCTGATAAAGTTACCAAATGTCAGGTGTGACAGATTCCTGGAGGAGGACAGAGAGTGGAAATGATGGCTGATCCCAAAGGGTTGCCTTTTAAACCGCAAACCCATTTAGTGGTAACTACACCTGACATTTCCAGAGCCCTCCCATTTAGGGAATTTAAAAATGCCTGGACTCCACATGGACATTTTTCTTCTTCTTGCGGGTTTTTTTGTTTGTTTTGTTTTGTTTTGTTTTTGGATACAGAGTCTCACTCCCACTCCGTCACCCAGGCTGGAGTGCAGTGGTGTGATCACAGACCACTGCAGCCTCAACCTTCCAGGCTCAAGTGGAGGTCTTCCCGAGTAGCTAGGACTACAGGCACACACCACCACTCCTGGCTAATTTTTGTATTTTTTGTGGAGATGGGGTTTCACCATGTTGTCCTGGCTGGTCTTGAACTCCTGGGCTCAAGCGATGCTCACGCCTGTAATCCTAGCACTTTGGGAGTGCTAGGAGACTTTGCCCAGGAGACAGCAAAGAGCCAGCAGACAAATTCCTTTTCCTTCCTCTCCTGCTCTGAGGTGTGGTGGGTGGAAGAGAGGCACCTGGCCTCTTCTTCTTTTAAAATGATTTACACAATGGACTGTCATGTACCATGTAGAAGTTATTTTTCTTTTTTATCTATTTGTTATTAAGTAGGGGCAGCATTAATATTTTTATAGATGTGAATAATTTCTGGATATAAATGGCTCCCTACTTTTAGAGATTTTGATTTGAAATTGCTATTTTCTTACAAAGTTGTCCCTTTTGTATTAAAGCAGTCCATATCATTGTGAGTGGCACCCCTGAGTGCCGAGACCAGCTTGGTCGGGGAGACCCTAACCCAGCGGTGCTAGAGGAATTAAAGACACACACAGAAATATAGAGGTGTGAAGTGGGAAATCAGGGGTCTCACAGCCTTCAGAGCTGAGAGCCCTGAACAGAGATTTACCCACGTATTTATTAACAGCAAGCCAGTCATTAGCACTGTCTCTATAGATATTAAATTAACTAGAAGTATCCCTTATGGGAAACGAAGGGATGGGCTGAATTAAAGGAATAGGTTGGGCCAGTTAACTGCAGCAGGAGCATGTCCTTCAGACATAGATTGTTCATGCTACTGTTTGTGGCTTAGGAATGCCTTTAAGCGGTTTTCTGCCCTGGGCAGGCCAGATGTTCCTTGCCCTCATTCCCGTAAACCCACAATCTTCCAGCGTGGGCATTATGGCCATCATGAACATGTCATAGTGCTGCAGAGATTCTGTTTATGGACAGTTTTGGGGCCAGTTTATGGCCAGATTTGGGGGGGCCTGCTCCCAACATGTCCCCCTTCTTTGATTTGCAAATCGATAAAAGCAAGGGCAGTTTTGTCATGGTGAGCTACTTCTCACAGGAGTCAGGATCCACATCTGCAGACTATACAAAGACAAACAACATAGATTAAAAGCACAGTCATCATTGAAATCACAGAGCTTCCAAGTGTTTTTATCCATTTTAATGGGTTACTAGCTGCTAATTTGTCTGCAGCTCCTTTAAGCACTTCAGTTCCTGGCATTAAGGTCAGTTGTGTCTGGGATGCTTTAAATATTTGTTCTTTTAATTTTGCTATATCCAAAAACAAGTTTGTGGAGTGTCCTTCTAGATGCTTTTTTATTCTTTCCCAAATTTTGATCTTATTAAGAGCATTTAATAGTTTCTGTAAATCCTTATGTTTAGCTCCTAGAGCAGGCCATATCATTTGAGATTGAGGTGCCACTATACCGCCATGGTTCCAGATAATAGGAACTTTTGCCGTACTTCTTAACATTTCTACCATCTGACTGTTTTGTTCAGATCATCTGAACATAGTGTGACTGTGGCACGCAGACTGAGAGGTGCAATTCAAGCTAAACATCCCCTTAGGGGACCAATTAATAAGGATTCCATAGGAATCGTTGTGCAGCACCTCTGCCTGTTCTGCAAGGCAATCTTCTAAACAAGTACGTTCATTTTTTCTAACTGGGTCCAATCCTGTTTACAAATAGGTTTTTGAGGGTGATATGCCTCAATTATAGGAGCAGATTTATTATGGTAAATACTGAGATCAGAAAGCATATGTAACTGTGTCGTAGAGTGATTGCATCCAGGCATTATTACCAGCCCTTATTGTAGGAATACTCATGGCAGTGGTGATAACCGCCATCAATCATAGCTACCATTAAATTATTCATTGTGACTGGTTGTCCCGCTTTCCTCCAGTTTTCTTCCGCCATCTGTGACAGCTTCTTGATCTGTCCCCAGGTGGGTGACTGTGGTCGATGGGTGTTGCTCATGACAGTTGGGGTCCTCCTCAGCATCATTCTCGACATGGTTGCAACCAGGGGGTCCTCGGGATCCTCCCAGAATCTCTTCCTCGGCATCTGGCTCATGATAAGGTTTCAGGTGTCTTGATGGTATCCAAATTGGCTGTTGATTTTGACCTGGAGAAATACAAGCATAACCTCTACCCCAAGTTATTATTTTACCTATTTCCCACTTTTTGTTATCAGATCTCTCCACCAAATCAGTTGTTCTGTTTCTGTCTTTGCAGCTGGTTTCTGTAGATGCTGTTCAGCTGCTGATAACATCTGGCCTTTGGGCAGGCTCAAAAAATTTAAAATTAATAATGCTAGGTTCAGTTGCATTTGTGGGGTTCCATACTCTCTGTCTCTCCCTTTCTGCTTTTGCAACTGCTGTTTTAGGGAGAGATTCATTCTTTCCACTATGGCTTGTCCTTGAGAATTGTATGGGATACCAGTAATGTGTTTAATATTCCACATAGAGAAAAATGTAGCTAGAGCTTGGCTAGTATAGCCTGGGGCATTATCTGTTTTAATAGAAGCTGGAATGCCCGTCACCGCAAAACACTGCAAAAGATGACGTTTAACACAGGCAGAAGACTCTCCTGTTTGGCATGTAGCCCAGACAAAGTGAGAAAAGATGTCCACACATACATGTACATAAGCTAGTTTCCCAAATGAGGGAACATGTGTGACATCCATTTGCCAAATAGAGTTAGGTTCCAGTCCTCGAGGGTTAACTCCTCCTGTAAAAGATGAGGAATGTACCATTTGGCAAGTTGGGCATCGCTGGATAATAGCTTTAGCTTCTTTCCAGGTAATGCTGTATCTGCTTTTGAGACCAGAGGAATTAACATAGGTTAAATTGTGAAAGTGTCTAGCATTAGATGTCGCAGTAGCAAGTACGTGATCAGCCATTTGATTCCTTTCAGTTAAAGGTCCTGGAAGAGGTGTAAGAGCCCTAATGTGAGTGATGTAAAAAGGGTACATTCTACTCCTAACTGCTATTTGCAATTGGG
Source organism: Pongo abelii (assembly GCF_028885655.2). Lineage (NCBI taxonomy): Eukaryota > Metazoa > Chordata > Mammalia > Primates > Hominidae > Pongo > Pongo abelii. The sequence goes on along the minus strand of NC_071985.2, from coordinate 71,381,206 downwards.
TAAATAAAGTCATCAGTTGTTCATCTGTATGAAATCGTAACTGAGAATTTTCAATTAACTCTGTGGAGTGAACCACGTATGAAGAATCAGAAATCACATTAATATGCATATGAAAAGCAGTCAATACCTCAATTACAGCTACAAGCCCTGCTTTTTGAGCTGAAGTATAGGGCGTCTGAAAAACTTTACTTTTTGAGCCAGAATAAGAAGCTTTGCCATTACTAGACCCATCTATAAAAACATTCTCAGCACCTTCAATTGGTTTAAATTTAGTTACTTTAGGGAGAATCCAATTAGTTAATTTCAAAAACTGAAACAGCTTCGTTTTAGGAAAATGATTATCAAGAATACCCACAAAGTCAGCTAAATGGGTTTGCCAAGTAAGACTATTTATAAAAGCTTGCTGTATTTGTGCCTTCCTGAGAGGGACAATAACTTTTCCAGGATCATATCCATGTAATTTAACAATCCGAGTTCTCCCAATCCCCATCATAGTAGCGATTTCATCTAAATTAGGAGTTAGAGTCTGTGAATTAGTATGTGGAAGAAAAAGCCACTCTACTAAGTCCTGTTCTTGGACAAATAACACCAGTAGGTGAATGCTGAGTTGAAAAAAATAGCAAATCTAGAGTCTTCTCTCGATCTATTCTATTTATTTGAGCTTTATGGACTTGCTTCTCAATCAGTTGTAACTCTGCCTCCGCCTCCTTTGTTAATTGCTGAGGGCTAGTGAGACTAGGATTTCCTCTAAGGATAGAAAACAGATTACTCATGGCATAGGTAGGAATGCCTAGAACAGGTCATATCCAATTAATAGTAATTGGATACGGCCTAGTATTTTTTGAAAGTCTAATATTTTTAGTTGATCCCTACATATGGTTACTTTCTGTGGCACAATAGTAGTATCATTTACTAAGGTCCCCAAGTAGGTGTAGGGAGTAGTAGTCTGAATTTTGTCAGGAGCTATAATTAAATCAGCATAAGAAATTGAATTTTGCAAGTGATCATAACATTGGAGTAATATTTCTCAAGTGGGGACAGCACGAAGTATATCATCCATATAGTGAATAATGTAACACTGTGAAAATCTTTTACGTGTAGGTTCAATTGCTTGCCCCACATACGTCTGGCAAATTGTTGGGCTGTTTGACACGCCCTGTGGCAACACTTTCCAATGATAACGCTTAGCAGGCTGCAGGTTGTTTACTGCAGGAATTGTAAATGCAAACTGTTCACAGGCTTGCTCAGCGAAAGGGATAGTAAAGAAACAGTCTTTTAAATCTATGACTATTAAAGGCCAATTTTTTGGAATTATAGCAGGAGAAGGCAATCCTGGCTGTAATGCTCCCGTAGGTTGTATAACTGAATTGATGGCTCTTAAGTCAGTTAACATTCTCCATTTACCTGATTTTTTATTAATTATGAAAACTGGAGAATTCCAAGGGGAAAATGTTGGACCTATGTGTCCATTTTCTAATTGTTCAGCAACTAATTTCTCTAAAGCCTCCAGTTTCTGTTTACTTAGCAGCCATTGTTCTATCCAAATTGGCTTATCTGTTAACCATTTTAAAGGTATAGGTTCTGGAGGCTTAACAATGGCCACCATCAAAAATGATATCCTAATCTTTGGCGGGAATTTTGTCTTTCCGCTTGAAGCGGTTCTTTCAAACCTTGCAATTTTTTTCTAGTCCCATACCAGGGACATGCCCCATTTCATGCATTGTATGTTGACTTTGAGGGCTATATAATTGTTCTGGAATTAGAACTTGTGCTCCCCATTGTTGTAATAAATCTCTTCCCCATAAATTTATAGGTACAGAAGTTATAATTGGTTGAATAGTCCCAGGTTGTCCATCACATATATTTTGCCCTTCACATTGCAAAATATAACTACTTTGATATACTTCAGGGGCTTTATCAACTCCAACTATGTTAAATTGAGTGGGTTGAATTGGCCACGCAGACGGCCAGTGCTGTAGAGAAATGAAATGTCTGCTCCTGTATCTACCAAACCTTTAAATTTCTTTCTCTGAATAGTTATTTCACAGGTAGGGCATTTATCAGTAATTTGATTTACCCAATAAGCTGCTTTGCCTTGTTTATTTGTGCTTCCAAATCCTCCTGTTCGTTTAATTTCACTTTTTCCCATTCCCACATACAGCACAATGAGCAGCTGTTCTATGTGCTCTCCTGGCTCTGCTTTCCAGGGAACAGAAGTAGATATAACAATTTGAATTTTCCCATTGTAATCTGAATCAATGACTCCTGTATGTATTTGTACCCCTTTTAAACTTAAACTAGGCCTTCCTAAAAGTAATCCTATTGTCCCCACTGGCAAGGGTCCACAGACTCCTGTTGGGACATTTTGTGGGTGTTCCCCAGGCAGAAGGCTCACAGCTTTTGTGCAGCATAAATCTACTGCAGCACTATTGGCTGTGGCAGGGGACAGACATTGTACAGGGGTGAGGGAATGGCCTGAGCTGGAAATGCCCTGGTTTAGAACGGGGCCCGGGACAGGCCCCTCGTGGCATTTCCCAAAATCAGGTTCCCTTATCAAACTTAGAGTGACACTGATTAGCCCAATGTTTTCCTTTTTCACCTTTTGGACATATTTCAGGCTCAGCAGTTTTCTTTTTTCCCCTATCTGGTGGCCTGACTCGCTGACTTTTTCTACATTCTTTTTTAGTATGACCATGCTTCCCACAGTTAAAACAAGCTCCAGGAAATGGAGTATTTCCTTTATCCACTCTCAGTCCTGCCATTGCCTGTGCCAACAAAGTAGCTTTATGCAGATTACCTCCGATACCATCACAGGCCTTGATATAATCAACTAAATGTGCTTTCCCGAATTTAAAAGGAAAAGGCTGAAATGTAGCTATAATACTTCCCTGTTGATCAGGGGGGTGTATTCTAACAGGGAACTGCCAAACCTCTATATCACCCTCTCGTCTAGCTTGCTGAATTCCTACCTGAATAGAACTAAGAGCAGTCGCTCAAGGTGCTGCTCAGTCACTGGGGCAACTACTTTTTGTCCAGTGTCCTCTGGGAAAGAAAGATCTGGAGGGTCTTTTTCTTCAAAATAATAATGAGGGGGTGCAAAAGGGTAGGGATGAACCTCTCCCTCCTTTGCTGCTTTAGCTTTAGCTGGCAAATAAACCTGGTCTGTAACCTCTTCTGTTACTGCGTTACACTGTCCTTCCTCCTCATTATCAGTGTGAAAAAGTTCCAAGGTGGAACAAACCACAGCCCACACTTGTCCCATTGTTACCCCGAAGCTTCCAAGCTCCCCTTCTTACACACCACGGGGATTGCTTTTAGAGTACTCAGGTGTTCTCCAGCTAGTTTTCCATTCCAACCGTTGCTCCGGCGACCCTTCGACCTGGATTCAAGCCCCCACGAATGGATGCCACTTGCCGAGACCAGCTCGGTTGGGGAGACCCTAACCCAGCAGCGCTAGAGGAATTAAAGACACACACACAGAGAAATATAGAGGTGTGAAGTGGGAAAACAGGGGCCTCACAGCCTTCAGAGCTGAGATCCCCGAACAGAGATTTACCCACATATTTATTAACAGCAAGCCAGTCATTAGCACTGTTTCTGTTAACTAAAAATATCCCTTATGGGAAACGAAGGGATGGGCCAAATGAAAGGAATAGGTTGGGCTAATTAACTGCAGCAGGAGCATGTCCTTAAGACACAGATTGCTCATGCTATTGTTTGTGGCTTAAGAATTCCTTTAAGTGGTTTTCCGCCCTGGGCGGGCCAGTTGTTCCTTGCCCTCATTCCCTTAAACCCACAATCTTCCAGCGTGGGCATTGTGGCCATCATGAACATGTCATAGTGCTGCAGAGATTCTGTTTATGGCCAGTTTTGAGGCCAGTTTATGGCCAGATTTTGGGGTGCCTGCTCCCAACACCTGGGCCTGGGAAAACCATTTTACCCAGAGAACTTCACCTGAGAAATTTTTCTTCTCCTGCCTCCATCTTTAGCCAAAGCATCTGGTAGCTTTGCACAGAATGGCATTCTTGCAAATGTCATCCATGAGTCCTCACCGTGACTGCAGGCCTCACCAAGGGACGGGGTCCTGTGCTTTGAGTCCAAAGACTTCATGCTCATGAAGATGAGAGAGCTTTCCACAGAGTGGGTAGGAAATGGGAATTTGGGTCAAAGTGATTGTCTTAACCTAGACTCTCTAGAAAAAAAAAGTCCTTGAGGCAAAGTTTGTGTGTTAAGGCTTAACTGGAAGGGGCAATACCAAGGCTGCTAGAGGGAAGGAAAAGGAGAGCTGAGGCAGGGAAGGAAGGGGTATTACCAAGCTGGGAACAGCTTCACAAGAAAATACACCCTGTCCATGGCAATACCACCCTGAACATGCCTGATCTCGTCTGATCTCAGAAGCTAAGCAGGGTTGGACCTGGTTAGTACTTGGATGGGAGGGATGGGAGAAAATATACCCTGCAGCCTTACAGATGGGCCACATGGACCCATCACACCTCGGAGTGGGAGAGGAGAGAAAAGGAATGTCTGAAGGCTGTTTGCTGTCTCCTGTCTGTCACTGGTCACGGGTCTCTCTGTGGGGCGTTACTACCCCTGAAGTTCTGCTGCCTTGTCTCCGCGAGTAGACACACCTTGTGCCTGTCTCACTCATTCAGGGTTGGCCTGGCATCGGGCACAACAGAAACATACAGAAGCCCAGTGTCCTCCCAGGAGTGAAGTGCAGGGGCGATGGTAGCAGTGGCCAAGGCCGGAGGACATGTGGAGCCAAGCAGCCTGGATGGTGGGTGGGGTGATGACGGGAAGAGAGAGGGAATCATAACAGCCTCTCACCTCATAGAGCACACCAGAGTTTTAAAAATGCTGTGCATTGGTTATTTCCTTGAATTTTCACAAGAATCCTGTTTTGTACATATTATGTTGACCCTCATGAAATTGCCATATTGGCTCAGAGAGGCTTCCTACAAGGAGATAAACTTGCTCCTAAACTTGCTAATCAACTGGGTTTGGTTCAATGATAAAAAGGGAGTTAGGGGTGAAAAAGGTGGTTACCTTTGTGCCATCCCACTGAAACCCCAGCCCTACTAGACCTCCAAATGCCATTTACAACTTCTTTCTCTAGGCTGGCTTCTGTACTCAGCAACATATGACAGTAAAAAGAAAAGTCTTTGAGAAGTTGTGGGGGAAAAATTCAAACTTCTTCACTTTACAAACTACCGGACCTCATCTCTCTGCCACACTCTTAATACTTACTGTGTGTGAGCTTGTGAAAGTCACTTAACTCTCTGAGCCAATGTGGCAATTTCATGAGGGTCAAGGTAATACAATATGGGATTCACGTGAGAGTTCAAGGAAATAACCAATGCACAAGCACCTTTAAAACTCTGCTGTGCTCTACAAAGTGAGAGGCCGTTATTATGATTCCCCCTTAATTCCTGCCGCCCCACCCACCTGCCCTCTTGAGATACTTTTGGCTTCTTTCTTGGCCCCTTTTGGGCTCTGACCCTCAGCTGTGTTTCCAGAAAGTTTCCCACCAGTTTTCTGGCCCCAAATTCAAATCCAATTCTGGCTCCTTTTGCTCCTTGAAGCTCATCTGTCCCTTGAACTACCTAGCCTTGGAGCTATACTAGGGAGAATTTTGACATATCAGGGATTCTACTCTTTTTTTTTTTTTTTTTTGAGATGGAGTCTTGCTTTGTTGCCCAAGCTGGAGTGCAGTGGCACAACCTCTGCCTCCCAGGTTCAAGCCATTCTCCTGCCTCAGCCTCTCGAGTAGCTGGGATTACAGGTGCCCACCACCACGCACAGCTAATTTTTGTATTTTTAGTAGAGATGGGGTTTCACCAAGTTGGCCAGGCTGGTCTCAAACTCCTGACCTCAGGTGATCTGCCCGCCTCGGCCTCCCAAAGTGCTGGGATGACAGGCATAAGCCACCGTGCCCTACCTCTACTTTTTTAGCTATAATGATTTGCAAGGGCAAAAGTTTCACAGTAAAAGGAGCTTTCTTTTGAAACAATGAGTAAGCTCTTCACAAGTACCAACATGTCGGGACCGTAAACCCATGTTGTGGGGGAAAAGCTGGTCTAACTGTATCCTAGAAGCTCTAGGTTCAGGCTGAACGGAAGTACATGTCGGCTCCCTCATGTTGCTAAGCCCCCTTTCCCCTTATCCCCCTTATCCTCCTTTCCTAAGCAGCACCTCATGTTAGCCTCACCATGACCCCGTGAGGTGGGAAGGGCATTTCCATTTTTAAATTGGAAGCAAAAGTTCACAAAACCTGAGAGATTTCCTCCGGGCCCAGTACAGCCAGTCTGAGGCCAGCTGCAACAAGAAATTGTGTCTTCTAGTTCCAAGTACTTTCTATTCAACACCGTTGCCATTCTTTCTGGCTTGTCCCTGTTCCCTTTATTCTTGGTTTTCATAAGAACTTTTATCTCCAGGGAAAGTGTCCTGCCTTCTGACAGATGCTTGTGTTCTCGGTAACACAATTTGTTTCACTCACCGAGAAAGTCAGTCACAGAACCATTCAGCCATAAGGGACTAACCTGAGGCCTTGAGCCCAGTGGAGGCCCAACCCCAAGTTTCCAAGCTGGGTTGAGGGGGCCTTGGGGTGCTGAGGGCCTGCTCCAGAGTTCAGAGCAGAAGAAAGGGCCAGGGTAGCTCCTCACTTGACCTCCTATTTTGGAGGTCCCCTTGTGGTGGGGGTACCTGCATCCCCAGGGGCATAAGGGTCGTACTCAGCACCCACAGGACTTTCATTTGGTGAATGCTGTTCAGTGGTTTCTGGTTGTCTGAGGGGCGTGTGAGTTGATGAAATTTTGAGAGGGGAACTCGGGGATGGGAGTGGAGTGAGCAGGGGCTGGAGAGGCAGAACAGGAGACTGTGGAGAGGAACTTCAGAGGAGGAGATGATGAATGGGATGGAAGGTGGCTGTGTGACGTGCATTCATTCACCTTTTCTCGTTCCTGTTTCTCCATGCAAGCCTCAGTCAAATTTATGTTACTAACAGGTGCATTTGGCGCTAATGGGGTAGCAGTGGGAGGTAACTGGTTGGGCTCGAGGTGAAGGTAGGGAGCAGCTGAGTGCTCCCGGTCATACGCAGGTCACACACCGCAGATTTCACTGGGGAAGAGGCACCAATCTTCTAATCTGAAGATAAATTTTATCAAGAAGTCCTCCGGCTGGGCACTGTGGCTCACGCCTGTAATCCTAGCACTTTGGGAGGCCAAGGCAGGCAGATCACCTAAGGTCAGGAGTTCGAGACCAGCCTGGCCAACATGATAAAACCCCATCTCTACTAAAAATACAAAAATTAGCCGAATGTGGTGGTGGGCACCTGTAATCCCAGCTAGTTGGGAGGCTGAGACAGGAAAATTACTTGAACCCAGGAGGCAGAGGCTGCAGTCAGCCAAGATCGTACCACTGTCCTCCAGCCTGGGTGACAGAATGAAACTCCATCTCAAAAAAAAAAAAAAAAAAAGTCCTCCTTCACATCTTTTAAATCACTCCTCTTTTAATTCAGATTCAAATCCATTTCTTCTGGTCTGGCTCAAGTTGAGTCCTTGTCAGTGTCCCAAATTTTGAGCCACAAAATCCAGAACCGTAGAAAAAGGAGTAGCTGGGGAAGGGAAAAGTCTGTGACCACAGTCAATGGAAATTGTGGACCAAGCAGTTCTGGAAAATGAATTACACTGTTACAGAGGCTTGGACTGCAGCCATAGGAAGGGAGCTATTGTTCTGCAGAAAAGTTCGTGAACAATTCCCACTTGGCAAAATGAATGAGAAGGAAAATCAGAAATACCTGAGTCTTCCAGTGGTGTAATTTCTAATGCTGATTGACACCAATCTGAAGCAACCGAGAATACTGATAGCAATGTGGAACAAAAATGCCATTCACCATGAGCCCAAATGGGTGCTGAAGCTGCTAAGCGCAATTTAATCTCCTCAGCCCTGTCTGGTTGCACATATAAATCTGCCTTCTGTCTCTATATGTGCCAAAGGGCACTTTCATCTTTGACAGCAAGACCAAAGTCCATGCCTATTTTCTCAGCAAAGATCTCCCTGTTTGTGTTAAATCAGTCCCGTGTTGTTAAGCTAAGGGCATTCTGTGTAGAAACATCTCAGGCATTAAAATTTGTAAAACCTAACTAGTGTCTGCCCCCTTGCAGGGCCCGGTCTGTAGAAGTAACTAGGTCTTATTTATTTATTTATTTTTAAAGAGGTATCATTAGGAAACCTTCGTTTTTATCAGCTACCATTTAGATCTCAGGACGTATTTTACTTCTCATTTCATTTGACATATGAGAAAATTGTTGCATGCCAATTGAGCTGTAAGGTGAACTTGACTGTGATAATGGGACACAGCTCACCAAAGACAGCAAGGTCAGCTGACTGGTGTTCTATTTTCTGCACGCTGTATCCACTGACCTGGTTCAGGATCACCTCTTTGTTCTGCAAAGGACTATCAGATTAACACCAGGGTGGTCCAAGAGCATCTTCTATACAATTAACTGGTAAGGACACTAACAAATGTATGTGGAATGAATGGATTCAAAGGGGCAGATGAATATTTGTAAATAATCCCAGACACCCAGCTTGGCATTGACCTGTCAGCCTACATTCAGGCATTTTTTTTCCTTTTTCCAGAGACGTCTAGAAATTATTGGGTGAGTAGGAAAAATGCTTAGCATAGGAAATGTCTATTAGGCCAGGCGCAGTGGTTCATGCCTATAATCCCAGCACTCTGGGAGGCTGAGGCGGGCAGATCATTTGAGGCCAGGAGTTCCAGACCAGCCTGACCAACATGGTGAAACGCTGTCTCTACTAAAAACACAAAAATTAGCCAGGCATGGTGGCACCTGTAGTCCCAGCTACCTGGGAAGCTGACGTGGGAGAATTGCTTGAATCTGGGAGGTGGAGGTTGCAGTGAGCCGAGATTGCACCACTGCATTCCAGCCTGGGTGACAGTGCAAGACCCTGTCTCAAAATAGATAAATAAATAAATAAATAAATAAATAAATAAATAAATAAATAAATAATAAAGAAAGAAAATGTTTATTAAAATCTCCAGTTCTGGTAGTCAAAATAGGCTAGATATACCACAGTAAAAAAATCCCCCAAATCTTAGGATTTATACAAGTTTATTCATAGCTCACCCTGGTCTGCTTTTGGGTTTGGGTGGCTGCTAACCAGAGCAACTGTCCTTGTGTGATGACTTAGCATGCCATTCGATCTCACAGCTTTTCTTTATCAACATACCCTTCCCTGATTGCCACAGTAGGGGAAGAGCAATTACATGCTTCCACTTGGAAGCGACATGTGTCATATTTAATTTGCAAAAGCAAGTCCCATAGCCACACTGAACTCCAAGTGGGTGGGTATACCAGTTATTGATTCCTGTAAAACAAACCACCCCAAAACAACACAGTTTATTACTTCTCATGGTTCTGTGATTCAGCTGGGCAACTCTTTTTTTTTTCCGAGACAGGGTCTGGCTGTGTCGCCAGGCTGGAGTGCAGTGGCACAATCTCAGCTCACTGAAACCTCTGCCTCCAGGGTTCAAGCAATTATCCTGCCTCAGCCTCCCAAGTAGCTGGGATTACAGGTGCCCACCACCATGCATGGCTAATTTTTTGTATTTTTACTAGAGATGGGATTTCACCCTGTTGGCCAGGCTAGTCTCAAACTCCTGACCTCAAGTGATCTGTCAGCTGGGCAACTCTTTTGCTGGTTTTGCCTGGGCTTACTCATACAGCTGTATGTGGTTGGAGGATTGACGGTGCTGGAAAGTCCAAGATGTCCTCATTCACATGTGTAGCAATTGTTTCTGGCTGTTGGCTGGGGTGTCTTGGTTCTTCCCCATGTGGCTTCTCATCCTCTAGTGGGCGGTCTCAACTCACGTCCTTACATGATGATCTCGGGACAGTGTTCCAAGAGGACAAAGGCAAAAGCTGCTAGATCCTTTGAGTCCAGGCTCCAAAAATTGCACAAAACTGCCATATTTTATTGGTCAAGGCTAGTCACAGGACAGCCCAGATTCAAGGTATGGGGAAATAGTCTCTTAATGGAGGAGTTGCAAATGTTGTCACCATGTGTTTTAATCTATCACAGCAGGTACATGTACATACAGCCAATTCTCGTTATGTGTGGTAGTTATGTTTTACAAAGTTGTTATGAACACTGACTTAGAGAATATTGAACCATTGCTCCTAAGGGAAATACAGGGTTAGGTTCCTACAAGCCCCTGGACGCAACATTTTCAACACCTATTCAATATATAACCTTGTTTTATGTGTGTCTATTTGAAGACATCTTATTTTTTAAATACATATTGTTGATTTCTTAACATTGAACTCATGGCCAAAAGCACTATAATTCATGCCTGAACAAAGCTTATCTAATACCTGTATTTTCTCCACAAGGCACATCACAGGCTTTTTGTGCTTATAAACATCAGCATTATAGCATTACATTTGGGAAAAAGTGAAATAACCAGCAGAAAGCAAAAAAAGTAAAAAGTGTGTCACTAAATATATCCCCAAAAAGGATACTTGTTTATAATATGAGAACTGAAAAATAAGGCAAAATATAGCCTTGTTTCACTGACAGCTGTTTGTCAGGCAACACAGATTTTTCATCACTCTGCACATGCCTGTGAATGACCAAGAAAGCAACATGAGATTTATTTGGGAATTACAAATAAATTTTAACAAGTAGGTGAATTCACAAACACAGAATCCATGAGTAACGAGATCAACTATACATAAAAGAGAGAATCCAGATATTGGTGAACCTAGTACTTCCTGGCACATCCATTCATGAGAAAACAGGAAGAAGAAATGAACATTTATGGAACACTTCCTATGTGCAGCCCCTGTGCACCTACTAACTCGCTTGTCACAGCAATCCTATGGAGTAGTTAATAATATAACCTATTTTTATATGTTGCTGGATTCAGTTTGCTAGTATTTTGTTGAGAATTTTTGCTTTTATATTTATGAGGGATATTGGTCATGTAGTTTTCTTGTGATGTCTTTTTCTGCCTTTGGTATCAGGGCACTACTGTCCTCATAGAATGAATTAGGAGTGTTCCCTTCTCTTCTGTTTCTTTTTGAAAGAGTTTGTGAAAGATTGTTGCTAATTCTTCTACAAACGTTTGGTAGCATTTACAAATAAAACCATCTGGTCCAGGGCTTTTCTTTGTGGGAAGATTTTTGATTAATAATTCAATCTCTTGTTATAGGTCAAATTAGACTTTCTTTCTCTCTTTTTGTGTGTGTGTGTGTGTGTGTGTGTGTGTGTGTGTTTTTGCGGCAGAGTCTCGCTCTGTCGCCCAGGCTGGAGTGTAGTGGCATGATCTTGGCTCACTGAAGCCTCCACCTCCCGGGTTCCAGCAATTTTCCTGCCTCAGCCTCCCAGGTAGCTGGGATTACAGGCATGCGCCACCACGCCTGGAAAATTTTTGTATTTTTAGTAGAGATGGGGTTTCACCATGTTGGCCAGGCTGGTCTGGAACTCCTGACTTCATGTGATCCACCCGCCTCAGCCTCCCAAAGTGCTGGGAGGTGTGAGCCACCGTGCTCGGCCTAGGTTATCTAATTTGTTGGAATACAATTGTTCATAGTATTCTCTTATAATCCTTTCTGTTTCTCTAAGTTCAGTGCAATGTCCCCTCTTTCATCTCTGATTTTAATACTTGAGTTTTCTGTATTTTTTTCTTGGTCAGTGTAGCTAAAGTTTTGTCAATTTTTTGACCTTTTTGAAGAACTAACTTTTGGGTTTGTTGATTTTTTTCTACTTTTTTTCCTCTCCCATTTCATTTATTTATTCACCTTTATTACTTTCTTTCTTTGGCTTGCTTTGGATTTAATTTGCTCTTCTTTTCTAATTTCTTAAAGTGGAAGGTTGGGTCATTGATTTGAGACCCTTTTTACCTTTTAATATAGGCATTTACAGCTATAATTTTCCCCTGTAAACACTGTTTTTGTTGCATCCCATAAGATTTAGTATGATGTGTTTTGTTTTCATTCATATCAAAGACTGCTAATATCTCTTATTTCTTCTTTGACCTATCGGTTGTCTAATGTCTACATATTTGTGAATTTCCCAAATTTTCTTCTGCTGTTGGTTTCTACTTCCATTGTGGTTAGAGGACATACTTTGTATGATTTCAGTCCTCTTAAAATTAGAGAGTTGTTTTCTGGACTAATACAGGGTCCATCATGTGAAATATTCATGCACATTTGAAAAGAATGTGTAGGCCAGGTACGGTGGCTCACGCCTGTAATCCCAGCACTTTGGGAGGCCGAGGTGGGTGAATCATGAGGTCAGTTCGAGACCAGCCTAGCCAACATGGTGAAACCCTGTCTCTACTAAAAATACAAAAGGTTAGCTGGGCATGGTGGCAGGTGCCTGTAATCCCAGCTACTCAGGAGGCTGAGGCAGAAGAATCACTTGAACTCAGGAGGTGGAGATTGCAGTGAGCCGAGATCGGGCCAATGCACTCCAGCCTGGGCAACAGAGCAAGACCCTGATTTGGAAAAAAAAGAAAAAGAAGAAAAGAATGTGTATTTTGCTGGTGTTGTGTGGAGTTTTCTATGGATATCTGTTACGTCTAGTTGGCTTATAGTGTTATTCAAATCTTCTGTTTCCTTGTGGATCTTCTACTTAGTTTTTATATTCATCATTGAAAGTGGGATATTGAAATCTTCAACTGCTATTGTTGAATTGTTTGTTTAACTTTTCAATTCTGTCATTTTTTTCTTTATATATTTTGGAACTGTTGAGAGGTGCATATATATTTGAAATTTTTTTTTTGATAGACTGACTCTTTTATCATTATAAAATTTCCTTTTTTTCTCTAGGAAAATTTTGTTATATATTAGCATAATATAGTATAATTCATTTGTATTTTTTGTCTGATATTAGTATTTCTATTCCAGTTCTCTTTCGGTTATTGTTTATATGGTGTATCTTTTTCCCTTCTTTTGTTTTCAGACTGTTTCTGTCTTTGAATCTACATTTTGTCCCTTACAAAGAACATATAGTTCTATGATTTTTAAAATCCATTCTGCCAATATCTGTCTTTTAATTGGAGTGTTTCAGTGTTAATCTTGAGGATCCTATGTATATGATGAGTTACTTTTTTTTGCTGTTTTCAAGATTCTTGGTCTATGGCTTTTGACAGTTTGATTTTGAAGTGTCTAGGTGTGGATATTTTGAATTTATTCCACTTGGAGTTTGTTGAGCTTCATGGATGTGTAAATTCATGTTTTTAATCAAATCTGTTAAGTATTGAGCCCTTATGTCTTCAAGTACTTTTTTTCCCCCTTTCTCTTTCTTGCTTCTTTCTGGTACTTCAGTTATGTGTATTAACACTTGATGGTGTCCCACACAAGTCTTTGAGGCTCTGTTCATTTTCCTTCATTCTTTTTCTTTCTGAGATTGGATAACCACAATTGGCCTATCTTCAAGTTTCCCAGTTCTCTCTTCTTCCTGCTTACACCTTTCCTGGTGTTCCTCTTGTGAATTTTTCATGTTAATGCCAGAATTTCTATTTGATTTTTTAAAATAAATTATATCTCTCTTTTTTTTTTTTTTTTTTTGAGATGGAGTCTCACCCTGTCACCCAGGCTGGACTGCAGTGGTGTGATCTCGGCTCACTGCAACCTCCAACTCCCGGGTTCAAGCATTCTCCTGCCTCAATCTCCTGAGTAGCTGGGATTACAGGTGCATGCCACCATACCTGGCTAATTTTTGTATTTTTTTTAGTAGAGACGGGGTTTCACCATGTTGGCCAGGCTGGTCTTGAACTCCTGACCTCAAGTGATCCACCCGCCTCAGCCTCTCAAAGTGCTGGGATTACAGGCGTGAGCCATTGCACCTGGCCAAGTTCTTTAGAGATGGTTTCCTTCAGTTTTTTAGACATGGTTTTCAAATATATATTTGAATATATTTAAAATAACTGGGCCAGGCCCAGTGGCTCATGCATGTAATCCTCAGCACTTTGGGAGGCCAAGGCAGGAGGATCACCTGAGGTCAGGAGTGAGACCAGCCTGGCCAACATGGTGAAACCCTGTCTCCACTAAACATACAAAAATTAGCTGGGCACGGTGGCGGGCGCTTATAATCCCATCTGCTCAGAAGCTGAGTCACAAGAATTGCTTGAACCCAAAACACAGAGGCTGCAGTGAGCCTCTGCCTCCCAAAGTGCTAGGATTACAGGCATGAGCCATCACGCCTGGCCCAAACTGACATTTTAAATAATGTAATGTGGCAACTCTGGAAATCAGATTCTCCACCCTCCCCAGGTTTGTTTTGATGGTGCTGTTGTTTTAGTTTGTTTGTTTATTGACTCTTCTGAACCTCTGTTTTCTTTGTCAGGTGAGGCCACTGAAGTCCCTGCTCAGTTAGTTTAATGGTCAGCTGATGATGAACAGAGATTTTTCTTAAACAACTGGAGCCACTAAGTCTCCCAGTCTTTGCCAAGGGCTCCGTGTGAGTGTTGGGGCATGCTTTGAACACTAAGCCAGGCAGTCGACAACTCTGCCTTGGTGTTGTCTTTATGCTTTTCAGAAAGGTTGAAAAATGTGGCCTTTATTTAGGAGACCATGTGTACAACTAAAAATGAAGGGTTTTTTACCAAGGAATGAGGGAAACTAGCTGTCTCTGCCGCCTTCATTTTACAGGTGAAGAAACTGAGGTTTAGAGAAGTTCAGTAATTTACCCAAGGACATCCAAGCAATAGGTAGTGCTGCTAGGATTAAAATCAGGCAGCCTGAACGGCTGCCGTGGCTCACGCCTGTAATCCAGTACTTTGGGAGGCCGAGACAGGTGGATCACGAGGTCAGGAGATTGAGACCATCCTGGCCAGCATGGTGAAACCCCGTTTCTACTAAAAATACAAAAAATTAGCTGGGCATGGTTGTGCGTGCCTGTAGTCCCAGCTACTCAGGAGGCTGAGGCAGGAGAATCGCTTGAACCCGGGAGGCAGAGGTTGCAGTGATCTGAGATCATGCCACTGCACTGCAGCCTGGTGAAAGAGGGAGACTCTGTCTCTAAATAAATAAGTAAATAAATAAAAATCAGGCAACCTGACCCTAAATCACTTTGTCTTACAGAATAGGAAACTGGGGTTCAGAGAAGTTAAAGAACTCTGAGGTCATGTAGCTGGCTAGTGCAGATCTGACTGGCCCCAGAGTTTATCCTTTCCCCCTTAGTTGCCCCAAACCATCTATCTTACCCTGGTGGGCCACCAGGAGGAGTGACAAAAAATAGACCTGAATGTTTAAGCTGAAAACACCTGGAAGAGGCCAATTAAGATACCTAAATAAAGTGCCCTTTAAACAACCAGGACAACAATAAATATCTGAAGGTCAGCAAATGAATCAAAATGCTAGATAATCAGAAAGAGCTATTAAGGAACAAACACTGTAGAACTTGCTTGTATACTGGAGCAGGATTAAGGAACCGGTTAGGTCAAGGCTGTGAATTGCCATTAAGAAATCAGTATTAAAAGTTGCTGTCTTGAGTGGGACTCTAAGTACCTTTTGTTTTGTTTTTCCCACTAATCTCCCAGACTCCCAGGTCCTTCCAACCAGTCAGTAGGTTAGTATTAGTCCCTTTAACCCCCATACATCCCTGGGGTGGGGTTAGGCCCAGTTAAACCCAGGCCTCAAGGTTCCATTGAACCCACCCAAGGTCTGTGGGAAGAGACCCCAGTGCCTGTCTTGACTCACCCATTTCTTTTCTTTGTTAGCTCTTGTTTTTCTTCACCTTGGATTATCCTGAAGCTCAGTTAATTGAGTCCTGAATAAGTAAGGGCATGTTGTAATTCCAAATTCAAGACAAGTTTTCTATTTAACCAGAGGTCCTTTTCATGTTACTCACAGAGGAGACACTCAAGACGGGGCATCAATGGAATTGCAGTTTGATAACTAAGCAGAAGCACAATTGAAACTCTGGTGACTAATACAGCCGCATTCACACCTACCGAAAGACAATCCACTGCTCTGTCTGTGGTTTGAATCGATCACAGAAAACACAGATTTGCTTCCAGCAGCTAAAGTAATTTTAGTTTTATCAAATAGTGTATGTTTGGGTTTCTGGAGTTAAAAAAAAAACTCATGGTTGGACCTTGGGCATCCATAGGAAGCTGCCTAACTGTTCCCACCCTTGCTGCTAGGACTCTCTTCACTGCTGTTAGCACACAGTGGGTTTCTACTGCTAAGAACTCCCTCCTCAACCCTGCCCTGGCACCCTAAAAATGACCTGTGCTGATACCTTCTCTCCCCTGCTCCCCATACACACCACAGGTGCAGGAACAGCTCCAGCTCTGCCTTTGTCCCGCACTTTGAACTTTTTTCAGGCTTCCCCACTGCTCTTTCTTTGGCTTCATACTTGGGTTCTTTTTCTGTACAGGGTTAACAGCTATATCATGAGAATATTAGATTCCATTTAACTTTTTAAAATTTAATTAAATAGAGGTAATTATAGATTCACATCAGGTTGTAAGAAATAATACAGAGAGATACAATGTGTCTTTTATCCACAGTTTCCTTCCAATGGTAACATCTTACAAAACTCTAGTATGTGCAATATTACAACTAGGAAATTGATGGTACAATCCACAGATCTTGATCAGATTTCTCTCCTGTCTTACATGTACTCCTGTTTGTGTGTGTGCGTGCGTGCACGTGCATGTGTATTTAATTCTATGCCATTTTATCACATGTGGAGGTTTGTATATCAATCACCATCTCTTATGTTGCCTTTTTGTAACATAATCTATTTCCCTCTCCTTCCCTCCTCCACCCCCTGGCCCTAACCCCTGCCAATCACTAAACTATACTCTCTCACACGAATTTTGTGGTTTCAAGAACGTTATATAAATAAAATCATAACATACATAATTCTTTGGGATTGGCTTTTTCACTTGAAATCCATCCAAGTTTTGTGTGTATCCATAGTTTGCTCCCTTTTTATTACTGGGTAGTAGTCCAAGGTCTAGATGAACTACAGTTTCTTTAACCATTTGCCCGCTGAGACATCTGGGTTGTTTCCAGGGCCTATTATAAATAATGCTGCTGTGGACATTTGTATATAGGGTTTTGTGTGAACATAAAATATGTTTTTATGTTTCTGGGGTAAGTACCCAAGAGTGAAATTGCTGCGTTTTGTGGTAATTGCATCTTTAGTTTTATAAGAAACTTCCAAAATGTTCTCTAGAGTGGCTATACCCACCAGCAATGTATGAGTGATACAGTTTTTCTACATCCTTATCAGCAATTGATATGGTCACTATTTTAAATTTTAACCATTCTGATAGGTGTGTAGTAAAATTTCACTGAAGTTATTTCATTTTAAAAAACAATTTGTACTTTTCAACTTTTGCTACTGAATATTTGTGCAGCTTTTATATTTTTATTTTTCAGAAACATTTTAATCACTGAATAGCTGTGTAACATGTTAGAAAAATCCAAGTAATATTTCACATAATTCCATTTCACTTGCCTGTCCATACTTTTTCAGTATGCGAAGAATTCTGTCTATGCCTACTTTTGACACATGACTTGATGTCAAGTTTCACTTGATGAAACCTTTTTGATAATTGTCAACTCAAAAGTTAACATGACATATACTTCATGAAAATGGAGTTAATTGGCTATTCAGGGCCTGTTGTAAAGAGAATTGCTTCATCCACATACCAATTACGTTTCTATATTTGTAAAATATTTTTCTAATCAAAAAATTAATTGAAACTATGAAAAAATAGACACCTGGCTGTTTCTTTCTTTTTTTGTTGTTGAGACAGAGTCTCACTCAGTCACCCAGGTTGGAGTGCAGTGGTGCCATCTTGGCTCACTGCAACCTCCACCTCCACCTCCAGGGTTCAAGCGATTCTTGTGTCTCAGTCTCCCAAGTAGTTGGAATTACAGGTGCACACTGTCATGCCTGGCTAATTTTTGCATTTTTAGTAGAGATGGGGTTTCACCATGTTGGCCAGGCTGGTCTCGAACTCCTGGCCTCAAGTGATCTGCCCACCTCTACCTCCCAAAGTGCTGGAATTACAGGTGTGAGCCACCATGCCCAGCCAACCTGGCTGTTTCTTTTCCAGCCCTTCCAGAATGAGAATTCATGTAGGCCATCTGCCCCACTCTGATCTGCAAGCTGCCTCCCTGATTCCTTGACTCCCTGCAACCCACATCCCCTCCTGTCTTCAGGACATCATACTCGCACCTGGGGGAAAAGGGGAAGTAAAAAGGGAGGCTCAGTGTCCCTGGGTCTGCTTTGTCTATGAGAGAAATCTGACATTGTTGGCAGAAAACTAACATGTCTTCTTAGAAAAAAGTAGAGCCCCAGTTGCCTGGATACGGTCAGGAATACATATCACTGGATCTGTGGGTGACCTGTAGTTACTTTGTCCCTATTTGAGTTTCCTGAGTGTTAAGAGGAAAATGGAGCAGAGCTAACAAATACCTCATACCTGCTTGGGCTTTCTCCGCCGGTCCTCTGTGTGTGCATCACACACCCACACATATGCAAAATAGCTCAGTGTAAAAACCCTGAAATAAACATCAATCCTTGTAGATTCCCGGGGAGTTCTAGTTGGATTTGCTAGCAAAGCAACTTCCCTAAAGACTATAAATAGCAGGCATGTGCCTCTGTAAGCAGTGCAGCTATTTTTTTTTAAATAGGGGATTCTCATGTTACAAGGACATCACAGATTACTGAATAATTTATTTAATGGTAGATTATATGGGCTTCACTCTTTGCCAGTAAGCTCATACCCAAATGTCTAAAGGAGATAAGGTGAGCAAAAGCTAGATGTCAGGCTTGGGTGAGCTCTTTATTTATTTTTATTAGATATGTGTAACTATTGTAGCCATTTATATTTTACTTAATATTATCTCAGCTGCAAAGGTCATATATATAATAGTGTCACTACTTTATTATAGACATTTAGCTAACTTCTAACAATGCATATCGCACACAGCATGAGAAATACAGAATAGAATAATAAATAACTTTGGTTGCACTTGATTTTAACAAAGGACTGTGATATATAGGAGTATGTTTGTTCTCTATGAAAGTATAGGGAAATGAGGGGACAAAATTCAATAAAAGGATGTTAGATTTGAAAATAGAGATAAGAAAAAATGATCTAAATCCATGTTTTTCTGTGAACTATTGTTATAATCTTTTCAGTGACTTATAGTAAAAAAAAAATCGCTTATAAGCTTACAGATCTTAGACATTTTACCTTTAGCTATATACAGTTCTCAGGTGTGCAGAGGTACTCTGGAAGACGGACATACTTTTCTGTCAAATGTAATTTTAATGAATATGAAATTTATTTAAAAAGGACATTTAAATTTGGCAATAGCAAGATGTCAAAGATTTGAACAGGCACATAACAGGAAATTCATGTGGCCAATTAACATAGTAAAAGATTCTTGGTTTTGTTTAATAATCAGGGAAATGCAAATTAAACTCACAGTGAAATGTTACTCACTACACAGCCACCTGATCAGTTGAAGTTTTAAAGTTTGACAATAACAAGTGCTATTGAGGATGGAATATAGTGAGAACTGCTGCTGTTGGGAGTTTGTTTTTATTTATTTTTTGACTCAGGGTCTTGCTCTGTCACCCAGGCTGGAGTGCGGTGGCACGATCATGGCTCACTGCAGCCTCCACCTTCCAAGTAGCTGGGACTACAGGCGTGTACCACCACACCCAGCTATTTTTTTTTCTTTTTTTGTAGACATGGGGTCCCACTGTATTGTTCAAGCTGGCCTTGAATTCCTGGGCTCAAGCGATCCTCCCACCTCAGCCTCCCAAAGTGCTAAGATTACAGGTTCGTGATCACCGCACCCAGCCTGCTTTTGGGAGTTTAAATTGAAGCAAAGTTTTGGCAAATAGTTGCCATTCTCTACTAAGGTTAAAGATTCACACACCCTATTCACAAGTGGAGAAATTCTGATGTGGGAAAATGCCATCGAGGCAGGTGTACATGCATATGCTGTGGACCAGGATGCATACAAGAATGTGTAGAGAAGCAATGTTTGTAATAGCCCCAAGCTGGAACCAAACCAAATGCTGGCCTGTCATAGAAAGCATAAGAATTAGAGCCACTTAACAACAGCATGGTTGGAGTTAATAAATATAATGTTGAAGAAAAGAAGCAAGACGCGAATACTGAGAGTCAGAGTCCATTGATATAAAGCTTATAAACGGGCAAAGCTAAACTACATTGTTTAGGGATGCATATAGAGACAGTAAAACTCTAAAGAAAAGCAAGGAAATTGTTATAATAAAGCTTATAAACAGGCAAAGCTAAACTACATTGTTTAGGGATGAATATAGAGATACTAAAACTCTAAAGAAAAGCAAGGAAATTGTTATATAAAAGTGAGGATGGTGGTTACTTTTAGAGGAGAAAAAGAATTGTGACCGAGCTTACTCTGAGACTTCTGCACTCTGGAAATGTTCTATTTTTTGACCTGGCTGTGGTTTCATGGGTTTTTACTTCATCATCATTCATTGAACTGGATCTTTACATCCATAGTTTGTGGATGTATGTTGTTTCACGCAAACATACATACACACACACAATGCTTTCTAATACTGCTAAATACCAAAAGATCAAAATCTAGAAAAAGAAACTCCCTAGTTCAATTTAGTACCTTTAAAAAATGAACTTTAAGTATTCAGTTCAGTTGAATGAACATTTAAAACAACAAGCCGAATCTATGCACCGTTGTGGATCAGAATTCTACAGTGTTGTGCTGGAAGGACAGCCAGAGGAGAGGAAGGAGCACCGGCTCCCAGGCAAGGGCTGCTTCCCAGCCAGCTCTGCTCCTCCACATCTCTTTCCCCAGGCAATTCTCTAGGCTTGGTTTCTCATCTGTAGAGAGGCCCAGACTGGATCTGCTCCTCTGAGAGTCTCCTAATATATTACTGGGAGTCGTCTGTTGGAACTTTGTCATTTTTAAAATATAAAATTCTTTTCATTTGGACAAGAATCTAAAGAATATAAGCATATTTGGGGTCCTCCCTATGTCCACCTTTGAGCGTACGGTGCCAGCCTTGCTCAGTGTTCGCAATCACAATGCAACCTAGATGCGCTATTTTAATTGCCAGTTGTCAACTGTTAATTGCCAATCAGAAGAAAACACAGGAGGCCTTAGTGAGTAGAGTATGTACTTGCCAAGTGAGCTCACAGAAGGCCCACAACCAGTGTTTCCATAGGAGTTTGAAGAGACGATGCCACGTGAGATTTAAGTCATGAGACAATGCAGGTGTAAGGCGTGCCCAGCTCAGAGAACCGACTCGGTGCTTGAGTTACCAAGCAAGGGGCAATTTGACTCCACAAAATCACACTATCTGTCTCATTCAATTAATGTTAACTTGAGTTTTATTGGTTTTATATTTGATTTGTCAAATCATGAACTTATTTTGATTTTATAGTTGTAGAAAACTTACAAGGGTTGTACACCCAATTTTATGTTTGTGTACATCCAACTAACAATCTTTATAAAAGCAGTTTATGTTAACACTGGAAATCATCCTTTTTTTTTTTTTCTCTTGAGAAAGCAGTGCACATCACTCAAATTTCAGCCATGCTGAATTCCGTGACCTACAGACACTTCTGGGGTTTGTTTCTATTTTAGGGAGTCGAGCCCTTTCCAAAGCAGGTGGCCGGGGGCATCCCTGGTGCTGCCTGGGACTCCATCCCCTTTAATCTGTGGCAGTGACTCTCAGCTGCAGGTGATACTGCCCACAGGGAGATTTTGGGCAGCATCAGGAGACACTGTCAGTGGTCACACGCAGAGGAAGTGCATAGTCACAGAGGCCAGGGTACTGCTAAACATCCTGCAATGCATAGGACAGCCCCCCAGAACAAAGAGCTAACCAGGGAACAGAACCCCCAATTCTGTTCTCCCACTTCGACTTCCCTAAGAAGAAAATCTCCTCTATGTCTGTTCCCAGTTAATCAGGGAAAGGCAGCAGTTTTCTTTTACAACTTACCTTTCTCAACACTTGTTTCCTTTAACACAGCAGAATCAGACAAAAGCAAAAATAATCCCTCAGGTGTGAAAAGGTTCATTGCCTGACTGGCTTGATTGAAGAGTGGAAGGTGGGGTGGATGTCAGCTATTATTTTTTGGAGGCAACCTTATTCCTGGTCCACCGTCTACACAGAGTGACTCTTCTATCCTGGCGCCTGATGTCTGTAGCTGGTCTCTGGAGGGGATTGCTGCAAAGTGATTCCCAGGGGAGCCAACATCTCCTCCAGAATAAATTATTGAAAACAATACTTAACCGGAAATGTTCATGAGAGCTTCAGACAGACTGAAGTGGTTTCAGATCATCTGAGAGAGCTGACCTAAGGGCCCGCATAGCTGTGGCTGTCTATGTGCCTGCCAGGGCTGCTGGGGAACCCTTTGCTGTCTATCCCCATCGTTCATGGGACTGTGGAGTATGTGATTCTTGTATTTGTTCATACAGATTGCGCTGTTTGTGCCTGGGTCCTGTCTTCTCTTCTCCATCAGATATTTAACTCCTCAAGTCCTCGAGAAGAGAGGCTTCTGTGTCATTTGTTGTCACTGTGTGCCATCCAGTGCACTCAGCAAGGTGGCCAGCTCTGTAGGGAACCAGTCATCACTGTCAATGAACTAGGAAATACCACCATGTAAAAAAAAATAGCCCAGGGAGGATTACGGGCAACGATTTCCTAGACACTTCCCTGTCACAGGCTTCAGCCTTCCTTGCTGTGATTCTAGTGACCAGAATCCACTGGAATTTGGAAGCATTAGAATCTATAGCTTTCTACTGACAAGAGAACAGCCCTTAAGCTCCAGGACCAAAAAAAGGAATGCACTCTTCCTCACTGGGACTGGGTGGCTGCCCAAGGTGAAGATGGGATAGGGGGTCTGATCTCTCCCTACTCCATCCTCCCCTCCCACCCCACTAGCACAAGGTCTCAGAGACCACTAAAGACTTCACCCGCCCCTGACACCCACTGACACATGGCAATTTCTGACCCTAAGTGGATGCTTCACATCCTCTGACCACCACCATTCCCTCCCCATCCCCCCTCCACAGGGCACATCCTGAACTCTTTATAAAAGAAAAAAGAGGGCACCATGACTTTAGCACAACACAGATGCCCTGGAGTGTGGCAAACAGGGCCCTTGTTCCTGCCCTGGACCCTACGAGTGGCTCAGATCCCACTTCTGGGAGGAGGGGGCAGCTGGTGGAGGAAGAAACAAGACCTGAGGGGTGCAGGCATCCCCTCAGCACCAACAGCCTACACCTCCTCTCCCCGTGCCAGTCCCTGATCAACACCCTCCCGCTCCTCTGGTCTTTGAGGCTGCTCCCTCCTCCAGACTCCTGGGTCCTGCACACATGGGGAACTGGAGGAGGTCCTAGGAGTGAGCCACGTGGCTCAAGGCAGCTCATCGGAATAGGAATTCAAACTGTGGCCAAAGAAGAGAGAAAAATGGGAGGCCAGAGAAGCTGAGCATCGGGTATGGGGATGAGGCTGGGCCACAAAAAGGAAGGCCCATCTAGGGGTCAGAGCCTGGCAGGGTGCCAAGCAGAGCAAGTGACGCTGTAGAAGACTGGTTAGCAGAAATGGTACAGGCGAAGTCCGTGAGCAAACCAGACTGGGGTCTGCTAGTATGGAATCCTGGTGATGTCTTAGCTCTGGGATGGAGAGAATCCTTCAAGTCCATCTTAGGTGTTAAATCGATGATGTTCAGACTGGTTGGGGGAAGGGAAAGAGTAGTTGTGATTACCCTAACCTTACCCAAATACAGCAATGGCCCGGGACCCAATTCAGGACTCAGAGGGCAAGCCAGACCCTGCCCTAGCCAAATAATGCAGTGAGCCCCTCGCTCAGTGGTGAGAAACAGCTAAATGTAGCCCCTACACCTGGGGTGAACCAGAGCCTAACTTTAGCTTCCTACGAGCATATGCAAAATGTGTGGCCAGCTGCCCCTGCAGCCTCACCCAGGGCCACTTCTCTTTTACATCCTGCACCTGTGGGGATTTGCATGTTTGGCCAGCTCGCAAGCCAGTTCTGAGGCTGAGAACTTCCTAGACTCTCAAATGGGATTCCTTGTTCCCTTGGGAACCAGCTCCTCCCTCCCCTCCCACCCTAGAAGCAAAGCCTTGCTTTCTGCATTTCTGCCCTTGTGGGTGGGTCCCGTGGAGGGGAGCAGCCTCACAGAGGAGGCCTAAATTTTTGAGCAGCGTAAAGGACAGCGACACCTTACTTGCGTCTTTGAGAAGGGAAACAACCAGCTCAGGAGCCATGGTCCGGTCTGGTCTGCCAGCTCCTGTTTCCCCCTCCTCTTGGCTGCCGGCCTTTTGTTCTTGTCATGGTTCATTAGCTCCCTAAACAGAGGCTGATTAAAGAAAATAAAAGGAGAAAAATAGGGAAATTAATTGCACTGGTGAAAGGTCTAATGGGGAAGGAAGTTAAAGCCAATTGTCTTGAGATTTTAATTATCCCATCTGCTCTCTGGCCCCTTGATGGTGCATAACCAGAATGAAATGTTAATGTGGGCACCAAACATATTTTACACCCACTTCCCAGTGAGTTATCTGGTCTCCTACCTGAAAGCTGGTGAGCCCAGGCATCAGGACGCGCCACTGGGACCTGTGTACTGGGTGATGCCAGGCAGACGGGAGGACAGGAGGCCCTGCCTGTGAGGACTGTGGAGCAGGGACTATGGAGCAGTGCGTGTGATGCTTCCTTGGCACGATGGAAAGATACAGGGTTGGGTTGCAGGAGTGAAGAGAATAGAAGAGAAAAAGAAGCCTCCCTTTCTATGTCACTCCCTGGAAGAACGCAGAGTCCTGATGTCTGGTCTTAGAAGGACTGGTACATTTTGGAGGAATATCAAGAAACAGATATGAGCAGTGGGAAGAGGCCAAACAGTAGAGCCCCAAGTGCCCCTCTGGCAAGAGAAGCAGATTTTGCTGCCAGGAAATCAGAGCTAGAGTTCCCCGTTAGTGGCCTCTCTCCTTTCACCTCATTTATTCTTCCTCTTCACTGGACTATGCCACTCAAAAGAAAATGCAAAGATGGGCTGCACAGTTCCAGCAAGAGTCTCCACGGCTCGGCTCCACTAAAGTCAGATGGACTCTGAACCTATAGGAAATATCCAAACAGATGGGAAAAGAAGTAAATCCCTTCTGAGTAAGCAGCCACTAAATTAAGCTCTATTAGTCTGTAGGATGTGTGGCAGATTGGTTGCCCCCATTTGAAGTCCAATTCCTGGCCGGGCATGGTGGTTCACACCTGTAATCCCAGCACTTTGGGAGGCTGAGGCAGGAGGATAACTTGAGGCCAAGAGTTCAAGACCAGCCTGGTCAACTGGTCAACAGAGCAAGACCCCTTTCTCAATCAATCAATCAATCAAATGAAGTCCAATTCCTGCTCTGCCCACAATGGGTCATTGAAACCATTGGCCCTTCAGGTGAGCCGACTGGCTCTCTCTTGAGGCGGGGACTATTGATGTCACAGGCCTGAAACCATTCTACTAGTAGATATCACAATAACACCAATTGAGATCCTACCCAGAAATCAAAGTCTATCCCATTTAACACAATACCTACACCCACATGCCTTTGGTATATAGGTGGTAACTATATATAGCTGGGAACATGGAGATAAACTCATGCCACTCTCGTCAGTTTCCCACTCTTAGTGTTGTGCAATACAGTAGTCCCCATTATTTAAGTAGTCTTCACTTTATTCAAAGGGGGACTACTGTATTGTATGACATCCAAGATCCCTAGTAGATGCCTGAAACCTTGGGTAGTACCAAACCCTATATATACTGTTTCTCCCAATATATGCATGTGATAAAGTTTAATTTACGAATTAGACACAGTAAGAGATTAACAACAATAACTAATAATAAAATAGAACAATTATAATGCTATGCTGTAATGAGTTATGTGAATGGAGGCTCTTTCTGCCTCAAAACATCTAATTGTATCGAATTCACCTATTTTCAGACCATGGTTGACCATGGGTAACTGAAACCATAGAAAGTGCAAGTGAGGCTAAAAGGGGACTACTATAGAAGGCAACCCTCAGCAGTGCGGACTGCTAGTGGAAAAGCTAGGAACAGCACAGGCACCAGAATGTACAAAACCACCTCCACATTAAGCCCGTTATTTAAGTCTGCCCAGGACCGTGAAGGATTGGCATGGTCCTCTCTGTTGAACCGCAGCATTAAACCACTTTCCGCACCAACACCATCTTCATTCCTAACACCTCTGGCCTCAAGAGGAAGGATCTGGGGTGAGTACACTGTCATTCTCTCGGATATTTTTTCCACGTATGATGCTGCAACATAAAGCATTGAACAATAGGAGAACCGCTAGAAATAAGTTTCCCTGATGCAACCCAGAGAAGAGAGTTGGTGCTTTTCTTTTGTATGGACCTGGGGTAATCTTGGAGAAGTAGAGGAAATGACGTTGTTATTCTCTGCTAAGATGGATTTTCCAGAGAGTTATAAAGTCTAAACGATCAGGTTCTCTCTTAGATGGGGAAAGAAAGAGCTGAGGGCTGTCAATTTGGGGACGTTCTTCCTGGACTGACTTCATGGGATGCTGCCTGGACAACTCCATGAATCTTGTCCAGGCAAATCTAAACCCCTCAGCAGACTAACTCAGCCCGCCCAGCCTTCATCAGCTGCTGCAGCCCAGTGCCTGGTAAGCAATGCTTCCAGGCTCCTCCCAACCTGGCCTCCAATGAGATGCACACTCACCTTACAGGTTGGCCTATGTTGGCAAATCACCTGTTCATGGTGCAAGGCCATTCAAGGTGTCACTCCCACCAGCCTGAGCCCTAAGACCTCCCAACAGTTTGTCCTTTTCCTCCAATCTCTTCTTTCCATATGGCTCTGCCTGCTCCTCAAATGCTGTTCCTAACTTTGCTGGTTTTGGCTTCCCTGTAGCTGTTTAGAAACACCCTCCTACTCTTCCCTAGCTTCCCGGCCAGCGAATATTCTGGCTTATCGAGGGCCTCCTGGCGCTGTGAAGAGTCAGGGCAAACCATTTAATGTTTGGTTTTGTCTCTTTATCCTGGACCATTAAAAAGCTGCCTGCTACAGAGAAAAGACTTGTCTGAAGTCGGCCTCTCTGATCATCATGGCTGATGGGCCTAAATAAATCCCTTTGTTCAGATTTTATAAAGCACGTATGACTTGGCTTTTGTTATTCATTTTCACATCTCTCTTCGTAAACTGTGTGTGACATAAAGAAATCAGACAGACCTGGGTTCAAATCCCAGCTTTGTACTTACTAACTATATGATCTTGGATAAGCTACTCAAGCTTTCTGATCTTCTTTTTCCTCACTTATATCAAGAGATAATACTATCTACTGCACAGGGTTGTTCTTGTTTTTTAATGGAGAATAAATGAGATAAAGAATCCTTTACAGTGCTTGGCACAGAGTGAGAGTTCAATAGACACTAGTTTCTTCTTCATCCTTTGGATAAAAACCAAAACTTATCCACGTTTCCCCAAAACCTAGTAGAGTGGCTGGCACATAATATACTCTCAGTGAATATTCATTGCTGGAGTGAAAGAATGAGGCGTGACCTCAGCTTACTGCCATCTCTGCCTCCTGGGTTCAAGCGATTCTTCTGCCTCAGCCTCCTGAGTAGCTGGGACTACAGGTGTGTACCACCATGCCCCAGCTAATTTTTTGTATTTTTAGTGGAGACAGGGTTTCACCATGTTGGCCAGGCTGGTCTTGAACTCCTGACCTCAAGTGATCCATCTACCTTGGCCTCCCAAAGTCCAGGGATTACAAGGATGAGCCACTGTTCCGGGTAAAACATATTTTTAAATGAAATGGTGTGTTATAGCATGTACTCACTCTTTTAAAATTATTTATCTATCTTTCAAAAGAAAAAAATGCCTGGAAAAATATTAGCTGGCACTGGCTATGTCTGGTGGGTGGGAGGGTAGTAATTTTTACTTTATATATGATACTTTCAATATTGTTTGAAAAGTTTTTTAAATGAGCATCATTTTTATAATCAGAAAAAAATAACTTTTTGGGGGCTGGGTATGGTGGCTCATGCCTGTAATCCTAGCACTTTGGGAGGCCAAGGTGAGCAGATCACTTGAGGTCAGGAGTTTGAGACCAGCCTGGCCCACATGGTAAAACCCCGTCTCTACCAAAAATATAAAAATTAGCCAGATGTGGTGGCAGGCACCTGTAATCCCAGCTACTTGGGAGGCTAAGGCAGGAGAATCGCTTGAACCCAGGAGGTGGAGGTTGCAGTGAGCCGAGGTCACGCCACTGTACTCCAGTCTGGGCAACAGAACGAGACTCCGTCTCAAAACAAAAAACAAACGAACCAAAACACATAAAGGGGTATAACAATTAGTGTGTATATATTTTTTGGTTATAAATGTCAATACCTACCTTAAACTCATTTACACTCAAAGGAAAATGTATTTGGAAGGCTAAGAGGACTGCAGGAAGGTCAAGGTGTGGCTGCACCTCGGAAGAGCTGGAAATGGATCTGGCATGCTGCTGTTACGTTCCCTCTCTCTGCAGCTCTGGGTGTGGGTGTCAGTCCTTCAGCTACAGGCCAGCTTCCTCCACCTGGTGGGAAACGCCATCCCAGTGACTTCAGAGCTGCTAACCCTGCCACAAAGAGACAATGAGCACTACTCTCTGGTCCCTAGGTCATCAATTCCAAGCACACACTGCACTGTCCCTACTTGGGTCAGATGTCCATCCCTTACCCAGTCTCAGGCTCTACAGCTGGCCCACTGTGTGGTCCATTCCCAAACGTGGGTCCATCACTGTGGGCCAGGAGGCAGAGTCGTGTAAGAAGGACTGTATTAATGGCTTGAGAAATAACTGTTCCCTCTCCCCCTGCACTCTTCTGCTGTGAGCTGCTATTTCCTTGGAGATAGGAAGAGAGGATAGGAAGTTCTGAGCCTGTTGGCTTCGTTTCCATCTTCAGAGGAGGGCCAGGGAAGACTGGAGCTAGGAAACTGGGCAGGCTTGGATCAACAGTTGTTAACATCAGAAACAATGGTGAGCTTCCCTGACAGGTTCCTGTGCTGGTGCAAAGTCATTTCATCTGAGTTCTCATGGAGCTCACAGCTCAACCCAAGAGATGAATGCTGGATAGAGTAGCCTTCGTTGTCATTCCTTTGCCTCTCTTCCTAGGCACCTTCCATCACTTCCCTATAAGCAAGAAGAAATGTGTCTTCTAAATGATGAAGGGTTATCTTGCATCAAACACCCCAGAGCTCAAGAAAGCGTTAATTGGCTTCTATTCTCTGTGCACTCTCTGCTTCATTTACTTAGGAGATGGTAATTTAATTTTTTTCCAAAATAGAATGACTTTGTCTAAAAACCATGTTTAAATACAGTAGGACCTCATGACATCATAGCTCATGGTTAGAATTCAATTTGGAATAAGTCATGATGTTGGAATGGGATCACTGCACTGGGAGCCCCTGGTGGTCAGGAGCTGTGCTTTAGCCATCGCCGAACTCCAGCATCGAGTGCAGTCCTGCTCCCTGATACACACTCAGAAGTTAAAGACACTCAAAAGTCCTATGGTTCATTCTTTTTTAAAAATTTAATTTTTAAAATTTGACACATAATAACTACATATTCATGGAGTACATAGTGTTTTCATACATATAATGTATAGTGATCAAGTCAGGATAATTAGCATATTCATCATCTCAAACATTTATTATTTCTTTGTGTTGGGAACATTCAATATCCTCTTTCTAGCTATTTGAAACTATACATTATTGTTAAATATTCTACAGTGGTATAGAACACTAGAACTTATTCCTCCTCTCTAGCTGTGATTCTGTATTCTTTAACAAATCTCTCCCTGTCTCTCCCTTCCTCCTACCCTTACCAGCCTCTAGGATTCTCTGTTCTACTTTTTTCTTCTATGAAATCACCTTTTTTTTTTTTTAGCTTCCACTTATGAGTGAGAACATGTAGTGTTTAACTTTCTTTTCCTGGCCTATTTCATTTAACATGTCTTCCAGTTCTATGTTTCTGCAAATGACAACATTTCATTCTTTTTTATGGCTGAATAGTATTCCCTTGTGTGGATATATACCACATTTTCTTTATCTATTCATCTGTTGCTGGACACCTAAGTTGATTCCATATCTTGGCTATTATGAAAAGTGCAATAAACATAGGGATGCAGCTACTTCTTCAAAATACTGATTTCTTTGCTTTTGGATAAATGCTCAGTAGAGGGATTGTTAGACTGACTACCAGTAGTTCTCTGTGTAGTTGTTTTTTGTTTGTTTTTTTGTTTTTCGAGGAACCCCCATACCGTTCTCCATAGTGGCTGCATAAATTTACATTCCTCTTATACACTGTTGATGGGAATGTAAATTTATGCAGCCACTATGGAGGACGGTATGGGGGATCCTCAAAAAACAAACAAACAAAAAACCCAGCAGTATATAAGCGTTCCCTTTTCTCCTCATCCTCACCAGCCATTGTCATTTTTGTCTTTTTGATAATAGCCAGTCCAACTGGAGTGAGATGATACCTCATTGTGGTTTTGATTTGCATTTCCCTGATGATTAGTGATGTTGAGCATTTTTTCATATATTTGTTGGCCATTTGTAAGTCTTCTTTTGAGAAATGTCTGTTCAGATCATTTGCCTATTTTTAATCAGACTTTTTTTTTCTGCTGAGATGTTTGAGTTCCTTGTATATTCTGGATATTAATCCCCTGTGGAACGAGTAGTTTGTAAATATTTTCTCCCATTATGTAGGTTGTCTTTTCATTCTGTTGATTGTTTCCTTTGCTGTGTAGAAAATAATCCCATTTAAAAATTTTTGCTTTTGTTGCCTGTGCTTTTGAGGTCTTATTCATAAATCTTTTCCCAGACCAATGCCATGAAGTGTTTCTCCTATGTTTTCTTCTAGTAGTTTTATTGTTTTGGGTCTAACACTTCAATCTTTTATCCATTTTGAGTTGATTTTTGTATAATGTGAGAGGTGGGAGGTCTAGTTTCATTCTTCCACATACAAACATCCAGTCTTTCCAGAATATTTATTGAAGAGAATATTCTTTCCCCAGTGAGTGTTCTTGGCACCTTTGTCAAAAATCAGTTGGCTGTAAATACATGTATTAATTTCTGGGTTCGTTATTCTGTTTCATTAGTTGATGTGTCTGTTTTTATACCAATACCATGCTCCTTTGGTTACCAGAGCTTTGTAATATTTTGAATTCAGGTAGTGTGATGCTTCCAGCTTTGTTCTTTTTACTCAGGGATTGCTTTGGCTATAGAGTTCTTTTTTGATTTCATACAAATTTTAGGAGTGTTTTTTCTAATTCTGTGAAAAATGGCATGGTATGTTGATAAGAATTACATTGAATCTGTAGATTGTTTTGAGTAGTATTGTAATTTTAACAATATTAATTCACTTGGTTCATGAGCACAAGATGTCCCTCCATTTGTTTGTATCCTCTTCAATTTCTTTCATCAGTGTTTTGTAGTTTTCCTTTGTAGAGGTCTTTTGCCTACTTGGTTAAATTTATTCCTAGGTATTCTTTTTCATAGCTATTATAAATGGGATTGCCTTCTTGATTTCTTTTTCAACTAGTTTGTTGTTCATGTTTAAAAAATGCTACTGCTTTTTGTATGTTGATTTTGTATCCTGCAACTCTGCTGAATTTATCAGTTGTAAGAGTTTTTTGAGTAGACTATGTTTTTCTACATATGAGATCATGTCAAACAGGGATGATTAGTTGTTTCTTTGGGTTTCTGTTAATTTTTTTTTTTTTTTGTCTATTAAGGATGTCATGCATTTCTCCAAATCTTCTGTTCCTACAGTAAAACATTTTCAGAGATATGTTCCTCCTCTCAGTTTTGGGGATGATGTTCCCTTTATCTTGTTCCTAGATTTTCCCACACATAATTCATTTTTTACCTCTCTACTCATCCTTGACCAAGGTACAATCTATCCTTCTACTAACAGAGAGAGCTACTTGAACTACCTGGGTTTGGGCTTGCCTAAGACTGAGAGCTTTCCTAGGGTGCAGGACTTACAGTTCTAAAATTAGGACAGTCCTAGGTAAACTAGAATGGTTAGTCACCCTAGGGGTAATTACCAACATGAAAGGGGGTAAGAGAGAGGGAATTTGGGAAAGAAAGGAAGAATTGAGAAATTATGGACTTTCAACCCAATTCTAGTTTTATGGTTTTTCTTTCCATTTTAATAACTGAAGTTCCTGCACATAAATTCACCCATGATATTTGAACGCAATAATTCTTCAGGTTAATTATTCTTTCAACCTATACGTAATTGTCCATTTTTCACCCCTCAGTTCCAGCCCACTATAAATATTTTTCCTAGTTTCTAGCCTTTGTTCGTCTAATTTGATGGCATTTTAATGACTGCTTTGAAGCTCTCTCTGCACCAACACACAGCGTGAAAACATATAACATATAAAAGAGAATTTAAAAGTCATAGCCATGCCCCAAAAATGAGATACACATGTCCATGGAACAGAGTCAAAATGCAAAACAATGAGTAGAGGGCCTGCTGAGCTCTGGATCTCAGAGTAGGTAATAGCAGATGTGAATTTGACTTCTGCAGGTAGACAGGCTGCACAGGGTAAAAGGGCTCCACATGAAGCAGGGGAACCAGAGCCATGCTCAGGACCTGCACCCAGAGGCCACGGCAGGGTTTTCCTGGCTAGGGAGAGGAGGCCAGGAAATCTGTTGCCAACCACTGCCTGGAGTGTAGCTTAGTGCCTAGAGTGAACTCAAGCACAAGTCCCAAAAGGAGGATGCACAGAGAGAGAGAGAAAAAAATAGAGGCAGAGGTAAACCTTCTGCCCATGATGACCTTAGAAGCTTGATCTTAAAACACATGAGGAAATCTTACACCCAGAAAGATAGCTAATAAAATCAATAATTGCAATATGAGTTTTTTCTAGAAAGACACAAAATTTTAAATGTTAAAAAAGACTTGAAAATATGTACATTTAAAATCCTTGAAGAGATGGGTAAAGAAATTACATCCTTAAAATAGATATATGCCACCAAATAGAAATAAAATAAGCACAGGTAGTTTTAAAAATTAAAAACCTTGGAGAAGAAAAATGCAGCCATTGACAGGGGGCAGGGGGCCACTCAGTGGGATGGATTCTAGACTAAACATAGTTGAAGAGAGAATTAATGAATAGGAGTAAGGAATTCATCCAGACAGTAACAGTATCAAAGGGGCTATTTGAATAAGACAGAGAATGACAGGCACTGTGGTTATGGGTCAGGAGCTCAGGAAAGGCTGGTTAAAGGACACATTTAAGCAGCAGCCTGACTCAGTAAGAACGAGTCATGTGATGACTAAAACACCAAAAGCAATGGCAACAAAAGCCAAAATAGACAAATGGGATCTAATTAAACCAAAGAACTTCTGCACAGCAAAAGAAACTACCATCGCAGTGAACAGGCAACCTATAGAATGGGAGAAAATTTTTGCAATCTACGTATCTGACAAAGAGCTAATATCCAGAATCTACAAAGAACTCAAACAAATTTACAAGAAAAAAACAACCCCGTCAAAAAGTGGGCAAAGGATATGAACAGACACTTCTCAAAAGAAGACATTTATGCAGCCAACAAACATATGAAAAAAAAGCTCAACATCACTGATCATTAGAGGAATGCAAATCAAAACCACAATGAGATACCATCTCACTCCAGTTAAACTGGCAATCATTAAAAAGTCAGGAAACAACAGATGCTGGAAAGGATGTGGAGAAATAGGAATGCTTTTACACTGTTGGTGGGAGTGTAAATTAGTTCAACCATTGTGGAAGACAGTGTGGCGATCCCTCAAGGATCTAGAACTAGAAATACCATTTGATCCAGCAATCCCATTACTGGATATATACCCAAAGGATTATAAATCATGCTACACTAAAGACACATGCACACACATGTTTATTGCAGCACTACTTACAATGGCAAAGACTTGGAACCAACCCAAATGTGAAAATGTGGCACATATACAACATGGAATACTATACAGTCATAAAAAAGGATGAGTTCATGTCCTTTGCAGGGACATGGATGAAGCTGGAAACTATCATTCTCAGCAAACTATCACAAGGACAGAAAACCAAACACCACATGTTCTCACTCATAGGTGGGAATTGAACAATGAAATCACTTGGACACAGGGCAGGGAACATCACACACCGGGGCCTGTCATGGGGTGGGGGAAGGGGGGAGGGGTAGCATTAGGAGAAATACTTAACGTAAATGATGAGTTGATGGGTACAGCAAACCAACATGGCGCACATATACCTATGTATCAAACCTGCATGTTATGTACATGTACCCTAGAACTTAAAGTATAATAATAAAAAAAAAGAGTCATGTGAATGAAATAAAAATAAATAAATCCATCCATGCATAGATATTATGCAAGGCATAATACCTGTTTTCCAAGTTGTTGTGAGGATTCAATTAAATAACATAAAGCAGCAAGCCCAGTACCTGAGACATAATTAATAACAAATGTTAAGAAACATACTTCCCTTCCTAAGAATCTGAGTTACAGAATGAATTTAGCATTCGATCTCTATATTGAGGAGGCTTTTGGCCACCTTGCTGGAGCCCAGCATCATGCTGATAGGACTCAAATTGACTGATAATCTTTGGATCTTAATAACAGTGGATTTAGTTATTTGTGACAAAGTGGCTGGAACATTGTCAGTTGTCTGTATGCCTGTTTCCTCCTTCTGCTTCTCTCCCTTGAGAACAAATTCTGTTTTCCCCTCTAGCATTAACTAAACAAGCTAGTCACATCCAAAATAGAGATGACATTTTAATATAACCAGGCAGCCTGAACAGGAATTTCTTTGCAAATCCCAATATTCCATCAGTACAGCTCTGAGCATTTCTCCCATTATGTCTTCTGTGGAGCCCAGAAAGAACTCCTGACAGAGGTCAGGAAAGGGGGAAAGACAAAGCCACCCTTTTACTCAGCATGAAGCCTTTTCAACTCATAGGCCCCTGATGAAAACATTCCATAATGAAAAGAACAAAATAAGACGGGCTCACAGTGAACAGCAACAGAATGTTCCATAGGACGGAGAGCAGCTTCTTGGGATGTGGGAATCTGAGACTGGATTGTATTCAAAGAAATTACCCCCAGAGTGATAAAGTACAAGTCCTGGGGGCTCAGCAACATTCAAAGTTCCATGCTTTGAAGGGGGGTGTTTCCCTGCCAAGGCCTGAGGACGGGGGCTAGCTATCCTAGAAACAGAATTAGACTGGGAAATGCAACCAGGTGATGAAGGGCCTTTGGCATGGCAGTTTCCCTCCTTGAGCAAGGCAGATACAGGCCTCTGTGATGAACCAGAAAAGAGAAGCCAGAGGCGCAGCACTGGTATTTGTTTTTCTAACCAGAAGAGAGAAAACATGTTCCACCCTCTCTGAGTCCTTGGTTAGGAAAAGGTTGTTTTAAGAAGAAGAGAAGGAAGAGGAGGAAGAAACAACCCTCCTTTTTGTAGCTAAACTGGCTTTTGCACTCATTTCCCAGGGGCAAGGCAGCATAATGACTCTTCCTTCCTGCCTTGGACGTTGGGTGGCATCCAGCGGGTTCCCCTGGTCCCTGTGGTCGATCTTCCCTCAGCAGCTCAGTCCTGCCCAAGCTCCAGCACGATTGTCACACACTAGCAAATCTATAAAAATAAGTCTTCTCCTTATTTGAGTTATTTCCTTGTTTTTTCCAAAAACTGCATATCTCACCAAGTACGAATTATTTAAAAGAAAACAATAAAGAACTAAGCATTTCACCTTTGGCTGAGTTGGAAGTAAATGTTCACACTGGGAATGGGAGAAAATAAGAGGAATTTGCAGGGGCAAATGCTAGGATTTTAATATCTCCCACATCCCATAATGCATATTGTGCCTGATATCTAAAACAAAACCAAATTTAAAAACAGCTATTTGGGTGAGGTTAGAGAGACGATGTATTGCACACCAGCAAAATGAGGGTGATGTGAGCATGAGCCTGGAAGCTGCATCATTGTCTTGGTGGTCCTCACATACACAAAGATGTTTTGTTTTCACTTTGCTTGTCCATCTCCCACACATATACAACTTGAAATTCATTTTTAATAAGACTTCAGTCCCAGTGGTAGGCAGATAGGAGAGACATTAAATAGAAGAAACTTCATATTGAGAGTAGGGCATTGGTCAGTTATTCGCATTTATTAGGCTGGGTCCCTGCATTGTAGTTGGTTCATTATGTCTGTTGATTAAATTAACGCAGGACACTATACTGTAATAGCAAGTGGAGATGGATTTGATTCCTTTCCTAAGATAGTCAATTTGCTGGTACTCCCCAATCATGCCATAGAACCAGTTTCACATCCATAGAGATTGCCATAGAATATATGTTTGAATAATTGAGTTGTAGTTTTATGGTTAAATTATTTTTAAACCTACTTCCTCATTCTCATTAGAAACACTGTACTGATCCATGTTCTTTTCTTCTGCTTCATTACCTAAGATTTTTGGAATTTACCTGCTTTTTATTTATTTTTTAAAATTAATATTTTTTTGAGATGGAGTCCCATTCTGTTGCCCAGGCTGGAGTGCAGTGGCGTGATCTCAGCTCAATGCAACCTCGGTCGCCCAGGTTTAAGTGATTCTCATGCCTCAGCCTCCCGAGTAGCTGGGACTGCAGGCATGTGCCATGGCGGCTGGCTAATTCTTGTATTTCTAGTAGAGGTGAGGTTTTGCCATGTTGGCTAGGCTGGTCTCGAACTCCTGACCTCAAGTGATCCACCTGCCTCAGCCTCCCAAAGTATTGAGATTAAAGGCGTGAGCCACCGTGCCCAGCTTACCTGCTTTTTAAAGCTAACTCCCTTTCCTCATGTGACTCTCTGAAAACCAAAACCCCTTGTGACAACCAGGAGAGTACGCTGAAGGCAGATGTGACTGCAATAGCTCAATACTCAAAGGGATTTCCAGGCCACCTACCCTCAGAGCCTCTCTTCCCTATGTCTCTGCCTTAATAAAAAAGGCCTCTGTGAAGTCCTAGAGCTCAAGCACTTGTTTTCATGATTCCTGCAGAGTGAGAGACTTGAAAAATGAGGGCCCAGAAAGGAAATCACCTGTTCAATTTTATAGAGCAAAATAGCAGTTAAGCCAAACTAGAAACTAGAATTCACTGTTCCCCGAGTCATCTTTTTGAGAAGCACATTTTCAAATTCAGTTAGAATATATTGAGAACTATATGTGGGGATTTGCTTTGTATAAGGCTAGTTAAGTGCAATCACATAAGGGGCATATTGAAAAACAATGCAGGGCAGACGCAAATCATCCACTCTATCTATTGAATTTAGGAATATTGATTTGAATAGCTAATAACTTAGTAGATGGAAGTTACTCTGCCTCTTCTTGGATGTGACTCTCAGGAATCATCATCAGTAGCCTCCACTCCTTTGTCTCATGAAATCAACAGTGAGTTTAGCAGCAGCTCTTTTGTTATAATTCAGCTATTTTATTTCTATCTTAACCAGAGCAGATTACTTTGACCAAACTAGCATCTCTTGACACAACCTACCTTGTATGACTTCTTTCAGTTAATGAGAAATGTTTCCCTCTGATCATTTCATGTTTATGCAAAGCTAATTTATCTTGACCAATATTATTATGCTAATTATATAAGTGCAGTTGTCTCAGGCAATTTCTGCTACAAGAGCTCTTGAAAGTGCAATGAGAAGAAAGAATAAAATGGAGCAGACATGTAATTAGGGAGATTAAGAAAATCCTTTCCCAGGTGTTTAAAAATGTATTTTAAGTGTAGGAATTTTGGTCTTTGTAGTGTGATGTCTGCAACCTCTTCTGGGCCAGGTTTGTTCTTCAGTTCCATGGGCTAAAATCTCAGCTGTCTACAGGGGCAAGGAAGAGAAAGTAAATGGAAAAAACAGGTAGGGTTCAAGTGCTATGCATCTGCCATGTGCCTAAGGGCCATGGACTCCTGGACTAGAGGGAGTGCTTGCTTCCTCTGAAGGAGACCACCCACCTCAGTCTAGCGCTTGGTATTATATCATAAGGAAATGAGGCCCAATGCAGCCAGAGAAACCAGAAATCTGAACTAAGTATCCTGATTTTTAAGTGGCTTTATTTTTATTTTTGTAAGTACTGAGCTGGGTCAAATACTTTTATCCAATGGTAGGACCCAGTAGGCTGCCTGAAGAGAGGAAGAAAACCCAAAGTGCTTTTTCCTTCTCCATTCTCACCACTCAACACAACACTTCTGATGCCAGATTGGAGAGAGGGTGTCCCACATGCAGAGCAATTCTCCAGTAGACACTAACCAGCTGGGTGTCCTCTAATTCAATTCTGACACCGTGTACCTGCAGACAGCATCAGATCGCACAGGTTGGGGGCTCAGTCCCATAAGACTGCCACTTCAGATGCCAATCACAAGACCCAGGTAGTGACCTGTGCTTCTGACCAACCAGCCATAAGCCAGGGTTCCCACAACCTTCTCCTCAGGCTCAATTAATTTGCAAGAGCGGCTCACAGAACTCGGGGAAACACTCTACTTACATTTACTGGTTTATTAATAAAGCATATGATAAAGGATAGAAATGAAAAGCCAGATAGAGTTGCATAGAACAAAGTGTGGGGAAGGGACACAGAGCTTCCATGCACACTCCAGGAACATCCACGTGTCCAGCAATCGGAAGCTCTCTGAACCCCTTCCTTTTGCTTCCTTTTGGGTGTTGATGGAGGATTCCTTGCATAGATGTGATTGATTACATCATTGGCCACTGGTGATCAACTTAAGCTTCAGGCCCTCTTTCCTGCCTGGAAGTTGGAGGAGGGGGGTGTTGAAAGTCCCAACCCTCTAATCCTGTCTTGGTCTTTCTAGTGACCAGCCCCCATCCTGAAGCTACCAAGGACCTGCCAGCCACCAGTCATTTCATTAGCACACAGAAGACACTTCTTTTTTTTTTTGAAACGGAGTCTCCCTCTGTCGCCCAGGCTGGAGTGCAGTGGCGCAATCTCTGCTCACTGCAAGCTCCACCTCCTGGGTTCATGCCATTCTCCTGCCTCAGCCTCCCGAGTAGCTGGGACTACAGGCGCCCGCCACCATGCCTGGCTAATTTTTTTTTTTTTGTATTTTTAGTAGAGACGGGGTTTCACAGTGTTAGCCAGGATGGTCTCGATCTCCTGACCTCATGATCTGCCCGCCTTGGCCGCCTTGCCCTTTTTAAAGTTGGTAGCTGCCCTGCTTCCAAGCTCCAAACAACTCCTGCCCAGCAGCCTGGTTTTGACCCTCAAACCATTGCTCCTATGCACATTGCACAACTCCAGCCCTGCTTCTTACCCTACACATACTCCCTATTTTTCTCTACCTCTGCCTGGGCCACTGGCTTTCCTCAGGCCAGGTCTTTCTCAGGCCCAGCCACACCCTCTGCACCCAGCTTCACTTAGGCTCACCCTACCCCATCCTCTTCTTATCCTCAGCCTGAACACTGAAAGCTGTGCCTCTAGGACTGTTCTCTCCATCCCAGAGCCTCCTCCATACCCTCTCCTCAGAGGACTCAGGGCTAAAGGAAGGCACATTACATATGTGACTTGAGAAAAATGGGGATGGGGAGAGGCTGCTGTTCATTTCCACTAAGGATTAACAAGAGAAGAAAACTCTAAATGGTAGGAGGACAGAGAAAGGCTGGAAAACACTCGAATCTACTGTCTATGGAGATTTGGCAATTTCAGGGTCTTTCAGAGCAGAAGACCAAGCCCAGTACCTGGAATGGGGATCGATCGGGAGAAGGAGCCTGGGAGCCAGGGGAGGAGCAGATTGGCTTGGAGATCAGGCTTGCACACTGCCCTGTCCTCTTCCTGGCCAGGTAGAAATGGAGATATTGATATTCTATTAGGAAAAAGTATGAGCTCGCTTAAAGGGAGTTGAAACAAAACCATGCCAGGCAAATCTCTGTAATGCCAAATTGCAGAAGAGCATTCAAAGAGATGGGAGGGCCCAGGCCAGGAAATTCAGGGGCCTGGCTTCAAATCTGGTCCGAGCGTGTGAGAGTGTAGGAAAAGGACTGACATTCTCCAGGTCTCCATCAGCTCTCTGAGAATACAGAAATTGGACTGGATGAAGTATTCATTATCTTAAAAGACACAACAGATTAACTCAAAGCCTAGCAGCTTGAAACAAAGAACTCTGATGATCTCATGAAGTCTATAGTCAGGAACCCAGGCACTGTGTGGCCAAGCCCCCTGCGTCAGAGTCTCCCTGAGGCTGCAGTGGAGGCGTCAGCTGGGGCCACCATCGCTCAGGGCTCCACCAGGTATGACCAACTTTCTAGCTCGCCTAAGTGATTGTTAGGCAAAATTCAATCCCTCTTGGAGTCCCAGAGTAAGAGTCTCAGTTGGAATAAGGACCTCAGTTCCTTGCTGGCTGTTAGCTGGAGGCCTCCCTCAGTTTCTGGATATCTGGGTCTCTCCATAGGGCAGCTCATAACATGGCGACAGGCTTCAATCGAGCTAGCAAGAGACACTTCTGCTTTCTGGTACTTCGAAGCTTGGAAGATGCCACTGCCCCCTAACAACAAGCAAAAAGCTGAACAAACTGAATAATCAACTCTTCTTAGAACTCTAAGAGAAGTGAGGTGCCAGGGACAATCACTGCCCCCAGAATTGAAGAGACAAGACAGGCGGATACAGAGAATCACAACTTACCTACCAGAGCAGAAATTCATGAGCAGAAATCTCTGTGGGAACTAGTGCCAAGATAGAAAAATCCAGACTGTAAATGATGAATTACTGTTGGCTCCGTGTGGATGAGTCTGAGAGTAAAAAGACTCCAGGGGGACCCAGACATAAGGGGGGCTCCATCCACAATTTTGTGAAAATTAACCTGCAAAATCTTGACCAAGTTCTCACATTAAATGTCAGAGAAAAATGCCTTCATGCTTCTGGCAAAGGGAGGGGGAAAGGAACCATTTTGAAATGCACAGAGCACCCTGTTCTTAACAAGGCCTTCCCTCAAGAAAAACTATTCAACCAGAGCCTAAGCCCCTGAGATTTTATCACAGCCTACCCAACATGGAGGAGGGAAATACCCCACTCCAGCAACTCTAACCATTCTGTCCCACATAAGGTGGGGAGGAGACAAAGGACTGAGAAGCACTTGTGAAGTTCAGAGGCACAGGCTCACTAAGAGGCTGAGACTAATCACAGGACCACAGAATGCCTTCCCCACTTCACCCCCCCGCCCATTACTAGAGGTCTGTTTACAGCAGTTCCTTTTACCCAGTACACCATGACCAGCTAACAAGAAAAAACTACAAGGCATACTAAAAGTCAAAAAATACAGTTTAGAGAGACAAAGCCAGCATCAGAACCAAATACGGCAGGGATGTTGGAATTATCAGAATTAGAATTTAAAATATCTATGATCAGTCTATTAAAGGTTCTAATGGAGAAAGCAGACAGCATGCAAGAACAATTGAGCAATGTAAGCAGAGAGACGAAAATCCTAAGACAGAACCTAAAAGAAATGCTAGAGATCAGAATTACTAAGGGAGATGCAGGATGCCTTTGAAGGTCTTCACAGTAGACTGGACATGGGTGAGGAATTTCTGAGCTTGAGGATACATCAATAGAAACCTCCAAAACTGAAAAGCAAAGAGAACACAGACTGGAAACAAAACAAAACAAAAACAGAACATCCAAGTACTGGTGGAAAACTACGAAAGATATAACACATGCACAATGAGAATACCAGAAAGAGAAGAAAGAGAGAAAAGTACAGAAGAATTATTTGGAACAATGACTAACAATTTCCACGAAATAATGTCGGACACCAAGTGACAGATCCAGGAAGCTTAGAGAACACCAAGAAGGACAAATGCAAAAACAAACAATCCCAAAACTGTACCTGGGCATATCATATTCAAACTACAGAAGATCAAAGATATAGAATAGGAGAGGGCAAGCAAGACAGAAGTCAGAGTCTACATGTAATTTTATCAGGAAAGTAACATTCTGGCCAGG
This sequence comes from Pongo abelii, assembly GCF_028885655.2. Lineage (NCBI taxonomy): Eukaryota > Metazoa > Chordata > Mammalia > Primates > Hominidae > Pongo > Pongo abelii. The sequence continues at coordinate 71,339,112 of NC_071985.2, read as the reverse complement.
CACAGTGGCTCACGCCTATAATCCCAGCACTTTGGAAGGAGAAGATAGGAAGACCACTTGAGCCGAGGAGTTGGAGACCAGCCTGGGCAACATAGTGAGACCCCATCTCTCCTAGAATAAAATATTAGCACGTTGTGGTGGCACATGCCTGTAGTCCTAGCTACTCAGGAGTCTGTGGCAGAAAGACGGCTTGAGACCAGGAGTTCAAGGCTGCAGTGAGCTGTGATTACACTACTGCACTCCAGCCTGACCAACAGAGCAAGACTCTGTCTCAAAATAAATAAATGTACTAAAAAGTGACATCCCATCACATTTGCCATATTCTGTTCATTAGAATTGACTCACTAAGCCCAACCCATACCCTAGGGAGGCTATAGGCAACTGCACAAGAGCATGAATACTAGAAGGGGGAAATCATCAGGAGCTATTTTATGATTTTATTTCACTTCAATTTTTATTTAATTTTTTTTTTTTTTGAGAGACAGGGTCTCACTCTGTTGCCCAGGCCAGAGTCCAGGCATGCAATCATAGCTCCCTGCAGCTTTGAACTCCTGGCTTAAGCAATCCTCCTGCCTCTGTCTAGCTAGGATACAGGCATGTGCCACTATGCAAGGCTAATTTATTTTATTTTATTTTGTCAAGACTGGGTCTGATGATGTTGCCGAGGCTGGTGTCAAACTCCTGCCTCAGCCTCCCAAAGTGTGAGTCATTGCACTGGGTTGTCAGGAACTATTTTAGACGCTGCCGACTTCAAATTATCTCCCACTCTCAGCACTCAGATTCTGTGAATACTCCTTCTCCCATCGAAGGAGGCTACACATTCAGTTTACAACCTCAGCCTCCAAGATTCTTAGCCAAACACCTTCATGGCTCTGACATATTCTACATATGGAGTTAACAACATGAAAAACACAGTCAAATAGGAAAATCATGTTATCCAACAGAGTTAGACTGTGAAAAGCAGACATTGCATTTTCTCTATTTCTGTGGCATCTAACATCAGAGGACAGGGTAGACCAGATAGCTAGCTGGCTAGCTAGCTGTTTATCTATCTATTTATTTTGAGACGGAGTCTTGCTTTGTCGCCCAGGCTCAAGTGCAGGGGCACGATCTCAGCTCACTGCAACCTCTGCCTTCTGGGTCCAAGCAATTCTCTTGCCTCAGCCTCCCGAGTAGCTGGGATTACAGGCACCCACCACCGCACCCGGTTAATGTTTGTATTTTTAATAGAGACAGGGTTTCACCATGTTGGCCAGGCTGGTCTCGAACTCCTGACCTCAGGTGATCTGCCTGCCTCAGCCTCCCAAAATGCTGGGATTCCAGGCATGAGCCACCGTGCCCAGCAACAGTTATCTTTTTAGAATAGCCATAAAAAATATGTCTTTGTTTAGATCACTTCAGAACCAAATGCTCTGAAGCCGGCCTATCCAGACAGCCTAAGTTGATTTGAGGCCAGTCCCTGCAATGCAAGGAGGGGTGTCACAACTCAAAGGCCACTCCTGAGCTTTCACTTTCTTTCCAAAATAATTGAAGTCAGTGGACTGTCCCCAGAGCTTCTGTAAGGTATTCACATTTTCTCTGGAGTGACGTGACTTTCGTAAGACATCTAAGGCATGTACATGTTATACTTTGGCCTGGCTAAATCTGGAGAATGACAGAGGTCTCCAAACCCCGAGGACTGCTGGGTTGATTTGAATTAAATGAGATACCCCCCTTTCCACAGAAAATGGAAACTAACATGGCTATCTCTGTCCATTACACAAGACTTTTGTAAAACAGTCATGGTTTCTTTCTTAAAATCTGTTGTAAACAGTTGGAAGTCCATATTTCCTTCACTAATAGTCCTCTTATAAATTGTGGTCATAAACCATTTTTTCAAGACTCAGAGAGCTCTTCTCACTTGGAAAGCCATCACACATATTCATCAATTTGGAATCTGCAGCAAAACTGAGCCTTTTCAGCCTGTTACCTATAGATAAAAAGGCTGAGATCCATGTTTCTACTTACAATTTCTAATTTTGAGAATCCCTGAGCAATACATTTTGATCTTGTGAGATTTTAACTGATCCCTTTCAACTTTCTTTTCACCATACTTAAGAATCTAAGGCTCACAGATACCTTGATTCCCAACTCTCAAAGCTTTTTATATGTACTTTCTTATTTGTTCTCTCAAATCTTACAAAAAGAGGCATTAGTTCTTTCCCAGAAGGTAACATGCATAAAGTATGTAGACTTGGCATCAGATGAGCTGGTTTAGAATCTTAGATCCACCACTCACCAGCACTCAGACTTCGGGCAAGTTACTTAACCTCTCAGGGACTCAAAGAGTCATCTGTAAAATGTGTTTGCCCATGCCTATCTCACAGAATTGTTCTGAGGACTAAATTCCACACATATATCTATATAAAGCATTTAGCATGGTGCATAGAACTAGTTAATAAATGTTGGTTTCTTTTAAAGTTATGAAGAAACAAATGGAGATCCTGGGAGTGTCTCCAAATGTTCAACCTTATAGGAACAAGAAGGGAATGGAATCCTGAATCTAGATCATCAGTCTTCATTGTAGTTACTTCACTCATCCCTTTTGCAAGTTATCACCAAAACATCCTGGTTCACCACTTTAAGAAACTCTCCATAAGCTGAGCCTGAAATGTCACAAAAGACATGCTGTTCCTGTGACCTCAAATAAGAACAGGTTCACTCTTGATTTGTCCAGGTAAAAAGAGCATTGCAAGTGATAGATGCAGAAATGCTTATATACCTCCTTTTTGAATTTATATTAGGTTTTACATTTTAGCCTCTGCATCTGAATGGATGAAAAGTGAGCATATATAACAGTGGGAAATAGGTTTTTCTGTGGAGGCTCCCAATAAGTAGCTCCCATAGACTATTCACAAAGCCAGGTATATAGTTGGAAATTCTTCTCCTTTACTTCTTGAGTAGCACAAGATTGCCTCAGGCTATCCAGAAGTAGCTTTGAGGTATAAGCAATCACATGGACATGCACTACACCCTGAAGCCTGGCTATAAGGGGCAGAGGACTGAAGGAGGCAAAAAGAAGTTCAAAAGCAGGGGTAGATACCTGACCCAAGTGCCCAGTGCCTGCCTCTGGGAGTGCCTTGCCCATTTCATTAGATACGAGGGAGAGTCACAGAGCAGACTGGCCCAGTGGGTCCTCTTGGCCACTGGAGGATTATAAAGGTCTTTACCAGTTATAAAATAAAAGGGATGAATGCTGATTTTTCAACAATGTTAAATACTCAGCTTTGAAAGGAGGATTGTATGGCATCATCAGTCTCATCTGTCCCTGCTTTCTCTTTGAGTTCTTGCCTCTAGCACTCAGCTCCACCCGCAGTTTTCCCTCCTCCCTGGGACTCTCTCTGCCCTCCTTCATGAGTGAATTGCTGCCCTCTTGGTCTCCTAGTTATGGTAGCACCTCCTAAATGCATCCAAGAACTCACTAGAAAACACAACCAAGATTACAAAAGAGACTCTTTCTTTCTTTTCTTTTTTTTTTTTTTCAGACGGAGTCTTGCTCTGTCACCAGGCTGGAGTGCAGTGGTGCGATCTCAGCTCACTGCAACCTCTGCCTCCCGGGTTCAAGTGATTCTCCTGCCTCAGCCTCCCAAGTAGCTGGGACTACAGGCGCATGCCACTATGCCCAGCTAATTTTTTGGTATTTTTAGTAGAGACGGGGTTTCACCACGTTGGCCAGGATGGTCTCGATCTCTTAACCTTGTGATCCACCCGCCTCAGCCTCCTAAAGTGCTGGGATTATAGGCGTGAGCCACCGTGCCTGGCCAAAAGAGGCTATTTCAAGCCAAGCAAGTCTTTCGGAGCTCAGAGAAGCAGCTTGGCCAAGATAATGCACATCTGCTCGCATACAGGCCAAACGGACACAGCTTCTTGGGGAGTTTCTTTCCTTGAACTCAACATGATCCCTGAGACCCAGCCCAGAAGTCTTCCTTTTCAGTCCGTAGGTGCTCTAGGAGCATCCTATCTGCTTCCTCCTTTTGTACTCCTCCCTGCCTTTCACAGCAGCTGCTCCAGGCAATCTCACCAATTTCCCGTGGTTATGGAGATAGCTGGTATCTCTGGATGGAGAATGGGGATTCCTTGTGCGAATGGAGGACATTAACATAAAGGACATGTTAAGATTAATTTTTTAATCTTGCTATTAAATATCTTCTGGTATCATCTGGGATTATGGTGGTATTTTGTAGGAAAAAAATCCCCAGATAAATGCCATATAAATTAATACTCCTGGATATATAATACCCCTACAGCTTGTTCATGCTTAACTTTTCAGTTAGGTAGTGAGTCCTATATCTTGCCATTTTTCATTTTCTCAGTCATCCTTCCTGTGTGTGTAGAATAATCTGTAGACAAAAGCTCAAGGAAGGGAGAATCCAACCTAATGGAAACACAACGAAATATTGTGTCATTTACTACCCTTCCCCTCCAATCTCCTCTCCAGCCTTTTATATGTCTTGAGGGTTAGTTTTTATATAAAACTATTAAAATGTATGCTTAATATGTTATATACATCTATACTATGTTAAAAAAAAAAAAAAAACGGGAAGAGATTCCTCTCCCTCTACTTCTACCTACCTGCCTGGCCCCCACCACAAATCCCTTGGGTTGGCAGGGTTGGCAGCAGAGGCCTGATCTGGAGGCCAGGTTGAACCACCCCCGAGAGTGAAAACCCACAACAAGAAAGCATCTACAGGCCGGGTGCAGTGGCTCACGCCTGTAATCCCAGCACTTTGGGAGGCTGAGGTGGGCGGATCATGAGGTCAGGGGATCGAGACCATCCTGGCTAACATGGTGAAACCCCGTCTCTACTAAAAATACAAAAAAAAAAAATTAGCCAGGTGTGGTGGGCACCTGTAGTCCCAGCTACTCGGGAGGCTGAGGCAGGAGAATGGCATGAACCCGGAAGGCAGAGCTTGCAGTGAGCCAAGATCGCGCCACTGCACTCCAGCTTGGTGACAGAGCAAGACTCTGTCTCAAAAAAAAAAAAAAAAAAAGCATCTACACAGCATTATTCTGTGCAAAACACAGCCCACGGCAAGTTTCCCATTGTCAGAACTGACTCCCCAGTGCGAGCTCCTCCACTCCTCACCTGTCGTTAAGGGCGTCATTTCCATAGTGAACGTTCTTGAAAATCAGCCCTTCTATGAAGCTTCTTTCCAACATACCCCTCCCTGTTCTTTCCCTTCCACCTGGCAACAGAAGACATTTTCTCTTCTCTTTGAGCACACTGGCAATACATGCAGCTCCTGGGGAAATTCTGCAAAGAAACAAATTCTTGCTTTTAATTCCTGACCTACTCACACAACAGAGCCCATGGCAGGAAGGCCCCATTCTCGGCCTAGTGAGCTGAGGTGTTGCCACCCACTAGGCACAGCTGCTCTGCTAATTTTAGACCTCTCTGAGAAGTCACCTGACTTCAAGGCACTTGGAGACACACATCACACCCTGTCTCAGGAGGTGGTCCGGGGTGGGGCTCACTCTGCTTTCAACACCCATAACACCTTGTAACCTACGAAAGTGACTTTTTTGGAGGCTCTCCTCAATAAGTGATAAAAAATAAATGACAACACTCAATGAGCTGTGAAACTGAAATTTGTTTCCACCTGGTCTAGCCCTGAAGCCTTAGGTCTATTCAGCTGCCTGATCTTTACCAGGCACCACCTCGTATTCCACACATCCACAGCTTACCCCTGGTGAGTGCCGCCTGGGGCAATTTTAGTCACCCAAGCTAGGACCCTCAGGACAACCCTGACTACCTTCCATCTCTCTCCAGTCACTAAATCTTAAACTGAAAACTATTTTATCTCCTAAATAGTGTTTGCAAACTTCCCCTCTATTCTGGCACCCTTGTCCCATTTCAGGTTCTCTTCAGTGTCTCCCCGCACACTGCAGCAGTTTGCCCACAGTCACCCTGTCTTCCATCTCATCCTCTAAGTCTAGCATCCATGGTGATCTTTCTAAAACCATGTCTATATCTCACTTAAACCCCTTCAAGGCATCCTGTCAGGTTCTCCAGCCTATCTGCTCATTAGAATCACCTGGGCCCTTAAAAAAAAAAAATCAGTTCCTGCTTCCATTCCCAGAGATTCTGATTTAAGTGGACTGGATGGGAGAAAGAAACCATATTTCTTTTTAAAATTTCCCAGGAAATCCTAATGTGCAAACATGGTTGAGAACCCCTGACCTGCAGGATAAAGTCCAGGCTCCTTCCCATGGCACCCAAGATGCTCCTGACTGGGCCCCTGGCCAACCTCCCTGGCTAGCCTCACTCCTGGCCAGTCCATGCGTTTATGTGCCAGCAACACTGAACTGCTTGCAGCTCCCAGCATTGCTTATGCTGTTCTCGCTGTCTGAAGTGCCCTCCCTACTGGTCCAACCAACATCACCTTCTACAGAAAGCCATTACTGACTACTTTCCCTCACCTCCAGGTGCCCCATGAAACTTTGGATGTGTCTCTATTACTGAACATTCACATGATTTTATGATATCCATCTTTCTTAAACACAAGGGAGACATTTATTTATACAGGGATAGTTCATAGAGCCCAAAGCTGCTGAAACTATAGCTGGGCCTCTCAAGCACTGAAACCCTGAATTAGAAAGCTTTCAGGTACCAAGGTGCTTTCTTTCAGTCATTTTCTCTCACTGGGTTACGTGGCTTCTGGTGTCTGTTCATTGCTTTTGGATCTCCTTGGCAGACAACATTCTCTACCTCTGTGTACCTGGGTGGGCCAAAAATGGGCACTTCACAAAGGCTGAGTCAACTCCTGAAGGCCATGTTCTCACTTCCAGCAATACTGACCAGCATCCTGGTTGTCAATTCTAAAGTCCCTGAAGAGAGAATCTTATTGGCCCAGGGGTCACCCTTGTCCATCAGCTGTGGCCAAATAGGGTTGCTGTGTAAGAGGCAAGTCTTGAAAAAATAAAGAGGAGTCATAGGATTAGCAGACAACCTAAAAGGTGATAACTATGCCCCAATAGTCAAGGAATTCTTGAACTATATGATAACCATGTATAGGTCAGCAATAGAGACCAAGTGCTGTGTGAACCCAGAGGAGTAAACCATAGTAGTCTTCGATGTCAGGGAAGTCCTTGCAGGAAAGTTGGCACTGGGCCAGGCATAAGAGGAAATAAAGGGCAAATGGCAATATCAGCAAGATACCTAAAAATTAGGCTTTTATGTGAAAGTACAAGAAATGGACTGAAACGGTGACAAGATACTGGGATCAGCAGATGGGCCTAAGTTTGGTTCAGACTGTGAAGGTCTTTAAGTGACAGATTAAAAGTCTGGTCTTCACTGCTCAAGAGGGGGTTCCTCTTAGAGGACCTCAGTCACTCAAGTAAGGAGAAGGGGGGTCAGCAGACCCAGGGAGAGGCCCTTTGGGTCTGAGTTAAAGCAATGAGTCACTTCTTACTACTTAACAATGCAAAAAGCACTTTGCGGCCGGGCACTGTGGTTCAAGCCTGTAATCTCAGCACCTTGGGAAGCCGAGGTGGGTAGATTACCGGAGGTCAGGAGTCTGAGACCAGCTTGGCCAACATGGTGAAACCCTATCTCTATAAAAATACAAAAAATTAGCTGGGTGTGGTGGCAGACACCTTTAGTCCCAGCTTCTCAGGAGGCTGAGGCGCGAGAATTGCTTGAACCCAGGAGGTGGAGGCTGCAGTGAGCAAAGATCATGCCACTGCATTCCAGCCTGGGTGACAGATCAAGACTCTGTCTCAAAAAAAAAAAAAAAAAAAAAAAAAAAAGCACTTTGCCTGTGATACTTCCTCTAATCCTCACAGTATCGTAGTGTGGGGGAGAGCTGGCTTTTATTTTACCCAGATTACTGAAGGGGAAAATGTGGTTCAGTCCGGTTATGCAACTTGCCTAAGATCACATAACTAATTGGCAGAAGCATGACTTGAACATAGATTCTGAAGCCTAATTCTGAAGTCTATTCTCATTCCAGGGCACTGGGCTACCCAGCAATGGAAAGCTCAAGCTAAAACTGCCTTGAGTTATAATATAGAGAAAGACTGAATAATGCTAGAAAAAATATTTTTATTATTGACTAATGACATAGAAAAATGCTCATGATATGATACTGAGTGGTGGAGAAAAGATTGACTATCAGACTACATAAGCATTGTGGTGCTAATCTTAAAAAGTGTATTCTGTGCTCATCTGTCCTGTGGACAGTGGTCAGGCTTCAGCCCCATCCCTGAGAATGGCCCCCTCTGAAAATCTTCCTTCTTTTCAACTATACCTTGCAACCATGGTGCATTCTTTTTGGTTATTCAATCACAGGGATGAAAATTTTAGTGACTGCCTCGTACCATGAATCATAGCAATTTTAGTCATAAGATAACTCTCATGTTCTACTATAAATAGGGCTGGGCTTTCATTACTAGATACACAGTAACAATTAACAATAAACAGTAGTTTTTCTTAAATGGATACTGAGAGAAAATATTACAACCCTGAGTCACAATCTTGGCTAAAATAATTGTATAATTATCTGATGTATTTCAGACTGTTGAAATATATACTTCATATTGCTCAATGATGGAACATTTTTCTTTATAAGTATTTTGTAAAATAATCTCTTGTTTTTACATATATTCAACTGGCAAAGGTTAAAAAAAATTTAACCCACTAAAACTTAAAGTATAATAAAAAAAAATTTAACCCATAGTTAGTGAAGGTGAGGGCAATTTAGCAATAACTATCAAAGTTGTAAATATACATGCCCTTTTGCCTAGTAATTTCATTGCTAGGTATTGTTCATATATAATAAAATGTATGTGCAATGTATAAGGATATGTAGTGTAGGCTGGGCGCGGTGGCTCACGCCTGTAATCCCAGCACTTTGGGAGGCTGAGGCGGGTGGATCACGAGGTCAGGAGATCGAGGCCATCCTGGCCATCACGGTGAAACCCCATCTCTACTAAAAAAAATACAAAAAATTAGCTGGGCGTGGTGGTGGGCGACTGTAGTCCCAGCTACTCGGGAGGTTGAGGCAGGAGAATGGCGTGAACCCAGGAGGCGGAGCTTGCAGTGAGCCAAGATCATGTCACTGCACTCCAGCCTGGGCAACAGAGCGAGAATCTGTCTCAAAAAAAAAAATAAAGCATATATAGTGTATTTATAATAGCGAAACACCTCAAAGCATCTTAAATACATCTGAAAAATGGATTGGCTAAGTCAGTCATGATACAACCATTCAATGGAATCCCCTGCAACTGCTATAAAGAATGAGGTAAATACAGAGGTTCTAATATGAAAATATGACCAAGACATTGCAAGTGAAAAAACAAGATGGAGAACAATATGTGTAGCCTGCCTTTATTTGTGTGTCTTTTTAAAAGTGAAATTATACTTCTATGTGCATAGAAAAATTCTGGAAGCATACTATTTGGCTATTTGACCACGAGAATATATAATTTTTATAATTAAAAAACATTTATTGCTCTCACTTAAAATTAATACAATTTTATGGTAGAATGTTTAGAAGACATAGAAGTGTATAATGGCCAAGGCATGGTGGCTCATGCCTATAATCTCAGCACTTTGGGAGGCTGAGGCAGGAGAATCACTTGAGTCTAAGAGTTTGAAACCAGCCTGGGCAACATAGTGAGACCCCTGTCTCTACAAAAAAATATAAAAAGTATCTGGGCATGGTGGTGCATACCTGTGGTCCCAGATACTCAGGAGGCTGAGGTGGGAGGATTGCTTGAGCTGGGAGGTCGAGGCTGCAGTAAGCCATGATCGCACCATTGCACTCAGCCTTGGCAACAGAGTGAGACCCTGTCTAAAAAAAAAAAAGAAAAGAAGAGTATAATGGTAAAATTGAGAATTACCCAGCTAAAAACAGGAATTATTCAAAAACAATTTCGTGTTTTTCCTCTGGTATTTGTTCCGACGCACATATACTTGTAACTGCCCAGGGGGTTCACCTTGCCCTCTGCCTAGACAGAGCTCATTCATCAAGACGGGAATTTCAATAGAGAAAGAGTAACTCACGCAGAGCTGGCTGTGCAGGAGACCAGAGTTTTATTATTACTCAAATCAGTCGCCTGAGCATTCAGGGAGCAAAGTTTTTAAGGATAATTTGGTAGGTAGGGGAGCCAGTGAGCCAGGAGTGCTGATTGGTCAGGATGAAATCATAGGGAGTGGAAGCTGTCTTCTTGCACTGAGTCAGTTCCTGGGTGGGGACCACAAGATTAGATGAGCCAGTTTATCGATTTGGGTGGTGCCAGTTGATCCATCAAAGCTAAGTCTGCAAAATATCTCAAGCACTGATCTTAGGAGCAGTTTAGGGAGGGTCAGAATCTTGTAGCCTCTAGCTGCATGACTCCTAAACCATAATTTCTAATCCTGTGGCTAATGTTAATCTAGTCCTCAGACAAGAAGGAGGTCTGCTTTGGGAAAGGGCTGTTACTGTCTTTGTTTAAACTATAAACTGCAAAGTTTCTCCCAAAGTTAGTTCAGCCTATACCCAGGCATGAACGAAGACAGCTTGGAGGTTAGAAGCAAGATGGAGTCGGTTAAGTTAGATCCCTTCCAGTGTCTCAGTCATAATTTTGCAAAGACGGCTTCACATTGTCCAGGAAACAGGGGTAAGAAGTAGTCTGGGCCAGGTGCAGTGGCTTATGCCTGTAATCCTAGCACTTAGGGAGGCTGAGGTGGGAGGATCACTTGAGGTCAGGAGTTCGAGACCAGCCTGGCCAACATGGTGAACCCCTGTCCCCATAAAAACACAAAAATTAGCCGGGTGTGGTGGTGCATGTCTGTAATCCCAGCTACTCGGGAGGCTGAGGCAGGAGAATCGCTTGAACCTGGGAGGCCAAAGTTGGAGGTTGCAGTGAGCCGAAATCCCACCACTGCACTCCAGCCTGGGTGGCAGAGTGAAACTCTGTCTCAAAAAAAAAAAAAAAAGAGTGGTCTGGGTAAACCACTGAGCACATTTCAAAGACTGCCAGTGGTGGGCCTCCTAAAGGAAAGAAACACTCCTAAATAAACTGTGCTTCTTTCATAAAGAAGCACGGGCTTTTCTGAGCTACTGGGTTAGTTGGTTTGTTTACTTGCTGGCTTCTTCATTTTTTTTTTGTTTTTTTGTTTTTTCTTGCTTTGAGTTGTGAGTCAAGTCTGGATATTACTGTATTGTCCACATATCTATTCAAGTGATAGGTTTTAAATTACCGTGCTAATATGATAAATTTGTAAAATAACTTCATTATCACAACAGCTACCAAAAAATTATTCAAACCAATTCAACAACTATTCTTTTTGAAAACTAAATATTTGAATAAGGAGAGTTTCTCTGTTAAAGTTTCTTTCATAAAGAAACTAAAGCTAAAAGCCAATATTATATAAAATAGAGAATCCCTTCAAAGTAGAAACAAAGCCAGTCTGCCTTTGCCATCATTACACTCAGCACAGTACTGCGATGCTGACAGTAATGTCGGAGAAGGGCAAATGGAGGGAGCTACACAAGAAAGGAAGAAAGTATCATTGAGAGATGATATTATTATATATTTATGAAGCCCAAGAGGCGAGAGGTGATAAGGAGCTCTGGAGTACAGGCTAACTCCACAAAATTTGGTGTTATTCTTTGTACTGGTGATATACACAAAAAAAGAGATTCCATTCTATAACAGTAATAAAACACCATACATTCTTCAGTATTGACTCAACTTGGAATGAAAAACTATCTTATTCTAAGAAATGTAAAACACCATAATAGGAAACACAAAGAGAGACATTAAAAAATGGCAAAGTCATTTACTCTGTTTCTGGCTGAGAAGAGAATACAGTAAAGATAATATGTCTTAAACGAGTATGTGAATTTAATGCAATTAAAGTTCCCAAAGATCATTTATATAACTTGACAAATAATGTGAAGTTAGTCCAAAAGAGCTGTAAACAATAACAAAATCTTTTTTTTTTTTCATTTTTGGTAGGCTCTATTAGATTTTGAAACCTATAACAACTAAATCTTCATGAAAATATGGTATCAACTTCAAAACAGGGAGAAGAAAAAAATCACTAATTGAATAAAATGGGTATTCCAGAAATAGATTCAACTGCTTCAGTTGAAAATATATAGGGAGAGGGGAGGGAGGAACATAAGCAGTATAACATTGGAAAAAAGAGGCCGGGTGCGGTGGCTCATGCCTATAATCCCAGCACTTTGGAAGGTCGAGGTGGGTGGATCACCTGAGGTCAGGAGTTCAAGATCAGTCTGGCCAACATGGCGAAACCCCTACTAAAAGTACAAAATCACAAAAAAAAGTACAAAAATTAGCCAGGCCTGGTGGTGGGCACCTGTATTCCTAGCTACTCAGGAGGCTGAGGCAGGAGAATAGCTTAAACCTGGGAGGCAGTGGTTGCAGTGAGCCAAGATCGCGCCATTGCACTCCAGCCTGGGCGACAAGAGCAAGACTTCATCTCAAAAAACAAACAAAACAAAACAACAACAACAAAAAATGGAAAAAAGAAACATTATTTAAATAAAATTGTAGAGAAAATTCAGGAAGAATTATAGCCATATATATCCTACTTAGAGTGGATTGTTGAGAAATTATCTAGTGTTGTGCCCTTTTATTTGTGGTTTTTGGTTTTGTGGAGGTTTTATTGTTGTTGCTGCGGATTGAACTGAAGGAAATTCTCCCCTAACCTCAGAGAAGGCAGCCGGCTTCAGTGTTTTTATGTCCCCGGCTCCCAAGGGACACGTTTGGTGCCTAAGGACCAAATCTTGGGAGCACTGGTTCCAGGCAGGAGAAGACTGAGGGTGGAGGTGGGATCAGGGCCATGAGGCATTTAGAGTTGGGGAGAGACAGTGCCCAGGAGCTGATAGGACCTTGACTGGCGGATGGCTGTGTGGATGTTGTTGAAGCTGGACCTCCAATTCCTCGGCTCAGGAACAGCTGTCTGCTCTAGTGAGGAGGAAGTATAGCTGCACGGCTCCCAGCCATCAGAGGTCCATGAAGCTTGCGTGAGAGCATCTTCTCCAGTGACCAAATGGATTAATGACAGAGGCTTTTCTCCCCATCCTCCTAGACTGAGTAAGCCCTGGAAGCCTGGGACAACTCAAGAGAGGGGTGATGGAGAGGGAGGACCCCTCCCCAGATGATTGCTCCTGGGCTCAGAGAATACTGGAGATGAATTTGATGAGCCAGAAAAACAAAGTAATATTTCTTGCCCCTCAAGTGCCGTGAAACACTATACTGATTATGCACATCATACATTTCAACAAATTCAGATGACCAAAAAATTATTAACCACAAACTATTTGGAAAACCAAGCTATTCTTTATCTCAGCAGTAGAGGAAAGATAAATATCTGGGTATCAAAATAACAAAAATAAAAACAAAGGAAATTAGACAAATGGGGTCATGGAGAAACACACAGGCTGACCAGCACTTACAGAAATGTAATCACATATTGTAGCCAGGTTGTGCCCAAACAGCTTGGATTCATTCTAACTCAGGACTGACTATAATAAATCCCGAAGGGCCCATTAGCCAAATGTCTTCATTACAGTGGTATAAGCCCAGTAGTTTAATCTGCGTTTTTCACCAAGTGTGACATAAAAATTTATGCGGAGTCTGAGTTAACAAAGGACTTATTCAGTTTATGCAGTGTCTTACCAGAGATGGCTTCCTGAAGCCATGCCAGAGAGGGGTCTGTCCTCTCTGATACTTCTGAACTGGCCATTCATGCTCTCTTAGGCCACAAGATGTCTGTCCTTGCAATCTCTAGCTATGAGGCAAGGCCTAACTAGCAGTTCCAGACAGGGCCCGACACATCACCTCGGTCTCCACAGCATTATGGTATAAATCCAATGGCTGGCAAAGGGTCCAAGGCTAAATGGGACCCATCTGCCTTCACAGTGTGGCCACTGAGATTTGGAGGAGAAAAACAGATGTATCTTATAACTAGGGGTTCCTCAGGGACTATTCATCTGCCTAACACTATGTTTGCGAAACTAATCACCAGTGTGTGTCTCTTTAGCGGGCTTGAATTAGCTAATAATTCTAACTGAACTGAATCATAATTCATGAGATAATTTTGAGTTCCTCAGATTTACTTCCACTAAAATTCAGAATGAAACTGGGACATTATGGATTTCTGACAAAAGGAAAGTAGGTATCAATTCCTCCTATGTCCTTGACTCAGGTTTGAGTCACATGGATTCTCATTCAACACTGTCATTCTTTTTTTGTTTGTTCGTTTGGGGTTTTTTTCTTTTACTTTTTTTTTTTTTTTTTTTTTTTTTGAGACGAGTGTCACTCTGTCACCCAGGCTGGAGTGCAAGTGGTGCACCCTCGGCTCACTGCAACTTCTGCCTCCCGGGTTCAAGCCATTCTCCTGCCTCAGCCTCCCAAGTAGCTGGGATTACAGGTGCCTGCCACCATGCCCAGCTAATTTTTTTTTTGTATTTTTAGTAGAGACAGGGTTTCACCAAGTTGGCCAGGCTGCTTTTGAACTCCTGACCTCAGGTGATCTGCCCGCCTCGGCCTCCCAAAGTGCTGGGATTACAGGCGTGAGCCACTGTACCCGGCCAACACTGTCATTCTTAAAAGTAAACTAAGGTGGCATTCACTTAATTGAATTTCTGATCACATGGTTCACTACGGTAAAAACTTGATCATTCCTGCTCAAGCCAACTGAGTCAACCATTCTAAACCTAAATATATAATAAATATGTAACTGATTATACTTGTAGTTTGAACAAATTCAGCATTATTATTAGGCCACTAATGGCAGTAAGTATGCTGGTTATTGATATCTTCCAAGTTTTTACCGTTTTGTTTTCTCTTGCCACAAAAGGTTCTCCTTCCTGTGGGTGCTCTATGTCTGTTGTCTTTCCCTTAAGACAGCGGCCTGAATTTGGATTTTCTTTTCTTCCTTTTTTTTTTTTTTTGAGACGAAGTCTTGCTCTGTTGCCCAGGCTGGAGTGCAGTGGTGTGATCTCCACTCACTGCAACCTCCGCCTCCTGGGTTCAAGGGATTCTCCTGCCTCAGCCTCCTGAGTAGCTGGGACCAGAGGTGCACACCACCACACCCGGCTAATTTTTGTATTTTTAGTAGAGACAGGGTTTCACCATGTTGGCCAGGCTGGTGTCCAACTCCAGGCCTCAAGTGATCCACCTGCCTCGGCCTCCCAAAGTGCTAGGATTACAGGCATGAGCCACCGTGCATGACCTGAATTTGGATTTCTTATTTAGTAAATTGGAATGTCAGTATCATCCAGGGTAATGGCAAGAGCACCAAAGTTGATGCTACAAGACCTGAGATGCAGTCCAGGCTACCCCATTTATTGTGTGTGACCTCACAAAAGTTACTTGATAGCATAGAGCTGTGGTCTCTCCTTCATAAATGGAGATGATACTACCTGTTCTGACATTCTTCCTTGAGGGTTATGGTGAGGCTCAAATGAGATATTACATAAAAGTCTTTGTAAATCATAGAGCCCTATAAGCTCTAAGGTATTACTATTATTGGCACTGTACAGGAGTTAATGTGCTTAAACCATGAAGTACATTAAAATCACACGACTTGCTGGTTTTCAGTGCTCATTTCCAGGCTCTAGTTCCACAGAGTCTAATTTAGTAGGTCCCAGGTACAGCCCAGACATCTGATTTTTGTTTCGTTTGGGACAGAGTCTCACTCTGTCACCTAGGCTGGCATGCAGTGGCACGATAGCCCACTGCAACCTCTGCCTCCCAGGTTCAAGCAATTCTCGTGCCTCAGCCTCCTGATTAGCTGGGATTACAGGCACACATCACCATGCCTGGCTAATTTTTGTGTTTTTAGTAGATACAGGGTTTTGCCATGTTGGCCAGGCTGGTCTCAAACTCCTGACCTGAAGTGATCCGCCTGCCATAGCTGCATTTTTAATACTCACCACCACCACCGCCACCATTATTCTTTTCCCTGCTATGTGATTTGTATATGAATAGTCCAGGGATGACACTTGGAGAAATACTGGGGTAAAGGTGAAATAAGGCACTTCAAAAGAACTTCAGAAATGGCCCTTCAGAAGAATAAATTGGATCCTGACAGTTTGAGATTAAATATCCAACATACTTCATTGATTTAAGTGATAAGCTTAAATAAGCTAATGAACGGATGACGTACTGAAAGATAGTGCCCACATAAATTTACTACAGAAAGAGATGTTCATTGTAAAAGTTGCTTCTAGAATTGGTTGAAAGTAAGAAAGACCTTTTGCTTTCCACTGCAACTTAGCTCCCTCTAATCCTATTTTGGGACAGTGTTTCTGGCTTCACTCCTTCTCTGACATGATTTCTGTACTGAATTAATGTTCTTCTTCTGTTTTTTGTTTGTTTTTTTTGTTTTGTTTTTCCATTTTGGGGAGATTGATGGAGTCTTGTCCTTTTAACAAGGCTGTGTACTGAGCCGTGTGGGCATACCACAGGCCAGACGGATGAGTAGGAAACAAAGCTTCAAAGATTCTGGAAACCACTGGTGTATCCAAGAAGGGAAGTAATAGAGCTGTTGTCAATCAATAGCCATGGAATCAAATGATAGCAATTTTGTCACTCAGCATAGATTGCATGGGGCTAGCCCAGGGCTAAATTATTATTTTTTATTTTTTATTTTTATTTTTATTTATTTATTTTTTTTCTGAGACAGAGTTTCTCTCTTGCTGCCCAGGCTGGAGTGCAATGGCATGATCTCAGCTCACTGCAACCTCTGCCTCCCCGGTTCAAGCAATTCTCCTGCCTCAGCCTCCGGAGTAGCTGGGATTACAGGCATGCACCACTGTACCCGGCTAATTTTTTTATTTTTAGTAGAGATGGGGTTTCACCGTGTTGGTCAGGCTGGTCTCAAACTCTTGACCGCAAGTGATCCACCTGCCTCGGCCTCCGAAAGTGCTGGGATTACAGGCCTGAGCCACCGTGCCCGGCTGGCTAAATCATTAAATCGCTGAATTTGACTTTGATGTCTCCATGATCTCCACTTTCTGATCATTCCTATTATCCCCGCCTTCTATCCTCAGCAGGGACTCAGGACTCCCACTGTGATATCCCATCCTGCCCTTTCTGATCAGCCTGAACAGGGAATTTGCTCTTTTCTATGACAACACCCCAACTGCCCACTGGCCCATTGTCTGTAATGGTAGAGGAAATGGCGGGGATGAGTAAGAGGGGTTTTTAATTTTCTAATTTTCCTAATCAACAAATTTCTGCTGGGTTTTTAATGTGTTGCTCCTCCCAGCTTACTGGGGACTTTCTGGCAAGAAGATGTCTTGATTGTGAAGAATAAAGCTTCCAGAAATTATAGACACCTCAAGCAGCCTTGGAGCAGAGGTGGGTGGGGGCTGGAGGAGAAATTCTCAGGTAGCAGCCCTCCCTAAGACACACCAGCCTGGGAGAAGGTAGTACTGACGATTCTGCTCATTTCCAAGGGGTTCATTTATCTGGGGACTGCATGGCGCCAGTCTGGGGACTCACCAGTAAAATGACTCTTCCTAGCCCACCAGTCTCTAGTTCCTGAAATAGAGGACAATGTATGTCATTGAATCTTCTCAGCACCCACAGAAGGAAGGTGTTGTACCACCGCTTGCACAGTTGTAGACCACTGGAGTCTTTCAAAGCAGTACAAACTGGGAAGGTTAAATTCATCGATGCCAAGGATTAACTATACTGACCCTAAATTCGTCTGTTATCCTGAATTTAAAAAGAAAGACTATCTGGCTGGGTGCCGTGGCTCATGCCTATAATCCCAACAGTTTGGGAGGCTGAGGTGGGCGGATCACTTGAGGCCAGGAGTTCGAGACCAGCCTGGCCAACATGGCAAAACCATTTCTACTAAAAATACAAAAATGAGCTGGGCGTAGTGATGCATACCTGTAATCCCACGTACTCAGGAGGCTAAGATGGGAGAATTGCTTGAACCTGAGAGGAGGAGGTTGCAGTGAGCCGAGATTGCACCACTGCATTCCAGCCTGGATGACAGAGTGAGACTCTGGAAAGAAAGAAAGAAAGAAAGAGAGAGAGAGAGAGAGAGAAGGAGGGAGGGAGAGGGAGAGAGAGAGAAGGAGGGAGGGAGGGAGGGAAGGAAGGAAGGAAGGAAAGGGAAAGGAAAGGAAAGGAAAAGAAAGAAAGAGAAAGAAAGGGAAGGAAAGAAGGAAGGAAGGAAAGAAAGAAAGAGGGAGGGAGGGAGGGAAAGAAGGAAGGAAGGAAGGAAAGGGAAAGGAAAGGAAAGGAAAAGAAAGAAAGAGAGGGAAAGAAAGAAAGAAGGAAAGAAAGGAAGGGAGGGAGAAAGGGAGGAAGGGGGGAAGGGAGGAAGGGAGAAAAGAGAGGAAAGAGGAAAGAGAGACTATCCCACCTCCAGGGGTAGACCCTGATTAGTCCAAGTCAATTAATGTAAGTCTGATTCCCTTGCCACAGTGATTGGTTCTGTCAGAACTAAACCAATCAGTCATGGCAATCCCCTGGCTACATTTGACCTAATTCAGGGCGATGAAAAGCAAGATATCAGAGGGCTTCTGGGGAAGGAGCTTCATCATTTTTATGAGAGGGCTGTAGACTTGATTCTCTCTCTCTCTCTGAAAATTGATAAGGAAGCATGTACTAACTATCTTTTTGTTAGCAGCCATCTTGCCCCATGAGAGAAAGGCAGTATTAAAATGAGACTGGCACCAAAAGCAGAACAAAGACCGAACTGCCAAGTCGAACTAACCCTGGGCCCACCCCACCTCTGCACTTCCAGCTATGTGAGCAGTGTATGAGTTAGGATCAGGTTCAGTTGCAAGTAACCAGAAACCCCAAACAAGAGTGGCTTCAACAAGTTTAAGTTTTATTTATTTCCCAGGCAAAAAAAAAAAAAAATGTCCAGGGAAAGCGTACCTTCTGTCTGGTAGCTCTGTCAGCTAAATTAACACATAATGTATTTCCCCCGTCCAAGATGGCTTCTCCAACTCCAGCCATCATGCCCAAATCCAGTCAGCAAGGAGAAAAGGAAATGATCCTTCCCAGAAGAGGCATATAGCACTTCTGCTTGTATGCTAGGAGTTAATTACACAGCCACACCCAGCTTCAGGTGGGGCTGAGAGACTTGTCTTTATTCTGGGAGGCCACGTGACTGGCTAAACCTTGGAGACTGTGCTCCTAGTGGAAGAAGAAAATGGATATTAGAGGATAACTAGAGGCAATTTGAGTTGGGTTTCTTGTTACTTGCAATCAAATATACCCTAATTGATACAACCTCAGAAACTCCTTTTTACCTGCCATCTGCAATCACATGTTGAAGGATAAAAATGAGAGACTTTTCACTGGGAGCCCCTCAAGATTTTCTCCTCAGGCTTAGGACAGCACCTGGCACATAAAGGCACTTGATAAACATTTTCTAAATTAAAGAAAATTAACTAAGGGGATTCAAATAGAGAGAGTTCAATAGAATTGCTTTTTGACTTGTCAGCTCTAGCCTTGGGCAAGTCATAAAATCTTCTGAGCCTCGGCTTCCTTGCCTGTTAATGAAAGTAATACTTACTTTCCACCATTGTTATAAATGTTAGTGACAATGCAAAGTGCCTAGCACAATTCCTGGCACATGCCCATGGTTGACACACACACCATATATAAGTATTTTTTAAAATTACGATTGTGTGATTAGATGTTTTGAAGGGACCCTGAAGTTGAGAAACAAAGGATTCTGGCAATGTTTCAAACCTATGCAAACTCTATGGACCATTAATTAATTCTTATTCTTAACAATGGAAAATATGAATACTGGATTCAAAGAAAATAATACTTTGAAGAGATTTTTTCATTAAAACTCTGAAGACTTCGTAGATATCAAATGGTTATTTAGTGAGTAGAGTGTGAATGAATCAGAACATACATATTGAATTCATGTTGGAGCCCATAGAACATATGCTTTGCACTCACCTGCTGTCCTAGGACTTAAAAAACAGTGTGATGTTCTGCTAAACCCAAAATGACCTTGTATTGGTCTGTTTGCATTGCTATAAAGGAATACCTGAGGCTGGGTAATTTATAAAGAAAAGAGGTTTATTTGGCTCACAGTTCTGCAGGCTGTAAAAGCATGGCAGCAGCATCTGCTTGGCTTCTGGGGAGGCCTCAGGAAGCTTACAATCATGGCAGAAGGTAAAGGGAGGGACAGTGTATCACATGGCAAGAGAGAGAGAGAGGATGAGGCGCCAGGCTCCTCTAAACAACCGGCTCTCATGTGAGCTAACAGAGCAGGAACTCACTCATTACCATGGGGAGGGCACCAAGCCATTCACTAGGGATCCACCCCCATGATCCAACATCTCCCACTGGGCCCCACCTCCAACACTGGAGGTCACATTTCAACATGAGATCTGGAGGGAACAAACATCCAGACCCCATCAGACCTTGAACTTAGCAAACAGACCAAGTGATGAAGAACCACAGGTCACTTTTCAGGACATTCAGCAATTTACAACTCGCTCTGATTTGTGATCTTTTTTTGTTTGTTTGTTTTCATTGATTTGGTTCAGAAACCTGAAGGGGAAAATAGAACTATCCCCTTTGTTCACCCACCCACCTGCCAAGGTGTGAAAACAGATGGAAATATCACTTCTGGGAAGACGCCCTCTGATAAGACATGAGACCTCACAGATGCATTAAAAATTCAGAGTTAGCTTTTAGGTCAAAGCACAGATAAAGCTGTTAGTAAGAGAGCAAAAAGAGAAGCGTGAAGGAGGTTTCTAATGTTAATGGTGACCAACCGTCCAGGCTTCCCTTTTGGAGATGAGGAAACGGCCTTTCAGAGAAATGGTCATTCTTCGCAGGGGTGGTAGCGAACGAACAGAGCGGGGGTACAAGGCAGTTTCCCATTTTACAGTCCAGTAGACGCTGGCAACAAGGATGTTTAAAAAGACAAGGAAATCTACTTGCAAGGGCAGCACACTAGTTTTAAAGGGTGGCTAGTGCATTAGTGTTTGTGAGGTACTTTCACACATTGAACACTCACACACATTGGACACATGCACTGGCCTTTCACACACGTCGGATAGTCACTCATACCAGAGGAGGAGTCGGGCTGGGAGAAGTTAAGTGATTTGTCCAAGGGAGAAAAACTGCTCAGAGGTGTGTGACTTCAGATACTCTCCTCTTCTCACTCTACACACAGACATGTCAGAGGCAACATCATTGTGTTTCTTTTTCAAAAGAAGAAAGAAATGCATATTTGTTGTTCTGGTACCGTCATCTCCATTTGCTGAATATCTTTGGGGGGAAAAGTCTCCATTCGAATTCATGAACAGATTTCCAGATTTTCATGTGTGAGGAGGTGACTGACGCTCTGCCTAGGAGAGGGTCTGTTGGGTCACTTCGTTGGCCTTTCCTTCCCAGTCTCCCGCTTGCCTCCCTGCATGGGCCCTCATTGCCTCACCCCTAAACATCACAGTGGGTCCTTGATGGCCCCTGCAGCCGCAACACTCCTGATGAAATGCTGCACAAATGCAGAAAGCTCAAGACCTAAATTTGATATCAAAATGTTAAAATGTGTGTCATCAAAATTGTCAGTATGTTCTTTCTGTTTTTGTTTTGTTTTTGAGATGGAGTCTCACTCACTCTGTTGACCAGGCTGGAGTGCAGTGCCACAATCTCAGCTCACTGCAGCCTCCGCTTCCCAGGTTCAAGCGATTCTCCTGCCTCAGCCTCCCTAGTAGCTGGGATTACAGGCACACGCCACCATGCCCGGCTAGTTTTTGTATTTTTAATAGAGACAGGGTTTCACCATGTTGGCCAGGCTGGTGTTGAATTCCTGACCTCAAGTGATCCACCCACCTCAGCCTCCCAAATTGCTGTGGTTACAGGCATGAGCCACAGGGCCTGGCTTAAATTGTCGGTGTGTTCTCATCGATGGGCTCTAATCCTTGTCTAATTGTTCCTCCCTCTCAGGGGAGTTCAATCTTTTGGCTTCCCTCGGCCACATTGGAAGGAGAATTGTCTGGGGCCACACATAAAATACACGAACACTAACGATAGCTGATGAGGTAAAAAAATAAATAAATACAAATAAATCGCAAAAAATCTCATAATGTTTTAAGAAAGTTTAGGAACTCATGTTGGGCCGCATCCAAAGCCATTGCAGGCATCACAAGCTTGCTCTGGATTGATTGAAAGTACAATTTATCTCGTTTTTTCAAAGGGAAAATCCTCTCCTTTCTCAAAATTCTAGACCTCTTAAGTTTGCTGGGTAGACCATCAAAAACATTAAGTTCTGTTCCTAAAAAATGGCAGGTTTGGGAGCTCTGTCCATGGTTGACTTTGCAGTATTGACCACCAACTGGTGCTTTTTACCCTCATGGAGAAATTGATCTTTCTTTGACCCTTCGTTATGTTGACCAGAACCAGTGATGTGCTGGAACCACTTAACTAGCTCATGAGAAATGATCCTGAAATTTTCAGGAATTTTGCAAACTGGTTGTTTAAAAAAAATCATTATTCACAATGAAATTAAATAAGCTTACAACTAAATTATATTAAAAACAAATGTAATAAATGCATAAAATGTGTAACTTTCTATTTTACCAATATTTTATTTACTAATATTTTACTAATATCTAATACCTATTATCTTGAGATTATTTAGGCCTATTGTATCTATATGGCGGAAACATCATAAAATAGTGTGCTCTTGTGTTTTTCTCCCCAACTCTGCATTTAGTAACATCACGTTGGTAGCATGAAATCAGCCATGGAGAGAGTGTTTGCCCCACAGAAACTGCAAGTTGAAAAGGCTGTAAATCAGCCAGGTGAGGTGGCTCACGTCTATAATCCAGCACTTTGGGAGGCCAAGGCAGGCAGATCACTTGAAGTCAAGAGTTCGAGACTAGCCTGGCCAACATGGAGAAACCCTGTGTCTACTAAAAATACAAAAATTAGCAGGCGTGGTGGTGGGCACCTGTAGTCCCAGCTACTCGGGAGGCTGAGGCAGGAGAATCGCTTGAACCTGGGAGGCAGAGGTTGCAGTGAGCTAAGATCGTGCCACTGCACTCCAGCCTGGGTGACAGAGTGATACGCAGTCTAAAAAAAAAAGGAAAGAAAAGGCTGCAAATCAGGACTTTATTTCAGAGAGCTAGCTATTTTTTATGCATTTATCAGCATACCATTGACCAACTGCAAACCAAGCAATGGGAGCATATCGAGATCACTCTTTTTAAGGCTATTGCAAAATCTTGTTTATAATACCAACTGCTGAATCAAGGTGTGGAAGAATGACTTTGAAGGACCAGATGAGTGTTAGGCAATGTAAAATAAGGGTGCATTTGGGCCATCCACTCTTTTTTTTTTTTTTTTTTTTTTGTGACAGGGTCTTTCTCTGATGCTTAGGCTGGAGTGCAGTGTCACGATCATAGCTCACTGCAGCTTCAACCTCCCACATCTCAAGCAATCCTCCCAGCTCAGCCTTCTGAGTAGCTGGGACTACAGGTGCATCTCACCACTCCTGACTAATTTTTTTGTATTTTTTGTAAAGATGAGGTCTCACTTTGTTGCCCAGGCTGGTCTCAAACTCCTGGGCTCAAATGATCCTCCTGCCTTGGCCTCCCAAAGTGCTGGGATTACAGCTGTGAGCCACCATGCCCAGCCCCTTATTTCTTTTGATGTAGATCCTAATGGCGTATACCACTTTTAGATTGCATAGACGCACCCCGTTGCATAATTAACAGCAGGTATAGTTTTATTATCAAACAGCAGCAGAAGAATATAGTGCTGGCTGGGCACGGTGGCTCACACATGTAATCCCAGCACTTTGGGAGGCCTAGGCAGGTGGATCACGAGATCAGGAGTTCAAGACCAGCCTGGCCAAGATGGTGAAACCCCGTCTCTACTAAAAATACAAAAAATTAGCCGGGCGTGGCGGCACTCGCCTGTAATCCTAGCTACTCTGGAGGCTGAGGCAGAGAATTGCTTAAACCTGGAGGGGCGGAGGTTGCAGTGAGCCGAGATCGCGCCACTGCACTCCAGCCTGGGCGACAGAGTGAGACTCCATCTCAAAAAAGAAAAAGAAAAGAAAATAGTGTTGGCATTTATCCATTTTCAAAAAGAAAAGTTTAACCTCAACAACCAAAGATGTTACACAAAAATTACTGTTTAGGGCAGGCAGCCACCAACGTTATCAAACATGTTCATGACATGACTTTAATCCGTCCACTGGTTTTTTTCTGTCTATTTCATCCTACTAGACACACAGGGAATGAATTGTCCTGGTAGTCCAGGGGAAGGGAAGTGCTTTGCCTGACTGATAGGTTTAGGGGGTTGGAAGGTGAAATGACAGGGTTGCCCAGCCCTCACTTCTTTCTCTCTCTCTCTCTTGTTCTCTCCCCACCCCCTTGGGAGCATGTTTCCACCAGAGACCACATGTTCTCAGTTCATTCTTGTCCTACTTCTTACAGAAGCCTGTGCTGCCGAGGCATTGCTGATAACAAGGTAGGAAAGGTTAATTCTGGGGCTCAGACCCAGGAAACTCACTTGCCCACAGACACAAGCCACATTTCCCAACATCAGATGTACTTTGTTCCCATCTGCCTTACCACTTTGTCTTATTTCTCCATGGACTCAGAATCCAATAGGGTAGGGGCCATTAGTTCCAGGACCTCTCTAACCCATCAACAGGCAAGGAGACACAGCTTAGAACTAAGTCTTCCAGGCAGGCATGGTGGCTCACACTTGTAATCCCAGCCAGCACTTTGGGAGGCCGAGGCAGGCAGATCACAAGGTCAGGAGTTCAACACCAGCCTGACCAACACAGTGAAACCCCATCTCTACTAAAAATACAAAAAATAGCTGGGCGTGATGGCAGGCACCTGTAATCCCAGCTACTTGGGAGGCTGAGGCAGGAAAATCGCTTGAACCCAAGAGGCAAAGGTTGCAGTGAGCCAAGATCATGCCATTGCACTCCAGCCTGGATGAAAGAGCTAGACTCGGTCTCAAAAAAAAAAAAAAAGAGAGAGAGAGAGAACTAAGTCCTCCAAGGACGTTACAAAGAAATTTCTATGGCTGAAGTGGGAAGCTGTCAACACTTACCCACTTTCATTTTAAAAGTGTTACTTTTAATGTTCTACTATGTGGAAATTTGGCATCTCAACGGAGCCGTGGCTTGTTGGCCCAGCTCCAAAACTGAATCCTAAAGATAATCCTGGCTTTTCCTCAGACACCTCCCCCACCCTGACAGCCAACCTCCAGGCAGGATGGGGAGGCCTTTGATCTAGACAGGGATCCTGTCCAGGCCCTTTTAAGTTTCATAACTGAACATTAACCCTCCCACATGCTCACCTGGGTTTCAAAGCAAATGCCTCTGCCCATAAGGGAGTAATTCCCAAGTTCCAGAACCTTGCTAGAGAAGATAATTTTGAATTGTTTACTCTCCCACTTCTTTGAAAAGCCCAGTTGAGATCATCTTTTTTAGGGCAGAAACTTTAATATTTGCTATAGAAATGTTTATACATGATTGTGCAGACAAATGAATATTCCTGCTGCATTTGCTATGAAATGGTCATCCAGGACACAGTGCAGAGCATCTTCCAGAAGCTTCTATCTGATCATCTATGTGAGGAATAGCTCAGATCTTTATACTAGGGAAACTTTATCTCCCCTGAGAAATGAAATGCTTCTTCCTCTCAGTTGGTCATTTAAGCACCACTTTTCCCTCTTTATGTTGGTTTTAAGGAGGCTGCAGCCAAGCCCCAGCCCTCAAGCTCAGTCACAGAAGCTCTATCGACCCTATGGGTTGGGATGTCTGCCTTTCTCCTCTTCATCTTGCTTTCTCCTCATTTTCCCTCTCTTTTATTGATTTTGATATATATATTCCCTTTTAAGGCCATTTTAAAATTCTTTTGGGAAGAGGTGAGATATAACTAGAATTAAATGATTCCATGATTGCTCGAAGCCAGGGATGGGGAGTGTGCGAGGAAAGACAACTGCAAAAGGGCACAGGGGAGGTTTTGGTGTTAATGGAATTTCTATATCTTGATTATAGTGGTGGTTACCTGGGTGCATGCATTTGTCAAAATTTATTGAACCAAACAGTTAAAATGGTGCATTTCATTGTAGGTATTATAAATTACACCTCAATAAAGTTGATTTATTCATCCAACTAATATTATGTTTCTATATTCTGCCAGGCACCTTGTGTGGTGTTGGGCAGGGAAAGGGTACACAGTTGTATAGGTTGTTCACTGAACAAGGGTACCTGGTCAAGGGGCAAGGAGGGGCTGAAATCCAGGCCATGTCTCGCTCACCAAACCAATGTCCAGCAAGGGGCTGGGTGTTCTCAGAGGAAGAAGCAGACTTTTCTATTTCAGAAAAGACATTCTGTGGTTCCCAAAGTCTGATTCTGAAGATATAGTGAAAAAGAATATAGACAATTCCCTGCTTTTGTGGAACTTGTAGTCTAGAGGCGGAGGGTAGTAATGAGCCAGCAAACATAGAAGATAGTTGTATATTGTAATAAGCACCATAGAGAAATAAATAGAATGAGGTCATGGGGAGCGTCAGGCTGGGGGAGATGTTCACTCTAGATAAGGCTTCTAAAAAGCTGACATTTCAGCTATGTCTCCAGTGATGAAAAGCAACCAACTTTGCAAAGTGCGAAGAGGATAGCAGCCCAGACAGGGGAAACAGCAAGAGCCTTAGCTCCTGCCTTAGTAGGAGAACTTGGTCTATACAAGGGTCAGAGAGAAGACTGCTGTTGCGTGTAATGAGCGAACCAGGGGCAGGCATGGGATCGGTAGTGCAACTAATTCTCAAAAGTTAGACATAGACCTTGAGAAATGGCTCTGAAAACTAACAACACTACAAAACATTTTACTCCTTACAGATTTTAGAGTTACAAAAGACCCTAGAGATAAGATAGTCCTTCAGTCTTCTCCTATAACAAAGGCAAAAGAGAAGGCCCAGCTCACTCTCATAGCTAATGACACAGATAGGATTAGAACTCAGGCTTTGCTTCAATTCAATTAAACTAATAGTTACTGATTGCCTACCATGTGTCAGGTAACTACTTACTCCCTGTCAGAGATTTTAAAGTGTGGTAGGGTTGAATAACAAGGATGGCTGGGCATGGTGGCTCACACCTGTAATCCCAGCACTTTGGGAGGCTGAGGTAAGCAGATCACTTGAGGACAGGAGTTCAAGAGCAGCCTGGACAACATGGCAAAACCCCATCTCTACTAAAAACACACACACACACACACACAAAAATTACCTGGGCGTGGTGGTGCATGCCTGTAATCCCAGTTACTTGGGAGGCTGAGGCATGAGAATCACTTGAAACTGGGAAGTAGAGGTTGCAATGAGCCGAGATCACACCACTGCACTCCAGCCTGGACGACAGAGCCAGACTCTGTCTCAAAAAAAAAAAGAACAAGGATGACTGAAAAGAAAAAAGAAAGAACAAGGATGACTGAATTGATGACATTCTGTTGTTGGAGACAGCTTAACATGGGGAACAGCTGCCTTTAGCAAGCTGTAGGGGGTTAATCAGATGAGTATTTCACAAGACTTAATTTTTTTTTTTTTTTTTTTGAGACGGAGTCTCACTCTGTCGCCCAGGCTGGAGTACAGTGGCACGATCTTGGCTCACTGCAACCTCTGCCTCCCGGGTTCAAGCAAGTCTCCTGCCTCAGCCTCCCGAGTAGCTGGGACTACAGGCGCCTGCCACCACACCTGGCCAATTTTTGTATTTTTAGTAGAGACGAGGTTTCACCATATTGGTCAGGCTGGTCTCGAACTCCTGACCTCAGGCAATCTGCCCACCTTGGCCTCCCAAAGAGCTGGGATTACAGGCATGAGCCACCGCACCAGGCCTAATTTTTGCTTTAAGAAATATTTTCATTCCGAAATTGAGATTTTTTAAAATAATTCATGTTTTAAGTCAGAAAATTCTGAAGATGTAGAGATGAAAGGACTCTGTTAAGGGAATGGTGGGTGGAGAAGTACCAAGGGCACCATCAGTGATGAAAGTGCTAGTCATCAACTGTGGAAATCCCAGCATCCTCTTTGAAATCCAAGTAAAGCAAGACTGGGACAGAGGCCTTGCAAGGAAAAACTCAGCTACTACAGCCCAAGCCATGCCAGTGTCTATGACCAGAATATGATGTCATCCACCACACTTCCTTCACCTGTCCAGGCTCACTGCCTGTAAATGGCAGGCGAAAATGGAAACCACCTATTCTGAAACCATGCCCTTGTCATTGTTAAATGATTTGCTGACTAGCAAAACCAAAATTTCTTGGAATTATATTTTCCCTCTCTAATCTTCCTTTGCAATTAAAGAAGCTATAGCCATGCAGTTAAGCACTAGCCCACAGAAACACACCACTAAACCACTTTTGGCTTTATCTCATCAAGTTACAATAGTAATGGAAATGAAACCTACTATCTTCAACACAAACTCGAGTACACTGCACAAGTGGATAAAAGCTAATGAAGAAAGCAAAGCTAATATGTCAAGTCACGTTTTTTCTTGAATGTGAAGGGTTTGGTTTTTTGTTTTTCTTTTAAAGAAAGTGGCTTTCTTACTTTCAGCTCACAGGTATTTCCTTAACTGACCTCTAATTCACAGATGCAACCCCCTGGCAGTCAGGCCTATGCTACAACGGCTTCATCCCCTGACCTCAGTGAGTGATCTCACAGTAATCCCTTCCAGGGATTAGTCTGGGTCAAACTCCCATCCCAGTCTGGGCCAAATTCCTAACTGGAGATGCAGTGAATTCTTCTGAAATTTGCTGCCCAGCATCTCCTCCTCTTCTGAAACTGCCCCCCGCCTCCCCATCAAGTCACAGTGCAGTTTCTGGAAAGACCTGCTTCTTAGGACTGACCTCTCAGGCCATGTTTGATTGGTCCAGAGGGACTGGGCCTCAGAAACTGACCAGACCTTAAGGCCTGTGGGCAGCACCCAGTGCTGTCTCTCTTCTCTCAGCTTTTCTTTTTCCCTCTGCAGACTGGCTCTTTCTGTTGCTCAGTCCATGTGGCAGAAGATGGCAGTGCAGAAATTTGTCTCTCCAAAGTTAGAACTCTTGTTTGCAAGCAACAAGGTGTCACAGAAACCAACAGCAGGATTGCAGATGGGCCTCAGGTGCAAGAAGAGCCAGGGACTTGAATGAGATGTGGGCAAGAGTCTCATTTGGTCACTTTTCCCTATCTCTTTTTACTTATCTTATCAGTCATCTCTCACTGCAGATTGGTTCTCTTTCCAACCCCCAAACTAAATAATGGCCACAGCCAATAGTTCCTAACATCTCCTGGAAATACAACTCTCCAGTTCAAGAGAGCACCTATACTGGGTTGGAATCTTAGTCCAATTCTAAATTCCTGGGGAACCCTTTGGTTATATCTCTACAGGACATTGTTGGTTTTTTAGGCGCAGCAAGTCATGCTCTACGGAACTGTCCCATCCCTGGCAGGACATTTCACATACTGGCCCCTGTCCATTAAATGCCCATAGCATCCCACCTTACTGATTGTGACAACCAGAAAAAAAAAATAAAATCTTCTGCCAAATACCCCATTGGGGGACAGCATCATACTAATGTAAGAACCACTTCATTAGGTATTTCAAACTGTTTGATTTGGTGTCTTATTCCCAGTTAATTCTAATATTGGTCATAAGTGGCTAAATCCTGGGAGGAAGTTCCCTCAGAATGCATCTTAGAGGACCGAGAGGTGTATGGAAACCCAATGACATTTTCATTTCTTTATGATTCTGAGTCACCGATGTATGTTTCTAAAAAGCAAACTGTGTTTGGGTTTTCTTTTTTTTAAAAGTCACATCTTGCTCCTGCTAAATAGCTGATTTATTTTTCTTGCACAATGGCACGATGATGAAATCAAGAATATGGTAAATGTTTGGGCTTTTGTCATCATATAATGTAATTAGTAGTCAAAAATGGCAAATATTTACTTGTGAGCTGGTATTCTCCTTTTGACTCATGCAACCAAACACCAATGCAAGTCAAGTGTCCCTCTTCCTGTATCCCAGGGACAATGGAGGGAGAGGACAATCACAGAGAGAGTTTGTCAACTAAGGCAGTTTTTTTTTTCCTTCATAGAAATCGAGGTTTGGTCATGGCCAGCTCTGCTGGCCCCTTCTCCCATTATCTGACCTTGAGGTGGGGTCCTCCCTTAGCTTAAGTATCACAGCATGAGCATGGTTAGACTCAGCACACACAGGCCTGAAGAGAATTAAGATGATGAACACGATGGCTTTAAGGTAGATTTTCAGAGATTGTTATTATAACCCCAGAAAATATGACCCAGAGCAATTGCTCTAGTGCCCCTTAAGACTTCTGGGATTCCTTTGCTCTAGCTTGGAAACTGCACTGGCAAGAGGAGAACCATCATAAAGTTTATGGGCTGAAGAAATTGTAAGACTACACATGTGGGACGGGCGCGGTGGCTCACACCTGTAATCCCAGCACTTTGGGAGGCCAAGGCGGGAGGATCACTTGAGCCCAAGAGTTTGAGACCAGCCTGGCCCATATGGTGAAACCCCATCTCCACCAAAAATACAAAAATTAGCTGGGCCTGGTGATACACGCCTGTAGTTCCAGCTGCTCTGGAGACTGAGACAGGAGAATCACTTGAACCCGGGAGGTGGAGGTTGCAGTGAGCCAAGATCGTGCCTCTGCACTCCAGCCTGGGCAACAAGAGCAAAACTCTGTCTCAAAAAAAAAAAAAAAAAAAAAAAAAAGACTATACATGTGGCTCTAATTTACAACTTGCATGGTATTTCTATTAGATAGTTCTGCTATAGCATTTTAATCCATTTTTAAAACTAATTATTTTAATCAACAAATGAAAACTGTATAAATATATACATGATATAATGTACAACATATTTTGAAATATGTCAATTTTGAATGAATGTAATAAACTAATAAATCATCTCTGAAATAATGGTATTAGCAGCAGGGTCATATAGTGGGAAGAGAACTGACTTGGGTAGCAAGAGATATGGATTCTAGAATTTTTTAAAAAAAGAATCCAGGGCTGGGCACAGGGGCTCACACTTGTAATCCTAGCACTTTGGGAGGCTAAGATGGGCCAATTGCCTGAGCTCAGGAGTTCGAGACCAGCCTGAGCAACATGGTGAAGCCCTGTCTCTACTAAAATACAAAAAAATTAACTGGGCATGGTGGCACGTGCCTGTAGTCCCAGCTACTTAGGAGGCTGAGGCATGAGAATTGCTTGAACCCAGGAGGCAGAGATTGCAGTGAACCAAGATCGCACCACTGCACTCCAGCCTAGGAAACAGAGCGAGACTGTGTCCAAAAAATAAAATAAAATAAAACAGAACCCAGGAGCCCATACTAATATGAATGAATGAATGAATGAATGAATGAATAGGGGCAAAGGGAAAACTTCCTTACAGTAGGATTCTAGCAACCTCATGTGCCTCCTGATATCATGCCCTGAGAAGGACACTACACCATGGCTGTGCTGTGCTGCGTCTGTGCTAAAGACACAGAACTTGAATTTAACCACAAGAAAACTCCAACAAACCCACATCTAGGGCTGTTCTTCAAAATAACTGACCTATACTCTTTAAAAGTGTCAAGGTCCTAAAAGACAAAGAAAGACAGAGGAGTTATTCCAAATGAAAGGAAACTGAAGAGACATGACAACTACATCTGTTTGAATCTGAATTGGATCTTGGGACAGATAAAGGACATTAGTGGGTTAATTGACAAAATTTGAATAAGGTCTGTAGATTAGTTAACAGTATTGTTTTAATGTTAATTTCCTGATATTATAACTGTACTATGGTTATGAAAGAGAGTGTTCTTGCTTTTAGGAAATACACACTGAAGTATTTACGGATGAAGGAAAGAGAGGGAAATTGAATTTCTAGTTCCAGCTTTATTAGCTGGGGTATCTAGGACAAGTCATTTAAACTCTCTTGGCCTCAGTTTTTTCATTTGCACTGGCTCAGTGGTCTTCAAAGCGTGGTACTTCTAAAACAGCATCATCTGGGAAGTTGTTAGAAATGCAAATGCACATGCCCCACCCCAGACCTGAATCAGATACTGGGAATAGAGCCCATGTTTTAGCAGGCCCTTCAAAAGATCCTGATGCGTGCTCATATTTGAGAACCGCTGCCCTAGTTGATTACTAAGGTCCCCTTTAGCCTTAATGTTCTGTGGTTCTCATTTGTCTCTCCTGCTGAGGACAACCCATTCCCAAAAAGGACACCCCTCCCCTAAGTCATTCATCATTTATTTGGTGCTGACAAAGGGCTGGCCAGGAAGTTGGGAGTGCTGGAACTTTGGAGAAACAGTTCTCCTGGGCATTCAGACTCAACCTCTGCTTGCAATGGGTACAGATTAAACGTAGAACATTTAATAACCCTACTTAGCTCAGGAAACATTGAAGAAACCAAGTGATGCGTAATTAAGTTCCACACAGTGGCTTATCTGCCTCGGCTTCTTACTAAAATGCTTGAGCCAGTTGCTTCTAGGAGGAGTAAGGCTGTGAATCACTCTGGCATGTTTCTATTACTAGCTCTAGAAAGGTTTACCTCAGACTTCCCTGCAGGATAAATGTTTCCTGGATTACTCGGGTGGCAAGAATCTCTCTTAGTGCCTTCTAAGTCATTCTACAAACTCAGTCACTCTTGTCTGTTAAGAGTCTAAGCTGTGGCCCAACAGAGTATTAAGCTTACTTCTGATTGGCTGATTAAAAACAAAAACAAACAAAATCTCTCCCATCTTGGTGACTGGATTGCCACTGTGTCCTGGTTCCTAGAGGTTCCCACTCACACCTACTCCCTTATCTTCAACACCACCTGACTCCCAAATCTACTTTTTTAGTCCTGACCGTTCCTTAACTTTAATTTCTGATTTTTTTTATTTTTACATTTTTATTTATTAAACAATACACCCATATGATGCAAAACTTGAGAAATGCAAAAGGCTATTTAGTGTAAATCTGTATGCACTATGTCCTTCCTTTCCCTGACTGTAACCCCTCCCCCATCATCCTCCAACTTCAATTTCTAATTTTTTACCATCCTGGAGATCTACTTTTATGTTTGTTTGTTTGTTTACGTATTTATTTATTTATTGAGAGGCAGGGTCACACTCTGTCGCCCAGGCTGGAGTGCAGTGGCGCAGTCATAGTTCACTGCAGCCTCAAACTCCTAGGCTCAAGAGATCCTCCCACCTCAGCCTCCTGAGAAGCAGGGACTATAGGCACAAGCCACCATACCCTGGTGATTTTTTAAGAAAATTTTCATAGAGATGGGCGTCTGGCTATGTTGCTCAGGATGGTCTTGAACTCCTGGCCTCAAGCATTCCTCCCACCTCAGCCTCCCAAAGTGTTGAGATTACAGGCATGAGTCGTTGCACCCAGCCAGGATTCCCTCTTAGAACTGATGTCCCTTGAAAGTCACTGTGTCCTGGAATGAACCCATTATCTTCCCTACTACCCTGAACCTACCATCTTTAAGCCTCTTTGTTTTCACCAGTAAAATGGGCTAATAATAGCACTTTCTTCATAAGGTGTTGTGTATATTCCCCATAGAGCCATGACTTGTAAGCTTTCACACTGCTGGAAACATAGTAAGCACTCAGTAAAAATTCACTATTGATAATGCAGTAATAATACCAAGAAATTCTCCCAAAATTGAATATCTGTGTATGGCTTTCCCCTCTGCTTTCCCTCCCCACCCACAGTCCCCCAGTCTTCCAAACTGCCAAACTCTGGGGTTTATTTTTTTTCCTCTTTCCTTTCTCTATTCCAGATGTTTGGCCTCATCTGTCTTTATATTGTCCCCTTCTTGATGAGACTTGGATGGGGCAAGAGGAATTAGGAGGAAATTCCCTGGGAAGCTGCCCTTTTCTTGCGAGGGCTCTTGGACTAAGCTGCTGAGGAGACTTCTCAGCTCAAGGGTTACATGCCTTTGCCCCACGCCCCTCCCAACGTGGACTCTCCCAGTCTCTCTTCTGGGATGTTGCTGGTAATTAGTAGTTCATTCCTGACATTGCTATTTCCCCCTGGGCCAAATGACCAAGATAGATATATTTAAAAATACAGGGTTTCCTGGCTCTCTTTAGCATGTTTAATCTTTCCACCATAGCTTACATTTCCCTCTTCCCTTGCACTTCACGAACAAATGCACAATTAGCATTTTCACAGTAAAATAAATAAATACACATGAGAACAAATCCTTCCATCTGTCAAGTGTTGTAGTCCTTAAATACAAAGGACTGCTATCTTGACATAGGGGAGGAAAGGAGGGACAATGAATGACTGCCTCACTGACAGCAGTCAGAATTTGAAGGAAAACAAAGGTACCAATGCTGCCATTTCTGCATTCTAATCTGTATTTTCTTAACCACCTTCTCTCCCAACCCACCCTTAGCCAGTGGGTATTCCACACCAAGGACTGCATTAGACCTAGTTGTATGAGCCATTAAAGTTTTCAGCTGGGTGCGGTGGCTCACACCTGTAATCCCAGCACTTTGGGAGGCCAAGGCGGGTGGATCATTAAAGGTTAGGAGTTCAAGACCAGCCTGGCCAACATGGGGCAATCCTGTCTCTACTAAAAATACAAAAATTAGCCGGGCATGGTGGCTCATGCCTGTAATCCCAGCTACTTGGGAGACTGAGGCAGGAGAATCACTGGAGCCTGGGAGGCAGAAGTTGCAGTGAGCAGAGATTGCACTACTGCACTCAAACCTGGGCAACAGAGCAAGACTCTATCTCAAAAAAAAGTTTTCATAGTGTGGCTCTTGAGTTAAGAATATCTTTCACAGCCTGAGCAATGTAGTGAGACCTTGTCTCTACTAAAAAAAAAAAAAAAAAAAAATTTAGCCAGGCATGGTGGTGCAGACTGGGGAGGCTGAGGTGGGAAGATCGCTTGAGCCCAGGAGTTAGAGACCAGCCTGTGAAACATAGGGAGACTCCATCTCTACAAAAAATTTAAAAATTAGCTGGACATGGTGACACTCACCTGTAGTCCCAACTACTTGGGAGGCTGAGGTGGGAGGCTCACTTGAGCCCAGGAGATGGAGACTGCAATGAGCTGTGATCATGCCTCTGCACTCCGGCCTGGGTGACAGAGTGAGACCTTGTCTCAAAAAAAAAAAAAAATTCTTTCTTATCCACCTGGTAACTTGGAAATGAGTACATTGACCTATAACTGCTCTCTACTAAGCCATATTTGAGCCTGGTAGAGCGAAGTCTCACAGAAACTGCAGTCTATCAGAACATGATAATCTTGCCAAATGAAGTGGTTAAAAGAGAAATACCTTCTTAACCAAAGCTAAAACATCTGCAACCTGGTTGTAACATTTCATATTTGATTTCAAGGAACATTAGATTTACTATGTCATGTACTTCCATTGTGTGACGGATGCTTCCTCTGCAGGAATATATTGGGTTCAAACATTTCTACCTCCAGGAATCATTTCTTCACCCTGGCTTCCCTTCACTGGCCTCAATTATTTTCCCTGGGTTCCCATAACCAATAAACAGTATCATTCTGCTTTGGGTGCTGTGTTTTTAGGGGGCCTCCCTCTGACCCTCTTTTTGACTGTTCCCTCCTTACAGGACAAATAGTGCCCTCCCAGAACCCATGCCTTCCCTTTTGGACCATATTCTAGGTACCCAACACCCCAGAATACCCTCCTTAAACAGCCCGGAGCCCTCTTCCGTAGGTCCATCCTGAAAGTGGACCACGCAGCTGGTGAACACACCCCGGGGGGACTGAAGAGGGACCAGGTAAAAACCATTTGCTGCCAGAGAGCTTGGATCTGTGGTCCCAGGAGTCCACATGCACCTGACTCTGTGGAACAGGATGGAGCTGGAGGTGGGAAAGCTCCAAGGGGCTGAGCTAGGGGTATATCTGATTATCTGACAAGGTAGGAGGAGAGGACATATTTCATTGATAGTTTGTTAGCTTGGTTTATAACTTTTAAATACTTAGACATACAGTCCATGGGCCTCTCTTTATACTCTTGCCCTGGGCCCTGCAAATGTTAAATGTGGGCCTGCTCATAATACCCTGGGAATAGCTCTAGGTTTGCAGTGCTAGCATTGTATTTAATATAATCATCTGTTTTCATGTTGCCACACACTCCCCCCCAACCACAGGGCCCTTGCACACACTTTTCCCTTACCTGGAATGCTCTTCCCCACTGATCCCTTTAGCCTAGGAATATTTTTTTTTTTTAGATGGAGTCTCACTCTGTCAGCCAGGCTGGAGTGCAGTGGCACGATCTCTGCTCCCTGCAAGCTCCGCCTCCTGGGTTCATGCCATTCTCCTGCCTCAGCTCCCCAAGTAGCTGGGACCACAGGCGCCTGCCACCACGCCTGGCTAATTTTTTGTATTTTTAGTGGAGACGGGGTTTCACTGTGTTAGCCAGGATGGTCTCGATCTCCTGACCTCATGATCCTCCCACCTCGGCCTCCCAAAGTGCTGAAACTTTTAATGTGTCGATCAGATCTCAGTTCAAATACCATTTTCTCGAAAAGTGTTTCCAGACTTCCTAGATTAGATCAGGCCCTCTGGTTTTCACTCTCACATCTGCCTCTGATAAACACTGAGGAGAAAATACAGTAGTCACATAATACCAATGTTAATGATAATGAAAAGGCAGTCATCAATACTAAAGGTCAGACATTATGATAGATGCTTTACTTACATTACCTCATTTATTCTCCATAAGAAGCCTAATAAACTACTGTTATATCCCCATTTTACAGATGAAGAAGCTGAGCCTTGGGAAATGTGATAGACTATTATGCTGATAGTCACCAAATGAATCAGGGCTCGCAGAATTCACATCCTCCTGCAGCCAGCCCCCTTCTACATTGATTCCTGGGTTACCCAGGTGATTTGCTTTGGCCAATGGCAAATCAGCAAACATGACTTTTAAGCAGTGGCTTGATAAATTCTTCCTTTTGGAAGCTAGACACCAATTAAGTATCCTGGACCAGGGCCAGGCACGGTGGCTCACGCCTGTAATCCCAGCACTTTGGGAGGCCGAGGTGGGCAGATCACTTAAGGACAGGAGTTCAAGACCAGCC
Organism: Pongo abelii; assembly: GCF_028885655.2. Lineage (NCBI taxonomy): Eukaryota > Metazoa > Chordata > Mammalia > Primates > Hominidae > Pongo > Pongo abelii. The sequence goes on along the minus strand of NC_071985.2, from coordinate 71,302,026 downwards.
TGGCCAACATGGTGAAATTCCCCCATCTCTACTTAAATTACAAAAAATTAGCCAGACCTGGTGGTGGGCACCTATAATCCCAGCTATTCAGGAGGCTGAGGCAGGAGAATTGCTTGAACCCCGGAGGTGGAGGTTGCAGTGAGCCAAGGTTTCACTACTGCACTCCAGCCTGGGCAAAAGAGTGAGATTCTGTCGCAAAAAAAAAAAAAAAAAAAAAAAAAAAAAATACCAGACAAAACTGATGACTAAAAAGAAGCACATGGTGAGAGAAGCCCAGCTGGCTCAACATCTCAGCCCCCTCCCCTTTTCCTGAGTGTGCAGCCACTTAGAAAACGACAGTAGAAGAACCATAGTCAGCAACTATAGAACTATTGTTGTAAGTCACTAAGTTTTAGGATAGTAATAATGTAGTATATGTATACTATGAAATAGACACAGTCATAGATAACTGATACAGAGAAGGTAAGTGATTTGCTCAAGAACACAGAGCTTATAAGTGATATATATGAATATATAAACAGTCCCATGTTCGCACAATATACATTCCTAGTCCAGCTATCCTCTTCTGGACACTGCTGGGCATCGTGACTGGATCTCTGCTTTCTGGGCTCCTCTCCTGGACTATACTGCTATGCTTGTCCCCTCCTCATCAACCTGGCTTCCTCTGGCCTTGTTGTCTTGAGCATGTCCTGGATGAGACAGGACCATTGACAGTAGCAAAAGTCCCTGGGTAAGATGGGCAGATTCTCATCACAGTGTGAGATTTCTCCCTAGGTCTGGGTGCCCATGGCACCCCCTCGGCTCCTCCCAAAGGGAATCTTGTAGGCCCCAAACCAGCCCCTTCCTTCCATTAGGTCTCCAGAGCACTCAGTCCTCAGACCTCCACTCAGCCCTTTCCCATTCCTCAGGCCAGGTTTACCCCACGATGTACTTAACCATAAGCTTGTCTTGCTACCAGGAAGATTTTCCATCAGGAGCCTGCATAATTGGCCCTTCCCATTCCAATACGCAGAAGGTAGAATAGGAAACAAAAGTGCTGGTCCTTTCTCTCAAGTACCAGCCAGGACTATAAACCTTTTCTAGCCCCAAGCCAGAAACTAGAAGGGAAGAACACCTTCTAAAGAGAGAAAGACTGTGAAGATAGCTGACACCCGGAGAGTGATTGGTTGAGATCTGAAAAATCCCTTATCATGTGCAGGGTTTCTAAGGGCCCTTAGAGAGCTTGCTGATTCCAGAAAGATGTGCATCACTTTCTTTTTTAAAACAGCGTTATCAAAGTATATTTTCCATTTCAATTGTACAGTTCACTTATTTTTACTTTACCAAATGGCACAGCCATCTCTTTAAACCAGTCTTAGAACATTTTCATCTTCCCTGTAAGATCCCATATGCCCTCATCCCTATTCCCATCCCTAGCCCCAGGCAATCACTATCACTGTCTGTCTTATAAATGTGCCTTTTCCAGATATTTCATGCAAGTAGAATCATACAATATGTGGTCTCTTGTGTCTAACTTATTTTACTGAGCGTAATGTTTTTGAGGTTCATGCATAACATAGCATGTGCCAGTAGTTTATTCCTTTTCCATTTCTGAGTAGTATTCCATTGTATGAGTATGGCACATTTTATGTACTGATTTTTCAGCTGATGGACATTTAGGCTGTTTCCAGCTTTGGGTGATTATGAATAACACTGCTATGAACATTCTCATGTTAGTCTTTGTGTGGTCATATGTTTTCATTTCTCTTAGGAAATTTGGGAGTGGGATTGCCAGGTCATTTCATATTTAACTTTCAACTGTAAACTGCCAAACTGCTTTCCAAAGTGGCTTTATCATTTTACATTCCCACCAGCAATTGTGGGTTACTTCTCCTCCCCAAGACATAAGACAAGTATCCTTTAATCTTTGATCCACTTCCAGTTTTTTTACTCTAAGATTCAATGAGGTCACTGAGAATGTTTCAGCTATGTTTTCCTGGGTTGAATGTCACTTTTATTCTCTACAGTTACCTTGAGTAGTCATTTATGACGTGTACACTTAATATACACGTGTCATTATCTATTTATTTAAAACACTTAGCTCATCAGGTTGACTCCAACAACCATTTGATTTTTAACTATCTCAGGGAATGGTCATGCAAAGGTATTTGTGTAAACTCTGAGGCAAACAACAGTATACAGCTCAGAAGATTTGCCGGGAAACTGAACTCCTCAAAAATAGATTTCACAAGAGTGCAACCTCAGGTGGTATTTTCCATAAGAGTATATTGGTCCCAAATGTGTTCACATGAAACTCATTAAGGTGAAAAGTTAGTACAGAGGACATGTATATAGAAAACCTCAGAGGCCAGAGGAAACAAGTTTAGGGAAAGAGCAAAATAAGTGTAGGGTTAAAGAAGGTATACACCAACACGTCGCACAAATTTACCTTAGAATGTTTTTTTTTTTTATTATGCCACTATAGTTAAAGACTGTGGTCAGAAATCCTAACCGTTTTGAAAAGCTTTCTAGACTGTTTTTACACAATAGCAAGAATATACATTTAAAATTTCTTGCCAAGTGACAAAAAATACTGAGATTCAGAAATAAAGCCCAAGATAATTAGAGTCTAAAAATTGCCATCGAGGCCTTGGTAATATTAAATATGTTTACCAGAGAAGGAAGTTGATGACATCACAAGTATTGTCCCTGAGTTTATTTGTATAAGTTGGCTGAACTAAGATTTCTATTAGAACACTGAGAATAGAGTATATAAAGAAAATCACTGGTTATTCAGGAATAACATAAGGAAGTTTCATGTCTTGATTGTGGAGTTGGTTTCTCATTCTACACATGTGCTAAAATATCATAGAATGCCCCCACACACACAGTGAATGTGAAAACTAGTAAAATCTGTATCGTCTGTACCTGAGTGAATATCATACCATTGTAATGTGGTTTTGAACCTGCACTATGTTCCGTGAATTATTTTCACTGGGAGAAGCTGGGTGAAGTGTACATGAGAACCTTCTATACTATTTTTGACACTTCTTGTAAATCTTGAACTTCTTTAAAATAAAAGTCATTTGAAAGAGAGAGAGAAAGGAAGAAAACTACTACGTTTAAAATTTATGTCTTTTTTTTTTTGAGACAAAGTCTTGTTCTGTCGCCCAGGCTGGAGTGCCGCTGCGCAATCTCGGCTCACTGCAAGCTCCGCCTACCGGGTTCACGCCATTCTCCTGCCACAGCCTCCCGAGTAGCCAGGACTACAGGCGCCCGCCACCACACCAGCTAATTTTTTGTATTTTTAGTAGAGATGGGGTTTCGCTGTGTTAGCCAGGATGGTCTCGATCTCCAGACCTTGTGATCCGCCCACCTCGGCCTCCCAAAGCGCTGGGATTACTACAGTCGTGAGCCACTGTGTCCAGCTAAAATTTATGTCTTAGTTGGGGGCTGTGGCTCACGCCTGTAATCCCAGTATTTTGGGAGGCCAAGGTGGGTGGATCACCTGAGGTCAGGAGTTCAAGACCAGCCTGGCCAGCATGGTGAAACCATGTCTCTACTAAAAATACAAAAATTAGCCAGGCATGGTGGCGAGCACCTGTAATCCCAGCTACTCAGGATGCTGAGGCAGGAGAATTGCTTGAACCCCAGGAGGCAGAGGTTGCAGTGAGCTGAGATTGCGCCACTGCATTCCATCCTGGGCAACAAGAGCGAAACTCCATCTCAAAAAACAAACAAACAACAAAACAAAACAAAACAAAATAAAAATGTATGTCCTACACTATTTCAAAATAAAAGGTATTTGAAATACCTCAAAATAAAACGAGGGAAGGGGAGGATAGAAAGAAGGGGAGAAGGGAGGAAACACCAGGGATTCTTTTCTTCCTTTTGTGGTCCGTGTAGGGTAAAGACACCTGACAGCAATAACTTAAGCACACCCTTAGAATGACCCTGTATGGCAGATGCATCCAATTTGTGTTCTGCGCTAGAGAATACAGGTGTGGCCAACTCGAGGATTCATTTGTTGTCTATGAGGAGCATCTGAGCCCTGCCTGCCTCTGTCCCAACCATCGTTCTGTCCCGTGAAACACAGGTTGTACAGGAGATGGAGGCCCCGAGTTTGGGTTGAATGAAAGTTGACAGGTGGAGATTGTTAGGGAAAGGGTGCTGAGTGAAAACACTACCTAAATTGCATGCCTTTTGCAAGCGGTTGTGGTTCTTCTGCCTGGCCTGCCCCTACTGGGCCCGGGGGTTATCTTGTCCACCACTGGACTCTCTGCCTTGTATGTCACCCCTAGTAAAACCTCCACATATCTCATTTCTGGCTCTGTGTCTCTTCTTTGGCCTCTCAAACCTGATGCCTTTTCTGTTGAGGTTAATAGAGTGTAGGCACAGCAGTCAGGATGGACTAGAGGAAGTGAAGAGGTGGGGGACAGTAAGGTGCCTCCTAAAGTTGAAAATAAAGATCCCTTCTGAGAAGGAAATTATGAAAGATCAACACAACTAACCCGCCTTAAACTGGAATGTGTATATGGCTGACATTTCCTAATGGAAGAGTCTAGGTGTTGCATGAGGAAATTAGCATGTCTAAACCCGGGGTCCTGCTGTTTCCACTGTAACTTTCTTTGGCAAGAGTGATAACAGAAGGAGTTAGCCTTCCCTGCATCTGCAAGCACAGAGCACAAACATCAAGAATTGTTCACAGGAAAGAGTCTGGACTGGTTGTTCCAGCATCCTTGGCAAGAGTTACCTCGACAGCGGAGACGGATGCATCAGACTATCATAGCTTGGCGACAAGAGCCATTAAGACCATTCTTGAATTCCCTTCTCTGTGATTCCATCCTCATTTTTAATTGTGCTTTGGCGATCTGTGTAGCTTTTGCATAGGAAGATAATGAGCTGATCAGCCAATGCAAGGATTTTAGTCCATTTGACATTATTTCTTCTTCATAAATTAGTTATTTGGCATTCTGGTTCATATATCAATATCGTGTGGGTTTTGTAAGTATGACTGAGCAACTGGAGCAGGAGTTCTTAACCTGGAAACCAGGGTCGGGCTTCAAGGGATCCATTAAGCCCTAAGATTACGTGCAAAAGTGTGTGTGTGCCCTTGCAGTGTGCATTTATCAAGGAGAGGGGGCAGTCGCTTTCACCAGATTCTCATAGAGGGTTTCAAGTCTGGATACACTGACAAAACAGTATTTCTGGGCTTATAAAACTGAAGTGACCACAATAAGACAGTATGCTGTGGTGTGCTGTAAAACAATGCCTATCAGGCAGGGGGTAGGCTTTTGTTGTTGTAGTTTTCACTCTAACTATAATATCTTAAATTGAGGGGATTATTCATAACATGATTTTGTTTTTCTTTTCACAGAATACCCTGGGAATATTTTCCTGTGCTATTCTTCTTTTATGACACCATTTTAAATAACTTCATAGAATTCAATGGCTCAGATTCATCTTATGAGAAATATTTTAAAAGCTTATTCACTAATAACCCCTAAGAGGCTTACTGTTTATGTGAAATGTAGACTTGTTTTTATTAATAGATACCCAAGTGTGAGAACTAATTGCAGTTACTATTATTGACAGCTAATATTTATGACACACCAGCTCCATACCAGGCAATGTGCTAACTGCGTTGCATATGAAATCTGGTTGTGAGCTTTACAACAGCCCTGGGAGGTAGATATTATTATTTTCACTCAACAGCTGAGGAAACTGAGATACAGAAAAATCAAAGAACTTACTGAGGTCACATTGCACTCAGCAGTGGAGTCAAGCTGCCAGGCCACAACTGGCTGCCCTTCCCCCTTCACCATGATGCTCAATGTCTTTATCCTTTAAGCTCCATTTGGATGCACTTCAATCTTGAAGCTTTATTCTCACTCAAAGTCATTTCTTCCTTTGTGGTAGTCCTCTGGTTCTTCAACTGGCTCGAAATCACCCCCCTTAGCACCATTAGAGTATTACCTAACTCAAGGGTCAGCAAACTTTTGCTGTAAAGGACTTGATTGTAAATATTTTAGGTTTTGTGGCCCATATGGTCTCTGTCACAATTACTCCACTCTGCTGCCCACTGTAGCACGAAAGCGGCCATAGACAATCACTAAATTAGTGAATGTGGCTGTGCGCCAATAAAATCTTATTTACGGACATTGAAATTTGAATTTCATGTAATTTTCACATGTCATAAAATGTGTTCTTTTTATTTTTTCCAACCATTTAAAAATAAACTATTCTTAGCCCATGATCTGCAACAAAAACAGGTGGCCAGCTGGATTTGACCCATAGGCCAAAGTTTGCCAGCTGTTCAGACTGCATCTTCTGTGTTCATATTCTCCACAACTACATAGAACATCTTTGAGCTTAAAAACTACATCTTAACCTTTTCTGACTCTCCACAGAATCTATATGCAGGGATAGACTCATAATTAAGTACCCAACAAATATGCGATTAATAGTATTGATGCTTTTCACCCTCAGAGCCTTTTCTAAGAAGAAATAAGTCCATTTCAAAACATGTGGCATCTTTATTTTCTTCACCCCTTTCCCTCTCTAATAAAATTCTGTATCTCTAAAATACCACAGCAATTTTTTGGTTCTGAGTGCTGATAAGCAATACCCACGTGCTTGGTTAGCTTAAAGGTCAGATGGCATCCTGGCCAGAGGCCAAGGAATACAGCTGGTGAAAATTCAAGCTGTCACACACTTGTTGCTAGCCTGAATTTCTAGTTCCTTCATCATGAATTATTAGATTATTTATCATAACGGTTTGCTGCATGAACAATCATTTTTAAAGCCATGATCCCCAACCGGGAGAGATGTCATGACTTGACAGGCTAAATTTAGGACCATGAGAATCCTTCTGCAGGACTGGCTGCCATGCATCTTCTGTGGGCCTTCATCTGTCAATGGAGGGTAAGAAGCACTACCCTCTTCTTCTGGGCTTCATGAGGCTGGACTGATGGTGAATGACTCTGCACATATGGCGGTGATAGTTGTAAGCATCTTCATTTACTTTTGCTCAGTCATGTGACACAGTGCCAGTGCATGGTAGTATAAGACAGAGAAATATGCTGTACTCTATTATGTGTAGAAATGAAAACTGGTTTTTTTTAAATTTGCCTTAAGGTCATGTCAACAAACTATGGAATCAAGCTGATATTTACTACTAAGTACACACTTAGAAATTATGCGACATATGCCAATAAGCTTTTTTGTTTTATCATCTCAGAGTGAAGTTGCTGAAACCAGGAACTGTAATTACAGTAGTCTTTTAGCTGTCCTGCTATTGGTCAGATGTCACTCTGCTGAATAGCATATGAAAACGATTGGTATTATACTTTTTTAAGAATAGCCCATAACATGGTTTTCAGGATGGAATTTTGCAAATACTTCTGCATAACAAGTAAAATTCTAGGTTTTGGAGGAACCAGCTGTGCTGCAGGGCTTGAATGTTATTCTGATTTATTTCTAAAAGTTTCTTTTAAGGATTTTTCTTTTTTTCACTAGAGTTAGTTTTCACCCTCTTTACAAATGCCTTAAAATAATCTGGTGTTGAAAACTCTTCCAACAGCTGCCACCTTGCCTATGGGGTGAGGAGGCTGTGCTCTCAAGGGTAAAGCAACACTCGGCAGGAACAAATGTTTAAAATTTGTTGAAGACAGAAGACAAAGGAAAGCTTTATCACTTACTTGTTAACTACAGCAAGGAGAAACTTTTCGACTTAGAAATCCCTCAACATTCTTCATCAGATTGATGGCTTACTGCTCCTAAGCAGACAGCAATCTCATACATGGTGTATATTAAGAGGTGGAAAATAAATTGACTCACAAAAGATGTTCTTTCAAACCTCAGACTGCAATTACCATGGAGAAGGAAGGGGAGGAGGCATTTGGCTTTGTAACTGGAGCCTCAATAATAGGGCAAGGCTCGGGGTAGCAGCTGTTTCTGCCCCCACATGCTGCCTCATTCCACAGACGGGTCAGGTGGCATCTGTGCACACAGAGTTTGTGACATTTGTTGAGTGCTTAGAGTGCCTGGATGAAGGGTGCTTATAGGAATGTTGGCAATTGATAATTATTACTATAATAATAATATTGTGTGGATAGGAGGTTGGTTGGCCTTATATAAATATCCTGCTTTGATGTAAGAAGTTCCAAGCACCAGTGGTTAACATAATTTTGTTTGGGAAATATTATGCTCAGCTGTGGTCATTATGGTGTCTCCCCTACTGTAACTCCAAAGAGTAGCTCGCATATTTCTATGTGGGTTAGTCACTGGATCATTAATAAACCAAGAATGTAAGACACTGATGTGGCAGATCTTGTTGCTATTGCTAACATGCTGGACATGCTAGACATGCTAGTCCATCTCTCCCTCTACCTTTACTGATGGTCTCAGGGTAGAGAAGAAAATATTCTTCCCTAAATTTAGATTCACACTACTGGAAATTTAAAAGTCCATGTATTTTATTCAATTTTATTGAATAAAGAAAACCTTTAGAGGCTGGGTGCCCTGGCTTATGCCTGTAATCCCAGCACTTTGGGAGGTTGAGGCTGGCAGATTACCTGGGGCCAGGAGTTCGAGACCAAACTGGCCAACATGGCGAAACCCAATCTCTACTAAAAATACAAAAATTAGCCGGGCATGGTGGTTGGCACCTGTAGTCGCAGCTACTTGGGAGGCTGAGACAGGAGAGTCACTTGAACCTGGGAGGCGGAGTTTGCAGTGAGCCCAGATCGCGCCATTGTACTCCAGTCCAGGCAACAGAGCAAGAATTCATCTCAAAAAAAAAAAGAAAGAAGAGAAAGAAAGAAAAGAAAGAAAGAAAGAAGGACGGAGGGAGGGAGGGAAGGAAGGAAGGAAAGAAAGAGAGACGGAGAGAAAGAAGGCAGGAAGGAAGGAAGGAGAGAGAGACGGAGAGAGAGAAAGAAGGAAGGAAGGAAAGAGAGAGAGACCGAGAGAGAGAAAGAAGGAAGGAAGGAAGGAAAGAGAGAGAGACGGAGAGAGAGAAGGAAGGAAGGAAAGAGAGAGACGGAGAGAGAGAAAGAAGGAAGGAAAGAAGGAAAGAAACCTTTAGTTAGCCTAGGAGTAAAAATGGAAAGAAAGGGAAGAAATATGGTTTGGGGAAGTCTTAGGTTAATTTGATTATTTTTAACAATTATTGAGCCTCCACTATGGCCAGACACTGGAGTTAGAAACATACAAAGCCGACAAGGAGACTGCAGGCTGGGAGGGATGCACGGATGAACTGACAAGTGCTATAAAGAGCCATGTGTGGAGCGATACATGCTCTAAGAATAGTAGAGGTACAAGGGAGAAAAGGACTTTTCTTTCTGGAGGGGAGTAAGCTAGTCAGAAAATCCAGAGCAAAATACATAATAAGCTAAGTCTTGAAAAATGGATGCAATGGATCCTCTAAGCTCACAAACTGCCCACATTCCAGGCAGAAGCAGCAGTAGGAGCAAGAGCGTGGAGGTGAGAAACAGAGCAGGCTGCATGCTGATGGAGAAGAAAACAGAGACAGAAGTCTCAGAAATGCCTAAATCCTGTGATTCTCTGCTGAAAAGAGCCACCAATCTTGCCCAAATCCCATCCAGGACCTCTGTAAGCACTACCTACTCCAGGAAGGTTTCTGGCTCCTTTGAATGTCTGCAGCAGTTTTACTATTGGTGTCATTTCTCTAGCACTCCCATCCCATTTCCCACCCTACCCTATTTCACTGTGCTCTCACTACCCTCTTTGTGAGTAACCCGAGGGCAGGGATTGAGTCTTGTAAAGCAGCATAGTACCTTCAACTTAATTGTTATTTCATAATCACTGGACTTGATTTGAATTGAACTGCTCAGTTTGATTCACTGTGGTTGGTGTACATAGAGATCCATAGTAGATAGTTTTTTCTGTTTTTATTTATTTTTTATTTATGTATTTATTTATTTATTGAGATGGAGTTTCACTCTTGTCACCCAGGCTGGAGTGCAATGGCACTATCTCAGCTCACTGCAACCTCTGCCTCCCAGATTCAAGCAATTCTCCTGCTTCAGCCTCCTGTGTAGCTGGGGTTACAGGTGCCCACCAACAAGCCCAGCTAATTTTGGTATTTTTAGTAGAGATGGGGTTTCACCATGTTGGCCAGGCTGGTCTCGAACTCCTGACCTCAGGTGATTCAGCCGCCTTGGGCTCCCAAAGTGCTGGGATTACAGGTGTGAGCTACCGCTCCCGGCCTATTTTTTTTGAAATTTAAAAGTTATAGAAAAATTGTAAAAACAGTACTTGGAGCTCCAAGTACTCCAAGCACTGATGCTCACCCAGATTACCAATTATGACCATTTAATCACATCTGCCTTATTCTTTCTAATAAACACACACACACACACATTAAAGTTGTTTTTGTTTTTTCCTGGACCACTTGAGAAAAAGTTACAGACATGATGCCCCCTTACCCTTTAATCCTTCAGTGTGTGTTTCCTGTAAACAAGGACATTTTCTTACACATTCAAACCATCAATTAATGTTGACAACACACAAACCAGAACACTAACATTGATCCAACTTTACCGCATAATTCACAGACCCCATTCAAATTTCCCCTATGGTTGCAATAATATCTTGTACAGGTACAGGCCTTTTATAGTTATAATTTCTCTTTAATCTCCTTCATTTTGGAACAATTGCTCAGTTTTTCTTTCTTTTTCACGACCTTGACATTTTTTTGAAGTACGTGCTTTGTAGAATGTCCTGCAATGTGGGTGTGTCTGATGTTTCCTCGTGACTTATGCTTTTGCAAGAACACCTCAGAAGCAATGCCTTACTCTTCTCAGTGCATCTATCAGGAGGTACATGATGCCAAATTGTCCTATCGCTGGTTTTGGTAAAGATGGTGTCCCACGAGTATCTCCACTGAGTCATCCCTAAGTATTTTATGAGGAGATATCTTAAGGCTTCTATTATCAGATAGAGTTTTCCTTTCGTCTCCATTTATGCATTTATTTTTTAGCAATGTAGATTCACAGATTCCTATTTCATTCAAAGGGTTAAAAATCAGTAACTATCACTTATTCAGATACTCAAATTGCCCAGACTTGACCATCGGGAGCTTTTTTTTTTTTTTTTTCAAGACAGAGTCTCACTTTCTCGCCCAGGCTGGAGTGCAGTGGTGCAATCTCAGCTCACTGCAACCTCTGCCTCCCAGGTTCAAACAATTCTTCTGCCTCAGCCTCCCAAGTAGCTGGGACTGCAGGTGTGTGCCACCATGCCTAGCTAATTTTTGTATTTTTTAGTAGAGATGGGGTTTCACCATATCGGCCAGGCTGGTCTCGAACTCCTGACCTCGTGATCCACCTGCCTCAGCCTCCCAAAGTGCTGGGATTACAGGCGTGAGGCACCATGCCCGGCCCATTGGGAGCTTTTTAAAGGCAGATCTTGTGACCTTTTGATATGTCCCTACCATGCTTTGGACATTTCCTTACTTTGTAGTACAAGATGTCCCTGTCTCATCTTTTGTTTTACGTACTTCAGCCCTATAGTCAACCATTTCTCTAAGGAACCCTGGTTCCTTTAAATGGAGAATAATATTTAGAAGCCACGCCCTGAAAACTAGGGGTGCTCATTGCTACCAGGTATTTTTTCCTCCAGCCCTCACAGCACATAGAACTAGGAAATATATATGTATATATCTATTTACATATTTATATGAGTATATACATGTATGTGTGTATATATATCTCTGTGTGTATACAGTAGTCCCTCCTTATCTGTGGGAAATGTGTTCCAAGACCCCCAGTAGTTGCCTGGAACCATGAATAGTACCCAACCCAACTGCTGTTAGAACGCACTTCTGTCCGTGTCCTCCAACCACAAATGTAATGCCTTCTCCATTGTAACTAAACAATGTGGCTGTAACTTTTGCAGTTTGAGGTGTGATGGCAAAACTAGAAGTTTCTTTTTCCTTTTTCACAGTTTCACAGATGGAAGATTCATTCTTACTGTGGATCTTAGCAATCTCAGCATACAATTTTCTCTTTCTTTACTAAGGAGAACTTTCACCTTTTCACTTAAAAGCACTTTATAGCTTCTCTTTGGCATATCCGAACTGCCAGCAGTGCTACTTTTGTGCTTTGGGGCTGTTAGTAAGTAAAATGAGGGTTACTTGAACACAAGCACTGTGAGACCCGACAGTCAATCTGAAAACCAACGCAGCTACTAAGTGACTAATGGCAGGAGCGTAGACAGGGTGGATATGTTGGACAAAGGGAGGATTCAAATCCTAGGCAGGACAGAGCAGGATGGCACACAATTTAAAACTCAAGAATTGTTTATTTCCAGAATTGTCCAGGTATTATTTTTGGACCAAGGTTGACCTCAGGTAACTGAAATTGAGGAAAGCAAAACCACAGATAAGGGCATATGCACACACACATAAACACCTGCACACATTGGTACCTATGTCAACATCTATGTCAATGTCTACATAAAGCTATGAGTTCACATTGGTTCCTCTTCTTCCAGTCTAATACAACAGGGCTTATTCTAGCCATTCCCCTTTCAGTATTTATAATTCCCTTCTGACAGCGAGAAATGTGACTCTCATCATGCTCAATGTATTTACCTCTTTGCTTAATCATCCCTATATGTCATCAGTCCCAGCTGCAATGGCAAAAGCTTGTCCCGTTACCATGGGTTCCCCCAAACAGGCAAGTCCCTTTCCCCCACCATGGTGGGGACTGAATGAACAATGCCCTGCGGTGATCAGCATGCACACGCTGAGGGAATTCTGCCCACTTCTGCCACTGCCTGGACGCTGAGAATCAGTGGACAAGGATCACAAGGTTGACTTTTCCCGTTGTTGCTTAGCAGAGTGAATGTTATTTTCTGCTTTGCCATGGCAGTGACCCCTTTAAATGTGGAATTTTTTTCTGTTTGCTCCTCTCTACTTCTCTGATTACTCATAGGACAGTAAAAGGATTAACCGAATCCATTCAAAGATGTGTCCCACTCCAAGCTTCTCTCGGGAAGAGTGCATGATAAATATTATATAGCTTGAGGCCAAAGGTCAGCTGATCCCTCCTCACAGCTACCAGATGGTTGACTCTTCTAGTATATTCTCAGGGTCACCAGCTCACTTCCTAGATACACATCTCTAAGTCATCTTCCACGCCTCCTGCCTCCACCCCACTGCGTCCCCAGCCCCATGTCAAATTGTAACCTTGGAGGCAGCAAGTTCCTTCGCACAGCAGCTGCTGCGTCAGTTTCTCCTTGACCGATTTACTGTGGCCGTTGAGACTGCCCCCTTCACAATGTCCTTACTGTTCTTGAGGGCCGGGGAAATCCTTTTCTGTGAGTTAAATCCTCCCAACTCATTTAGATGTTTCCTTACAGAATTTTCAAAACCAGACAGTGTGTGTCATACCATTTTCCCCAAATGAAGCTGAAAATCCAATTTATAAGACCAATTTCTACTGTCTCACAATTTATATTATTAGGGAAAATGGATAATAATGAAGCCCACAGATTTTCACTCCAGAACTGACTTTGCTGCAGAGGAGCGAGGAGAGCTGCCTGGCAATGCAACGCATTGCTGTGCATAAACTTTGTTTACAGCCAAGGCTGGAGTAAAGGAACAGATGGCAAGAAAATCGGATTTAAAGAAAGGAAGGATGTGCCTGCATCTGGGAGCTCGGTAAATCTCTTGGCTTCTGGTGTGCATACAAGGGTGACGTCTAGCTACCCCAGCAGTCGCGTCCCAGTTTGCTGTTGAGTTTTGCCTGTTTGGATCTGTCTCTGAGGATGGTTAATACATCTTATTACAAGCGTTTATCTCATCCCTCCCACAGGAAATGTGTTTTCCCAGGGATTTGTATGTTCCCTTACCTTTTATGGAAAGCAGTTTCTTGATCATCCACGTGATTGTGTATCTAAAATTTCAAGAATATTTAAGCTGTTAATCCTGCTTGTCTGTAGAAGATGGGTTTATATTTCTATGATCTTGGAAATATTTACAATGAGCTTGTATAACAAGGAGAAATAAGCATAAACATTTATGCCTGCCACATTCGTAAGCGTTCTTGCACACACACACCCGCTTCGTGCTTTATTGTCTCTCTTTGGTGCTTTTCTCTGAAGGCAAAACAATTTTAAGCAGCTGACCCTCACAATATATGAAATAGCTATTATCAAGGCTCACAGTAAAGCTGCCCAAGGCTTGCTTACCCCTCCCTCCTGAAGGAAAGTGCAAGTTACTCTTCAGGTAAGATTTACATCTGCTCCCTTGGGAAGGTAAAGGTAGAGAACATACACATTTTATCCCAATGATATAAACTTGCACTTAGCAGCCCCAACTGTTCAAAGCTGACAACAAGTTATAAGAATTTTTATTTCAAAATAACCCCATATACATTTATAGCAATTCGAGGACCTTCACAGCTACCCATAATCAATCCCCTACAGAAACATGCACCCTGCCAAGAAACTCCACCCCACTCCTACATGTTAGCAACCTGTCACTCCTCAGCAACATCCAGTTCTGTTGAAAGTCACTTCTTCAAATTCATCGTGAGCTGAAGATGAAATTACTTAAGCAAAAATACCATATATTATAAAAATAGTTCTTTACAAAATAGTTACCAGTTAAAAAAATCAAAGCATCTTATAGGATTGACTGCCAAGCACCACTGGAAGCAAGCACTATTAGAATTGGTTTGACCTGACTCATTGCCTCCTGGTCTGTGCCAGGCCAGTTGCAGCTGTTAGGTATAAGAGTGATTCTTTCTGGTGGCACACAGCTTGCCCTCTTCAAATAAACCCTCTGCGCATACCTCCCCAGCACCCTGGAGTGCTTCTGGGGCTACACTCTGGAACTTCCAGGCAGCCCCAAAGGCCAATGGTCAATGCAATCCCCTTCACCAACCTCTAGAAAGGTAACTCTGGGTTCAGAGGTCTATGGCCTGCTGGTGCTTCCAAATCTCTCATAGTGCTTGAGTTCTGGCCTGTATGATTATTGCTTCCTCAACCTACTGGCAGAGGGCACAGAGGAGGCCTTGGTACAAAGGCCAAGCTGGGCACAGGGCACTTAGTGACAATGTATCACTCATTGTTGAGTCATGTTCTTTTATTTTACATAGCCTCTGAGTGGGCCACCACCTCGGATCCTCTACCTTCAACCCACTGCTGTGACTAAGTCAAGGAAAAAGCCCTACCAAGGAATCCCCAGAAGAATCCACTATGGCAATTCACAAATGCTCCTCGTATACCCTAGGTGGTTCACGGCAGGGCGATGGAAGCATTCAGTGCAGGGACAAGGAACCAAGGCTGTGACCAATCCCATTTAAGTATCGTATCTTTAACTAATTTCTGATGTTTGGAGGTCCCACTGGCCTCAAGAATATTGCAGTTCTTGAGTCCTGTGTGCCAGGAACCACTGACAGAAGTGCAGTTGTAGCTTTAACCAACAGCAGCCACCATCCAGGAGCCACCATCCAGGATGTTTCTTTTTTTGGTATCTTTTTTTGACTGAGGCAAATATACCCTTGGCTCTGTGGGGTTGCATAAGGATCACCTAGGATGCTTTTTCAAAATACAGACCCCTGGGAGTCTCCCTTTCCTCAGCCTTCTAGGTTCAATAGGTCCAGGGTAGGACCTGAGAACAACAGGTTCCACAAGTGAATCTGATGATGGTGGATTTGGGGAAAAAGCCCTAGATAGTAACCTTTGTCGTCTTGTCTTTTCACTGTACACAATCCCCCTTCCAACTTGCTTTAATTACCTGGAGCTTTAATGATCACCTATATGCCAATGACTTCCAAGTCTCTATGCCTATAGTCCTAACCTCTCTCTTGAATGCTAGGTTTAAATTTCCATCAGCCAGCAGATAAATCTCCCTTGATATACCATGGATAATTTCAAAAACACTTTCAAAATTTAATTGTGAGAACTTATTTCCTCCTAAGACACTGGAAATTAATTGCCCCTCTTTGAGCTCTACGTAGGTAGTAAAAGGTCAGTGTTGACCAAAACGTGAAATCCACTCAGGGTAAAGAAAGTTTTATTTAAATTTCTTGTAAAGTTAAAAAAGAGAAAAAACAATGTTGCTAATGGCTGAATAACCCATAATACTCAGACCAGAAAGCACTTTGCTTCCACAGTCTATAGGTTTTAAACCAGTGTCAGCCCTTTGCTGCAGATGTGAACAGAAATGCAAACATTTCACTCCCTTAATGATTTTTTGCCTTGTTTCCCTAAGACAACTAATAGCTCTGTAAAGGCAGTATTTGATAACTGTGAGTACATATTGTCTGGTGATTGGATTCTCTATTGCTTCTCAAATCAGGATGGTAAAGATTCCAACTTGAGAATCTGAGTTATTTTATTTACCTGAAGATGCAGATCTGTAGTAATCAGGCTCCTTTTGTTGCAAGGAGCAGAAGCCCACTCAGTTTATCTCAGGTGTTGGATCACCTGAGGTCAGGAGTTCAAGACCAGCCTGGCCAACATGGTGAAACCCCGTCTCTACTAAAAATACAAAAATTAGCCAGGTGTGGTGATGGTGCCTGTAATCCCAGCTACTCGGAGGCTGAGGCAGGAGAATCTCATGAGTCTGGGAGGTGGAGGTTGCAGTGAGCTGAGATCGTGCCACTGCACCCCAGCCTGGGAGACAGAGCAAAACTCTGTCTCAAAAAAAAAAAAAAAGATAAATAAAATGGATGGGTTTTCAAATCAAAGTAACTTTCAGTCACTACTATTGCTAGTTTATTTATATTTAATAAATATATAATCCCATGACACTGTGCAACACAATTAGCAAGTATTTATGCTGTTGAATCCATGACCCAGTTTCCCGAAGACATCTGTTTTCTAAAAGGATTTTTTTCAAACTTAGATTAAAAAGGCACTACTTAAGTAGGGTTGCCAGAGAGAATACAGGACACTCACTTAAATTTGAATTTCAGATAAATAGTAAATAATTTTTTACCATAAGTATATCTCAGACATGCAAGGGACATACTTACACTGAGAAATTATTCATTATCTGAAATTCAAACTTAATTGGGCATCTTGTATTTTTCTTTCTTTCTTTTTTCTAAACCTGATAACCCATCCTCCACCCCATTTATTTATTTTTCTTTCTTTTCATAAAAAAGACTAAGATTTTAGTTCTCCCTGGTGTAATGGCCTCACTTCTCTTCCAAATTGTTTTTAGATCTTTTTCCTCCTTTGACAATATATAACAGGCGTGTCATCTTTGTTGATTTCTAATGTGTAATTTTTAAATGTGTATAAGGGCTGGGTGCAGTGGCTCATGCCTGTTATCCCAGCACTTTTGGAGGCCGAGGCAGGAGGATCACCTGAGGTCAGGAGCTCAAGACCAGACTAGCCAATGTGGTGAAACCCTGTCTCTACTAAAAAAGCACACACACACACACAAAATTAGCCAGGCATGGTGGCACACACCTGTAATCACAGCTACTTGGGAGGCTGAGGCAGGAGAATTGCTTGAACCTGGGAGCTAGAGGTTACAGTGACCCAAGACGGTGCCACTGCACTCCAGCCTGGGCAACAGAGTGAGACTCTGTCTCAAAAATATATAAATAAATAAAATGTATATAAGATGAACTGCTGGCGAAATCAGCTTAAGCAACCTCTGAACTGATGACTAATAGTTAAACAACTGCAAACAGGTGAAACCAGTCTCATTGTGCGAATGATGCAAATTCAAGGGCCAGTCTGGGTGGAGATCTGTGACAGTAAAGCACAATTTCTTGTTAACAGAAAGGAGTTTGCTTAATGTTATTTCCTGTGATCTAAAGGCCTTGGATATTCAACATGTGTCTGTTTTTCAACTGAGAACTGGACTTATTTATTTTCTTTCTTTCTTTTTTTTTTTAAATACTCCTATGACTTCATTTCTCTTTCACCCCATAAGCTCTTGAGACCATCCACAAAGGTCAGCAAAGAATAATGTCTGAGCTCTCTGGGACATCCCATGCGTCAAAAGGCCGTATCTTTACTAGGCTAAGGAGTGCAGAACTGAGACGTGTCAGAGTACCACCTCCTCTCAGCCAGCAAGGCAAACTGCCACCATGGAGTCATGCATGCTACCGCACTGGCCATAGAATTGATTTATTTCATTATTCTTTATGGATCTCAGTAGGCAAATGTGTCCAATCATAAACACAGGGAAAAAAAGATACATTATTCCTGTTGACAGTAGGATGCAACAATGTCAATAATTGTTAGGTAATTGTTGTCAACATATTAGACAATGCCAGCCGATTTAATGTACAATCATATGCTTTACCTCTTGAAATGACAAACTGTGCAGTAAGTTGTTACCTATGTTTAACAAAATACTACCAAGAATAATCTGAAACTAATACATTTACTTAAACATGGATACTTAGAAATGTTAAAAAATAGTAGAGCAATTAAGATTTTCCTGAGCTTCAAAGAACGAACTTGAGATCCAGTGAAACTTCAGTTCTCAAGATTTCATATACAGTATACAAAAATGCCCCCAGAAATTTTTCTAAATACAGACTACTCCTGTGTCCCATTTCCAGAGATTCTGTTTCAGCAAGCTGTATGGCATTGTGGTTGGGAGCATGGAACTAGACTAATCTGCCCCTTTGCTACCTGTGGAACTCTCTCATGTCTGTTTCTTCCTCTGTAAATTGGTGATAATAAGCCTCTTGCATGGAGTTGTTCTGAGGATTAAGAGTTGCCATTTGTAAAGCACTTAATAGATAACCCATATATGTTAGCATTTTTTTTTTTTTTTTGAGACGGAGTCTCGCTCTGTTGCCCAGCCTGGAGTGCAGTGGCACGATCTCGGCTCACTGCAAGCTCCGCCCCCCAGGTTCACGCCATTCTCCTGCCTCAGCCTCCCAAGTAGCTGGGACTACAGGCATCCACCACCACGCCCAGCTAATTTTTTTGTATTTTTAGTAGAGACGGGGTTTCACCATGTTAGCCAGGATGGTCTCGATCTCCTGACCTCGTGATCCGCCCGCCTCGGCCTCCCAAAGTGCTGGGATTATAGGCATGAGCCACTGCGCTCGGCCTTTTTTTTTTTTTTTTTTTAAACAACACTCCAGGTGGCTGAGATGCTGGCAATCCTCAGTCCATAATTTAATAAACACTGCAGTGTGGCCTCGGGCTGGCTGTTGACTCAGTTTGGGCCGGGCATAAATCAGTTAATCTCTCTGTGCATCAGTTCACTGCCAGTAAAGTAAGTCTGAGAATTCTTAACTAACTCAAAGATACAGTCCTTGAGAAAGGAAGAAGCCACATTTCCCTCAATAGCCTGGCAGTGTACACTCCTTGCTCTAAGAAATACATAGTAAACGGGACTGTGCCAAGACTACACACCAATAGAACACTTTGGACCTTTAGCCCTGCTCTCATGGAGAAATATGAGTGCTCACAGGAAGTTCGCAGCCTTGGTTTTCATGGTAAGTCCCGTGCACGTGAAAGTATTAGCATGCCGCTCAACACGATGGATGTGTCCAAATATGTGGGATACCTCAAGGGTCACATGTTTGGAGTTTCCTTCTAGCTCCTCCTTCCTAACCTCTAAATGCTGGTGAGCTCCGGGATTCTGGCCTCTTCTCAATTTACATTCTCATCCCTAAGCTTAAGTGAATTCCCAGCTTGTATCTCTAGCCTGATGGCTCCTTGGGCTTCAAACTCTTATATATCCCACTGTCTACTCAACAGCTACACTTGGATGTCTCAAGGGTTCTCAAACTTCACATGTCCGAAAAGGAATTCTTGTTTCCAGATTCAATAACCCCATACAAATCTGCATTCACTTCTTTCCCCAAGCTTTCCCTACCAGGATGTGGTAACATCATCTATCCAGGCATTTAGTAAGAAGTTGCTCTTTGTTTTGTTTTTGAGACAGTGTCTCACTCTGTTGCCCAGGCTGGAGTGTAGTGGCGCAATCTTGGCTCACTGCAACCTCTGCCTCCTGGATTCAAGCAATTCTCCTGCCTCAGCCTCCCAAGTAGCTGGATTACAGGCATGTGCCACCTTGCCTGGCTAATTTTTGTATTTTTAGTAGAGACGGGGTTTTGCCATGATGGCCAGGCTGGTCTCAAACTCCTGGCCTCAAGTGATCCACCTGCCTTGGCCTCCCAAAGTTCTGGGATTACAGGCATGAGCCACCGCACCCAGTCTAAGGAGTTGCACTTGATTCTTCTCTCCCTCAAAGCCCTGCAGGTTCTCACCTCTGCCTCCCATCCATCTTCATCTCCTACTACACTCTGCCCACGCTAGCCTTCTTGTTGTTCTTCTAGAACACACCTCATCTTTCTAGAACATTCTTGCCTCAGGGACTTCACTTCCTGTTCCCTTTCCCTTTCTTTTCTTGGGTTAGCTTATGGTTGATTTCTTTTCTTTTCTTTCCTTTCTTTTCTTTTATTTTCTTTCTTTTTTTTTTTTTTTTTTTTTTGAGACAGAGTCTCGCTCTGCCACCCAGGCTGGAGTGCAAGGGCACAATCTCAGCTCACTGCAACCTCTGCCTCCCAGGTTCAAGCCATTCTCCTGCCTCAGACTCCCGAGTAGCTGGGATTACAGGCACCTGCCACCACGCCCAGTTAATTTTTGTATTTTTAGGAGAGATGGGGTTTCACCATGTCGGCCAGGCTGGTCTCGAACTCCTGACCTCAGGTTATCCGCCCGCCTTGGCCTCCCAAAGTGCAGGGATTACAGGCGTGAGCCGCCATGCTCGGCCGGCTTATGGTTGATTTCTTCTCGTAATTTAAGTGTCTCCTCAAACACAAGTGTCTCCTCCTCAAAGAGGCCTTTCCCTATCACCATATGGAAAAAGGTCTTATTCCTATGGTCACATACTAGCCCTTACCCTGCCTTTTAATTTTTTCTCACAACATTTGTCTCAGTCTGTTATACTACTTATTTATTTACTGCCTGATTATCTGTCTGCCATACTAGAATAAAATCACCAAGAGGGCAAAGACTGTCTTACTCACTATGGCATCCTGAGTTCCAGTATGGTCACTAGCTGTATTAGGCTGTTTTTGTGTTGCTATAAAGAAATACATGAGACTAGGTAATTTAGAAGAAAAGAGGTTTAATTGGCTCATGGTTCTGCAACCTTTACAGGAAGTATGGTTCTGGCATCTGCTTGGCTTCCAGGGAGGCCTCAGGAAGCTCACAATCATGGCAGAAGGTGAAGAGGGAACAGGTGTCTCACATGGTGGGACCAGGTGCAAGACAGAGAGTGGGGCAGTTGCCACACACTTTTAAATGACCAGATCTCATATGAACTCACTCACTGTCATGAAGACAGCACCAGTCCATAAGGGATCTGCTCACATGACCCAAACACCTCCCACCAGGTCCCACCTCCAGCACTGGGGATTACAATCCAACATGAGAGTTAGGCAGGGACAAATATCCAAACTATATCACTAATAGTGGGTTCTTAGTAAATATTTGTTGCAAGAATGAAAGAACAAATGAGGAACGGATATCAACTATTAATAACAAAGGGGTTTGGGGAATCAGAAGAATAATGAGTATTAGTACACTAAAAACAAAACAAAACAACAACAACAAAAAACAAAAACAAAACAAAGATTCTATCTCGGGCTTTGGAAGGGCTGGAAATATTTGAGTAGGCGAAATAAAAAGAAGAAAGGGTCTAGCATAAGCTAGGTGGGGAAACCACAAGATTCGTGTGGCAATAAAAATAAACTGATCTAATAGAGGCAGAGAGAAAATGACAGATGCAAAAAGGAACTGAGATGGAATAGGTTAAAAAGGGTGAGATCAGAGCAAATGTTGAATGTGTCACATAGAGGAGTTATTTGAAGGGGACGTGACATTTTCCAGTGGGGTGTCAAGGTGTCAAGGATGAGTGTGGTGTCATGTCGTGACTGAAGCTGGGAATAAAGGAGTATTCTGCTGCCGGCACAATACTCAGGCAAAGTACCTTGGGAACAGATAAAGGGCGCTACAATTAGATTTCCCCACAGCCTAAGTAGAAATCCCAAGGAGAAGCCCCTTTGCTCTTGGAATATGTCTCAGAAGCTTAGAGGTCACAGCTGAATCTGAGAATGGGCCCAGCCAGGAGGACCTCACATACTCACTGGTTAGAAATAATTGTTTGCTGCTATAGAATCCAGTACTGGTTCTTGTGTGAAGGCATGGCACTGGGGGGCTTTCTGAAAGCACGTTGGAGATATTGTTGGGAAAATGTTAGGTTTTTAATCACCAAAAAATGATCACAATTGAATTTCAAGTAAATCACCTCCTTAGTTTTGCTGCAGCTGCCTTAAAAACATCTTTGCTTTTGGAAGTGGAATATTCATTACGATTCAAAGTGATACTTTGTAGTCTTGCTCTAATGATGCACACACATGACCTTTTGAGAAATCCAGATGTTGCTAATGTTCCAGCTGTGTATAATTGATTTACTGTGACTAGAAGCTGGAAATGACCTAGATAAGCACAGCGAAACCCAAAGGACCCACTCATTTTTTTCTGTTAAGATCAAGTGACTAATTGGATGGTTAAACCTGTTATAGTTCCCTGGCTTCCACCTCTTCTCAAAGAAGAGAAAGGCATCTCATTATGTAGCACCAAAGCGACATTTTAAAGAGTGCTTCAGCATTGACTTTATTCCCAAGCTTGTAACTAGGCCATTTATTGCATTTGAAAAAAGAAAATGCCTCCATTGTGCCTCCTACTGTGTCATACACCACAGCATCACCATGGGTGATGGGAACACTGAGCCTGTGCTACCTTCCTCCACACTGGCCTCAGTGTCCCTCCTATTTTCTGATGCACTAGGAAGAAGACTTATATCTAGTGGGTGTTACATCCCTGGGTACTCACCTCTCTGCTGGGTGCTCAGTGAGTCTTCACATGTGAAGGAGATAACATCACACCCATGTTACATATGAAAAAAGCAAACTCCAGAGAACATTTTCCCTCCACCATCTGTTTGTTTCAGATAAGTAAGATATTGACCCTTGGGGCTCTCATTTCTGAACTCCAAACTTTTGCAATAAGAATAGTTCTGTCGGGTGGGCACGGTGGCTCACGCCTGTAATCCCAGCACTTTGGGAGGCTAAGCCAGGTGGATCACTTGAAGTCAAGAGTTCGAGAACAGCCTGGCCAACATGGTGAAAACCTGTCTCTACTAAAAATTCAAAAAATTAGCCAGGCATGGTGGCGCATGCCTGTAGTCCCAGCTACTAGGGAGGCTGAGGCACAAGAATCGCTTGAGCTGGGGAGACGGAGGTTGCAGTGAGCCAAGATCATGCCACTGCACTCCAGCCTGGGTGACAGAGTGAGACTGGGTCTATCTCTCTCTCTCTCTCTCTCACACACACACACACACACACACACACACACAGAGAGTGAGAGAGAGAGAATAGCTCTGCCTGGTCACATAGAGGTGGAACCCTTTGTAAAAAAAAAAAAAAAAAATGCTGTATTACTTAGAAATAGCTAACTCTCACTTGTTTCAAGAAAAAAAAACACTGAGAAAACAAAAGTCCAGGACAACAAAAGAATATACAGAGGAAAAAAACAAATGATCCCTTTCTCCTCCGGACAGGGGCCACATTTTCTTTGTCACTATACCCCCAGTGCCTAGAATAAAGAGGAAATTGAGATAGTTCTGTGGGGGGCAAATGAATTCCTATGGTGATTTTGGGACCCTGCATTATGGGGTCTGGACTGAAAGATTCCTTCAAAGTCACTCTGGACCAGGCCTGCTGCTTCCGGGCATGTTTACATCCAAAGTAAGTAATAAAAGGATCTGACCTCCCTCCCTAAGGCCTAGAACACAATGCAGATAGACAATAAGAACAACAAAGTGGGTTTAAGATAAAATAAACACAATACACATTGCATTCTTGTCTTCTTTTCTTGTCTTTTCTGGCTGTGTGTATGTTTTTTTAACAGGAATCTGTTGGTGGGAGAATTCCTGGATGTTTCCTACAAGCAGATGGCAATGTTCTCTTAGTCTCATAGGAACCAGACAGAGAAGGGGACGGTGGAAAAAGGACTGATAGAAACAGAAAGAGACAAAGCACATCTAGCCAATCAGTCACCCTCTAGTTCTAAAGACTTTTGAAAACAACAGTATTGTCAAGAATTATTTAACATTATTATGATACTATCATTATAATCAAGGAGTGGGCTGTTGAGAGATTTCATCTTCATTCATTTTTTCAACAAATATTTGGTCAGTGCCTAGGATGTCAAGTACTGGGCTAGTTGCTTGTTTTATAAAGACGAACAAAACAGAGTCCTTGCTAGCAACTAGGTCATGATCAAGACAACCCAAACAACAATGACCATGCCGTTAGCTAGGACAGCAGTGTGCCTAGGATGCAAGGAGAACCTTGGAGGGCAGTCAGAAAGGGTCCCAAGACCAGGTGACATTAGAGCTGTGCTGGGAAAGAGGGGTAAGATTTAGACGCAGGCGAAGAAACAAAGCAAGCACATTCAAGGTGGGAGTCAAAGTCACTGAAATATGAGAGCACCTGAGCTAGTTGGTACCACTAGAATCAGGGGTAAGTCTAAGAGAGGATGAGGAACTGAGGCTGATGAAGGTAACAAACGTAGACCAAGAAAGATGTTGGCTCTCATGATTAGACATTTTTTCTCAAAGCAATGGGGAACCATCAAAGGTTTTTCACCAGAAAAAATGTCATGTTAGCCTTTTTTTTTTTAAATTGAGACAGGGTCTTACTCTGTTGCCTAGGCTAGAGTGCTGTGCCACAATCACAGCCCTCCTGGGCTCAGGCGATCCTCTTGCCTTAGCCTTACACATAGCTGGGACCACAGGCACATACCACCACCATGCCTTGGTAATTTTTTTAAAAAATATTATTTGTAGAGACAGGGTCTCACTATGTTGCCCAGGCTGGCCTCAAACTCCTAGGCTCAAGTGATCCTCCTGCCTCAACCTCCCAAAGTGCTGGGATTATAGGTGTGAGCCATTGCACCTGATGCATTTTAGCATTTTTAAAAGATTACTTGGGAATAAATGTAGGACACAGACTTGTTGGGCAGGAGTTAGGAAACAAGACTGAAGAAAAGCAGACCAGTTAAGAAGGTATGGCAAGAAACTAGGAGAGAAATTATACAGGTTCTAAACTAAAGAGTGCTAATAAGGATGGAGAGGAGAAGGCAGATTGGCCAATTGAATGTGAAGAATGAGTGGAGAAGGCACAGAAGAAGACACTTTAGATACCTCTCAGTCTTCTGTTCTGAAGGACCAGATGGATGTGGATGTCGTTAACCAACATTCAATGTAGGGAACGGAAATATTTTAGGGAGGAAGATGATATGGGCAATATGGGATATGTTTAGTTTGAGATGTCCAGCTGGGAGTTGAAAAGCCACGTGTAGAGCAGCAAGAAGTTCTAGGCTGGAGATAGAAATCAGCACTGGGATGATCACTGAAGCTATAGGCTTAAGTTCTACTAGATCAATGGCTTTCAGACTATTTTTTCTGACCCACAGCAGAAATACATTTTATATCACAATCCTGTGTACACATACACACACCTATAAAAATGTTCATTCAACAATATTTACCATGGTCATTACCATGACCAAGTGTGATGGACTTTAAGAGCTTTCTATTGAATTTCAGTTTTTTTAAATGCTAGTCAGATGCACCGATTTGATTTCACAATCTACTAATCACTAATGGGTTGCAGCCTGTAGTTTAAAATGCACTACCCTAGATTATAAGCTTCTTGTAGCAGGGACCACATCTTATACAATTTAGATTCCCCATGGCATCTGTTATAATGTCTTGCACATAATGAATTTTTGTGGAAGGAAATCAGGGGAAAAAGGAAGGAATGAAGTGAGGGAGGGAGAGAGAGACGAATTTTTCCAATACTCAATCTTAAAATGTTCTCCAAAACTACAATGAAATCTTGTCTCCTCCAATTCTACTGAACTTTCATATACACAGTTTCTATTTTTTTCCTCACATTTCCAAGGTAAATCAAACATGGGTCACAATGCCTCAGGGGAGATTTGGTGTTTTGCTTTTTCTCACCACCAACTCCCTACACCACATCTAGGGCTCCAACCATAGTCTTTTAGTTGGACTAGACTGGCCAAGCAAGACACTTATGTTACACAGCTGCAGCCCT
The DNA here is from genome assembly GCF_028885655.2 of Pongo abelii. Classification (NCBI taxonomy): domain Eukaryota; kingdom Metazoa; phylum Chordata; class Mammalia; order Primates; family Hominidae; genus Pongo; species Pongo abelii. The sequence continues at coordinate 71,275,891 of NC_071985.2, read as the reverse complement.
CCTATGCAAAGGTTGCCACGCTGTGTATCACATGACCCCACAACAGCTGCCTGGACCGGAGGAAGATGGCAGCAGCAGCCAACACATACACACAGAAGAGGAAGTAGAAGCCCTAAGGAAATAGAAGCTACGAGCAAGCTGAAGACAAGAGGAAGAGAGGACAGGATGGAGAAATTAGTTGGTAGCAGCTGAAGCAGAGAGTAGTTTGGAAACTGAAAGAGCAGAGCACTAGAAATAGGTATAGTTGCCAACTTCTGTTCATAGGACAAGATACCCAAGTAAGCTGTGATGAATCCTGCATTATCTTCCATTACCCTGATGACATTGCAAGCTCTGTGAGGACCAGCTTTTCATAGATTCTTCTTTCTCCACAAGGGCTGTATACCATAAGTCAAATTTCTCCCTTGCTTCCTTTCTCTTGTACTTAAAAAAATTAACTTACAGAAAAGTTGCAAGAATATTGCAAAGAACTCATACCCTTTACCCAGATTCACCAATTTTTAACATTTTGCCACATTTCTTTCTCTCTCTTTCTTGTTTTTGTCTGAAGCATTTGCAACTAGGATGCATATATCACTTTTTTTCTTAATATTTTAGTACGTATTTCCTTAGATATTTTCTTACACAGTCATGGTACACAGCTCCAATTCAGGAAATTTTACATTGATATAATAGTTCAATGTTAAACCCCACATTTCTACACCATTGTTCATAGCAGCACTATTCACAACAGCCAAAAGATAGAAACAACCCAAATGTTCATCAACAGATGACTGAATAAACAAAATGTGGCCGGGCGCAATGGTTCACGCCTGTAATCCCAGCACTTTGGGAGGCCGAGGCAGGCAGATCACCTGAGGTCAGGAGTTCAAAACCAGCCTGGCCAACATGGTGAAACCCCATCTCTACTAAAAATACAAAAATTAGACGGGTGTGATGGCAAGCACCTGTAATCCTAGCTAATTGGGAGGCTGAGGCAGGAGAATTACTTGAACCTGGGAGGTGGAGGTTGCAGTGAGCCATGATGACGCCACTGCACTCCAGCCTGGATGACAGAGTGAGATTTTGTCTCAAAACAAAACAAAACAAAACAAAAACAAAAACAAATGTGGTACATACATACAATGGAAAATGATTCAGCCTTAAAAAGGAATGAAATTCTGGCACAAGCTGTAACATAAATAGACCTTGAAAATATTACGCTAAGTGAAATAAACTGGATACAAAAGGACAAATACTGTATGATTTCACATACATGAGATACCTAGAATAGGCAAACTCCTAGAGACAGAAACTAGAATGGTGGTGACCAGGAGCTGGGAGTAGGAGGAAATGGGGAGTTATTATTTGACAGGTATAGCGTTTATGTATGGAAAGATAAAAACATTCTGGAGATGGATAGTGATGATGGTTGCACAATATTGTGAATGCACTTAATGCCACTGAGCTGTACATCTACAAATAGTTAAAATGGTAAGTTTTATGTTTTGTATACTTTACCGTATTTTTTTTTAAGTTGATGTTCTAATTCTGTGAATTATCCCAATAATGTACTTGTAGCATGTTTTTTTTTTCACTCCAATCCACGATCCAGTCCAGGATCACATGTTTTACATATTTCATTTAATGATTATGTCTCCTCAGCAGGGTGATCAAGTCATCAATTCAGAATAACCCTGTTTTCCCAGACCTTTTCCATTTTAGCACTGAAAGTCCTGCATCCTGGGAAACTACTCAGTCCTAGGTGAATGGCTGAAGAGTTGGTCACGCTACTCTTCAGTTTCCTTTAATCTGGAACCGTTGCTCAGCCTTTCAATGTTGTGTCTTTTATAACATTGCCATTTTTAAAGAAATCAAGTCAGATACTTTACTGAACATCCCTCAACTTGATATTACCTGATATTCTCCCAGGTTATGCATTTCTGGTTGGAATACTACATTAGTGATGTTGTGTCCTTTTTGAAGTATTACAGCTGGAGGCACAGATGTCCATCTGTCCTGCATTGGTAACGTTAATTTTGATCATGATCAAGGTGTGGTCTAGTTTCATAATCATGTGCTTATTATTTCTTTCCACATATATGCTTATAATAAACTTCTGTTAACAGTGTTCCTTGCTATCTGAAAGAGCCTAAGCAGAAGCTCAATATATTATAGGAAACATCTGATAGCATCCTTGCACTTGACAAAAGAAAGCATTTCAAAATCCTTTTTCCATTGTCATTGCAGAGTATAATAAATCACTGCATTCCTCACCTCTTTTGTCCTTGGCCACTTTAGGTTTTGAGGTGACAGAATTTTCAAAATGTATATATTTATAATTCTTTCTTTTATTTAAAAAATCACATTATTGGTGAAAAAAAGCATGGCTTTCTGTTTAAATTATGTGTCTTGACACTTATTCTCAAAGTGAAGACTGTTGTCTGGGGAAAACACACTATGTGTAGCAAGAACCTTTACACTTTTTAACTGACAGCCCCAACTGCCATCAGAGTTTGTTGTATATTTAGTTGTCGTATAGATCAGTTCAAAGGAACACATTTTCTTTATTAATTACTCACTCAGGTAACCAGTTGATATGGTTTGGCTGTGTCCCCATTCAAATCTCAACTTTGATTGTATCTCCCAGAATCCCCACGTGTTGTGGGAGGGACCCAGGGGGAGGTAATTGGATCATGGGGGCTGGTCTTTCCCGTGCTATTCTCTTGATAGTGAATAAGTCTCACGAGATCTGATGGGTTTATCAGGGGCTTCCGCTTTTGCATCTTGCTCATTTCTCTCTTGCTGCCGCGATGGAAGAAGTGCCTTTCACCTCCTGCCGTGATTCTGAGGCCTCCTCAGCCACGTGGAACTGTAAGTCCAATTAAACCTCTTTTTGTTCCCAGTTTTTGGGTATGTCTTTATCAGCAGCGTGAAAACGAACTACTAATACACCAGTGAACTCTCCAAGTTCATTAATAGTCTTTGAAGGTGGGACTTTGGAGGTAGGAGATAAGCAAGGATGTCTGGACTATTTGAAAGATGCAGAAGCCTTCAGACACTGGGCACACTGCGCCCCAGGACCTAACCATAGCCTTTGGCACCTACTAACATGCCACCTAATCTATTTATTTATTATGTTTACTATTTGTTTTCTGCCTTTCTCTGCTAGAATGAAGAAAGCTCCATGAAACCAGGGATCTTTGTTTTTAAGATCAGACTGTATGCATGCCCTATAGCATACACTCAACTAAGATATGTTGAATGAATGAATAAATGAACTTGTTATGAATGTAATTAATGCCACTGACTTGTATGCTTAAAAGTTAAGATAGGAGATGCTATGATATGTGTATTTTACCACACACAAAATAAGTTTATAAAAGCAACAGTTATCTAACATGGGCTAGTCCTGGATTGTTGCTGTATTTGAAATAACCTCAGTAGATCTACTCTACCAAGGAAAATTGGCCCAGACCAATTTCTCGTCCAAAGAACTGATGGAGGATCAGTCAATTTCAAAGCCCCTTGATTCAAGTGTTGAAGTTTTTAGTTTCTGGTGGGGAGATGAAGGGAAGTAGCCCCTTTGGTTTTAACCTTTCCTGCCATGATTTTCCCCATAGGTAAGTACTCTTACTCTTACTTCCACAGAGATTTAAAAAGTGGAGTTCATGCAGTTGAGCTCAATTTTTTTTTTCTTTTAAAAAGGAGATTTAAAAAGTGGAGTCCTCAGCCAGGTGCAGTGGCTCATGCCTGTAATCCCAGGAATCCCAGCACTTTGGGAGGCCAAGGTGGCAGATCACTTAAAGTCAGAAGTTCAAGACCAGCCTGGCCAACATGGCAAAAACCCATCTCTACTAAAAATAGAAAAATTAGCCAGGCATGGTGGTGCAGGCCTGTAATTCCAGCTACTCAGAAGGCTGATGTGGGAGAAGGGCTTGAACCCAGGAGGCGCAGGTTGCAGTGAGCCGAGATCATGCCACTGCACTCCAGCCTGGGCAACCGAGTGAGACTCCATCTCAAAAATAAAAAAAAATAAAAAAAAAAAAGAAGAAAGAAAGAACAAGAAAGAGAGAAGGAAGGGAGGGAGGGAGGAAGGAAGGAAGGAAGGAGAGAAAGAGAAAGAGAGAGAAACTGCCCTTTGGGTAGCATGGCATGTGCCGCTTCTCCTGTTCTCAATCAGATCTTCCTCCCTCCATGTAAAGAGTCTATTTTTACCACTGCTGACATCTAAAGAGCACAGAAGCAAGAATTACAGCTTAGAGAAGTTCTGCAAGATAGAAGTAACAAGGGAAGACAGAAGATTGTCTACTCTGGGGAGTTTTCTGCTTTAGTGTTCACAAAACATTTCATAATCTGCAGATAAATGTGCAGGCTCTGCAAAATAGAACATGCAAATAGATCTTGGTAAAATCTATGGATCAAAGCTATTTCTCTTTGCCCTTCAAATGATCTAGTTTGCTTTTTAAATATTTGAACATTTTCCTACAAGTTGTGACAATGACACAAGTTTAAACACACCATGCCTTTTATAAATAGATCCTAACCTGAAAAAGCTTCCACCCTGACTCTGACTCTTGTCTGAGGTTTGAGAGGAAAAGAGAGATTTAAAGGGAAGCTAATTAATACAAATCTTCTAAAACATACATGAGGCTAGGAATATATTAAGTGCTTAATTAAAAAACAATGTAATCCCAGCACTTTGGGAGGCCGAGGCAGGCGGATCACGAGGTCAGGAGATCGAGACCATCCTGGCGAACACAGTGAAACCCCGTCTCCACTAAAAATACAAAAAAAAATTAGCCGGGTGTGGTGGCGGGCGCCTGTAGTCCCAGCTACTCGGGAGGCTGAGGCAGGAGAATGGCGTGAACCTGGGAGGCGGAGCTTGCAGTGAGCCGTGACCGTGCCACTGCACTCCAGCCTGGGAGACAGCGAGACTCCATCTCAAAAAAAAAAAAAAAAAAAAAAACAACAAAAAAAAGCAATGTTCTATTGGGTTTAACACCTAAGTCAGTGAAGTCGTATCAGTTGAGGAAATAGTCACAAAAGAGGTTTTGTAAATGGCAGAATTGATGAGTGCTACAGTTCACAAATTTTCTACCATCCATTCAGATTTAGAATCAAATGAAGATTCAACTAACAGGTATTGAACATCTACTTTGTGTCATGTTGTGTGTTTTAACACATTTTATTTCCTTTAATTTACAGCCATAACTATACAGATTAGAAAATACTGCAGACTTCTTGAGGCAACTATTTTGGTTCTCAGCTAAGAAATTTTCTTTTCTCTTATTGTCTCTCCTTTCTTTTCTTTTCTTTTCTTTTCTTTTTTTTTGGTTGTAGCACTGGTGGTGTTGAATAACAGGAACAAGAGGTCATTCTTACTTTGTTTTAGTACTACTATTTCAAAGACTCAGATACTTTCAGGATTTGTCTAACAAACAGAAAAAGTGTGTTTTTGTTGAAGACCACAAAGTTAATTCTGTCAACTCGAAGTCAATATTTTTATGAGTATATTTAATAACTACATATTTTAGTTATAGTGCACTGTTGTATTTAGTTTATTTGTATGTTTTGATTCTGCATTCAAACATAAATTCTGGGTTTCAGCTAAAACTGTCACAGAAGTGAGCAGAAAAATTACAAAGGAAGTCAGGATGAGAAATACCTACTGGGGATTAGGCTCTTAGAAAAATGGAATATCTGATTTACTCCCTCACATCTAACAAGCTCAAGGCACATTTTCTAACTCTCACTTTTGTAAAAAGTGTCAATGAGCACAATGGCTATTTTCACATTATCCCAGAACATAGCACTGATAGATGTTAGTGCCCTCTTGTTTTCAATTTTCATTCTAGGAAAAACATTTTAGCAGAAAACATTTGGAATAGGGTACCATTTAAAAAGCATCATACTAAATAGCCCATAAAAGTCATTTCTATATGGCCTTTTAAATAATACAACCCCACTCAAAAAATTTACATATATTCCCATATGCGTAGGGACTATTATATTGTTGTAGTTCCCACTCCAGTGGCTGCAATAAATAACTGTTAAATTGTTAAAATTGAGTAGTGCCTCTGAAGGTATAGCTGAATAGGTAAATTTTGAGAGGAGATAGATGATTCTGTGTATAGGGACTGTAAGAAGTATGAATTTACCTGAGAACATGGGATCTGCAGCATGAAAGTCTGAACTCCAGAATCCATTCTAACATTTACTAATTGTATGACCTTGAGGAAGTTCATTTTAAATTTATAAAATAGGCCTAAAATATTACTTGCCTTCTAGGAATGCTATGATGTTTTGAAAACAGTGATAAAGAAAAATTTTTTAGAGCTAGGAACCATGAATAAATTAGTTATAATAATAAATGCTTTTAGTAAAATTGTTTTGAGTTATATATATATATATATATATATATATATATAAACAAGCAGGAGCCACTGTGCCCAGCCTCATTTATATTTTTTAAATCTAAAAATCAGTTTGGCCAGGCGAAGTGGCTCATGCCTGTAATCCCAGCACTTTGGGAGGCCAAGGCAGGTGGATCACGAGGTCAGGAGTTTGAGACCAGCCTGGCCAACATAGTGAAACCCCGTCTCTAATAAAAATACAAAAAATTAGCCGGGCATGGTAATGCATACCTGTAATCCCAGCTACTCGGGAGGCTGAGGCAGCAGAATCGCTTGAACCTGTGAGGAAGATGTTGCAGTGAGCCGAGATCGTGCCATTTCACTCCAGCCTGGGCGACAGTGGAGACTCGATCTCAAAAAAATAATCAGTTTGTAGAATGATGCCAGCAAAATGTTTGAATAGGAGGTCCCTGCTCATATCCCCCCATAGCAACAAGAATTTGGCAGCCATCCACAGACAAAAGTGCCTTTGTGAGAGCTTTGGGATCTACGTAGGAGGTTGCAGACCTCAGGTGGAGCCCAAGACCTAGGTAAGCCATTTTAAGAAGGCAGGCCCATGTCCAGGTGGAAGGCTCACTGACCATGATCCTGGCTATAAACCCAGAAATAGCCCCATCTGCCAATGGACTGAGATACAGCCCTATTTGGGCTAGGTCCTCCCCACCAGCACCATCCATCAAGGGACTCAGGAGGAGACACCCCTGCCCATGCCTCAGAAAACAGGCTGGCTGACCTGGGTCCTGGCTATGGACCCTAAAGCAGTCCATGACCCAGCTTCAGCCCCTCTCAGCCATGGTTCAGGAGCTGTCTTTCCCAGGGCAGTCCCCCGAGAGGCAGTCCCACTGACTTCAATCCAACTGCAGGTCCTGAAGCAGCCCTGTGACCCAGCACCAGCCTGCTTTTGGGGCTAGTTATTGGATCTTTATTAGTTTCCTTTGATGGTGTCATGTTTGCCTGTTTCTTCATGATTCATGTAGCCTTGCATTCGTGTTTGTGCATTTGAAGGTGCAGTCACTGCTGCCAGTCTTTACAGACTGGTTTAAGCAGATAAAGACTTTCTCTTGTCAAGTCCCCAGTTAGACCTCAGTCACAGCTGTGGATCCTGAAACAGCCATGTGACTCGGTTCCAGCCCCTCTCAGCTAACATTTGGAACCATTACCACCTGTCTGGAGACCCATCCAGTGACCTAGTAGGAGTCCTACCAGAGACCTGGAGGGAGCCACACCCATCCATTTACCTGGTAACAGGCCCTCTATCTGAGGATCCAACTGTAGACCCTTGAGGAGACACTTGGGACTGGAGCCAATTAGAGGAATGAAAAGGAAAAAAGAATTTAAAAAGTGACAAAAGAATACAAGACCCATGGGACACCACTGAATAAATGTGTGCATTATGGAAGTCCCAGAAGAAGAGAAAAAAAGAAAGAGGTAGAAATCTTATTTAAAACAATAGTGGCTGAAAAGTTCCCAAATCTTAGGAGGGAAGTGGACATCAAGACTCCTGAAAGCTCAAAATTCTCAAGCAAGATCAATCCAAAGAAGACTATTCTAAGACATATGGTCAAATCATCAAAAATCAAACGCAGAGAAAATTTTGAAAGCAGCAAGAGAAACTCTTCACATACAAGGGAAATCAGTTAGGCTATCAGAGATTGCTCAGCAGATATATTCAAAGTGCTTAAAAAACAAAAACAAAATTAAAAAAAAAAAAACCTGCCAACCAAAATACTAAAGCCAGAAAAGCCATCCTTCAGAAATAAAGAAGAGATAAAGACATTGCCAGACAAAAGCTAACGCTCACCACTAAAACTGCCTTACAAAAAATGCTAAAGGGAGTTCTGCAAGTTGAAACAAAAGGATGCTAAGTAGCAACGTAAAAATATATGAAAGCACAAAAGTCACTTGTAAAGGTAAATACATAGTCAAGTTCAGAATACTCTAATACTATAATAGCAGTAGGTAAATCATTTTTACTTCTAGTATAAAAGTTAAAAGACAAAAATATGGCCAGGTACAGTGGTTCACGCCTGTAATCTCAGCACTTTGGGAGGCCGAGGCAGGCAGATCACCTGAGGTCAGGAGTTCAAGACTAGCCTGGCCAACATGGTGAAACCTCATCTCTACTAAAAATACAAAAAATTAGCCAGGGGTTGCAGCACACGCCTGTAATCCCAGCTACTCAGGAGGCCAGGGCATGAGAATCACTTGAACTCAGGAGGCAGAGGTTGTAGTGAGCCAAGATCGCACCATTGCACTCCAGCCTGGGCAACAAGAGTGAAACTCTGACTCAGAAAAAAAAAAATATATTTAAAATAACTATAGCTACAATAATTTGTTAATAGACACAATAAATGATGTTAAGTGTGACATCAGTAGCATAAAATGCAAGGTAGAGGAGAAGTAAAAATGTAAAGTATTTGTATGCAATTGAAGTTAATTTGTTATCAGGTTAAAATAGACCATTATAACTATAAAATATTTTATGTAGTCCTCATGGTAACCAAAAAGAAAAAAAATCTAGCAGATATATAATGGATAAAAGGATATATAATCAAAGCATAGCACTACCAAAAAATTAAATCACAAAGAAAGACAATAAGAGAGAAAGAAAGGAACAAAGGAATTACAAAGCTGTCAGAAAACAATTAACAAATGGTAATAGTCTTTACCTATCAAGAATTACTTAAAATACAAATGGTTTAAATTCTCCCATCAAAAGACACAGAGTGGTTGAATAGATTTTAAAAATAAAACGAGGCCAGGTGTGATGGCTCATGGCTGTAATCCCAGCACTTTGGTAGGCCGAGGTGAGCAGATAACCTGAAGTCAGGAGTTCGAGACCAGCCTGACCAACATGGAGAAACCCCATCTCTACTAAAAATACAAAATTAGCCGGTTGTGGTGGCACATGCCTGTAATCCCAGCTACTCAGGAGACTGAGGCAGGAGAATGCTTGAACCCGGGAAGCGGAGGTTGCAGTGAGCCAAGATCGCGCCATTGTACTCCAGCCTGGGCAACAAGAGCAAAACTCCATCTCAAAAAATAAAAAATTAAAAAATAAAACAAGATCCAATAATATACTGACTACAGTAGACTCACTTTAGCCTACATAGGCTAAAAGTGAATGGATGGGAAAATATATCCTTTGCAAATAGTAACCAAAAGAGAGCAGAAGTGGCTATACTTATATCAGCCAAAATAGACTTTCAGTCAAAATCTGTCACAAGAAACCAAGAAGGTCATTATACAATGATAAAGGAGTCAATTCATCAAGAGAATATAAAAATTATAAACATATATGCACCCAATGTCAGAGAACCTAAACATATAAAGGAAATATTAACAAGACTAAAGAGAGAAATAGATAGCAATACAATAATAGGAGAATTCAATATGCCACTGTTTTTTGTTTTTTGTTTTTAATTTTTTTATTTTGAGACACAGTCTTGCTCTGTCACCCAGGCTGGAGTGCAGTGGCGTGATCTCAGCTCACTACAACCTCGGCCTCCCAAATTCAAGCAATTCTCATGCCTCAGCCTCCCGAGTAGCTGGGATTACAGAATTGTGCCACCATGCCCAGCTAATTTTGGTATTTTTAGTAGAGACAGGGTTTCACCATGTTGGCCAGGCTGGTCTCAAATTCCTGACCTCTGGTGATCTGCTTGCCTTGTCTTCTCAAAGTGCTGGGATTACAGGCGTGAGCCACCATGCCTGGCCATATGCCACTTTCAACAATGGATAGATCATTCAGACAAAAAATCAATAAGGAAAGAGTAGACTTGAATAATACTATAAACCAAATGGACCTACCAGACACACATGGAACATTCCACTCAACAGCAGCAGAATTCACATTCTTCTCAAGAGCAATGGAACATTCTCTAGGATAGATCATATATTAGGCCATAGCACAAGTCTTAACAAATTAAAGAAGATTGAAATCATATCAAGTATCTTTCCTGAAATCAATAATATAAAACTATAAGTTAATAACAATTGGAAAATTCACAAATAGTATTAATAGAAATTAAACAACATACTCTTGAACAACCAATGGGTCAAAGAAGAAATAAAATACTATCTTCAAACAAACAGAAATAGAAACGTAACATACCAAACATGGGATGCAACAAAAGCAGTTCTAACAGAGGAATTCATAGAGTTAAATACCTAAATTTTAAAAAGAAAGATCTCACAGCCAGGTGCAGTGGCTCATGCCTGTAACCCCAGCAGTTTGAGAGGTCGAGGTGGGCAGATCACTTGAGGTCAGGAGTTCAAGACCAGCCTGGCCAACATGGTGAAACCCCATCCCTACTAAAAATACAAAAATTAGCCAGGCCTGGTGGCAGGCACCCTCAGGAGGCTGAGGCAGGAGAATTCCTTGAAGCCAGGAGGCAGAGGCTGCAGTGAGCTGAGATTGTGCCACTTCACTCTAGCCTGGGCGACAGAGTGAGACTCTGTCTCAAAAAAAAAAAAAAGAACAAACTAAGCCCAAAGTTAGCAGAAGGGAGAAAAATAACAAAAATTAGAGCAGAAGTAAATGAAATAGACAACAGAAAGACAATTTAAAAGATCAAAGAAACTAAGAGTTGGTTTTTTAAAAAAGATAAACAAAATTGACAAACCTTTAGTAAACTAACCAAGAAAAAAAGAAAGATGACTCAAAAAATACAATCAGAAATGACAAAGGAATAGTTACAACTGATACCACAAAAATACAAAAGATTAGGTAGATTCCACCAAACAGAGAAGAATAAACACCAATTCTTCTAAAACTTTTCTAAAAAAAAAAAAATTAAGAGGGAGGAACATTTCCAAACTCTTTTTACAAGGCCAGTATTACCCTTGCATCAAAGTTAGATAAGAACACTAAAAGAAAGGAAACTTACAGGCTAATACTGAACACAGATGGAAAAATTCTCAATAAAATTTTTGCAGGCTGAGGCCAGGCACAGTGGTTTACTTGGGGATGCCAAGGTGGGCAGATCACTTGAGGCCAGGAGTTTAGACCAGCCTGGCCAACATAGTGAAACCTGGTCTTTACTGAAAATACAAAAATTGAGCCAGGTGCAGTGACTCCCACCTGTAATCCCAGCACTTTGGGAGGCCGAGGTGGGCGGATCACCTGAAGTCAGGAGTTCGAGACTAGCCTGGCCAATATGGTGAAACCATGTCTCTACTAAAAATAGAAAAGTTAGCTGGGTGTGATGGTGCACACCTGTAATCCCAGCTACTTGGGAGGCTGAGGCATGAGAATAGCTTGAGCCCAAGAGGCGGAGACTGCAGTGAGCCGAGATTGCATCACTACATTCCAGCCTGGGTGGCAGAACAAGAGTCTGTCTCAAAAAGCAAAACAAAACAAAACAAAACAAAAATTGGCTGGGCGTGGTGATGTATGCCTGAAGTCCCAGCTACTTGGGAGGTTGAGGCACAAGAATCGCTTAAACCCGGGAGGCAGAGGTTGCAGTGAGCTGAGATTGCACAATGGCCCTCCAGCCTGGGTGATAGAGTGAGACTCTGTCTCAAAAAAAAATTTACAATTAAGAAAATATATATTGACTGGCTGAATTCAACAGCACATTAAAAGGAGCATACACTGTGATCAAGTAGAATTTATCCTTGGTATGCACGGATGGTTCAACATACACAAATCAATAAATGTAATAAACCACATTAACAGGATTAAGGTAAAAAATCATATGATCATCTCAATCAATGCAGAGAAAGCATTTAACATCCTTTTATGATAAAAATTCTCTACAAATTAGGTATAGAAGGAATGTACCTCAACATAATAAAGGCCATATATTACAGACACACAGGTAACATCATATTCACTGGTGGAAAACTGATAGCTTCCTTTCTAAGATCAAGAACAAGACAAAGATGTCTACTCTCGCTGCTTCTACTTAACATAGTACTGGAAGTCCTAGCCAGAGCAATTAAGCAAGAAAAATAAGTAACAGCCATCCAAATAGGAAAGGAAGAAGTGAAATTGTCTATGTTTGCAGATGACATGATCTTATATTTGGGAGACCCTAAAGACTCCTCCAAAACAACTGTTGGAAATAATTTTAAAATTCAGTAAAGTTCCAGGATACAAAATCATCATACAAAAATCAGTTGCATTTCTATACACTAATAACAAACTATCTGAAAAAGAAGAAAACAATTCCATTTACAATAGCATGAGAAAGAAGAAAATACTTAAATCAAGGAGGTGAAAGATTTGTACATGGAAAATTATGACATTGATGACAGAAATGAAAGAAGACACAAATAAAATGGAAAGATATTCTGTGTTCATGGGCTGGAAGAATTCATATTGTTAAGATAACCATACTACCCAAAGTGCTCTACAGATTCAATGCAATCTCAGTGAAATTCCAATGACATTTTTCACAGAAATAGAAAAAAACTATCTGAATATTTATGTGGAACCATGAAAGACCCTGAATGGCCAAAGAGAATAAAGGTAGAGGCACACATTTCTTGATTTCAAATAATATTACAAAGCTATAGTAATCAACAGTATGGCAATGGCATAAAAACAGACACATAGACCAATAGAGAGCCCAGGAAAAACTCCATGCATATATAGTCAACTAATCTTTGATAAGGGCACTAAGAATACATAATAGGGAAAGGATCATCTCTTTAATAAATGGCATTAGGAAAACTGAATATTCTTGTGCAAAATAATGAAATTGGACCATTATCTTACATCACACACAGAGTTAACTTGAAATGGACTAATTTTTCCACTAGTTAGTCCATTTCAAGTTAACTCTGTGTGTGATGTAGTCCAGAAACTCTGGAGGCTGAGGTAGGAGAATCACTTGAACCTGGGAGGTGGAGGTTGCAGTGAGCCAAGATCACACCACTGCACTCCAGCCCGGGTGACAGAGCAAGACTCCATCAAAAAAAAAAAAAAAATTACAAAAATTAGTAAGGCATGGTGGTGGGAAGCTGAGGTGGGAGAATGGCTTGAGCCTGGGAGGAGGAGGTTGCAGGCCAGGCACAGTGGCTCACACCTATAATCCTAGCACTTTGGGAGACCAAGGTGGGCAGATCACTTGAAGTTAGGAGTTCAAGACCAGCCCAGCCAACATGGTGAAATGATGTTTCTACTAAAAATCCAAAAAAAAAAAAAAAGTATCCAGGTGTGGTGATGCACGCCTGTAATCCTAGCTACTTGGGAGGCTGAGGGGAGGATTGCTTGAACCTGGGAGGTGAAGGTTGCAGTGAGCAGAGATCACGCCACTGCACACTCCAGTCTGAGCGACAGAGAGAGACTCTTTCAAAAAAAAAAGAAAGAAAGAAAGTCAAGCTATTGGAGAAACTGGACAGCAGTGTAAGTGTGAAATGTCTTATAGAAGAGTATTGTGTTGGAATGGCCACCATGTATGACCTGAAGAAACAGAGGGATAAGCTGTTGAAGTTCTATGCTTAAAGTGATGAACAGAAGTTATGAAAAATGGAAAAGCATAAAGCTAAAAATGAAGATCTCAATTATGTATTGAAAGAGTGGATCTGTCAGCATTGCAGTGAACACATGCCACTTAATGGTATGCTGATCATGAAACAAGCAAAGATCTATCACAATGAACTGAAAATTGGAGGGAGCTGTGAATATTCAATAGGCTGGTTGCAGAAATTTTTAAAAAGATACAGTATTAAATTTTTGAAGTTTTTTTGTGGTAAAGCATCTGCTGATCACAAAGCAGTAGAGAAATTCATTGATGAATTTGTCAAGGTCATCACTGATGAAAATCTGATGCCAGAACAAGCTTGTAATTGTCTAAGTCCATTTGTGTTGCTATAAGGGAATGCCTGAGGCTGGGGAATTTACAAAGTAAAGAGGTTTATTTGGCTCATGGGTCTTCAGGCTGTACAAAAAATATGGTGCCAGCATCTGCTTCCGGTGAGGCCCTCAGATTGCTTCCACTCATAGCGGAAAGTGAAGCGAGAGCCAGCTTGTGCAGAAATCACATGGCAAGAGAAGAAGCAGGGGTTGGGGAGGTCCCAGGCTCTTTTTAACAATCAGCTCTCTAATAGAGTGAGAACCCACTCATGCCTCCTCCCCTCAGGGAAGCCATGAATCTATTTACCAGGGATCTGCAAACCCCCGCCCCACACTGCCCGACTCAAACACCTCCCATTAGTTCCCACCTCCAACACTGGTGATCAAACTTCAACATAAGATTTGGAGGGGACAAACATCCAAACTATAGCAATAATGCTAATGAGACATCGCTATTTTGGCATTGTTGCCCCAGAAAGACACTGATCACTGCTAATGAGACAGCTCCTACAGGAATTAAGGATGCCAAGGACAGAATAACTATGCTGGGATGTTCCAATGCAGCAGGTATGCATAAGTTACATAAGTATAAACTTGCTGAGATAGGGAAAAGCTTGCATCCTCACTGTTTCCAAAAAGTGAATTTCATACCAATCTATGATTATATTCACAAAAAGGCATGGATCACCAGGGATATCTTTTCTGATTGATTTCACAAACATTTTGTACCAGTGGCATGTGTTCACTGCTGGGAAGCTGGGCTGGATGGCAATTGGAAGATTTCATTATTCCTTGACAACTGTTATGCTCATTCTCATCCTCCAGCTGAAATTCTCACCAAAAATAATGTTTATGCCATGTACTTTCCCCCAAATGTGACTCCATTATTTCAACCACATGACCAGGGAATTCTTAGATAAGAGTAAATATAAAAACACTTTCTTAAACAGCATTCTAACAGCAGTGGATAGAGGTGTGGGTGTGGAAGGTTTTCAAAAGGAGTTTAGCTATATATACTATATATGCTTTTGCAATGCTTGGCACACAGTGAATAAAGCCACTGGCCTGGCATAACCTGTGTCCTGCAACTATGTTCAGTGATGATGATAAACAAGATGGTGACTCTAAAGGATTCCATATGTCAAGTAAGAATAAAATGATGCCTGACCTCCTTACATATGCAAAAAATATACTTTTGGAGTCTCTAAGTAAGCTGGAAGAAGTGAATATTGAAGACATTTTTAACATCAATACCGAGGCTCCAGTTGTTCATTCACAGATTTATGGTAAAATAGCGAAAATGGTTCTGAATCAAGGTGATTGTGATCATAGTGATGATGAAGATGATGTTGTTAACACTGCAGAAAAAGTGCCTACAGACGACATGGTGAAAATGTATGATGAGCTTATTGAAGGATTTGAGCAGTGTGCATTCATAATAGAACAAGAAATCATGTCTGTTTATAAAATCAAGAGAGACTTCTAAGACAAAAACCGTGGTTAATGAAGCAGATTAATCTGGAGGAAACACTTTAAAAAGCCAGCAGATGCCCCCTCATCCCTAGAGGACCCACTTCCTGGTCCTTTAACTTCTTTTGATGTTTCTTCTTACCTAAAAAAAAAGAAATACAGTCTGGGCATGGTGGCTCACGCCTGTAATCCCAGCACTTTGGGAGGCCAAGGTGGGTGGATTACCTGAGGTTGGGAGTTTGAGACCTGACCAACATGGAGAAACCCCATCTCTACTAAAAATACAAAATTAGCTGGGCGTGGTGGCACACCTGTAATCCCAGCTACTTGGGAGGCTGAGGCAGGAGAATCGCTTGAACCCGGGAGGCAGAGGTTGTGGTGAGCTGAGATCGGGCCATTGCACTCCAGCCTGGGCAACAAGAGCGAAACTCTGTCTCAAAAAAAAAAAAAAAAAAGAAAGAAAAAGAAAAAGAAATACAGTGTAGAGTTGTAACTTTTTAATTGAAACGCAGCATTGTAGACAGAGAAGCAAAAACATTTGCTTTGTTTGTCGTTGCCATTGTTTCACAGCTGATACAGGTATTCTGGTGATGCCACTGTGCTGCTTAGTTACCCTGAGCACATTATTTTTCACTGAATTAATGATATGTCACATTTTTTATTATAAGTACTTATGTGTGAATAAGTCTGAGAAAATGATTGCTTATTGGTAGCATATAAATTCAGAGTCAGGAATGATGATAATGCCAAACAACCACAGATTGTCCACTTGGGTGGCTGAGATAGTGATACTTGTGCTTTCTGATGGTTCAGTGTACACAAATTTTGTTTTGTGCACTAAATTATTTAAAATATTGTATAAAATTACCTTCAGGCTATGTGTATAAGGTATATATGAAACGTAAATGAACTTTGTGTTTAGATTTGGCTCCCATCCCTAAGATATCTCATAAACTGGAAATATTTCAAAATCTGAAATCCAAAACACTTCTAGCCCCGAACATTTCAGATAAGGTATATTCAACCTGTATCTGCACTCCCATTCTCATTGAGCAGTATTCACAGTAGCCAAGATATGGAAATAATCCAAGTGTTTGTCCACAGATGAATGGATAAAGAAAATGTTATACACATGCACATACACACACACGTGCACACATACACACACAGACACACACACACACACACACACACACGCGCGCGCATATTGGAATATCATTCAGCCATGAAAAAGGAAGAAGATCCCACGATTTGTGATAACAGGCTTGAACCTGGAGGAGATTATGCTAAGTGAATTAAGCCAGATATAGAAAGACAAATACTATGTTATCTCACTTATATGTGGAATCTATACAAGTCAAACTCATAGAAGCAGAGAGTAGAATGGTGGTTGCCAGGGGCTGAGGCAAGGGGGAAGGGTTGTGGAGGGAGATGTTAACCGAAGGTACAAACTTTCAGTTCTAAGATTAATAAATCCTGGGAACTTACATACATCATGGTGACTATTGCATACTTTTTTTTTTTTTTTTTTTTTTGAGACTGAGTCTTGCTCTGTAACCCAGGCTGGAGTGCAGTGGCACAAACTCAGCTCACTGTAACCTCTGCCTCCCAGACTCAAGTAATTGTCCCACCTCAGCCTCCTGAGTACCTGGGACTACAGGCATGCTCCACCACACTCAGCTAATTTTTGTATTTTTAGTAAATGGGGTTTCACCATGTTGGCCAGGCTGGTCTCAAACTCCTGACCTCAAGTGATCCTCCCGCCTCAGCCTCCCAAAGTGCTGGGATTACAGGCATGAACCACCACACCCGACCTATTGTATACTTGAAATTTGCTGTGTGCATAGATCTTAAGTGTTCTCACCACAGGTGACAATGTGAGGTAATAGATATGTTAATCAGCTTGATTGTGGTAATCATTTCACTGTGTGTGTATACATATAAAACATATATATAATCAAATCTTTATTGTATGGATAAAATCATCACATTGTACATCTTAGAGTTATGCAATTTTTATTTTTCGATTATACCTTAATAAGGCTAGAAAAAGTTAAACCATTTTTCAAAATAAAAAATTAAAAACAATAAAATGTAAATGCTCATTTTAAAAATCAGAGAAGTAGATATAAGAAAAAAGGAAAAAGTATCCATAGTCCTACCATCCTTCACCTTCAAGTCTTTGCTCAAATATCACTTTCTCAGTGAGGCTTTTCAGGACACCTGGTTTAAACTTGTTGCACTACCACCTCCACATACACAAATGCTGGATTCTTCTGATCTTTAGCACTTCAGGATGTGTGAATCACTGTTTAATCTATGTCTTTGTTCATTGTCTATATCCCTACCCAGAATTTAGGCTCCATGAGGTCAAAGACTTTGTTCACTTTGTTCACTGTTTTATCCCTAGTGCCTGGACATTGTTGGCCTCCAATAAACATTTGTTGGATGAATCCAAACATAAGTACTGTTAACATTTAGACTTTTTTCTTCTAGTTTTCAAGGCAGCGAGTTTTACTATTTTGTAACAGGATGGAACACTAACATCTATTAAATGCCAGGAACTGTGCTAGGGATTTTACATACTGTATTTCATTTTATCTCTCAAAACCCCTCAAAGATATTATCCCTGATTTACAGATGAGAAAAACAAAAGCTCAAAGATATTAATATGCTCAAGTTCACACCCTAGTAAATTGAAACTGGATTCAAATCAAAATCCATGACTCTAAGTCTGTGCAATTTCACTGCATCATTGTCCTCTATATAGTTGTACTCTA
The DNA here is from genome assembly GCF_028885655.2 of Pongo abelii. Classification (NCBI taxonomy): domain Eukaryota; kingdom Metazoa; phylum Chordata; class Mammalia; order Primates; family Hominidae; genus Pongo; species Pongo abelii. The sequence continues at coordinate 71,257,442 of NC_071985.2, read as the reverse complement.
GCTGTATCTGTATTCATATTTATCTTTTTCCACTTAGTTTTATATCCTGAGTATTTCCTCATGTCATCACATTCCATTTCCTATTTTAATGGAAAAAGCTAACCGTATAAATGAGGGTCATGCTAGAGATAGCAGTAATATACATTGGCTGGAGGTCATAAACATCTATCATTTAAGTGTTTCATTATGAACTTTCCTAAAAATCATACTTAATCTAACCTTTGTGCTTTTGTCCAAAAGCCCATCCCTACTCCTGTCTACCTACCCATATTTGTCTTACTTGGGATTCTCAGATTCAACCTAACCACTTAAGTTTTTTTTTTTTTTAGGGAGGTGATTTATGATAAGACACGAGATTCACCCACAGATTTGAAGCTGAACAGTTAAGCCTTGAAAAAGTCCTCTGGCCCTTGGCCATTGGGGCTTGCTTACCATCCCCTGCCTTTGAATTTCTGCCTGTTGGCATCATCCTCTCAGACCAGCTTTGAAGACATAGCTGCCTTGGGCACACATCCTTGCAGCTCTCTGACTAGAGAAAAAAGGAATACCTTTCTTCTGCTTGAGTTTGAAAATGAGTGGTAAAAAGACACTGAATGACCTGGGTGGGACTTTGTGCCTATCTAGAGACCAGTCAATGTGCCCAGAAGAAAGAAGAACACTGAATAACTCCACTTGAGCATGTGCCGTACGTCTGAAGTACTTCATGATTAGTAGCCCCCACATGGTTTTAAGGAGCATTTGCCAGAAAAAAAAAATGCCTGTTCTGTGCAGACAAAAGGTTGAATGCCCCTCTATAGGCCACCGCACCTGGCCTCAGGTGCTTTCTGAGTGGACTGAACTTCACGATCATTACCTCACGTCCTCACATCACAGGTCAAATCCTGTCTCCTTTCTTGATGGCCTCATTCATTATGAGAAAGGTTCATGGAGCGCCTACTATGTGGTAGGCATTGCTAGGTTCTGGAGACATCCATTTACTCATTCAGTCAGTCAGCAATTTTTATTCAGAGCTTTCTGTGCCAAGTACTATGCTAAGTTGCTGGGGGACACAGCAGTGAGGAAGACAGATGAGATCTCTGCCCTCTCAGAAACTTGTGTCATGTCGGCCAGCCGTGATGGCTCATGCCTGTAATCCCAACACTTTGGGAGGCTGAGGCGAGTAGATCACCTGAGGCTGGGAGCTTGAAACTAGCCTGGCCAACATGGCGAAACCCTATCTCTACTAAAAATACAAAAAATTAGCTGAGTGTAGTTGCACATGCCTGTAATCCCAGCTACTCAGGAGGCCGAGGCAGGAGAACTGCTTGAACCTGGGAGGCAGAGGTTGCAGTGAGCCGAGATCACACCACTGCACACCAGCCTGGGCAACAGAGCAAGACTCTGCATCAAAAAAAAAAAAAAAAAACAAACAAACAAAAAAAAAACTTACATGGGGACAACAGTTAATAAACAAGTAGATAAACGAAACAATTACAGATTGTGAGAAGAAATGAAGAGATGAAAAGCATACCTTATTCAGAGAATGGGCATGGGGGAGGGTGTCTGCTTGGGTGGTGAAGGCCAGGCTCTCTGAAGAGCTGATACTAGAAAACTTAACCAACCCATGTGTCCTCCTTTTGAAGCCCTCACAGGCCTTAGCATAGAGGCTGAGCACATGAAGATCTGCTAAAGTGAATGGGAAACTAGGGAAATGAAAATAAATATCTAGCTTAGTATAAAAGTAAGGAAATATTTTTTGAAAATTGAAACCTGTTGGGTAAAGGTCATGCTCTCTTAGAGTTTTTGAAAAAAACACATCATTTAACAGTCATTAAGAAAAAATGTGTGACCACAGGAACTGCAGAGTTCATAAGGTTTCAATACATATTTCAAAACAAGCCTCAGAAATAACAATCCAATGTGTCATTGCTATACAACTCCTTGAAAAATAAATCCACAACAAAAGGAAAAATATAAGACTATTTTGCAGTCCAGATATCTAAGTATTAAAGAACTTACAGGAGCCTCTGAAAATCCAGTAGGCATGTTTATGTCTTTATGATGATCTTCTCCCCTGGATAAATTTGTTTGTTTTTAGAAAGAACTAAAAACTTCTATTTTGAGATTGCTCTGTACACATGCATGATATTTGACCATGTAGAGTCATGAACATGCTCTGTCTATACATTCACATACATAAAGGCAGGGGGATGTGGAAAGGATATGGATTTAGTCAGATAGAACTGGGTCCCAATTCTGGTTCCAGTACTTTTTTTTTTTTTTTTTTTTGAAACGGAGCCTCACTCTGTCGCCCAGGCTGTATTGCAATGATGTGATCTCGGCTCACTGCAACACCCGCCTCCCAGATTCAAGTGATTCTCCTGCCTCAGCCTCCTGAGTAGCTGGAATTGCAGGCACCCGCTGCCACACCTGGCTAATTTTTGTATTTTTAGCAGAGATGGGGTTCACCATGTTGGCCAGGCTAGTCTTGAACTCCTGACCTCAAGTGATCCACCAGCCCCGGCCTCCCAAACTGCTGAGATTACAGGCGTGAGCCACCGTGCCTGGCCTGGTTCCACCACTTATTAGCTGCATGATTTTGAACAAGTTATTTAACTTTTCCGGGCCTCATTTTTCATCTGTGAAATAGAGATAATAATAACTTCATAGGGTTTTCTGAAGTTTTCATTAAATCAGATGTGTTGAATACTAGGTAGATGTATTGAATGTGAAACAGAGTCAATCCCTAATGAATGGTATTTATTTATTTAAGATTTACTTATTTACTAGGCCTGCACAAGACATAATCTCATTTCTATTACTCTTACAGTCTATGAAAGAGCAAATTCAGAATATTTTGTTTGCTTCTGATTCTGATCACACTAGAAACATTAAATGACAACCACTACTATTTCATTAACATGTCAGGAGTAAATTGGAACAAGTTCAGCTGTGAAATAATTTTAAAAAGGTTAAGTGTTTTTCTGTTCTTTCTACTTTAGCTCAGAACATATATGGGATACGTTTAATTATTCATGTGTAAAGGAAAGATCCCAAATAACATTCAGTCAAACCAGCCTTTTCACAGACCAGAGGGGTCTTGGCCATCTGTGTGAGTGCTGTTGCCTCTCCTGAGTTTTCTGCTTATTCCTGCATCTGTGATCTGGTTCAAGGTGCTTTTTTCTTTTTAATTTTTCATTTTTTATTTTTTTATTTGAGATAGGGTTTCACTCCCGTCACCCAGGCTGGAGTGCAGTGGCACGATCTTGGCTCACTGCAGCCTCCGTCTCCCACACTTAAGCGATTCTCCTGTCTCAACCTCCTGAGTAGCTGGGACTACAGGCACATGCCACTACACCCAGCTAATTTTTTTTTTTTTTTTTTTTTTTTAAGTAGAGACAGGGTTTTGGCATGTTGCCCAGGCTGGTCTCAAACTCCTGAGCTCAAGTGATCCGCCCACCTTAGCCTCCCACAGTGCTGGGATTACAGGTATGAGCCACCGCACCTGGCCTCAAGTGCTTTTTGAGGACTGAACTTCACATCTACTCATTTCAATTTCATTCATCCTCCTACCTAGTTATTCATCCTCCTTACCTAGTTACTCATTCCATCTGCCATCATTGCTTTGGTTTTAGGGAAAGGGGATTTCACAGTTCTTTTGTTCCATCAACAAACAATATTTACTCTTGAATGTCTCAAATTTTTCTCACCTTTTTATAAGCAGGAATTCCCCCTTAAATTGTCTCAGCCCGTCTTTAAGTCATGCTGCCTCAAAAATGGAGTACTGGTATCTTATAGTTACTTATAGTGACTTGGTCCATATTCCACCTAAAGTAGAAATCTTTAAAATATCCTGCTTGATATGATGGGGCAATCAATACTTGAAGACATAGCCAAGTCCTTATGGGTAGCTCTAATCTTAAGAAAGGTTTTCTTTTCATTAAACAGTTCATACAGGCTATCTCTGGAGAATAGAGATGGAGGAAGGTGAGAGGCAGGAAAGGAAAGGGAAAGAAGGAGAAAGATTTTCAAGTTTCATTATATGCCCTTTTGTTATGAATGTATTTTTTCCCTTGTGGGTGAATTACTTAAATTTAATCAAAATCTGCATCCCCTTAACCATCAGTACTAGAATTACACAGAGTAAATCTAACACTTCCTCCAAATAACACTTTCAAATCTTAAACTACCTTGTCCTTTTCATGTCTATTCATCTTTAAGCTAAGGACACTATTCCTTCAGATGTTCCTCGTATGATCAAGCACATACCTTTATTGGTTACCTCTTGCAGCATTTATTTTTTTCTTCCCTTGACCCAGTGGCCCCTGATTTCTGAGTGGGGCTGCATCTGGTTCTGGAGAAGCTGACTCCGCCCCTGCTCCAAGGGTGGAGTATATGACCTAGGCTAACGTTCCTTTTTCCTGGCCACAGAGATGGGTTCAGTGGGTGGACACTTGACCAACGCTAGTCCAATCAGAACAAATCTCAGGAGTGAACCAGAAATGATAGTTTTAAAGTATGGGATGAAGATGAGGATGCATGGAACCTTGGGAATTGTTGACGTTTATCTTGGACCATGAAGGGAAGAACCTACCTGAAAAAGGCACCAATATTCAAAAAGCAGGTGGAGAGATGGAGAGAAAAATCTGAGTACTTCTTGTATCAGAAGAAAGGCCTTGTTTGAAGGCAATTCTACTTTAGAATTATGTGATTTCAACTACAAGTCAACAAACTGTTTTGCTTAGCCCAGTTGGAGTCTAGTGCTTTGTTACTTGCAACTGAAAATATCCCGACTGATAGGTGTGAGATGGTTCTTCCCTAGAGTTGCCTGCCTTTGGACAGACTTCAGTTCGTCAGTGACCTGCTTACCAGGTTCCCAGAACACAACCTACTATTGTAGATGAGATTGACCATGGCAGGCCACAGAGGCTTTCTAATGAGCCTCAATCCAAATGTATTGCTGTTATGTCTGAACTTGAAACTGTATTGGAATTTTGATCATCCCAATTCCAACAACTCTCACCAGAAAACTACCTATTTTACAGATCATTTGGGAACACAAACCCTAAACACCCAGGAGCTTGCAGGAGAAAATAGAAAGTATATTTCAGAATATGCTTTGACTTGTTCCTTTTCTATAAAAAGTTCAAAGTCCCTTCTGTTTCTGCTTTAGCTTTCAGAAACAGAATTACCAACTCCTTGCTTAGTTTAATTTTGACACATATATTTAACAAATTGCAGGTTTTCAAAATAATTACTATACATAAGTACTGTTTAAAAAAAAACAAACATTTTTCTAAGCAAAGTAATCACCATGTTTTGCAACCATGTTGAGTGGTTGCCGTCAATGATGAAGTAAGAGCACCAGAGGTCTTTCCCGGGGAAGAACACAGCTCATGCACCCCCAAGAGGCCTCTGGGTTGACATTTCCTTGGTAACTTTACCAAGGTCCAGATTCTGGACCTCAGTTTGGGTAGGTCCATAAACTAGACTTTATGAGTGTATTCTCAGAGGTGCAGACTCAGTGGAACACTCACATGAGATGGACATGTAAATCAGAATGCCAATGCTTTCATTTTTCAATGGAGATGACCCTTTGCAGGAGATAGATGACCTGCATCTCATTCAGAACACCACACTTCCCTTTCCTAGGGGTAGAAAATTGGAAAGCTGGATTAGTAATAAAGACAACTGCTGGGTGAGCATGGAATTAAGAGAAAGAAAGTGGATTGTCTTGAGGACTATTTCACCCAGGTCATGATGAGACTCTGATAAAATATATCCTCGCACACGGGTGATAATATTTATCTAGGGGGCTGGGCATGGTAGCCCATGCTTGTAATCCCAGCACTTTGGGAGGCCGAGGTAGATGGATCACCTGAGGTCGGGAGTTTGAGACCAGCCTGACCAAGATGGTGAAACCCTGTCTCTACTAAAAATACCAAAATTAGCTGGATATGGTGGCAGGTGCCTGTAATTCCTAGCTACTTGGGAGGCTGAGGCAGGAGAATCACTTGAACCCAGGAGGTGGAGGTTGCAGTGAGCCCAAATGGCGCCATTGTACTCCAGCCTGGGTGACAGAGCAAGACTCTGTCTCAAAAAAACAAAAAAAAAATCTATCTGGGGGCCAAAGGGAATGTGGCATGGTCCACATTACCAAAGTTTTCTTTGTAGAATGACAATAGCTAATACTTATTTCTGGTAGTTCTTACCGTGTGACCAATCACTATTCCAGACATCTTATCTATTAACTAACTTAATCTTTGTAATAAGACTTTGAGACTTATGCTATCATTAGCCCCATTTGACAGATGCTAACACTGAGTCACAAAAGGGGAAAATGACTTGCTAAAAGTTGCATTGCTAATCAAGTGGTAAAGCTGGGATTCATATGTAGCCTGACTCCAGAGTCCATGCCTTAAATTGCTATGCTATACTACTTCTTGAATGCTGTGTTTTTCTGTGCCAAACACTCATCTCTGCTGCTACATCCTACAAAACACGTTAACTACTTTATATCCTATTTGACACCACCTCTATAGTTCTGAGTCCTGATAATGCTATGTCTCTGAAATATTTTCATCTGTATATATACGCATACATGCATAAAATGTATGTATATATATAATTTCTCAAGAAAATATGTGTGTGTGTGTGTGTGTGTGTATAAAATCCTTTACTGTTGCTTCTATACATACCAACAAATATAAACAAAACCATGCTAGTATGGGCCGTTGGCTAGGAAAGGAACTTTGTTATATTGAACTGGACAGTGTGATGATAGTTGTTAAAATAGGATTCTGCCTATATTTAATCCTTCTCCAAAAAAGGAAATATTTAGTTTCAGAGAAGTATTACAGCAAGAAACATTAGAGAAGAATGAGGAACATGCATTGGCCTTCTATCAGAATGTAATGCTCCAGTCGAAGCCAGCTGTTCCTGCACCAGGCCTAAGGCAGCACACCCTTGGCCATGCTGTCTCTGAATCTCTGCAAAAGAGCCAGGTTAAGTCTGGATTTTATTGAACTGATCCTATCCTTCCTTCACAAGGATTGTTTTAAAACCACTATAATCTTAAGAAATATTCCCTTGTTATTTTCTTTTTTAAAGTTACATTAAAAAAAAAAAGGTTAAAAATGTATGATTCAAAAGCCTAAATATATGAAAGGTAATTCAGTGAAGTCTTTTCCATGCCCAAACTCCTAACACTTGGTTTCCCTCCTGGGAGGCAATTATCAGTTCCTTCCTTACTTATCCTTCCAGAGATATTCCATTATCCTTTCCTTTTATTGTCACATTTTCCCCCCAGGAGATATGTAGTTGGGCCTTTTTAGCTTATTTTGCCATACTTTCTTTTTCTTCTTCTCCTATCCCTTCTTTCAAAAGACAAGGTTAACCTCTCCTGCAGACTTTTCTTCTAAATGCCAATCTGCCCTTGGTTGATATTGGTTTTATCATCTTCCAAATCCAGTTTCTGTTCTAGCTAGGATTAAGTTTGTATGCGACAGCTGGTGGTCCCAGTCACCTTCCAATGAATGATGGATGGGACCAGGAGGAGCAACGGTTCCCTAATATCATTAATTACAAGATTTTCATAAGCTCAAAATTCTAGAACTGACAGTTGCTTCCAACTGTTACCAGCTGTTAATTTGGCAGAGGTGTTGGGGATCTGAGTGCCTTTCTGCAAACAATCCGGGACAGCGGCTGGCTCACCATATATCTTCTTTTACAGGCTCTGTGATGGTCGATTCTGGATTTCTTGGGTCTAAAATAATATCCTAAGCCCATTCCAGAGTCCACATGTCTATCACTAGCTGTGTGACCTTGCAGGAGTAATTAACTCTAGGTACTTGGTTTCTTGTCTGTAAGATGAAGGAATTGGATGCAATGATCTCTCAACTTCCAGTTCTAAAAATTCCATAAGAATATGGGATCTGTTGTTAAATGGTGAATGTAACCACAGTCCTTTTCTCTTTCTCCAAAAGCTCTTAAAGCTTGAAGGAGTGAAGAATTTGACCATGATCTCGAAACAATAGCTGATGCGTCCCTGCGCAGTTTTAAAGCGACTGCTTAGGGGTTTCTATTCTTCCGTTTTCTCCTAGCGGGTTTAAGAACTGCTGTCCCATAGCTGGAAAAAAAAAAAAAAAAGAAAAGAAAAGAAAAAAAAAATTCTGGCCCCACACACTGGCAAGTAGATTTTTAAAATAATTTTTAGTTATTATGAAAACAGAATTATGGGCTGGGTGCAGTGGCACCCTGTAATCCCAACAGTTTGGGAGGCCAGGGTGGGTGGATCACCTGAGATCAGGAGTTCGAGACCAGCCTGGCCAACATGGCAAAACCCCATCTCTACTAAAAATACAAAATTTAGCCAGGCATGGTGGTGGGCATCTGTAATCCTAGCTACTTGGGAGGCTGAGGCAGGAAAATTGTTTGAACCTGGGAGGTGGAGGTTGCAGTGAGCTGAGATCACGCCACTGCACTCCAGCCTGGGTGACAGAGTGAGACTCTGTCTCAAAAAAGAAAAGAAAACACAGCATTATGTATGTATGTATGTATGTATGTATGTATGTATGTATGTATGTTTGTATGTATTTATTTTGAGATGGGGTCTCATCTCACTCTGTCACCCAGGCTGGAATGCAATCTTAGCTCACTGCAACCTCTGCCTCCCAGGTTCAAGCAATTCTCCTGCCTCAGCCTCTGGAGTAGCTGGGATTACAGAGGCATGCTCCACACTCAGCTAATTTCTTTTTGTTTGTTTGTAGTTTTTTTAGTAAAGGAGTTTCACCACTTTGGTCAGGCTGGTCTCTAACTCCAGTCCTCAAGTGATCTGCTGGTGTCGGCCTCCCAAAGTGCTGGGATTACAGTCATAAGCCACTGCACCCGGCCAAGCATTAATTATTTTTAAAGTATGGAAAGCAGTGGCAAAAGAGCAACCCCCTCCTTTTTAATGTCACCTGTATAAGATCCAGTTAATCTATAATTCTCACCCAATTTGAATATTATTTTGAGTCTTCACAGTGGCAGTTTTGCCGTATGCTTGTTGAGTTAGATGCATCTCCCTACGAAAGGCCAACCTAGCGCAGTGACTTGGCTTTTCGGGTGGCAGTACACTAGGTGCCGCATTTCCATGTAGGCACATTGGCTTGGTAAATTCTGAAACTCACTTTTGTCAGGACACTCAGAAGTGTCACTTTCTCAGGACCCAACTGCACAAACTAAACTCCCAAACTCCTGATAGACTAATATTCAATCCAGATTGACATCTTATCTATTTGCAATGGGAGATGTACTTTAGTCACAAACAGGATGCTCAGGCCTGCTGTCTAGGCACCACCTTTCCTATATCAAGGTACCTGGGGAAATTTTTTTATTCAGAAGATTTGAGGAGCATGGAACTAGTAAAAGACATCATATCCAGGCCCTGATAGATAGGATAAGATGAACAATTTCTACTTTACAAAAAGTTCTGGGCTGCAAGTGCTTTACATTTGATTCATTTACTCATTCAGTGAACATTTACAAGCCCACTAGCAGATTTACCGGGCCATTAAAGCTTAAGTTTCATGGCCCACACTTACAAGGGCCCTTTCAAGGCTGTTGGAGGGGCCTTGGTAATATGTTGATAAATTCATACTTTTTGTAAGATTTGCAAAAGTAAGATATTTTACATGCAGTTGGTTAAGACTACTATCTCTTTGTGCGCTGACTTCCTCGGTCACACTTCCTCTTGAGTAGGGTGGCATTGGAGTATCTCACAGGCATTTTGGGGATCTGGCAAATGAGAAGTTGAGTTGGACCTACAGTATGTTGGGGTTTAGAGGGCTGACTTCCCCATGTCAGAATGCCTTTGGGGAGTGCTTCTACTGCCACTGAGACAGCTTACCCGGTATTGAGACCCAAGGGTCTCAATGGTCAAAAAGCCAGATTGCAACATGAACATGTCCTGTAGCATTGAAGGCAAGTGGAACGAAAGAGAAAGAAGGTTTGAAATGTAGAGTCAGAAGCTAATCTGCGGGAAACCCTTCTAGCCTTCACATATGTAATGTTGTAAGTAGAAATTTCAGTAATCTTGAATGCCTATTCAAATTGCGAGTTTTCTCCCATCAGGAAGAAATTATGCAATACGTGCAATTATGCAATACATACAATTATAAACATGTCACAATTTTTTTTTCTTGATGAGAATGAGGAAGAGTAGAATTTATTAGAACCTTTGTATTTGTATTGTAGTATTACAAACTATGAATATATTTGTGTGAAAAATTAAGTATTTTGTACACCCCAATCATCAATAATTTAATTTTTTTTTTTTTGGATCAGCCAAGCTAGAAAACTGAATTAGCTTTCAATTCTGTCTCTATAAATTGAGAATGGCAATGAGGTCATGGACCCAGCCTATGGTCCCTTAAAAGCCAGCAGCATTCTCCTTCCACACACCCAGTGCTCAGGTCCAGGAATCTTTGCTGAGACTGGGCCCCTGGTGCTGAGATCCTAGCCCTTAGATACAACATGCAGCCAGCCTCTGCTGATGCTTCCCGGAAACTGCTGCTGAGCAGTGTGAGATTCCCTGTGGCTCCCCTTTTCTCCATCCAGGGGAATTTCTGGAGAGAATTACCATTTCTCTCCAAAAGTTAAAAAAAAAAAGAAAGAAAGAAAGAAAAAAAAGTATTTGCCCTCTTCTCTTTCCTCCAGGACATTCTTCATAATTCTCTTCAAGGGCCTTGAGATTTTTACAAAACCCAAGATGAGGCTTTGACTCTATTGCTGGTAAATTTTGCCTAGGAAAAATCCCTAGTCCCAGGAATGCAATGGAAGATGTACTTTCTCCCATTGAGAGAAACTGGGAACCCACTCAAAATAGGGAGAAGTGAAAAATACTGAAAATGCAAATTAATATGAATGGAATGAGGTAGAGGGTATTAAGGGAGTAGAATATAAAATGGTGTGTGCGTGGTGATATTTGACAGACACTGCCAAATTCTTGCTGTCTGCATTTCTTTGATTTGTTTGGTTTATTTTTTTTAAATTTGTATTTATTTATTTATTTGTTTTTATTTATATTTGAGACAGTTTCCCCTCTGTCTCCCAGGCTGGAGTGCAGTGAAATGATCTTGGCTCCACTGTAAGCTCTGCCTCTCGAGCTCGAATGATTCTCCTGCCTCAGATTCAGACTCCTTTCCTCTCCTCTCCTCTCCTCTCCTCTCCTCTATTCTACTTTCCTTTCCTTTTTTTTGAGATGGAGTCTCGCTCTGTTGCCCAGGAGTGCAATGGTGCAATCTCAGCTCACTGCAACCTCCGCCTCCCAGGCTCAAGCGATTCCCCTATCTCAGCCTCTCAAGTAGCTGAGATTACAGGTGCCTGCCACCATGCCCGGCTAATTTTTGTATTTTTAGTAGAGACAGGGTTCCACCATTTGGCCAGGCTAGTCTCGAACTCCTGACCTCAAGTGATCCATCCATCTCGGCCTCCCAAAGTGCTGGGATTACAGATGTGAGTCACTACGCCCAGCTCAGCCTCCTGATCATGCCTCAGCCTCCCAAGTAGCTGGGATTGTAAGACCACGCTGCCATGGCTGGCTAATTTTTGTATTTTTAGTAGAAACAGGGTTTTGCCATGTTAGCCAGCCTGGTCTTGAACTCCTGGCCTCAAGTGATCTGCCCGCCTCGGCCTCCCAAAGTGCTAGGATTACAGGCATGAGCCACTGCGCCCAGGCTATTTGTTTATTTTTTGAGACAGGGTCTCAGTCTGTCACCTAAGCTGGAGTGCAGTGGCACAATCTCAGTTCATTGCAACCTCTGCCTCCCAGGCTCAAGGATCCTCCCACTTCAGCTTCCAGAGTAGCTGAGACTGCAGGCATGCGTCACCACACCCAGTTAATTTTTGTATTTTTTGTAAAGATGGGGTTTGCCATATTGCCCAGGCTGGCCTCAAACTCCTGGGCTCAAGCAATCCACCTACCTTGGCCCGCAAGTGCTGGGAACACAGGCGTGAGCCTTCGCTCCCAACCTGTCTATTTTATTTTTTTTTTAAGACATGGGGTCTCACTATGTTGCCCAGGTTGGAGAGTAGTGACTATTCACAGGTGCCATTATAGTGCACTACACTTTGAACTCCAGGTCTCAAGGGATCCTCTTAACTCAGCATTCTGAGTAGCTGGGACTACAGGCACATACCACCAAATCTGGACGCATTCCTTTTAGGGAGGCTAAGCAGATCAGATAATTCTCTTTCCAAGACCTTCTTTTTGCAAAGTCCACCACAACTGGTTAGTTTAGGCTTTGTTAGTTGCAAACAAACATGGAGGTTTGTTTAATCAGGACAACCTGATGCAACTGAGGATGACCTGAGGTCATCCTGATTAAATGTGAGGGTATTTTTGGATACTTGACTAAATCTTTAATAAATATTGAGTGGATTGAAGAGAATACTAACTATGTAAAAGGGATAGATAGATGATAGATGATAGATAGATAGATAGACAGACTAGATAGATAGATATATTGGTAGATTGGGCTGGGCGCAGTGGCTCACGGCTTTAATATTAACACTTTGGAAGGCAAGGCAGATGGATCACCTGAGGTCAGGAGTTCAAGACAAGCCTGGCCAACATGGTGAAACCCCGTCTTCACTAAAAATACAAAAATTAGTTGGGCATGGTGATGCATGCCTGTAATCCCGGCTACTTGGGAGGCTGAGGCAGGAGAATCGCTTGAATCCAGGAGGCGGAGGTTGCAGTGAGCCGAGATTATGAGCCACTGCACTCCAGCCTGGGCGACAGAGCCAGACTCCGTCTCAGAAAAAAAAAATGATAGAGAGATTGACAGATAAGATAGAGTTATCCTTCACCTAACCTTTAATCTTCAAGTTTAAAAAACCAAATTTAACCTGTGAACCCCTCCCTATACTTCCTCTTCCTTTCCCCCACAGAGACAAGGACTGTCCTGAATTTTGTAAATAACATTCCTTTACTTTCCTTTATAGTTTTTATCCCTAAACACTACATTGTTTACTTTTGCATGTATTTGAACTTTCTACAAATGAGATCATGCAGTGGGTATTCATCTGTGACTTGCTCTTGTACCAAAATTATGTTCCTCAGATTCATGCATATATTTGTAATTCATTGATTTTCACCACTGTATGGTATTTTGTTGTATGAAATATACCACTGTTGATTTATCCATTTTACTGTTGATAAATACTTAGGTTGTTTCTTGGTTTTGGCTTTTGCAAATCATACCACTCTGATCTTTCTTGTGTGTGTCTCCTAGTACACATGTGTAAGTTTCTCTAAGGCATTAATATTTATCTAGCAGTGGAATTGCTAGGTTATAAGATACATGCCTCTTCAACCTTATTAGATAACACTAATAGTTTTCTAAAATTATTGTCCCAATTTGCATGCTTATTGGTTGTTTATGAGAGTTTCTTCCTGTTGCTCAATATACTTGTCAACACTTGATATTATTATGTTTTTAGTTTTAGTCAAACTGGTTTCATAGCAGTGTCACATTATAATCTTAACTTTCATCTTCCTGGTTACTAATAAAGTTAAGCATCTTTTCATGTTTTTACTCAGCATTCAGGTTTCTTCTATGAAGTTCCTATTCTAATGTTTTTCCCTTTTTTATATCAAGCTTTGTAAGAGTTGTTTACATTCTGATTATAAATTATTTGCCGTTGTGTTTTACAGATTTGTTCTCCAAGTTTGTGGCTTGTCTTTAATGACCAGGGTTTCAAATATATATATAATTAAAAATATTAATTTTTTCTTTTGAGTTTGTGATTTTAAAGTCTGGTTCAAGAAATTCTTCCCTACACTGAGATTGTGAAGACATTACTTATTTATGTATTTATTTATTTTTTGAGACAGAGTCTCACTCTGTCACCCAGGCTGGAGTGCAATGGCATGATCTCGGCTCACTGCAACCTCCGCCTCCTGGGTTCAAGCGATTCTCCTGTCTCAGCCTCCCGAGTAGCTGGGATTACAGGCGTTCGCCACCACTCGCGGCTGATTTTTGTATTTTAAGTAGAGACGACTTTTCGCCATGTTAGCCAAGCTGGTTTTGAACTCCCGACCTCAAGTTATCCATCCACCTCAGCCTCCCGAAGTGATGGGATTAAAGGTGTGAGCCACTGTGCCTAGCCTATCCTGTATTATTTTCTAAAAGTTGTATAGTTTTGCCTTTTACTTTTAAGTATATAATCCACCTGAAATTGATTAGGGGGTGGGGTACGGTATGAGGTAGAGGTCCAAATTAATTATTCCCTTATGGGTAAACAATTGTCCCAGTACCACTTATTGATTTCCCATGACCTGCACTGACAGTGCTGACATAATTCAGTTTTTCACATCTATGTGGGTCCGTTTTAGGTTCTTTATTCTATTTTATTGGCCAATTTTTCTATTCCTAAACTAACACCACACTCCTAATTACTTCGGCTTCATAATAAGTCTTGCTATCTTATAAGGCAGTTATCCTGCGCTACCTCCAACTATGTTTTTCTTCAGGCTATTCTTGGCGACTTGTTCCTGTATATATATTTTTAAATTAGCTTATTAAATTCCAAAACAAAAAAAAACCCTGTGTTGTCATTTTCATTGAAATTACATTGAATTTTTAGAACAATTTGGGTAGAACTTACATGCTTATGAAATTGGGACTTCTAAAACATAAAATAGTATGTCTTTCCATTTTTATAGGCCATCTTTAATTATTTCAATAAACTTAAAGACAATTTTTGATATATATTACACACTTCTCTTGTTACATTTGTTTGTAAGCTTTTTTTTATGGCTTAAACAATAGACATTTATTTCTCACAGTTCTGCAGGCTGGGAGTCTGAGATGAGGATGTCATGAGTTTTATTTTTTATGCTTTTTTTTTTTTTTTTTTTTTTGAGGTGAGGTCTTGCTCTGTCACCCAGGCTGGAATGCAATGGCATGATTTCGGCTCACTGCAACCTCCACCTCCCGAGTTCAAGCAATGCTCCTGCCTCAGCCTCCCAAGTAGCTGGAATTACAGGTGCCCACCACCACACCTGGCTAATTTTTGTATTTTTTAGTAGAGATGGAGTTTCACCATGTTGGCCAGGCTGGTCTCGAACTTCTGACCTCAGGTGATCCACCCGCCTTGGCCTCCCAAAGTGTTGGGATTACAGGCGTGAGCCACTGCACCTGGCCAGTTTAGGGCTTCTAAGTATTGAAGCCACAGACCTCTCAAAGCCTAGACTCAGAAATCACACAGGTAACTTCCATTGTATTCTGTTGGTCAAAGCAAATCACTAGGAAAGCTCACTTTCAAGGGGAACAGAAATAAAGTGAACCTCTTGATGTGAGGAGAAATAAAATACTTCACGTTTTTCTAAACAATAACATAGCCTGTCTTTTCTTGACTTGCTGAAATTATGATCATGGATGAACATTGAATTTTATCCAAATCTTTTTCTTTATGTTTTAGAATAATCATGAGATTATTCTCATTTTTGCTGTTGATGTGGTGAATTATATTAATCAATTTTCTAATGTTAAGGTATCTTATATTTCAGGGATAAATTCAACCTGCTGGAGTCAGTTATGAATAATTTGCTTAGTATTATATTTTTGCCACTGTGTTCATAATTGAGACTGAGCTTTTTGTTTCTTGTTCTGTCCTTACTAGTTTTCAGTCCAAGGTTATGTTAGCCAAACATTATAAATTATTCTCTCCTTTGCTATAACCTAGAATAAGTTTTGTTTTTTTTGTTTTTTTTTAAAGGAGTCTCACTCTGTCACCCAAGCTGGAGTGCATTGGCATGATCTTGGCTCACTGCAACCTCCACCTCCTGGGTTCCAGCAATTCTCCTGCCTCAGCCTCCCAAGTAGCTGGGATTACAGGCACGCGCCACCACGCCCAGCTAATTTTTGTATTTTTTAGTAGAGACGGAGTTTCACCGTATTGGCCAGACTGGTCTCCAACTCCTGACCTTGTGATCTGCCCGCCTTGGCCTCCCAAAGTGCTGGGATTACAGGTGTGAGCCACCATGCCAAGCCTAGAATAAGTTTTTAAATATTGGAATGATGTGTTCCTTGAATGTTTGGTAGAAATGGCAGCAAAACTGGTGGAGGTAGTGGTGATGGTTGTTTGCTTTGGTTTGGTTTAGTTGGAAGATTTCTAAGTATTTATTTTTTAAAGTAGTAGACTTAGTTTTCTTGTATCTTCTTGAGGAAGTTTTAAGTTATACTCTCCAAGAAATGTTTCCATTTTACTGAAGTTTTCAAATCTCTTGGCATGTTCATTGTTCAGGGTATTCTCTCACCTTTTAGTGTCTGCAATATCTACAACATGGCCCCTTTTTCATTCCCAGTATTGTTTATTGATGTTCTCTTTTCTCTTTCTTGATAAGCTACCAGAATTCTGTCCATTTTACTCATCTTTTCAGAAAACTTTGACTTTGTTGATTTTATCTAATGTATTTTTCCCATTAGTTTCTGCTTTCTTAACTGAATTATTTCTTTTTTCTACTTTCTTTGGATCTATGCTGCTTTAGCTGGGTGTTTGGCTCATTAACTTTCAAACTTTCTTCTTTAGTCTGAGTACTACTGCAGTATTTTCATTATGATTCAATTACAAATATTTTCTTGTTTTCATTATTGTCTTTGCTCTCTGAGCTATTTCAAAATGTGTTTGTTAATTTTCAAATGGGTGAGTTTTTACTAGTTATCTCCTTGATATTTATTAGTAATTTAGTTGGACTATATGAAGAGAATGAATAAATATATTGTGTTATCTGGCATAATGTAGGTTACTACTATATAATTATAATATATATTAATTGTATTAATTGTGGCTATCTTTGGCTTATTTCTACCATCTTATTTTGTGTTATTTGTCTTGTTTTTTCTTCCACTGTGTTTTTTTCTATCTTTTCTTGTCTTTTTTTAGACTGATTGAATATATCTTTCTCCTCCCTCCTGTTTTTTCTTATAATTAGGAAGTTATACACTCTAATCTTATTCTTTTAGTGGCTAAGACATTTTAGTCTGCCTACTTAATTTATCAAATTCTAACATTTATCAATACCTTTATTTCCCTCTTAAATAACATAACATTTGAACATTCTATTTCTATTTATCCCTTGACTTATGTGTTATTGCAGATATGCACTTATTCTTTATGGATTTTGAACCCCACAAGGTGTCGTTATTGTTTCATCTAGTTTAGATTTATGTTAATCACATGTTTACCACATTTTTGCTCATTTCTTCTTGCATCTCAGACTTTCCATTTGAAATTATGTTACTTTTGCTTGAAATATATTCTTTAGAATTTTCTTCAGTAAATTGGCAAACTCAAATTCTGGAAAGATTTTTTGCTGGCTATACAATTTTAGGTTGAAGATTATTTCCTCTCAACCCAGTGAAGATATGATTTACCACCTTCTGACTTTCACTGTTGCTGTTTAGCGTAATTTTCATTCCTTTGAAGATAATGTGTCCTGCCCCCTGTCTTTTTTTGAGATCTCTTTCACTTTGCTGTTCTGCAGTTACATTAGATGTGTAAATATAATTTTTTAAATTTTCACTTATCTTACCTAAGATTTTTTAAAACCTCACATAAAGATGTGAAAAAGACCAAAATTGAAGAGGTAGTAGGGGGTCGGATTATGAAGGGTTTTGAAAGTCAGGAATTTATTCTGTAGAGCAGTGATCTTTAAGCTTTGTAGCTTATGCATATTATATAAGAATTTTGAAAAATGTGTTCTCTTGCACACATTTAAGTTGACATATACAGTTTTCATCATAATTAAATAAGTTTACTTCTTGCTAATAAAAGAGAACATATATTAAATATTTTATAAACTAAAATCAGGTGACAACCAAAATTAGAATACTTTTATGATATGCCTTGAATATATCATATTTCATATATATTTGGATATGGTTATATACTATTTGAAGTATATTGGTGCACTTATCAAACAAATCATACCAATTTTAAGATAAATCACATACAATTTTTACTAGTTTTATGAAATGCTTTTAAAATTTTACACTTTAAAATATTATAATTTCATTTAAAAGAATAAGAATTATTTACCTGTACTGCTTCAAATGTTCTGAATTTATACCATCCCAACATGAAACCAACACTGTTTCTAACTTCAAACTTCACTCTTAACAGAAATATAGGTAAAACATTAAAAGGTAGGAAGACCCACGGATTTAAGGTGCTTTGATTAATCATTAAGGAGGCCTCCCTGGAACCAAATTGTCATTCCAGGTGGGGCCCTTTCAGGCTGCAATCTTGTCACAAAAGAAGTCTAAACAAATTCTACAAAGTCGCAAAGATTTTAGCTGCTGCCTGTGATACTTTTTCTCCCTGTCTCCCTCCCCTCCACCACCACTCACTTTTATATATGCAAGCAAGCCTGGATGTGTCACATTTACTTTTTGGAAAGGGACTTACGCAAGACACAAGAATTTTTGCCCACAAACAGCTGCTTCAAAGGCAGAGGGAGTGAGACCTTCTTTTTGGTGCAAAAATGATTAGTTATGGAGAGGTCCCAGTCTTAATTCTATTTGGAGGTGGGTCCAAATGACCTAATGAGCAGATCCTTCTCTGCTCTTTGTTGTGGTATTAAACAAGAAACTGACACAAGTTGGGTCATAGAGTTTTTCCACAGGCACATGTAAGCATTCCATGTTGTATTATTGCAATATTGTGAAATTCGTCTTTTTGAGAAAAGCACACACAGATCTTGGCATATTTTACTTGAAAACAATAATTGTTACTATTAGTTATTTCCACTTTTTTTTTTTCCAAAAAGAGAATATGGGAAGAGTGGTGCTATGGTAACTACAGAGCTATAGAGAAGAATTTGACCAAGGGGATCCTAAAACAAGGTTTAACACATGTTTTATGGTTAAGCATTAACTACCATCGGTTATAGGTTGTATATTTGATATTATATATAATATTAAGCAATTGGAAGAGGTAAAACAATAGTGATTAAGAGTGTAAGCACAAAACCAGAGCTAATAAGGGATAAAACCGAGATTTTTATTTTTTTATTTTTTTGAGGCAGAGTCTCGCTATCTTGTGCAGGCTGGAGTGCAATGGTGCAATCTTAGCTCACTGCAACCTCCGCCTCCTGGATTCAAGTGATTCTCCTGCCTCAGCCTCCCAAGTAGCTGGGATTTCAGGAGCGCACCACCACGCCAGACTAATTTTTGTATTGTTAGTAGAGATGGGGTTTCACCATGTTGGCCAGGCTGGTCTCAATCTCCTGACCTCAAGTGATCCACCCACCTCAGCCTCCCAAAGTGCTGGGGTTACAGGCGTGAGCCGCCATGCCCGGCCAAAACTGAGATTTGAACCCAGACTGCCTGGGTTCAAATCTCAGTTTTATCCCTTATTAGCTCTGTGAACTTGGGTAATTTTCATAACCACTCTGAGCCTTAGTTTTCTCATCAGTGTAGAGGACTAAAATGTTATCTACCCCAGATGATTGTTTTAAGGATTACATCAGTGCCTGTTTCCTCACCTGTAAAATGGTCTCTTTCTCTTAAGATTGTGGTGAGGATTAAAAGAGTTATATGTGAACAATGCTTAGCATGAAGGCCTGGCTTATGGTATAACTTCAATAAATTTATTTTGTTAGCAAGTAGAGAAATAAATCTGACTTAACAATATAAAATTAAATGTTTATTTTACTTTTGCGTAGCATATTACAACTGAGAATTTGGAGATTTAACACACTCTATTGATAATGAATATGATGAAAGAGAAACAGACAAGGCACTAACTTTGAAGAGAAAATTCCGTTGACATTTTTGTATTTCATTGTGTAAAATACCAATTAAATGTGGTGGAAAATTATAGCAAAGACTTACAAAGACTTCACTGATTTTCAAATTTTTAAATAAAGCATATCTTGATTTTAGTTCTTTGTTCAACCCTATTATGGAAATGTAATGGCAATGCAATTTCTCCCTTCTATCTTATATTAGTTCTCTGGTTTAGCGCTAGCTTGTTGAGTGGAAACATGATATGGCAAGACAATAAATTGCCTATTAAAATCCAATGTTTTTTTAATCATGTAATTACGATTCAGGGTTACATGTTCTAGATTCTAAATGGCATTAAATTGGGTTTATATAGTATTAAAACATCCAGATTTAAAAAAAATAGTCAGTCAATTACCTATATATTTGTAAGACACCAAAATTAATATCTTCAAACATCTTTATGATTGAATGAATTTTTCACTTTTTATTTAGACATTTGTCACAGCCAAGAAGGCATATGCTAAGTACACAAAGTGTTTATCCTAAAGCTGGTTTTGGCTTTTTGAGTTATCCAATGTAAGCTATTATTTGTCTCTTTAATTTCCCTAATTTTCAAGCTGGAGATAACATTGAACATTATAGGAGACAGCTATAGTTTTGATTGCCCAGAGCCATCCAACTTTATTAGAGCATGGCAGGGTTATCGGTCACAGTACTCTGCCACCTACTCCCCACATCATAGTGACAAATAAATAAATTAGACCTGGCTAATCAAAGAAATCCAGCTCCTCAGGTCAAGTGATTGGCTCAGGGGGTGGACACACAACCCCAAGTAAGCCAATCAAAGCCCTTCACTGGTACTTTTCAGCTGGAGCTAGGGTGGAAGCTTGTCCTCATTTTGAGATTTATGGGCTGAAAGGATGTGTATCTGGGGTGCTATCTTCTCATCTGTAGAAATAGATGAGGTCAACACACCAACAGAAGATCTGAAAGATGGAAAGAGGGGGCTTAATTATATTGCTTGGGTCCCTAGATTTAGTTCATGTCTGACATTGTGTCCTTACATCCCAATACACATGTGTGTTTTACAGATAATTTGAATTGGTTCATGGCACTTGCAACTGAAGAAATTCTGATAAGTACAGACATCTTTCTAATTTGTTCACAGCTGTAACAATTAACTGTGAAAGTCAATACATTTACAATGAAGTATGTTAAAAACATTGTCCAAGTGTGACTTGAACCCAGGCAGGATAACACAGCAGTTAAGAGCCCAGGCTCTGGAGTGGAACTGTCTGCTTGCCTGCCTACTAAAAAACACCTGGGTCTGAGAAGCTTTTGTCTCTCTAGAGAGGATACATGCTGTCTGATTGCCACAGAGAGAGCCTCAGCACACCAAGGCACCCGAGCTGATTTCCACTTACTATTGGCACTGACATTGTTGCCTGTCTTATAGGTCTTTTATGAGAAATGTCAACCTTTTCTTGTATCTATTTCAAAACTGGGAAGAGAAAGGTAGAATGAGAGAATCAAGAAACATAGGAGATAACTTTTTTCTGTGGATGGGAAGAACATTCTGATAGGTTGTGCCTATGAGGAAAGAATCCAATCTAAGCCACCAATAGTAAAGCCACCATTTATTCGTTTTCATCACCTACTTGAGCCCTGCAAAGCATTCTTTTTTTTTTTTTCTTTTTTTTCCTTTTTTGAGACGGAGTCTCGCCCTTGTTGCCCAGGCTGGAGTGCAGTGGCACGATCTCGGCTCATTGCAACCTCCGCCTTCCCAGATTCAAGTGATTCTCCTGCCTCAGCCTCCTGAGTAGCTGAGACTACAGGCGCCTGCCGCCACACCCAGCTAATTTTTTTGTATTTTTAGTAGAGACGGGGTTTCACCATGTTGGCCAGGCTGGTCTCAAACTCCTGACCTTGTGATCTGCCCTCCTCGGCCTCCCAAAGTGCTGGGATTACAGGCGTGAGCCACCGTGCCCAGCCGCATTCTCACTTTTCACTCTGGCCTTGTGCCTGCCTGTCCCAGAATATCTTCTCTGACACTACTTAAATGTTTTTCACTTCTCTGTTATGCTGCTTAAGATGTGGAGACTCAGTTGGGTTAAGCATTTCATTTTAAAGAAGAAAATAGACTTCTTTAAAATGAGCATAAGATCACAGGCTTCAGTATCAGACTGCATGGACTCAAATACCACCTCTACCACTGACTATAGCGTTATGACCTTGGGCAAGTCACTTAACCTCTCTGTGCCTCAGTTTCCTCATTTGTGGTATGCAGATAACAGCACCTCTCTCACAGGGTTGTTGAGAATCTAGAGAGTTGATACATGCTTAAAATAGTGTCAGGCACACAGGAAGCACTATGTAAATGTCAGCTCTTATTAACCTTAGGTATTTACAGATCATTTAAATCAGATTTCCTTCTCCCTAATCTAGCTGAGGACAGCTTCACTGAAGGAGTGGAAGTTTGATGGGAGGACAAGGTGGGGGCAGGGTGAAGACTAGTGGGGTTAGAGATGGAAGATGGGGGTGGAGGAGTAGTAGGAGAATGGTGGGGTGGAAATGGAGAGGATAGAGAAAGTTAGTAACTTTGTAGAGTGAAACAGGTGTGGGTTGGAGCCTTTGGGTCCCTAAAGGACATTAAGAAGATGGAAGAGAGGAAAAGGAACGGAAGTGGGAAGGTGCCAAGGTAAACAGCACATATTTCAAAGTTTTGTCTAGTGTTGACTTGCATCCAGAAAAGGAAAAAGAAATTCTTTTTCATCCCTCTTACCCTTGGAATGATATCATAATTTAACTACCTTTATGAATGAAGTAGATTGCTGTGGACAAACCTGAGATCCCAACCGTCATTTATAATGTTGTTCCAACAGGAAAATAGTTTCTGAGTTCCAAGTAACAAGCTTCCATGGTCTTTTGGGACAGGATCCATTTGTAAGTTGGGGCCTGCCTGTCTGCTGAGCAGGGAGGTTGCAGCTGGGCAGGTCAGACAGAGAGCCAGCATTTCACAATTGAATAAACTGGAGCTTGCTGTGGTTGACTAGTTTGTACTAGTGACACAACTCCAACTACAGCCCAGGTCCCCAGGTCTCTACAATTCTAATTTAGTAGCCTTACCTTCATACCTAATGCTGTTCAATGAAATAAGAATAGTGATGTGCATTTAATGGGCTGAACAGCACGATATGCCACTGAAATGCTTAATTTTAAAAAAGATAATAGAATCTGAATTTATGAACAGTATTGGCCAACTAGAGATTGGTAATTGCAAGCTGTCTTGTCTTCATGAGCTGCATGGTGGGGGTGAAGCAGAGGCTGAATGACATTTTGTCATTCTTTATAAAGGAATCTAAATATCAAGTAGGAGGAGGTGGAAGAAGAGAGGAAAATGGGGAGATCTTCAAGACTCCTCCAAATGCAAGATTATTTTGTTCAACACTGCTTAATCTTAAAATTGATCATAGTATCAATAACTTGTTGTCTTTTTCCTTTTAGGTATTGCAACAACCCAAATCATAATAATTCCTCATTGACAAAGATCGATTTGTACAATCTGCCTTGAATTGTTCAGAGTATTAAGGACCTGGCCAGGTGCGGTGGCTCACGCTTGTAATCCTAACATTTTGGGAGGCAGAGGCAGGTGGATCACCTGAGGTCAGGAGTTTGAGACCAGCCTGGCCAACATGGTGAAACTCCGTCTCTACTAAAAATACAAAAATTAGCCGGGTCATGGTGGCACATACCTGTAATCCCAGCTACCCAGGAGGCTGAGGCTGGAGGATCACTTGAACCCAGGAGGCAGAGGTTGCAGTGAGCCCTGATGACACCACTGTACTCCAGCCTGGGTGACAGAGTGAGATTCCATCTCAAAAGAAAAAAAAAAGTATTAAGGACCTATGAGACACAGTTATAGACAACTTTGCATCTTTGCATTAGGGGAGTGATAGGAAATTTTTAATTTATTATTCTTTACTTGCAAGAAACATCCCTAATCAATGATGTCATTGTTCTATCTATTTGACAGTTGTGGGGCTAACCAAGGAAGGTGAAATGACCAGCTGCCTCACAGCAAATTCTCTGGAGTGACTGGGATCTAAAGCAATAATATGCAAATCCATAAAGACACTATGTCCTTTCACTGATTAATGGGGCACAAGAATCTGTGAGATTTATAATTGAAACAGTTTTAACAACAGCACAACAAAAAAACTACAGTACCAGGAGGCTCAGTGAGTGGGCAGATCTTTAAGAACAGCTCTATGTTGATAATTCTTGTGCAGCAAGGCTTGTATGAATTGCTAAGAGAATAATAACAACTACTATTAATTCAGCAGCTACTGTGTGCCAGAGGCTGTGCTAGTTACTTTCCCAACATCATCTCTGACCCTTACAGTAACACTCTCATGAAGATTTTATTGTCCTTGTTTGTCTGATGAAGAACTGAGGTGAAGACAATTTCAATGATTTGCCCAAGTTTCCACAGCTGGAGCCAGGCGCGGTGGCTCATGCCTGTCATCCCAGCACTTTGGGAGGCCAAGGTGGGCGGACCACCTGAGGTTAGGAGTTCGAGACCAGCCTGGTCAACATGGTGAAACCCCATCTCTACTAAAAATACAAAAATCAGCCAGCTGTGGCGGTACATGCCTATAATCCCAGCTACTTGGGAGGCTGAGGCAGGAGAATCGCTTGAACCCAGGAGGCAGAGGTTGCAGTGAGCCGAGATCACACCACTGCACTTCAGCCTGGGAAACAGAGCAAACTCCATCCAAAAAAAAAAAAAAAAAGCTCCACAGCTGGTAAGTAGCAGAGCTGAGACCCACCCTCAGGTAAATCTGTTGTTGCTATTGTAGGTGAGGCAGCAGCAGCAAGGGGCTTTGGGACTGACATTCTGAGACATACACAAGTGTCAGAAATGACCAACCTGTCAAGAAGCTGTGGTGTTATGGATAACTTGGTGGTAGTGCAATATTTTCCATGAAAAACAGAATCACATTATGGTATTAAGGCAGCTATTTTAGCAATATAAATAATAAAAGAAGCAAAGAGAGAAACAAAAGGAGCAGAAAAATCTCCTCTGTCTGACTATAGCACAAAACACCATTTACCGAAAAGCATGCCTGTAATAAACTTTTTAGATTAAACCAATTGTTCTTGAAGCCACTGTAATGTTTTCTGTCTACAGGGCAATAAAGCAGATTTGTATTAATGTTTTTTTGTTTAGGAGGCAGTAAAGTAGAGTGGTTAAGACAAGGGGCTCTGGAGCAAGACTGCCTGAGATCAAATCCTGGTGCTGCCACTTTCTGTTTGTGTGACCTTGAGTTAGTTACTTATATCTGGTACTGTAGTGTTGCCATGAGGGTTGAATGATCAAATCCATATGAAGTGTTTAAAAACCACCTGGTACCTAGAAAGCACTGGATAAATATTAGGTAAAACTGTACGCAGAATCGTGTATGAATGGTGGGAGGAAATTGAAGATATGGTTCCTTACTTTCAAAAATACTTAGAAACTAGCTGGGAAGAGAAAGCATCTGCTTATAATATGTCTTTAAAACAGGTACAACAGGCCGGGCACAGTGGCTCACGCCTGTAATCCCAGCACTTTGGGAAGATGAGGCGGGTGGATCACTGAGGTCAGGAGTTCAAGACCAGCATGGCCAATATGGCAAAACATCAACTCTACTAAAAATACAAAAATTAGCCAGGCATGGTGGCGTGCATCTGTAATTCCTGCTACTCAGGAGGCTAAGGCAGGAGAATAGCTTGCACCTGGGAGGTGGAGGTTGCAGTGAGCCAAGATCACATCACTGCACTCCAGCCTGGGTGACAGAACAAGACTCTGTCTCAAAAAAAAAAAGAAAGAAAAAGAAAAAGAAACATGTATAACATTAACATTAAAAACAGCTTCTTTAGTCAAGGTATGCACTGTCATATCCCCAATAAAAATCAAGAAATAAGAATTAAGGAAACAAGGGATAAAAGAGAATGTTTTCTGGAGAAAGTGAGCCATGACCTGGATTTTGAAGGAGCTGTGGTTTATCATTGTGGAAATTTTAATTTGAGGACTTTGGTAAAGTAACTTGTCCATTATCGGTATTGTTCACCTTGATTTCTTATGTATGAAAACCTTTCAGTGAAAACTTTCTGTGTGCAAGGCATTGGGATGGTGGTAATAAAGGACTACAAATTCAAAGGCATCTTTATCCTCAAGGAACTTATAGTCTATTATAAGAAGTTATACATTAATAAAATACAAGACAGAGAGTGCCATGGAAGGGCAATGCCAACTGGCAACACAATGATAAGCACATTTAAAAAATGGGTTAGTCTTTGGTGCACAAAGGAGCTTAGATGCCAAATGTAACAATGAACATGAGGAACATGAGGGGAATCTAGTCCCTTAGGAAGGGCCTCGTGGGGTACAATAGCTATAGGACGAGTTCTACCTTGCCTTTGCAGGATGAGAAATTTAATCAGGCTGTTCAGAGGCTGATGAGACTCCCATTAAATGAACAAGGAATGAATCAGGATAAGAATTTATTAGATTACATAGCTAACCAACAGAACTGATCAACTGTACAACCCCTGACTCTCCTCTCTCCATCTCCACCCGCCCCCCACCTGCCACCATTCCTGGTAGAGAGATTCATTTTAGGAATAGATTGTATATCAACAAATTGCTTGGTGTGAGTCAGAAAGATTGACATTTTCCACTCTAAGATATTTGTATTAACTATGTGATCACTTTTGTGTCCAATTATTTTTCCAGACTCCTCTTTCTATATTTTTTCTATTATAACACATTCTTTTTTTCATGTGAAGAGAGATTTTTAACATGTTACAATTTCCAAGTTTACACTTTTAGTTTCTTCCTGATGACATTCAGGGAGGAAATTAGTTTCTTATCAGTATGTTCTAAATCCCACTATAGCATGGGTTATGTTGGAAGTTTTTCTGTAGAAAACAAATACTAACCTAGTAGTTGAATTATTTCTTTTCCTGAGGATTTCATATTCTTCCTGACTTTTTGTCTCCACCTCTTGTCCTAGATCTTGAATACTATTTTTAGACTTAAACTTCTGTTTGCTGGTTATATAACAAATTTTATACAGTTAATTGAATAGGATTCATATCTCATTTGAAACCTAACTCATTTGTAGCTTAAGCATCCATTTGGCTGTCGCTAGGGGGTTGTATGAAACCTGAGAAAAATCATACTGGTGCCCCGCATAATGGAAAATAGATGTATTCAGGTAATATCAAATTGAAATAAATATCCAAGGAAAAGAAGTCAGAAGAGAGCATATGTTTGTAAGAAGAATGGGATGGAGCTTTGTCCTTCCTGAAGGGGGATAGATGTTGAAGATGATTAATTGTTCTGATACCATGAGCTGGCTGTCTCTCTTAAGATATTGCAGAGATGTGGCAGGAGAATGAGATTTTACAATGCGAGTTTGGAGCCTGACATGGGTTTATCATTTGAACAACTCAGGAGAGAATGGGGTGTGTTGATTAAGTGCTACCCAGGTAAGTTTGTCTGAATTCCCTTTCCAGGCAAGGTGGGCCTGCTTCATTTTCCAGGAGCCTGACCTGGACATGGGTAGGACAAGGCTAGCCAGGGGATGGGGAAGCGGAGAATTGGAAGGTGTCTGAAAGATAGTGTTGAGGGACAAATCTGGAACTAGGCAAACACAGCCTAGCCTGCACATTGATGTTTTGATCCGGGTCAGTGACTTGGAAACAAAGGAAAGAAAATGGAAACAACTAAGACCCTGCAGGTCTTACAATTTCAAGTTAACACCAAACACTCAAATTAACTTCAGTGATTTCAGGAAGTGCTCTGAAATTGACATTATGACACATAACCATAATACTACTTATAATACCTGAAATTTTAAAACTTTTTTTTTTGTTTGTTTTGTTTTTGAGACACAGTCTGGCTTTGTCGCTCAGGCTGCAGTGCAATGGTGCGATCTCAGCTCACTGCAACCTCCACCTCCCAGGCTCAAAAAATTCTTCTGCCTCAGCCTCCCAGGTAGCTGAGATTACAGGTGCCTGCCACCATGCCCAGCTAATTTTTGTATTTTTAGTAAAGATGGGGTTTCATCGTGTTGACCTGGCTGGTCTTGAACTCTTGACCTCAAGTGATGTGCCTGCCTCAGCCCCCCAAAGTGCTGGGATTACAGGCGTGAGCCACCGCGCCCAGCCTTAAAACACTTTTCAAATTTATCTTTGCTTTTGTAATATTATTTAATCCTCAGGCTAAAGTTATAAAGAAGATAAGGCAAATATTCTCATCCTAATTTTAAAGTAAAAGAAACTGGATATAGAAAGGAAGGTTGAGTTGTTTATTGTGGTTTACTGGGAGAACAGTGACTAACTTCCACATCACCATGCTCCCATTATAATATTATTTCTACTGGGATAAATAGTGAGAAGCATTAATAAATAAAAGACCAATCTTTAATAAGGAGGCTGGAAAATAGTCTACATCTCAGCCCTTTGGGAAGCCAAGGCAGGAGGATTGCTTGAGCCCAGGATTTCAGGATCAGCCTGGGCAACACAGTGACACACTTCTGTACAAAAAAATTTTTTTTAATTAGCTGGGTGTGGTGGTGCATGTCTGTAGCCCCAGCTACTCAGGAGACTGAGGTGGGAGGATCACCTGAGCCCAGCAGGTCAAGGCCGCAGTGAGCCATGATCATGCCACTGCACCCCAGCCTGAGCAACAGAGAAAGACCCCATTTGAAAGAAAGAAAGAAAGAAAGAAAGAAAGAAAGAAAGAAAGAAAGAAAGAAAGAAAGAAAGAAGAAAGAGAGAGAAAGGGGAGGGAAGGAAGGAGAGGGGAGAGAGAGAGAAAGAAGGAAGGGAGGAAGGAATGAAGGAAGGGGGAAAGGGAGGGAGGGAAGGAAAGAAGGAGGAAAAAGAGAAAGAAAGAGAGAGAGAGAAAGAAAGAAAAGAGAAAGAAAAAGAAAAAGAAAGAAAGAGAGAAAGAAAAAAGGACTCTGTATCATAATTAGCTGCGTGTGGTGGTGCACATCTGTAGCCCCAGCGACTCAGGAGACTGAGGCGGGAGGATCACCTGAGCCCAGCAGGTCAAGGCCGCAGTGAGCCATGATCATACCACTGCACTCCAGCCTGAGCAACAGAGAAAGACCCCATTTGAAAGAAAGAAAAGGAAGGAAGGAAGGAAGGAAGGAAGGAAGGAAGGAAAATAAAGAAAGAGGAAGAAAGAAGAAAGAAAAAGAGAGAGAAAAGAAAGAAAGAGAGAGAAAGGGGGGAGAAAGGGAAGGAGGGACAGAGAGGGAAGGGAGGAAGGAAGGAAGGAGGGAAGGGAGGAAGGAAGGAAGGAAGGAAGGACAGGAGGAAGGAAGGGAGGAAGGGAGGGAGGCAGGGAGAAAGGAAATGGTTTGGCACAAGGAATAGAAAACTACTCGCACCAGCTTAAGAAACAGACAGCAGACAAGCACCAGGATATACAAGCAAAAAAAGGCCAATGGATCTGGAATTGGAAAGACAGGAATCATCTCTCATGTGGTTTCTGTCCCTCATCAGCCTTGTACCTCTCTCTGGAGACTGGCTTTCTTTCTCTGCTTACTTGTGTCTTTTCTGCCATTAATTGAGCACTACATAACCTTGTGGTTTGGCTTCCAAGGCTAACTGACTGTTTCTCAGTGACCCTTTTCCAAATTCCTGGGGGAAGCAGGAAGATTGAGCTTGGCCGAGGTCCTCCATCACCTTTGCAGTTCAGGGGAGGGATGTGTACAGGTTCACAGTCACTCAGGGCCACCATTTTACGAGAGGTCATGGTAGAAGTGCAGGAAAAGAGGTACATGCACAATGACTATGATAAAATATAGGATCGCCAGTTATCAGTATTGCCATATAATTAAAAACCAAAAAGAGGACAGTATACCTTAATTGATTATAATAAGATGCCATGTTCAATTCAAGGGTATTGTTTATTATAGTTCAGGGTCTAATTTTGGGCACTTGAACCAAAAGATCCTAAAGGATTTAGGAATAAATCAGATGAGAGTTACAAACTTTATTTTGATTAGAGATGAATAAATTTTAATGAAGATAAATGGAAGCATTAACTCTATAGATTAAAAATAGTTTTAAAAAATAGATACAAAATTAAAAATATACAAAAGGGCACACATTGAAAACTTAGTCTCCCTCTTACCCATACCCCAGCCCTCAGTTCCCCTTATCGGAGGTAATCATCATTGTCAATTCTGGTATATTCTTCTGGAAATGTGCTCTCTGTATTTAAGCACAAAGTTCCATATCTTGCTTTTTCCAGTATGCCGTAGAAATCATTCCATGTGGGTCATCTGGAGCAACCTCATTTTTAAAATGGCTGCACAGCATTCCAGTGTATGGGTGTAATGTAATTTTTTGAACAGTCTCCTACTGATGACATTTAGTGTATTTAGTCTTTTACTATTACTATCTTTACATATACCTCTTTTTAAACACAAGTGAGTTTATCTGTAGGATAAAATTCCTAGAAATGGAATTTGTAATATTTTTAATTTTGAGAGAAATTGCCAAACTGTCCTCAGTAGAAATTTTACCAATTTCTTTCCCATCAGCAACTTATAAAGCACTGATTTGCCTACATTCTTAGCTCAGTGTAGAGTTACAATATGGTTAGGTCTAGAGTTTTTTTGTTTGTTTGTTTTTTAGAGACAAGGTCTCACTCTGTGGCCCAGGCTGGAATGCAGTGGTGTGGTCATAGCTCACCACAGCCTCAACCTCCCAGGCTCACGTGATCCTCTCACTTCGGTCTCCCAAGTGGCTGGGACCACTAGCACACACGGCCACACCTGGCTAATCTTTGGATTTTTTTTGTAGAGACAGCTTCTCACTTTGTTGCCCAGGCTGGTCTTGAACTCCTGGGCTCAAGCAGTCCTCCTACCTAGGCCTCCCAAAGTGCTGAGATTACAGGCTTTGAGCCACCACGCCTGGCCTAGTCTTTTACTTTCTGGGAAACTTCAATTTACCTTCCAACTTCCTGTTAACATCTTTATGTTAGCTATTATATTTGTAATTTGTAAGAGCCTTTTTCTGTTCTTTGATTGTAACTTTTTCATAGCATCGTAGCCTTATTTGAATGCAATGTTAATGAACGCAATGTTGTTTCTTTCCACAGATATTAATTAAACTTAAACAAATTTCTCCCTGTTCCTGCCTTTTGTTTTCTGGAGGCGGAAGGTACGTTGGGGGCTGGTGAGGGGGTGGGTGTTTCTTGGGACTGGGAGATGCTCTCTGCCTATCATGCTAGAGACTTCCCTAAAATGTTTGATGGTGCTTCACTGCTTGCTCATAATTAAGAGTCAGATACCTCTCCTCAATCTCTCCGGTTTAAATCTCCACAGAGCAAAAGTGCATTCTCCCTTTAGGGTGGGGGTGGTGTGGTAGCTTGAGGTAGGACGGAGGCTGCAACTGTTCTTTTTACAGACTTTTATCCAATCTTGTTTTTAAAGGCATTTCTCATCCCCATTTTCCTTAGTATCTGGTGTCTCCAATTCCTAAAATTTCCAAAGTTCTGCAGTGCAAATCAGCTGGCTTATTTTTGCCTTTCACCTCTACAGGCAGTTGATTTAATTTTTCTCTGCTTAGCTAACTCAATTACCATTTGTCTTTTTCTCTATCTTCCAAAATTTATCATTTGTTAGCATCTCTTCCATTCTTTTTGTTCTTTATTATAATTTTAGGGAAATTTGGGGAGGTAGCACAGATAAACATGTATATTCAATTTACCAAGTATAGAAGGTGGTCAGTAAATTTGGTTTTTATCTGCCAGAAGCACTGCTTCTGTTGTGGGTATATCTCAAAATTAACATTGATAGGAACAAAAAGTACTGAAATATAAGTAAGTCTTTGCGAGTATTTATGTTTAGATGTAACTCAGCCCTAAAGCCCATTAGTTTTAAAGTGATTTTATTTTAGGTTCAATGTGTATGCTGTTAACATTTATAGTATAATACATATCAGTACATTCATACCAATTTTTTGAAAAATGACTAACATATCCGGCTGTTTTTATTACTGAAGTCATGTTTTCTAACTAGAGTTGTAGTTTGAAAGTCAATTTGTAACTAATTTTATTACCACTTATACTTTCTCAAGTCTAATAATCTTAATTAATAACTACTCTGTTATAGTGCCTTTTAGTGACAAATACAATTGCCAGTACTCAACAATGAATATCAAACCTGTATATGTTGGATTATATCATAATTAAGAAAGTCTCTCTTGCTGAGTGAAGTCTCAATTAAATGTGTAAAAATTATATAAAATGTACTGGTTTATCTAACATAAGTACTTTAAAATGCTTATGTTACTAATTTCCAGAAGGAGTAAGAATATTTCTTTCTGGAATGTGAAACCACAGATAGAATTGCATCTCTCCAGGAAAGTAGACTCAGTGGTTATGCAGTAAGCCTTTCCCATCTGTAATGTGATAACCAACTTTATTACTGTGCTATTATGGTAGAAAATTATCTCCTGAAACATATATTTTTAATACACTTGGGTGGACAAAATGAGGACTTAGACCTAATGTCATTTTTTTTCCAATTTAACTTTCCCATTATTCTAAAAGTATTAAGATTTTGAAACTAGTTTTACTCTGCGGAGCTCTTGAATAAGTTTCTATAACAGGACTAAATAATAGAAAATACTAAACCTGTATTAGACATGTACCAGGTAGCACATGTTGGATTGCTGATTGTTAGCACAAAGCATATTATATTCAATAAGTATCTTTCAAGCCTCACTGACATCTGTGACATTGTGTTGTCAACTGACGAATCATGGGAAACGCAGTTTTATAGGGAGGCAATAGAGCATGGAGACTGTGAATCAGTCTGCTTGGATCTGATAACTAACTTTGCCATTTCCTAGCAGCATGACCTTGGACAAGTCATTTAACCTTGTCCCACTACCAAAATGTGGCAAAAATATCCACCTTTCAAGGTTGTTGTAAGAACTAAATAAGGTGACATAGGTGAGGCATTTAATGCATTGTCTGTCTATTGTAAATGCTCAGCAAAAATGAATCCAGGGAAAAATCAGGGATCGTGCTCTCCAGGAATTTACAGGCTGTTGGGGGATATGAGAAGTTCACACTTTGACAAAACTGTAAGGCATTATATGATAAATTGCCAAAGTGTGACAGGATGCCAATGAAAACCTCAACAGGAGTTTGGAGAAGGGAGACGTCAGTGTGAAATAGACATATCAATCAGCACATCCTCTTGCAAGGAGTAGAGATGAGTCTTAAGTCAGATCCTAAAGAAACTCTTAGAACAGACAGAGAGAGAAAGGGTAGGGAAAAGGTGTACTGCAATGAAATGATAGGAGTAGGGGGGTATTTGGTGATCAGAGAACAAGTGTTTGCTTATTGAATACATAAAAGAATGGTTTGGCTAGTGTGTAGCGTGGTGATGAAGTGAATTAGTAGGGTAGACTGGGGTTATGGTAGTCCCTAGATATCACCTTACTAAATCAAAAGCAACAGCTAGGGATTTTTGAATTGGGAAGTGAGGGGGATGAAGAAGACATGTGACACAATGAAAACAGTGGCGTAGGAAAAGGTGTATGAAAAGAAAGGTGTGGGGAGTAGCTAAATCTAAGAGATCAGTTAGAATTACCCTTCTACATATGTGGTTGGGGCTAATAACTGCAATAAAATTTTTTTCAAGAATCAGGACTAAATGGATACATGATGAAGGACAGAAAAAGAGTTAAAGGTCATTTTAAAGCCTGAGAGAGAAAAGAAATAATGGAAACAGTGATGTTGCAGGGGATGTTGATTAAGGAGTTAAATATTTTCAGTTTAAAAAGAAAGCAACACCTTTGTTGTTTTTATAGAAGATATACATGCTTCTAGCAAAAAAAAAACCCTCCAACAACAACAAGCAATGGAAATAGATAAAGTAGAAAATGAAAGTTCTCTTCTCCATCCCCCAATTCTATTATCTTGTGATAATCTGTTGTATAGCTTTCTAGGCTGATTTCTATGTACATAAAAGGAAATGAAATCATAGTATGCATATTTCTCTTCAACTTTTTTTTCCAATATTGGTTCATATAGAGCTATCTTTTCATTGTAAAAAAATACTGTGATTTTGTATTTACTGACTCACCTATTGATGGACATATATTATTCCAATTTTTGCTATTACAATGCTTAATGAACAGTCTTGTATATTTCTTTGAACAGCATAACAGTATTTTTTTAAGACAAATACCTATCTGTGAAATTGCTGGATCAAAGTCTATGTACATTTATGTTTTTCATTGATTTTGGCAAATTGTACATGAAAGAGATATGCTTATTTACACACCCAGGGTATGAAAGAGTCGTGGGCCACATCCTTGCTCGAACAAAATATTACAAATCTTATTAATTGGGCAAGCTATTAGGCAAAACAAATCTTGTTTTAATGTGCATTTCTTTGATTATTGGTAAGGATGAATAGATTTTCTTAGCCGTTACAATTTTTTCTTCTATGTTTTTTTTTCAGTTTGAACCTGCAGAGGTTGAACTGATGATGAAATGTCCTAATGTAGACATCATGGGGGCAATGAGAGATGTGCTACAGAAGCCTGGGTAAGAATTACCAGTGGAGCAGTGATAGTTCAAAGAGTAAGGCCGCATATAGGTTCCTTGTATAATCATAGAAAGAAGACAATACAAAGCTATTAGGAAACTCAAGAGTCAGGAAGGAGAGAAGAGAGAAAGTGATAGAAACTGGCAGTAGCAGCTTAGCAGTTGTAGAGCTAGAAGTAGAATCAAGATTGTCCTCTGTCATAACTGGTTAAGGGACTTTGAGCAAGTCTCTTGAATCTCTGAGCCTCAGTTCCCTCATTTATAAAATGAAAAGGTGAATAAGATGCCTCTTCAATTATAAGACATCTTGTCTCTCTAATTTTAACCTGAGAGATGAGACAATTTCATGGAGGCAGTCAACAACTTCAGAAAGCATACGGGATCTTGCAGTAAGGTGGTTATTTAAAATTACTCTGATGTTATAGTCTATGAATTACTTACTTCTGCTGCTCCTGCTTCTTTAAAATTGTAACCTTAAATAAACCGTTCTATTTTGAACTAATTTCAAAATTATAGAAAGACTGCAAATAATATCTACTCTTTACCCAGAGTCACCTATTATTAACATTTTACCTTTTTATCATTTCTGTTTTCTCTCTCACTATATATGTGTGTATTTTTTTTTTCAGAACCATACCTACGTCCTGGCCCTTTATTCTGAAATACTTCAGTATATATTGTCTAAGAATAGAGACATAACCACAGCACAGTTACTAATTTCAGTGACTTTAACATTGATGAAATATTTTTATCTAATCAATCTACCATCAATTTTCCAATTAACTGAATAATGTCCAATATAGCATTTTTTTCCTCCTCCAGGAAAGAATCCAGTCTAGTATCTCATATTACATTTAGTTGTCATGGCTCTTCAGCTGGAATATTTTCACAGCCTTTGTCTTTTATGACAGTGACATCTTTGAAGGATACAGCACCCCTACCTCTTTTAAAAAACAAAACAAAACGTTGCTCACTTGGAATTTGTCTGGTATTTCCTCATTAGATTCCTCATTTCCTCATTATATTCTGTGTCTTCAGGGAATCACATCTGGAGGCAAATGATGTCCGTCTGTCCCTCAATTGTGATGTTAATTTTGATCACCTGGTGAGGGTTTTGTCCAATTTATCCAGTGTATAATTACTCCTTTCCTTGCAACTAATAAGAAGTCTACGGAAAAATACTCTAAGATCATACAAATATCTTGTTCCTCATCAACATTTCTTCCGATGTTTAGATATAAGATGGTTTTTGCCTTACCCAATCTTTGCCCTAACTGGTTGCAAAATGATGATTTTCTAACTTCAACAATCTCTCAACACTCTACCATAAGCAAGAGTATTTCCCTTTTCTCCATTTGTTTTATCAATTAATTATTGGTATGCCTTTATGAATTCCTGTTTTTTAAAAAAATTTCTAAACTATTTTAACATGCAGGATATATAAAAAGAAAACTATAGAGATGAACACTCAACCAAAATCCTTTCCTATCATTAAATATAAAGAATAATGCCTAAAAATGTTATAAAGGAAGTAGAATACAGTAATAATTCACTTATCTGGAAAAAAAGTTGTCTGGTAAATGTAATGATCCAAAATATAGAGGAAAATATCAAAGCAAGTGAAAGGTCTTTACACTAAGTAAATGCCCCCAAAATATCAGAGTTGTTTTAGCCTTTTCTTATTTTATATGCTTATTTATTTATTTATTTTGAGACAGAGTTTTGCTCTTGTTGCCCAGGCTAGAGTGCAGTGGCAAGATTTCGGCTCACTGCAATCTCCACCTCTAGGGTTCAACTGATTCTCCTGCATCAGCCTCCCGAGTAGCTGGGATTACAGGTACCCATCACCTCGCCCAGCTAATTTTTTGTATTTTTAGTTTTTTAAACTAAATTTTTTGTATTTTAGTAGGGTTTCATCGTGTTGGCCAGGCTGGTCTCGAACTCCTGACCTCAGGTGATCCGCCCACCTTGGCCTCCCAAAGTGCTGGGATTACAGGTGTGAGCCACCGTGCCCAGACTTATATGCATTTTTAAACATTGGTTATTTAGTTTCCCAGCCCACTCTAACATGATAAGACAATTCAAGGGGAGGTGTGTGTGAAATGTGTGTGCAGAGCTAGCCTGTAGCAGCAGGGGCAGCAACAAGAAGGCACAGCAGAAAGATCAATTATGAGGGCCACCAAATCCATTAGACTCAGAAGAATGCAGGAACATAGAAGGCTGTGATTACTTAGTATATGGTGAAGAGTACTAAGTACAGTACTTGTTGGCTCCTGAGGATATCTTGGTACTATAGCTTTTGTTTTTTTTATCTTTACCTATTCCTGAGGTACCTCTAGGCTATCAGAAATAGGTTCAGCTATACAGTTGGCCTTCCATGTCAATGGGTTCCACATCCATAGATGGAAAATATTAGGGAAAAAAATTAAACATAGCAATGCAACAATAAAAAATGATATAAATTTAAAAATATGGTTTAACAACAATTTACATAGCATTTACATTGTATCAGAGATTATAAGTAATCTAAAGATGATTTGAAGTATACAGGAGGATGTGCATAGGTTATATGCAAATACTCTGCCATTTTATTTATTTATTTTTTTGAGACGGAGTCTCGCTCTGTTGCCAGGCTGGAGTGCAGTGGTGCGATCTCAGCTCACTGCAACCTCTGCCTCCCGGGTTCAAGTGATTCTCCTGTCTCAGCCTCCCCAGTAGCTGGGACTACAGGTGCCCGCCACCACGCCCAGCTAATTTTTGTATTTTTAGTAGAGATGGAGTTTCACCATGTTGGCCAGGATGGTCTTGATCTCTTGACCTCGTGATCCACCCACCTCGGCCTCCCAAAGTGCTGGGATTACATGCGTGACCTACTCTGCTGTTTTATATCAGGGACTTGAACATCCACGGATTTGGGTATCCTGGAAGTTCCTGTGGATACCAAGACAACTGTACTGTGTTTTATTAGTTTAAGACAGAGTTGGTGATATTTCAGGAAAAATAAATAAAAGTGGTTTAAATTGTTTCTAGTACTTCAAGATGAAAATCTCAGTTATTTAGAATATCTAATTTTATCTAATCCCTTACTGCCCCCTTTCCTAATACTGTCAGATAAACAAGTCATTACTAAAACTACCTTTTTTTTTTTTTTTTTTTTTATGAGACGGAGTCTTGCTCTGTCGCCTAGGCTGGAATGCAGTGGCACGATCTTGGCTCACTGCAAGCTCCGCCTTACAGGTTCAAGCGATTCTCCTGCCTCAGCCTCCTGAGTAACTGGGACTACAGGTGCCCCCCACCACGCCCAGTTAATTTTTTTTTTTTTTTTTTGTATTTTTAGTAGAGACAGGGTTTCACCATGTTAGCCAGGATGGTCTCGATCTCCTGACCTCGTGATCCGCCAGCCTTGGCCTACCAAAGTGCTGGGATTACAGGCCTGAGCCACTGTGCTGGCTCTACTAAAACTATCTTTAAAATTAATATTGAAAAGCATTAGTGTATGCAAACATTTATATACTTTCCGGCCTTTTGAAGAATTAGTCTAGGAAAACATTAACCGTCATTAAGCAAATAAATCCCTGCTGCTCAACACCCTACATAGAGTTGCCCCTTTGAGATGCAGCTTAACTGTAAATGTAAACTGTTAAAATTAATATGGTGCTCAGATTTGAACGGACTGTTGATTATCTTTGTTTTGGTATCTGGAGACTTGTGACATATCTCTCTTGATTGGGAATTACGGCAGGCTCTCCTTGTACCATAGTGTCAGTTTTCTGGAGAATGTCTGTCTAGCCCTTGGAAGTTCCCTTATGCGTCCTTTCCCTCGAGGTGAATTTTGGGAATGCTAACTTTGCCTTTATTTTAAATTGTGACATCGTAAACACAACCAACAAATTTCTTCAAAATGTCCAGCCACTATATACATTTGAAAAAAGAGATGAAAGGTTAGAGAAATTACAAAGGTATATGTTATTACCGAAATTCTTTTGGTTGTAATAGAATTAGGTATTACTGAAAAAATAAGCTTTCTTACCATGCCAGTTTGATTTTGTTTTGACAGCTGTAATGAATTGTGTTGCTTGTTGATTGGTTTACTGCAGTGGTGGTCTCTTTGAACTGTTTGTTCTATATCTAAATTAGTTCCTTGGCTTGCCCCTTGGAAATAATTTGGATGGATAGTAATAAAACTATTACATAATGGTGATTCCTCTGAAATGACTTTTAAGCATATTGAATTCTTATTGATTTCTATTTCATATAATGGCATTTCTATTTTATACATTAGTACTTTTTGTTATACTAAGACTTTGCATATTTCTTGTATTTTGGCAAAAGCAACTGGAATCCATAAAGCAACATACAGAATTTAATTGTGATAAAAGTGCTCTGGTAAAGAAAATTTGGTGCAAAAAGCCACTGCTTTCATTTATCAATGAATGGGAAGGGACACTTATTTTATAAAAGATATTGAGGACAAACTTTTTTCTATATTTTTATATACAAATTCTTTTTTTCTTTTGAGGTAGGATATCCCTCTGTCGCCCAGGCTGGAGTGCAGTGGTGCGATCTTGGCTCACTGCAACCACTGTCTCCCGGGTTCAAGTGATTCCCCAGCCTCAACCTCCTGAGTAGCTGGAATTACAGGTGCCCACCACCACACCCGGCTAATTTTTTTGTATTTTCAGTAGTGACCAGCTTCACCATGTTGGTCAGGCTGGTCTCGAACTCCTGACCTCAGGTGATCTGCCTGCCTCAGCCTCCCAAAGTGTTGGGATTACAGGTGTGAGCCACCACGCCTGGCCTATATACAAATTCTTAATCTTACCAAGTTCACAAATTTGAACTTAACACAACTCTTAAGGTTAATAAAAGTATTGTTTTATAAGTTATCAATGTGAGAAACAGATTTGGGGTAATTATTCAAACTCAAATTCAGCAGGCATAAGAATTTAGTGTATCCATGGCCTTGCTCATGAGTCATATTTTTTTTCTTTTCAAAGTCCAAGTGAAAACTTCACTGCTTTTACAATAAGCTGTGAAAATTATTGGCAGATGTAGGGACCCTGGCTCATTTACATCTATGAAACCCTAATTCAAGTTTCAAGTAATTGTATGACATTTAACAACATAGAGTTCCGTTCCTCAGTTTTCCTATTTCTTAAGAGCAGTTAATTATGTGTGATAATGGTATGTATGTTGTATGTATTATTGTTGGCATATAGCCAACGACATTTTCCTTAATCTCTTAGTAACACTTTAAGAAGACTAAACATTTACCCAACTCAATAACTGGAAGGGGTTTTTTCTCCAAGTGCTAATTCAGTTTGTTGTTGTTTATTTGGGACTTGAAGCAACTAACATCTATGGGAAAACTTTCTGTATACATAATGCACTTCCCTCCTTTTTTACCAATCATCTTCCTTTTTCTTTTCTTTTTTGGACTCTTGTCATTTGAAATATTGGGTGGGGGGGGAACGCTTTTTTTCTTCTTTTGATTGCTCTACTTCTAGTGATGTCGTCATGATTCAAGACTTTCTTTGAAAGTAAAATGGAATAAAAATGAAACACTACGAAATTTGTTGCTTATCCTCGCTGTTTTTTTTTTTTTTTTTTTTTGACTTAACTTTGCGTTGGGGTGCTTTAAAGTAACCCTATTTGAGAGAAGGAGGTTGAAGGGCATTCTAGCGTCCCCAACTAGAGTAAAAGGGCTATGACACAAGGCAATCAAAGGAGGAAATAATTAGCATTCTTCAACGTTCAAGATTAATCAGTTCTGTTTAGCGGTTATTAAAGGGAGGAAAGAAACCAAATGGGAATAGTGAATTATTGGTCCTTTCATGTTTTATACTTAATGCTGGTACATAGTATTCTTTCCACATTCTACTGCACATTGCCTAGAGAAAGAACTGCAGATCATCAA
The DNA here is from genome assembly GCF_028885655.2 of Pongo abelii. Classification (NCBI taxonomy): domain Eukaryota; kingdom Metazoa; phylum Chordata; class Mammalia; order Primates; family Hominidae; genus Pongo; species Pongo abelii. The sequence goes on along the minus strand of NC_071985.2, from coordinate 71,217,130 downwards.
ATAATTATCCATTTCCAAATGGTCTAATGACAGCAGATAAAAAGGCGGCTCACTTAAAACCTTCCGTTAACAGTCACACTGCATCAAATGGTGCTAGCTTTAAGTAGGCCACCCATTTAGTACACTCTCTGCAACAACACCTTTCCGCCCAATTTCTGTCATTTGCTCCTTAAGCCAAGGGTAGTACCCTGCGTAACATCTACAAAGGCCTACTTCTAACACTTCCCGAATCTTAATGTGTGAGGATATTGATCACCATAATTTATGACCTTATCTACGGCAGTGGGGTGACTCTCCACATTTGGAGCCCCCTCATTTGTCCGCAGTGACTTCTAAAAACACCGCTGGCGTGGGCTGGATATTTGATCTTGGGGCCAAGTGCTTCCAGACTTTGTTCCCTGGCCTTAAAGGTGAAGAGCCGGGCGCTGAAGGCCACAGACATCACGGCGGATTTCACAGAGGGCCGCGTGCCGGGAGCGGGCGGCCAGGCGGTGGCGGACGCCCCACCTGTCCATCCTCCCACCCCTTCCCGCCCCGTTGTTTGGCCGGTGGGAGCCCCTCCTTTCAGCAGGCGCCGGGCGGTGGGGTTGCGGATGGCTGCGCGCGCTGCGGGCACCGATCCCCGGCGGCAGTTGGGCTCCGCGGGGCCGAAAAGCTGCGGGCGGGAAGCGCGAGATTAAGACCCTGACGGCTACAGCTCTCAGGGCCCCCGCGAGCGCGCTCCGTTGGTGCGCGCGCGCGCGGCTCCGCCCCGCCCGCTTGGCGCGCGCCCCCGCCAGGTCCGCTCTCTTCCCCAACCCCTGGCGCGGACGGGGTGGTTCCAGCTCACTCTCCTCCCCCGAGCGGCAGCGGCGGCGGCGGCTGCTGCGGGCGCTGAATGAGAGACGGTGACTGTTCGGGTCGGCGAGTGCTACTCCAGGCGGCGGCGGCGGCCGTGGCGGTGAAGCGTGAGGCCGGCGTCGTCTTTCCATCCTCTGAGGCGACGGCCGCGGCTGCACAGGTCGGTGGGCTCAGGCCGCGGGGCGGTGCGGGGGAGGGAGGGAGGGAGGGTGGGTGCGCGGCGCTCCCCGGGCGGCGCGGGGAATGGCGGCGGCGGCGCTGCGGAGTGTGGCTCTCCCGGCCGCGGGCCCCGGGGCTGCTCGCCCTGCGCGCAGGGAGGGGGCTGCGGAGCTGGGGCTGCGGAGCTGGGGCTGAGGGAGAAGGGCGCTGGGGGGCGCGCCTCCCTCGGCCGCGGGTTCTCAGAGTCGGAGCGGTCGTGGGGTCCCCGCTTGGGGCGCCGTCCTGAAGCCGGGGGCGCTGCGACCCCTTGAACCCGCCTCGCTCTCCCGCTTGGGTGGCGGAAGCCCCCAGCCTCCGCCCGCGCTGTTCTGGCGCCTAGCGGCGCCTCAGCCTCCTTTCAGGTGAGCCCGATCCCGGACCTCGGAGCCAGGACCAGCAGAAGCCGGGCCACACCCCCTCCCCTGGCCCCGGCGGCTGCGCCCAGAAGCCTGGCCGCAGAGTTGGCGGCCCGCGAACCCGCGGAGTCGCGGTCAGGGTGACCTGTTGCAGAGCGGCCCGCAGCCCGAGCGGCCCCCGCCAGCCCCGGCCCCGGAGGGGCTGCGTCCTGTGCTGGGCGCGGGCCGGGTGTGGGGCAGGGGCCGCAGCCCCAGGTCGGCTTGCTCTACAGCCTGGAACCGGGCTCTAGAAAAAAAAGGAGATTCCGAACGTATCTCATCAAACACTTGCAAAGCCGGGAGATCTGTCTGCAAATATCCGGAATTCCATTGCAGTATCGGATTAGGTAGGCTCATAAACACCGTGCTTTTGAGGTGATTTGGGAGAAACGCGAGCCACGAGCGAGGAGCTAATTTCTGGAAAAGAGCCGTAAACCTGTGCGGAGCGAATTATTACCCCCCTGCCCCAGCTCCCCCCCTCGAAGCTCTTTTCCTGTAGCCGTGTGTTGTGTAGACGCAGGCCAGTTTCAGTGTACGTGGGCGTGTTTGGGAAGAAGCTGCGAGCTGATAGGAGGTACCTAGTACAAATGTTAATTTGTTTGAGTTGGGAGGGGTAAGGGAGGAGGAAGAAAGGGCGCTGATGTTAGCTGTGGAGGAGGGGCAATTGAAATACTAAATTTCTGTTTAAAAAAACTCTAAAAGAAATATCTAATGCCTACTGTGTATTTAAGACCATAAAGTGGAATTACACAGGCAGCAGTTAATTGAGCTTTATCGTTTATGCTCCCTGGATTTTTTTTCCCCAACACTTTAGTTGCTATAGAGAGCCTTGTTTTCTTACAGTGTTCATGAGTTGACTTGGGTATTTTTCTGTATCTACCATTAGATCGATTCCTGTTCAAGTTTCTTTGAAGATGACCATCAGAATTTTAGGAAACTTTTCAGCCCGTGTTTGCAGAGTATTGCTGTTAGACAGATCATAGTTTGCTCATTATTAAAGCCTGTTCCACTCAAAATCATTATGCTTGTACAAGTGCTATAGAACAAGTGCTATAGAATCGTACACATAAGTGTATTACTCTTACGGCTAAATATCTTACTTTAGAATTATGAGGAAACTTGCAAAACTGAGCATCCAAACAGTATTATTTTAACAAAGATAACCTCTAACTCAAGCTTTGTAGGCATGAAGTTTATCATGTAGCTTCAAAGGTCTTTTTAGGCAGATCTAAATATCAAAATGTAAGGGCATTAATGCCATGTGGGATAAACAATTTCAGTGTATTTATTTTAAGCCTAGTTCGTTTTTTCTTTTTAAAATTCAGCATAATTTTTAAACGGTAAGATGTGCGTTTTTTCCATTATATTCCACTTTTTTTTTTTTTTTTCTTTTTAAGATAGGTTCTCCTTATTTGGCTCAGTCTGGTCTCAAACTCCTGAGCTCAAGCGATCCTCCCGCGTCAGGCTTCCAAGGAGCTGGGACTACAGGCATGCGCCACTGTGCGTTATTTCACTTTTCATTGAATTAAGGAATTTGACTTTTAGTAATACTTTGGGGCAGGACTCTGGAAATACTGTTTAGTTTGCCTAAATTTTTTCAGATTGCAACATAAATTTGAAGATAATGCTTGCATTGTCAGAACACAACATGCTTTTCTAATATTTATTTGTAATACTAGAAAGAATACAACAAATTTTCCTGAGAGGAAATAAAACTGAAAAACTGGCTTTGTGAGTCAAATACATATGTGAGTAATGTATTTTTCTATGTGTTTTTAAATACCTGGTACGAGTCTTTTTATTACGTCATTAGAGTTGAGTGTAGTGAATGATGGATATATAGGTGAAATTGTCCTGTTGCAACTTAAAACACTTAAGCTTTTTCCAGAGGCTCAGTTCATTCTGCACATGTTTATTGGGTACCTACTTGGTGCCAGTTCCCTAGAGGTTGGAGACACAACAGGGGAAGAGACAGGTCTGTGCCCTGATGGAGCTTAAATGATAAGTGGGCAAATATGTTAGTTTAAAAGTTTAAGTAGAAACTCCTCTGATAACTTTTTGGTTAAGGATATTGTTTTTTTGTTTCTGAGAATTGTGGGAATTATTGCCTAGCGAACAAAAACATTAAGACAATTGTTTTTAAAATATCCCTATGTTTATATATTTTAGGTTTCTGGTTACCAAGTATACCAAAGATAAACATTCTACCTGAAGTCAGATGATGCATAGTTTACATGTGGTTAGACAGCCTTATTCTTTTGGTTTATGTAGTTAAATGAATGTTTACTGAAAATATTCTCTCTTGGCACTTATTTATAAGGGAATCTAAATTTCTTTTTTGGTCTAAAATTTTAAAATATCACCTTTTTATTTCTGGCTGTGAGTGAGCCAATTCCTTGACAATCTGCTTTTTCAGAAATTTTTAAATAACTTTTAAACCTTAAACCAAACTATTAATTGAAATTTATTTAATCAAATTTGTTTTCTTTTGTGAGTTAAACTTTAAACCCATTTATTTTCTCCGAAAATATGCTTTTTTTTTTTTTGCTATGTAAAATAGACACATAGTTTGGGTTTACTTTTAATGTTATTGATACACGATTTGAGAATAAGATATATTGAAGTGTATCCATTTTTTGAATATGAGATATTTATTGTGTAACGACTGTATTTGGAATAAAATTGTCATTTTAATATGAATACCTTTTTTTTAAGTTAATTTTCAACGAAAGATAATTCAAATAGCTTGAAACTACCCCAGCCTGAGTGAAGTTCCTTGGAGAGGAAAATGAATGTATTGCATTACCCTATAAATTGTTTCTTTAAATGTGTCTTAAATTTCCTGTTGATTCCTTTTTAGTGAGAAAATAAAGATTGTGTGTGATAAGTTTTAGTAACGTGGAATTAATCTGGAGTCTTTTTTGGTTTAATGTCTTGAGCTTTTGATTTAGGAAAACTTTTAACTACATAATAGAAATAAAACACTGGAATTTAAAATGTGTTACATTTACCTATTCTATGGAAAGAAAAAAGTCTGAATATAAATTTACATAGTCACTTTACTAAGTAGCTAGTTAGGGATATGGGAAGGATCTTTATATACATAAGGTTATATGGATATAGCAGTGTTCATGTGACTTAGCTTGAGGAGGCTTGGCAGTTTATTTCATTACAGAGAAACTTTTGGTACTGGCTTTTGAATAATACATTGCTTTGGAGTGTGAAAGACTTGAATCTCTCATCTTGAATTTAATTGATAGTTTTCTGTTATTTCACTTACATGACCTTTTTTTTTCAGAACAGATTTTCTTCAGTTTGATTTCCTTTTGTTGTTCTGGCAGAAGTGTTTTCTGAAAACCCTATTAAATAGCATCCCCCATCATACTCTGTGCCTTTGCTTTGCTTTATTTATTTATTTTTACATCATTGCTTTATCTGACATTAAAACATACATTAGTTTATTATCTGCCTCCCTCTCTGATTGTAAGCTTCATGAGGGCAAGGGCTTATTTTGTCCACTGTTCTCTTCCTAGCACCTAGAAAAGTATCTGACACATAGTGATGCTCAGATATTTGTGGGGTGTTAATTGTTATTAAGTGATCAAAGGACCACTGGATTTGTTCCCTTTTTTAAAAAAAATTAATATTTGATTTATACAGCTGTGCAGTTAAAAAGAAAATTGTACTACAAGGGTTAAACAGGTTGAGCATCCCAAATCTGAAAATCTGAAATCCAAAATGCTCCAAAATATTAAATTTTTGAGTGCCAGCATGACTCTCAAAGAAAATGTCCATTGGAGCATTTTGAATTTTAAATATTTGGATTTGGGATGCCCAACTGGCAATGTAAGTCTTCCAAAATCTGACAAAATCTGAAATTCAACAAAATTTGAAATCTGAATTTTTCTGGCCCTAAGCCGGGTACTCAGATAACCTGTAATTAAAACTCCGGTCATCTGCCTCATCTCTTTATGACTTTCCCTCCTGTGTCCTGCTCTCAGAGCAACCATAGGTGTTTCTTCTCTTTATTTACATATTTAAAAATTGTATATTTTACTGTTTGTTTTTCAATTTTATTATTTATTTATTTGTTTTTTGAGACGGAGTATTGCTCTGTTGCCCAGGCTGAAGTGAAGTGGCGCGATCTTGGCTCATTGCAGCCTCCACCTCTTGGGTTCAACTGATTCTCCTGCCTCAGCTTCCCAGGTAGCTGGGGTTACAGGCGTGTGCCACCATGCCTGGCTAATTTTTGTATTTTTAGTAGAGATGGGGTTTCACCATGTTGGCCAGGCTGCAAACTCCTGACCTCAAGTGATCCACCCGTTCTCCCTGGCCTCCCTAAGTGCTGGGATTACAGGTGTGAGCCACCACGCCTGGCCCTGTTTTTCAGTTTTCTTGTTTTTCAATTTTAGATGTTATCTATTGGCTTTCCTCTGTGGTAGATGAGTCTATGCTTTAGGATTCTTATGCCACCTTGAAATTTCTTTCCCAGTGTCTTCCCAATATAGTCATGCTTTTGATTAAATCAGCATTCGTTGTTTACATTATTATGACTTTGTGAATATGTTTACAGTGGAACCTTACAGTGTACTATGATTATATTTCTTGGAGTTGATTTCTTTTTATTTCTTAGTTTCCTATTTGTCTCTAATTTTTTTTTCTACAAACTGTCCCAATATCATCAAACATCAGGTAATTGATTGACCATTCAGTTTTTTAAAAAAAAAATGAAAATTCTTCTTGAGCTCTCTATCTTCTTGCTCAAATCTGCACTTTTGCCCTCCACTTATGCTGCGTAGCTATAAATGTGATTTCCCTTCATCATGATTCTGAGAATTCTGTTTTTTGTGTTTTTTTTGAGACAAGAGTTTTGCTCTTGTTGCCCAGGCTGGAGTGCAATGGCGTGATCTCGGCTCACCACAACCTCTGCTTCCCGGGTTTAAGCGATTCTCCTGCCTCAGCCTCCCGAGTAGCTGGGATTACAGGCATGCGCTGCCACCACACCCAGCTAATTTTGTATTTTTAGGAGAGACGGGGTTTCTCCATGTTGGTCAGGCTGGTCTTGAACTCCCGACCTCAAGTGATTCGCCCACCTCGGCCTCCCAGAGTGCTGGAATTACAGGCGTGAGCCACTGCGCCTGACTGATTCTGAGAATTCTTTTTGCCGTTTTCCGGTGTTGGAGCCTGTGATCTCTGGATCCATATCCTCCACTTTCTGGATTTACTCCTTTGTTTTGGTGAAATGCATCCTTTGGTAACTTTAGGTAAGAGTATATGAAGAGGTGAAATTTTTGAGATGTGTGTATTGCTGAAAATATTTTCCTTCTACCTTGACACCTGGTTGATAATATGGCAGGGATAGGTATAGAATTCCAAGGTAAAAATCATTTTCTCTTCAAATTTAACAGATGATTATACTTTTCTAGTTGTTTTTGGTTTTTTTTGTTTTTTTTTTTTGTTTTTTTTTTTTTTGAGGCAGAGTCTCCTCTGTCCCCCAGGCTGGAGAGCAGTGATGTGATCTTGGCTCAGTGCACCCTCCACCTCCTGGGTTCAAGTGATCCTCCTGGCTCAGCCTCCTAAGTAGCTGGGATTACAAGCATGCGCCACCACAGCCGGCTAATTTTTGTATTTTTAGTAGAGATGGGGTTTCACTATGTTGGTCAGACTAGTCTCAAACTCCTGACCTCAAGTGATCTGCCTACCTCGGCCTCTCAGAGTGCTGGGATTACAGGTGTGAGCCACTGTGCCTGGCCTGATTTTCTAGTTTGAGGTGGTTGTTAAAAAGTCTTATGCATTCAAAATCTTCATCCTTCATATGTGACCTGGCCCTAAGATCTTTTGTCTTCAGTATATCTGCTATATCCCTGATATTTTATGTATCTTGTATGGATTTTACTTTATTTCTTCTACACTGAATTTAGTGGGCGCTTTCAACCGGCAGTGTCCATGATTATATGGAGAGGAGATATGATCTAGTTTAGAGGTCAGCAGACTTTTTCTTTGAAGGTTAGGTAGTATTTTAGGCATTTTGGGCAATACAATCCATTACTGCTACTCAGCTTTGCTGTTGTCAAATGAAAGCAAGCATAAGCAGTGTGGGACTGTGGTTTGCTGACACCTGATCTTATACAAGCAGAAGGATTAGCCTTTGCTTCACCAGGAGTAGGGAGAGTTACTATAGAAATAGGAGAGAAGACAAAGTATATGGATAGACACATGATGGTGATAGCTTGAGAACGTTGTCATGAGTGTTTCAATTTACCTTTGTGTATAGAGGCCAAGCTCATCATCTGAGAGTAAGGAAGAATGGGAATATGTATTAGAGGTTTGAGAAGGAATAATACATGACATAGTCACTTGTCAAAGAGTAAAGAAGTGAATAGAAGAGGGAGAGTATGATTGCCAGGCAGCAGTAAGGGCTCACTTGAGATACATGGTTCTGAATTTTATGTTCCTGATTTATTTATTTTATTTATTTATTTATTTTATTTTTTGAGACAGAGTCTCACTCTGTCGCCTAGGCTGGAGTGCAGTGGCGCAATCTCGGCTCACTGCAACGTCCGTCTCCTGGGTTCAGGTGGTTCTCCTCCCTCAGCCTCCCAAGTAGCTGGGACTACAGTCGAGTGCAACCACGTCCGGCTAATTTTTTGTTTTTTTAGTAGAGACAGGGTTTCACCATGTTAGCCAGGGTGGTCTCAGATCTCCTGACCTCGTGATCCGCCCGTCTTGGCCTCTCAAAGTGCTGGGATTACAGGCGTGAGCCACCGCACTTGGCCATGTTCCTGATTTTAATAGGAGTACCTTTAATATTTCATCATTAATTATAATGCCTTACTATTGGTTTTGATAAATAACTTAAGACTTTTGGTAGAAATGATTAAGAAATGCTTTGTCATACTAGTTTTCTAAGAGGTTTTTTTTTTAAAAACACATAAAATGTTGAATTCATCAAGTGCTTTTTCTTTGCAGGTAGAGATGATCATCTTTTCCATTAATCTGTTAATAGGATGTATTACATTAATAGATTATCTCCTGTTGAACCATCTTTGCATTCCTGAGTTAAACCCTATTTAGCTGTGGTGCATTTTTTCACCCACACTGCTGAATTTGACTTGCCGGTCGGTGTCTTAGAGTTCTTTAAGATCTACATTTATCAGTGAGGTTTACATGGGTGTATTTTGAATTCAAAGTTTCGCTGACTTCATGAAATCAGTTGTGAAGCTTTCTTTTTTTTTTCTCCCATTATCAGAAATAATTCTGTAACATAGGGATTCTTCGTTCCTTGAAGGAACTATAGATTTAATATGAAAGTTTCTAAAACAAAACATGGAAAAATATCTGTATGACCCTGTTGGAGGCAAAGGCTTTTTAAAACCAGGATGCAAAAAGTACTAACCAGAAAAGAAAAGACTGTATTTCATTAAATAAGAACATCTATTCATTAAACAATACTATTAAGAGAAGAAAAAGGCAAGTAACACACTGGAAAAGGTGTTTGCAATACTTACGTCTGTCAAAGGACTTACATATAGAGTATATTTAAAAGTATGCAAACCAATACAAAAGAATTCAGGCAACCCAGTTTTAAAACAAACGGTCAAAAGACTAGAACAGGCATTTAGAAAATGAATTGTTCAGATGGCCAAGGTTAAAAAGTACTGATACATAATTTTTAGAAAACTGCAAATTAAAACTATAATGTGATGCAACTACATACCCACCAGAATGGTGTTAGTTAAAAAATCTGAAATACAAAGTGTTGACAAGAATGTAGAGCATTTGGAACTCTTATACATTTCAAGTGGGTTTGAAAATTGGTACAGCCGCTTTGGAAAATTCTTTGGCAGCATTTGCCTAAAACTGTATCTGTATATGCTCTGTGATCCACCAGTTTCATGTCTGGGCATAGACCTGATAGAAATCAGTATATATGTGCATCAGAGGGACATGTACATTAGAAGAAAACATAGGGGTAAATCTTTATGACCTTGGAATAGGTAAAGGATTCTTATATATGACACCAAGTGACACCAAAAGCAGGAGCAACAAAACAAGCAAAGAGGTAAATTGAACTTGAAAATTAAATTTTTTGTGCTTCAAAGGATGCCATCAAGAATGTGAAAAGACAATACACAGAATTGGAGAAAATATTTGCAAGTCATATCTAACAAGAAACCTGTAGTCAGAATGTATAAACACTCCTATAACTCAATAATAAAAAGACAACTCAATTTAAAAACACGCAAAGGAGCGGAATAGAAATTTCTCAAAGATAAACAAGTGGCCAATAAGCACATGAAAACATGCTCGACATTATTAGCTATCAGGAAAATGAAATCAAAACCACAGCGAGATACCACTTCACACCACTAGGATGACTTGAATGAAAAAGTTAGATAATAAGTGTAGGCAAGGATGTTAAGAAGTTGGGATCCTCATACACTCGTGGGAATGTAAATGGATGTAGCTTCTTTGGAAGACCATGTGGCACTTCTTCAAATAATTTAACGTAGCGTTACCATATGACCCAGCAGTTCCTCTCCTAGAACAGCAGATAGAGGTAGAAAACAGATTAGTGGCTTAGGCCAGTAGCAGGGGTAAGGGGGTGGTAACTAAAGGGTATGGATTTCTTTCTGAGATGATAAAAATGTTCTAAAATTGACTGTGTTGATGGTTGTACCTCTGTGAATATGCTATAAACCATTGACTTGTACATTTTAAATGGGTGAATTGTATGTTATGTGAATTTTATCTCAGTAAAGCTGTTAAAGATAGGAAAAATAATCAGTGATGTGACAGTGTTGCCATAATATTTGTGAAGAGCAAGATGCAGAGGGATATACCAAGTATTTGTATGAAGCAAACAACTCCGAAACCTTTATGTCTATATGTGTTTTGATGATTTTGTAAGGTGGAAAATGTTGTACACTAAATGTAAATGTTCGTTTTCTTGTTGGTCTAAAATAGGGAGAGGAGAGAAAGAAGGGAAAAAAATAACTAAAAGAAGGAGTTGATTTAGAAAAAAAAAGCATGCATAGCAAGATCTCAGTTATGTGAACTATAAATGTTAAAAATGTTGAGTAGTTGTCTGTGTGGTTGGATAGCAGATCTTTTTTTCTTTATTATTTTCTGGTTGTTTGATCCTTTTTATTTTCTTAATAGAAGTAGTTAAAATGAAATTAAGAGGCAATAAAATAAAAATAAGTTATGAAACCGCAAAAACCATAGCAAACAGGGCATGTCCATAGCAGCTTCGTAATCACTCCCAGCTGGAAACAACCCAAATGTCTGTCAACAACAACAAAAAAAGGGGATTAATAATTTGTGGTATAGCCTTATAGTGTAACACTGTACAGTACTGGAAAAGAATGAACTATGGCTATACTCAGCAAACATGGGTGACTATCACAGATAAAATGGTGAGCAAAAGAAACCAGACACAAAGGAGTACGTACTCCATGAAGTCATACTCCATGACTTCATTTACATAAAGTTTAGGACAAGGTCAAACTCAGGTATGGTGATAGAAGCATGAGCATGGTGTTTAGGAGTTGGGGCTAGAAAGGTAAGAGGAACAACAAAGAGGGACCTTCTAGAGTGCTGGAAATGACTATGTTTTCTTTTTCTTTTTTGATACTGTAGCCCAGGCTGGAGTGCAGTGGTGTGATCTCAGCTCGCTGCAACCCCTGCCTCCCAGGTCCTGGTTCAAGCAGTTCTCCTGCCTCAGCCTCCCGAGTAGCTGGGATTGCACGCACGTGCCACCATGCCCAGCTAATTTTTGTATTTTTTTTTTTTTTTTTTTTAGTAGAGACAGGGTTTCACCATATTTGATTGGTGGTTACATGGATGTCTACATTGTAAAATTCATGACACAGAATACCTTAGATATGTACATTATGTTTGTATATCTCAAAAGTAAAACAAATGAAACCATAAAAAATAAAAATAAGCAAAAAAATTCTTGTACTTATTTGAAAGTATTTGTATACTTCTGGAGTTAATTGTATTGCATTCAAAGATAGTTTCTACTATCATTTTTAATGGTAGCATTGTATTGTGTGAATGTATCATCATTTAAACTCTTGAGCATTTAGGTTGTTTCTTTTAGATAGTATAACAGTGATAGAGTTAACATCTTTTTTTATTGTTCTTCCTGTACTTATAAAATTTCCTTTTGATGAATTCCTAAAAAGGGAGTTATTTGGAGGTTAAGTATGTTTGCATACTCGCTTATGGTGTACATGTTTGTTTCTCTATGCCCTTAATCACTTGGCAGTTAGCTTTAAAAATGTATATATGTTGATGTGTTATGTAATAAGTGCTCTCTAATTGTTTTAATTTGTGATTTTTGTTTTTGTTTTTTTTTGAGACAGAGTCTCACTCTGTCGCCCAGCCTGGAGTGCAGTGGTGATCTCGGCTCACTGCAGCCTCCGCCTCCTGGGTTCAAGGTTCTCCTGCCTCAGCTTCTCAAGTAGCTGGGATAACAGGTGCCCAACAGCATGCCTGGCTAATTTTTGTATTTTCAGTAGAGTCGGAGCTTCACCATATTGGCCAGGCTGGTCTTGAACTCCTGACCTCAAGTGATCCAGCCACCTCGGCCTCCCAAAAGTCCTCAGATTAAGGATGTGAGCCACTAAACCCAGCCTTAATTTGCATTTTAAACATTTTCAGTGAAAGTACTGTTTTCATATGTGTGATATTATACTACTTTCTCCAATTTTCTCTTCACATCCTACCCATTCTTTTTGCTCAATCTTTTAAGTCTTTTAATGAAATAGTTATACAAAAAAGTGTATAGAGTCAGGCACGGTGGCTCACACCTGTAATCTCAGCACTTTGGGAGGCCAAGGTGGGCGGATTGCTTGAGCCCAGGAGTTTAAGACCCAGCCTGGGCAATGTGGTGAAACCCTGTCTCTACAAAAAAATGCAGAAAATTAGCCAGGCATGGTGGTGTGTGCCTGTTGTCCCAGCTACTCAGGAGGCTGAGGCTGGAGAATTGGAGTCCGGGAGGTCAAGGCTGCAGTGGCCATGATGGAGCCACTGCACTCGCGCTCCAGCCTGGGCAACAGAAGGAGACCCCTGTCTTAAAAAACAAAACAAAAAGCATATGAAGAATAATACAGTTAATCCCTAACTTAAGAAATTAACCAATGCAGTTGAAGCACCCTACTAGTTCACATTAATGTGTAAGAAGTCTTTATGTATTAAAAATATTATCTGTCTCTTGTTTTACTTTTCCCTGTTTTATCTTTTGTTACCCAACTTACTGTATTTCATTGAATCTAAAATGGCTTCAGTTGCAAGATGCACTATTTATGTACATCTAAAAATAAGAATATGGCATTCGAATTTAAGAGGCATCCTAATTTCAGAGATTTTAAAAGGTAAGAAAATGCACATCTAAGAATTGATGAAATACATGTATTTCACTGCCTTGCACCTTTTTTCTTTTTGAGACGAAGTCTTGCTGTGTCGCCCAGGCTGAAGTGCCGGTGGCACGATCTCAGCTCACTGCAACCTCTGCCTCCCAGGTTCAAGCAATTCTCTGCCTCAGCCTCCCGAGTAGCTGGGATTGCAGGCGCCTGCCACCACGCCTGGCTAATTTTTTTGTATTTTTAGTAGAGACGGGGTTTCACCATCTTGGCCAGGCTGGTCTTGAACTCCTGACCTCATGTGATCCACCCACCTCGGCCTCTCAAAGTGCTGGGATTACAGGCGTGAGCCACCACACCCGGCCAGCACCACCTTTAATCAGATGATCAGTCTCTTCTTTTGTTTCTGTTTCTACTGTGAGTCCTAGAAAGCCTTTCCTATGTCAAAATATATTTTAAAATTCACTTATGTTTACTTCTAGTATTTTTATGGCTTAAATTTTTTCATTTTTAATTCATCTTATTTTAATGTAAGATCTAATTTTTGTCTTTTTCCCCAAATGGTTAAACAATTGTCAAAAAGTTAAATGACATTAATGATTTTTTTTCCTTTTGAGATAGGGTCTCACTCTCTCACCCAGACTGGATTCCAGTGACATGATCACAGCTCACTGCAGCCTTGACCTCCCAGGCTTAAGTGATCCTCCTGCCTCAGCCTCCCAAGTAGCTGGGACTATGGGTGCACACCACCACACCTGGCTAATTTTTTTGTGTTTTGTAGAGACATAGTCTCTACTTTATTGCCTAGGCTTGTTTCAAACTCCTGGGCTCAAGTGATCCTCTTGCCTCAGCCTCCCAAAGTGCTGGGATTACTAGAGTGAGCCACCACGCTTGGCCACAATAATGATTTTCGAACAAGTAGTGATATGCTCAAATGTACTGGCTAGGAAAACAATATGGCTATAGATTTTGGTTAGGTCTAGTCAAAAATTATCAGTTTTATTTTCTAGTAGATGGATATCTTTCTTTTTTTTTTTGAGATAGAGTCTCACTCTGCCGCCCAGGTTAGAGTGCAGTGGCATGATCTTGGCTCACTGCAACATCCACCTCCCAGGTTCAAGGTATTCTCCTGTCTCAGCCTCCCAAGTAGCTGGGATTACAGGCACATGCCACCATGCCGGGCTAATTTTTTGTGTTTTAGTAGAGACAGGGTTTCACCATGTTGCCCAGGCTGGTCTCGAACTCCTGAGCTTAGGCAGTCCACCCGCCTTGGCCTCCCAAAGTGCTAGGATTACAGGTGTGAGCCACTGCCGTCGGCTAATAGATGTATATCTTAAATTTGCATTGAAAGGAATGTGAATGTCAAAACTAAATTTCAATTTTATGTTTCCTTAAATTTCTAATAAGTATCTACATGTTTTTGGGATCAGCCATATAATTTACTAAGTTAAAATTAAATAAATTTTTTAAGGATAGACAATGGTTATAATTCTTTGATGAAAGTCTGTATGAATCTGGGCAAGTTACTTAATTTGTTTAACATTCAGCTTTTTTATTTGTAATTGGGTATAATAGTGCCTTCTCATAGGATCATTGTAAGGATTTCTTTTACTCTTTCTTTCAGAATTTTGAAGATCAAGTGTAATTATAGCCCAGATTCTGTTGCATCTGTGGTTATTCTAGATCTCTAGGGTTACTGGAGTAAATTATTCGTTATACCTCTTCCAATCCTGATTTAGATTTCCAGGATTTGTCTAGAACATTTTTTTGCCTTCTGGAATTAGCTTACATGACAAATCTGTATGTTTTCTGTTGCTTTTCTTAAGCTACACTTTTGTGTATGTGCTGAAATCTTTATAGATAGTTTAGGGGTTTGTAGGTGGGTGATTAGTAAGTTTTTTCTTTTTTTTTTGCAATTTTGATATGCTGATATATTTTTGTATGTTTGTGTAGTTTAGATCCTATCTCTTAAAGCTAGAGGGACAGGAATAAGTCTACTTAAAGAGAAACATTTTGAGGATATCTTATGGATAAGAACCTCTGCTTCTGACTTGCCTGTTTTGGCCACTGGTGTTTTTAAATGTTTTCTTGTAAGCACAGTACTTGAGAGTGTTAAAAGTATTGTTGTTCATGTCTTCTTGGTGAGAGACAGTCTTAATATGTGAAACCACAGTAAATAACATAAAACAATATGTTGTTTTGTGTGAGATTGAAGAGCATTAGCAGTTCACAGAAGAGGCTCAGTGAGGACAGGAGTGGTCCTTAAGGAATGTGTTTCATTTAGGTGGAAAGAACATACTGATTGTTGAAACAGCGTGACTCAAGATGTGGCAAAAAGAACTGGGTTTTGTTGGCACGATTTGGATTGAAGGGTTTGTTTGAGATGTGGTGGGAAATACAGTACATTTGATGAGGTGGGACTAAATGTTCAGCCCTTAGAAATGAAGCAGGGGAAATTAGAATTGAAATGATAGTACATATTGTTATTCACTAACTTAGCGTGTCACTCTATTTCCTTTCTTCAAGAGATCCAAAAGGTGACAGATAGAACTCATTGCCAAAAGGTTTTTAAAGATAACCACTTTGAAGGTTTGGACTTAAGGGAACAAGCAGTACTAATGAAGCCATCTGTGCTGTACTTGTTTATCTAAACAGTTTGGACAGCTGAATTGGCTGTAGGAATCAAGTCAACAAACCTAGCCACCTCATCTGCTTCATTCCAATATGGCCTAAAGCTATAAGGATGAATAGGGTCATTGATACTACTTCTGACTCTGAACAGTATTTGAAATAATAGATGACAGTGGGTTTTCCTCCTCAGTTGTGGTACTCTTGAATGGAGTATGGCAACCTTTGACTTAATAATCACTGGACCTGTATTTCATGTCTTATGTGATGCTGTAAATTATATGATCCCCTTAGTAACAACCGAAATTTGTATTTATAACTACTTAACTACTATAACTAAGTAGATTAGAAATCCTGGCAAGACTTTTGAGTCCCAGAGTAGTAGTGATTTATCTGAGTCAGTATCCTAGATATGTCATTTATAATTCTGGCTTGCCCACAGTTCCTTTGGAGTAAATCGGCTTTTTCTGCAGTACATTGCAGAAGAACAGACCTCAATAGCTATTTTTTTTAACCATATAAAACTGTATTGCAGGGGATTGGTCCAGCAGTGGGCATTTGACCTAAGGGCTGCTAATCCATCAACCACCTGGGAAAATTTATGTAGTCAGTTATAGAAAACATGGAGTTAATTTACCATTGAACTATGGGAGCTGAAGGGACAAAGATGTGTTGGTGTAGAGTCCTGTAAAACTAAAGTTTAAGGGAATGGAAAGGAGATGTAAGCAGAAGCTATGATTTACAGAAATGATAAAGGAGATGAGGAAGCCATTTGGTAACTATAAAAGAGTAGGGCATGTGTGCTGAGAGAAGTACAAAATTCTGAGAGAAACCATGTGGTTTGAGAGAGAGGTACAGAACATGAGAGTGAAGATTCTACACCATGGAATACTATGCAGCCATAAAAAATGATGAGTTCATGTCCTTTGTAGGGACATGGATGAAATTGGAAATCATCATTCTCAGTAAACTATCGCAAGAACAAAAAACCAAACACCGCATATTCTCACTCATAGGTGGGAATTGAACAATGAGAACACATGGACACAGGAAGGGGAACATCACACTTCGGGGACTGTTGTGGGGTGGGGGGAGTGGGGAGGGATAGCATTGGGAGATATACCTAATGCTAGATGGCGAGTTAGTGGGTGCAGCGCACCAACATGGCACATGTATACATATGTAACTTACCTGCACATTACGCACATGTACCATAAAACCTAAAGTATAATAATAATAATAATAATAATAATTAAAAAAAAAAAGATTCTAGTTTCTGGCACTGTAGATAGTGTTCTTCCTTTAGTACTTCTGTGGCTCCTGCCCTTCTTGAGACTACATTCATTCCTCCCCACCCACAGGAAAGATTGTAGGCTTTGGTGTCAGACATTTGACATTAGAATTCTGGCTTTTTTACCAGCCCCTGCGACCTTGGGCAAATCGCTTAAACTCTGTCTCATTTCTCATCTGTAAAATGAGCATCGTAACAATACTTTTTCTCACTGGGTTGACGTGAGGATTAAGTGAGAATGACACATGGAAAGCTTAGAACAGTGCTAAGCGTATAACAAATGTTCAATAAATAGTATCATATATGTAATGATATTTGAGGTAATTTGATTTTTTTGCAACTAAGAGTCTAACTATAGTTAATCTCCTTGCTGATTCACTTGGAGCAGAGTAACCTTGTGTGGGGGCTGTGTAAACAAGATAAGGTATAGGGAGTTAGAAAATATTGTCTTATACAGTGTGAATAATAATACATTGAGCATTTAATAGATGCTTGGTGTTCTAAGCATTTTACCTGTATTAACTCTTTGGACGTTTCTGTTACTTTCATTGTAAAGATGTAGAAATTGAGGCACAGAGGCTAACCAACTTGCCCAGGGTTATACAATATGTAAG
The DNA here is from genome assembly GCF_028885655.2 of Pongo abelii. NCBI lineage: Eukaryota > Metazoa > Chordata > Mammalia > Primates > Hominidae > Pongo > Pongo abelii. The sequence continues at coordinate 71,199,792 of NC_071985.2, read as the reverse complement.
GGGCAGAAATAGAATTCAAACCCAGGTGGTCCAGTTACAGAGTTTTAATTTTTAAATATCTAATTCCTTTTCAATTCTTTCTTTTTAAATGAAGCTAAGGAGGAGGTCTCAGTTTGTTGTTACTATTTCTTTTATGTTTTTCTAGTACTTGCTTCTCTCCCATTTTGACAAAGACGTAGTATACCTCAGGTCTAGAAACTTAGGTGGGCAAGATGTGATACTTGGTAAAGTTACTGTACTATACATGAAGTGGTATATCATCTGAAGGGAAGACCATGGTAACTTAAAGTTAAATACTATAAATTCTAACACAATCCTGTGAAACAATGAGTTGTAGCTAAGAAGCCAACAAAGGAGATAAAATGGAATTAGAAACTATACTTACTTATTCAGAAGAAGGCATAAAATGAGAAAAAATGGGACAAATGTAAAGCAAATAAATAGCAAAATATAATAGACTTAAACCTAACCATATCAATAATCACATAAAATCTAGAAGACGTAAACACATTTAAGAAGCAGAAATGGGCTGGGCACAGTGGCTCACACCTGTAATCCCAGCACTTTGGGAGGCCGAGTCGGGAGGATCATGAGGTCGGGAGATCAAGACCATCCTGGCCAACATGTTGAGACCCTGTCTCTACCAAAAATACAAAAATTAGCCGGGCATGGTGATGCATGCCTGTAGTCCCAGCTACTCAGGAGGCTGAGGCAGGAGATTGCTTGAACCTGGGAGGCAGAGGTGGCAGTGAGCTGAGATCGTGCCACTGCACTCCAGCCTGGCAACAGAGCGAGATTCCATCAAAAAAAAAAAAAGCAGCAGCAGAAATGGTGAGATTGGATTAAAAAAACAAGAGTTAACCATCTCCTGCCTGCAAGAAACCTACTTTAAATGTTAAGACACAAATAGGCTAAAAGTAAAGGATGGAAAAAGATACACCATGCTTGCAGTAGTCAAAAGAGCATTATGTGGCTTTATTAATATTGGACAAGACCCAAGCAAAGACTATTTCCAGGGATAAAGGATGTCATTACAAAATGATAAAGAGGGCAGTTAATCAAGAGGATGTAATAGTTCTAAACATTTATGCCCCTAATAACAGAATTTCAAAATACTTGAAACAAAAACTGATAGTATTCAAGGGAGAAATTGTCATATCCACAATTTGTGTTGGATACTTACTCTTCTCTCAATAAATGATAGAACAAGCAGACAGAAAATCATAGGGATATATAGTAGACTTGAACAATACGGTCAACCAATTTTACTTAATTAACATTTACAGAATCTCCACCCAACAATAACAGATTATTCTCAGTTTACTCAAATGTCTACAGAACATTTTTCATGATGGACTATATTTTGGGCCACAAAAAAGTCTCAATAGTTTAAAAGGGTTGAGATCCTTCAAAGTATGTTCTCTGATCACAGTGTAATTCAATTTGAAACTATTAACAAAATGGGGGAAAATCTAGTCTTTGGAAACTAAACAACACAATTTTAAATAATTTATGGTTCAAGGAAGAGATCAAAAGGGAAATTATAAAGTCTTTTGAACTGAATCAAAATGAAAACAACATATCAGAATTTGTGGGGCTGGTTGTGGTGGCCCATGCCTGTAATTCCAACACTTTGGGAGTCTGGAGTGGGAAGATCACTTACGGCCAGGAGTTCAAGGCCAGCTTAGGCAACATAGCAAAACCCTGTCTTTACAAATATTTTTTTGAAAAAATTAGCCAGGCATGGTGACACATGCCTGTAGTCCTAGCTACTGGAAAGGAGAATCACTTGAGCCCAGGAATTTGAGGCCAGTGAGCTATGATTATGCCACTGTAGCTTGGAGCAACATGGGGCAACAGAGTGAGACCCTGTTTCTTAACAGAATAAATAAAGAAAAAAGAATTTGTGGGATACTGTTGAAGTGGAACTCAGGAAGAATTTATAGCCCTGAATGCCTACATAAGAAAAGAAGATCTCAAATCATTCACTTCCATTTCTACCTTAAGGCATTAGAGGAAGAGCAGATTAAACTAAAGTAGTTACAGGAAAGGGTATACTAAAGATCAGTGTGGATATTATTGTTTTTTAACTTTCTACTCATTAGAATCAATGAAAATGATTTTGATGTAAAACGAAAGCAATTACAGTAAAGGAAATGATAAAGATCAGTGTGGAAATTGTTTTTAAACTTTCTCCTAATTAGACAAAAATCAATGAAAATTGATTTTATTGATGTTGCCACGGAACTAGTTTAAGTTAAAAAAATTGGTTCTGTGGCAACATCGATAAAATTGATAAAACTCTAACTGTGCTGATTGAGATCAGGAAAGACAGAAGTGACATCATTACAGAGTCTACAGATATAAAAGGATAACAGGAATACTGTGAATAACTTTATGTCTATACATTTTAAAACAGATGAATTGGACAAATTTTTTGACATACACATACTACCAAACTTCACTCAAGAAGAATATACAACCTGAAATAACCCCGTATCTGTTAAAGAAATTGAATTTGTGATTACAATATTTCCACACCAAAAAAAAAACCCCAAAATAAACTTCAGATCCAGATGACTTCACAAGTAAATTCTGTTGAACGTTTAAGGAAGAATTAAGACCAGTTCTATACAAACACTTCCAGAAAATTGTAGAGGAAGAAGTACTTCCTGACTTATTTTGTGAGCTCAGCATTACCTTCTTACTCAAACTAGACAGACATTATGAGGCAAGAAGACTACACAGAAATAACTCACACGAGCATACATACAAAAGTTCTAACCATATTTTAGCAAATTGAATGTAACAGTTTATTAAAAAATACATCATAATTAACTGGGGTTTATTTCAGGAATGCAAAGTTGGTTTAACATTTAAAAAGCAATCGTCGTAATTCACTACATTAAGTAAAAAAGAAAAACTATATGATCATCTCAGAAAACTGGGGGCAGGGGAGGCAAGCATTTGATGATCTAACCTTCATTCTGGGTAGTCACTTTGAGAAAACTAGGATTAGAAAGGAACTTCTTCAGCCCAGTGAAGGATGTCTCTGAAAAAACTGTAGGTAGCATCATATTTAATGGTGAAAGACAATGCTTTTTCCCTAAGACCAGCAACAAAACAAAGATGGCTACTCTCACCACTTCTGTTTCACAGTGTACTGGAGGTTCACTGCAGCCAATACAGTCAAGAAAAGGAAATAGGCTGGGTCTGGTGGCTCACGCCTGTAATGCCAGCACTTAGGGATGCTGGAGAGCAGGGGTGGATCACTTGAGGTCAGGAGCTCGAGACCAGCCTGGCCAACATGGTGAAACCCCGTCTCTACTAAAAATACAAAAAAAATTAGCAGGGCATGGTGGCAGGTGCCTGTAATCCCAGCTACTCAGGAGGCTGAGGCAGGAGGATCACTTTAAACTGGGAGGGCAGAGAGTGCAGTGAGCCGAGATCGCACCACTGTACTCCAACCTGGGCGACAGAGCGAGACTCCATCGCAAAAAAAAAAAAAAAAAGAAAAGGCATCCAGACTGGAAAGGAGGAAGTAAAGTATCTTCTTTGTAGTTGACATGATTGTCTGTAGAAAATCTGGTGGAACTTGCAAAATTTCTGGGACTAAGTGAATTTAGTAAAGCTGTGGATTACAGAGTCGGTCTATAAATATCAATTGCATTTATTTAGCAATGAGCAGTTGGAAATTGAAATGTAATAAAACCAGTACTATTGATAATAGTATCAGATATGAAATACTGTTAACTACACAGCATCGTAGAAAGTGAGTAAAGAAGACTTAGATAGGTGGGGAGATACCCTTTGTTTATGGGTGAGAAGACTCATTGTTGCTAAGATGACAATTATCCCTAAATTGATCAATGTGATTCCAGTCAAAATGCTAGCAGGCTTTCTTTTTTGGCAGGGGGGAGGGGGTATAGAAATTGGCAAGCTGATTCTAAAATTCGTGTGGAAATGTAAAGGACGTAGAATAGCCAAAACAGCTTTGTAAAAAGAAGAACAAAGTTGGAGGTCTAATGCTATCTGATATCACAATTTATTATAAATCTAAAGTAGTCAAAACAATGTTGTATTTGTATAAGGATGGCGAAATAGATCAATGGAATAGAACAGAGTCCAGAAGTAAGCCAGTACATAAATGGACAACTGAATTTTGACAAGGTGCAAAGGCAGTTCAGCAGAGAAAGGATAGTCTGTTCAACAAATAATGCTGGCACAATTGGATATCCAAATGCAAACAAATGAACTTCAGTCTATATCTTGCACTGTGTGGGAAAATGAGCTCAAAATGAATCAAAGACCTAAACGGTCAAGCCTTAAATTACAAACTTTTGGCAAAATTAGGACAAAATATCTTGAGTCAGGCAAAATTATTTTTAGTTACAACACCAAAGGCATGATTCATAAAATAGCACATTGATAAAATGATTTTTTATCAAATTGAAAATGTGCTCTTCAAAACAGAATTCAATTCTTTTTTTTTTTTTTTTTTTTGAGATTCATTCTGTCACTCAGGCTGGAGGCAGTGGTGTGATCTTGGTTCACTGCAACTTTCACCTCCCAGGTTCAAGCAATTCTCCTGCCTCAGCCTCCTAAGTAGCTGGGACTACAGGCATGTGCCACCATGCCTGGCTAATTTTTGTATTTTTAGTAGAGATGGGGTTTCACTATGTTGGCCAGGCTGGTCTCGAACTCCTGACCTCAGGTGATCCACCCACCTCAGACTCCCAAAGTGCTGGGATTACAGGTGTGAGCCACCACACCCGGCTGAAGAGAGAATTCTTAAGAGAATGAAAAGACCAGCTGCAGGATGTCAGAAAATACTTGCAAATCAAATATGTGATTAAGGTCTTGTATTTAGAATATATACTAATGAACTCTCAACTAAACACCAACAATCCAATTTTTTGAAATCTGCAAAATATTTGATAGGTACCTCACCACAGAAGATACGCTAAGTATATGAAAAGATGTTTAGTCCTTATATTATATATATTTTTTTTATTTAACAAAAATATTTAATGCTGCCAAAAAGTATAAAAATACAGTAGGAATGGCAGTACAATACAAAGTAATCGCTCCTAATTTATTTCTTGTACATCTTTCTACATTTCATACACCCATTATAAACACTTAACATCCAATTAAAGGTTCTGCAAGGTTTTATGCTGGTGGATGCTCTTCATCCCCTGGATGTCAAGTTTACTTTGTAAACAAACAACCGTGAGGCAATCTAGAGGGTTAGCGAGCCTCACTTTAGTTTCTGGAGTGGGCTTCAGGTCTTGCTTTGTACATCAATGGTTCCAAATTTATAGCTGCAGAATATTCTCAAGTCATGAATGTTAGGTGTCTGTCAATCTTGGCCTTTTTCTTTTTCGTTCATTCTCATTTAGCCTCTATTTCATCTGCTGCACCTTCTGAGCTGTGGTGGCCTTTCTGTCCTCTCAGATACGTTTCCGTAGAACACTCTCATTGTTCTCCTCCATTGTATCCTGCATTTTAGAGGAAAGTCCTGTACATCAGTCACCTGTCAGTTTTTCTTCTTCTAGACCTATTCTGTTCCCATTGTATTTTTCAGTCATTATTTTGTTTGGTGAATGATCAAAAGCAGGAGGTAGTCTTCCTTAGAAAGTTCTTTCTATTGTTTCTGTATACTAGAATCTCCCTTTACACATTTTGCTCCTTCTATTATAGCCATGTATGAGAATCTCAGTTGATCTGGGGTCTGAGATAAGACCCATTTGGAATTTTCTCATGTTCAGTAACACTTGTTTAATGTTAATATCGTCTCCTTTTTCCGTCAAAACAAGACAAGTGTCTACCAGAGAGAAGGTGCTGGAGCGTCCAGTGCCTGCACTACAGTGGATCACCACAGGTCCATGGTCAGGGTTCAAGGTGCCAGATTCTCTCACTTTAAACAAGAAATTGAGAAATGAAGCTAGTGATTGAGGGACTCCAAAATCTGGCCAAGTAGTATAATGAAAGTGAGACATTGTTCTGGTTTCACCACTATTGATATTTTTTAATTGTGGTAGATGTACTGTATAATACGACTTCACATCTTCTGACAAGAGCTTCACACTGAATCCTGTTTCTTTAAACAGCATCTCTTGGTCATCTGTTGGCCAGTACTGTGCACATTTAACCGATTCTTTCTTCACAATGCGGTTTAGCATGACAACTGCTTTGGTCTTCTGCTGCCAAACCATAAGCCAGAAATGGCAGCATGTGTTAGGAAGTGGACCCTGTGTTAAGATGTAACTCCTTTGTGCCTCTTCTATGTCAACTAAGCTGGCATTCATATAATCGTTCTCAGCATTTTGCAGTTTAACACAACTGTGATCATCAAGTACAGCAGCTGCCAGCGATGCTGAGCATCCAACTCCTTGAACTCCCGCTTGATGGTGGTGGGCATGACAGCAGGAGCGAGCTGGTGTGAGCAGAGCCTGTGCCAGCGGAGAGGCTCAGGCACTGCACGATCTGTGGAGAGCCTATATTACATTAATTATAATGTTAATAGTCACTAAAGAAATGGGAATTAAAATCAGTGAACTAGCACTACCTATCTAAAAGACTGACCATACCAAGTGATCGCAAAGATGTGAAAGACTAGAATTCTATACTTTGCTTTTAGGACTGTAAAACAGTACAACTACTTTAGGAGACAGTTTTGTTGTTTCTTAAAATGTTAACATACAGGCTGGGCACATACAGAAGTGTCTCCCAGCATTTTGGGAGGCCAAGGCAGGTGGATCACTTGAGGTCAGGAGTTTGAGACCAGCCTGGCCAACATGGTGAAACCCTGTCTCTGCTAAAAATACAAAAATTAGCTGGGCGTCATGGCATATGCCTGTAATCCCAGCTACTCGGGAGGCTGAAGCAAGATAATCCCTTGAACCTGGGAGGTGGAGGTTGTGGTGAGCCAAGATTGCACCACTGCACTCCAGCCTGGGCAACAGAGTGAGACTCCATCTCAAAAAAAAAAAAGAAGTTAACGTACACCTACCAGCAGTTCCACTCCTAGGTATCTACTGAGAAGATTTGTGTACTAATGTTCACAGCAGCTTTATTTATGATAGTCACAAACTGGAAAAAATGGATAAACAAATTGTGATGTAACTATACTATTTAGCAATATAAAGGAATTAACTATTTATTGATAGTCACAACAACAGGCATGAGTCTCAAAATAATTATGCAGAGCAAAAGAAGGCAGGCACTGGCTGGGCACGGTGGCTCATGCCTGTAATCCTAGCACTTTGGGAGGCTGAGGCAGGCAGATCACCTGAGGTCAGGGGTTCGAGACCAGCCTGGCCAACATAGTGAAACCCCATCTCTACTAAAAATACAAAAATTAGCTGGCTGTGGTGGCGGGCACCTGTAATCCTAGCTACTCAGGAGGCTGAGGCAGGAGAATCGCTTGAACAGGAGGCAGAGGTGGCAGTGAGCCAAGATCGCGCCACTGCATTCCAACCTGGGTGACAGAGTGAGACTCTGTCTCAAAAAAAGAAAAAAAAAAAAAGAAGGCAGGCACTTTGGGGGTGACTAAGTATGTTCCCTATCTTGATTTTTCATAGGTGTATGCTATATATGTACGTTGAACATGTATAATTTATTGTGTGTAACCTATATAAAAATAAAGGTTTTTGTTTGTTTGTTTGTTTTTTACATTGAGGTGGACGGAGTCTTGCTGTGTTGCCTAGGCTAGTCTTGAACTCCTGGGCTCAAGCTGTCCTCTCACTTACAGGTACACACCACCAACAATCCATTTAGTCTGTCACGTAATTAATAGACTAAAATTTAGCTTTTGTTTTTGGACCAAATAAAGCTGTTTTTAAAATTTTTTTTTAATTCATGCAGGCTGGGTATGGTGGCTCACGCCTATAATCCTAGCACTTTGGAGGCCAAGGTGGATGGATCACCTGAGGTCCAGAATTTGAGACCAGTCTGGCTAACATGATGAATCCTTGTCTTCACTAAAAATACAAAAATTAGCTGGCGTGGTGGTGGGTGCCTATAATCCCAGCTACTCGGGAGGCTGAGGCAGGAGAATTGCTTGAACCCAGGAGGCGGAGGTTGCAGTGAGCCTGGTTTTTCAGCAGTTTTACTGATAACACTTGGATCTTTAGTATTTTCTTGTTTTTCGTTTTAAAAGGCAACCTTGAGGAGAGAGAAGGTAGATATGAATGGAAGAATAGGGGAAGGACAATGATTTGGATTGGTTTGAAACGTTGGCCCCTAATATGTTGCTTTTGAGAATAGTATTTTTCTAAATGGAGTAATACTTGGGATTTTGTAAATTCAGTTTGATGATGATCTTAGAAGTAGCTTGCTGCTATTGCAGAGTTATCTACAGCTGCTCCAGAAGGCTGATGGCTACGTGGCTGGATTTGATCCATGCACAGAGGTAGAGAGTTCCTTACGTTGCATGTTACTCACATCTGTTGCACTAAAGCAGTGCTTTCTGGCTGGGTGCGGTGGCTCACACTTGTAATTCCAGCACTTTGGAAGGCTGAGGCAAGCAGGTTGCCCAAGCTGAGGAGTTCAAGACCAGCCTGGGCAGTGTGGCAAAACCCCATCTCTACAAAAACAACAACAACACACACACACAAATTAGCCAGGCATGGTGGCGCACACCTATAGTCCCACCTACTTGGAGGGCTGAGGTGGGAGGATCTCTCGAGCCTGGGAGGTTGAGGTTGCAGTGAGCCAGTATCACGCCACTGTACGCCAGCCTTGGTGACAGAGTGAGACTCTGTCTCAAAAAAACAAACAAACAAAAACCCAGTACTTTCTGAAGTAGAATCTATCCATTTTTATTCTAGGCGAGAGGTTGGCAAACCTTCTCTAAAGGCCCAAAAAGTAAATTAAAATCTACGTTTTGCAGGCCATGCAAGTCTCTGTTGCAGCTATTCAGTTCTGCCTTTGGAGTGTGAAAGCAGCCATAGACAACACATAAATGGATGAGTGGCTGTGTTCTGTTAAAATTTTATTTACAAAAATGGGGCTGGATTTAGCTTGTGGGCCAGTTTGCCAAACCCTGCGCTAGGCCACCAGTGTTTCCTCTTTGGGATATTTGACATTTTGTGCTTAATTTTCCAGTGGTGGCTCATTGCAAATAAAACAAAGTGGCACCCTATCACTTGCAGCTGCTGTGCTGTGTTTAATGGCTTTTACTGATGATGGTATGTAATAAGTGAATGACGTGAACTTTAAGAGGTAGAATAAGGCAACCTTAGCTTTTTTCTCTCTCACAGTCTTCATGCAGCTGGTTGATGAATTCAGGTACTTTTACTTTGAAAATTCTCTGGAATTAGGTTTTTTGATGTTTGTATTTATAATTTCTTGGCTGCAGTAGGATAATAACCTCCTTATTGCTCCTTCTGCATTTAAGGTTCTCAAATTTGTCAAATGTCCACAAATGTTACCTAAGCTACCTTCTAAAATAAAAGTATTGTGGTACACTTCTCTGTCTATAATTATACAGGGACTCCCAGTCACCCAGAACAGTGGTTCTTAACTGCTTTTTATTCCTGAGTCCCTTTGAAAATCACTAATAGCTATGGATCCAGGAAAATGAGTTTATTTTTGTGTGTGTTCATGTACACAGTTTTCATACTTTGGGGGAATTGGGCAATGTATGGCCTTAAAGTTTTATTCATGTCTCTTAGTTAGGAAATCTTGATTTACATTAAAGTACATTTATTTCCATGCTGTTGTAAGTGCTTCATGAGCTGGCTAGAGTCTATCTTTGTAATTTATCTTCCATGTTCACACACACAGACACACACACCCCATGCCCCTCCCCCCCAAACCTTTGTGCTTTTTTCTACAAAGAACCAACATTCCTCCGTTATGGCAATTTCTTCCATTCTTGTGGCTTTGCAAATAGCATTTCCTCGTGCCAGGATTGCCCTTACCATAAATTTCCCTTCTATATGCCCATTTTCTGCTTGTTAAGACTCATCTCAGATACCAGATTCTCTGTGAAGATATTCCTGACATCTCTTCCTTGGCAGACAGAAGTAAATATGAAGGAATTCTAGCAAATGAAACAAATAGGGACACCTTTTTTCAGAGTGGGGAGGAAGATGGAAGGAAGGTTTCTTGGAAAGCTTTATTTGCTCTTCTTGAGAGAGAACACTATTCCATAACCTTCTGAACCTCTTTAAGCCTCCTTGCCTAAACTGGTTATCAGTTTCTTAAATTGATTACATTATTGATAAATAATAATATTTATCTTAGAGGAGTATTAGAATAAATGAAGAACTGTGTTTCAATCTCTGTAACACCTCAATACTTATACAGGAAATTCCCTTCTTCTGGTCATTGGGTGGCCTCCGGAACTTACGCAGGAAGGAGTAAGTGTATCTTCAGAGACCTAGTACTCTCAGTTCTTAATAAAAATGTTCTGATGAAAAACTAGGTCGTAAATTTACTAGAACATTTCTTGAAATCCTTCTGGTGAAATTAAAGTATGTGGGTAAGCTACAAGTCACTGTGCAAATATTTATGTTGTTATAGGTATTGTTACTTTTAAAAGACCAGAGGGATCTTTGCTATTAGAGCAAAAAAGGTTTTTTTCCTAGTCAGTTGCTAATAGAATAGATTCCTGGCTTTCACAAATTAACACTTACAATTGTGGGTTCTCACTATTCCATCCCATGAATGACAGGGAGGATGCGTGGCATATGACAGTTTGTAATTTACTGAGCCCAGATTGGTCCTAGTCTTCTACCTAGTAGGTAAATCTCAATTTGATTTGCTAATCTCTACTATTTGTGTAGTAATTTTTTTTTTTTTTTCTGAGACAGGGTGTCACTCTGTTGCCCAGGCTGGTGTGCAGTGGCACAGTCTTGGCCCACTGCAGCCTTGACCTCCCAAGCTGAAGCAATTCTCTCACTCACCCCAGCCTTCCAAGTAGCTGGGACTATGGAACTATAGGCATGAACCACCATGCCCAGCTAATTTTTAACTTATTTATTTTTTTGTAGAGATGGGGGGTCTCATTTTGTTGCCTAGGCTGGTCTCGAACTCCTGGGCTCAAGTGGCCCTCCCACTTCCCTCTCCCAAAGTGCTGAGATACAGGTGTGAGCCATGTTGCCTGGCCATAGTAGCTTTTGTTGCCAGCACTGTCTTCCTGCAGCTACTCCTACTGCTGGTGATCAAAGAGAAGCAAAAAGCAATAGCTGTAGAGGGAAGAATTTAGAGTAAATTAAAGAGTAAAATGTAACATTTCGTAGTGGCTTAAATTCATGGTGCATATGAGTCACCTTTACAGTTTATATAGTAACGTGAATAAGTATAAATTATTTCAATCTTCTTAGAATCATTAAAGGTCTGAAGGAGTTTTAAAATAATTATACTTTAATGTTTTATATGCCATAGTAATATTCTCCAATTTGGAAATCTTTCAAGTTGTCTTGGAAAAAATACTTCATAAACCGATACCAAGGGTCTATTGTAATTGAAGTCATTGCTTAGGTATCCATTTGTTGAGACTTCTGAATTCAGTATGGTCTTTCTCTCTCTCTTTTTCTGTTTCTGTATATATCCTTCTGAATGGAATTTGTAAGATGCAATTTAATAGTTCATTAATATGGACTCTGCCTTTCATTGTGTACAGTCCAGGCTTTTCTATTATTGTGACAAACATTGCCCTTTATTTCTTCAGACTCAGTTCCTGATGCTTCCCACCTCTGTTTACATTTGCCCTCTGTACTGTACTTGAACTACTGGCAGTCCACTGAATATGAGAAAGGATTTCACTGTTCCTTTGTACATACTGTTTCCTTTGTCATCTTATTCAACTAAAGAACTTTTATTAGAAATGAAGGAGAGAAACTAGTTATTTTACCCCCGGTGACTCACACATTTCCACAGCATTTAAACATTCAAGAAGGGCTGATGGAAAGTGCTGAGGATTAGCAAACAGAAGACTTGAATTTAAGATCTACCTGTGCCATTAATTGGTTACGTGGACTTGGCAAGATCACATGACCTTGGCATTGGATTGGTGTCTTATGTAAAATCAGGATTGGAACAAAGCAGTGGGCTAGCAAATTTGTCCTTTTTTTCCTACCTTCGTATTCTTCTATCCTTACACATTTGAAAGATAGAATACTTTCTCATCACTTTACAATGAATTCCTACAGCCATGATTCTCTGTGGTATTCGGGGGTGGGACTTGGGCCCTGAGACGAGTCAAATATTAAAATTAGAGAAGACCTGGGGGTTGGAAATGCACCCTAAATTGAGATCTCTAAAATATCTTCCATCTCCTAAATAATATTCATCTGTATTATTAGCACGAGGCAAAAATTTATGGATATATGAGCTTAGGTCCAAAAAGCTGTTCCTCAGCTCATTTTGTCTCAAGTCCAGATTGATGCTAAACAAGTGATCACTAACGCCATCTGTTGGTGGTAACAGTTGTACTTTTTCTTTTAAAATTTATGTTGTAGCATAATGTTCACCTTAATACTCAAACAAAAATGTTTGAGACCAAGCATCTCTGTCTTATTATGGAATGGAGTTAGAGATACTTATGCACCAAATGCTTTAAGCAGGAAGAAAAGACTGTAAAACACTTCAGTTATAACAGTACCTGCATTAGAGTTGTACTGTGTATTGGATGTATAGCTTTGTTGGTTTCTATGAAAATTTGCAGGTTGAAGGTTTTTTTTTTTTTTGAGATGGAGTCTCACTCTGTCGCCCAGACTGGAGTGCGATGGCGCAATCTTGACTCACTGCAAGCTCCATCTCCTGGGTTCACGCCATTCTCCTGCCTCAGCCTCCTGAGTAGTTGGGACTACAGGCGCCCGCCACCACGCCTGGCTAATTTTTAATAGAGATGGGGTTTCACTGTGTTAGCCAGTATGGTCTTGATCTCCTGACCTCGTGATCCGCCTGCCTCGGTCTCCCAAAGTGCTGGGATTACAGGTGTGAGCCACCGTGCCCCAGCCTGCAGGTTGAAGGTTTTTAAGTTGAGGAGCTTCTGTATAATTGGGGAGAATTTACAGTGTATTAGGGTTCTCCAGAGAAACAGAATGAATAGGATGTGTCTATATATTTTATTATATATATAATCCTTATATAATTTCTTATATAGTATATATTACAAGGAATTGGCTCACATGATCCTAGAAGCTGAGAAGTCCCAAGATATGCCATTGGTAAGCTGGATACCCAAAACAGTTATTATATAATTCCTGACTGAGTGTGAAGGCCTGAAAAGCAGGAGAGCCAGTGGTATAAGTTCTAGTCCAAAAGTCAGCAGGTTCTAGACCTGAGAAGAGTTTTGTTGTTTCAGTCTTGAGTCCAAAGGGAGGAAAACACCAATGTTCAGTTAAAGCACTCAGGCAGGCAGAGTTCCCTCTTACAGCCTTTTTGTTCTATTCATACCCTCGACAGATGAGGTCTGCCACATTGGGTGGGCAATCTGCCTTACTCAGTCTACTAATCCAGATTTTTATCTCATCCAGAAATACCCTCAAAGACACACCCAGGATGGTGTTTGACCAAATGTCTGGGCATCCTCTGATTCAGTCAAGTTGACATATACAATTATTCAAAATAATAGAGAACTCCTATATACCTTCTACTAAATTTACCAGTTTTTGTTTGTTTGTTTGTTTGTTTGATTGTTTTGAGACGAAGTCTCACTCTGTTGCCTAGGCTGGAGTGCAATGGTGCAATCTCAGTTCACTGCAACTTCTGCCTCCCAGATTCAAGTGATTATCCTGCCTCAGCCTCCCGAGTAGCTGGAACTACAGGCATATGCCACCATACCTGGCTGATTTTTGTGTTTTTAGTAGAGACAGGGTTTCACCATGTTGGCCAGGCTGGTCTTGAACTCCTGACCTCGGGTGATGTGCCTGTCTTGGCCTCCTAAAGTGCTGAGATTACAGGCTTGAGTCAATGTTCCCGGCCAGTTCACCAGTTTTTAACATTTTGTCACATTTCCTTTTTTTCTTTCTTTTTTTTCTAATGCATGTGTGATTTTTTTTCTTTTATAATTTTTTTATTTTAGATTCATGGGGTACATGTGTAGTAGATTTGTTACCTGGGTATATTGTGTTATGCTGTCGTTTGGGGTATGATTGATCCCATCACTTTGGTAGTGAACGTAGTACCCAGTAGTTAGTTTTTCAACCCTTCCCCCTTTCCCTCACTCCTCCTTCTAGTGGTGTCCAGTATCATTGCCATCTTTATGTCCACGAATACCCATTGGTTAGCTCCTGCTTATAAGTGAGAACATGGCAGTATTTGATTTTCTGTTCCTGTGTTAATTTGCTTAAGATAATGGCCTCTAGCTGCATCCATGTTGCTGCAAAGGACATGATTTCATTCTTTTTTTATGGCGCATAGTATTCCATGGTGTACATGGACCACATTTTCTTTATCCAGTCCACCATTGATGGGTACCTAGGTTGATTTTATATGTCTTTGCTATTGTGAATAGTGCTGTGATGAACATATGAGTGCGTGTGTCTTTTGGTAAGAACAATTTACTTTCTTTTGAAAATTTATCCAGTAATGGGATTGCTAAGTCAAATGGTAGTTCTATTTTAAGTTATATGAGAAATTTCCAAACTGCTTTCCATAGTGACTGAACTATTTACATCCCCACCAACAGTGTGTAAGCCTTCCCTTTTCTCCATAGCCTCCAACATCTGTTATTTCTTGACTTTTTAATAATACCCATTCTCACTGGTGTGAGATGATATCTGATTGTGGTTTTGATTTGCATTTCCCTAATGATTAGCGATGTTGAACATTTTTATGTGTTTCTTGGCCACTTGTATGTCTTCTTTTGGGAAGTGTCTGTTTGTATCTTTTGTCCTTTTTTTTTGCTTGTTCAATTGTTTACATTCCTTATAAATTTTGAATATTAGACCTTTGTCAGATGTGTAGTTGGTCAGTATTTTCTCCCATTCTATAGGTTGTCTGTTGACTCTGTTGATTGTTTTCTTGTGGAAGAGCTCTTTAATTAGGTCCCACTTGTCAATTTTTGTTTTTGTTACATTTGCTTTTGAGGACTTAGTCATAAGTTATTTCCCAAGGCACATGTCCAGAATGGTGTTTCCTAGGTTTTTTTCTAGGATTCTTGTAATTTTAGGTTTTACATTTAAATCTTTAATCCATCTTGTTAATTTTTGTATATGGTAAAAGGTAGGGGTATAATTTCATTGTTCTGCATATGGCTAACCAGCTATCCCAGCACTATTTATGAAATAGGAAGACTTTTCCCATTGCTCATTTTTGTTAACTTTATACAAGATCAGATGGCTGTAGCTGTTGGCTTTATTTCTGGGTTCTCCATTCTGTTCCATTGGTCTGTATGTCTGTTTTGTACTAGTACCATGCTGTTTTGGTTACTTTACTGTAGCCTTATGGTAAATAACTCAGGTAATGTGATGCATCACACTTTGTTCTTTTTGCTTAGTATTGCCTTGGCTACTCGGGTTCTTTTTTGGTTCCATATGAATTTTAGAGTAGTTTTTTTCTGGTTCTGTGAAAAATGTTTGTAGCTTTATAGGAATAGTATTGAATCTTCAGATTGCTTTGAGCAATATGGCCATTTTAATTGGGCCATGTAGTTTACTTACCACAGGCTATTTGGCCTATAGTTTACTTGTTTTGTTGTGTTTTTGCCAGGTTTTGGTATCAAGGTGATGCTGGTTTCATAGAATGAGTTTAGGCAGGAGTCCCTCTTCCTTAATTTTTTTGATTCTTTCAAACCAGCAGCATGGAATGCTTACCCATTTGTTTGCATCGTATGTGATTTCTTTCAGCAGTGTTTTGTAGTTTTTGTAGAGATCCTTCACCTCCTTGGTATTTGTTTGTTTGTTTCTATGTATTCGTAGGTATTTAGTTGTTGTTGATTCTATTGTAAATGGAATTGTGTTCTTGATTTGGCTCTCAGCTTGAACGTTATTGTTGTATGGAAATGCTACTGATTTTTGTATATTGACTTTGTATCTTGAAACTTTGCTGAGTCATTTATTGGTTGTAGGAGCCCGTTTGCAGTCTTTAGGGTTTTCTAGGTATAGAATCACATAGTCAGTGAAGAGAGCTAGTTGGACTTCTTGTTTTCCTATTTGGATGCCTTTTATTTCTTTCTCTTGTGCGATTGTTCTGACAAGGACTTCCACTACTATGTTAAGTGAGAGTGGGCATCCTTGTCTTGTTCCAGCTCTCAAGGGGAATACTTTTAGTTTTTGCCTGTTCAGTATGATTGGCTGTGGGTTTGTCATAGATGGCTCTTATTATTTTGAGGTATGTTCCTTTGATGCCTAGTTTTTTTTGAGGGTTTTTATCATAAGGGATGTTGGATTTTATCAAAAGCTTATTCTGTATCTATTGAGATGATCATAGGGTTTTTATTTTTAATTCTGTTTATGTGGTGAATCACATTTATTGATTTGTGTATGTTGAACCAACCTTGCATCACAAGAATGAAGCTTGCTTAATCATGGTGAATTAACTTTTTGGTGTGCTGCTGGATTCAGCTTGCTAGTCATGTGTTGAAGATTTTTACGTCTATGTTCATCAGGGATATTGGCCTGCAGTTTACTTGTTTTGTTGTGTTTTTGCCAGGTTTTGGTATCAAGGTGATGCTGGCTTCATAGAATGAGTTAGGGAGGAGTCCCCCCTCCTTGATTTTTTGGAGTAGGTTCAGGAAGACTGTTACCAGTTTTTCTTTGTATGTCTGGTAGAATTTGTGAATCCATCTGGTCTAGGGCCTTTTTCGGTTGGTAGGTATTTTATTACTTACTCAATTTTGGAATTTGATGTTGGTGTGTTTAGGGTTTCAGTTTCTTTCTAATTCAATCTTGGGGGGTTGTGATTTTCCAGGAAGTTATCCATTTTCTCTAGATTTTTTAGTTTGTGTGTGTACAGGTGTTCATAATAGTCTTTGAGGATCTTTTGTATTTCTGTGGAGTTGGTTGTAATGTCACTTTTGTCAATTCTGATTGTGCTTATTTGGATCCCCTTTCTTCTTAGTTTATCTATCTGGTGGTCTGTCAATCTCATATAACCTTTCAAAGAACCAACTTTTGGTTTCATTGATTCTTTTAATTTTTAATTCTTGGGAGTATATAGTAGGTTATATATTTAGGTGGTACATGAGATACTTTGATAGAGGCATACAGTATGTGATAATCATCTCGTGATAAATGGGTTATCCATCCCCTCAAGCATTTATCCTTTGTTACAAGCAATCCAGTTATACTCTTTTAGTTATTTTAAAATGTACAATTAAATTATTATTGACTATAGTCACCCTGTAGTGCTATCAAATACTAGGTCTTACTCATTGTAACTGCTTTTTTATACCCATTATCCGTCACTTCCTACTCCCCCACCCTCATCCCCTCCACTGCCCTTCTCAGCCTTTGGTAACCATCCTTCTCTCTGTCTCCATGAGTTCAATTGTTTTGATTTTTAGCTCTCACAAATAAGTGAGGACATATAATGTTTATCTTTCTGTGTCTGGCTTATTTCACTTAACATGACCTCCAGTTCAATCCATGTTGTTGTAAATGACAGTATCTCAATCTTTTTATGGCTGAATAGTACTCCATGATGTATATGTATAATATTTTCTTTATCCATGTGTTCATCTGTTGAAGGACACTTACGGTGATGTTGAGAACTTTTTCATGTGCCTCTTTGCCAGTTATATGTTTTCTTTTGAGAAATGTCTAGTCAGATCTTTTGCCCATTTAAAAAATCAGATTATTAGATTTTTTTCCTGTAGAGTCGTTTGAGCTCCTTATATGTTCTGGTTATTAATCCCTTGTCAGATGGGTAGGCTGCAAATATTTTCTTCCATTCTGTGAGTCATCTCTTTGTTGATTGTTTCCTTTGTTGTGCAAAAGCTTTTTAACTTGATGTGATCCTATTTGTCCATTTTTGCTTTGGTTGCCTGTGCTTGTGGGGTGTTATTCAATAGATTTTCTCCCAGACCAATGCTCTGGAGGGTTTTCCAAGTGTTTTCTTGTAGTAGTTTCATTGTTTGAGGTCTTCGATTTAAGTCTGTAATCCATTTTGGTTTGATTTTTGTATAAGGTGAAAGTTAAGGGTCTAGTTCCATTCTTCTGTACATGGATATCTAGTTTTCCCAGGCCTGTTTATTGAAGAGACTGTCCTTTTCCCATTGCCAGTGAATGTTCTTGGCACCTTTGTTGAAAATGAGTTTACTGTAGGTGTGTGGATTTGTTTCTGGATTCTCTGTTCTGTTCAGTTGGTCTATTTGTATGTTTTTATGCCAGTACATGCTGTTTTGGTTACTGTAGCTCTGTAGTATAATTTGAAGTCAAGTAATAGGATTCCTCAGGTTTTTTTTGTTTTTTTGCCCAGGATTGCTTTAGCTATTCTCTGTCTTCTGTGGTTCCATATAAATTTTAGGATTGTTTTTTCTATTTCCGTGAAGAATATTATTGGTATGTTGATAGGGATTGCATTGCCTTGAATCTGTAGATTAGTTAGTGTGGACAAGTTAAAAATGTTGATTCTTTGAGTCCGTTAGCATGGAATATCTTTCCCTTTTTTTTTGGCATCCTCCTCAATTTCTTTCATCAGTGTTTTATAATTTCATTGTAGACATATTTTACTTTTTTGGTTAAGTTACTTCCTATGTATTTAATTTTTTTGTGGTTCTTGTAAATGGGATTACTTTTTAAAATTTTTTTCAGATTGTTCACTGTTAGCATACAGAAATGCTACTGATTTTTGTATGTTCATTTTATACCCTGCAACTTTACTGAATGTTTATCAGTCCTAATAGTTTTTTGGTGGAGTCTTTAGGTTTTTCCAAAAATAAGATCATATTGTCTGTAAACAAGGGTAATTTGCCTTCTTCCTTTCCAATTTGAATGTCTTTTATTTCTTTCTCTTGTCTGATTGCCCTAGCTAGGAGTTTCCAGTACTGTGTTGAATAACAGTGGTGATAGTGGGCATCCTTGTCATGTTCCAGATCATATTGTATGGTTGATGGGTGGAATATTCTGTAGGTGTCTATTAGGTCCAGTTGGTCTGTGTCAAATTTAAGTCCAGAATTTGTTAGGTTTTTGCCTCAATGATCTAACATTGTCATGGGGATGTTGAAGTTTCCCACTACTACTTGTGTGGCTAAGTCTTTTCTTAGGTTTAAAGGTACTTATTTTATAAATCTGGGTGCTCTAATTTTGAGTGTGTATATATTTAGGATAGTTATGTCTTGTTGAATTGAATATTTTATCACTCTGTAATGCCCTTGTCTTTTTTACTGTTGTTGGTTTAAAGTCTGTTTTCTGTGATATAAGAATAGCAACCCCTGCTCTTTTTTGTGTTCCCTTTGCATGATCTTTCTCCAGCTCTTTACTTTGAGCCTTTGGGTGTCATTAGATGTGAGATGGGTCTCTTGAAGACAGCAGACGGATGGGTCTTGTTTTTCGTATCCAGTGTGCCACTCTGTGTCTTGAGAACTCTGCTGTTAGGCTGATGTGGTTCCCTTTGTACATGATCTGACCTTTTTCTCTATTTGTCTTTAAGATTATTTCCTTAGCATTGACCTTCAGCAGTCTGATGATGATATGCCTTGGTGATGTTCATTTTGGATAGTGTCTCACAGGTGCTCTGGATTTCTTATACCTGGATATCTATCTCTTTAGCAAGATTAAGGAAATTTTCTTGAATTATTTTCTTAAATATATTTTCCAGGTGGTTTTCTTCTTCTCTGTCTCTTTCAGGAGTGCCGGTAATTTGTAGGTTTGGTCAGTTTACATAATCCCATATTTCTCAAAGACTTTATTCTTTTTTTTTTTTTTTTTTTTTTTTGAGAGTCTTGCTGTGTCACCCAGGCTGGAGTGCAATGGCACAATCTTGGCTCACCGCAACCTTTGCCTCCCAGGTTCAAGCAGTTCTTGTGGCTCAGCCTCCCAGGTAGCTGACATTACAGGCATGTGCCACCATGCCTGGCTAATTTTTGTGTTTTTAGTAGAGACAGGGTTTTGGCCATGTTTGCCAGGCTGGTCTTGATCTTCTGGCCTCAAGTGATCTGCCCACCTTCGCCTCCCAAAGTGCTGGGATTACAAACATGAGCCAGCACACCTGGCCTGACTTTGTTTGTTTTAAAAAATTCTTTTTGCTGTCCCAGCTACTCGGGAGGCTGAGGCAGGAGAATGGCGTGAACCGAGGAGGCGGAGCTTGCAGCGAGAGGAGATCAAGCCACTGCATTCCAGCCTGGGCGACTGAGCAAGTCTCTGTCTCAAAAAAAAAAAAAAAAAAAAAATTCTTTTCGCTTTATTTTTGCGTGACTGGGTTTGTTTGTCTCGTCTCGTCTCTAAGCTCTGAAATTCTTTCTTCTGTTTGGTTCAGTTTATTGATAAAGCTTTCAGTTGTTTTTGTTTGTTTGATTGTTTTTTAGGCAGAGTCTCACTCTTTTGCCTAGGCTGGAGTGTAGTGGCGTAATCTTGGCTTACTGCAACTTCCGCCTTCCAGGTTCAAGTGATTCTCCTTCCTCAGCCTCCCAAGTAGCTGAGATTATAGGCACGCACCATCACGCCTGGCTAATTTTTGTGTTTTTAGTAGAGACGGGGTCTCAACATGTTGGCCAGGCGGTCTCAAACTCCTGATCTCAAATGATCCACCCGCCTTTGCCTCCTGTTTTTAAATTTAAGTTGTTTAGTTCCAGAAGCTCTGATTGATTTTTAAATTTTATTTTATTTTAGGCTCAGGGGTATTTGTTATGTAGGTCAATTGTGTTTTGAGGGGTTTGATGTACAGATTTGTTTCGTTGCCCAGGTAATAAGCATAGTACCCAGTAGGTAGTTTCTCAGTCCTCACTCTTCTTCCACCCTCCACCCTCAAGCAGGCCCTGGTGTCAGTTGTTCCCCTCTTTGTGCCCACTGTACTCAGTGTTTAACTCCCATTTATTAGTGAAGAACATGCAATATTTTGTTTTCTGTTCCTGTGTTCGCTTAGGATAATGACCTCCAGCTCCATCCATGTTGCTGTAAAGGACATGATGTCACTCTTTTTTATGACTGTGTAGTATTCCATGATGTATATATGCCATATTTTCTTTTTTCAGTCTACCATTAATGGGCATTTAGGTTGATTCCATGTCTTTGCAATTGCGAGTAGTGCTGCAGTGAACATACATGTGCATATGTCTTTGTGTTGGAACAATTTATATTCTTTTGGGTATATACTAAATAGTGGGATTGTGGGTTGAATGGCAGTTCTGCTTTGGGATCTCTGAGAAATTGCCAAGCTGCTTTCCACAGTGGCTGAACGAATTTACATTCCCACCAGCAGTGTATAAACATTTCCAGTTCTCTGCAGCCTTGCCAGCATCTGTTATTTCTTGACTTTTTAATAATAGCCATTCTGACTGGTGTGAGATGGTATCTCATTATGGTTTTGATTTGCACTTCTCTAATGATAGTGATGTTGAGCATTTTTTCATACATTTATTGCCCATATTTAGGTCTTTTGAGAAGTATCTGTTCATGTCCTTTGCCCACTTTTTAATGGGGTTGTTTTTTGCTTGTAAACTTGTTTAAGTTCCTTATAGATTCTGGATATTAGATATTTTTCAGTTGCATAGTTTGAAAATATTTTCTTCCATTCTCTAGGGTATCTGATTACTCTGATAGTTTCTTTTGCTGTGCAGAAGCTCCTTAGTTTAAGGGTCTCATTTGTCAGTTTTTGTTGCAGTTGTTTTTGGAGTCTTTGTTATGATATCTTTGCCAGGGCCTGTGTCCAGAATGGTATTTCCTAGGTTATCATTCCAGGGTTTTTATAGTTTTAAGTTTTACCTTTAAGTCTTTACTCCATCTTGAGTTGATTTTTGTATTTGTATATGGTACAAGGAAGGGGTCCAGTTTCAGTCTTCTGCATATGGTTATCCACTTATCCCAGCACCATTTATTGAATAGTGAGTCTTTTCCCCATTGCTTGTTTTTGTCAGCTTTGTGAAAGATCAGATTGTAGGTGTATGGCCTTATTTTTGTGCTCTCTATTCTGTTCCATTGGTTTGTGTGCCTGTTTTTGTAGAAGTGTCATGCTGTTTTGGTTACTGTAGCCTTGTGGTATAGTTTGAAGTTGGGTAATGTGGTGCTTCCTGCTTTGTTCTTTTTGCTTAGACTTGCATTCACTATTTGGGCTCTTTCGAGGTTCCACATGAATTTTAAAACAGTTTTTTCTAATCCTGTGAAGAATGTCATTGGTAGTTTGATAGGAATACCATTGAATCTTTAGATTGCCTTGGGCAGCATCGCCATTGGCCAACAATATTGAGTCTTCCTAGCCATGAACATGGAATGCTTTTCCATTTGTTTGTGTCCTCTCTGTTTCTTTGAGCATGTTTTATAATGTTCATTGTAAAGATAGTAAACCTCTCTAGTTAGCTATATTCCTAGGTTTTTAATTCTTTTTGTGGCTATTGTGAATGGGATTACATTTTTGCTTTGGCTCTCAGTTTGGATGTTGGTGTATAGGAGTGCTACTGATTTTTGTACCTTTGTATTTTGTTCTCATTAGCTTCAAAGAATTTCTTGATTTCTGCCTTAATTTCATTATTTACCCAGAAATCATTCAAGAACAGATTGCTGAATTTTCATGTAATTATACAGTTTTGACTGAGTTTTTTTAGTATTGATTTCTATTTTCACTACACTGTAGTATGAGAGTGTGCTTTGTATGATTTTTTTTTTTTTAATTTAATGAGGATTGTTTTATGTCCAATTGTGGGTTGATTTTAAAGTATGTGCCTTGTTCAGATGAGAAGAATGTATATACTCTTGTCTGTGTGGAGTGTTCTGTAAATGTCTGTTAGGTCTATTTGATCAAGTGTTGAGTCCAGGTCCTGAATGATCTGCCTATTGTCAGTGAGGTGTTGAAATCTCCCACTATTATTGTGTGTTTGTCTGTGTCTCTTCATAGGTCTCTAAGAACTTGCTTTATGGATCTGGCTGCTCCTGTTTTGGGTGTGTATATATTTAGAATAGTTAGGTGTTGTTGAACTGAGCCCTTTACCATTATGTAATGCACTTTATTTATTTATTTTTTTAATCTTTGTTTAAAGTCTGTTTTGTCTGAAATTAGAATAGCAACCTCTGCTTTTTTCTATTTTCCATTTGCCATCCTTTTACTTGGAGCTTGTGGGTGCCATTGCATTTGAGATGGGTCTCTTGAAGACAGCATACAATTGGGTCTTGCTTCTTTATCCAGTTTGCCACTCTGTGCCTTTTAATTGGAGCATTTAGTCCATTTACATTCAAGGTAAGTATTGAGATGTGTGGATTATTTCCTTTTGTCATGTTGCTAGCTGGTTATCATGCAGACTTGTGTGGTGCCCTTGTAGTGTTACTAGCCTCTGTACTTAAGTGTATTTTTATAGTGGCCAGTAACTGTCTTTCCTTTCCATGTTTAGCATTCCCTTCAGGACTTTTTGTAAGGCTGATCTGGTGTAACGAAATCCCTTAACATTTGCTTCTCTGAAACGGATATTATTTCTTCTTCGCTTATGAAGCTTAGTTTGGCTAGATATGAAGTTCTTGGTTGGAAATTTTTTTCTTTAAGAATGCTGAATATAGGCTGATACGGTTTGGCTCTGTGTCCCCACCGAAATCTATGTTGAATTATAATCTCCAGTGTTGGAGGTGGGGCCTAGTGGGAGGTGATTGGATCATGAGGGTGGTTTCTAATGGTTTAGCACCATCCTCCTAGTGCTGTCTCATGATAGAGTTCTCACAAGATCTGGTTGTTTGACAGTGTATAAAACAACCAGATCCCTACTTTGTGCTCTCTCTCTTCCTGCTGGCCATGTGAAGATATGCTTGCTTCCCCTTTGCCTTCTGCCATGATTGTAAGTGTCCTGAGGCCTCCCCAGAAGCAGAAGCTTGTGCAGCTTGTAGAACCAGGGCCAATTAAACCACTTTTCTTTATAAATTACCCAGTCTCAGGTATGTCTTTTTTTTTTTTTTTAAATACAGAGTCTTACTCTGTCACCCAGGCTGGAGTTCAGTGGTGCAATATCGGGGGAATTTCAGCCCCCAATATTTCACGTGGGTCCTTTTCTATTTTCCCTAAGTGTCGGCCAGTCTGAGAAATAAAGGGAAAGAGTACAGAAGAGAGAAATTTTAAAGGTGGGTGTCTGGGGGAGACTTCACATGTTGGCAGCTTCCATGATGCTCCCAAAGCCGCAAAACCAGCAAGTTTTTATTAGTGATTTTCAAAAGGGGAGGGAGTGTACGAATAGGGTGTGGGTCACAGAGATCACATGCTTCACAAGGTAATAAAATATCACAAGGCAAATGGAGGCAGGGCGAGACCACAGGACCGGGGCGAAATTAAAATTGTTAATGAAGTTTCGGGCACGCATTGTCATTGATAACATTTTATCAGGAGACAGGGTTTGAGAGCAGGTAACCAGTCTGACCAAAATTTATTAGGTGGGAATTTCCTTTTCCTAATAAGCCTGAGAATGCTACAGGAGACAGGGGCTTATTTCGTCCCTTATCTACAACCATAAAAGACAGACATTCCCAAAGTGGCCATTTCAGAGACCTCCCGTTGGGAATGCATTCTCTTTCTCAGGGATGTTGCTTGCTGAGAAAAAGAATTCAGCGATACTTCTCCTATTTACTTTTGAAAGAAGAGAAATAGGCTCTGTTCCGCCTGGCCCACAGGCAGCCAGACTTTAAGGTTATCTCCCTTGTTTCCTGAACATCGCTGTTATCCTGTTCTTTTTTCAAAGTGCCCAGATTTCATATTGTTTAAACAATTTGTGCAGTTAATGCAATCATCACAGGGTCCTGAGGCAACATTTATCCTCAGCTTACGAAGATGATGGGATTAAGAGATTAAAGTAAAGACAGGCATAGGAAATCACAAGAGTATTGATTGGGGAAGTGATAAGTGTCCATGAAATCTTCACAATTTATGTTCAGAGAGTGCAGTAAAGACAGGTGTAAGAATTATAAAAGTATTAATTTGGGGAACTAATAATTGTCCATGAAATCTTCACAATTTATGTTCTTTGGCCATGGCTTCAGCTGGTTCTTCCGTTCGGGGTCCCTGACTTCCTGCAACAGTGCAGGCTCAGCTCATTGCACAACCACCTCCTGGGCTCAAGCGATTCTCCTACCTCAGCCTCCCGAGTAGCTGGGATTACAGGTGCCCACTACCACACCCGGCAAATTTTTTTTTTTTTTTTTTTGCATTTTTAGTAGAGACAGGGTTTCACTGTGTTGGCCAGGCTGGTCTTGAACTCCTTACCTCAAGTGATCTGCCCACCTCAGCCTCTGAAAGTGCTGGGATTACAGGTGTGAGCCACCACACCTAGTCAGTGTGTCTTTATAAAGTGTGAGAACTAACCAATACATAGGCCCACAATCTCTTCTGGCTTGTAGGTTTTTGGCTCAAAGTACAGCCATTAGCCTCATGGGGTTCCCTTTTTAGGTGACCTACCTGCTCTCTCTGGCTGCCTTTAACATTTTTTCTTTTATTTTGACCTTGGAGAATCGGATGACTGTGTATCTTGGGGTTGGTCTTCTTGTGTAGTATTTTTCAGGGGTTCTTTGCATTTCCTGAATTTGAATGTTGGCCTCTTTAGTGAGGTTGAGGAAATTTTCACGGATAATATCTTGAAATGTTTTCCAAGTTGCCTGCTTTTTCTCCCTTTCAGGGATGCCAATGAGTCGTAGAGTTGGTCTCTTTACATAATCACATATTTATTGTTTTTTTGTTGTTGTCTGAGTTATTTTGGAGAGCAGGTCTTTGAGCTCTGAAATTCTTTTCTCATCTTGGTTGATTTTGCTGTTAAGACTTGTGATTGTTTTCTGAAATTCTTGAAGTGAGTTTTTCAGTTCCTTCAGCTTAGTTTGGTTCTTTCTTAAAATTACCGTTTCATCTTTTATCTCCTGTATTGTTTTATTGCATTTCTTAGAATTTTTTTATTGGGCTTTGACTATTTCTTGAAGGTCAGTTATCTTCATTCCTGTACAAATTCTGAATTCTATTTCTGTCATTTCAGCCAGGTTATGAATAATTGCTGGGGAACCAATGTAGTTGGAGTTAAGAAGACAGGACAGTCTGGCCTTTTGAGTTTTTTGTACTGGTTCTTTCTCATCCATGTGGGCTGATATTTCTTCAGTCTCTGAAGTTGCTGTCCTTTGGCTTTTTTTTTTTTTTTTTGGCTTTTATCTTCTTGAATGCCCTTGGAGGTTTGATTATGGTATAAGGTGGGTTCAGTCGACTGGCTTTGAGTCTAGTCTGCTCTTGGGTTGTGAAGGAGCCCCCTTTGTTTACTGTCTCTATGCCTGCATTTCTTTTATTGGATGTTCTGGTCCATGGGGCTCCCTCATGCAAAGGCCGTATCCTTGCCAGGTAAGCCCTATTCTGTTCATGTGCTCGCCAGGAATCACAGGGTTGTGCCTGCCTATAGAATTCAGGCAGAAGCAGGACTGCTGGGCTGGAAGCTGTTGCAGGTATGGCCTGTCTGGCTATAAGAGGCCAGGCCAGGAGTGGGTGGAATTGACCACCCTGTCATCTGAGTGTTTCCAGGAAGACGGGAGGCTGTGCTCCTTAACAGATTCAGGCTGAAGTAGGACCACTGGACTGGAAGCTATAGCAGGTGCAGCTTGCCTGGCTACCAGTAGCAGAGGTGGGTGGGGATGCCCACTCTGCCGTCTGGGTGCTGTCTAGGATAACAGGAGGCTGTGCCATCCAGCTGAGTTCCCACAGAGCACAACTACAGGCCAGAAGCTGTCTCGAACTCCTGGGCTCATAGCGATTCCCCCACCTCAGTCTCCTAAAGTGCTGGGATTATAGATGTGAGCTACTGTATCTTGCCTGATTTCTTTTTGAGATGTTTATCTCTTCCTTTATTTCCTAGATTGCCTTAGAAGTTTCTTTGTGTTGATATTCGACCTCGTCTTGGATCTTGTTGAGCTTCCTTTTAGTCGGTGCTTTGAATTCTTTTTCTGTCATTTCTGAGTTTCCATTTTGGTTAGGGACCATTGCTGGAGAGCTTGTGTGATCCTTTGGTGGTGTCACTGTATTCAGATTTTTCATGGTGCAGAATCCTTATGTTGGTTCCTTCTCATCTGGAGACATTGGCACTTCAATTTTTGTAATTATTTTTGTGCAGGTAGAATTTTTTCCTTCTTTCTCTGTGATATTATTTTTTCTTCCTTCCCTTTCCCCACTCCCTAGGGGGTGTGACTATAGAGAATGCTGGGTAGGGTCTTTTGACTTTGCTTCTGTAACCATAAGCACTTCTGTTGGCAGGTTTTTAATTGGGATATGCAGTTCTACCTATCAGCCAATAGATGGCGCTTACGGGTAAGAGCTAGCTGTGGCCAAAGTGGTTGGGTGTACACTTGATCCTTTTCTACTGGGAGATGCTCTCTGTTGCCTCAGGTAGTGGGCTGATTTGTGAAGTAAACAGTGGTCTATGCTCCCTCCTCAGTCCTGGGGAGGTGTGGGGAGGGGTGGAAGGTGGGCAGGGCTGGACCAAGCAGGTCCACCTACAAGTCCCCCAGTGGCAGGCCCAAGAACCAAGGCCAAAGGAGAATCCAGTGGGTGGCCACCAAACGCCCAGAAGTGTGTCCGGGTGTGGAGCTGAGAAACCTCCTTGACCCCAGGTTCTCTACACATAGATAGGGGTGGCCTAAACTCATAATCCAGGAGAGTGGATGCTCCAGATGCTTGGAGATATGCCTGGGACCTGGGCATGGAGCAGAGATAGCCGCCCATGCACCAGGATCTCTGCACAGGAATGGTAGGGTGGCTCAGGCTGCCGTTCCAGATGAGCAGGTGCTCCAAATGCCTGGAGATCTGCCTGGATATGAAGCAGAGATGGGGACCCCTGCACCTGGATCTCTGCACAGGAAAGGTGGGGCTGTTCAGGCCACCAATCCCAGCAAATGAGTGCTTTGAATGCCTGGAGATCTTCCTGGGCATAGAGCAGAGAGGCCCTGCTGCACCATGATACATACCCAGGAAGGGTGGGGCAGGTCAGACTGCTGAAGCAGGCAAGTGGGTGTTTTGAATGCCTGAAGATCTGCCTGGGCATGAAGTGGAGAGGACCCACCATGCACAGGAAGGATGGGGTGACTCAGGCTGCTAGTCCATGCAAGCAGGTGCTCCAGATGCTTGGAGATCTGCCTGAGCGTGAAGCAGAGAGGGCCCTACTGCACCATAATCTATGCACAGAAAGGGGGTAGGTTGGTTTAGCCTGCTGATCCTTGGAAAGGGATGCTCTGAATACCTGGAGATCTGCCTGGGTGTGAAGCAGAGAGGGCCCTGCTGCGCTATGATCAATGTCCATGAAGTGTAGGGTGGCCCAGGCTGCTGGTCCAGGCAAGTGGGTGCTCCAAATGCCTGGATTTATGCCTGAGGTGGAGTGGAGAGGGCCCTGCTGCACCACGATCTTAGGAGAGCATGCTGGGGCACCCAGCAGTGATATACATAGACTGGTTTCAGGTCATCAAGCTGGCCCTGGCTGCACGTCTCATTGTCCGGGAGAAAGTGCAGCTGTAGCAGCTCTCCCCACGCATCCAAGGCCTGCAGTGGGGGAAAGCACAGTTCCAACACCCCAGTTAGCTTCAGGGATTAGGAGCAACAATGTTCTATTCCTTGGTCTGGGTTGCTCAGATGCCCAGGGAAAAAGTGTCACAGAGAGAGGCTCTCTGCCTTTCTTGCATACTGGGGCCTCACTCACTTTTACCAGCCTGTGTTCTCCTTCCCAGGCTCTGGGTGTCATGTATGATTCCACTGGGTTTCTGTTTTCCTTCCTGAATTAAAGCTTACAGAGTCGATTGCTTCTTTTTTTTTTTTTTTTTTTTTTTTTTTTTTGAGACAAGGTCTCACTCTCTTGCCTAGGCTGGAGTGCTGTGGCATGATCACGGCTCACTGCAGCCTCGGCCTCCCAGGCTCAGGTGATTCTCCTGCTTCAGTGTCCTAAGTAGCTAGGACTACAGGTGCACATCACCATGCCTGGCTGATATTTTGTTTTTGTTTTTAGAGATAGGATTTTACTGTGTCACCCAGGCTGGTCTTGAACTCCTAAGCAGAAGTGAAGCAATCCACCCACCTCAGCCTTCCCAAGTGCTGGAATTACAGGCTTGAGCCACCATGCCCAGCCCACCGTTGATCTTTATGCACTATCTTGATATTTCCAAGTGGCTGATGCATGCTAAAAGCCTCTAATCAACCAGGTTGGGGGAAAAAAGATGCCACATTATCTTTATCATTCACTTTATTTTCTCTGTCACACATATACATACTGTTTTCCTGAAATATTTAAGATTAGTTTGCATACTTCATACTTTTATTTTATTTTTTTTCTGAGACAGTCTCGCTCTCTCGCCCAGGCTGGGGTGCAGTGGTGCGATCTTGGCTCACTGCATCCTTAGCCTCCCGAGTAGCTGGTACAATAGGCACCCATCACCAGGCCTGGCAAATTTTTGTATTTTTAGTAGAGACAGGGTTTCACCATGTTGGCCAGGCTGGTCTCGAACTCCTAATCTCGGGTGATCCACCCAGTTCAGCCTCCCAAAGTGCTGGGATTACAGGTGTGAGCCACCGCGCCTGGCCACCCTTTTACCTCTTAGTACTTCCGTGTTTCTTAAAAACAAAGTTCTTTTACGTTGTTGTTGTTTTTTTGAGACGGAGTTTCGCTCTTGTTGCCCAGGCTGGAGTGCAGTGGCACTATCTCGGTTCACTGCAACCTCCCCCTCCTGGGATCAAGCTATTCTCCTGCCTCAGCCTCTCTAGTAGCTGGGATTACAGGCGCCAGCCACCACGCCTAGCTAAATTTTGTATTTTTAGTAGAGACGGGGTTTCACCATGTTGGCCATGCTGGTCTCGAACTCCTGATCTCAGGTGATCCACCTGCCTCGGCCTCCCAAAGTGTTGGGATTACAGGCGTGAGCCACCGCACCCAGCCTTCTTTATGTATTAATAACTACAGGAAATTGTCACATTTAGGAAATTGATACAGTAATCTACAGTCCATATTCCAGTTTTGTGAATTACCAGTAATATCTCTTAAAGCATTTACTACCATCCAGTACAGGACCTTTAGTTGCCATATCTCTTGCGTTTCCTTTAAATTGTAATAGTTCTTCAGCCTTTCTCATAACATTGGCATTTTTTGAAGAATATATTTATCGAATGTTTCTCAGATTAGACTTGTCCATGTCCTTGAGAGTAGATTTCAGTTATGGGTTCCCAGCTCAACTTCTTGTCAGTAATGTTGTGTCCTTCCCAGAGTATCATCACATCCAGAGGCACATGATGTCTCTCTTTTCCCCATTGGTGATAATAATTTTGATCTGCTCAGTTAAGGGATTGTCCGGTTCTTCACACAGTATAGTTACCTATTTTTTTTTCTTGTAACTAGTAAGCAGTCTGTGAGGAAAAACTGTTTTTGTTTTTTTACTTTTTTCTAATTAATGTCTTTGTAGGAAATTTAAAAATATACGGGTAAGCTAAAGTTAGGGAAAAATTGTCTTATAAACCTAGCAATAACCACATTTTAGTGTATGTTGGTGCATCTCTCTTCTTTATGTTATAATAATGATTACCAAAAAGGACTATACCTTAAATACTGTTTGGTAAATTGCTTCATTCATTGAGCAGTATATTATAAATATTTTTTATGTGTCATTAAGTATTACAGTATTTTAATGGCTGCATAGTTTTCCATTGTGTAGCAGTCACTTGCCTATAGATTGTTCTGTGATGTTCAGTTTAGCCTCACGTTCCAGGTACAAGAGATCCTTAATGGCTGTCCCCTAGGGATTAGGGAATCTCTTAAACCCAAGAGCTTCCAACCATGGAATCTTGATGTCTGTCTTATCCCATCAGCACTGCCATGTTTTTCTGTTCTGCTGTTCCATACCAATATGCTATGTTCCTTTCTCTGACCATTCCTAGGTCCACAGTAGCACACTTTTGTCAAATATTTAAACCTATTTCTGATTCACTTGGGTTGTTTTCATGCTTTAACTGCTAATATTGTATCCAGATGTTGGTTTTCTTGTTTGTCTTATTGCAAATATAGGCTATTATGAGTTAAGTGAACTTCTATGGGGTAGTCTTTTGAGTAGAGCATCTGACCAAAATACCTTCATACCCACCAAAAACAAAAACACAAAATATTTGGAGAGCACAGTTTATCTTTTTATTTGGAACTTGTTTTCTATTACCTGAATTTCTAGTTAACCTATATTCATATTTTGGGTCAGGTATCTTAGGAGATCTCAGCTCTTGTCTATTAAGATTACTTAGCAAATTATCTTGAGTGAACTTTCTATACAGGAGATAAAGCATAACCTTTAAATGCATTATTTTATAGATTTTTCTCCCTTTAATATTTAATCATTTGAAAGTCTCTCTTCCCCTACAAGTTGTTTAGTTTCAAGCTGTTTAGGTATATGGCAATATAACCTTTCTGTGTAGATGTGGGACAGTTTACAAATGAATCAGCCCGTACTTTCATAGTTTAGTTCAAATGTGACAAAATTATATTTGGAAGACTTAGGTGTAGAATCTCTTTTTATTGACTGAAGGCAAAACAATTTTAACTTAAGTAAATGAATAACTTTGTTATTTTTAAACATTTTTTTGAGGCAGAGTCTCGCTGTCTCCCAGGCTGGAGTACAGTGGTGCAATCTCAGCTCACTGCAACCTCCACCTCCCAGGTTCAAGTGATTCTCCTACCTCAGCCTCCCAAGAAGCTGGGATTACAGGCACGTGCCACCACACCCAGGTAATTTTTTGTGTTTTTAATAGAGATGGGGTTTCACCATGTTGGCCGGCTGGTCTTGAACTCCTGACCTCAGGTAATCCGCCTGTCTCAGCTTCCCAAAGTGCTAGGATTACAGGCGTGAGCCCCTGTACCTGGCCTATTTTTAAACTTCTCTTTACACGTTGAGAACTAACGTCTGCTATTTTATAGATGACGATGTAATAGTGATACCCTGTCTCTAAAAAAATGTAAAAAATTAGCTGGGCATGGTGGTGCACACCTCACTCAGCTACTCAGAAAGCTGAGGTGGTGGGAGGATTGCTTGACCCCAGGAATTGGAGGCTGCAGTGAGCTAAGATTGTGCCACATGTTCCAGCCTGCATGACAGAGCAAGACCCTGTCTCTTAAAAAAAAGGCTGCTGTGATGTTGGTAGTCATGTTGAAAGATCTTGTCATTTATAACACAAAGAAAAGTAAATAAAATATTAAAGCATATATTTGGTGTAGTTAATGTGAACTTTTCTGTGTGCAAAGTGTAGAAAGGTCTTTGAAGCACGTACTAAAAGAATAAACTCGTATGTCTGTCTTTTAGAACTTGTAGTATTTTTATAATATCATATAAGCCTAAGCCTCTCTGTTATACTTCAACATTATTAAATACTATTGACTCCTGGCTAACACGGTGAAACCCTGTCTCTACTAAAAATACAAAAAATTAGCTGGGCGTGGTGGCAGGCGCTTGTAGTCCCAGCTACTCAGGAGGCTGAGGCAGCAGAATGGTGTGAACCCGGGAGATGGAGCTTGCAGTGAGCCGAGATCCCGCCACTGCACTCCAGCCTGGGCAACAGAGCAAGACTCTGTCTCAAAAAAAATAATAATAATAATACTATTGACATGTACATTTGTAAATAGTTATGAAAAGTTTATATTCTTTAAGGTATGCTTTGCTATATTTTAAAATATGTAATGGATTTTAATGTGACCTTAATTTTCATGAAATACATGAGTGACAATTTATTTTAAAAGCAGAGAAGGCCAGGTGCAGTGGCTGATGCCTGTAATCCCAACACTTTGGGAGGCCAAGGCCAGCAGATCACCTGAGGTTAGGAGTTCGAGACCAGCCTGGCCAACATGGTGAAACCCTGTCTCTACAGCCTGACCAACATGGTGAAACCCTGTCTCTACTAAAAATACCCAAAATTAGCTGGGTGTGGTGGCTTGTGCCTGTAATCCCAGCTACTCAGGAGGCTGAGGCTGGAGAATTGCTTGAACCTGGGAGGCGGAGGTTACAGTGAGCTGAGATCATGCCATTGCATGCCAGCCTGGGCAACAAGCAAAACTCTGTCTCAAAAAAAAAGCAGAGAAAACATGATTCTTCATGCTTATAGTTTACAAATATTTTAATATTGTTCCTGGTCTGTATTACCTTTTTTTAAGTAATAGTAATAAATTGTATATTTTGATATGTAAAGTAAGTTAAAGATATAACTATTAAAATCTTTTTCTTAGCACTAGGGGGCACCCCTGATTTATAAATTCATGTTATACTTAATTTTGCCTAGAAAGTGGAATGAAATGAAATTATTTGAAAAATATTTTGCAAACTGAGTGCTATGTTCAGAGAGAATCTGGATTATCAAGCTGGTTTTGTTGTATAGCAGTATAAATATAAGTTGATTCTTAATCCTATAAGGATAATGAAGCTTATAGAATAAGATAGTTTAGATGGGAGGAAATTGTTTGTAGTTTATTCATTTTCATGTTGATTTTCTAAGTAGGTGCTGTTAAATGGTTTTAAAACTTCATGATTTTGAATATATTTCTGTTTTAAAAATCCTAGCACGATGTTCTGCTCTTAGCAGGTACCTAGGCTGTATCTAAATAAGATAAATTCAAGATGTGACTGAAGGCTGCTATCATTAGTAATAATTTTTAAGCATTTCAAAACCAAGAGCATGTTTTACTACATCTAGGAAACAGATCTTAGCCATTCTCATTCATTGTGTTTGCAATTAGGATTTTTAGTGATGCTCAGCAACAATTGCTTCCCAAAGGTATATTTCTAAGGTTTTGTCTTTTTTATTTAAGGGACTCTGTTGAATTTAAGCTTTATGAGGATTAAGTAGATAGTAACCTCTGCATCATCATTGCATCATATTAATAGCATATTTACCATGTGCCAACACTGTTTTAGGTGCTTTGTGTATATTATCTCATTTCGCTTCACCACAACTCTATGAAGTAGGTACTTATTATCCCTATTTTATAGATGAGAAAACTGAGTACAGAAAAGTTAAAATTTCCTGGGTTTACACAGAGGTAATGTGGTTCCAAAATTTGTGCTTTTAAATCACTATATCCTACATTGCTTCTCCAGAGAAAGGAAACTTAGCATTGAAGTAATTATTATTAACATTTAAAACTCAGCTTTTAAAGTGAATGTAGCACAGAGTACCTGATTTATAGACACTTACCATTTCTCTTATGAAAAACGTCATAGATCTTTAAAGTTGAAAAGGGATCTTAAAGTTCATTTACTGCTGTCATTTTACAAAGAGGAAGAAATTCTGTCCTAGAGGTAAAGTTACCTACTCAGTTTATATGGCAAGTTATTTATGGAAAGGTATTTTTTTAGAACTTCAAGTAAGTACTCTGACTTCCAGTAAAGTGGAAAATCTGTGTTGTGAAAAGAATATTTGACTAGAATTTTGATGGCTTGAAACTTGTTCTTGGCTCCTTATTTACCATCCTGTGTCCTCAGAAGCTCTGTGTTTGTTTGTTATGTGGGTATATCTTCCCTAATTAGTGTTATTGGTAGTTGTGCAAATCAACATAATGTATTAAAGATATTTAATAAACTTTAAAGTCCTATACAAATAAACATAGTGTATATTATGGTATAGTAAAGCCACCATATCCGTGGGTTCTACCTCTGGATTCAAATAAATCTGAGTTGAAAATACTTAGGGCAAAAAAAAAAGGATGGTTGCATCTGTACTGAACATGTACAGACTTTTCCTTGCTATAATTCCCTAAACAATACAACATAACAATTTACATAGCATTGGCACTGTATTAAGTATTATGAGTAATCTGGAGATGATTTAAAGTATACAAGAGGATGTGTATAGGTGATATGCAAATACTGCACCATTATATAAGGGCCTTAAGCATCGGTGGATTTTGGTATCTATGGTGGATCCTGGAACAAATCCCCCATGGATACTGAGAGATGATTGTGTTTTTATGACATATAGTTCATAATATTTTAAGTATTTGTGATATGTTGGTAATCTAGATCACTAGCTGTGATAAGCTTATTCAGTATTGTTGATTTACAGGTGTCATTTGGATCGCTAAAAATTTATTGTGTTGTGGTATGTGTTACTTTGCCACCCTTTTTTTACACATTTTATTTACTTTAAGAAAGTCGTGCATTTGATTTTTTTCCCTCACAGTACCCACTTAGCGAAAAGTTATGCTTTTGCTTTGCTTATGAAGAACATAACAATAACATCTATTGAATACTGTTTATTTGGTGTTCTGATTGAAAAGAGCACACAAGATTGTCCTCAGTTTGGATTTAGTGACTGAGCTAAGATAATAGAGTTTAGTGAAGTTGAAATGTTTGTTTCTTGGCATGGTGGTAAGCATGGAGTTGTTTTCTTAAACTTCGAGGAAGACATATGCTTAACTTTTTTTTTTTTTTTTTTTACAGGAATAATGTATTTGTGGCCTTGGACATGAGGCAATCAGTCCTCTGTTGCTGTTAACATAAGGTCAGGGACTGATGAGGAAAGCATGGACCTAATGAACGGGCAGGCAAGCAGTGTCAATATTGCAGCTACTGCTTCTGAGGTAAGATATTTAAGGAGCTTAGGTATAAAGTTTCTTACCTGGCTTTCTAATTTTTCAAGCATTATGTTGGTTCACATACTTAAATCAGAAGTGCATTTAGTGCAGAAGTACATGTGCAGAAATACACATATTTTAACTTTTACTTTAGTGATTCATATGTTCCCTATGCATCATAGGTATACTTAATCCTTATCTACTTAAGATACTTGAAAAATAATGACAAATAATGGTAACTCATAAAACTTTATTTTTAAAAGAAACATAGAATTTCTTTTTAGAGTATTTTTACATTACATCATCCTTGAGGGCAATAATGCAAGTAAGGCAAAGAAAGATTCTTTTACTTGGAATCACTAAATTTTGGACACCATCTAGATCCCTTGATTCCACATATATTAGAGGAAACCAAAGAACCGTTAGGCTGGAATGTTGTAAGGGCTTACTCTGCTGATGTAGTTTAGCATTTAAGATGGAGATGTGAAGACTGAACTAGATGCTCACCCCTCTAGTTAATATATTATGATTGTATTTTTGCCCCAACTTTTTTATTTTTTTCTTTGTGTATAAATCTAGGGAACTTGCCTGCTTTCCTTAATAACTTTAGCATCTGGCTTCTATATTTCTTATTTTTCTCTTAGTATATTGGATGAGAATAATGTTTATGACCCTTTAACACCTTGACCTCAAAGTTCCTTAATAGCCTCAACTCCATTTTGCCCCAGCTAGTTACTTAGGCCTTGATATCACTGAAAATAGTCTAAGTCTGTGGTTTCAATTGTTTTTGTTATATAGATGAGTTATTTTTATCTCTAGCCCTGGCTTCCCTCATGAATTTTATTAAGCATTTTTGATGGACCAGACATTTTAATGTCCAAAAAATCAAGTTTCTTATTACTGTTCTGCTCCACAACCATAAAGAAAATAGTCCAAACCTTTTCTCTAACTTATGTTAATAGCATCGCATTTCCATAGCCATCTAAGTTTAAATCTTTAGATGTGTGGTTTTTTTGTGGTGGGGTTTGAGACAGGGTTTTGCTCTTGTTGCCCAGGCTGAAGTGCAGTGGCACGATCTTGGTCCATTGCAACCTCTGCCTCCCGGGTTCAAGCAGTTCTCCTGCCTCAGCCTCCCCAGTAGCTGGGATTACAGGTGCTTGCCACCACACCTGGCTAGTTTTTGTATTTTTAGTAGAGATGGGGTTTCACCTTGTTGGCCAGGATGGTCTTGAACTCCTGACGTCAGGTGATCCACCTGCCTTGGCCTCCCAAAGTGCTGGAATTATAGATGTGAGCCACTGCATCCGGCCAATGTGTTGTTAATTTTTGCCCACCACAACCATTGTCTCATCATAGCAGAGAGAGTCCGCTAGCAAGACAGAAGTTACAATCTTATATAACATAATCATGGAAGTGACATCTCATCTCCTTTTCCATATTCTGCTGGTTAGAAACAAGTCACAGGTTCTGCCCACACTCAAGGGGAGAGGATCACACAGGGGTGAGAATACCGAGAGATAGAGATCTTTAGCAGCTATCTTAGAGCCTGTCCACTGTGCTTTATGTCTGGGATCCAGTACTTTTCTCCTTATTTCTGTTACTGTACTACCATGTTAGTT
Source organism: Pongo abelii (assembly GCF_028885655.2). Classification (NCBI taxonomy): domain Eukaryota; kingdom Metazoa; phylum Chordata; class Mammalia; order Primates; family Hominidae; genus Pongo; species Pongo abelii. Next base: position 71,162,556 of record NC_071985.2, on the reverse strand, counting down.
TGGTCATTTATTATTTCATGTCTAGATTAGTGCCATGGCCTTTTAGTTGGGTGTTGCACTTATATTTTCTGTTGTTTCTGGTCCTTCAACTGAAATTTAAGATTAGTATTCTTAAAATACAACTCTTAAACTTTATCTTTTCTCAAAACTGTCTGTGGTTCCTCATTGCCTGCTGATTAAATTTAAATGCCCACTCAGCCTTTTATTCAAGACTTTCTTCAAAATGGCCCCAAATTTTTGGATTTAACCCCTACTAATCCTCTACTTGAAACTTAACAGTCTAACGAGAGAATACTATATTTGCTGGTGTCTGTATAAACCATTACATTTTCCTCCTTCTGTCATAACTTTGCCTATACCAATGTTTCTAGCTGGAATTTTTCTTCCCGTTCTGGTGTGTCCCCTCCCCATCACTGCACACACAAAAAGTTTTGTCTTTCAAACATATTTCAAATGCTATGCTTTTAATAAAGCCTCTCCTAATCCCTTAAACAGATGGGAGCTTTCCTATTTTTAAAACTGTCACTTAGAAAAATCTCTTTCTATAATTTTTTCCATAAATTTATACATAGCTTTTTTATATTTACAACCATAGGATTATGTTTATATATATGTTTGTAATATATGTTTGTTTTCTTTGTATATTTATAACCATATTTCTTGAATATGTTATATATATGTATGTATGTGTATATTTTTAACTATATATCCAGCAATACCTGTTCTAGTATCATAGGAAGCAGAATACAAATATTTGTTAAATAAAATAGATCATTTCACTTGTACAAACAATTCTGTTGATTTTACTAAAAGTGAATTAATTACATCAGGCTTCAGAGTAGTATAATTAGCAATTATAAAGTAAGAGTGAAAAAAGTCTGCCCTTTAAATTGTCCATTTATTGTGGCAAGAAAATAAAATTAAAAATCTGTATTTTCCACCTTCTCTCAAATTATAGATCTAGTAACATCAAAGTACAAATTTCTTATAGAAGTGATAAGCTTACAGAATGGATAAAATACTTTATCCTTTCTCAGTACCTTTTATATTTAACCTGTGTTTGAAGTTTCCGTCAGTAGGAGAATTACAGTGAACTTGTTTTCAGACATTTAGAAGACATTTAGAAGTTTCTGAGTCATGCCTTGAATGAATTATTGCTATTCTCCTGGTGGACATTATTGCTTAGTGTCTTATCATTACCAATTTATTGCTGGTATTAGGGAAGCACGTCAAAATGCACACTAGTAATTTTTTAAGCCTCTAATGGCCATTAAGAAGGAAAAAAGAGAAGTGTTTATTCTTTTTGATAAGCAATAAAATTGTCATGATGGTTTACTAACTTGGATGAGTTAAAAACTTGGAGAAAATTACTGATTTATGTTTATGATTCATGTGTTCACCTGACAGAATGCATCTGGTTATTTGGACAGCTATTGGATTAGTGTATACTGCTTAACTGATGTCTATTTGAATACTTAACATTATGAAAAAAATTTTGTATTAGTTTTGGGACATAAAATAATATTGTTGACATACTATAAACTAGTCATAGTTACAGAGATTAAACACAAGAAATAAAATTCCATTTTATTTATGAGACTTGAGGTTTCTGCTTGGATTCATTCACTGGAATTCAGGTTTCTGCTCAGATTTATAAAGAGCTTAGAATTCATCACTCCTGTCCTCACAATAGGAAAAAAGCTAAACAAACAAAATCAATAACTCCTCTTAGCTTTATCAGAGAATTGCTATCACAGAGCACATTTAACAGTGATGCCCTGAAACCTGGAGAGATAGGCAAATAGAGAATCACAGCTTACAGGAGCAGAAGTCAGTGGAGCCACGTAAACCCTAATTGATGAACTGCTGGAGACAGTGTGTGGACTAGCTTGAAAGTTAAAAACTCCTTGGGTGTCCAGTCTTAGGTTCTTGTCTGCCTCTGCTTTTGTGATTTTTATTACCTCTAGGATGCCCACCAGCTTTTCACAGTAAAGACAGAGAAAAATTCCCTTCTGCTTCTAGCAGGAGGAGGAAAGAAGTAGCCATTTTGAAATACACCCAGATAGAAAGTAACCATATTGAAATATGCCCAGAGCATTCTGTTCTCCACCTGCCCTCAAGGGAAACTACTTCACCAGAGCCTAACCTACTTGGGAGAGGAAAAATCCTCAACTTGAAGCCCCTCTAGACTTCTTGTCTCACCTAAGCCGAGCCAGGGGGACAGAGAAGCGTTTGTGAAGGTCACAGTCTGGGGACACACTCAGTGAAAGACTGAAACCTAATCATAGGACTATAGGACACTCCCCCCCAGCACTCCCTCAAATACACACACACACCCTGCCTTCCCCCACCACATCAGCCAGGGCTCCTGTATAATACTAAGATTTCAGCTGAAAGAACTGCAAGGCTCAGACTGTAAGAAGAGATTTCTAGGGAAACCCAAAGACAACAGAGGATAAAAAAATGATACTAGAGGAAATTGAAGACTGAGACACCTATAACAACACCAAATTATAAGCACAGCATAATGCCTAGCATGATAAAAATAAACCCTTACAGTAAAGGCCTATTCAACCTGAGTTCCTGTTACCCAATATACCATTTCTAGCTTTCAACAAAAAATTACAAGCCATGCTAAAGGGCAAGGAAAAAACACAATTTGAAGAGATACATCAAGCAACAGAACCGTACTCATATGGCAGAGATTTCACAATTATCAGACTGGGAGTTAAAATTAACTGTCATTAATACACCAAAGTCTCTAATGAAAAAAAGCGTACAGCATGCGAGAACAAATGGATAATATAGGCAGGGATAGTAAAACTATTAAGAATTGAGAAGAAATGCTAGGATTCAAAAGCACTGTGACAAAAACGAAGAATGCCTTTGGTGAGCTAACCAGTACCAGTAGACTGGTGACCAGTAGACAGCCAAGGAAAGAATCAGTGAACTGGAAGACATGTCAGTAAAACTTCCCAAACTGAAATGCAAAGAGAAAATAGAATGAAAAAAAAAAAAAAACAGAATAGCCCAGGACTGTAGGACAGTGACGAAAGGTGTAGCATATGCATAATGGGAACACCAGAAAGACAAGAGAAAGAAGCAGAAGAAATATTTGAAGTAATAATAGTTGAGAATTTTTTAAAGTTAATTACAGATCCCTTTCTTTGTAATGATCGTGGCTCGATACTTGGTATTTAGCTGCTACTAAAAGGGAGGAAAAGCAAAAATGAGGCATAATGACAAGTGCTTAAAACTAATATATAATAGCTGGTGGGTTGATCTATGTGTACTGTGCTAATTGAAACTTTGATTAATTTTTTTGCTGTTATCTGTAGCCTCATATCCTACCACCATTTAATAGAGCCTGATCTAAATATTCTCATGTTGATGTTCCTCTGAATTTAGCCAACTGATATAGAATATATTATTATGTCATGGCACAGATGAAGTGGAAAATTTTTAACAGTAATAAGATTTTCAGGGCCAAAATCAACCTTTCATTCTATGTATAGCCACAGCATATTCAAACTTGAAACAGTAATTTTTAAGCAGGGAAAACTTAAATTTGTAATATAATAGGAAGAATAGTATTAATTGTACTATCACAAACATATCACATAACTAAGAATGGATTATATGTAACTTTAACAGCATTCTGAATATTTTCTGATAACTTGTGTTATAAAGCTAATTTGTCTTTTTCTTAATAAAAATTAGTTTAAAAAATTTTAAGTAAGTATATAGCCTTCTCCCCTGACTTCCCTCTACCTTATTTGAGAATCATTGAACTAGTTAAAATCATTTATTTCTATAGGAAATGATAGGTTGTCAGGATGAGGAAACTGACACACAAGAAAATGACTCATTCAAGAACCTAAAAATTTAAAGTCACAGTTTTAGATTTCAAGTTGTCTGACCCTTTATCTGGTACTCTAACAACTAAGCAGCATGTTCTGCTCAGCTTTTCTGCAGCATTTGTTAACCTACTGTTTTGTTTTCTCAGTTTTTAAGGCCAATCTAGTTTCTATCACTTGATTGTGAGACAGTATTTAAAAGGCTGAGTTTTCTTTCACTTTAACAGAAAAGTAGCAGCTCTGAATCCTTAAGTGACAAAGGCTCTGAATTGAAGAAAAGCTTTGATGCTGTGGTATTCGATGTTCTTAAGGTTACACCAGAAGAATATGCGGTAAGCCTCCTACCTCTGTCTTCTCCAGTTTTGCACATAATTTACATATTGGTGCTATTGAGTTAGAATTTGTAGGTCCAGAAAAAGAGACAGCTTTTAGAAAGCTGGATATGGGAATTATTGGGGAAAATAGTACAGCTGTGGAGCAAACAGAGGGATGAAGTGGGAAAAGTAAGAAAAGCTGTACATTTTTTTTAGGGCAACTTTGTAAGTTACACTTCAATTTGGTAAGTAGCAATATGTATTTACCATTATGGTAATTGCTTTCATCCCTCTATACCATTTCTCTAAGCCAACTGTATTTTGTTGACATATCTAAGAAACATTTTCACTGTTTTTTTAATTAAAAAATTGAAAAATGAAATATGAAGGTGTTATTAGATGAAAGGTATCTAGAAAAACATTTATTTCTTAATATAAATATATTTGTTTTCTCATTCTCCTTTAATTTGTTAACAGAATATATTGATTTCCTAATGTTAAACCATTCCTGCATTCCAGAGATAAACTGTACTTGGTCATAGCATATTATTCCTTGATAGCGTTGACTTTTGTCTTACATCTATAGCCATAAGTGGGATAGGTCCATAGCATATAAAGCTCTTAGATGTAATGTTGGCTTTAGTGTAGTTTCATTATTTTTTTATAAGTTAGGAAGAAAACCTTTTTAGTAATATCTGATTTTATACCACTGTTTGAGGAGCTGTAATGTAATCATCATAAGAAGAACACTGCTACATGAACTAATAAATCTGGTTTTTATTTTTTGATTATAATTTAATGTGACTGTCCAAATTTTTTAAATTATTTTTATTTTTTAACTTTACACAATTTATCTTCCAAGAAAATATAAATAGGCATGAGATAATTAGAAATAATTCTATTTAATGGTACAGGGGCTAAATTTTGTTTTCCATAAGCCCTTATAAAATTGAGTATTTGGTAATATTTTAGTATAGAATATAATTTTAATTTAGGTTACATGTTATGGTATAGAATTCCAAAGAAGAAATTGTCATTTTTACTTTATATTTCAGGGTCAGATAACATTAATGGATGTTCCAGTATTTAAAGCTATTCAACCAGATGTAAGTAGTTTTGAGAATGTTCTTTTTAAATATAGAAAACGATCAATCTCAAATTAAGTGTTTTAGAAATGTCAAATTATACTTCATATTAATTTTAAAATGTTTGAAGCTTGTGTTGTAACTTATCTACATATTGTTTGGGCCTCAGAAACCCACGTGGCATTCATAGCAATACATTATTGAGTCATAGATAGGACTATACTTGACCCTTGAACAAAGCGGAGGTTAGGAGCATTGACACTTGCTCAGTGAAAACTCTTTCTATAACTTTTGATTCCCCACAAACTTAACTTCAAATAGGCTGATGTTGACCAAAAGCCTTACTGGTAACATAAACAATCAACTAACACATATTTTGTATGTTATATGTATTTTGTACTCGGTTCTTACAATAAACTAGAGAAAAAATGTTACTAAGAAAATCATAAGGAAGAGAAACAATATTTACTATTCGTTAAGTGGAAGCGGATCATCATAAAGATCTTCATCCTCATTATCCTCACATCGAGTAGACTGAGGAAGAAGAGAGATTTGTTCTGCTATCTCAGGGTTGGTAGAGGTGGAAGAAAATCCGTGTATAAGTAGACCCATGTGTTGTTTACAGGTCAGCTGTATTTGAATCATTTTGATTGATTTGGCTTCATTACTTACTGGAGGAAATAGACTTAGGGAAGTTGAATGATTTACCTATTGCTTTGAAGCTTTTTAATGGGAAGATGGAAATTTGAAACTGGGTTTCACCACTAACTCTAGTAATCTTTTCCCTTATATCTTTATTTTATGACTTAATAATATGACTGCGTTGACATTTTGGAGAGAAGAGAAAGGATCAAGAAACACATCTTTTGTTTCAATGAAAACAAAGGGACTGGCATTATGCATCTATCCACTATAAGCATGGGGGGGGTGTGTGTATAGTGTTCCTATCATTTTAACAACCTGAGTATGATGGTATCTCTACTGATGAGGAAACAGTGATAATTGTCTTTGGTACACAAGTAAGTGGTGGAACTGAGTTTCAGACTCTAAAATCTGATTTTTTTTTAACCTCTTATCTAGTATATCAATGTGATTTTGTATTCCAAAACAAAGTCATTGATAATCCTGAAATTCAATACTATAAAATAGATACATTTTTAGTTCTTTTGGGAACAAAATATAGTGTATTCTTTGTGCTATATACAAGTCTGTAGTGGCCCTGAACATTGTAATGACTATGAGTTTCCATTTATGTCTTACATGATTTAGGTAGTGTTAGTCTTGTGATTTTCAAGTAAGTTACTTCCTGTCTTAGTATCTCAAATTCGGTACCTATAAATGAAGGAGTGGGCCGAAATGATCTCTCAGTTCCCATCATTTCCACAATTCTGTGTTTTCCTAACTTTTCCCCCATACCACAGAGGGCTCTCTAAGTAGAACCATTGGATTAGCAACAGAAGAAGAACAATGTATTCTGTAAATAAAGCACAAGAAGAAAATGGCTTTTGTATTTAAATGGCAAAAAGAAAAAACCAGAAATACTTATTTCTTCTCCTCCCTGAAAAAAAAATTAAAAAAATGAAATTCTTTATACAAATTACATTTTTGACCTAAAATTCACCTGTCTTCTTCTTGGGTGTATTTTTTCCTTTTGAATGATCTGCAACAGTTGTATCCTGCTTTATATGAGATTAGTGCTGTCTAGCAGAAATATAGTATAAGCCATTTATATAACTTTGTTTTCTGGTAGCCACATTATAAAGTAAAAAGAAAGATGAAATTGATTTTAATGATTTTATGTAACCTGCTACATACAAAATATTATCGTTTCAATTTGTAATCAGTGTAAAAAATTACTGAGATATCTTACATTCTTTTTTCTCCGCTAAGCTTTCAAGTCCAACATATACAACAATTGCAGTACATCTTTATTTGGAGTAGCTATATTTCAAGTGCTTAGTAGCCATTGGTGGCTAGGAGCTTGGATATTGTTGAAGATCCAGATAATACTACTTGAAGACATAGACTTCACATCTATGGGAATTTTTTATTCCCTTGGGGCATCTGAAAGTACTTTGTGAAACTTAGAAATAAACCTTAAAATTCCCTTGACCTTTACTCCATTTATCTTATCCCATTGATTTTTTTAACCTCCTAAGTATCTTATCTATCCAGTCTATCTCTACTCCCAACACCCCAATGTAAAATACCGTCTTCTCTCAAGTGAATTATTGCAGTGACCTCTTACTTCATCTACCTGCATTTACTTTGACCCCTCTAAATACTTTTTTACCCAGTAGCCATGGTAATCTTTTCAACATCTGTCGTATCTGTTCATGTGATCACTCTGCTTAAAACACTTCATTGGCTTCCTTTTGCTCTGAGGATAAAGAACCATCTTAATATGGTCTACAGATCTCTTCACAGTTTTACCTTTTTCTACCTTCTGCAACCCCATCTTACATCTTTCCTATCTTTCTGGTCTAAGGTATACTAGCCTTCCTTTAGCCCCTCTCACCACTGAGCCTGTGCACATCCTAATTAACTTCTACTCATCTTTCAGTTCTCAGCTCTAGTTTGACTTTATCAGGTAAGGTTTGTTTGTCTTTCTACAGGGTCACCTAGCACTCTACTTTTTCACTGGCCACGTCAATTGCAATTTTAAATTTGTGTTGTGATTCAACAAATATTTACTGGATGCCTATTGTATGCCTATTATATGCAATTTAAAACATCTAGTTTAGTTGCTGACAGTATAGCAGTAAGCCAACACTAAAATTCCTGCCCTCATGGATCTGATATTTGAGTGAGGTTAGCTATGCAGTGTCATGAAAAACATAAAGCAGAGAGAAGAGAATAGGAAGTGTGAGGGTAGTGGGAGTTGCAACTTTAGATAGGATGATCAGGAAGACCTTACTGAGAAGATGACATCTGTGTTAAGGCCTAAAGGAGGTGAGTGAGAGAGCAAGCCATATGAGTGTTTGGGGAAATAGTACTCCAGGCAAAGGGAAAGCCGGGGCAAAGGCCAGTGAGCTACAGTGAGTGAGCAAGGGAGGGAATGTACTAGAAGATGAGAGGTAGGGTGAGGGCTAGATGGTGTGGGGCCCTGAACACCATTGTGAAAAAGATGGGAAGCCATTAGAGAGTTGTGAGCAGAGAAGTGACATTTTCTGCGTTAGGTTTTAAGTCGCTCTTTTTTTTCTCTTCTCTTCTTTCTTTCTTTCTTTTTTTTTTTTTTTTTTTTTTTTTTTTTTTGACAATCTTGCTCTGTCACCCAGGCTGGAATGCAGTGCAGTGGTGTGATCTCAACTTACTGCAACCTCTGCCTCCCGGGTTCAAGTGATGATCCTACCTCAGCCTCCCTAGTAGCTAGGACTCCAGGTGCATGCCACCACGCCTTGCTAATTTTTGTATTTTTAGTAGAGACAGGGTTTCACCATGTTGGCCAGGCTGGTCTCAAACTCCTGGCCTCAAGTGATCCACCCGCCTTGGCCTCCCCAAATGCTGGGATTACAGGCGTGAGCCACTGTGCCCGGCCTTAAGCAGCTCTTTCAGACTGCTGACTAGGATATGTGGCAAAGTGAGCATAGGGGAAGAAGAGGTGTTACCAAGGACTGAATCAAGGAGACCACATGAGAGATGAAGGTGGCTTAGATCAGGGTGGGAATGGAAGAGATAAATGAGAAGTTGCCAGACGTTGTATGTGAAACAAGAGTCGAGGATGACACCAAGGTTTTTGGCCTGAAGCCAGATGCATGTAGTTGATATTCTCTGGGATGAAAAATTATTATTGTTGTCCTATACAACTCCTGGGGCTGCTATTCATATAAAATATAATGTACAATGCACCCTTGTGGAGAAAGGCTAGAGGAACAGATTTTGCAGGAGTTTGGCTTTGGACATACTTATTTTGACATGCCTGTTAGACAGCCAAGGAGAATGTTGAGTTAGGGAATGCATACTGGCGTATATTTCCAGTCCAGTCTAGAAATATAAGTTTGGGAGATGTCAGTGTAAAGGTGGTATTTAAAAGTGTGGGTGAGATTATCAAGAGAGTGAATACAGGTACTTGATTTGCTTGCCTCTCCACCAGATTTTAAGCTACATGAAGGCAGAGACTGACAATTTTTGCTTACCATTTTATCTGACTGGCACATAGTGGAAGCTCAATATTTAGAATGAGAGGATGAACATAGTATTTAGTAAATGTCTGCCCAATGAGAGAGTGTTTTTAAAAATTGACAACAGTAACTGTTGGAAGAAATGATGTAGCACCAAAATACTTTTAGTTCTTTTTTTGGAGACGGGGTCTGGCTCTGTTCCCCAGGTTGTAGTGCAGCGGCGCAATGACGGCTCACTGCAGCCAGGACCTCCCAGGCCCAAACGATCCTCCCACCTCAGCCTCCCGAGTAGCTGGGACCATACACATGTGACACCATGCCTGGCTAATTTTTTATTTTATTTTTTTAGAGACAGGGTCTCGTTATGCTGCCCAGGCTGGTCTCAAACTCCAAGGCTCGAGTGATCCTTTTGCCTTGGCCTGCCAAAGTGCTGGGTTACAGGTGTGAGCCACTGCGCCCAGCCAAAATATTCTTAATGTATTAGTCTCATGTGAACACTAAGAGTGTATTAAATCTGGCCAGTATGAAAAGGGCTTTGTTATCTGGCAGAAAAATGTTTTTAAAATTTAGTGTGATATATTAAAGACATATAACAAAGCATAGTAAATAATAAGATAAATTCCTGTGTACCTAACCAGTACTGATAAAGGCTTTCTGCATTCTCCCACCAAGGTAATCACCATCCAGTAGGGGTCTGTATCATTCCTGTCTATTTAGTCTTATTTTTTCTTTATGTACAGGTATCCCTTAACGCGTGCTATTGCAGTTTTAAATATTTTATGTAGATGGTGTTCTGTTGTTTTGGTCTTTTTAGCATGCTTTTGATGTTCTTGTCTTCTTAGCATGCTTTTGATGTTCAACATTGTTGACTGACATCTATGTTGATATATACACTTTAATGCATTAATCACTGGATTATAGAGCATCTTTAAATTTTTAATCAACTATTGCTAATTTGTTTTCCAAAATGATTGTACAGATATTGTTTATTATGTCAAAACTCTTGCTACTGATAAGTTAAAAATAGATTGTTTAACCTATGATGGCAGCCAGTTTAGTGTATTAGTCTTTATTAACATAAAATGATGTCCCTTTATATAGTATACATTAGAATATTACCTTCACTGGAGGATAAAGAAATTCTTACTGTTAAATCAAAATTAAACCTCAGATATTATGAAAAGATATTGGTTATAACTGAGTCTATAACTAGTAAATTAATTTTATGTTTCTGTCCATTATATCAATATTCAGGTCTCTACTTCGTATATAATTGTATATTAAAACTATACATATACTTTATAAAACTGTTTAAAAGATCTTCAGTGTATTTTGTTTTTGTTTTTTGAGACAGAGTCTCACTGTATTGCCCAGGCTGGATTGCAGTGGCATGATCACGGCCCACTGCATCCTTAATCTCCTGGGCTCAAGCGGTTTTCTCACCTCAGCCTGCCAAGAATCTAAGACTAAAGGCATACACCACCACACCTGCCTAATTTTTTTTTTTTTTTTTGGGGGGGTAGAGACAAGGTCTTACTACGTTGCCCAGGCTGGTCTTGAATGCCTGGGCTCAAGCGATCCCCCCGCCTCGGCTTCCCAAAGTGCTCGGATTACCAGTGTGAGCCAGCACACCAGGCTGAAAACTATTTGAATCAATGCTCATTTTTGTGTTTCCACATGTAACATTATTTTAAGTGATGGTTTATTTATATTAAAATATGAACTAAATTTCAATTTTGAAGAATATAGATTCTGAATCCAACTATGTGGTATAGTGATTTTAGTTGCAGATTGGTGATTAAACTACGCAAGTCTCAGCTTTCAATAATGTAGACAGTTTCTGGTTACATATAATATATATCTCCCACTCCTGATTTAATTTCCTAAGTAGGACCTGGTAATTCTTAACTAGTTTATGGAATTCTGCATTTTCAACTCTCGTATGTCAAGCAGAATTTAGCTAAACGTGTTCTACCTAAACTCGTTCTTGACTTGAAGGAAGAAACTATAGGGCAACTATAAGAAGTACAGTTGTTTGCTCAGAAATAAAGCTGCTTACCTACAATGTCTGTTGTACTATGTATCTCAGAATTGCTCGGGGGAAAAAAAGAAAAATTCCAAGTCTTTTATTTCACTGTAGAAACTGTCTTATCTCTGAAGTGTTAAAAATTATTTTTCTTTGTACAAAGATTGTCCTTAGTCATTGATAAAATACTGGATGAGTAAAATCACATCTTTAAAAGCAGTTCTAAAGCAAACATAATGCTAAGCCTGGTTTTTCTCCAATTCTGTAACACACTTGAAATTACCTCGGATTGAAGAACAAGAAAACAGATTTTGGTACTTTATTTTCTAGTTGTTTTGTGTAATGATAGAGAAGAAAGGCAAATATGTTTACCAAGGAGAAGAATTCACCATTAAACTTCACCAGTCATTTTAAAAACTACTTAGTAGGAATCTAATTACGTAGAAAAAAAGTTCAGTCATATTTTGTTAAGTTTTTTAAGGTTCTCTGAGTGCTCTGAACCATCCATTTTTAATACAATTGAGAAACCAAAAATTCAGCCTTTCCACTACTTTCTCTGTCCTTCTTCTCCTGTTCTCCAGTATCTCCCATTGACTTTACCTCTTAAATTTTCTCCCCTTCTTTTCTCCTGTCAACTCTGAAGCATATTTATTGAAAGAATAAAATGCTATTACAAGGCTGCAGCTCATTGGCTCTAGAAATAGGAGTATTCTTTAGTGTCTGTCTGTGGTTGTTGGGACTGAGATTGGTCTCAATAACCTGACAGCTCCCTCTCCACCCCTGGCCTCAGTACTGTGCCCTGGTGTTTCCATACTGGTGCTGCAGAAATCCTAAGATGTTCCATTTGTCCATTGGCCCAAGCTGCATGACCAAATTTGGATACTTCTATGGATAGTGATCCCTTTCACACAAAACCTTGGTTTTTACTGTTCCCCCTTCCTCTCGATATGTAGTCTTTTAGTGGTGGGGAGAAAATACAATAACATGGTTGTAACTGTAAACTGTAATTATAGTGATTATAAAGAAGGGGAAAAGTTCCATCATATGTATTCAACCACTATTAATATACTCTTGCAACTCTTACTTTCACACAGTTGCTCTCTCACTTTCCTTCTTTTCTTTTTCAGTTTAAAGCAGTTTTGAAGACAAATTGCCATATATTTTGCTGCTGCCCCTCCCCCTTTGTAAAATCAGTGTCCAACACACAGCACTCTGAATGGGTGCTCAATAAATCCTTAATTACTTAATTTCACTTATTTTAAAATTTTTTTAAAAGCCCTTTGAATTACAGAAGATAATTTTTTAGCGGCCAAACCATAAGAGCAAGGAGCCAGAAGACTTGTATTTTTGTTTCAGCTTTGCCATTTATAAATTGTGCTGCTAATACAATCTATTTCTTGTCTTTGGCCTTGAAATTTTTTAAAAATCTAAATAAAGGGTATTTAAACTGGTTGATCTTTAAAATATTTTATAGATCTCTGAGAAATTCCTGGAAGTGGGTAATTTCAGAGTTGAGCTGCAGTTAGTAGTTACAAGGCTTTAATATTTAATAAATAAGAATTTTGATCAAAACTGCAGGGGTCTTTTTTTTAAGAGATGGGGTCTCTCAATGTTGCCCAGACTGGTCTTGAACTCCTGGGCTCAAGTGATCCTCCCCCCTCAGCCTCCCAGAGTGCTGGGATTACAGGCGTCAGCCACCATGCCCAGCCCAGGAGTCTTAATAGGTGATAAAGGTTGGGGGGTTGTCACAGGTCAAGCATGTACAGATTGCGGTCTGTCATCCCCTGTCGAGAATATAAATTCCATGTGGGCAGGAATCTTTGACTGTTCCATTCACTGATATCTCTAGCACCTTAGAATAATACCTTCTCACCTGTTTACTATTAGAGATTGATAAGTGACCATTTCAAAACTTCATACTGTATAGCCTGTAGGCATATGATCTCCCATTGTTTATCATTTTGGAGTCATTTTTGCAAAAGTGTTATCCACCCAATGTGACTTTTATAAAATAGCATCCTTTCTGCAGAAACAGGAGTTTTTTCCTTCCCATAATTTAGGCTCTATTTTCAGGTTTCTTCCCTAGTATGAATTTTCCAATGCTGAGTAAGGCAGAAGTTTTGCCAAAGGATTCTGTAGTTTCATTAATTTCTAGTATGATTTTTGGTATTCAGTCAAAGCTCAGCACTTATTAAAGCTTTCCCATATTTCTTATATACATAGTTCACCTCAATATGATTTCTCTTTTGATCATGAAGGTTTGCTTTATTTTCCCTTCTCTTTCCCTTCTTTCCCTTTTCTTTTTTTGAGACATGATCTCACACTGTCGCCCAGCTGGGGAGCAGTGACGTGATCTCGGTTCACTGCAACCTCTGCTTCCTGGGTTCAAGTGATTCTCATGCTTCAGCCTCCAGAGTAGCTGGGACTACAGGCGCATGCCACCACACCCAGCTAATTTTTGTATTTTTTGGTAGAGACAGGGTTTCACCATGTTGGTCAGGCTGGTCTCAAACTCGTGACCTAAAGTGAGCTGCCTTGGCCTCCCAAAGTGCTGGGATTACAGGTGTGAGCCACCACACCTGGCTTAGATTGTTTTCTTTTAGAAGGCTCTTACACATTTATTTATAGGGCTTCTCTCCAGTGTGAGTTATTTCATGTTGCAGAAGCATTGACTGTATTCTGAAGGTTTTTCCATGTTATTACATTTATAGGATTTTTGTTTTAGATTTTTGTCTATTATAAATTCTTGGATGTTCTATAAAGCTTGTATTTCTTCAGAAGGCATTGCTACATTGATTACACTAATAGGGTTTCTCTTCAGAATGAACTTTCTGTTACTAAGCACAGGGTGAGTTATGACAAAAAGGTGGTTTGCAGTGCAGTTTTCTTTCCAGTAGCAATTCTCTGTGCTTTTAATAAGCCTTAAGTAGGAGATCAACTGTGCTTGAAATTTGTGCTGTAGTTATTACATTGGATAATGTTTGCCTCTTTTATGAGGGTCTCAAGTATTCATAAAGTGACAGGCTATATCTGAAAGTCTGACATATAGAGCATTCACAGAACATTTTAGGCTGGGCGTGGTGGCTCACGCCTGTAATCTCAGCACATTGGAAGGCTGAGCCAGGTGGATCACTTGAGGCTAGGAGTTCAAGACCAGCCTGGCCAACATGGAGAAACCCCATCTCTACTAAAAATACAAAAATTAGCCAAGCATGGTGGTGCATGCCTGTAATTCCAGCTACTCGGGAGGCTGATACACAAGAATCGCTTGAACCAGGGAGGTGGAGGTTGCAGTGAGCCGAGATTGTGCCACTGCACTCCAGCCTGGGTGTTGGAGTGAGACTCTGTCTCAAAAAAAAAAAAAAAGCAAAGAAGAAAGTTTTATACTCTGTTTATTCTCATAGATCAATACATTAAGTCAGTCATTTAGATTATATCAACAAACAGACATTAAATACAAAAAATAATAAGCCCCTCTGTATAACTGGGATCACTAGGATTTACTAGGGATCAAGGAAGAATGTTGGTTAAATGAGGGAAAGTACGTAATAGATAATTCTGAATCTTATTAATTAAAATATTTCTTGTTTGTTTGTTTGTTTGTTTTTTGAGACAAAGTCTTACTCTGTTGCCCAGGCTGGAGTGCAGTGGTGCGATCTTGGCTCACTGCAACCTCTGCCTCAGCCTCCTGAGTAGCTGGGATTACAGGTGTGCTACCATCACATCTGGCTAATGTATTTTTAGTAGAGATGGGGTTTCACCATGTTGGCCAGGCTTGTCTCGAACACCTAACCTAAGGTGATCCACCCACCTCAGCCTCCCAAAGTGCTGGATTACAGGTGTAGCCACCACACCTGGCCTGTATCTTATTAAAATATTTCAGAAAAATTTAACAATTGAGATATTTCCGACAGTATATAGAAAAAGCTTCTCTGTGCAAACCTTCTAGTGTATGTCAAGATAATATAATCTTGGAAATATCCAAAGTTCCAGCATCAGGAATATCATAATTCTATCCTTGTTTTAATGAAAATTAATCATTTGCCTTAAAATTAAAATATAAACAATTAATAAATATAATGAGAGATTTGAAGAAAGCAAAGAAGACTTGTAGACTTGAAATTGTTCTGCGATACAGACCAGAATAAACCAACTGCTGTGTTAGAAGCAAGTTGCAGCTGTTTTGTCAGTTTGTATTACTGCTATTCATCACTGTGAACTTCTTTAATATATAGTAAGGTAAGGCTTAGATTAGGATTAAGGAAGGTAGAGAAGAAAAGTGTTGTTTGGTAGTGTAGGTGTATATGACATCAGAGATAGGAAAAGAAAGCTCCTGCCTGTATCTGTGATCTCATTATACGGACAGCTTTAACATATTGGGAGGAAGGAAGAGAAAAGAGGATGTGAGTACATTAGAAAATAGAAGGGAATTTTTTTTCTATATATATATCTTAATACTTAGGAGTTAGTTTTAAAGTTTATTTTGTGGGTTAAGATATAGAAATAGTAGTGAGCACTTCATGTGTGACTGAGACTTCTTTGTAGATAACCATATTAGGCTGAATGCTAATGGATATACCGTATTCCTCTGAAGCTGTCCTCTTTTGAGCACAGAGATGTCTCAGTAATAATTATCTTCTCTTTGTTAGGATCTCCCAGCCCCATTGCCCTCTCCCTGCCTCCAGTCATTTACAGATTCCATTGCTTTTTCTTTTCTTCCCTCAGTCTCTATCTACATACTAGTCTATATTGGCCTTTTCTCTCTTCTATCTGTAGGTATCCCTACAACATCACCCTTAGAACATTCCTTTTAAGAGTATTGGAACCTACAAGATGAAATTTAGATCAAGAATTTCTTTGCATAACAAACCTACAAGATATAAGGAAGCTGTGACTTCTGTGAATTCAGTAATTCTTTCATAGTGTAGGTGGTCATCAGTTGTGGGATCTTGCCCTCCCTGTGCTTCCAAAATAAATGCAAGTGAAAATTGGGCTTACTAGTTTCATAGTTTAAAATTAAAATACACTTATAATGACTGTTAAGAAATTGCCTTTATATATGATTTACTATTTGAAGATTTCTCTTTACTACGTGATTTTAAAATTGCAAGTTAAATCCATTGGAACAAATTTTAAGGGGTGTCAAGGCTGCTAAATTTCATTTAGCCTTTGCTAAAATGGAGGCTTATTTACATAGTATACTCAAAACAGTTTTATTCCTAAGTCATACTCTTGAAAAAAGCATCCTTTGAGTTGTTGAGTTTACTTCAACCTTTTGATGTTCGTATGAGATATTTTAGTATAGACTAACTCTTGACCAGGCTGAACTGTCAATATGCAAGATGGCATCTGTGGCATAATTTATCTCCTGGATTGTATTCTAGCGTGACTTGGAGGAAGATCTTAGAATCTGAAACAGAAAGAGATAGAGACAAAGGGAAAAGCAATTTTTTTTTTTTTTTTAATCACAGAGAAATTTAGCAGCTCTTGAGAGGTAGAGGTGGGGCAGGGCAAAATTCCTTTAATGCTAGGTAACCATAAATCCATGTCAAAGTTTAAGAAGAAATAGTAGGTTAGTTCTTGGGAGTCCCAGTGCAATTTTAGCTTCATAATTCATTATGTAGTTTTGTTTTTATTGCTGTTTTTTAACTTTTTATTTTGAGATAATAGATTCACAGGAAGTTGCAACAAAATAGTACAGAGATAATTAGAGGCCCATAGGAAGTTACAAAAGTAGTCCAGAAAAGTCCCATTTACTTACTCTTCATTCAGTTTTCCTCAGCAGTTACATCTTACATAACTGTAGTACAATATCAAAACCAAGAAATTGATATTTTTATAATACATGTCTGTATAATTCTGTGATTTTTGTCATATATGTAGATTTATCTAACCACTACCTAAGTCAAGATTCAGAACTATTGCATCACCACAAAGATCTCTCCCTGTGCTACTTCTTTATAGTCACACCCATCACATTACTCCTCTCCTACTTACTCTTCACCAGCCTTAACCCTGGCAGCCACAAATCTGTTCTTCATCTTGTTGAACTGTGAGAATCCACTCATACACATATTTTTTTCAATAAATATTTTGGAAATTTTGTCTTGAAGATTTGCAACAATTTGTAAAAAAAAAAAAAAAAACTTACCACATAGCTTAGAAATATCAAAAAAAAATTAAGAAAAAGGGATGGCATGAATGTATAAAATATATGTAGATACTAGTCTATTTTATCTTTTACTACCTTGAGATGTATCCAAATGTATTAAGAAAAGTTAATATTTATCAAGACTTATGCATACAAAGACATTGTGTTCTGCCATATGCGGTTGAGAGAACTATTAAGAAACATAAAGATGCAGTATTAAGTCATAACTGCATAAAATTAACTGTAGTGCATACCATTCTGTTGTAGTAATTTTGTAACCACCTCATGTTGCTATTACAGTGAGCTCAAGTGTTGAGAGTATCTGCTGAAAATGATGATGCTAATCATCTCCACATGAGCAGTTCCTCTCTCCAGTAAATTGTGTTATCACGGTAAAATGTGATCTCTCACTGTGTTTAGTGCAATATCCTAACCTTGAATAATACCATGAGACCCATAAGAAGTACCATTAGTGGTGGTGGAAGTGCTTCTAAGAAGCAGAGAAAAGTTACGACATTACAAGAACAAGTTAAATTGCTTGAAATGTACCATAGATTGAGGTCTGCAGCTGCAGTTGTCTGCCATTTCAAGATAAATGAATCCAGTGTAAGGAGCATTGTTTTTTTCTTTCCTTTTTTTTTTCAAAAAAGGAAATTTGTGAAGTCATCACTTTTCATACACCAGCAGGTATGGAAACCCCACACTTTTTGTGAAATATTGTGTCTTTTATCAGGTATTGAAAATGCAGCTTTTTAAACGGGTCCAGGATTTCTATAAGAAAGTATATCCATAGCCTCAAATATGATTAAAGAAAAAGCAAAGTTATTATATGACAACTTAAAAGGAAGGTGAAGTATCTAAAGCTGGAGAATTTAGTGCCAGCAAAGGATGGTTTGATAATTTTAGAAAGAAGTTTTGCTTAAAAAATGTCAAGATAACAGGAGAAGCAGCTTCGCCTACCAAGCAGCAGCAGACAGGCTTCCAGACACCATTGAGAAAATCATTGAGGAGAATGGGTATCTGCTTGAACAAGTTGCTGTTGTTGTTGTTTTGAGATGGAGTCTTGCTTTGTCGCCCAAGCTAGAGTGCAGTGGCGCGATCTCCACTCACTGCAACCTCCACCTCCTGGGTTCAAGTGATTCTCCTGCCTCAGACTCTTGAGTAGCTGGGATTACAGGCACATGCCACCATGCCTGGCTAATTTTTTGTATTTTTAGTAGAAACAGGGTTTCACCATGTTGGCCAGGCTGGTCTTGAACTCCTGACCTCATGATCCGTCTGCCTCGACCTCCCAAAGTGCTGGGATTACAGGCCATTGCACCCAATCCGAACAAGTTTTTAATACAGATGAAAGTGTCCTACTCTGGAAAAAAAAAAAAAGCCACAAAGGACATATATTAGCAAGGAAGAGAGGCAAGCACCACAATTTAAGGCAGATGGGGATAGGCTAACTCTACTGTTTTGTGCAATTGCGGTTGGGTTTATGATCAGGACTGCCCTTACCTATAAAGCTGCTAAACCCTGAGTCTTGAAGGGAAAAGGTAAACACCAGCTGCCAGTCTTTGGATGTAAAATAATAAAGCCTGGAAAATGAGAACCCCTTTTCTGGATTGGTTCCATTGATGCTTTGTCTCTGAAGCCAGGAAGAACCCTGCTAATAAGGGGCTGCCTTTTAAAGTTCTTTTGATTCTGAGCAATGCGCCTGGCCACCCAGAGCCCCATGTGTTCAACACCAAAGGCTCATTATACGCAATACTTCATGAAAAGGATTGTCAGTGATGAGGAAGAGAACCCTTATATAGAACATCATCAAAGTCTAAAAGAATTGCACTATTGAAGATGCCATCATTGTTAAAGAAAGAGCCATGAAAGCCATCAAGCCCAAAACAATAAATTTCAGCTGGAGAAAACTGTGTCCAGATGTTACATGTGAATTCACAGGTTTTATGACAGAGCCAATCAAGGAAATCATGAAAAAGATTGTGGATATGGCAAAAAATATAGGGAGCTAAGAGTTTCAGGATATGGATCTTGGAGAAATTCAGGAGCTAATAAACACCACACCAGAGGAATTAACAAAAGATGACTTGTTGGAGATGAACGCTTCTGAACCAGTGCCAGATGGTGAGGAAAAAGATGTAGAAAAAGCAGCACCAGAAAACAAATTGACATTAGACAGTCCAGCAGAATAGTTCTAGTGATTCAGGACTGCGTTTGACTTCTTTTACAACATGGACCCTTCTATGATACGGGCACTGAAACTAAAGGAAACTATGGAAGAAAGATTGGTACCATATGGAAACATCTTTAGAGAAATGGAAAAAACAAAAAAAGTCAGACCTAAATTACATATGTTTTTGTAAAGTTACACCAAGTAACTGCCTTTTGTAAAGTTACACCAACTGCCTTTCTGGCCTTCTTTTCACCTCTGCCACCACTGAGACAACAAGACCAACCCCTTCAGCCTATACACCATGAAGATGCAAGAATGAAGACCTTAATGATGATCCACTTCCACGTAACGAATAGTAAATTCTCTTCCTTATGATTTTCTTAATGACATTTTATTTTCTCTAGCTTACTTTATTGTAAGAATATAGTGTATTATACATATCACATACAAAATACATGTTAATCACCTGTTGATGTTATCAGTAAGGCTGGTCAGCAGTAGGCTAGTAGTGGTTTTGGGGGAGTCAAAGGTTATATGTGCATAATTTTAAAAGTTAGATGTGGGTTTTCAGCTGTTCGGAGGGTCAGTGCCCCTAATCCCTGAGTTGTTTAAGGGTCAACTGTGTTTACTACTCTTTCTATATATGGTTGACTTAATTTCCCCAACTTTGAGACTAAAGATGTTTGATGTGAAGTAGAGAGAAAATAAGGGTGGAGAGAGGGCTGTGAATCACCTATAAACCCCAAAGAAAACCTATGTAAACATCTTCCCAATCTTCTTTTTTTTTTTTTGGAGACAGAAGTCTTGCTCTGTTGCCCAGGCTGGAGCGCAGTGGTGCAATCTCAGCTCACTGCAAACTCCACCTCCCGGGTTCAAGTGATTCTCCTGCCTCAGCCTCCCAAGTAGCTGGGATTGCAGGCATATGCCACCACGCCTGGCTAATTTTTGTATTTTTAGTAGAGAGGGATTTCACCATATTGGTCAGGCTGGTCTTGAACTCCTGACCTCAAGTGATCCACCTGCGTCGGCCTCTCAAAGTGTTAGGATTACAGGTGTGAGCCACTGTGCCCAGCCTTCCCAATCTTCTTTATGTGCATATGTGGGTCTCTTTTTTGTTCATTTGTTTAAGGTAGCCAATACCCATACTTTGCTGTGTAATTTAATCTACTATGTTTTAAAAGTCCTTCCCATCCTGAAAACAGATGTCTTAATAGTAGCAATAATAATAATACTACTAGTTAACACTAATACAGACATTATTATGTGCCAGTCTAAAGGCTTTATACATTTCAACCCATTTGATCCTGTTTCATCATTATAATTTATCATGATAAATAAGGAAGCCAGACAAAAGTATGGTGGATTGTGGCTTCATTTTTACATTAAAAAAATTTTTTAATACTTTTCTGACTCCTCAAATAAATGCCAAGAGGTTTTGGAAAGTCCATCCAATTCTTAGAACATTTCTGCATCATTAATTTAATGGAAAAAATGCTTTGTCACTTGAGGAAAACCGTTGGAAGGTGACTGAAAGGAAATCATGAAAGCGATTGTGGATATGGCAAAAAAGGTAGGGAGCTAAGAGTTTCGAGATATGGATCTTGGAGAAATTCAAGAGCTAATAAACACCACACCAGAGGAATTAACAAAAGGTGACTTGATGGGTAGAAGGGAGGGAGGGAGGGAGAGGTGTGTAGTCACATTCTTTGGAAGCAGCTGGGTTAAAATTCCATTTGAAGCCCTCCATTCTAAAGAAGCTTATAATTAGAAAACAAGACAAGATGTTTTTGAACCTCATAAGATGGTAGTTTCTATATCAGAAAACATTTCCCCCATGAAACAATGTTACATCACTAGCCTATCTCATACAACAATAATCAGAACTACACTTTACCCTTGAATGTCTCTGGAGTTAGAAACAACAGCCTCTCAGAAGTCGAAAATTTGCAGGTAAAACTCAACTACTCATAGCCTACCATTGACTGGAAGCCTTATTGATAACAAACAGTCGATTAACACATATTTTGTATGTTTTATATATATTATATAATATATTCTTAAAGTAAGCTAGAAAAAAGAAAATGTTATTAGGAAAAATACATTTACACTACTATATTGTATATCATAAGTTTACATAGTCTGTTTATAAGATATATTGACTGAAATGGCAGCAGGACCTCAGTCTATGGTTACATATCAAGCAATTCAACTTGTTCTTGAAATGTCATGACTTTTCTTTGCTTCTTAGGAGCACTTCCAGCATCTCTAGTGGTACTTCTTATGGGTCCCATGGTGTTATTCAAGGTTTAGGATATTGCACTAAACACGATGAAAAATAATGTGAGAACCGTGAGAAATCACATTTTACTGTGATAATAGAATTTACTGGAGATAGGAACTGCTCATGTGGAGATAAGTAGTGTCATCACAGGGTGTTTTAAGGGAATACTCTCAACACTTAAACTCACTGTAAGAGCAACACGAGGTGGGTACAAAATTATTATAGTAGAACAGTATGTACTATGGTTAATTTTATGCAGTTATGGTTTAATATTGCACCTTTATGTTTGTTACATTTCTCTAACTGCATATGGCAGCATGTAAGGTCTGTTGGTGTGCATAAATTTTGATAAATGTTAACTTTTTTTAATACATTTGTGTGTATTTTATGGTAGTAAATGATAAAATAGACTAGTATTTTATACATTCACGTCATCCCTAGCTTTTTCTTAATTTTTTGATATTCCAAGCCATGCGGTTTGTCTGCAAGTTTTTTTCAAATTGTTGCAAATCTTCAAGACAAAATTTCCAAAATATTTTTTGAAAAAAAGCTGTGTATGAGTGGACCCACATAGTTCAAACCCACGTTGTTCAAGGGTCAGCTATGTACCTCATTTTGATAAGAGTGTTGTGAAACTTACATTCATTTCTCATGGGAGTGTAAATGATTCAGTATTTCAGGAGGGCAGTTTGACAGGTAGCAAAGCCTTGAAAAGGTTCATACTCTTTGACCTCGTGATTTCTTGTAGGACTATATTTTTAAGAAATAATCAGAAATGTCAGAAAAGGTGCAAGGATATTCATTATTTACAATAGGAAAATGAAATCAGCCTTTTGTGTAAAGGTCTATAATGGAGTTTGACTTCTTTGTCAAATGGCTACTTTGAGTGGTTTGATAAGTTTAATTTGATAGACACTTTGATTATAGCATTAATATAAATTTTGTAATTATAGTAATTGGCTAAAAACGGATTCAGTTACTTAGGGATTTAATCTTAGGAATTTTATCCTAAAATATGACATCTTTATGTAGTTGTGTATGCTGTGATTTTAGAAAGAACAAAAATGTATCTAGCAGTTTGATGTTTTCAGTATCATTGTCATAATATTTTTGTGTGAATATAATTTTTACTACTAAATGTTTTCTTTTTTTACAGGGAGATAATATAAAATGATCATGTAGCTAGGCTAATTGAATATCCAGAAATTTTTATTTTTGCCATAGAATTGCTTTTTATCATTTCATTATTTCTTTCAGAAATTTCAAGCTTGAAAGATATGATATGATCTAATTTTAGATTTTAAAAGGCAGTTTTTATCTCCAGAGCATTCACTCCTTATCTACTGTGTAGAAATAATTGTCATCTCTCCCCTCAGTATTCCCTATCTCAGTTGCTCAAGGCAGAAACCTGGAATCTTAGTACTTCTGCAGACTTCGTTTTTAGCTTACATCACATGAGTCCAATTGTTGACGAAGTCCTGTCTGCCTCCAGAATATCTTGAGTTTATCATATCCATATCCACTGACAGTGCCCTGGTTGAGGGAACATTACTTTTTTCTTGAAGGACTATAGTATCATCATAACTATTTCCTCAATCTTCCCCTGACTCAATCTATTCCTTTTTTTTTTTTTTTTTTGGTTTCTAATTTTTTATTGAAGATATGCATGTACCATGTTTAAGAAGTCAAATATTTGCATGAGAGAACAAAATATAGCAAAATCCTAAATCAGTTATTCTCATCTTCCCAACCTCGATCCTGGAGCTCCACTCCCACCCAGATCTCTTAGCTGTTTCTCCTTTGAGGAATTTATGTCTGTTTTTCAAATAATATATCTAAATCCTTACTTTTCCTTGATTTTTCTATTTTAAGTATGATATGTTGACTCTGTACTATAGAAGATGATTTCACTGTCTTATACTCTCTCCCCCCCATTTATATAATTCATTTCTCCTTCTTTTGCAATACAGTTATATCACAATTTTGACTAAGTAACTGTATTTTTTACAATCGAACTGTACTCAAGTTTTGTTTTCTTTGAGCTAAAATGTACTTTAGTTTTCTTTGTATCCATCACTAAATTTCTGCCAGAAGTGAATGTACTGAATGTCTCTTCTTAATATTTCCACACGTAAGGAATTTTTTTTTTTCACTTTCAGAAACAGATGTCTGTTGGAATTTCTGTCCTCTTGCTCCTTTCTTGACTCTTGTTCTTAAAGGTCTGCTCATAGCTTTGCCCCAGGATCTCCCATTGCTGTTAATCAGAGGATTCCCAATATGTATATATTTTTTCTATATTGGTTTTCAGTTTCCTGGGTCTCATATCTTCCTTTTTCTTTGTTTGCTAGTTTGTTTTGATAGAGCACATACTCTACTAGTTCTCTGAGAGTAGGTACATAGAAGACAAATTCTCTGAGATGTTCATGTCTGAAAATGTCTGTAGTCTACTTTCAAACTTCATTGGTATTTGTGTTGGATATAGAATTCTAGAAAATTGAATTCTTCAAAATTGAAGGCATTGCTTCAGTTGTCTTTTACCTTCCAGTGCTGTTATTAAGATATCTGATACCTTCTGATCCCTTTTTTTCCATATGTGCTGTTTTTTGTTGTTGTTTTGTTTTTGAATCTCTGATCAGTTTTCTCTGTTCCCTCTTGAAATTACTGTTATTCAGATGTTGACTCCTATGGTCTTCAAACTAGCATAAAAATATTTTACTTCTATCATTAACTTTTTGTTTAAAAGATTTAGTCACCTTTATTTCACAACTCTTCTGCTGACTTTCAAATTTCTCTTACATTTTTTATTTCTAAAAGCTCTATTTTTTCTCTGAATATTTCTTTGTATGTATCCTCCTGTTTTTGCTTAATGGGTACAATGTCTTTTCTCATGTATTAAAAAATAATAATTATATGGTTTTGGCTTCTTTTTTTCTCAGTTTTCTTCATTCCCTGCCCTAACTCAACTTCTTCTGTCCTCTGCCCTAATTCTATTTCCTCAGAGTTCTTTTTCTTTTTTCTTGTGGTTCTCTCTCCCTGGCTATTGTTGTATTATAGAGGCTTGTTAACCTGTTTCGGACCTTGGACCCGTCCGGCAGGCTGAAGCCTATTTAATGCTAACCCTTCTTTAAAAGGAAATCAGTTCTGTTAAAATATACTTATCAAAATATTTTGTAAAGCTG
This sequence comes from Pongo abelii, assembly GCF_028885655.2. NCBI lineage: Eukaryota > Metazoa > Chordata > Mammalia > Primates > Hominidae > Pongo > Pongo abelii. Next base: position 71,137,369 of record NC_071985.2, on the reverse strand, counting down.
TTATACAGCAATACGTGTGCTTCTTTGCCCTTAATGTATTAAAATCTAGAGGTCAGTCTTAAATACTACCATATCTGGGTGTGATGATTCATGGCTGTAATCCCAGCACTTTGAGAGGCTGAGGCAGTAGGATTGCTTCAGCATAGGACTTCAAGACCAGTCTGGCCAACATAGCGAGACCCTGTCTCTACAAAAAATACAAACAAAATTAGCCGAGTGTGGTGGTACACACCTGTAGCCCCAGCTACTTGGAAGGCTGAGGTGGAAGAATTGCCTGAGCCAGGGAGATAAAGTTGCAGTGAACTGTAACCCTACCAATATACTCCAGCCTGGACAACAGAGGAAGACCCTGTATCAAAAAAATAAAATAACTACCATAAGTTTGAAGTAGTGATGAGTGTAAATGATATTTTTAAGTTATCTGCATCAACTGTAATGTGATATGAAAATATCAGTGATTTTGATTGGTAACTACATCACATGTGTTGCCAATGCCACTGTAATCTGTAGCCTACATTTATAACTAAAAGGACTGTCTTATTTCAGTTAGAGGTTAGTGTAAAATGAAAATTAATTTTTTAATATACAAGTTTGTGGGCACTTTGTATTCTGTCGACAGGTACTTTTGGGGGATCATGATCCCTTTTATTAAAGGTTTCTTCAAATGTTTCGGGTAATTAACTGTTAGCCCAAAGAGTGAGATACTAGAAAGCTGATTGGGAGCTCTGGGTGACTGAATAGTCTTCACTGTATGTTGTGGGATGCTCATCTTTATCTGTGGATCTTTTCCTCTTGGGATTCAAATCTTTTCAGAAAAGAATCCAGCAATATTCTGCCTGTGGAATGTAAATTTGCCTATGTTTTCACCGTCATTGTGCTCTCTTATGTCCTGCTAATCAAATTTGCTTTTGTGATTCAACTGAATGGATATAATATTACGTATGTTCCCATTAAATAAAGTGATTCTAGAAAAGAACACAAACTGTCTTTAATGTTTTGAAAACCTTAATCTGGCAAAAAAAAAACTAGGCTATTACTTGTATTTAATTTTCACCTTAATTTTCCAGGAGCTTTCAAGTTGTGGATGGAATAAAAAAGAAAAATATAGTTCTGCACCAAATGCAGTTGCCTTCACAAGAAGATTCAATCATGTGAGTTTATAAATTTTGATACTGTGTCTGAAATTCAGTTCCTCAATGTATACTTTTTCCTTAAGAAATAATTTTACTTTTTACATCAGTTCTGGAATATTTTCAGCCGGTATCTCTCAAGTATTGTCTCTGTGCATGATCTCTGTTTTTTTTTCTCTGTAATTTCTATTGAAAATTTATTGGAACTTGACATTCTTTCCTGCTTGTCTCTTAACCTTACATATTTTCTATCTTTGTTTTTGTCCTCCATTCTGCGTGATTTCCTCAGATCTACATTTCAGTTCACTGATTCTCTTCAGATGTGTTTTATCTGTTTCAAATCTGTATGCTTTTACACCAGTCATGCTCTTTTCTTATTTTTATTTTATTTTTAAAATTTGTTAATTTTCAACATAGTTTCTGTGTTATTATTGGAACTTCTTGGGGTACTACTACTCTATTTCTGCTCATTCTTAAAGTGGTTTTTTCAAAGATATATAATGAATTTTGTATCTTTGGCTTGAAAGCTCATGTCTGTTTAAGCTTTATTCATGAGAATTTTGCTGCTGCCTCGATTGAGGGAATACATTATTCTAAGAGGCTTTTTGTTTGCTTTTGCTCATACGTAGGGTTGTCGCAGACCTGGGACTATTTTTTATGTTTATTGTTTTGCTTGGGGCATCTTTGTACTTCTCTGTAGTAAAAATTTAAATACCAAATCCAATTAAAGGCAGCCTGTAGTTAACAAATTCTTCTTTTAAAATTAAATTAATTTTTTCCTTTTTTAGAGACAGGGTCTCTGTCACCCAAGCTGGAGTACAGTGGTGCAGTCATAGCTCACTGCAACCAGTCCTCCTGACTCAGCCTCTCAGGTAGCTAGGACTACAGGCATGTACCACCATGCCAGACTAATTTAAAAAGAATATTTTGTGGAGATGAGGTCTCACTGTGTTGCCCAAGCTGGTCTCGAACTCCTGGCCTCAAGCGATCCTCCTGCCTCAGCCTCCCAAGGCACTGTGATTGTAAGCATGAGCCACTCTTCTCAGTCTACAAATTCTTATGAAAGAGTTTTTCTTTTTTCTCCTTGACCGCCCAGAGCCTACATTATTATAGATGCACTTGTATGTTGTCTCCCTTCTTCAAGGGAATTGAAAAATAAGTGAATTGTTTTAGTCTGCTTTTTCACTGAGATTGTAGACCTTTGAGTAGCATTAGATAGAAATGGAGGAGCGGAGAGGTGTGAGGCCTTGTATTATGTCTTTGAAGGAGCATTAAGTCCCAAGCCCCTATGTCACTGAGATAGGAAATCCTCCAAGGGCAGCTACAGTACCCACTCTTGTAACCACTGCTTTGCTTTTATTTCCTTGTTTTTGATCTCTAGAGGAAATCCTTTATTTTTCTTCCAATTCAGAAATACATTTTAAAAAAAAGTTTATTATATGTAACCCAGCAATTCTAGGGGTTGATAGCAAAAATATTTCTTGTGAGTCCAGTAATTTTATGAAACCATGTCTTGGTGTTTGTTATTCTGGGTCAGCGTTCTTAAATGTAGTTGGCTTTAACAGACTGTCATTTGGGGAGCACGTACACTTAGCCTTCCAGTATAGGGGTCTCGGGGTGGCTGGATTTATTACATAGTAGCTTAGGGCTCTCCAAGAGAATGTTCCAGCAATCGAGGCAGGGGCTGCATGGTCTTTTATGACCTCGTCCTGGAAGTCAGTGTCACTTTCACTAACACTTTCTTCATCAAAGCAGTCACAAGCCTGCCCAGATTCAGTAAGAAGTGATATACATCCTAACTTTTGATAGAGAGTGACAAAGAATGTATGCTTAAAATCACCATAGCATTTGTCTAAGCCAGGTGCAGTGGCGAGTGCCTGTAGTTCCAGCTGCTGGGTGGCTGAGACAGGAGGATCACTTGAGCCCAAGAGTTCAAGACCAGCTTGGGAAACATACTAAGACCTTGTCTTAAGAAAAAAAAAAAAAAAAAAAAAAGTCATGTTGGTCAGGTATAGTGGCTCATGCCTGTAATCCCAGCACTTTGGGAGGCAGAGGCTGGTGGATCACCTGAGCTCAGGAGTTTGAGACCAGCTTGGGCAACGTGGTGAAACCCTATCTCAACTAAAAAAAAAATACAAAAATTAGCTGGGCGTGGCAGCTTACACCTGTGGTCTCAGCTACTTAGGAGGCTGAGACAGGAAAATCACTTGAGCCTGGGAGGCAGAGGTTGCAGCAGTTAGCCGAGATCACCCCACTACACTCCAGCCTGGGCAACAGAACAAGACTCTGTCTCCAAAACAAAACAAATCACCATAATATTTGTCTTAAAATTTGCCTGATGTTAAATTTAATTAAGTTGGTGAACATGCACTTTAGATTTGAATTCGTAGTTGATATTTGCTAAGGTTATTGTTAAGATTTCTGTAGCATAACTTGATTTTTTTTTTTTTTTTTTTTTTTAGGAGTAAACCTTGTTAGAACTGGGGAGGATTATTACTATTAGTAGCCCAAGTATAGTAACAAGTATTAAGGTGACTTTGTAAAATATCTATACTTTATATTTACATATATATTTGTAAAATATATGTAAAATACATACATAATGACGTTTCTTTACAGATGAAAATTGCAAGTAAAATCTGAAATATTTCTCATTAAAAATGTGAAGAAATATGAGGTAGTGGCATTATTTTTTGCACAATAATTTTGAACTATATTCTGTATTTAGATTTGTATAAGTGAACCAACTTATAGTACTTTGACTTTGTTTTCATAGTACATGAATTAAAGTGTATTACTGGACATATTGTATCATATAATAAGCAAACTATTCAGAGTAGAGCATTTTCATATTATATATCTAATCTGCCTTCTAATAAATTAGTTTTAATTATTTTTTAAATCAAGATGGTTTTATTTGAAAGCATTACAAAATTTTTGAAATGCAGTTTTAATCTTAGAATGTTAACTTAGATATATATTTTTTCTTTTGATATTTTGTTTTATTTACACCAAGAAAACCCTACTTGGGAGTCTTCAATTATGATTCTACTCAATCTAAATAAACAGTCATGTAGAATTACACAGCCACAGAAAAACCTGCTATAAGTAGCATCTTTTACAATGTTTAATTTTAGAGCTTACCTAATTCTGCCAAGATTTTTTAAAATACAGCAAAAAAAACTGACAAGTTAAAAATCATAGTGATATTTATTTAAAATTTTTATTTACAGGTAAGCTTTTGGGTTGTTAGAGAGATTCTTCATGCTCAAACATTAAAAATTAGAGCAGAAGTTTTGAGCCACTATATTAAAACTGCTAAGGTAAGAAAAAGTTGTGTTTTTATTTTTGAGTTCAACCATTCATAAATGTTTGTAAGTGAATAAATATTCGTGATGCTTTATTCACTGTTTATTGATACTGGAAAAATAAGGCTCATTGATATAAGTCAATTTTTAAAATTGGATGCCTACTTTCTCTGCCTTTTCCTTTATTCTTCCTGTTTTCCTACCTTTTCTTTTATAGTCTTCCTCCCACTCTCTGAGTAGCTGAATTGTGTGATCTGTTTTACTGAATAAGTAGACAAAGGTTGGATTATGGTAAAGTATGATATTTATAAAATATTGGACTATTCTGCAGGTGATGAAGAAAGCCATAAAGAATTAAGTAGGAGAATACTACTTCACTTCTGAAGTGAACCATGTGAAGAATAAGACTTTATTTTTAAGAGAATGGTATATGTGATGTTACCACATTGTTAACTGAACAGTTATTGTGTGACATAGATAATAAATACAGTAAGAGAAATGGAGCATGGATTTCAAAGGTATTTGGAAATTAGAAGGGTGAGACAGGATATTCTACAAAGGATACCAAAATTTTATTAAAACTTGTAATAACTCTGAATTTAGTTGGTGGGGCAGAAAGGGGAACTGAGCCCTTCCCTCTCCATCATGAAGGGTCAAGGCCGGCAGCCATATAACAAAAGACAGGTTAATGAGAGAAAAGCATAGCAGATTTATTACATGTGCATAGGAGTCATACAAAGTATAAACTCAAAGCAGGGCCAAATGGTTGGTGCTTAAATATCTTCTTCACTGGGGAGAGGGGAGTTTTGGGGGAGGGGGTGCATAAGAGTAAGTGATTTTCAGGTAAAATGGATGAGCCCAGAGAACAAAGTCCTGAGACCAAGTTTCTCTGAGCTCTAGGGGAGGTGACATTACAGGTTATGGGAGAGCGAAGGGAGGAAAACGTGTTAAGCAAAGACTGATACCTCAAGGAAATATCTCAGATAATCTCAGAGCTAACCTCAGAAAGAATAGTTGGGGTAGCCTATGGTTGAGTTAATGTTTCCTAGATCTGGACAAGGGAGAGGATGTTCAGAGAAAGCCTAGCTGTTCATTTCACCATTATAGATTTTCTCTACAGATGTGAATCTCCTCCACAAAAGGCAGCTTTTCAGGGCTATTTCTGTCTGTAGGCCCTCTGAATAGCCATCTCAAAATATGTCAAAGAAGTATATTTTAGGGTAATATATTTTTGGTTTCCTTTAATGTTAAGTTTACTAAGAAGTATGGTAATTGTAGCCACGTTCATTCATTACTCTTGTAATAAATACATAGTTTTCCTCACATGTAAATGAAAGAAGGCAGAATAAAATGAGGATACCATGTTTACAGTTATTAAAAGTCATAACTCTTTCCTGTTTTCCTTAAGAACATGGGAGCAATTGTATTCTAACATTCTATGGCACTAGGTGGCAGAGCTAGCCTTCTACAAATTTGATATTTTGCAAAAGTATCAAAATATTTTTAGAAATTCTTTGTGATGATATGTTAGGTAAATACTTTTTTTTTTTTGGAGATGGTGTTGCACTCTGTGACCCAGGCTGGAGTGCAGTGGTGCGATCTCGGCTTACTGCAAACTCTGCCTCCCGAGTTCAAGTGATTCTCACATCTCGGCTTCCCAAGTATCTGGGACTACAGGTGCATGCCACCACACCCAGCTAATTTTTGTATTTTTAGTAGAGATGGGGTTTCACCATGTTGGGCCAGGCTGGTCTTGAACACCTGACCTCAAGTGATATCCCACCTCGGCCTCCCAAAGTGCTGGGATTATAGACATGAGCCACTGCACCCGGCCAATACTGGTATTTAACTAATAAAAATTAATGATTCTTCATGGATTCTGCATTATTATTTTCTGATATTTTTGTTAGTTTTTAAATTTACTTGTATGTTCCACTCAAAACCACCAAATTTTGCTCACACCTCCACTGTCTTCATCAAACAATCATTTAACTTCAGTTCAGACTTTGAATTATTTTTGACAGCACTTGCCTTCATCCCAAGCTCTAAACTCATAATTGTTTTTTTCTCACTGTCCCTTAAACCCTTCTATTCTGACTCTCTGCCTTCTATATTGTTTGTTATAAAACTGGCAGATCTCTTACTTGAGTATTTTATCAGTCAGCATTCTCCAGAGAGATAGAACCGTAGCGTTCTATATAAACATGTATAAAGAGATCTAAATATAAAATATATAAATAGATTTTAGGAATTGGCTTATACAATTGAAGGGGCTGGCAAGTATGAAATCTGTAGGGTAGGCCAACAGGCTGGAAACTCAGGAGTTTAGGCACTAGTCTTGAAGCAGAATTTCTTTTCCAGGAAACCCCAGTTTTCACTGTTAAAGCCTTTCAACTGATCAAATGAGGCCCACACACATTATCAAGTGGAATCTCTTAAAGTCCACTGATTGTAGATGTTAACTGCATCTACAAAATATCTTCATGACAACACCTAGATTAGGGTTCGATTAAATAACTGATACTAATAGTCTAACCAAGTTGACACATCAAACTTACCATCACATAGATACAAAAGAATATAAGAATACTTCAAGTACCAAAAGAATGATAATGTGGATACCCATGCACCCACTGACCACTGAGAATTTTCATATGCCTCTTCATATGCCACCTCCTTCCCTTCTACTGCAATGGGAACTACTGCCTTGAATTTTGTTTTTCTTTTACAGTGTATATGTTTCTGAATAATATATTGTTGCAAATATATGCTTTTGGATTTTGTTTAAATCGAATTATTCCATATTTACTTTTGTACTTTCATAACTCAGCAGTGTTACTTAATGGTTTCGGGAGTAACTCTGTTGTAGAGTATCCTATTTGTATATATCACAAATTATTCAATGTACTTTGGATTATTTCCACATTCTTGGCTATTATGAGCCCTGCTGCCATAAGCATTCTTGTATGAGTCTCTTGGTGCTTATGTGACGGTTGAAGCCCTAGAAATAGAGAGTTCGTACTAGCAGTGAAATTACTGAGTCTCTCTCTCTCTCTCTCTCTCTTTTTTTAGACAGGATCTTGTTGTTCTGTCACCCAGGCTGAAGGCCAGTGGTGTGATCCCAACTCACTACATCCTTGACCTTCTGGGCCCAGGCAATCTTCCTACCTCAGCCTCCCGAATAGTTAGCATTACAGGCATATGCCACCACCCGTGGCTAATTTCTGTTTGTTTTGTTTTGTTTTGTTTTGTTTTGTAGAGACAAGGTCACATTATGTTGCCCAGGCTGGTCTTGAACTCCTGTGCTCAAGTGATCCTCCCATGTTGGCCTCCCAAAGTGCTGGGATTATAAGTGTGAGCTACTGTACCTGGCCCCTCATCTCTTTAGCTTTGTTATAGATAACCTCCAAACTGGTTATATTTATATATGCTCACTAGCAATGTATGAAGATGCCTGTTGCTCCACATCCATGTCACCATCTGATATTGTCAAAATTTTTCATTGTTGCCAATTCTGGTGGATGTGAAATTTATCTCATTTTAGTTTTAATTGCCTTTCATTGAATCTGATAGGAGTGAACATCTTTTCTATGTTGGCCATTTAGGTTTTCTCTCTTGAAAGGTCTGTTTAAGATCTTTCAGCAGTTTTCTGTTTTGGTATTGGTCTTTTATTGTGTGTGTTTTGGTTTTTTTGTTTGTTTGTTTTTATTTATTTTTTTTGATGGATTCTCACTCTGTCGCCCAGGCTGTAGTGCAGTGGTGCAATCTTGGTTCACTGCACCTTCCACCTCCTGGGTTCATGTGATTCTCCTGCCTCAGCCTCCCAAGTAGCTGGGATTACAGGCTCACACCACTATGTCCAGTTAATTTTTGTATTTTTTTTAGTAGGACAGGGTTTTGCCATGTTGGCCAGGCTGGTCTTGAACTCCTGACCTCAGGTGATCCGCCCATCTCGGCCTCCCAAAGTGCTGGGATTACAGGTGTGAGCCACCGCGCCTGGCAGTCTTCTATTGATTTTTGTAGGAGTTCTTTATATAACTCTAGATGCTAGTTCTCATAAGCTTTGCATGTATCTTCCTATTTGTAGCTTGTCTTACCACTTTTTTCATATTTTCTGATTTACATGTTCTTAATTTTAGCAGTCAGATTTACTGATCCTTAATTTCTGTCTTAGTCTGTTCTGGCTGCTATAACAAAAATACCGTAAACTAGGTGGCTTGTAAAAACAAACATTTATAAACAACGAACATTCTAGAGAACTGTGAGGATTAAGTCCAATATCAAGGTGTCAGCAGATTCAGTGTCTGGTAAGGGCCCATTTCTCACAAGGCCCTTCATGTTGCAACAAAGTTCCTTCAAGCATTTTCCCAAACATTTCCTCCATACTGCCCTGCCAACACACCCCACTGCTACAATATAGATGAAGGCTGTTCTGGGAATTTATGTAAGTGGGATCCTACAGAAAGCTGTTGCTTGTGGTTGACTACTTTTGCTCACCATGTTGTTGAGATTCATCCACATTGCATGTTATTGATAATTCTTTTATTGCTAAGTAGATTTCCAGTGTATGGATATTACACAATTTCTTTATCATTTGCTTATTAATGCACATACTGTTTTTATTTTGGCTTTTATGAATAAAGCTGTTATGAACATTTTTGTGGAGTATGCATTGAGTTTTCTTGGATTATACCTAGGAATGGTGGACTTGCTGGGTTATAGATTAGGAATATGTTTTAACTTTATTAGAAACTGCCAAATATTGTTATTTTCCAACATAACCCGGTTGGTTTTACCACTTTAAATTGCAGTCAGCAATAAGAGTCTTCCAGTTACTCCACACATCTTGCCAGTACTTGGTGTTTAGTTTTTTTTTTTTTAATTTGGCCTTTCTTTTGGGTGTGTAATAGTATCTTATTGTGGTTTTAATTTGTATTTTTCTGATGATAGTGATGGTTGAGTATGTTTTCATATGTATGTGGACCATTTGGATATTTTGTTTTGTGATACTATCCTTTCAAATCTTTTGCCCATATTTTTAATAGGATTGTTTGTCTTATCAAGTTGTAGGGATTTTTTTAATGTATTCTGAATACAAACCCTTTTCAGAAATAAGTATTTTTTCCTAGTCTATGCCTTGCATTTTTATTTTAATGCTGTCTTTTGGTTAGTGAGCAGAACTGTTCAATTTTGATGAAGTCCCACTTGTTATTTTTATCTTTGTGGTTAGTGTGTTTTGTGTCTTGTTTAATAAATCTTTTCCTAATCCAGGGTCATAAAGACATTTTCCTTTGATCACTCCTAGAAGTATTATAGTTTGAAGTGATTTTTTTTTTTTTTTTTGGAGATGGAGTTTTGCTCGTGTCACCCAGGCTGGCGCGCAATGGCGCAATCTCAGCTCATTGCAACCTCTGCCTCCTGGGTTCAAGCGATTCTCCTGCCTCAGCCTCCCAAGTAGCTGAGATTACAGGCATGCACCACCACGCCCGGCTAATTTTTGTATTTTTAGTAGAGATGGGGTTTCACCATGTTGGCCAGGCTGGTCTCGAACTCCTGACCTCAGGTGATCCACCCACCTCGGCATCCCAAAGTGCTGGGATTACAGGCGTGAGCCACCACACCCAGCCAAATTAATTTTTGTGTATGGTGGAAGGTGTAGGAGTTAAGGTTCATTTTTTTTCCTCATAAGAATATCTAGGCCAGGCACAGTAGCTCACACCTGTAATCCTAGCACTTTGGGAGGCTGAGGCGGGCAGATCACTTGAGGTCAGGAGTTTGAGACCAGCCTGGCCAAACTCTACTAAAAAATACAAAAATTAGCTAGGTGTATTGGCACACTTCTGTAATCCCAGCTACTCAGAAGGCTGAGGCAGGAGAATCACTTGAACCTGGGAGGCAGAGGTTGTGGTGAGCTAAGATCGCGCCACTGCACTCCAGCCTGGGCGACACTCTGTCTCAATTAAAAAAAAAAAAAAAAAAGAATATCTAATTGTGCTAACTCCATTCTCTTCTCTATTTAACTGCTTTGACATTTTGGTTGAAAATTACTTGATCAAATATGTGTAGGTATATTTCTGTTCCTTTGATTTGTCTATTGTTATTCCAATATCTCTTTGTCTTAATTACTGTAGCTTTGTAGTAAGCCTTGAAATCTGATAGTGTTCTAATTTTTTTTTCTTCTTCAAGATTGTCTTGGCTATGCTATCTCCATTTTATATCTGTGGAAATTTTAGAAGTAGCTTGTCAATTTCTACAATATGGCCTGCTTGCATTTTTGATTGAGATTTTATTGAATTTATAGATCACTTTGGGAAGAATTGATAACAACATTAAGACTTTCAATCCACAAACATGGTTTATCTCTAAGTTTTCTTTAATTTCTCTCAGCAGTGCTTTATTTTCAGTGAAGTACTCTTGCATATCATTATTTCTAGTAGACAGCCAATGTTCTGATATTATTGTAAATGAATTTCCGTCTCATTTTCTAATTGTTTGGTGCCACATACGCAATCGTGTTACCTGAAAATAAAGGCAGATTTGACTTCTTGCTTTTGACTTTTCTACCTTTAAACATTATATTTAAAAGAACGGTAGAGACTGGAGTAAATACTCTCTTCTCCCAGGGTGGTTAAGCCCAATCCTGTGTGAGGGAACAAGAATGAGAAGCTGATTTTTCTGGCTGGGCATGGTAGCTCACACCTGTAATCCTAGCACTCTGGAAGGCCAAGGCGGGCAGATCACCTGAGGTCAGGAGTTTGAGACCAGCTGGTCAACATAGTGAAACCCTGTCTCTACTAAAAATACAAAAATTAGCCAGGCGTGGTGGGGCTCTCCTGTAGTCCCAGCTACTCGGGAGGCTGAAGCAGGAGAATCACTTGAACCTGGGGGGCGGTGGTTGCAGTGAGCCGAGATCACACCACTGCACTCCAGCCTGGGCAACAGAGCGAGACCACGTCTCAAAAAAGAAAAAAGAGAGAGAAGCTGATTTTTCTGATCCAATTAGGAATTGAAGTGGATAGGGTTGAGTTTTAGCTTTAGTTAGTTTCAAATAACCTCTGGTCACAAATGACTCAGGGCAAAATCTGTACTTTGTATGGTACAGGCCCCTTGCTGTAGTAGGACCCTGGGATCTAAGTCCCAGAGATCTCTCTCTGCTTTTTAACCCAGCTGTCAGCCTCCAGCACTGACACACAGTAAAGAAAGTTCCATTAGGAGTGAATCAGTGGACACAGAGCCAACTCTAGGTTTGAGACTCCTACAGATTCTAGTCTATTATACCAGCCCACAGATTTTACTTTAGCAAAATCTGCCTATCGGAGGCTTCATCTTTGCCTAGACTTGTAGAGATTCAGCATATGCCCTCAGGGGGAAAAAACTGTTTAAAGGCTGTTGTTTTTTTTTTATTTTGGAATTTAGTTATTTGTGTTCTTTGTGTCCACAGCTCTCCAGTGTCTTTAATAAAATGGTTTTCTAAATTGTATCTATTTTGTTTTCTTGCCGTTATGGCTTTAACAATGGTTTCTCATGTTGTTCTGCATCTTAGGCAGAAGCTACTAGTTCAGCATGAGGTTTTTGTCGTTTTTCTTTTTCTTTTTTTTTTTAAGACAGGGTCTTGCTGGGTTGCCCAGGCTAGACTGCAGTGGCACAATCACGGCTCATCACAACCTGTGCCTCCTGGGCTCAAGCAGTCCTCCCATCTCAGCCTCCCCAGTAGCTGGGACTACAGGCACATGCCACCACGTGCCTAGTTAATTTCTGTGTTTTTTTATAGAGACACGGTTTTGCCATGTTGCCCAGGCTCTTGAACTCCTGGGCTCAAGCAGTCCACCTGCCTCAGCCTCCAGAAGTGCTGGGATTACAAGTGTGAGTCACCATGCCCGGCCTCTGTTTATTCCTACTATGAAGTAGTTATTTGGGCTGCAAACCTCCATAAGACCCCTCCCCTCTTCCCTTAGCACTAAGGTTCACAACAGGCATTGTTGTCTGGCAGTCTCTTGATGGTGGGTGAGGATTACTTCTATCCTGCCCTTACACTCAGGCAATGAGTCCTTCAGTGTCTCTGCTTTATGCAATGAGAGTCTCTTATTGGAACCCCCACCATAGATTAGGCCCTGGGCAATGTGTCCCAGGAAGCTCGGAAAGCTAACCAGATTTTCAAATGTCCTCCAAGGGATTGCCAGCTTTGGTGTTCAGCTTACGTCTCTGGATTCTCCTTAGTTTTAGGGCCCTAAGTATTCCTTACTTTATTGCTAGCTTTACAGTGAATTTTCATAAGATGTGTTTCATATCTTACCCAATATTTTTAATTATTTTCACTGGAAGAGTAGGTCAAGGTGTCTAATTTACCAGACTTCTGGTATGTAGTCCTTACTAAATTTTGAATCCATTCCCCCTCTTCAACTCCACTGACACTAATGTATCAGATCCTTCTCATCATCTCTCACTGTAGTCTCTGAACTGATTCCCTTCCTGTATGCCACCTTCTGCTCCCTGATCTTTCCAAAATGTAGTACACATCCATAATATCTTACCCAAAGCATTTGGGGCCAGATATATTTAGGAATACACTTTTTTTCCCAGATTTTAGAAAGGTGGTATAGTTCGTATACCATCTGTGGCATGCTCATCACAATCACCTCCGCCTCCTGCTTATGTAATACCTTGAAATCAAACACACTTAATATTTTTGGAGCAAAACATGTAATTATTCACCTTAGGTGAGATCGATGAAGTCTCTCATTAGCCTCACATCAGGTTAGATTTTCCCACCTAGTGAACCTGAGACCACATTACCAAATAAACAAAACTTTGATTTTTCAGGTTTGAAATCTCAGAATTGCAGATAAAGGGTTGTGAACCGATGCCTGGCATTCAGTTATATCATTCTCAAATTTAAAAATTCTCCAAATCCTCCACTGGAGTTCTTACTGCTTATGAGAGCAAATCTAGCCTCTTAAGAGGCTTCACATGTAAAAGTGGCCCTTTCTGTTTTCATCTTCTGGTACTCTGATACTTCTCATATTCATTTTCCAGACACCTTCATGCCTTTGTGCTTTTTGTAAATTGTATTCCCTCTTTCTCATAGCCCCTCACTCTCAAGTGTCGTTTCTGGAAATCTGAATCTCTCAGACAAAGTTAGGGGCTGATTGTTCTGTGGAACCCTATATATACTTTTATGTATATGACCCTGTATATACTTTTATTCTAGAAATATGCAAATTGGATTTGTATTTGTTTTCATGTCTGTCTCACTAGACTGAAGCTTCTTGATAGGTCTTTTTCATTTTTGTATATGCAGTCTAATATGATGCCTAGTATAATAAATGCTTAAAATACATTCGTTGAATGGTTTCCCAGTTAGATTATATAACCTTGTATGAAGGCTTATATTATGTTTTGTGTTATTAATTTATTTTGTTTTTATTTGTTTTCTTTGGGCTTTCAATTAAATGCTCTATCCACAGCATTTTCTAGACCTGGGGCTTACCTGGTTGTAGGATTAGGACAGTTGTAAAATTACTGGTTTTTAGACAGGACTTGCAGGATGTAAGCATCAGGTAGTATTTAAAAATCTGTGAAATTAGCAATAAATGTTATGCAGATCTCATGGGAAAGTGCTGGAAACTAGTGTTAGGTGGGAGTTTTATGCATGCGGACTGTAAAATCAATGTCTCAGCACGAATGAGGGAAAAAGGATATGGGGATTTGGGTAGGAGGAAGCAGAAAATTGAGGGGGACTGTACTGTGAAAGGCAGGTTTCACCCTTGCCCTGGAATAATGGGAGTACTAGATGGGAAACCAAATCAGAATCCTGGATGTTGACCCTTTGTTGAAACTTGAAACATAAAGCAGAGGCTTAGTAATAGTTCAGTATAAGGGAGACTGTTTACTAGAAACCAGCTTTCATGATCATACCATGTAAACTTGATAATGAGACATAACCTTGGTTTTCTTAATGTATTACTCAACTAGAGGTAGATTTATTCCCAGAGTTTGGGGACAATGCCAGGGTAGAACATGTAAGTTCTGTTGTGCACCAAAACAACTTAGTGTAAACACAGTGGGTACTCTAAAGACAGTTTTCAGTAATGAAGGTAATATATGCTGGAACACTACCAGTTGCCAAGATTGTACTTGTTAGTCTAAATTTTCTTGTATTCATGTTGTTTCTTCTTCATCCCTTTCCCTCATTTTTTTTTAAATCTTCAGAAACTGTATGAGCTGAATAACCTTCATGCACTTATGGCAGTGGTTTCTGGCCTACAGAGTGCCCCAATTTTCAGGTTGACTAAAACATGGGCGGTGAGTAATATTTTTTAGTTAATGAAAGGTTAGACTTCCTGTGGAAAGGAAAGATATATTCATTTCCTTTGTAATTCTTATTAAAGTTAATATAATGATAATCAGTAAGGATTTTTAAATTGCTTTGTACTCTATTCTTTGATACCTACATTTTTTCTCCTTAAGCAGTGCACTGGGTATAAGGTAATTTTTGGGTACAGCTTGGTAGTTAGTTTTTGCTCCTTAGAAAATCATTTTTGTTGAAACACTTTCAGTATCTTTGACAACATAGTGTTTAACATTCAACTGATGGGAAGGTATGAATACAAAAAAATTGCATTTAATCGTAAAGATTATGCTTTTGGAAAGTTTGAGGCATATCTAAATCATAGGTTTCAAAAAAATTTTACTGATTTCAATTTCCATTATTTTTTAGTGAGTAAATCTTAAGTTTTTTCCTTAGGAATAATGGAAAACTTGATGATTAACATGGAATTATTTGCTGTTGCTGCACATGCTGATATTACGTTAATCATATTTGGTTCTATTACTTATACAAGATCAGAGTATGAATTTTGACTTCTGCAAATTTGTGTATTTTCGTATTTGAGTAACATGATACTGTACTCAATCTTTTCAGGTATTTTTCATTTATATTTTATATAAGTAAAATTTTATGTTCAATTAAATTTATTTATATTCAATACTATTCTTTAATGTTAAAGAGCAATTATTTTGTTTAGAATCTATTACATTTTGTACAGAGGATCAATGTGTTTTTAAGGTTCTGTGCTAAAATTATGACTGACTTTTTAAAACTTTTTTTATTACTAAAATATAACTGTTTTTAATTAACAAAGTGCTGCTTTTGCTTTTTATAGTATCTGAAGAGACAGATGTTTCCCATGAAAACCAGTGTATATTTCTATATTGGAAAAACATTAGTATAGAAAAGCTTATGATCCTTTTTATGTTTCTTTTTTCTATTTTATAGAAACACCTGGGTGTGAAGGGTTTTCTTTAAAAATTCTTTTTAATAATTATGGCCTTATTGTCTTTTCTTAAAATTTGAATTTCATGGAGGAATGGAAATGATTATAAATATACAGTTATGAATTATGTCTTTAAAGCTTTAGAGAAAAGAATTATACTCTGTGAAAAAAAGTTCTATTTTTATATTTTGCACCCAGGCTGGTAGCACGATCATAGCTTACTGCAGCCCCCAACTCCTGGGCTCAGAGGATCCTCCAGCCTCAGCCTCCCAAGTAACTGGACTAGAGGCACATGCCACCATGCCCAACTAATTTTTTAAAAAGTTTTTATAGTGATGGGGTCTCACTGTGTTGTCCAGGCTGTTTTCGAATGCCTGACCTCAAGTGATCCTCCCGCCTTAGCCTCTCAAAGTGCTGGGATTACAGGCATGAGCCATTACGCCCAGTCCTATACTTTTATTTATGATTTGGTTTAGTAATGAGGTAGATTTTGCTGAAGTTAATTTTTATTTTCCTTGAAGATATTTTCATTGCCTCCCTTATGTATTTGTGTGGAAAATAATAATTTTTATTTGGTAACAGCTTCATTATTTATCTGAATAAAACTTTTGATGGTTTGTATTTTAAAATATTTCATACTGCGCTATGCACTCTGTAATTGCTTGACATTTAATAGTGAATGATCTAGACAAAGTTCCATTTTCATACGGCTAACATTCTGCTGCGGAAAAATAAATTGCAAATAAATAAATGACATATAACAATAAATGCCCTGAAGAAAAGTAGAAAGGAAGGCAGGACAATACTGTGTTATGTAACATGGTAAGAGAATCGTTGATAAATGACAGTTCAGTAGAGACCTGGAGGAATTGAGGGAACCATTTATTTGGATATCTGGGAGAAGAGAATTCCAAGTAGAGGTAATAACAAGTAAAAAGGCCCAGATACATTCAAATGGCAGAGTGGTCAGTGTTGACAGTAGAATAAGCTAGGAAGGTACCCGGTGGTAGGAGATGATTTCAAAGAGGTGGCATGAATCAGATAATGGAGGTGCTGTTTACTTATATTCAGAGAGGTATGGAGAAGGACCATTGTGGGCTGGGGTTCTATTTTACACATACTGTGTTTGAGTTGGCTAGTAAACATCCATGTGAAATGTAAGGTCAGACTTAGATGTACAAGTTTAAGGAAGTGGTTGGGGCTAGAGAGAGATTGTTATAATCATCAATGTAAACTATTTGAAGCTAGATAGGATTACCTAAGGAGGGAGCGTAGATGAAAAGCCCTGGGAGCCTCCAGGATTCCCAAGTAGAGACTGGAAAAATGAGGAGAAATCAACAAAGGAAATTATGGGTAGGACACATTTTTCACAGTCAGGTAAAGAAAATGTTTCAATAAAAATTGATCACCTTTGTCAAATGCTACTAATAATTTGAATAAGGTGCAAAGTTTGAGATGACCTGACAATTGGAAAGGATTGGTGACCTCGGGAAGAGTGATTTCAGTAGAGAAGTGGGGTGAAAAACTGACTGGAGTTGAGAGAATGGTGATGAAGAAGTGGGACAGCAAGTATAGAGAATGCTTTTGAGGAATTTTACTGTAAAGGGCTGCAGTGTGGTTTGCAGAGAAATATGGTACCTGGAAGGGAATGTGAGACCAAAGATTTGTTGTATTTTGTTTTGTTTTTGGAAATGGCATCAATGGCAATATGTTTTATGTTGGTGGCAATAATCTAGTAGAACTAAAAAAATGACAAGAGAATGAGAGTTACACCAGTGATATGCTTGATGAGATGAAAGAGAATTAGATCTAGTATTCTAGTGTATCAGTAAGAGTTTATCCATTTTAGGCCGGGTGCAGTGGTGGCTCATGCCTGTAATCCCAGCACTTTGGGAGGCCAAGTCGGGCAGATCATGAGGTCAGGAGATCCAGACCATCCTGGCTAAGACGGTGAAACCCCGTCTCTACTAAAAATACAAAAAAATTAGTCGGGCGTGGTGATGGACGCCTGTAGTCCCAGCTACTCGGGAGGCTGAGGCAGGAGAATGGCGTGAACCCAGGAGGCGGAGCTTGCAGTGAGCCGAGATCGCACCACTGCACTCCAGCCTGTGTGACAGAGCAAGACTCTGTCTCAAAAATAAATAAATAATAAATAGTTTATCCGTTTTAACAGCAGAGAAGGGAACACATTTAGTTACAGATGCAGGTAAGTTGGTAGATTTCGTGGTGGGATTCTTAGAAGTTCTTCTGATTGTTTTGTTTCCTCAGACATAAAAAAGCAAGGTCTTTAGTTAAGGTGATATGGGAGAGGTGTTGGAGATTTGAAGAAAGAAGAGAGGATGTAAAAGCCATCTGGAGAGTGTGAGAGTGCGTTAACTAAGAAAACGTAATAGGTTTGATAGACTTTATGTAGGATCCATCTGCTTAAGACTTTTTTTATCATTAATTTAAAGTAAAACCAGTCAGCAGAGTTATGTATTCTCCAGCCAGGTTCAGATATTCAGCATAAGCTTTCAATAGTGCCAAAAGTTGTGTTTAACCAGAGTTGGGATTTTTCGAGGCTTTTGTACCAGAGGGGTTAAGGGTAGCATGAGAGGTGAAAGACGGAAAATATGAGAGTTGCTTTATTGACAGATGAGGAAGCTAAACCAAGTAAAAGGAGAGAGATAATGAACAGTGAAAAGGTAGGCTGGTCAGTGGTTTGGAAGCCACAGTGGAGTCAAATAATCACTGGATTCAGAATGAGAAAGGGAGTGCAAGCTGAGGGTGGTAGAAGATAAGATCATTGGAGCAGAAGTCCAGAAACTAAGAAACCAGAGTATTGATAGTATTATCTCCATGAAATGGCAATCACCAAGATTTATGATAAGAATAATTTTGGTTCATGGATTTTTTTCTCCAACTACCAAAATCTTCAAGATGTAGGGGAAAAATGACTTATACATCTATAAATGACAGTAACGTAAGTGTTGTAATCTAGGGTTCTCTTGTTTAATATGGTAGCCATTAGCTACATGTGGCTATTAAATTTAAATCATTAAAATAAAATAAAATAAAATATTTAGTTCCTTGATCATACTAGCCATATTGCAAGTGGTCAGTAGTCACATGTGGCTAGTGGCTATCATATTGGACAGCACAGGCATAGATTTTCACCATCACACAAAATTCTGTTGGACAGCACTTATCCTAGTGCCTTCAACTTAATAGAAGCTGGAGGATTTTAGGGAGCAGGGTGAGATAATCAGCTGGAAGAAATTGTGAAGAGTAAGGAGCAAAGATTACACCTAACCTACCTCCAGGCATATGTTACAAGGTTTATAAGAAAAGAAAGGGAATGCTTAGAGAAAATGTTAAGGATAGGGATTTTGCAGAGGATGGACCATGAATTCAAGAGGATACAGTTGGAAAGGTTTGGGATGGTTTTGTTTTGTTTTGTTTTAACCAATAAAGGGAATGTACCAAAAAGACAACAACATTCTATATAGGGAAAATATTAAGAGCATTTTCTTTAACATCAAGGAAAAGGATGCACAATTTCACTGTTGTGTTCAACATACAATTGCTATTGTATATGTTTTAATGTTCATAACAGCATTATTCACATAGTCAAAAGGTGGAAACAACCCAAACATCTAACAGTGGATGGATGAATAGACAAAATGTAGTTTATACATACAGTGGAATATTCATCTCCCTTTAAAAGCAATGAAATCCTGATACAGGCTGCACCATGAATAAACCGTCAGACATTATGCTAAGTGAAATAAGCCAGATACAAAAGAACAAATACTGTATAATTCCTATAGTTCCACTTATATGAGGTACCTAGAGTGATCAAATTCATACAGACAGAATCTAGTTTGATGGTTGCCAGGGATGGGGAGAAATGGGATTTGGGAGTTATTATGTAATGGATATGGAGCTTCATTTTGAGAAGATGAAAAAGTTTTGGATATGGATGTTGGTGATATCCTTGAAGTGTCCACCTGAAAATGGTTAATTGTATGTTACATATATATTTTACCACAATTTTAAAAAAATAGATTTACTTAAAGTGGTTGAATATATGAGCAATACAAAATCAGTTATATTTGAAACAACAAGTATTATTTAAAAGGACATCATTTACAATATCAACAAAAGAAACAAAATATCAAACAATAAGTGGAATAAAATGTGTAAGACCTATATGCAGAAAGTTATAAAACTTTACAGGAAGTCATTAAAAAAGAACTAAATAGAGAGAGCAATAGCCCATGTTCATGGATAGAACTATTAGAGTTCTAACAGGTTTTTGAAACTGTAAAATAAACTGAATGTTACTAAATAAATGAATCTAGTAACATTCCAAGATACAAAATCATCATACAAAAATCAGTTGCATTTCTATACATTAATAACGAACTATCTGAAAAATTAAGTTTAACCAAGGAGGTGAAAAATCTATACACAGAAAACTATAAAACATTAATGAAAGAAATTGAATAAGATACAAATAAATGGAAGAATATCCTGTGTTTGTGCACTGGAAGAATTCATATTGTTAAAATGTCCATACAGCCCAAAGCAATCTACAGATTCAGTGCAGTCACTATCAAAATTTCAATGACATTTATCACAGAAATAGAAAAAACAATTCTAAAATTCACATGGAATCACAAAAATCTCAGAATAGCCAAAGCAATCTTGAGCAACAACAAAGCTAGAGACATCATACTCTCTGATTTTAAAATACACTGTGAAGCTATAGTAATCAAAATATTATGGTTAGCATAAAATAGACATGTAGACCAATGGAGCAAAATAAAGAGCCCAGAAATAAATACACACATTTACCGTCAATTGATCTTCAACAAAGATAACAACAAAGATAACAAGAACACACAATGGGGAAATGGTAGTTTCTTCAATAAATTGTGTCGGAAAAACTGGATGTCTGCATGCAAAAGAATGAAACTGGACCCTTATCTCATACCATCTGCAAAAATGAACTCAAAATATGCTTCGTACTTAAACATGAGACTTGAAACTGTAAAACTACTAGAAGAAAACAGGGGAAAAGCTTCTTGACATTGGATCTGGACAATAATTTTTTGGCTATGACCCCAAAAGTACAGGCAACGAAAGCAAAAATATACAAAATGGGATTGCATCAAACTAAAAAGCTTTTGTACAGCAAAGGAGACAGTCTATGGAATGGGAGAAGATATTTGCAAATAATACATCTGATAAGGGGTTAATATCCAAAATACAGTCATGTATGGCTTAACAATGAGGATACTTTCTGAGAAATGTGTTGTTCGGTGATTTTGTTGTTCAGACATCATAGAGTGTAATCACACAAACCTAGATGGCATAGCCTACAATACACCTAGGCTATATGGTACAGCCTGTTGCTTCTAGACTACAAACCTATACACCATGTTACTGTACTGAGTAGGCAGTTATAACACGGTGGTGTTTGTATATTTAAACATGGAAACAGTACAGTAAAAAATACAGTATTATAATCTTATGGAACCACTGTTGTATATGCAATTTGTTCTTGACTGACATGTCGTTTTGCAGCACATGACTGTATAAGGAACTCAGACAATGTGATAACAAGAAAACAACCCAATTAAAAAATGGGCAAAGGATCTGAATAGACATTTATCAAAAGAAAACGTGCACATGTCCCACAGGTATATCAAAAGGTGCTCAACATCGCTAATCATCAGGGCAATGCAAATCAAAACCACATAATGTGTCATCTCACACCTGTTAGAATAGCTATTATCAAAAAGTCAAAAGATAACTAACAAGTATTGGTAAAGATGTGGAGAAAAGGGAACTGTTGTACAGTGTTGGTGGGAATGTAAATTGGTACAGTCATGGAAAACAGTATGGAGATTCCCCCCAAAATAATAATAGAACAATTATATGATCCAGCAATCCCATTTCTGAGTATGTGTCCAGAGAAATTGAAATTGATATGTCAGAGATATCTGCATTCCTATGTTCATTGCAGCATTATTCACAATAGCCAGGATATGGAACCAACCTAAGTGTCCATCAGCAGATGAATGGATAAAGAAAATGTGGTTTATATACACAATGGAATACTATTCAGCCTTACATTTACAACAGCGTGGATGAATTTGGAGATCATTATCCTCAGTGAAATAAGCTAGATACAGAAAGACTAATGCTACTGCACAATTTCACTTATCTGTGAAATCTTACCAGGCTGAACTCATAGAAGCAGAAAGTAGAAGGATGGTTGCTGAGGGGCAGGGGAAATGTTGGGTCAGTAGGTACAAAGTTTCGGTTATGTAGAACAGGGGTCCCCAAACCCCGGGCTGCTGACCAGTACTGGTCCATGGCCTGTTAGGAACGAGTCCACAGCAGGAGGTGGGCAGCAGGCAAGTGAGCATTACTGCATGAGGTCCATCTCCTGTCAGATCAGTGGCAGCATTAGACTCTCACAGGTACATGAACCCTATTGTGAACTCCGCATGTGAAGGATCTAGGTTGTATGCTCCTTATGAGAATCTAATGCCTGATGATCTGAGGTGGAACAGTTTCATCCCAAAACCTTTCCCCATTCATGTTCATGGAAAAATTGTCTTCCACAAAACTAGTCGCTGGTGCCAAAAAGGTTAGGAACCACTAAAGGAGAGAGCATAAGTTCTGGAGATCTAATGTACAGCATGAGGACTATAGTTGACTATAGTTAATAAGACTATATTGTATACTTGAACTTTTCTAAGAGAGTGGATCTTTTTAAATTTTATTTATTATTTATTTTTATTTTTTTTTGAGATGGAGTCTCGCTCTATCACCAGGCTGTAGCACAGTGGCGCAATCTTGGCTCACTGCAGTCTCCACTTCCCAGGCTCAAGTGATTCTCCTGCCTCAGCCTTCTGAGTAGCTGGAATTACAGGCGCCCACCATCTCGCCCAGCTAATTTTTATATTTTTAGTAGAGACGGCGTTTTGCCTTGTTGGCCAGGCTGGTCTCGAACTCCTCACCTCAAGTTATCTGCCTGCCTTGGCCTTCCAAAGTGCTAGGATTACAAGCTTGAGCCACTGTGTCCAGCCTAAGAGAGTGAATCTTAAATGTTCTTACCATACAAATACATAAGAAGTAACTAACTTTGTGAGATGATGGGTATGTTAATTAGCTTCATAGCTTGATAATAATTTCATTATATACATGTGTATTAAAACATGTACACCTCAAGTATATGCAATTTAAATTTGTCATTTATACCCCAGTACTGCTGGTGGAAGATTGATTGTAAAATTTATATGGAAATTTAAAGGTTCAGGAATAGTTAAAGAAGACAATGGGAATTGGGGACATAAGCACTTGCCCTAACAGATGTCAGGATATACTATATTCTTTGGACAGTGTGTGATTCCTGCAGTTTTAGACATATCTACCAATGAAACAGAATGAAGAACCCAGAAATACCTCCTTGTTTTTACAGGATTCTGATACGTGTATGACAGAGATGGCGTTGTAAGTTGGTAAAGAAATGAGGGGCTGTTTATTAATTGGAGCTGCAAAATTGGTCACCAGTTTGGAGGAAAAAATGAAATCAGGCTCCTTGCACCATTTACAAAAATCCTTGTGAGATGACTCAAGGGCTTAAATGTGAAATGAAAAACTTCAGTTTTTTAGAAGGAAAAATATATATGAATATCTCTCTGGTTTGGCATGAATAGATTTCTGGCTTGGGATAAGTAAGGATTTTTTAGATAAGATACAGAAAGCTCCAACAATGAAAAAATTAATAATAAATTTTGTCATGTTAAAGTAAGAATTTCTGTTCATCAAAAGATACCTTAAAATGGAAAAGAGGATGCAGTGGGGGGAAGATATGTGCAACAGTTGTCCAACTAGAATGTGTCCAACACAAGAATTTGCATCCAGAACTCTTAACAACGAAAAAAGAAAAAAAATAGAAAAATTAACATTATAAAGGTATTTTGTAGAGGAGAGGATACACGTAGAAGCAGTGAAAATGAATGAACTATAGCTTCCCACAACTTCGTGGATGAAGCTTTAATATCACAATGTTATATGAACAAAGTAATTGCCAAATACTAAAAATGAAATAAAAGTTAAAATGGAATAAAATTTGCCAAAAACGAAATAAAATTTGAGGGGAATGATAAACAGAACATTCAGAGTAGTTGTTACTGGTTACCTCTTAAAGGCAGTCAAGGCAATTGGATGGAAGATGAGTCATGTGTATTCGTTACAAAGTTTAAATCCGTTTAACAAAGCCATACCAGGCTCTAATGATAATTGAGTGTCACAAACAAAAGATTATAATTAATCTGCACCCCGGGTCTAAGATAAAGTATTCATTTATGCAGTTGCACACATTCATACATACTGTGTGAAGATACAAATCAAGGTGATGAGGAATAATCTGGGAGTTTGTGTTTCCTGGGGTGACTGACAGGAGCAGGCATTCATCTAGGTTTTCCCCCAAAACAGATTGTGGTGGTAAGGTGGTGTCAGATATCTGGTCAGGAACATCTAGAATTCTGTGGGTCTCGTCTTTCATTAATACCAATGAAAGTGTGAAGAGCCTTGCCCCCATTTGTCATGCTCTTGGTGCCAAGGACATGTGGAGGTAGAACACTGTGAAGTATTTTGTCCGCCCCCCCCCCCCCGCCCCCGCCAGCAGTTTTTGGAGGGGAAAATACAGTAAAGTGACTTTATAAATATAACATTATAAATATCGAAAGAAGATTTGAAAAGAAGAAAGAAAAGGCTTCTCAGTTAATAGAGCTTCTCAGCTATCATTCAGGAAATACCTACATTAACATCTAATTAGTTGTTTACATTCGTATTCTTCCTCTAATCTTCTGGAAACAAGTCTCTTCTACCACAACTCAGATTGAATTCTATTTATCTGATTATTGATTGATTATGAAAATTACAAAATCATGTTATTTTTTATGTATTAGACCATATAGTTTGTTACAACAGTTCTTTGTTTCAGCTGTGGCAAGGTTAGTTACAAATTCTAAGTAATTTGTTTCTCCTGATATTGTACCAAAGTTTTTGAATGATTGACTTAGGGGAAAAAAAAAGAGCAGGTTTATCATTATCCCTATGTCACATAACTATATTTTGCATATCCAGATACTTCCTTAAGTGGGAAAGAGATAGATATACAGGCAGCAAGCAAACATTTGCACCTGATCTTAAGATTACTAATCAAGTATCTTGAAAGTGGAGTAAGAGAAAATTGTAAAACCGCTGTTTTAGACCATGGAATATCCATCTAAAACATTAAAGCAAAGGACCCTTTCACATTGTATTTTAAAGAGGGAGCGATACTGTTGAGACATTTTTCTAATAGAGATTATCTGAAGATAATCTGCATCTTTGAGCCTCTGAACAATAGATACCAACTGTACTACTTATAATACTAGAAAGAGTAGTGGATTAGGTGTCAGAATACTCTTATCTCCAGAACCAGACTATGAGATCCTGAAAAACAAGGACACGCATGTTTGTGAGTGAGTGGGTAACAGAGCCGCTACTTGCTAACCTTGTGATCTCAGTCTCGTCATCTCTAAATTAATACTCATACTTTTTTGTTAATCTCATACGAAAATTAGGTGAGACTTATATAGGTGGAAATGTTTTCATGCTGTAAAACAACACCAATATTTTAATATGAAATAAAGTGAAATCTTACGTAGTAATGAAATAGAAACTTCATGTCTAAATAAAAAAAAAAATTTTCCAGTCTTTGGAATGATTTGAAAAACTATTTCCTGAACCTTTTAGTGAACACCATTGTGGGTGACTGACTTTGCTTTTTTTTTTTTTTTTTTTTTTTTTTAACTCCCCTTGATTATTTACATTGATCTCAAAGGCACTTACTACAAATCTGCCTCTCAAGTGTCTTACAACAGTATCTTTTAGTTATGTTGTATGTGATATAGCACTGATCAAAGAGAAGAAAATATCAGAAATCCAAAAATGTAAGGAATTACAGGATTTTACAGTTATTAGGACTAGCCTAACCATGACTAGATTTATCAAGAAAAAGTGTTACTCGCAAAATTTGGTGTTTATTTCTTAATGATTATGCAAGAATGATGTTTATCTTTGAGGTGGCAAGGGATAGTTCATTAAAATACTTGGACATTTGAGCTAAATATGAATGCATAATTTTCTAAAATTAGGAAGGTGATTAATAAAAATTGATTAAAATAGTAGACAAGAAAATGTTATAATTTATTACTTAATTTTATGAACATACAAAGGATATCTTATAAATAATGAATTTGGATTATTAATAGACAAATCTGATTTTGTCTTATTTATATACTACCAAGATATAATTAAAGAAGATATAACTTTGAAATTAAAATCCATATTCACAGTAAATACAACTTCAGTTCAGGTCTTTGCTACAATAAAATGAGATTTGTAAATAACTTAGGTTTTTCTGTTTGTTTTTTAGTTATTAAGTCGAAAAGACAAAACTACCTTTGAAAAATTAGAATATGTAATGAGTAAAGAAGATAACTACAAAAGACTCAGAGACTATATAAGTAGCTTAAAGATGACACCTTGCATTCCCTATTTAGGTGAGTTATGTCACTGTGTGTTTTTTGTTTCTAGTTGTTACTCTTCCTTAATCAGTAATTTATGTGAAATTCAAGGTATTTTTTAAATGTTTGTATCTTTTAAATAAATTACTTCAAGATTGGTAAGCTAAAAAAAATGACTAAAGATAGTTGTTACCCTATTACCAGGAATGTATTTTCATATTAGATTAGCCTTTTGCCCTCAAGGTTTTTCATAGACTATTATGTTTTCTTAGAGTAGGACCATATAGTAAAACAATATTTTTTAGCTGTTTTAGTAATGCTTTTAAAGAATATAATAGTTTGTAATGATGTTTAATACATTAAGGAAATTGATCAAAGTCCTTACATAGTGAGGAGATATTTTAGTGTGAATTCTGAAGTAGTCTCAATGCATATTGGTATTGTTGTTTACCTGAATGAAATGAGTTGATTCACTGTGGCAATTTAGCTTCATGCTGAGACAGTTCTGTATTTCGCATCTCATCTAATTAAGAATTTCTCTCTTTATTATATATCTTATAGTGCTTATAAATTCAAGAAGTATTTAACCAGTAATATTATAAGATTATATTTAACAAAATATGAATAATGCTTTGTTAGGTGTTTGAATGAAAAGAAGACCCAAATAAGTTGTTCTTTTAAATAGATATGTAAATCAAACATAAGGAAAATATATGATACATACCTAGCATACATTGAAATGAATTGATTTGATCCCATGTAGAGAGTAATCAAATGATGAAGATTTGGTGCTTTCTGGTCTTCCCCGACCCCCCAGATTTTGTGTTTGATGAAATTACTCACACTAAATTTCAAGATAGCTATTTCTGAGAGTGATTACAGTGTCACCTTGAAGTGTTTTTAGTCCCAGTGACTAGAAGACAAAGAAGGGACAAAGGCAGTTGATACATGCCCATTTAGCTACTATAGAACATCAACCTTAGTTTCCCAGAGAAGAGTTTAACTCTTTAGAATATTGTGGGACACCCTAGGATTGCAGAGAATGGGGACCTATTGTGTACCTTGTGTTGTAGGCAGAATACCCCTAAGCACAGTAGAGTTAGTGGCCACTGCATCCCAGAGTATTTTGTCCTGTTTCTTTGATAAACAACTTAGGACCATAGTAAGCATGACTCTTATCAGAGAGGCTCTAAGCTGGATATTAGGAGAAAGACATTCTGTATGTGCTTTACATTTTTGTGTTGTTGCTGTCGTTGTTTGTTTTGTTTTGTTTGTTTTTTGAGACAGCCTCGCTCTGTTTCCCAGGCTGGAGCTCAGAGGTGCGATCTCTGGTTGCTGCAGCCTCTGCCTTCCAAGTTCAAGTGATTCTCCTGCTTCAGCCTCCCAAGTAGCTGGGATTACAGGCACGCACCACCACGCCCAGCTAATTTTTGTATTTTTAGTAGAGACGGGGTTTCGCCATGTTGGCCAGGCTGGTCTTGAACTCCTGGCCTCAAGTGATCTGCCCATCTCAGTCTCCCAAAGTTCTGGGATTATAGGCATGAGCCATCACACCCAGCATGGTGCACTGTGTTTTACCATAGCCTTGGCTGTGCCCATACTTGCAAATATAATTCGAGGAGAGAAGGAATAGGGAATTTTTTCAAAAATAATACCTTCACAATTCAGAAGAATGTGTACTTTTTATAGTGTGAAGAACATTAGACTGAGAGTTGGCAATCCTCAATTCCACAATGACTCTACAGTCCTTATTTTTCAAGTCATTGAATTTTCTTCTTTGAGCCTTGTTCTCTTTACCTAGAAATAGCATGCATAGGACTAGAATCATGTTCTCCTTAAGGCTGGATGGGAGCATTGTGATATCTTCTTTTTTTTTTTTTTTTTTTTTTTTTGCGACAGAGTCTCACTCTGTTGTCCAGGCTGGAGTGCAGTGGCACAGTCTCAGCTCACTGCAACCTCCGCCTCCTGGGTTCAAGTGATTCTCCTGCCTCAGCCTCCCAGGTAGCTGGGATTACAGGCATGCACCACCGTGCCCAGCTAATTTTTGTATTTTTAGGTGAGACGGGGTTTCACTATATTGGCCAGGCTAGTCTTGAATTCCTGACCTCAAGTTGTCTGCCCACCTCAGCCTCCCAAGTTGCTGGGATTATAGGCATGAGCGATGGCACCCAGCTGTAGTGATGTCTTCTAATTAACTTATTTTACTATCGAGAAAACCAAGATCCAGAAAGGTAGAAGACCTGGCTCATAGTCCTAAGACCTAGTTACTGACACGTCTGCATTCTGAAGTCTTAACCTAGAACTCCAATTATACCTGCTGAACACTCATTTTAAAATTTACCAATTTTATGATTGCTTTCTTTTTCTCATTGAAATATGTTTTTCTCAAACTAAATTTCATAATTTGTATCTTCTAGAAAAGAAAATTAAGATTATTTTCCATTCAAAATGAGAAAATAAGATAATAGGAATCCTTATGCTGTGATTTCTAGTTGGGGACCTTCTTGTACTCTTGGACTTTCTTGACATTTTTCCACAGTGGAGACATCAGTACAGGATTGAAGCTGTGTGCGTCTGTATATGTGCTCAGGTACACTCATGCACTCTCATGCACACACAGAGAGAAAGTTGGGGTAGAAACCACTAGCCAAGTTGGAGTTCAGTGGAATCAGGAAAGGTTTTCTAGTGGAGAATATACCTCTTCTGTCTCAGCCCTCGACCTGAAACAAAGAGTAATCATACCTGCGGGTTAAAGCAAATGCGGAAAATGTTGAGGTACAGATGTTAATTTGGAGAAAATATTACAAGCATTGTTTTTCTTGTATCTTCCATTTTTCCCGGCATCTCCAATGACTCCTTCTTTTTTCAGTTCCCTTTCATTTTATATGTTCTCATGATATAGGATCTTACGTTTCACTCTCGCCATGTAGTTCTGCTTCACTTTATACTTAAGCTAATTTAAAAGTATCTTATTCTTGTTGT
This sequence comes from Pongo abelii, assembly GCF_028885655.2. Classification (NCBI taxonomy): domain Eukaryota; kingdom Metazoa; phylum Chordata; class Mammalia; order Primates; family Hominidae; genus Pongo; species Pongo abelii. The sequence continues at coordinate 71,108,099 of NC_071985.2, read as the reverse complement.
CACCTTTTTCTCCATCTTCACTTTCTAGAAATTTTCCTAATAAGGTCACCAGTGATTTCCTGATTGAAACATTTAATAGATGTTTCTCAAGCCCCATCTTAATTGTGTGAGGGTTGGTGTCAGTTATTTCTCCTCCTTGAAATTCTCCACAAGTAGCACCACTCTTTCTTGGTTTCCCTTCTACATTTCTGGCTTTTGTTTTATTAGCTACTCTTACTCTACCTTTATCTCTTAAATGTATTCTTGAGAGGTCTCAGTCCACTTCTTTTCTTTCTTTCTTTCTTTTTTATTTTTTTATTTTTCGGAGACAGGGTCTCACTCTGTCATCCAGGCTGGTGTGCAGTGGCATGATCAGCTCACTGCAGCTTCAAACTTCTGGACTCAAGCGATCCTCCCACCTTAGCCTCTGCAGTAGCTGAGACTACAGGTGTGCACCACCAAGCACGGCTAATTTTAAAATTTTTTTTGTAGAGACAGGATCTCGCCATGTTGCCCAGGCTGATCTCAAACTCCTGGCCTCAAGCAGTCTTCCCACTTCAGCCTCTCAGAGTGCTGGGATTACAGGTGTGAGCCACTGGGCTCAGCCAGTCCACTTCTTTTCTTACTCTATATAATCGGAGTGGTCTCATTCAGGTTTTTTCTATATATTGCCTGATCTTCCAAATCTACACTGAATCTGTCTAACTTTGTGTATCATTGTATATTTTATATCTATCTGTATATCTTAGCTATCTACTTAATCCCTGGGGCCTTCTAACATTTTTAGATACTAAAATACTGATTCATTAAGTGAGAAAAATCTACAGGTATCTCCCATTCAACATGTGCAGAAGTGAATTCATCATCTCTTCTTCTTCCTCCAAACTTGATTCCCATCTTATCTCCTAGCTTTCTCTACCAGTGACCAGTCAGTGTAGTAGTATTGACACTGCAGTACCACACTACAGCCTGGTGTTTTAATGCATTTCTCTTTCCTCCTCCTCTGCTTCTCATATTCTCTAGTAAAATGCATGTGTCTGAGGGTTATCCAAGAATTAGAAACCAAAAGGCGGGGGGGAGGGTTCCAAGATGGCCGAACAGGAACAACTCCAGTCTGCAGCTCCCAGCATGAGCAACACAGAAGACAGGTGATTGATACATTTCCAACTGAGGTACCGGGTTCATCTCACTGGGGCTTGTCGGACAGTGGGTGCAGGACAGTGGGTGCAGCCCACCGAGCGTGAGCCGAAGCAGGGCGAGGCATCACCTCACCCAGGAAGCGCAAGGGGTCAGGGAATTCCCTTTCCTAACCAAGGGAAGGTGTGACAGACAGCACCTGGAAAATCAGGTCACTCCCACCCTAATACTGCGCTTTTTCCAGAGGTCTTAGCAAACGGCACACCAGGAGATTAGATCCCATGCCTGGCTCGGAGGGTGCCACGCCCACGGAGCCTCACTCATTGCTAGCACAGCAGTCTGAGATCGACCTGCAAGGCAGCAGTGAGGCTGGGGGAGGGGCATCTGCCATTGCTGAGGCTTGAGTAGGTAAACAAAGCGGCCTGGAAGCTCAAACTGGGTGGAGCCCACCGCAGCTCAAGGAGGTCTGCCTGCCTCTGTAGACTCCACCTCTGGGGGCAGGGCATAGCCAAACAAAAGGCAGCAGAAACCTCTGCAGACTTAAATGTCCCTGTCTGACAGCTTTGAAGAGAGTAGTGGTTCTCCCAGCACAGAGTTTGAGATCTGAGAACAGACAGACTGCCTCCTCAAGTGGGTCCCTGACCCCCAAGTAGCCTAACTGGGAGACACCCCCAAGTAGGGGCAGACTGACACCTCACATGGCCGGGTACCCCTCTGAGACGAAGCTTCTAGAGGAACAATCAGGCAGCAACATTTGCTGTTCAGCAATATTCACTGTACTGCAGCCTCCACTGCTGTTATGCCCGCAAACAGGGTCTGGAGTGGACCTCCAGCAAACTCCAACAGACCTGCAGCTGAGGGTCCTGACTGTTAGAAGGAAAACTAACAGAAAGGACATCCACACCAAAACCCCATCTGTATGTCACCATCATCAAAGACCAAAGGTAGATAAAACCACAAAGATGGGGAAAAAACAGAGCAGAAAAGCTGAAAATTCTAAAAATCAGAGCACCTCTCCCCCTCCAAAGGAACGCAGCTCCTTGCCAGCAACGGAACAAAGCTGGATGGATAATGACTTTGACGAGTTGAGAGAAGAAGGCTTCAGATGATCAAACTTCTCCGAGCTAAAGGAGGAAGTTCGAACCCATCGCAAAGAAGCTAAAAACCTTGAGAAAAGATTAGACGAATGGCTAACTAGAATAACCAGTATAGAGAAGTCCTTAAATGACCTGATGGAGCTGAAAACCATGGCACAAGAACTACGTGACGCATGCACAAGCTTCAGTAGCCTATTCGATCAACTGGAAGAAAGGGTATCAGTGATTGAAGGTCAAACGAATGAAATGAAGTGAGAAGAGAAGTTTAGAGAAAAAAGAGTAAAAAGAAACGAACAAAGCCTCCAAGAAAAATGGGACTATGTGAAAAGACCAAATCTACGTCTGATTGGTATACCTCAAAGTGACGGAGAGAATGGAACCAAGTTGGAAAACACTCTGCAGGATATTATCCAGGAGAACTTCACCAACCTAGCAAGGCAGGCCAACATTCAAATTTAGGAAATACAGAGAATGCCACAAAGATACTCCTCGAGAAGAACAACTCCAAGACACATAATTGTCAGATTCACCAAAGTTGAAATGAAGGAAAAAATGTTAAGGGCAGCCAGAGAGCAAAGTCTGGTTACCCACAAAGGGAAGCCCATCAGACTAACAGCGGATCTCTCAGCAGAAACTCTACAAGCCAGAAAAGAGTGAGGGCCAATATTCAGCATTCTTAAAGAAAATAATTTTCAACCCAGAATTTCATATCCAGCCAAACTAAGCTTCATAAGTGAAGGAGAAATAAAATACTTTACAGACAAGCAAATGCTGAGAGATTTTGTCACCACCAGGCCTGCCCTACAAGAGCTCCTGAAGGAAGCACTAAACATGGAAAGGAACAACCAGTACCAGCCACTGCAAAAACATGCCAAATTGTAGAGACCATTGATGCTAGGAAGAAACTGCATCAACTAATGAGCAAAATAACCAGCTAACATCATAATGACAGGATCAAATTCACACATAACTATTAACTAAATGTAAATGGGCTAAATGCTCCAATTAAAAGACAGACTGGCAAATTGGATAAAGAGTCAAGACCCATCAGTGTGCTGTATTCAGGAAACCCATCTCATAGGCTCAAAATAAAGGGATGGAGGAAGATCTACCAAGCAAATGGAAAACACAAAAAGGGGTTGCAATCCTAGTCTCTGATAAAACAGACTTTAAACCAACAAAGATCAAAAGAGACAAAGTAGGCCATTACATAATGGTAAAGGGATCAATTCAACAAGAAGAGCTAACTATCCTAAATATATATGCACCCAATACAGGAGCACCCAGATTCATAAAGCAAGTCCTGAGTGACCTACAAAGAGACTTAGACTCACACACAATAATAATGGGAGACTTTAACACCCCACTGTCAACATTAGACAGATCAACAAGACAGAAGGTCAACAAGGATACCCAGGAATTGAACTCAGCTCTGCACCAAGCAGACCTAATAGACATCTACAGAACTCTCCACCCCAAATCAACAGAATGTACATTCTTCTCAGCACCACGTCGCACTTATTCCAAAATTGACCACATAGTTGGAAGTAAAGCAGTCTTCAGCAAATGTAAAAGAACAGAAATTATAACAAACTGCCTCTCAGACCACAGTGCAATCAAACTAGAACTCAGGACTAAGAGGCTCACTCAAAACCGCTCAACTACATGGAAACTGAACAACCTGCTCCTGAATGACTACTGGGTACATAACAAAATGAAGGCAGAAATAAAGATGTTCTTTGAAACCAATGAGAACAAAGACACAACATACCAGAATCTCTGGGACACATTCAAAGCAGTGTGTAGAGGGAAATTTATAGCACTAAATGCCCACAAGAGAAAGCAGGAAAGATCTAAAATTGACACCCTAATGTCACAATTAAAAGAACTAGAGAAGCAAGAACAAACACCCTCAAAAGCTAGCAGAAGGCAAGAAATAACTAAGATCAGAGCAGAACTGAAGGAGATAGAGACACAAAAAACCCTTCAAAAAAATCAATGAATCCAGGAGCTGTTTTTTTTTTTAAAAGATCAACAAAATAGACCACTAGCAAGACTATATATATAACAAAAGAGAGGAATCAAATAGACACAATAAAAAATGATAAAGGGGATATCACTGCTGATCCCACAGAAATACAAACTACCATCAGAGAATACTGTAAACACCTCTTTGCAAATAAACTAGAAAATCTAGAAGAAATGGATAAATTCCTGGACACATACACCTTCCCAAGACTAAACCAGGAAGAAGTTGAATCCCTGAATAGACCAATAACAGGCTCTGAAATTGAGGCAATAATTAATAGCCTACCAACCAAAAAAAGTCCAGGACCAGACAGATTCACAGCCAAATTCTACCAGAGGTACAAGGAGTTGCTGGTACCATTCCTTCTGAAACTATTCCAATCAATAGAAAAAGAGGGAATCCTCCCTAACTCATTTTATGAGGCCAGCATCATCCTGATACCAAAGCCGGGCAGAGACACAACAAAAAAAAGAGAATTTTAGACCAATATCCCTGATGAACATGGATGCAAAAATCCTCAATAAAATACTGGCAAACCAAATCCGGCAGCACATCAAAAAGCTTATCCACCATGATCAAGTGGGCTTCATCCCTGGGATGCAAGGCTGCTTCAACATATACAAATCAATAAACGTAATCCAACTTATAAACAGAACCACAGACAAAAACCACACGATTATCTCAATAGATGCAGAAAAGGCCTTTGACAAAATTCAACAGCCCTTCGTGCTAAAAACTCTCAATAAATTAGGTATTGATGGGAAGTATCTCAAAATAATAAGAGCTATTTATGATAAACCCACAGCCAATATGATACTGAATGGGCAAAAACTGGAAGCATTCCCTTTGAAAACTGACACAAGACAGGGATGCCCTCTCTCACCACTCCTATTCAAGATAGTGTTGGAAGTTCTGGCCAGGGCAATCAGGCAGGAGAAAGAAATAAAGGGTATTCAATTAGGAAAAGAGGAAGTCAGATTGTCCCTGTTTGCAGATGACATGATTGTATATTTAGAAAACCCCATCGTCTCTGCCCAAAATCTCCTTAAACTGCTAAGCAACTTCAGCAAAGTCTCAGGATACAAAATCAATGTGCAAAAATCACAAGCATTCTTATACAGCAACAACAGACAGAGAGCCAAATCATGAGTGAACTCCCATTCACAATTGCTTCAAAGAGAATAAAATACCTAGGAATCCAACTTACAAGGGATGTGAAGGACCTCTTCAAGGAGAACTACCAACCACTGCTCAACGAAATAAAAGAGGACACAAACAAATAGAAGAACATTCCATGCTCATGGGTAGGAAGAATCAATATCGTGAAAATGGCCATACTGCCCAAGGGAATTTATAGATTCAGTGCCATTCCCATCAAGCTACCAATGACTTTCTTCACAGAACTGGAAAAAACTACTTTAAAGTTCATATGGGACCAAAAAAGAACCGACATTGCCAAGACAATCCTAAGCCAAAAGAACAAAGCTGGAGGCATCACGCTACCTGACTTCAAACTATACTACAAGGCTGCAGTAACCAAAACAGCATGGTACTGTTACCAAAACAGAGATATAGACCAATGGAACAGGACAGAGCCCTCAGAAATAATACAACACATCTACAACCATCTGATCTTTGACAAACTTGACAAAAACAAGCAATGGGAAAGGATTCCCTATTTAATAAATGGTGCTGGGAAAACTGGCTAGCCATATGTAGAAAGCTGAAATTGGATTCCTTCCTTACACCTTATACAAAAATTAATTCAAGATGGATTAAAGACTTAAATGTTAGACCTAAAACCATTAAAAAACCCTAGAAGAAAACCTAGGCAGTACCATTCAGGACATAGGCATGGGCAAGGACTTCATGTCTAAAACACCAAAAGGAATGGCAACAAAAGCCAAAATTGACAAATGGAATCTAATTAAACTAAAGAGCTTCTGCACAGCAAAAGAAACTACCATCAGAGTGAACAGGCAACCTACAGAATGGGAGACAGTTTTTGCAATCTGCTCATCTGACAAAGGGCTAATATCCAGCATCTACAAAGAATTCAAACAAATTTACAAGAAAAAAACAACCCCATCAAAAAGTGGGCAAAGGATATGAACAGACACTTCTCAAAAGAAGACATTTATGCAGCCAGCAGACATGAAAAAATGCTCATCATCACTGGCCATCAGAGAAATGCAAACCAAAACCACAATGAGATACCATCTCACACCAGTTAGAATGGCAATCATTAAAAAGTCAGGAAACAACAGGTGCTGGAGAGGATGTGGAGAAATAGGAACACTTTTACACTGTTGGTGGGATTATAAACTAGTTCAAGCACTGTGGAAGACAGTATGGCGATTCCTCGAGGATCTAGAACTAGAGATACCATTTGACCCAGCCATCCCATTACTGGGTATATACCCAAAGGATTATAAATCATGCTGCTATAAAGACACATGCACACTTAAACGTTTATTGTGGCACTATTCACAATAGCAAAGACTTGGAACCAATCCAAATGTCCAACAGTGATAGACTGGATTAAGAAAATGTGGCACATACACACCATGGAATACTATGCAGCCATAAAAAAAGATGAGTTCATGTCCTTTGTAGGGACACGGATGAAGCTGGAAACCATCATTCTGAGCAAACTATCACAAGGACAGAAAACCAAACACCGCATGTTCTCACTCATACGTGGGAGTTGAACAATGAGAACACTTGGACACAGGAAGGGGAACATCACACACTGGGGCCTGTTGTGGGGTAGGGGGAGGGTGGAGGGATAGCATTAGGAGATATACCTAATGTAAATGACAAGTTAATGGGTGCAGCACACCAACATGGCACATGTATACGTATGTAACAAACCTGCACATTGTGTACACGTACCCTAGAACTTTAATTAAAAAAAAAAAAAAAACCAAAAGGGGAATAAAAACAGAAGGAAATTAAGAACATACACTATAGCATCTGCATAATTTTAGATATTGGAATTCTTCATATAGTTAATCACTATCTGGGTATGTGAAGAAGCATCTTGATTCTGAGATTATTGTGGACTTCTGGGTGGGCATAAATATTTGGTAGACATGGAAAAGGAAAATGAAACATTTGTCAGATGAGTTTTTATGACTCAGTTTAGTTCATTTCCAGTATGAAAATCATCCTTTTAATGTAATGATCGCTTTGCCTTATAGCAAACCTTGAGATTAAATGTATTTAATCTATTAAAACATACCTGGTTTTCCTAAGAAAATGTGACACAAATCTCTTTTAACAGCTTTTTGACTGCTTGATTTACATCATAGACATACGGTTTTTTTAATTGCTTATCTTCAATACCAAAGTATATTGAAGACTGAAGAGATTTAATGGTAGTTTATATCTTGTTAATATTTGCTTTTTTTGTATTGTTTTCTAATTTAAAATTAATTTGCTTGTGATTTTTAAATTTAATTTGTCTTGATTTCAGAATCCTTTTCTATTCGTGTGAAGCTAGGCTTAGTACAGTTGACAAAAACTTCAGCATTTATAAATGCTGTACATTTAATAGAAGTTGCCCTAAAGACAATTAAAAGGTAAAACTCATTATGCAAATTGGTAGCTTCATTTAACTATTCCTCTTGAAGTATACAGAGTTTGCATAATGCTATGCTTTATTCATTATGTCTGCAGAGGTTATTATGGAAAGAATATATCAATGAAATATCTATAGTGCATAGAAAAAAGGTAACAGCTAGTGATTTCTTAACATGAGGTATATGGTCCAAACTAATAGTTTTTTCTCCCCTAAAAATGAGAACCAAAACCTACCAATTTTTGTGAAGCTTGTAAAAGGGAGTAGAGGCCTATATGCTGATAAAACTCTTATTTTGATACCACCAAATTTATCTGTAGTTCAATGTGGATTAAATTATAAGAAGTAGAAATGTTTTCTTGGCTCTCAACTCATCATCCCTTGAAAAATTGTCTCTTCTGTTGGTTTGCATTCAAGGTAAAAATTAGTCAGCTTGGACAATATCGTGAAGAATTCTTAGAATAAGGATATAATTTGTCTAGAGAGGAATAGTTGGCAAATCTCAAGGAAAAAATTGCTTTATAAGAGAATTATTGCTTTTAAATCTGAAAGTCATTAACAACACTTATTTGTTCTTGTCATTGGAGAACAGTCTTAAGGGGCTTGTTGAAGAATTTGGCATGGTAAGTTTTATTTTGCTGACGAGAGAAAACTAGAATATTGTGAAAAAAATAATTTAGTCATATGAAACATCATAAATATTCTTTAATGTGCCTTTTCTAAGCCTCATTTCTACTTTATGTACTGCAAAGATGCAGTAGCTCGACCAAGAAAGTGTATTTTGGCCAGGTGCGGTGGTTCACGCCTGTCATCCCAGCACTTTGGGAGGCTGAGGTGGGTGGATCACCTGAGGTCAGGAGTTCGAGACCAGCCTGGCCAACATGGCAAAACCACGTCTCTACTAAAAAATACAAAAAATTAGCTGGGTGTGGTGGCGCACACCTGTACTACCACTCCAGCTTGGGTGACAGAGCAAGACTCCATCTCAAAAAAAAAAAAAAAAAAACCATATTTTTTGAACTATGGAAATCAGTAAATTGTTGCAGTACTCTATACTGCTTCCTATTAAGTAGAAGCAGAATGTAACAGAAAAGATTTGTAAAATCTCTAGCCCTCTGTAGAATGTGAGTATACTCTTTTGGTGGATCTAGATATGACTCCTTTTTCCTATTGGAGAGAGACTTTTTCCCCTTCCCCATTTAATTTTTAATTTAATATGTCAGGTTTTCATAATAGTACTTTTTTGTTAGAAGAGAAATGCTGTTCTTATAACCCTCTGTAATATAGTGTTCCTTGCCTACTGCTCTCTGAAAAGCACCCTGTTTATGATATTTTCATTAATCTGTCTCCTCCTCAACAGAATGTAAGCCCCTATTTGTCTTGGTTTAAGGGTTTATCCTTACAGCATCTAGAACAAAAGTAGTCATATAATAAATGTTTCTTAGTTCAACTAATTATCCCTTTCTAGCTCTTCCCATTGTTGCAGTGATTTTGATTTAATTTCTGTTTAAACAGTAAATGTATTTGTGTGGCATATTTGCATGGGTCAACTCCTTTCCCACCCCTGATTTTTTTTGTTGTTGTTATTTTGTTTTGTTTTTGGTGCCTCAGCTGGCACCTAGTATTTACTTAGCACTGTGCTTGGTGCTAAATATATAGCAAGAGATTACAATGGGCTTTGTCCCTGCCTTTATAGAACTTAATATCTCTGGAATAACAAAGGTCCAGGATATCGTTAACCTCATGAATAATCTCTCCTCTTTTCTGTATCCTGGAAGAGATGCATATCATTGCCTTGTGCCTTACATTGTTGGTGGTGTCCTTATCATAGTTAATGACATTTTTAAAGCATACCTAAAATGATAAGAATCTTACCGATTTGGTTTTCAGTCATTTTTGCGTATGTTGAATTGTTAAATATTCAGTAGAATATAGTTATTTAGTTTTAGAAATTTCTAACTCATGCAAAAATGTTTTCAAGAATAATAGTTTTGTATTCATATTTCTATTCAGATAATTTCAACAAAGTCCAAGTCTTTTTGCTGATCTGTAGGAATTAAAAGGAGATTTTTTCCTCTCCTTTGATAGAATTTTTCTTCAATATGTAAGGCTCTGACACTGATCTCAAAAATGCCTATTGGTCAAAAAATGTCATTGGCTTTTAATATTTTAAGTTTTATTCCATTTTCCTTTCTTTAGTTTGATTTGTCAATAGTATACATTATGGATTACCTTACCCTATTCTTTTAATTATATGTTGTTATATATTGTATACTAAAACAGCAGTAAAGCATCTTCACTGATTTTCTTTTGGATTTGAGAATAAGCTCTGATCAAATGGCAGTTAGCCCCTTTTCTTTAGCCAGAATTACATCCCCATTTTCCATTACCTCATTTATATATTTTTTTACCCTCACTCTTTTATATATTTAAAATTCCTCTAAGTTCTTTGTTGATATGTTTTCTTAAGTTTACTTTAGACCAAAGACTTCTGAAATAAAAGAGCTAGGGATGGGGTTGTGTTAATTTCATCCCCATGTTCATAGTGTTTTCTTTAAGTGCCTTGTCTTTCTAAAAAAATAAGAATAGCAGCTATACAGATCTGCATGCTAATTGTAAACAGAATCAGATTCCCCTAACAACAGTTTTACCAGTGGTGTTTCCAACTGTGAATATTTCAGTGATTTGTTTTGTAATTTTTTTAAGCAGGCTTTAGCAGGAAAATAATAATTTCAGTAACATTTATTCAACACTTAGGCCTATATAGCTGACACTGTACTTTATATAGATTATCTAATACATAACAGCAATTTTATAAGGTAAATGATATTTGTATTTACAGGTGAAGAAACTGAGACAAAAAAAATTGACTTCCTGTAAAGATATGTATTTCATTCACAGCTCAAAGAAAGCATTATGGATTACATTAAAATTTGGGGTATCTGTGTTTAGGTTAAAATTTTGAGTTCATTCATCAGTCTTTCCTATAATTATGTGTAGAATTATAACTTGATAACAGTTAACTCCACTGATAAAACTAAAAAGTGGCCGGGCATGGTGGCTCATGCCTGTAATCCCAGCACTTTGGGCGGCCAAGGCAGGCGGATCACCTGAGGTCAGGAGTTCGAGACTAGCCTGGCCAATTTGGTGAAACCCCATCTCTACTGAAAATACAAAAATTAGCTGGGTGTGGTGGTGGGCACCTGTAATTCCAGCTACTGGGGAGGCTGAGGCAGGAGAATCGCTTGAACCCGGGAGGCAGAGGTTGCAGTGAGCCGAGATTGTGCCATTGCACTTCAGCGTGGGCAACAAGAGCGAAACTCTGTCTCAAAAAGAAAAAAAAACTGAAAAGTGAGCTAGTTTAAGATAAGATGGCCGTTTTTTCAGGGCGAGGTCATAGCATTGTAAGTGGAATCATTCTTTTCTTACTTGGTTATCTTTCACAGACACTAGAATAAAAAGACTAAAAACTTGTTAGGGTATAATAATCTTTAACTTACTACAAAGATTAATTTAAATATATGTAAACCGTATTACTTTAGTACAGATTTATAAGTTATTTAAAATGTTTTTATGATTGCGGAAGGTTTATTCTGCTTCTTATATTACCAGCAGGAGTCCTAAGAAATATAATGCTAACAGAATAGCACTCTCCTATCATGACTCGGAGTTAAGTAAACAGTAGAATGAAAATTGTTCTTTATACTACAAGGCATGAAGCCCAGAGATAGTGTATTTGTAGGTGTCTACTAAATTTCAAGTTGCTGTCTAATTTTGGCATTTTCCAAAATCTCAAATTTTTAAAATCTGCTTCAGGAGGTCAAGTGTTCTAGGCAATGATGGCCTCCCATTTAGTCCACAATAGAGTCTAAATCTGTTGCAGGATAAAATTCATTAACTTATTCTTGACTGGACACAGTGGCTCACACCTGTAATCCCAGTGCTTAGGGAGGCCAAGGTGGAAGGATCACTTGAGGCCAGGAGTTTGAGACCAGCCTGGACAACATAGTGAGACCCCATCTCTACAAAGAAAATACAAAAATTAGCTGGGCATGGTGGCATGCACCTGTAGTCCCAGCTACTCAGGAGGCTAAGGTGGGAGGATTGTTTGAGCCCAGGAGTTCAAGGTTACAGTGAGCTAAGATCGTGCCACTGCACTCCAGCCTGGGTGACATAGTGGGACCCTGTCTAAAAAAAACAAAAAGAAAAATTAAATAAAAGAATCCTTCTATAAACCAGCTCCAAGAGAAGGTTGTAGTTCAGTCTTACTGAAGATAAGGCAAACCCATCTTTATTCCTAGATGACCTGCAAAGTAGGTAGCTCTTGGACCTTACCTACCACACAAATGAGGTAACCTGGTCTTTCACAAGACTCTCTTTAGGCTGAAATTCATACTGTGTCTCTTCTTGCCTTAAGTTTGCTTTTTATTTGTGGTCCAGCCACTTAACTGCCTGCTATAACAGCTGGCGTGGCTTTGTTAGATTTGCAAGTGAAGATAATGGATCAATGTAATTTCATACCCAAAAACTTGGATATTGGTTTTGTTTTTTGAGAAAGAGTCTAACTCTGTCCCCCAGGCTCAAGTGCAGTGGCGTAATCTCGGCCCACTGCAAGCAATTCTTCTGCCTCAGCCTCCCGAGTAGCTGGGTTTACAGGCATGTGCCACATCCGGCTAATTTTTGTGTTTTCAGTAGAGATGGGGTTTCACCATGTTGGCCAGGCTGGTCTCGAACTCCTGAGCTCAAGTGATCCACCTGCCTCTCGGCCTCCCAAAGTCCTGGGATTACAGATGTGAGCCACCATGCCCAGCCCGGATATTGTTTTTAAAACACATTTGGTGATCATCTACTCTATGCAAGGTGCTACGATTTGTATTGCAGAAAGTACGTAGATGAGTAATAATAATATGATAGTTTAAATCTAAGTACTTAACGAATGTCAAGCATTATTCTTAGTGTTTTACCTGTATTAACTCATTTATTTGATCGTCACAAAAACCACGAGCTAGATATTCTTATTATACCCCATTTTATAGATAAGAAAGCTGAGACAGGAGTTTATAAATTGCTCAAGGTAACACAGCTAGCAAGTGGTAGAGCTGGGCCACAGACCCAAGCAGTTCTGACTTCAGAACCTACACTAACTATCATATAATACCACTTCTTATTCTCTCCTCTCAAGAAACTTAGTTGCCCAAGTTATTATGCTGTCTAGGAACTTCAGAGTAAAATAAATCAGCTCTCTGAAGGAGAGCAGAATGGGCCCATTGGCTAAGGCAGTTTAGCATTCAGCCTAGTTTTCCAAGGTTGTGTGTTGACTTTCACATTCTAGTTTTAATAATATTCTTCTGTGAAAATTCTGTAAGACTTGTCTTTGATAAAGTTTTGGGTGTTTAAATGAAATGATATACTGCTTTCAATAACAGATGCCTTGGTAAAGTTTTATTCACTTAAGATTTCGTGTAACAGTTAGATGCCCAGTTCCTTCCAGGAATCTTATAACAGATTCTTTGGTTCTGAAGGAAGTGGAGAGGGACTGAAAAACCAGTTTAAGATGACCACAGGTAAAACAAAGAATAATACCACTGTGAGGTTTGGATATTTTGTTTGTTTCACCAGAAGTTTTATTTTGAGATGTGGCAGATGAAAAACATTGGTCATGTTGATGGACTTGAGTTGTCCAAATGATTATCTTCACATTAAGCTATTCCCATGCATAGTTTGCCTCACACATTTCAATTCGAGATTTTCTTTTTGCTTAAGCAAAAGTTTCATGAGCTATCTTTAAAATTTTAACTTCACAAATAAATTAAGGGAAGGTCACCTCTAAGCAGTGAATATATATTTCTGGAAGGAAATTGTTCCAGAAAGTCACTAGTAAAGTTGTTGATTGCAAAGATGAGTTAAAGACACTGTGAGACTAAGTGTTACACACACTGTAAAATGAAATTAGCAGTTTGGACTAAGCTATGCCCCTGTGGCTTCTGCTCTGGAGCTGTTGAATTCTCAGTATCGGGAAAACAGCCAACAGTTCCTTGAGTTTGTTTTAGTCCCACCTGTTCTAAGCATGCACTAATACTTGTAAAGCTGTCCAAACTTTCTGATTTGAATTGCAGATTGGTTGGGTTTTTTTTCTTTATAGTAGTAAGATCAGTAAATTAGAAAAAAAGTAATAATAAATTAGAACTATAATTCAAATCTATAGCACACTAAATATTCTGCATTTTTGTAATACCAATATTTTGCTGATTTTAGAACTACATAAAATGCATTTCTGGAGATTTTGGTGTTCAGCATATCATGTGAAGATAACACTGAAAAATTCATTCATAGATTTGTCTTTATAAATTGACCATTTAAATTATGCATGCATTATTTTGGGGGTTTTTTATTTTTAAAAATGATATGTATTTAATACTGTGGGTCATGTTTTGGGAAAATCAGCATAGGATATATTATTAAGAATTCAGATTTAATCATTACGTGTGAAAGGCACAAATTCAATTTGAAATAACTTTTATTCAATGGAAGAAGCATTTTCTATTGGCAAAACTAGAGGTTTCTCCCTAATTTTCTGTCTATATTTTTATAAATAAAATGCATTATTTGGCTGAAATTGTAAAAATATTTTTTTCACTAGACGTTAGAGCAATCTTAGATTTTAAATAAATTGTTAAGTATCTTGAACATGTTATTTATGATTTAAAATATAGCTAAGATTTGTTTTACATTGTGGCAAATATTTACATTTTAGAAAACAAACTTTGTATTTAGTCAACATAATTTTTAAAATAACTAGGATGTGGATACACATAATTTTCTGCAGTAATTGACGACAGATGAAACTACATTTATAGATTCCCTTTTACAGTTACGGTAAAATTCATTTTAAAAACTTTATGTGTAGAAATAAATTGTGCCAAGTAATATACATGTAACATTTACATTTTTAAGAACTGAAAAGTACAAAGTTCTGTGTCATTTAAATTGGCGACTGTCTCTCTTCAGTCAATAGGCTTGATCATCATCTGAACTGCTCTTAAGGAGTATGACCCGCCTCTGTATTCAGCCCAGAAAATTCCATCTTGGTGCTTGCTTCTGTAATGGCCTCCTCTGTACCATACTCCATTTAGGTTAGAATGTGCACAGGCATTGTACCACCAGCCTCCTTTATGAAAGTGGGCGCAGTTTCCTTTGAGGAAAAAATACAGATATAAACGTAAAAGTTTCTTCTAGGTGTGGTACTCTGCAATCATAAAAAACTTACTCTACCTTTAATTTGAACTTCCCTTACTAATCCTAGTTACCTTTATCTTAGCAGTTTTGAATGCCTTCACTTATTTGATTGCTGTTGCATCAACTGCTTGAAAAATCACTTGAATTGCCTTTTTTTAACTCTTGCTCTTTGCTTGCTTAAAATGTACTTTTTTAAAAAGGGGGATTTAATTTTCTAGGTAGCAGAGTAGATACAAGAAGTGTTTATATGTGAAAGAGTTACAGAGGGAGAAATTGGGAAGGAAAGATACAGAAGAAGATAAAAGTCTGAGGAAAATTGAATTGTCAAAATAAAATAGCAAAAAATAATACAAAGTAAAATAAAACCAGCAGTCAAATGGGTTTCTGTAAATAAGACATATGTTATGGTCTATCTCTCCTCTTTTCTCGTTTACCAGTGTGAAATTGGTTAAAATAGAGACCTGTGTGCTGTTTGCCAAAATATAGCTGGAGAGAAAAACCAGTTTGGGGCAGGGATGGGGGAGAGTTGTTGGGTGGAGGGGAGGAGGGGATCTCTTTATCAGGACCAGAAACCTGGGTTAAAAAGTCAAAAGGATATGAAAACTAAATTTGAAATTATGTGGATGGTCTAGTTGTTTCTTTCTAATGAAAATATTAATTTCCCCTGTGAAGCAAGCTTTTTTGTTATTCCTATGCCACATGTCACAGTCATCTTGGTTTTCCCCCTCAAAGAAATGCTCTTACACCATGTATCCAAATTGCTTGCATCCTTCACTCCTTGCGACTCTTTATTCAAATGTTGCTTTCTCACAGTAGATTTTCCTGGCGAACCCATATAAAATAGCCACCATCCCAGGCCTTGCTGCCCACCACTTTCTATTTTCTTACTCAGTTTTATTTTTGAGAGTACTTATTCCCACCTAACAAATTGTTTTGTCTCTCCTCCAGTGAGTAAGCTCCAAAGGGCGGGAACTTTGTTCACTGTTATATCCCTAGCACCTACAACAGTGCCTGGCATGTGGTAGGTGTTCAGTTAGTATTTGTTATGAATTGTAGGCACTTGCACTTTATTTCCAGATTAATGTGTTTCTGTTTTGCTTTGTGTTTTTTTCCCAGAACTTTGTTTTTCACATAGATCACACTTTGGGATTACCTTATAGAAGAGATCCTAAAAGCTATTTCTTTCAGTAGGTTATATTTCCTGCCACAGTGACCAAAACTGACCTTTTTGAAAAGACTTTAGTAGCATATATATTAGTAGATTCTGTTTAATGCATAGAAGGTGATGATTCTACAAAGAATGAAAGTTTTTCATACTTACCTGCATACATATCTTTATCTCTGTCCAATGTGGTGAATTGTTTACCATTATGCCACATCATAGAATCCCCTGCATTTCCCTGGTAAGTTCCCAGGCGCAGTCTATAGAATTCACTTTCAGGTTCCAGACGAAAGCTACTGTATTCTGCATAGACTTTTTTATCACTCCAGTCTTCTAGTTCAATCAATAACTTGTAATTATCTTGATTGCTAAGCATATAGATATTTTCCAGTCCAAGCCAATATTCTCCATCAATGTTTCCAAACCCTTTCTGTTAATAAGTGAAGAAACATGAGTGCATAAATAAGTATAGAGATAGTAAACATTTTTATAGATAAGTGTTAAACATTCGATAGCATAAAGATATTGGCCATTTAAGTGGTAATGTGAGCTTCCATTTTAGTTGGTCACTTGAGTTTTATAAGCCACACATTGTCATTCTGTTTTTGTTTGTTTGTTTGTTTTTTGCTTCTGATATGTCAGTATTCATTTGCATAGCTAGCTTCAAATCCTACAAATAAGACAATGCAAATGAGAATAAAATTTAGCCATAGCTACTAAAAATATTAGCTAGTATACTACCCAGATCCTTAAAAAGGGTTCCTGGTGTCTCTCATATTCATCTAAAGAGCCCAACATTTTTTTCCTAATAGTAATCTTTGTAAAGTAGTAAGTATAAGTTATCCAGACTGAAGGGGATCATTTTAAAGTATATCTTCTGTTTCCTTTTTGCAATTTAATTTTGACTTTAAAACCAGAGATGAGAATCATTTTTTTGACAGATGTAGATAATGAAAAAACATATGGATAGTTATTTTTAACTGTGTGTCTTATTTATTGCATAGCATCTTGTTTCTTGCATTATTGCAAGAATGGGTTTGTTTTACTTCTGTTAGGTCTGCATCACTGATTTACCTTATAATTTTCCCAATTTCTGAAGAAGTTGACAGAGCCATCTGTTCTTTTCTGAATAACAGTCCAACCCCCAGGATCCAAACTGTTTTCACACCATAACTGCATTGGTCCATTGCTGTTTTCAGGTTTAATCATATAAATCCCACTGACCGAATGCCCAGCTTCTTTTGCTTGCTGACAGTCTTTGAATGGTCCTATAATTTGAATATCATTTATTATCAGCAAACTTAATATGAGAAGAGACATATTAAAAGTTTTTAATCAAGATTCTTACCTTTGTGTCTTTGTTTACAGTTACCATTGTCTATCATATACACAATATTATAAAATATAACTAAATAAAAGGGTGACTCCAGTTCTATCTGGAACATTAATTTGTTTCATTTTCATCTGTTCTTTTCTTTTCCATATATGTATATTTTTTATATTGTTATAATCCTAATACATGTAGAAAATTGGATTCTGTCTTAACATTTTCATGCAGCTATAGTCTCCATTCTAGCTGCATAATAATCCTTGACATTGATATATTTTTATTTCTCTATCATTGGACATTGAGGTTTTATGGATTTTTGCTATTATAAAAACACTGCACAAAGTGTCTTCATTCTTATTGAATTCATTTTTTAATATTATAAAAATGCTGAGGGATCGGTCTACTGGATCAGAGGATATCAGCTTATTCATAGTCCTAGATAGTACCCAAGTTACAGTTTTGGAAATTTGATTTCAGTGGAACATACTAGTACCTTGAGATACTCATTGCAAATGGGGTCAGTCAAATAAGTTTTAGAAATGCAAAATATTATGTTTCCCTTTTGGAAATTCTCAATGTACATTCACATATTAAAGACTGAAAGCCCTGAAATAAACCAGATGCCGAAACTCATAGAATCTTAAATTTCCCCCAACAACACTTACTAACACAGCCCATGAGAATACATTTCAGGAATGTTAGCATAAATGACTATCTAAAGAGTTGTATCAATCTGTATGACTAATAGTAATTTTCTCATTTAACCTACAGTTACCTGGTGATAGTTTATAGATGTTCTAGAGATAGAACAATTAACTAAGGTCGTGTATCATAGAAGATGGTAAACCCTAGACATAAATCCTTGTCTAATCCCAGAGTCCCTGCTCTGAACTGCTGTGTTGCATGCATTTGCCCTCATGTTATTTCATAGTTTTAGGTATTCTCCATTTTTAATCCACTAATAATTTCTTCAAATTTTACAAGTGACAACACATCTTGTGAAATTACTTTTAGGGTGTCTGACTCTTGAACTTGAGATTTCCACATTTTTGGATCAGGTGAATATTCTTCAGTTTCATCCTTCTCCAGTGTTTTGAGCCTTTTTTATAAACATGCAAAATATATTCATGGATTTAGAAAAAAGAATTACCCTAAAGATCTCTTAGAACAAAAAATGTATAAAAATTCTGATTGTCAAATTTTATATTTTACTAGAAATATGTGAGAGTTTAGTCAAGTAAAGTTCTTACAAGAATTTCTGTACTATAAGGATAATAGGATTGTTCAAATTTTGAAAAATGTGTTATCTATACTTTGCCAGATATGGACAGTATTCCTTTTGGGTCTTACTGGGATAGAATTAATCTCATTAGGTAGTTACACAACTATAACAATAGAAGGGGTTCTTAGAGACTATGAGCTCTTCCTTGTAGATTGTTTCGTGAGGACAGAGACTTTTTTTTTTTTTTTACTTCATGTCATCAGTGTTTAAACCCTTAGGAAACTGTCTATAATTTTTTGTTGATTAAATTTCTCATTTTAAATACAAGTAAATTGAAAACTACACGCAAAAATCAAGAGGACATCAGTTTCTCTAGTCCAAATTTTTAGTATAGTTCATTGATATTTTTCTCTCTTAAATTTTTAAAAATTATAATGCAATGTCCATAAGTAGTACAGACTAGTAAAAATTTGAGAAATTGGAAAGCCTTATTTATGGTGTCTTTCTTGGGTTATATTTATTTTAGATATTGTATTTTTTAGTTCTAGAGTTGCAATTTGATTTTTTATAGTTTTTATTCTCTTTTGAGATGCCCTATCTTTGCATTCATTATAAACATATTTTTCTTTATGACATTGAAAATAGCTGTAACCACTACTTTAAAATTATTGTCCTTTCAGTTGCAAGTTTGCTGAGAGTTTTTATCATGAATGGATTTTGGATTTTTTCAAAGGTTTTTAAAATCTTTTTTCTTTTTTAATTTCTTTTCTAACTAGACACATCACAGGAATCAAAGGCTTTTTATCTGCCTACTGAGATGATGATAGGTTTTTCTTTTTGTTTTTTGTTAATACACGAATTACATTGAATATATATATTTTATATATAATATCTAATATAAGAACAAAAAAGTGTAATATATATATAAGAACAAAATATATGTATTAGAACAAAGAATGTATAAAAATTCTGATTGTCAAATTTTATATTTTACTAGAAATATGTGAGAGTTTAGTCAAGTAAAGTTCTGTACTATAAGGTTAATAGTTTTATCCTTATAAGAATTTCTGTACTATAAGGAGAATAGGATTGTTGAAATTTTGAGAACTGTGTTATCTATACTTTGCCATATATATATATATATATATATATATATATATATATATATATGATTTTGGGTTTTGTTTTTTTTGGAGCCTGTTGCCCAGGCTGGAGTGCAGTGGTGTAGTCATAGCTCACCACAGCCTCGAACTCCTGGGCTCAAGTGATCCTCCCACCTCAGCCTCCCAAGTAGCTGGGACTACAGGCAAGTGCCACCGTGCCTGGCTAATTTTTTTCTTTTTCTTTTTTTTTTTTTTTTTTTTAAGAGATGAGGTCTTGGTACATTGCCTGGGGTGGTCTTGAACTCCAGGTCTCAAGTGAACTCCAGGTCTCAAGTCGGACTTCAGACTCCCAAAGTGTTGGGATTGCAGGCATGAGCCACTCCACCCAGCCTTTATATTGATTGTATTTTGAATGTTAAACCAACTTTGTGCTTCTGGGATAGACTCAACTTAGTGAAAGTATTCAGAGCCCTTAAACACTATACCTAACAAAGTAGTCATCATTGGTAATTGTTAGTTATTTTGTTTCTCCTTTATTCCTCATCTTAATACATAATTGTAGCTTATTTAATAAAGTAGCTTATTTAATATCTGCTTATTTAATAAATTTAATATAGCTCATCAAAGATGAATGTACAGTCATTTCTACTGCAGATAAATATTACTGAAAAACCTCATGTTCTGCAAATTCATGCATTAAAAATAGTAGCTAATTTTAGCTCTTAACATAATTTGTATTCAGCTGCAGTTACCTGTGGCACAGAACATTAATATGCTTGGGAAAAATCCCACATAAAGTAGTATAACCTCTCTGTTTTGCTACCACTATTCTCCTTTTCACTAGTCACATATGGGCTACTTCACATTATAGAAACATGCATTGTAGTCAAGTAGGAAGAAGGGTAAAGAGCCTATATTTCAGAAAAGATGATATTTACAGAATTTTAATTTCTTATGTGGGAGTGAGATGGAAGGAAAAGTGAATTATGACTCCCAGGTTCATACTTAGATTATTGCATGTAATGCAGGTAGTATATTTGTATACTTACAGTATTCATAGGCAAGGACTTTATCTTTCAGTATGTATCCACAGTTTGAGCCCACTTAGGAATTCAGATATGTAGATATGAAACTACGTGATTCCTAGTAGGCATGGTTCCCAGAATTCCCTTAGTTCTGCATTATTCTTTCAAGAAATGTCTTTTCTGCATCTGCTACAGGCTAAGGACTGTTTTAGGGTCAAGGGATAAAGAAACAACCTTAGAGTCAAGTGCGGGGTGGGAGAAGTCACAAGAAAGAGAGAATTCCACTATAATATGACAAGTACTTTGATGGAGTTATGTAGCGCACATGGTAGCAAAGTCTAA
This sequence comes from Pongo abelii, assembly GCF_028885655.2. Lineage (NCBI taxonomy): Eukaryota > Metazoa > Chordata > Mammalia > Primates > Hominidae > Pongo > Pongo abelii. Next base: position 71,086,854 of record NC_071985.2, on the reverse strand, counting down.
GAACTAGTTGAGATCTCTGAGGAGCATTGCTCTTACTTTAAAACCTATTAGTATTATAGTTAATGCACACATGAAAGTAGTTTTGTTACAACATATAAATATCTCATTTTATAAATTTGCATATTCTGTGTTATCTTTGTATTGCTTATTCTATGAATATCATTTTCGTAAATGTTTACTATGCATTCATTTGAGTATAGTTTTGACAGTTTACATTTAAGTATATATTCAAAGGTTGGACTTTTATTAGGTTATTTGCTTTGCTGCAGAATATTTAGAAACATCAGTGTTCTGAATGTTGACAGAATATTTGTCAAGTATCATTTGTTCCATAGAGCTATACTCATTTTTTGCTGTTTAATAGACACTCAGATGTTTAAAGCAAAATGGAGAGTTCTGGTTTTCTGAATCCAGCTTTGATTTGATAAGACTTCAATTATGCAAATTTAAGATTATCTTCAGCTTTAATTTTCTTTTTTTTTCTCTTTCAATCTGTCTGAGCTTTTTTTTTTTTTTTTTATGAAGTATTTATTGATCATTCTTGGGTGTTTCTCAAAGAGGGGGATATGGGAGGGTCATAGGATAATAGTGGAGAGGTCAGGAGATAAACACATGAACAAAGGTCTCTGGTTTTCCTAGGCAGAGGACCCTGCGGCCTTCTGCAGTGTTTGTGCCCCTGGGTACTTGAGATTAGGGAGTGGTGATGACTCTTAAAGAGCATGCTGCCTTCAAGCATCTGTTTAACAAAGCACATCTTGCACCGCCCTTGATCCATTTAACCCTGAGTTGACACAGCACATGTTTCAGAGAGCACGGGGCTGGGGGAAAGGCCATAGATCAACAGCATCCTAAGGCAGAAGAATTTCTCCTAGTCAGAACAAAATGGAGTCTCCTATGCCCACCTCTTTCTACACAGACACAGCAACAATCTGATCTCTCCTTCCTTTCCCCACACTTACCCCCCTTCTCTTCAACAAAACCGCCATCGTCCTCATGGCCCGCTCCCGATGGTCGCTGTCTCTTCGGAGCTGTTGGGTACACCTCCCAGACAGGGCGGCCGGGCAGAGGCGCTCCTCGCTTCCCAGACGGGGCCGCCCGGGCAGAGGCGCTCCTCACTTCCTCCCAGACCGGGTGGCAGCCAGGCAGAGGCGCTCCTCACCTCCCAGACGGGGCGGCCGGGCAGAGGCGCTCCTCATTTCCCAGAGGGGGCGGCCGGGCAGAGGCGCTCCTCACTTCCCAGATGGGGTGGCCGGGCAGAAGCTCTCCTCACTTCCCAGACGGGGCGGCTGGGCAGAGGCACTTCTCACCTCCCAGACGGGGCGGCCGGGCAGAGGTGCTCCTCACTTCCCATACGGGGTGGCGGCCGGGCAGAGGTGCTCTTCACTTCCCAGATGGGGCAGCCGGGCAGAGGCGCTCCTCACTTCCTCCCAGACGGGGTGGCGGCCGGGCAGAGGCGCTCCTCACCTCCCAGACGGGGCGGCCGGGCAGAGGCGCTCCTCCCTTCCCAGACGGAGTGGCCAGGCAGAGGCGCTTCTCATTTCCCATAGGGGGTGGTGGCCGGGCAGAGGTGCTCCTCACTTCCCTGGTGGGGCAGCTGGGCAGAGGCGCTCCTCACTTCCTCCCAGACGGGGTGGCGGCCAGGCAGAGGCGCTCCTCACCTCCCAGACGGGGCGGCCGGGCAGAGGCACTCCTCACCTCCCAGACGGGGCGGCCGGGCAGAGGCGCTCCTCACCTCCCAGAAGGGGTGGCCGGGCAGAGGCGCTCCTCACTTCCCATATGGGGTGGCGGCCGGGCAGAGGCGCTCCTCACCTCCCAGACGGGGCGGCCGGGCAGAGGTGCTCCTCATCTCCCAGACGGGGTGGCGGCCGGGCAGAGGCGCTCCTCACCTCCCAGACGGGGCGGCCGGGCAGAGGCGTTCCTCCCTTCCCAGACGGAGTGGCCAGGCAGAGGCGCTCCTCACTTCCCATAGGGGGTGGCGGCCGGGCAGAGGCGCTCCTCACTTCCTCCCAGACGGGGTGGCGGCCAGGCAGAGGCACTCCTCACCTCCCAGACGGGGCAGCCGGGCAGAGGCACTCCTCACCTCCCAGCCGGGGCGGCGGGGGAGAGGCGCTCCTCACCTCCCAGAAGGGGTGGCTGGGCAGAGGCACTCCTCACTTCCCATATGGGGTGGCGGCCGGGCAGAGGCGCTCCTCACTTCCCATATCGGGTGGCGGCCGGGCAGAGGCGCTCCTCACTTCCCCAATGGGGCAGCCAGGCAGAGGCGCTCCTCACTTCCTCCCAGACGGGGTGGCGGCCAGGCAGAGGCGCTCCTCACCTCCCAGACGGGGCAGCCGGGCAGAGGTGCTCCTCATCTCCCAGACGGGGCAGCCGGGCAGAGGCGCTCCTCACTTCCTCCCAGACGGGGTGGCAGCCAGGCAGAGGCGCTCCTCACTTCCTATACGGGGTGGCGGCCGGGCAGAGGCGCTCCTCACTTCCCAGATGGGGCAGCCGGGCAGAGGGGCTCCTCACATCCCAGACGATGGGCGGCCAGGCAGAGACGCTCCTCACTTCCTAGATGGGGTGGCGGCGGGGCAGAGGCTGTAATCTTAGCGCTTTAAGAGGCCAAGGCAGGAGGCTGGTAGGTGGAGGTTGCAGCGAGCTGAGATCACACCACTGCACTCCAGCCTGAGCACCATTGAGCACTGAGTTAGCGAGACTCCGTCTGCAATCCCAGCACCTCGGGAGGCCGAGGCAGGCAGATCACTCGAGGCCAGGAGCTGGAGACCAGCCCAGTCAACACGGCGAAACCCCGTTTCCACCAAAAATACAAAAACCATTCAGGCGGGGCGGCGCGCGCCTGCAATCCCAGGCACTCGGCAGGCCGAGGCGGGAGAGTCACAGGAGCCTGAGGCAGGGAGGTTGCAGCGAGCCGAGATCACGGCAGTACAGTCCAGCTTCGGCAACAGAGGGAGACGGAAAAAAGGAGAGGGAAACCGAAGAAAGGGGGGAGGGGGAGGGGGAGAGGGAGCCAGCTTTAATTTTCAACCCATGTTTTGCAGTGGGCTTTGTGTTTACAGTTGGATATCTGTTAGACTTAGGGAAATGTAGTTGAAGTTCTTTTCCAGAACATATGGATAAAATTTAGCAGTGCTTGAAGCCATTTTTTTCTCCTCAGTAAAGATATTAAATATCAGAATTCAATATTTGTTTGTATTTATTTTTATAAACATACCATTAACCTGTCTTAGTCCAGTGTATATTGTTGATCCTAGCAGAAATATTTTCTCATTACTTGAAAATCTTACTTACTTTCTGCCCTAAAATTAGATTCTCTATTGTCCCTATCTTAAATGTTTTCACTGCTTTTTCTGTACCATAAAGAACATTGCTTGATAGAAATTAATGACAAATAGAAAATTTTAAGCTTTATTCTTGAGAAGCCAGATTTAATTTACACGTTTGCATATTTTCAGAAATAAATTGATATGTGAATCAGGAATTTGTTCATGATGATTCAAAAGGTATAAACTGGAATTACCTTTCTTTTAAACTAAGCATAGTATCAACTTTTTTTTGCAAGAGTCTTCTCAAAGCAGGCAACTGGAATTCTATACATTGAATTCGAAGAACCAGTCTCTCTGTTCCTCAATTTATGTGAGGATTAAAGTTTACATAGGGTTAATGAAACCATATCAATACCTCTGATTTATAGAAAGAAAAATGTTGACTAGTCATGCCACATTATTTCCCAAGATGTATTTATTAAGAACCCATATTTTGAATAGAACAGTGAGTTAAAAAAGAAAAAAGGATTTCACACTTTGAATAGCAGCTTTACTGGGAGCCATCTGTAACATATGTGTTCTTTTTCTGTAAAAAGAGCTTTTACAAAGAGAATTACAAATTACAAAGAGAATCCTTTTTGTGACAAGAGAAACAATAAACCAGTTCAGAGCTTTCAAATTATTGGTTACCAAGTAGGGTCTTTTGAGAGGTAAACTTTTCAGTTGGGTTGTGCATTAACTTTCAGTCAAATATATTCAACATTTCTGGAGTGGGAAGTTTGAGACAAATACTTTCTAAAGTGACAGTAGGGTCTTTCTGTAATAATGTGAATTACTTAGTTTATTAACCTGTATGTTTAAACTATTTAGCAACCCAAACTTTTTTTTTAATTATTAAAGAATTTATCAATTACTTTTTCATAACTGGCTAATACAGTCATTTTCCAACAGCACCTTGGCTTAACTAGTTTTTTGTTTTGTGTTAAATGTTAGTATAAGTATTCCATTGAAACCAATTATACCTAAAAAGTGTATTAAGAAGCATTATAAATAATTTGAAAAATGTAAATATTTGATGATTTAAAATAAGCCTACCACTAAAAAGCATATTTTTAGTTTCTAATGACTACTTTCCAAGTTTAACTTTTTTTTTTTTTTTTTTTTTTTTGAGACGGAGTCTCGCTCTGTCGCCAGGCTGGAGTGCAGTGTCACGATCTCGGCTCACTGCAACCTCCGCCTCCCGAGTTCAAGCAATTTTCCTGCCTCAGCCTCCCAAGTAGCTGGGATTACAGGTGCCCGCCACTACGAAGTTTTAACTTTTTAAGCTTACCGTTTATGTCCTCATATACCTAATATGACAAGGAAAGACACATAAAGGGAAGTGTACAAAATATGCAATGATTAATGGTGGTCAAACCATGCCACATCATACAAGAAGCACTTCTTTTTTTTTTTTTTTTTTTTTTTGAGATGGAGTCTCGCTCTGTCGCCAGGCTGGAGTGCGGTGTCGCGATCTCGGCTCACTGCAAGCTCCGCCTCCCAGGTTCGTGCCATTCTCCTGCCTCTGCCCCCCGCTCCCAGTAGCTGGGACTACAGGCGCCCGCCACCACGCCCGGCAAATTTTTTTGTATTTTTAGTAGAGACGGGGTTTCGCCATGTTAGCCAGGATGGTCTCAATCTCCTGACCTCATGATCCGCCCGTCTCGGCCCATCCACAAAGCACTTCTACCTGTACCCCCTCATTTAATCATCACAACAATTTATTTTACAAAAGAGGCAACTGGACCCCAGAAAGCTTTGCCAGAATCCAGGTTTACTGATACTCAGATCTATGCTTTTACACATGGTGAAGGAACTTTCTCCACTCAGCTCTCCTACAAGGAATAAACTTGTTTTTATAAATACGCTATTTGTAAAAGAGTAATTTTTTTAAATAAAAGACTAACCCAAAATGCAGGCACCAAATAACATTAATAGTTAAGAATTTCATTGATTGCAACTTGTCAGGTGTGTTATTACATTCTCAAACATTTTGTTTTTAAGGTAGAGAAGAAGGTAATGTGTTTGAAAAATGTTTTTTATCTAAATACTATTTTTTATAACTTCATGGGTTTTTTGAGGTAGATTTTTCTTATAACCATTTTTAAAGAAAAAAGATTGTCATAACACCTTTTATAAAATGTGATATGCATAATTACTGTCTTCACCATTTTTAAATGTACAGTTTATTAGCATTAAGAACATTTATATTGTACAGCCATCACCACCATCCTTCTCCAGATCTCTTCATCTTGCAAAACTGTAACTATTAACCATTAAACAACTCCCCATTCACCCTCCACCTAACATCTGGCAACCACAATTCTACTTTCTGTCTATGAATTTGACCACTCTAAATACTTTCTATAAGTAGAGTCATACAGTGTTTGTCTTTTGTAACTGGCTAAACACCTCTTAAAATATACATTGTTGTATATTTTCACCTTATGCATGTAGAGACTTTAGAATGACCACGTACCTCCATGTAAAGTACAGTAATAGTAATTTCTTGGTGCCAGAGCATACATAAGTACACCAGTAGCCATCCATCTTTACCCTTTTTGTGCAAGCACCTAAACAGCCTGAGATATTTTTTTCCAGAGAGATGTAAAAATAGCATAAGTGAATAATTGAGCACATTGTGTAAAGAAAATAGCCAGCCTATTTGTTGTTGCTTGTAGTAATTTAATTTAGTAAGAATCACAGAATAGTAGAATTTGAAAAGGACATTAGAATAATCCAGTCCAGCACTCTCATTGGACAAATGAGAAAACACAAACTGGTAGTGACTTACCCAAGGTCACATAACAAAGGTAATGGTGGAACCAGGTGTTCTTAATTCCATGCTCTTTCCCTTATATGTTCATTAATGTACTAATTAGTGTGGTAATTCTTATGGTATAGCAAATTATCCCTTTGAATTTAAGAGATCAACATTTATAGAATAAAATAAGTAAAAAGTTAATACATAAAACAAATAATGAATAACAGAAAAAGTTATCTGCCCTTAATTTTTGTGTTAAAGAAAGTTTCACTGGGGATAGGTACACCATTTTTTCATTAAAACAAAATGTGTTTAAGAGGATTTTTGACATACTAAATCCCTAATATGAGGTTTAATTCTGTAGCATTAGTGGGGTTTTTTTTGTACTAATGCTAAGTGTATAATAAAACATAGAATTGGTATGTTTCATTTTGTATAAACATTTTCTTAGAAAAGTTTCTCAGTGTTTAAAAATGTGAATAGTGATTTCTGCTAGAATTGGTTATACCATCCACTCAAGCTTCAGGGATCACATAGAATACTCCATGGCAGTTGTCTTCATACTTACATAATTGTATACCTCATCAGTTAAAAAAATTCACACAGCTCAATTATGTTTATTTATAACTTACGTATACAAACTACTGATAAATTATATAAAAGCTTACGTAAAACAAAATTTTTAAAGGATATCAAAAGCAATTTTTTTTTCTGTTTTTTATTTCTATACCCAGTGGGTCACTTTATACACTGCATTTTCCTTTGGAAATCAAAGGGATTGAGGTTTGTTTGTTGTTGTTGTTGTTGTTTGAGTCTCACTCTGTCGCCCAGGCTGGAGTGCAGTGGTGCGATCTCGGCTCACTGCAACCTCTGCCTCCCAGGTTCAAGTGATTCTCCTGCCTCAGCCTCCTGAATAGCTAGGATTACAGGCATGCACCACCACGCCCAATAATTTTTTGTATTTTTAGTAGAGACGGGGTTTCACCATGTTGGCCAGGCTGGTCTCAAACTCCTGACCTCAAGTGATCCATCTGCCTCGGCCTCCCAAAGTGTTGAGATTACAGGCGTGAGCCACCATACCCGGCAAGGATATTAATAATGATAATCATTTACCTAATTTAATGATACTCTGGCCTATTTCTACTGTAACTTAGTATAAAATGAACAAATCCAATATGATATAATGTATTAAATTACTTTCATGAGGGTCTTTGGAATGACAATTTTAAGAAGCTCTATAAAAATGTCACCAAATCAGCTAACACATATTTAGCAACTGCAGATAAGACACAGTAACCATCTACCAGGAAGGAGCTTATAATATAGTTGGAAAGCCTCTTAGTTAGATGTATTCTGAGTGTATGTAAAGATAACTGATAATTTAAGAGGGACTATACAAAATGTCATATGTATGTTACAGAGAGTAGAGGTATTCATGGAGAGGAACAATCACTTCAAACCTGTGGGCGTCAACAAGGGCCTCAAGGAGGAGTTGCATTTTATTTATTTATTTATTTATTTATTTATTTGGTTGGTTGGTTTGGCTTGAGCCTTATTCTTTTGAGTAGGCGGAAAGCATGAAAATATTTAGGGGAAAATGAGTGAATTTATTTTATTGGAACGATGGTTTTTGTGAAGGAAACTAGTGGAAGGTCCGCTAGAAAAGTAGGCTTGATTCTTTAGGAGGACGTTATTCTTAGCCAGACTAAGCAAATTGGACTTTTTCTGTTTGCAGAAGCAGTTAGGTGAGTAGTTTAAGAAGATGGATCTGCTGGCAATGTAAATATATTTTGATGGAGAGAGAAAACAGAGTTACACCAGTTGGCAAGCTATTATACAGTTCATAGTAAGAACTAACATTTGAGTGCCAGGCACTGTTCTAAGCACTCTTCAGTTGTTAAATCTTATGAGGTAAATACTGTTATTCCCATTTCACAGGTAAGGAAACTGAGGCACAGATAATTTTCTTTCCCCTAAGATCACACAGCTGGTAGCCTATGGAGTCTCTGTCTTCTAGCTGCTGCTGTGGATCATTTGAATCTAAATGAGAGTTCTGGCTCTGAATAGAAATGAGGGACATGCACACAAGAGACCAAAAAGGAGACATGGGTAGAATTCAGTGGACTGTGTATGGGGCAGCTGGGGAAGTATCAAAGATGAGCCAAGCTCATCTGGAAATGGATGACAACATTAATCAAAACAGAGATGTTAAGATCAAATGGTGAAAAGACAGTTAACTATCTTCCAGGAGCATTCAGACCAGCAAGGAGACAGACGTATAAATAAATAACTTCAGTGTAATATCATATAGAAGACATGTTTAAGAAATAGTCAGTGATTTGGGGAAAAAGCCACCTAGGTATGTTTGTTTGAATCTGGAAGTCATAACATCAAAGGTATTATTTGAGTTAAGCCTTGAGATCTGCTAAATTGACAGATAAGCTGAAAGAAGGTGTTTCAATAAAGAAAGCAGTAGCATGTGAGGTAATGGTGAAATATCCAAATGCAAACATCTAGCTTTGGTTAAATCAGAAGGGAGAGCTACATTCAGGAATCATCTGAGCAGTGGTCATACTTGAAGCCAAGATATTCTAAAGTAGAATATCTTGAAGAAAGACTTTAAGGCATAGAAGGAAGAAGATGCCAGTGAAGGACCTAAAGAAATAGGAAGGAAGGAAGAATGTTAAAATGTAGAAGGCCAGGAAAGCAGGGCTGTGAATAGCCAAGTGGTATTCACTGACAGAGAGATGAAACCACTTCATGATATATTTCTTTCTAGTCTTTAGTCTGTGTTTTTATTGTTATTGTTTAAAATTATTTCATAGTATATGTTTTATGTCCTGCCTTTTCAATAAGTGAATGGGCTGCAATTTATTTACTCATTGCTTTGGGGCATTTGGGTTTTCCCTTCCACTCTAAGGAAGCAAATCAGCTTGTAAAGGATTCCGGGGAATTAGTTATGAGAAAATGGATGCAAGTGTAAAATAAACATAAAATACTGAATTCAGAAAGTTAGCAGTGGGTTTAGTAAACTGAAACAAAGATGAATTATTCATCTTTGTTTTCTGGACACCTATATCAGTGACTGACATTGAATGCATGAGGAGAGAAAGAAATGAAATTTAAAAGTAGAGTTTGGAATCATGCATGATCAATGCAATAGTTTTTTTTTTTATAGTAATGAACATTTATATTTCTTAGGATACACAGTACTAATTGTTTGTTTAGCCTTGGAAAATAGGAGGGATACCTTTTCTTGAGGCTGAGGGCAAGAAGGCATGGCTTTTGTACAGATGCTTTCAAGATAAGAAAGAACAAAACCCAGGACCTGATTAGACTTACTCAGTATAGTAGTAGTTGAGTCATCTGCTGAGAGTGGAGATAATGAGGTGCAATTACAGCTTGAAGAGAGTGAAAGCAAAATTTTACATGTTTCTTTTGAAGAAGATGATGTACAAGCAGCAGGAAGTAAATAAAAGAATTGTCGGGTATCAATGACGACCTAGCTAGAAGCTGATAGGATGATTATGGTGCACAGGAGTGGTTCGGAGTGGAGCATGTACTTATTCCTGTCTCAAGAATAGTAGCCCCTCGATCATAAGAATTTGGATGGAAGCCTGGTTTTTTTCACAGAGTACATTAAGTTTTTATAAACTCCTGGAACTTCAGAGCTGGAAGAGGAGATGTATTTAAGTTCAATTCTTGATATTAATAAAAAGCAATAGAAATTTTAATGTACATGTATAACATCGCAAAATGAAGAATAAACATTTATTATGAGCATTGTTTCATAAAGCATAAAAGTATAAACCTCATACTCCCTCTTTTTACAGTAAGAGGTAACTCACCTTCATTGATGAAAGTTACCGGTGGTATCTTGAAAGGGCTTTTGGTGGGAGAAGTTGCCAGATCAGCTGGTGGCATTAAATCTCTGGGATAACCTGGATCCCTCTGAATCTCGTTACCTCCCAGCAGACCAGGAGTATACTGATGACTGTTAGGAATATGTTGTGGCACCACCTGGACAAGTGGGGGGGACACATGGGTGTCTTGTCGGGAAAATATCCTCAAGCACTGTTCTTCCAACAAAGTGATCATCACAGATTGGTTATTGACAAGATCAGTCAAGGAAGCGTATTTCACCTCTAGTTCCCTGTATCTTGTTGCCATCCTCAACATTTCTGTGGTGACATTGAGGATTTTGTTTTCCAGCTGGGAAAGTTCAAGTGAATTATCCCTCTTACGGATAATCTCATGTAATAGTTGCATGTAGAGTTGAGTAACACGAGAGTTCATGTTACGGCTTTCCTTTCTCAGCAGCTTTACTTCATTCACAATGTTTCCATCTACATCCACCACCAGTTGCAGAACATCTATCTCCCGCTTCTGCCTAGAGAGCACATCCTTCAGGTTTTCAAGGTCCATCCTGGTGATCATGTCTTTAATGGTACTTGCATCTTGCCCCTTGGTGTTGACACAGATTGGCCCTGTTATTCTTTGTTCAGGTACCAGGAATGTGTATGCACATTTCTTTGCTTCCTCTTTACCATCTGTGGCACGAGGGTATCTTCTCTGGTTTATTTTTTTAATTTTGAATTGTCCACCTCTGCAATGTCCAGCGTCCACTAGTAGGAAGAATAGCACACCTAGGGTCCAGGTAAAAGCCTTCATTTTGAAATGAGGTTGTAAAATGATGTCTTTTGAAAAACAAATCAATGAAGGGGGAGAAGCAAAAATAATTCATATTAATCTATGTTAAAGTCAGTAATATTAAAAACTATCTGAGGGAAAAACTGAATATTTATTGGTGGTAATAGTTTAGGCTAGAATTAACTTTATTAATTTCTTAAATTTAATATTAAGTTGTAATACTTTGGCATTTGTTTAAAGATTAGGTTTGAGAGAATAACTCTTCCAGCTACCACCTTATTGTAATCCTTTTTGTTCCCCAGTTTATTGAGGAGATTTTGGTCAGTGTCTACTCTGTGCAAAGATACACTGCTAGTGCTGTTGAGGCTTTTGAGACCCTGATAAGATAGCTTTCTCACCTTTAAAAAGCTCACACCTTAAGACTATGAATTAACTACAAACTAGTGTTTGTAAGGCATTAATTAAAACATTCTTGCCTAACTAGTATTAAAATTACCAGGTGACTTTACTAGCCAATGTTTTAGATTCATACCATGCAATTCCAATTAAATTGATCCTCTGTAATAAATTATGTCGTCTTCATTAAAATGTTCAATAAAGTTAAAGATTTTAGGGAAATCTAAACCCAGATAGTTTTAGCATCATATGCTTTTTATTTTTATAGCATCTCCTTTTGGGATTAGTGACAGGTTTTAGAATGATAGAATGCTCACAGTCATTGTGGGTAATTATATTTCCTGAACCGTAATTATATGTACTCTAAGCTTACAGATGATTCAGCGGGTTTGTTCTTCTAACAGAAGTCCTACTGAACTGTATTTTAGTAAAATGTTAGTAATTTTCTACAACCATTACCCAGGAAAGAAACATATCTGTAATTGAATATGAATGTCAGAGTTGGAAATGCCTTAGAGACCCTGTCATTCAAGAACCTCTTTGTACTCAGTGCATGTTGAAGGCTAAGGCCACACAAGGATTAGAACCAGGTCTAGATCGGGTTCTCTGACCCATAGTCAGTATTTATAGAAGCAGCATATATACTAAAATATGTGCTTAGAATGTTTCGTTTTTGCTGTAGCAAATGAGAAATCCTTCTTTGTAATACAAATTCTTCTGAGGAAACAGTTTCAAGAGCCAAGACTTTTTCCTTTCTCTCTAGTTAACCTCCCACAAGAGTAGCAGCAGTAGAATGAGTAAGGTATGTTCACTCTGTCAGATCTACTAACGAGCTGGTCTATTACAGGCCACCTTTTCACTCTTGCGAACTTGATACCTATCTGCCATTTTTGAAGGATGGCAGTGGATACCCTAAGACAGAGCCTTTCTGTCCAAATTTCCACATAATTACCTGTTTCTTGATTTAAGAAACCACATCCTATGTTGTTTATGCCTGTTATTAATAACAACACAATAACAGTAATTAATATTTATTGAGTGCTTGTTCAGCGTTAGGCACTGTTTTAAGCCATTTTCGTGTTTTACTTATTACCACAACCCTATGAAGTAGATTATTATGATCCCCACTTTCAGATGGAAAACTTGGCATCCAAAAGTTAAGTACCTTATTATCAAGAGTCACACAGGTTCATAGTGATGGAGCGAGAATTTGAATCCAGGCTGAAGACTTCAGAGTTCATGTTTTCAATCGCTTATATTTATGTAACTTAACACATGTTAACTATTTGCATTGTAACACTGAAGTAATGCTGTATCATTTTATAAAGGAGGAAAATCCTTGAGAAGCTAAATCACTCAAATGGGATTCAAACCTTCTACTCCTAACTTTTCTAGACCTATGATTTTTACCCTAGTCATGTCATAACCACTGAGGAGTCTTAAGTTTATGTTTCTGGTTTTTCGCTGGCTTTTCCTGGTTTATATCCCTTTTCATTGACCGGTTACTTAATTATGCAAAAGTATTCATGGATAATTTTTGGTAGAACTTGTGTCCACGTTCTGCCAAATCATTTTTTTACATCTCAAACTCTTCTGTGGCAATTTCTTTCCTTCCATATGTATTCTGTCAGCTGATAGTTACATATCTAACCTATGATTATGGACCCCTCCCGAAAACAAAGGTCATGTCAATGAAATATAGACTCTTATGTTATCGTCATGAAGACTACTGCTACTTTCACTTTCTAAAACCATGTTCCTTTTTTGGTATTTTTCAATTGAATAGTATCTTCAAAATGGGTAGATAATGAAAATAAGGCAAATATAGATGGAGTATGGAGAATTATTATTATTTTACTAACAAGAGAGGGAATGAAAACAAAAGATAGGGAGGACATAACAATCTGTATTTCTATCGAGGCCTTCTTTTGCTGACTGATAGCCAAAGCACATGTGGGTATTTTTTTAGCTTTTTATGTTTTCATACCTTGCTTTCTGACATATATAGAAAATTTAGAAACAGTCATCTATTTTATTTTTAAAAATAGACTTTTACTATATAGGAGTTACCTATACCAAAAACCGATAAAACGTTTATTATATCTCCAGATTCGTGGACTTTAGATATGGGTTATTTTAAAAACTAGGGACAAGAAAATAAAAGCCGTCATCCTCCTGGGCACATGCATATCATTTTTCCTATATATTTAATTTAACTTACTACTGCTAAAGTCCATTCATTTTAATACTAGAATGGAAACTCTTAGATCATAAAATTATTTTACTTAAATAATATTTACTATGAAATAAACTACCAAAACAAGGAAAATGCAGGAAGTAATATAAAACTCTAAAACAAATAGAATTTTATGAGCAATATTCTGATTGAACAGCTTGTATTAATACCAGACACAGATTTTTATAGAACAGCTAAAAGCACATCATCCAAGACTGCTGTTAGGACTTTGCATCAGTGTTGTCATTGAAGAACAAAAAACACCAAAATGCTAATCTTAAAATAAAAACAGCTTCCTTGTGTGTATTCTGCCTTGGCTCATTGTGGTTCCTATAAGATTAAATCATAAGATAAATCACTGTTTACCATAAGAGAAAGTGATCTAAATTAGCATTTAAAGGAGGCAACTAAAAGTTTAGTTTTTAAATAAATATAATTTTTTTTAATACAAAAGTATTGGCTTCACTGTCACTTAAAGCAGGGCAAGGAGCCACATTTCTTAAGTAGTAGACTAGCTACGTCAGGAGTAAAGAACTGGTTTTAAAAATACATTTACTGTTAATGTTTTCTAAAAACATTCTTTTATTTAATATTTTCTCACATATGTTCATTTTTGAAGCAAAAGATCCATAAATCTATGTTACCTCATAAAACTTTCTGTATATGTTAAAATTTTCCTAGGCCCCAAGAGAATGTTATAAATTAGTTATAGAATACTTACGTTTAAATTTAAGTCTTTACTTGGTTGTTTTTAGAAGAGGAAAAAAAAGTCCTCTATGCGTTGGGTTAATTTTATTAGTAGCTTTTCTCTTCATAGTTGCTATATTGCCAGCTAGTAGAGAGAAGAAACGAAAGTCAAGATTTGCCTCCTTTCAGATGGTAAACTCATAGAGGCATTTAACTGGCTGTGTCATGCACTGAAAACAGCATGAGGCAATGAAGTTAAATTTATGAAGCATTCAGGATATGTTAGATAAAGAATTTCTAGATTGTGAAATATGTTCTGGGAAGAAACTTGAGAACAATCTAATCCCCTGGATATATTTAAGAAAAGGATAAATAGTTATCTGTGTGATTTGGGGTTCAGATTAAATGTCTGCCTTAAGACAGCGTCAGTAAGAACTGAGGCTTAATGAAGTCCTGCACTTTCCATAGCATGCAACAACAAAAAAGAGAGATGACAGTATTTCAGATCTACTGTTGCTTGGAAATTTTGTTAGAATTTCTTGTAAAAATTTTAACAGAAATCCTGCCAGCATTTACAGTTTTAAATCTTTAAGGAAAGGACACGAAAGCAAAGTTGGAAAAAATTTTAGCTTTACCATTATTTGCTTGTTCAAGATTCTTAACCATTAATATCTTTAATTTTTACAAGGCCAAAGGAGCCCCAAATCTAACAAACTTAAGTGTCTTTGGTTTAAGGCATACTATTGGTAACGAGTAATTTTATCTTTAATAGTTTTTATAATGCATGTAAAAAAAGCTCCCAGATAGAATATTGAAGGAAACCTCTTATGTGTGCTTAACAAAATTATTTCTATCTAAAATATTACATATTTTTGGCCTTTTAGTCATGAATTTAATTACATCTTCTGGGTTCTTATTTTCTATTGTTAATACTGACTACTTACATAATGCTTTTTTGTGTATATCAGTAACTTAGCTTTTCCAAGTGATTCCATTTGTAGCAAGTTTAATTTTTGTCATCCAAATTAAATTAATATTACATGTAAGCCTGGAAAGCTATTTAAAATTTTGAGTTGGAACAAGAAATGCCATAGATTAATCTTAAATCTGTACAAGAATTTCTGCTTAATATTTGGTTATACTGTAATTGAGATTTTGTTGCAAAGACTTTCAACTATTTTTATATCTTAGCTTTGTTTCATGACTACACTCTGAGAAATCCAACAGTTTATGTATATCTTCAGCACACACTCTGTAGCTGCAGGAAGAGAAACTAATTGTGTTCACGACTATTTAGTTTGTATTCCTTTGTTTTTAATCATTGTGCTGTAAGCCTTATACATTTAATCTGTTACTTGTTAAAATTTCTTTCTACTGTCACTAAAGCACTTGTTTTCAGAAACCCAGCATGGCATGCATGTATCAGTCTATAATCATATACACTAAACATCATTAAATTGAACCTCAAATAATGCATTAACCATTGCACAGTACTTAATGTTTTTATGTCAAGTTGCAAGATAAAACGTTTTTCAGATGAGATAAACTGTAGTATATTCCAAAGGTCTTTGTTTAGTAAAAGATTCTGAAATTTCTACTACAAATATAAAATAGTTATGCATTTGCTATACATGATATTTTTAAATAAAAGAAATATTAAATACCTTTTTGTATCTGTTGATTCAGTGAATCCAGAAACTTGCTGCCCTTATTCTTGATTTTGAAAATCAGTGTAGAAGTTTGTTCATCTGTGACTTTAATGGCAGCTGCATTTTTGTTTTGGACCGTTGAATCCAAGCTGTAAGAAGGAACTTCTTTTTCCTTTTACAATACTAATCAATTGAATTTGACAAGCCACCTATGTAATTTTAAGTAGTATAGTGGAAGTTCTGGTCTGTGGGCTGTCTTTAATCCTGCAGAGAAAGCATTGTGGCTTTGCTGTGTCTGCCACATGGAGAAATGCAGTAACCAGCTGCAGCTGACCCAGATTGTATATACAGTACCCCTGAATAGTGATTCCCTCTTTCTCAGTAGACTCAAGTTCAGCCCACATATTACATCACCAAAAATTGCTGGAGACTGGGGGCGGGAATCTCCTCTTTAGGATTTCCTCTTTGTAGCCTTAAATAGGGGGGTGGGATCAGCAGGAGGTTGAATAGTTTCGAACAAGGAGAGATTGTGTGCAGGTTGAAGGAAGGGCACCATCTGGAAACAAACTATCATAGTTCAGCGGGCAATTATAAAACAAACATTTTAGTCTGCTGGCCAGAGATCTTTTAAGTTGAATACCGAAAAAAAAATAGTGCTCCACTTCACTTAGAAGTAGTTGCAGGCTGATGAGTTTGGTTTTTGTTAACAAAGAACAAGAGCTAGACTTTGTCAGGAGGCAGCCACCTAAATAATGTAATACTCTTTATAGCCTAGAAGAATTTGTAAACATTTTACTTATTAAGTTGCTAATGAAGGTTTTAAACTTACAAGAAACTTGATGTTGTTGTAGTATGTTATGTCTTAACTGTGTGATGTGTCTTAAGATAAAACAGCCTTTATATATAATTACCAAATGTAAGTGAAATTCTTTCAGATGCTTAATACTTTTAAATATTACATTCTGGTGTTACATAATGTCATATCCTCCTATTCTACAAAATGACCTCTCTTCTCTCTAAAAGGTCATTCTTGTTATTAATTGATGTGGTGTGGTTTAAAAACAAACATAACCGTGAACTGAGTAAAAACAAGGAAGCTCTGACTCTCCACTAGCTATGTGAACTTAGACAAATCACTTTACCTGCCTCTGGCAAGGTTCTTCTGCTATGAAATAGGGTGGTGGAAGAAATTAATAAGTGTTGAGTACAACTATACTATTGTATTTCATTAATTGAAGAAATGTTAAGTAACTCAATAGCTGAGGAAACACAAACTTAGGCTTAAGTAACTTAGCTTAGCACTTAAGTACTAAGTAGCGGAACTGGGATTTGAATCTAATGCCAAAGCATTATGCCACACTCTCTGTCATTGATTACCTAGTTGCTGTAAGCTGCTTCTAGATAAAACTTTTGGGCTTTCTCTACATACCTATGCTTTCCCTTCCTTATTGCTATAGCTTGTGCTGTGTTTCTCTTTCTGTTAGGCCACACTGTTGATCCACATCCTTTATTTAAAGTCTGAGCTTATTTTCTACCTCTTTCACAGAATCGTTTCTTTGAATTCCTATGCCATATATAGGTATACCAGAGGTTGCAAACACAAGGGCCTAGAAAGGCAAATGCTCAGAAGAAGAATGGAGCAGGTAATATAAATCAGTGAAGTAAATCAGTAGTAAGATACTGGAGGGAAATGAAGTTTATGGCAAGCTGGCGTCCTTTTGGTTAATTTAAAGGGATCTGCCTGCACCTTCTCAACTGTACTTGTGGCCATGAAGGATTATGAGACAGTGTTGCCAGATCTTCCCATTATTCAGGAAAAAAGAGCCATTTAGAGTTTTCCTGTAATACTTCCTGATTTTAAAAAACATTGGGACAGATGTGCTGCCAGCTTCTGGCCTCTGATTTGTATTATGTATCGTTTCTTGAGCATTCAGTAATTATGTTGTAGTCACTAATGGCTTAAATCTGGGAAAAATAAGAGATAGTAAATTCTTTCTGAGCTTTTAAATTTCAGCAGTTTGGAGCTTTCTAACTTGAGCACTTAGTAATATCACTAGTCAGGGTAGGAAATTGGAATGACAGGTATTTAGGGACAAATTATGGTTAGATATGTTAAATTGAAAATGAAAGTCAGGAGCTCAGTTATATGGAGAGATTTGAAAGTCACCAGCAATTAGATAGTAGCTAAAGCTATGGAACCTAAGATACTAGAGAAAGTTCATGTAGAATGTAAAGGAAGATTAATGACAGACCATGATACCAATTTCCAGGAAACCAGCTTCCAAGAAACATGAGGAAAAAGAAGAATGGTGGGGGCTTAGGGGGAAGATAGGAAAGTTCAAGGTAGGGAAACCCTGAGAACTAGACGAGAATGGTTACAATACTGCAGAGAAATTACATAGGGAGGGGAGACCAAGAGAGATGTTTTAATGTTTAGAATGAGAAAGTTATTAATGCCATTGCCAAAATAAGTGATACATACAGATTTCAGACTATTTAGTGTGTTGAAGGGTGACTAGATAAAATTTAACTGACAAATTAATGTCCGCAATACATTAAGAAATTAGAAATCCATAAGAAAGAGACAACCCAAAAGAAAAAATGGACAGAAACATTTATTACATAGAAATATATATGTTTAACCTTATTACTAATCAAGGAAATAAAAATTAAGACACAGAGAGATACCATTTTATACTCAGAAGATTGGCAACATTGAGAAGGATAATACCAATTGTTAGCACAAATGTGGATCAACAAAAGCTTATATACCATGAGTGGGAGTGTGAATTGATATAGCTTTGAAAAATGATGTGACACCATCTTGTAAAGTTGAATATTAGTATACTTTAGCACTTGGCAGTTTTGCTCCTAGGCATGTTTATATATCCTGAAGAAATTTTGTACATGTGTACTGGGAGATGTGTATAAGAATGTCTATAGCAACATGGTTGGGGGTGGGATGGGAGTAACTCAAAAGTCTGTCAAATAAAATGGATGAGTTACAGTTGTCACACATTAGCTTGTTCTCATTTTAAGGAATTACAGCAGCATTTAACAGCGTGGACAGGTCTTAGAAACAAAATAGACAAAGCAACCACAGAAGACCATATTTTTAAATTTTATTTAATAAATGCTTATAAATCACTTGGTATGTACTAGACACTTTTCTTTTTTTTTGAGACGGAGTCTTGCTCTGTCACCCAAGCTGGAGTGCAGTGGTACGATCTCGGCTCACTACAAGCTCTGCCTCCTGGGTTCTCGCCATTCTCCTGCCTCAGCCTCCCATACTAGACGCTTTTCTAACATTACAAATACTATTATTTAATCCACACATACAATAAAATATGATTTTTAAAGCTCAAAAATAGGCAAAAGTAGGAATACAGACAAATGTCTGGGGGAAAAAATAAGGGAATGATCTTAGAGTCCAAGGTAATGGTTACTTCTGGACAGGAAGCAAGGAGATGAAGTAGAGAAGGAACATACAGATAGATGCAACAGTATTGATGATGTCGTAGTTCTTTTTTAAAGTAGTTTACCCCAACATATTAAAATATTAACACGTAACCAATAAAAAAGTTAATAGATATTTTACATTAATTTTTCATGTTAACTCTTCAAAATCTTGTCTGTTTTATATTCAAATACACCTCAGTTCAGAATAGACCCACGAAACAGTCACATGTGGCAAGTGATTATCATATTGGACAGCACAGTATAGCGAGTAACTACGGGTGAGTTGTCATCTGAGTTTAATAAGATGGAAGAATGGCAAGAACTGGCACATTAGTACCCCGCTCAAATCCCACTTCTTCCTTGAAGCTTTCTCTGATCCCATCAGGAAGGAATGACATTTTTTTGCACAGAATTCTTATGAAACTCCTGTTTAAGCTTTTCTGTGCTACTTTTTTATATCTTTTATTGCTGTTATTGATGTACATATGCCAACATCCCCGTGCCATTTCCTTGAGGAATCTTTTAGCTCTCCTTAGGGATGTTGTAGTCATAAGTTGACTGGTCTTTCACAAATGTTCATTATATTGTTTGATAACAATAAGTGTCATATGTGTTGATAATTTTTTCTTAGGGCCGGGGTCTCACCGTGTTGCCCAGACTGGTCTCAAACTCCTAAGTAGTCTGCCCACCTCAGCCTCCCGAAGTGCTGAGATTACAGGCGTGAGCCACCGTTCCCAGCAATAATTTTTGTGAAATCACGATTCTCACACAAATATGAAATGAATATGTGTCAGAATTTTCATTTAAGTTATTAAATTTATAAGGGAATCAAAAATGTGTCAAGGGAGAATTCAAAGTAACACACATATATGCAATCAGGAACGCTGAAGTAAATTTACCAATAGTTGCAAAATTGGTCAACACTCATTAGATCCCACTGGACATAATTCTTTGGCATGTTTATGGACAATAATTTGTATTACCAGTTTTCAACAGCTGTGCAGAGTTGGAAAATAGCTCAGAAGGACCAAATGGGTGTACTGGAGACAGGATTCCCAGTAATCTTTTTTCCCATCTCAAAGTTTTTCACAATTTTCCTGACACATGTGTATCAAATATTACATTAAAAATAGAATGAAGAATAAAAGAAGTGTACTATTCTATGTTTCTCTTCCAAGGTGTTTGTTGAAGGGAGGACAAGGATGTTATCTTGAGGCGTGGGATCAGATTTGAAGGAAGAGTTGCTTAGATTTTGCTTTATAAGTAGGGTAGATTTAAACTTGTATATTGGGCTGGGTGCAGTGGCTCATGCCTGTAATCCTAGCACTTTGGGAGGCTGAGGTAGGTGGATCACTTGAGACCAGGAGTTCGAGACCAGCCTGGCCAACATGGTGAAACCCCATCTATACTAAAAATGCAAGAACTACCCAGGCGTGGTTGCGCATGCCTGTCATCTGAGCTATTCGGGTGGCTGAGGCACAAGAATCACTTGAACCCAGGAGGCGGAGGTTGCAGTGAGCTGAGATCACACCACTGCATTCCAGCCTGTGACAGAGCAAGACTCTTTCTTGAAAAAAAAAAAAAAGGTTTAAAAAAATATATGAGTATTGGCTCTGGGGAAGGAGCCAGTAGGGGTGAATGATAGTAGAGGCAACAGTGGTTGTCTGGAAGGAGGCAGCAATGATTGCATTCAAAATTACAGTTGAGATTTCGGAAGAAGAAAGAGATGATTCTTCCTCCAAGATTGGGGAAAGTGGGAAGAACCTCAGCTTCATTTGGAACCTCAGATTCATTTGGAGTCATAGGGAAATAAAGTTGAGGTTATCTAAAGAAAAAAAAGTATGATAGGTGGCTTAAAGAATACTGTAAAGATTTACTGAGTGGAAAATGAATGATACTAGGATGAGTAAAAAGATTGCCATGCCAACCTTTTATGTTAAGCACCTATTGTCAAAACATTGCACAAGATTTTCTTTCTCTTGGAGTGCAAGATAGCAACTGCCTTAAATGAGTTTGCAGTCTTGAATAGATAGGATATAAATGTAAAAAAAAAACCCAAGTAATGAGATTTTGAAGTCATAAAAGTCATTAAGGGAATAGTAAGCACAGATAATGTATGATTTTTTAACAGAATATAAGTAATTTTTTTAAAAATTGGGCTATAAGTGAAACGTCTGAGATCCAGCTCTGTCACTAACAGGTTGCATGGCATTAGACAGGTCCCTTTACTATCTATGTATTTCAGGTTCTTCATCCATAAAAGGAGAGGATTAGATTAGACAGTGTCTGAATTCCTCTCTTGGAATCTGTGAAAAAACTAGAGAATATTGACACCGAATTAGATAAGCAAAATATAAGATTTGGATAGGCAGAGATAAGTCCAGAAAACATTTAAGGTATAAGAAAAAGCTGAGGAAAAACAGGGTTTATTTAGAAGGCAGTGGGTGTGTCATTTTGGTTGCATTTACCCTGAGAGTTCATGAACATGAGTAATAGGGTAAAAGTAGGAAAGTATGTTTTTCTTTTCTCTGCAGCTATAGTTGTCTAATACATTTCACATGTGCATTGTGAACTCTCCAGAAATAATCTTAAATAAGTGACCTTTCATGTTAAGGACTAGTACAACCAAATTTTAGAAGATGTGTTATTTTTGTTGGTACAAAAAGCATGGAGGGTAAGAAATAGTTAACTTCAATTTGTAGTCACATGAACCATTTCAGAAATTTATTTGTTGATCTTTAAAATGTGTAAAACATTTCTACCAGATTGAGATAATTTTCAAAGTAGTTAAGACTCAAATGATAGCTATCAACTCAAGGCAAGAGAGTAAAAACAAATATTAAATAATTTCCCTATGTCAGTCAGTGGCTGGGCTGCTGGCTAAATTAATATCTTCAAGTTGTAACACACCTTGGAAAATGGACACTTGCATAGGTTTTAAGTCTGAGGTTCTGAGTTTAACTCTCCATTATGAAACTAGTCAGAGGCAGAGCCAATTGAAGAACTCAGCTCCTTTCCATTAATTCCCATATGAGCTGGAGTTTCTAACTCTAGCCTCAAACAATACTTGAAAATGAAATCACAAGAAGACATTTACAAAATAGCATATTATTACAAAAAATTGGTATATGTCTGACCCCAACTGTATGGAAAGCTAGGCCCCAGTAACCATATGTTACTCAGGCTTCAGTGTATTAATAGCAGTATATTTTAAATGTAGCATACAGTGGAATATATCTATAAACAACCCCTTCCCCCCTTTTCTTTGTCATAGTCTCCCAACCTACAACTAAGAAGCCATTCATTTATCTAATTTTGTTTCAGGTATCTATTTGTCAGATTTAACATACATCGATTCAGCATACCCATCAACTGGAAGCATTCTAGAAAATGAGCAAAGATCAAATTTAATGAATAATATCCTTCGAATAATTTCTGATTTACAACAATCTTGTGAATATGGTAAGTTTCTGGGGGATAATGCCAAGCCATTAACATTGCTGTAATCCAGTGAATTATTTACACACACTGATGATCACATTTCACACAGCAGGGGACATCAATTTCTTATTTCCATTCTAATGTAAAGGAAAATAATGCTTGTTTTATTTTGCCATTTACTATGTAGCATCCTGTTTAAGATCTTGCTTTTAAGGAATTTAAGTATTTAATATTTAAAATTTTTATTTTTATATTTTGCTTTTCTGCTATTTTGCAGCAACTTTCTCACAGCACAAGGGCACTAAGTATTTAATATTACTACCTCACAGCTATTTGGCCCTTTATAGCACAGCTATTTGGCCCTTTATAGTTTACAAAGTCATTTTCTAGTCATTTTCTGTTATCTCATTTGATCTCCCTGATCTATTATGTAAATCGTTCTTACAGTTTTCAATTAGGGAAGTATAGCTGAGACCCTTGAGCCTCGTGACAATTGACCAACTTTCTTGAGTCAGACTATCGAGTAAATAACGAATTTTTGTCGAACATGTATTTTATGGAATGACGAATATAGAAACAGCTACATAAGCCCAAATGATGAGAAAAGGCTTTTTTTTTTTTAATGTTTAAATACTTCCAGTTTGATAGGGAATAAAGTTAGGCTGTTAATACATAATTTTTATGGGTTAAAAAACTGAGTTTTACATTATATGATTACTTCAAGTGAATTTATCTTAAAGCTAACTTTTGCTTCATGCATCTATACTTTTTAGAAAACCTCAAAAACTTCCTAAAACTATCAGTGTGGAGATAGAATCTTACTGAAAGTTAAATCAAATAATTCCTTATTTTGTCCTTTTCTCAATATTTTAAACATAGCATCAAATTGTGATGTTAAAGTAATCTTGCTTGAAACTTATTTATAAGGGGAGGAGATAAACCACAGTTATAAATGGGAACCAGGTTTCTTTAAAAGAAAAGTAACTGCGTTCACGTCTTCTGTTTAGTTTAGAATAGTTGCTGATCTTTTTCTGTGAAATTTCTCAAATATATGGGACTTTATAATTGGAGCTATTTAAAAAATACAAAAATCTATACAAACAATATACAACTGTAATTTTCTAAATTACCTTCAGTTTCACATTAAAGTTTATCTCAGTAATGTCCTTCTAGAGTTAATTTAAATTTTGCTGCCATGTGGCCTTAATTTACCTTTAAGTTATTTTCAGCTTAATTCTTAAAGTTCTGGTTAAGATGTACTTTATCAGATAATTATTTATCACCTTTTGCCTAGATATTCCCATGTTGCCTCATGTCCAAAAATATCTGAACTCCGTTCAGTATATAGAAGAACTACAAAAATTTGTGGAAGACGATAATTACAAGTAGGTTGGATCTGCAAAAGTGGTTTGTATGACTTTGTCCTGTCCTCCACCTTTCTATCCCTATGTATTTAAACATCTAAATCCTACATGGTGTCATACAAAGGACTAATCCAGTGGTAGGTTTACAGCAGTAAAGGTACTAACATGTATTACTTCTTAATGACTTGTTATGATTGAGCCAATATACAAATACCTCATCTGTTCTTTTTAATATTTTATCTCTCTGTTTGTAGAGAGCTAACGTTTGATAGTTCTAATTTAAATTTCTTCCTTTCCCCCATATTCAATCATTGAATCCTTACAGAATTTGTCTTTTAATAGAAAAATTAATGAAACTTTTTAAAATAGAAAAATTACTCTTCTTTAATGCTAATTATTGACACATCGTTGTTTGTTTTTCATTGTTTTTGCGGATTGAGAGACTACTGGTCCATCTTGTCTGAGGAGAAGAGACCTTCCTCCAATGTAGCACACTTATCCTTTTCCCTGTATTATAGCAAGTTCTTTATTAAAGATTTTTGAGGCCGGGCACAGTGGCTCACGCCTGTAACCCCAGCACTTTGGGAGGCCGAGGTGGGTGGATCACTTGAGGTCAGGAGTTCAAGACCAGCCTGACCAATATAGTGAAACACTGTCTGTACTAAAAATACAGAATTAGCCGGGCATGGTGCATGCCTGTAATCCCAGCTGCTTGGGAGGCTGAGGCAGGAGAATCACTTGAACACAGGAGGCAGAGGTTGCAGTGAGCCGAGAGTGCACCATTACACTCCAGCCTGGGCAAAAAGAGCAAAACTCCATCTAAAAAAAAAAAAAGATTGTTTGAAATCACTTTTAAAATAGCTAATATCCATTTTTATCTCCTTATATCCACAGTATTTCCCAAAGATGGGAGAGGAAATTTTTAAATTATTAACCCTTTCATCTTTCGTTGATATAGTTTATATCGAAACTGCTGGGGTTTTTTTTTTTAAGGTGGGAGGATAAAGAGCTTATTTCTCTTGAAGCTTCACCCTTTTCTTTTAGCTTCATTTGTTACTTTTTTTAAAAAAGTTTACTTAGCTTTATTATCCCAGTTGTTCGCAAGCTTTCAAATTGAATTTTGCACTTTCACAAGTATTTTTTCCAATAAAAGGTCATGTTTCAAAAATTTATCGAAGTGAAAGACTAGATTATTTTTCAATGTTAATGTGTTACATAGAAATATTTTTTATCTTCCTTTGGTAATGATTATTAACTTCCTTTTTCCAGATTTTGACAGTTTTTAAAAAATTTTGTAGAACAGAATTAGTCCCAGTAAATGGCTATAGAAATTCTGGAAAACATCTAGGAATAATTTTTCTAAATGCATCTAAAATTTTACTAATGTTTGAAAACGCCTTTATTGCCATCTTCTCTCTCACACCATAATATCAACACTGTATTTCTGTACCAATTTTCATTCTACAAAAAGTTTCTACGTGGTTACTTACTTGAAAATGTATGAAGTCAGTGAAGAAGCTTTTTAAGGCTGGAGTTGTTTCACAAATCTGTTGCCCTAGGTTGTTTTTCAAGTTTGATGGTCTGTGTCTTATACTTACCACTATTTTTCCCTTCTCTCTAATTACTGACATAGAACTCCTACCTAATAAATACTTAAGTTTTGTCCAGTGAAGTGTAGAACAGATATCTTAAAATTCAAAATGTAAGTAGCTATTAGATATTTATCTGGCTCAAGAAACTTATTGAATTTAAAAGAATTTAAAGTTTGTTAGATTGAAATGTAATCTAAGAAAATTTTGCACAATTTACAGAGGATGGCAAATTTTTTGTGACTACTGTAAAATTATAATACTGTATTTATTAAAGCTAGTTTTTACTTTGCTAAAAGGGTAGACTTAGCCAGTGAAGCCATGAAGTAGTTCTGACATTCTGTAAACTGACATATCATATAATGCCTTCATTTTTGTAGGAAAGCTAATGCTATTATACTGGTTTTTGTTTTCATGAGGAGCTAGAACCAGAGCAGCCTTTCCATTACATTGACAGATATTTACTAAGGTTATGTTATAGGCCAGTTACTGTGCTAGTTGCTGGGATTATAAAAATAAGATACTGTTCTTGCCCTCAAGAAGCTCAGTCTAATGTCAGATACATCCACAAAACAGATGATTATAAAACATTTCAAACAGAACCATAATAAAGATATGCCAAGGATGCTGTGGAAACATAGATAAGGGGGGACCCAACCCAGCTTTACCTAGGAAAACTAAAAAGAAAGGAAATATGAACAGCTTCAGGAGACAGCGTCATCTGAGGCTGAATCTTAACAGGTGAGTGGGAGTTAGTCTCACGTGAAGGGTAAGGAAAAGTATGCTGGGGATGGAATGATCAAAGGAATGAGATAAGAAACAGTGTCTTTGCATGGCGAACGATGAGTCATTTGGTGTTATTGGGACATCATACGGGACTAGAGAAGACATTGTTTTTCTTTTTCTTGGAGACGGAATCTCACTCTGTTTCCCAGTTTGGAGGGCAACGGGCGATCTCAGCTCACTGCAGCCTCCGCCCCCTGGGGTTCAAGCAATTCTTCTGCCTCAGCCTCCCGAGTAGCTGGGATTACAGGTGTCCACCATCATGCCCGGCTAATTTTTGTATTTGTAGTAGAGATGGGGTTTCACCATATTGGCCAGGCTGATCTTGAACTCCTGACCTCAGATGATTCACCCGCTTCGGCATCCCAAAGTGCTAGGATTATAGGCATGAGCCACCACACCCGCTGACAGATTGTTTTTCTAAAAATGCAGTGTGTTGCATGAGCCTAATAATTTAGTGTGTTTGAAAAATAGAGCATTTTAAGATGTCATTAAAATTATTAGAAAAAATTAGAAGAAAACATTTTGTTAGAAAAAATGCCTTTTATGATGAAAAATTTGTAAATAGAAATGGCATGTCACTTACAAAAGGCCTGTTTTGGGCAACTTCATCTACATAGGCAGCCAGTATAGATACTACAAATTACATGTCTTTTGATCAGGATGAAAATTCTTCTGGGTGATTTTATTTTAATACTGAACATATCTGTTCTTAATGAATCAGCATCTCTATTATTATGTGGTGCTTTGACGATGTTGTAAGCAGCTGGCACTCAGACTAGCCTTCACTGCTTTTTAAAGATGCCTCTGCTTTTTATATTGCTGTCAGTTTCTAGCTACTACCAATAGCAATGTGATTCACCCAATAAGCTCCCTTTCTGTTCCTTTCTATTTTGGTGCCATTGGGAAATGGTAGTTATTTCATTTACTACTTTTCTTTCATCCACTAGACTGTAAGCTTCAGAAAGACAGGAATACCGTGTCTGCCGTAATCTCTGTTTTATTCCAGTTCTGAGCACAGTGCCCAACACAAGTGTTCAGTAAATATTTGTCACATGAATGAATGCAGTATAGTTTGTAGCCTAAATAATTAAACATCTTCATAAAAAGAAAAAGAAAAGAGTCTGGTTAATCATTGATCTATTCAATATATGCATTTTATATTATCAAGTAACTGGAATATAATTAATAACCTACAGTAGATTTATCATTATAAATGCCACTTGTATTGTTCAATTATTTTTAAAATTTTAGTCAGTAGAATACTAAACAGTTTTTATTAAATTTCAGGCAGACTCAGCAATATTAAGCTTCATGTATTACACCGAAGCATTTTCTGCAACTACTTTAGTGTCCTATTTTCTGAAATAGCTTCCACTGATAGAAATCATAATCTCTTTCACTGTGAAACTCAGAACTGGATATATTATCCTAAATGGAACTTAAGTACCATATAATAAACTCTGACTTAGGACAGGGACTTACTAGGAATTTTGCAAACAACATTTTTATTTGTATAGATCTTTCTGCTGAAGAGTTCTGTCAGCTGGTTTGTTAGATGGTTAGTTTTAAATAAGGTGTTTTTAGAAATAATTTGCATAATTTAATAATGCATATGAAAGTTTCTGAATTTAAATGTAAAGTATCAGTGTAAGCTCTAAGTTGAGTCATCATTTAGTCATTCATCAAATATCTTTAAATGTGTTCTATGGTTTGGCAACTTTGGGGTAATTGGGGAGATTTTTGTGTTTTTAAATACAACTTTTTAATGTATTTTCCCTTCCTAATATTTCCTAGAATAACCATAAGATCAGCTTTGTATGAAAGAGATAAGAGACTTAACATCTTAATTAAAAATTGCCCTTGGCCAGGCTTGGTGGCTCATGCCTGTAATCCCAGCACTTTGGGAGGCCAAGATGGAAGGATCGCTTGAGCCCAGGAGTTTGAGGCTTAAGTGAGATTCCCTGTCTCTTAAAAAGAAGAAGATTGCTCTTGAAGAAAAATATATAGGTCAGATTATTTCATAAAAATGTTTTTAGTTTTTTTGTGACAAAATACACAACTTTAATCTTATTTTGTCAAATGTTAATTAATTATTGTATGTATTTTGTCTTTTTAAAATTCAGGCTTTCATTAAAGATAGAACCAGGGACAAGCACCCCACGTTCTGCTGCTTCCAGAGAAGATTTAGTAGGTCAGTACATAGTTTTCTCTTGTTACCAAATCTAAATCAGATAACCTAATGAGGAAGGATATACTCCAAAGTAAATAAAAACTTAATACATCTTATACTGCATGTAAAATTTATTTTGATACTAAAATCTGTCCTTTCTGGGTTTTTTGTTTTTTAATTTAAAAGTTGCTGGCCGGGCAGGGTGGCTCACGCCTGTAATCCCAGCACTTTGGGAGGCCGAGGCAGGCGGATCACAAGGTCAGGAGATCAAGACCATCCTGGCTAACATGGTGAAACCCCGTCTCTGCTAAAAAAAAATAACAAAAAAATTAGCCAGGCATGGTGGCGGACACCTATAGTCCCAGCTACTCAGGAGGCTGAGGCAGCAGAATGGCGTGAACCCAGGAGGCGGAGCTGGCAATGAACCGAGATCGTGCCACTGCACTCCAGCCTGGGCAACAGAGCAAGACTCCGTCTCAAAAAAAAAAAATGTTGCTATAGTTTGTCAGTAGTATACAAACAAGTACGCTACCTAATCAAGGAAAATAGATAGATGCAACAGATGGAAAATGATAGATAAGTAGTTATGAATATTCATTTTTGATTAAGAATGCAGTGTCCTAGGCAATGAAGGTTGATTACACTAGAAATTTCTGTGGTCTAATGGGAAAGTCTACTAATTTGAATAATTATAGAAGTCAATTTTAGTGATGTAATTTTTTCAAATGTTCACTTTAATACTGGACTAAGTATTAAAAATATAAAAATCATAGTTCCTTACTTTACCTGTTACATTGTAATGGGGATATTATGCATATACCACAAATAATTATTTAAAAAACATAAAATTGTCATTATTTAAGAAATCCCTGAGAAGTACCTTTTTAAAAATTCCCAGTATAGGCCTTCGCATTAAGTTTCATGTATATTCTAAAAATATTTGATGGCTAATCTGATAAGATGTGAAGAAGTGAAGAAAGAAACCATGACAATGTCTATGGGGAAGAATATTCCAAGCAGAAAAAACATTGCAGTTTAAATTTGTTAAATTTGCTTTTCTTTTTATTCTTAAAGTGCTGTTTTGCACTTTTATAATATTCTCTTATTTATTCCCGTAAGCCTGAACAGTGTCAGTATAGATTTAATTTCTAATTTAAGTGTTTGACCTACCCTACACATTCTTTATCTAAGAGGAAGTTGAAACTAGGAGTAAAGAAGTAATGTATAAAATTAAAAGAGCACTGAACCTAGGACTCAGAAGACCTGGGTGTTTAGTCCAGATTTTGTCCGTGATGTGAAAGCTAGTCTCTTCTAATTCTGCTTCTTCCTATGTAAATGGAGAAAATGTTTACGCTGCCTCTACTTAGTATAAGTAAGATAAAAATTAATGGATTTTGTATGGTTTGGGAGTTTGTGTTTTAGGACTTAGAATATATTTCTCATCTTCAAGCCAATTAAATAGAACTAACATCAGTACTATCTCAAAATTTGAACCACATTTAGTATTTTATATCAAGGGATTGAAAAATAATCATTTGAAAATCTCTTTAAAATTAACCCTTAGGTCCTGAAGTAGGAGCGTCTCCACAGAGTGGACGAAAAAGTGTGGCAGCTGAAGGAGCCTTGCTCCCACAGACACCGCCATCCCCTCGGAATCTGATTCCACATGGACATAGGAAGTGCCATAGCCTGGGTTATAAGTCAGCATTTTTAATTTTATCTTTCAAATTTTTAAGTCGTTTGTAATTGGATTTATTGTCGATTTATTAGTTCAGCAGAAAATGGTATCCTTGAATAGTTTTCTTTTTCCTTAATAGCTGTTTTCTGATTCAGTAAAATGCCTTGTTTGCCTAAAAGCTTTTATTTCTTACTTTACCTGAATTTGGAAATGGGATTTTGTCAACAATGCATTTGTATTTGGGGACGATAAATGAACATTACAGAGGGCCATCATAAATAAAATCAGGATAGCAATATACCTTTTTAAAAAAGTTATAACCTTTATATCAAGACAGTTATTGTTTGTCTTAACCAAAATAAGTCAAAAATAACAGCTATAAAAATTATTTTCTTTATTCCTAAATATAAAGAAAACTGACTTTTTGTTTAACTTCATTAGTTTTGCAGTATCGTGTTTTTTAATTGGGGGCACATGTTCACTTTTGCCATGATTTCTCTGGAAATTTAATAACTGTTCTCCAAAAGTGAATGTGGAAACAATTTTTTAAATGGACATGAGGCTTAAAATGAAATTATTTTAAAGTATGCTCTAATTATATAGATAGATATAGCCAGGTTCCCTAAAACATTTTCCCTAAAACATTTTCCCTCAAACTGTTCATTTGAGGCTTTTATGGTAAGATCTGAGTATGACAGGTAAATCTTTTATGTCTTAAATCTTTATATAAAGAGCAGTTTTTAAATTAGTCACAATAATAAAAGGTATGAACTTTTTTTTCTCTTTGTTTCCAGTTTCATTCATAAAATGAACACAGCAGAATTTAAGAGTGCAACGTTTCCAAATGCAGGGCCAAGACATCTGTTAGATGATAGCGTCATGGAGCCCCATGCGCCATCTCGAGGCCAAGCTGAAAGTTCTACTCTTTCTAGTGGAATATCAATAGGTGAGAAATACTTCTCTGAGAGGGTTGCAATTTAACTTTAAATAAAAATGTTAATAAAACTTGGCTGGAAAAAAACCCCACCACACATAGAGAAAATTTGGTTAAAAAAACAAAGTAGCAGTTAAATACAGGATGAAGTTAATAATTTGTGATGGTTTTAAAAGTGCTTGCTGTTTTTAACTCCAGAAGGGGAAGCATTTGAAGAAGGTGGGAAAAGAACATATGGGCTGGTTGAATTAGTTAACTGCATGTGATTTGGATATGGGGAGGAGGAAGAGTGTGGAGTCAAGGATGACTTCAGGTTATTTGGGTTAAACAAGTATAATAGTTAGATGATGATGCTATTACCATTACCCAGGTTGAGAAGACAGAGTAATAATCTGTGGGCAGTGAAGTGTTTGTGAATTTGGGGAATCAGGTCTGTTTTGGACATGTTTAGTCCCTATGGAGATGTCAGGTAGGTTGTTGAATATATGAATCTGGAGCTCGGGGATAAGGTCAGGTCTGAAGATATACGGGAGGTAGCATATTTATAAGCCATGATTCTCTGAGGGTACCTAAAGAGAGAGTGTACATAAATAAGAAAACATTCTCACATTTAGAAGTCTGATTATTTTTTAAAAGAAGGATGAGTCATCAAAGGAAACTAAAAAGGAGAGATCAGTGAAGTAGGGGGAAAAAAACAAAAGCCCAGTAGATGAAGTATCTCAAGGAGGAGGAAAGTACTGAATGTGTGAATATCAAATGCAGAAAAAGAGAGCTAAGATGAGAATGGGGAATTGACTGGGGGATCTGGCAAGATAAAAGTCATTGGTGACATTGATAAGAGTTGCTTCATGGAAGTGTCAGGGCATGGCCTGGATTGGAGTAGATTTGAAAATGAGAGGTAAGGAAACAGAGATAGCTACTGTGAAGGAGAGCAGAAAATAGGGACCATATTAGAAAGGAGTGTGAGATTAAGAGAGGGATTTGTTTGTTTTTACTTCCTAAACTTTTAATTTTTGAGTCTTCTAGATGAGCATTATTTCTTGTTACAATTAGAAATTATTCATATAGGCTGGGCAGTGTGGCTCACACCTGTAATCCCAGCACTTTGGGAGGCCCAGATGGGCAGATCTCTTGAGGTCAGGAGTTCAAAATGAGCCTGGCCAACATGGCAAAACCCCATCTCTACTAAAATTACAAAAATTAGCAGGGCGTGATTGTGCATGCCTGTAATCCCAGCTACTTAGGAGGCTGAGGCATAGGAATCATTTGAATCCAGGAAGCAGAGCTTGCAGCGAGCCATGTTCACAGCACTGCACTACCCTGCCTGGATCACAGAGTGAGATTCTGTCTCAAAAAAAGGAAGAAATTATTCATACAATAGCTACTTTTATTTTTAAAAAGAAATAAAGGAGGAATATGTCTTCATCTATGATTAACTACCAGATTGTTCAAGGGCTAAGCCCATTGTTACTAATATCTTAATCAATATTGGTAAACAGCCAATAGAAAGAGATGCAAAAGGAGATTGATTTTCTGGAACATACTGACTTTCTTAGCCCTTGAGAGTTAAAATTAAATTATTTCAGAGCTCTCCATTACCATTCAGTAGTTGTTTATTCTGATAGTCCCCTTTTTATATAAAAATGCAAGTGATTAAATGATAAAATGTTTTAAAAAGAAGGCAAGTTTGTCACCTGAAATACCTCTTATCAGTGTTCTAAGTTGCCTATATGCAAATACTAATCTCAGTATGAAGAATAATTTTGCAAAGGAAAAAACTTTTTTTCAGTCAAAAATTTTCTACACGTATGGAATTTGGCATGCCACTTAAAGCAAAAAGTAGTTTTTAAAATTACAGCTCTCAAGTATATAATATTTTACTCTTTCTCATAAGTGTTATAATGAGAATTATTCTGTAGTTTATAGCTTTTACTTTTCATGGATGTCCTTTTGGCTGCCACAAGATTATTGTTTAGTTATTTTATTGAGTTACAATTAGTGTCTCAGTGTGGAGACTTTTCTCTTTTAGAGCAGATTTTTGCATTTGTGTTTATTTTTTAATTATTCTAAGGCTAAGTGAGTAAACAGTAAAAGATCATTGCATCCTAGTTTGTAAATTAAGAACATTACACATAGGCATTTACCTTCGAGGATTTTTGTTTTAAAGCTTTAACAATATGAAAAAAAATAATAAGTCTATTACCATAAGATGATAGGTGTTAATATACACACACGAGTTTTTTTCCTTAGCTTTAACTTTTACATGCAATATTAATATACAGTGAAGGCTTTGAAAATACTGTGGGAAAATTAACCAGTGCTTAGAACAGTGGCCTCAAACATTTTCTAATGTGGTATCTATCCTAGATAATCTTGAGTAGTCTCACCTAGCTAACTAAGAGAAGCATATTCACTCAGCTTCATGCTTACATTTTCTACAAATAAGTTATCCTAATTATGCTTAAATTTTCAGTCTTTACCACATAGTGCCACAAATCAAAAGATAATGTAGATAATGTACAAGACCCCACCACCACCACGGGTTACCTCTGGTTCTTCTTCTGAACCATACAATACAGAAAATTATTTCAGTGATTGTTATCTCAGTTTATCCAAGGATGGTACATAACTAGTGCCATTGCAAACCCGTAGAAGGGTGTTAATCCATCGTCTCTAAGAGAGACGAGTCTAATGGATACCTTACAGCATCCATTACGGGTATCTGATGGATACCTTACAGCATTAGAATTTGAGTCTCTCAGAACCCTGCTCGTAAAAAAGAGTTTGAGTCTCTCTTCTTAGAACCCTGTCTGAGAGACAATTTAACTTGACCTATTAGTCATCCTAATTTTTTTGAGAGCCAGAATTATATTTAAAGTAACATTTAAGTCAACTAAGCTGTTTTGGACTCTCTAAATTCATTCCCCATAGTTTTTTTGTTGGTTTTTTCTTCCCCCTAGCTAATTGTAAACGTTCGGTTTGAAGACCATTTTATTTTAACTGATCTTTTGGCCAAAGAGAAAATTGTTGCATTTTTATAGCACCGGTTTTTGGTTTTTTAAATTTAGAGATTCCATCCTCTTTAACTTTGTCTCTAGAGACAAATAATTGGATTTCATTAGGCTTTTTATACTTAGGGTTGTAATGGACTTTAATACAAAGAGAAAGAAGTATGCCATGAATCTCCAAGGATTTTGTAATTATATTGGTCCTAAATTATGACAAACCTAATAAGAAATTTTGTGTTATT
The DNA here is from genome assembly GCF_028885655.2 of Pongo abelii. Lineage (NCBI taxonomy): Eukaryota > Metazoa > Chordata > Mammalia > Primates > Hominidae > Pongo > Pongo abelii. The sequence continues at coordinate 71,052,499 of NC_071985.2, read as the reverse complement.
TTATGTTCTCTAATGGTAGGAAAAATTGTTTATTGACATAATGAATTTCAGCTACAAATAGGCAAGCAAAAATGTTTTATGCTATTTTGTTATTTTAGGTTGTCGTGTCAACTGTATTCCGATACATTGCAAAATAAACCTAACAGCAGTAATATTAGAATAAAGAATTAATATGTGGATATGTTCATCTACAATGTGATTGTCATTTTATGAGCATAGTTAATTAATTTATTTTTAAATTGTGAAATGCAAACTAGAGAGGTAATTCTGATGTTTAAAAAATAGAATAACTTTTCATTTTAGGTAGCAGCGATGGTTCTGAACTAAGTGAAGAGACCTCATGGCCTGCTTTTGAAAGGTAAGATCAATTGTCCATTTGAACTACTTTGAGTTTATTTTGTCTGGGTTAAATAATATAATACAAATTTTAAGAGATAATATTTACTACATATCCCTAAGCGATTAAGTTTTTTACTGGTAAAAGAAATTAGAAGTTGATATTTAAGTTTGGATATGTAAGTAATGAGAATGAATGATAGTCTTATCTCTAAATGTTTATTTGGTGGCATGACACATGTATTTGAATTTTAATACATTTACATTTATAACTTAAAAATAACCGATCATCGACAAGTAACCTACTTACATATTCAAAAAATTATTTCCTTAAGTTCTGGTTCATTTAAGTAATTTTAAGGCATTTAGTGGAATAGTCAACTTTATTCTCTGCTGCTTTGTCAAGGACAAAATGATTTAATAAATTTTAAATTATACAAGTAAAGCAGGTTAAGATTAGAATTTAAATAGTCATAAACTCAAAATTTTCAGAGTACACTTTTATACTGAAATACTCTAAGTTGTGCTCCCTTCTCCTTCCTTTGTTGCTTTAAGCTGTTAAAGCTGTCATCTGCCTGTAGTAAATATCATGCTATATTGAGGTCTAAGTACATATAAGATCTGAAGAATGTGACCAAACAATGCAAATAATTATTTAGTAAATGTCCATTAGGATTCTTATGTTTTCACTGACCATTTCAGTTCTGCCATTTCAGACTCATAAGGTATTTGGCTCTTGACCAAAATAATTGCTCCCTTTTTTGTATATGAACTAAGTAACTAAATTTCTAAAAATGCCTATATTCATTACTCAAGAGGGTCATTTAGATTGAATGTTAAATGTCATATTAATACTGAAGTTGAAAATGTTTAATTGCCTAACTCCTTATCAGTCACAATTTATAAAACAATTTTAAATTAAATTTTATTTGAAATCGTAAATTTCATGCTGTTTAATTGGAAAAATAGATCCTTATTTTTTATGTGACTTTATAAAGATTTCTCACTATTATGTGATTAAGATTTTGTTTATAAGTTCTACATTGCAAAGTACTTTTGATCCTTTCTACTCTAATTATTAGTGTTCCCAACTTTTGTTCTCTTTGTTTTGCGGGATAATAATAAGTAAAAACAAATTTTTTTTTATTTATTTTTGTATTATTTTTCTTCCAACCTTTACTTCTGATCTGTTCATTTGGGTTTGCCTGAAATGTGAAAAACACAAGAATTGCCTTTGACGTGTTGTCTGAATTTGTTCAAATTGTCTTTCCCTCTAGAAAGAACGTAAAACCATGAGAAGTTGATTATAGAGTGTACTGTAATCTTTATATTTAAAAAATATTGATTAACCAAATTGTTTTTTAGATTGCTTGACTTACGAGTAACCAGAATGGTGGTGTGTTAAATAATCTGTTTTCATCCCAGCAGGTTACTTATGAAGACAGTATTTAATGATGTTACCTTCACGTCTCAAAACAATTTTTTTCCTTTATAACAGGTGTTTTGCTTTGCAGACATGTGTGGCTAAAAAAATCTACTTTTCTTATGCCAAGCTTAAATTAGTGCGCTCTTAGAACATTTTAAGAACAGTGAAATGAATGCTACCTGCAAGATTCAGACATGAAATAATAGAAAGTGAATAAAGAACTGGGATATAAAGTACTATTCATGGATAGTGAACTTGAAAAATGTACTCTGAATGTTAACATACCATTTTCTGTTCTTATTTTCTAGACAGACATCAAATACATTGTTGTCTTATTTTCTAGATGGACATCAAATACATTGTTGTCTTATTTTCTAGACGGACATCACATACATTGTTGTCTTATTTTCTAGACAGACATCAAATACATTGTTGTTTAAGTTGCTAAAATAATGCTTTTCCTTTAAAACATCATTTATCAACAGTGCTACTTTTGGGTTTTCCTAGGCAAAGAAGTATCAGTATTTTTATGTGTCTGTTTTTATTTTTTTGTTTTTAACTATTATGTGCCATTTTGGTTAAGTATTAACTCATTTTTATCATTTATTGGCTTTGTCAGTTAATGTAGAAATAATATAACGCCTATATTACTCAGTTCATTTCTTTTATTTACTATAAAGGATAAAGAGGAAAATAAAATTTTCCTCATGAGTTTACAAGCCACATTGCTTTTAGGTGTCTTCATAGGGACATATAATAAAAATGAATTACTTATATAAATCTGAGCATCATATTTAAACTGGAATCCAAGAAGTGGTTTAGAAACATAAGAATTTTTGAAGTATTTTTGAGGTTTTTTTTTATTATTTGGCTATAAATAGCTCTTTAATTCTTTTAGCAGATTTCTGAAAGTGAATGTATATGTAAATATATGGTGTGTACTAAATACCTCTAAGTATTTCTAGAGTCAATAGTAGAAGAAAAAATTTTTTGAAATCTGTGCTGCATGCTTTAAAAAAGAGAGGAACAATCACATACTATCCTTTTGTAAGATTTAGAAAGGTATATTACAAGAAGAAACTATTATACTGTTCTAGGTATTGATAATGACTGTGTGAATAAAAGTATATGTAATATACAATTTATAATGGAATCCAACAGGAACAGATTATACCATTCTCTCGGCCCGGTGACAAGAGTGGCACGAAATGGCTATCGAAGTCACATGAAGGCCAGCAGGTACAATTCCCCTGCATTCAGGGGTCACAGAACTCCCTTATGGTGTTGGTGATTGGCTTACATGGGTGTGGTCTGACATTATTTCTCTTCTTTCTCAACTAATTGATTTAAAAACTAAACAAATTACCCAGAAAAACTTTCTTTCCAAGATCTAATGTGAAGATAAATTTCAACTATTCTTTCTGATCCACAGAGCTAATTGCTAAAACTTGCAACTTAATGTTACATATTTTTAAATGCTTCCAAGTTGGTAGCCTTTAAACTGCACAGGTCTTTCTAATGCTGATAGTTTTTGAATGAACAATATAAAAATCTGCTTGTTTATTCAAAAGTTGTAATCAAAGCATTTACTTTGCTAATAAATTTATATTTGATTTGTCTTTTTAAAAAGTTTTTCAGATAAACTACAGGTCCTGAATGTAGACGAGTCTATTTCATAAAATAATCATTTGTATATTTAAATTCATATTCATTCAGTTGTTTGTCTAGTTAAACCAGGTCTCTTTTGGACTGTTATTAGCCGTGGAGGCAGATACGGGTGGTGTATTGATTGGGAACGTGGGGTTTAGTGGTGATGGGTAATTCATAATACAACAAAATACCAAACTTCAGAAGCAAACTTTACGTCAGTTTGATGGTGTCTAATCTCCCTGCATATACCTCCCTGAATATAAATAGCTCTAGCATGAAATTTCTACTGGTCTATAGGTTCTTAAGTCACTCTGAAGACACCTAAATAATCACAAAGGAATAAACTGGCAAACTTTAGTTCTCATTGCTCTTATAGGAATTCTGCAGCTCATGTCAAGTCACCAGTGACATTTTTATCAGCATGTATGTTTAATTGGCTCATGTAGAAATTATTGATTATTGTATTAAACATAGGACCTTAAATCAATTAGGGAAAGATATTAAAGTGTTGGTTATTTTGTGATTTTTTTTTTTTTTTTAAAGATACATGAAAAGGAAATCTTGAGTTTTGCGTTTTTTCCTTTCGTGGAGAGCTGTTAGTCCATAATCACTTATCCATTGACACCATTTAAATGTTATTAAAATGTATTGCAGAAAACTAGTTTTTAAAATACATTATTATTGACTTTATTACTTCTTTCTGCTATTTTAGAATTAAATTAAGCATGTTTTCTTTTTTCTTTTTAAGCTTGTATTATTTTCAGTTTTATATATACTTAAATACTTTTAACAAATAGAATCCTCATTTTTCCTACCAAGACTTAAAGTTTCTATGGGGAAAATAAGGTTGCAACAGTGATGCAGTGTGGCATGTTAAGAAGAAAACAAATCTTAAATTTTTAATTTAATATTTACTAAAGTGAATTACTGCATTCTTTCTAAATTATACTGTTCAAATATGTAATAAAGTGTGTTTTTTAACCATCTGCTGACTCTAATAACTTTCTAATCAACTTTTTGTACAGCTTATAAATTTCAAGATTAATAAACCTTTAAAATTATCAGTGTCTTCTCAGCTCTGAATAAAGTAACAAAGTTTTAAAATTAAGAATAATTACATTTTATTTAAATACCTACTTGATGACTATTATAGACAAAAGCTCTTATGTGTTCTTTTCTTCGTTATTATAGTTCTGCAGAATCAGAAGATTTGGCAGTACATTTATATCCAGGAGCTGTTACTATTCAAGGTGTTCTCAGGAGAAAAACTTTGTTAAAAGAAGGCAAAAAGCCTACAGTAAGATTTCATCATATTATATTTTAATACACCTCTAAAAATATGCAAATGTATAAGACTCTGTAAAAGTACTAAAACAATTAAAACCTGATTATAGTAGACTTGAAATAATATTAAATAAGGTCCTCCCCCCTTATCCTTGGGTCATCCATTCCAATACCCTCCGGGGATGACTGAAACCTCAGATAGTACCAAACCAAATTACCATCATTTGGAACATGTTTCTGTTCATGTCTTCCATCCACAAATATAGTGCCTTTTCTATCTTAACTAAGCACTTAACCCCACACAGTAGCCGTAACTTTTGCAGTTTGCGATGCTATAGCAAAACTAGCATGAATTTCTTTTTCCTTCTTCACAATTTCACAGATAGAAAATTTGTTCCTACCATGTATCTTAGCAACCTTAGCGTCTAATTTTTCTTTCCTTAACCCAAGAACTTTTCTTTTCACTTAAGGAAGCAGTGGGGAGTGGGGCACAAGGGTAACACATATAGTGTGGAGACACTGGACAAAGAAAGGGATGATTATGTCCACAGAAGCACAGAGCAGAACTGTGTGAGATGTTAGTCAGAACAACAAGTGATTTTAAAACCTGTGAATTGTTTATTTCTCAAATTTTCTAATAAATATTTTTAGACTATGGTTGCCTGTGGGTAATTGAAACCACAGATAAGAGGGAAAATATTGTACACATTTGTTTCACCATGTTTTCTTAACATAGAGTGTTATTATATGTGCCATATAGATTTCTGTTAAATCATGTGTTAAGGGTGCTTAAATCCTGTACTTCTTTTTACCCCCATTATAGTTCTTATACAAAATTATTTCTTAGAGAACCCTGAAAGTATATCATGAAGAAGTATTTTAGTATTAAGTTTAGGTAAAATAGAAAATAAAGAGTAACAACCCTAAAAAATGGAATTTGATTGTGTTTTATCATTTTATTTAAATTCCTGTAATACAGTTTTGTTTTCTACATAACATAGAAACCAAATATTAAATGCTTTCGAAACCATAACTATATTGGGGGGAGAAAAAGGAAGATTGGTGGAACAAAGCTCTTAATATGTATCAAAGAAGTTTCTTCTTCCTCAGCACCAGCATAGTAGTTTGACTACTACGGAACAATTTTTTTTCCTTTCTCAAATTTGAAATATAAAACCTTTGATATATATTCACACTTAAAGCTTTTGAAGATATGGGGGCTTCATATAAGTAATCTTATTTTGTTGTTTATATCACAGTAAGCCAAAGGCACATACAAATCAAGAATCTCTTAGGCAGGCTAGTGAACTCAGAATTGCATTTCAGTTGAAGCATTACCATACTTTTTGTGTGCTGGATGCTAGAAATAGAGCAGTGAACAAGGTGAAGCAAAGTGTCTTCCTCCTGGATTACATTTCAGTGAGGAGAAATAGAGAATAAGGCTTTAAAATAACGTCATAGGATACAGAATGATGGGGCAAGGAGGGATGCCACCATGGCAAAACATTTGAGCTGAGATCTGAATGAGGAAGGTGAGTTAGCTGTGTGAATATCTAGAGTTCAGGAGACAAGAAGGCTTGTGTAGTTTATGCATTGAAATTGGGGAAGGTGGAGGAGATCAGGTAAGAGGCAAAAGCTGGAATTGTTTGATGATAAATTAAACATGATGTATAAGAGAAAGAGTGAAAACAAAGATAACTTCTAGGTTTGGGGACTGAGGTGGGTGTATGTTGGGGACATTTATTGAAATGGGGGGCAGGTCAGTCTTGGCCAAGTTCAGTTTGATATGCTTATTAAACATTCAAGTGGAGGTGTCATGGTGGCTGTTGAAAAAGTATGGATCATGAGGTCAGCAGAGAGGTGGCAGGCAGAGAGATTTGGGAGTCATTAGCATACAGATAGATAGTATTTGAAATATGGAACTGGATAATAGATTATCTAAGAAGAAAGTATAGCTAGAGAAGAAAACAAGGTTGAAGATGGGGCTCTGTAGCATTAAAGGTCTCCCACAAAGAAGAGTATAAAGGAAAACTAAGGAACTGTTATCCCAGAAGCCTAGCAGTTACAGTACTTCAAAAAGCAAAGAGTGGCCAGCTGGGTCAGATGCTGTTAAGAGGCTGGCTATGATAAGGACAGAGGCTTTGCTAAAATTACAATCATCAGTGACCTTGATGGCCCAAAAGCCAAATGAAATGAGTTACGTAGAAAATGGGCAAAACAGAAGAATTAGAGGCAAGATTTAGAGACACCCTTGCAAGAAGTTACGCTGTGAAAAGGAGAAGAGAAATTGGTTGGTGTCTGGGGGGTGAGGAGATGGGTCAAAGGAGGGATTTTAAAGGTGGGAGTACTATTAAGGTTCATTTGTATAATGATGGTAGAGGGAGAGAGATTGAGAAGCAATGGAGTTAATTGCAAAAGCAAACTTTTTTTTCAAAAGTGAGAGAGAATTGGAATCTAGGGCATAAAAAGAGAGTTGAGTTTGCCTTTAGATAGAATCGGGGTTAACTATTCTTTTGTAGCTGGAAGAAAGACTGAGTATGTGGGTCTACAAGCAGGTAGTTAGATGGAAGTGACAGGAGTTTTTGAGATTAAGTTTTCAGAAGTGATACAGCTCAACTGTGAGGTTGGGACTTTGGTTGAAGTGAAGTGGACTTGATCATTGGCACGTAAAATGTAAAGAAACTAAGAAGCCAGGAGCATTGTAATAGTATATTCCTGTGTTTGTCCTATCCAGGTAGCATCTTGGACAAAATATTGGGCAGCTTTGTGTGGGACACAGCTTTTTTACTATGCTGCCAAATCTCTAAAGGCTACAGAAAGAAAACATGTAAGTATTTGTTCTCTACATTTTTAGCGTGGTTTCCCAGACTGTTCATGGTTATAAAGAAAGCAGTCCTAATGGGATACAAAGGTTTTTTGGGTTTGCCTTGTTTTTTCCTATCTTCTAGTCCAAAAGTTTTTACATTTATTTCTTTTTTAAATACCATTTTCCATTGCAAATGTCAAAACTGCACTTACGCTTATCTATTTTGTCATCAAAGCTTTCTCAAATCTGGAGTTTCCTGTTCAATATTGTTCAGAACTATTGCCTTGGAGTTTCCTTTCCTAATCAGCAAATTGTGGAAATTTGGGACCAACATCTAAAGTTCTTTCCACCTCAATCTCTGGTTCAGTGATTCTTCCCAACAATGAAGAGGAATGATGAATTACAACAGTTACTGCAGTCACTTTCTTGTGCTTCATATTACTTAAAAGAAGCCTCTTTTCACCCTGTAGAATTTTCCTATAAATCTTTTTTGCATGCTGTTTTGTTTTTACATACCAGTGATAGAATCTTTGAAAGGAAGAATGATTTTCTATGTTGCATTAGTAAAATCTGAGAGGAATTTTATTTCTAAGTCACATGTTTTGGGGGAGAAAAATTAAGTGGTATATCACTTAAGCCAGTGAAGAAAAATATAAGTCCTTTTTCTACTTAAAACTTAACCAAATGATACTGTATAATTCAGAGTATTTCAGAGAAACTCTTCTTTATTCTCACAGTTTTAGCCCTTTAATCAAACCAGAGGTATAGAAAAGAACATTTTTGGTTGAAATGAATGTGGGAAGTACCATAAGATAGCATTGCCTTTCTTTATCAGCCATACCCACCACCTGCCACCCTCCTGACCATCATGACTCATTGTCTTGCTTTTTTTCATGGTGTTAGCATATTTGTTTCCCTAATTAATCCATGGTTTCATTTTTTAACTATACCTCAGTGGGATCATATACTTAAGCACTAGCTTTTTTGCTCACTATTATTATATAATTGTTAAGATAGCTCTTGCATTGAGATAAAGGACTTGAGTGAAGGATCGTGGAGATTTCTTCTGTGAATATTTATTTTTTGTATTCTGGTCAAATTGACAATAATGCCTATATACCCTACAACATTTACACAGATTAGTTTTGCTAGAACAATTTGTAGAGTTAGTACTGCTGTTCTCAAAGTGAGCAAAAGGTTGGATTCATTCAGTTCAATTAAATCCTTTATCTTCATATAGAAAGTAACTTTTCACATAGCCACATTGAGATACTTGCTGGATAGATTTCACTTAGCTGACTGTTGTAGAAAATTCATTATTCAAAATAAAATGGTTTTTTTGTTTTTTGTTTTTTCTTAGTTTCAATTAGAAAAAGTCCAAATTAGAGAAGTTATAACTGAATTTGTCATCTAATGGATATGTTAAATATTGTTTTGTGCTTTGCATTGTTGCTTGTGCATAAAAAGTTACTAGTATGTTATAGTTTGGGTTTTTAATTATATGAGGTTTCTGATAGGTAATGTATGCAAAATGTTTGGAAATTAAAGCATAGCGGGTTGTGAGAAAATCTTATTGAGTACCAAGGAAATTGACCGAATTTCTCATCTTTTCTAATTAAATTAAAATATAATTAAAGAATAAATTTGAAGAACAGGATAGAGGGTATAGAGACAGGTCTATATCTATATTTAGTATTAATTTTGAGATAGAAAAGATATGGCACAGAACTAAATGGAAGAAAAAAATTTTAATCGTTTTCAAATAAAGTTAAAATACAGATAAATTGGAGGAAAATATCTGCTATATGTAAGCAACCGTTAAGGGATTAAAATCACTATTTAAACATAGCACCACCTGTATTGTTGTGTTTTTTGTTTGTTTGTTTTTGCCAAAATATTTAACCTGAATCTTACGAGGAAATAATCAAATCCAAATTGTAAGACATTCTATGAGACAGCTGGCCTAGATTCTTAAAAAGACCAAAACTTTGCAGGTGGAGTAAGGGCAGGGGGACAGGAGGACTGTTCTAGATTAAAGGAGACTTGACAACTAAATGCAATGTATGTTTTTTAGTTGAATCCTGGAGTTATATTGGGGAAAAAATTTAAAAAGCTATAAAGGTTATTATTGGAACAACTTAAGAAAATGTAACATGGACTTTATGTGGTTGTCTCTTCAATTTCTTAGAAATGACAATTACATTGTGATTGTATAGGAATATGTTCTTGTTATTAAAAGACACATGTTGAAATATTTAGGGTTCAATGTTATGATGTCTGCAATTTGCATTTGAATGTTCAGAGAGATCAAACAAATACAAAAATGTACATTAAGGCTATATGGCTAATACATTATGTCTCAACTTCTATACAGTTTGAATTTTTTCAAAATAAAAAGCTGGAGGAGAAAAAAAATCATAGATTAAAATATACCTGTTCATGGCAATAAACCCAAAAGTGGGACAATAAACCCAGAAGTCTGTATACCTTATTTTAGTATTCTATAAAGTATGTATTTTTTTGCCTATGAAGAACAGAGTTTGTGTGGGTAGAGTGATCAACCTCACTTACTATTTAAAAATGCAAATTAAGGGAGACACTTTCCTGCCATTAGACAAAAATTTAAAAGATTGATGATATAGCATTGGTCATGATATGGGGAAACAGACTGTCATCCATGGCTGGTAAAAATCTAAATTGGTATTGTTTTTGTGGTGGCCAGTCCGAGTCAGTATTTAGCTTGGTAATAACCAGAAATTCCTCATCTGAGAATCTGTCCTACAGAAATTTTTGAACAAGTGCACAAAGATTATCTGTAGAAGAATATTTCTATAATATTTATGGCAACAGAAATCTGGAAATACCCAAAATACTTATCAATAAAGAAATGGTTACTGATAGATGAAAAACACAAGTCAGAGTGTAAATATATCCCCCATTAATATGTAAAAACCAACAGCAGCAATGACACAAGCCTCTGATATAATAAATGCATAGAATAAGGTCTGAAGGTTGTCACCTCAAGTGATGATTATGTCTGGGGAATGTGATGGGATTCAGCTGGTGGTTAAAGGGCATTTGCACTGTAGTTTCATCCCTGTTTCTGAAGCAGTTTATGTTGCTTGAGTTACTTTTTATTTTTTGAGAAAAGGAATTGAGGTGGAAGTTTTTAGGCTTAAGAAAAGAATATTAGAAGATCATACTATTCATGTTGAAGTACATTATGAGCTGTCAAATCAGCAGTCCTGTGGTAGGGCCAATTTCATTCTTCACAGTACTAAAACTTACTGATTTCTTTAGCTTTCATATTTCAATTTCATGTTGTTATAAATGTGCCATGTTCATTCTTTTTCCCATTTCCTTTAATCGTGAAGCATATCATGCATACAAAAGAAGATAGGTAGTGTACATGTACATTTTAAAGCATAATAAATAAAATGAACACCTGTATACTCTCCACCCAGTGTGAGGAACAGAATGTTACTAGAACCGTTCAAGCCTTCCCAAAAGCATCCGCTTCTTTCCTGTCAACCATATCCACAGCCTGTCACTGTCCTGAATTTCTTGTTAATTGTCGCCTTGTTTTTCTTTAGTGTTTTACCATGTACACTTCCTTACACAATGCACTGTTTCATTTTTAAATAATACCTGAATGGTTTCACATACATAGTCTTAAGCACTAGCTTAAGCCAACCTGTTCTTCTTTTATAACTGCCCTTTCTCAGAATTAAGAAAAGAAGTTGTAGCTAAAATAATAATAAAAGAATGGTTAAGTAATAGACATGCTAAGAATACCCTTCTTTTTTGAAAAATACAAGTAAGAATATTGTCATTAAGAATTATCCGGTTGCAGGGAGCTGAGATCACACCACTGCACCACAGCCTGGGCAACGGAGTGAGACTGTCTCAAAAAAAAAAAGAATTCTCTGATAGCACTGCTGATTTATTACATCATCAGATTTAAGATAGCGTAGCTACTAAAATGCAAATGTCCTTCCTATAAGGAGTAGTACAGTAATTCAGAAAAAAACAACAGATTAATATGTCATATTCACAAACATATTATGCTCTCTGGGAATAGGGAATAGGTTAGTTAGGTTTTGATGAAGAGTTGAAGCTGGGAAGGTCTGGAAAGTAGGAGATTATCTGAAGAAGGCATGCCTAGGATGAAATTCAGCAGTAAAAGGCCCCAGGCCAACTGAGACCAGCATGAAGTCACAAATCTCATCTTTCATTAGGAGAAACTGAAAATACACTCCCTAACACTGAAGTTTTGCTAGAATAAGCCATAAATTTTCTGTTTCCACTAATTATCTTTTTTTCTCTCAGTTCAAATCAACATCCAATAAGAACGTATCTGTGGTAGGATGGATGGTGATGATGGCTGATGACCCTGAACATCCGGATCTCTTCCTGCTGACTGACTCTGAGAAAGGTGAATTGTTAGAATAACTGGGGCTTACGATACTGCATATATGTATGTGTTTGCGTATATGTATGTATGTATGTGTGTGTGTATACATGTCATATATATAATGTTTTATGCATACATGAAGAACTTGATGAGCCAAAACCTAGTTTCACTGGAATACTCAAGAGGGAAAGTATTTGTGTAGTTTTATCTATTGGGAAATACTTCTGTCCCATTATGTATTTTAATAATATTTTTGGAGCTTATTTTCTTTGCTCCATGGGCATATGCTTGAAAATTAAAAGCCCGGCTAATCCCTAGAGACCTAACTAGGAAAGGAGGGAGGGAATTTGAGAATATATACCCCACTGTTACTTCAAATTTTTAGAGACTTGCCATATAGGCCATACTCCTTCCTTCATCAATACCTTGAAATGGATTGTTATTCTTAAGTTCTGAAAGTGGCAGAGTTTTCCTTTAAATATTTATTCTATCACTTTTAATTAAATTATTCAGAACCAATATTCTGCAGTCTTATCCACACAGATCTAGAGATGCCACACAATTATTGTATTTATTTAGATGTATTTTATTCTAAAGAATATTTAAGAACAAAATTATTTCTTTTAGTCCATAAGCAGCAAAACAGTGACTTTCTGAATGTATTTGGCTCAGATCACTTTCCAAGTTAATTATAATATTTTACATACAGTATATAGAGAGACACTTATGAATAAAATAACTGGCTGTTGACCATTGGAGTTTATAAAGTAGATATGAGAAATTGGAGGATGGGCCATGTAGAATCACATCATATATTCTTACTCTACCTGTGACTGTAGTGGATACCTCAAGGCTCATCAGAAAATATCCCCAAGTGGTTGCTTTTCTTCCATCATAACAACTGCTAGCTGTTGACAAGTACCAGAAAGAGACTTTCAGCAGTTCACAACTGGAATACTATGTTACCTTTTATTGACTTCACAACTATATTTTGACCTCTGTTTATTCAGATACTATTTTGTATCAACAGATATCCCACTTTTATGATGTTTCAGTGTTTTAAGTAAACAAGTAGGCAAATATGTTGGAGGCAGGAAAAAATAATAATACCAAAATGTTTTCTTTTTAGATTAAGTAGATTGATTTACAGAATAAATACACCCTACTCAACATTTTTTTTCCATAAGTTGTTGGGGTACAGGTAGTATCTGGTTACATGAGTAAGTTGTTTAGTGGTGATTTGTGAGATTTTGGTGCACCCATCACCTGAGCAGCATACACTGCACTCTATTTGTAGTCTTTTATCCCTCATCCCCCTTCTCACTTTTCTCCCCAAGTCCCCCAAGTCCATTGTATCATTCTTATGCTTTTGCATCCTCATAGCTTAGCTCCCACGTATCAGTGAGAACATATGATGTTTGGTTTTTCATTCCTCAGTTACTTCACTTAGAATAATAGTCTCCAATCTTATCCAGGTCACTGCAAATGCTGTTAATTCATTCCTTTTTATGGCTGCGTAGTATTCTGTCACATATATATACCACAGTTTCTTTATCCACTCGTTGATTGATGGGCATTTGGGTTGGTTCCACGATTTTGCAATTGTGAATTGTGCTGCTGTGAACATGCACATGCAAGTATCTTTTTCATATAATGACTTTTCCTCTGGGTAGATACCCAGTAGTGGGATTGCTGGATCAAATGGTAGTTCTACTTTTAGTTCCTCAAGGAATCTCCACACTGTAGTCCATAGTGGCTGTACCAGTTTACATTCCCACCAGCAGTGTAAAAGTGTTGCATGTTTACCACATCCATGCCAACATCTACTGTTTTTTTATTTTTTTTATTATGGCCATTCTTGCAGGAGTAAGGTAGTTTTGATTTGCATTTCCCTGATCATTAGTGATACGGAGCATTTTTTCATTTGTTTGTTGGCCATTTGTATATCTTCTTTTGAGAATTGTCTATTCATGTCCTTAGCCCACTTTTTGGTGGGATTGGTTTTTTTCTTACTGATTCGTTTTGAGTTCATTGTAGATTCTGGATGTTAGTCCTTTGTCAGATGTATAGATTGTGAAGATTTTCTCCCACTCTGTGGGCTGTCTGTTTACTCTGCTGACTGTTGCTTTTGCTGTGCAAACGCTCTTTAGTTTAATTAGGTCCCAACTATTTAGGTCCCAACTATTTATCTTTGTTTTTATTGCATTTGCTTTTGGGTTCTTGGTCATGAAATCCTTGCCTAAGCCAATGTCTAGAAGGGTTTTCCAATGTTGTCTTCTAGAATTTTTGTAGTTTCAGATCTTAGATTTAAGTCCTTAATTCATCTTGAATTGATTTTTGTATAAGGTGAGAGATGAGGATCCAGTTTCATTCTCCTACATGGGGCTAGCCAGTTATCCCAGCACCATTAGTTAAAAAGGGTGTCCTTTCCCCACTTTATGTTTTTGTTTGCTTTGTTGAAGATCAGTTGGCTGTTAAGTATTTGGGTTTATTTCAGAGTTCTCTATTCTGTTCCATTGGTCTATGTGCCTATTTTCATACCAGTACCATGCTGTTTTGGTGACTGTGGCCTTATGGCATAGTTTGAAATCAGGTAGTGTGATGCCTCCAGATTTGTTCTTTTCGCTTAGTCTTGCTTCGGCTGTGGTGGGCTCTTGTTTGATTGTATATGAATTTTAGAATTGTTTTTTCTAATTTTGTTAAGAATGATAGTGGTATTTTGAGGGCGATTGCATTGAATTTGTAGATTGCTTTTGGCAGTATAGTCATTTTCCCAATATTGATTCTACCCATCCTTGAGCATGGGATGTGTTTCCATTTATTTGTGTCATCAGTGATTTTTTTCAGCAGTGTTTTGTAGTTTCCTTGTAGAGATCTTTCTACTCCTTTGTTAGGTATATTCCTAAGTGGTTTTTTTGTTTTGTTTTGTTTTGCAGCTATTATAAAAGGCGTTGAATTCTTGATTTGATTCTCTGTTTGGTCGCTGTTGGTGTATAGAAGCCTACTCAAAATTTTGAATTCAAAGCCCCAGCCTCCTTCCCATATCAAAGGCATAATTCATGAAATTACATTTTAAGATGAGAGCATTTTCATTGGATTTAGTTAACAGATTGTTTTCTTCAGTTTCTCTTAGCATGCCTAATAGAACTACTTCAGGTAGCCAAAATTTTATGAAGTCTATCTATACTAATGGTTTTTTGCGGGGGAGGGGTGAGTATGTAAATTGTAGCTGTGACCAGCTTAATTGTAGATATGGCTTCTTTTCACATTGACCTAATGTCTGTGTCTGAGTTCAGCAAGTGTAACAATGTTACTTGACTAAACATTTGGTGAAGAAACAATTACTTCGGAAAGTGAAAAAGTTATTTTGAGTGTTAGACTCTTAAGGAAAAGCTGAATAATGCTTAAATATAGTTAGGCTCTTGAGCCATTGAATGCAGTTATTAAGGAAAGAATAGAATTCAGCACAAATTGTGAAATAAAAAGAACTTAGGTCAATGAAAAAAGGAAATAAAGCTTAATTTAGAGCAGCCTATAGTACATGGATCCTTTCTTTTCTCAATTTATTGTTTTCTCACCTTAATACATATAACCATTTAAAATATCCTCATTATATGTCAGTCTTGAATTAAAGTCAATATAGAAACTACAAAATACACACAGCACAAATGAATTTCTAATTTCTTAAAAGAGAGAAAGTTGCCTCCTAGACTTTCCCCAACAGCCCTCAACAGAACCAGAAATCTGTAATAACATTGACAGATATCTTGTAACTAAGGACTAAAAGCATAGTCTATCAATGTTATATGACTAATCCTTAATTATACTAAATAGCTAGTGTTTAAGTATTAAACATGTTGAAGCATTTTGGCATGTTAAAACAACATTAACATGTACTAATATTTAGGCCAGGTGTTGGGGCTGACGCCTGCAATCCCAGCACTTTGGGAGGCCAAGGCAGGCACATCACTTGAGGTCAGGAGTTCGAGACCAGCCTGGCCAACATGGTGAAACCCCATCTCTACTAAAAATACAAAAAACTTAGCTGGGCATGGTGGTGCACACCTGTAATCCCAGCTTCTTGGGAGGCCAAGGCACGAGAATCTCATAAAGCTGGGAGGCAGAGGTTGCAATGAGCTGAGATCGCGCCACTGCACTCCAGCCTGGGCGACAGAGTGAGACTCCATCTCAAAAAAAAAAAAATCTAATATTTAGATCATCTAAGTAGTAAGTATTCAGAACCAATATTCTGCAGTCTTATCCACACAGATCTGGAGATGCCACACAGTTATTTTATGTAGGTGTATTTTATTCTAAAGAATATTTAAGGAGACAAAATTATTTCTTCTAATTCATAAGCAGCAAAAGTGACTTTCTGAATATATGATAGCATGTAAATGTGTTGCATCGAGAACTCTTTATTGCATTGGAAATACGATAAAAATAGGAAATACAATAAAATGGAGGTGTTGAATAGAATTCTAAAACTGAAAACTCTAGTCATGTTTAATTTGCTCATTATTATCTGGCAGAATTATTATGTGTCATTGTCCTTACATTTTTAATATTTCCCCCTTATTTTGGATAATTTTAGGAAATTCGTACAAGTTTCAAGCTGGCAATAGAATGAATGCAATGTTATGGTTTAAGCATTTGAGTGCAGCCTGCCAAAGTAACAAACAACAGGTAAGCATTTCTCCTAATTCTCAGAATGGTCCATAATTTGGAAACATATGTAAAAGAGTTCCAAGAGAAGTAAACAGACTAGTTCTGAATTAACTAGGAGAATGGTGGTGTTTTTATTCTTGTTGATTACAGTTAATAAGACATGAAGGTCTACATCTTAGTGAGGAGCTAGACAATAATCATGCAAACAAGTAACAAAATTTCAAACAGTCAGAACTATATAAAGAAAACAATAGAAGTATGTGATGTAGAGCAGTGGGAGTACAAACAACTTTTGATAACATAAGGGTGGGCAGCAAAGATCTCCCTGAGCGGGTGGTATTGACAAGAACCACAAGAAGGAACGAGCTATAAGAAGAGGAGAGCAGAGTGCTGTTTAAGGGAAGAGCAAGTGCAGGGAGCCTGAAGCTGGAACAAGCTTAAGGTGAGTTCAAAGCACAGAAAGGTAGCTAGTATAGTAGTCAGAGTATAGTTCTCTAAAGGGTAAAAATTGGATGGCATATTAAATTAATAAAAATTATTCGAATTCATCTTTATTTGATCTATTGGCAATTTGATGTGGGTTTCTGTGGTGGTAGTGAAACAAAAAACCATTTGAATTTTGTTTGCTTTTATTTTACTGAAACAAAAATGGTCTAATTGAAAGGCTTTCAGCTGCAGAAGAGCAGGAATCCATTGTGTTGTTTTCCCCAAACCCTGTTGCACAGTTAGAGTTGAACCACAGATTGGTAGAGCAGACATAAAAAACATAGCTGCATTTATAGAAATTTATATAGACTTTTTGTAGAACCAGTTGTTTGTTAAATATACTTGAAAATCATTGACTTAGCATATTGATAATGCAGAAGTCTATAGTTACTATTATCAGTAGGTAATATTGAATATGATGCACTATATAAGCTTAGAAAGCTTACAGAAGTATTTTTCACCCTGTCATATCAGGATGTAAGTTATTACCCTTTCTTGATAATTGAAACTAAGGCTCCGTAATACAAAATGACCTACACGGGTCACACAAGTAAAAAATGGTGGAATCAAACTTTCTTCATCCTTTAAGTCCATTCTTTTTGTTTGTTTTTTGACTTTTGAGTTCAGAGGGTACTTGTGCAGGTTTGTTATATGGGTATATTGTGTGTCACTGAGGTTTGGTGTGTAAATGATCCTGTCACCCAGGTAGTGAGCAGAGTACCCACTGGTTTTTCAACCGTCACCCCTCTCCCACCCTCCCCACTCTGGTAATGCTCAGTGTCGATTGTTCCCATCTTTGTGTCTAGGTGTATTCAATGTTTACCTCCCACTTACAAGTGAGAACATGCAGTATTTGGTTTTCTATTCCTGGATTAATTCACTTAATGGTCTCCAGCTGCATTCATGTTGCTGCCAAGGACATAATTTCACTGTTTTTTAAAAATCACTGTGTAATATTCCATAGCATATATGTACCACATTTTCTTTATCCAATCCACTGTTGATGGGCAGCTAGGTTGATTCCATGTCTTTGCTATAGTGTATACTGCTGGGATGAACATACATGTGTCTTTTTGGTAGAACAATTTATTTTTCTTTGGGTATATGCTCAGTAATGGGATTGCTGGGTTGAATGGTAGGTCTGTTTTAAGATCTTTGAGAAATCTCCAAGCTGCTTTCCACGGTGGCTGAACTTACATTCCTACCAAGTGTATAAGCATTCGCTTTTCTCTGCAACCTTGCCAACATCTGTTATTTTTTGACTTAGCCATTCTGACTGGTGTGAGGTGGTATCTCATTGCAGTTTTGATTTGCATTTCTCTGGCAATTAGTGATATTGGCCATTTTTCAAATGCTTGTTGGCCATGTGTATTTCTTCTCTTGAGAAGTGTCTGTTCATGTCCTTTGCCCACTTTTTAATGGGGTTGTTTTTTGCCTGTAAATTGAAGTTCCTTATAGATTCTAGATATTAGACCTTTTTCAGATACATAGTTTGAAAATATTTTCTCCCATTCTCTAGGAATGTCAGTTTATTCTGCTGATAATTTCTTTTGCTATGCAGAAGCTCTCTAATTAGGTCCTGTTTGTCAGTTTTTGTTTTTGTTGCAACTGCTTTTGGAGTCTTCATCATGAAGTCTTTGCCAGGGCCTGTGTCCAGAATAGTATATCCTAGGTTATCTTTCAGGGTTTTTATAGTTTTAGGTTTTTCATTTAAGTCTTTAATCCATCTTGAGTTGATTTTTGTATACAGTGTAAGGAAGGGGTCCAGTTTTAATCTTCTGTATATGGCTATCCAGTTATCCTAGCAGCATATTGAACAGGGAGTCTTTTCCCCATTGCTTGTTTTTGTCAGCTTTGTCAAAGATCAGATGGTAGTAGGTATGAGGCATTATTTCTGGGCTCTCTATACTGTTCCATTGATTCTATCCTGTTCTATTGGTATCTGTTTTTGTACCAGTACCATGCTATTTTTTGGTTACTGTAGTCTTATAGTATAGTTTGAAGTCGGGTAGTGTGATGTCTCCAGCTTTGTTCTTTTTACTTAGAATTGCTTTAGCTATTTGGGCTTTTGTTGTTGTTGTTGTTCCATATGAATTTTAGAATGTTTTTTTCTAATTCTTTGAAGAATGTCATTGGTAGTTTGTTAAGAATAGCATTGAATCTGTAGATTGCCTTGGACAATATGGACATTTAACAGTATTGATTCTTCCAATCCATGAGCGTGGAATGCTTTTCCATTTGTTTGTGTCATCTCTGATTACTTTGAGCAATTTGTGTAATTCTCTTTTTCTTTTTTAACTTTTTTTTTTTTTTTTTTTGGAGACAGAGTCTTGCTCTGTCTCCAGGCTGGAGTGCAGTGGCACAATCTTGGCTCGTTGCAACCTCCACCTCCCGGCTTCAAGCGATTCTCCTGCCTCAGTCTCCCAAGTAGCTGGGAGTACAGGCACATGCCACCACGCCCAGCTAATTTTTTGTATTTTTTGTAGAGACGGGGTTTCACTGTGTTAGCCAGGATGGTCTCGATCTCCTGACCTCGTGATCCACTCGCCTCCACCTCCCAAAGTGCTGGGATTACAGGTGTGAGCCACCGTGCCCGGCTTGTAATTCTCATAGTAGAGATCTTTTACCTCCTTGATTAGCTGTATCCCTAGGTATTTTTTTCTTTTTGTGGCTATTGTAAATGGAATTGTGTTCTTGATTTGGCTCTCAGTTTGAATGTTATTGGTGTATAGAAATGCTGTTGATTTTTGTACATTGATTTTGTATCCTGAGACTTTGCTGAAGTTGTTTATCAGATCTAGGAGCTTTGGGTCAGAGACTATGGGGTTTTCTAGATATAACATCATATAGTGTGAAGAGAAATGGTTTGACTTCCTCCTTCTATTTGAATGCCTTTTATTTCTTTCTCTTGTCTGATTGCTCTGGCTGGGACCTCCAGTAAGTACTATGTTGAATAGGAGTGGTTAGAGTGGGCACCCTTGCCCTGTTCCAGTTCTGTAAGGGAATACTTCCAACTTTTGCCCATTTAGAATGATGTTGCTGTGGGTGTGCCATAGATGACTCTTACTATTTTGAGATATGTTCTTTCAGTGCCTAATTTGTTGAGGGCTTTTAACATGAAAGGATGTTGAATTTTATCAAAGGCCTTTTTTGCATCTTTTGAGATGATCATATGGTTTTGTGTTTTAAATTTTGTTTATGTAGTGAATCACATTTATTGATTTGCATCTGGTGAACCAACCTTGCATCTCAGGAATAAAGTCTACTTGATTGTGGTGAATTAACTTTCTGATATGCTGCTGGATTCAGTTTGCTAATATTTTGTTGAGAATTTTTGTGTCTGTGTTCATCAGGTATATTGACCTATAGTTCTGTTTTTTTCATTGTGTCTCTGCTAGTTTTTGGTATCAGAATGATGTTGGCTTCATGGAATGAGTTAGGGAGGAGTCTTTTCTTTCTCGATTTTTCGGAATATTTTCAGTAGGATTGGTACTAGCTCTTTTTCATACATATGGTAGAATTCAACTGTGAAATTCATCTATTCCAAAGTTTTTTTGGGTTGGTAGGTTGTTTATTACTGATTCAGTTTTGGAACTCATTATTGGTCTTTTTAGGGATTCAGTTTCTTCCTCATTCAATCTTCAGAGGTTGTGTTTCCAGGAATTTATCCATTTCTTTTAGGTTTTCTAGTTTGTGTGCATATAAGTGTTAGTCTCTGAGGATTTTTTGTATTTCTGTGGAGTCAGTTGTATGTCACCTTTGTAATTTCTGATTGTGATTATTTGGATCTTTTCTCTTGTTTTATTTGTTAATCTAGCTACCAGTCTATCGATCTTGTTTTTTCTTTCAAAGAAACAACTTTTGGTTCATTGCTTTTTTGTATGCATTTTCACATCTCAATTTCATTCACTTCTCTGATTTTGGTTATTTCTTTTTTTCTGCTAGCTTTGGGGTTGGTTTCCTTTTGTTTTTCTAGTTCCTCCAGGTATGATGTTATGTTGTTAATTTGAGCTCTTTCTAACTTCTTGACATAGGTATTGAGTCTGGTATGTTGTGTCTCTGTTTTCCTTAGTTTTAAATCGTTTTTCGATTTCTGTCATAATTTCATTCTTTACCCAAAAGTCATTTGGAAGAAAGTTGTTTAAGTTCCATATAATTGTGTGGTTTTGAGAAACATTCTTGGTATTGATTTCTAGTTTTATTGTACTGTAGTCTGAGGGTATGGTTGGTATAATTTCGATTTTTTTGAATATGTTGGCACTTGCTTTATGGCCAAGCATGTGGTTGATCTTAGAGAATGTGCCTTGTGCCAATGAAAAGAATGTATATTCTTGTGTTGTTGAATGAAGTATTCTGTAGTTGTCTGTTGGGTCTGGTTTGTCAAATGTTGAGTTTAAGTCCAGAACATTTTTGTTAGTTTTCTGCCTCAGTGGTCTGCCTGACACTATCAGTGGGGTGTTGAAGTCTTCCATTATGTAGTTATCTGAGTCTCTTTGTAGGTCTCTAAGAACTTGTTTTCTGAATCTAGATGCTCCAATGTTGGGTGCATGTATCTTTAGGATAGTTAAGTCTTCTGGATGAATTGAACCCTTCATCATTATGTAATGCCCTTCTTTGTCCTTTTTGACCATTGTTAGTTTATAGTCTGTTGTGTCTCATATAAGACTAGCAACCTTTGTTCTTTTTTGTTTTCCATTTGCTTGATAAATCTTTCTCCATACCTTTACTTTGCGCCTAGCATGTTGTTACATGTGAGATGGTTCTCTTGAAGACAGCAGACAGTTGGGTCTTGCTTCTTTGTCCAGCTTGCCACTTTGCCTTTTTAGCCTGTTTGCATTCAAGGTTACTATTGACGTGTGAGGATTTAATCCTGTCATCATGTTGTTAGCTGCTTGTTATGTAGACTTCATTGTATAGTTGCTTTATAGTGTCAGTGGACTATATACTTAAGTGTGTTTTTGTGGTAACAGTTATTTTTCTTTCATTTCCACATGTAGCACTCCTTAAAGGACCTCTTGTAAGGCAAGTCTGATGATAGTGAATTCCTTAGTCTTTGCTTGTCTGAAAAGGATTTTCTGTTTCCTTCACTTATGAAGCTTAGTTTGGTGGGACACAAAATTCTTAGTTGGAATTTCTTTTCTTTAAGGATGCTAAAAATAGGCCCCCAGCCTCTTCTGGCTTGTAAGGTTTCTACTGAAAGGTCCACTGTAGAGCCTGATGAGGTTCCCTTTACTGCCCCATTTCTCAAGCTCCATTTAAGATTTTTTTCTTTTGCATTGACCTTGGAGAATGTGATGATTAAGTGTCTTGGGGATGGTCATCTTGTTTAGTATCTTGTGGGGAGTCTGAATTTCTTGAGTTTGCACATCAACTTCTGTAGCAAGATTGGGATAATTTTTGTGGACTGTATCCTCAAATATGTTTTCCAAGTTGCTTACTCTGTCTCATTTTCTTGCAGTAACACCAGTGAGTCATAGGTTTAGTCTCTTTACATAATCCCATATTTATCAAAGGTTTTGCTCATTTTTAAAATTTTTTTCTTTAATGTTTGTCTCCGCTAGTTTGAAGGAGTGCTCTTCGAGTTCTGAGATTCTTTCCTTGGTTTGGTCTATTCAGTTGTTAATGCTTCCAATTGCATTATGAAATTCCTAGGCTGGGAGTGGTGGCTCTCACCTGTAATCCCAGCACTTTGGGAGGCCGAGGCAGGCAGATCACTTGAGGTCAGGAGTTCGGGACCAGCCTGGCCAACATGGTGAAACCCCGTCTCTGCTACAAATAGAAAAATTAGCCGGGCATGTTGGTGCACACCTGTAGTCCCAGCCACTAGGGAGGCTGAGGCAGGAGAATCACTTGAACCTGGGAGGCGGAGGTTGCAATGAGCCAAGATCATACCACCGCACTCCAGCCTGGGCAACAGAGCAAGACTCCATCTCAAAAAAAAAAAAGAAAAAAGAAAGAAATTCCTAGAGTGAATTTTTAAATTCCAGAGGTTCAGTTTGGTTCTTTCTTAAAATGGCTGTGTTATCTTTCAACTCTTGGATTGTTTTACTGTTTTCCTTAAACTGGGTTTCACTTTCTCCTGTATCTCACTGAGCTTCCTTGCTATTCAGATTCTAAATCCGAAGTCTGTCATTTCAGTCATTTCAGTCTGGTTAAGAACCATTGCTGGGAACCTATTGTAGTTGTCTGGAGGTAAGAAGACACTGTGGTTTTTAGAGTTACTAGCGTTCTTGCATTGGTTCTTTCTCATCTGTGAGGGCTGATGTTCCTTTATCCTTTGAAGTTGCTGACTTTTGGATGGTGCTTTTTGTTTTTATGTTTTTGATTTCCCTTCAGGGTTTGACTGTGGTATAAGTTGGGTATAGTCAGTTGGCTTCCTTTCTGGATGTCTTCAGAGAGCCAAGGTTCAGCTTGGCACTCCTGGGCTGTGTGCTGTAACTCCCAAGGGGCTGGGACTAGGCCCCTGGCTTTTTCCTCTGGCTTCTTGAGGTCGACCACCAGCTGCACTGGGTGGACCAAGGTGCTCCCAGGCTGCTGGCAAAACCTCTCCATCAGGGGCTACTGGTAAAAGCACTTCCTCAGGGGTCACTGTTGAAAGTGTTCTGGCAGGATGGTGGGGGCCACTGGTAAAAGCACTATGGTGACAGTCGCCCGCAAAAGCATTCCAACAGAATAGTGGAAGCTACACTGTGTGCCTGCTCCCATGGGAGTGGCCAGACAGGGACCTTGGAAGGGGCCAGCAGACAATGGGACATGCAGCTCAGACTCACCCTAGTCCCGTGGGAAACACAGCCCTGCTCTCTCCAAATATGGCAGTTAACAAAGGTCAGAGCCACCTAGAGGAGTATGAAGAACCTTGGTGGGTGGTGCCTATGGCCGTGTTCCCTTGCAGCTTTCCCCACGCCATACCCCCTGGGCTCCATGTAGACCTGAGCTCTGTCTCTGCCAGCTCTCCAGGCAGTATCCCCTGGCAACTCAAATATCCAGGAGGACTATGGGATCTCCTGCCACTAGGATCCCAGCGGTGTGGTGAGAGTGGGCCATTCCATAGTTACTTTACTCACCCCTTCCTTAGGAGCTGTTCAGGGCCAGGAATGAGTCCCAGCACTCCACAACCCTGAGCAGGGTTCCTAGCTTCTTCACTCTTCAACCCTGGATCTGCATCATCTCTCCACCCACTCTCAGAAAATTGGTGATTTTCTCTCAGTGCATCCTCTCAGAAGATAGGCTTGGAGTATGCTGGTCTACTAGATACTCAGATCTCTCTTGGTGGGAGAAGCTCTTCCTGGCTGTGTCTAGTTGGCCATCTTGTCCCAATACCGAGGGCATTTTTTTAAAATATTGTTGGAGTGGGCTTTGTTCTCTCATAATTTTTATTGTTTCAAGTATATATGAAACACTAATAGCAGTATTTAGTACCATTTTTAGCAACCTCCATAAAGGACATGAAATGTCATAGAGCGAAAATTATTTTTTTCCTTGTCAGGTTAGTGTCTGGGGCAGAATGAAAGAAATAGATCAGGCTTTGTCTAGACTAAGCCTTTCAGGATTCACTTCGTTGCTATACATTTTCTTTAAATGTAATTTAGGGTATTAAGACTTTTTTTCTAATCTCAGATTCCAAGATGAATCTAGACAATATATACATATACCAGCTTAAAGGTTCAATTTCTTTTACTGTATTAGTGAGTATTTCTGTGGAACAAGTCAACCAGATGTGTATAAATATTTGTTTCTATACTTGCAAGAATTAGAATAGTGGCAAATTTATAAGTAGAACCTGTGAATAGAAAACTCTGACTCAAATGCAAATACCTTAAACCACATTCAGGCAACTTAAAAAGAAATGAAACTTATACTTTACTTAAATACGAGTTTCTTAAATACGAGTTTCTTTTTTTTTTTTTTTTTTTTTTTTTGAGGCAGGGTTTCACTCTTGTTGCCCAGCCTGGACAGTGCAATGGTGCGATCTTGGCTCACTGCAACCTCTGCCTCCCAGGTTCAAGCCATTCTCCTGCTTCAGCCTCCTGAGTAGCTGGGATTACAGGCTCCCGCCACAGGCCCAGCTAATTTTTGTATTTTCAGTAGAGATGGAGTTTCACAATGTTGGCCAGGCTGGTCTTAAACTCCTGACCTCAGGTGATCTGCCTGCCTCAGCCTCCCAAAGTGCTGGGATTACAGGCGTGAGCCACTGTACCCGGCCAAATATGAGTATCTTATAATGAGACCTGAAAATTTATACTTTAAGCACTTGAGCATTTGTGTTGTATTTGATTTGTAATTCAGTTATGATTACATTGTCCAACATAATTTTTTTATTCAGAAGCTGACACTTGTAAGATATTCATGTTTTTGCATATAATAGGTTTCAGAGAGAGGTTGCTAAACTTTGAGAGCTGTTAAACTGTCTTAAGGACAGAAAAGACCACTGACATATGAATACCTCTCCCAGTACAACTTTGGAAAACTGGTTTTGAGGATTTGTTTTAACATAGTGAAACTCTAAGAAGGAATTTTGTTTTTCTGTACTTATTTTCATCATGATTTTACAAATAAATTCTTAGTAATGTTTGTTATAAAATTATTTTTGCTGATTTTAAAAATGTGCACCTAGGAATTTTTGTAATATATAATGAGAAAATAAATAATGGCAAACAAGTGTATCTGGAATCTCACCCTACCAGAGTCATACTTATTACTCTTGCTCTCATTTATTCATTCAGTAAACGTCTACTGAGCCCCCTGTGTTAGACAAGAAAGATACTGTCTCTGCCCCTTCTCCTGTATAGATGTCATTTTACTAGAAAGAGTATTAACTCATTTTGGTGATTTTCTCTCAAACATATTCTAGCATGTTAATTATTCGTAAACTATTGAAGCTCCTTATATCAAGTTCCTTTTAAAAGATACTTAAGTAGAAAGATTTGGGCTTGCCTAAATAACAAGGAAAGATAAGAAATACTCCTTTGAAAAACAACTTTTAAACTCAGTTTTTAATGCTTATATTTTTTAGGTTCCTACAAACTTGATGACTTTTGAGTAGAAGCCTGAGAAAAAAAGAGAGGTGAACTGTTGCTTCTATGTGAGCATGAGGACCTGATAAAAGAGCGCCAGCTATAAACCATCCTGTGCCAGGAAGAGCCCAGAGGCTCTGTCTCAGTCTTTGGAGTTCTGAACCAAAAAAGCACTAATTTCAGGGAATGAATTGAGATATTCCCAGAGAACAAATTGGAGTTGCAAAACAAACTGCCATGAACCATGCTTCTTATCTCAGAACTGACCTGTGGAAACCACTGCCTTAAAAGAATGAAAGGAAAACCAACATGAAACACCAAATAGTGTGTGTGAATCTTCTGGCGGTGCTGTGCTTGGAATAGGTCGTAGCTAATTTGCATTTCTTTTAACTTTGTAATAATTTTAGAGGGGGGAATTGCCTTTTTTAGATATGCTTTAAAAAGGAAAAACATATTCTTGTGGATTCCATCAGGAGCTGGTTTTGAACCGAGGTGAAGAGACTTAGCAGGGATTGTACCAGCAGCCCACCTGCAAGGTTTGTTCTCCCTCTAGTAGTCTGCAACCTCACTGGCTTTCTCACAGCAAGAGTGTAGGAATGAGAAATGTTAGTCATGTGAGTTCTTGGGTTTGTTTGGGATTGGGTGGGGGTGTTTGTTTTGTTTTGGATGAGGGGAGAATTTTTTAAACACTAAACTTCTGAAATGTAGTACTGTAAGGGGAGCATTATTTCCTGCAGGAGGTACAAAGGCTGAGTGTTCATTTGCCAGACACTTTTTTTTAAATAGGTTCCAGAAAACATGGTTGTTTCTAACTAGGGTTAAAGTTTAGCTTTCTATATGAATTCATTGTCGGACCACAGATCTGCTTAAGTAAAGAACTATAATCCCAACCTAAACTTTTCTGAGATTTTACAATAATTAGATCTTTTTCCAAGTTAATTGGATTTTCCCTTCTCCCAGTCATAGGTGGTTTTTATCATCAAGACAGATTGATATTTTGTCAGGATATTTTCTTTTACAGTGTTTAATGTGCATAATGCCAGAGTTTTTTTTTATTATTCGTTTTCTGTCTTTTTGTTCAATATGAGATTCAGGATCATATTTGTTTAAAAGGTAACACATAGAGGTATATGTATGTATTTTGTTATAAGACATACAAAATAATTTTAAGAGGGATAAAGGTGAAAGTATCAGATTCTGGAAATTTTAAGTATCTAAACTTTATACTTCTTGTATGATTTACCATAAACATACCAAAACATTTCTCTGAAAATTTACTGTAGGTCTCTGACATGAAACCATATTTTGTCAGTAGTTGACCAAGCAGTTTTATGAGAACTCTTCTATGCAATGATGCATTTAATTTCTAAAGTAAATGTTGAATTATAAAAAAAAAAGTTTGAAGGTGAGATGCCTTAGAATTTTAATGAAAAATGACACTCAAACAAAGGCTATATGTCGAGTGTTATAAACTCTTGAGACATAATAAATTTTAGCAGTGGCCTAGAGTAAGGTAATGCTTTGTGACCGATATCTACTAATAGACTTCTGTTACTTTGGGCCTCACATAAAATTTCTCACATTCGTATTCTTAGAGAATTTTATACTTTTTTATTATAAGTATTTTGCCCTTGAGTCCATGAAACTTCAATAGAAAATATTGCTTATACAATAATTAGCTTAAAATCCATCCAAAGGAAAAAAGAAGAGCTTTTTTTGAGTGTTAAGTTTTTTAATTTAGTTTTCTGTTTGGAAAAGATGTTAAGAGTTCAAATATGCTTCTTATATAACAGAAATACCATTATTTCTGGGGTTTAGTGACACAGGCTGGAGAGGGCAAAAGTTTCCTGTGCTGAATGATTTTTCAATTAATGCTCTAAGCTTAACCCATGTTGGGTAATAGAAAGACATAGCCAGCAGTATTACTACGTAGACCTTGCACATCTTACTTTTGTTTTGCATTTTTAAAAATTTCTTAATTTGTTTATTTCTCTTCAGAAATAGCGTTTTTAACAGTGTATGTGCTTTTTTAAAAAGTATTGTGAATGAGAACCCTGTGGATTTTTTTTATTTCATTTGTTTGTCATAATAAGCTAATGTAGAAATGTTGTAGGTTAACCATATCTGTGGAAATACGCAGTTGGAAGTCAGAGCCTGACATCACATAGTTTTGCCAAAGGGAGAGAGCTAAGCTGGAAGATGTGTTTGATACTTTCAGCTCTAAACATTAATGGATGTTTGCGTAGAGTAAGATAGTGTTCAAATTTGGTTAATAGTTTATAGATAGACTTGTGGCCTCGGACTGACTAAATTTCTTAACAGCGCAGAAGTCGTTTTTCTGTCTTTAAAATTTATTCATTCAGAAAATTAGTCATTGCTTTTTAAGATTAGTTAGCATTTGAAGCAAATTGAAAACAGAAAAGTGAGTTAAAATAGTGTAGGTGAATTTTTTATCTATAATTTACCAAATAATACCTGATAATAATTCAAAGAAAATATGTTACCAAAATATATTAAATATATAGGTAGTTCGTTCGTGGGAAGATGAATCTTCTTATTAAGCCTGCCCTCAATTGTAAATAAGTGACTCAAAAACTCAAAATGTTCATCAGCATTAAGGTCATTTGTTTCACCCTTAGCCAAGAAGAACTCATTAGAAATTCAGTTATAATTTAAATTTAAGCCTGTTTATGATAAGCATAATGATTGGCATGTTATATAGCCTGTTGAAAATAACTACAGAATGACCTTCCAGAGCACTGTTTTTGGCCTCGTGCCCCCTCTATTCAGGCTCTGCTTGTTTTTCAGAATATGATTTTTACCTCCAGACAGTAAGAATTGAACAAGAACTGATCAAACACACCTTCCTATTTTGTTTTCTTCACTATGTAAATATTATTTGGGTAAACATTACAAAAAGGGATCCAAACAATTTGAGTTTCAGTATTTTTTTCTCCCTAGGCATGTGCTTCAATTTCAAATATTTTTTCTGTGTGGAAAATGCCATGTAACTATTGCACTACCTTCTGTGTGGACTGTGTTGGTATTGGTTCTTTCTGTATATCAAAAGTCAGGGTGTTTATAACTGCAAAGTTTGTATAAGTGGCTTTATTCCTCTTCCAGAAGATTTATGAGGAGCCTAGGAAGCACTATTTGTACAGGAGGAAAAAAGAATGGAAAACATGTTTACAGACTCTAGCGTTCCTTATTAGCTTAAACTGGGGCCCTCAAAGAGCAGCCTGTTGATCTTTTGGCCAAATGACTTGAGCATAAGTCTTTTATTTCTTTTTAAGGTTAAATCGTAAGCTGTATACCTTTACTACTGAAAACAAAACTATAGGGCATCATACTAATTGAAAATCAATAGTAATAGGTTCCATCCATTGGCTTTTTAAATGAATAGATCTGGTATTGATTTCCTTCCTGTTTTTTTGAGGCACATTCCTTTACAACCAGTGGTTAAACCACCACGTAATCATCTTCTGCAAACAAGGGGTACCAGTGTTGCCTAACAGAAGATAATCTTTAATAAAGCAAATCCTCTGCTTCAAAGGTTTTTGAAATAATTGGATCCCTTTTTGAAAATGAAGATGAGTTTAACCGTGTCCAGGTGGAATATAGTACTGCTGTTGCATGAATAGATGATACAAAGCAAGTGATGAGGTTGGTCTGACTTCTTTAGTGACCTTTTAGGATTTGCTTTTATTTTCTCTCTCTTTTTTGTATTATTTCTTTCAAACGTAGTAAATATATGATTTTACAGCCAAAGTGGTATTCTGTTTTTTCTAAGCTTTGAGATACAAATATTGCTATTTAATCACATTGATAATTAATTACTTTCCATGTGAACCTTTTCAAAATGATTTAAGTACCTTTGATTTGGCTCCCCTAAAAATGGCTTGTGTCTAAAGTGACATTTTTTTTCCCTATTTGGAGGGTTCTAATGAAGGAGATCCAGGCATAAAAACTCTTTTGCTTATTGAAAGCAATTTGATTACACCTATGTCTCAAGTTACAGTGGGGAGAAAATTTGGTCAGTGCCTTATTATTTGAAGAGCAATTTCAGGGCATCAAGTATGACAATAATCATGTGCCCTCTTGCTCCTCTTATTTCAGGAGTGTGTGCTATCCCTCTCTCCACCAGCTTAATCTTTCTCAACCCAAGTCTAACAAAGTCTTTACAGAAACCTCTGTAGGTGATTGTTGCAGTCCTCCTTGGTTTTTGAGTCTTTTTAAACAAGCTCCTACCCTGCTTCTATCCTTTTAGAGTAGGAGATTAAAAATAAACCCACCCCAGTCAACCTTTAGATAAGCACTCTTAAAGACAAATTTGAGGAGCACTCTTCAGCCAAGTTCATTTTTATTTTGTTGTTGATGTTTTGAGCATACATTTAATTGAAAGGCCTTTTGGAAAAGCCCTAAAAGAATAAGATACAACCAGAAATATTTGAGTTTTGTTAAATGTACTGAAATCTTGCAATGAAAATCCCTTTGGCCAGAAATGAGATTTATTTCCATTTATTTTTACATTTAAGTAACACTCAAAACAAACAAGTAGTCACTTAACCTGCCAGTTATTATTTTCTTGAAAATATGCAAGAAAGTAAAAATATCTCTAATATATAAATTAAAGGAAAGTTAAGAGATTAAGCTAGTTTTTTCAGTGAAAGCAAAGCTTGGAAATATTTTGCTTCTCTCAGATTATTGGAAGACCTGGAGCTACTGGATGTTAACCTGAATCAAGATGTTCTTTTCACATTTTTTTAAAGGGCTAGTATGTTCCAGAGTAGGCAAGTAGTCATTCAAGCCAAATGAAAGAGTTAACTGGTCCTTGAGGAGTATTAGCAAAATTTAAGTTTTGACCCTGGCCATTTGTACTATAGAAGTGATGATGGGATTAAAAGAATACATAATTACAGTGTTTTGGGATTGGGCTCTTTTTTTTCTTAATAGAAAAGCAGAAACTTCATAAATAATAGCTGTGCTTTAGATACCAGATAACAAATATTGTTTCCCCTGAAGATATGACCTACTAGAACTACTCACATATATAGTCCAATAATTACTGACTTAATAGGTATGGTAAAACAGCTTGATAATAAGTCAGCAGACTCTCAAGAGTTTCTGTACCTTGATTATTGACAAATTCATTGTTTTACATCCTACTGAAAAACGTGTGTGGGGAGGGGGTGGGGAACTGGTTCACAACATAATCTAAAGGAGATCAAACATCTGTAGGGACAGGTATCCAGTAATAATAATATATCTGAAAACACAAGCCATTTTTATTCTTTATCCCAATTAACTTGAGGTACTCTAATGATGAAGCACTCGATTGCACTATGACCTCCTTGAGTGATGTGCAGCTTGGTTCCTCTCTTTCTTTTTGTTTCTTTTTAATATGCAAATGTGAGTGTGCGATCTTCAGTGTGTCTGCATAAGCTAACTTAAAACGAATTTAAGTACAGTTTTCTGAAATATTTCTATTGAAATAAATTACTTAAAATTATAGATTGTGTGAGGATGTTTTTATTACTGTATTTGCATTTTTATCATTAACTTTTAAGGTGCAAATAAACTTTAAGTTGATTTTTTTCCCCTTTCTAAGGTAGTCAACAAGGCTATTGTTGGTACAGGGAAAGCTCTGAAAAAACTTTAGTCACTCTTCTCTAGCCCAAGACAAGAATGTGCCACCTCGCATGCGGACAAATGGGGTTGTGGGGAATAGAGAGTAAGGGCATCCTACAGCTCTCAGCGTGAGCAACGCAGAAGATGGGTGATTTCTGCATTTCCATCTGAGGTACCGGGTTCATCTCACTAGGGAGTGCCAGACAGTGGGCGCAGGTCAGTGGGTGCGCGCACCATGCGTGAGCCGAAGAAGGGCGAGGCGTTGCCTCACTCGGGAAGCGCAAGGGGTCAGGGAGTTCCCTTTCCTAGCCAAAGAAAGGGGTGACAGACGGCACCTGGAAAATCGGGTCACTCCCACCCGAATACTGCGCTTTTCCGACGGGCTTAAAAAACAGCGCACCAGGAGATTGTATCCCGCACCTGGCTCAGAGGGTCTTACGCCCATGGAGTCTCGCTGATTGCTAGTACAGCAGTCTGAGATCAAACTGCAAGGCGGCAGCGAGGCTGGGGGAGGGGCGCCCGCCATTGTCCAGGCTTGCTTAGGTAAACAAAGCAGCCGGGAAGCTTGAACTGGGTGGAGCCCACCACACCTCAAGGAGGCCTGCCTGCCTCTGTAGGCGCCACCTCTGGGGGCAGGGCACAGACAAAAAGACAGCAGTAACTTCTGCAGACTTAAATGTCCCTGTCTGACAGCTTTGAAGAGAGCAGTGGTTCTCCCAGGATGCAGCTGGAGATCTGAGAACGGGCAGACTGCCTCCTCAAGTGGGTCCCTGACCCCTGACCCCCGAGCAGCCTAACTGGGAGGCACCCCCCAGCAGGGGCAGACTGACATCTCACACGGCCAGCCGGGTACTCCAACAGACCTTCAGCTGAGGGTCCTGTATGTTAGAAGGAAAACTAACAAAGAGAAAGGACATCCACACGAAAAACCCATCTGTACATCACCATCATCAAAGACCAAAAGTAGATAAAGCCACAAAGATGGGGAGAAACAGAGCAGAAAAACTGGAAACTCTAAAAAGCAGAGCACCTCTCCTCCTCCAAAGGAACGCAGTTCCTCACCAGCAACGGATCAAAGCTGGACGGAGAATGACTTTGACGAGCTGAGAGAAGAAGGCTTCAGACGATCAAATTACTCCGAGCTACGGGAGGATATTCAAACCAAAGGCAAAGAACTTGAAAACTTTGAAAAAAATTTAGAAGAATGTATAACTAGAATAACCAATACAGAGAAGTGCTTAAAGGAGCTGATGGAGCTGAAAACCAAGGCTCGAGAACTACGTGAAGAATGCAGAAGCCTCAGGAGCCGATGCGATCAAATGGAAGAAAGGGTATCAGCGATGGAAGATGAAATGAATGAAATGAAGCGAGAAGGGAAGTTTAGAGAAAAAAGAATAAAAAGAAACGAGCAAAGCCTCCAAGAAATATGGGACTATGTGAAAAGACCAAATCTACGTCTGATTGGTGTACCTGAAAGTGACGGGGAGAATGGAACCAAGTTGAAAAACACTCTGCAGGATATTATCCAGGAGAACCTCCCCAATCTAGCAAGGCAGGCCAACATTCAGATTCAGGAAATACAGAGAACGCCACAAAGATACTCCTTGAGAAGAGCAACTCCAAGACACAAAATTGTCAGATTCACCAAAGTTGAAATGAAGGAAAAAATGTTAAGGGCAGCCAGAGAGAAAGGTCGGGTTACCCTCAAAGGGAAGCCCATCAGACTAACAGCGGATCTCTTGGCAGAAACCCTACAAGCCAGAAGAGAGTGGGGGCCAATATTCAACATTCTTAAAGAAAAGAATTTGCAACCCAGAATTTCATTTCCAGCCAAACTAAGCTTCATAAGTGAAGGAGAAATAAAATCCTTTACAGACAAGCAAATGCTGAGAGATTTTGTCACCACCAGGCCTGCCCTAAAAGAGCTCCTGAAAGAAGCGCTAAACATGGAAAGGCACAACTGGTACCAGCCGCTGCAAAATCATGCCAAAATGTAAAGACCATCGAGACTAGGAAGAGACTGCATCAACTAACGAGCAAAATAATCAGCTAACATCATAATGACAGGATCAAATTCACACATAACAATATTAACTTTAAATGTAAATGGACTAAATGCTCCAATTAAAAGACAGACTGGCAAATTGGATAAAGAGTCAAGACCCATCAGTGTGCTGTATTCAGGAAACCCATCTCACGTGCAGAGACACACATAGGCTCAAAATAAAAGGATGGAGGGAGATCTACCAAGCAAATGGAAAACACAAAAAGGGGTTGCAATCCTAGTCTCTGATAAAACAGACTTTAAACCAACAAAGATCAAAAGAGACAAAGTAGGCCATTACATAATGGTAAAGGGATCAATTCAACAAGGAGAACTAACTATCCTAAATATATATGCACCCAATACAGGAGCACCCAGATTCATAAAGCAAGTCCTGAGTGACCTACAAAGAGACTTAGACTCCCACACATTAATAATGGGAGACTTTAACACCCCGCTGTTAACATTAGACAGATCAACGAGACAGAAAGTCAACAAGGATACCCAGGAATTGAACTCAGCTCTGCACCAAGCAGACCTAATAGACATCTACAGAACTCTCCACCCCAAATCAACAGAATATACATTTTTTTCAGCACCACACCACACCTATTCCAAAATTGACCACGTAGTTGGAAGTAAAGCTCTCCTCAGTAAATGTAGAAGAACAGAAATTGTAACAAACTATCTCTCAGATCACAGTGCAATCAAGCTAGAACTCAGGATTAAGAATCTCACTCAAAACCGCTCAACTACATGAAAACTGAACAACCTGCTCCTGAATGACTACTGGGTACATAACGAAATGAAGGCAGAAATAAAGATGTTCTTTGAAACCAACGAGAACCAAGACACAACATACCGGAATCTCTGGGATGCATTCAAAGCAGTGTGTAGAGGGAAATTTATAGCACTAAATGCCCACAATAGAAAGCAAGAAAGATCCAAAATTGACACCCTAACATCACAATTAAAAGAACTAGAAAAGCAAGAGCAAACACATTCAAAAGCTAGCAGAAGGCAAGAAATAACTAAAATTAGGGCAGAACTGAAGGAAATAGAGACACAAAAAAACCTTCAAAAAATTAATGAATCCAGGAGCTGGTTTTTTGAAAGGATCAACAAAATTGATAGACCGCTAGCAAGATTAATAAAAAAAGAGAGAAGAATCAAATAGATGCAATAAAAAATGTTAAAGGGGATATCACCACCAATCTCACAGAAATACAAACTACCATCAGAGAATACTACAAACACCTCTATGCAAATAAACTAGAAAATCTAGAAGAAATGGATACATTCCTCGACACATACACTCTGCCAAGACTAAACCATGAAGAAGTTGAATCTCTGAATAGACCAATAACAGGCTCTGAAATTGTGGCAATAATCAATAGCTTACCAACCAAAAAGAGTCCAGGACCAGATGGATTCACAGCCGAATTCTACTAGAGGTACAAGGAGGAACTGGTACCATTCCTTCTGAAACTATTCCAATCAATAGAAAAAGAGGGAATCCTCCCTAACTCACTTTATGAGGCCAGCATCATCCTGATACCAAAGCCAGGCAGAGACACAACCAAAAAAGAGAATTTTAGACCAATATCCTTGATGAACATTGATGCAAAAATCCTCAGTAAAATACTGGCAAACCAAATCCAGCAGCACATCAAAAAGCTTATCCACCATGATCAAGTGGGCTTCATCCCTAGGATACAAGGCTGGTTCAATATACGCAAATCAATAAATGTAATCCAGCATATAAACAGAACCAAAGACAAAAACCACATGATTATCTCAATAGATGCAGAAAAGGCCTTTGACAAAATTCAACAACCTTCATGCTAAAAACTCTCAATAAATTAGGTATTGATGGGACGTATCTGAAAATAATAAGAGCTATCTATGACAAACCCACAGCCAATATGATACTGAATGGGCAAAAACTGGAAGAATTCCCTTTGAAAACTGGCACAAGACAGGGATGCCCTCTCTCACCACTCCTATTCAACATAGTGTTGGAAGTTCTGGCCAGGGCAATTAGGCAGGAGAAAGAAATAAAGGGTATTCAATTAGGAAAAGAGGAAGTCAAATTGTCCCTGTTTGCAGACGACATGATTTTATATCTAGAAAACCCCATCGTCTCAGCCCAAAATCTTCTTAAGCTGATAAGCAACTTCAGCAAAGTCTCAGGATACAAAATCAATGTACAAAAATCACAAGCATTGTTATACACCAACAACAGACAGAGAGCCAAATCATGAGTGAACTCCCATTCACAATTGCTTCAAAGAGAATAAAATACCTAGGAATCCAACTTACAAGGGATGTGAAGGACCTCTTCAAGGAGAACTACAAACCACTGCTCAAGGAAATAAAAGAGGATACAAACAAATGGAAGAACATTCCATGCTCATGGGTAGGAAGAATCAATATCGTGAAAATGGCCATACTGCCCAAGGTAATTTACAGATTCAGTGTCATCCCCATCAAGCTACCAATGACTTTCTTCACAGAATTGGAAAAAACTACTTCAAAGTTCATATGGAACCAAAAAAGAGCCCGCATCACCAAGTCAATCCTAAGCCAAAAGAACAAAGCTGGAGGCATCACGCTACCTGACTTCAAACTATACTACAAGGCTGCAGTAACCAAAACAGCATGGTACTGGTACCAAAACAGAGATATAGATCAATGGAACAGAACAGAGCCATCAGAAATAACGCCGCATATCTACAACTATCTGATCTTTGACAAACCTGAGAAAAACAAGCAATGGGGAAAGGATTTCCTATTTAATAAATGGTGCTGGGAAAACTGGCTAGCCATATGTAGAAAGCTGAAACTGGATCCCTTCCTTACACCTTATACAAAAATCAATTCAAGATGGATTAAAGACTTAAATGTTAGACCTAAAACCATAAAAACCCTAGAAGAAAACCTAGGCATTACCATTCAGGACATAGGCATGGGCAAGGACTTCATGTCTAAAACACCAAAAGCAATGGCAACAAAAGCCAAAATTGACAAATGGGATCTACTTAAACTAAAGAGCTTCTGCACAGCAAAAGAAACTACCATCAGAGTGAACAGGCAACATACAAAATGGGAGAAAATTTTCGCAACCTACTCATCTGACAAAGGGCTAACATCCAGAATCTACAATGAACTCAAACAAATTTACAAGAAAAAAAACAACTCCATCAAAAAGTGGGCAAAGGACATGAACAGACACTTCTCAAAAGAAGACATTTATGCAGCCAAAAAACACATGAAAAAATGCTCACCATCACTGGCCATCAGAGAAATGCAAATCAAAACCACAATGAGATACCATCTCACACCACTTAGAATGGCAATCATTAAAAAGTCAGGAAACAACAGGTGCTGGAGAGGATGTGGAGAAATAGGAACACTTTTACACTGTTGGTGGGACTGTAAACTAGTTCAACCCTTGTGGAAGTCAGTGTGGCGATTCCTCAGGGATCTAGAACTAGAAATTCCATTTGACCCAGCCATCTCATTACTGGGTATATACCCAAAGGACTATAAATCATGCTACTATAAAGACACATGCACACGTTATGTT
This sequence comes from Pongo abelii, assembly GCF_028885655.2. NCBI lineage: Eukaryota > Metazoa > Chordata > Mammalia > Primates > Hominidae > Pongo > Pongo abelii. Next base: position 71,015,154 of record NC_071985.2, on the reverse strand, counting down.
TATTGTGGCATTATTCACAATAGCAAAGACTTGGAACCAACCCAAATGTCCAACAATGATAGACTGGATTAAGAAAATGTGGCACATATACACCATGGAATACTATGCAGCCATCAAAAATGATGAGTTCATGTCCTTTGTAGGGACATGGATGAAATTGGAAATCATCATTCTCAGTAAACTATTGCAAGAATAAAAAACCAAACACCACATATTCTCACTCATAGGTGGGAATTGAACAATGAGAACACATGGACACAGGGAGGGGATCATCACACTCTGGGGACTGTTGTGGGGTGGGGGTAGGGGGGAGGGATAGCATTGGGAGATATGCCTAATGCTAGATGACGAGTTAGTGGGTGCAGTGCACCAGCATGGCACATGTATATATATATGTAACTAACCTGCACATTGCACACATGTACCCTAAAACCTAAAGTGTAATAATAATAAATAAATAAATAAAATTTAAAAAAAAAAAGAGAGAGTAAGGGCATAACATTTCCAACTACATCTCCCACTCTGAGTATGTGATATGATAGGAGTAGTCCCCAAAGAGGCTCTCTTTGCTAATACATAACATTTTTTTCTTTTTACCATTTCTGAAAACAATCCATCTTCCAGACCATGGAGCTTTAAATTGGAAGAAGTACAGAAATACCTGTGTGGAGTCTCCTGTAGGCTATTGTCTGGGTGTTGGTTATGCTTGAGAATTCCACATTAGTTTAGCCTCTGCATGGTTTAGGAACCCCCAGCCAGGACAAGCCCAATATTTTGGCAAATTATAATTCAGTTTTCAGCAGTTTTCTCACCTCCATAGTGCCCTTTGAAAATTCTCACTGTCCCTTTACTTAAACCAAAAGAGAAGAATGGCACTTATTTGATGGGGCCAACTTGTCGTTACCTCATATAGTACCACCTTTGTCATACATCAGTTTCCCACATATGCAGAATTTCCTAGATCCCCTTTCCTGTTTAACAGTTGTTTGTCCCAACCAATACCATATTGTCTTCATTACTATATAGCTGTATAAGTTGGTATCTGGTGAGCTAATTGTATGTTCTTCAAAATTACCTTAGCTCTTCTTGACTTTGTCTTTGCTGTAAATTCTAGGATCCGTTTGTTATGTTCCATGAAAACACTTGTTATTTTTATTGGCATTACTTTGGGTTTATAGGCTAATTTGAGAATTAACAGTTTTGAAAAATTTACTCCTTTCATCTGTAAACATGTCTCTCTGTTCATTTAGAGCTTTTAATGTCCTTCAGTAATGTTTTACAGTTTTCTCCGGAGTAGTCGCTTACATTTTTTATTAGTTTATGTCTAAGTAAGTTAGTTTTTCTTTCTACTATGAATATGACTTTTTTGTTACATTTCCTCATTGACTATTGTGTATAGGAATGCCATTGGTCTTTATGTTGATCCTTATATCTAGCAACCTTGTTGAACTCCCTTACCTAGTTATAATGGTTTGTCCAGAGATCTGTTGGAATTATATTAGTGGCAAATAAGAATAGTTGTTTCTTGCTTTCCAATCTTTGTACCTTTTTTTTCTTGTCTTATCCTTATTTGGCTAGGACTCCAGTACAATATTGGATTAGAAGCAGTGGTACAATGCCAAAGAACTTAATTATCCAGTCTCCTCAGAAAACCTCAGAATATAACACAGCCCTAGAATGAACCCTAAGCATGTTATAGTGTAGCCCAAGTATAATCTTTATTGTATTTTTAGGCCAACTAATCATCAACTTAAATTTCTCCTTTTTCTTGTAAAGTATGTTTATACTCTTAGGCAGAAAATAAGTGGCATTTGCTCTCAGCCACCACTTATCAGTCAAAACTAAATAAAATAGTGGGTCACAGGAATACTGCAAAATTTAGAGTATCCATGTGTAATTAATTTTCTTACTCTATGTCACTGATTCTCAACTGGAAGCGATTTTGTCCCCAGGAGATACTTGTCAGTGTCTACAGACACTTTTGGTTGTCACAACTGGAAGAGGGTTCTTCTGGCATCTAGTAGGTAGAGAGGTAAGGGATGCTGCTAAACATCCTATGGTGTACAGGCCAGCCCCCCAACAAAGAATTATCTGTTCCAAAATGTCAATAATGCCAAGGTTGTGAAATCCTGCTCTATGTGAGTGACTTATTGTATCTCATAAGTTGAATATATTGAGCTTGGCTGTAGGAAAGAATTCGGTTTATGTTTGGCAAGGGACTTTAACTTTTCCCTGGAAGTTAACCTTTCTTACAGAAGTTTAACCTACTGGCCAGAGGAGATAAATTAATAGCATGGGAATATATTCATAGCCTGGACCATAATATGTTATTCTTCAAGTTTTTGTTGAGTTAAATGCTACATGTTTCAACCTAAAGTAGATTTGTGGGGACATTCTAAATGTGTGCAGACCTACAGAAATGTTTGTCTACCTCTGTATGGTTATTCCAAGTCTGAAAAGATAACCCCAGTAGCAGTAGGACAAAATAGGTTATCAATATGTCAGGCTGGATTATTTATTTAACTAATCAGAGCTTTAATTAAACCAGAAACTATTTACTTTTTGTTATTATAATAGTGTTATATCCACATTATAAAAAGTTCAATTACAGAAAACTATACAGTAAAAAATGCATGTCTGACCTATCAAATTCCCATCTCCAAATTTAATAAAAACATCTATCTTTGACTCAATTCCTGTAGTGCTAGCCTAGTTTCTTTCAGTCTCAGGCTCTGAAGAATGATTTTTCACCTCCCTCAAACCTTTGCCCAATCTAAGACCCTTACATATACTCTAGTACTGTCAGAGCTAAAAGCATAAAAATTATCGTCCTTACTCCACATAGACTTGTGATGCATTGGTTACATTATTTTTTATTTGGTCAAATTAGCTGTAAAAATGATTATAAGAGAGTACTTTGAACAAATATATGCCAACAAATTGAATAACCTAGAAAATGGACAAATTTCTGGAAACTCGAAACCTACCAAGACAAAATCACAAAGAACATCTGAAGAGACCTATAACTAGTAAGGAGCTTATAGATCAGTAATCAGAAACCTCCCAAAAAAGAAAGACCGTGAACCTGATGGCTTCACTGGTGAATGACAAAACATTAAAGACAAATTAATACCAATCCTTCTAAAATTTTTCCAAAAAATTAAAGCTGAGGGAACACTTCCTAATTTATTCTATGAGGCTAGCATTATCCTGATACCAAAGTCAGACATAGACACTACAAGAAAACCACAGACCAATATCTATTATGAGCAATTTATGCAGAAATCCTCAACGAAACACTATAATTTTAATTTCAGCAGCGTATTACAAGGATTATATAACATGACTGAGTGGGATTTATTCCTGAAGTGCAAGGATGGTTCAACATGAAAATCAATGTAATACACCATATTAACAGAATGAAGAAAAAAAATCTCAGTCGGTGCAGAAAAAGCATTTGACAAAATTCAACACCCTTTCATGGTTAAGAAAATAATAATAACAAACTAATAGACTCTACCTCAACATAATAAAAGCCATATATGGAAAACCCACAGCAAATACACTGAATGGTGAAAGACTGAAAGCTTTTCCTCTGAGATCAGGAACAAAGCAAGAATGTACACTTTCACCACTTCTATTGAACATAGTACTGGAAGTTCTAGCCAGAATTGGAAAGGGAAAGATAAAATTATCTCTGTTCACAGATGATATGATTGTATATGTAGAAAACCCTAAAGATTACACACACACACTATTAGAACAAATAAATGAATCCAGCAAAGTAGCAGGATACAAAGTCAACATAAAAGTCAGTCACATTTCTATATACTAACAATGAACAATCTGAAAATTACAAAATTCCATTTACTAAAGCATCAAAAAGATTAAAATAGGAACTAACTTAACCAAGGAGGTAAAATATTTGTGCAATGAAAACTATAAAACGTTGCTGAAAAAAATTAAAGGCAAATAAATGGAAACATATCACCTCCTCCTGGATTGAAAGACAATATCGTTAAGATGTCAGTACTCTCAAATCAATATATAGAGTCAATGCAATCCCTATTATAGTGTTTTTAACAGAAATAGAAAACCCCATTCTAAACTTCATATGGAATCTCAAGGGACCCCTAATAACCAAAACATCTTGAAAAAGAACAAAGCTGGAAGACTTATTTCCTGCTTTCAAAACTTACAACAAAGCTACAGTAATCAAAGTACTGTGGTACTAGCGTAAAAACATAAACCTACGGGATAGAGAGCCCAGAAATAAACCCTCGCATATATGGTCAAATGATTTTTGACAGGGTGCCAAGACACTCATAAGGAAAGGAGTCTTTTCAGATGGCACTGGGGAACTGTATATCCACATGCAAAAGAATGAAGTTGGATCCTTAGCAAACACTGTATACAAAAATTAACTCAAAATGAATCAAAGACCTTAATGTAAGACCTAAGCCTGTAAGTCTTACTGAAGATAACATGGGGCAAAAGCTTCACATCGTTGAATTTCGCAGTGACTTTATAAATATGACACTAAAGGCACAGGCAACAAAGGGAAAAACAAATTGGACTTAATGAAAATTTAAGATGTGTGTCATAGACAATATAAACAGTAAGACAGCAACCCACAGAATGGGAGAAAGCATATGCAAATCATCTAGCTGATAAGGGATTAATATCCAGAATGTATAAAGAACTGAAACTCAGCAACAGAAATAATTCAGAAATGGGCAAAGAACTTGAATACACATTTCTCTGAAGAAGATTGCCAATAAATACATGTTTTAGAATGCTTAATATCAGTAATAATTAGGGAAATGCAAATCAAGGGTACAGTGAGATACCACATCCCACCCATTGGGATGGCTACTATCAAAAAATAAATAACAAGTGTTTGGTGAGGATGTGGAGAAATTTAAAGACCTGATTGGATTGTTCAAAGTAAAGCTACAAAGACAGTAAAAGGAAATCTCTGTGAACCTGGATGGGAAAGAACCTAAATCCCTCAAAGCCCTTCTGTAAATACAAAAAACAGGGTTTCTATTCAATGGACAAGACAAAGTTAACAGACTGGTGAAAATTTGGAAGAAAACTTTTGGAGTTTATAAGAGGAAAAGATTAATGTCAAGAAGATACAGGATATTTTTGCAAAATAAAATGAGAAAACAGCTAGCAGATATGAATAGACAATTTATAAAGGGAAGTCTAAATCATGAAAAAAATGCTCAACCTCACTAGTAGAGAAGTGCAAGGTGAGAGCTGTCATGTTATATATGTTTTATCAAATTGGTGAAAAATAGCCAGATAATACCAGTTATGGTTTGGGGAAAACTGGAATCCTCATGCACTCAGCAGATGAGGGTATAAACTGATGAGGCCATGCCAGAGAACATCTGGACAGTATTAGGGAAATCATGTATGTGTATAGAGCACAGGAATAAGGATTCTGATGCTGGAATTGAACTGCCTGGGTTCAGACGCTGGCTCTGTCACTTAACTAGCGGCAGGACCTGGAGCAGGTAACTTCGTCCCTCAATCTCCTCATCAGTAAAATGTGCACAGTGTCAGAACCCATGTCATAGAGCTGTTGTAAGGCTAAACTTAGCTGATAAATCTCAAGCCCTAGAGCAGGGCTAGCACATAGGAAACACTTGGTCAGTGTGAGGGAGATTAGTGTCATTGTTACACTGTAACCTACTAGCTGCTCTTGGAATCAGGCACTGGGAGTGAGATTAGAAATGAAGGGGAAATTTTACATGGAACAGTTACAAAACAGTCATAAAACTAGTCACAAGAGTCAGGTCTTTGCAGTTACCTATGAATTAAGTCACAGTGAACTAAGGAGTGTCTTCACCTGTTTATCGAATATAGAAATAAACCAGGCATATTCCTTGTGAACAAACTAGCAAGGAGAGGAAAACCTGAAGAAAAGCCACCTGTAAAACAATTCCCGTGGCCGAGCGTGGTGGCTCACGCCTGTAATCCCAGCACTTTGGGAGGCCGAGGTGGGCAGATCACCTGAGGTCGGGAGTTTGAGACCAGCCTTTCCAACATGGTGAAACCCCATCTCTACTAAAAATACAAAAATTAGCTGGGTGTAGTGGCAGGCGCCTGTAATCCCAGCTACTCGGGAGGCTGAAGCAGGAGAATCGCTTGAACCCGGGAGGCGGACGTTGCAGTGAGCGAAGATGGCTGCTTTGCACTCCACCCTGGGTGACAGAGTGAGTCTAAAAAAAAAAAAAAATTCCCATTTATTATTGTTTGGGGTTTTTGAGGGGGGGTGGTTGGTTTGGGTTTTTGTTTTGAGATGGAGTCTCGCTCTGTCACCCAGGCTGCACTGCCGTGGCGCTATCTTGGCTCACTGAAACCTCCTTCTCCAGCGTTCAAGAGATTCTCATGCCTCGGCCTCCCGAGTAGCTGGAATTACAGGTGCACACTACCATGCCCAGCTAATTTTTGCATTTTTAGTGGAGACAGGGTTTCACCATGTTGGCCAGACTAGTCTCAAACTCCTGGCCTCAAGCGATCCGCCCACCTTGACTTCCCAAAGTGTTGGAGTACAGGCATGAGCCACCACGCTGGCCTTGTTTTGTTTTGTTTTTATAGAGACTGGGAGTTGCCATGTTGTCCAGACTGATCTTGGCCTCAAGTGATCCTCCCGCCTTGGCCTTCCAAAGTGCCAGGATTACACACATGAGCCACTGCGCCCAGCCTATTGTTAATTATTAAGAGGAGTATTTCAGCCACATGGGTTAGATCACTGGAGGGCCTTGTATAAAATGCAGACTTCTGAATGCCACCCCACCAGCCAAATCAGAATCTGAGGCCAGGGTCTGCTGCACACTAAAATTTGCACCTGATTTGCCCACAGCCCAAGTTAAACTAGAGGTAACAGTTGCTGCATTTGCTTTATTTATTGCCTGATTGTCAGACCCAAGCTTTTCAGAAACCATTGGCATCTGTGTTAAGCTGTTGTGGGAGAAAGACAGACAAGCAGGCTGTCATTTTTATTGCCAGAAACTATTCTGAGATTTTAATGTGAAAAGTGGAAATTTTTTAATTGAGTTAGAAGAAAAACCTGGAGATTTGTGAACAATTAACAATAGGTGCAATCAATGAACCCCCCGCCAGCCGTTAAGTCCTCTAGTAGCCATGTTTTATGACTTTATGTAACCTAAATCGTGTTTTAACAAATCTTAACCACAAAACATGGGGTTAGTATTTCCATTTTAAAAGAGAAATGACTACACTTTTGAGGGTGATTGTATCTCCCTGGATCTTTGAATTAGACAGCCTAAGAAAATATCCAAATATGGCCTGGTGCAATTTGAATTGAGACCTCTGATTCTAGGCCAACTTGCTAGGGTACGGTTAATGAAGTTCTGTCTCATTCCAAATCAAAATACTGTACTGTACTTGTAACAAATTCTATGTGCTTCCTTGCTTTTACTTAAAACCGATTCCCCTCTTAAAGGAAAACTCATTTCTGTCTCTATGTTTTTCCTTCTCTAAAAAGAGCCTTTTATTCTGTGTTTATATTGGTTAAAGTAGCCTCCAAGTGCCCTTTGTTGTTTGAGCTGCCTGGTAGCAGGAGGGCTTCTGCAGTCCTGGGACTTTCCCAGGGGTACATCTTACTATTGTTTGAAAGTGACATGAGGTTCCCTGTTACAGCACAAGCTTATTTTACCCACTCCCTCTCTCTGAACTCACAGAAAAGGGAAAAGGACAGTTAAGAGAACATAGATGATGAGAGTGTTTCATAACATACTGAGCTGTGCATTTTGAAGCAATAAAGAGGATTTTTCCAGTAACACTAATCCACAGCAATTTAGAAACCATCAGTACATACACCTGTTCCTGAAGGCAGTCATGAGCTTTCCAGGCTCCTTTACTTATGGAAGAGAAATACCTCCAGTAGTGCCTAAACCAAATAATCTCTCTTCCCTTATACTTCTATTGTTAGAGTTTAACCTTTCATGTTAGCCTTTTTTTTTTTCATTTTTTGTCAGTGTGCGTCTCACTTTTGGATTTCCACTTAATCTTTCATTTGTTTACAGTGCAGTTGTCTCCCTTCATATTTTATTTAGATCAGTGGTTCTTAAGTTTGGCTGCAGTTTAGAATCACCTAGTGAGTTTTTAAAAGTCCCAGTTCTCAGGCTGCACACCAGACCAATTCTATCAGAATCTGTGGATGGGAGGCCAGGCTAGGATCCAGGCATTAATAATTTTTGAAAGCTCCCCTAGGTGACTTGAATATCTAGCTCAAGTTGAGAACCAATATTTAGATTGTTGGTCTATAAGCATTACAGAGACTTTTGAACAGTGGTTCTCAAACTTCAGAGGGCAACAGAATCCCTGGAGGACTTATTAAAACACAGAAATTAAAAATTGGATTAGAAAGGGAAGCATCAGAGGATCCATCCTGAGCTCTGCGTGAATGTGAATGGGGTCCCTTCGATATCATGATTATATGAGTTGGGGGATGGGAGGGCACCAAAGAAGACACCACCCAACCCTTAGGAAGCTCAGGATCTTGCAAAGGAGGTAGAGCTCACACCTGGGCAGCAGCAAGTTTTCTGAGCAGCCGTGAAGCAGCAGGGAGACCCTGGGGCTGACAATGCCTTTACTCCCATTCTGTCAGAGGTGTTTGAACCAGAGCAACTCCATCTTGAGTAGGGGCTGGGTAAAATGAGACTGAGACCTACTGGTCATCTGCATTACCAGATGGTTAAGGCATTCTAAATCACAGGATGAGATAGAGGGTCGGCACAAGATACAGGCCATAAAGACCTTGCTTATAAAACAGGTTGTAGTAAAGAAGCCGGCCAAGACCCACCAAAAGCAAGATGGCTATGAGAGTGACCTCTGGTCATCATCACTGCTACACTCCCACCAGCGCCATGGGAGCTTACAAATGCCATGGCAATATTAGGAAGTTACTCTTTATGGTCTAAAAAGGGGAGGCATGAATAACGAATAATCCACCCCTTGTTTAGCACATCATCAAGAAATAACCATAAAAATGGGCAACCAGCAGCCCTCAGGGCTGCTCTGTCTATGGAGTAGCCATTCTTTATTCCTCTACTTTCTTAGTTAAATTTGCTTTCACTTTACTCTGTGGACTGGCCCTGAATTCTTTCTTGCACAAGATCCAAGGGCCCTCTCTTGGGGTCTGGATCAGGACCCCTTTCCTGTAACAGTTCCATCTGGGGCAGATCACCTAACCTCCCCTGAAGTTCCATGCTGACTTCTGCAAAATTGGAACATTAACAATGTTTTGACTGCTTGCAACAATGTAGTTACTCGCAAAAGGATTATTTGAAAACATCCATAATTCCCTTTCCCCCTCCCTAACAACAAAATATTTTGAAACTACAGAAAGAAAAAATTGTTTTGTATTTGAATGTGTTAAATAGGGCCATTTCCTCTCCAGTTCACTATAGTCCCCACCACTCACTATAGCCTTCTTTTTTTTTTTTTTTTTTTTGAGATGGTGTTTCACTCTTGTTGACCAGGCTGCAGTGCAGTGGCACGATCTCAGCTCACTGCAACCTCCACCTCCCAGGTTCAAGTGATTCTTCTGCCTCAGCATCCTGAGTAGCTGAGATTACAGGCATACAGCACCACACCTGGCTAATTTTTGTATTTTTAGTAGAGACGAGGTTTCACCATGTTGGTCAGGCTGGTCTCGAACTCCTGAGCTCAGATGATCCACCCGCCTCAGCCTCCCGAAGTGCTGGGATTACAGGCATGGGCCACCGCACCCGGCCCCTATAGTCTTTTGACTGATGTTTCTTTACCAACTCAGGTGTTGTCATGTGATGCCTAGAACTGGGCATCCCATCTTATGACCAAGATAAAGGCTGGCCCTTGAGCAAAGCTGGTCCTCAGAGAACAGAAGGGAAAGTTGGAAAGAATCTAGGCCCATAATGATTTTCTTGTGCTGCTAAACTAACCCTACAAGAGCCTTACTTCTGGACTTTTAAGAAAGAAAAAAGAAAAATGGGAGAAAGATAGGGAAGACAAAAAAAGGAGAGAAAGGAGAAAAAAGGGAGAGGAGAGGGAGGGAGGAAAGAAGGAGGGAAAAAGAGGAAGAAGAAAGGGGGAAAAAATCAGCCACCTTTAAGAATTTTACATGTGCTGGTAAGAAATAATATAGCTTAAAAAATAGATTTCTGCTTGTGTAGCCCAATTTATTAATTTTTAAAACTATGATCAGATGGTATTGACTAGTGGTCTCAAAATAAGGGAGAGAAACACCTATTTCTTGTGTCATTTTTTATTAAAGCAGGGAACAAATGGGACCTTCACAGTCCATAAAGATGAAATACCCCCAAACCAAACCAGAGTTCACTGGCAAAGCAAAGCAGTGTCCTTACATCTCGGAGGGCCCTGACCCGCCTCTGTCCCAAACCCCACCAGCAGCAGCTCTGCTAGAAAGGGAACATTTTGTTCCTTTATTGTGGTAAACCAGACCCAGGGCCCTGCTGGTTCTCAAGTCAGCTGTGAGGCTGGCACGCTGCCTCTTGGGGTTAGTTTGGCCCCCACAGCAGGACCTGGGGAAGCAGCCATGCCCTCAGCTCCCTTGGGGCCCTGTCTTCCATTCCTTAACAGGACCAGCTTCTTCAGAGACTCTGGACTCTCATAAACGTTGAAGCCAGATTGTTTCCCTCTTTGCTTTTGTTTTGATGTATTTTTAAATAATTAGGCTTTTACTCTCAAGTATTTTCATTCTCCATCACTGGCTGAGGGGCAGCTCTCACACCACACTAGGGCAAGGCATGCTACTATGGTATCTAGTAAACAGTTGCCAAACAAAGCCAAATGTTCTCTTTGGCCAAAGCCAAAATCAAGTTCTCTTTTGTACTTGTTGTTCTTCCATCTGCCCTGAGCTATGTAATAGCTGTCAAAATATGTCACCTCCTGCACCTCTGTGCAGGGTTTAAGAAAAGCAGCTCCTTGGACTTTTGCCAGCGACTTCCTTGCAACATCTTAATTATCCATTTTTTGCTTAACAAGTCAGTCTAGAAAGAACTGCTTCTTTTATTCTTGGAAAGTAAGTACTTGGGAATGTTCAATGAAAACCAATATGTGCTGAACTCCTGCTCTGTGCTAGGTTCTGGGGAAGGGAAGGCAGTCCCTGACCAAGGGGATCTCACAGTCAGTGAGGAGAGTGTCCCCTGAGGTCGCTGGGAAGAAGCAACACATTTCCCTGTCCAGTGGCAACTATCTCCTCATCACGTAATCCCTGCGCCCGGAGCACAAACTCATCCTAAGCAAAGACAACCGAGCAGCTGTTCTCCTGTTCACCACACCTCAGGTCCTCACTACTTTCCTACTGATACCATTCTAAGCTCCCAACGCATTTTGTGAAAGTCAGTTTGATTCATCATATAGTCATTGGTTCTAATGTTGTGGTTCTAAGCTTATTTTATACATTGTATATAATTTATTCTTTCTAACAACTCTGTACAGTAGAGATACTTCTTCTTGAATTACAACCAGAAAATTTGGAGAGGTTAAAGAATTTGCCTATAGTCACCCAGTAAGGAGGTGGAGCCAGGATTCAAACTCTGGACTGATTCTCGGCCCTGGTGGACACTGGCTTTCAGAGCTGTAACTTGCAATTTTGGTGCCCAGAACCAGCCGCACAAAAGCTCCGCAAATGACTTTGTGATTTATTATGAAACTCAAAGAAAGAACAACCCAGCAGCTTCCTACTTTAATTTTCCTTGCTAATGACAGTTTTCAGCTGAAGAAATCTATGTGCTGTCAACATGTAAATATAACCTTTTTTTTTTTTTTCCAATGTCTGTTCCCGGGACAGAGCCTCCCAGTAGGCCTTGCATTGTGCTGCATGTGGTCCCTGGAGTTTTACAGCCTCACTACAGACACAAAACAGAGTGGTTAACACAAGCAATCCCGAATTCATAAATGTGCTGGATGCCCATGCTAGACTAAGAAAGTTCTTCGTATTCAGGAGAAACACTGTGGCCCTGAGAGGCCAGGGAAGGCCAAATGGAAGAGGAGAGTTCACGGGTGGGTAGGATTTAGGACCAGGGGAGAATTGCAAGCAAGTACTGGAAATATACAGTTGAGGCTGAGAAGAGCTCACACTGAGAGGTGGCAACACATAAAGTTGGAAAAGTAGGTTGGAGCCAAATTGCTCAGGACTTTAAGTGCCAGAAGGAGGAGTTGGAGAATGGAAGCTGGGAGACCAGGCAGGAAACAGCCATACTCCAGGAAAGAGACAGCAAAGGTCTGTCCCAAAGTGGGAGCACAGGTAGGAAACAATTGAGAGGCATTTTGAAGGATGAAGGCTCCTCTGTCTCCTGTGCCCAGGAGCCCTGCCCTCTGCTAGGCAGTGGGACTAGTAATGCTGATTAACTGATCTGCCAGTGGATGCATTGGCCCTCCCTGATGACCCAGCACCCTTCTTGGAGAAGAGTGGGACTCTGGCCCCCTCTCCCTCCATGTTCAACTGCCCACATCACTCAACTCTTCCTGTCCACCACACTTACCCTCCCAAGTGCATTTCCTCATCTGCAAAAACAGCATGAGAAAGCTCCTTCCTAAGTTTATTGTGAGGCTGAATAAGGTCATGCATGGAAGATGCAAAACACAGGGCCTGGCGCTTGTAACCACTCAGCAGATGGGAACCGCCAGCATGAATATTCTGCACCCTTGGTCAGCTGGGACCCGTTATTGAGAGTGGCTATTCTCCTCTCTCTCTGTGAAACATTAGACAGTAGCAGATAGCTGAAGGTGAAATAAAGCAAGTTTGAAGTGTGGTCTCTCTCTGGGGCTCCTTGTCAGGTAAGTTGGACATAAGCAACTTCCTAAAAAAAGAGCCAGAAGTTGTTTCATTCTGACCGTGAAGCATGACTTCACAGTTTCTTATTCTATACATTATACAGACAGACTTTTCTTCCTTTTTGTGTTTATACTATGATATCTTGGAGCCAAGCTATAGCAGAGCCCCTGGATAGGAATTTAGGATGCTTTTGGACCCCTTCCATAGAGGTCAAGTCCTGGGAATACTGGAAGGGCCTTCACACAAGAGCTCCCTCATCCCATCCCCGTATGTCCTGGACATAGAAAGAGAGGAGGAACTAACATTTAACGACAGTGTGCTGTGGATTTGACGTGTCATGTTATGTAACCCTCACACCGGTCCCATGAGATAGGGATTGATATCTGCATTGTTGTAAATAAGGAAATAGTCTTGATTGAAGGGCCTTACACAAACTCACACATCTAGTCATCACTGCAACAAACATTCTGCCTCTTGTACCCCTGGCTGAAGCTCCTTATTTCCTGCATACACTCTTTCTCCCAGGGCTGCTGAGGCCACATGGTAAGCCTGCTGCTGCTGTTACTATAAGTTTCCTTTTTCAATGTGTTTTTTAGGAGATGAGGCCTCGCTGTGTTGCACCGGCTGGAGTGTCATGGCTATTCACAGGCACAATTGTAGCTTACTGCAGACACGAACTCCTAGGCTCAAGTAATCCTCTTGCCTCAGCCACTCGAGTGCAGGGACTACAAGTGTGTGCCACCATGCCTGGCCTGTTACCATGACTTTCCAGTTCAGCAAATTTTTTGTAATAGGATGATTGAGAGGTTTATAGTTCCATAATGGTGGCTGGCTATAATGATTACCTATAACTATATAATTGGGAATAAACTGAAACAGGTGCAAACTCTAATCAGCCCCAAATAACATCTTAATGACAAGTAGAGGACAAATTAAATGGAAGCAAAGTCATAGGACAGAGTATGGAAAAGCATGGTGACAGGAGTTTTTTGTCTGTCTCTAAGGAAGTAGGATGGGATGGAGAGTCAACTCAATTTAGACAGAAACTGAAGATCAAACAACATTTTAGCTTCTATTTTAACTATGTATTTTACAGCTGGATTCCAAAGAAGATAAATAAATTATATTTGCACCTATCATCTTTTCAAATATCTTTGCCAACAAAGTCATTCAATATATTGAGTGTCCCTGTGGTCAAGATCTTACACATTTAATGTATGAAAGAGGAGAGACAAGGCCCTGCAGCAGAAAATCTCACAATTTGAGGGAGAAGAAATGGGAGGAAGGAGTTGTTTAAGAAAGACAAAATACATACAAAGTAATGTGTCTGCAAGTGGGAGCCATGATAGCTGTGGGTGTGGAGTTGCCACATGATGATGTTCCATGGCTGGCTGCCTGATCAAGCGGAGCCTCAAAGGTCATCTGTGGCTTGGTAGAGGCCTGGGTCCAGATCTGGCCCTTAACTTTTAAGTTTCAGAAACCCCATGTTGTAATCAGCCCACACAACGTTGACCAGGCCTCAAGGAATGGACTCTTGCCAACCAAACTCCGATAGTAGACTAATGGGAAAACCAGCATGCCAGTTGAAGTAATGTACAACCAGAGACACACCTTTCTAATTACTATGCAGGGGATCCCTTTCTGCTGTGTACAGAAAAACTGAACTAGCATTTAGAAAATTACTTGTTAAACAGGAATCAGGGTAAAAGAAGTCTTCAGGGGTGTGTGGCTCAGATCGTTGGTAGAGTCTGGAATGTTTTTGCCATTCCCTGACACCGCTGGGGAAACACTAGCTAGATTCTTAATCTTCACCTCTCTTCTTCTAGGCTCCTTACAGAATCTTTCATGCCTTTAATTCTCTTTACTTCTCATCAAATAACATGACTTATTACAACTTACCTTGTCATTACTTTTTGTAATTTAATCTTCCAATAAACTTTGGGTATCTAATCTTGATGTAGCAAACCATGAAATCCTCAGCAATATATTTGCAAAACCACCCCAAGCATGGGTTGCATCTGCAAGTGTTTAATCTCAATTTATATTGTGAAGATTCTTATGGCTTCCCCTTCCAATCCCAACACGCTTTGACCTTGTCCCCAAATTCCAGAGGTGCTATTATCCATACAGACGTATGGTATAGATTCCAGAAGTGCTAGAAGATTCTGGAAGATAAGAGGAACTGAATTTATATTGCTCTGAAACAGGATGCACAGAAAAGCAAGTCTCACACCACTCCTCTTTCATGTCTGATGCAGCACAAGTGTATAGACAGCTCATCCCTGGAGCTCATGATAGCAGAGTTCCTTCTAGCCTACTTCTGTTGTAGTCAGCCCTAGCTACTATAACAAAATACCATAGACTGGGTGGTTTAAACAACACACATTTATTTCTCAC
The DNA here is from genome assembly GCF_028885655.2 of Pongo abelii. Lineage (NCBI taxonomy): Eukaryota > Metazoa > Chordata > Mammalia > Primates > Hominidae > Pongo > Pongo abelii. The sequence continues at coordinate 70,999,937 of NC_071985.2, read as the reverse complement.
AGTCCTGGAGGCTAGAAAATCCAACATCAAGATACCAGCAGATTCTGTTTGGGTGAGGGCTCTTTTCTTGGCTTGCAGACAGCCACCTTCTGACTGTGTCCTCACATGGTGGGGAGAGTGAGCTCTGGTCTCTTCCTCTTCTTATAAGGACACTAATCCAGTAATGGAGGCCCCGCCTTCATGCTCTCATTTAAATCTGCCAGAGGCCCCGCCTCCTAATAAATACCGTCACATTGGGGGTTAGGGCTTCAGGATATGAATGGCAGGGGCACATTCAGTCCATAGCAAATGCCCACCAGGGTCTGCTATACCAGATATTTTCTATTAAGTGGAGAAAATGTGGATAGTTTTCAGTACACATACAACCGTTTTGGTTTTGGGGGCCCAAACGAAAGGTGGTACAGAAAGTTTGTTTTCTAACCAGCTTATTAAATGAGTTTCAAGTACAGAGTAAAGAAAATTAATGTAACTAAATCTTGGGACATGATTTTACTGAGGATTGTCCAGGGTCTTTTGAGGCTGCAATTAAGAGACGAGACCAGACCTTTCCATTCCTCATCTGCTCTGCTGGACTCCCGAGCACTGCCTTTCTCCAAAAAGGAAAATTAAAAACAAATTCTCAAGTGGTTTGATAGTAATTCAGCCCAGCAAATTTTACTTTCCATTAAAAGTCACCAGCTGTCATGTGCTTAGCTTTAAATGGAAATAACTTGCTCTCAAAGAACATTTTTCAGTTGATGTCACTTGTGAGTTTTATTTTCTCCTAATGAAAAATGGATTTGCATTAGTGCAAATTTGGTGACAGGAAACCCCTGGATGGAGGCCTGAGTTGGTGATCTGCCCCTGCCCTGAGGAAAGCTGATTACCGGCCGGCCAGCGTGGAAGATTGATGCTGCGGTCAGGAGGGCACTTTGGGGAACAGAGGGGAGGAGTGTTGATAATGGTCTGTCTTCTTTGCAGTGAGAGTCCCCACGGTGCTTCTTCCTTTAAAAAAAAAGAAAAGAAAAGAAAAGAAACATAAAAAATGCTTTTAAGTGTTGAGATTTTGGAGAGGGCAGTGAATATTTTAACGCGATTAATGTTTTTGAGGGAGGCAGCCCTTCTCAGCCTCTAATACTCCTGTGCTCAGAGCCTGTCACATCTGAGGCCTCATCCCTACAGAGCTCTCTGTGGAAGAAGCCTCTCTGTGGCCCTCCACTGTGTCCAGGTGCCTCCCAGAACCTCTTGTCGGTGGCAATTGGAGTGATCTCTTCATGACCCTCAAGAACAAAACAAAGAGAATCTCTTTTTTTTTTTTTTAATTTATTATTATTATACTTTAGGTTTTAGGGTACATGTACACAATGTGCAGGTTAGTTACGTATGTATACGTGTGCCATGCTGGTGCACTGCACCCACTAACTCGTCATCTAGCATTAGGCTTATCTCCCAGTGCCATCCCTCCCCCCTCCCCCCACCCCACAACAGTCCCCAGAGTGTGATGATCCCCTTTCTGTGTCCATGTGTTCTCATTGTTCAATTCCCACCTATGAGTGAGAATATGCGGTGTTTGGTTTTTTTGTTCTTGCAATAGTTTACTGAGAATGATGATTTCCAATTTCATCCATGTCCCTACAAAGGACATGAACTCATCATTTTTTATGGCTGCATAGTATTCCATGGTGTATATGTGCCACATTTTCTTAATCCAGTCTATCCTTGTTGGACATTTGGGTTGGTTCCAAGTCCTTGCTATTGTGAATAGTGCCACAATAAACATATGTGTGCATGTGTCTTTATAGCAGCATGATTTATAGTCCTTTGGGTATATACCCAGTAATGAGATGGCTGGGTCAAATGGAATTTCTAGTTCAAGATCCCTGAGGAATCGCCACACTGACTTCCACAAGGGTTGAACTAGTTTACAGTCCCACCAACAGTGTAAAAGTGTTCCTATTTCTCCACATCCTCTCCAGCACCTGTTGTTTCCTGACTTCTTAATGATTGCCATTCTAACTGGTGTATTATCAGACTAACAAAGAGAATCTCTTGACTGAAGCTCCTTGAAGGCTGAACTAGTCCGTTATGCAGTCCTGCCTCTATGGCACCTCACGGGAGAGCCAGGACACTCAGGAGCCCCCTGCAGTGGGCCTGGCAGACAGAGGAGGCAGGAGGGCAACGCCTAGAACCCTCGGCTTTCCCTACTGGGAGCCCCTGGTCAGGGTGGGCAGGGCAGATTCTTCAAGAGTCATTCCAGCAGGGGCCTGACCCACTGAAAAAAATGAATGGAGAGACCAGAGACACTGGGTGCTGGTGGAACTAGGAAACAGAGAAAGGGAGAAGCCAACAGCCACTACATCCACAGGCCCCCAGACTGAAAGCTGGCAGTGTACTTAAAACCATGGCCTTAAGTGGGCTGTCTTGCCTCACCGGTCCCCTACATACATGCACACGCACGCACATGCACACACACACAGGCATCACACACCCACCTCTGGGGCACTGTCCATGAATACAGCAGCACTCAAACCTGGGGCTATACCCAAGTGCCATCCCAGCCTAGGCAAAGCTTCCCTCAACCCCCTGTCTCCATGCTCACAGCAAGGGCTTAGAAGTGTCCAAAAATTTTTGAATAATGTTCTTGACAGACACCAAAGCTTTTTCCTCCTCCAGAGCGTAGAAGGCTGGGGCTGCCCCCAGGGAAGTCTCCCCTGGCAGCTCCTGTCTGAGCAGCTGGGGCCAGCTCCAGGAACACTAAATTCTGGCTGCGTTTCCAGCCAAGGCCGGGTTACTTTAGAATCCCTCTTCTCCCCCCTTGTCTTTTCAAGCAGGAGCCAGCCAAGGTATTCGTCATGTTTCCGAGCTACCCTGCTGCTTGATTTATGTGCACGCAGGGCTGGGACGAAGATGCCAGAGCGGGGTGAAGGCTAACCCCGGGGGTGAGGGGAAGTGGGGTGCTGGACCCTCCCGTCACCCCAGGGGCCACTGAAAGGGTCACTGGTTTTTGTATCAACTCTGTTCAGCTCAAGGTTGGAGACCGTGTGGACTCCACAGCCCCGGGAGCAGAGGAACAGAGATAACATGCTCTCCAGCTCTCTTGCTCTTGCTCTGTTTTTTGTGTCTCACACTGTGAGATCTTGGCCATAAAAGGAATGAAGCTTTGCTTGCCCTCTCACTGGGCTTCTCCTAAAAGGGCTTTCCGAAAAATTTCCAGCCTTCTCCTTCGGGACACTGGATGTGGTCTCTTTGGCCAAAGAGAAAACGAGTAACAGACGAAGCCCTTGCAGATGAGGAGGCCAAAACCAAAATGTTAATCACCTCGAAATATGTGCGCTGCTCTCTCCAGTGCCTCGCTTGGCTCTCCTCAGAGGATCTTTGATGGGGGATTTTCCCCCTGGGGGTGGGGGATTTGCCATCAATATTTGGGAACATGTTTGAGGGTCCAACTTGCAATGACAGGATAATTGTCATTCAGTGTCTAACATGCCTGTTGTGGTGACTCTGAATGGTTGAAATATTGATTGCAGCTCTTGGTTAAACTAATACTCCTACAACACTCCCATAAAAGCTCAAGATGCTGTCATCCAAAATGAATAAAAATGCCTCTTTTTATTCCACTGCATATGAAAACATGAGATCATTGGAATATATTTAGAGTGAGATTTGGCAGCCTATACATGTTTACAATTCTTGGACTCGAAGCTCTAACGCAAATCAGAGGCACTCTTTTTCCTCTTCGCCTTCTTTTCTTTCTCTAAGAAGGTGAATGCTGATTCCAAGAGTTCATAATCCCTTTTCTTCGTATTACCCAAAGTTAACCTTGCTAAGAGACTAATGACATCCTCAGTTCCAATGGCCAGCTAGAAAGCCTGAGCCTTGACGTGTTAATGCAATGATTCAACCACTGACGTGGTTCCTCACCATCCATCACCCAAGGCAAAGCCTCCATTGAGCTTGAGAAGATTATCCAAAAGTCCTGCCGTTTCCTCAAGTCTTTGAATCATGACTCGGTCTGATTCTATTGGATAGACATCTGCAATGCCTTAGGGTCAATGACTCTTGTTATTGCATAGATTTTGGTTCCGTTCTGAGGGAAAGCATGGAATCCTTCCTCCAGGAGGAAGGCAGGAACAGCATGGAATCAACACAGAGGCTGCCTGTGCTCTCCTTCCTTGTACTACCTCATCTCTAAGGGGCTGGTGCTCGACCCTGACTACACATACGATCATCTGGACAGCTTTAAAAACACTGAGGCCTGGTCCCCAACCCCCAGCGATTCTGATTGTATTGATCTAGGGTACACCTGAGCACCAAAAGTTTTTTAAGGTGTTATACTCTATACTATTTATGTATTTTGTTTTTTGTTTGTTTTTTGAGATGGAGTTTCACTCTTGTCACCCAGGCTGGAGTGAAATGGCACAATCTCAGCTCACTGCAACATCTACCTCCTGGGTTCAAGCAATTCTCCTGCCTCAGCCTCCCTACTAGCTGGGATTACAGGCACACGCCACCATGCCCAGCTAATTTTTGTATTTCTAGTAGAGACAGCATTTCACCATTTTGCCCAGGCTGGTCTCGAACTCCTGACCTCAGGTGATCCACCTGCCTGGGCCTCCCAAAGTGCTGGGATTACAGGTGTGAGCCACCACACCTGGCCCCTAATTGTGTTTTTTAGAATTACATGTGCAGAGAAAAAAGATTTGGAAGAACAGTCACCAATATGTTGACTATCTCCAAGTAATAGAATTGAGAATTTTTATTCACTTATGTATTCTGGGTGTCCTGAAAAATTTTTTGCAGCAAAGGACATTTCAATGAAACAAATTGATAGTATAAAGGAGGGGAAATGCTATTTTCCACTTAAAAGGAAGGAAGTTCAGGATACTAAAAATAGAACTTTTCATCTCCCTCCCTAACCTGACTCTCCTCCTGCATCCCCAGTTCTGAAAATAGCACCAAGTTCTCCCCAGCCCACGTCCCACAGGCATCCCAGCCTCCTACCTTCCCTAAACCCATTCATCCAATTACTTACTAAGTCTCCACATGCAGCTTCCTTCATACTTAAAATTTCCTGACTCCTGTTCACACAGGTGCCACGCCCACTGCCTCTCAGTTTGGGTTTCCACTACCTTGCTTCCTACGGATGGGGCTAGGCTGGCTCCTCAGCAGGCTCTCTGCCTCCATGTGGGCACTCTGCAACCGTTGTGATCTTCCCTGAAACCCACATCTGCTCCTGCCACACGCCTGTTAAAAACCTGCAGTGGGGCTGGGCGCAGTGGCTCACGCCTGAAACCCCGCATTTTAGGAGGCCAAGGTGGGCGAATTGCCTGAGATCAGGAGTTTGAGACCAGCCAGGGCAACATGGTGAAACCCCGTTTCTACAAAAAATACAAAAATAAATTAGCTGGGCATGGTGGTGCATGCCTAATGCCAGCTATTCAGCTATTGAGGCATGAGAATTGCTTGAACCCGGGAGGCAGAGGTTGCAGTGAGATCCCACCACTTCACTCCAGCCTGGGCGGTACAGCAAGACTGCCTCCAAAATAAATAAATACAAATAAAAACCTGCAGCGGCCTCCTCATTTCCAGAGCACACTGGAGCAACTTGCATGGCTTCCAAGGCCCTCCATGACCCGACCCTGCCCACCTTCACAGGCTCTGGCCTCGCAGCCCTTGCCCTGCACCCTCCCACCCACCATGAGCAACAGCTGGAGGTGGCACATCTAAAGTCCCTCACATGCATCATTGTCTCCCTGACTCAGAGCCTTTGCCTGTGCTGCTCCCGTGCTTGGAATGCCCTTGCCTTCCCCATCCTGTTTCCCCCGGGGTCACCTCTGCCACTTTACCTGCTCCTCAACACAGTCTTTTGCGTGCTCCTGCATGCTTTCACGCCTGTGTCTTTGCTTAGCATTGGTGATTCCTCTTGTCTTTGTCTGTCTCCCCACTGCTGTCTGACTTCCTCGAGGGCCAGGAGCTTTCACCTGTGTCCGGGCACTGCCCATACTGCCTAGAATCTCCTAACCATTCGGTAAGTGAGTTAAGGACTGAGTGGATAATATTGATTCTTTACATTCATACAGGTCTGTATGATTTTTCTAAGTACTTTCTTATGTGTGTTTGTGGTTGGGTTTTGTGCCCCTGAAATTGTTTTCAGTAGTATTGCCTGCACCATCTGCATTCTCACTTGAGGCTGGCAGACAGGAGAGGTGGTGAAAGTGAGGTGCAGCGTGACCCGGAGGGGCCCTGCTGCCCAGGTCACACAGCTGGTGCCTGGAAGACCCAACAGCCCTCCGTCTCCACCTGTGTTCTCCCCCACACCCCATGTCTCCCATATGCCGGCTCCACTGCGCTGGATCTGGAGTCTGCAGTGGGTAGTTGCCCACGAGGAGATGGAGATTGTGAGCCACTTCAAATCCTGGCTTCCCCCTTTTCCTGTCATGCTTTTAAGCCAGGAGATACAGAGGAAACCACAGCGCTTGAGATGAGCTACTCAAGAGCATGCAGTCTTCTACCATCAACATTTTCTAGAGACGAAGCCGACTCAGTTTGTGTGGATTTCTCCTCTCTGGAGGAAATACAAATTCACTAATCCCTTCCATTTTAATCAAGCCTGGGAGGGAAGGGCTGCCAGGGGATCCTTTCCAGAATGTAGTCAGTGGGGAAAATGCAGAGCCCCTGCCTTCTGACTCGCCGGCCAGCAGACCACTTCCTGAGACGGTACACGACGCAATGGCTGAAATTGTGGCTGTGGCCCTGCCAATCAGCCAGATTCGGGAGATGTTTCTCTGGGGTAGAATGACATTAAAAGGGCCCTGTCCCTGGCACATCTAAAGTGATCCTCACCTGAGCCTTTCATTCAATCTCACTCAGAGAGGGCTCCTCGGCTACTCTCCACCCAAGCAGGGCCAGAGGTGCACTTTTGCCACCGTTTTCCCGAGAAGGTACCGGGGTAGGGGTGGGAGAGACTGGGAGGACTACCCCCCATTCCCCAATTTCTGCTCAGATTATCCTACAAGCTAGAGTGTGAACCCCTGGGATAGACACTGCCACCACAAGAGCAGAAAGTCACACAGCTGAGCTCAGTAAACTCTTAACCAGCAGCTACCATGTGCCAGATATTATGCTGAGAGCTGATCAGATAGGGATAAATTAGACATGGCTGACCAGGCACCTCACGCTTGTAATCCCAGCATTTTGGGAGGTCAAGGTGGGTGGATCACCTAAGGTCAGGAGTTTGAGACCGGCCTGGCCAACATGGTGAAACCCTGTCTCTACTAAAAATACAAAAAATTAGCCAGGTATGGTGGCAGGTGCCTGTAATCCCAGCTACTCCAGAGGCTGAGGCAGGAGAATCGCTTGAACCCAGGAGACAGAGGCTGCAGTGAGCCGAGATTGCACTGTTGCACTCCAGCTTGGGCAACAAGAGCAAAACTCCATCCCAAAAACAAAAACAAACAAACAAAAAAATTAGACACAGCTCCTTGACCAGGCAAGAGAATGCACACATATACACAACCAAGATGTCCAGAAGATAGTGAAGAGATGTACAAATCAGGTGCTGTGGAAGTTCAGGAAAGACTGTTTCCAGTTGAGAATTCAGGAAAGGCTTCTTGGAGGAGGTGGCATTATTTTAGCTGGAACTTGAAGTGAGGGTAAAATTGGGGCAGAAAGAATTATTGCTTGAGGGTTTGTGGGGATGGGGTGGTAAAGATAGTAAAGGCTTCTCAAGCTGCAGTATCTGTGATTAGGTTGAGTCACGTGAAATTGCTGATAGTCTATCGGTATTGACCTACAATAACATCAACTTCAGATGGCCCAACATCATACTTCCTGGGTACAACATGGAAGTGAGAAAACACCGCTTGTAGAGAAAAACCCAGGCCAAAGAAGTTCAATGTCTGTCAGCAACTGGTAAACTTACACTAATTTTACCTTTTAATAATGTGTTGACAGAGATTGTCTAGGGATGACATTTTCTACTTTCTCAAAACAGGACTAGGCCGGGCACAGTGGCTCACGCCTGTAATACCAGCGCTTTGGGAGGCCAAGGCAAGTGGATCACTTGAGATCAGGAGTTTGAGACCAGCCTGGTCAATATGGTGAAACCCCGTCTCTACTAAAAATACACAAATTAGCTGGGCATAGTGGCGGGCGCCTATAATTCCAGCTACTCGGGGAGCTGAGGCAGGAGAATCACTTGAAACTGGGAGGCGGAGGTTGCAGTGAGCCGAGATTATGCCACTGCACTCCAGCGTGAGTGACAAAGTGAGACTCCATCTCAAAAAAAAAAAAAAAAGGACTGGTGTTATAGTTTGTCTATTGTCCAAAGACCAGTTCTATTAGTCTGTCCTCATGCTGCTAATAAAGACTTACCCAAAACTGGGTAATTTATAAAGGAAAGGGATTTAATCAACTCACAGTTCTACATGGCTCGAGAGGCCTCGCAATCATGGTGGAAGCCAAAGGGGTAGCAAGACACGTCTTATATGGCAGCAGGCAAGAGAGCATGTGTAGGAGAACTCTCCTTTATAAAACCATCAGATCTTGTGAGCCTTATTCACTACGATGAGAACAGCACAGGAAATACCCACCTCCATGATTCAATTACCTCCCACCGGGCCCCTTCCGTGACACGTGGGGATTACTACAGTTCAAGGTGAGATTTGGGTGAGGACAGAGAGCCAACCATATCACCAGTCCAAGTAAGACTTTGCACTTCACAACTGGACTGAATTTACAAGTCACAGGAAGGCAGTATTGTACCCCGAGTCTGAAATATTTGAGTCTACATTCCAATACCACTGCATATGAGCTGTGTGATCAGCTTCATAACTTTCTGAGGCTTGCTTTTCTCACCTGGAAAATGATGGTAAAAATAACACTTCCCTTCCTCACAAGGTAGTTGAAACGATTAAATGAGACGGTGCCTGTACACTGCTTAACACAGTGCTGGCCTGTAGGCAGCACCCAGTAGCTGTTTGCAGAGTCATCATTTATGTCAAGAGCACAATAAGCACTGAGGGATGACCCCATGTCCACGAGTCACAAAAAGAGTTGCATCTTTTCGTCTTAGAGCCATAGTGTGTTTTGATGGAGGCAGCAGGACGGTGGCCTATTTGGGCACCTATTTTAGTCATAAGTAGAAAAGGGAGAAAGAAGACACAAGAAAATATGTGATGCTTGAGTTTCTCAGGTTAGAAGGACAAGAAGCTCCACATGATCCCATTCAGCCATTTAGTTGCTTTCAGCCTGAGAGCAAACCTGCTAAGGAATTTCATATTCCCAGGTCTCTCCTGGCAGGCACGCCCGGCTCAGAGGCAGATTTTTTTTTTTTTTTTTTTTTTTGAGCAAAAGGGTTTCTGCAAGGTACCAAGTCAACCACCCTGGAGTGGTTCCCAGGAAAGCAGTAGTGATGGCTTGGGCACCAGAGGCTCGGGAAAAACAGGTGCTCGGCTTTCCAGGAAAAGAAATTTTGGCCACTCAGAGGGGAACCTGAAACCAGAGAGGGAAGGTAGCTGAAGCGCTATCCCAACCAGGCCTGGGACGGGCCAGGCCTCCTCTCTGCTGCACCAGGCGGGCATGGGCGCTTACTTTTTTGGTTCCCAAAGCACTCTCCTGCTGGGGATGGCGACAGTGACCACCCTTAGGAAGACTGGCTTGCATCAATACGAATTTTTAAACAACACACAGCATTCTAAAGTCAATAGGGTTTGTGATGGGCGCTGCTCCGAGTAAGGAAGCGGGTGTGAGGGCACAGTCTCTGGCAGCCCCTCCTGACTGCTGCCTGTCCTTGGTGAACCGAGGGGAGGCAGGGCGTGCAGGGGCCAGCTCTGTCTTTCAATTCCCAGGGCTGACTCAGCAGGCATCTTCCCCTGTTTTTCTCTTCATCTTCCCTCCCCTCCCCTCTAACAGCAATTGGTGGAGCTGAGGGCAGGAAAAAGTTTTAAATGCTCTGGGACGGCGCTGTCTTTGGGAAAACAGAGCCTTGTAAAAGCCCCGAGAGCAGTTCTCTCTACGGCCCTAAAAATTTTCCCTGCAGCTTGAATTTTTCATTCAAGTCACTATTTCCAGTCCTGCCGACAAGTCAGAAAATGGCTCTGACCGGGAGCAACAGCAGAGACACAGGGCGGCCCAGAGACAGCGTGGCCTGATGCAGGGACACCTTGGAGCCATCCCAGAGCCCTGGGGACCAGTTCACGCTGTGATATTGGTTCCTCCCTCCACAGTAGAGGCAGGCGCAGGCCAGAAATCCTGCCACACCAGAGTGGAGCTTCAGGCCTCAGCACATGAGGGGTCTTCTCTTTAATTCCCTGTCATCCGCACACGTCCCCTGCTGCCCCTCACCTCGCCTCATCCAGGGAAGCTCTGCAGACTTTTCCCTCTAACTTAGAAGATGGCATCAGCCGCCACTCGGTCCCACCATGACTGTCCTTGAGGCACGAAACCACCAGGAGAGATTAGTTCTGCAGAAGCTGAGAGAGGGTCCGGTCCACACCAGGCTCTCCTCATTCAGAAACGAGTGAATGTTCAGGCCCAACTCAAGGGCCTCAAACTGTGGGGGAGAGGATGGGAGGGGAGCACAAGGAGGGGCCCCATGGGGTCAGACACCTTTTCCTAAGGTGTTCAAGCACTGTCTGTGCTGGTAGCAGCCCCAGGAGGTGATATTTCAGTTGAAAACTGGAAACGAGCCAGGGTAAGGGCAGTGCATTTGCAGAAGACCAGGAGGTAGAAATTGTGACTGCTTTGGCATCTGGGTGAAAACAGGAAGTAACACAAAATGAGCCTGGAAAAAGGATGGGAGCAAGATCAGAGATGGACTCACGGTTGGGCACAGTGGCTCACACCTGTAGTCCCAGCACTTTGGGAGGCCGAGGTTGGAGGATTGCTTGAGGCCAGGAGTTTGAGACCAGCCTGGGCAACATAGCAAGACCCCATCTCTAAAAAAAAAAAAAGTTTTAAATTAGTGAGGTGTGGTGGCACATGCCTGTAGTCCTAGCTACTCAGGAGGCTGAGGTGGGAGGACTGCTTGAGACAAGAAGTTTGAGGCTACAGTGAGCTATGATTGAGCCACTGTACTCTATCTAGCCTGAGTGACAGAGCGAGACCCTGTCTCTAAAAAGGGAGAAAAAAAAGAAAAGAAATGGCCTCATATGTGGTGGTGTGCTGGTCAATGTTTAACAGGCTGTGGGCAAGGGGTGGCGGGGGAGAGTGCTGATTTGTAATGTTTGTACCAGTTTCTGTGGTGTTAATATTAGAATACCTCCCATTGTGGTTGACTTCACTCTACCAATGGTTTAATATCCGGCTCACCAAAATTCCTGCAAATTTAACAATCAACTTGCAAGCTGATAAGGGCTGGCTCGAACACACCTGCATCATATGTCACCTGTTACCTTTTCACCCTCTTCCTTGTCACAACATCCCTAAGCAGTCCTTGGAGGGAGGGGAACCACATTAATGAAGTCACTTCAGGCTGCTGCCACAAGTGTCTCAGTCTCACTCACCTCCCCCTGCCCATGACTGTTCCTTCTTTCTGTCCCTCATGGATGTGGCATGGACATTTTTCCTGGAGTTTCATAAAAACCACTCACGTAAGGCGTTTATAGTGTAGCCAACTTATAAAAACAAAGAAGGTTCACATCACAGCAATGCTAATCACATCAAACGAAATATTAAACACCCTATTAAATTTTTCCTTGGCCACTGACACAATCCTGAGCTTTGATCTTCTGCCATATTGCTTTCTCCCCCATGCTCTCCAACCTTGGTTGACCCTTTTCTCCTTGACACTCCCCTCAAAATACTTCTAGTCCATCATAGACAGCAATGCGGCCCTCCCTAGCCACCTCCGCCCCGAGTCCTGTGTCCACTCTCTCCAACCTTGATTGACCCATCTTCCCTTGACACTCCCTCAAAATACTACCATGGAGAGAATGTGGTCCCTAGCCACCTCCACCCGGTACACAGTCCTGCACTGTTCATGTCATATTCAAGGCGCTGCAAATCTGTAGAATTCCCGGGCATGGAGAGGAATACCAACTACTGTTTACAGCTGGCTCAATGCCCATTTATTAATCTTATGCATTTTTAACAATCATCACTCCTTAAACTATGAACATTACTCCAAATATTCACACACTACATAGCTAGTACATCAAACACGTATTTCAGACCAGGTCCCATTTCACACCTATTAGAATGGCCAAAATCCAAAAACACCAAATGCTGGCAAGGATGAGGAGCAACAGGAACTCTCATTCATTGCTGGTGGGAATGCAAAATGGTACAGCCACATTGGGAGACACTTTGGCAGTTTCTATAAAACTGAACATACTCTTTCCGTATGACCCAGCAATCATGCCTCCTGGTATTTACCCAAATGAATTGCAAATTAATGTCCATTTTTTTTAAAAAACTGCACACAGATGTTTACAGCAGCTTTATTCATAATTGCCAAAACTTGGAATCAGCCAAGATGTCCTTCAGTAAATGAATGGCTAAACTGTGGTATACCCAGACAATGAAATATTATTTAGTGATAAAAACAAATGAGCTGTCAAGCCATGAAAAGGCATGGAGAAGACTGCAAAGCCCATATACTGTATCATTCCAATGATATGACATTCTGGAAAAAGCAAAACTATGGAGACAGTAAAAAGAACAGTGGTTGCCAGGGACTAGGGGTGAGGGGAGGATGAATAGACGGAGCACAGAGGATTTTTAGGGCAGTGAAAATATTCTGTATGATACTATAATAGTGGATACAGGTGATTATACATTTTCCCAAACCCATAGAATGTACAACACCAAGAGTGAAAGGTAATGTAAACTATGGACTCGGTGATAACGCCGCGTCAGTATAGGTACCACTGTGATCTGGGAAGTTGACAGTGGAGGAGATTGTGTGTGAGGGCGGGGCATATATGGGAATTCTCTGTATTTTCTGCTCAACTTTGCTGTGAACCTAACATTGCTCTACAAAATAAAGTATATTAAAAAACAAAATTGGCCGGGCGCAGTGGCTCATGCCTGTAATCCCAGCACTTTGGGAGGCCGAGGCGGGTGGATCACGAGGTCAGGAGATTGAGACCAGCTTGGCCAATATAGTGGAACCCCGTCTCTACTAAAAATACAAAAATTAGCCGGGTGTGGTGGTGCGTGTCTGTAGTCCCAGCTACTCAGAAGGCTGAGGCAGAAGAATCACTTGAACCTGGGAGGCGGAGGTTGCAGTGAGCCGAGATCATGCTCCAGCCTGGGCGACAGAGCGAGACTCCATCTCGGGGGAAAAAAAAAATCATGACCAGGTGTGGTGGTTCACATTTGCAATCCCAGTACAGGACTTTGGGAGGCCGAGGTGGAGGGATCCCTTGAGCCCAGGAGTTTGAGACCAGCCTGGGCAATATAAAAAAGACCTCATCTCTTTTTTATTTTTTATTTTAGTTATTTATTTTTTGAGACAGAGTCTCGCTCTGTCGCCCAGGCTGGAATTTAGTGGCACAATCTCAGTTCACTGCAACCTCCACCTTCCAGGTTCAAGCATTCTCATGCCTCAGCCTTCCGAGTAGTTGGGACTACAGGCATGCACCACCATGCCCAGCTAATTTTTGTGTTTTTAGTAGAGACAGGGTTTCGTCACATTGGCCAAGCTGGTCTCAAACTCCTGGCCTCAAGTGATCCACCCGCCTCGGCCTCCCAAATTGCTGGGATTACAGACATGAGGCACCATGCCCAGCCAAGACTTCATCTCTTTAAAAAACAAAAAACAGCCAGATGTGGTGGCACAAGCCTGTGGTCCCAGCTACTCAGGAGACTGAGGTGGCAGGATCACTTGAGCCCGGGAGCTCGAGGCTGCAGTGACCCATGATCACACCACTGCACTCCAGCCAGGGTGACGGAGTGAGACCCTGTCCCTTTAAAAAAAAAAAAAAAAATCATGAATTTAGCCAATTGGATCTTCACAAATATTTAGCTTGATTGCAAACTTAAGCAAACACCTCCAACCAAACATTTAATTAAATTCATAAAGAGCAGCTCCTCTTAACTACTCTAAAGGTATTAAATATATAAAACTCAAAAAAAGTCATGATTCAGAACTGTTTAATACCTTACAGCAAAGCCTGTTATAAAAGTGCTAATACAGTGGATTTCGCTTTGTTTTTTATCCTAAGTTCCACACCTTCCTGGGGTGCCAATTTTGACACCTTCCTAGGATTTCAGTGATTTTTACCAAGTAATATTTTTACCTTCCTAGGGTTTTTAACCATCTTACCAGACCACAAGAAGAAGAAAAAGAACCACCTCGAACTGCTGGGATTGCAAAGTCTGGGTGGTTGAACAGTTGATTCTGGGTAAGGATATGAGGCTGGGTTGCAAAATCCAAGACGATTCAAATAAGGAGAGCTCCCTTTTCATCATTAAACCTTGTTACTTCACTAAGACTTCTAAAGTCCACACCTTTTGGAAAGGTGTCTGGGTTTTGCAACATTGAATTTTCCCCCGGAATGAGATGAGTTCACATCTCACTTGGCAGCATTACACAGTCCATTGCCCTGTCATCATGATATATTGGTGACCTGGGCTGTTAGATTATTAAAAACGTGTGTGTCCTCATTGGTGTTGTATAATAATTTGTAGGGGCCATCATGAAGTTTCATCAGCTAAGGGAGGAGGCATGGAGTCCGTGAAGTTTGTGCTTCCCTCCAGGCCCATTGGGAACACATGAGGGACTCTTCTTTACCCAGTTGTCATGTGTGGCCCCCAGGCCAAGAAACCCTGTCCTAGGACAGTGCCTACTTTTCCCCAAACAAATTGGCTGACTCGGAGTTCCCTGCATTTCTTCTTTCCTGCTTACACAGCAGAGACAAACACATATCTATCTTTATATGCAGATATGCAATTAACAAAAAACAAAAGACCTGTTCATAGGAAATGCCCTACTTATGAAAGTCAATACACAGCCAGGTGCGGGGGCTCATGCCTGTAATCCAGCACTTTGGGAGGCCAAGGTGGGTGGATCGCCTGAGGTCAGGAGTTCGAGACCAGCCTGGGAAACATGGTGAAACCCCGTCTCTACTAAAAATACAAAAATTAGCTGGGCGTGGTGGTACATGCCTGTAATCTCAGCTACTCGGGAGGCTGAGGCAGAAGAATCGCTTGAACCTGTGAGGAGGAGGTTGCTGTGAGCCGAGACGGCACCACTGCACTCCAGCCTAGGCAGCAGAGCGAGACTTTGTCTCAAAAAAAAAAAAAAAAAAAGTCAATACGAATGAACATATCCCATTAGATCCACCCTCCTTTTAATCTCCAACCACTTCTCTGTACACTTAAAGTTTTTTGAGGATTGTAATGAATCCAGTCTGTCTTTAGCTCAGCCTGTTCCAATTAATGTCCAAATGCCAAGGCGTGGCCCCGGAGCGCCCTTAGTTTGACTCCTTTGTCCTGGCAGTGCTGCACCTGACTTCCTGAAAACATCCTTACCTCCTGGCAACAAGATGTTCCAGACCCATTCTGATTGTTTCCTGCTTCAAGATATGGAATCAACTCTCCTCCAAATAATCCTGGTTCCTTTTAATGGAGAATGCTATTAAAGATCACAATCTGAGTGCTGGCTGCATGTGAGCGTGGAGCGGGGGAGGTGGGGAAACGGGGTAAGCGTGCTGCTTTGGTGGCAACAGAGACAGAAACATATTTTCTTGTAAGGTTGTGTTCATACTACTCTTTCCAACTTAACACTGCGTGCCTGGTGGGTTCCACCCACATTTCTCACAGTATGAGCCTTCAGAGGCCACTAAGACCTCCATGCAGACCTAAATAATAAGCCATAAATTCAGCCTTCACCTTTTCTCCCCATCCCTTCCTGTCAGGGGAAGGAAGCTGGGCGGAGATTATCTTCTGACTAGCAGAAACTGTGCCACCACTTTACTCTTGTAAGAAGGCTGCCCTACAAGGATTTGGTTTTCAACTGCTTTCTCCAACGTATATTCTATGGGAATGGGGGTGGGTGCATGATCAACTTTGTATTTTGCACGGATGCCCCTGTAGCTGGGTCAAGGCTGGAAGACAGGACAGAGGTCAGGACAGAGAAGCAAGAAGGTCACTCAAGAGTGGGCTGCGGGGCCAGGCGCGGTGGCTCACACCTGTAATCCCAGCACTTTGGGAGGCCGAGGCGGGCGGATCACGAGGTCAGGAGATCGAGACCATCCTGGCTAACATGGTGAAACCCCCGTCCCTACTAAAAATACAAAAAATTAGCCAGGCGTGGTGGCAGGTGCCTGTAGTCCCAGCTACTCTGGAGGCTGAGGCAGCAGAATGGCATGAACCCGGGAGGCGGAGCTTGCAGTGAGCCGAGATTGTGCCACTGCACTCCAGCCTGGGCGACAGAACGAGACTCCGTCTCAGAAAAAAAAAACAAAAGAGTGGGCTGCGGCCGTCCAGAATGAGAGCCTTGAACCAGGGAGGCAGCAGTAGAGGTGGAGAGGAGGACATGGAGCTGGGGATTATTTGGTGTCTGGACAGAGGAGATCAAGGTGCATCCCATGTCCCTGGCCCTAGTCTCTAGGTGGAAGGAGGTGCCAGCCCAGGGAGAGAACAGTGGGAGACACAGACACCTGAGGGGCCTGGAGTCAGCTTGGTTTTGACCTTGAGCTTGAGGTGTCTCCATTCAGATGGAAATATCCAGCTGTCTGTTGGATGCATGGGTTAGGATGTCTAACACAAACTACAGGCAGAGGAAGCTCCCAAGCTCAGGCAGGTGGTTTGGAGCTGTCTGTTGCCAAGGAGTATTCTCCAGAGGCCGTCAACAGCTTGGGTTGTTTGCTTACACGGCTTGGGAAGACTTGGAGGCACTTCTCATTCTCATTTTGTGTGAGTCCTTGCCAGGAATCCCTGGTGTTTTTACTTAACACCAGAGTTCCAACCCAAATTAGCAAACGGCCCAGGAGGTGGGACTCAGAGAGAGGGCTGACCACGTCTCTCCACTGCCAGCTCTAGAGAACAAGGTAAGGGTGTTGGGGACCTAGAATCTAGGCCACAGAGGCTTCTAGAGCAAGCCCTGGCCATTCCAGAAGATGGTTTCTGCCTCCCAGGGTCTCCTGGTAGGTTCTGGAGTGTCTGGAGGGACCAGTAGGGGTGAGGAATAGAGGAGGGTTTGCAGAGGAAAGATCTTCTCCCACCTCCCATGCAGCAATTTTGGTGGTGCTGTGGGGGTGCTGTGGGACGGGTCTGGCCGGAGCACCACCTGCCCCCCAAGACTCCGCCTTGGCCAGGGCAGCATCTGGGCCCACCCGCAGAGAAGGCACCACCGCCTCCCTCCCTCGGAGCATCCGCAGGACTGTGCTCATCTGGGAGTGTTGTTTGAACTGCAGCCTGTTTTCACTCAGGGTCTGGACGTGGCAACTTGGATCCCGGTTGTTTACCTAATCTAGCGTTGGGTTATTTTTTCCCCTTTCCTGATTGCAAGAAAGTGCCAAATGTAATCAGCTGTCTGGGCCCATCGCTGTTCTCGGCTCCGAGCCAGAGAAAATCAGACCTAGAGAAGGATCGTTCCCGAGGCCAAAAGCTCACCCAGGGGCCTTGTTCCCAGCCTTCTTTCTCACCTTTCCCCAGTAGGGACCCAACCTCGAGAGTTCCATCTCCTCCTGGCCCCATCACACTCCGGGCTCGTTCCCCTCTCCCAGCCTGAGCTCATACTCTCTCTCTTGCTGGGAGTGCCCTTCCCATTTCCTTACACCACCTGGGACCCCACCTGTCCTCACAGCTGAGCTCGGCCGTCATTGCTTCCAGCCCACAGTGACGGGGTCCTGGTCACCGCTGAGGACCAAGGTAGAATGTGACCAGACCCTGCCTTCCAGCAGCTTCTGACACAGGCCGCGGCGAACATGTGCGTTAACAATTACAGCCCCAACTGGAAGGATGAGAAATTCCTCTTCCGCGTTTAGAGAACATCCTCCAGCCGACTTCGCCGCTGCCTTCCTCAGTTCTCCCAGGCACTTCTGCCTGCCACCTCACCGCCACCCCGCCGCCACCGACAGCAGAGCCTCTCTTCCAGCCTGGGTGGGGGTGTGGGCTAGAGTTCCAGCTGCCTCCTGAAGTTGTTGGGAAATGACTTAAATCTTCCTTGCTCACTAGGGCTTGGAAGTGAAGTAAGTCAGACATATGTGGATTAAACCTTGTGATCACCACCGACCAGCGCCTAGAGAGGATGTGCGACACCCGCCTCGCTGCGTGGGAGCATGCAGTGAGACCATTTGCACAAAGTACTTAGCATCTAGCACACGGTACTTCCTCAATAGGTCTAAGCCGGCATTTCTGCATGTATTACATTCCATCCTCAGCCCAACCTTCACAAGGAAAACAAGACCAGCTCATGCTTCCTTCCATTCTCCAGGCTGGCGTGCAGTGGTGCAATCTCAGATCACTCCAGCCTCAACCTCTTGGGCTCAAGCTAGCCTCCCACCTCAGCCTCCCCAGTAGCTGGGACAACAGGTGTGCACCACCACGCTTGGCTAATTTTTTATTTTATGTAGAGATGGGGTTTCGCCATGTTGCCCCGGCTGGTCTCAAACTCATGGACTCAAGCGATCCGCCCGCCTTGGCATCCCGACTGCTTGGATTATAGGTGTGAGCCACTGCACCCAGCCTCTGTTCTCTTCTTCAAGTACAAATAGATGCATGCACTGCTCCGCAGCCTTGTGCTCTAAATAAGTAGGGTTCACAGGTGAGGTCTTTTCTCATGGCCAAATTTTATAAATGTAGGCAGGGAAGAGGGCAAAGGTTTTCAGAGCCAGAGACGGCACAGAAGTTCCTAGTGATGTCTGGTACGTGTAACTGCCTGTCAGGTGGTGGATGGGAAGCTGCTGTGTGAGCAAATGTTTCTCTTCCTTCCCTTCCTCGACCTTCCATTGCTCCCCACACACCGCTTCCAGTCTCATGGCTCCTCACCAGTCCTGGCCTCTCTGCCCCTCCAAAACATACCTGAAGAATAATTCCCCCCAAAAAGCAAAATGTGCGTACAAAGATGTTCACCACAAAATTATTTATAAAACGAGCCTCGATCTTCAACTATTGAGGAACAATTTAACTACAGCATAAAAAATGTTATAGAAGACTCTACAGATGTTAGAATGGATCAACATGAAGACAAATGTCTCAAAACACATTTATAAGCTGGTTCTAAGTAAAATAAGCAGAACATAAAACTGTTTATAAACACTGTGATTAGAAATAAGTGAAAAAATGTGTACTTCTCTGACTAAAGTTAGAAAGGGGCACAGATAAATGAAAACAATTGTGTAAGAGGAGTAGAAGGGGTTACGCATTGGCATGATTTAAATTCCTTTAATGTTACTGCAAAGTTATGTTAATAATAAAAATGTCATATAAAAATAAAAATGCCAGTCCTCTGTCCTATTCCAAGTAAGTTCATATCAAGATGATCATGGCTTGGAGTTACCTTCCCCTGGCTGTATATTTGGATCTGAAAGAAGCCTCCTGGGAAGGAGACCTCTTAAATTTAAGAGGAAACTCTAGGAGATGAGGTCTGGGACAGGGCAGAGTGGAGCAAGGTCTCTGCTGCTTCAGCACCTGGCATGTGCCCTCACAGGGCGGAGAATTCGGGCACCGGGGGCCCAGGTGGCCATAGAAGGCACCACACTTTTCTGGGCTCCTCCTATGGGCCAGGTGCCCAGCAGTCAAGAGGTAAATTGGAGATGGTACCCAATCCGCAGTTGCCCCATTCCATGGGACACACAGAGAGACCAGGCTCAGTCCAGGCTACAGTGTGGGTTAAAAGGGCAGGAAGCGAGTCACTGCGGTCTCAAAAGACAAGGAGGGGCCAGACATGGTGGCTCCTGCCTGTAATCCCAGCACTTTGGGAGGCCAAGGCAGGGGGATCACTCAAGGCTAGAAGTTCGAGACCAGCCTAGCCAACATGGCGAAATGCTGTCTCGACTAAAAATACAAAAATTAGCCAGACGTGGTTGTGTGTGCCTGTGGTCCCAGCTACTCAGGAGGCTGAGGCACAAGAATCGCTGGAATCCGGGAGGCAGAGGTTGCAGTGAGCCAAGATGGCACCATTGCACTCCAGACTGAGTGACATAACGAGACTCTGTCTTTAAAAAAAAAAAAAAAAAAAAGATGCCAGCCGTGGTGGCTCACACCTGTTATCCCAGCACTTTGGGAGGCCAAGGCAGGCAGATCACCAGAGGTCAGGAGTTTGAGACCAGCCTGGCCAACATGGTGAAACCCCATCTCTACTAAAAATACAAAAAATTAGCCAGGCATGGTGGCAGGTGCCTGTAATCCCAGCTACTTGGGAGGCTGAGGCAGAAGAATCACTTGAACCCGGGAGGCGGAGGTTGCAGTAAGCTGAGGTCACGCCACTCCACTCCAGCCTGGGCGACAGACCGAGACTGTCTCAAAACAAACAAACAACAAAAAAAGACAAGGAGGATTTTGTCTGGGTAGGACCCATGCTGGGGGTCGGGGTGCTTTAGGGGAGAAAGCATGGACTTTGCATCCTCACCTGAGATCCCAGCTCTATCACTTACTACCCAGGTAACCTGGAGCAAACCATTAATCTTAGTTTTCTCGTCTGTGAAATGGGCATTTAATGATCTCTACCTGAGTATTAATTCTCCTGTGTATGAAGAGAGGTCAGGGATCTGAAAGTACAATGCCTGCACGTGGCAAGTACTCAGTACATGTTGGCTTTCACACTTATTTTTGGTGGAGGTGGCAGGAAACCCAGGCAGCCTGTTCCAAGTCCACGATGCTCCCACTGAAACACGTGGTAGGAAGGACAGAAAAAAGTGCTATGAATCAGGACAAAAGACACTAGAGTCCCGGCACGGGGGCTCATGCCTGTAATCCCAGCACTTTGGGAGGCTGAGGTGGGTGGATCACCTGAGGTCAGGAGTTCGAGACTAGCCTGGCCAACATGGCGAAACCCCGTCTCTACTAAAAATACAAAAATTAGCTGGGCGTGATGGCAGGCACCTGTAATCCCAGCTACTCCAGAGGCGGGGGCGGGAGAATTGCTTGAACCCAGGAGGCAGAGGTTGCAGTGAGCTACGGTCATGCCACTGCACTCTAGCCTGGGCGACAAGCAAAACTCCATCTCAAAAAAAAAAAAAAAAAAGACACTAGAAACCCCAGGCAGGTTCCAGGAGACCCCAGGGTGTGTGCAGCCCAGAAAATTCCTCTGGGAATTGTTCTTTCTTCCAGTTTTACCCAGTATAAGTTTGCATTTTAACATCACCATCTGTGTCAGTAGTCATGCCACAGAACTCTAACTGTTCCCAGAGCTGGGTTATATCTCTCCAAAGGATTTGCCCTTGGGTTTGATAAAAGTCGAGGGGAATAGATAGGTTACCCTGTGTAAGCTCTCTGATCAAGAGTAGCTTTGCAACCTCTTTATACTAAATGTGGCAACCCAACACCTAAACTGAAATGAGTAGCTAAAAGGAGTCCCTATGTGTGTCCTCTGCCTTGTGACAGGAAGAACACTGGATTAGGATCCAGGAGCCTGGAGCTGGGCTCATGTCCTGGTCCTTCTGGGTAGTACATGCCCTCGGGCAAGTGCCTTGATCTCTCTAGGCTGCAGATTCCATCCGCATGATGAATGCTTCAGGCGTGATGGGCGGTTCTTGCCTCATCTACACATTGGGATCACCTGGAGACCTATTAACACCACAAGAAATGATGCCCAGACATCCAGAGAGAGCATAACATTTTTTAACTTTTTATTTTCTGAAACAGGGGCCTCACTATGTTGCCCAGGCTGGACTCCAACTCCTGGGTTTGTTTAAGTGAGTCTCCCACCTCAACCTCCTGTGAGTAGCTGAGACTGCGGGTATGTGCCACCATGCCCAGCTCAGAAACAGCCTATTCTAGGGGTGAGACCAGGACATGGGCATTTCTTTAAAGTTCCCTAGATCTTCTTTTTTCAAACTTGGCAACACATTGGAGTCACCTGGGGAGTTGTAAAGACTGTTGCCTGCGTCCCACCCCCAGAGAGTCTGACATAATTGATAAAGTGGGAGGAGCCTGGGCATTGGTGGGTTTCAAAGCTCCCCAGGTGATCTTAATGTGCAGCAAAAACACCTCTCAGCTGGAGGCATCTCCTCAGCTGGCCTGCATTGCGCTGGCTGCCACTTCCTCAGTCTTGTCAGACTTTCATTCCTGCTCAGAAAGACGTCCCTTGAGAACCTTGAGTAGAATCAAAGCCAGGAGTGGCCAGGGATGCCCAGGGCAGCTTGCAAAGCTGAGGCCCCTGCAACGGACCGGTGGGCCCTGGCTGGAGTGATGCAGGTTGGGCGCTTGCTGTCCTGGCCACCCCAGGCTGAATGAGAGTGCTGGCTGCAAACGGGGCTCGTGGGGCCGTGTGTCCCAGGCCATCATCCCTCCACAGGAGCCCTGGAGGCAGCTAGAAGGGCGAGAGCACAGAAATGCTGTTGCTTCAGAAGATGTGGGTTTTGATCTTGGTCTGAATCCTGGGTGAGTCCCTCATCCTCTCCACCTATTTAATTCATTTGTATACATGCTTTGCACCAGTATTGATCAAGCACTGTGCTGGGCCCTGAGGGAAAGAGGAGTTGGACACAAGGCCTGCTCTCAAGGAGCCAGGTATAGTTGTTGGTGCTGGGCTGAAGGTGGCTCGCTGGAGGCGGGGGGGGTGCATTTTAGCAAAGGATCAGAAAAGGCCAGCAGTACACATGGAAGGCTGCACCCCAAGTGTACCATGTGTTCATGTGTGTGTTGTCTGGGGCAAAGTTTCCAGGAGGAGAACCTTCAGGCCAAGGAGCAGACTGGGCAAAGACACAGAGCTGTAAAAGGCAGGACCGGGATGCTGTGGAGGGAGGCACAGACAAGGACCCAGCCACA
This sequence comes from Pongo abelii, assembly GCF_028885655.2. Lineage (NCBI taxonomy): Eukaryota > Metazoa > Chordata > Mammalia > Primates > Hominidae > Pongo > Pongo abelii. The sequence goes on along the minus strand of NC_071985.2, from coordinate 70,977,077 downwards.
CCCCATGTGTGATGCTAAGGCTTTCGAGCTCTGTCTTGGGGACCCAACTTCCCAAACACATGATCCTGAGCCAAATAAGGTCACAGCCGCAGGATCAACAGTGCTTCCCAGTCTGCCTCCACCCGCTGTTATGGGACGCCCACGTCAATACCCCATTATCCTCAGAGTCCTCATGGTTGTGTCAATGCATATCGGGACAGTACTGTGGTGCCTGCCCCACCTCTGCTGTGCCTCCTCCCATTCCCTGCAAAGTTGTCTACCACCGAGCCCAGGGAGGGACACAGGGCCACTGTGGGTGGCTGCTGAGGCGTCTCCATGCTAGACTTCTGATATGATTTGGCTCTGCATCCCCACCCAAATCTCATCTTGAATTGTAGCTTTCATAATTCCCTCACATTGTGGGAGGGAGCCAGTGGGAAATACCTGAATCATGGGGGCCGTTTCCCCCACACCGTTCTCATGATAGTGAATAACTGTCACGAGATCTGATGGTTTTATGAGGGGAAACTCCTTTTGCTTGGCTCTCATTCTTCTTTCATCTGCCGCCATGTGAGATGTGACTTTCACCCTCCGCCATGATTGTGAGGCGTCCCCAGCCACGTGGAACTGTGAGTTCATTAAACCTCTTTCAGTTGTAAATTGCCCAGTCTCAGGTATGTCTTTATTAGCAGCATGAAAACGTACTAATACACCCTCTTTATGTGAGCCTCTGCTCAGCTGCCCTGTGCTCCTGGAGGCTCAGGGAGCACCCATGGAAACCATTCCACCCTTTTTGCCTTTTGGTCTGATTCCCCAGAGGCACTCAAAGCCACCTCTCTCTATCAGACACCCATGCCCTGCCTTCTTCCCTTAGGACGAGCTCTCCCCAAGGAGGTTCCGTGGTCCCTCCTGGAAATGGGCCCGGCATCCAGAATCTGGAGACTCACACATACTTTTGACCGTGGGGAGCACCCAAGAAGCCAGACAGTGGCACCATCTGTTTTCCTTTTTAGATTAAAATAAAGAATGGAAAATTGAATATTTATTTGCCATCCTTGAGCAGGTCATGCCCTTGCACATCAAGGTTTGAGACTGAGTGAGTGGCGGCGTCACCTCCACAGCAGCACCTTAGCTGTTAGCACTTCACAGCTTGAAAGGGTGTTCACTGATGTTTCCTCAGGAGACGCACAGCTAATGTATGAGGCAGGAATCGTTATCATTCCCATTTCACAGTGGAATAAATTGAGGCTCAGAGAGATGAGACGATTTGCCCAGGTTGCACAGCTAGGACAAATAATCCAAATCGAAGTTTTCTGGCTCCAAAAAAACTGGCTACATCAAACTGCTGACAGCATTTTTTAAACTATGAAGTGCTACGCAAATGGCAAGCATTAATAATTATTATGACTTCCACCTCCTGCAGCTTGGCTTAAAGCCCCGGTGCAGCCTGCACTTCAGACCTGCTGCACTGCACACACACCCCCTGCCACCCACCCCTCCCTCAGGAAGAGTCACCATCAGGAGTGGGCAGAGCTATGAGACTCTTATGCGCCCAGGATCCAGCCCCCAACAAAATGTGACTTCCCATCTGGTTTCACATGCATCTTTGTACTTTCTGGCTGTCCTAACTCTGGCATCCATCATTCCAAAGGAAGTGTGCAGGGAGTGGAGTGGGACTCACACGGGAAGGATGAGAGCGTCCAGCCTGATCTGCTGTGAGGTTCGGAGATGACAGGCCCTGGGGGATGCTGCTTTGGGCATCTCAGTGGCCCAGGGCCATTCAGGCTTCTGACTTCTTTGAGTATAGCCTGAGCGCCTCCCCCACAGTTTGCCTTTGCCAGGATGTGAATTCCTGTTCCGAAAGTGTTAGGAGAGATGGGGTAATGCAGAAGACAGGGACAGGAAAGTGGGGGGAGGTTCTGAGGCTTTTGGAAGTCAAATACTCCCTAGGAAACCTTTCAATGTATAAAAGACTGAGAAACATATGGACTGAATTTTCCCAAAGAATACATATGGATTTAAAAATTAAAGGGCAAGGATGGGGGTTGGATTTTTTTTTCTGATTGGGTGTTTTTTCCCCCAAAAGTACATTTTGGGGAAATTTTACTGGAAGCCAAAGCACTTAAAACATCCTAACATGTTAACCAGACTTGAGGCATCCATGTGACCCATCACCCTACATGGCAGGTTAGCCGAGTGTCTTCCCCCTCCGTGCCACTGAGCCCACACCCCTGCTTGCTCTCCACCCAGGGGCTGCACATCCATTGGCAGAGGAAATGGTGACCACAGGTATTCCACCGGCCAGGTGGCACACCTCGACTGCGGCCCCCTGGGGGCTGCTTGCCTGGGTTCACCCACTGTGAGCTCCAGAATGTTGGTTAAATTCAAGTGGAGTCCAGTGGGTCTGACACTAACCACTTTCCTGACCTCTCTGGGCCTCAGTTTCCTCATCTGAAAAATGGAAATGATAATAGCGCTTATCTCATAGGGTTATTGAGAGAATTAAGTGGGGAAGTAAATGATAAATGCTTAGAACTGTGACTTGCAAAATTTTAAGTGCTTGCCATTCAAAAAATAGCCATATTATTATTTATAATATATATATGTATATATACATATATGTGTGTGTGTGTGTGTGTGTATGTATGTGTATATATATATATATGAGTACCTAGAGTGGGGCTCTTTTAACTCAGGATTTTATGAGGACTACAAAAGGATTCATTGTCAATTTATTAAATATTAATTGAGGGCCTACTGCATCAGTCAGGATGAGCTAGGTTATTCTGTGATAACAAACATCCCCACTATCTCGGTAACTCACAGCAGCAAAGTCCCTTTCTTTTGTTTTTGAGACAGAGTTTCACTCTTGTTGCCCAGGCTGGAGTGCAGTGGTGCGATCTTGGCTCATGGCAACCTTCACCTCCCAGGTTCAAGTGATTCTTCGGCCTCAGCCTCCCGAAGTAGCTGGGATTACAGGTACCCACCACCATGCCCAGCCAATTTTTTGTATTTTTTAGTTGAGATGGGGTTTCACTATATTGGCCAGGCTGATCTTAAACTCCTGACCTCAGGCGGTCCACCTGCCTCGGCCTCCCAAAGTGCTGGGATTACAAGTATAAGCCACCACGCCTGGCCAGCAAAGTCCCTTTCTTGCCAATGCTCTCTGTCCATCTCAGGTTCCAGGGGCTCTGTTCCACCTGCTCCTCGGGATGAGGGCTGACAAAGCCCCACCACCCTGGGAGGTATCACCCATCAATAACAGGACGAAGGGGGAATCAGAGCAAGTCACACATTGGTTCTTAAACATTCCTGCTGGAAGTACCAAGTTACTTTAATTTTCATTTCAGGAACCAAACCAAATCACATGGCTGTCTTAGAGGAGTAGGAGAGTGTAATTCTGCCATGTGCCCAGAAAGGGGAACACCAGAAATAGCAGCAGAGAACTTCAGGGAGCACCACAAATCAGCAACTGCTCTAGACGCTTTGGGATATATCAGTGAACCAAACAGACTCCCTGCCCTCATAGAGCTTACCTTCTAGTGAAGAGAGACAGATAATAAAGGTAATAAGTTGAAGGCTGCAATTTTATTTTATTTTATTTTATTTATTTATTTATTTTTGAGGCAGAGTCTCACTCTGTCGCAAGGCCCAGGCTGGAATGTAATAGCATGATCTTGGCTCACTGCAACCTCCCCTCCTGGGCTCTGGCAATTCTTGTGCCTCAGCCTCCTGAGTAGCTGGGATTACAGGCATGCATCACCACAACAGCTAATTTTTATATTTTTAGTACAGACAGGGTTTCACCACATTGGCCAGGCTGGTCTCGAATCACTGACCTCAAGTGATCTTCCTGCCTTGGCCTCCCAAAGTGCTGGGATTATAGCCATGAGCCACCACGCCCGCCCTAGGCTACAGTTTTAAATAGGATGGTCAGGGTGGGCCCCATTGAGAAGGTGAAATTTGAGCAAAGACTTGAAGGAAGTGAGAGGGTGAGCCACACCAATATCTGGAGGAAGAGTGTTCTAGATACGGGGGATAGCCTGTGCAAAGCCCAAAGCCTGGCGTATTCCATGAGGTGGGGGAGGGAGGGAGGAAAGGCAGGCATTTGAGAGTGAGAGAGAGGCCAGGCCCAGCAGGACTTCATAGCTGAGGATGTGGGCTTCTACCCTGATGTGCTGAAGGGCCACTGGAGAGTTCTGACTTAAGATTTAAAAGGATAACTGGCTGCTGTGTGGAGAACAGACTGTAGGGGAAGCTTGGAAACCAGTTAGGAGAGAAATGCTCATTCAGCCATTCTCTGTGGAAAGAACACACATGACCCAATTCTCTGCGGCAGGTTTGTTTGTTAACCCTGAAATGGCTGGCACTTGGTCAGCCTTGCTGGCCTCTCCATGCTGGGCTGTCTGTAGGTACAGTCTTGGGCAAATGTGCTCTGGCTGTGGGGGCAGGATGTATTCTGTGCTACTCATGGGTGAGGGGTGGCTAGGGGGATGTTGCAGGGTAAGGACATTGTTAGTTTAAAGCCTTTTGAAAAGAAATGTTTCTTACTGCTTTTTTTTTTTTTTTTTTTTTTGAGACGGAGTCTCGCTCTGTCACCCAGGCTGGAGTGCAGTGGCACAATCTTGGCTCACTGCAAGCTCCGCCTCCCAGGTTCATGCCATTCCCCTGCCTCAGCCTCCCAAGTAGCTGGGACTACAGGTGCCCACCACCACGCCCGGCTAATTTTTTGTATTTTTAGTAGAGACGGGGTTTCATCGTGTTAGCCAGTATGGTCTCGATCTCCTGACCTTGTGATCTGCCTGTCTTGGCCTCCCAAAGTGCTGGGATTACAGACGTGAGCCACCACGCCCGGCCTCTTACTGCTGTTATTTCCTGCGTGGATTTAAATCAGACACCTCCCCTAGCAAAAACAAAAAAACTCCACTTCCTCCTGGAAACCCTATTCCCTGTTCTCAGCAACAGAAGCCCAAGACCTACTGAGTCACATGGCAATGTCATAACCTGCATCTTATTTAGGATGAGAAAGAATCCCTGCGCAGAGAGGGTGGCCTGTGTCCACTGGCCCTCAATGAATATGTATTTATTGCTTCTTCCTAAGGAGAATGTGAAGGGATGAGAAGGACATGGGCTAGATGCCTGGATCAGTGTCTAGTTCTGGTTCTGCCACACATAATAACTGGCCTGGCCTTTGTAGAGCACTTTCAAATGCAGGATCTCACTCGAGGCTCACAATAGTGCTCTGAAAGAGGTGATGCTGTTATCCTCATCTCAAGAAGCTAGGTGATGTCACACCTGGTAAGTGAGGGACGTGAGATTTAAACCAGGTTTCCTGCCTCTAAAGCCTAGGATTGTTTCACCAAATCACACAGCCACTAGGAGCACCCCCATGTAACCTGAGTACTCCTCCCAGTGAGCCCCTCCCCTGTGGATCTGGGCTGGCCCTGTGACCAGTTTTGACCAAAAGAACTTAGTGGAAATGACATAATGTAACTTCTGAGACTGGGCCTTAAGAGATTCACAGCTTCTTGTAAGTCTTTGTCAGTTGAAATTCTCCCTCTTGAAAACATGCTGTGAGGTAAGAAATGTAACCATCCCATGACCATCAATCTGAGAGGAAGTTCAAGCCACATGGAGGGGGAGAGGCTACCTGCTGGAGCACCGAAGCTTCAGCCATACAAATGAAGCCTTCCAGGCCAGCCAAGCCACCAGCCAAATACAGCCAAGTAAATGGCCTCAGCCAATAACGTGGAAAAGAAGAGCCACCCAGCTGAGCCCTGCCTGAATCCCTGACCCACAGAATCATAAGAAAATAAAATGATTATTGCTTTAAGCCACTAAATGTTGGGGTGGCTTGTTACACAACAATATAAATGATCACAACCCCTTCATATGGGAAGAGATGAGCAATAGTCAACTTAATTCCTTACTTCCCCCTCTCTCCCCTTCTTCCCTCTCTCCTTCCTTCTTTCCCTCCACAAATGTTTGTTAAGCACCTACAACATGCCAGGCACTATGCTAGATGCTGTTACAAAAATGAACAAGGCAGTCACTGCCCTTCAGGAGCCTAATGTCTAGTAGGAGAGGCCCTGTGTACACACACATATACAACAAACAGGATCACGAGAAATACAAAGCACTCAGGGGTATTCAGTTTCACCGAACACAGGTCAGTAGAGGCTTCGCAAAGAAGATGCCACTTGTTGTGTGGCAGGCACTGTGCTGAGAGTCAGTTATCTGAACTGTGAGCTCTCTTTTGCTCCACCCTCAGCTCAGCAGTGCAAGCTACACTTCCATAAACATGCCTTCTGTATCGTCACATGAGTTATTCAGATATTGAATGTGATAAGGCCAGGCCGGATCTACCTAGTACACATCAATTTAAGGATGCCCTGATCCCTGCCCACTCTGCCCCCTTGATAGAATTCCATTGGCAAACACTCTTAAAGAACTTTTGTTGAACCAGTTACAAACCAATCCAACCAAGTTTTTACCTGGACAGCATTTCTTCATCTTGACCTTGAAGATGTAACAAGAGTCTTTGTTAAGGTCCCTGTTACAGTCCAGAATCTCCTTGAGTATAAACCTCACTGATCCTCCAGTCTGGTGATGACTGTATTATTAAAGGAAGTCAGACCATTTCCCCTGCTAAAGTCTTACAAATTACATATTTAATAATCTTTTCAAAAGATTTTGCCAAGGTTTGGTTGTCAATTTTGGAATCTACCTCTCTTTCTATTTTTAAATTTAAACTTTAAAAAATGGTTGAACTGTTTTTTGAAAGTTGCTTCAATGTCTGCCAGTCTCCTGGCACCTCCTGCTTTCTCCAGGATACCTCAAAGAGGACCAAACAGAGTTTGGGTATCTTTGCAGCCTCTCTCCATGCTCTGGGATGTATCTGAACCAATTCAAAGGTGCAGGGCACTCCCTTCCTGTGTAATAGGATGATTTCTCGAAGTATTAATGTGGGTGTGTTCTCACTGAAATGTCCTGGTCCTAAGATTGGTGAAAGCAGCTGGGTCCCTATGTGTTCCTTCCCATGGGGAAGTTTTGCACAAAGAGGCCAAAAGCAGAAGTACCTACTTGACTATCTATTCCTGGTGTTGGTTGAAAGAGTATGATAAATATTTTTAATGGCAACTGGAAGAGTAAGACAGAACTCCCTGAGGCAAAAAAAAAAAAAAAAAGAGAAAACATCAATCAGAGTGGGAGGGAGTGCTAAGGAAGTGGTGAGAGCTGGGTTGATGGCTGCATGGTGCCCTGGGGATGGGCATAGGCAGCAGTGTGCCCCATCCCAGCAATAATTTTCACACCCCACACATGGCATTGAGACAGAGAGAACCTTCAAGGGACCACTCTGGGTTTGGACAGGACAAAGTGGCTCTGTCATCTACTAACATCCACAGCCATAATGGCCTGGAACTGTGTGACCTTGGGCAAGTTCCTGACCTCTCTGGGCCTCTGTTCCTCATCTGAAAATGAGGGTGGTAGCATTCCTTGTCTCAGGATTACTGTTAGGATTAAATCAGTTAATACATAGAAATACTTAGAACCATGCCTCACATGTAGTGTTATGTTGTTGATGATGATGATTGTTTTAAGGTGCAGCCCCTGAATTCTGGAGAAAGGAGAGAGCTTTGGTAATAATTTAAATTGGGTTTCCTGCCAAGCTGGTAAGGAAGTTCAAGGAAGACTCCAAGCTGGCACTGGGAGTCAGTTTAAGTCAACTTGAAGAAAATAGAGAAATGTAGCTGGGAGTAGTGGCTCACATCTGTAATCACAGCACTTTGGGAGGCTGAGGCAGGTGGATCACTTGAGGCCAGGAGTTCAAGACCAGCCTGGCCAACATGATGAAACCTCGTCTCTACTAAAAATACAAAAATTGGCTGGGTGTGGTGGTGCATGCGTGTAGTCCCTGCTACTCGGGAGGCTGAGGCACAAGAATTGCTTGAACCTGAGAAGCAGAGGTTGCAGTGAGCCAAGATCGTACCACTGCACACTAGCCTGGGGGAAATGCCTCAAAAAAAAAAAAAAAAGAAAAAGAAAAAAGAAAAGAAAAGAAATAGAGAAATGTGACCTTTCTTGCACACTTAAATTTATGAACCAATATTCTCATCTTCTCCACTATCTCACTCCTGTATCAGGTTACAATGTCCTGTTAAAATTATGTTTTATCTTTCAGGGAACAGAGAGCGCCTGAGTGGGCTCTGTCATCCACTAAGATTTCCCACCTTCCCAAAGCAGCCGGTCTACCCTTTCTTATTCATCTTTTCTTATTCATCATATTAATCTTCTTCCAAACAAAACTGTGATGGAAAGACTTCCTAAAGATGTCTGCATCCTAATCTCCAGAATTCATGAATGAATGTGTTATGTTACATAGCAAAGAGGATGTAGATAGAATTAAGGAATTCAGAGAGAATTAAAGTTGCTAATCAGCTGCCCTTAAAATAGGGATGGTGGCTTGGGTTATTCTGGTGGATCCTACCACAAGGGTCCTTATAAGTGGGAGAGGGGCGTGGTGGCTCACACCTGTAATCCCAGCACTTTGGGAGGCCAAGGCAGGCAGATCACTTGAGGTAAAGAGTTTGAGACCAGCCTGGCTAACATGGTGAAACCCCATCTCTACTAAAAATACACAAATTAGCCAGGCGTGGTGGTGTGCACCTGTAATCCCAGCTACTTGGGAGACTGAGGCACAAGAATCTTTTGAGCCTGGGAAGTGAAGGCTGCGGTGAGCCAAGATCATGCTACTGTGCTCCACTCTGGGCAACAGAGCAAGACACTATCTCAAAAAGAAAGAAAGAAAAGCGGGAGAGGGAAACAGAAGAGGGAGAGCCCAAGAGATGGCAGAGTGGAAAGACATGGCCCAACATTTCTGGCTGCGAGAATGTGAGGAAGGGGCCATAAGCCAAGGCACATGGGCAACCTCTAGAAAGCTGGGAAATTCAAGGGAACAGATTCTCCCTTAGAGCCTCCAGAAGGATGGGATGCAGCCCTGGTAACAGCTTGATTTTCAGTCCAGTGAGACCCATGTCAGCCTTCTGACCTCAGAGCGGTAAGATTATACATCTGTGATGTTTTAAGCCTCTAAGTCTGTGGTAATGTGTTTTCACAGCAATAGGAATGAATAGACAAACAACACCACCAATATAGAAACAATAATCAAACAAAACACTTGTTTTTGCAAAGCTCAGCTTTAGCTTTTCTGACACTGTTTTTGAAAGTTCTTATCTTTCTCCTGAGCTCGTCTTTTCTTCTCTGCCCCTGGTCCCAGAACTGTTGCAGGTTCTTTTGCACTAAGAGCTCTCTAAGAAGTCCTGTGTTTATTTAAACATGTCCCTCTCCTTCATGGAGGTCATTGCTGGTATCCTCTGGGCACTCCCTTTTCTCCTCACATTTCTTGTCTTTGTCTCTGCAGTCACGCCTTCCTTTCCTCTGGACTTTCTGAAGTCCTGTCCTAAGGCTTGGTGCGTGGGACTGACTAGTTAAAATCCAGTGCCAAGTGCTCAGAATATCAAGACACAACAAAGTCACTCAAGATCCATTGGGCAGAATCTCCTGAAATTGCTTTTTTTTTTTTTTTTTAAGATCTAAAAGTCAAATATCAGTAATTCTATAAAAGTTCAACATAAGAAAAGAGAAGACAGGCAAATAATTACAGGTGTGAAAAATATACCACAGAAACAAGAAGAGGTGTCATGGTGGAGGGGGACAAATACATAAGAAAATAGTAATGAGAAATGCTATGGAGAAAATAGTGGCTCACACCTGTAGTCCCAGCACTTAGGGAGACCAAGGCAGGAGGGTCACTTGAGCCCATGAGTTCGAGACCAGCCTGGGTAACATGGCAAAACCCTGTCTCTACAAAAATATACAAAACTAGCCAGGCATGGTGGTGCTTACTTGTAGTCCTAGCTACTTGGGAGGATGAGGTAGGTGGATTGTTTGAGCCCAGGAGGTCAAGGCTGCAGTGAACCATGGTTGTACCACTGCACTCCAGCGTAGGTGAAAGAGCAAGACTCTGTCTCTTAAAACAACAACAAAAAACCCTCAGCCCTGCAATGGGGCACACCTGGGAGCCCGTTTGGATTGGGTGGTCAGAGAAGGGCCCTGGGAGGCAGTGACCTGCTGTGCTACACTCAGGAGCTTGGCCAGGACCCTGTGGAATACTCAGGGAGCCAGCAGGGGACGCTAGGCAGGGGAGGACAGGGCCCAGTCCCTCTGTGGCTCACTCACTCTGGAGTGGGTGTGGGGATGTGCTGGCAGGGCCAGTCCAGGAGCCTAGTTAAAGGAGGGTCCTGTGGCGGCCCATGCATGAAATGATGGTGGTCTACAGTGAAACCATGATGGTGGGTTGGGGAAGAGTGGAAGTACTTAGGATGGGGAAGAAGCAGGACTTTCGGTGATTGAGTGTGTTGGGGTGGGAGCAGGGGAGGAAGAGGGAGGTGAAAGGGATGACTCTGATTCACTATTAAGGGACTGGATGGTTGTGCTACTCTGCAACACAAGGAACTCTGGGAGAGGGGGAGATTGGGTGGCCAGAGACGTGTGGAGATGGGGATGGAGGAGCTCACAAGCAGCAGTTCTGGAAATGAATGCTGAGCATGGCAGCTGGACAACAAGGTGGCCCAATGGCCCGTGCCTGCAGTCTGCACACCCTTGGGTAGTCTCCTGCCCTTGAACCTGGGCTGCGCTCTCTGGTTTTCATGGACACTAAGAGGGCACAGTCACCTCCTCACAAGATCTGCCATCAGCACTTTCTGATTTTTTGTGCTTGGTCAAGATCAAGTCTAGAGTAGCTGCCCCCAGAAGGAACCATTTGAAAAGATTATTGAGGATTTTCCAACACTCTGCTTCCAGAAGAATTAGATACCCCGCCTCCTCTGGTTTAATCCAGACTTTTGGGGTTGGCTCCACAGGTGACTTACATAGGAAATACATGGGACTTCTCCAAGGTAGAAGTTTTTACGGCTGCGCCTGGCAGCCTTCACTGACCTTCACCCACATAGACAAGTGGCCACAGGTACACTCCACTCAGTCACCCCACACTCCAGAGGCCTTGGGTAGACTTTCACGTGTTCACAGACAGATGTAGCTTTTCACAGTCTTCACATTCACACGCTCAAGTACAAGGTCAGTCCCTGCCGATGCAAGTTACAAGGAAGCACAACCTGTGCTAGGGCAGCCAGTGCATCCGTTCCAGCTGGCCAGGAGCCCTCAGCAGGCCTGAAAGCTGGGAGGAGAGGTGCCCAGCTAGGTGGAAACAGAAGGGAAGGTTCAGGACTACGGGTGATCCTGGCAGCTGGCTTGCTCCTGGAAGGCCAGGTGGGACATCTGCAAGGTAAGGGCCTGAACCCCGGGCAGAAATTGTAAGTCTCTGGTCTTCAAGGCCTTTAGGAGATGAGAATGTTGAAGCCTCAGTCTTACCAACTAAACCTCTCAGTACCAAGAGGGCCTGGCCTGCGAGGTAGAAACCAAAACCCCCTCTAACACACACACATGCACACACACACCTCTAAACATTCAAGTGTACAGATGCTAGCACTGTACTAGCATTGTTTCTGCAAGCCTGAGAGAAGCTGAGCTCTGTTTCCATTCTCCTCTCACATCTGCCTGGTGGGAATGCTCTAAGAGGGGCTTCCCAGACTTTGTTGCACATTAAGATCACCAGGGAAGGAAGCTTTCACAAATCTTGATGTTCAGGTCACTGCTCATGCCAATGAAATCGAATATTTGGGTGTAAGACCCAGATATCAGTATTAACTGGTGACTCCTATGTGCAGCCAACTTCAAGAACTAAAGATCTTTGATGGTTGTTTTTTTTTTTTTTTTTTTTTTGAGACACAGCCTCACTCTGTCACTCAGACTGGAGTGCAGTGGCGCAATCTTGGCTCACTGCAACATCCGCCTCCCAGGTTCAAGTGATTCTCCTGCCTCAGCCTCCCAAGTAGCTGGGACTACAGGTGTGTGTAATCATGCCCAACTTATTTTTTTGTATTTTTAGTAGAGACAGGGTTTTATCATGTTGGCCAGCTGGTCTCGAACTCCTGACCTCAAGTGATCTGCCCTCCTCAGCCTCCCAAAGTGCTGGAATTACAGGCATGAGCCACCATGCCCAGCCCAAAGATTTTTATTCATCATCACACACGGGCCTGTGGTGGAGATTTTTAAAAATTGAGGTGAAATTCATATAAAGTTAATCATTTTAAAGTATACGATTTAGTGGCATTTCGTACATTCACACTGTTGTGTAACCATCACTTCCATCTAGTTCCAAAACATTTTCATCACCTTAAGGAGAAACCCTGTACACATTAAGCAAGCATTCCCCTCTCCCCCTCTCCCCTTAGTCCCTGCCAACCACAAATCTGCTCTCTGTTTCTATGGATTTACCTATTCTGTGTATTTCAAATAAGTAGAACCAGACAATATTTGACATTTTGTTTCTAACTTCTTCGCTTGGCATAAGTTCATCCATGTTGTAGCATGGATCAGTACTTCCTTCTTATGGCTGAATAATATTACCCTGTATGACTAGACCACATTGTATGTATCCATTTAACCACTGATAGACATTTGGATTGTTTTCACATTTGGGCTACTGTGAATAATGCTGTTTTGAACATTCATGTACAAGTTTTTGTTTGAATCTCTATTTTTGATTCTTTGGGGTATTCTAGGAGCAGAATTGCTGGGTTATATGGTAATTTGATGCTACTTTTTTTTTTTTTTCTAGACAGGGTCTGTCTGTAGCCCAGGCTGGAGTGCAGTGGCAAGATCATGGCCCACTGCAGCCTTGGCCTCCTGGGCTCCGGTGATCCTCCTCCCTCAGTCTCCCAAGTGGCTGGGACCACAGGCGTGTGCCACCACACCTGGCTAATTTAAAAAAAAAAAAATTGTAGAGATGGTTTTTCCCTATGTTGCCCAGTCTGGTCTCAAACCCCTGACCTCAAGTGATCCGCCTGCCTCAGCCTCCCAGAGTGCTGGGATTACAGGCATGAGCCACCCACTTCTGGCTGATGCTTAACTTTTTAATGAACTGCCAAACTGTTTCCCACACATGCTGCACCATTGTACATTCCCACCAGCAATGTACAAATGTTACAATTTGTCCACATCCTTGTTAACACTGTCTGTTTTTCATTTTTTTATTATTATAGCCATCTTTGTAAGTGTAAAGTGGTATCTTATTGTGGTTTTAATTTTCATCTCCCTAATGAGGAATAATATTGAGCATTTTTCTTGTACTTGTTAACTATTTGTATATCTTCTTTGGAGAAGAGTCTATTCAAGACCCAGATATTTTATACCTCCTAATCCTCATAGCACCACTGAGAGGAAAGGATTGTTCACATTTTTCTAGATGAAGAAACTGAGGCTGAGAGAATGCCCCAACTCCAATTGATGACAGAAAGCAAGATCTGCCAATGCTTGAAATTCATACCATACACACGCCCCAAATATTCCAGTGTGCAGATGCTTGTGCCAAATGAGAAATACAGTCAAAAAGCTACAGGGGGCCGGGCGCAGTGGCTCATGCCTATAATCCCAGCACTTTGGGAGGCCGAGATAGGCGGATCACATGAGGTCAAGAGTTCGAGACCAGCCAGGCCAACATGGCGAAACCCTATGTCTACTAAAAGTACAAAAATTAGCCAGGCATGGTGTCAGGCACCTGTAATCCCAGCTACTTGGGAGACTGAGGCAGGAGAATCACTTGAACCCAGGAGGCAGAGGTTGCAGTGAGCCAAGATCATGCCATTGCATTCCATCCTAGGTGACAAGAGCAAAAATTCTGTCTCAAAAAAAGAGCTACAGAGTGTGGAAGAGGAGGGGTAAGCACAAAAAAACCGGAGCCCCTGAGGAGCTCTACGGGTAGAGAGGGAGTGGGGTTCCATATGGGTTTGGAGTGACAGAGTGAGAGAGATACATTAGAGAGACCAAGCGTGAGTGCCAGGAACCAGCAAGGCATATTGAAGGAGATGCATTTTGTCAGGCCTGTTTCTATAGCAAAGAAAGACACAGCTGGCATGTTCAGCAGGGGGCCCAGGGTGGAGGTCACTCAGGTTTTATACTCTGGACTCCTTTGTGCCCTGAGAATTCCCCAGGCTTGGCCACAATCAGCTCCAGCTGCTGATTCTGGGATGGACTCAGCCACAGCCTCACCCAGGTCACACAAATGGAAGTGGTAAGTCAATGCTCCACACAGGCAGCTGCTACAGCTGCAGGAAACCTGGAGGTGTGAGTCGATGTTTCTGTTAGACTCTCAGTTTCATCAGAAATCAGTGCCAGAAAATGGCTTTGCAGCTGTGTGTGTGTGTGTGTGTGTGTGTGTGTGTCTATGGGCTCCAACACCCTTTAGAAGCCTATCTTTGTACTTTGAACTCTAAGAGGTGCAAAGTGAGATTGAGGGGTAAGGAGGGATGAGGGGGAAGGAGTTCTGATGATCTGAGGCTGGAGGAGAAATAAGGACCAGACCCGCCCTCAGGCCTTGGAGAGCAGCCTTCAACTCTGGAAATGATGCCGAAATATTTCAGCCTTTCTCTCCTGGGGTTTCCTGTTTCCTATTTGGTCTCTGGTTTCCAGGCAACACATGAATACCCCCAAACTCCTGAAGTGTATGGGTCTCCAAATGTCCTTCTTCCTCTAAAGCTCACATCTGTAATGAGTTTCCCATCTGCTCAGTCGCCCAGGGCAGCCCATCCATTCTGCTGTCTCCAGAGACAAAAGCAATCGAAGATGCTTGTGGTTTGAGGTGTGTGTGTGTGTTTCTACCCTCCCCCCCACCCTGCCACTTTGTAGGTTTCTCCAGTTTAATGAGTCTTCCTGCAAAGTCGGTTTGGCTGAATTGCATTATTAGGGTGGGGAGCAGGCAGGAGATTTAGGGTTTGCTGATTTGATGCAGTAAAGAACTGAGTCTGGCAGGAGCCCAGCAATTTAGAAGAAAAGTGGGGGAATAAGCCCTAAACTTGACCCACTGGTGAGCTATTGGCTGGCTTTCTCTCTCTCAGGAGAGAGTGGAGGGGCTGTCTTCAGGAACTCTGGTGGGCTTCAGGGGACTTGAAACTTCCTTAGATTTATGATAAACTGGATTCATGATTCACTCCCACCAGATTCAGAGAACCTGGTGGGAGTGAAGTATAAAATTGAAGGGGGCAAAATTTTGGGGAATTGCATTAATTTTTTATTTTAGTATAATTAATACATAGCAATTGCATTAATATTGGCATAATAATAGTACTTCAAGGCTTAGAACAACAGTCCGTTGTCACTCTTATCCAGCTCTGAGCTCCAATCTCAAGGGCAACCTATTTTTAGTTTTAACTATTTGTAAAAATTTACCTTGGGGAGGGGTGTATTAGTCTGTTTTCACGCTGCTGATAAAGACATACCTGAGACTGGGCAATTTACAAAAAAAAAAGAGGTTTAATGCACTCACAATTCCACATGGCTAGGGAGGCCTCACAATCATGGCAGAAGGTAAAAGGCACTTCTTACATGGCGGCGGCAAGAGAGAGAATGAGAGCCAAGCAAAAGCGGTTTCCCCTCATAAAACCATCAGATCTCATGAGACTTATTCACTACCATGAGAACAATATAGGAGAAACGGCCCCCAAGATTCAATTATCTTCCACCGGCTCCCTCCCACAACTTGTGGGAATTATGGGAGTATAATTCAAAATGAGATTTGGGTGGGGACACAGAGCTGAACCATATCAAGGGGCAAAGCAAGGTGACTGAATAGAATCTCCTAGTAATTGTCCCTGTGCAGGAACATCAAATTGAACAACTATCCACACAAAAAAACACCTTCTGAAGAGCTACAGATGCACTGGAGAGGGTAGGAAGGACAGTCTCACATTGCCTAAACCACCCCTACCCCAACCCCAGGCAAGACGGTAGGAGACAGAAACTGCCTACTTGGGGAAGAAAAAGGGAAGTGAGTGTGGAACTTTGAATTAGAACTTAGTGCCTGCCCCACCACAGTGGAACAAAGCTCCATGAAGAGCTCCTGCAGCCTGAAATTCCAGGCTGGGGCCCACAGAGGGAGAATTTAGACTTAGCCCAGGGCAGAGGGGAATCTACTGCCCAGGCAGGAGGAGCTAGAGTCCCTGTCCACTTGATCACCAGGAAACTAAAGTGGCATCAGGCCCCAAATAAACTTCAGTGGCTGGCAAGCAGGCTTTAGAAACCATGGTCCTTGGATGAGACCCAGTACTGTGCTGGTCTGAGAGGCCATTGGTTGAAAAATGACCCAGTATTCAGAGGTAAAGCCAGCTGGACTTCCTGGGTCGAGTGGGGACTTGGAGAACTTTTCTGTCTAGCTAAAGGATTGTAAACACACCAATCAGTGCTCTGTGTCTAGCTAAAGGATTGTAAATTCACCAATCAGCGCTCTGTGTCTAGCTAAAGGATTGTAAATGCACCAATCAGCACTCTGTAAAAATGCACCAATCAGCACTCTGTCTAGCTAAAGGATTGTAAATGCACCAATCAGCGCTCTGTGTCTAGCTAAAGGATTGTAAATGCACCAATCAGCACTCTGTAAAAATGCACCAATCAGCACTCTGTCTAGCTAAAGGATTGTAAATGCACCAATCAGCACTCTGTAAAAATGCACCAATCAGCACTCTGTGTCTAGCTAAAGGATTGTAAATGCACCAATCAGCACTCTGTAAAAACATACCAATCAGCACTCTGTAAAATGGACCAATCAGCAGGACATGGGCGGGACCAAATAAGAGAATAAAAGTTGGCCACCGGAGCCAGCAGTGGCAACACACTCAGGTCCCCTTCCACACTGTGGAAGCTTTGTTCTTTCACTTTTCACAGTAAATCTTGCTGCTGCTCACTCTTTGGGTCTGCACTACCTTTATGAGCTGTAACACTCACCACGAGGGTCTGCAGCTTCATTCCTGAAGTCAGCGAGACCACAAACCCACCAGAAGGAAAAAACAACTCTGGACACACCACCTTTAACAGCTGTAACACTCACCGCGAGGGTCTGCGGCTTCACTCCTGAAGTCAGTGAGACCACGAGCCCACCGCAAGGAATAAACTCCAGACACATCTGAACATCTGAAGGAACAAACTCCAGACACACCATCTTTAAGAACTGTAACACTCACCGCGAGGGTCCACGGCTTCATTCTTGAAGTCAGCGAGACCTAGAACCCACAAGAAGGAATAAATTCCAGACACAGTATGACATCAGTGGTGGCTGCCACAAAAGTACCCATGTCACCCCTCCCCCAGCTCCAGGCAGTGCAGTTCAGAGAGACTCCCTCTACTTGGGAAGAAAGAAGAGTACAGGAGATTTTGCCTATGAATCTAGTGTCAGTTTTGCCACAGTAAAACAAAACACAGGGCTGAACCCCCACCTGGACATACTTCTAGACTTGTCCTGGGACAGTAGGGAATCCATCACCATGGCAGGAAAAACCCAAGTCCCAGCCTGCTTCACCACCAGCTGACCAAAGTGACCTTGGCCTTTGAATAAATATCTGCAGTATTAAGGCAGTAGCAGCTGCAGGCATTGAGCTAGCCCTGGTACTGCACTGGTCAGGGAGACTGTAGGCTTTGGTATGACCTAGCATAGTGCCAGCTGCAGAGGCCATGGATATGTCCATGTCAGCCCTCCCCCAACTCCATACAGTGCACAGCAGAGACAGAAGAGACAGAATCTTTCCACTTGGGGTAAAGAGGGAGGTAAGCAAGGACCATAGTGTGAAAACTCAGGGAACTATCTCTGATTTTCCAGAACTACATCAGGGCTGGCAATCTTGGAGTCTGCAAGACTCATAGTGAACCTTGGCTTAGGGCCCTCTCTACTGCAAAATGGCTGCACTGACCACAGGTTTAGTGAACTCAACAGGTGGTCCCTTTTGAATTATTCGAAGGCTCTCTGAAGAACAGATACAAACAAAGCCAGACAGTGAAGTCTGGAATAAGTATCTACTTCATCAATGCCCAGATATTGATGAATGTATGCAAGCATCAGAAACATTCAGAAAATATGGTCTCACTAAATAGACTAAATAAGGCACCAGTAATGACCCTGGAGAGATGGAGATGTGTGACCTCTCAGCCAAGGAATTCAAAATAACTGTTTTGAGGAAGTTCAGTCAACTTAAACACACACACACACACACACAAAGAAAAAAACAATTCAGAAATTTATCAGAGAAATTTAACAAAAAGACTGAAAATTTGAAAATAAATACAAATCCTGGACCTAAAATATATAATACGATAGATCAAGTAAAAAATGCATTTGACATCTTCAACAGAAGAATTGATCAAACGGAAGAAAGAATCAGACTATTTGAAAATGCAGAGGAGAAAAAGGAAAGACAAACATGAGAATTAAAAAATAGCTTCAAAAGAGCAAATGTAAGAGTCATTGGCCTTAAAGAGGGAGTGGAGACAGAAAAAGGGGTAGAAAGTTTATTCAAAGAAATAATATCATGGAGTGGAGAGAAGAAAAAAAATAATATCAGAAAACTTTCCAAACCTAAAGAAACTTATGAATATCCAGTTATGGGATGGTCAAAGAGCACCAAGCGGATTGAACCCAAATAAGACTACCCCAAGCCATATAAAAATCAGACTCTCAAAGTTCAACAAGAAAAAGAGGATCCTAAAATGGCAAGAAAAAAGAAACAAATAACATATAAAGAAGCTCCAGGCCAGGTGTAGTGGCTCATGCCTGTAATCCCAACACTTTGGGAGGCTGAGGTTGGCAGATCACCTGAGGTCAGGAGTTCAAGACTAGCCTGGCCATCATGGCGAAACTGCATCCCTACTAAACAATACAAAAATTAGCTAGGCATGGTGGCTGGTGCCTATAATCCTAGCTACTCAGGAGGCTGAGGAAGGGAGAATTGCTTGAACCTGGGAGGTGGAGGTTGCAGTGAGCAGAGATCACACCACTGCACTCCAGCGTGGGCAACAGAGTGAGACTCTGTCAAAAAAAAAAAAAGCTCCAATACATCTGTCTGACAGTGGACTTCTCAGTGGAAATCTTAGAGGCCAGGAGAGAGTGGGATGCCATATTCAAAGTGATGAAGAAAACAAAAATTACAAACTGAGAATACTGTATCCAGTAAAGCTATCTTTCAAACACAAAGGAGAGATAAAGACTTTGTCAGGCAAACAGAAGCTGAAGGAATTTATCACCACCAGACCTGTCTTACAAGATATGTGAAAAAGGAGTTCTTCCATCTGAAATAAAAGGATACTAATGTGCAACAAGAAAGCATTTGAAGATATAAAACTCACTGGTAAAAGTATGTACATAGCCAGGCTCAGTGGCTCAAGCCTGTAATCCCAGCACTTCGGGAGGCTGAGGTGGGTGAATCACTTGAGGTCAGGAGTTTAAGGCCAGCCTGGCCAACATAGTGAAACCCCGTCTCTACTAGAATTACAAAAATTAGCCAGGTATGGTGGTGGGCACCTGTAATCCCAGCTACTAGGGAGGCTGAGGCACAAGAATCACTTGAACCCAGGAGGCAGAGGTTGCAGTGAGCCGAGATTGTGCCACTGCACTCCAGCCTGGGTGACAGAGCAAGACTCTTTCTAAAAAAAAAAAAAAAAAAAAGTGTGTACATAGACAAATTCAGAATAATATAGTAATTTTGGTATGTAAGCTACTCATATCTTTAGTATGAACACTAAAAGAGACACCTATCAAAAATAATAACTACAATTTGTTAAGAGAGAGACAATATAAAAAGATTTAAATTGACAACAAATAATCAAAATGCAGAGGGGGATGGAGGTAAGTATCTTTTTCCTCTGTCTCTTTTTTTGCAATCAAAATTAAGATGTCATCTTAATAATTTATTATGGCTAAAGATAAGCCTTTAAAATAATTTACTACAGCTAAAGCTAAGTCTCATGGTAACTACAAAGCAGAAACCGGTAATAGATACACTGAAAAAAACAAGGAATTAAAATATACTACCAAAGAAAATCACTTAAACCACAAAGAAAAACAATAAGAAAGGAAGAGAGGAGTTATAAAGAATCAGGAAACAAGTAACAAAATGGTAGTAGCAAATCCTTACCTGTCAATAATAACACTGAATGCAAATGGACTTAATTATCCAATTAGAAGACACAGAGTGACTGAATAGGTTTTTTTTTTTTAAAAAAAGGCCCAACTATATGTTGCCTACAAGAAACTCCCTTCACCTGAAAAGCCACACATAGGTTGAAAGCAAAGGGATGGAAAAAGGTCTTCTACATAAATGGAAACCAAAAGCAAGCAGGAGTAGCCATACTTTTTATCAGATAAAACAAGCTTCAAGTCAAAAGCTCTAAAAGGAAACAGAGAGAAGGTCATTATATAATGATAAAAGGATCAATTCAGCAAGAGGAAGTAACAATTGTAAATACATATGTACCCAACACTGAAGCACCCAGATATATAAAATAATATTAGAGCTCAAGCGAGAGACGGACCCCAATACAATGATAATTGGTAACATTAACACTCCACTTTCAGCACTGGATAACATCTAGACAGAAAATAAATAAAGAAGCATCAGGCTTAATCTGTACTATAGACCAAGTGGACCTAACAGAAAGTTACAGAAAATTTCATCGAACAGCTACAGAATACACATTCTTTTCATCAGCACATGGAACATTCTCCAGGATATACCATATGTTAAACCACAAAACAAGCCTCAACAAATTTTTCAAGGTCAAAATCATATCAAGTATCTTCCTAAACCACAGTAGAATAAAACTAGAAATCACTAACAAGAACAACTTTGGAAACCATGAAAATACATGAAAATTAAACAACATGCTCCTAAACAACCACTGAGTCAAAGAAGAAATTAAAAAGGAAATAAAAACATTTCTTGAAACAAATGAAAATGGAAATACAACATACTAAAACTTATGGGATATAGCAAAAACAGTACTCAGAGGGAAATTTATAGCAATAAACACCTACATCCAAAAAAGTAGAAAACTTTCAAATAATGAACCTAATGATGCAACTCGAGGAACTAGAAAAGCAAGAATAAATCAACCCCAAAGTTAGTAGAAGAAAGGAAATAATAAAAATCAGAACAGAACTAAATGAAATAGGCAATAAAAAATTACAAAGGATCAAAAAACCAAAAAGTTGGTTATTTGAAAATATAAACAAAATCAATAAATTACTAGCTAAACTAACCAAGAAAAAAAGAAGTCCCAAATAAATAAAATTAGAAATGAAAAAGGAGACATTACAACTGATAACACAGAAATACAAAAGATTGGCTGGGTGCTGTGGCTCATGCCTGTAATCCCAGCACTTTGGGAAGCCGAGGCAGGTAGATCACTTGAGGTCAGGAGTTTGTGACCAGCCCAGCCAACATGGTGAATCCCTGTCTCTACTAAAAATACAACAAATTGGCTGAGTGTGGTAGCAGGTGCCTGTAATCCCAGCTACTTGGGAGACTGAGGCATGAGAATCACTTGAACCCAGGAGGCAGAAGTTGCAGTGAGTCAAGATCCTACCACTGCACTCTAGTCTGGGTGACAGAGCAAAACTCTGTCTCAAAAAGAAAAAAAAAGTACAAAAGATCTTTAGAGACTATTATGAAAAATTATATGCTAACAAATTAGAAAACCTAGAGGACATGGATAAATTCCTAGACACATATAACCTACCAAAATTGAACCAGGAATAAATAGACCTGAAAAGACCAAAAACAAGTAATGAGATTGAATCGTAATAAAAAGTTTCTCAGCAAAAAATCCCAGGACCAGATAGCTTTATTGCAAAATTCTACCAATTTTTATTAAAATTTTTTTAGAAACGTGGTCTCACTCTGTCACTCAGTCTGGAGTACAGTTGTGTGATCATAGCTCACTGCAGCCTCAAACTCAGGCTCAAGTGATTCTCCCATGTCAGCCTCCTGAGCCACTAGGACTATAGGTGCATACCATCATGCCCAGCTAATTATTTATTTGTAGACACAGGGTCTTGTTATGTTGCCCAGGCTGGTCTCCAGCTCCTGGCCTCAAGCAACCCTCCCACCTCAACCTCCCAAAATGCTGGGACTACAGATCTAAGCCACTGCACTCAGCCTACCAATCTTTTTAAACAGATTTAACACCAATTATTCTCAAATTATTCCAAAAAGTGAAGAGGAGGGAATTCTTCCTAACTCATTCTATGAGACCAGCATTTCCCTGATACCAAAACCAGACAAGACTACAACAACAAAAGAAAACTTCAGGCCACCATTCTTTATGAACATAAATTCAAACTTTTTAACAAATTACTGCCAAATCAAGTTCAACAGCACATCAAAAAGATAATACACAATGATGAAGTGGGATTTATCCCAAGGATGCAAGGATGTTTCAACATAGGCAAAGCAATAAATATGATGCATCACATTAACAGAATGAAGGATAAAAACCATATAATCATCTCAATAGACACAGAAATAACATGTAATAAAATTTAACATTCCTTCATGATAAAATTCTCAACAGATTAGGCACAGAATGAACACACTTCAACATAATAAAGGCTATATATGACAAACCCACAACTAACATCATACTACATAGGGAAAGATTGAAACCCCTTCCTCTAAAAACTGGAACAAGACAAGGATGTCCACTTTCACCACCCCTATTTAACGTAGTACTGGGAGTCTTAGCCAGAGCAACTAGGAAGAAAAAGAAAGGACATCCAAATTTGGAAAGAGAAAATCAAATTGTCTCTTATTGCAGATGATATGACCTTATATATAGAAAAGCCTAGACTCCACCAAAAACTGTTACGACTGATAAACAAATTCAGTAAAGTTGCAGGATACAAAATAAACATAAAAATCAGTAGTGTTTCTATACAGCAATAATAAATGAACTGAAAAATCAAGAAATGAACCCCATTTACAATAGCTTAAAAAAAAAAAAAAAGGAATAAATTTAACCAAGGATGCAAAAGACCTTCACAATGAAAACTACAGAACACTGATAAAAGAAACTGAAGAAGACACAAACAAATGAAAATACATCCCATGCTCATGGATTGGAAAAATTAATATTATCAAAATGACTAAAGCAATTTACAGGTTCAATGTAATCTCTATCAAAATACCAGACATTCTTCACGGGAATAGAAAAACAATCCTAAAATACATATGGAACCACAAAAGACCTCAAATAGCTAAAGCAATATATATAGAAAAAAATAGCAGGAGGCATCATACTACCTGACTTCAAAATACACGACAAAGCTATAAAGGTATAGTAACCAAAACAGCATAGTATTGGTATAAAAACAGACACATAGAACAATGGAACAGAATAGAGAATCCAGAAATCCACATATTTAAAGCCAACTAATTTTTGACAAAGGCACCAAGAACATACATTGGGAAAAGGACACCTTCTTCAATAAATGGTGCTGGGAAATATTGAAGAAGGACACCTTCTTCAATAAATGGTGCTGGGACATATATGCGGAAGAATGAAACTAGACCCCAATTCTCACCATATACAAAAATCAACTCAAAATGGATTAAAGACTTAAAAGTAAGACCCAAAACTATAAAAATGCTAGAAGAAAACATAAGGAAAAGGTGCTTCAGCCCATTGGTCTAAGCAAAGATTTTATGTCTAAGGCTTCAAAAGCACAGCCAAAGAAAATAGACAAATGAGACTATATTAAACTAAAAACCTTCTCCCCAGCAAAGGAAACAATCAAGAGAGTGAAGAGATACCTACAGAATGGGAGAAAATATGTGCAAGCTACTCATTTCACAAGGGATAACATCTAGAATATACCAGGAACTCAACACTAAAAAAAAAACAAACCACTGAAAAGTGGACAAAGAATCTAGAATTATAGACATTTCTCAAAAGAAAATATACAAATGACCAAAGAATATGTATTGAATAGCAGGAGGCATCATACTACTGACGAATACTATTGAATATGAAAAAATGCTCAATATCGACCAGGTGCAATGGCTCACACCTGTAATCCCAGCACTTTGGGAGGCCGAGGGGGGCAGATCACCTGAGGTCAGGAGTTCATGACCAGCCTGACCAACATGGTGAGACCCCATCTCTACTAAATATACAAAAATTAGCCAGACACGGTGGTGCACACCTGTAATCCTAGCTACTCGGGAGGCTGAGGTGGGAGGATTGCTTGAACCTGGGAGGCAGAGGTTGCAGTGAGCAGAGACCACGCCTCTGCCTAGGTGACAGAGTGAGACTCCGCCTCAAAAACACACTCTATCACTGAGCATCAAGGAAATGCAAACCACAATTAGATGTCATCTCACCCCAGTTAGAATGCTACAATATGGTTTGGATGTTTGTCCCCTCCAAATCTCATGTTGAAATGTGATCCCCAGTGTTGGAGTAGGGCCTGGTGGCAGGTGTTTGGATCATGGAGGAATATGCCTCATGAATGGCTTAGTGTCATCCCCATGGTGATGAGTGAGTTCTTGCTCTGAGTTCATGCAAGATCTAGTTGTTTAAAAGTGTGTGGTACCTCCTACCTCTCTCACTTGCTCCTGCTCTCACCTTGTGATACAGGTGTTTTCTCTTCACCTTCCACCATGATTTTAAGCTTCCTGAGGCCCTCACCAGGAGCAGATGCCAGCGCCATGCTTCCTGTACAGCCTGCAGATCTGTAAGCCAATTAAATCTCTTTTCTTTATAAATTACCCAGCCAGCAATATAAATTACTGGCATTATAGCAATGCAAAATGGCCTAATACCAGCTCTTATCAAAAGGGCAAAAATTAACAAATGCTGACGAGAATGCAGAGAAAAGGGAACTCATACACTGTTGATGGGAATATGAAGTAGGGCAGCCATTATGGAACACAGTACGGAGGTTTCTGAAAAAACTATAAACAGAACCACCTTATGATTCATTCAGCGGTCCCGCTACTGGGTATTTATCCAAAGGAAAGGAAATCAGTATGTCAAAGAGGTACATGCACCCCTATGTTTATTACAGTGCTATTCACAATAGTGACGATATGAAACCATCCTAAATGTCCATCGGTGGATGAACAGATAAAGAAAATGTGGCTTATATATACAATGAAATACTATTCGGCCATAAAAAGTAAAATCCTGTCATTTTTAGCAACAGGGATAGAACTGGAGGACATTCTGTTAAGTGAAATAAGCCAGGAACAGAAAAACAAGTATCACATGTTCTCACTCATATGTGGGAGCTAAGAACACTGATCTCATGGAGGTAGAGAGTAGAATGACAATTACCAGAGACTGGGAAGTGTGGGGAGATAAAGAGATGTTGGCTAATGGGTACAAACATACAGTTACATAGAAAAACTAAGTTCTAGTGTTTAATAGCACACTGGGGTGAATATAGTTAACAAGGAAATGATATATGTTTGAGGTGGTAGATATTCCAATTATCTTGACTTATTTGTTCATTACACCTTGTATACGTGTATCAAAATAGGACGTGTGCCCCAGAAATTTGTATGATTATTTTATATATATATATATATTTTTTGAGACGGAGTCTCGCTCTGTCACCCGGGCTGGAGTGCAGTGGCGTGATCTTGGCTCACTGCAAGCTCCGCCTCCTGGGTTCATGCCGTTCTCCTGCCTCAGCCTCCTGAGTAGCTGGGACTACAGGCACCCGCCAACACGCCTGGCTAATTTTTTGTATTTTTTAGTAGAGACAGGGTTTCACTGTGTTAGCCAGGATGGTCTCGATCTCCTGACCTTAAGATCCGCCTGCCTCGGCCTCCCAAAGTGCTGGGATTATAGGCATGAGCCACCACACCCAGCCTCTATTTTCAAAATTTACCTTCATATTTAAAGGCTCTGATCTATTTTTCATTGCAGACTTTTTTATTGACTTCCACCATAAAAGATAAGGATTTCTCTCTCTCTCTCTTTTTTTTTTTCTTTTTTTTTTGAGATGGAGTCTCTCTCTTTCACCCAGGCTGGGGTGCAGTGGCGCAATCATGGCTCACTACAACCTCAACTTCCTGGGTTCAAGCAATCCTCCTATCTCAGCCTCCCAAATAGCTGGGACCACAGGCACATGCCCCCATGCCTGGCTAATTTTTAAATTTTTGCTAGATATGGGGCTGCCTTATGTTGCCCAGGCTGGACTCAAACTCCTGAGCTCAAGTGATCCTCCTGCCTCAGCCTCCCAAAGTGCTGGATTACGGGGGTGAGCCACCACACCCAGTTGGGATTTATCTCTTACAACAACCTCCCCTCTCTCCCACACACATACACACACTTCCACTCTTCCATCTCACAGTAAGTTGTATGGCAATACATAAAAATCAAGATTCAGTATTTGTATTATTGCTAAGTAAGCACTGTTCCTAGCTGAGTCTTGTGATGTCAGATTACATTTTTCCTATACAGAGTCCTCACGTCTACCCTACCCCCACATTCAGAATTGCCTTTTTTTTTCCATTGTTAAACAATAGATGTTGGCAAAGATGCAGAGAAGGCCGGGCACGGTGGCTCACACCTGTAATCCCAGCACTTTGGGAGGCCGAGATGGCTGGATCACCAGGTCAGGAGATCAAGACCATCCTGGCTAACACGGTGAAACCCTGTCTCTACTAAAAATACAAAAAAATTAACTGGGCGTGGTGGCAGGCACCTGTAGTCCCAGCTACTCAGAAGGCTGAGGCAGGAGAATGGCCTGAACCTGGGAGGCGGAGTTTGCAGTGAGTCAAGATCACACCACTGCACTCCAGCCTGGGTGACAGAGCAAGACTCTGTCTCAAAAAAAAAAAAAAAGATGCAGAGAAAAGGGAACACTTATACACTGTTGGTAGGGAAGTAAATTAGTACAACCTCTCTGGAAAATAGTATGGAGATTTCTCAAAGAACTAAAAATGGAACTACCCTTTGATCCACCAATCCCACCACTGGGTATCTTTCCCAAAGGAAAATAAATCATTTTATCCAAAAGACACCTGCACTATGTTTATTGCAGCACTATTTCTAATAGCAAAATCATGGAATCAACCTAAGTGTTCATCAATAGATGACTGGATTCTAAAATGTGATATAGATACACCATGGAATACTACTCAGCTATAAAAAGAATAAAACCATGTCTTTTGCAGCAACGTGGATGGACCTGGAGGCCGTTATCCTAAGTGAAATGACTCAGAAACAGAAAGTCAAAAACCACATGTTCTCACTTATACGTGGGAGCTAAACAATGTGTACACATAGCCATACAAAGTGAATCATAGACACTGGAGACTCCAAAAAGTGGGAGGGTGAGGAGGTGGGTGAGGGATGAAATATTACCTATTGGGTACAACGTACACTATCTGAGTGATGAGTACACTAAAGCCCAGACTATACCATCAGGCAATATATCCATGTAACACAACTGCACTTGTACCCCTAAATCTATAAGGACAAACAATACAATCAATAATTTTGAAAGACAACAAATAATTGCCTTTTTTGTTTGCTTTCTTTTCTATGTACCCATCACTCATTTTTCTCAGAACCGCCCCCTCACCCCTCCGTGTAATTAGATGGCCAGGTAATGGGCCACTTTTTTCCTCTGAGATATCCCTCCCCCAGCCATAGCCTCCTGCTCTTATCTGGCTCTGAGAGCTCAGAGCTGCCATCTCAGAACTTCCCTTTGATCTTATTCTGGAGATTTTCATCCCTCTCCTGAGCTGCTTGTCTCCCCATCTTTTTCTTTGTTCACCCCTGCATTTTGGTGGAGCTTCTGTTCCAGTAGTTTCCTGGGAAAAGGGTTGGGGGGTTGGAAATCGTTTTAAAGTCTTACATGTCTCAAAATATCTTTAGTCTGTCTTTATAAGATTTCAAGTTTAGGCCAGGCTCAGTAGCTCATGCCTATAATCCCAACACTTTGGGAGGCTGAGGCAGGAGAATCACTTGAGGCCAAGAGTTTGAGACCAGCCTAAGCAACATAGTGAGACCATGTCTCAATAGTAATAATAATAATAATAATAATAATAATGAGATTTCCGAGTTTGGCTGGGGATTGAATTGGAGAAACACATGCCCTGTAATTTTGAAGGTCTTCAACCTGCCAATGCTGCAGATGAGAAACCTCATCCCATTCCCATTACTGATCTTAGTATGTGACTTCTTTTCTCTACACCACCGGCTACTGGGATTCTCTCTTTACTCTTGATACTCTGACAATTCAAGATTCAGTGACTTGGTGAAGGTCTGTTTTCATCGTTCTTGTTGGGTATTCTGTTGGTCCTTCAAACTGTTGATTTATGGCCTCAGTGCTGAAAATGTTTTTTATAGTAGTTTATTGATAATCTCTCCTCAGTTTTCTCTGGTCTCTCCCATTGAAACTTCTTCAGTATGATATTTGACCTTTCTTATTTTCCATCTCTTTTTGTTTGACTTCTTTGGAGAGTTCCATGAATTTTATATTCCAACTCTCTCACTAAGTTTATTGTGACTATCATATTTTTCATTTCCAAGAGCTACTTCTTGTTCTCTGGGTGTTCCTATTTTAAAAAAAAAAAAAAAGCATCCTCTTTATTTGATGGATCTTATCTTTCAGAGGATGATGACAACTGTTTTAAAGTTTCTTTCTGTAACTTACATTATCTTTGTTTCCTGAACTCCTTTGCAGTTCTGTTTATTTGTGCATTTGCTTTGCGCCCTCTCTTGAACACTGGAGGCTGTCTGGTATGGATAAAAAAAATACATAAGCCAAAAAAACAAAACAAAACAAAAACTACACATAAATAAACCTCCCTTGCTGGGCCTGGTGGCTCATGCCTATAATCCCAGTACTTTGGGAGACTGAGGTGGGACGATCACTTGAGGTCAGTTCAAGACCAGCCTGGGCAACATAGCAAGACCCTGTGTCTTCTAAAAGTAAAAAAATCAGCTGGGCATGATGATGCATACCTGTAGTCCCAGGTATTCAAGAGGTAGACATGGGAGAATCACTTGAGCTCAGGAGTTCAAGGCTGCAGTGAGCTATGATCACACCACTGCACTCTAGCCTGGGTAACAGAGTGAGACCCTGTCTCAAAAAAAAAAAAAAAAGTATAATAAAAATACATGCTCCTCTTTAAGAAAAAAAATAGAGGTTTTCTTTTCAGTAAAGTGCTTTACTGGGTAAATTCATTAGTGTAGAATTTTAAATTCCAAATCAGACTGCATTTTGCTATACACTATATTTTCTGTTCTTTGGATCACCTGACACCCAAAGAATAGTAAGAAACTTCATTTGAATTAAAATTTGTTTTTAATATAAGAAACACATTGTAAACTCACTGGTAAAATTGAGTACTCCTTGTACATCTCCATCAGAGCTCTTAAGTGCATTGTCAGTGGGCAGTAATATTTTGAAAGGAATCTTTTTCTCAGCAGTAGGTCTCAACAGTTTGCTTAAAATATTCAGTACACCATGCTGTAAACAGATGGGCTTCTATTGTTCTTTGTTTTTTGTTTTTTTGGGTTTTTTTTGAGACAGAGTCTTGCTCTTGTCACCCAGGCTGGGGTGCAGTCTCGGCTCACTGCAACCTCCACCTCCCAGGCTCAAGCGATTCTCCTGCCTCAGCCTCCAGAGAGTAGCTGGGATTACAGGTACCCGCTACCACGCCTGGCTAATTTTTGTATTTTTAGTAGAGACGGTTTTGCCATGTTGGCCAGTCTAGTCTCAAACTCCTGAACTCAGGTGATCCACCCTCCTTGGCCTCCCAAAGTGCTGAAATTACAGGTGTGAGCCACTGCGTCCAGCCTGAACACTCCTATTCTTGAACTAGTCACCAAATTTGTGAAATTTTGTTTAAATAATTACAATAATCATAAATCTACAGGGAAATAAAAGATTAATGATTCAAAGTGATGTGAGCCTTTCATAAAACAACATGGTTTTCAAAACTCAGCACATGGCCCTCTCACATAAGAATAATTCTACATATTCTCCTACTGCTGCAGCAGAGGGGTGGTTGTTTTAAATAAAGTGATTTCTGAACATTTTCCCTAAAATCTGAACACAGAAAGTTTGCTGTTTTCTTACCAATGACTTTCTCCTCCTCTGGTGACCCCAGGCTATCCGGGTGGTTGAGTGGGGCTGCTTGAGCATGGGGACAAGGCACAAGGGCTGTTGGGCTTCTCTACAGAGTGGCCAGGCCGAGACCTACCTATTTCGTTGGGAGAATCCAGTTTTAGTAGCTATAGGTCTTTTCTCCCGGGCTGGCCAGTTTTTCCAGAGAATCCTCTGTTCTCCCACTGGAAAGTAGCAGCTGGGCTGCTCAGAACTGGGTGAAAGAGGGTCCCTGGGGGCCTCAGGACACAGGATGGGGATTTCACTCTATTTCCTTGATTTCAGTGCATGCTTTTCTCCTCCCTCTGCTGGGCTTAGTTCCCTGGAATCCAGGTCTGTCTGTCCTGTTTCTCCAGAGAATGAACCTCCTGTGTCCCACAAGGGGTGAAGGGAGGAAAGGTGGGTGCTGAGTGTACATTATACAGACTTCACCCCTTCCTGCCGTCTCCTCTGCCTTCTGAGGGAGATGGCAACTGCCTCCGCTTCCTTGCCTCTCACAGGCCCCTTCTACTTACTCCATTTTGTCTTCGAAACAGTTGTTGACATCACTTATCTTTGTTCTTAGAAGTTGACACCTTTTTTCTTTTTTGAGACAAGGTCTCATTCTGTTGCCCAGGCTGGAATGCAATGGTGTGATCATAGCTCACTGCAGCTTCAAACTCCTGGGCTCAAGCAATCTTCCTGCCTCGACCTCCTGAGTAGCTAGGACTACAGGTGCTCACCACGGTGCCCAGCTAATTTTTAAATTTTTTATAGAGACAGAGTCTTGCTGTGTTGCCCAGGCCAGTCTCAAACTCCTGGACTCAAGTGATCCTCCTGCCTCAGCCTCCCAAAGTGCTGGGATTGCAGGGGTGAGCCACCATGTCTGGCCTGCAAATGTTATTAACAGTATCTTAAAATGGTGCATCTTTTCCAGAAGGTTTTCAGTTTACTTTGTCCAGATCCATCAGAGGAATTACTATCTGGGACTATGGCCTTACAAAAGGCCTTACTATGGCCTTACAAAAGCTATGGCCTTACAAAATGTATTTTTTAAATAATCAGACTTGAAAGTTGAAATTACTCCTTGATCTATAGGCTGCAGAGTGTGAAAGCAACATTACTCCTTGTACATCTCCATCAGAGCTCTTAAGTGCATTGTCAGTGGGCAGTAATATTTTGAAAGGAATCTTTTTCTGAGCAATAGGTCTCAACAGTGGGCTTAAAATATTCAGTACACCATGCTGTAAACAGATGGGCTCCATCTGTTCCATTTATAGAACACAAACAGAGTAGATTTAGCAACTCTTGAGGACACTAGGATTTTCTTTTTCTTTTTCTTTTTTTTTTTTTTTTTGAGATGGAGTCTCACTCTGTCACCCAGGCTGGAGTGCAGTGGCACGATCTCGGCTCACTGCAAGCTCTGCCTCCTGGATTCACGCCATTCTCCTGCCTCAGCCTCCCAAGTAGCTGGGACTACAGGCACCCATGACCATGCCTAGCTAATTTTTCTGTATTTTTAGTAGAGATGGGGTTTCACCATGTTAGCCAGGATGGTCTCAATCTCCTGACCTCGTGATCCACCCACCTTAGCCTCCCAAAGTGCTGGGATTACAGGTTTGAGCCACCGTGCCCAGCCAGCACTAGGATTTTCAGAAAGGCAAATGAGCCTTGGCTTCAACGTTTTTTTTTTTTTTTTAAGGTTTATTTCTTACTTTGCTTGTTTTTCTTTCTTCCTTTTTTTTATTATTATTATACTTTAAGTTTTAGGGTACATGTGCACAATGTGCAGGTTAGTTACATATGTATACATGTGCCATGCTGATGTGCTGCACCCATTAACTCGTCATTTAGCATTAGGTATATCTCCTAATGCTATCCCTCCCCCCTCCCCCCACCCCACAACAGTCCCCAGCGTGTGATGTTCCCCTTCCTGTGTCCATGTGTTCTCACTGTTCAATTCCCACCTATGAATGAGAACATGCGGTGTTTGGTTTTTTGTCCTTGCGATAGTTTACTGAGAATGATGATTTCCAATTTCATCCATGTCCCTACAAAGGACATGAACTCATCATTTTTTATGGCTGCATAGTATTCCATGGTGTATATATGCCACATTTTCTTAATCCAGTCTATCATTGTTGGACATTTGGATTGGTTCCAAGTCTTTGCTATTGTGAATAGTGCCTCAATAAACATACGTGTGCATGTGTCTTTATAGCAGCATGATTTATAGCTCTTTGGGTATATACCCAGTAATGAGATGGCTGGGTCAAATGGTATTTCTAGTTCTAGATCCCTGAGGAATCGCCACACTGACTGCTTCAACTTTAAGTCATCAGGGGCATTAGCTCTAAAGAAGAGAGTCAGCCTGTCCTTTGAAGCTTTGAAGCCAGGCATTGACTTATTTAGCTATAAAAGTCCCAGATGGCATCTTTTTCTAAAAAGAGGCTATTTAACCTACATTGCAAATGTGTTTTGTGTAGCCACCTTCATCAGTGATCTTAGCTGGATCTTCTGGATAACTTGCTGCAACTTCTAAATCAGCACTTGCTGCTTCACCTTGAATTTTTATGTGATAGAGATGGATTTACCTCATGAACCAATCTCTGCTAGCTTCCAAGTACTGTTCTGCAGCTTCCTCACCTCTCTCAGCCTTCACAGAATTGAAGATAGTTAGAGTCTTGCTCTGGATTAGGCTTTGGGTTAAGGGAATGTTGTGGCTGGTTTGATCTTCTGTACAGACCAGTCAAACTTTCTCCATATTAGCAATAGGGCTGTTTTGCTTTTTAATCATTTATATGGTCACTGGAATAGCACTTTTAATTTCTTTTAAGAACTGTTCCTTTGCATTTACAACTTGGCTACCTGTCTGACACAAGAGGCCTAAGTTTCAGCCTGTCTCAGCTTTTGACCTGCCTTCCTCACTATGCTTAATCATTCCTAGCTTTTGATTTAAAGTAAGAGATGTATGACTCTTCCTTCCACTCATACACTTCGAGGTCATTGTAAGGTTATTAATTGGCCTAATTTCAGTATTGCTGTGTCTTGAGGAATAGGCCCAAGGAGGGAGGAGGAAGAGACAGAGAGAGAGAGATGGGGGAATGGCTGGTGGGTGGAGCAGTGAGAACACATACAACATTTATCAATTAAGTTCACCATCTTGTATGGATGCAGTTTGTGGAGCTTCAAAACAATTATGCTAAAGCCAGGCACTGTGGTGCGTGCCTATAGTCCCAGCTACTTGAGAAGCAGAGGCTTCTTCTCAAGCAAAGGATTGCTTGAGCTCAGGAGTTCAAGGTCAGCCTGGGCAATATAACAAGGCTGTCTCTAAAAAAACAAACAAAACTAACAATAAAAAATCACACTGATAACATCAAAAATAACTGATCACAGATCACCATAACAGATAAAACAATAATTAAAAAGTTGGAAATATTGCGAGAATTACCAAAATGTGACACAGAGACACAAAGTAAGCACATGGCACTGATAGATTTGCTCAATGCAGGGTTACCACAAACCTTCAGTTTGAAACCAGTGCAATATTTCTGCAAAGTGCCATAAAACAAGGTATGCCTGTATTGAATAATGCAACGTTTGAATCTTCTAGCAAAGTGAACAGAACTACACAGAATCATGCTTTGAAATTGCCAATTTAGGAAATTATATTTGTTTTCGAAACTTGTTATTTCTTGGAACTCCACTCATAGGATTTGTTAAAAGTGTGTATAAAAAGTACATAAACCTATTAATATTATTTTATTTGCAACAATAACTCATAGCACCAAGTAGAGCCACAAACATGAATTCATAATATTGCAACAGCTATACACAAGCAAGATTATGTGGTGACCGCGTCTCTCCTATGCATTCCTGTGCCCATTCCCAACAATGTCCACCGTAACCTTCAATTTGGAGTTGTCAGCATTTTCCTGCTCCAAATTTTGACTTGAAGTCAATGGAGTCCTTCAAGTCGGAAATTTCCCTGTGTTGATTAAGCTTCAGTGCTCATAGAATTATCATACTTTTGCCTGTTTTATCAAATTCATTTTTCTCAGGTTTTGGGATTTGAAAAAAATATATGATTTCCCAAAAAAAAAATGCCCAGAAGAAATCCCTGCATGAAAACACTAGGCCATGATCTTTGCCTGATTGCTAAAGGAAGAATCTTGTTAAATGAAATAATATCATAAATGAGAACGTGCATGGGGGTAGCGAAAGCAATGGGTTAGGTCCTGGTTGCTGCCTGTTAGAAGTCCCCTGGCCCTCACACACCCACAGTCCAGGCACGATGTAACCCTTTATTTTTTCCCAGGAGATCTCAGATCTGTTTTCCTCTGAAATATTAGGACTCACGTCAGCCCTTTGGTCACAGTTAATAGTGCATCATTTACATCTATGTGTGATTTTGTCACTCTGTGGCACCCAAGTAGAAAGAAGAAGGTAAAGGCATGTTAGAAGAATCCATTCTATTCCCTTTCTGCTGTCTTAGCTGTCAAATCAGCAGAAAGCTTAGACAGACCGTATGTTTACTGGAAGGGAGGGTAGAGCCCCAGAGAGGCTGCGGACTGAGACCTGTTCTGCCTTCTGTCTGGAAAGGGAAGAAACTCCTCCACCAGAAGCAACAGGAGTTGGGAAGCAGAGATCAAAGAAAGCAGGCAATTTCTGCAGGAAGGGAGAAAGGAAAAAGGGAGGGAAGAGTGATGGGTCCCAGGCAGGGGCAGATTTAGCATGAAACTAATGAAGCTTAAGCCTCAGCACCACTCGCTTGCAAGGACCCTTCCAAGTTCCTGGGTGAGGCTCCTAGAAATTGGTTTAAAATTTGCAAAATTTGGAAAAGTGAGATATATTAACCACAATCAAGACTACAGCCATGTGTGATAGCACTTGCCTGTAGTGCCAGCTACTCAGAAGGCTGAGGCTGGGGGATCACCTGAGGCCACGAGTTCAAGATCAGCCTGGACAACCTAGTGAGACCCCGTCTCCAAAAAAATTAAAATAAAAAATCAAGACTACAGGCCGGGCATGGTGGCTCACACCTGTAAGTAATCCCAGCACTTTGGGAGGCCGAGGCGGGCGGATCACCTGAGGTCAGGAGTTCGAGACCAGCCTGGCCAACATGGTGAAACGCTGTCTCTACTAAAACTACAAAAATTAGCTGGGTGTGGTGTTGGGCGCCTGTAATCCCAGCTACCTGGGAGGCTGAGGCAGGAGAATCGCTTGAACATGGAAGGCAGAGGTTGCAGTGAGCCAAGATCAAGCCACTGTACTCAAGCCTGGACGATAGAGCAAGACTCATCTCAAAAAAAAAAAAAAAAAAAAAATTAAGACTACAGTCTTTTCCCTCCCTGACATCCCTCAGTCACACTTCCTTTCTTGTTGAGTGGTATTTGGAGTGGCTGTGGGCATTTTTAATCTCTATCTAAGGAGAAACTGAGTTGAGAGTACATTCACTTATGTGATTTGCAATCACTTTCAAGTATAGTTTCTAGCAGCTCCTCCCTCAGTGAAGGAATGGCTTCTAGGGGCATCTCCATTGTCTACTGTATTGACTTAATACCAAAGGTCCTATCGAAATATAAATGTGACTTTCAACACCTGGCACTGGAAGTAGATGGGAAGTGGAACAGAAAGAATGTTGAAAACATATGGAGTCAGAAGCTAGTTTGTAGAAAATTCTTTCAGCTATGGTAAATGTAAAAGGCAGGGTTCGCTTTTCACTGATGTCTAGTCAACATTTTCTTCTTCCAGGATACTCTCCCTTGCTGTGACTATGTTGTTGTTTTTTTTTCTTTTTTGAGATGGAGTCTCCCTCTGTTGCCAGGCTGGAGTGCAGTGATGCAATCTCGGCTCACTGCAACCTCTGCCTCTCGGGTTCAAGCAGTTATACTGCCTCAGCCTCCTGAGTAGCTGGGACTACAAGTGCCCGCCACCATGCCCAGCTAATTATTGTATTTTTAGTAGAGATGGGGTTTCACCATGTTGGCCAGGATGGTCTTGATCTCTTGACCTCGTGATCTGCCCTCCTTGGCCTCCCAAAATGCTGGGATTACAGGCGTGAGCCACCGTGCCCGGCCTTTTTTCTTTCTTCTTTTTTTTTTTTTTTTTTTTTGTTTTCTTTTTTCTGAGACGGAGTTTCGCTGTTGTTGCCCAGGCTGGAGTGCAATGGTGCAATCTCAGCTCAATGCAACCTCTGCCTCCTGGGTTCAAGCGATTCTCCTGCCTCAGCCTCCTGAGTAGCTGGGATTACAGGCATGCACCACCATGGCTGGATAATTTTTTGTATTTTTAGTAGAGACGGGGTTTTTCCATGTTGGTCAGGCTGGTCTCAAACTCCTAACCTCAGGTGATCCGCCCACCTCGGCCTCCCAAAGTGCTGGGATTACAGGTGTGAGCCACCATGCCTGACTTGTCGTGACTATTCTTAATACTGCTGCGAATACAATTATAAACACACCGTACATTTTTTTATTTGTTGGGATTGAAAAAATGGAATGTATGAAATTCTTGAGTTAAGCATAAGCCTATAGCAATATTACAGAAATTTTTGATCAACTATGCTGGAAAAAAACACTAAATTATCTTTCTATTATTTCTATAGAAAATGGCACTGCAAAATTGTTGGCATCTGAAGTGGTCATCAAAGAGTAGGCAGCCAAAAGCACATGGAAAAATATTATAGAAGTGTATCAGTTAATAAAAATGTGAATTTTCTGGATTTTGTGATGTTTGTGGTATTTGTCAGCCTTTAAAAATTTATAACTTGATGTCATCTATTTTCTCATTCTAAATATTTACTTTTATACTCAATTTTGTATTTTTTTATTTTGTGTTATTTTTCTTGAAGAGATCTCCAAATTATATAAGCTTCAGACTTCACAAAATTTGATCTGTGCCTGGACTCTGGTGTGGGGCCCAGGGATTTATACCAGCAGCCATTCTCGGCCCTCAGCAGCCCCTGGGGTCCCTAGCCCATTCTTCCCCAAAGTCCCCATCCCAGCCCCCATCTCAGGCCCTGAGAGCCATCAACAACTTAAGGCTGAGGAACTCTTTGCTCCTCTGGGGAGCAGAGGATGTGTGAGCCAGTGAGACATGCATTTGCTAGATTAGACCTCTGGGGACTTTTCCCCCAGCAAAGTCCTGCCTGGCAGGGTGGTTGGCCATTGTGTCAGTACCCACCACCCTCCTGTGAAGGGCGAGCCCCTGGCCGTTGTGGCCTGGGCTGAGGTCTCAACCACCAGCAGCAGTACTTGAGGCTGAGTCTGCTGTAGACTTTAAAAACAGGACCAGCGGCCAGACACAGTGGCTCATGCCTATAATCTCAGCATTTTGGGAGGCCAAGGCAGGAGGATTGCTTGAGCCCAGGAGTTCAAAACCAGCCTGGGCAACATAGGGAAACCTCGCCTCTAGAAAAACTTTTTAAAAGCTAGGCATGGGGCCGGGCATGGTGGCTCACTACTGTGATCCCAGCACTTTGGGAGGCCGAGGTGGGAGGATCACTTGAGGTCAGGAGTTCGTGACCAGTCTGGCCACCATGGTGAAACCCCATATCTACTAAAAATACAAAAATTAGCAGGACGTGGTGGCACATGCCTGTAATCCCAGATACCCGGGAGGCTGAGGCAGGAGAATCGCTTGAACCTGGGAGGCAGAGGTTGCAGTGAGCCAAGATGGTGCCACTGCACTTCAGCCTGGGCGACAGAGCAAGACCCTATCTCAAAAAATAATTTTTAAAAACCCAGGCATGGTGGCGCATGCCTACAGTCCCAGCTACTCGGGAGGCTGAGGCCTGCTTGAGCCCGGGAAGCCGAGGCTGCAGTGAGCTGTGATCATCCCACTGCACTCCAGCCTAGGTGACAGAGCAATACCCCATCTCCAAAACAAAAACAAAAACAAAAAACAGGACCAGCAGGAATAGTGTGCTGTGGATTGGGACTTCTGAATGTTCCAGAGGGACTTAAGTGTGCGTAATTCAGACGTCTTCCCTGTTATGGCTGGCCTTCCCGCCTCCCCAGCCATCTGCTGGAACGAGTGCTTACTAATGAGCCAGAGAGCTCTGAGCCGGCCTGTGCAGGGCATCCATGCAGGGCTCCAAGGGCCCCTCTCAGTGAAACAACATGACTGTGAAAACAATCTGCTGCTCTTCTTCTTCACCCTGACCTTGGGTCATTCTGGCCTAAAAGATTACTTTGCTCCCAGCCTTGGGGATGTTTTTGTACAATTAGCTACAACTCTGCAGAAAGACCCTGCAGAGAGGGCCGTCGGGTGGAGCAGGGCTCCACTTTCACCAACTCAAGCATGAAAGGACACTGACCCCGTGTGGTCATGTTTGGAGGTGCAGCACGGGGAGAGAGGAAAGGCCCCGGCACGGACCTTTGGCCAAATGATCCCTGCGGGCCCTCCCTGACCGACCTTGCTCTGTCCCTGCTCACCTCACAAGAACCTGGGGAGAGGACCTGGCCCCATCAGGGCCTGCTGACTCGTTCTCCCCTGGCGAAATGTCCCCACCAGGTGCTCTCAACTCTGGGCTATGACTTCACAGGCCATTTGAGTTCAGATGGGTAAGGCGTGTAGGAAATGAGCTCAAAGGGCAGGATGGATTTTGATGGGGTGAGAAGAGAGTGTTTCTCACTCACCCAAAGCACTGAGCACAGTGTCCCAAACATAATGTGGAGTAAACACGCGCATGCACAAGTGCACTTCAGGTGCGGGAGACAGCCCAAGCAGGGGCGGGCAGGCAGGCAGGTATGGAACGTGCATGGAGGGCTGGAGAGTGGAGCTGCTTTTCTGCAGAGATTTCAGGTTAGGTGGAGCACTGAGCTGAATTTTCTAGAAGCTGGATTCCTAAGCCCCAATTCTGGGCTCTTTCTCCAACCACACAGCTGTGCGGAAGGAAAGGGGCCTGAGTTCTGCCATCTGGGCTAGGAGTCGGTATAGAGCCAGCCAGTTGTAGCATTTCTGATTCCATCTGAATTCCTAACACATCAAAATCAGATTCCATTCTGGACATTCATTTTTTTGTTGACGCTGTGATTGAGGTCTCATAAAAAGAAGGTGCCATGCCTAGGACAAATGAGGAAGGAGAGGCTCAGAAAAGTTAAATAGCTGTGTCTTAAGTCACAGCCACTCAGTGTGTGAAAAGCCAAGCTGGGGTTTGAACATGATAAAAATACACCATGGCCTCTGGGCTCCAAAGTGCAACCTGCAGCTTCTAAAGGAACTAAAACCTAACTTGTTCCCGTCTCCCCCAGCTCAATCCACTCTCCCCGCTGTAGCAGAGCCATCGCCTCAAGGCAAATTGCATCCCATCACCCACTGCTCAAAACTGAGCAACTCTTCTCTGGTCTCAGGATAAAAATGGTATGTGTGTCTTGGCTTCACAGGCCTCCCTAACGTCACCCCTTGCTCTCGCCACATCACTTGCCATTCTTCCCTCCTTTGACATGGAACTTCAGCCTTGGTTCCATGCCTTGGCCTCCCAAAATGCTGAGATTATAGGCAGTTACCTAAACAGCCAGCCTCTCAGATCTGGAGGACCTTGATTTGTAAACAAATCACCAGGGGATTTTGATAAAATACAGATTCCAATTCACCAAGCCTGGTTTGGGGGTCCAGGTTCTGAAGCTCTAAGAAGCTCCCAGGTAGTGTGAATCTTCCAGGTCCACAGACCACAGGTGAGTAAAGAGGTGCCAAACACACCATGTTCCCCTCACCTTTGACCGCCACCAAACTTCCTTTGATCTGAAACTTTTCTCCTTTCTCCCCAAGCCCCCCTCCTGTATCTTTCACCCGGGTGGTAAGGCTACTTCCTCTCCAGGCCTCAGCTTAGGTGCTGCTGCCTCCAGGAAGTACTCCTGACCCCTTTGAGAATGATTAGGGCATGTCTCATCTGTTAGAGATGCAAATAGAAATGGGTGAAAGGGGACCAGGCGCAGTGGCTCACGCCTATAATCTCAGCACTTTGGGAGGCCAAGGCTGGCAAATCAGCTGAGGTCAGGAGTTTGAATCCAGCCTGGGCAATATGGCAAAACCCCATCTCTACTAAAAATACAAAAATTAGCCAGGCGTGGTGGTGCACACCTGTAATCCCAACTACTTGGGAGGCTAAGGCACAAGAATCGCTTAAACCTGAGAGGCAGAGGTTGCAGTGAGCGGA
This sequence comes from Pongo abelii, assembly GCF_028885655.2. Lineage (NCBI taxonomy): Eukaryota > Metazoa > Chordata > Mammalia > Primates > Hominidae > Pongo > Pongo abelii. Next base: position 70,936,893 of record NC_071985.2, on the reverse strand, counting down.
GATCGCACCACTGTACTCCAGCCTGAGTGACAGGGCGAGACTCTGTCTCAAAAAAAAAAAAAGAAAGAAAGAAATGGGTGAAACGGGCCAGGCACAGTTGTTCACACCTGTAATCCCAGCACCTTGGGAGGCCAAGGATCACTTAAGCCCAGGAGTTTGAGACCAGCTTGGGCAACACAGTGAGACCCTGTCTCTACAAAAAATACAAAAATTAGCTGGGTGTAGTGGTGCGTGCCTGTAGTCCCAGCTACTCAGGAGGCTGAGGTGAGAGGATCACCAGAGCTGGGGAGATCAAGGCTGCAGTGAGCTGTGATTGCTCCACTGTACTACAGACTGGGTGACACAGTGAGACCCTCTCAGAAAAAAAAAAGGAAAAATAAATGGATGAAATGATAATGATAGCTGGGATTTGCCTTAAAATACTCAAGAAAAAATATGGGAACAGGTACATGAAACAAAAATGGCAAAATATCGATCATTTTGATTGTTATTGAAGCTGGGTGACAAATATGTGAGAGGTCATTGTACTATCCTCTCAATATTTGTGTTTGTTTGGAAGTTTTCAAAATAAAAAGCTTTAAAAAAATTTTTAATACAGATAGGGTCTTGCTATGTTGCTCAAGTTGCTCGTGAGCTCCTGGGCTCAGGCAGTCCTCCCACCTTGGCCTCCAAAAGTACTGGGATTACAGTATGGTGTGAGCCACCATACCTAGCCAGAATAAAAAGCTTAAAAAAATGAAGCCTGAGATAAGTGCCTCTCCCATGTACCCCCTTAGGGGACTGTCCTGTCTTCCCCCACCCTACAGCACATATCGCGCTGCCTCGTGAGTGTATAGTTTTTCAAGGGCTGAGATTGTACTGTGTTTTGTTCATTTTTGTACACCAGCCCCTAGCACAGTGGTTGGCACAGAGTAAATTCTCAACATATTTTTGTTGAATGATTGAATGAAAATCCTGCCAGGTTACGTTAGTTGGCAAAAAAGAAGCAAATCATTGAAAATATATGTCAAAACGAAACAACGCATATTGTTCCACCTTATGTAGAGCTATGCTGCATCTGCTCCCGGAATCCTCTGTAAAGGTCACGTGTCCCAAGGAAGACTCAGTGTCACATGAGAGAATCCATTTAAATCGTTAAGAAGAAAGCAAATGTAGACACTGGAACTCTGCCGTGTATAAGGAAGAAGGGTGAATGGGTATGTGATCCAAAGGTGTTGAAAACAGAGAGTCATTCATTCAATCACCAAATATTGGTTCACTGTTGAAGCTTCAGCTTTGCCTGCAATGCTGGAGACTACTTCTCCAAAGTAGTTACTTGCATGAGATTATATGAATGGAAGCCTGTGTATATTGGCCAAATGAATGAGGCAGAAGTGGGTTTTGCAGGGGATGGGGTGTTGTTTGTTTTGTGCAGGGATACCCCAAAAGAAAGGGGAGAGAACAGGGCAGTGGGCGGGATGGTGAGATATCTAGGCCCCACCCCAGTGGGACTAAAGGGGTAACTCAGGGCTAGAGGCTAAAGAGCTGACTTTGTAAGACCCGGGGTGTCAGTCTAATGACAGTCTGAGGCAACCCCAGGAACCCCAGGATTTGAGAATGAGCCCTTCTTGGCTCCACTGCTCATACACATCTGCTCAGACCCAGTACTGCTTTAACGTTCTGAGGTCTCTGGGTGACCACCAGCAGCAGGCAACAGGGAAAAAGGAGTATCACCTGGGTTTTCTGGCCTGAACAATGGGATGAATAGGGATGAACATTCACAGGATAAGAAATAAAGTGGGAAGAGCAAGCTCAAAGGAGACACAGTGTGTTCACTCACTAAGGCTGTTCACCAGAGAAGCCCCTTTCATGTAAGTGAGAGATATGCTTGAGAAAACCAAAAGAGAGACTTACCTGGTTCCCCCAACAAGCTTCCAGGTCTCGTTATCCTCAGAAGCAGGACCAGGCCGGGCACGGTGGCTCACACCTGTAATCCCAGCACTTTGGGAGGCTGAAGCAGATGGATCACCTGCAGTCAGGAGTTCGAGACAAGCCTGGCCAACATGGCAAAACCCCATCTCTACTAAAAATACAAAAATTAGCTGGGCGTGGTGGCGGGCACCTGTAATCCCAGTTACTTAGGAGGCTGAGACAGGAGAATTGCTTGAGCCGCAGAGGCGGAGGTTGCAGTGAGCCGAGATTGCGCCACTGCATTCCAGCCTGGACAACGGAGCAAGACTCCATCTCAAAAAAATAAATAAGTAAATAAGAAGCAGGATCAGAGGTTTGAGCTCTAAACAGAATGAGAAAATCAAGGTAGGTTTCAGAGTCAGGAGAGCCAGAGCATGAAGGGAATACAGCCGCATCATGGCAAGATCAAAATTTCTGAGGCTGACAGTAAGAAAGGTGATGTAGGCTGGGTGTGGTGGCTCACACCTGTAATCCCAGCACTTTGGGAGGCCGAGGCACACAGATCACCTGAGGTCAGGAATTCAAGACCAGCTTGGCCAAGATGGTGAAACCCCGTCTGTACTAAAAATACAAAAATTAGCTGGGCGTGTTGGTGCACGCCTGTAATCCCAGCTACTCGGGAGGCTGAGGAATGAGAATCTCTTGAACCTGGGAGGCGGAGGTTGCAGTGAGCTGAGATCGCGCCATTGCACACCAACCTGGGTGACAGAACGAGATCCTGTCTCAAAAAAAAGAAAAAAAGAGGGGGAGATGGAATTCTTTGATGGCACATCCCTGACCTAGAGTGGTAAAACTCACATACTGATGACCTTGTGTTCAGTCTTACTCATTTCTCTATGCCAGGTCCCTAGCACAGTGTCTAATGCAAAGGAGGTGCTGAGTCGATGTTTGAAAAATCAGTGAATGAGATGAATGCACTTGGAATGGTGTTGATTTTTGCTTTGCCTCCAAGCTAGAACAAATAATTGAGCTCACTCATATCCATGTTATCATTACTATCCAGGCTACTGTGTTAATATAGCATTTAATAACTCCCTTGTTCTCCCAAACTTCAGGGAAATTGAAGCTTCAGTAATGAGGGAAATTTTTGCTTGATTGTTTTCTGTGGGAAGTCAACCACAACTCACATCTGGTGCCCTCCATGAAGTCTTCGTCACTAATGGGATTTTGTACATTTTCTCTTTTCTGCTAAATCCAGACCTTGGAGAAAGAGACCCTCCTCATCTTTCCATTACGAGGAAGTTTAATCGCATCTAGACTCTGGCTGGTTAGGGCTTGATTTTAGGTGGGCAAAGGAGACTTCAGCAAAATAAGCAGAGCCAAGAGAGGCTCCTGTTGTTTGGGTCAGGCTGTTTTTAGCAGTGAGGAAAGACCGTGGGGCTAGAAGGAGGATTGGTCACTAGGTGTGAACTGCATGTTGGAGATTTCATCTGCCTGGGACCTAGCAGATGTCCCCATGAGGTCTTCTTTGCCAGCTACCCCATCCTGTCTTCCAGACAATGCTGCATCCAGAGGTCTCTTGTCCCCTTTTGCTCCCTAGACCTTATTACTTGCTCATCTAGCTCCCAGCCATGTTCCTTCCACTCCCATCCAGGGCTATTGACTTCCACTCTATGAGCAGTAACAGACTGGTGCCTTTCAAGCAATATTCATTCATTTAACAAACATTTATTGAACCCCCAATATGTATCTAGCACTGTACTAGGCATTGGGAATATAGCAGTAAGTAAGATAGGCAAAATTCCTAACCTCATAGCTTATATTCCAATGGGGAGAATATAATATATATATATATATATATATATATATATATATATATATATTTTTTTTTTTTTTTTTTTTTTTTTGAGATGGAGTCTCACTCTGTCACCCAGGCTGGAGTGCATTGGTGCAATCTTGGCTCACTGCAACCTCTACCTCCCGGGATCAAGAGATTCTCCCACCTCAGCCTCCCAACTAGCTGGGATTATAGGCCTTTTTGTATTTTTAGTAGAGACAGAGTTTCACTATGTTGGCCATGCTGGTCTCAAACTCCTGACCCCAAATGATTCACCCACCTCAGCCTCCCAAAGTGCTGGGATTACAGGCGTGAGCCACTGCGCCCAGCCAAAAAGGAATGTTATATTCTTGCTAAACAAATGAACATGCCCAGAATTTCTGAAACAGGATGCACAGAGCATCCACCTCTAAGAGAGGATGGTTCACTCCAACACGACCCTCTCTGGCCAGCAACTCGCAACAGGCAAAGCCTGAACCAGGGGAGCTGCTATAACAATAAGCACCACAACAGTGGCTGACTTTAATCACATGCCCTACTCCATTAGCCCTCAGAACAGTGTAATGACCACTAGCATTAGACCATTTTGCAGAGGAGGAAACAGAGGCTAAGAGAGATTTAATAACTTGGCCAGGTTCACATAGCTATGCTTTGGCAGCTCTGGAATTGGAATATGGTGAAATCCTGTCTCTACTAAAAATACACTTTGCCCTGCTGCTACACTTTTCAGGGACAGAAAAGGAAAACTATCTCAAGAGACAATGTGCAATGCTGAAATGGTGAAGGAAAAGCTTTTGGGGTAGTGAAGGGGAGCAGATGGCCTGATTCCCCTCCACCCTAAATAGGGTGTGTGTATATGTGTGAGTGTGTACAGAAACACAGATGCACATACATGACCACACATATACCCCCTGAGCCTTCCAACCAGAATCCACAGGCAGCACCATCTCCCTCTCCATAGCCTTTGCTGATCCTTATTCCTGAAGCTAGAAAGGGAGGAGGACCCTGAGATGAGTGTCTGAGGGGCATGTCCTTGGGACAGCTCTACTTAGTGACATTTGTAAGACCAGTGCTACGGTTATTTCAAGCAACTATCATTTCCCTTCCAGGATAATCTCAGATGTCATTTTTACTAATGAAATGAAAACTAACACTGAGCATCTATTATGTCCCAGTCACTGTGTTGGGCCCATTTAAATATGAATTATGTATTGTCTCTGACTTTAAAAGGCTCAGGAGAGCCTGCCAACTCCTGACTCCAACCTATTTAGCCATATTGCTTGTGCTTGTGCTTAATTTATAAATTAAATTGGAATTTCAAGGTCCCTGCTGATTGGCAAGTGGAATTACTAAATGATATTTAACCTAAGTGAAGTTGAACATCTCACGACTTCTGGATGGCAAGGAAAAGACCAAGGAGAAGTGGACCAAGAGGCTGGCTCTTGAAATAGCCCCACTCTTACCTTCAGGAAACCTTATGTCTGCTGAACTGCGTAGGAGTTCTGGCCCCTCCTTCCACTAGTTGTCACAACTGGAATGGTTAAAAGCAATGGTTCCCACCAGAATGGCTAAAATTTGAAAACTGACGATAGCAAGAGGAGCACCAGGAACTGTCATGCACTGCTGCTGAGAGTGTAAGGTGGTACAGCTACTCTGGACAAATCTTTGGCAGTATTCACTAAACGGGACACACATATACCTTATCAGCCATCAATTCCATGCCTAGGTATATAAGTAAAGTTTGTGCACATGTGCATTAAAAGACATGTATAAGAAGGTTCATCATAGCACTTTTGGTAACAACCAAAACTGAAAACAACTCACATGTCCAGCAAGAGTGGGATGGATAACAATACTGTGGTGTATTTACACAAGGGAGTACTCCAAGCAAGAAGGATAAATAGGCTGAGGGCAGTGGCTCACACCTGTAATCCCAGCACTTTGGGAGGCTGAGGCAGGCAGATCATTTGAGGTCAGGAGTTTGAGACCAGCCTGGCCAACATGGCGAAACCCCGTCTCTACTAAAAATACAAAAAAATTAGCTGGGTGTGGTGGCCCATGCCTGTAATCCCAGCTACTGGGGGAGGCTGAAGCAGGAGAATCACTTGGACCTGGGAGACGGAGGTTGCAGTGAGCCGAGATGGCACCATTGCACTCCAGCCTGGGCAACAGAGCAAGACTCTGTCTCAAAAAAAAAAAGAAGGATACATGGTCTACAGCCACATGCTACTATGTGCACAGCTTTCCTAAACATCATATTCAGTGAAAAAGTCAGATAGGAGAAAAACACAGCGGCATGAACCCATTTACATAGCCATTTATATAAAGTTCAAAAACAGGCAAAAGTCACCTATGTTGCTTTTAAAAGCCAGGATAGAAGTTACCTTTGAGAAAGACTAAGAAGATAGAGATTGGGAGGGTTAGGTCAGGGTTTCCGGGATGCTGGTAATGTTAACATTTCTTGGCCTGGATGGCTGTTACATGGGTGTGTTCACTTTGTGATGATCTATTAATCTACAACCTTATGACTTTTAAACTTTTGTGTAAATGTATTCCTCCTATAAATTTTTTTTTAAATAATTAGGCTACATCCCAAAAGACAAGGGATAGAGATATAACCTAAAAAGTCAGATATGGTCACAGGCCCAGGGGCAAGGGGAGGTGAGGTTTGCTTCCCAGGATTCCCAGTCTCCCAATATTTACCAAAGGGACTTGTGAAAAAGGCCAGGAATGGGAAAGGGGGTGTCAGGGCCTTTGAGGTGGGTGGGCCAACTACCCAGAACTGCCTTGGCCACACTGCATGACTCTAGGCCTGTAAGCAACGTTTCTGAGAGGACTGGTTGCCCATCCCTTGCCCTCACTCACATCCCCAAAAGCAACTTTTGCCCTTGGGCCAATGCTAATTTTCTTTCTGAGATGATCATCAGATAAGGTTAGATGCTTCATATGGCCTCCATTCTTCTACAAAGAAAGGTCAATGCTAGTCAGGCGCACTGGCTCATGCCTGTAATCCCAGCACTTTGGGAGGCTGAGGCAGGAGGATCACTTGAGCTCAGAAGTTTGAGACCAGCCTGGGCAACATGATGAAACCCCATCTCTACTAAAAATTCAGAAAATTAGCTGGGCATGGTGGCACATGCCTGTGGTCCCAGCTACTCAGAGGCTGAAGTGGGAGGGGAAAAAAAAAAAAAAAGAAAGGTCAACACAGATAACCCAATCAAAAAATACACTACAGGTTTAGGCCCGGCGTGGTGGCTTACGCCTGTAATCCCAGCACTTTGGGAGGCCAAGGCGGGCGGATCACTGGGTCAGCCTGGACAACATGGTGAAACCCTGCCTCTACTAAAAATACAAAAATTAACTGGGCGTGGTGGCGGGCACCTGTAATCCCAGCTACTTGGGAGGCTGAGGCAGGAGAATCGTTTGAACTCAGGAGGCGGAGGTTGCAGTGAGCCGAGATCGTGCCATTGCACTCCAGCCTGGGCAACAGGGCGAGACTCCGTCTCAAAAAAAAAAAAAAAAAATAGACTACAGGTTTAAACAGGCTACTCACCAAAGAGGACATTCAATTGGCCAAGAAACATATACAAAGATGCTCAACAGCATTAGTTATCTGAGAAATGAAAATAAAAATTAAAACTGCAGTGAGAAACCATTAGACTTCCACCAGAATAGCCAAAATGAAAAGGACTGACAATACCAAGTGTTGGGATGCAGTGCAACTGTGTATCTTATCCATTGCCTGCTGGGACTGTAAATTGGCCAATCACTTGGTAAACTGCTTGGCAGTATCCAAACATACCCAGCAGTTTTACTCCTGGGAATATACCCAACAGAAATGAGAGCTGTGTCCACATGTTGAAACATCCAGAAAAGAATGTTCACAGCAGCTTTGTTCCTCATAGCCAAAAATTGGATTCAACCCAAATGTCCATCACAGGAGGGTGAATAAATATATTGAGGCATATTCATACAATGCAACACAACTCAGCAATACAGAAAAGAATGAGATGCTGCAGCACACATCAGCCTGGATGAATTTCCCATAATGTAGAGTTAAGAGAGGCCAGATGTAAGAGCACGTACTGTGTGATCCCGTTTACATGAAGTTCTAAATAGGCAACACCAATCTATGGTGGTAGAAGTCAGGACGGCAATCCTTTGCAAGATTGTGAGGTATGAACTGGGACGAGGTGCTGGAAATGTTTTGTGTCTTGGGTGGTGGTTACATTGATGTATATACATGTTAAAGTCCATCTAGTTATACACTTAAGATAGTGCACTTAAGAGGGCATGTGAGTTACACTTCAATAAAAACGTAAGTTTAAAAGAAAGAAAGAAGAAACAAAGGAAGAAAGGAAAGAAGGAAAGAAAGAGAAGGAATAAGTGAAAGGAAGATTGGCAAAATTCTGCCCTCTCATATGAAAAATGGTATAGCCTTTCTAGAAAACAGGCATTTTCTTAAAAAGTTAAACCTTCACCTACCATTTGACCCAACAATCCACTTTTAGGTATTTATCCTAGAGAAAGGAAAACTAATTTGACATAAAAGCCTGTATATAAATATTTATGCCAGCATTGCTCATACTTGTCAAAAACTGGCCACAACCCAAATGTCTTTCAAACTGTTACATCTATACAATAAAATACCACTTAGCAAAGAAAAAGAGTGGACTTGGGCCACCATAGGCGCGGTGGCTCATGCCTGTAATCCCAGCACTTTGGGAGGCCAAGGTGGGTGGATCACGAGGTCAGGAAATCGAGACCATCCTGGCTAACATGGTGAAACCCCGTCTCTACTAAAAATACAAAAAAATTAGCTGGACGTGGTGGTGGGCGCCTGTAGTCCCAGCTACTTGGGAGGCTGAGGCGGCAGAATGGCGTGAACCCAGGAGGCAGAGCTTGCAGTGAGCCGAGATCACACCACTGCACTCCAGGCTGGGTGACAGAGCGAGACTCCATCAAAAAAAAAAGAATAAAAAAGAATGGACTACTGATATATGAAACAACATGCCTGAATCTCAAATGCATTATACTGAGTGAAAACCCAATCTCAAAAGGTTACATACTATATGATTCCATTTTTATGACATTCTGAAAAAGACAAAAATATAAGAACAGAACACATATCAGTAGTTGCCAGAGTTTAGGAATGGGGGAAGGTCTGAATACAAAGAGGCGGCATAAGAGAAATCTTTGGGGTGTTAGAATTGTTCTGTATCTTGCCTGAGGTGATAGTTACAAAAGTCCATATCTGTGAAAAATGCATGCAGTGTACACCAAAAAGTTAATTTTACTTTATGCAAATAAAACATTTTTCAAGTAAAAGCTGGCTGGACATGGTAGCTGAAGCCCGTAATCCCAGCACTTTGGGAGGTTGAGGCAGGCAGATCACCTGAGGTCAGGAGTTCGAGAACAACCTGGCCAACATTGTGAAACCCCATCTCTACTAAAAATCCAAAAATTAGCCAGGCATCGTGGTGGGTGCCTGTAGTCCCAGCTACTTGGGAGGCTGAGGCAGGAGAATTGCTTGAACTCGGGAGGTGGAGGCTGCAGTGAGCCAAGATCTGTTCACTGCACTCCAGCCTGGGTGACAGGGTGAGACTCTGTCTCACACACACACACACAAATCAAAAACCAAAAAACACCCCACCATTTTTCAAATAAAAGCAAAAAAAAAAAAAACCATCAACCACACACAACCCAAAACAAAACTCTGCCCCCTGTCATGGGCTCTGGCCATCCTTCCTCCAAGCTCAAGCAGAAAGAGCAGATGGCAGAGGCCTTTGAGGACTAGGATAGGACCTGGTTGAGAGCAGACATTCATGAGCTTAATTTCTTATCCTGCTGTTCATGTAGCTTTGGAATGACCATGGTCCTATGAAATGCCATTAGCTCACTGTCCATTCTTGTGTCTTTGCCTTTTAATCCTTGGACCTCACCACTCAGAAATAGCTGGAGCTGCCACAACTCCCCAAGAAAGAATTTGCTCTCTGACATCAAGCCAATGAAGAGTCCCTTTGGGGCACACAGGAGAACTTATCACCCACTAGATCCTTCTTATCCATAACCCATGGCTCCTCCCAGCTAGTGGGACCAGGGCCATGAGCTGTTATTCATCCACATAGAGGGAATTATGGGACAGGGCTTTCAAGGTCCCCCTTGATCATACAGTGCCCGCCATGCCCCCACAGGGTCATGGCCCATCACACCTCAGCCCATATGCACAAGCTGGTTGCTTAGCTCAGAACTCCTTTCTCTCTCCCAAGGCTTTGCCCCTGCCCTCCTGGAATGTCACCCTTTCCCCCCCAAATGTGGCACTATCTGTTACCTTGGCTTATAGAACTTTCTACACCCAAGTCCTACTGATTCTTTCTCCTAAATACCCACAAGTGATCTCATCCCTGCCTGCTTCAGACTTTCAGCCTCTCTTGCCCAGACCATTGCTAGGTGGATAGCTTCTGGGCTGCCCTCTCTCCTCTGACCCCACACCTCTTCAATTCCCCTCCTCCTAAAAACCCCTTGGTTCCTCACCTAGGCAGGCACACAAGAACCTGGCCAGGCCCTTGCTGCTTTTCCTGATCCCTCCTCCTTCCCAGACACGTCCTCAACACTCCTATAAAACCTGGCCACTTGGGGCTGGGCATGGTGGCTCATAATCCCAGCACTTTGGAAGGCCAAGGCGGGTGGATCACCTGAGGTCAGGAGTTCGAGACCATCCTGGCCAACATGGTGAAACCCCATCTCTACTAAAAATATAAAAATTACCTGGGCATGGTGACGCATGCCTGTAGTCTCAGCTACTCAGGAGGCTGAGGCAGGAGAACTGCTTGAACCTGGGAGGTGGAAGTTGCAGTGAGCCGAGATTACACCACTGCACTCCAGCCTGGGTGACAGAGCAAGACACTGTCTCAAAAAAAAAAAAAAAGTCTGGCCACCAGCTCTTCCACTCCTCCATGTCTCTGCTCACACTGATCCCTCTGCCTGGAGTGTCCTTCCCTCCCCTCTGTCCACCTAGTAAACCCCCCATTTTCTTTAGGCCCTACTCCAATCCACCTCTCTGTGAAGCCTTTCCTGACCACAATGCCCTCCATTCATCTGCCCCAGGAACATTCATTCATTCCACAAGTAGTTATGCCCCACCTATATGCTAGGAATTAGGATGGATAAGGACCCTGCTCTTGGGGAGTACATTCATCTCAGCAAGGCTGATAATCCTTGCAATATCATCCTGTATAATTTCAGAATGATTAAGGTGAAGGGCTGCAGAATGATAGATGCTCATGGCGGCCTTGCTGAGAGGATGCCACGTAAGCAGATACCTGAGGAATTCCTCCTCACCCTCCATGTCCTGAACACTCTGCATTCTTTATTTTTTATTTTTTTTATTTTTTTTAAGACGGGGTCTTGCTCTGTCACCCAGGCTGGAGTGCAGTAGCATGATCTCAGCTTACTGCAACCTCCACCTCCCAGGTTCAAGAGATTCTCCCACTTCAGCCTCCCAAGCAGCTGGGACTACAGGTGAATGCCACTACGCCAGGTTAATTTTTTTAGGCTGGAGTGCAGTGGCGCAATCTCAGCTCACTGCAACCTCTGTCTCCTGGGTTCAAGCGATCCTCCTGCCTCAGCCTTCCAAGTAGATGGGATTACAGGTGTGCACCACCACGCTGGGCTAATTTTTGTATTTTTAGTGGAGACAGCTGTCACCATGTTGGCCAGGATGGTCTCAAACTCCTGAACTCAGGTGATCCACCTGCCTCAGCCTCCCAAAGTGCTAGGATTACAAGCGTGAGGCACCACGCCCGGCCGTGAGCGTTCTGCATTCTTTATGGTCTCTCCTTGATAGGGTTGTGAGACTTAGCAAATAAAAACATTGCATAGGACATACTTATACCAAAAAATTGTTCTTGAAATTCAAATTTAATGGGACCACCTGTGTTTTATGGGGCAACCCTACTCGTAGGATCTCACTGCCCTGTGAGTTCAGAGAAGGAGCACCCTCAGGGCCCAGCACTGTGGCTGGCTGCAGTAGGCACTCAATAAACACTAAAAGAATGAGCCATTAAGCAGATGCATGAGCAGCACTTGCTAAGTTGTACTGCATTTTGCATTTGCTTGCTGACTCCCCTCCTGCATCGCAAGCCTCTGCTTGCTGCGCAGGCAGTGTTAGATGGCATCCTCTGTACCTAATGCAGCCTGAGGAGTGGTTTAGGGAGAATGTATCTGCCTCTTACCATCTATTAGTGCCTCCCCTACCACCCCAAGTAATAATCAAATAAGAAAAACAATTTTAGAATGTGGCAATATATGTAATGACATGGAAACTGAGAAACATTTTCTCAATCATATGTACATGAATAAAAACACCTTTGGAAAACTTTGCGATATTTATAGGCTGCAGTGAATAATCTATGAAAAAACTGCTTCCATCTAGTGCCCTAGCTACCCCTTTCCAACCAGACAGCCTCTACGAAACCCTTCCTCTTTCAGAATCGTGGAGCTGGCAAAAAGAGCTGACCAGTAGATGTCTGTTATATGAATGATGGCAGAATTTTACTGTGATTCCGGGCCTATGTGTCAATCTTCCCACTGGACTGGGATCCTGCACAGGCCAGCAAGATGTCCTTATTGTCCCCAGGCCCAGCACGCAGCAGCAGCTCAGGAAATGGGGGTTGAAAATCTATCAAGAGCCACATCTCATACTTGATGTTAAAGCTTCCCCGAAGGAAGGCTGGTTCAAGTGCACACCCCATGTTGCCCTCTGGAGGTCAGCAATCACATCAAGGCCCAGCCCAAACCACACACTAGCAAGCAGCCCAGAAAGGGTGTGGTCCAGCTGCCCCACAAGTCCTGTGAATAAGCCCGGTCTTCACTCCCAGTTCATAAAAGGGCCACTGTCCCAGGGCAGCCTCAGCTCCTGTTGGTTTCAACTCAGAAGGAGAATGTTGTTGCTTGAGCCTCTTTTGAGCTTTAAAAAGGACAAGGAAAGGCACTGTGTGGAGTGTTTTACTTTTGACTTTTTTTTCATGACTACAAACTGTTGGATGTTGAAAACCTTGCATTTACTTGTGAATTGCCAGTCTGTGTTTGCGTATGGAGGAAGGTAAGATTTGCAGGGCTGGAATTATTTTCATTTTTCTTGTAAGTTTCTCCAGTACTTAGCTTTTCATTGAGCATTCTATATTTATTTCTGTGTCATTATGTCATTCTTCGGTGCATTTTATAACCTGTGATGCTGAAAGCTGCCTTCCTTCACATTGTGGGCTGGAGTCAGATAGGCCAATACAGTCACACAGCATCCACCAGAAGTTAGCGCCATAGAACACGGTCCTGAATAAGCACACCAATTTGCTACGAGAATGAGCACAGAAAGACTGTGTATAATAGTATCAAAGAATAATTCAAAGACATAGGGTTAATTATTAGGGCACCATTTACTTGTATACAAGGGAAACCAATAACAGCTTTATTTCGTATATCAGAGCCAAAATAAGAAATAGGAAAAGAGGAGAAAGGAGAAAAATGAAAAACTGCAGACATGTGAAAGATAATGAACTTTGCCTTTTCTTGAGTAAGCTGCTGATTAGCAGGCAGCTAGCTAAGAAGGCCAGAGGGTGTTCTGCCCTTGACATCTGGATGAATCATCAAAGAGGATAATTCCAGCTGCTTATGGATTCTCCAGGAGCCCTTGGAGTGGAACTGTGCTGTATCCGTGACGAAGTTCCCTCTGTGTCACATGTGCCTGGGTCCTGGGAGAACACCTCCATCTCTGTTATGCCTCTCTGCCCTATGACTTTTATGTAAAAAGTCTCAATGGTAAGCAGCCTAAGTGTCTAACTTAAAAGGAACCAGCTAAACAAACTTCAGTATAACCTCAGCATGGAATACCAAGGATCTTTTTTTTTGAAACCGAGTTTCACTCTGTCGCCCAGGCTGGAGGGCAATGGTACAATCTCAGCTCACTACAAACTCGCCTCCCAGGTTCAAGCGATTTTCATGCCTCAGCCTCCCGAGTAGCTGGGATTACAGGTGCCCGCCATCACGCCTGGCTAATTATTTTTAGTAGAACCGGGGTTTCACTATGTTGGCCAGGTTGGTCTCAAACTCCTGACCTCAGGTGATCCTCCCGCCTCGGCCTCCCAAAGTGCTGGGATTGCAGGCATCAGCCACCACGCCCGGCCCCAAAGATCTTTTAAAAATGTTGTGATTTAAGAAAATGCTGTAGTAAAAATATGTAATAATGTAGAAGTTGTTCATGATATACCATTAAGTTATGAGTTTGTGGGGACACAAACACTCAGTCCATAGCATTAAATCTGTATCAGTCAAGGTTCTCTAGAGAAACAGAACCAATAGGATCTTTGTATACATATATCTCTAGAAAGGGACTTATGAGAAGGTATTGGCTCACATGAATATGGAGGTTGAGAAGTCCCACAATCTGCTGTCTGCAAGCTGGGGACCCAGGAAAGCTGGTGGTATAACCTGAGAGCCAGAGGGCCGATGGTATAGATTCCAGTCCAGATCTGAAGGCCTGAGAAGCAGGGGTAGCAAGGGCAGGGGAAGATCCATATCCCCGCTAAAGTAGTCAGAGATCATATATTCAACCTTCTTCTACCTTTTTGTTCTGTTTATACCCTGAACAGATTGGATGCAGTCCACCCACACTGGGGAGGGCCATCTGCTTGACTCAGTTCACCAATTCAAATGCTAATCTTTTCCAGAAACACCCTAACAGATATATCTAGAAATAATATTTATCTGGGCATCCCATGGCCCAGTCAAGTTGACACATAAAATTAACCGTTGCCATAATCCAGTGGGGAGAAAATGGTGCCTGAACATGAGCAGTGGTTGGGTGGCTGGAAGGAAGGAGATGGATTGAGAAGTCTCTAGCAGCCACAGTTGGCAGAACTTGGTGCTAATCAGAGGTGGGGGTGAGAAAAATGAGTCTAAGACAACTGATGGTTTTGGTTGGATGACTGGTGGTCACATTAAGTGAGACCCTTTCTTTCTTTCTGTTTTCTTTCTTTCTTTCTTTCTTTCTTTTTGAGATGGAGTTTTGCTCTTGTTGCCCAGGCTGGAGTGCAATGGCCCAATCTTGGCTCACCGCAACCTCTGCCTCCTGGGTTCAAGTGATTCTCCTGCCTCAGCCTCCCAAGTACCTGGGATTACAGGCATGTGCCACCATGCCCAGCTAATTTTGGATTTTTAGTAGAGATGGGGTTTCTCCATGTTGGTCAGGCTGGTCTCAAACTCCCGACCTCAGGTGATTTGCCCACCTCGGCCTCCCAAAGTGCCGAGATTACAGGCGTGGGCCACTGCGCCCAGCCGAGACCCTTTCTTGTGCATTGCCATGGTGAAAATACCAGCCTGGTATTACCATTTCTTCCAAAGCGTTGCTAACATCTCTGAAAATCCTAGCACACTCCCTTCAGTGGTCCCCTGTACTCCCTTGCCTGAGGGATCTCCCTGCCTACATGCCATGCCTCCTTATTTCGCCCATCAGCCCCAGAGGGGTAGAGCAGGCATCAGTTAGGTACTGATTCTTTCTCCCTGGGCTTATAGTCCCACTGTGTTGAGTACCTTGTCCTCCTCTGTTCTGGGTCACCTCCCTGTGCCACAAACATCTACCTTCCAGGAAAAGATCACAAACTGTAGGACCGAAGACTAGATTTCAACACATAGATGTCTATGATTTGGCCTGCTCTGTGTATGTGTGTACACACACACACGTGCACACACACACACACACACACACACACACAAATGTAAATGCCTTTGAAGGAGGGACCAGGCTCTCTGGTATGTCATGTTCCCTCAACCCTTCTGGTTGCCTCACCTTTGGCCTGCTTTGCTCATTTCCCTTCATGCCTGACAGCCACAGGCTTCTGTATGTCTAAGCCCCACTGGAAGGAAAGATGTAGGGGGTCTGGTCCACCAAGGGGCAGCATCTTGACCAACAGTGCACTGGCTTTCTTCCTTGTCACATCTTTCTCATCCTTGCTCACAGCAGGATGAGCGCTTGGAGAGAAATGGCTGGCTTCCTACAGAGGGTTACCAAAAGACCAAGCTATCTTCCCTTGAAAATAAAACCCAATTACCTGTATATTAGATTGAACTATATAAAATTGCACATGTTCAACTTTGCCCTATAAAGATGACAATTTCATATGATTCAACCTATTCACATGGCCCTGGCTTAGTTGCTAGTAGGACAATGGTTCTCAGCCTTGGTTGCAAATTGGAATAAACTGGAGGTTTTAAAAAATACCCTTGCTAGGACCTCACCACAAGACTATTAAATTCAAATTTTTGCAGATGGGGGCAGGCATAGAGCTATTTAAAAAGCTCCTCTGGGCTGGGCCCAATGGCTCAAGCCTGTAATCCCAGCACTTTGGGAGGCCAAGGCAGGAGGATCGCTTGAAGTCAGGAGTTTGAGGACAGCCTGGCCAATGTGGCAAAACCCCATCTCTACTAAAAATACAAAAATTAGCCAGGCATGGTGGTGCGCACCTGTAGTCCCAGCTACTTGGGAGGCTGAGGCAGGAGAATCACTTGAACTCAGGAGGCAGAGGTTGCCGTGAGCTGAGATCGCACCTCTGCACTCCAGCCTGGGCGACAGAGGGAGACTTTGTCTCAAAAAAAAAAAAAAAGCTCCTCTGCAGCCAGACTGAGAATTGTCCTCTAGCACATCCCTCGGCCAGCCATGAAAAAGGCTCAAAGAGCCTTCTGCTGAACTCCTTACCACATTTTCCATGGATAAGAGCCTTCTGCTGAACTCTTTACCACATTATCCATGGATGGTAGAAGCTTCCTGGCTTTCCAAGCAGGGTCTCAAAGAGAAGTCTGAGGAACCCAGAACTTCCATGTGGCTGCAATTACTTCATGTATTGAATTGAGTCAATAAAAAACAGCTTCCATCACAACAAAAAAACGTATATTAAATACCAATATGCCTGTGGTACCATCCTAGGCATATTACAAAAGTATTGCCTTGTGAGAATTAGCAATCTGGAATTTGCAATATTGTCTCCACCCAATCCCTTGAAGAGCCATATGTGGCATTAGAGAAATTCACAACAAACTGGAAAATGTCAAAGATGTGGCCCTGGACATTTACTGAAGTGTATATACCACAACAAAGTGTACATTTTGGGCTAGTTAAACAAATTTCTATAGCCATACATGACAGTTAAGTGAAACACAGCTTTGAGAGCCATAACTCCTCTGCATTTCTTACTAACTCTGGAAATCTAACATATCCATTAATGTATTTTTCTTTTTGCTTTTACTGTGCAGGTTTAAAGAACAAAATAAATAGGTAAATATATTTTCAGAATAAAAGAGAAAACATCCCGTATTACTTTTGGGGGTGATGAAAATGTTCTAAAATTAGATTATGTAAATGGTTGCTCAACTCTGTAAATATACTAAAAGGCACTGAGTATATTTTAAGCAAGTGAGTTTTGTGGTATGTATATCTCAATAAAGCTTTTCTTAAAAATAATATTGCTAGAGTGAAAAAATAACCGAAAGATTCCCACCACTTTCAGAATCCGCAGCCCGAATGTCTCAGCAGAGAAGCTGGGTGTGCCTGTGTATGTATGTGGCTTATGATGCTGTCCCTGGGACGTGAGTTGTTTGCTCAGATGGCATTGACAGGGGTGCCACGTGATGGGGTAAGTGGGCAGTCCGTTGCTATAAGCAAGAGGCGAGCTGGGAGTAGCTCTGCAGAGCTGGTGGCAAAATGAAAGAAAGGAGTTTGCCCCATTGGGAAAGAAATGCAGAAGCAGCTGTCCACAGACAGCCCAATGCAGAGAACAAACCTGCCTGGGAAGCAGCTGAGGCAGGGCACATGCTCCTGGAAGGAAACAGAGAGATACGTGTTCTCCTTTACTCACTAGCCTTCCCCGTCACCCTCTCCCCAGGCTCCTGGCACCTTGGAACAGCATGAGCTTTCCTAGGGCTCCTCTCGACTTGCTTGATGTAGAATTAATTTAATTAGTTTCAGAGGGATCCATCATGGTGACTGTATTACCTAGGTTAAAAGAAACTGTGTGTGTGTGTGTGTGTGTGTGTGTGTTTGCGCACGCACGTGCATGCGTATATATTTTGCCTTCGTGTATGCAAAAGCACCTTGAGACAATATCCTCCTTCTAACTTGGGATTGCTGGACTGTTATTGGAGTCCTAGGGCTTGACAAATTGGCAGAGACTTGGAAATTCTGAAACAGTTTAAGGAAAATGCTTACAATGATGAAGGAACCAAGAAACAAGTCTCTGGGGCTCAATTCCCTGCTCTGCAGTACCTGTTCTCAAACCTTCCTTCAAGCATTGCATGGCTACCATGGGCCATGTGCAGTGTTAGTGCTACAGAAGATGCAGATGTCGATACAACCTGGGGAACGGGGTCAGACAGATCCCCAAAGACTTCAATACACCCCACCGCAAGACAGTTACAAATAAAGTGCTGGGTCTCAGAAGCCAAGGAAAGCATGTGCAGTTGGGAAGGCTGCTTCATGAACAAGCAGCACTGAGAGCTGTATAACATTTTTACAGGTGGGAGTGAGGTGGATTTCCTGCAGGAAGAATCAATGTGATCACAACCACGAGGGCAGGGAAAGGAGAGCAAGTGAGCCCCTTAGGTTGGAGGATAAGGAATTAGCAGAAAATGGTCCTGAAAAGGTGACTGTGGCAGTAAATGCCAAGCACAGGTGTCCCTATTGAATTCCGCAGGCCACGGACAAGCCTCTGGTGGGTTCCACACTGGGGCTAATTCCAAGATTGGGGTTCCACATTGGGGCTAATATCCATCCCTCTGCTAAGGATGCCTACCACCCTTGGCTGGAGGGGGACAGCCAAATTCCTGCTCTGGTTTTAGCTCAATGAGCTTCAACACATCAATGTGGAGAAGGTACTTTGTATGAGGCACTCTACAAGTGGGAATAAAGATGAAATAGTGTATGTCTTTAAAAATCCTTGCAGTTTGGGAACAAGGAAGAAAGGCAAAGAGGAGATTAGACAATGACACGTAGAACCATACATCGTATGAGTGGTAAAAGGAGCATCACAGGAGTCTTGACAAAGTGCTCAGACCTCCTTAATTGGGGTTCATGCCAGCTTCTCAAGAATGGGACCCAGGCTTTCTTCATCTCTGCATGGTCTGGTAGCTCAGTGCCTGGCACTTGGTAGACATTCATTAAATGAATGAATGTATGCATCAGTGAATGAATGAATAAACAAACAAATGAACAATTCTCCTGTCACGCATGATCTGCTGAAGATGGCGGCTGTAAGTTCACAGAGCACTGCCTAACTTTGGTTCATATTGTTCCTCTCTTCTCCGTATTTTGCTCACCTCAATACCAGCCCACACTGTTTTCCTGGACTGTGATTCTCTCAGTGATCACAGAGTCTGTGCTGCATAATTTAAGTGTTCCTATTCCTTGCAGCTGCTTCCTGTGTGGTAGTCATGTAAACGCCCTTCTTAAATGATTGCATCCCTCACAATACTTAGAATATATTGACTGTTGATTGGTTGGAAAATAATGCAGTACGGGGGAGGGGGCAGAAACTGACATCATGGAGTGTCAGGCACGGTGCTGGTGCTATGCATACACTCAAGAAGGGCCTGGGTAATGCAACATGGGGAAGGGAAAACTGGGGGGAAGAACAATTTTGTCGTCTGAAAGCCTTTCACAGAGAGGCCCTGAACCCATGGCTCTCCTTCTCTGAGGACACAAAAGGAAGAAATGTGTCTGTCCCGCAGTATGTGGGATGGATAGATGGATGCGAAATTAAGCACTGAAATGGGTTGCTTGGAGAGGCAATGACTGCCCCCGGCCCCCATCTGAAAATCCTTAAAGACAGAAGGGATCATCCGCTCAGGAAGCTGAGGCTGCAGGATAAGCTGGCCTTTTCCTGAACAGTGACAGTTGGAACGTTCACCCTCACTGTCCTTGTCGGAGTTACAGGCAAGAAAGGAGAATCCTTTTCGATAAAGTGTCTTAAAGGAACTGTTGATTTACCCTTTTGCTTTATGGTCTCCTGATGTAGTGAGCAAGGTTCAGGGAGATCAGCTAACTGCAGGCAGACCGATCTTCCTGTGCAGAGAAATAAGGTAGATTCTCATTATCATCCAGCTCATTTTCCCAAGAATTATGTATTCCCCGGCCAGAAAACGACCTCCAAACCTCCAAACCTTTTCAGCTACACCCAGCAAAAAGCTAATACAATGCCTTCTGCATTTGACTGTACGCCCCATGCAGTGATTAATGCTGCCTCCCTAACTACATTGTCCGGAGCGAGTGTCAAGCCCAATTATTTCTCTAGGATCTCCTGATAGTAAATGCTCAGTAAATATACAGATGAATAACACCTAATCCTACACAATAATCTTAAGAGTACTTTCCCCACACATTTCCTAACTTAATCCTCACAACAACCCTGTGAAGTTAATAACTCCCATTTTCCAGTTGAGGAAACTGATGCTCAGCACAGTTAACTGGCACATCCAATATCATACAGCCAGTAAGAAAGAATTCTGTTCAGTACGCCTTACTGATTAAATGAAATATGTGGCCTGAAGAAAAAGTGTCAGCTCAGTCTTTCCCCATCACGCATCTTATTCCATGGAGTAACCTGCATTAAATTTCAGGGTCAGGCACACTAAGTTTGCGCTTTAGTATATGGTGAATAAATGGATGGACACAGTGGCGGCTCTGTATAAAGTCAGCGGAAAGCAAACAAAGGGAAGGCAGAATCTTTCACACGATTTATCTGCTCCCATTGGGTGCACTGCGGTCGGGCATTGGCAACCCAGGGGCAACTGACCTGCCCTCATGGGGCTTACGGTCCTTAGCAAAAGACAGATGTAAAACAACTAATATTACAGTAAATGAATCATAATTTTATGAGATGCTCCTGAAAGTATGTAGCAGGACGCTCTGCTCTGGTCCGAATGAAGAGCCATCTGCACTCAGTGTGGGAAGGCTAGCCTTTTTCTGCGCAAAAGAGGCGGGGGATACATTTAGATAGGCAGATGTTCCGAGCAGAAGTCAAGGCAAATTAAAAAGGCAACAGGAGGAGGGAAAATGCTTCTCACAAACAGAACTTGACCTATGGGACCGCAACTCTGCAGTCCTGCTGCCTGGCTGCCTACCTACCTAAGAAAAGCAGGAAAGAAAAAGCGAAGACGGGGAGAGAGATGGAGGACAAATACAGAAAAAGAAAAAAGAAAGAGCGAAGGAAGTGAGAAGTGAGAGGCCAGTTTATGTAAGCGGGCAGGGCGAGGCGGCCGGGAGGAGTAGAGACCAGCGCCGGCGCCGAGGGAGTTAAGCGGACGGGCCCGGTACGGAAGAGGTTAAGGGGGGCAGTCCGGAGCGGGTCCGGTAGGGGCCGCCTACTGGGCGGGGGCGGGGCCGCGCCGAGCGAGCGCTGGGATTGGCCGCGGGGCAGGCGTTACGCTAGGACGGTACCAACAGCCGGGGGCCGCGGAGGCGGGGGGTGGGTGCGGGACTGCCGCTCTGCGCGGGGAGAGGTGGCCTGGGAATGGCCGGGCCGGGGGTGGGCGGGAGCCGCTGTGGCGGCGGCGGCTGGGGGCGGTGAGCGCGGCGTGGGGCTGCCCCTCCCCGGAGGCGGCGGGGGCGGCCGGGGCCGCGCCGCACCGCACGGCGCGGGCGGCCATGGAGCGAGCCTAGGGCCCGACAGGTGAGTGGCGTGGGGGCGGGGGAGGGCGCGCGACCCCCGCCCCCGGCGCGGCGGGCGGGAAAATGCGGACCGGCACGCGGGCGGGGCGCGGTGCGTGGCGCGCGCCGGGCTGGGGCCGCCTGGGGGCGGGGCGCCTCCCTGAGGGGCCGGGCACCGGTACCCTGAGCCGTCCCCGAGTGGCCGCGGGCGGGTCCCGGGCGAGGGCCCGAGGCTTCCTGGGAGACCCGCTAGGGCCGCGTGTCCCTGCGTGCGGTCGCGGCTGAAGGGACGCGGCCTCGGCCGCCACCTCCCTGGCCCACCTGAGGCGCGGGCCCACCTGGGGCCGCCTCAGGCTGCCAGGGGCTCTTCTAGTGACCGTCTCTCGTCCCCTTGCGCGGTCCCCAGAGGCGATTGGCCCCGGCGCCTCTCTTGTGTTCCCCGGAGCGCCCGTTGCGGCAGCCCAGGGAGCGCGCCCTCGCGGGGTCCTTGCTGGGCCCGCCTCGTGGCCGGGAAGCGCGAGTGACCTGCAGGCCGGAGGCGGAAGGCGGGGCAACCGTGTCCGGGGCCCGAGGTCTCCTGGGGTCGTGCGCCGGGCGCTCGCAGAAGGGCACAACTTAAGGAATGCTATGTTAGCCGTCAGTGGGCTGCGCTTGAGATTTCATTTCCGGGTGTGACGGCCCCGCGATTAAGAGCGGACCGATACGTTTCCCTTAATGATGAATGTGAATAGTTGTTGAGCTGCGTCCTTGATTGTGGGTTCTGATAAGAAATTCATTCTAATCTGACTTCTGTTAACCTGCCAGTCTCCGGATAAGAAGAGAAGGGGTAGAAGGATGGATTGGAGGGAAAGTAGGGGTAACAGGGCTTGGTTAGTCTTCATGGAATTATTAGTCCTAAAGACCATACCATCATTGGGATGGATAAGGAGTTTCTAATTTGGGAAAATGAGAGTTGCTTGGTATTGCGACTTGGGTCTAGTGCCAGATATCAGCATCTTCCCCACCCAGCCAGCTTCCCTCTGGAGGTTTGATTTCTCACTTGGAAGGGAAGTAGGAATGTGGGTTTTTTTTAGCCTTTAGCCTTTAAATTGTAGGACTTTATAAATCTATAATCTGGCACAAGTTAAGATTGCCATTTATTAGCCACGCCTATCTTTCTTGCGTTGTAAATTCTTGCAAAAATTTCACTGGCGTTGATTTCTAAAAATCTGGTTAGAGATCTCAGTGTGCTTATGTATTACAAACATTCTTTGAGTTTATGCAGGATCTTTGAGCTAAGCTTAGAGCACTTCCTCAAATATGATTCGTTATCACGACTGTCTTTGAGAAACTGAGGTACAAATGGTAGAGATGCTAAATTATTTGCCCAGACACATAGCCAATCTCAGGGAGATTTAAAGTCAATGTTTTCTATTAATAACTTTTCTAAAATTTGCAAAGATGTTGGACTTTGGCCTCTAGAACCGTACAATGGAATCAGTTAGCAGGAGTCCCTTTCCCATTTAAAATTACGTATCAAAGGAGAATACAAAGGCACACACAAGTATAATAATTCAGACTGTCAGTCTGACTCATGATAAAGTGCAGTGATAAATATGGATATGGATACAGGTAAAAGATGATCAAGACATCTTGGAGTTCACAGCATTTCTTTTCTGGCTGGTGACATGGTGGCGCCCCGCCCGCGTGCCGGTCCGCATTTTCCTGCCCGCCGCGCCGGGGGCGGGGGTCGCGCGCCCTCCCCCGCCCCCGCGCCACTCACCTATCGGGCCCTAGGCTCGCTCCATGGCTGCCCGCCATGGTGGAGTCACCAGCCAGAAATGTGACATTGGTATGCTTTATTCGTTTCTCTAGAACTGGTAGGACAGTAGCTATGTTTTGGTGAATGAATGGAAACTAGAAAACACATACCCTGCTTTTCTTTTTGGTTCTTAAGATTAGAGAAAAAAACACATCACTGTTTCTGTCATCTTTATTTTTATAATCTTTTATATCATGGAATTATTTTATGTTAAATTGATAATTCCTTGACTTTTAGTTCATTCTCTTGATTTCCATTTGTAGATTCCAGGCCTTTCACACAGCCTTAAAGTTTCTGCTTCTTATCTCTTCTGAATTTTAAATTCCTAAATGAAACTTTCTGTTCCTTCACTTTCAGGGCAGACTTCAGCTTCCCACACTTTGTGTGTCTATCATTTCATTGGTGTAAAACCCTAAAATCATTTCATTAGTGTAAAACCCTAAAGCCAGATACTTCAGCTGTTGAATTGATAACTTTTAAAAATAGCTAACCACAGAGGTTGTCTCTTGGTGATTGCCACAGTCTCATAACAGAAGCAGGAGGGCGTTCTTTGTATTCTGTAAGAATACATAAAAATACAGTTGGTCGGGCGCGGTGGCTTACGCCTGTAATCCCAGCACTTTGGGAGGCCGAGGCAGGCGGATCACGAGGTCAAGAGATTGAGACCATCCTGGCCAACATGGTGAAACCCCGTCTCTACTAAAAATACAAAAATTAGTTGTGCATGGTGGTGCACGCCTGTAGTCCCAGCTACTCAGGAGGCTGAGGCAGGAGAATCGCTTGAAGAATCGCTTGAACCCAGGAGGCAGAGGTTGCAGTGAGCCAAGATTGCACCACTGCACTCCAGCCTGCTGACAGACTCCGTCTCAAAAAACAAACAAACAACAACAACAAAAGGAGACTCTCTTCTGAATCTGAATCTTAGTCATTCTGGGACTAAGTGCCAGGTGGTTTTGTGGATTGGGATGGGGAGCACAGTTATAATGAGGCCCTACAGTTTGTTGTAATTGTTACAGTAATCTGTGTATCTGTGTATTTTTCTCTCTGCACCTGACAGTGCCTGTATGTAGAAGGTGCACAATAAATATTCGTCAGTTGAATGAATAAATGGAAAATAGTATGAGGGAAGGGGAAATATTCTAATGTATATACTCAATTGTTTAGTTCCTCTTTTTGTCAAAAGAAAAAAAAAGCCTAGAAAATGTGTTTCAGATTACTGTTCAAAATATGCTGTAGAGGTGTGTTATTTGCTTCTGTGATATGGTGTTCTAAACCACCTGGAGCCTGGGAGTAGCCTGTGCAGGTTCCAGTCAGGTGCAGCTTCACAACCTTGCTCCTGCAGTCTGTTCTGGCTAGGCTGATGGGGCAGTTGGATTGATAGCCAGTGTTTTTGCATTAATAGAAGAACTTAGAGCTCTTGGTAACGGCCATGTCAATAGCATTGACCTGACTGCCCTTGTCCCTTATTTTGACGGTGGAAGAGGGGAGTTATCCCTTCTTAGAGTACTTCTCCAGCAGTTCCTTCTACACCTGCATATATCTTCCTGTTTTCCTTCAGCTGTCTCTGTAACCCCAAGTACTAATGAATTCTTTAACATAGGCCTGAGCTGCAGAACAGAAGCTTACTTTGCTATTGAAACCAGCTTCTGACTAACTTATAATGTCAGCATTACTGCTGGAGCTGCCTAGAAGAGAACATAATGCAAAGATCTCACTTCTGATTTGGTCTTTCTTACCAAAACAAAAGAAGAAATGCCTAGCTCGGGATGTAAAGAATCTAGGGGGTGCATCTGTCATCCCAGTGTGAGATAAGAAAAATGTAAGCTGATGCAGAAGAGACCTTGAGCTTTGGTGTATGTTTAAGGTCTGTACTTTCTGGCAAGATAACCCCTTTAGAGAAGAGGGTGCTAACTTGGGCACGTTATAAAGGCAGATCAAGAAATGTGAAATTATGAATGTGTAAAGAGGACAGGACCAAGTACGGAGGGAGGCAGTGAAGTCTATCATTCCATGCTCTCAAATGTTAACTTTCTGCTTTATATACATAGCAATGCCTCATTTACCTAATGTTGTTGAGGAGTAAGGTATTATATGTGAAAATTTTATTTTAACTATACCTTTTGTGGAAAAATTTTTACAATATATTATATGCTTTGGTTATTATTACTAGCATACTGGCAGTAGTTGAGTGAGGCTCTGAAATGATCGAAAAATGTAGGTTGTTGTCCCCTCTGCTTTTTGAATTATTGAATCTACTTGAGTCGGATTCAGTAGTCAGTCTTTGTCTTCTTTCAGTGGTGGAAAGCTGCTCTTTTGCTACTGTTAGTATCCCTGCTGCCCTCTTTTAAATTTGCAGCTTCTTATCTGTGGAGTAGGAGCTTCCTGACATTGAATGTAAAACAGCGAAATAGGCTTAGTTATGTTCTACCTGCTCTTCTCCAAGTTTTAGGGTATGAACTTTGTAACCACTATTTTTGTTGCCCAGAGACCTTTTTGTTTGTTTCTTATCGTTGGTGTAGATAGTGAACTTGTGCTCTGTGTAGGTGCATTTATGTTCCTGTAGTTTTCTGTAAAAAAAAAAAACAACAAAATAATATGGAAGTACTTACTCGTGTGGGTTCTTGTTTCAGAAAGCACTGCCAATAATACTTGAAGATCTGATTTCAGCCCTGTCTTGTATCATCCTTGGGCAGTGTGTTAGACAACCTCCTTTCTTCCTTTTAGCATTTCCAAATTGTCTTTACTCTTAATCCCAGCCGATACCAAGAACCAGGTTGGCAATAGCGGTGGCCTTGAAAGGTGGGAGCAGGATATACAGAAGGTGGCAACTTTAAATTGAATGTATATAATTGGTATACATATTCGATATTTCTGCATCTTTTATATACTGTATACTTGAATTCGTTGTAGCACTTATTTCCCCATGTCTCTGAAAGAGGCAGTCTTTAAACCAGAGAGTTGCCAGTTTAGAAGAAATTCTTATAACCCTAAAGGTCTTTCTCCTTTGCCCTTCTCTCCTTTTATTCCACAAACACTTATCAGATGCCTCTTACAGGCCCTGCACAGTGCTAAGTTACTTGGAAGTACAAAGCGTGAGTAAAATCTATCCCATCCTCAAAAAACACAATATATTAGAAGAGACACATGTGCCAAAAAAAAAAATGTGTGTGTGTGTGTTTGTGTGTGTATGTGTTCATATTATAACAGAGGGATCATGCCTGGAGCCACCTAGCCATAATTTCAGCACAGATCTGTTTGAGGTTCTACTGTTTCTGAAAGTGATCTCCTGTGTGGGCTGTCAGCTTGACATACCATAGAACATAAGGCTAAAAATGCGAGGTCTATCGTTGTATAAAGTTTATGTGGTTTTCCAAGAACTGTAGTGAATTGAACACTAAAGATGGAAAGCATATGAAAAGCTGAAGGAAAATGTTATATTATTTGTAATTCCGTATTTCAACACTATACAGGCATTACCTTCTATAATCTAGCCTTAAATGGTGGTTCTATACTGACAATTGAGCTGTGAAATACCTGGAACTTGGGAAGTTTCATTATACCTGGTTTATTTAAAGGAAAATTCAAATTGTTACTCATTTCCACGTAGTGTTAAGATTACTGCGTGTGTTGGTTTTTAGAACAGAACTCGCTAGCAGTATGAGCTAAAGTTTTTTTCTTTTCATTTTTCAAGGAAGAGGTTGCCCTAAATCAAGGTGTAAATGGGACAGGTTGCAGGGAATGATTTTTTTTCAGTTCACTTATTGAAATTATTCAGTTATTGCCTATTTCATTTTTACTTTCACATCCAGCAAGAAAGACTACCTTAATGCTTCATTAATGCCTGGTGATGGTTTTAGTTGCCTTCCTTCAGAAGCAACTTGTTAGAGAATTTCACATAAGTGATTCTGAGTTTACAGATGTAAATAAATGTTTAAATGGAAGTGAAAACAGTAAGGAAAACCTGACACTTGGACCAATTTGGATTATGTAAGAATTAGATTTTCTACACCTGTACTCTTAAGTTACTCTTAAGGCTTATCTTGAGGGCTTTAGCACATGAAAAGCTGTCATCTTTGAAACACAGAACTAATTTTCCAAACTGAAAACAGCTGTGAAAGACATTCTATTTTAGCCTTTTTTTGTGAAGTGGGATAAGTTCATGCTTCCCATCTGTTTCAGTTACATTGAATGTGGTAGAATTGAACTTTGTAGAGAAGAGAAACAGGTTGGCCAAATTAGTGAGAGCCTCCCAGTCTTCTGCTTTGCATGACACTCACTCTGAAGATATCTATTTGCATAGTCTTATCTACCTCTCAAATTTAGGCAAGGATTTGGTTCAGAAATACAAGACTACTAATTACTACTAAACTCTTAGTAGTGAAATGTGTGGATTTGGCCCCTCACTATGTAACTGAGAAGACAATATTATGGTATATTGATTCCAATGAGGGTTTTCTTTGTCATTTTTCTCCTCTCTGGAGGTCATCTTTGGGTTTTTGATATGGTGATAATGACTAACAAGTGATTACTGTGGGTCATCCAGGCACTAATCTTAGCACAATACATGTAGAGGTCTCATTCTTTTTTTTTTTTTTTTTTTTTTTTGAGACAGGATCTTGCTCTGTCGCCCAGGCTGGAGTGCAGTGGCATGATCTTGGCTCACTGCAGCCTCAGCCTCCCGAGTAGCTGGCTCATTCATTTTTAACAACCCTGTGAGTTAGGTAATAGTATTCTTGTTTCATTTTTTTATATGCAGAAACTGAGACCCAGAGAGGTCAGAAGTTAAATCTCTTTCCCAAGACCCACATTAGGTGGTAAAGGAAGCATCCAGGCCTAGGCATTCTGAATCCAGAGGACATGCTTTTAACCCCTCTGCTACAGAAAGCTTATATTTAAAATAAGAAGGTGAATTAAGAAGCTATTTCTTAAGTGGAGCATTAGCAGAGAAAAGAAGAAAAAATATCTGTAGATACTGATTAATGCTATTCCTTGGTATTAGTTTTTATTTTTAGTTGAAGACCCTCATGTGAAGATGAAAGGAAGAACAGCATGCTGTTGTGGCAGGCAGCAAAGCAGGAGTGGGCTGGTTTTCCCAGGGTACTCAGCATTTACTGAGATAATAAACACGTAATGCTGTTTAATATTGGAGGTTTTGACTTTCTGGACATCTTGACTGTCACACAATACTAAAAGATTTCTGAATGCTCTTAATTTTACTTATCACTGCCACTAACCATCAGGAGAGACTACATTTATTTCTAGGGAACAAGGGGTGTAAACTCATAACAGCTAATAATAATATGCACAGGGCCCTACTGTCACTGCTAGTTAAAAATCAAAAGGGAAGTATACCAGACAGCCCACGGTAAAAGCTACCGTGTGTGTGTCTAACTTTTTTTGCACTAAAAGATGTGATTTTTGCTATTTATGTTTTGGCTGAAGTGCAAAAGTTAGGCTTTATAAGCCGGACATGTGTCAGTGTGTGAATGTGTGAGGTTAGCCTTGATTGCTCTGCATAAGTCTAAGTAGGGCTCTGAAATATGCAAGTGGATTTTAGTAAATGATCCAGTTGAGAATCTATTTCTTCTTGTGGTACCTTTAAGAGATTTTGTTAATTATGTATCTTTCCAAATATATACAATGAAGACAGAAAAATATAAATGACATATAACTTTTATAATGAGTATATTGCTCCTAGAAGCCATTAATAATAATTTATAAATATGACCTAACAATTTATCAAACCAATTTTTATTTGCACTTAATGGTTAGTTTAGTGATTACCCCCTCCCTGAGATAATTGTTTTTAGTCATGTAATTTATTTCCCTATGTCTTCTCCCCTGGTATTTTTAGTATCCCCAAAAGGTGTTGATAGGAGCAAAACAGATGTGAGAATGTTGGGTTTTACAAACTACCTCAAAATAATAGTGGCTTAAGACAATGATTTGTTATTTCTTTCTTTCTTTTTCTTTTTTTTTTTTTTTTTTTGAGACAGAGTCTTGCTCTGTCACCAGGCTGGAGTGCAGTGGCGCAATGTCAGCTCACTGCAACCTCCGCCTCCTGGGTTCAAGTGATTCTCCAGCCTCAGCCTCTCAAGTAGCTGGGACTACAGGCATGTGCCACCATGCCCGGCTAATTTTTTGTATTTTAGTAGAGATGGGGTTTCACCATGTTGGCCAGGCTGGTCTCAAACTCGCTACCTCGGGTGATCTGCCCATATCGCCTCCCAAAGTGCTGGGATTACAGGTGTGAGCCACTGCGCCCAGCCTGTTATTTCTTATAATTATATCGGTCATCTGGTCTCACATGTTCCTGCCCAAATGGTATAGGCTGGGGTCACAACAGTGACTACATTCTGCCAGACCACAACTGGGACTGGAATGTCCTTGAAGGTGTCATCTTCATGTCTGGCACTTCAGCTGGGGTGACCAGGATAGCCAAGGGTTGGCTGGACCTCTCTCCATATAGATCACTTGTCATTTGGTAGTCTTAGCTTGAGCTTCTTTACATGGTAGCTAGATCCCGTGAAAGTGGAAGCTGCCAGGTCTCTTAAGGCCAGGGCCCAGAACTGGCACACAGTCATTTCCACAACATTCTATTGTCAAAGCAAGTTACAAAGCCAGCCCAGATTTACGGGGAGGAAAAACAGACTCCACCTCTTTCTCTCTCTCTCTCTCTTTTTTTTTTTTTTTTTTTAAATAATAGAGACAGGGTCTCGCTATGTTACCCAGGCTGGTCTCGAATTCCTGGGCTCAGGCAGTCCTTCTGCCTCAGCCTCCCAAAGTGTTAGGATTACAGGTGTAAACCAGCGTGTTTGGCGCTGACTCCACCTCTTGATAGGATAAATTGTTAGTGTCTGTCTTTGCAGACAGTCAACAAAAAACTCAAATTCAAATCTTACCTCCTATACTCACCAAACCTTCAGAGTTTTACTGAAACCAATAATTACCAAAGAATTTTGTAAAAGGATCCTTGTAGTTCCTACTCAGGATCAAGGGCAAAGAGATTGTGTGCATAAATATAATTCTATACCAGTTAAGAAATCCTACCCCTTTGCCTCAGATCTCCGTTGTTGTTAGTCCTCTGCGTGAAGCATTCTTACTAAGCATTTCCTTTGTGGTGCTTTACATTTACAAGGCATGTTACATTCTACTTAAGTCATAAGAACCTGATTTGACCATTAAATTAGAAACACAAAAAGTGAAACTTATGTTTACTTTTACCATAACTTTCACTTTTAGTTGCTATGAGCAGAGGTTGGTATTTATTTCTTCTCTATGACCTCAGAGGTAGTATTGTGAGCTTGTCACTTAATCAGAGGGTGATTCAAGGGGACACTTCTAATAAGGCTTGGAATCTCATTGGTGGCTTGTAGGACTCTCTAGTAAGGTAGTAAGTGTTAAGGCCAGGTGTTCTCATGTTCCTCGGCAGCCACATACATTATTTATCACATGATCTGTAGACCCCCACACCAACATGCTTTTCTGTAAATGTTCCTCCACCATCAGCCAGATTTTTTTTTTTAAGTACAATTTCCATTTTATTTTTCTCCAGAGAATGGTCTGTCTTCAGTCTTTAAGGACTCAGCTCCTTACACGGGCTTTGGTGGGGGTCGTGGGGCAGCACCCACAGGTCTAAATCGGGGTAGGGGTGTTTGGTCCTTGTGGGCTTCATGAGATTGATTCCTGACTACTTTGCTGTGAATTGCACAATTCACACAGTAATGTAACTTCACAAACAACTTGGGAAGCACATAGGCATCGAAGACGCTGCTTCAGAAATGTCCCTGACTGCTGTGGCCTCCACTATATTTCGAATGATGAATTTCTTAATGGCCTTGTCCTTGGGCACGCATCAGGCACAGTTCATGCAGCAAATGGCTGCACGTGGCTGTGGCCCTTTTTGACATGACTTTTGTTCCTTCTTTTCTTTATCATCTTGGAGGCATGGACCAGAGAGGAGATTCTTGAAAGAAGACTTTACATTAAGACCTCACTTTTTTTCTGTGGAATCTATATCTCTTCTCCCAAAACAACTTCATAGTCTTAAGTTTGCCCTTATACAATATTTATCAAATGAGTAGGATGAGTGTGTTTGTGTGTGTGTGTGTGTGTGTGTGTAGAATGAAAGTGAATTAGCCAGCTGGGTGTGGTGGCTCACACCTGTAATCCCAGCACTTTGGGGGGCTGAGGTGGGCGGATCACTTGAGGTCAGGAGTTCGAGACCAGCCTGCCCAACGTGGCGAAACCCCGTCTCTACTAAAAATACAAAAATTAGCTGGGTGTGGTGGCAGAGACCTGTAATCCCAGCTACTTGGGAGGCTGAGGCAGGACAATCGCTTGAACCCAGGAGGTGGAGGTTGCAGTGAGCCGAGATAGCACCACTGCACTCCAGCCTGGGTGACAGAGCGAGACTCTGTCTCAAAATAAAAAAAGAAAGTAAATAAGTAAATTAGTCTCCATAGCAAGCCCCATATAGCTGATGGAGCTCAGGTTGAAACCAGGGTTCAGTAGGAAAATTCCTTGTAAAGGTCTACTTTCCAGAACTCCAGGCTGAGAGTTTATGCCAGCTTTTCATGTGAAAACTATTTACAGATATGCCATTTGTACTGCCTTTTTTATATTTAACACTTTTAAAGTTATGTTATTACCTTGAGTTTATTTGTTCTTTGAGGTAGTTTCTGTTCTGCATAACAGAAACATTAAAATAAATGACTGTAATATAACTGGACATTGTTGCACTGTTTGAAGCATTTATCGGAGGAGCTGAGGGTATGAAATAGAGCAGGCACATTCTTCTGGGAATGTTAGTGAGGTTTTCGTGAGTAGTTTGAATATACCCAGTGAATCTGCGTTTATTTCCTTAGTGTGTCTGAAATGGGGAATCTTTGGAAAAGTCCAGTTTGCAGAATATAGTATGCTCCTTGTCCCAAATAAAAAAGGAAGATTATATGGCATGGAAACCCTGTCTCTGGTACTTTCTCCTCTCTCACATAATAAAGGAGTGAAGGGGATCATTCTAAGGAGCCAAGATTCTGAAAGGAGAATTAAGAACCATATACAATAAGGTACTATACAAGGCCGAATGTAGTTAAGTACTGGCCGAAAGGAGAGAGAAGTTACTTTAAGAGTGTGAGGAGGGACCAAAAATTGCCTTAGAGATGGCCTTCGAGATGAGCCTTGAAAGGAGGCTCAGACTTTATCAGGAGGAGATTGGAAGAAAGGGTAAGAGAAAGAGGAATTTTGAGGGACTACAGTGTAAGGAATGACAGAAGCAAAGGGCACCTACACATCAAGAGGAGGACCGTGGCATGTTCAGTTGATCCATTGTGGCTAAAAGCTGAGAAGAGGAACAATGGGAGTGATGTCTAGCTTGGAAGCTATTTAGGATACAGCTTTAATGCCTTGCCAAGGAATCTAGAATCAAAGGTGGTTGAGTGATTTGAAAAATGATTTTGGCTGCATTATCTAGGCTGGATTGGAGAACCTGGAGGCTCAGGCATCAGTTCTTTCTGTGGTCCAAAGGAAGGTGATGAGCACTGAAGTTGGTGGCTGTGGAAATGAAAGACGGCTATAAAGAACAATGACAAATTGCACTCTTACTCATTCTACCAGGATGTGGTGACTATAATCACAAACATGAAAACTTGTTTAGTCTCTTTTTTTTTTTAACCTGCCCTCACTTAGAATCTGCAGAAGGAAATAGTGAAATAATAGAACCCTTCAGTTCCCTTAATATAAATTTATTTCTTGCTTGCTTGCTTGCTTTCTGTATGTCTCTCTTTTTTTTTTTTTTTTTTTTTTTGTGAGACGGAGCCTCACTCTGTCGCTCAGGCTGGAGTGCAATGGCACGATCTCAGCTCACTGCAACCTCTCCCTGCCAGGTTCAAGCTGTTGTCTCCTGCCTCAGCCTCCTGAGTAGCTGGGATTACAGGTGCCCACCACCACGCCCAGCTAATTTTTGTATTTTTCATAGAGATGGGGTTTCACCGTGTTGTCCAGGCTGGTCTTGAACTCCTGACCTCAGGTGATCTGCCCGCCTTGGTCTCCCAAAGTGTTGGGATTATAGGCGTGAGGCACTGTCCCCAGCCAGTTCCCTTAATGTAAATTTCTAACCTAGCTAAGTGAATTGTTTATGGCCCTGAATTGATGAATGTGTTCGTTTGAGGCCGCTTCAAAAGGAGAAGTTTTGAAATAAGTTTCAAAACTTAAAAGGACACAAACTTGGATTGTGGAATTGGACCGTTTTTCTTATCTGAATTTTGGAACTGTTAGGACTTCTTATTGCATTGATGATAAAAAACCACAGCTCTAACCTTTGTGCAAAATGTTTGGATATGATATATTTATATAGCACGAGGGGGAGGATTTTCTTCATTCGAAATGAATGAGTAATACCATGAAAAGTTTATGGGTTGGCCAGGACAGTGGCTCATGCCTGTAATCCCAGCACTTTGGGAGGCCGAGTCTGGCAGATCACCTGAGGTCGGGAGTTCAAGACCAGCCTGACCAACATGGAGAAACCCTGTCTCTACAAAAATACAAAAATTAGCCAGGTGTGGTGGCACATGCCTGTAATCCCAGCTACTCGGGAGGCTGAGGCAGGAGAATCGCTTGAACCTGGGAGGCAGGGGTTGTGGTGAGCCGAGATTGCTCCATGGCATTCCAGCCTGGGCAACAAAAGCGAAACTCCATCTCAAAAAAAAAAAAAAAGTTTATGGGTTAACCAGACTTTAGTCCTGAAGGATGTTCTGTAGAAAGTAAAAGCCTATTAAGCTGACCCCTTTGTGCCAGAATTGTATTGCATTTGTAGCTAGTAGCATCTGGAGATGCTGAGGAAGTGATTGTCAATACAACTAGATTTCCATATTGGCTTTTATCTCTGCAGCCCGAGAAGTGTACTGTTGAACAAGCACTTGAAAAAGTTGTGTGGTTTAGGTTGCATTAGAACTAGCAAAAATCTCTGAAATCTTCTCTGCTAGCACTGCTGTTATCAGTAATCACAGGGAACTGTTTTACTGAGTTCCACACCAAACTTGATGCCATCACAATTACATTTTAGATGCACTTGAATTGCCTTTGTTTCAGCTAATAGTGTTGTATACCCTGGGAGATGATGAAACAAAACAGGTGGCGGGGGATAATTAGAATTTGAAATTAACTCTCACTTTCTGCTTCCTTCATGAAATGAACAGAAAAGGAGTGGTTAATCACTGAGAATAAACTTCATTCAGCTGGCCCACTGCAAAGTGTTGCCCTCAGAATACATTGTTGCTCCGATAAGCTGCTTTTGATTATGTTTCCAGTTGTTATTAAGGGAGCAGTATCACGTTTAAGTGGGAGTGTCTCAGCCTGAATCATTTACTCTATTTTTTTGTATTGGTTTTATTTTTTGGATTAATGGTTTGAGTTGTTAAATGAATTGGAGAGTGAAGCAACATCCTGTTATCTTCTTGTCATCTTTGTCTTACCTCAGTGCTGTGCTGTCTGCAGGCATAGAGCAGAGCAAGCCTGTGCACGTTGTTAAATGGCCTTATGGAGTAGAAAGCAACCTCTCAGGATGCAAATGAGACGGAATTGTATGTTCTTGACACCCTTGCAAAAATCTTGTATTTGGAGTTTTTTAACTTA
This sequence comes from Pongo abelii, assembly GCF_028885655.2. Classification (NCBI taxonomy): domain Eukaryota; kingdom Metazoa; phylum Chordata; class Mammalia; order Primates; family Hominidae; genus Pongo; species Pongo abelii. The sequence continues at coordinate 70,902,045 of NC_071985.2, read as the reverse complement.
AGAATTGCCCAGAGTGTGGTCAGCCCCATGCTAGAAGGAGCACTTCTTTATGTCTGTGACATGAATATCCTTGTTATATGCCTGACTATTCCAGACGTAGTAGTGTTGCCATAGTACCAGGCTTTATTAGTTTTCTGGTTATATTCTGCTAATAGCTAGATGGTATGGGAATATTTTTTCCCTTTACTTACTGTACCCAGTTTTGATTATCCATGGTTTGCAGGTATTTTAATTTTGAAAAATAATTGGTGAAGGACTAAGTAGAAATATGTGTCTGGGGTTGCATTTAAATACATGAGCAGCAGATATGACACGTCCAGGATCGCTGAATACTTGGACTCAGAGACAGCTATTACTCTCCTCTGCACCCTCTGGCATTTTTAGGAATTGTTGTCTTACCAGAATGAGAATTGGAAAGTTACCAAATACCGGTGGTTTGGGATATGCAAAAGTCCTTTATGGATTTTGAAAGTTAAAAAAATGAAAGTTAAACAATTATGTATAGCTTGCTCTTTTGTTTTTGTTGTGTTTTTTCTCATTGTTTTGGTTATTAGGCATGTGTAGCCAACCTCATGGCTCGTAGATGGCTTGCATTCCAATTAAAATAGAAATATTTGCTTTAAAATTTTCAGTGTACATGGTTCTTATTAGTGTCACAGGATCCTTGGGGTGTCACTTTGCCAGTGAGAAACCTCTGCGGCCATGGTGCCTTCTGCCTGAGTAGTGATTGTGCCCACTGGGCTCGTTCTACCCACTCAGCCTTGCAGGCTGTGCTCAGCTCGTACTACTGGCCTGGATCTTATACCTGCCAAGGGCAAGCCAGGTGCAGAGCAGCAAGGGGCATGTGGACAAGCTAGCATGGGGTCTGGCCACTGCACACAGCCACGCACGCTGGCTGCTGTGGTGGGGTAGGCAGCTCCAAGCATAAGCACAGCTGCCGGTTCTGTGTGAGGCTGCAGCTGGACCAGAGTATCACACGCAGCTTCTGCTGCGGGTGCCCATGTCTGGACAAGGGGAACATGGTGGCATCCAGAAACTTGGAGACACCAGGAACCTCAGAACCCCAAAGAGGATGTCACAGCCCTGGCTCGGGGAGACCCTAGGTCTGAGCTCCCCAAAGGGCCGCAGCTCTTCTCTCTTTGATTGCCTGCTACATGGTGAGCAGGGGGTGTGTTTCAGCCCTGTTTGCATTACAGCTCTTTCAGTCCCGCCATTTGGTGGGTCCTGAGTTCTTGTCCCACGCCTAGAAATAATGAGGTATGCAGACAACAAGGGGGTGAGCAAAGTGGAGAGGAGCTTCATTGAGCAATAGAACAGCTCTCTGGAGACCCAAAGTGGGTAGCTTTTTCTGCAGCCATGTCGTTCTGATGAGAGTCTAGCTTTCAGTGGAGAGGAGACCCACAGTGGGTAGATCCCTTTTGCACGCAGGTTGTCCGGACATCTGTTTGAGTCTGGCTGAGTGCAGGGTTTTTATGAGCTCAGAAGAGAGGAAGTGTGTGCTGATTGGCCCATGGGTGGCCATGGGTGGGCCCAGAAAAAGCACCATAAGTTCTCACTGGTTTGCGGACTCTTAACCAGAACTGACAGCCCAGCCCCCATGCTTCAGGCCATCCCTGGCTTGAAGGTGGGGCTTCACTGGGGACCCATCCCTTTCCGCCCAGGAGCCTGCCTCCTGCCACCATTCATGTCATCCACAGTGCCCAAGCTGTTTGTACCAAGGGATGCCTGCAGGCCTACACTGAGCCATCCTCAGTCCTCCCTTGGCCTCCCTCCCATGCTCATTTGTGCCCAAAGTCCAGAGTGGGCTGAGACAGCAGGGGCCTGGTGTATCAGCACTGCCCCAACCACATATATACAGGTCACAACATCACCTGGGCTTGGCCACAATTTTGCTCCACCCCAGAGTGGGTGCTGGGGGTGGGGAGAGGCCAGGCAGCAGGAGTGGCATTTTGGAGCCTGTGGGTGTAGCTGTGGCTGGGTGGCTGCAGCTGCACCCAGGAGCACGGGGCCCCTGCTCCACCATCTTGGAAGAGGGCAGGGCTCCCACCTGTTCCCAGCTCCTTCCAGCTCCATGGAGTGTGCTGCCCTGGCCATGCGTCTCCCACTGCAGCTGGCGTCTTCGCAGCAGCTGCTCCATTTGGGCCGCTGCTGCCATCATTAGTTCCTTCTCCAGATTAGTTAATTTTAAATTATTGAACCTTCTTGAGCTCAAGATTAGAAAGCCAAAAAGGGTGAGTCATATATTAGAGGCTTGCAAAAGATTCAGCGGTGGAAGGACAGAATTTTTTATCAAATTTTGCTTTGTACTTGGGCTTGCAGGAACTGTGGAAGGTGCATCAGTGAAGAAATGGACCAGTGTGTATAATCATGGAATCTCCTTGCTAACCATCACCACCAGCTCTCCTTAATACATGAGCAAGAGTGGGTCAGGGGAGAAGGAAAAGAGGTCAACATGAAGCTAAAGCAGCGAGTCGTGCTGTTAGCAATTCTCCTTGTCATTTTTATCTTCACCAAAGTTTTCCTGATTGACAACTTAGATACATCAGCTGCCAACCGGGAGGACCAGAGGGCCTTTCACCGAATGATGACTGGCTTGCGGGTGGAGCTGGCACCCAAGCTGGACCATACCTTGCAGTCTCCCTGGGAGATTGCAGCCCAGTGGGTCGTTCCCCGGGAAGTGTACCCTGAAGAGACACCAGAGCTGGGGGCAATCATGCATGCCATGGCCACCAAGAAAATCATTAAAGCTGATGTGGGTTATAAAGGGACACAGCTGAAAGCCTTACTGATACTTGAAGGAGGACAGAAAGTTGTTTTCAAACCTAAGCGGTAAGTTTTCATCTTGGAAGCTGCATGTGCTAGTCGGTTGATTCATTTAACTTGGGATTTATATAAGATTTATTTTATCATCTTCTTCTCTTGGAGTCTCTTCAGTAAAATAAGAGGGGTAGACTAGATCTCTAAAGTCTTTTCTAGCACTTAACATAAATCTACCTTTATAGTATCATACAGAATAGTTTTCCTGCCCTAAAAATCCTCTGTGTTCTACCTACTCATTTTTCCCCTCTCTGCCCCAGAACACCTGGTAACCCACTGGTCTTTTTACTGTCTCCATAGTTTTGCCTTTTCCTGAATGTAATATAGTTGCAATCACAGAATGTAAGCCCTTTCAGATTGGCTTCTTTCACTTAGTAAAGTGCATTTAAGGTTTATACATATCTTTTCGTGGCATGATAGTTCATTTGTTTTTATCACTGAATAATATTCCATTGTCTAGATGTACCACAGCTTAATTATCCATTCACTTACTGAAGGGCATCTTGGTTGCTTCCAAGTTTGGGGCAATTGTGAATAAAGCTGCTGTAAACATCCATGTGCAGGTTTTTGTGTGGACATAAATTTTCAACTCATTTGGATAGATACCAGAAGCATAATTGCTGGACCACATGGTAAGAGTACGTTTCATTTTGTAAAAAACTGCTAAACTATCTTCCAAAGTAGCTGTACCATTTTGTGTTTCTACCAGCAATGCATGAGAGTTCCTGTTGCTCCACATCCTCACCAGGGTTTGGTGTCAGTGTTTCAGATCATAGCTATTCTAATAGATCTCTCATTGTTTCTTTCACCTGTTTTAAGTAAAGAATTGGGCCATTTTAGTTACCTTAGTAACTAAATATGTATGTTGTTCGTGATCCCTTTGGACTTTCTAGGGATCTATAGAGATAATTTGTGTGACAATTCTGTGATATAGTTAATTATTTTTATTTATTTATTTATTTCTCTCTCTACACAAGACAGCTTGGAGGGTATAGTTAATTTTCTAAAAATGTTTCCTGAGTTTATGAATTTGAATTAGGTTAACATCATGATGGTGATTTGTATTCTTTTGCCAGGAGTTAGTTACCAATGAATATTCTCAAAGTTTGTAATGTCTGAAATCTTTTGGGTACTAAACATTTTTTTCATTCCTCAGTAGAGCTTTTGAAAAAATTATAACATGACTTTAGATTTCTTTCTGGAGTGGGAGAAGAAATATAGGGAAAAGATGTACAAAATTCAACTCCCTTTCTTACCCAACTATTAGTAAATAAAAGGCAGTCAGAGCATGAATGTATAGGGAGCCCAGAAATGGAAGGGATCACTGTTGGTCTGGAACTGGGAAATATAGGTCAGTGATGTGGAAATTAGGAAAGTTAAAACATCTGGTAGACTTTCAGAGAATAAAAATTTGATTGGGGCTGGGCGTGATGGCTCATGCCTGTAATCCCAGCACTTTGGGAGGCTGAGGTGGGTGGATCACTTGAGCCTGGGTGATGTAATGAGACTCTGTCTCTATAAAAAAATTAAAAATTAGCTGGGCCTGGTGGTGTGCACCTGTAGTAGTCTCAGCTACTTGGAAGGCTGAGGTGGGAGGATGGGAAGATTGCTTGAGTGCGAGAGTTTGAGGCCGCAGCAAGCCGTGCTCGTGCCACTGCCCTCCAGCTTGGGTGACAGAGTGAGACCTGTCTCAAAAAAAAAAAACAAAAACCGTGATTATGTGGGCCTGGGATCTGATTTCTGTAATGCACACTATTTGCCAGGGATTACACTAAGTACTTTTGTATCTCTTAATCCTTTAAACCCTTATAGGAAGGTTTAACCTTTTTGGACAATTTCAGTTATTTCCTGAATAAGAAACTGAGGTTTAGAGCGTGTAACTAGCTTGACAAGGTCACCTCACATTAATCAGTGGTACGGAAGTTTGAACCCATATTTGTTAGAGTTGTAAACAGCTTGTATTCTGCCACACACATGGAATTCTCTAAGTTTGTTTGCTTCCCATAAGTGATGATGTGGCGCACTCATCAAAAATCGCATTTAGCTTTGAAGTTTGGTCTTTGACTTCTTGGCCTGAGAGATTAGCAGCATAAACAGAGTGATGGAAAAAGGCAAACTAAAGACAAAAATAAAATTTGTATATAAAGAGATGGCCGGGCACGGTGGCTCACGCCTGTAATCGCAGCACTTTGGGAGGCCGAGGTTGGCGGATCATTTGACGTCAGGAGTTCGAGACCAGCCTGGCCAACATGGCGAAACCCCATCTCTACTAAAAATACAAAAAATTAGCCGGGCGTTTTGGTGTGTGCCTGTAATCCTAGCTACTCAGGAGTCTGAGGCAGGAAAATCACTTGAACCTGGGAGGCGAAGGTTGCAGTGAGCTGAGATTGCGCCATTGCACTGCAGCCTGGGCAACAAGAGCAAAACTCCATCTCAAAAACATAAAATAAAATAAATAAAGAGATGAGTTGTGAGCATTTTGTGTTTAAATAAGAGGAGATCTGGCTGGGTGCAGTGGCTCACGCCTGTAATCCTAGCACTTTGGGAGGCCGAGGCGGGCGCATCACCTGAGGTCAGGAGTTCGAGACCAACCTGGCTAACATGCTGAAACCCCGTTTCTACTAAAAATACAAAAAATTAGCCAGGCACGTGCCTGTAATCTCAGCTACTCGGAAGGCTGAGGCAGGAGAATCGCTTGAACCAGAGGCAGAGGTTGTAGTGAGCTGAGATCGCGCCATTGCACTCCAGCCTGGGCAACAAGAGCGAAAATCCGTCTCAAAAAAAAAAAGAGATCCTTGTCACACCCACCACTTGTACACTGGAGAATTGAAGGGGAGATGGGACAGCAGGAAGTGTGTTAGAAGACAGATATTCCCAAAAGCGTGCAGTGTTAGACCAGGTGCTTTGCAGGATAGGCCTGAAATGTTCAGACAAGATACAAGTGGAGGGAGGAGAGGCCAGACTGTTGAGTAGGGGAGGTAGTAACAGATAATGCATAACCTTAGTCACTTCTTGCTTCATCTTATATCTCTTACTACCACTGCAGCCTTCTCATTACCTCCCTCCTCCAGACCATCCTGGAAACCACTTCCGTTCTTCCCCAGAAGACTCATATTATCACTATGTTCCCCAGCTTTAAAACATCCAGGGACTTCCCATTGCCCACCAGACAAAACCCAGCCTCCACAGCCTAAGGTCAAGCCCCTGACTGTCTGGTCCTCCTCTCTATACTCAGCCTTATCCTCCCTTTGCTCTTTGTTTCTGTCAAACTCTGGCCCCCTGCTCCCCCATCATCTCCTAAACAGCCTGTGTCCACTCCCAGCTCCAGGGCACTCTCTTCTCCAACTCAGCAAGGTTTTTTTTGGCCCCTGCCATAGGTGTTAACTCTCTTAGTTACTGCACATACTGACCTGTGCTGCTTTATATCAGGAAATATCACAGGCTGGGGAAAGTGGGTGTAAGTGTAAGTGCTTGCAGAAATTGACTCCAGTCCCTAAACACCCAGCAAAATGCTGTTCTGACCCCCAGGGCTTCAGAGGCTATTTAGACCTGGTGTAAGTGCAAATTAATGTCCTTGGTCAAACTCTGATGTCCTTCAGCAGAAGGATAGGAATGATTTATTGGCAGTTACTGTATGAATTTTGCTGCTCTGTCAGTGACTTAAGATGGATCACTCTCTGGTAAGAGAAGAATCTAAGTCCTTTCTCTAATAGCCACTTGTGGTTTTAACATTTCTGGAGCCTGGTTATCCATGTCCTACTCTCAGAGATACAAGGTGTGTGCAGTATAGGTAGATGATATATATAGGAATAGAGTGACACTTGTATTTACACATTTTGCCTTATATTATAAGTAAAGGTGATTTTTTTTTAATGTAGCTATTTCCATTCTAGAAGTAATTGATTTTCACAGGCAAAAACAGCAGTTATGTTGGAAAAAGAACAAGAAGGCAGGGGCCTAGGAGTGCGTAGAAGTGAATGAGTAATCATAGGAAGTACTAAAAGGGACCTTAGAGATCAGCTAGTCCAACTGTCCATTTTGCAGGTGAGAAAAATGAGATCCAGAATTTTGATTTTCCATATTTCACATAACCAAAACATGAGCTAAGGATTCAGGCCTGACTTCAGTGTAGTTCTTTTGATTCTTATTCCTTTTCTCTTCCCTCTGTCTTTTCCTCTCCTGCCCACTCCCAAAGTTCCTGTATTCCTCTAAGCTTTTGCATTTTACTCTGCGCAGCCTTTAGATGGATTGGAAAGCTCTCTAATGTTTCACTGAAAGGACCGTACGGCACTTCACCACATACCTTCCTGTGGCTGCCCTGGAGTACTAAAAATAAAGTACTCAAGGATAGCCTACATCTGTAGTAGAACAGTACCTGAATAGTGTCAGCTTTTTGCTGCAGTGGTATTTCAAATTTGACTTTCAATTTAGAGGTAGCTAATATAAACCTTTTTAAAAATTATTCCTAAGTAATCCTTTGCACTAGGAACAAACAAACAAAAAAATACATTTGGGTATATTGACCATGCTAAGAAGAAACTGGTGCCCAACCAGATGGTGATACGCGGCTGTCTTCTAACAAATGCTTCATCATTTTGCCTTGAAGATATATTTTGTGGAGATGATTTCACTTTATATTCTAAGGTCATTTAAGTTGAAGTTCACTGCCTTTATAGTACTGTTTTCCACTTCCCTATTGCTGTTTTAGCATGAGAGAGCCAACTATCCTTAGTGGAACCTCTCTTCTCCACATCACTCTCAATTTATTTCTATTTCATAGGTCCATTGTAAAGCCTAAAAGGTCTCCTTTAGATTCAGGAAATGCAGGAGACCAATGGAGAGGACATAGGTGAATTAAGTACTTTTTTCTTCCCAATTAACAGATTTAAATTCTATCTTTTAAAATGGTTAGTAGAAAGAAATATGCCAGTCTTCATTATCCTTTGCTTATGTCATGCATATGATAGAAAATCATCAGAATGCAGTTTGAGATGAAAGAGACCTTAGAAATTACCTCCTAGTCCAGCCCCTAATATTGTAAATAAGGAATCTGAGACCCAGAGAAGAGAAAGGTTTTGCTCAAGCTTACCCAGTCAAGTAATGACAGCCACACCAACCTCCCACTGCCAGTCCAGGACTCCTTGTAGTACGTCATCATAAACTTAAAAAAAAAGAACAAGAATGGTTATTCAAACAACTTTTTTCAAAAGCACCGTTGCCTTCCCATTAACAAAGATTGAGTTATATCAGACTATTTTCCCCCAAATTTAAATTTCTCTGCCATTCTGGTAAGCAAAAGTTTTTTGTTTTTTGAGACAGAGCCTCACTCTGCTGCCCAGGCTAGAGTGCAGTGGCACAGTCTCGGCTCACTGCAACCTCCGCCTCCCAGGTTCAAGCGATTCTCCTGACTCAGCCTCCTGAACAGCTGGGATTACAGGCATTCACCACCACACCCGGGTAATTTTGGTATTTTTTAGTAGAGATGGGGTTTCGCCATGTTGGCCAGGCTGTTCTTGAACTACCGACCTCAGGTGATCCACCCACCTTGGCCTGCCAAAGTGCTGGGATTACAGGTGTGAGCCACCGTGCCTGGCCAGCAAAAGTTTTAATTACACATTTTTCTTCATTTCTTCAGGTCAGTCTAATAAACATTTTAGTAGACATTTATTAAGCACCAACTATGTGCTTAACAGTGCTGGCGATACAAAGACAGTCCTTGCCTTCCAGAAAACTACCTTTTATCTGTACTAAAACTACATCAAAAGCACTTTAGTGGGGCAAAAATGACATCTTCCATGTTATATTCTTAGAATGATCGCTGACATAGATAGAGAATTCTAGTTTCCTTCTCTACCTCATCTTCACTCCATCTACCAGCAATTCATGCTAACCCACAGTTGTTCTCAGGGTTGACAGAGAAGGTGACTATAGCAGAATCAGGCTTGCTAATGGATGTATTCTACCACTTGTGCTGTCACCTGTTACTGGTGTAATCCATGTATACATCTGTGCTTCCCATTCGCTTTGCAGGTATAGCCGAGACTATGTGGTGGAAGGGGAACCGTATGCTGGTTATGATAGACACAATGCTGAGGTAGCAGCCTTTCACTTGGACAGGTGCGTATGATCACAGCAGCTTATGTTCATTTTGTTTGCTTTCAAAAATCTTTCTTGGAGAGGATTCGTGGACTCCTTCAAAAGGATGCAACACTAATAAATAACTTGTTACCGCTTTTAGATAGCTAATTGACTAGTTCCATTAAACTTGTATGAGTCTCATAATTTGGTTGGCACCAGGAATACTAAAGTATTTTAATTCCATGCTTCTTTAGGTCATTTCATTTCTGGCCTGCTCTGTTATTATCATCAGTGAAGATATTCTTGGTAAATAAACTTTGAACTTAAATCTCTGAATTGAACTGGTCATTAATTGGGCCTAGCCATCCTGTTGTTTTGTTATGTGTTTGTTTTAAGTAAGTAATGCTGACTTATCCCCATGTGCTGGAAACATATAGCATGAAATATATTATGAATTTTATTGTTCTTTATACAAACTATGCACAGCTTCAAAAACCAGAATAATTATAAAAGGAAAGGGCCAGGCGTAGTGGCTCATGCCTGTAATCCCAACACTTTGGGAGGCCAAGGTGGGCAGATTGCATGAGCTCAGGAGTTCGAGACCAGCCTGGGCAACATGGTGAAACCCCGTCTCTACTAAAATACAAAAAATTAGCTGGGCGTGGTGACAGGCACCTGTAGTCCCAGCTTCTTGGAAGGCTGAGGCAGGAGAATCGCTTGAACCCAGGAGGCAGAGGTTGCAGTGAGCCGAGATCATGCCACTGCACTCCAGCCTGGGTGACAGAGCGAGACTCTGTCTTTTTAAAAAAAAAAAAGGAAAGAAAATAGATGTGAATTATAAGTTTGTAAGTTAACTAGGAAAATTCTTTATTTTTTTTTTTCAGCAGGTTACTGGTCAGGAACCTTGCAGCTGAACTGTCTGGTATCCCAGTTACTCTGCTGACCAGCTCTTTCATAAGGCCATATTGGCCAACTTTAAAAGAAATTGCTCACAATATTTGTTTTAAAAAATTAATTTATGACTGGATGCAGTGGCTCATACCTGTAATCCCAACACTTTAGGAGGCTGAGGTGGGTGAATCACTTGAGCCCAGGAGTTCAAGACCAGCCTGGACAACATGGAGAAGCCCCATCTCTACTAAAAAAATACAAAAATTAGCTGAGTGTGGTGGCGTGTGCCTGTAGTTCCAACTAGTTGGGGAGGCTGAGGAAGGAGGATTGCCTGAGCCTGGGAGGTCGAGGCTGCAGTGAGCTGTGATCACGCCACTGCACTCCAGCCTGAGCAACAGAGTGGGACCCTGTCTCAATAAAATAAAATAAAATAATAAATAAATTTTTTTTCTGAGACAGAGTCTCACTCTGTCCTCCAGACTAGAGTGCAGTAGCCTGATCTTGGCTTACTGCAACCTCCACGTCCTGGGTTCAAACAATTATCCTGCCTCAGCCTACCGAGTAGCTGGGACTACAGGTATGTGCCACCACACCCAGCTAATTTTTTGTATTTTTAGTAGACACGGGGTTTCACCATTTGGCCAGGCTGGTCTGGAACTCCTGACTCAAGGTGATCCGCCCACCTCAGCCTCCCAAAGTGCTGGGATTACAGACGTGAGTCACCACGCCCAGCCTAAAAATGAATTTATAAGGAAACCAGAAGAAAAAAGGTGAAATGTTTGTCTTTTTCAGAATTAGGATTTTGTAAACATAAAAGCAATAACTTAAAAATCACAAATTCAATAGTCTTGACTAAATAAAATAATGAACTTATATAGCAAGAAACAAAATTTAAAAGCAAACAAATGGGGAAAACACTTGAATCTAATGTAATCTGAGTATTAATAGCCTTAATATGTGTTTATACAAATATTAATAGCCTTAATATGTGTTTATACGAACATATGTATGTTAAAACTCTATTAGAAAATGGGTTAAGAGCACAAACATTGTCAATTGCTAATAAATATGTGGGGGGGAGGTTCATCCTCACCAGAAATTTTTAAAAATTCAGATGAGATACTGTTTTTACCTGTTGAAAATGGCAAAGCTTAAAAAAAAGATAATACTTTATTGGGAGGAATACATTGAGATTCATATGCTGCTTATGGCATTGTTAATTGTTTCAGTCTTTTTGTTAAGAACCCTAGCATTATATATCAAAAGGATAAATATATCAACATTAAGGAATATTCATATCCTTTGAACAAATAACTTCTTTTTTATACACATATCTAAGACATTTCTAGGAAGTACCCTAGAGAAAGAATACAAAATTCAAAGATATATATACAACAGTCTTAGCTGTAGCATTTTCAATAGTGGAAAAACTGGTTGTAACCTAAACATCTATTGATATGGAAAAGCTTAGATATGTGTGTACAATACCATGAATTTTTGCTGCCCCTTTTGAGACCTAGTGGTGGACAGTTGGATAAATCCTTCTCCTCACTTAATAGCACACCAGAGTCAGGCTTTCCAAGACCTTATCTGTTTGCGTCTTTTCTTCGTCCCCAACTCCCTTCTTCCTATCCTGTTTGTTGGAAACCAACAGGCATAAAGTTCCTCATTTCTGTACCAGTGTTTTGTATTGCCCAATACACTAAGTTTTGTTGATATATATGTAAAGTGATAATTTCATTGTTATTTCATTGTTATTTTGTATTTCCCCATTACTGGCAAAGTTTATCTTTTCACAGCAGGACACCTATTTGTTAACTTAGAGTATTTGTGTACTTTTGATGTTAACTAACTATAATGTTTCAGTTTGTGACTTGTGCTTTGGGAGTCTTGTATTTAAAAGTCCTTCCCTACCTCAAAGTCTGAAAGATGTTCTCTTGCCAGTCCCCCTGTCACTTTTGTTAAGTGCCACTGTAGCCAGCCTCAAGTACCGCAGTAACATTGCCCCTCAATGCTAAACTGGCTGCTGTTCTTGGGCTTGGCAATTTTCAATGGGGAGAAAAAATACTTCCCAATCTAGGCTGCGTTTGTAGTCCTAGGTACCAGGGAGGCTGAGGTGAGAGGATCACTTGAGTCCAGAAGTTCCAGGCTGCAGGGAGCTATGATCATGCCACTGCACTCCGGCCTGGTCAACAGAGTGAGACTCAAAAACCAGCCAACCAACCAACCAAACAAACAAAACACACAAAAAACCCTTCCCAACCTTTTCCATTTGTGGATCCTGATACTTTTCTGCTTTGGGTTGCTGTTTCTTCATTACAGTCAGATTTAACCACCTTCCCTTGCCTCAGGGGGTATCTCTGGATTTCTATGTTATTTTGACAAATCTGTTGATCTTGCCTTTGTGGCTTTTCTAAGACTGGGTTTAGGACAGAATCAGCAGTCCTAAACAATACCCATTTGTAAAGGCTTTCTAATGACTGGGGAAAAGGTTCATGATACAATGATGAGTAAAAAGCAAGATATAAAACTGCATACAATATAATCTCAATTGTATGTATATACGTAAGTGTGAGCGTGTGTTTATGTACCCACACTTAAAGGGAAAGCATGCTTATATGCCAGAATGTCAGCACCTGTAATTATTTCTGGGTTGTGGAATCATAGGTGATTATAAATTTTCTGTGTGTTCCAAATTCTGTCCCTCCAACTTTTGTTCAGTTGGTGTATATTTTTTAGCCAGGAAATTTCATTTTTAAAAAATAAATTATTGTTTTCAACCTTTTAGATTATTAGAGATATCTTCAAATGTCTCTATATTTAATTTGCTCTGTGGGCTTAGCCTTTTAGATCAGTCTGCTTTTTTTTTTTTTAACCAACGTGCTGTTTTATTTAAAGATTTGAACCCATATATGAGTTTGGGTCCCATTTTTTTTCTAATACTTTCCTAAAATCTATCTTTAATTTTTATTATGAAAAAATTTCTAACATACAAAAGTAGAAAGAATAGTATAATAAGCCCATATACCCACTCTGTAGATTTAAAAAGTGTTCACATTTTATCAGATTTGTCTTATTCTTTTTGCTGAAATGTATATTAAAATAAATTATACACACCTTGACATTAAATTCCTAAATATATGTACCTCTAAAAAATTAGGTTTAGCTACTAGCTAAAACCCTTTACACATTTGACATGATGAACTGTAATTTTTAAAACTGTTACTTAAAAAACATCCCCTAAGATTTTTCTCTTCTGTTCTTCAATCTTCCAAACCAGGATTCTGGGTTTCCGCCGAGCCCCCTTGGTAGTTGGCAGATTTGTTAATCTTCGGACAGAGATCAAACCTGTTGCCACAGAGCAGCTGTTGAGCACCTTCCTAACTGTAGGTAAGAAGATTGTAGAGGACATTTACATAGGGGAATGATTAATAAGTTAAAATGGGGCATTGTTGAGCAAGCTGGCTCATGACCTTTAGGAATTGAAGAACTCAGGGGAATACAAAAGCAAATCAGACAACCAGCTCTCAGGTTATTTGGGAAAATGAATCTAAAGGAGATGGCAGGAAATTGAAATTTTCCTGTATACTCTGTGTTGTCTGTGACATAGGGAGTGAGGTCATTTAGTGATGGTGAAAGCAGGGGATTATTTCCTTCTGCTTTCTCTTACAGCTATTAGTAAGTCTCAAACTCAGAATTCGGCCTAAATTGGTTATTGTTTGTACATCATTGGCTCAGTTGTTTTTACATATATAATATGTTTTCTCAGGAACTGTCTCCCATCTCCTTAGAATTGAGGAAATCTTAAGGCAACTCTTTAGGAGGCTCAGAAATAATTTTGTGAGGTTGTATTTGGACCTGGAAGATCAACAGGCCTACTCCTTCTGCAAGGGTTAACCTATAACTCATTGTGCCTAGAACTGGCTATGTTGCCCCTGGCCTCTGTTTTCCATTATCTTAACTCTGAGGTAAGAGATCTGAGCTAAAATTCTCACTCCTGTTCTTGTGAGCAAGATGAGAATGGGAAGAATTCAAAAGTGCGGTGGTTTCTTGTTTCCACCTCTTCACCTTGACTCTTTTTCAGTGATACAGTGCTCTGCATTAGGGCATGACTGTTGAAACAGACATTGCAAGATGAACTTCACCTTGCTTTTTTTTTGCTAGAGTGAGTGGATTTACATTTAAAATGAGGAAAAACTGAATATTTAAAGGACTTATGACAGATTCATCATTCAGAATTTCCACTTATAAGGCTTGGGCTGTACTTTTCTTATAGATAACCAAAAGCATACAATGTTTGATATTGTATCAGATATTTGTTTCAGATATTTTCTAATCACCTTTGGTTGTTCAGTTTTATGCTCAGCAAACATGAATTCCTGGTGGGTGCTGGGATTGAGGGAAAGAGTCCAAGAAGAATAAGCCAGGGTACCTGCTCTTCAAAGGCTCACAGACGGTTAACTCACACATTGTATGAAGTATGGGTAAGGGAAAAGCAGAGGGTTTGTAGAGGAGGTTATTAACACTTGAACTGAGTATTGAAGAACCAGTATGAGTTACCAAGGCAGCAAAGAGGAAAGGGCATTGGCAAAATAATGGGAATATTAATGAGAACAAGGGCATAAAGACTGGAAAGTAATAGGCAGGTAGAGGGATTTGGCTGGAGGTGAAGTTTTTAATAATCATCTGATCTTAGCATAACCTTGTTGTTATTGTTGTGTTTTTAGACTTTATTGTTTTTAGAGCAGCTTTAGGTTCACAGCAAAACTGAGAGGAAGGTACAGAGATTTCCCAAATAACCCCTGCCCCTCACATGCATAGTTTCCCCCATTATCAACATCCCACATCACGGTGGTACAGTTGTTACAATTGATGAGTCCACATTGACACATCATAATCACCCAGAGTCCATAGTTTACATTCCCATTCACTCTTGGTGTTGCACATTCTGTGGGTTTGGACAAATATATAATGACATATATACATCATTGTAGTATCACACAGAGTATTTTCACTGATCTAAAAATCCTCTATGTTCCACCTATTCATCATTCTCCACCCCTCTCTCCAGTCCCCTTGCAACCACTGATCTTTTTACTGTCTGCATAGTTTTGCCTTTTCCAGAATGTTACATAGTTGAATCACAGTATATAGCTTTTTCAGAGTGGTTTCTTTCACTTAATAATATACATTTAAGGTTCCTCCATGTCTTTTCATGGCTTGGTTTATCATTTCTTGTTATTGCTGACTAATGTTCCATTGTCTGATGTACCACAGTTTATCCATTTAGCTATTGAATGGCATCTTGGTTGCTTCCATGTTTGGGCAGTTGTGAATAAAGCTGCCATAAACATCTGTGTATAGCTTTTTCTATTGACGTAAGTTTTCAGCTCTTTTGGGTAAATACCAAGGAGTGTGATTTCTGGATCATATAGTAAGAGTACATTTAGTAAGAAACTGCCAAATTGTCTTCCAAAGTGGCTGTACCATTTTGCATTCCCACCAGCAAAGAGTGAGAGTTCTTGTTGCTCCTCATCTTTGGCAGCATTTGATGTCATATTTTGGATTTTGACTATTCTATTCTAGTAGGTGTATCTCATTGTATTAGTTTGCATCTCCCTGATGACATAATGTAGAGCATCTTTTCATATGTTTATCTGTCATCTGTATATCTTTGTTGAGGTGTCTGTTAAGGTCTTTGGCTCATATTTAAGTTAGGTTGGTTGTTTTCTTACTGTCAAGTTTTAGGAGTTCTTGGTATGGTATGGCTAAAAGTCCTTTGTTAGATGTGTCTTTTGAAAATATTTTCTCCAGCTGGACATAGTGGCTCATGCCTGTAATCCCAGCACTTTGGGAGGCCGAGGTGGGCAGATCACTTGAGGTCAGGAGTTTGAGACCAGCCTGGCTAATATGGTGAAACCCTGTCTCTACTAAAAACACAAAAATTAGCTGGGCATGGTGGCACACACCTGTAATCGCAGCTACTTGGGAGACTGAGGCAGGAGAGTTGCTAGAACCCAGGAGACAGAGATTGCAGTAAGCTGAGATCACGCCACTGTAACTCCAGCCTGGTCGACAGAGCGAAACTCCGTCTCAAAAAAAAGAAAATATTTTCTTCAAATGTATAACTTATTTCATTCTCTTGATGCAATTTTTAAAATGTATTATTAAGTCAGTTGGCATATAATACAAGAATAACTAAAATCTGTGTAGCTCCAGCAACCTACCCAAGTATGTTCACACTGTTACTTTATCTGATCCTTTTGACAATAGCGTGCAATAAGTAGGTGAGGTGTTACCCACATTTTATACCTGAGAGTGGAGGCTTAGAAGTGTCTAATGACTTTCCCAAAGTCACAAAACTACTAATTTTTAGCCAGGATCCAAACTCAGATTTTAAGACTCTAAAATCTTTCATTAGCTTATAGTCTTTATTTATTCAGTACAACTTTATTCCACTTCTGTTTGACAGGTGCTGAGCTAGGTGCTGAATATGCAAAACCGAATGACCTTCCTATCTTCAAGGATCTTTGTCTAATGGGGGAGCCAGACATGTACAAAGGGCCTATGAACTGTGGTGGTGGGGGTGGGGGTGGGGGTTGGGGTGGGGGTGGGAATAGGGAGGTGCCCTAGAAGTTATGGCCAGGATGACAGTTAATTCATGAAGATGATATTTTAACCAAGTCTTAAAGGGAAAATAGCAGTCCTTTAGGTAGATACAGTGGGAAAGAATATTTTAGGTTTGTATTTAACATTTTTTGTGCTATAGATACCTTTGGCAGTCTGGAGAAGCTTACGGATCCTTTCTAAAAATAAAGGTTTTAAATACATACATAAATTAAAATACATAGACTTATAAATGGACCCAATAATATTGAAGTTTAATTTCAGTATCAAAAATTTTAAAAAGCAAATTTAGATACAGTAATATGTGCTTTGTTATTTAACACATTAAATAAGATCTATCAGATTAGTCACTACTGTGATTTCAAACTATGATTATAAATAGTATTTTGAGATTATCTGCAACAATGCTAGTATGATATGAAAAATCTGTGATTTCTTGTAGAGACAGTCACATGTAATACAAATATGACGGTTTGCTCCCTGCCATCATAATAGAAGGAAATACTAATTTTTAGTAGAGGTTAGTGAAAATAAAGGTGTAATTTTGTTCCCATCCAGCTTACAGACCCTATGAGTTGACCCTGTTCCAGGTAGAGGACAGAGCCTGGACAAGGGTGATGAGCAATGAGAGAAGAGCAACAAGCTCAGGAGACTGTGCTATTTAGCTGAAGGAAAGGATGTGTGGGGGCTGGCCAGTGAGGAAGACAGCTGATCAGGACAGTGTCACTGAAGGGCCTGTGTACCATGCTTAGGAGTAGAGACTTTCTCTTTAGGCACTAGAAAGCCATTAAAAGAGTTTGAATATGGAAAAATCAGATTTGAATTTCAAGAGCGAATTGTGGCAGCATTGTCAACGGTGCATTGGGAAGGGGAGAATCAAGAGCTGAGAGCACTCTGGGAGTGTCGTGAATTCATATGTAATAAGAACTAAAACAGAGACAGGGAATAGATTTAAGAGCTATTCAAGAGTTGGAATGGAAAGAATTTGGTGAACATTTGGGCTGGGAGAGCAATTGAGAGAGAAGAAAAAATTAAGAATGACTCCTAGGTTTCTGGATTGGATGACAAGTGATTAGTGGAGCTGTTAACTATTTTAGGAATGTAGGGAGAAGAGCATATTTAGGGAGGTGGAGCAGAGAAAGATAATGAATTTAATTTTGGATATTTTGTTTCCTTGACAGGAACATCCAGGAGTAAGTGTAGACTAATCATTTAGGAGCTAAAGCCTACAGTTTAGGAGAAAAGGCTTGGCTGAAGCCATAGATTTTATTGTCACAGTTGGTAGTTCACCCAAGGAGAGCATGGAGACTGAGGTGATCAGAAAACCAGTTTTAAAAGTTTGGCAATCCAGGAAATAGAGGTTCAGAGCCTCAGTTCATGGCACTGAAACGGGGATATTGAACTCTGGAAAGATAGATTGAACCATGTTATTAAAATAAGTAGCTGGCATCAATTGGTGTCTGACAATATGTCAGGCACTGTGCTAAGCATTGCCATGGATTGCCTCATTCACTCTTCACAACTCAGTGATGGAGGAGGTACTATTGTTGTCTCCATTTTACAGAAGTTGCTTAGAGAGACTAAATTACATGCCCAGAGTCTTGCAATCTCATCATTAAACTAGTCTAAATGTTAACCCCAGGAACCTGACCTCAGACCCCACATTCTCCCTTCTAGTTATGAAGATTCTTATTTACCAAACTCAAGAGTTTGGATTTTATCCTATAGGAAACAGGTTTCCTATACCAGGCAGTATTTTGTTTGTTTTAGGGCTTTACATTTTTATTTGAATCAGTAATGGATTCACACAATTCAAAATTCAGGGAAATTCAGGCTGGGTGCGGTGGCTGACACCTGTAACCCCAGCACTTTGGGAGGCTGAGGCAGGAGGATCACATGAGGCCAGGAGTTTGAGACCAGCCTGGCCAATATGATGAAATTTCGTCTCTACTAAAAATATAAAAATTAGCCAGGTGTGGTGGTGCACGTCTGTAATCCCAGCTACTTGGGAGGCTGAGGCAGGAAAATCACTTGAACCTGGGAAGCGGAGGTTGCAGTGAGCCGAGATCATGCCACTGCACTCCAGCCTCGGAGACAGAGCAAGATTATGTTTCAAAAAAAAAAAAAAAATTCTGTGAAATTCAATGAAAAATTTTCTCGTCTGTCCAGTTCCTTCCCCTTTCTCCAAGTGGCAACCTTTAACTAGTAATTTCCTTATGTCTTTTTGTATGAAATATATATATATATTTTTATTTATCTCTACCATTTTATACAACATATGGCACACTTTGCATACTTCTGCATCTTACTCTTTTTGCTTAATAGATCCTAGAAATCTGTATCACATAGAAAGAGCTTCATTGTTTTGTTGTTTTACACTGCAAAGTGTTCCATTATTTGGGTCTACCATAATTCATATAACCAGAATTTTATTGGACTTAAATGTTGTTCCAATATTTTGTTTTTATAACCAGTGTTGCCCAGAATTACCTTGTATATATGTCAGGGGTCCCCAACCCCTGGGCTGCGGAACAGTACCATTCTGTGGCGTGGTAGGAACTGGGTTGCACGGCATGAGGTGAGGGGTGAGCGAGCATTACCGCCTCAGCACCAGCTCCTTGTCAGATCAGTGGCAGTGTTATATTCTCATAGGAGCACAAGCCCTATTGTGAACTGCACATGTGAAGGATCTAGGCTGCACGTTCCTTATGAAAATCTAATACCTGATGATCTGACATGGAGCAGTTTCATCCTGAAACCATTCCCACCCAGTCCCCAACCCCTGTCTGTGGAAAATTGTCTTCCACAAAACCAGTCCCCGGTGCCAAAATGGTTGGGGACCACCCATATATTATTTCACACATGAGCAAGTATTTCTAGAAATGGGAGTGCTAGGTCAAAAGGCACATGCATTTTAAGTTTTGATAGGTGTGGCCACATTATCCTATATAGATGTTTAACCAGTTTATATTCCCATAGAAATATATGAGAGTGACTTTTGCTCCTAGCTTCACCAACAATATGTTATTAAACTTTTGGTTTTGTGTATTTCATATGAAGCATCTTTTTGTTTGAGAGCTATTTGTATTTTCTGTTAACTGTCTTTGCATATCCTTTGCTCATTTTCTGCTGTGTCATTGGTCTTACTGATGTATAGGAGTTCATCCCTAGGGCAGATAGTCTTTTGTGACATGAGATGTAAATACTTTCTTGAATTTTTTTTTTTTTTTTTTTTTTTTTGAGATGAAGTTTTGCTCTGTCACCCAGGCTGGAGTGCAGTGGCGCAATCTCGGCTTACTGCAACCTTTGCCTCTCAGGTTCCAGTGATCCTCTCGCCTCAGCCTTCCGAGTATTTGGAATTACAGGTGCACACCACTACTCCCAGCTAATTTTGTATTTTTAGTAGAGACAGGGTTTTGCCATGTCGGCAAGGCTGGTCTCAAACTCCTGACCTCAAGTGATCAGGAGTTCACTTATTATGATAGTTGCCAAATGGTGATTTTTTTTTTTTTAAATGCTCTCTCTCAGCAGTATCACCAAATGATGATTTTTGTATTTTTATTTTTTTTAGACAGAGTCTCACTCTGTCACCCAGGCTGGAGTGCAATGGCACGATCATGGCCCACTGCAGCCTAACCTCCTGGTCTCAAGCAATCCTCCTACCTCAGCCTCCTGAGTAGCTTGGACTACAGACATGAGTCACCATGCCTGGCTAATGTTTTTACTTTTATTTCTATAGAGACAAGGTTTCATTGTGTTTGTCCAGGCTGGTCTCAAATTCCTGGGCTCAAGTGATCCTTCTCCCTTGGCCTCCCAAAGTGCTGGGATTACAGATGTGAGCCACAGTTCCTGGCCATCCAATGATGATTTTTTTCATTCTATCATTGCTTCTAGACCTATTAGTTGTCATTCTGTTGAAGGGTAGAACTTCCCCGCCTCCACACATTCATGTGCTTATTTATATCACCATGAACTCACTATGAGCTACAATTTATGACCATTATAATTATTTGGATGCTTAAACTGTTCCACATTTGGCCACAAACTAGTTCCTGTGTCATTTTGGAATGGTCCTATCATTCTTCAAGCACTTTCTTGCAACTGGCGTAACACTGTGGTCCAGGATCATTAAAAGGAACCCTAGTTCCTTTATTTTTTAAGATGGAGTTTTGCTCTGTCACCCAGGCTGGAGTGCAGTGGCGCAATCTCGGCTTACTGCAACCTTTGCCTCTCAGGTTCCAGCGATCCTCCTGCCTCAGCCTTCCAAGTAGTTGGAATTACAGGTGCACACCACTACTCCTTAGTTCCTTTTAATGTGGTACTAAAATGGTATTTAGGAACTACCCTGTGGGCGCTAGGTGTGCTCATTACTTCCTGGGTGTCATTGTTTCCATGTTCTCTTGAAGGACAGAGGCGGGAAATATATGTATATGTGCACGTACATACATACAAGATACATCTGTATCTTTTTCTGTATCTGTGTGTATTAAACCATCAATGCAGGCGTGGCGCAGTGGCTCACGCCTGTAATCCCAGCACTCTGGGAGGCTGAGGTGGGTGGATCATGAGGTCAGGAGTTCCAAGACCAGCCTGTCCAATATGGTGAAACCCCATCTCTAATAAAAATACAAAAACTAGCTGGCATGGTGGTGGGCGCCTGTAGTCCAGCTACTTGGGAGGCTGAGGCAGGAGAATTGCTTGAACCCGGGAGGCAGAGGTTTCAGTGAGCCAAGATCACGCCACTGCATTCTAGCCTGGGCAACAGAGCGAGACTCCATCTCAAAAAAAGAAAAAAAACAAAACAAAAAAAACACTCATCAATTCAAACTAGTATTTCCAATTCTAATTCACCACTGCAGGATTTATCCTGGCTTTCTCTTTTTCTGTATGTTTAACTCTCTTCTCCACTGGTGAGAAGCCTGGTTACTGTTACACTCAGTCTGTCTACTTATTTGCTCAACTTCCCCCCTTCCTCTATACCTTCCCCTCTATGTAACCAAACTCTTGGCCACACTTGGACTAGTACATGACCTCTTTTGCCCTCCCCTGGGCACTCCGGCCAAGATCTCAGCCCTAATGAAGAAGAGGAGGATGTTACTTTCCTTTAATTAAAGTGAGTTCAGGCCGGGCGCGGTAGCTCACACTTGTAATCCCAGCACTGGGAGGCTGAGGTGGGCGGATCACCTGAGGTCAGGAGTTTGAGACCAGCCTGGCCAAATGGTGAAACCCTGTCTCTACTACAAATACAAAAATTAGCCAAGCATAGTGGCATGCACCTGTAATCCTAGCTACTCAGGAGGCTGAGACGGGAGAATTGCTTGAACCTGGGAGGCGGAGGTTGCAGTGAGCCAAGATCTTGCCACTGCACTCTAGCCTGGGTGACAGAGCAAGACTCAGTCTCAAAAAAAAAATAAAATAGTGAGTTTAGAGGCCAGACATGGTGGCTCATGCCTATAATCCCAGCATTTTGAGAGGCTGAGGTGGGAAGATCACTTGAGTCCAGGAGTTTGAGCCCACCCAGGCCAACATGGCGAAACCCCATCTCTACCAGAAAAATACAAAAATTAGCTGGGCATGGAGGCATATACCTATAGTTCCAGCTACTCAGGAGGCTGAGATGGAAGGATGGCTTGAGCCCGAGGCAGAGGTTGCAGTGAGCTGAGATCACGCCACTGCACTTCAGCTCTGATGACAAAGCCAGACCCTGTCTCAAAACAACAACAACAAAAACAAAACAAACAAAAAGTGAATTTGAAGGACACTGGTGATGGTAGTTGACACCAGAGAGTGAGACTGGGTAGAAAGGACACAGGAGGCAAGGGCAACTTACTTTTGGATGTGTATCCTTTTGTACTTTTTGAATTTTTTTTACACCATGTGCTTTTTTATTACCTATACAGGAAAATAAATGTTTGAAATATAGTAAACTCAGGGTCTTTGTTTTCACCATGCTTATTTACTAAGCTACTCTGTTCTACATTATTTGGGAGAGAATTTGGAGTCTTCGTTATTTCCTTAAGTGTATTTGGCTCCTTTCTGTCCTGTAGGAAACAATACTTGTTTTTATGGGAAGTGCTATTACTGCCGAGAAACAGAACCAGCTTGTGCTGATGGAGACACAATGGAGGGATCTGTCACACTTTGGCTTCCAGATGTGTGGCCTCTGCAGAAGCACCGTCACCCATGGGGCAGGACTTACCGAGAAGGCAAATTGGCCAGGTAAATGCTCCTATGAGCCATTACTTAATTCTCCCCTGTGCCTAGCCAGGTGCCAACTCTGTAAAGGAGCCAGCAGTTCTGTCCAAGAGTGAAAAGAACTGTGGAGTCAGGGGCAAACCCGGTAGGTAGGAACTCTGTCTTCTCTTTGTGTGTAACAGTGCCAGGTACAGTGTTGTCACTCAGTGCTGGTGATGCTGCTTGTCTCCAGGTGGGAGTATGATGAGAGCTACTGTGATGCTGTGAAGAAAACGTCCCCTTATGACTCTGGCCCGCGCCTCTTGGACATCATTGACACAGCTGTGTTTGATTACCTGATTGGCAATGCTGACCGCCATCACTATGAGAGCTTTCAAGATGATGAAGGCGCTAGTATGCTCATCCTTCTTGATAATGCCAAAAGGTGAGACCAGCAGGACTGTCCTTGTCAGGGAGGGGTTTCTGTGTATGAAAGAAGGGCATTTTCCAGAGCATCCTGGAGAACATCCAGAATGCAATTGATAGGCAACATCCTTCTTTTTTCCACTTGGAGTCTTTGCTATTGGTACCTGTCCTTTTCTCCACTCTCAGGGATCTCAGTACTTCAAAAAATGGAAAAGTGGTTCTTCCAAGGAGTCTAAGACTCTATGAGCCTCTTCTCAGACAACTGGAAACCAGGGTCATTCATTTGTTACTACCTACATCATTCTTTCTTGGCTATGATATTTGGTGTTTAGAAGCTTAAGAATACAGATGTAATAGAGTGTAGAATTTGTCATTAAATTTATTCTATCCAAAGTTTCCTGCAATTAAAAAATTAATTTATTTGATAGGATGTTTTGCTATTTTTATGTTAGTCTAGGTCCCTACTTTTGCTGTCATGGGAAGAATAGCTGTTGCCTAGTGTGGATTTTATATATAACAACAAGTTACTTTTATCTTGAATAAGAAAAGTTTATTCATTTTGAATAAATAGAATGTCCTTATTTTTTTAGGCCTGAGCTATTTGGAGAGCACATTGTATTTCCATTTCGTATTCTGCATTCTCTGTGGTGGCCAGTTTAGTGCCACACTTTTTTTTTTTTTAAGTTTTTTTGAGACGGGGTTTTGCTCTGTTGCCCAGGCTGAAGTACAGTGGCACAATCTCAGCTCACTGCAACTTCTGCCTCCTGGGTTCAAGCGATTCTCCAGCCTCAGCCTCCTGAGTAGCTGGGACTACAGGCACCCGCTAATTTTGTATTTTTAGTAGAGACAGGGTTTCACCATGTTGGCCAGGCTGGTCTTGAACTCCTGACCTCAAGTGCTCCGCTCGCCTCGACCTCTCAAAGTGCTGGGATTACAGGTGTAGTGCCACACTTTTAGTTGCATTTAATAAATATTTACTAAATAGAATGCTTCCTTGGAGTACAGAATTTTCCAGGCCCTAGGTCACTACTGTTAACATTGGTTGTTGGAAATAAGTTAAGACATGGCTCCTCAGCAAAGAGTGCTTGGGCAGCATTTGCTAATGATGCCACCATCTTATACTGAACACCAGGCGCCTCATGCTTCGTGAAAGATGGTGATGGCCACAGAAAATGAAAAACCAGCAAACACTGCCTCTCCCTCTACCCCATTACAGCAAAGCACATAGCACTCATCCTGTGATACACATGATACTTGATATTTGGTGTATATCAAAATAGTTGCTTTGTCCACTCAGGCTGCTATAACAAAATCCCTTAGACTGGGTAATTCATAAGCATCAGAAATGCATTGCTTACAGTTTCGGAGGCTGAGAACTCTAAGATGAAGGTGCCAGCAGATTCAGTGTCTGGTGAGGGCCTATTCCTCAGATGGTGCCTTCTATGTGTCCTCATATGGCAGAAGAGGTAAACACGCTCCCTCTGGCCTCATTTATAAGGGCACTAATCCCGTTCATGTGGGCTCTTCCCTCATGACTTAATCATCTCCCAAAGGCCCTACCTCTTAATACTGTTGGACTGTTATACCAGGGATTACGAATTTGAGGGGACACAAACATTCAGACCATAGCAGTTGCCTTTGCCTTGAATTACTGGAGGACCTACACTGTACGAAGGGCTACCAGCTATTAAGGTGAGCCTGTGGAAAGAGTGAAAGGTTGACAGTTTTCCAGAATCAGTTCTCCTTTTCTAACTCTGAATTGCTGCTAAGGTAATTTTTGCATCTGCTGTGAATCAGTTTCCTCAGCCTGTGTGAACAGTTTTTCCAATTTGAATCTGTACGTATACTTACTTGTAGGGAATAGGATATTGCTAATTTGGGAGTAGAACAAGTGTGACTTCTTTTTACAAGTAATGGTCATCTGCTTGTTTGTGGGAATCTAATATAAATGGCCTTTATTTCTCTCTGGTCCTTAAAACCTTTGCAGGCTTAGGGGTCTTCAAGTTCTCCCTTTGGTCTGTGAACTCCGCACTGTGTTTACCGTAGTTATGCTCCAGCACCTTGTAATATCTTGGCAGGAAAATGTCCCTTGTAAATGAGTATATTTGTTGTCAGATATTTTAGTACAGGCTGTTAGGGATCCTGTGTCTAATTGGTCATGCCCTGCTTGTTTTCAATTTAAGTGATTGGAGCTGCTGGAGTGTGAAATTATCTAGGATCACATTTGAGTTTCATATAGAATTTGCTATTGCTTTGATGCTAAGAAGAGAACAGTACTTCCACCTAATTCACTAAGTTTTAATTTAATTTTCAGCTTTGGGAACCCCTCGCTGGATGAAAGAAGCATTCTTGCCCCTCTGTATCAGTGTTGCATGTAAGTTATGCACAGCAAATACATGTGCCTGCATTGCCTTCTTTTCCAGGCTCAGGTAACAGTACATCCATTTTCTTGGCCCTCAAACTTTCTGATACCTGAGCAGTGCTTTTCATACTTTTCCAACCTAGAACCTCTGGACATCCTGAAATGGGATATCAGGGAAAGGTGAAGGCAGATAACCCAAAGCTCAGAATTCATCTCAAATTTTGTATGAATAGAAGATTGTATTCAGTAATACATGTTTGGTTTAATAGCAGAATATAATCACCCACACTCCCCACCCCACTGCCAAAAAAAAAAAAAAAAAGGAGTAAAATCTGTATGCCTGGTTACCTTGTGGTTTCAAGTCCTCTCACTCACCCATCACATACCACCTGGGGTTTACATATTTCAGTTTGAAATTGTCTAAACCAAAAGTAACTTTTTCCATAAATAATAATGTATTTTGGCCAGGCACAGTGGCTCACTCCTGTAATCCCAGCAATTTGGGAGGCCAAGGTGGGTGGATCACCTGAGGTCAGGAGCTCAAGACCAGCCTGGCCAACATGGCGAAACCCCGTCTCTATTAATAATACAAAAATGAGATGGGTATGGTGGCAGGCACCAGTATTCCAGCTACTTAGGAGGTTGAGACAGGAGAATTGCTTGAACCTGGGAGGCGGAGGTTGCAGTGAGCTGAGATTGTGCCATTGCACTCCAGTCTGGGCGACAGAGTGAGACTCTGTCTCAAAAAAAATAAATAAATAAATAATAATTGGTTTTTTTTAAAAAAAGCTCTAGAGAACAGAGAAATTGAAAAATGAGTCAAGAAAATGAGATAAAGTCTAAGCTCTAAGAAGCTTCTTTTCATCATTCCTGAAATAATTTTATTTTACTATTTTATTTTTTATTTTATTTTTTTTTTGAGACAGAGTCTGCGTCTGTCACGCAGGTAGGAGTGCAGTGGTGCGATCTCAGCTCACCGCAATCTCTGCCTCTCGGGTTTAAGCAATTCTTGTGCCTCAGCCTCCCGAGTAGCTGGGACTACAGGCGCCTGCCACCAAACCCAGCTAATTTTTATATTTGCAGTAGAGACGGGTTTCACTATGTTGGCCAGGCTGGTGTCGAACTACTGACTTCAAGTGATCCGCCTGCCTCAGCCTCCCAAAGTGCTAGGATCACAGGCATGAGCCACCGTGCCCGACCATCCTGGTGTAATTTTAGAGCATGCACATCAAGAATTAGCTGGGATTCACCTTGCTTGGCTACACAGAAAAACAAGTTCAAGAGCACCATTTAATACTGGTCAGCTCCCAGCAACATCATATCACATAAGACTGCCCTAGCAACTGGTCTCTTTATCTTCTTTCTTTTTTTAAATGACAACAAAATTCTGTAGAAAGTAACAGTTTACCCAGGCAGTCCATTGTCTTTATTAATGATGGGAAGCAGTGATATATACAATGAAGAATTGTGTGTTTGTCTTTGAAGATGTTTTTGTGGAGTAGTTTTATCAGTCTGGTTCAATCAGGAGATAGCAAAGACACAGTGTGTTAAACAGAGGTGTTTAATATAAAGAATTTTTTTTTTTTTGGAGACGGAGTCTTGCTCTGTTACCCAGGCTAGAGTACAGTGGCGCGATCTCGGCTCACTTGCAGCCTCCACCTCCTGTGTTCAAGCGATTCTCCTGCGTCAGCCTCCCAAGTAGTTGGGATTACAGGCGCCCGTCACCGCATCTGGCTAATTTTTGTATTTTTAGTAGAGACGGGGTTTCACCATGTTGGCCAGGCTGGTCTAGAACTCCTGACCTTGTGATCTGCCTGCCTAAGCCTCCCAAAGTGCTGGCATTACAGGCGTGAGCCACTGCGCCCGACCCAATATAAAGAATTATTAAATTCCAATCACAGGAGTGACTATAAAAGAAAACTAGGGCTGAGGGAGAGTACCCAAGGAAGGACAAACTTGGAAGGGGATCCCCTCCTAATGACTGGAGTTTGGACTTCAGTGGAGAAGGTTTAGCTCAGCCCACCAGACAGCAGAGAAGTTTGCTAGTTTGCAGGTGCTGAGCAAGCCAGAAGCAACTCTCCAGAGTGCAGGCGGGGTGTACATTCAAGTCACAGCTGGTGTCATGACATGCAAAAGGAGAGAGAGAATCCAGTAGAAACCTTCTGTGCTGCAAGTGAGGCACACATGTGGGCCTTCAGAGGGAATTGGGGCCAGGGTGAGCAGATGGCCTTCAAAGCTCTGGTTTCCATGTTGAGAGGGCCTCAGGAGAGTTATCCCCAGGCCAAGCTAAGGCTTCAGGTCACCAAGAACGCACACCTTCTGGGAATGTGGCTAGACAGGGCTTCAGTGGATGACCTCTCTGCCTCCCCAACACCACCATTGACCCACAGAAGCATTCGCAGAGCCGCTTCCCCCTGCGGTGTCTCCCTAGCGCCCTCTAGTGAGAAAGCTTTAGGGGAAAGATGCTTAAAGGAATCCCGTCCGTTGTGGCAGAGCACATTTTGTTTTTGTTTTGTTTTGTTTTGTTTTGTTTTGTTTTGTTTTTCGAGATGGAGTCTCGCTCTGTCACCCAGGCTGGAGTGCAGTGGTACGATCTCGGCTCACTGCAACCGCCGTCTCCCGGGTTCAGGCGATTCTCCTGCCTCAGCCTTCTGAGTAGCTGGGATTACAGGCGCCCACCACCACGCCCAGCTAATTTTTTGTATTTTTAGTAGAGATGGGGTTTCAACATGTTGGTGGGGCTGATCTCGAACTCCTGACCTCAGGTGATCCACCCGCCTTGGCCTCCCAAAGTGCTGGGATTACAGGCGTGAGCCACTGTGCCTGGCCAGCAGAGCATATTTTGAAGAGTAAATTTGGAGCTGAGAGGAAGTAACATAATAACTTAGTCTCACAGAGGAAGCTCTGATGCTCTGGGCATTTGTAATATATTTAAGAATAAAAAATAACTGTACTCTGTCTGTGCCTGTTTGTCCCTTCCATGCATGCTTTATGCAACAGTCTTCCTTACCTTTTAAATTGCTGCACAACAGGCTGCCTTTTACAGAATCAGACATTTCTGCATACCTAGTAATTCCTCCTTTACCCACAGAGAGCTAAGAACTTTTCTTCTCAGATTTTAAATAAAAGATATGCTATAGTTGGTGTCTTAGTTCGTTCTGTGCTGCTGTAACAGGATACCACAGACTGGGTAATTTATTTTATTTTATTTTATCTTATTTTGAGATGGAGTCTCGCTCTGTTGCCCAGGCTGGAGTGCAGTGGCGCGATATCGGCTCACTGCAACCTCCACCTCCCAGGTTCAAGTGATTCTCGTGTCTCAGCCTCCCAAGTAGCTTGGATTACAGGCATGTATCACCATGCCTGGGTAATTTTTGTATTTTTGGTAGAGATGGGGTTTCACCATGTTGCCTAGGCTGGTCTCGAACTCCTGACCTCAAGTGATCCGCCCCCTTGGGCCTCCCAGAGTGCTGGGATTACAGGCATGAGCCACCATACCTGGCCAGACTGTGTAATTTATAATGAACAGAAATTTATTGGTTCACAGTTCTGGAGGCTAGAACGTTAAATATCAAGGTGCCAGCGTCTGACAGGGGACTTATTGCTGCGTCATCATGTCACATGGCAGAAGGCAAAAGGGCAAAGAGAGAGGGCAACAAGGGGCTGAACTCGCCCTTTTTTTTTTTTTTTTTTTTTTTTGAGATGGAGTCTTGCTCTTTTGCCCAGGCTGGAGTGCAGTGGCGCAATCTCGGCTCACTGCTCACTGCAACCTCCACCTCCCGGGTTCAAGTGATTCACGTGCCTCAGCCTCCCAAGTAGCTGGGATTACAGGCATGTGCCACCACACCCAGCTAATTTT
This sequence comes from Pongo abelii, assembly GCF_028885655.2. NCBI lineage: Eukaryota > Metazoa > Chordata > Mammalia > Primates > Hominidae > Pongo > Pongo abelii. The sequence goes on along the minus strand of NC_071985.2, from coordinate 70,872,811 downwards.
TGTATTTTTAGTAGAGACGGGGTTTTACCATGTTGGCCAGCCTGGTCTTGAACTCCCAACCTGAGGGCTCACCTCGGCCTCCCAAAGTGTTGGGATTACAGGCGTGAGCCACCGCTCCTGGCCTTGAACTTGCCTTTTAATAACAGCATTAGTTCCACCCATGAGGGCAGAGCACTCATGGCCTAATGACCTCTTAAAAGACTCTACCTTGATACTGTTACAATGGCAATTTCAACATGTATTTTGGAGGGGACAGACATTCAAATGGTAGCAGTTGGTGAAATAAGGCAGATAGGTATCCTTAAAATAATTTTTTCCGCCGGGCGCGGTGGCTTACGCCTGTAATCCCAGCACTTTGGGAGGCCGAGGCGGGCGGATCATGAGGTCAGGAGATTGAAACCATCCTGGCTAACACGGTGAAACCCCGTTTCTACTAAAAAATACAAAAAAATTAGCCGGGCATGGTGGCGGGTGCCTGTAGTCCCAGCTACTCGGGAGGCTGAGGCAGGAGAATGGCGTGAACCCGGGAGGCAGAGCTTGCAGTGAGCCGAGATCATGCCACTGCACTCCAGCCTGGGTGACAGAGCAAGACTCCGTCTCAAAAAAAAAAAAAAATAATAATAATAATAATTTTTTCCTAGTAGAAATTGTTTTAGACTTCAGAAACACATGAGGAAGATGGAAGTTTATAGTACCCATTAACGTCTAAGGATTAACGTCTAAGGATCCTCTTGTTAACACTGTAGTGTACTTCATTCCAATCCATGTACGTGTATTTTGTTTTCCTACAGATTTGAAGTGAAACAGGTTTTTCCTCCAACCTTTTCCTCCCACCCAGCATCATATCATAGGCATTTTCCCATTCCACTAAATTTTCAAAATTGTTTTTAACAGCTGCGTGGTATTCCTTTCAATGGATGAACCATAATTTAACTATTTCCCAACCGTTGGACATTCAGATTGTTTAACATTTTTCCTGTTATAAACAGCACTGCAGTGAACATGGTGTGTGAATCTCTGTATATGTCTCTGATTAGTTACACAGAAACAATATCAAAACATGGTAATATGGCTTACTCGTTATGTAGGGGTGATTCTAAAGAAAAATTATTTAGTTAAAGGATTTTACCTAATTATTTTTTTACTTTTGTCTGCCTAGCAGGCTTTCAACCCGTTTGATAATGAGAGGTTTATGTACCTTGTTCTGTAACTTTTTCTCCCAGCATTCGGGTGTCTACCTGGAACAGACTGAACTACCTAAAGAATGGTGTGCTAAAGTCTGCCTTAAAATCCGCCATGGCCCATGACCCCATCTCCCCAGTGCTCTCTGATCCTCATCTGGACGCCGTGGACCAGCGGCTCCTGAGTGTCCTGGCCACCGTGAAGCAGTGCACCGACCAGTTTGGGATGGACACAGTACTGGTGGAAGACAGGATGCCTCTCTCACACTTGTAATTCTCGACACGAAATAAGTGAAACTTCTTTTTACAAAGATAGAGAAACAGCACAATCAATTCCAAATGGTATGAGATGGATTGGAAGTGGCCAGCAGCAAGTTCTGGTGATGGGACAGGGTGGCCTTGGATGTCTTTGGTATTTTCTGTAGTGGAAACTAAAGCAAAGACCACAAGTTTCAGAGCGTGGAGACATTCCTGCTGAATCGCCTTCTCACCTCCTCGGCAATTGCCTATTCTAGCATTGCGCATCATAGTTGGTCAGTCTTAATTCCCATGCCAAAGGACAAACAGAGGTGTGACATTTGGATAGATGAATACTGGGATTGGCTCTGGAGCGTGTGTTTTGAGTTGAACCTTGCAGTCCTTTCTCCACGCCCGTGGATTTTGTGGAAACACTTTGCAATCTCTTTGTCTTTTTTTTACCAGAACTAGTTACATCGGAATGCTTACTGTCCTACAGAGTGGCAGCAAATAAAACCTTGCATTCTATCAAGCCAAAATAGCACACTCTGTTGGAGGAGATACATGTTTAAGATAGAATTGGAGGGAAGGACAAAAACAGAAAGATGTTTGGGCTTTTAAGCCATTGAGTAGTATTGTTTTGATGATCTTAGAGGAGAGAAGAAGAGAGAGAGACCCACTGGTAGAACCAGAATCAGGGAGATGACTGAACTATTGAAAAACAGGTTCCCTTGTATTTAGGATCTTAAGGTGTGTAAAAAGCAAACATGACTTTGCACCTAAGTAAATTCTGCATTCTCATAGTTGTGTCCCAATTAACCAAAAAGTTGTCTCTAGAGAAAATACTATTACAATCTAAGCATGATTCTCTGTGGAGACTAATTTTTTCCCCTTTTGCCAAAAGCAGTCCTTCCCAAATTAACAAAGCAAACTGAAATAATACCTTGAATAACAGGTTGCCTGTGGTCTCTGTCATCCTCATTTCTCTTCTGAAATGAATTTCCACCTCTGCCTTTAAGGCATTTTGTCACTGAAGCTGCTGTTCCCAAGAGATGGGCAACCTTTTTGTCCCTTTCTCATAAGAAAGGGACACTCCTGCAGGTGAGAGTGTATACCTTACTGGTGGCTGGACTTATCTTGTGATTTGGGGCCATGGAAGACTGGAAAGAAAGATTTTAAGCTTTCTTTTTTCTTTTTTCTTCTTTTTTTGAGACCAAGTCTCACTCTCTTGCCTAGGCTGGAGTGCAGTGGCACGATCTTGCCTCACTGCAACCTCCGCCTCCCGGGTTCAAGCGATTCTCTTGCCTCAGCCTCCAGAGTAGCTGGGGTTACAGGCGCCTGCCATCGTGCCCAGCTAATTTTTATATTTTTAGTAGAGACAGGGTTTTGGGTTTCACCATGTTGGCCAGGTTGATCTCGAACTCCTGACCTCAGGTGATCCACCTGCCTCAGCCTCCCAAAGTGCTGGGATTACAGGCATGAGCCACCGTGCCTGGCCAAGATTTTAAGCCTTCTGAGCCTTGAAATTGAGGAGGTTAAAAGGAAGAGCCTTAAGATTTTGATTTATGTCAAATCCTAATTCTGTCATTCAGTCTTGTTTGGAGTTTTGAACCCATGATGTTGTATTATGCTTCTTTCTCCTCTTAGCACTCTCAAATTTCAGGTTTGTAAAACACAGTTTTCGTTTTGTGTTCTGGCAAAGTGATCTCGACATGAAAGTAGTTGCAGTAAAACACAGGGCAAAGGAAGACAGGCCTGATGTGCCCACTCACCTGTGGACTCAGAGCTGTGTGCTTTGCTCCTGCATCTTGTTGAGGTGCTGTTCCAGCTTTGCATTTCTGTCAAGCAGAGGCGAATATATAAACAGTGTGGTTGAATACATTTAATGCCAGCCATTGGAAACTAGTTTTAGGCAACCACTCTCACAAACAGCTTTAGAATTTATGCCCAGTTTTCTTGTATTGAAAGATAACTGAGTAACCTGTAACTATTTTTAAATGGCATGAAATTAGGAAACTTTTGTACATTTTATATACATTTTGAGATGAATAGAACAATGGGCTGAGTTATAAAAAGGGTGTATTGAATTTAAGAAGACAAACACAAAACACAGAATTCGTGTTAACCAAAGGAGGCATTGATTTCATTTTAAGGCTACTCACTGTTGTGTGTCCAGGGAAATTCACAGCTCAGTATGAGAATACCTTGGTTAGTGCTCACCCACAAGCTTCCAGGAGCCAGCTGGGAGGAGACAACAGGAAGAGATGTCAGCTCTGCTCTCCCTGTAAATGTTAGTTGAACTAAGTTATGGATTTGTGGTCTTTCAAATACATGATGCCTTTAGTATGCCACCCTGAAATGAATAAGAAGTCTTCTGAAACTGGGAACTTCATAACATTGAAGGCAGAAGATTCTCCTAAGGAAAAAAGCAGGCAGGAAAGAAAATGTCTCATCCTTTCTTGAAAGCATTTGCAGAAAATATATCATTTCATTTTATTCCCATCTGTTTTCAAACTCGTGATCCTAAAAGGCATTCTGATCATAAATTTAGAATTTTCATCCATAAAATGTAGAACTCTAATCCATAAAGTTAGAATTGAGCTAATAGAGTGGTATGACATGGCACTGAAAATATAAATTTTTGTTTTAAGTCAGGATTGGAGTAAGCTGGAAAAGTATATTTAGGCAAATCTTGGAGAAAACCAACCATAAACTTACAGCTCTAAAATTCAGAAAGCCCTAAAATTTCAAACACTGTTTGAAAGAAGAGGTGGGGGCCGGGCGCCGTGGCTCGTGCCTGTCATCCCAGCACTTTGGGAGGCTGAGGCGGGCAGATCACCTGAGGCCAGGAGTTCGAGACCAGCCTGGCTGGCCAGCATGGTGAGACCGTCTCTACTAAAAATGCAAAAATTAACAGGGCACGGTGGCGTGCGCATGTAGTCCCAGCTACTCGGGAGGCTGAGGCAGGAGAATCACTTGAACCCAGGAGGCGAAGGTTGCAGTGAGCTGAGATTGTGCTACTGCACTCCAGCCTGGGAGACAGAGCAAGACTCTGTCTTAAAAAAAAAAAAAGGAGGTGAATTTTTTTTTAAGTTTTGTAACACTGTCCTACTTTATTTATTAGAATCTAAGGCTGTTACAATCAAGTTGTTGCAGGGTTTGGATCAGCTGTAAGTTAGGTATGCCTACCAAACATCCAAAGGTAGATGTGGAGACATTTTAATACTACAAAACTAGGAAAATCAGAACTCATGGCCATTTCCTGCCCTCCTCCCACTTGTTAAAACATGTTTATTCTAAAGTTTGAATGGATAAATTTGAGTATAAAGGTTTTGTTATAAAACTATTCTTTAGTGTGAGGCTGCATTGTGGGTTTGGGGGAAGTGTAAATAATTTTCTGTGTAAAACAAATTCATAGGATCTGATTTGCTCAGAGTATTATTCAAGAATGTATTAATAAGGCATTGCCCCCTGTTTGCACTCAGGGTTAATATGTCAAATGAAATTTAAGAAGGAAATGGAAGAATTCAGGTACACTAATTGTATATTATTTTGGGAAAGATGAGTCCTATACGTGGCAATTTTTCAATGTCACCCGAAGCCAGCATTGTCTTCCAAAGAAATTGATCTTTTTTTTAAAAAAAAAGAAAATGCTTTTGCCTTCCCTTCCCTTCCCATCCACCATATTTCTTCAGCCTTTCTTCTCGATCACCCGTGTATTCTTTGACCAGTAAATGACCACACCTCAATGATGGTAAAACAGCATCATCGGTAAGCTATCTTATATGCCTCATCCTGTGAGTTTGAGCTTCAGGAAACATGAGTAAAAGTATATGTAATGTATATAGTCGTATATGTATTCTAGCAAGAAAAACATATTTATTTTGACAAAGGGGAACACTGACTTTCTGAAGGATTTGCAGCTAGTGAAAGGTTCTCAGTCTCTGAGAGTGGACCCTAATTAACATAAAGACCATTCATCAGCAAATACCTACTGAGCAACTCTAGTGTGCCAGCACAGGCCAGACATACTAGTGAGCCAGGCACATCTGGCCTCGGGAAACTCATTCTACAGGGGAAGGCCAGTTTTTTTTCCCTTCAATTCCTCAAGTCTGGGTGGTGACGAGGTAGGGGCTAGGTACTGGACTACCACAGGTTTTTAGGAACTAAGGTGTTTCTCATAAACACAAAATGTTGGGTGAAACTGGGAACAACTTACTCAGAAGCTAATTTATTTGCTTAAATGGAAAGTGTGGGTGCCACTACCCTCTCTTTTGATCTGCCAAGGATTTCCTCTCAGAGCTGTTGCACAGACAGAGATTGTACTTGGTAAGATACCAAACAAGACAGATATGGATCTAAATTTCTAATGTGTTCTATGGGTTTCAATTCTGAAAAAAGAAAATGAATAAAGATTTTAATAAATACTGATGTCTGATCTTTTCCTCTTCTTTCCCCCTTCAGGATATTTCCAGTGGTTCCTATTTCAGTTCCCTTCCTGTTAGGGGACAGAAGAAGATTACATCTTTTGTGACCACTTAAACTTCCACAGGGATTGTTTCACAGTACCTGGTGGATTAGACCTTTAAATTTCCTCACCAGTCTTCAAACGGTTCATACTAGATTGTAACTATACCAAAATTTTCCGTGGGATCATTCTTAGGTGCTTTTTGTATATTTCATAGTTAACTCCATTTTTGCAGCTTCCTTAGAGGTGGAGAATTATGAATCCTGAAGAACTTGTCAGCCCACTACAAAAAAGGCAGGAAGAGAAGACCAGTTGCCCTAGTAGTACTTCTTAGGACACCTAGATTTTTAATTTTTGAAATAGAATCCAGCATCATAAACCTCAACCAGGTAACTGAGCAAAGCTCTTAAGATTTTTATTGGGCCAGGCACCATGGCTCATGTCTGTAATCCCAGCACTTTGGGAGGCCAAGGCCCGTGAGTCACCTGAGGTCGGGAGTTTGAGACCAGCCTGGCCAACATGGTGAAACCCCTTCTCTACTAAAAATACAAAATTAGCCGGGCATGGTGGTGCATGCCTGTAATCCCAGCTACTCTAGGGAGGCTGAGGCAGGAGAATCGCTTGAACCTAGGAGGCGGAGAGCTGGGATTGCGCCATTGCACTCCAGCCTGGGCAACAAGAGTGAAACTCAGTCTCAAAAAAAAAAAAAAAAAAAAAAAAATAGCTGGGCGTGGTGGCAAGCACCTGTAATCCCAGCTACTCGGAGGCTGAGGCAGGAAAATTGCTTGAACCCAGCAGGCGGAGGTTGCAGTGAGCCGAGATCGTGCCATTGCACTCCAGCCTGGGCGACGAGCGAAACTGTCTCAAAAAAAAAAAAAAAAAAAAAAAAAAAAAAAAAATTTTTATTTTATTTGCAGCATATTTGTGCTCGTTTTTGTCATTTGTACGTGAATACATGTGGGAGGCTAGTAGAGCCTGGTCTGTGTATCTCACTGACTCACCACATACAAATTCTTTTCCAGGCTAGAGTTCAGGATTCATTTGCTTCTCAAGCATATCAGAACAACTGGTATTAGAGTTTGAAAAAGGTAGCTGGGAGTAGGGAGGGCGAGGCTCTGTTACTGGGTAATTTTACCTAGTATGTTTGCTTATAAGACTGATTTTTAGCAGCCGTCATTTTGTAAAATAGATAGGAATGGTCATAGCCACTGGATTTCCATGGGTAGGGTTTTGTAAGGTAAGTTGCAGTGTAAGCCCCAAGGAATAATGGTATTAAATCACAATTGGTGAGATATTTGGTCTGTCATCAGTAGATCTCTGGGCCATTGTGCTGCAAGCTGTGGTATACCATTGAGATGATAGTGACTGTATTTTCCCTCAAAGAGCCTGCAGTCTAGACCTGGCAGAAAAAAAAAAAACTGCTTGTGAGGCACCAAGTCCCTCAGGAATTATATAAATTAATTGCAGTGAGAATAAGAAATGGGAGAGGATCATGGAGGTGGGGATTGGGAAGGGTTGGGTTAGGCAGTACTTACGTTGAAAAAGTGGAGATTGATCCAGGCTTGACAAGAGGTGTATATAGAACCCCTGACTCCGGAAATGCAGAACTATTTGCTTAGTGGATACAGGGCCTTCTGGGCCTGTATTTTCAGTATCTGGGTCACCAGAAATATCGCTTCAGGGGTTTCTCATTGTTCTAGGAAATGTTTGTGTGCCCTGTCTCTTGAGGACATTCTCAGTCCACCTCAAGTGCTGTATAGATGTTAAAGGAACATAGATGAGCTGGGAAACATTCCTGTAATGTTTCTCATGCAGGGTTATTTAAATATGGAGACTTGCCTTTGTTTTGTTTTTGTTTTTGAGACCAAGTCGCGCCGCAGCGCCCAGGCTGGAGTGCAATGGCGCGATCTTAGCTCACTGCAACCTCCGCTGCCCAGGTTCAAGCAATTTGCCTGCCTCAGCCTCCCGAGTAGCCGGGACTACAGGCGCATGCCACCACGCCCGGCTAATTTTTGTATTTTTAGTAGAGACGGGGTTTCTCCATATTGGCCAGGCTGATCGGTCTCAAACACTTGACCTCAAGTGATCCACCTGCTGGCCTCCCAAAGTGCTGGGATTACAGGCGTGAGCCACCGTCCCAGGCCGAGACTTGCTTTTGACCCAGTGTTTCCAAGGCAGATGGTTCTGACTGCCTTCAATGGGGTTCGGCAGATGTCTGTTGTAAAGCTAGGTCATACTCAGATGACATCAGTAAAGGTGTTGTGTGCCAATTTTGCCTTAGGCTTTTTTTTTTTTTTTTTTTGGATTGACAGTCTTGCTCTGACGCAGGCTGGAGTACAATGGCACAATCATTGCTCATTGGCAGCCTCAAACTCCTGAGCTCAAGTGATCCTCCTCCCTCAGCCTCTCAAGTAGCTAGGATTACAGGCGCGCACCACCACACGCAGCTTATTTTTTATTTTTGGTAGAGACAAGGGGTTTAGCCTTGTTGCCCAGGCTGGTCTGAAACTCTGGCTTCAAGCGACCCTCCTGCCTCAGCCTCCCAAAGTCCTGGGATTACAGGCATGAGCCACGGCTCCCTGCACAGAAAGACCTTCTTAAAGTGCAGGTTTTGATTCAGTATGTCTGGGGCCTGAGATTCTGCATTTCTAACAAGCTCCTGGGTGATGCCAGTGGTGGGGTTCTGGAACCGCACTTGAGTAGCAGCGTAATGCTTGCTGAAGAATCATAGTTGTCTGTAGTTTTCCCAGCAGCCTCTAGATGTCCCCATCATCCATGAGATACTGCTTCCAGACCTTTAAAAAACGAGCACAGCCTCCAAGGCCTGAGACCGAAAGGAGTATTTATTGAAATACTCAAGAGACTTGTCTAGAAACTGGTGTTTGGATTTATTATTTCTACACGGGACTGACTCTGGTGAAAAAGTGTTTACCTCTTTCTTTTTTTTTTTTTTGGAAGAAAAAGTCGGCCAGGCGTAGTGGCTCACGGCTGTAATCCCAACACTTTGGGAGGCTAAGGCAGGCAGGCAGATCACCTGAGGCCAGGAGTTTTGAGACCAGCCTGGCCAACATGGCGAAACCCTGTCTCTACTAAAAATACAAAAAAAAAAAAAAAAAAATTAACGGGGGCGTGGTGGTGAACGCCTGTAATCCCAGCTACTTGGGAGGCTGAGGGGGGAAGAATCGCTTGAACCGGGGAGGCGGAGGTTGCAGTGAGCAGAGATTGCACCACTGCACTCCAGCCTGGGCGACAGAGCAAGACTCCGTCTCTAAATAAATAAATAAATAAATAAATAAATAATAAAAATGTCTTGAAATCAAGTTGGTTGTCGAAGAACTTCCCAGCTAACCTACTTTATTTACCATGGGATGCTAAATCCAAGTCAGAACATCTCAGAAATGAGCAGGTAGCCCTACATGAAAGTTCCAAGTAGAGATAATTCTTTCCACAACATCTTAAAACTTGGATTGTTTTAATAAACTATTGTTACTATTAATTTTTTCACCATAAATTCACTTATAAACTTCACCAGTATTAAGTAAAGCCATCCTCGTCTCCTGTGTAGACCACCCAGAGCCTCCTCCATGGCTGGGTAGATAGAAAAATAAAACTGGCCACGTATTGAGTGTTGATGATGTGCTCTTGAATGAGCTCATTTAATCTTCATAGCAGCCCTACGAGGGGACTATTTTATTACCCCTTTTTATAGGTGAGGAAACAGGCATGGGATGGTTCAGTAACACCCAGGGTTGCACAAATAGGAAATGGTAATCACTATATTAGACTGCCATTCAGACCCAAACGACTTGTTGAGTGAGTTAATTTTTTTCTTTTCTTTTCTTTTCTTTTTTTTTTTTTTTTGAGATGGAGTCCTGCTCTGTCACCCAGGCTGGAGTGCAGTGGCACCATCTTGGCTCACTGCAACCTCCGCCCCCTGGGTTCAAGCCATTCTCCTGCCTCAGCCTCCTGAGTAGCTGGGATTACAGATGCACACCATCACACTCGGCTAATTTTTGTATTTTTAGTAGAGACTGGGTTTCACCATGTTGGCCAGGCTGGTCTCGAACTCCTGATCTCAGGTGGTCCGCCCGCCTCGGCCTTCTAACGTGCTAGGATTACAGGCGTAAGCCACCACGCCCGGCCTAATTTTTTTTGGTTTTCCAAAACCAAAAAACAGCACTGTGGTGCATGTGCTGTTAACTGTCTCCAGCGGACTCCACAAGCTTGATGTACACAGTGCTGGGCTGGTGCCATGGCTGCTACTCTATGAAAAGTTTTTGACGTCACACTGAATGGCTGAGACACTATAAACATTTTACTTTCCAACTCAACCTCGTGTCCTAGCAAAGGTGCTTATCTAGTTTCCGTAGCTGTTTGAATGAAAGGCACAAATTTGGTGAGCTGCTGAGAATGGAGCAGACCTGGCACTGGGTGTGATCTAAGAGACTGGGGTGAACAGATGAGTCAAGTTGCCTGTGACATTTGCGACACACGGTGCTAGTATTCACCTTACTGTCTGGAGGGCCCAACCTCAAAGCCACTAAACATACGACATTAGCCAAGTCCTCTGATCTCTCTAGACAGCAGTTTTCTCCTAAGACAAGACGACTTTTTGGCCATTGGCTGAAGTAAGCCAGTTGATTTTAAACAATGCATTAAGCTCTTCTGAAATCTAACAGCCTTGTTCCATGCTCCTGGCTGTGGAGAAGAGAGCGCTGAGGGAAAGAGGCCCTGCAGTCTTTTGCCAGTGGTGTCGGATGGGCTGCTCAGTCCCAGCACTTGAAAGTTGCAAACCTAGTCAAGAAAGTGCACACAGTATTTCGGCTTTTTATGAGATATAATTACATTGACGTGACGCCTTATGATTTACCCATGACTCGGGGGGTTTCCAAAATCCAAACACCTCCAGACTGGGGCCCGTCAATCAGCTTCCTCTTGCTTTTCGTGGACTCCCACTGTGGAAACCTACTGGTGTTTTGCTGCGGTTTCATTTCCCTCTGCGGAGGAGCCAGGGCAACCTTGGTCTGACAGGCACCCAGCTGCGCCCTTCTTTCCAGGGCCTCTTCTCCACTCAGCTGACTCCCCTGGCCTGCCTAACGCTCCTGACTGAGACGGTTTTCTGGCTTCCTCTAACAGGTTGGCGGGAAGTTGATCTGCAAACGCGAGGCAGCGCAGGAGTGTCCTTATTCGTTAGGCCTCTGATGGGTCACCAGAGCCGTCCGAAAGTCCTAGCGGAGTGACTGACAGTGGCCATTTCAAAGCCTGATTTCACCTTCTTTGCAACCACAATCACGACCCAGAATAAACTGCTTCCTGGAAGCCGGTTAGTTGCACCTGGCCGGAAGTCAGTCTCGGGACTGCCTATCAGGACCCCAGACAAGGTTTCGGGTTCCCGCCTGGGTCACGTGTACGGAGGCTGCCAGTGCGCACTCAGCCCGGCCCGCCGGTCGCCACAGCAACACCAATCCCGGGTTCACTCCCGCCTAGGAAGTGCGGTCCCCGCCTGACCGCCCCGGGCTTAAGGGAGCCTGGCTAGGCCGGCAGCCGGAGGGTCCCGCAGCTCGGGGCCGGCCATGCTTCGTGGTCCGTGGCGCCAGCTTTGGCTCTTTCTCCTGCTGCTGCTCCCGGGCGCGCCTGAGCCCCGCGGCGCCTCCAGGCCGTGGGAGGGAACCGACGAGCCGGGCTCGGCCTGGGCCTGGCCGGGCTTCCAGCGCCTGCAGGAGCAGCTCAGGGCGGCCGGTGCCCTCTCCAAGCGGTACTGGACGCTCTTCAGCTGCCAGGTGTGGCCCGACGACTGTGACGAGGACGAGGAGGCAGCCGCGGGGCCCCTGGGTAAGACCCCGTCCCCACGGCCCGCCGTTCGCTGCGGAGCAGAGTGCGATCCGGGCGCGGCTGTGGTTGCCTCGCTCCTGTCCGGGGCGACATGTGGGCCCCCAGTCCTGCTCCGCTCAGCCGCCGGTACCGGCTGTGGGCGGGGGCAGCCTCCGCGGAGCAGGGAGCCCCATCACCGCCCTTGCCCCACCCGCGTCCCCGGAGCCGCCCCCTGGGGCCCGGCTTCCCGTCCCCCGCCTACCCTGATCCGCGCGCTTTCCAGATTCTCTCGCACCGCCTGTGCCGTCTCCCAGCCCACCGTGGCGTTATTCGAAGGTGCTGCTCTTGACAGCTTTAGGGAACGTCCGCTGTGGACATGCCTGGTGACTGCCGTCTCCCTTGCTGCTTTTGGACGCAGGGCTTGAGGACCGACAGTGGGCCGAGCCGGGGCTGGGAGTTGGAATCTGAGTTCTGGGTGTCCCTCTGTCCCTGACAAGTTGTGTGGCAAGGTTGCCGCATCACTGTCGAGCCCTGGATGGTCTCCTCTCGGTCTCACAGCTCCTCCTTTTCCAGGCTGGCGCCTTCCTCTGTTGGGCCAGCGGTACCTGGATCTCCTGACCACGTGGTACTGCAGCTTCAAAGACTGCTGCCCCAGAGGGGATTGCAGAATCTCCAACAACTTTACAGGTTGGACCCCGCATGGCTTCAAGGGGCTAGGGATCTGTGGGGAGGGGAGGCAGTCCAGGGGAAATGGTTAGATGCAAGGGACCTTTCGTCATCCTGCCCAGCCTCCCCACAAGCAGGAACTGCCACAGTCTGAAGTTTTGAGGGAGTACCAAATGCTTGAGTCAGGGAAGCCCCTTTTTAGCCTCTAGCTTAATAGCCCAGGCAAACTGAGCTGTTTCCTGGATCTTGAGGATCCATGGGAATGCCATGAACACATCACACTCAGCTAAGCTGGGAGGAGGGAATAGGCCCCTCATTACCACCGTGTGTCCCCTGTCTAAACAGGTTTTCCTCTGCTCATTTGCCACCTACCCCTCACCATTTCCTCCTGCATCCCTGAGAGCGTTTCCAAGGAGAAGAGAATAGCTAATATCTATTATACATACCCGGCACTATGCTAAGAGTTTCACAGGGATTAACTCATAATCCATCTCCTTTGATCTTTAGTAGAGTCAGGCCCAGAGCACCTTGTTTCATTCTAAACAGAAACAGCTACCTCTCAGAGGGGGCTGGAACTATCCGGTGAGAGAACTGATCAGAAATTCTGGGTTGTGATTAAAAGTGTCCCTTTCTTTTTTTTCTTTTTTTTTTTTTTTGAGACGGAGGCTTGTTCTGTCACCCACACTGGAGTGCGGTGGTGCGATCTCAGCTAACTGCACCCTCCACCTCCTGGGTTCAAGCAATTTTCCTCCCTCAGCCTCTCGAGTAGCTGGGATTACAGGTGCCTGCCACCATGTCCAGCTAATTTCTGTATTTTTAGTAGGGGGGGCGGGGTTCACCATGTTGGCCAGGCCGGTCTCGAACTCCTGACCTTGTGATTTGCCCGCCTTGGCCTCCCAAAGTGCTGTGATGACAGGCGTGAGCCACTGCACCATGGCAACCAGTATTTTCTAATTAGTTTGGGTGGCTTGATTTGCATATTGCAGTTGATTTGCATTTTCACTCTCACAAGGTGATCTTTGGCCCCATGTTCTGAAACCTATTCAGACATTTGCAAAAGCTTCCTCTCTTTTTCCCAGGAGCAATTTCTTGCCCAGAGTTCTCCTGATCCCAGCTCCTTCAATTTCCATAAATGACGCCCACCCCAGATATTTAGGTCACTTAATTGGCCAAAATGCCAGTAACACAGTGTGTTTAGGGACACAGTCTGGCTCAGGACAGAAGATAGGACTACATAACAGGTCAGGAAGTCTTAATTTGGATCACTGCTGACTTGGATAAGACCCTAGGTAGCAATTAGCAAGTTACTTTCTGCCCTCAACATGCCTTTTGTTCGACAAGGGCCTGGATATCCAAATTGTTCTGGCCAGGGAATTGGAGACCCCTCCACTGGATTCCTAGTCTTGCGTCTTCCTTGCTGGCAAACTGAAGAGTCCTTTCCAAGTGTCCGTTTCCTCAGCTGTATTTTATTTTATTTTTTTTACTTATTTATTTTGAGACCAAGTCAGTCTCTGTCACCTAGGCTGTAGTGCAGTGGCGTGATCTCGGCTTACTGCAACCTCTGCCTCCTAGGTTCAAGTGATTCTCTTCCCTCAGCCTCCCGAGTGGCTGGGATTACAGGTGCCCACCACCATGCCCAGCTAATTTTTGTATTTTTAGTAGAGAGGGGGTTCACCATGTTGGCTAGGCCGGTCTCGAACTCCTGACCTCATGATCCGCCCGCCTCAGCCTCCCAAAGTGCTGGGATTACAGGCGTGAGCCACCTCGCCCAGCCAGTTTCCTCAGCTTTAAATGGGAATAATAATGCCTGCCTTGCAGAATTGTGAAGACTAAATGTAAAACGCTCAGCCCAGTTCTGAATACAGAGAAAAAAGCAGCAAATGTTAATTTTCTTCTATGTCACTACTACTTTTGGAGCAATGTGTGATATCCTCAATGTTTTATCATAGACCTTGACCTCCCAAGGCTCCAGAATACCTGCTCTGGGCTGGCTTAAGGTGTTCAACCAATTGACCCTGGATTTGGAATGCTCACCCACAGCTGGCAGCACACCCTCCCTGTCCCCACTGTGGCCCCTGGTAGCGCCATCTCCAAATCCTACAACCTCACGTCTGAGAGGAGGAAGTTAGACCCAGCAGAAGGCTTTGCACAGCAGAAGGCTTTGCACTGAACTGGAGCTGCTCTCACCAAGTGTTGGCTGAATTGAATGAGAATGAATAAAATCAGGCTTCTCCATAAAACATGGAGCCCTGAAACCAAGGGATGGGAGCGGCCTCAGGACATGGGGGACAGGGTTCCTCCCTAGACAGGTCTGTGCCACCTGTTCTGGGTATCTGCAGGATCTTCAGGAAGGGTGATTCCACTCTCTCCCTGAGTCCCATCTTGATTTCCCAAACTCTTCAAAAAGTAGTCCTTGAGGCTGGGCGCAATGGCTCATGCCTGTAATCCCAGCACTTTGGGAGGCTGAGGCGGGGGGATCACGAGGTCAGGAGTTCGAGACTGGCCTAACCAACATGGTGAACCCCGTCTCTCCTAAAAATACAAAAATTAGCTGGGCATGGTGGTGGGCACCTGTAATCCCAGCCACTCGGGAGGCTGAGGCAGGAGAATCGCTTGAACCAGGGAGGCGGAGGTTGCAGTGAGCCGAGATTGGGCCACTGCACTCCAGCCTGGTGACAGAGCAAGACTCTATCTCAAAAAAAAAAAGAATGTAGTCCTTGAATCCCTTCTGCTACAAAGTCTGCCCTCTGGCTTCTTCTTCTAAGGCCAAACAGGAGGAGTAACTGATTCCACCCGAGATTCAGAGTTGCTTGGTTTCTGGGCTGTTGGCTGTTGTGGTGGATGGGCCTGTGTGTGCCTTTTGCTGTGACTACCTCTTTCCTGTCCTTAGGCTTAGAGTGGGACCTGAACGTGCGGCTGCATGGCCAGCATTTGGTCCGGCAGCTGGTCCTAAGAACAGTGAGGGGCTACTTAGAGACGCCGCAGCCAGACAAGGCCCTTGCTCTGTCGTTCCACGGCTGGTCTGGCACAGGCAAGAACTTCGTGGCACGGATGCTGGTGGAGAACCTGTATCGGGACGGGCTGATGAGTGACTGTGTCAGGATGTTCATCGCCACGTTCCACTTTCCTCACCCCAAATATGTGGACCTGTACAAGGTGAGGCTGACCAGGGCTGGGGTGAGGCCTCTGTGCTGGGAGGGAGACCCTTCTGCCAGCCCTTCCTTGCAAGGAAGTGGGCTCTGGAGAAGCCTGGGGAGGTGGGGGCAGGTGGCAGAATCTGTGACAGAGCTACTCATTCCGTCCACTCCTCACAGAGGCCCTTAGCATCTGGAGGAGACTGGCGTTCCAAACACCACCCCTTGCTCTGTCCCCAAACAGCCACACTCGAGAGGCTGGACGCTGCGCTTAAGCAGGGACGCTGCATGTTGATTTTTGTTGTAGAAGTAGTGAAATGTCACAGACTGCAGTGTAGAACAGAGAAAAGCAAAAACCGTCAGACTCTCCACACGGACACACCCTTGTCAGCTAAGGAGAGGTAGCATTTTATGTGCTGCCTTTGGTGCGGAACCTTTCCCCAGGCTCTTTGTCATTGTAACTACGTTGGACAGAAAGTTGCATATCCTGCCTTTTTAAAAAACAGGCCTATTGGACGGACGTGGTGGCTCATGCCTGTAATCCCAGCACTTTGGGAGGCTGAGGCGGGTGGATCACGAGGTCAGGAGATCGAGACCATCCTGGCTAACATGGTGAAACCCCATCTCTACTAAAAATACAAAAAATTAGCCAGGCGTGGTGGTGGGCACCTGTAGTCCCAGCTACTCGGGAGGCTGAGGCCGGAGAATGGCGTGAACCCGGGAGGCGGAGCTTGCAGTGAGCCGAGATTGTGCTGCTGCACTCCAGCCTGGGCAACAGAGTGAGACTCCGTCTCAAAAAAAAAGAAAGAAAACAGGTCTATCCTATCTTACCTGATTTTTTCATGTCTTCCCGTATCGGCTTATTATATACCAGCAAGTGGATGGACAGAAATTTCCTTGGCTGTTCTGCCATTTTGGGTTTCTTCTACTAATTCAGCCATGTAGTATTGAAAACATACCAGAAGAGCCTGACAGAACTGACTGCACCTGTCTTTGGCTTTCTGTTTTAATATTTGGAATGTGTTCACCTGGGAAGATTATGTCAGCGTCTGAGGACAGAGACTGCCCACGTCTCCTGGCAGTTTCCATATGGCTTTGGAGGGCGGGGGCAGGCTGAGCTGGGCCTTTCCAGGAAGAACTATCTGGCTTAGACTGTGGCAAGACTGCTGCGGCCCCAGCTTCCCTGCTGTGAAAACTGGCATGTGCACAGCCCTGCACCTCACACTTTCCCCCACAAAGGTGCACCCAGTAGACAGGGAGGGTGGGCTCTGGGGTGGGAGCTGGCCCTGAATAATATATTCCCTGCCCATTTCGATGAACATTGCAAAGAACCGTCTTTTCACTTGAGGGTTTACTGTCTTGCCTGGGGCCCCTTGCAGGAGCCACAGCCCCTTGCAGGAGCCAAGTCGGACGTTGGTTGGGCCCAGTCAGTCCTTCAGCAGGCTTGCTCTCCCCTGAGATCTCGGCCCAGCCAGGGTGCCAGTGGGCGCGCTGCACCCGGGAGTTCAGGGCAGGGGACTGTGGCTGCCTCTGGGCACATGAGCCTCTCTTTGCCCATCACCCCTGTATGAAAGCCCAACTCCTACCCACCCCCTGGGAATAGACCCTGAGCTTAAACAGGGAAGTTGCGCCTGGATTTTTTTGTTGTAGAAGTAATGAAATTTTGCAGGCGTGTTGACATTGTTAGCTCCTGGATGGGACTTAGTCCTGGAGGGGAGAGAGCAGGGCTGGAGCAGGGGCCCCTTCTCAAGGGCAGAAGGGCTTCTCCCCACTCCTTTCTAGGCTGTCTCCTAGTCCCCAGGCTGGCTTCACCTTGTTTAGCTTTCAACCCTCAGGGTGCTTGAGAATCACCTGGGAGCTGGTCAGATGCAAATGTCCTAGGCCCTCCCCAAGAGCTTGGATTTGATAGGTTCGAGGCGGGGGAAACCCAGCCCCAGGGGGTCCATTGCACATGCCCAGGGGAAACCACACCCTCAAGGCTGGAGGTGGAAGGAGTCACCACTTCCCCAGCTGCTCCCTATATCCCATGCAGGAGCAGCTGATGGGCCAGATCCGGGAGACGCAGCAGCTCTGCCACCAGACCCTGTTCATCTTCGATGAAGCGGAGAAGCTGCACCCAGGGCTGCTGGAGGTCCTTGGGCCACACTTAGAACACCGGGCCCCTGAGGGCCACAGGGCTGAGTCTCCATGGACTATCTTTCTGTTTCTCAGGTGGGTTCTGGGGAACAGTAGTCAGGAGGGCTGGGGGAGGGGAAGATACTAGCTGGCAGTGGAGGCTTCCACATGCCCCCAGGTTCAGAACCTTTCCTCAAGAAAAAACAGCACAAACTCTGGTACAGAAAGCAGCAGCCAGCTGTGGTAGCTCACGCCTGTAATCCCAGCACTTTGGGAGGCCAAGGCGGCCGGGTCCCTTGAGTCCAGGAGTTCAAGACCAGCCTGGGCAACATAGCGAAACCCCATCTCTACAAAAAATACAAAAATTAGCTGGGCATGGTGACGTGTGCCTGTGGTCCCAGCTACTTGGGAGGCTGAGGTGGGAGAATCGCTTGAACCCAGGAGGTGGGGGTTGCAATGAGCTGAGATCAGGCCACTGCACTCCAATCTGGGTGACGGGTTTTTTGGAACAAATTCCCAAGGCAAGCCTGGTTAGAGAATGGCATACTCTCCCATCAAGTCCAACATGGCCATTTCTTCCTTCAGCCTTGGAAGGTCTGTTTCTTCTCCGATTATGAGAAGTCATCACTGGCTTAAAATCCAGGGTATACAGGTTGAGAGAAACCCATGCTTCCTCTGAGTACCTGTAGTTCAGTTGTGATACTACCATGCGGGACCCACTCACTGAATCACTGCAGTGCGGTTCCTGTGCTTTGACACGTCTTTGCGGGAAGCCAACTTAGAAATAACTTGTCCAACCTCATCTTTTTGCGGAGGCTCCAACTGGGGGAGTCCTGCGTCTGTTACAAGTCGAGTTTGGGCCCTTGTTGACCCAATTTGAAGGCTTCACAACAGCTCAAGCCTCGGTAGGAGTCAAACTGAGGGCTCCCTTCCCAACTCCACTCCGGCCTCGCCCTCCCCAGGCCAGCACTTGCTTGCTGGGGGGGTTTCCCAAGCTGCAGGGTGCACTTTGTGAGGATGGGGAAGTTGGTGAGGGGATGCTGATTTTCATCCTAGCTTGGGGAGTGTGGAGGGGTGAAGGGTTGAGCTGTGGAGGGCAGATCTAGTTTCAGTGTAGATTCACAAGAGGAAGTGAAACAGGGTCCAGGCGCAGTGGCTCACGCCTGTAATCCCAGCACTTTGGGAGGCCGAAGGCGGGTGGATCACCTGAGGTCGGGAGTTCGAGACCAGCCTGTCTACTAAAAATACAAAAATTAGTGGCAGGCGCCTGTAATCCCAGCTACTCGGGAGGCTGAGGCAGGAGAATCACTTGAACCTGGGAGGCGGAGGTTGCAGTGAGCTGAGATCACGCCATTGCACTCCAGCCCGAGCAACAAGAGTGAGACTCCGTCTCAAAAAAAAAAAAAAGTGAAACAGGTTTAAACCGTTGCTGGGTTGGGATTTCTGTGTGGTGGCAGGAAGCCCTTCCTGGTCTGTAGGTGAAGCTGTGGAGACTTAAAATGCATTGCGAGGTGGGAGGGGAGTGGGGCGCCCAGGGTGATTTTTAAGAGGAGAGAGTTCTCCTCTTGCATGATTTGAGTGCCCAGAACCAGGAGGTGAGGACAGTACACTCTTCCAATTAGTTCTTATCCCCACGTTCTGTACTGTTTATTTCCCACCTGCGGAGGCAGCCAGGCTCACCTCTCCTCCTGTTAGAGAGAGTCAGGTAGAGGCTGCAACATGCAGAGCCTGAACAGAAGAGTCACCTGGGTGCTCTGTGGTTTCTCCACCTGAGCCCTGGGTCGGGGAGTCCAGGGGACCCTCTGAACCACCGATGCGGAAGCCAGTCCTTCCCACAGCACGGAGCAAAGCATGGTGACCCAGCCTCGGGCCTCCCTTTCGCTTCCACAGGGATCTCTCTTGTGCTGAGTGTCTTCCTCCTCCCTCTCCCCGAGACAGGGGTCTCCCGGCTTCAGGTGGAGGCCGGCCACGCAGACTCTCCCACCCACTTCTCAGCTTGGAAAACCTCACCTGGGCCATGATTGCCTAATGTGACCCGGTGACCCTGCAGTCTCCAGGCAGATGTTAGCCTTTGTAGTATTTTGGCCGTCGACCCGACAGCAGCACCCTCCAGCCCCTCGCCAGCCGCCTGTCCTTTCCCCCAGTGACCCAGCCTCGGTGGACTGTCCGAGGCCACGTGGTTGTGGGCGGGGCGGGGCAGGGCCTGTGGGAAAGCCGCCTGCCAGACCTCCATGCCACAGCAGGGTGGGGAGGTCCCCCAGGAGCCTTTGAAAAGGATGTAAAGGACACATTAAAAAGATGTGGCCTTAGGTTCTAGTGGCTCTGGTGTGGGCCTGTGCCCAGCCTTTATGAGCCAGAGGTCCCCCCTCCAGCCGAGGGCTGGGCTGACATAGTCTGTCCCCAGGCTGTCCAGGGCGGCAGCCTCTCAACCTCAAGTTCTCAGGTAGTCTAGCGATGGCTGGGAGGAGTGTTGATAGTGGAATCTCTGGACTTGATTTCTATAATGAGCTTCAATTAATCATCCATTGTAATAAGGATTCTAGGGCATGAAAGAAAAGCACAGCTGATTCAAACTGCTAGAGTGACCAAGTCATACTGCAGGAAGAGCAGCAGTTTAATTAATTCTGAAATAAATCCTAAACCTGCTGTTTGAAGTGAGTTGCCAGTGGCTTTGCTGGCCTCCCCCTGGTGGCAGGAGAGAGGAGGTGGGAGCTGAAGCAGGGAGTTCAGTGTGGTGCTCAGAGCCTGTCCTTCATCCGGGCCAGGGAATTGGGGCCGGTGACTGGGCACCAGGAAAGTAACATTACTTCGCCCACTTCTGCCAAGTATAGAAGGCTGCAGGAATGGGCTCACACGGCAGGACAGGAACGTGGAACTCTGCGATTGGAGCTGCTGCCCTGTTCTCATGGGAGCTGTAAAGTGACAAGGGTAATTAAAGCCTGTTTCCTTTGTGCTGTTGTCAGGAAAAGGATAGAAAGGACTTTGAAAAATTATAGAACTACACAAACAGAAATTATTTGTGGAGTCGTGGGCCTTGTGCCCCAGCCCCCAGTGTCTGTTGGCTGCCTGTTGACTAATGAGAGGACAGCTTAGATTGGTCCAGTCCTGACTTTATAAATGAGGACACTAAGGCTCAAAGAGATGACTGAGTCTATGTCTGTTCTTTAGGAAAGACGTAGCAGTTAGCATGGGGTTTGTTACCAGTAACAACCAGTTCTCTCTGGTGAGGCATGAAGTCCCCTTCCTTTGGGGTCTTAGGGATAAGGGCTGGTGAGATCAGCCCTGGCAGGGGCTAGAGACGGTGGATGAGGGCTGGTTGAGAGAGGTACCCTTTGGCCCCTCCAGACTTCCCAGTGACCCAGGTCAGCAGATGAGCTGGGAGGCTGTGGAAGGGAATTGAAGTGCTCCAGAAAGACAGTGTCTGTCTAAAGGTGGAACGCTGGTGCCAGAGTGGTGGTCCTGAAGACGGGAGGGGCGGCGCGTAGAGAGGGGCCCCAGGTTATGGGTCAGTGGGTGAGATTAAAGCCTCTAAAGTGGTGGAAGAAAAGGGACTTTGGCTATGGGACAAAACAGGAGAGATTGAGAAGGGTGGAGATGGTGCAGACACATGTGCAGAGATGTCCCTTTATTTACTAAAGGCTGAGTGCCTGATACGCACATAGCACTGGGGTTACAGAAATAAACAGGCCAAGCTTCCTGTCCCATGTGATGGGACCTCTCTTTACCCACGTAAGCACCTTATAGAATGGAGAAGGCCCTGGAGTCCGTGCCCCTGGGACGGGGTGAGGGAGTATCACTCTGTGGGGTTTTACAGCACCCTGGATCCTGCCTTCCAGCCCCTGCCAAGGCAAACAGTGCTACCTGCCTCCTGTGGGGAATGCAGGATGGGGCAACGCCCTGGCAGCAGGGTCTTGCCTCAGCTGATGCAACTGTGGCTGCTCCTGTGTGCACAGATCATGTGCCCGGAAGGCCTTCCTGCAGCAGGAGCAGTGTCAGAAAGTGGAAGAGTGTTGTGAGCAGCTTCCCCGGGGAGAGCCTGGCTGAGCAACTGACCTTGAGCAAGCACTGCAGATGGCCCTTGTTCCTGCCGGGCTCCTCCAGCTGGGAGCTCTCAGCCCCTGGTAAATTCTGGCAGTGAAAGACACATTGGCACCTCCCCCTACGATGAGGCACCTAGCTAGACAACTTGGCAGTCCAGACTTAACCTGCGTGGCAGGGAAGGACGCCTGCCCAGCCTTACTTAGCCTCTACCCAATGGTGGAGGCAGGGAGGGAGGGAACCACACAGCTCCCCTCATTTCCCAGGAGCCCCCATGGAGCCTAGTCAACAGGGTATGGTCACAGGCTAAATGAGCAAAGATGTGAATTAATATACTGGTGGGTGTCATGGGGGCTTTCAGAGCTGGGTAAGGAGCGAAAGAGATGGAGATACTGGTTCCCCACTCCTTAACCTGCCACCTGCCTTCCCTGTCCTTTACCCTCCCTCATTCTGCTGGACCTGAGGAAAATGCAAGGGAGGCCGGGCCTAGTGGCTCATGCCTGTCATCCGAACACTTTGGGAGGCTGAGGTGGGAGGATCACTTGAGCCTAGGAGTTTGAGACCAGCCTGGGGAACATAGTGAGACCTTGTCTCTACAAAAATAATTTAAAAATAGGGCTGAGCACACCTGTCATTCTAGCACTTGGGAAGTGGGCAGATCAGCTGAGGTCAGGAGTTTGAGACCAGCCTGGCCAACATGGTGAAACCCTGTCTCTACTAAAAATACAAAATTAGCTGGGCATTGTGGCATGTGCCTGTAATCCCAGCTACTTGGGAGGCTGAGGCAGGAGAATCTCTTGAATCCGGGAGGCAGAGGCTGCTGTGAGCTGAGATCACACCACTGCACTCCAGCCTGGGCAACAAGAGTGAAACTCTGTCTCAAGAAAAAAAAAAATAGCTGGGTAGGGTGGCATGTACCTGCGGTCTCAGCTACTTAGGAGGCTGAGGTGAGAGGATCAGCTGAGCCTGGGGAGGTGGAGGCTGCAGTGAGCCAAAATCACACCACTGTACTCCAATCTGGGTGACAGACTCTGTCTCCAAAAAGAGAGAAAGCACGGGGAAGTGCAAGTGCATTGATGTGGAGATGGGCAAGGCCTTGGTTTAAGGAGCTGGTGGAGCTGGCTGAGGCTGCAGCCCAGGGAGGGGAGGAGAGTGCAGTGAGGTGGGGGAGAAGTATGCCTGGGCTGTGGGGGGGCGGAGGAAATCCAAGTCTCCACTACCTCTGTCCCAGCTTCCCTGCTGGTGGCTCTGCGGTTGCATCTTCTCTCCTTATCCCCTTTCTCCCTCCTATCTCTATTCTCCCTCCTATCTCTAACCCAAATCACTTTCTGTGCTTCAGACCTGTAATTCCAGTTGCCCAGCGATATCACAACCTGAGAGAGCTCACAGGCAAGCAAAAAACACTCGAACGTGTGTAAAACCAAGCTTTCATCTCCACCCTTCCGTGTTCCACCTCTGTTAAGGGGGACAGCAAGCAGCTTGAGGCTAACACTTGTTCTTTGATGACCTCCTTTCACTTCTCACATCCATCAGTTACAGGGTTTTTCAATTGTGCCTCCACAACTAATTCTTAAATCCTCCTTTCCATCCCTTCTCCATGGTCCATTAAGCTCAAGTCCATGTACATGGCAGACAAAGGCCTCCTCACCCCAGCCTTGGCCAGCCTTTCATGCCTGTGCTCCTCTGGCGCACCCAGGCCTGGACACATCCCTTCCTTGCCAAGTGTCTGATGATCACTACTTGGTCTTTATTTGCTCAGAAGCCTCATCCTCCCTCTGAAGCCTCCTTAGAACTCAGTCACTCCTCCATTAGCGCTTGCCACACTGTCCTGGAACCAAATACACGGATGCCCCTCAGACCACACAGAAGTAAAAAACCACATCTTAACCATCTTTTCATGCTCCCTGCACTTAGCACAGTCTCAGTAAGTGTGTGTGAAGAGGGAACAAGAGAGAATGGGTGGCAAAACTGGACAGTGTCTTTTCTGTGCAGACCTTTGGGTTGTGAGGTTGTGACAAGGTCTCCTGGAAGAGAGAGAAGGTCCACGCCCCTCATCCTCTATTCTTCCAGGCACCGATGCATTGGTTTCAGCAGTGAGATAACATATATGGAATCTAAATATAAACAAATGGGTTAACAAGCTCTTGTCTCTTTCAGTAATCTCAGGGGCGATATAATCAATGAGGTGGTCCTAAAGTTGCTCAAGGCTGGATGGTCCCGGGAAGAAATTACGATGGAACACCTGGAGCCCCACCTCCAGGCAGAGATTGTGGAGACCATAGGTAAGTAACTGACTCAATATGCCTCTGGTGAGAGCCACAGCTGGTGATAATTAATGTGCTTGTTGGAATGTGTGTTTATGACGCAGACAGGGTACTTGGGAACATAGAGGGCAGACTATAATCATCTCACATTGTCAACCTTGGGTAGGCACAAGAAAAGTGGTAAGAAAGCCTGAGCTCCTTTTCTGGAAATGCTTGGAAATAGTAGTTTGCACTGGCCCCAAGAACAGGCGCAGTGGTCTCTCAAGCCTGAGACTCTGAGTCTCACTGCAAGACTTTACCTAAAGGAGACACAGCTGTAGAGTTCTTGACATACGCTGCAGACAGCACTCCTGGAGTTGAGAGATGAGATCCAACCTCACCCAGACCTTCACTTGGGGCCAGGTGTGGTGGCTCACACCTGTAATCCCAGCACTTTGGGAGGCTGAGGCGGGCGGATCACTTGAGTCCAGGAGATCTAGACCAGTCTGGCCAACATGGTGAAACCCCGTCTCTAGAAAAAATACAAAAATTAGCCAGGTGTGCTGTACACCTGTGGTTCCCAGTTACTCACAGGCTGAGATAGGAGGATCCCTTGAACCTAGGAGGTGGAGGCTGCAAGGAGCCCAGATCTCACCAGTGCACTCCAGCCTCGTTGACAGAGCAAGCCCCTGTTTCAAAGAAACCAACAGCAACCCCCACCCCCCCTAAATTCCAGCTAGGTTCAGTCCTAGGTCAGACTTCATGTAACTTTGGTCTTGCTTTCAGACAATGGCTTTGGCCACAGCCGTCTTGTGAAGGAAAACCTGATTGACTACTTCATCCCCTTCCTGCCACTGGAGTACCGTCACGTGAGGCTGTGTGCACGGGATGCCTTCCTGAGCCAGGAGCTCCTGTATAAAGAAGAGACACTGGATGAAATAGCCCAGATGATGGTGTATGTCCCCAAGGAGGAACAACTCTTTTCTTCCCAGGGCTGCAAGTCTATTTCCCAGAGGATTAACTACTTCCTGTCATGAAGACTAGAGGAAGACTTCCTGGAGCTGCCTTTCTTCCACTAACAGGACCCTGGGACCTGTAGGAGCACCCCGTTTGGGACTGTGAGGTGTTTGAGGGGGTGTGGACTGGCATCCAGCAGCCACTAACACACAACTGGTGTGTAAAAGGCAGGCCTTACATTAGAAGCCAAGCCAATCCTTTTTCTCTTTTTTGGAGGTCCCACCGAGATGGGAACTTGGATTGCTGAATTCAAAAACAGAGCCCATTCTTAAGATCACTTGGTGCCTTAAAGACACGCATTCCAAAGTGGAATGTGGTTGAAGAAAGCCATGTGGGAGCTCAGCAAATCCCAAGGGCTTATTATGACACTCCAGATGGTCTCTTAGCATCTCAGCTCTTCTGCAAGGAAGAGCTTGGGTGTTTGTTAGGCCTCAGAGGCTGTAGGGTCCTTGGGTTACAGAGCTGGGGAGAACAAAGTTCTGTGACCCAGGGGTGGAGAGTACACTCTAGGTTTGCGGGCTAGTGGGCTTTCAAATTGGTACTTCAGAGGAAAGCCGAGCTGCTTCTGTTGTGAGCAAATCAGCCAAGAGGCTGAAGGGAAAAGTACACAGAGGAAGATATTTTACAAATCAGGTCAGTGTAGGCCAAGATTTATGGTCTACAGATTTTGGCAGGGGAGGGGGGGACCTTTTCAAAGACAATTGGGGGGGTCTTGACATGTTATATGTAAAGATTAAAATTTTTGATTTTTCTAAAATCCTTGGCCTACTTTCTGTTTCTGAGACCTAGCAAAATTTCAAACACTGGGTAATCCTGATAAGGCCTGGCAGATACAGGGCAGATGCTGGCACACACGGAGCTGGCAGGGTATGTGACTGGTCTGCCCGTCTAGTCAGTTTGCTTTGGGACCACATCGGTGAAGCCAAGTCATGCCAACCTCCTACTGCACATTGCTCTTATATATGAAAATGTTCACTCCTGTACTCTCAGCTGTAAAAAGCAAAGCAGTCATTTTGAGGATTAAATGGCACCGTGTAGACATGTAGCACTGTGCCTAGACATAGTGTTCATTATGTGCCTTTCCCCTTTTCTTGGTTCTTCTCCCATGCCTCTGGAATAACACAGTTCTTTTTTCCCTATGTTTTTAATATATTATACACACATATAGTCAGGGTGTCACTATGTTGCCCAGGCTGGTCTGGAACTCCTGGGCTCAAGCTGTCTTCCTGCCTCAGCCTCCCAAAGTGTTGGGATTATAGGCGTGAGCCACTGTGCCTAGCCTTTTCTGTCTTTCCTATTTGTCATCATCTCATGTCCTTTCTTAATTTAAGCCTTCCTCACAGATTACCTGACATCAGGAGTTCAAGACCAGCCTGGCTAATGTGGTGAAACCCCGTCTCTATTAAACAAAAATTAACCAGGTGAGGTGGCAGGTGCCTATAGTCACAGCTACTCGGGAGGCTGAGGCAGGAGAATCACTTGAACCCGGGAGGTGGTGGGTGCAATGGTCCGAGATCGCACCATTGCACTCCAGCCTGGGTGACGAGTGAAACTCCATCTCAAAGTAAAGCAAAAAAAAAAAAAAAAAAAAGCCTTCCTCAACCCTCTCTCCTTTAGTTCTTATAAAATGAAACACTTCTGTCTCTCCCACATTCAACAGTTTGTTGTGCTCATTTACTCAACTGCCTCGAGGTTAGAAAGTACCTACCCTGAGCCACATTAGGTACTCAAATATTCAAATCAATGAAATAAAAGGGTTTTAGTTTCATACCACTCAAGGGATAAAAGAACTCAGCCTAACGGTACAATCAGATGGAGCCAGTGTTGGCTACTTACTCACAGGTTTTCCGTCTCAAGCATCCCAGAAGATGTAGGCCACCCGATGCTACTGCACACCAGGCTCTAAACACACTGCATACGCTCGTTACAGGGTGAGTCTCAGAGACAGAACAGGTGGCATTCGTTCCAGCACTGGCCAGCTGTGTTTGGTGTCATAAATAGAGGATCTGAACCTCCCACCTTGGGAACCAAGACAAGCAGCAGAATATAGTGGTTCCAAACACATTCTCTGGAGCCAGACTACCAGGGCTGGAGCCATGGTTTCATCACTTAACACTGTGAGGCCATGGGAAAGCAGTTTAGCCCCAGTGTCCACTCCAGCATAACTGTATCTACCTCACAGAGTTGCTGGATGACATGAGTTCGTCTTTATAAAGTGCCTATGAAACTGCTTTTGCAAAATTCATAAACTGAGAAAATTATGAGTGACATATCAGACCTAACTGACCCCATCTTGTTGCTAACCTCTAAACTGTCCTTGTTCATTCCTGGGCATAGGCCAAACTAGCTTTGGGAAGGATTTTTGTGTATAGTTTGTTTAAATAGCCCTTCCCAAAAGACTAAACAGTTCTTGTAAAACAAATGAAAGGCCACCAAGTCAAGATGAGAGAAACTGGAATTTTTACCAGCCATTATTCTAGAGGTCCTAAGATTTGCAACTTCCGCAATTACTCTTGAAGGTTAATGTCGCTATTGTGAACCTAAGATTGGCCTTTTTGATGTCTTTTCAGGTTTTTTATTTCTAACAACCAGATGGCCCCACCTGGACCTGCCAGCCAGTTCTGTGGCCCCCACCTAGGAACTGACTCAGCAGAAGAGAACAGCTTCGATTCCCCATGATTTTACTCACCAAATTATCCTTAAAAACTCTGATCCCCAAGTTTTCTGAGACTGATTTGAGTAATAATAAAACTCCGGTCTCCCGCACAGCCAGCTCTGTGTGAATTATTCTTTCGCCATCGCAGTTCTTCTGTCTTGATAAACTGGCTCTGTCTAGGCAGTGGGCGAACTCATCCCAGCACTTTGGAAGGCCGAGGCAGGTGGATCACTTGAGGTCAGGAGTTTGGGATCAGCCTAGCCAACATGATGAAAGCCCATCTCTACTAAAAATACAAAAATTAGCTGGGCACGGTAGCACGCACCTGTAGTCCCAGCTACTTGGGAGGCTGAGGCAGAAGAACGGCTTGAACCCGGGAGGTGGAGGTTGCAGTGAGCCGAGATCGTGCCACTGCACTCCATCCTGGGCAACAGAGGGAAACTGTCTCAAAAAAAAAAAAATCGTTAAGTCAAATCACATTGAGAGATTCTTGGAAGATTCTAAAAAGACTTTCTAGACAACCAAAAATGAGTGGGAGAAAAGGACTGAAGGTGGAATGTGAGGAGGTGTATAAACTGCTGCTTACCAGCCATTTCAATTGGGCCTCACGTATGCACAACTTGTGTATATTCTACCCATACCTGTTAAGGTTACTTCTAAAAGCAATAACTCATTCATAAAAACTTGAAGACCACGTCAAACAAGAATAGAATGCTATCCTGTGAGGTTCTACACCTACTCTATAAATGCTACATTGACTCAAAACACTTAGAACTTACTTGGAGTTGTCCTCAGAATGGATTTTGAGAGAATTAAATTTCACTTGACAGTCACTTCATGTTGAAGACACACAAACAAACATATTACCCACCTTATGCACAGCAGCCTGGACTCCAGATGATGCCTTTTGTTCACTTCCAAAAATGTAATCCATCAAAGGATGAGTATTCACCCCCAAAGAGGACATTCTAAAGAATGTGCCAGGCTGGGTGTGGTGGCTCGCACCTGTAATCCCAGTACTTTGGGAGGCGGAAGCGGGTGGATCACGAGGTCAGGAGATTGAGACCATCCTGGCTAACATGGTGAAACCCCGTCTCTACTAAAAATACAAAAACTTAGCTGGGCATGGTGGCGGGCGCCTGTAGTCCCAGCTATTAGGGAGGCTGAGGCAGGAGAATGGCGTGAACCCGGGAGGCGGAGCTTGCAGTGAGCCGAGATCGCGCCACTGCACTCTAGCCTGGGCGACAGAGCGAGACTCAGTCTCAAAAAAAAAAAAAAAAAAAAAATATGCCAGAGGGATGTTTGCTTGCTAAAATCAGCTTCAGCTTCTTTACCTTATAGACATCTGCATTACGTAGGCAGAAAGAAATGCTGCTTAGATTCCCTGTCAACTAAAATCATGGGAGAAACACTCCAATCTCCAGCCTACTTTGCCAATAAAATATTGCAACCTTTATTTAAAACAAAACACAACTTGGCAAACCTTGTGAGAAGACAGAGAGAGCAGTCCCTTTCAAGGGCCTCATTTATTTACATCAAGTTTAACACTGTTAGCAGTTCACAGTCAGACAACAGACGGAGAGAATTAAATTAGAAAAACAACTGAAAATATATTACAATAACAATTAAGAACAAATACCTGACAACACTGGTAATGTGACACACGATTGATGTGTTTTTAGTTAAATCCCACATTGTCTCACTATGTCCCCTTAGCAATGCACACAGTGCCCGATGCTCCAAACCTCACCCTCTGTGCACCACATACACACCTGCAGGGCGGGACCTTTGGTATAAACGTTCAACGAGTTTTAAAAAATCTGAATCCGCATGTTTTGGGACAAAGTTCTGTCAATCACCATGAAATGTTTAAACTTATTTTTACTAAGCGAGCATAAAACTGGGGTTTGTCCAGTGACAGTCATTAGAAAAGCAGACTGCAGAGAAGGAAAAGTGCAGGGTCTGGGAGGAGATGGGGGTTCTGAGTATACGTCAACAGCTAAGTCAGCCTGTTCACAGTCAACACACCAACCACGCCACTGCTGTTCATCCAAGGAAAGATCTGAGCGATTCCTCTTTTACTTACTCCCCCTTTCTTAACGGGCACGACAGCAGTGCACGTGCACTTATGGACACAAACGCACACCAGCTATACAGATCTGAGATGAGAGGGTTTTCAAACATATGCCCTAAAGAACCATAAACAACTATCTCATTGTTCCTTTCTAGTTTCTGAATACTAATTGACAACTGGCCTAATCATGGTGATTTCTCAAGATCTCAAGAAATTCCTCTCTAAACATAATGGAGTCCAAATGGCCACAGTGAGAAATTGCTGTCAAAATGGAGGACAGCTGGTTTCTCTGGCCCTCATCTACCAGAAGCATCTGTCTCCTGGCCTTCTTGCCACTCACAATACCTGGTATGGTACTTCTGAATTGTGCAGAACAGTATCTGAGGTTTACTGTTCATGACCCTAAAGCGTTCCCAGTCCTGCAAAACCTTCTGAAACAACAATAAATTTGCATATTCTTTTTATTGTGTTATAATTGCTGAAAATTAAGTATACATATATGTGAAAATTTAAGTCCCATTCTCCAACTAAAGTTTATGGTGCCTAATTACATGATTTAAAACTCCCGTTCTGAGATTCCAAAGCAAATCTAAAAGCAAGTTCCGACTACACAAACTCCTTATATTTCCTTTCATAAAGCCTGCTAGCATTCGACAGTTTGCCTCCAGCGTGTCCTAAAAGGTTACTTAGCATGCTCGGAGATCTCAGCTTCTGAGGGTTCAGCTCAGTAGCCTGGAGTGACAGGTAGGACCCTGAAAATTTGCTGATGCGAGTACAATGAAGAACAAAGAATCTTCCAAAACAGACATAGATGACATGTATCACAATTCTGCTCCAGATATGGTGTGGTCTGAGGACAGTGCTGTGCCTGGCCTTTCCCCTTCAACATGCCAGCTGCTCCCTCAGAGTGAACAGGGCTTTGCTACTCTGCTCAGGTTAAAAGGTAAGATTTTTCTAGGAGAGGTAAACAATTTCAAAGTTAGAGATGTACATGGGGATGAAGAAGTAAGTGCACTTGGAGGGAAGGGTCTGGTGAGACCTCGCCAGGTGGGCTTGAGAAATGCAGCAACTGCCAAGTGAACACTCTCAGGAAACCACTTCAAGTGGGGGATTCTCACAGATGGAGGATCTGGCCACTGCCACCTGAGAAGCTCGTGTCTACCAGTTCTAGTTCAATAATCATGCAAAATCAACCCAGCTGACAAGCCTTTTCCTCTGTGAGACTCATGAAACCCATCTTTGAAGGCACAAATCTCCAAGGGTGGCCTCTCGGCAGTTTCTGCCATTCCAAGTCAGCTTTGAATCATGACCTGCCACAGGCCTCCTTACCTGGGGAGAAGTATGGGATCTTCTTATCTTGATCCCACAGGGTGAAGCCTTCCCTAATTTCCTGTCCTTTGGATCTAGGATATTGAGTCAGAAATGAAGGTATCATCTTTTTTTTTTTTTTCTTAACGTGTCTCACTCTGTCACTTAGGCTGGAGTGCAGCGGCGCGATCTCAGCTCACTGCAACCTCCGCCTCCTGGGTTCAAGCAATTCTGCCTCAGCCTCAGGAGTAGCTGGGATTACAGGCATGTACTACGCCCGGCTAATTTTTATATTTTTAGTAGAGACGGGGTTTCACCATGTTGGCCAGGCTGGTCTCAAACTCCTGACCTCAAGTGATCTGCCCATCTTGGTCTCCCAAAGTGCTGGGATTACAGGCACGAGCCACCGTGCCCAGCCAAAAGGTATCATCTTGTACATACTCAAGATAGAATACATAACTCAGAGAGGTGGCATGAAAAGCAGAAATTCATCCTTCTGGACACTGTAATAAACTTCCCAAAAGACAGGCTGGACTGAGTCACGGGGGTGAGTGCTCCAGAGTAGGCTGCAGCTTGTCCCACAGCCCTGAATCCCACCCGTGCTTCTCAGTAAGACAGGAGCGTAGGGAATGACAGTGAAGTTCAAGTCAACTACAGTTGTGCTGAACAGAGCAAGTAACAATAACTATTACTACTGGCTTGCTGGAAAAAAGAAAAAAAAAAAAAAAGCAAGCTTTGCGTTAGAATTTCTTTAAGTCTAGTAGTTGGAAAACCAGAACTCTATCCAAATGATATAGATATCTTGACTGTTAAGAGTTGGAGACGTTTCAGAAGTTCTCACATACTCCTACGGATCCCAGACTGAAGCAGGAATTTACAAAGGAAGTGAGCTACTACTGGCTTGATACAAGCTAAGACAGAGACACAAACCGCCGAAGTCTAGCAATACTTAAGCCAGAGACTCACCTACAAAAAGAGGATTGGTCATAGCAGATCCTTAGGGCACAGAGATGAACCCCAAGTCCAGGTAGAACAATTTAATGCAAGATGATGAAACTCAAAAATCAAGAACAAAAATATAGATAACCCCGTCAACCCAATATGAACTCCTGGTAGGGGCACAGCCTGATAACAAGAATGACATCAGTAGCAAAATGGAAGGGAGCAGAAGGGGTCATAATGAAATGTGGCTATAATTCAAAAGTGGCCACCAATGCAATTTACTTTTGAGTATTTTATAATAGGTGAATTAAATTCAGCTATTCTTTTTAGAAAAAGAAAAAAAGATAGATGACAAATGTCAATGTCATTTATAACTGGCAGGAAATCCTAGAAAAGTAATTCCCAAAGTGCACTGGTTTTATGGCCATCCACCTCCCCCTGTAAACCTAACAAAACTATGCAGGACATAGGTTAAAAAAAGACACTGTCAACATCAACAGATAACAAGTCTGCTCCCACCACATTTAGGATAAATGGCCAAGCATATAGTGGACAAATGGAGAAGAGTAAGAGGGCCTCATCCTTCTTGAGTCAAGGTCCCCTGGAAGAGCTTCTGTGTTCTGGAGTGAGTACATATTCTTACTTTTTAAAGATCGGAATTAAACCAAAAAGTTGGTCCCTAGTTTCCTGAAGTAATTCAGCTCTGAACTACAACTTTAGCAAACACTTGCTATACCTGCTCATACTCGTTAAGCAGTTTCATATTTCTAAATGTGATAAATAACAGAGGTTGATTCTTATATATCTGCATTTTCAGGTCCCCCACAGGGTCCATCCACATTGAATCAACTGTCTTATCTTTTAAACAGACAATACTACAACCTTATAGTTATATTACAGTTGATATTTTCTCAAAGTGCTCTCATATACATTATCTCATAGTCATTAAAATAATGTGAACAATAAAGTTTTTTAAAGAAAAGGGAATGTAGGACTAACTAGGTTTTTTAAAAACTCAAGTTGGTATTTCTTTACTACAAAGTGCACATTGCTGTGTTGCTGAGGTCTGTCCAAAAGAATGACCCCATAGAATTTTTTAAATGACTGAATTCTACTGAGTGCTTGCTTGGCTCGTGTTCCCATTACTCCATATTCAAGCCCCTTAAGGTCAGAGTGTCAGGAGCATGTGCTTTAGAAAGTGTGCAGCACCACACAGGCTGATTGTCGGTATGAGCCACTTTTTTGCAGTGTCTCACATGGCAGCAGGTATGGTGGAAAGACCCCACAACCATAAAGTCAAGAGACTTGAATTCTAGCCTTGGCTCTGCCACTAATTAACCGTTCTGAGACAACAGGCAAGTAACTTAACCATCTTCTGCTAGTTTCTTAATCTATAAAGAAAAGGGTTGGGGTACTGATAGTTTTCAGATAGCACTGGGTGTTTCAAACACCTGGCGAGATTACTGGAGAATACACTGGCCGAGACCCCAGCCCATTGGGAATTCTGATCTGGAGTGGGGCTATTCCATCAGTTTTTTGTTTGTTTTGTTTTGTTTTTTAACCCTAGGGGATTCTGCTGTGCATCCCTGGCCTAGGTGTTAATAATAGTAGCAGAAGAACATTTATAGAGTGTGCTCATTGTGTGCCAGGCACTTGAGCTAAGTATCTTACAAATATCATCTCATTTAATCCTTACAACAACCCTGAGGTAGTTACTATTATTATCCCTGTTTTACAGTGAGGAAACTGAGGCTCCCAAGGTTAAATGACTTGCCTTTTAGACAGGAATTAGAGCCTAAACACTAAACCGCTATCTATACTGCATCCTTTAAACTCAAAATCTCCATGACTTTAGTTAAATAAAAATGAGCAGTGCCTTAGCAAAGTCAGCATGCTTTATTACCTGGGAAATACTTTACTAGCCAACTTTCGGTTGAATCCTAAGAAACTTACTATCTAATTTAAATCCTAAAATGCTGCTGGTAAAGGGTCTCCACTATAATGACCTCTATGTACAGAGGTCATCTAGAAAAACACTGAATGAATTTCTTAGGGCCAAATTTTTTAAGGCTAATCTCTGAAAATCATGATGGAAGTCTACAGGAAAATATATATTTAAATTTTACACAAAGCCTTTTAAGAAAATACTTTAGGTAAAGCACAATCAAGATGTATGCAACACAAATCACTGCATTTTAGTATGCAACACAAATCACTGCATTTTAGTATGCAACACAAATCACTGCATTTTAAAGTGGGAAATCTAAACTGAAGTAATATTATCTGTACATGAAAGGAATCAAGCAGTGGCAGCCCAAAGGCATGCATCCAGATATACAGCATAACCACTTTAGAAAACTGTCAACGCCTTGGACGAGGGCCTTTGTTCATTGCTTTTAGAACAGTTAAAATTAAACTACACTTTTCTAGAAGCAGTTTTATCTGCTTTGGATTCAAACCTTTTAATTTACATAAGGGTTTGTGTTTAAGCTGGTCCTTTTCAAGTAGAAAAAGGAAAAACCTAAATTATGCTTGTATAGTAAGTTGACAGTGCCTCTTTAACCTGAACCTAGAGCCCTCGACCCCTGAAGTTACATAGTTCAAGCATCATGTGGACGGGGTGTGCTCCAATAGTCAATGCCACTCTTGACAGTGTTGAGAAAAATCAATTCCATTTATATATTGTGCACCCACTGTAGGCAAGACAGCTAGGTGCTGCCCCTGAGTAAGACACAGGCCCCACCCCCTACCCTTCAGATTGTTGTTGGGCAAGAAAACTAGGGAGCCTAAATACACTCAGTAGTGTTTCTCCAAGGCTTAGTTCCAGAACTCTCAAGGGAAAATAGAGCCCTTGCTTAAAAAACAAAAAAACCCTGAAAAACAATTACAATCCCTTAACTTGCATCCCACAACAACAGGGATAAACCTAAAAAGCAGCATAATAATATTCTAAAGTTTTAGCTTTCCCATCCTCGACCTTAAAAGGCTAACTGCTAAAACGAGTTCTTCAAGTTTATGGACATGTATGATGAGCGAGAATGGCAGGAAAGAAGGTGGGGGAAGGACTGCTGGTTTTTACATCTGAGTTCTCTTCCAACCACTAGGAGGAGATGAACCCGATCACTAGCTGCCTGTGCTGCAACTGCAGGTGACATACTGCGGGGATCACCCAACACCCGCCAGGAATGCCCAGCACCGCGTGTCTCCTCTAATCCTCTTAACCTGGGCCTCCTTTGGAGCAGCAATGGTAAGAATCAAGGTTTCCTTTCTTTCCAATGAAAACTCAATTTTGTTCTTGGTCAAAAATGCCAAACTCTATTCAAAACATAGTTTCCCCCTTAGTATTCTAGCCCAATTCATATAATCTCAACAATTCTTAATTTCATTAATATTTTCTACTCAGCAAATAAGATAATGGAAAACCATTCAGCATAACAACACCGCACTAAAAGAGCTTTCCAGAGAGGCTCTCCAAGGGATAGCTGCACACTTACTTGCAACACCCTTGAGAACATGTACTGTTACCTTAATTGAATAGATTAAGAGATGAGGCTGTGGTTTGACAGTGTATCAATGACAGAGCCAGAAGAAAACTCACTGCTCAATGTTGAATTCCTATTTTCCTAAGCTAATATTCCTTTGAGAGAATAAAATAAAAATACGTGTGTATTGAGCTCTCCTTGGGGAGGATGGGGGAAGTATTCATAAAGCTTTAAAAAGAGAATGAAGCAGTAACTGGAATTAGACCCGATACCAAGAACATTAATAATACCTAACTCATTAGATTCACTTCCATGCCATCCTAATTAGCTTCCACAATTATAACTAAGTAAGGAAGGAAAAGGCCTATTTTTCAAGGGCAAAACATATTTAAGGATTAAGTCATTAGGTTCCCAGTGTCTACCTGGTGCTCCCTGAAAATGACTACTCCTTCAATTATGCATTCTTAAAATAGAAGTGAAATGACAAAATAAATAAAGAATATTTCCAATAAGATCTGTACAAATAAGCACAATGATTGGGTAGGGGAGTAGGAAGGAATATGTGAGAGAAGAAAAGCATGTGAGAATAATGTGGGGGTGATTCACTTCAAATCCATAGAGAGAATGCCTCTCCCTATTCTCTACCTAGACTGGGCTTAAGGTGATAAGGGAAGGGAAAGGTACAGAGAAACAGCCATTAGGACCAAGCCAGCTTTTCCTCTCAGTCACACACAGGCCACTGGGTTTCAAGAAAAGACCATCTCCCTGGTATTTTAGTTGATAAAGAAAAATACACAGCTGCTCAAGTCCTTGGCCAATATGTCAGTATGCAGGGGAACTGTATCAGAACAGAATTCATTCCTTTGTGAGAACCTGTAGGGACTACTATTTTCAAAATCAACACTGGTTAATGCTCTGAATGCTACCAGGAATAAAGGAAGACAGCCTGCCCAGCAAAAGACAGAGAAGAACCACTAGGGAGACCCCTGTACTTATGGTTTACAGATAGCCACCAACAGGCAGGAAGCCCAGCCTGGTCCATTATGAAATAATATACCAGACTGGAAGAAGTGACTTCTGCTAATCTGTGTAAGATTTTAGAAGGTTTTCAGTCTCTCTGATTCAACTTTCCAGCATTCTTTACTTCCTGCACTAACTGATACACCAGCGGAAAACAGGACACAGGCATTCAGATAGGGCCATATTTCCCAGTTTTATGTTGTAGCACTCTGATTTGCAGTTCTTATTACAGCAGCAATGGCCTTGTGGAAGCAAGGCTAACAGCTGCTTCCAACAGCCCTGAACAAAAATTTATCTTGGTACATCCCCAGCTTTCGTTTCTTCTGTCCCACCAAATTCATTAGGTAAATTGGAACATAATCACCATTAGTACCTACCAGAGCCCCAGGTCTGGGTGCAGCTGCTGCGGTCTTGCTGAGAGCAGCCCTGCCTAGCACCTCCCAGCATTCCAGGTAGGGATGGGCTGCATTGCCTTCCTTATGATATACACATGTTCCCTATTTTCCAGTGCAGTTTCCAACCCTGTCCACTACTGCCTTGCCCCCACTTAATTTACCTCTCCTATACTTATATGGTTTGCTTCTTATGTTTGAGATGAAACTGTAAACGTGAGAACTCAGGGATCTGAGGTACTTCACATAAACACACTCAAGTATGAGTCTTTCATTTTCTGAAAACAAGAATACAGGAAAACAAGTCCCTTTCCCTCTCCCCTCAGAAATGTGTGCATTTTCCCACCAGGCTAACAGTGGCTACCTCTGCACCACATCACTGATTTCCTGTACACATGACAATAAGTTATTAAGGACAGGGTTTGTCCCGGGCACACCAGCAGCTGCTGAAGAAACCTGTAGCTCCTGCAGGCTGAGTTCCAGTTTGCTCACAGCCTCTCGGAAGGCAAATTTGTTGCGAGTTTGAGGGATGCAGTCCACATAGCCTGAGCAGTAGTCAAGCAGCTGGTGTCCAGTGTCTACCAGCTGGCTGTTGGGCACAGGTTCCGTGATTGCACTGGACAGTAGGTCAGCACATTCCAGCAGGGCCTCTTTGCTGATTTTGTCTGCTGAGATTTTCTCAGCGGCCTGTTTGGTTTTTCTCAGAGCCACTTTAGTACCTGCTGTGCCGTTGGCCATTTTGGCTGGCGAGATGGAAGATGTGGGCAGAGGCACTTGAGGTGGAGGCATCACTGGCCTCCCAGCTTTCCCACTGATGGG
Organism: Pongo abelii; assembly: GCF_028885655.2. NCBI lineage: Eukaryota > Metazoa > Chordata > Mammalia > Primates > Hominidae > Pongo > Pongo abelii. The sequence continues at coordinate 70,835,208 of NC_071985.2, read as the reverse complement.
CACTGCGCCCAGAGCTGCCTTCTTTCCTCCTTCCTGTGTTTCTGACGTGGACTGTCCTGCAGTTAGGGCAGTCGGCTCTTCTGTAGGGTCTGAGCAGATGGACGGATGCTGCAGTAGTCTCATCACTGGTGGTGGGGGTGGGGCACACTTTGGTTTTACCCGTCGGGGTCGGTCCTTGTCTCCAGAGGATGTGACCTGATGCTCAGATAAGAGCTTGAATTTATTCCCCTGAGAGTCTGTGCCAATGAGCTGCACATCAGCTGGAGTGTGTTTCAGGGTGGGTGAGATAAGGACTGGCACTTTGTGGTTGTGAGTGGTTGGGAGGACAGGGGCAGCCTTGGCTGGAGAAGGCCAGCCCGGCTGCTCTCCATCCTCTGGAACTCCAGCCATCCCAAGTCGTGCCCCACCATTCTTCTCTTTGCCCTTGGGGGCAGCTGCCACTCCAGCCACTCCCACCCCTGGAGGGTCCTTCTCTGTAATGGCTAGATCCCCAGAGGGTGTTCTGAGAGGAAGAGCTGCGGCTCCTCTGGGCAATAACTTGGCTTTTGGTCTCTCCCTGCTTGGAGCAGCACTTTCCTCTGATTTTTTTGGAAGCATGTCATTGGCCCTGTCCACATTCTCTTCTGGCTGAGAAGAGGTGGACACTGTCCTTTCCAGGTGGAGTTTGGACCTCTGGCAGTTCCTGGGAAGGGTCATTGCCATCCTATCCTGCTCTGGAAGCCCTGAGGACATGGAAGATGTAGAGTTTGACCTTGGAAAAGGCTTGGAAGTGTCATCACTGGCTGTGGGTTTACCTGCTCGTAAGCCCAGTGTCTTTTTGATTAAGCGTGGTGTAAAGAAGCCTGTGATGCCAGACCACCCACCCCCAGCAGTGCCACTGCCCCCACCCCCACCACCGTCGTCATTACAGAGGTTCCTCTGTGCAAAGCTCCCCCCATAGCACTTGGGTGGCACCAGATTCGCCTCTTGCTGGGCAGGAGTGAAAGAGAACCCATCAGCATGCTGTAGAGAAGCAACAGATGAGAAGTTACCCGTGAGTTCGTATTTCTTATGGGGCTGATTCTCCATTTCTCGGAAGGAGCTGCTGCGTTTAGGGGGTGTAGGAGCATTTCTCTTTTTCATGAAGGAGCTGAAGAAGCCCCCCTTCCTATCCCTGGTGAAGCATGTCTCTTTGGCATCTTCCAAGAGGCTGCTGGGTGACTTGTCTCTTTGCTTTCGAGGCAGTGCTGGGGATCCACTGGAGGCCTGCGCACCTCTGATGAACCCTGATGAGAAATGGCCGATCAGTAACTTAAAAGACAAGAAGTGAATCTATTACATTTGAGTTACCGAGGCTGCATTATGAGTTTTGTCAGCATTTATCAAATGTCAGGTGTTGGCAGGACTCAGAGGCAAATAATAAATACATTATCATTTCATAGTGACTGGTGTTCCAAATGTGATGTGAGTTAAAAATGGGGGAAGACAGGGGCTGGGCACAGTGGCTCACGCCTGTAATGTCAGCACTTTGGGGGGCTGAGGCGGGAGGATCAGGAGGTCAGGAGATCAAGACCATCCTGGCTAACACAATGAAACCCCATCTCTACTAAAAATACAACAAATTAGCTGGGCGTGGTGGCGGGCGCCTGTAGTCCCAGCTACTCGGGAAGCTGAGGCAGAAGAATGGTGTGAACCCGGAAGGCGGAGCTTGCAGTGAGCCGAGATCGCACCACTGTACTCCAGCCTGGGCGACACAGTGAGACTCCATCTCAAAAAAAGAAAAAAAAAATGGGGGAGGAGATAACCTGCTGGTTATTACCTCAACGCTCATCCTTTCTTTAAAAACCACTGCGCAACCTCTTCTCCTCTATCAGGTTCAGTGAAGTTTTTGACGGAACTGTAAAGATGATACCTACTTGGGAACCCAGGGGTAAGGAGATGAAACTGGAGCCAGAGTTGTATGTTGGATGGATAGCCAAGGGCTTCATGGGTGGGTAAAAGAGATGCCATGCTTTCCTCAGGGAGGACGGGCATGAAAGTGGACATAAAAGTCTCATACCCCATGCTTCTTTAAACAAGGCAGTTTCTATTTCGATTCTACCTGCTAAGGGACCCATACCTGGTGCTAAACTGGAAGCAGAATTTTCTGTGGCATCTTGTGCCCCTTCAATGTTCTCCTTGTTCTCCACCTGTTTCTTCAGTGTCCGAGTCTTGGAAGGAAGTATAGGTAGCCGGGGCAGGTATGGAACAACAGATGATGAGGAGGCAGCTCTCCCAAGCTCCTCAGCTACCTCTGTGAGGAAGACAAGGGGACAGATAAAAAGAACAATTTCATAGCAGAAAAAGGGAGTTCAGAAAAGGCACACAACTGAGAAAGAACTGGCAAGTAGAGTACTAAAATACATACATGGAATCATAAAGTATGTACTCTTTTGTCTGGCTTCTTTCGCCCAGTATCATGTCTGTAGATTCGTCCACGCTGCTGCATGTGGCAGGGGTTCTCATTGCTGTGTAGCATGCCAACGTGTGAATATACCACAATCCACCTGTTCTCCTCTTGATGAATGTTTAGGTTGTTTCCAGTTTGGAGTTACTATGAATACGTTGCTAGCATCATCCTGCTATGTGTCTTTTGGTTCACAATGTTATATGCACATCTGATTGGCACAATGTAGAACTGGTGGATCACAGGGTATACGTGTATTCAGGTTTATTAGGCCCTGCCAACCTGTCCCCAAATGGCGATACTATTTCGCATGAAAGCTGTGGTTACTCTGCATGCTTGCTAAAATTTGATGTTATTATTTTTGGCTTTTTTTTTTTTTTTTTTTGCAAATGGAGTGTCACCCTGTTGCCCAGGCTGGAGTGCAATGGCGTGATCTCAGCACACTGCAACCTCTGCCTCCGATGTTCAAACGATTCTCCTGTCTCAGCCTCCCAAATAGCTGGGATTACAGGAGCCCACCACCACACCCAGCTATTCTTTGTATTTTTAGTAGAGATGGGGTTTCACCATGTTGGCCAGGCTGGTCTCGAACTCCGGAACTTGTGATCCACCCGCCTCGGCCTCTCAAAGTGCTGGGATTACAGGTGTGAGCCATAGTGCCCAGTCTTTTTTTTTTTTTTTTTTTTTGACAGGGAGTCTTGTTCTGTTGCCCAGGCTAAAGTGCAGAGGTGCGATCTCAGCTCACTACAACTTCCGTCTCCCGGGTTGAAGTGATTCTCCTGCCTCAGCCTCCCGAGTAGCTGGGATTATAGGCGCCCGCCATCACGCCTGGCTAGTTTTTGTATTTTTAGCAGAGACGGGGTTTCACCATGTTGGCCACGCTAGTCTGCAACTGTTGACCTCAACTGATCCACCTACCTCGGCCTCCCAAAGTGCTGGGATTACAGGCGTGAGCCACTGTGCCTGGCCAACCTGACTTTAATTTTAGCCTTTCTGGTAGGCTGTGGATTGGTATCTCATTGTGGTTTTATTTTGTATTTCTCTATGATGAGTAATGTTAAACATGGTTATTGGACATCTGGATAGCCTCGTTTACTAAGTTAAAGTTAACCTTTAACTCCTTTCCATGTCAATATATCCAAGAAGGCCGGGCGCTGTGGCTCACACATGTAATCCCAGCACTTTGGGAGGCCGAGTGGGTGGATCACTTACGGTTAGGAGTTCGAGACCAGCCTGGCCAGTGTGGCGAAACCCCATCTCTACTAAAAATAACAAAAATTAGCCAGGTGTCGTAGCAGGTGCCTGCAATCCCAGCTACTCAGGAGGCTGAGGCACAAGAATCGCTTGAACTTGGGAGGTGGAGGTTGCAGTGAGCTGACATCGCACCACTGTACTCCAGCCTGGGTGACAGAGTGAGAATCCCTCTCAAAAAAAAAAAAAAGTATATATATATGAATATCATTTTAAATATTCGGCTACATGGTTGTAATAATTTACAGTCCACTAGATATTTAAGTTGTTCATAATTTCTCACTATTATAAAGTATTATAAACTGATGCAATGTCCTTGTAGTTAAAAGTTGAAACAGAGTCTCAAACTACAAAAGTTGATCATTTTTGAAATGTGATTACCATTATCACCACCACCACCACTACCCAGAATTAGTCACCAACAGTAAATCCAACAGATTCTCACCTTCAGAAATGCTGGAGTCATGGAACATGGTTTCAAAAGCTTGGTGTGTTTCAGCAAAAGAGGGCCTATCGGCAGGGCTCCACTTCCAGCCTATGTAACAGAAAAAGAAAATATTAAAAACTCCTTGCAGAAATTCAATATCCAGTGGTATATCTAATAATGAGTTCTATGCATCATGACCTACACTTATTAAAGTACAGTTACAGCATGTTCACAATGATAGCAACATAGCCACTTCTCAGCTCTAGACTCAGAGGTATAATGAACCCACTTTCCAAATTCCTTTTTTCTTTTTCTTTGAGACAGGGTCTTGCTTTGTCACTCAGGCTGGAGTGCAGTGGCATGATCTCGACTCACTGCAGCCTTGGCCTCCTGGGTTCAAACAATTCCCCTGCCTCAGCTCCCCAAGTAGCTGGGACTATGGGTGTGCAACATCACGCCCAGCTAATTTTTTTTTTTTTTGAGACGGAGTCTCACTCTGTCACCCAGGCTGGAGTGCAGTGGCGCAATCTCAGTTCACTGCAACCTCCGCCTCCTGGGTTCAAGTGATTCTCCAGCCCCAGCCTCACGATTTGCTGGGGCTACAGGCACACGCCACCACGTCCGGCTAATTTTTGTATTTTTAGTAGACAGGGGTTTCGCCATGTTGGCCATGCTGGTCTCGAACTCCTGACCTCAGGTGATCCACCCGCCTCGGCCTCCCAAAGTGCTGGGATTACAGGCGTGAGCCACTGCGCCCAGCCAAAGTGAGCACACACAGCGATCTCAAGCTACTGTATTTTTTATGTAGATGGGATTTTGCCACACTGCTCAGGTTGCTTTTGAACTCCTGAGCTCAAGCAATCTGCTCACTTCGGCCTCCCAAACTGCTAGAATTACAGGTGTGAGCCACCGCACCTGGCCATGAACCCACTTTCTAAGGCTGGTGCTTCGATTTAGCCTCAGTTCCTATTCCCTCTAATAAAAGGATGAGGAGAAACAGGGAGATGGTTTAGAAAATGGCAAGTTTTCTTCCACTTGAAAATAAAAGAAGTATAACCTGTCTTCAAACTCAGCCTAACCACATAAATAATCAACTGTATATATTCAGAAATATAAAAGGATATCAAAAAGGAGGATCTCAGAGTTCATTTTTGACAAAGTGCAACAGAGAACGTCAATGTTCAATAAGGAAACAACACAGACTTATGTTCAAACACAACTGCAATTGGGACCAGGCCCGGTGGCCCACATCTGTAATCCCAGCATTTTGGGAGACTGAGGCGGGCAGATCACTTGAGACCAGGAGTTCGAGACCAGCCTGCCCAACATGGTGAAACCTTGTCTCTACTAAAAATACAGGCCGGGCGCGGTGGCTCAAGCCTGTAATCCCAGCACTTTGGGAGGCCAAGGCGGGCGGATCACGAGGTCAGGAGATCGAGACCATCCTGGCTAACACGGTGAAACCCCGTCTCTACTAAAAAATGCAAAAAAAATTAGCCGGGCGTGGTGGCAGCCGGCGCCTGTAGTCCCAGCTACTCAGGAGGCTGAGGCAGGAGAATGGCATGAACCCGAGAGGCGGAGCTTGCAGTGAGCCGACATTGCGTCACTGCACTCCAGCCTGGGTGACAGAGCGAGACTCTGTCTCAAAAAATAAATAAATAAAAATAAAAATAAATTTTAAAAAATACAAAAATTAGGCCGGGCGTGGTGGCTCATGCCTGTAATCCCAGCACTTTGGGAAGCTAAGGCGGGCGCATCACTTGAGGTTAGGAGTTCGAGACCAGCCTGGCCAACATGGCAAAACCCCATCTCTACCAAAAATACAAAAATTAGCCAGGCGTGGTGGCGGGTGCCTGTAATCCCAGCTACTTGGGAGGCTGAGGCAGGAGAATTGCTTGAACCTGGGGGGCGGAGGTTGCAAAGATTGTGCCACTGCACTCCAGCATGGGCAACACAGCAAAGAGTCCGTCTCAAAAAAAAAAAAAAAATAGCTGGGCATGGTGCGTGTGCCTGTGGTTCCAGCTACTCAGGGACTGAGGCATGAGAATCACTTGAACCCAGGAGGTAGAGGTTTCAGCGAGCCAAAATCACGTCACTGCACTCCAGCCTGGGCAACAAAGCAAGAGTGTTTGAAAAACAACAACAAAAACAAACAAACAAACAAAACCCTGCAATTTAATCCACTATTCACTTTCCTTTTTCATCTGCAAGCAATCGGATGCTTCTGTTTATCTACCACAGAGGTTATTTTTATGCATTCTTCATAGTCTTTAGCAATCATTTTTACCTAGTTGAAAACAGCCCTCCCCACCTTAATCTCTAAACTCAATTTCTTATCTTATTAAATATGCAAATGTCTCTGAGAAACTGGGTCAATACTTGGGCCATAACAACTATGCTTAGGATTCCAGTAAGATTCAATGGTATATGATATGACAACTGGCTGATCAATGATAAACTCTTTAAATGTCATGAGGTTGGATTCAATCTAACAACACTGAGAGGAGAAATGTTTCTAATTTTGTTAACTATTCTGAACTGCTAGCTTATGCCTTCAAAATTAAAACATGCAAAAATACTCACATGCTCTCATAAGTTCATAAACCTTAGGGGGGCATCCCTCAGGCTGTTCCATTCGATATCCTTTTTCTAGGAGGTCGTAGACCTGAGACAGGTCAATACCTGGATATGGTGACATTCCATAGGTAGCGATTTCCCACAACAGTACCCCAAAAGCTGCATAAGGAATTAAAAAAAGCACTTAGTGTTTCTTCTCTGATTATTTATTTTACATAATTAGGTGATTCTCTTTCATATTTTAGGTAACATTCACACACTGTTACAAAAACATTAATATATAATATACTCTCATCAATTCTTACAGCATGACTTGTCCTTCTAAAATATTTGCAACAGGAATGCTACAGATAATCTCAAGACAGTTTTATTTAAATTTCCCAATTTTTATTTAGATTTCCTTTACTGTAATGAGGGAAAATAAACTATGACCATTTAAGAAGTCTGAGGCATAACCCAACTATTCTTAGAAAAGTTTTTGATATACAGTAGTCACCCCTTATCCATGGTTTCACTTCCCACAGTTTCAGCTACTCACAGTCAACCAAGGTCCAAAAATATTAAATAGAAAATTCCAGAAATAAATCTAAAGTTTTAAATTGCATGCTGCCCTGAGTTGCATGATGAACTCTCAAGCCATGCTTCTCCTTCCCACCTCGCACATAAATCATCCTTTTACTCAACATATCCACACCGTAGATGCTACCCACCCCTTAGTCACTGAGAAGACCTCTCGGTTATCAGATCAAAAAAAGATTATATATCCAGGGCTTGACACTATCCTTGGTTTCAGGCTTCCAAGGGGGGTCTTAGAATGTATTCTCCTGAGGATAAAGGAGAACCACTGTATCTAAGAAGTAAAACAGTTTTAAAGTCAGCTAATACAAGAGGAGTAAAATAAAAACGGATTCATTTAAAATCAGATAAAATTCAGAGCAGAAAAAAATTTGTTTGATTTTGTCACAGTTATTTGAGTTTGAGATTTCCAGTAAAAAATGACTTAGAATCCTATGACTATTTCTATTGGTCCACAATCCAAATTTCCAGATTGTTCAGTCTACTAAGCTTCAACCAAATCATATTACTTCTCAGAGCAGTAGAAACCAGATCAGTTAGGACAAATTCTAGAGGAAACCTCATCACACTTCCCTTGAAAAAAAAAAAAAAAGCTCTGTGTCACAGTACTCTGCAAATGAGTGATAAAACCTAATGTGAGGCCGAGCGCAGTGGCTCGCGCCTGTAATCCCAACACTTTGGGAGGCCAAGGCAGGTGGATCATTTGAGGTCAGGAGTTCGAGACCAGCCTGGCCAACATGGCGAAACCTCATCTCTACTACTATGACAAAAATTAGCCGGGCATGGTGATGCATGCCTGTAGTCCCAGCAACTCTGGAGGCTGAGGCAGGAGAATCGCTTGAACCCGGGAGACGGAGGTTGCAGTGAGCTGAGATTGTGCCACGGCACTCCAGCCTGGACAACAGAGCAAGGCTCTGTCTCAAAAATAAAAACAAAAAACCTAATGTGGAAATAGGATGCTTTACAGAGAGAGGATCATTAGCACTCCAATGCAATAAGAGATCTAGACTGTGAGCTCTCTAAAAGCAGGGACTTCTTTTTTAAAACTTTCTTCTTTCTTTTTTTTTTTGTTTGTTTGTTTGAGACAGAGTTTTGTTCTTGTTGCCCAGGCTGGATGGAGTACAATGGTGTGATCTCGGCTCACCACAACCTCCACCTCCCGGGTTCAAGTGATTCTCCTGCCTCAGCCTCCCGAGTAGCTGGGATTACAGGCATGTGCCACCACACCCGGCTAATTTTGTATTTTTAGTAGACACAGGGTTTTTCCATGTTGGTCAGGCTGGTCTCAAACTCCGACCTCAGGTGGTCCACCTGCATCAGCTTCCCAAAGTGCTGGGATTACAGGCATGAGCCACCATGCCTGGCCCTAAACTTTCTTCTTTATACTTTTTTTTTTTTTTGAGACAGAGTCTCACTCTATTGCCCAGGCTGGAGTGCAGTGGCGCCATCTTGGCTCACTGCAACCTCTGCCCCCCAGGCTCAAGCAATTCCCCTGCCTCAGTCTTCAGCCTCCTGAATAGCTCGGATTACTGGCGCATGCCACCACGCCTGGCTAATTTTTGTAGTTAGTAGAGATGGGAGTTCGCCATGTTGGCCAGGCTGGTCTCGAACTCTTGACCTCAAGTGATCCACCTATCTCGGCCCAAAGTGCTGTAATTACAAACGTGAGCCACCACACCAGGCCTATACTTCTGTCTATGCAAAGTTCTTAACACAGTCCTGGCAGATAGGAGGTATTTAACAAATGCTTGCTGAATAACTGAAGAAGAATGGCAGGTAAAGATAGAGGATACTGAACATCATAAGAGAAGCTCTAAAGAATCAAGGCATTTATAAAAAATAAAATAAAATGACACAGAAAAAAGTCCCTTTCAACCTTACCCCAGACGTCAGATTTAATTGAGAAGGTATTGTAGGCAAGACTCTCTGGTGCTGTCCACTTAATAGGAAATTTGGCTCCAGCATGAGCAGTATAAGTGTCTCCAGTCATCAATCTACTTAAGCCAAAGTCAGCCACTTTTACCACATGGTTTTCTCCCACTAGGCAGTTACGAGCTGCAAGATCTCTGTGGGAAAAAGAACCCTAATGTGATTCCATTCAGATGCTGAGGAAAATGGTCATGAACACTCTATTCTTGGTTCTTTGTGTTACAGGCAGAGTTAAGTAAGTGCTGACAAATATGGTAGTATCTTCTGATAATCACTAACACCTTAGAAAGCCACTAATGATATGTCACTGTAGAGCACTCATCAAGATGCAGAATAAAGCAGGCTTTATAAAATGGGTCCCTATTTATAAGTACACTGGGATAGGTGAGTAATAGATGTTTTTCTACAAGACTAAGTTATTTACTAAGGCAGAAAAGTATTTTAAAAATTCAGCCACTAGGCCAGGTGTGGTGGCTCATGCCTGTAATCCTAGCACTTTGGGAGGCCAAGGTGGGTGTATCTCCTGAACTCAAGAGTTCAGGACCAGCCGGGGCAACATGGCAAAACCCAGTCTACAAAAAAAAAAAAAAAAAAAACATAAAAAAAACACTTAGCCGGGCATGGTGGCATATTCCTGTAATCCCAGCTACTCAGGAGGCTGAGGTGGGAGGATGGCTTGGGCCCAGGAGGCTGAGGGTGCAGTAAGCTAAGATCGCATCACTGCATTCCAGCCTGGGCAATGGAGCCAGCCTGTCTCAAGAAGGAAAAAAAAAAAAAAGCCACTAGATGGTGAAAAAGGATCTTGGATACAGTGCTGGGCAAAATAAAGAGAGCTCTCTGGCCAGGCATGGTGGCTCACACCTATAATCCCAGCACTTTGGAAGGCTAAGATGGGAAGATCACTTGAGGCCAGTAGTTTGAGACCAGCCTGGTCAACATAGCAAGACCCCATCACTATTGTAATTTTTTTTTTTTTAAAGAGAGTTCTCAGGTTTGAGAATAGCAAAGGCCCCTTATTAATACTTTAATCAGAGTATAGTAGGTTTACAAGTTAGAAGTGACATTATAATGGGCCCTGTGAAATACAAAATTACTTTCTTGAATCATCTGAAATTTTCTGGGAAGGTTCTCACATTCTTCCTTTTATCTGCATGTCAAGCAAGATGGCGTCATGGTTAGTCAGAGGTAAGTTTTACACACCTATGGATGAAATTCTTCTTCTCTAAGTACTCCATTGCAGAAGAAATCTGAGTGGCCATGTAGAGCAGCACAACTGCAGTCACCTCTTCTCGGTTGCATTCTCGGAGGTAATCCAGCAAATTCCCGTATGGCATGTATTCAGTCACAATGTAAAATGGTGGCTCCAAAGTACACACACCTAAAAGTTGAAGAATAGTGCTTGTTTTTATTAGCGTACATTCAAACACTCCAAACCACTTTGGCCAAGAATAATTTGACAGTTTTTCAGGTCTAGTCCAGCAGTAATCTTTTCCCTTCTTACCACGTTCTCTGAAATTAATAAGCAAAAACTAAGAAGCTGGTTTATAAGGGAGTCCTTATTTCACTATATTGTTCTCTGGGAATTCATATGCCTCTGAGTATTTGTCTGTTTGAGCAAAAGCAGAGTTACTTGTATTAATTCTATAAGGGGCCAAGAAAACCAACATGTCTAGAGTTTTGTACACGGCCCATGATTCTCTTCCTCAACTGCAGGCTAACAATACTTATTCAAAAGTAATGGCAATTGTGCACACGCTGAAGACTATGTGAGCCCCACCTGCAATACTGCTTTGTAAAATGATTGTCATCATTTCCATAGTCAAGGATTTCACTGATATATGGCAGATTCCTTATAAAAAACCAACAAGAGGCCGGGTACAGTGGCTCACGCCTGTAATCCTAGCACTTTGGGAGGCTGAGGCAGGCAGATCGCCTGAGACCAGCAGTTCAAGACTTGACTGGCCAACATAGCAAAACCCTGTCTCTACTACAAAAATTAGCTGGACGTGGTGATGCACATTGAGGCACGAGAATAGCCTGAAACTGGGAGGTGGAGGTTGCAGTGAGCCAGGATCATGCCACTGCACTCCAGCCAGGGTGACAGAACAAGACTCTGTATTTAAAAAACAAAAACAAAAACAAAAAAAACCCACAACAAAAAACACCCTCCACCCACCCCCCACCCCCCCAAAAAAGAAAAAAAAAAACCTGGCCCTATTTTAAAAAACGAAAAGGGCTTAGTAAAAGAGTTCTTTGTGACCTGAACAGTGAAAAGCCAATCTAACATAATACAGCATTTCCTGCTTGTAAAGGTAAACTGATGGGTGTGGTCACAGTTTTTAATTTGCTTCTTTTCAACAGTCCTTTGTTTAAATGTCTCTTTATTTTGCAAAAACATTTCATGAGTTTTTGGTTCAGTACCATTTTGAACACTTCTGAACTTTGAATCTGGGGCAATTAGTACAAACTGAGAAGTTTTATATACTAAAATCAATCCACGCCACTGTTTCTTGGGCTATTTTTAAACACAGAACCTACTGATTAAAATAACTATTTATTGAAGTGGATTCAAACCTGCAGCTTCCACCACGGTGACTGAAAAGAAAGGTTTGGGGGGGAAAAAAAGGCCGGGCATGGTGGCTCATGCCTGTAATCCCAACATATTGAAAGGCCCAGGCAGGAGTATCACGTCAACAGCAGCCTGGACAACAGAGCGAGACCCTGTCTCTATATTTAAAAAAAAAAAAGCATTTGGAGATAACAAGGGTTAAAGGGCAAGCATTTTTGGAGGAGATCTATGGTTCAGGCAAGGTTCCTCACCTAAAAGTTGTACCAGATTAGGATGCTTGATTTCCTTCATTACCGCAGCTTCTTTCAGGAATTCTTCTACCTCCATGGTATCTTCCTAGAAAAAGGGAAAGGTAAGAAAGAAGAAAACGAGAGGGACAAACTCTCAACTTAAAATCATTTGATTCATCTCACAATCCTAAAGCTTCAGCTTTAAAAGTAAAAAGAAGTATCTTTTGAATATTTTAGCATATTACAAGATATAATTATTATTTTAATTTATTTTTTTGAGACAGGGTCTCGCTCTGTTACCCAGGTTGGGGTGAAGTGGTGTGATCTCACTGAAACCTCCGCCTCCTAGGCTCAAGCAATTCTCCTGGCTCAGCCTCCCAAGTAGCTGGGATTACAGGCATGCACCACCATGCCTGGCTACTTTTTGTATTTTTAGTAGAGACGGGGTTTTGCCATGTTGGCCAGGATGCTCTCCTGACCTCAGGTGATCCACCCGCCTGGGCTTCCCAAATTGCTGGGATTACAGGCGTGAGCCACCACGCCCAGCCGAAATAATTATTATTTTAAGAAGTCCAACTGAGAAAGAAAAATGCCCTGAAGTAAAAATTAGCAGGAGGAGCAAAATTCAGCAATCGTGTCCTATAATCAACTGAAACACAGGAGCCCTGTATTGGATAGTTCAGTTCTCTCATAGTTTACTTCTCCAGATATCTCAGGCTTTGAATGAGACAGAGCACTTAGCTGCTTACATACTTATCTTCTTGCTTAGATCATAATCTTCTTAGAGAGCAAGGCCTTATATATTGCTTCACACTCAGAATATGCTTAAGAAACAGAACTGACTACTACTTATAGCTAAAGAATAGCCCTTATGAGTGATATACCAGAGACAGTTACTGAGGCTCTGGGAGAATCAAGTGAATGAAAACCTTATAATTTGATACTGGGATGTTTAAAGGAGACATATAGTAGTACTACGAAAAAGATTTCTGTGAACATTAAGAAGAAGTGATCTAACTGCAAAGAGACAGGAGGAACAAGAACAAAGGAGAGAGAGGACAGAACAAGAAAGAGGCCCATGACTCTCAGACAAGAATTCTGTCCAGCAGGGGTCGTTCTCAGGAAGCAAAAGAGTTTATTTTGCTTTTATAACTTTTAATTTGCTTCTAACCTCCCACTAAGATCTACATCAACAGCCTCCAGAGACAGACCTTTCCCACATGTGGGTTTCACTGCATTGCAGTGAAGAATCTACCTCTGCATTGTCAGCAATGGCACCAGGGTTAATCATCTCAATTTGCTGATGTGCTTGGCACCAGTGGGTGGAAAGTGTTCCAAAGTTAAAGAAGGGCATGCTGATATTTCCAAGTGATTGAGCACAAAAGAAAAAGATGCCTGAAAACTGTAATTCTCAGCAACCCACCTTCAATGTTTTCACAGCAACTGTAAGGCTGTATTTCTTCCAGACGCCAACGTAAACCTCTCCATACTGACCGCCCCCAAGTTTGTGCTTCATGGTAATATCTGTTCGCTCCATTTCCCATTTGTCGTGGATGGGGGACACACCATAGACTGTAGGCTTATTACACTTGGGTGCTGGGTAGTGTAATGTTGTCACCAGCCCATCAGCCACTGTGGAGTGATGGTGTACAAGCTCTGCCAAGGTGCTGAAGCGGCTCTCAGCAGTCACATACACCTGGTAAGAAAAGGAGAAAAGCTAAACAACTTGAAAAGAGATTAAGATTTTTTTTTTTTTTTTTTTTTTTTTGAGATGGAGTCTTGCTCTGTCACCCAGGCTGGAGTGCAGTGGCGCGATCTCGGCTCACTGCAAGCTCCGCCTCCCGGGTTCACGCCATTCTCCTGCCTCAGCCTCTCTGAGTAGCTGGGACTAAAGGCGCCCGCCACCACGCCCGGCTAATTTTTTGTATTTTTAGTAGAGATGGGGTTTCACTGTGTTCTTGATCTCCTGACCTCGTGATCTGCCTGCCTCAGCCTCCCAAAGTGCTGGGATTACAAGCATGAGCCACCGCTCCCGGCCTAAGAATTTTTTTTTAAAGCCCATATTTCACTGGCCTGAAGATATAGATAGGAGGCTATCTTTAAAAAAAAAAAAAAAAAAAATTTCTGCAGACAGGGTCTCAGTGTTGCCCAGGCTGGTCTCAAACGCCAGCCTCAAGCAATCCTCCTGCCTGGGCCTCCCAAGGTGCTGAGATTACAGACGGGGCCACTATACCCAGCAAGAGTTTATCTTAATTGAGGTAAATAAAAAAGTTAAATGATGATTGCAAGGGTAAACACAGAACTTCAGTTTAATCTTATTTAATCTGCCTTTCCTATTCTTCCTAAATTAGTCTTGGGAAAACCTTCCAATATCTCTCTCTGGATAATCAAACTCATTGGTCTTCAAATATATATATATTTTTTCAAATATGTATATATATATTCTCAAATTATATATTTTTCAAATATATATACATATATTTTTTCTTTTTCTTTTTTTTTTTTTTTTTTGCCCAGGCTGTTGCCCAGGCTGGAGTACAGTGTCACGACCTCAGCTCACTGCAACCTCCGCCTCCCGGGTTCAAGTGATTCTCCTGCCTCAGCCTCCCAAGTACCTGGGATTACAGGCATGCGCCATCACGCCTGGCTAATTTTTTTCTTTGTATTTTTAGTAGAGACGGGGTTTCACCATGTTAGCCAGGCTGGTCAGGAACTCCTAACCTCAAGTGATCTGCCTGCCTCAGTCTCCCAAATTGCTGGGATTACAGGTGTGAACTACCACGCCCAGCCAGTCTTCAAATATTTTTAAGCCACAAGACTATGGACTCAACTACAGAACATAGTAAAGAAGAGATACCCTGATCAAAGTAAGCAAGCAAGGACTTGGCCTCTTGTAGAAATTTACAAAATATCACCTCAATCTTGTAAAGAACATAACTTGAAAACCACTGATTTAGATTTTTTTGGTAAGAGTATTCAAATATCTCATAATTTTAATTACGATGTGCATTTGAGTGTCTAGGCCATTAAAGAAAGAGCCACAATTTATCGGTGGCCAGGCGCAGTGGCTCACAACTGTAATCCCAGCACTTTGGGAGGCTGAGGTGGGCAAGTCACTTGAGGTCAAGAGTTGAGACCAGCCTGGCCATCATGGTGAAAACCCCTCTCTACTAAAAACACAAAAATTAGCTAGGCATGGTGGTGCGTGCCTGTAGTCCCAGCTACTTGGGAGGCGGAGGTGGGAGGACTGCTTGAACCTGGGAGGTGGAGGTTGCAGTGAGCTGAGATCACGCCACTGCATGCTAGCCTGGGTGACAGAGCAAGACTCCGTCTAAAAAAAAGAAAAGAGCCACACTGGATTTCACAGGATTGCTTACAAAATAGTTGTTAATTTGCTAAGCAATAAGAAATGTAAAGTAAGAGGGAATTCTCTGGCCTTCTCTCCCAAGGGAGCTTTAATTGTTATTTATTTTTGAGAAATAAGGGTCTCACTCGGTTGCCCAGCCTGGAGTGCAGTGACACAATCATGACTCACTGCAGCCTTGACCTCCCAGGTTCAGGTGATCCTCCTGCCTCAGCTTCCCGAGTAGCTAGGACCACAGACATATGCCACCATGCCCAGCTAATTTTTAAAATTTTTTGTAGAGATGAGGTTTCACTATGTTCCTCAGGCTGGTCTTGAACTCCTGGGCTCAAGTGATCTACCCACCTTGGCCTCCCCAAGTGTTGGGATTACAGGCATGAGCCACTACGCCTAGCCTGTTATTTATTTATTTTTTTTAAAGACGCTTTTGGCCGGGCGCAGTGGCTCACGCCTGTAATCCCAGCACTTTGGGAGGCCAAGGTGGGTGGATCACGAGGTCAGGAGATCGAGACCATCCTGGCTAACATGGTGAAACACCGTCTCTACTAAAAATACAAAAAATTAGCCGGGCGTGGTGGTGGGCTGTAGTCCTGTAGTCGCCTGTAGTCCCAGCTATTGAGGAGGCTGAGGCAGGAAAATGGCGTGAACCTGGGAAGTGGAACTTGCAGTAAGCCAAGATCGCGCCACTGCACTCCAGCCTGGGCGACACAGTAAGACTCCGTCTCAAAAGAAAAAAAAAAAAGAAGCTTTTGTTTTAGTGTATACAGTTCATAAACAGAAAATTTATAATTTTTACAAAGTAAACTCACCCATGTAAACATCACCCACACCAAGAATTTTAACATGATCAGCACCCCAGAAGCCTCCCTTATGCTCTCCAGCTATTTACCCTTGCATAGATAGCCACTATACTGACTTCTAACATCTTAGATTAGCTTCTGCTTTTTTTTTTTTTTTTTTTGAGACAGAGTCTCGCCCTGTTGCCCAGGCTGGAGTGCAGTGGCACGATCTTGGCTCACTACAACCTCCACCTCCCGGGTTCAACCAATTCTCCTGCCTCAGCCTCCTGAGTAACTGGGATTACAGGCGCGTGCCACCATGCCAGGCCAATTTTTGTATTTGTAGTAGAGACAGGGTTTCACCATGTTTGTGGGGCTGACCTCCTGACCTCCAGTGATGAGGCCCGCCTCAGCCTCCCAAAGTGCTGGGATTACGGGTGTGAGCCACTGTGCCTGGCCTCTGCTTCTGAACTATATACAAACAGAATCACACAATATGTATTGTTTTATGTCTGCTTTTTTCCACTCAACTTTTAAAAATTGCATTATAATTCACATACCATAAAATTCATCATTTTAAGGTATACAATTGAGTGGTTTTTGGCATATTCTCAAAGTTGTCCAACGATCACCACTATCTAATTCTAGAACATTCTCATTACCTCATATCTATTAGGAGTCCTTCCCACTCCCCACATCCTCATCCCCTGGCTAATACTAATCCTTCAACTTTGCTGAAGTTGTTGAGTCAGCTAACACTCATCTAGAGTAGGGGCCAGCAAACTCTTCATAAGGGCCAGATAATAAATATTTTAGGCTGTGGCCATAGTGTGTCAGAACTGTGAACTACTCAGCGCTGCCTAGTAATAGAAACCATAGACAGTACATGAACAAATGGGTGTGGCTGTATTCCAATAAAATGTTATTTACAAAAAAAAAGCAGACGGCTGGAGGGTCATAGTTTTATCTGGTGGTGTTGTGTGTAGCAGTACTGTGTTCGTTTCTGTTGTTGAATGAAATTGCATTTTATGAGTATACCACAATTTATTAATCCATTCTACTGTTGTTAGATCTGTGGGTGTTTCTAGTTTTTGGCTATCACAAGCAATGCTGCTATGAACATTCCTATACATGTCTTCTGGCACACATATGCACTCATTTCTATTAGGTAAATAACTAGAACTGCTGAGTCACTCTTACTATTATTACACATCTGATTCTGTTCTGTTTGGTCAAGAGGAAACATACTATGTCTGTATGCTGGTGCAAAAGCGAAAGAAAATTAAAAATTTACTTATTTCCTACTCTGTATCAGTCATCATGTTTTACAGAAATTACTTCATTTAATCCTTACAACAACCCAATAAAGTGGGATCTAATTACAGACAGGGAAATTGAGACTTATGTAAGGTCACAATCAGATCTGCTTGCTCCAAAGCCTGTGCTTCCCCCACAGCTTGCCTATCCCATAGAGGAGAATAGAAGAAATAATTCAACCTAAATTTACTGCTCAACAGATAAACAACGGACATAAGCTCATGCTCTGCAGTTTATAATGTGTAAACACACTGTAACACATCCATTCTAACTAACATGGTTGGTGTTCCCAATATACAAACTGTTCAATGACTGAATGATCCGTTTCAGTTAATATACATTAATGATCCACACCAAGCTCAAAAGTCTAAATTCTTACTCTGTGAACTTTCTGGTAGATATTATTCTAATTTTCAATGATACAATGTTAACTGATAAATTCTATACCAGTGCACTGGGTATATATTTGTGTATTGATTATTAGAACAGCTAACTTATAGAGCAGTTCCCTTCATTCTTCACCTTCAAATCTAGCTTATCTTTAAAATATTAATATAATACTGTTTTTAAATTTCTATTACCATATCCTTTTCAAGAGAACAAGCTCTAACATGCCAAAAAGCCCAAAGTCACAAAGCTAGTGAATATTTTATTTCATGTCAGACATAAAATCTATTATTTCACTTCAATCACGTTGAATATTATTTCACAGAGCAGCCAGTCCATGCTTAAAGGTGGTGACCAGGGAGTCTTACCTTGCCATCTGTGGTGGTATTGATCCTGTAGTGATACACACGTCCCTCGTACCTGAGCGAGATGGACAGCTGCCCAGGGCTACTCTCACTTTCTCGTACCAGGAAGCTGCCATTGATTAGACTGCTGAGCAGATACTCAGCTGCACTGCGTGACACAGGTCCATGGTACCAGGAGTGTTTTTCCAGACTGTTCACTGGGGTGATGTAGTTGCTTGGCACCCAGCCCTGCCCGTTCTTAGAGCGAACTTCACTCCACTCGCCATTCTGGTTGTAACCAAGGACTCGTAGCTTTTCACCTAGCCATAAGGTCATCACAGGATGAAAGAAACGATGTTAGGACTTTATTTCAACTGAAGCGGTATACTGTCAAACTTTATACTCATTAAAAGAATCTAGAACTTTTATGCCAAATTTTTTTTTTTTTAAAAATGAAAACAAACTTGGCTGTTCATATCGTGATTGCTCTCTTTAGCTTTTAGCTTAACCACAGAAGTATGGTCAGAAATGGTTTTCTGGCATTTACTACAGGGTTTTAAAAGTCTATATACAACTTAAAAAATATCCTTAGGAAATTCTATGTATGCCAGACAGGTTACTAAAATGGCTGGAAAAGAACACAGTGCTCACTCTTCAAAAGAAGAAAATTCACTTTCCCTCAAAACAGTTTATCAAGGAATGTATCTTATATATGATTCAATGTTAACAACAATCAAGGATTAGGGATAAGACACGTGAGATACAAAGTGACTTCTAAATTTCACTTGGCACCAAGGCAACAAAACCACTGACGTAAAAAAACAAAAACAAAAAATGAACAAACAAAAAAAACACGGATCACAGAGTCTTCAACAAGAAAACTGTTTAGTGGGGTGAGGGAATGGGCAGTTAGGACTCCCAAAACACAATCCCTTCCAGAATGCAAGTTTAAAAATAGCTATAGCTTTCTTATTTCCTTCCTAGTTCCCACAAAGAATGAATCACTCATTTCCATTCCACATTAAAATCAGTGTGTGGAATGGCAAGCTCACTCTGAAGTTGGAAACCAAAACCCAAGTCACTCAGTGTTATCTTTGCTGTCGACTTCAATGTTCTTAATTTTTCTATTAAAATTGTGAACATCAAGTTCAGACTTCAACATATAACTTGCCCCGATACTTGCAGCACAAATTAGGTTTCTTTGGCAAAACAGAAAAAGTGAAAGAGATATCCCTAGTGATAAATAAATGCTAATCTAAAGAATCCTTGTAGTGCCTCAGGCTCTTATCTCTAAGACATGCAAGCCTTCCTACAGCGTTCACATCTACTTCTTCAGCGTCAGAAAGAAGGAAGCCAAGTCAATCAAAAGCACATGGCCATGGCTGAGCGTGGTGTCTCACATCTGTAATCCCAGCACTTTGGGAGGCTGAGAGGGGCGGATCACCTAAGGTCAGGAGTTCGAGACCAGCCTGGCCAACATGGTGAAACCTTGTCTCTACCAAAAATACAAAAAATTAGCCGGGCGTGGTGGTCTGCATGCCTGTAATCCCAGCTACTCGGGAAGCTGAGGCAGGAGAATTGCTTGAACCCGGGAGGCTGAGGTTGCAGTGAGCCGAGATTGCACCACTGTACTCCAGCCTGGGAGACAGAGTGAGAATGCCAAAGAAAAAAAAAGCACATGGCCAGAAGTATCAGGCAAAGTTTTTAGGAGAACTAAAAATAATTATCCTTGTAACCATTTGTCCTTTTTTAGTGGCCTTCAGAAACGTTTCCATAGACTAACTTTCTATTAGACACCATCTCACCTTAGACACGTGGATATGAGATAATGAGAAAAAACACAAGAGTATATGTACATATATACACCTATGGGTACATAAAATATACATATATACAGATAAGAGTGAGTCTGGTGTAGCGGTGGATATGTATAAGTGCACAAATACTTGTCAATCATATTTACAGGAAGAAAAAAAAAAAGAATCCTGCTAGAAAAACTGAAGAAAACCTGTTGCTCTGTAGCTTTTCTCTATTAGTCCACATGAACTAAAAATAAAGAATATTAGTATTTTCTATATATATCTACATATACATTTTTTAATATTGTTGTTTCCTTGAAAAGAATTGGTAATGACAGGCTATCATAATTAAGATACAGTCAAAGACCCCAGGATTTTTTGTTTGTTCTCTTTTTTTGTCAGTTATCAGGAAAATTTTTCTACCCTGGAAGTTTTGACTACCATGGAAACTGACAGGGGGATGACTAGTATGGATTCAAATATTGGCCAAACTGGCAGAGCAACCCTTGGGAGAACTTCTTTGTTTTGAAACAGGTCTCTCTCTGTCGCGACACGGCAGTGCAGCGGTGCAAACACAGCTCACTGTAACCTCAATTTCTCAGGCTCAAGTGATCCTCAGACCTCAGCCCCCCAGGTACCTGGGTCTACAGGTGCATGCCACTGCCCCTGGCTAATTTTTAAATTTTTTGTAGAGACAGGGGTCTCACTACGTTGCCTAGGCTGGTTTTGTACTCCTAGGCTCAAGCAATCCTCCTGCCTCAACCTCCCAAAGTGCTGAGATTACAGGGATGAGCCACTGCGCTTGGCTGGTAGAACTTAAAAAAAAAAAAAAAAATTCAAGCGAAATATCATTTTCAATCAAAAACTAAAGTGTTGCTTTATTTTTTAAATATATTTTCTTGTCTTTTAAAATAATAGAATAGCTTTAGTATGACATTGTTTTAAATTAGTGAGAACCTGATATAAAAATTTGGCATTCTGTGGATTTTAAGAGAAACCACTGTTGGTCATAAGATAAAGACCAGTCATAACTGATAACTGAGGAATCAACAGTCTTTCTTTATCAATGTTTCCTTGATGACTGGGCTATCTTGAAAAAACAACAGGAAAACGTACCTACGAAAGAATTTCTGAGTCATCACTTCACAAATTTCTCCAGTGAAGAATCAGTAAAGGTAAAATCAAGTATATTGTAGTCCAAAGAGACTACTACACAATATAAACTTTCTGGCTGGGTGTGGTGGCTCATGCCTGTAATCCCAGCACTTTGGGAGGCTGAGGCAGGCGGATCACAGGTCAGGAGTTTGAGGCCATCCTGACCAACATGGGTAAAACCCTGTCTCTACTAAAAATACAAAAATTAACCCGGCGTGGTGGTGCATGCCTGTAATCCCAGCTACTCAGGAGGCTGAGGCAGCAGAATCGCTTGAACCCAGGAGGCAGAGCTTGCAGTGAGCTGAGATAGTGCCACTGCACTCCAGCCTGGGTGACAGAGCGAGATTGTCTCAAAAAAAAAAAAATTATTTGATGTCTTTTGTTCTATCCTCAAACTTTACGTAAAATGTTCCTACAACTGCATAAACACAACCTCCACATACATAGCATGTATCATCCTGTCCCCAAAACTATCCAAAAGCAGGAAGTAAAACTGACACTAGGAGATGATGCACTTTTACTTTCACTTTTAATTCTGTCCTATATACAGTTGGCCAGCACATGCAACTACCATGAAGGTTAGACTCACTATACACCTATTCTTTTGTTTTTGTTTTTTTTAAGAGATAGCATCTCACTCTGTCGCCCAGGCTAGAGTGCAGTGGCACCATCTCAGCTCAATGCAACCTCCCCCTCCCAAGTTCAAGCAATTCTCCTGCCTCAGCCTCCCAAGTAGCTAGGACTACAGGCACATGCCGCTACACACGGCTAATGTCTTTTGAATTTTAGTAGAGACGGGGTTTCACCGTGTTGCCCAGGCTGGTCTCAAACTCCTGAGCTCAGACAATCCACCAGCCTTGGCTTCCCAAAGTGCTAGATTACAGGCGTGAGCCACCATGCCTGGTCACACCTATTCTAATTGAACTGTGGCTAAGATGAGCCATGTTGCCAGACCTCACTGCTACTCAGAATGTCTGCAAATTTGACTGCCTACCTGAGGACTGTTCATTCATTACTAGTCCACAGTGAGATTACGAACTTCAACCAAATGTAAACCAACTACATCACTAAGCACACTATTTATTATTTAGTTCAGCTAATAGTTTTACCTTTTGGAGCAAGGCTTTCTGCATGAAGATAGTAGTCCAGTGTTTCACATTCTGGCATAAGCATCTTACCTTGCTGTGGACCATTTTTGAGTAGCACTGGCCTAGACAACATAAATGTCTATTGTTTGTGTTTATATAGATCAGTGAAAGGAATGGTAGGAAAGGTTTATTTGATTTCCATTATAGTAATATTCTCAAGAGAGTGGTAGTTTATTTCCGTGGTAAATTCTTTTAAAAGGGAACATTAAGAACATGACCAAATAAAATCAACCATTATTGATTTTCTGTGTGTGTGTGTGTGTGTGTGCGCGCGCGTGCGTGTGTGTGCGCGCAAGGGCAAAAAAAGTAACTTTTATGAGAAAGAAATAGGATTATGGGGAGATTATCCTTGTGTACATGAACTGGATTGCTAGTCTGCCTAAACTTATGCTTGCCTTTTGAACGTATGAAAGCCACTGCTGGGGAAAAAATGTATTTCAGGATAATTTTTTTTTTTTTTTTTTTTTTTTTGAGAGACGGAGTCTCACTCTGTCACCCAGGCTGGAGTGCAGTGGTGTGATCTCGGCTCACTGCAACCTCTGCCTCCCGAGTTCAAGCAATTCTCATGCCTCAGCCTTCTGAGTAGCTGGGACTACAGGCATGTGCTACCATGCCCAACTAATTTTTTTCATATTTTTATTAGAGACGGGGTTTCACCATGTTGGCCAAGCTGGTCTCAAAATCCTGACCTCAGGCGATCTGCCCGCCTCGGCCTCCCAAAGTGCTGAGATTATAGGTGTGAGCCACCGCACCTGGCCAGGCCCCTTCATCTCTTAATCATTAATGAAAACTGAAAAGTGAAAGGATGTTACATAGAAGCCTCACCTTTAGTGATGCTGAGTGTGTTATCACCACTTGCTACAAAATCATAAAGTGCAACGAAGAGATTAGGGTCACTCTCGGTGGCTCCGAGCAAGTTCTCCTTGGAGCTCCACCTGATAGCCTCATTTAGTGCCTGGGGTTCAACATCACAACCATAGGGACGATGCAAAGCTTCTGAAAGACATAAGAAGGGAAGGGAATTCACGGTGAGTTCAACAGCGAAACATTTGTTTGAATTCAGTATATACACAGTATTTCAGCTGCTGGCTCCAGAGTAGGAAAGAACTGTACAGTATAAAGTGTTATGAAGAATAAGCAAATAGGCACTATGTCTCCTAAGCATAAGGAAGCAATTTACTTGTTGAAAATGTAAAACAAGGTAGTCAGAGAAAAGACCACAAAATGAGAGTTTAGCCGTGATTTATATGCACTCACCAAAATCAGACATAAACTAATAGGAAACGCAGTTTTCTCAAAATGGAAAAAAGAATCTCAAAGAGAAATGGTTACTAGCTTTATAAAACATATAGGATATTTTGTTATAGTAGTGGTTGTAGTTTTAAGTAAGAAATGATTGTAAGTTTCTTACAAGTCCACTCAAACCACCCTTATTCCTTTCTCTCTCCACAGAAAACAAACTGTAGAAAAGACAACAGGGATTATTTTTCAGAATTAGGTAATACTGTATAAATCCAGGCCCTCTATTTAAGTATAGAAAAAATTATTTAAAAAGTGCTTTTAGAAAAATATCTTGTTTTGGCCAACATGGCAAAAAATAATCTTTTTTTATTTTAAAAAAACGAAACATGGCCGCACCCGGCCTGAATGACTTTTTTAAACTCTATTTTGTTTTCCTGAGCAGTGATTTTTTGTAAATATCAATAACTTAATTGAAGAGCCTAGAAAACATTACTATCATCGGGCATTTATTGAATTTCTACTCAAAGTGGTCCAAGCCTTTTACGACCTGTTTCTTCCTCAAGCCTTTACAGTTTCTAAATTTATTCACAGTACATAGCACAGATGATCTCTATACCATCTTAAAGATCACCTGCTTCTCATAGCCCAGATCAATTATACAAAAAACACACTGTTTTTCCAGTACCGATTTTCTTGATCAGACTATTTTTAGTGTCTGTCTACAAAGGCAAACTATCCAAATGTCTATGTCATATAACAACACTTTTATGTCTCTCTTCCTCCACTTATTATTATTATTATTATTATCATTATTATTTTGAGATGGAGTTTTGCTCTTGTTGCCCAGGCTGGAGTGCAATGGCGTGATCTCGGCTTACTGAAACCTCTGCCTCCTGAGTTCAAGCGTGATTCTCCTGCCTCAGCCTCCCAAGTAGCTGGGATTACAGGCGCCTGCCACCATACCCAGCTAATTTTTTTTGTATTTTTAGTAGAGACAGGATTTCACCATGTTGGCCAGGCTGGTCTCGAACTCCTGACCTCAGGTGATCCACCCGCCTCGGCCTCCCAAAGTGCTGGGATTACAGGCGTGAGCCACCACACCCAGCCAACTTATTCCCCGCCCGCGCCCCTCCCCCACCACCGAGATGGAGTCTTGTTTTGTTGCCAAGGCTGGAGTGCAGTGGCGCAATCTCTGCTCACTGCAATCTTCACGTCCCAGGTTCAAGCAATTCTACTGCCTCAGCCTCCCGAGTAGGTGGGATTACAGGTGCATGCCACCAAGCCCAGCTAGGTTTTGTATTTTTAGTAGAGACGAAGTTTCACCATGTTGGCCAGGCTGGTCTTGAACTCCTGACCTTGTGATCTGCCCGCCTTGGCCTCCCAAAGTGCTGGGATTACAGGCGTGAGCCACCACACCCAGCCAGGCCAACTTATTTTTAATATAAAAATGGTTTTATCATATATGAAAGGAAAAATCTTTGAATTTGTGGTTCCATTTATTTTCAAATCCATTCCCTGTTCTCCATCTCTACTGCCAATGCCTTAGTTCAAATCCGCAACATCTCAACATCTCTCACCTGGACTACTGCCTCCAGTCTTGTCTCCCTCAAATCCATCCTCCACACAGCTGGCAAAGTGATCTATTTAAGAAAAAAATTGACCACGTCACTTTTCTTAAGCTTCTTCAATAGTTTAACATCAAGCTAAAGTCTCCTTTTCATGGCCTTCAAAGGCCTTTCAAGTCAGGTCTCTACCTACTTCTCCAGCTTCGCCTCTCCCCAACTCCATACCTCAGATTGTAAACTTTAATATACACCATGCTGCTTCCCACCTTCTGGCCTTGGTTCACACAGTCCAGACTAACTGGAATGGGTTCTCACCCCACTTTTCTTTTGACTGGCTGATTTCTACTTGCAATACTCAGCTCCAATATATAGCAGTCCCCCTTATCCATGAGGAATATGTTCCAAGACCCCCAGTGGATGCTTAAAATCAGGATAGTACCAAACCCACTATATACTATGTTTTTCCTACACATACATAACCATGATACAATTTATAAATTAGGCTCAGAAAGAGATTAACAATAACACAATGAACAATTATAACAATATACTGTGATAAAATTTATGTGAATGTGGTATCTCTCTTTTTCCCTCAAAATATCTTAATACTTTCAGACTAGGGTGGAGTGCCAGTAACAAACTGCATAAAGCAAAACTGGATAATGGGGGCTACTGCACCTCCCGTCTGTACTCTCAAAAGCATCACAGTTGCTGCATTAATACTCTATCTTTATCTCTATATTAATAATACATTCTACGTATGTTTGTTCCCCAAACATCATAACATGTTCCTCGTATCTGGAATGGTATTCTTTTCCTACCAAAAGTTACATAATATGCGTTTAGTAACTGTTAGCTAAACAAATGCCCAAATTACACAAACACATAAGTGACAGGAAACAACATGTATCTTAATTTTAAAATCACATTAAACAGTATTTAAAAATTGGCTTCAGCCAGGCACGGTGGCTCAGGCCTGTAATCCCAGCACTTTGGGAGACTGGGCAGGTGGATCACCTGAGGTCAGGAGTTTGAGACCAGCCTGACCAACATAGTGAAAAACCCCATCTCTATTAAAAATACAAAAATTAGCCAGGCGTTGTGGCACGTGCCTATAATCCCAGCTACTTGGGAGGCTGAGGCAGGAGAATTGCTTGAGTCTGGGAGGTGGAGGTTGCAGTGAGCCGAGATCGCCGCTGTACTCCAGCCTGGGTGGCAGAGTGAGACCCTGTCTCAAAAAAAAAAAAAAAAAAAAAGGCTTCATAACTTCTACATGATATACACACAGAAATTCCTGTTGTAGGTTGGCTCTATAATTCTCCAGTTTCAGAGTTTCATATTCCCTTCTCTCAAAAAGAATATATAGTTAAAATTCCAGTTAATTCAATTTTGTTTTACATTAAGATTATGATAAACTTAAAAAAAGTTCTGATATCATGAAAAGTTAAAGTAGTTATGTTGTTCCTTATGTAAATGCAGAATTATAGTGAATGGGAACAGCTGTATTCTATACCAAGATAGCCAATTTGGGATGACCAAATCAACAAAAATCCATATTGTAAAAAAATTCTTCAAACCAGTTTCATATATCATATTTGTCTTTATTCTAATGCAAAAATTACCTACTCTAGCAGAATTTCCACTGGGCTACAAAATGCCAATCCTTTATTAAAATGAAAAAAATGCCAAAAAAGTACAGAAAATATCCATATTTATTAGCATCCATTACTAAACACTACATAATCCACACTTATAAATATATATATATTTTTGCCAGTGACACTGGTAACACATTACAATGTTTATAAATACTCTGTTTAATGATTATCAAACAGTTTAAGTATATTTAATTATTTGTAGTACAGGAAAAGTTCCCCTTGTTTGAAATTATAAGAGAAAAACTCAACAGTAAAAAGAACGTTGGTACTATCAACAACCAAGTTAGAAACAGTAATAAGCAGAAGCCAACTCTTAACCCCTATCAGGACAAAAACAGCAAATGTCATATAGTTATACCTTACTTTGTGAAACTCAGTATATTAAATTTTAAAGTTTACAAAACAGTAATTCGATCACCCTGAGGGTGAGGACGGTGATGCAACATTGAGCAGCTTCCTGGGCTCACACAATCAGGAGCTGGCCAAGAACTGGATTCCCACAGTGGACATAAGGGGCGCCATGGGCACTGTGGAGCTGCTGTGAATCACTGACTGGAGGCCAGTTCTGGACCGGGTGCCTTACATCCACAGCAAGTTTAAGAAGGATGATTGATTAAACTGATGCCTCCATGAACCCCTTTGCTGTCAGGTGGTGCCAGCTCCTCTCATGTCAGCGTCTGCTGCATCTGGAACAGCCCAAGCTCTCAGGATGGACGCTCAGGGAATCTACAGTGCAACTTAAGATTTCTTGTATTTCTGAAAACAGCTGGGTGTTTTAAGCACACAGCATTAAACCTCACTATGAAACCTGCCCCCTGCCTGGATATTAATCATGCTGATAACTCAGTTACTTTGATTACAGCCCCGGAGAATGACCCAGGGGTCTTTTCAAGCTCCAAAATGTTGCCAGTTTAGGAGAGTTTTCCAATGGCTGTCAGATATTGTTTAATTATTATTATTGAGACAAGGTCTCGCCATGTTGTGCAGGCTGGTCTCAAACTCCTGAGCTCAAGCGATCCACCTGCCTTGGCCTCCCAAAGTACTGGGATTACAAGCACAAGCCACCACGCCCAGCCTGTTTAATTATTTTAAATGTTTATTGGGGAAAAAGAAATCCCTAGTAATTTGAGTGAATTACCACATGCAAGGCACTGTGCTGGGCTTTAGAATATAAAGATGAGAAATCACTAATAACACCATTGGGACTCAATATGCAAAACTATCATCCATCCTTCCCTCCAAATTTGTTTCTCTCACAGAATTCCCCATTTCAGTTAACGGCAATTCCATCTTTTCAAATGTTGAGGCCAAAAACCATGGAATCCTTTATGGCTCCCTTCTTGCTCTCACATACAACATCCAATTCACTCAGAAATTCTATTGGCACTGCCTTCAAAAATATATCCAGAATCTAACCACTCCTCATTCAGTACCACTTCATGACCACCATCATCTAGATAAGGGGACCCCAACCCCTGGGCCACAGACAGCTCTGTGGCCTGTTAGGAATTGGGCCACACAGCAGCAGGTGAGCAGCGGGCGAGCAGCGGGCCAGCAATGGGCCAGCGAGCATTACCGCTTGAGCTCCACCTCCCGTCAGATTAGTGGCGGCATTTGATTCTCACAGGAGCCGAAACCTACTGTGAACTGCTCATGCGAGGGATCTAGGTTGAATGCTCCTTATGATAATCTAATGCCTGATGATCTGAGGTGGAACAGTTTCATGTGAAACCACCGCTCCCCACCCCAGTCTGTGAAAAAATTGACTTCCATGAAACTGGTCCCTGGTGCCAAAAAGGTTGGGACCACTGATGTAGACTATTTCACTAGACACCTGATTTCCATGCTTCCATGCTTGTTCCCTACTGCTTATTCTCAACATACCAGCCATCTTTCAGAGCATAAGTCATATTGCTACTCCTCTGTTCAAGACTCTTCAAAGGTTCCCCATTTTAGAGTAAAAGCTAAAATCCTTAAAGGCCCTGCAAGGTCCTTCACAATTGGTCTTGCCCAGCATCTCCTGCTACTATTCCTCTACCTTATTCTGGCCACTGACATCAATGCTATTGCTTGAACAAAGCAGGCACACTTCTGCCTCAGGACCTTTGCGCTGGCTTTTCCTTTTGCCTAAAACACTCTTCCCCATGACATTTCACCAAATGTTACCTTCTCAGTATGGCATTCTCTGATTATTCCATTTTAAAGTACATCTATTCTTGATAACACTTTACATCCCCCACTGACTCCTTTCCTGATTTATTTTATCTCCATAGCTCTTATTACCACCAAACATAGTGTATAATTTACTTATTTTTTATTATATTCATGTATCTAAGTCTCCCTGCTAAAATGTAAGTTTTATGAGGACCAGGATTTTTGTCTGTTTTGTTCACTGAACAGTGACTCCAGAACAGTGTCTACATATAAGAGGCTCTCAAAAAAGATTTGCTGAATGAATGAACTATGTATACGTCCTTACTCACAGAGGATGCTATGAGAGGAAAGAATATAAAACAAAACTCTAGAGTCTGGCAAGGTTTCAGACTTAAAATTAGATAAACATTTAAACTGGATGAACGCAGGCCAGGCACAGTAGCTCATGCCTATAATCTCAGCACTTTGAGAAGCCAATGCGGAGGGATCACTTGAGGCCAGGAGTTCAAGACTAGCCTGGGCAACATCATGAGACTTCATCGGGTGTGGTGGCTCGCGCCTGTAATCTCAGCACTTTGGGAGGCCGAGGTGGATCACCTGAGGTCAGGAGTTCGAGACCAGCCTGGCCAACAAGGCAAAACCCTGACTGGGTGTGGTGGCGGGTGCCTGTAATCCCAACTACTCGGGAGGCTGAGGCAGGAGAATTGCTTGAATCCGGGAGGTGGAGGTTGCAGTGAGCTGAGATCAGACTGCTGCACTCCAACTTGGGTGACAAAGCAAGACTCCATCTCAAAAAAAAAAAAATTAAATATTGGCTGGGCATAGTGTCACACAACTGTAGTCCCAGCTACCCAGGAGGCTGAGGTAGGATTGTCTGAGCCTGGGAGGTTGAGGCTGCAGTGAGCCAAGATCACACTATTGTACTCCAATCTAGGCAACAGAACAAAACCCTGTCTTTAAGAAAAAAAAAAAAAAATTAGATTAATAGGAATTCTGCACTGATGACAGCAGAGTGACAGACTGTCTATACACAAGGACATGTTTATAATAAGGGGGAACTCTGAACCCAAAAGAGGACTCTTAAAGACAAGTCAACTTCCTGAAAGTTGTGTTATCTGACAAAAGGAGAAAACAGAATGAGATCTACAGCACGATTTTATGTAAATTTAAGAGATATATGCAGGCCAAACAATATTATATTTCTGAAATATGCAAAGTAATAACTATAGGATAAAAGTAATTTTTGAGGCCAAAGTACTAAAAGAACCACAACTTAGAAAACAATCCTTTTTATTCCCCATTCCCCTTCTTCCCGTCTCTGGTTTTACGGTCTTTTTGGTTGAGTCAAAAGATCTTATTTCCTTCCTTTCTTCTTTCTTCCCACTCCTCTTTTGTTCTCAAAGAACTTAGGGTCAATTTCCTGCACAATCTGTCTGCACAGGATATCCACTTAAACACCATTCTACCGACTTACACCAAACAAAAGGAAAACTTTTTCAAAGAGAAAAACATCCTAACATTTTTCTGAAGCTAAGAACGAACATATTTTGAATCATAAAGAGTAAAGGAACTAAATGAGGGGGAACAAGATAAGGGATAAAGGCAAAAACAAAAGAAAACAAAAGCCTGTGGGAAGAGCAAGTAAATGTCAGAGTGTTACCCAGTAGCTATAGTCTATGTCACTTTCCTCACTGGTTAAGACAGACATGTCTGGATGATTCAGATGTACTGTATACGCCCAAATGCAAGTGTGTGGGCTGGGAATGGTTTATTTTTGAACAAAATGAAACGATTACTATAAATTAGGTAACTTAGATATCAAGTTATCTTCCATTATTCACTGCTATAGAGGTAGACCAGAGATTTAAGATGGGATAAGAGAAGACTGATTTTCACTCATGTAAAGAACCTAGATAACAGAAATATATTATCACATTTAAGAAAAGGTATATTTTTCTATTGCTACATTTGCAGGCTACAGCAAAAATAAAGCAAAACAGAATAGCCACTTGTACAAAGTAAATTATCTTGATTAAAAAAGTTAAAACCCAAAATAATAAAACTCAAATTGAGAAAATTCCTAAGCTTAATGTTTAATTTTATTAAAAACACTTTTCACCAATTAGTCATTCAATAACTTTTATCAGTTTAATTAGAAATGTGTCAGGTAGTAAGAGGAGAAATTAATATTACAAATTTTTAGTTTAGGCATTTTCAAGTATTTTATAAACATTATCTTGCCAGAATTCTACTTTATCTGATTGTATATTCTCTAAGAAGCTAATAAGTTTTAATAACTTCTTTCAAAAATTATGTAAGGTAAATTATTCAACAGTTTTCAATATAGCTTAAGTTCTTCACATCAAGCCATCTATATCTTACCATTACAAAATACTACATATTATCCATACATTCTTCCATTCAGTATTTATTGAGATCCTACTATGAGATATTCCCCCAAGAAAGCACACAAACTTTCACTGACCAAGAATGAAGACAAAACCAGTAGCAGATAAGATGAATTTTTTGAAATATTCATTCACACTTGATTAATGTGGTTATCAAGCCTCCCTGAAACTATCAACTCTGAACCATACCTGTCAAGTCGGGTAGAGCAGATTCTGAGGCCTCAGTGCACAGGCAGCAAAGAGAAGTGTCCTGATCTCTGCCATAACTATTAGGTTGAAGGAGAACTGTCCCAAGGACCATACCTCTGCCCAGAAGCACAAAAGTTAAACTGTTCTGTGTAAAGAGGAAGTCTTGGAATTCCATTCTCTGACAAGCAATATCACATGCATGTGACATTTACTCATGTATTCAGTGGCCAGAGGGAACCAATAGTGAGCATTCACAATTCCCAAAGTGGGTGGAGAGTGACCTAAAGGAAAATTTCCAGCAATCTGCAAAAGACTGAGTCAGAATGGAGTTACTTCAAAATCTCTGAGAATACTTTAAAAATATAAGTAAAATAAAAATCAACATATATATGTGTAACAAATAGCCTAATAATAAAACAATGTAGAAATTAATATATCTCTTTTATAGGGAGATGATGAGGTGAGATTAGAGAGAAAAGTTTCCTTGGAGAAAATCTGTTTACAATAAAACATGAAATACACTTTTAAAAGAAAGGAAACACCTAACAAGACTCATCTTTTACATCACTTAAATAGTTCAAGAAACCACAAAGCCAAAGTCAAAGAAATAGCTGTGATCTGATTCATGAGCACAGAAGCCAAGAAATAACTGCCTTTGCTAACAATCTGGCTCTATAGCTTAATAAAGGTTAAAAACATGGCAATATAGTGTTGAAAACTTTTGAGGGTTAAAAGTTTATTTATTTATTTATTTACTTATTTTTTGAGACGGAGTCTCGCTCTGTCGCCCAGGCTGGAGTGCAGTGGCGCGATCTCGGCTCACTGCAACCTCTACCTCCCGGGTTCAAGTGATTATCCTGCCTCAGCCTCCCAGGTGCTGCGATTACAGGCACCCGCCACCACGCCCAGCTAATTTTTTGTATTTTTAGAAGAGACGGAGTTTCACTATGTTGGCCAGGCTGGTCTCAAACTCCTGACCTCGTGATCCACCTGCCTCAGCCTCCCAAAGTGCTGGGATTACAGGCATGAGCCACCGTGCCCGGCCTGAATGTTAAAAGTTTTTAAAGCAAAAAGCCCAATCTTTGTTAATAAACAGGAACAAAGTTAAAGAAAATTTAAAAACCTGAAAATGATAGTACTTTATGAGAATTAAACTAGTAAAACCTACAAATAATACATGACTTTAATGTATGATCTACAAAAATAATATTAAAGAGTGTTTGTAGGCCGGGGGCGGTGGCTCACGCCTGTAATCCCAGCACTTTGGGACGCGGAGGCGGGTGGATCACAAGGTCAGGAGATCGAGACCATCCTCCTGGCTAACACAGTGAAACCCCATCTCTACAAAAAATACAAAAAATTAGCCCGGCATGGTGGCGAGTGCCTGTAGTCCCAGCTACTCGGGAAGCTGAGGCAGGAGAATGGCGTGAATCCAGGAAGTGGAGCTTGCAGTGAGCCGAGATCGTGCCACTGCACTCCAGCCTGGGCGACAGAGCGAGACTCCGTCTCAAAAAAAAAAAAAAGAGTGTTTGTTTAACTGTGTATCTGAGAACACTCATTCACTCAATAAATATTTATTAAGCACCTACTATGTACCAGCCCCTGTTCTAGGTCAATAAAAGTAACAGGGTAAGATAACAGGATGACAGGACTGAAACAGCCTCAGAGAAAATTGAAAAATAAAATGGTAACTTAACCTTATTAGAGAAAGAATAACTTTAATGCAGGTAATTATTAACTATTTAAAATAACAAAGCTTATGTTTTCAATAAAATTATCCTGTATAAAGCCAGTACTTTCAACATCAAGGGACAAATAAAAGTTAGATGACTAAAGGTTACCACAATTATGACTAAGAATTTCAAATACCAGATTGAATATCTCATTCTCCGGATTATAGAAAAAAATGTATGGGAAAGGATCTTCATCATCCACATTCTATCCATATGTAGACTCTATACCATATGGTTTACTATTTAATCAATAAATCTTCTATTTAAATGACCAATAATTAGTAGTTATATTTTCAATTACTTATAATTTGGAATAAAGAGGAAATAAATGGATAAACAAAAGGTGGTCTATACATATAATGAAGTATTCTTTAGCCATAAAAAGAATGAAATTTTGATATATGCTACAATGTAGATGGGCCTTGAAAATATGATGCTAAGTGAAATAAGCCAGACACATCAAGGCAAATATTATATAATTCTACTTACATGAAATATTTAGAATTTTTCTAGTTCTGGAAGTCTAGTTGTGCAAATGGATGGCTATACAACATTATGAATATATTTAATCCTACTAAACTGTACATCTAGGAATAGTTAAAATAGTAAATTCTGTGATACTTTGTCATAATTAAAAATTAAAATTACTAAGGTCTCCAAAGGCCTTCTGTTTGTGTTATAGCTATCAGTATTTACTATATTTGAAATTAAACCTGAAATTTTAATGAGAAATTTGAATACCTATTAATTCTAAAATAACAATAAACCCATTATGTTAATAACATTTTTACTAAAAAGAAAACTATTTTCAAAAGAGAATTAAGAAGAGTAGCATTTTCAGTTTTTGCAAATCTCTTTAATAGGTTGAGGTGGGAAAGTGCATTACTTTAATGAACGTGACAAACTAAGGCCAGAAGCAAAAGAAGAATCTAAGCAAAGATGAGGACGAGCAGGAGCATTCTGAGTAGAGAATGTAGCAAGTTCAATGCAAAAACCCTGAGGTAGGAAAATAACCTGGTATGTACAGGAAATAAGAAGTGTGGCTACTGTTAAGCAAGTCAGAAGATGAGCATGAAACAAAGTAAGGTAGACAGGGGCTGGCCAAATCAAGTGCTTAGGGATTTAGGATTCTATTCCAAGTACAATGGAAATCCAGTGAACAGTTTTAAGCAGGATGGCCATACGGTCTGTCTCCTTTTTTTTTTTTTTTTTTTTTTTGAGACAGGGTCTTGCTCTGTCTCCCAGGCTGGGGTGCAGTGGCGTGATCTTGGCTCACTACAACCTCCAACTCCCAGGTTCAAGCAATTCTCCTGCCTCAGCCTCCTGGGTAGCTGGGATTCCAAGGTGTGCACCACCATGCCTGGCTAATTTTTGTATTTTTAGTAGAGACGGGGTTTTGCCATGTTGGCCAGGCTGCTGATTTCCATTTTTTAAAAGACCATTATTACATGAAAAAAATGAATTACAATGAGAACCAAATTAGAAGCAGAAAACTATGCAGTAGTTCAGCAATGGGATCATGTTGGCTTAGAACAGGATGGTGGCAGTGGAGACAAAGAAAAGTGGAAGAATTTAACGATATGGTTTGAAGAGGGAATCAACAGGGCTTGCAGATTACTTGGATACAACATAAGAGAGGAGAAAATAAAAAATGGCTGCCAGGTTTTAGGCTTAACTGTAACTGGGTAGATGGCCACGTAATTCACTGAGAAGCAGCAGTAGTACAGGTTGAGTATACCTTATCCAAAACACTTGAGACCTGAAGTGTTTCAGGTTTTAAATTTTTTCAGATTTTGGAATATTTGCATATATATAATGAGATATCTTGGGGTTGAGACCCAAGTGACATGGTTTGGCTGTGTCCCTACCCAAAATCTCATCTTGAATTGTAATCCCCATAAATCCCTACGTGTCAAGGGCAGGACCAGGTGGAGATAATCGGATTATGGGAGCATTTTCCCCCATGCTGTTCTTGTGATAGTGAGTCTCACAAGATCTGATGATTTTATAAGCATGTGGCATTTCCTCTGCTTGTACTCACTCCATCCTGCCACCCTGTGAGGAAGGTGCCTGCTTCTCCTTTGCCTTCTGCCATGAGGAAAAAGGAAAGGAAAAAGATATATCACCCCAAAATATGTCTCTGACATAAAAATTATTTTTGAGCCTAAAGCAATGAATAGGGGAAAAGCTCTCCATATCCTCTTGCTTTTCTACCTAAAGACAGGGTACAAATTCTCCTTTACTGGTGACAACTATAGACTCTTATCAGCCCAGAGATGGCCTGAGCCTGGGAGGTTGAGGCTGTAGTGAGCCAAGATCACACCACTGCACTCCAGCCCACATGACAGAGCCAGACCCTGTCTTTAAAAAAAAAAAAAATTTTTTTAAAGTAGGCTAAGAACATGAACAGACATTTTCCAAAGACAACACATAGGTGGCTAGGTGGCTAACAAACATGAATAAATGGTCAAATCACAAATCATCAGAGAAATGCAAAAAAAAAAAAAAAAAAAACCAACTGATGTTGGCAAGGATGCAAAGAAAAGGGAACACTTATTCACTGTTGGTGGAAATGTAAGTTAGCACAACCTCTACGAAAAACAGTATAGAGATTTCTCAAAGAACTACAATTAGAACTATACTTCAATCCAGTGATCCTACTACTGGGTATCTACCCAAAGGAAAAGAAACCATTCTATCAAAAAGACACTTGCACTCCATATATTTATTGCAGCACTATTCACAATAGCAAAATCATGGAATCAACCTAAGTGTCCATCAATGGATGACTGGATTTTTTAAAATGTGGTATAGATATACCATGGAATATAACTTAGCCATAAAGAAGAATAAAATCACGTATTTTGCAGCAACATGGCTGGAACTGGAGGTCATTATCCTAAGTGAAATGACTCAAAAACAGAAAGCCAAAAACCCTATGTTCTCATTGTAAGTGGGAGCTAAACAATGGTACACATGGACATGCAGAATGGAATAATATATTCTGGAGACTCCAAAAGGTGGAATACTACCTATTGGGTCCCATGTCATATATGCTATTCAGGTGATGGTTACACTGGAAGCCCAGACTTCACCACTAGGCAATATATCCATGGAAGAACTGCACTTGTACCCTCCCAATCTATACACTTTTTTTAAAAAAGCAATAGAGGGACCTCAGCTTTTGCAAGATTAACTCTCTTTAGGTTAGTCAATAATAGTATAAGTACATGTTGTTTTATTATTCTTTGCTTTACTGTGCTTTGCAGACACTGTGTTTTTCACAAATTGAAGTTTGTGGCAACCCTACATTGAGCAAGTCTATCAACACCATTTTTCTTTTCTTTTTTTTTTTTTTGAGACAAAGTCTCATTCTATTGCCCAGGCTGGAGTGCAGCGGCATGATCTCAGCTCACTGCAACCTCCACCTCTCAGGTTCAAGCAATCCTCCAGCCTTAGCCTCCTGAGTACCTGGGACCACACGCATATGCCATCACCCCCAGCTAATTTTTGTATTTTTTTGTAGAGAAGTGGTTTCACCATGTTGCTCAGGCTGCTCTCAAACTCCTGAGCTCAAAGCGATCTGCCCACTTCAGCCTCCCAAAGTGTTGGTATTATGGGTGTGAATCTGGCTAGCACCCGGCTAGCACCATTTTTCCATCAAGTGCTCACTTCATGTTTCTGTGTCACCCTGTGGTAATTCTCGCAATATTTCAAACTTTTTCATTGTTATCATATCTATTATGGTGATCTGTGATCAGTGATCTTTGATGTCACTACTGTCATTGTTTTGGGGCGCCACAAACTACGCCATAGGAGACAGCAAAATTAATCATGACCACTCCACTGATCAGCTGTTTCCCTGTCTCACTCCCTCTCCTCAAGCCTATTCCCTGAGACACAACAATATTGAAATTAGGCCAAAACTGGGCGCAGTGGCTCACGCCTGTAATCTCAGCACTTTGTGAGGCCGAGGTGGACAGATCACGTGGTCAGGAGTTTGAGACCAGCCTGGCCAACATGGTGAAACCCCGTTTCTACTAAAAATACAAAAATTAGTTGGGCATGGTGGTGCATACCTGTAATCCCAGCTACTCAGGAGGCTGAGGCAGTAGAATTGCTTGAACCTGGGAGGCAGAGGTTGCAGTGAGCCGAGATCATGCCACTGCACTCCAGCCTAGGCAACAGTGCAAGACTCTGTCTTGAAAAAAAAAAAAAAAAAAGTAAAAGAAAAAAAGAAAAAAGAAATTAGACCAATTTATAATGGCCTCTAAGTGTTCAAGTGAAAGGAGGAGTTGCATGTCTCTAACTTTAAACCAAAAAGTAGAAATGAGTAAGTTCAGTGGGCAAGAATGTCAAAAGTTGAGATAGGCTAAAAAACTATGTCTCTCGTACAAGTTAGCCAAGTTGTGAATGCAAAGTAGAAGTTCCTGAAGAAAATTAAAAGTGCTACTCTAGTAAACCCAAACATGATAGGAAAGTGAAACAACAGCCTTACTGCTGATATGGAGAAAATTTGAGTGGTCTGCAAACCAGCCACAACATTCCCTTAAACCAAAGCCTAATCCAGAGCAAGGCCCCAACTCTCTCCAATTCTGTGAAGGCAGAGAGAGGTAAGGAAGCTGCAGAAGAAAAGTTTGAAGGTAGCAGAGGTTGGTTCATGAGATTTAAGGGAAAGAAGCCATGTCCTTAACGTAAAAGTGCAAGGTGAAGCAGCAAGTGCTGATTTAGAAGCTGCAGCAAGTAAGAAAATCTAGCTAAGATCACTGATGAATGTGGCCACACTAAACAGCAGATTTTCAGTGTAGATGAAACACCCTTCAATTGGAAGAAGATGACATCTAGGACTTTCATAGCTAGAGAGGAGAATGTCTAGCTTCAAAGGACAGGTTGATTCTCTGGTTAGGGGTGAATGTTGCTGTTGACTTTAAATTGAAGCCAATGCTCATTTGCCATTTTGAAAATCCTAGGACCTTTAAGAGTTACACTAAATCTATTCCACTTATGCTCTATAAATGGAACAACAAAACCTGGATAAGAGCACATCTATGTACAGCATGGTTTAGTGAATATTTTAAGCCCACTGTTGAGACCTACAGCTCAGAATAAAAAAGATTCCTTTCCAAATATTACTGCTCATTGATAATGCACTTGGTCACTGGTACATTTAATGAAATGTTGTTTTCATGCCTGTGAACACGACATCCATTCTGCAGCCCATAAATCAAGGAGTAATTTCAAGTCTTATTACTTAGGAAATACATTTTGGGCCGGGCATGGTGTCTCATGCCTGCAATCCCAGTACTTTGGGAGGCCGCGGTGGGAGGGCTGCTTTAGGCCAGGAGTTCAAGATCAGCTTGGGCAACATAGTGAGACCCCATCTCTAAAAAAAAAAATTTTTTTTTTCTAATTATCCACGCATGGTGGCGCACACCTGTAGTCTCAACTATTAGGGAGGCTGAGGTGGATCACTTGAGCCCAGGAGGTCAAAACTGCAGTGAGCCATGGTACACTGTACTCCAGCCTGGGCAGCAAAGCAAGACCCCGTCTCAAAAACGAAACAAAACATTTTGTACAGTAATAGCTGCCATAGTGAGTTCTCTGATGGATCTGTTAAAATCAATTGATAACCTTTTAGAAAGGATCTACCATTCTAGATGCCATTAAGAGCATTCATCATTCATGGGAAGAGGTCAAAATAGCAACATTAACAAGAGTTTGGAATAAGTTGATTCCAATCCTCATGCATAACTCTGAGGAGTTCAAGACTCCAGGGGAGAAAGTAATTGCAGATGTGGTGGAAACAGCAAGAGAACTAGAATTACAAGTGGAGTCTGAAGATGTGACTGAATTCTTGCAATCTCATGACAAAACCTGAACGGATGAGGAGTGGCTTCTTACGAGTGGGCAAAGAAAGTGGTTTCGTGAGATGGAATCTACTCCTGGTAAAGATGCTGGGAATACTGTTTAATTATAACAAAGAATTTGGACTATTACATAAACTTAGTTCGCAGCAGCAGGATTTGAGAGGATTAACTCTAATTTTCAAAGAAGTTCTACTGTAGGTAAAATGCTGTCAAAAAGCACTGCATTCTACAGAGAAATCTTTCATGAAAGAAAGTGTCAACGGATTTGGTAAACTTCATTGTTGTCTTAAGAAATTGCCACAGCCACCCCAACTTCCCAACTTTCAGCAACCACCACCCTGATCTCAGCAGCCATCCATGTTGGGGCCAGGCCTTCCACCAAAAAAATGATTTGCTGAAGTCTCAGATGATCATCAGCATTTTTTTAGCAATGAAGTATTTTTTAATTAAGGCATGTCCTTTTTTAATAGACATAATGCTAATTACACACTTAGTAGACCACAGTATAGCATGAACACGACTTTTATATGCACTGGGAAACAAAAAAAAATCGACTAATTTTATGGTGATACTGACTTCACTACAGTGGCGTGAAACCAAACTTGCAATATCTCCAAGGTATGACTATAGTTAAAGAGGATAGTTCCCTACCTCTCATACACTCACATTCACAAAAAATCAAGATGGCATTTTAATCAGAAGTATGCTTATCCTCCCCCTCTGTGTATTCAAATCCTATATTTCTTTCAAGGTATAGTTTAAGTTCCTAGGTGCTCCTTGAACCTGACCTCTGGTCATTTTAGATTAAGTAATCTCTTCCTTTGCCTAAGCTCAAAGCACCCATTGCCTAAAATAGCAATTGTTATACTAACATGGGACATCCTCTATACTATATTTACTATAATTTATATATCCTGTTTTTATGTCTTTTTTTCTCAAGTTTCTGTAGGTACAGAATCAATGCTTCCAATGAAGTCAGCAGAGTGCTTTGCTAATAATTGACAAAAAAGGAATTAACTCATTTTAAAAATTCAGTACGTATGAGACTTCTTGCCACAAAAAGTAAAAGCTGTAACAGCATTTTTCTCTTTTTCTACATCAATGTTTCTCAACTTTTTTTTTAATAACCATTACTCTATGGAATAAAATTAAATTTAAGTAAATATAATTCATTGATTTTAATTTAATTCAATTTCTCCCTAACAAGAGAAATTAAATGCTGAAATGATAAAATTTTTTAGCGTAGCATTGAGCTTTGGAGGATCACAAATCATTGTAAATATCTAAGTTGTTATCACCCCTGTTGAAAATGCATGCTCTATACCTATCTAAACCATATACTTAAAGGTTCAAACAGGATGCATTTGCTCCTGGTAG
This sequence comes from Pongo abelii, assembly GCF_028885655.2. Classification (NCBI taxonomy): domain Eukaryota; kingdom Metazoa; phylum Chordata; class Mammalia; order Primates; family Hominidae; genus Pongo; species Pongo abelii. The sequence continues at coordinate 70,794,738 of NC_071985.2, read as the reverse complement.
AGTAGGAGCCTTTTCTGATTATGTAACCATAGGTATCAACCTACTGGATTCAAAGTCTTCTATTACAGATAAAGGAAGAGCACATTTTTCTAAGCAGAAAAAAACAATATAAACAAAGACATGGTGGGGAAAGGTAGTCTAAATTCAAGGCCAGATCAAGATGTGGAAACCTAGGTAGGCTAATAATTAACACTTCTTCAAACCAATACCAAATGTGTGTTCAACATTTACTCAGGGAGAAGCCTGAAGTTTACATTATACCTCTGCTCTGGTCCTGAAGAACTCACCTTTGTCCCTAACTTGGAGTCCTGACTCAGCTAAAAGCCCTGCAGTTAATCAGAATTACTGACCTCAAGTGTCAGTTTGGCATGTCCTTTGGTGGTCTCACACACTAGCCCAAACTGCTTATGAAAATATTTCCCAAAGCTACATAAAATACTTTCTCTGAGAGTATTTTTAGTAAACCATTTCTTCATCTTGTTGTATTTCCTGTGAACCTTCAGAAACCAACTCCCTGAAGAGGAGCTCAGGTGGTACATTCCTTAATCCAGCTCACTGAGTTTTTTGCATGATGAATTTGGCCTGATTAGAGAGATGACTGTGTGTGTGCATGTGCATGTGTGCATGTGCGTGTGTGTGCGTTTGTGTGTCTAAGTAAATAAAATAAGGTGAAATATATGTGGGCCAAATGACATGTTCTTGACATTCAGACAAAAGAATTCAGACTTATCACAGTAAGCAACAAGGAATCATTCTAGGTTTGTGAGTAGTAGTAGTACAATGTGCTATTTAAACAATACTGATCTATAAGACTTCTCATAGACCACCTGAAGTTGCAGAGAATAACTAAAAGTCTGCTGCAGAAAACAAAAGTGAGATGATAAGGGCCTGGCCACAGAATGGAAAAGACAGATTCAAGAAATCTTTTGGAGAAGGGATTTGATAATTATCTGGAAATAAAGGATATCAGAAAGGAAACAAATATTAAATCTCTGGTTTGGAGCAAAATGAATATAAAGTAACATCCAGATATCAAAGAAAGAGTTGCAAGAACAAGACTAGAATGTAAGTGGGGTATTTCCATTAAGAACACAAATTCAGAAGTAATAAACATGGCTCAACATTTTACAGAAAAAAAAAAGGAAGTTATTAGCATTCAAAAACATTTTTATCAATGAAAAGAGTGGCAATAATTATAAGATTTTATACTCAATTTCTGAAATACTTTCTAATCCAAAATAATAAATACATTTCTGGATGGTGCTGGATAACAGAAATTTCTAACCTCATTACTCTTTCCTGTTCATTTCGTGCATCCTCCCTAGGTGAAGTCATTCACACACAATTCTTTTAATTATAAATTCTAGGCTATTGGCTCCTGTATTAGTTTCCTGCAGCTGCTATAACCATATACTAGACGGCTTAACCCAACAGAAATGCATTCTCTCATAGTTTGGGAGGCCGGAAGTCTGAAATGAGCAACGCTGGGACAAAATAAAGGTGTCAGCGGGAGACTCCAAGGAGAATCCATTCCTTGCCCCTTCCAGCTTCTAGTGGCTGCCAACATTCTTTGGCTTGTAATCCAACCAATCGTCAAGGCTAGGATCTTCAAATCTGTCTCTGTTCCAGGTTCACATTGCCTTCTCCTATGTGTGTGTGAAATCTCCCTCTGTTACACGTGATGGCATTTAGGGTCCAACTCAATAATCCAGGATAAGCTCCCCATCACATGTATAAGGACCAAAAATTCCCCCCACCCGCAACTTTATTTGTGCTATGGGAGGTAACATTCATAGGTTCCAGGGATTAGGACATGGATATCTTTTGAGGGGGTACTTTTCAACCTACCATAGCTCCCAAATGTCACCAGCCCAGAACACTTTCCTGATTAACAGATTGCCTGATTCCTATAGCCTATGGGTCAGTAGATACCTTTGGATATCCTAACGGCAACAAAAATCCATTTTGTTCCTACTCCTGGTTTGTTTCTCTTCTGTTTTATGTACATGTACATGTGTATGTTTTGTTGTTGCTAATGGCATATCCAGGCATCCAACCCAGAAACATCATGATCATTCTAGAGTCCTCTTTCTTCCCTAATTTGTTCTATGAGTATATCCTATGAATCATATCTCTTAAATATCTCTCAAATCCATCCGTTCCTCTTCATTTGGTACCACTATCTTAATTCAGCTCCTCATTATTTCCTTGCCTGAACTGCTACAACATTCATTTATCACATTATGGCCAAAAACCAACTGCCCAAAAGTATAAATAATCCCCACAAGGTCCCCAAGTCAAATAGCTAAGTTTTCAAAGTTTAAATACTTCAGAAATTTATTCCAATGAGTTTGTGATTTTTAAATGTTACACTTAATTATGTGTTGGTCTTTCTGAAATAGATGTTCCACGTCTCCTCTCTCCTCACCCAGCTCTTCATTCTTCTCACAAGGATCAATCAGGATCTTGTCTTTTGACTCTATCCTCAAGGAAATAGAGGACTTGCTATAATTTATTATATTCGGAAACTCTGACTGAGCCACATATTGTGTCTACTGTGTTTTCCTCCTGCCTCTTATTAAAATATGGCCCTTTCATGCAACTAGAAAGGTTAGTTCTCTAATTCGGTCCTAACCAATTATGTTTCTTCACTGGGGCTTGAGGCCAAACCTACTGCTGATGATAGAAAGTGTAAACCTGCCTTACTTAGTACCATGTGCAGATTTCATCCTTGAAACAGAATACTGGCTGAAGGACTGACCTATGGTAGAACACAGGGATTCTTGTGTTCTGGCCAAAAGAACCTCTTAATATCATCTCCCTAATAGCATCCCTTCTCATTATTTATTAGATTATTATTTGCCTTCTTATTGAAGGTATAGTTGTTCTGAGATAATTATTACGGTATTCACTTTGGGAAAGACTCATCTTTAAACAGCTGTTAGCATTTGACAGTATGATCATGGATTTTCCTCTGTATTTAATCACTGTACCTTGCACATAGCAGCCACAAGTACTTTTGATATACTGTAATTTATAACATCATTATCTACAGCCCTGAAAGACAGGCATTATTATCATAACTTACAAATACTTGGAAATCTCAGTTAACTTGTTCAAGTCCCAAAGCTAGTTGGTGTAACCAGGATTCGAAACCCTAGGTCTTTTCTAATTCCAAAGCCCATGCTCTTTTCACTATACCAGGCTGCCTCTCTAATGCAATAGAGAGTGGTACAAAAAGAACTGGAAAAGTCTTTTTCTTATCTTCTGGTGAAGACTTTGAAAACAGCCAGGCCCCAAAGTGGGCTGATCTTGATTCATCTGCCTACACATGTGATGATATTTAAGAGTTAAACCTAACAGACTAATCAGAATGATATGCATGTGCTTACCAAACAATCCAATTCATCAAAGGAAACTGGAAATGTCTGCCATTTACTCCCAGCAACAGGGTAATCACAAATTTTTCCAAAGTGAATGCACAATGACTCAGAGAACAGTTTTTAAAATTTATACAGCTCGGCCAGGCACGGTGGCTCACACCTGCAATCCCAGCACTTTGGGAGGCCGAGGCAGATTACCTGAGATCAGGAGTTTGAGACCAGCCTGGCCGACGTGGTGAAACCTGTCTCTGTTAAAAATACAAAAAAATTAGCCAGGCGTGGTGGCATGTGTCTTTAGTCTCAGCTACTCTGGAGGCTAAGGCACAAGAATCGCTTGAACCTAGGTGGCGGAGGTTGCAATGAGCCGAGATTGGGCCACTGTACTCCAGTCTGTGAGACAGAGCAAGACTCCATCTCAATTTAAAAAAAAAAAAATTATACAGCTCATGCCAGAACTTAGAATCCATCCAAAAAATATATAACTTTTTCTCTAGTATGACTGGACAATTTCCATCTCTTCTTGGAACAACCTTATTTGGACCAAAAACTGAACAGACAGTGCCCTTCCCTTTGGTTTTTCCTCAAAGAAAGGATGAGCCGAACAAAAACCTTCCCTAATATATGGCTCACCTCACAAAAATCTCACCAAAAAAGACAATGTATGTGTGGGTATTCATTAGGAAATATTTCTTACAAAGTTTCCCTAACCTGACTCTCTTAGGACACCTGTCACTGCACTGTAGATAATGTACTAACATAACAAGCTTTTCATATGATGTTAAAAATAAAAAACAAAACAAAACAAAAAAAAACAGGTTCTTCTTGTTTCAGACCTGCGGAGCTAGTTCTCCAATATTTATGAAGAGGTATGTCTATATGTATATACACTCCCTACATATATTTGGGTACTGGCTGCAAGCTATTTCCTGCTGGCGGAACTCAAATTGCCTTAACCAAGAGAAACAAAGCACCTATTCACTACCCTTATTTCAGTAGCTACTGGCTACCCAAAGCAATAGAATTCTGATCCTCCATATAGAATGAGTGTTAGAAGTAAGAAGGAAAAAAACCATACTTGAAATTACAAAATTTTGGTTTAGGACACACTAATATAGTTTTGTTGTTGCTCAAATAATCTATAAAAGCATGCTCAGGATTCAGTCCCTGTGCTTTCACTGCTGAACATCATTTTTTTCCAGCTTCAAACAAGACTATCACGGAACTTACAAAAGCACTGGAAATTTTTCATTACATACCTTAGTTAATAAAACTTTACTAGGCCAGGCACGGTGGCTCACACCTGTAATCCCAGCACTTTGGGAGACCAAGAAGGATGGATCACTTGAGGCCAGGAGTTCAAAGACCATCCTGGTCAAAATGATGATACCCCGTCTCTATTAAAAACACACAAAAAATTAGCTTGGCGTGGTGGCGGCACCTGTAGTACCAGTCACTTGGAAAGGTGACGCAGGAGAATTGCGTGAACCAGGGAAACAGAGGCTGCAGTGAGCCGAGATGGCGCCACTGCATTCCAGCTTGGGCAACAGAGTGAGAGTCTGTCTCTAAATAAATAAATAAATAAAACTATTAAATTAATTTTTAATAGATGCTCTGTCAGTATCAAACAGTGAATGACTCACAATAAAGCTCACTGTTATCGCTGGCTTCATTTATGAGAGGTAAAAATCATGCAGCAGCAACAACTCTGCTTTAACTCCACCACCACTACCAATACAGGTTGAGTATTCTTAATCCAAAAACCTAAAATGCTCCAAAATCTGAAACTTTCTGTGGACTGACATGACACTCAAGGAAAATGTTCACTGGAGCATTTAGGATTTTGGATATTCAAATTAGGGATGCTGTCTGGGCACGGTCACACCTATAATCCCAGAACTTTGGGAGGCTGAGGCAAGCAGATCACATGAGGTCAGGAGTTCGAGACCAGCCTGGTCAACATGATGAAACCCTGGTCTCCACTAAAAATACAAAAAAATTAGCTGGGCGTGATGGCGTGTGCCTATAATCTCAGCTACTCAGTAGGCTGAGGCAGGAAAATCACTTGAACCCGGGAGGCGGAGGTTGCAGTCAGCCAAGATCATGCCACTGTACTCCAGACTGGGTAACAGAGAGAGACTGCCTCAAAAAAAAAAAAAAAAAAAATTAGGAATACTGAACTGGTATGCAAATATTCCAAAATCTGAAAAACATCCAAAATTCAAAACACTTTTGGTCCCAAGCATTTCAAATAAGGGATACTTGGCCTGTAATGTCTTTCCAGTGCACTAGTCCATTGATCAGGTAGGAGGGAGTGAGGAAAGAAAGGCCCTTTAAAGTTATCCAAAAGACAAATTACAGAATCTTTTTTTTTTTTTTTTTGAGACAGAGTCTTGCTCTGTTGCCCAGGCTGGAGTGCAATGGTGCAATCACGGCTTACTGCAGCCTCATACTCCTGGCCTCAAGCGATCCTCCTGCGTCAGCCTCCCAAAGTGCTGGGATAACAGGCATGAGCCACTGCACCTGGCCCAAATTACAGAATCTTTAAGCATAGGAGCTAGTAGCGTTTCTTCGCCAGGATAGCTGGGCCCAGGCTAAGAGAGGAATGACTTTGTGTATTTAAACCATCTCAAAAGAATGGTTCATTTCCATTTTCCTTTTCAGTTTTGCTAGATTTCCACTGATTCTATCTTGATGGCAGAAGGGCAGAATATGGTATTCACAAATAAAAGGAGACCATAGGAGAGCCAAGGAAAGAATACAAATCAGACATCAAATTTCTTCCGAATGCTGAGCCAGATTGTGAGGACTAGGATTGGGGACAGGAAAGAATAGGCAAAAGGTAGAGAAAAGCAATGAGATACTAACTCCACAACAGGAAAAATTGAATTCTGGACTTTTGAGCACCACAATATCCAAGAGCAATTTAGAAGATAGAGAATGGGAGAGAAATAATACGTAACTGGTGTTGAATACTTGGTTATATAAACCAGGTGCTTTACATATATTATCATGAACCCTCATGTTAACTCTGCTAAAAAGATTATATTATCCCATTTCACAGATGAACAGACCATGTGGTAAGATGTAGAGATACAATTCTGGAATAGGATTTGGAATTCTGCCTCCTAGTTCAGAGATCAATTTTCTTGGACTATCAAAACCAGAAAGTTTAAGGGACCCCCACAACCACCTGACTGTCTTTCTGCACTTATGTAGCGAAACTGGCCTCTGACCTAAGCCTAGAAACGAGTGACTAACATAAGTCCTTTTCCATGATGAGGGAGTGGATGGTGAAGAATGAATTTAAGAAAACATAAAGCCAGACATGGGTAGCACACACACACAAAAAGAACACTATTCCTTATGAACATAGATGCAAACGTTCTCAATAAATTATTTAATACTAGCAAACCAAATCTAGCAGGATAATAAGATTATTTTACTATACCAACTATGATTTGTCCCTAGAGTGCAAGGTTAGTTCAACATATGGAAATCAATATATAATACAGCATATTAACAGAAAAGAGTCATGCCTTGTAGAACTCTTTCTAGTTGTACTTAATGAGAATATAATATCATCTCCCATTTATTGAGTACCTAACACATGTAAAGTGTGAGGCAATATGAAATTCATTTAATTATAATAATAGCTGCATGGCAGCTGTTATATTATGAGTATAAATCAGCAGTAGAGCATGGTGGTTAAGAGCATAGATGCTAGAGCCAGATTCCTTGGGTCTGAATCCTAATTTTACCACTTACTACATCTGTGATCAAGTTAACAGCATTTCTTCAGTTTCCTCATCTAAAAGTGAACAGTATAACTTGGATGTAACCTAGATTCAATTTAATGTGAATAAAATACATGCTGTAAGTACAGATAACCTCTTTAATCTGTAATCCTTAGAACCTGTTGTCTAAGGTCAATCAGTTTTCCAATTCATAAAGAGGTTCTACACCACAGCTCCACAAGCAAGGTAACACATAGTAAAATAGTCACAGAACACATGAAGATTATCACAGCTTGCTGGTGAAGGAATAAGTAGTCCTAGTCAACATATTGGCTCAAATGTACTGACATCATTCCATAAACTATCAGCAACAGCTGTTTATGATGGGATTTCTGGTTCAGCTGATTTGTTGATTTTCTGACCATGAATTTAAGAGATACATCTGTTTAAGAAAGAGCTAGAAAATATGGTAGCCTGTCACTTCAAAATGTTTCATTTTTGGTTGTTTTTGAAACTATCATTACCTTGAAGACTTCCTAAAATTCTGATTAATAGCCATGGGCTGCTACACTGATTTATACTTGACCAATATAGACTAATACAGAATTTTATTAATCTCTCAAATAATATCGGTTTAAATGATGTAATGAAGTACAGGCTTTTCTGAAACTGCTTATATTAATACAAAATAATGTCTTATAAAAATACTTGTATAATACTTACATATATAACTTGTATATATAACCTATATAAAACATAAAGGCCGGGTGTGGTGCCTCATGCCTGTAATCCCAGCACTTTGGGAAGCCAAAGTGGACGTATCAACTGAGGTCAGGAGTTCAAGACTGGCCTGGCCAACGTGGTGAAACCCTGTCTCTACTAAAAATGCAAAAATTAGCTGGGTGTGATGGCATGCACCTGTAGTCCCAGCTACAGGGGAGGCTGAGGCAGGAGAATTGCTTGAACTCGTGAGGCGGACGTTGCAGTGAGCCAAGATGGCACCACTGCACTCCAGCCAGCTAGGTGACAGAGTGAGACTCCACCTCAAAAACCAAAACAAAAACATACATAACTTGTATTTTATATATATATATCTTATATACCATACTTATATATAACTTCTATAATATTCATACAACTATTAATACTCATAAATATTAAGTATCTACTTCAGCCAGGGGTGGTGGCTTACATCTGCAATCCCAATTATTCACGAGGCTGAGGCAGGAGGATCATCTGAGGCCAGGAGTTCAAGACCAGCCTGGGCAACATAGTGAGACCCCCATCTCTAAAAATAAAATAAATTTTAAAATAAAAAATAAAACATTTTGTAAAAGTATATACTTCTACATCATTCCTATATATCAAAATACCACTTAAGCTGGAATCCCAAACTTTTGGAACAAACATAAGTATATAATTATTAGATTAGTAGGTATACAATTAGTACATATCTACATTATCTAATTCTCGTAATAATCCTATCAGGTAAATAACTTGTCCAAGATTGTACAGATTTGCTCCAATTTCCTTCATCTTCCTTATATATTTTATGATAAAAATTCATGCTTTGAAATACTGAGATATGAGTCTTTTAAAAATATCTTAGTTATATTCTTAATAATAAGACAAACATTATGTACCATATATGACAATTTATAATTTTCCAAATGTGATCATTTAATCCAGGGTTTTTCAACCATGACACTATTGACATTTGGAGCCAAATAATTCTGTGTGGCGAGGCAGTGGGGGACATGAAAAGATGTTCAACAGCCATTAAGAAAACACAAATTAAAACCACAATGAGATACCACTACAAGCACAAGCCACCACACCTGGCTAGTTTTTTCATTTTTTGTAGAGACAAGGTCTCTGTTGCAAAGGCTGGTCTCAAACACCTGGCCTCAAGCAATCCTCCCACCTCAGCCTCCCAAAGTGCTGGGATTATAGGTGTGAGCCACCATGCCCAGCCTGCATTTCTAATATCATTCAGAGGTGATACCAATGCTAGTAGTCTAGGGACCAAACTGCCTAGAACTTCCTATACAAATAGGGATAAAGGGTCATTAACAGAGAACATTTTTTCTTTAAAAAAAAGCAAAAGACTTGATAAGCTACATACCCCTCTCAAGGTATGAATTACAGTATTTTTAAAATGCTAATTTTCAAGATTTAAGCCTGGCACAATGGTGCCCATCTGTAATTCCAGCTTCTTGGGAGGCTCAGGCAGGAGGATCACTTGAACTCAGGAGTTCAAGACTAGCCTGGACAACACAGTGACACCCTACCTCAAAAGAAAAAAAAAAAAAGGAAAAACAGATTTAAAAACTAAATGATATCATGCATGAATATGTTTGATAAATAATGAGTACTTGGCCAGGTGTGGCGGCTCACACCTGTAATCCTGGCACTTTGGGAGACCAAGGTGGTAAAATCTCTGGAGTTTATGATCAGCCTGGGCAACACAGTGAGACCTCATCTCTACAAAAAATGAACAAAATCAGCTAGGCATGGTGGCGCGTGCCTGTAGTCCAAACTACTGTAGAGGCTGAGACAGGAGGATTGCTTCAGGCTGAGAGGTCAAGGCTGCAGTCAGCTGAGACTGTGCTAATGTACTCCAGCCTGGATGACACAGTGAGACCCTCTCTCGATAAAGAAATAACGAGTACTTATCAGGTGCCATACTGAGGTAACATGCTGCTGTGGTTTGAATGTGTCCCCCAAATTTTATATGTTAGAAACTCGATCCTCAATGCAACAGTGCTGGGAGATGGGGCCTAATGGGAGGTGTTTAGGACATGACGGCTCTACCCTCATAAATCGATTAATGTCAATATAGAATAGCTTGAGGCTGAGATTTCAACCCCTCGTGCTCTCTTTCTCACTCTCTTTGCCCTTCCACCAGGTGATGTCTTCTGCCATGATGCAGCAAGACAGATGCCGGCCCCTTGATCTTGGACCTCCCAGCCTCCAGAACTCTGAGAAATGAATTTCTGTTCATTATAATTACCCAGTCTCAAATATTCTGTTATAGCAACACAAAATGGACTAACACGCATGCTGAATGAGTCAATATTTCCCAAAGTGTGTTCCATAAAAGTAGGCTAAATAGATGTCACAAGTGTTCCACAGTCAAATAAGATTGGAAAATGCTGAATATAACAAGTCCAACAATAAAGAAATGGCTAACTTATAAAAGCCATTAATATACTCACGTTCCTAGAAACCATTCAAAAGATAGCTAGAGGTGGCTCATACCTGTAATCCTAGAACTTCGGGAGGCCAAGGCAGGCAGATCACCTGAAGTCAGGAACTCAAGACCAGCCGGGCCAATATGGCGAAACCCCTTCTCTACTAAAAATACAAAAATTAGCCGGGCATGGTGGTGCACATCTGTAATCACAGCTACTTGGGAGACTGAGGCAGGAGAATTGCTTGAACCCAGGAGGCAAAGGTTGCAGTGAGCCGAGATCAAGCCACTGCATTCCAGCCTGGGCAACAGAGCGAGACTCTGTTTTTTTAAAAAAAAAAAAACCCAAAAGATACCTAGAGCATGTAATGTATCTCAGATTTCTTTTCTCACAGATATTCTTTTCACTAAGCATCTCAGAAGACTATTATTATAGGGAATGGACTCTTGAGATAAGAACTGAGAGAAAAAAGAAAGGTTTAAATACAGCTATATGTCAAGCACTTCATATACATCATTTAAAATTATCTAATTCTCACAATAATCCTATCAAGTAATTAACTTGTCTGAGATCACAAGGTGAATTACAGCAGAACCCACATTTAAAACCTAGCCAACAGTATGTCTCTGAAGTCCTGCAACATTGTCTTTTTAATAAGAAAAAAATATCAAAGAGAGTCCTATGGGGTGGGGTGGAAAGGAAAGAAAATAAGAAAAGCAATGGGAACAAGAAACATTACTGTTGGTACAAAGCCCAAGCAAAAATCAGTTGAGGCACTAAGAAAACAACCCATTTAAAAACCAAAAGAGAACTTGAACAGACATTTCACCAAAAAGGTTATTATACAAATAGCAAATAAGCACACGAAAAGATGTTCAACAGCCATTAAGAAAATACAAATTAAAACCACAATGAGACACCACTATATGCCTATTGGAATGGCTAAGACAGAAAATACTGACATCAAGTGCTGACAAGCAAGGAGACCAATTGGAACTCTTACATGTTGCTGAGGGGAACACAAAATGGTGTAGCCACTCTGGAAAGCAGTTGGGCAGTTTGTTACAAAGTCAAACACCATATGACCTGGCAATCCCATTCTTGAGTATTTACACTGGAGAAATGGAAACTTAAGTTCACACAAAAACCTGAACACAAATGTTTATGGCAGCTCTGTTGAAAATTGTCCCAAACTGGGCCAGGCGCAGTGGCTAACACCTGTAACCCCAGCACTTTGGGAGGATGAGGCGGGTGGATCACTTGCAGTCAGGAGTTCGAGACCAGCCTGGCTAACATGGTGAAATCCTGTCTCTACTAAAAATACAAAAATTAGCTGCGCATTGTGGCAGGTACCTATAATCCCAGTGACTTGAGAGGCTGAGGCAGGAGAATCGCTTGAACCCAGGAGGCGGAGGTTGCAGTGAGCTGTGATAGCGCCACCACACTCCAGTCTGGATGACAGAGTGAGACTCCGTCTCAAAAAACAAAAAAAGAAAAGAAAATTGTCCCAAACTGGAAACAACTTAAATGTCCTTCAGTGAATGAAGGGATAAACAAGGTGTGGTACACATCCATACTATGGAATACCACTCAACAATACAAAGAAATGAAGTATTGATAGACACAAGTTGGATGAATCTCAAAGGCATCATGCTGAGTCTCCCACAGAAGCCAATCTCAAAAGATCTCATACTATATGATTCTAGCTCTATGACATTGCTGAAAGACAAAACTCTAGTGGTGGAGAACACATCAGCGGCTGCCAGGGATTCAAGGGGGGGAATATGTGACTACAGAGGGATTGCATGAGACAGTCTTTTGGGGTGATGAAACTGTTCCGCTGTTTGTGGGGTTATGCAAATTTACATGTGTTAAAATTCACAGAACCATACAACAAACCAACAAAATCCATTTTACTGTGTGACAATTTTTTAAATTAAGAGAAAAAAAGCAGAAAATGTGTTGAAGCACATTTTCATGCCAGTTATATGTAAATAATAAAAAGTCATGCCATGAATGTCATATCATAGGACACTAAATTGCAATAATAACTACAGATGAGAATTTTGCAGCTTCACTTGAATTTTAAATTTCCACACTTATTTTAGATATAATTACCTTCTGTTCAGAATTGTAACAAACGTTTAGGTGAAAGTAAGGTCCTTCCTAAACACACAAAATATGTGGAATTCAGCATTCCAAGATCTTTGCATCTTCAGAAAAACACCATCACCTATGTTATTTAGGCAAAAGATAATGAAATATCTAAGGGATGAAAGGAATGTGCCAATCCTCTTTCCCTAATAGAATTCCCAAAGTCAATGTTGCTGGCACCTGGTACTGTGACTTCAAGTTCAGAGCTGACATTCCTGAGGAGGGACTTGCAAATAAAACTAGATCATTCCCAAAGATCTACAATACAATCCTTTGTAACCCAAGCAGTCAGCTGTTTCCCTTGAGACTATGGAAGCACGCAACAACTGCTTACTCATACACTATACTTTCTATGCATGAAATATATATGAATGTATCTGTGTAGAGTAGTCTCCCCCTGCTCTCATGAGATACATTCCAAGACCAGTGGATTCCTGAAACCTTGGATAGTACCAAACCCTATATATACTATGCTTTTTTCCTACACAAATAAGCCTATGATAAAGTTTAATTCATAAATTAGGTAAGGCAAGAGATGAACAATAAAATAGAATAAATATAATAATTACAATTTATATTGTAGAAGTTAGGTGAATGTGATCTATGTCCCAAATGTATCTTGTGCTGTACTTACCCTTCTTCCAGTGATAATGTGAGATGATAAAATAGCTACATGATGAGATGAAGTGAGGTGAATGACGCAGACATTGTGAAATAGCATGTAAAAGTTATAAATGCATAACTATCAATAATTTATCAATGTATTAATTATTCAAATATTTAGTGAACATCTGCTATGTGCCAACTACTGTAACAAGAACCAGGTATATACCAGTAAACTGGAAGGATGAGATCTGTGTCCCCATGTACCACCTCCAGTTTAAAGGCACTAGCAAGTCATTTTTATATCAACCACTTGAAGCAGGCAAAGAGAATGAGGAAGAAGGCATTCCAGGTAAAGAGTGACTGATGACAACAAAACTCCATAACACGTTTTGGAAATTAAAAAAAAAAAACTAGTACAGCCCCAGATTTTCCATTTGCTTTTTGTGCAGAGGATATGTGTGCATGAAATGATGTGCTAAGAATATGAACGTAGGAGAGGTAAGCAAGGACCAGATCTTAGACAGCCTTGAATGTCACACTATGAAGTTCAGATTTATTTTGTTGGCAATGAGAAGCCATTAACATAACAGTAACAATTTACAAGAGTGCTTCTTCTGGATAAATACGTACTTTTACTTTTCTGGATTATGGGGGAGGGGACAGTTATGCCAGGGAAATAACAAAAACACACACTAGATCATTGAGATAATAGCTAAATCATGATGTTCTACCTCAGTATATAATCCCAGGCAGATACAAGACTTCTTTTTTTTTTCCCAGACGGAGTTTCACTCTTGTTGCCCAGGCTGGAGTGTAGTGGCGCGACCTCGGCTCACTGCAACCTCTGCCTCCTAGGTTCCAGCGATTCTCCTGCCTCAGCCTCCCAAGTAGCTGGGATTACAGGCACGTGCTACCACGCCCAGCTAATTTTTTGTATTCATAGTAGAGACGGGTTTTTACCATGTTGGCCAGATTGGTCTCGAACTCCTGACCTCAGGTGATCTGCCCGCCTCAGCCTCCCTAAGTGCTGGGATTACAGGCGTGAGCCACCACACCTGGCCCAGATTCAAGACTTTTAAACGTCAGACCTGACGCTAGAAAACTACTAGAAGAAAACATAGGAAAAATGCTTCAGGACATTGATCTAGGCAAAGATTTTATGGCTAAGACCTCAAAAACACAGATAGCGAAAACAAAAACAGACAAATGGAGCTATATTAAGCCAAAAAAGCTTCTTTACAGCAAAGGGAACAATCAAGAGTTAAGTGACAACCTGTTGAATGGGAAAATATTTGCAAACTATTCATCTTATAAGGAACTAACACTCAGAATATACAAAGAATTCAACTCAATACTAAAAAAAAAAAGAAAAAAAGAAAACTCATTTAAAAAGTGGAAAAAGGACATGGATAGACATTTCTCAAATAGCTAACAGCTATATGAAAAAATGTTTCTGGCAGGGCGCAGTGGCTCACGACTGTAATCCCAGCACTTTGAGAGGCCAAGGTGGGTGGATCACGAGGTCAGGAGTTCGAGACCAGCCTGACCAACATGGTGAAACCCCATCTCTACTAAAAATACAAAAATTAGCTGGGCATGGTGGTGCCTGCCTGTAATCCCAGCTACTCTGGAGGCTGAGGGAGGAGAATCGCTTGAACCTGGAAGGTGAAGGTTGCAGGGAGCCGAGATCACATCACTGTACTCCAGCCTGGGCGACAGAACAAGACTTCATCTCAAAAAAAAAAGAAAAAGAAAAAATGTTCTGTATCACTAACCATCAGGGAAATGCAAATCAAAACCACAATGAGATATTATGTTACCCCACTTGGAATGGCTGCTATTAAAAAGACAAAAAATAACAGATGCTGGTAAGAATGCAGAGAAAAGGGAAATCTCATATGCTGTTGGTGGGAATGTAAATTAGTACAGCTACTATGAAAAACAGTTGGAGATTTCTCAAAAAATTAAAAATAGAACTACCACACGATCCTGCAATCCCACTACTAGGTATTAATTCAAAGGAAAAGAAATTAGTATTATCAAAAGACTACCTGCATTCACATGTTTGTTTCAGCATCATACACAATAGGAAAGATATGGAAATAACCTAAGTGTCTATAAATCAACAAATGGATAGAGAAAATGTGGTGTATATACCACATATACACAAGGGAAATCTATTTGGCCATAAAAAAAGAATGAAATCATGTCATCTGCAGCAACACGGATGGAACTGAGGGTCATTATGTTAAGTGAAATAAGCTAGGCACAAAAAGACAAATACCACATGTTCTCACTTTTATGTGAGAGTTGATCTCATGGAGCGAGAGTATAAAATTATAGATGGCTGAAAAGAGTGGGAGGTGGAAATGAAGAGAGATTAATGGGTATAAACTTACTGTAAGAAGATTAAAAATTCTAATGTTCATTAACAGAGTGAAGTAAGTTCTAATGTTCATTAACAGAGTGGAGTGACTATAGTTAGCAACAATGTATTTTACATTTCTGGGTAGCTAGAAGAGAGGATCTGAAATGTTCCCAACACATAGAAATGATAAATACCCAAGGTGATGGACACCCCAAATACTCTGACTTAATCATTACTCATTCTATGCATGTAACGAATAATCACATATACCCAATAAATGTAAAAATATGTAGCAATTAAACATTTTTTTAAAAATAGAAATACAGGCTGGGCACCGAGGTGGGCTGATCACTTGAGGCCAAGAGTTCGAGACCAGCCTGGCCAACATGGCAAAACTCAGTCTCTACTAAAATATACAAAACTCTGCGGGGCGTGGTGGCAGGCGCCTGTAATCCCAGCTACTCAGGAGACTGAGGCAGGAAAAAATTTAACTCGGGAGGCGGAGGTTGCAATGAGCCGAGATCGCGCCACTGCACTCCAGCCTGGGTGACACAGCAAGACTCCATCTCAAAAACAAACAAACAACAATAATAAAAAATTAAAAGAGAAATACAAAACCAAATAAAAACAGAGATAAGTTACAAATTCGGCTGTTAAGGAAGAGCTTGTTCATGTATATTTTTAAACAGATAATGGTAAGTAACAAATTCCTGCAATATTAGGTTCCTGGATACATTTAAAATAATGCTGATGCAGTTTCATTTTAAAATGACATTACAGTTGTCCCACAGTTTCCACAGGGACCCCTAGCAGATACCAAAATCCACAGATCTTTAAGTCCTTTATATAAAATAGCATGGTATTTGCACATAACCTATGCACATCTTCTGGTATACTTTTAATCATCTCTAGATTACTGATAATATCTAATACAATGTAAATTCTACATAAATAGTTGTTATACTGTATTTTTTTTTTCCGTTGTATATTTTTTATTGTTTTTTTTTTCCCTCAAATATTCTCAATCTGTGCTTGGTTGAATCCAACCAAGATGCAGAACCTGGAGATGTGAAGGACTGACTGTATTTATAACACACCAAAAATGATAGAACTAGCACTTTTTAAAACTTGTAGTGAAAAAGGTTTTAGATGTCACCCAAAGCTCTTAGATGCTCTTGCAAAGCATGTGCAACAGAGTAGATAGCTATTTTCTTTTTGTGTACAGTTCTATGAACTTTAATACATGAACAGATTTATGAACTCACCACCTGCTTGTACAGGACACAGAGTAGATACATGTCCTTTGTGCTATCCCTTTAGAGTCACATCCTCTTCCCACATACACGGCTTTCAGAAATTTTTTTAGGAAGTATGTGAACAAAAAAGTAATAAGGACACTGCTATGTGACACTAACTAGCATGACTTCGTAGTCCAATTTCTAAGGCTTTAAATTTTCAATGAAATTCTAGTTCATTTACTAATATAAATAATGCCAAAAATATCCAATAAGCAACTCACACAGTGCCTTGCAGTCAAGACTTGCATTTCTCCACAATATCCACAGAGGATGATATAGTCTAATTTCATCTGGACACTACCTGCATCTTTAGACAGAATGGTTAGTAATATTGGAGAGAGTTAAAAGACCCCAGAATTAGAATTTTCTCCCATTTTCTGCTTGCCTAATTCTTTCAGAGAGTTGAGAGTTAGAAATGAAAATCATAAAACAGAAATGAAATATCAGTGTAACACAAACAGGAGCAAACCCTTTTGCCCAAAAATGGGGTTTTAATAGTCTTTCACCAGGCATACCACCACTATGGGAAACAATAACAGTTGAAGACTAAGAGACTGGCTGGGTGCGGTGGCTCACGCCTGTAATGCTAGCACTTTGGGAGGCCGAGGCCGGCGGATCACAAGGTCAGGAGATCGAGACCATCCTGGCTAACACAGTGAAAACCCGTCTCTACAAAAAATACAAAAAATTAGCTGGGCGTGGTGGCAGGCGCCTGTAGTCCCAGCTACTCGGGAGGCTGAGGCAGGAGAATATCGTGAACCCGGGAGGTGGAGCTTGCAGTGAGCCGAGATTGCACCACTGCACTCTAGCCTGGGCGACAGAGCAAGACTCCGTCTCAAACACAAAAAAAAAAAAAAAAAAAAGACTAAGAGACATTAAACAGGTATGAGAAACATAAGTGGGGAAAGTCAAATACAGGAAATAACCTGAGGTAGTTCTTGTTGAATTATTTAAGAACAACATTTTAATTCTACCCAACTCTACAGAAAAGCCTATGTCTTTATCCATTTTCACTGCAATAACATAATGCCACAGATTGGGTAATTTTTAAACAATGTAGGGCTGACACAATGACTCATGCTTGTAATCCCAATTCTTTGGGAGGCTGAGTTGAGGCCAGAAGTTTAAGACCAGCCTGAACAACAAAAAAGTGAGATCCCTACAAAACATTAAAAAATTGGCTGGGCAGAGTTACATGTGCCTATAGTCCCAGCTACTCGGGAGGCTGAGGTGGGAGGAGCTTGGGTCCAGGATTTTAAGGCTGCAGTGAGCTATCATCACCACAGTGCACTCCAGCCTAGGTGACAGAGAGATTCTGTCTCAAAAACCAACAACAACAACAACAAAACACGTTTATTTGGCTCACAGTTCTAGAGACTAGGAGTCCAAGGGCATAGCACCAACATCTGGTGAAGGTCATCCCATGGCAGGAGGCATCATATGGTGAGAAAGCATACTCAACAGTATTCATCCTTTTATCTGGAGCTAACTTCTGAAATAACTAACCCACTCCCCCATGATAATGAGATTAATCCATTCATGAGGTTGGAGCCCTCATGACCTAATTACCTCTTAAAGATCCCACCTCCTACTACTTTTTCAATAGCAATTAAGTTTCCAACATGCAAGCTTTGGGGGACATAATCAAACCATGGCAACCTGGTAACAAAGGAAGATTATTTTAGTCATTGTGACCAAACATTAAAGAATACTTTCTTTTTTTTTGAGTCAGAGTCTTACTCTGTCACCCAGGCTGGACTGCAGTAGCGCAATCTAGGCTCACTGCAACCTCTGCCTCCCGTGTTAAAGCGATTCCCCTGCCTCAGCTTCCCGAGTAGCTTGGATTACAGGCCCACGTCACCATGCCCAGCTAATTTTTGTATTTGTATTTATTTATTTATTTTGAGAGGGAGTCTCACTCTGTCACCCAGGCTGGAGTGCAGTGGCACGATCTCAGGTCACCGCAACCTCCACCTCCAGGGTTCAAGCAATTCTCCTGCTTCAGCCTCCCGAGTAGCTGGGATTACAGGCGGCTGCCACCATGCCCGGCTAATTTTTGTATTTTTAGTAGAGACAGGGTTTCACCATGTTTGCCAGTCTGGTCTCAAACTCCTCACCTCAGGTGATCTGCCCGCCTCGGCCTCCCAAAATGCTGGGATTACAGGCATGAGCCACTGTGCTCAGCCTAATTTTTGTATTTTTCAGTAGAGACAGGGTTTCACCATGTTGGCCAGGCTACTCTCAAACTCCTGACCAAAGTGTTGGGATTACAGGTGTGAGCCACCTCATCTGGCAATAATACCTTTCTTAAAAAAATAATAAAAATCCCCAACATAGTTGTATTTAGAGTTAAATGAAAAGTGGGAACTTAAATAATCTGTATTAGCATAATTAATAAAAACAGAAATCCTCACTCACTGAAAAAACTCTGAGCAACTATTCTTACCAGGAGGCTGCAGTTCTGATATGACTGGTGATTGCCTTTATAACTATTGGCTGTCTGTGCAAAATCACACTGATGATTTTACTAACCTATTAATAACAATATGCCAGATTTTATACCCCACTTATAGTAGGATTTTACTGTTAGCTAGATACTAATGGGAATACAAAACCAAAAGACACAGAGACTCTACTCTCAAGGAGCTTAATATCTACATTAGAGATTTCGCTAGAACAAGTTCATTTTATACTGTTATGAAATAAATTATAGTATGTAATTAATTATGCTACATGTAGGTATAAAGAAATATTTAAAAAATTCTGTAAGGAACTCTGCGAAACCTCAAAGAATGACTTTCTTTTAAAGAGACAGGGTCTCACTGTCACCCAGCTTCAGTGCAGTGGCACCATCACAGCTCAGGTTGGAGTACAGTGGCATGATCATGGCTTACTGCAGCCTCAAACTCCGAGGCTCCAGCAATCCTCCCACCCCAGCCTCCCAGGTAGTTGGGACTATAAGCACTTGCCACCATGCCCAGCTAATTACTTTATGTTTTTGTAGAGATGGGGTCTCACTCTGTTGTCCAAACCCTTTGTCTCAAGCAATCCTCCCACCTTGGCCTCCCATTGCTGGAATTACAGACATGAGCCACCACGACTAGCCTGACTTTTCATGTCCATGTTTTCATGTATCCAGGAAACTCTTGCCTAATTTATTTCTTCATTTTTGAAAAGGAATAAAATCATTGATGGGAGAAAAAACTCAAAACTAACCACCATTTAACCATTGGTCAAAGGCGTTTCTTATTGATTAGAATATTTCCCCAAGAACAAAAGGGGGAAAAAACGGAAAAAATCCCAATGTATACCACAAATAAATACATTTGTCCTTACTGAAGGTAGTCACACAGCTAGAGCCCAAAATAATTCATGGCAAAATACAAAGCAAATAAATTCACTTTAAAAATCTTAAATAACAGATTATCAACATTTTCAAATAGCAAAGACTAGAATTAAAAGTTGGTATATGCTACACTTAAAGAAAAGGAAATTCCTTAATTATGTCTTATCCTAGGGAAGATTATAAAGTAGGCCTTGATTGGCAGGCACCCTCTTTTACTGATCTCTTGCTGAATTTGTCCTACTATCTATTAACCCTTCATGATACCTCTACCACTCTCTGTATACACACATATGCAAATGTGTATGTGCATGCACATTGTCCTAAGTCAGTCTTTTTCAATCTAAAGACTGAAGTGACTTTATCTTTGATTGCTGAGTGGTAACAGGAGAAAGAGAATGAATTCAATTTATTTTACCTACACAGGAGCTAAAGGTTGAGGGTGTTTATTCATCCAGGGCAAGGTCTGTGCTCTAGAGCCTTAGAATGTAAAGATAATCTGATAAATAACTTGTACTAAGATGTTAATATAGAAAAAATGGTTCTCAATCTCCCTGACCATAGAAATATTTATATCTTAATAGGATACAAAGTTAAAAATAAAAGCAATTTCCCTCAAAAAGAGAATTTTAGGCATTAACAAGAAGGCAAGGAGACACTGCTGATATTCCTCAAACTATGAAAGAAAGCCTATTCTATCCCTCTTATAAATACATATGGCCTAAAAGCGGCAAATCTCTTCTGAAGATACTAAATTAACAGGGTTAGACAAATGTCCACCCAGAATATTATGTGGTACTTTGCACTGTAAAATATAGATACAGTAAGCCCTATCTGAGTATCTATAAACTATTAAAAATCATAAGGTCGGCCAGGCACAGTGGCTCACGCTTGTAATCCCAGCACTTTGAGAGGCTGAGGCGGACGGATCACTTGAGGCCAGGAGTTTGAGACTAGCCTGGCCAATATGGCAAAACACTGTCTTTACTAAAAATACAAAAATTAGCTGGGTGGCAGGCACCTGTAGTCCCAGCTACCCAGGAGGCTTAGGCAGGAGAATCGCTGGAACCCGGGAGGCGGAGGTTGCAGTGAGCAGAGATCGTGCCATTGCACTCCAGCCTGGGCGACAAGAGTGAAACTCGTCCTCAAAAAAAAAAAACAACAACAAAAAACAAAACGTAAGTTAACAGAAAAGTCTTCATTCCACATACATTCTTCCAAAACTATCAAGAAGTATTTTGAAAGTATGTTTTAGGAAATAGTTCATACAATTAGAATAACATAGCCACAAACATTAAAGTTAGAAAGGCTGTATTTTTTTTTTTTGAGACGGAATCTTGCTCTGTCACCAGGCTGGAGTGCAATGGCACAATCTCACCTCACTGCAACCTCCGTCTCCCTGGTTCAAGCAATTCTCCTGCCTCAGCCTTTCTAGTAGCTGGGATTACAGGCACATGCCACCACGCCCAGCTAACTTTTGCATTTTTGGTAGAGACGGGGTTTCATCATGTTGGCCAGGATGGTCTCGATCTCCTGACCTTGTGATCTGCCCACCTTGGCCTCCCAAAGTGCTGGGATTACAAGTGTGAGCCACTATGCCCAGCCAGAAAGGCTTTTAATAGCTTTTTAGAATAACAATTTACTTTGCCCCAAACAATACCAAGCTAATTATTTTAGGCAGAGAATCTACAGGTCAAAAGAGACTTAAGATAATGGATCAATTCCATTGGACATATTATTAAGTATTATATCAATTATTAAATGTATCATTGTGATGTGTAGATCTTACCTGGATATTAATTTAAAAAGCTGAAAAAGAATGAGATTTGAACACTGACTGGATGTGACTATATAAAAGCAAAACATAAAAATTTTTTAAAGGAATAATTACAATGCCACCTACCGTCTCAAGAAAACCCTGAAGTATGATATTGTTACTTGGAAGAAAAAGAAAATGGTTTCTGGCCGGGTGTGGTGGCTCACGCCTTTAATCCCAGCACTTTGGGAGGCCGAGGTGGGCGGATCACAAGGTCAGGAGATCAAGACCATCCTCGCCAACATGGTGAAACTCCGTCTCTACTAAAAATACAAAAAGTAGCCAGGCGTGGTGGTGTGTGCATGTAGTCCCAGCTACTCAGGAGGCTGAGGCAGAAGAATCACTTGAACCCAGGAGGTGGAGGCTGCAGTGAGCCGAGATCGTGCCACTGCACTCCAGCCTGGGCGAAAGAGCAAGACTCTGTCTCCAAAAAAAAAAAAAAAAAGGTTTCAAATATACTGGTAAGGCTGGGGCGCGGTGGCTCATGCCTGTAATCCCAGCACTTTGGGAGGCCAACGCAGGCAGACCACCTGAGGTCGGGAGTTCGAGACCAGCCTGACCAACATGGAAAAACTCCGTCTCTACTGAAAACACAAAAAATTAGCCGGGCGTGGTGGCACGTGCCTGTAATCCCAGCTACTCGGGAGGCTAATACTTTGAAATATATATATGTGTGCGTATACGCATATACACACACATATATACATGTGTGTGTACACATATATACACGTGTGTGTATACACATATATACACATATGTGTGTGTATACACATATATACACATATGTGTGTATACACATATACACACATACATATATACATACATACACATATATGTATATATATGTGTATGTATGTATATATGAATGACTACTACTTCATATTACTTCAGCCCAGGCACAGTCTTAAAACCTTCTACAACTTTTTTATACCCCTCAAATTTTCTATTGGGGCTGAGCACAGTGGCTTACACCTATAATCCCAGCCCTTTGGGAGGTTGAGGTGGGCTGATCACTTGAGGTCAGGAGTTTGAGACCTCAAAGTGTTGGCGCGCGCCTGTAATCTCAGGTACTCAGAAGGCTGAGGCAGGAGAATCACTTGAACCTGGGAGGTGGAGGTTGCGGTGAGGCCAGATTGTGCCACTGCACTCCAGCCTGGGTGACAGAGCAGAGACTCTGTCTCAAAAAAAAAAATAATAATAATAATAATAATAATAATAATAATTCTATTGGTTCTAAGCAAAAAGAAGAAAGTAGAAAAATATAAAAGGGTGCTTATCCCCTGACCTTTTAGTGTCTTTCCCCTGTGGAATTTTTAGTTTTTTTAAAAAAATAATATTTTAAAATACAGACTAGGTCTTGCTATGTTGCCCAGGCTGATCCTGAACTCCTGGCCTCAAGCAATCCTTTTGCTTCATCCTCCCAAAGTACTAAGATTACAGGCACGAGCCACTATGCCCAGCTGAAATTTCTTAGAGCACTTTTTATTTCAAAAACAGGAGAAAAGATGAGTTAGTTATGTTTTTAGCAGAAATGAGTAAGGTACCAAACATAGTCACAATAGCAAAAGGATGTCAATGCCAGAGAGAGAAAATAAAGAGGGGCAAGATGTTAGACCAGGCTGACAGTTGTTCAGCCAGCTCCTTTACCCTTTTCCCTGGTCCCCCTGAATGGGTCCTCTGTTCCCTGCCCTGCCCAGAACAGAAAAGCCACCACCAGTCACTTGGAACTGGCAGAGACCAGACTTCCATTGCCAAGAATGTTTCACAATAATAAAAGCTTAGTTAACATCTGAAGGCTTAATTAGAATATTACAACAGACAAGTCTGAAGTTACCTAAATGAAATAAATGAGCTACTTTCGGGGTAGGATAGTGGGGGAACCACTCTCCTTAAATGGATGTCCTTAAGGGAGAAAATATCTAGCTCTTAATTTTAGTCTCTTAGCAGACAGATATCCTAGGGAGGTTTTGCTACTGTCTGGCATGCCACTGTCTTGTAAGTCTAATAAATGAGAATGTGAGCTCATGCCCTAGGCAGTGAGACTAAAGGCTGATGAAAGGGAATGATGAAGCAAATTAACAAAGAAGACTGCATGCTGGACTGCTAGACAAGTAGACACATTCTTCTTTTTGTTTTGTTTTGTTTTTTTTTTTTTTTTTTTTGAGGGTGGGGTGTACGAGGGCTCCTTCTGTCAGCCAGGCTGGAGTACAGTGGTACGATCTTGGCTCACTACAACCTCTGTCTCCCAGGCTCAAGCAATTCTCCTGCCTCAGCCTCCCAAGTAGCTGGGATTACAGGTGTGTGCCACCACACCTGGCTAATTTTTGTATTTTTAGTAGAGACGGGTTTTCACCATGTTGCCCAGGCTAGTGTCAACTCCTGACCTCAAGTGACCCGCCCGCCTCAGCCTCCCAAAGTGCTGGGATTACAAGTGCGAGCCACCATACCTGGCCAAGTAGACACATTCTTACCACAGTCTCTACAGTCACGAGTTCGTTAGTGGGGGCGATGGGAGGGTGGGGATGGTTAATGGGTACAGAAAAATAGAATAAATAAGATCCAGTATTTGATAGCACAACAGGGTGACTCTAGTTAATAATAATTTAACCATACATTTTGAAATAACTAAAAGAGTATAACTGGATTGTTTGCAACACAAAGAATAAATGCTTGAGGTGATAGATACCCCATTTTCCCAATGTTTAATAGGATACTCTATTATACATTGTATTCCTGTATTAAAATATCCTATATACCCCATAAATATATACACCGACTATGTACCCACAAAAAATTTTTTAAAAGTTTCTAAGAAACTGATCAAAATCAATCACTCCTTTTTAACTATATGCATAAAAGGTTGTTACAAAGTTCTATTTAAGATTATCTCACTTTGGGAGCTGAAGGTAAATATCTGGCATATTCAAGTGCTATTCAAGAAAACAAAAATAATAAGGCTTTTATTAGCAGCAGTCAGTATTCGTTTTTAGTGTTGTTACATATTCTTTTTTTTTTTTTTTTTTTCCAGACAGATTCTCATTCTGTCACCCAGGCTGGAGTGCAGAGGTGCCATCTTGGCTCACTGCAACCTCCGCCTCACAGGTTTCAAGCAATTCTCCTGCCTCAGCCTCCCAAGTAGCTGGGATTACAGGTGCCCGCCACCATGTCTGGCTAATTTTTGTATTTTTAGTAGAGATGGGGTTTTGCCATGTTGGTCAGGCTGGTCTCCAACTCCTGACCTCAGGTGATCCACCCACGTCGGCCTCCCAAAGTGCTGGGATTATAGACATGAGCCAACACACACGGCCAAGTGTTGTTACATTTTCTTATCCTAAGAAAACTATAAACAGGTACACTTTTTTTTTTAAATAAAACCTTGCTTTTGATGTCCAACACTTAAGAGAGTGAATGAATCAATGGAAGAGAAAGATTTAATTTAACACCCTAGCCTAGGAGAGATGAGCAAGTGAGGAGCAGGTTCCTATTTCTGACAAGAAGAACAGGGATTAAAAACAAGCCAACAAACACTGTCAGACCACTGAACCCTAGTTGCAAGCCAGGCTGCTACACTAAGCATCCTGATTATTCCAAAGATGCCCCGAGATTCAACCCAGCCCTTCTGGCCTCTGCCAAAGAGGCACAGAAACAGCCAAGTCAGGTTCCAAGAATAGTCGTGGCATACCATCCCCCTCCAACTA
This sequence comes from Pongo abelii, assembly GCF_028885655.2. Classification (NCBI taxonomy): domain Eukaryota; kingdom Metazoa; phylum Chordata; class Mammalia; order Primates; family Hominidae; genus Pongo; species Pongo abelii. Next base: position 70,769,144 of record NC_071985.2, on the reverse strand, counting down.
CAGTCATCCTCAAGGAGATTGTTTCTGGGAGCATCTTGCCCTAGGACTAACAGCAGCATTCAGAAGGGCAGTCAGTTGTTACTACTGTTTCTTCCTTATCCAACAAAACTTCAAGAAACAGTAGATTAAGGAACCTGGGATTTAACCACAATTAATTCATTTAATTCGATAACAATTAATTCATTTAATTGGGGGTGGTAAAACAGTTACCTCTTTTGTAAATCTAGTATTTCAGGGACTATCTGGGAAACCACAGGTGCTAAAATCAACTTTTAAAATACTTAAGAATAAAAAGTGGACAGTCCTTTTCTGCAGTTAGACTATGTATTAAGAGGTTATGAAACCAGTATAAAAGTAGCTTTTTGGTTGGAGAATAAGAACTTCTCATACCTCAGTCATCAGTAACCAAGGGAAAAATTGCTATTAAAATTTCTTTTCCTTAATGAATTATGGTCCATTTGGGCATCATAGACTTCTAATAGAATACCCACAATACTGGATCCAAGACTCTGGTCTCCCTACTCATTGTATGTATAAAACATTCTGCTATGCATTTAAGGTGCTATGTAAATATGCCTATACTAATATTTCTGCAGGGATATAATTACATAAAATGGAACACACAAATTTTGGTAATAAAAGGTTCAAGTTCCAACATGCCAAAATTCTACTGAAAGTAACAACCATATTAAAGCTTGTAGTGGTCAGGTACAGTAGCTCACGCCTGTAATCCCAGCACTTTGGGAGGCTGAGGCGGATAGATCACTTGAGGTAAGGAGTTCCAGACCAGCCTGGTCAACATGATGACACCCTGTCTGCACTAAAACTACAACAATTAGCTGGGTGTGGTGGCATGCACCTGCAGTCCCAGCTACTTCAGAGGCTAAGGTAAGAGGATTGCTTGCTTGAACCTGGGAGGCGGAGGTTGCAGTGAGCCAAGATCCCGCCACTGCATTCCAGACTGGGTGACAGAGCAAGACTCTGCTGCAAAAAAAAAAAAAAAAAAAATTATTTGTGTAAGAAATCTTTAGAGTATGCAGATTCATGCTACAGAAACCCAAGGCATTTTCAGTAAGCTTATAGTTTCCTTGTCCACTGTTTCAACTAAAAGACCTTATAACTAAAATTAGGAACGGAGAATAAAAACTTATGGCAAAAGTATCAAGATCTGGACTTTAAAAAGTAAGAACATTGGGCGGGCATGGTGGCTCATGCCTGTAATTCCAGCACTTTGGGAGGCCAAGGCAGGTGTATCACTTGGGGCCAGGAGTTCAAGACAAGTCTGGCCAACATGGTGAAACCCCGCCTCTATTAAAAATACAAAAATTAGCTGAGTGTGGTGGGCTGGGGGGGTGCCTATAATCCCAGCTACTCGTGAGGCTTAAGTAGGAGAATTGCTTGAACCCAGGATGTGGAGGTTGCAGTGAGTTGAGGAGCCATGATCACACCACTGCACCCCAGCCTGGGCAACAGAGCAAGACTCTGTCTCAAGAAAAGGAAGAACATCTAAAATAATGCCTTCTTATAGGAATGAATAATGTTAATACCCACTAACCAAGTCATTAAATCTGAGGAATACCCAGATTACATAACTTTTGACGTCAGAGTATAAAAGAAAAGGAGCATTGATAAAACAGTGGAAATTAGGAAACACAACTACATTAACGATAGTTACATCCTAAGCAGGAATACAATTTAATGAGTCACCAGTTTAAAATGTGCAAAACTCAGACCTAAAAGGGTAAGGCTTATATAATGTTGTCCAATTATTTAAAGTGCTCAGAGAATTCCTCCACATGAGGATTAACTCTGCAATTCTAAGCTTCCTACCCAACGTCCCAATCCCATAATAGGCAATCAAATTATACTAATTATGACTGTCATGATTTATACTCATTGGAATACTGATTATTTCACAAGTCAAGTGTCTAAGCAATTTTGACCTTGAAAAGGCAAGAAAATAAAATTTAAAAGCCAGAGATATTCAATATATAACATTATATAATGTAAATATTAGGAAACAAGAGCAACAGCTATCTTAAAGGGTTTTTTTTTTTTTTTGGTAATAGAAAGTACCTAGGAAGAACAGGCCCAGAGTTAGGGGGTACTAAGGTAAAAATAAGACATGGTCCCTGGCCCTCAAGAACCTCATGTACTAAATACAGGAAAAACAAAAAAGTAAATCAGCTATTATAATACAGAGATATGGCCTGAATGTTTTTGGTATCACAGAGCAAGAGTGTCTACTAGGATACACAAAAAGCAGAGAAGGCCTCTTGAAAGAGGATTCTTGACCTGAGTCTTAAAGGAAACTCAAGAATTAGCCACTGAATAAAAGCAAGTTAGCATGTAAAATAGTACAACTGTGATATATATTAATACTATATTCTTTCATTCAAGAAATATGTCTTGACTGGGCATAGTGGCTCATGCTTGTAATCCCAGGACTTTGGAAGGGCGAGACAGGGGGATAGCTTGAGGTCAGGGGTTCAAGACCAGCTTGCACAACATGGCGAAACTCTGTCTCTACTAAAAATACAAAAAAAAAAAAAAAAAATTAGCCAGGTGTGGTGGCACATGCCTGTCATCCCAGCTACCTGGGAGGCTGAGGTGGGAGGATCACTTGAGCCTAGGGAGGTTGAGGCTGCAGTGAGCCATGCACTCCAGCCTGGGTACTGCACTCCAGCCTGGGTGACAGAATGAGACCCTGTCTCAAAAAAAAAAAAAAAAAGGGAAATACTTCTGGACCACCTACTATATGCCAGGGACAGGCTATATTTACAGGCCCACCTGTACTTTAGTATGGCTACAGCCTCAGGAGCATGTATGAGATTGGGAATGCACCAAATTATGAAAGCCTTGGATGCTCTGTTAAGGAGTTTGGACCTCACTCTAAAGATGGTAAGAAATCAATAAAAGCTGGTAGGTAAGCAAGGAAGCAACAAGATCAGAGTTGTATACACCCTGACTCAGGCTTTCTTATACGTTCCCTCTGAGGAGCTGCCACGAAGGTTCTAGAGGAGAGGAAGGAGCTGATATGCCCCATGTTTCACAGATACTGCATGAGACTCTGCTGCTAAGGCCTACCACCTCTCTACCCCCATGTTCTATCATCAGACTTCACTAGTGGAATAAAAAGGTCCAGTACCAGTAGCAGGTAGGAAACAGAAAAATAACAGAGAAGAAAGAGAGTTCCTGTGGCCAAGGTGCATAAGGGTCACCTCCAGGGAACTATTCATATTTTAAACAGAATATTATACCAACAAAATAATAATAGAGGATATTAAAACATCTGATAACAAAGTAAATTTTATGTTGTGTTTATTTTATCACAATTTAAAATAATTTTTAAAAGAAAAAAATTATCTGAAATTTAGGTGAAACATTTTTCTATTCTGTCATTTAAAATGATAAAGATCAGTTCAGAGTATATTTAATAATAACTCTCCCATTCTTCCTTCACATTTAAAGAATTCTTCCAAGTCCGCCCCCTACCACAAAGCTAAATGTGCAAAAATGCAAAAAGCGTGATGATTATTTCATTGGGGGAAAAGAAGAGAATCATATCCCAAATGGACAACATCCAATAACCAACTATCCTTTAGACTTACAATGGTGCAAACTGCCACCAAAAAGAATACACATGGATTTGGACACATTCTAACAGTACAGCTCTCTGTCCAGGCATGCTGCTGAAAGAACAGTACATTCCTCCTTGTTCCATCTTCCACCCACCTTAAGCCCCATTATGAAAGGGAGCTTAAACAAAACTATCATATTTAAGCCTCTAATATATGTGTGTTTTCAATAAGACCAGCTAGGTAAAAATAGTGGCAGTAAATCCCTCCAACATTGCCCTAAGATTAGAGTCTGAAGATTTCTGAAGAGGAAAATAATTTTGGTAATGTATATTTGTCAAAAGTTTTAACTTGAGATTGCAATCTAGGTGCAAAGATAGGGAAATAAGTTACTAACTTTCAGAAAACTGATATAGTATGGTAGAGGAGTGAGTATTGAGAATCAGAGTAATGAGATCTGAGTCCTAAATAGCTAGCCTATCAGCAGCTTTGTGACCTTGGGAAAACCGCCCAACCTCTCTGAGCTTCAGTTTTCTCATTTATGAAACATGCTTAATGATGCTTACACCATCTATATCATGGTGTTGCTGTGAAAAGCAAAGAGCTAAATGTAACCCTAACTCAGCACACTCTAATGCACCCTCTCAATAATCTCAATTTCATGCAACTCTTTTTGAACACCATGTTTTATATTTCCAGCTCATTCTTTCTAATACATGAATTCATATAATCTTGTGACCCCACCTACTGACCTCTATCTTTGAACTATCTCTAATTTTTATTTTATTTTTATTTTTGAGACAGAGTCTCACTCTGTCGCCCCGGCTGGAATGCAATGGCATGATCTCAGCTCACTGCAACTTCTGCCTCCCAGGTTCAAGCAATTCTCCTGCCTCAACCTCCTGAGTAGCTGGGACTATAGGCACATGTCACCAGGCCTGGCTATTTTTTTTTTTTTTTTTTTTTAGTAGAGACAGGGTTTCACCATGTTGGCCAGGATGGTCTTGATCTCCTGACCTCATGACCCACCTGCCTTGGCCTCCCAAAGTGCTGGGATTACAGGTGTGAGCCACCGCACCCAGCCTATCTTCAAACTATCTTTTCACTGTTCCTTACCCTGTGAAGTCCTCTCTCCTCTCTTTACCAGCTTAAGTTCCATGGTCCATCATTATAATCACTTGCTCCTCTCTCACTTGGACATACTCACTTTGCAGAACCACAAGCTGGGTAAATTCAACTATTCTCCTACTCCTAAAGTGAAAGTGGCTGGAGAAAAAAAGCACAAAACCAAGCTGACTGGCCTCACTTTTAACTCAGAACCTTTAGCCTCAAATGAGCCCTTAACACTGCCTGGTGATCGTACTGTATTTCTCTAGTCCATTCACCTTCCCACTTTTCTAGACAATTATATGCTCTCCTCTCTTTTCAAACTCGTAATAGCTTCCTTTCTTACTAAGCCAATGACCTGGCTTAGAAAATTAAAGTAATCAGAGAAGATCTTCCAGGGTATTTGACTTTCTGTTTCTGAGCTGTTTCACTTAAGATGATGGCTTCCAGTTCCATCCATGTTGCCACAAAAAGACATGATTTCATTCATTTTTATAGCTGAATAGTATTCCACTGTATACAGATATCACATTTTGTTTATCCATTTATCCTTTGATAGACACTCATAAACCTTTTAATCTTAATTGCTAGCTTTATGGTTGTGTTTATTATTATTTTGATTTGAATTAACATTTTGCATATTTAAATTTATTTAGGATAGTTAAGTATGCAGTGTTAGTGGAAACTTTTTTGGTTAACAGCTTATAGAACCTTATTAATTTTAACAAGAAGGACCGGTTTGGCTTTGTAAGATATCTGATTTATGGAATATTTTAGGATATTAGGAATATTTTAGGATATCAGTATTTTTTTTTTTGAGGTACAGAAAACTGGAAATGGATTGTCATAGTATTGCTGGTAAGAATCAATGGGGCTCTTGATTTAACAAACAGCTAAGTTTTTTTTTTTGTTTTTGTTTTTGAGACAGTGTCTCACTCTGTCACCCAGGCCAGAGTGCAGTGGCAAGATCACAGCTCACTGCAGCCTCGATCTCCTGGGCTCAAATGATCTCCTACTCAGCCTCCCAAATAGAGAACTGCATGTTCTCACAAGTGGAAGCTAAATAATCTGTACACATGGACACAGAGTGTAGAATAGGACAGTGGAGACTCAGTGGGTGGGGCGGAAGGTGAGGGATGAGAAATTACTTAATGCGTACGACTTACATTATTCAGGTGATGGTTCCACTAAAAGCCCAGAGACTTCACCACGACATAACAAAACTATACTTGTACCACTTAAATTTATAACAACAACAACAAAAACATTAGAAAGTTTAGATAAATATGTATCCCTAGAAAGTACAGGTTGATTTTCACTTAAAGGAAAACAATCACAAGGCTGTTAACCTTCTCAACAAAAAGAGTGCATCTTTCTATGTATGCAAAAATCACTCAATTCAGGTCAATTAATCACAAAGCAACAATCTAACAAAGATAATTCCTGTTTTTGTTCACGTACAACTGAAATGATAAAAAAAAATTATAATATAAACGTAAGTTAAAACGTTGTAGAGCACTAAACCAGAAGCCAGAAGACCAAAGTTCTGGTCTTTTCTCTGCCATAACTAGATATGGGAATTTTACTATGTTTCCATTTCTTCATCTGTAAAATTAAGGAGAAGGGGAAAAGATCACTCTAAAATTATTTCAGAGTTTTCTGAGCTTCTTCCTGATGAGCAAGGAGACTTCTGGTCTGGTTTTTGGACTTTCCTAGCAGCATGGCCCCTAAATGCCAGTCTCCACTCCCACCTCAAAAGAAGAAACCAAGACCACCTCCTGTTCTGAGACTGGAAGAGACATCATCAGCCTCTCTAGACTTGCCGAAGAAGACAGAAAAAGAACAGCAGGAAGCAACTGAACATATTGATGAAGTACAAAATGAAATAGACAGGCTTAATGAACTGAGGGAGGAGATTCTGAAAGCAGAACAGAAAATAAACTCTGTCAGCCATTTTTTTCAGAAGAGGTGAGAACTGATCGCCAAAATTCCAAGTTTTGGGGTTACAACGTTTGTCAACCATCCTCAAGTGTCTGCACTGCTTAGGGAGGAGGACAAAGAGGCACTGCATTATCTGACCAAAGTTGAAGTGACAGAATTTGAAGATACTAAGTCAGGTTACAGAATAGACTTTTATTTTGATGAAAATCCTTCCTTTAAAAATAAAGTTATCTTCAACGAATTTCATCTGCATGAGAGTGGTATTCCATCTTCAAAGTCCACTGAAATCAAATGGAAAGCTGGAAAGGATGCGATGAAACAGTCAAGTCAAACACAGAATAAAGCCAGCAAGAAGAGGCAGCATGAGGCACCAGAGAGCTTCTTTATCTGGTTTACTGACTATTCTGATGCAGGTGCTCATAAGTTAGGAAAGTTCATCAAAGATGACATTTGTCCCATCCCATTACAGTACTACTTGGTTACCGATATGGATGATGAAGAAGGAGAAGATGAGGAGGAGGAGGAGGAAGAGGAAGGATTAGAAGATATTGATGAAGAAGGGGATGAGGAAGAAGATGAAGATGATGATAAAGGGAAGAAAGGACAGTAGGATGAAGGAGAAGATGACTAATAAACACTGATGGATTCAACCTTCCTTTTTAAAATTTTCTCCAGTCCCTGGGAGCAAGTTGCAGTCTTTTTTTCCCCCCTCTTGTGGCTCACTTGCCCTGTTCTTGAGGTCTCTTTTCTATACACCATGGTTCTCAATTTATTTGGGGGGTAAATACCTTGAGCAGAATATTATGGGAAAAGAGTCTCTACCCCTTTCTGTTCCAAATTCATTTTTATCCCTTCCTGTCTGAACAAAAACTATATGGAATCACCACCACCGAGCTCTGTCGGAAAAAAGAAAAACCTGCTCCCTTCACTCTGCTGGAAGCTGGAGGGTGCTAGGCCCCTGTGCAGTAGTACACAGAATTCTAGCTTTTCCTCCTTTCTCTGTATACTGGACTCAGATAGTACACTGTGTCTCTTTGTGAATATGGACAGTTAGCATTTACCAATATGCATCTGTCTACTTTCTCTTGTTTAAAAAGGGGGAAAGAAAACTTTAAAAAATGGGGTTAGAGAAGGTCAGCAAAGGGTGGATTTGAGATGTTTGGGTGGGTTAAGCGGGCATTTTGACAACATGGCTTCTCTTTTGGCATGTTAAATTGAGATGTCTGACAGACATCCTTGCAGTTTAAGGTAATACTTTTAAAATAAATTCTCTCCTAATGATGACTTGAGCCCTACCACTCAATGGGAGAATCAGCAAAACCTGTACTATCTTATTTGGAATTGACATTCTCTATTGTAATTTTCACCCTGTTTTTTTTTTTTTAATTTTCTTTTTGTTTCACTGGAAAGGAAAGATGATGCTCAGTTTTAAAAGTTAAAAGTGTACAAGTTGCTTTGTATAAGTCGCTTTGTTATAATAAAACTAAATGTGTCCACGAAGGAAAAAACTTATTTCAGCTCAAACATCTTATGATTCCATGACCCAAAGTGAGGTATGCCATATTACATTTTCGTATTTTAAACAGAAATTAAAAGTACATAAGTTTGAGTTAAAGGTAGCATTATATTGTTTTTGACTAAAAGAGGTAGCTGTACATAAAGATTATAGCAATAATAAAAACCCATGAAGATATATAATGAGAATTTATTAATAAGAATATACAATGCTTTCCCTGGATAAAGTTACTTCTGTAATACTATTTTTTTAATTTAAAAAATTACCTTCTAAACCATTGACTTGAAATACTTAATAGCTACTTTTATAAGTCCTATTTTAGGAAGCCTAGACAAGCAAACCAAATTAATAGAAATTGAGAGTAGAGAAAATTAGCAATGGGCCAGGCGCAGTGGCTCACACCTGTAATCCCAGCACTCTGGGAGGCCCGGGCGGGGAGTTCACTTAAGGCCAGGAGTTCAAGACCAGCCTGGACAACATGACGAAACCCTGTCCCTACTAAAAATACAAAAATTTGCTGGGTATGGTGGGGCATGTCTACAATCCCAGCTACTCAGGAGGCTGAGGCAGGAGAATCGCTTGAACCTGGGAGGCAGAGGTTACAGTGAGCCGAGATGGCACCACTGCGCTCCAGCCTGGGTGACAGAGGGAGACGCTGTCTTAAAAAAAAAAAAAAAATCAGCAATGCCCTCTTCTGGGCTACAACTACTTAATGAGTAATGTATACTAGCCTTGGAATTTATTTCACAATTCTTTTTGAGCATGTGTGTTTGGGTTTATCAGCCATTTCAACTTCTTTTTTGTTGTTGTTCTTTGAGAGGGAGTTTCGCTCTTGTTGCCCAGGCTAGAGTGCAATGGTGTGATCTTGGCTCACTGAAATCTCCGCCTCCTGAGTTCAAGCGATTCTCCTGCCTCAACCTCCCAAGTAGCTGGGATTACAGGCACCCACCACCATGCCTAGCTAATTTTTTTGTATTTTTAATAGAGACGGGGTTTCACCATGTTGGCCAGGCTGGTCTCAAACTCCTGACTTCAGACACTGCGCCTGGCCTCAACTTCTTCCTTAAACCTGACTGGATCCCTCAAATATTTATTTAAAGTTTTGTCAATATGCCGGGCTTTCCACTTAACTTTCATTTCCCATTTCTCTTCTGTTTCCAATACTATTTATTTATTTACAGAGTCTCGTTCTGTCACTCAGGCTGGAGTACAGTGGTGCAACCTAGGCTCATTGCAACCTCCGCCTCCCCGGTTCAAGCAATTCTTGTGCCTCAGCCTCCCAAGTAGCTGGGACCACAGGTGCATGCCACCATGCTTGGCTAATTTTTGTATTTTTAGTAGACACGGCGTTACGCCATGTTGGCCAGGCTGGTCTCGACCTCCTGACTGCAAGTGATCCGCCTGCCCCCACAAAGTGCTGGGATTACTGTTGTGAGCCACCACGCCTGGCCCCATTACCATTTATAGTGTACTTTTCAGTGTCCACCTTGGTTTTCCATTTTCTACATTTTTACCATGTCTGGTCTCTTTGTCTCTCTTACATGTGATTTCATTTTTGACTCAAGGGCCTTCATTCACCCAGTTAGGTATTAGGAGTTCTGAGATCCTCAAATTTCAGATTTCCCACATTCCACCTCCTTTCTGCAATACCAGATGTAGCAGGTTTGCCAGTAAATTCAAGCATATTATTCTGTCAGTTTAAATTTTCCAAGTTGACATTTTTATATTCCATTTATTTTCATCACTAGCAACTTGGTTGCTTAAAGTCTAAGGATTTTGCCTTTTAAATACTTTCCAGCACTCTGATATACATTGGAGAAACCAAAGAAGTTTCAAATTCAAATGTCATCTAGTCAAAATGGAGAGGAAAAAATAGTACCCAATATTTAATTTGTCAAAACTGTGCAACACAGCCTTTTTTGGAAGGCCTAAGAAAAAAAAATTATTGTATGCTATAATATAACTATAAAAGGTATCAGAGTTTCTTTGGGGAATTTTACCATATTTCTTGAAATAAGGGATCTGTACAAATTTGAATCCCTCCAGAGTTTAATTCCTAAAGTTATCATTTACAAATATAAATGTTCATTATGAATTCATTTTTACTTCTTACCTCCATTCCTCACGGGGTAAAAGTCAAATCTAGGGAAGAAATAATACTAACTAAATTTGATAAAGCTCACTGTATCTAGTACAGTGTTGTATACTCTATGGCTATTTCAGACTCATCACTAATCTCTCTGCTTTCACCCTTGTCCCTAAGAGTTTATTCTCCACAAATCAGCTAGACTGAACCCTATAAATCTAAACTCTCCAAAAGATTCCCACCTCACTCAGAATAAAATCCTACTTCCTTATTATGGTATACAAACCCTACATAACCAGTCATCAGCAATCCCCATCACTACTCCCACACAATTCTTTTACTTTCTTTTTCCTCTTATATATTATCCCCTACCATTCTCCTTCAGCCTTCCTCTCCAGCCAGTCTAGCCTCTTCTGCCATTCTGGAAGGATATACACCTCTACTGTAAATACAGTCTCCAGACTTTTGCCCTTGATGGTCCTCTTCCTGAAACGTTTTTATCTCAAAAGCCACAAGTTTGACTCTTTCAGTAATTCTCTGCTCAAACATTACCCCATCAGAGGCTTTCCCCAGCCACCCAATCTAAAACAGCACATCTGCTGGGCATGGTGACACAGGCCTGTAATCCCAGCACTGTGGGAAGCCAAGGTGGGTGGATCACCTAAGGGCAGGAGTTGGAGATGAGCCTGGCCAATATGGCGAAACCCCATCTCTACTAATAATACAAAAAAAAAAAATAGCGGGACGTGGTGGCACGCGTCTGTCATCCCAGCTATTCAGGGGGCTGAGGCAGGAGAATTGTTTGAACCCGGGAGGTAGAGGTTGCAGTAAGCCGAGATCACACCACCACACTCCAGCCTGGACAACAGAGCAAGACTCTGTCTCAAAAAAAATAAAATTAAAACAGCACCTCTACTATCACTCTCTCCCTTTACCCAAGACTATCTTCCTCCCTACCACTAATCATCACATTATATAGTAAATAAATATTTAGTTAGCACCTGTCTCCACCCACTATAATGTAATTTCCATGAAAGCTGTGATTTGTTCAGTGCTGGATTTCCAGTGCCAAGAAACTACCTGGTAGATGCTCAGTAACTGTTGAGTAGATGAAAATTTAAAATGTCTGACTCTAGAATCCATGTTATCAACTTTAATTATTCATACACACCAAAGAAGTCCTTTAAATAATAAATGTTAAAAGTATATTTAAACTGAGACTATTGATTGCCTCTAGAGAAGAGGCTAAAGGGAGAGAAATATAGGGAGATTAAATGTATACCCCTTAAATCTTGAACTATATTAATGAGTTAATTTTTCAAAATTAAACAAAATGTAACATGTTAATTTAACAGGTTATAACAATGACTGAATTACATTAACTTTCCAGTTTAATTCTGCATTCTCAGGATGTGGAACACTAATGGCAAAAACATGACAATCTTCATGTTGTTCTCGGGCGTTTTTTGTTGTTGTTATTGTTGTTGTTTTGAGACAGAGTTTCACTCTTGCTGCCCAGGCTGGAGTGCAATGGTGCAATCTGGGCTCACTGCAACCTTCGTCTCCCAGGTTCAAGTGATTCTCCTGTCTCAGCCTCCCGAGTAGCTGGGATTACAGGTATGCACCACCACGGCCGGCTGTTTTGTATTTTTAGTAGAGACGGGGTTTCACCATGTTGGCCAGGCTTGTCTCAAACTCCTGACTTCAGGTGATCCGCCCACCTTGGCCTCCCAAAGTGCTGGGATTACAGGCATGAGCCACTGCGCCCTGCCCTGTTCTAAGGTATTTTAATAAGATTCTCCAGGAATTTCTCAGAGCACAAGAAGTTAAATGTTACTTTCTTAAATGTTCCCTACTCTTGTATAATATTACATCTTAATTAGCAATCGCCTTGTCACTAGGAAGTCGCTATGTACATTCATTTATTCATTCATAAAGGGTGACACAGCTACCAAACGCTAAGTGGAGTCTGAGGATAGAAAAAACAAAACCCCAAAGCATTTTGCCAAAGTGTTTTGGCCTACTCTCACCACTCAACACAGTATTTCTAACACCAGATGTGTGGGGTTATTTCCTCCACACACCAAGCAAGCAGTGCACAAGCTGGGTGTCTTACAATTTAACTCACTTCTAGCTACCTAGAGACAGAAGTGCACAAGCTGGGTCTCTTACCATTTTTTTTTTTTTTTTTTTTTTGAGACGGAGTTTTGCTCTTGTTGCCCAGACTGGAGTGCAATGGCGCGATCTCGGCTCATGGCAACCTCCGCCTTCCAGGTTCAAGCAATTCTCCTGCCTCAGCCTCCTGAGTAGCTGGAATTACAGGCATGCACCACCATGCCGGGCTAATTTTGTATTTTTAGTAGAGACGGGGTTTCTCCATGTTCAGGCTGGTCTCGAACTCCTGACCTCAGGTGATCTTCCCATCTCGGCCTCCCAAAGTGCTAGGATTACAGGCGTTGAGCCACCAGGCCCAGCCTGGGTGTCTTACAATTTAACTCAATTCTAATTCTATCTACCTAGAGATAGTGTCAGATTCCACAAGTCCAGGGCTCAGGCCCACATGACTGTCCCAGACTTCAGATGCCATTTCTGATTGATTGGCAATAAACTGGGGTTTCCACAACCCCCTCCTTGGTTAGATTAATTTGCAAGAGTGGCTCACAGAACTCAGGGAAACACTTTACATACGTTTACTCATTTATTATAAAAGATATTACAAAAGATACAGATGAACAACCAAATAAAAAGATACACAGAGCAAGGTGTGGGAGAAGAGGGGCTGAGCGGAGTCCTTCAGGAACTTCCATGTGTTCAGCTATCCCAAAGCTCTCTGAACCCAGTACTTTTAGGTTTCGTGGAGGCTTCATTACATAGGCATAGTTGATTAAATTACTGGCCACTGTTGATGACGTTAACTTTCAGCCTCTCTCCCCTCCAGAGAGACATGGGGGGTGGGGGGTAGGGGGTGGGGGGGTGGGGGGGTGCGGTGGGGTTGGGGGGTGAGAGGGTGAGTGCTAAAAGCCCCAACCTTCTAATCATGCCTCTCCTCAGTTGCCTCTCCTCAGTCTTTCAGGCGACCAGTCCCCATCCTGAAGCTATCTAGGGGTCCCCAGCCTCCAGTCATCTCATTAGCATACAAAAGATGCTCTAATCACTAGGGAGAGTCCTAGAATTTTAGGAGGTTTTTTTTGGCCAGGAAACGGAATAAAGACCAAATATATATTTCACAATATCACATAATGTTTCATTGTTATAAGAAATTCTGTCACCAAAGTTGCCATAACAAAACAATATTCCAGGATATGGTCCATTATATCCAGAATTTAAGGTCCTAGGCCTGGTAATGGAGTTGAGAAGAAAAAAGGCTGAACAGGAAAAAGTAGAGGCAGTGATCCAGCCACTTCCCACTTCCCCTTCTAACCACAGCTAGTCCCTATTTAGATAGGAAGCCACTCCCAGTTCTCTTGAAAACAGTGGTCCTCTCAACTGCCAAGAAGGCCACAGGAAGAAGGTCACTTTCAGAAAAGAAAACCCAGAATGAAGAATGATGACAGTAATGAAATCCTTCATGGACCAATACTAGACTAATGGTCTTCCCAGTACTTTATATTCTTACTACATCACAAAGGATAAGGATTATAAACCCAAAGTTAGAAAGAATAAGCACTGATTTCTGCCAGCTATAAGGTAATAGATTATTGCGCTTAATTTTCAAAATCAAATAAGGCCATATACTTTTCCAACTCTTCTATATTAAATTATTAGATGTTGTATGATAGTATGAGAACCTTAATCTTTCTGTATGAAATCCCTTTTTTTTTTTTTTTTGAGACAGAGTTTCGCTCTTATTGCCCAGGCTGGAGTGCAAAGGCACAATCTCGGCTCACTGCAACCTCTGTCTCCTGGGTTCAAGCGATTCTCTTGCCTCATCCTCCCAAGTAGCTGGGATTACAGGCATGTGCCACCACACCCGGCTAATTTTTTGTATTTTTAGTAGAGATAGGGTTTCACCATGTTGTCCAGGCTGGTCTCGAACTCATGACCTCAGGTGATATCCACCCGCCTCGGCCTCCCAAAGTGCTGGGATTACAGGCATGAGCCACCTTGCCCAGCCTCTGAAATTACTTTATATACACATATTCTGCTATCATTTAAATAATCAACACTCTGTAGAGGTTTTTAAAAATCACTAAAGAGTTTTCAAAAAAATTACTAAGAAATAGTCTGTGTCATGTCAAATGACAGATGGAACAATTACTCAATTGAAATGAGACAAAAAATCTGACAATCAATTGGAAACTGTCATATAAAAATTAAGGTTGGACCTAAGCAAAAGCATTACAAATGGTTTTTCTTTTGCTTTTATATTCTCTTTAAGAAAAATACATTTAATTGCAAACAAAGTATAAAGCAGAAGAGTAACTGATACTTTGTGACATTTTACCATTCCCCTACAGTCAAAATATAACAAAATATTTGAACCAATCATATTTCACTCCTTGGTTAGTCACTGTATATAGCAGGGACTCTATACTCAGTAGTTATAGATTTAGTTACGAAAAACAATCCACAGGAATACCTTGGCTCTCACTCTACCAAAGGTAGATATGGCTGGCATCTTGAGCACGCTAGTCAATCTATCCAAATGCACAACTACTAATATCCCACCACTCTCTAGCTGTTTCCTATTTCATTTCATTAGGGAGACAGAGACAAACCAAAAAATATAAGAGAATGTCAAATGCAACCCTTCCACCAACACTGTATCTCCATAACATCCTATAAAATTAACACTCAAGCTCAAATTACAACAAACTCAATAAATCCTAGACCACTTTTATTCTCACTGGACAAATAAATATCCTTGTTCTTGTCCCACACTGCCTGAATTTCCATTTTCCAAGTCATGTTGTCATAATGGCACACCAATTCACCCATTTGTTGTACCTGTAAGTACCAGAAAAATCAAGTAAATTAACTCAAGCAGGTTGAGTTAAATCTGACAATTGACTTAACCTTTAATTACTTATGTGACAGACATAAAAGAATGAAACACATGGCATGCAGAAAAACTGTGCAATCATATCACACAGAAAAAATTTTAAAACTAGGTTAGGAAAAGTAAATTAATAAATTTTGGTTAATCAAAGTATGTTCTGAAACATTAAGTCTGATAACTTCTTCCTAATAAATACAAGAGTCTGAATTATTTTCTTAAAATTTTGCTATTTCAAGTACAGAACTTTTTACATCTTTTTCTTTAAAGCATTAAGTCGCACTGTATTATGCCTATTTGAATTACTACTTAAACTACTAGAAAGAAATCAAGATAACATTAAACTTAAAATATCTTTGGTAACAGAATGAATTATCTTCTGTGTTGTTGTCTATATCAAAGGTCATATCATATTTCATACTTTTCTAAGGTAAACATTTAAACAGCATACATGGTATGATGGAGAAAATTATAACAAACTCACACCAAATATCAGCCTTTCTGAATTTCCAAAAAAGGGCACAACTTGCAAAAAAAAATGAGAACCATAATTTTCATGTATCAAGAAAAAAATATAATAATCAGTTTTTCTAAAGTGCTCAAAGAAGTCAATTTGTGGCAACACTACCAGAAAAAGTGGCCAATGAAGTCACACAAAATTTCTAAACTTTAAAAATGTACTAGGCTCTTTCTAAAGGTGAATATTATTGTCAAATCAGTAACTCAAACCAGCCCTAAATGTCTGCTTTTTTTTTTTTTTCTGGTAAGCAAGTGGGATTTAATTTTTTGTTTGTTTCTTTTTTGAGACAGAGTCTCGTTCTGTCACTCAGGCTGGAATGTAATGGCGCAATCTTGACTCACTTGCAACCTCGGCCTCCTGGGTTCAAGCAATTCTCCTGCTTCAGCCTCCCAAATAGCTGGGATAACAGGCGCCTGCGACCACGCCCAGCTAATTTTTTGTATTTTTAGTAGAGATGGGGTTTCACCATGTTCACTAAGCTAGTCTTGAACTCCTTACCTCAAGTGATCCACCCTCCCTGGCCTCCCAAAGTGCTGGGATTACAGGTGTGAGCCACCGTGCCTGGCCTAATTTTTTGTTGTTGTTGTATTTTGTTTTTTGGGGTTTTTTTGAGACGGAGTCTCGCTCTGTCGCCCAGGCTGGAGCGATCTCGGCTCACTGCAAGCTCCATCTCCCAGGTTCACGCCATTCTCCTGCCTCAGCCTTCTGAGCAGCTGAGACTACAGGCACCCGCCACCACGTGGCCCGGCTAATTTTTTGTATTTTTTTAGCAGAGACGGGGTTTCACCTTGTTAGCCAGGATGGTCTCAATCCTGGCCTAATTTTTAAGTGATAGCAGCAACTGAATTTTCTTCCTAAGTACTGGAGTATCCCCTAGTGGACTGGTGAGGAACAGTTTCTTGACTTACTAATCAAACTGTCATAATAAATTCACTTTTTTATAATCTCACCTAAATATCTTTTTTCCGATGGTCAAAACAGAGTTAATATTAGTTTTTATAAATTTCATAATTTTGACTACAGTGAAGGTCCTGCAAGGTAGAAACACATTTTTTTTGGACAAATACCATTTCCAGTGTTTCAAATACAATAACCTCTTTCAAGAATCTTGTTACATGAGCACGAATTTAGTAACTGAAAAATCAATCATCCTTAATAGTTTCCTAAAGGGCAAAGGAAGTTTTTATGGAAATTAAACTACTTCACTGAACTAAACGTCAACAATCAAATCATGAACATTAAGCAGAGTGCTTTCTAAAGAGCCAGGGGTATCAAAGATAAATTTGAGAAACTACTGATGGAGGCTTGAAAATGATTTTTTTACGTATCATATAATTTCTGCTAACATGGAATAAAGATTTCTAAAAAACAATTTTTAAGGTATCAACACACTATTTACACACAAATTAAAACTCTACACACAAAACACTTCATATTTC
This sequence comes from Pongo abelii, assembly GCF_028885655.2. Classification (NCBI taxonomy): domain Eukaryota; kingdom Metazoa; phylum Chordata; class Mammalia; order Primates; family Hominidae; genus Pongo; species Pongo abelii. Next base: position 70,751,961 of record NC_071985.2, on the reverse strand, counting down.
TGCAAATAATTAAAATCCACTGAAGAATACAAGGGCTCCAGCTAGCAGTATGATTGGAACCTTGTGAGAGACCCTGAGCTAGAACCACCCAACTAAGCCACTCTCAGATTTCTGACACTCAGAATAAATGTTGTTTGTTTTAAGCTGCTAAATTTGGGAATAACTGGTTACTCAGAAACAAATATGTTGTGTTTAATATGCTTAAAGAAAAAAAGAGGGTAATGATAGTAAGAAGAAAATGGCACTATAAAACAAAGACCAACAAGTCAACAACAAAAAAGCAAACAGATTCAAAAATGGGCAAAGGACTTAAAAATTTCTCAAAAACAGATACACAAATAGCCAATAAACACTTGTTAAAAGATGTCCAACATCACGAATCATTAGGGAAATGCATATCAAAATGACAATGAGAGGCCAGGCATGGTGGCTCATGCCTATAATCCCTGCATTTTGGGAGACTGAGGCAGGCGGATTACCTGAGGTCAGGAGTTCGAGACCAGCCTGGCCAACAAGGTGAAAGGTGAAACCCCGTCTCTACCAAAAATACAAAACTTACCCGGGCATGGCAGTGCATTCCTGTAGTCCCAGCTACTCAAGAAGCTGAGGCAGGAGAATCACTGGGACCCAGGAGGCAGAGGATGCAGTGAGCTGAGATCACGCCACTGCACTCCAGCCTGGGCAACACAGTAAAACTCTGTCTCAAAAAAAAACAAAAAACAAAAAACAGTGAGATACCACATCACAGCCATTAGGATGGCTATTATTAAAATACACACGAACACAGAAAATAACAAATGTTGGTGAGGGTATGGAGAAACTAGAACCCTTGTGCATTATTGGTGGGAATATAAAATGGTAAAGCCACTATGGAAGACAGTATGGTGGTTCCTCAGAAAAATTAAACATAGAATTACCGTATGATCCAACAATTCCACTTCTGTATATATATATTCAAAAGAATTGAAAGCAGGAACTCAGATATACTTGCATTCCCATGTTCACTGCAGCATTAGTCACAATAGCCAAAAAGTGGAAGCAAGCAAAGTAGTCCATAAAGAGATGAGTGGATAACGAAAATGGGCTATATACACACCATTAAATATCATTCAGCCTTTAAAAAAAAAAAAAAAGAAAGAAATTCTCCTGCACGTTACAACACGGATGTACCTTGAAGACATTAAGTTAAATGAAATAAGCCAGTTACAAAAGGGCAAATACTATATGATTCCATTTATATGAGGAACCTAGAGTAGTCAAACTCATAAAGGCAGAAAGTAAAATGTGGTTGCCAAGGGCTAGAGGAAAAGGGCAAACAGGGAATTACAGTTTAACAGATGCAGAGCTTCAGTCTGGAAGAAGAAAAGAGTTCTAGAGATGGATGGTGGTCATGTATGGTTATATGGTAGTGATGGATGGTTACACAACAGTATGAAAAGTGCGATGGCTCACGCTTGTAATCCCAGCACTTTGGCAGGCCGAGGTGGACGGATCACTTGAGGCCAGAAGTTCCTCCCCAAATCCAAGTTCCTAGATGCTAACCAAGGGCCAACCTTGCAAGCAGACCTCGCTAAGCATATCAGTCTCAATCAGGCCTGCTATGTTAATTCTTTCTGCACAACTGAGATGTTCTCTTTGGAAATAACATGGTTTTTTGTCTTGTTTTTGGAGTTCCGTGTTTTTCTATTCAAAATGCACCCCCATTTCCTGTCACTTTAACTAAAATTACCTTATTGAAATTTGTATCTTTTTGTAACTTATCAGCTACTTATGCCCAACTTTTAAAACTTTTACAAGCCACAAATATGGTGGATACACTATGGGATGATTAAATTATTTGTCTATACTTAAGTAAAATACCTATGAGAAAAATCCCTTTAAGATTTAAAGATGGTAATCCAAGGTGATTCCCTCTCCAAGGGGGACATCCAGTGCCCCTCTCAGGAAGTAGTAACTTGGAATAGAATAGTCCAGGAGTTCCAGGACCAGCCTGGGCAATATGGCAAAACCCCATCTATACTAGAAACACAAAAACTAGCCGGGTGTGGTGGCAGGTGCCTGTAATCTCAGCTACACGGGAGGCTGAGGCAGGAGAATCGCTTAAACCCAGGAGGTAGAGGTTGCAGTGAGCCAAGATCACACCACTGCACTCCAGCCTGGGCAACAAGAGCGAAACTCAGTCTTAAAAAAATAATAAATTAATTAATTAAAAAAAATAACCCACTGACCTGTACATTTTCAAATGGTTAAAATGGTAAATTTTATGTTATATGTATTTTACCACAATTTTTTATAAGACCAGATTTTAAAGAGAATCAAACAGAATCTGCAGAAATAAAAGACATAATAATTGAAATTAGTTCAATGGATGAATTAAATAGCAGATTAGATCAACTAAAGAGGACTGTGAATACACAAAATGTAGCATGGTGAAACAAAAATTGAATATATCAAATGGAAGTTATGCAACATGAGGACAGAATAGAATGTCCAACATATCTAAATACCATTCAAGAGGGAAAGAAAAGAAAAATGAGAAAGAGGCAATATTTGAAGATATAATTGCTGAGACTTTTCCAAAAACTGCTGTAGTTTCTGGAAGCACAAAAAATTGCTAGTAGGATAATAAGAAATCTATACCTAGTCACTTTCCAGTGAAAATGCAAGACACTAAAGACAAAAAAAAAAAAAAATTTAACCACCAGATAGAAATGACAGATTGTCTACAGAAAGGACAATTATGCTGACAGTTTCTCAATAGCAACAATGGCACCCAAGGGATAATAAAAAATATATATTGAAAAAGCTAAAGAGTAAATCAAATACTCTTCAAGGCTGGACAACTAAACCTGCTATGACTTTGAGGGCCCTTTTACCCCCACCAAAAGACTACAAACTCAACTCACCAATACATTATAGTTAACTAATTCTTAACCAGGGAGGGTGTCTGATTTTCTTCCAGAATACACCTGCTTGGTTCAAAAAAAAAAAAAAACACACAGTTAAAAAAAAAAGGCCGGGCGAGGTGGCTCACGCCTGTAATCCCAACACTTTGGGAGGCTGAGGGTGGATCACCTGAGGTCAGGAGTTTGAGACTACCTTGATCAATATGGTGAAACCCTGTCTGTACTAAAAATACAAAAATTAGCCAGTCGTGGTGGCGTGTGACTGTAGTCCCAGCTAATCGGGAGGCTGAGACAGGAGAACTCCTTAAACCCAGGAGGTAGAGGCTGCAGTGAGCCGAGATCACGCCATTGCATTCCAGCCTGGGCGACAAGAACGAAACCGTCTCAAAAAAAAAAAAAAAAATTTCTGCTGGGCACAGTGGCTCATACCAGTAATCCTAGCACTTTAGGAGGCTGAGGTGGGCGGATCACTTGAGTCCAGGAATTCGAAACAAGCCTGGGAAACATGGTGAAACCATGTCTCTACTAAAAATATAAAAATTAGCTGGCGTGGTGGCACACATCTATAGTCCCGGCTACTTGACAGGCTGAAGTGCGAGGGTCACCTGAGCCCAAGGAGGTCAAAGCTGCAACGAGCTGTGCCATGCCACTGCACTCCAGCCTGGATGACAGAGTGAAACCCTGTGCCAAAAAAAAAAAAGTTTTCCAGGTGATTTTGATACACACTCCTAGTTTAAAAGAGAAGGAAAAGGAAGGAAAGGTAAAGAGGGAGAGAGAATACGATAAAATAAATGAGACAAAATGTTGACAATTAGGGAATCTAGGCAAAGCGTACATGAGAGTTGTTTGTGCTATTCTTGCAACTTTTCTGTAATCCTGAAACTATTTCAAGATCAAAAAGGTATTTTTAAAAAACCCACCCAGGCCAAGCGCAGTGGCTCATGCCTGTAATTCCAGCACTTTGGGAGGCCAAGGGAGGCGGATCACCTGAGGCCAAGAGTTCGAGACCAGCCTGGCCAACACGGTGAAACCCCCGTCTCTACTAAAAATCAAGAAGTAGCCAGGCGTGGTGTCAGGCACCTGTAATCCCAGCTACCCAGGAGGCTGAGGCAAGAGAATTGCTGGAACCAGCGGGGCAGAGGCTGCAGAGGCTGCAGTGAGCCAGATCACACCACTGCACTCCAGCCACAAAGTCACATATACCAGAATCACACAATTCTGTTTCAAGATGCCACTATCTTTTCTAAACATGAATTCTAGGAATGCTAATCGGGTACCATGTCTATAAATTTATCCAGATTATCCCTTTTTTTTTTTTTTTTAAAGATGGAGTCTTGCTCTGTTGCCCAGGCTGGAGTGCAGTGGCACGATCTCAGCTCACTGCAACCTCTGCCTCCCAGGTCCAAGCGATTCTCCTGCCTCAGCCCCCCTAGTAGCTGGGATTACAGGCACACACCACTATGCCCAGCTAATGTTTGTATTATTAGTAGAGATGGGGGTTTCGCCGTGTTGGCCAGGCTGGTCTCGAACTCCTGACCTCAGGTGATCCACCCGCCTCAGCCTCCCAAAGTGCTGGGATTACAGGCATGAGCCACCACACCTGGCAAATTATCCCATTATTATCTGGAAGCATTTGTGATGAGGGAATGAGGTTGGATGTGTTTAAATCAGTTATTGAAACCTACTAACACACAGGTGTCAATAATTCACGACAACCTCACTGTAAAGGTATGGAAACAGTTTCTATGCCTCTTCCATCCTCTGAATGACTTTGTATTTATGATATTCCTAGTTCTTAAACTATAAAAAGTCTCAGTGGGTGACTGTGAAGATCCATTTAAAACTCCATTTTCTAAAACTTAATGTTTCTTCTCTCCTACTAATCTTCCTATGCAACCTCACATCAAACAATAAACAGAAGAGAAACACAAACTTTACCTTTTCTTTCTCCCCCTTTAAACTTCTCCAATCTCTCTACATCTTCACAGCAAATGTACTCTAACATTTTGAGTTATTATATGAAAGATATAGTGGTAGAAGTTTTATATACAGTATCTAACTTAACTCTCAAACCACTCTACGCAGCAGGCATTATCCTCATTTTATAAATGAAGAAATAATTAGTTTAAACAATCACAGTTAATACCAGAATTTTAACACAGATCTATCTAGTTCCAAAACCCATGCACTTTTTCCTTTTTTTTTGAGACAGGGTCTCTCTCTGTCACCCGGCTAGAGTGCAGTGGCAATAATCATGGCTCACTGCAGCCTTGAACTCCTGGGCTCAAGCAATCCTCTCACCTCAGCCTCCTGAGTAGCTGGGACTACAGACATGTACCTCCATGCCAGCCAACATTTAACTTTTGGTAGAGTCAGGGTCTCACTGTGTTGCCTAAGCTGGTCTCAAACTCCTGGGCTCAAGCGATCCTCCTGCCTCAGCCTCTCAAAGTGCTAGGATTACAAGCATGAGCCACTGCACCTGGCCCCCAATGCCCTTTTTTTTTTTTTTTTTTTTTTTTTAAGACGGAGTCTGCCTCTGTCTTCCAGGCTAGAATGCAGTGGTACAATCTCGGCTCACTGCAACCTCCGTCTCCCAGGTTCAAGAGATTCTCATGCCTCAGCCTCCCAAGTAGCTAGGATTATAGGCGCATACCACTCCACCTGGATAATTTTTGTATTTTTAGTAGAGATGGGGTTTTGCCATGTTGGCCAGACTGGTCTTGAACTCCTGACCTCAGGTGATCTGCATGCCTCAGCCTCCCAAAGTGCTGGGATTGGAGGCATGGGTCAACGCGCCTGGCCCACAACACTTTCTTGAGTTACTTTTATGTTGTCTCACTTTCAGTTCTCCTTCCTGAATAATATATTTCTATACAGTACAGAACCTTATCAGATAGCTAGACACCAAGATACAGTTTCACAAAGATAAAACTTAAACAGAAGTCTGTCAGTCACAAATTAAGAGCCTTTTTTTTTCTCTCCTTCAGATCCCAAACTTAATTTTAGTTTCGCATATTCTATCTCCTACCCTATTTGGGCACAACTTAAACCCAAAAAATACTATCTACCCATTGAAAGCTTCCATGTAGAGACTTTGTATGAACATGTAGATTCCCATTATAAACTTATCTGATCCACTACTGTGTTGGGAGTCTTCAAGAACACCCTCAGATTTGATGATTCACTAGGAGGACCCAGAAAACTCAGCACATAGTTGTACTCATGGCCGTGCTTTATCACAGCAAAGGGATATAAAGCAAAATCAGCAAAGGAAAAAGGTGCATGGGGCAATGTCCAGAGAAAACCAGGCACAAGTGTCCAAAAGTCTTCTCCCAGTGGAGTCACACAAGACATACTTACTTCCTCCAGCAATTAATTATAACAACATGTGTAAAATGCTGTCTCCAAGGTTCTTCTTAGGGGGTGATCACATAAGCACCCTCTGCCTACTACACAGCAAAATTCCAGACTCCCAGAAAGAAAGGTGTTCTATATAAACCACATTGTTTATACAAACAGCTTAGGCACAATGGGCCACTCTTTTTGGTTCTGGAAATGGTAGGAACCCTCCCCAAACCCAAGTTCCTAGATGCCAGCCAAGGGCCAACCTTGCAAGCAGACCTCGCTAAGCATATCAGTCTCAATCAGGCCTGCTATGTTAATTCTTTCTGCACAACTGAGATGTTCTCTTTGGAAATAACATGGTTTTTTGTCTTGTTTTTGGAGTTCCGTGTTTTTCTATTCAAAATGCACCCCCATTTCCTGTCACTTTAACTAAAATTACCTTATTGAAATTTGTATCTTTTTGTAACTTATCAGCTACTTATGCCCAACTTTTAAAACTTTTACAAGCCACAAATATGGTGGATACACTATGGGATGATTAAATTATTTGTCTATACTTAAGTAGAATACCTATGAGAAAAATCCCTTTAAGATTTAAAGATGGTAATCCAAGGTGATTCCCTCTCCAAGGAGAACATCCAGTGCCCCTCTCAGGAAAGTAGCAACCTGGAATAGAATCTGGCATGCCTAAGGCATTTGGGGAACAGGGCTGGTTATTTCCTCTGCCTTCCTTGGCTGCCTACATGGATACCTAAGTGTCTTCCTTTCAGGATAGCGTGTCCTCTCGTGCACATGCTGAAGAGTTGTCTTTCTTGACGTAGGTCAGAGGCATTGATATGCAGCAAGTTTCTTTAGTCATCAACTATGACCTTCCCACCAATAGGGAAAATTATATCCACAGAATCGGTCGAGGTGGACAGTTTGGCCGTAAAGGTGTGGCTATTAACATGGTGACAGAAGAAGACAAAAGGAACTCTGAGACATCGAGACCTTCTACAACACCTCCATTGAGGAAATGCCCCTCAATGTTGCTGACCTCATCTGAGGGGCTGTCCTACCACCCAGCCCCAGCCAGGGCTCAATCTCGGGGGTCTGAGGAACAGCAGGAGAGGGGAGGGAAGGGAGCCAAGGGATGGACATCTTGTCATTTTTTTTTCTTTGAATAAATGTCACTTTTTGAGGCAAAAGAAAAAAAAAGATTTAAAGATGGTAAAAAAAAATAATCTTAGCACACTGGGATAAATATTATTTGATGCAATTTAACATATATATCATTATTGGTCTTCTATAATGTAACAGAATTGGTAACTATTAATACTTTTTTAGCAAAGAAAAGAAAAACGTGGCTCTTACTTCTGCTTATTACCAATTAATATGCACATTTACAAATTAGCTGCTAACACTATGGAAGTGCTATTCTTTTAAAAATCACCACCTAAAAACTAGACAGGAAACCCACGCTTCCCTCTTCTTAAAAGAAATTAACTCATGACATTTTAAAAGGAATTAGTCTTGCTGTCCTCCTACACATTTTTGTTTTCAATAGTTAACAGTACCTTAGACTGAGTATGTTCTGTTCAACAGGTCACATAAAAAATTAACATCACAAGAATATTTTACCTCAGCTTAAAAAATAGGAAAGGAGCTTAAATACCTGTATACAAATGTGTACTTCCTTAGTTTTTGGTTACACCAGCAAATTAAGTAACACTGGACTGTAAGTGAATCAGTGATTGATCTGTACCCTGAAATAACTGCTGAAATGCCTTCTGCCTTTTTCCCCCACAATCACTTCTGTTAACATATGTCCTGTCCTCATGTAAACTTAATACGAGCTCAACAGAATGAAGAATACAGACGCCTTCAAGGAACTGAATCTAACAGAAGAAACAAATAACAATAAAAATTGTAAGACAAAAGTACTGGATGTTAAATAGTGTGAAAAGAAATAAATGTGCAGTAAGTTCTAAAGAGAGGTAAAAACAAAAACCAACCACCAAAAACCCTTTCTCCTTCAATTTAAGATCTCCAGTTTAGAAGGTTCAAAATATATGAGTGAAAAATGACAACAAAAAATTGCTTTGTATATGTTTTGGTTAGCAACACAAAATGATACACATCAAAGAGGCTTTAAAAGGATATGCCCCAGAACTTCTATTAGATTGTGGTCTCCCAGTAGGAAAGTGGGTATGGGGTTTGTTTTTAGTTTTTGCTTGATTTTTTCCCATAATAAAACATACTGCATTTGTAAAAAGAAAAAATCATTTTTTTTCATTTCCCATCAGAGAAGTAAAGGAAGAATGTAGTATATACACGGCTTATATTTTTTCTTTTTCCTAAAGACAAAACAAAATCTGTGTTTTAATAAACATTTTATACTTGCACAAAGAATGAAGGTTTTCCTCTCTTCTGTTGCCTTTGTAAGCTGTTTCCTTAAAACTCAGTGATCAAAATAAATAAAATACAACTAAGTACTCCAGAAAAGATCTTCAAATTGGAAACCAGTTAGTATGCACCATCACCCTTCCCTATCAGTACAGACTGCCCTCTCACTGAGGTCATCCTCTCCAGGTAACTTTCCTGGATCATCCCTCATTTTCAAGTATTATTATCCCAAAGATCATTCTTCTCAAAGTAAACAGTCTTTTTTTTGTTGCTATGTTCATTGCAAATAAGAAAAAAAAAAAAAACCTCTATTTTTATTTTTGTTACAAGCTATACACAGAAGCCCATGCATTAAGAAAGCCATCTTGGTAGGCAATAGCTTAGAGTTAGGTCTCAGGTCTCATGTTCCAGCTCTGGTCCCACATACTATACATTATTTCATTTAGTATGAAATTGGGATAAGAGAATTCTTTTGTCAAATTACGTGCCAGTATCACACTGTTTTAAATACTGCATTTTTATAACAGGCAGCATAGCCTGGTGGTTAAGAGAGTACACTTGAGCTAAACTGCCTGGCTTTTTGACCCTTGTTTTTACCACTTCCTTGGCTGTGTGGCCTTGCGCATGTTATTTAACATCCCATAATTCAATGTCCTTATTTGTAAAATGGACATGATAATGACACCTATCTAATAGAAAGAGCTGATGTGAGGATTAAAAGTTTTAGGCTTTTAAAATATTTCCATTTATTTATTTATTTATTTAGAGATGGAGTCGCTCGCTCTGTCGCCCAGGCTAGAGTACAGTGGCCCGATCTCAGCTCACTGCAACCTCCACCTCCCAGGTTCAAGCAATTCCCCTACCTCAGACTCCCGAGTAGCTGCGATTACAGGTGGGCGCCACCACGCCCAGCTAATTTTTGTATTTTTAGTAGAGATGGGGTTTTGCCATGTTGGCCAGGCTGATCTCGAACTCCTGACCTCAGGTGATCCACCCACCTCCGCCTCCCAAAGTGCTGGGATTATAGGCATAAGCCACCACCTCCGGCAAAATATTTCCTTTTACGTACTATCTGCTCACTGCAAAAAAATATTCAAATAACACAGACATATGTAGAGTTAAAAGTGAAAGTTCCCTCTGCATCTCTACTCCTACCCAGCAAGGAACCTAAAAAAATACTAAGATGAGCTGGGTCTGGTGGCTCACACCTGTAATCCTAGCACTTTGGGAGGCCAAGGCGGGCAGATCACTTGAGGCCAGGAGTTCAAGACCAGCCTGGCCAACATGGCAAAACCCCCTCTCTACTAAAAAATACAAAAATTAACCGGACGTGGTGGCGCATGCCTGTAATCCCAGCTACTCGGGAGGCTGAGGCATGAGAATCGCTTGAACCTGAGAGGCAGAGAGTACAGTGAACCAAGATCACGCCACTGCACTCCAGCCTGGGTGACAGAGCAAGACCCTGTCTCAAAAAGCAAAACAAATACACACACACAAAAAAACAAACTAAGATGATTGTTTTAGACCAACTGATAACTTATTTGTTTCATTCACAGTTGTCTGGACCAAGAGAAACCTCCTCTGAATCTGATTAATAGACTCTGTACATCGCTTATTCCGATAAATGTAGTTACTAGATAAAAACATGAGTAGTGTCTCCAAGGAAGGGGTTCAGAGTGGTGCATGTAACATAACGGGTGACCCAAATATTCAGCAACCAGCAGAGCAAAGTCATTACAAATCTTTTTTTTTTTTTTTGAGACTGAGTCTCGCTCTGTCGCCCAGGCTGGAGTGCAGTGGCGTGATCTTGGCTCACTGCAACCTCTGCCTCCTGGGTTCAAGAGATTCTCCTGCCTCAGCCTCCTGAGTAGCTGGGATTACAAGTGCGTGCCACCACACCCAGCTAATTTTTGTATTTTTAGTAGAGACGGGGTTTCACCATGTTGGTCAGGCTGGTCTCAAACTTTTGACCTCGTGATCTGCCCACCTCAGCCTCCCAAAGTGCTGGGATTACAGGCATAAGCCACCGCACCCGGCCCATTACAACTCTTGATCAAATATTTCCAGCTGCCCTCCCAGGCACATAACGAAACTACACTTTCTCCATGCCCCCCGGCAATACATGAGACCATATGACTTGCTTTGGCCAGTGAGATATAAAAGGAAGTGATATACATCCCTTCTGGCTTTTAGTTTCCACTAGTACTTGACTCATCACTCTGTTTCTCTGCAATGGTAACTGCCAGCTTTCTAGAATGATGGTTGAAGACTCTGTCAGCCTGGGTCTCTGGGTGATAAAAAATGGGTATAGCCCACCTCTCACCTCCTTTGGGGGGTCTGAGGGGGTAAGAACCACCCCCTGATCCATATGGGACATGTATTACAAGTAACAAACTTTGGATGTGTTAATCCACTGAGATTAGGGAGGGTGGTTAAGGGGGATTGTTGTTGTGGTACTAACTTATTACCTAGTCTATCCTGATTAGACAGACCAACTGATTCTAAAGTTAAAATAAAATATAAGCAAACAAGAACAGCCAGGAATATTCTGAAAAAATAATAATGAAGAGGAACTAGCTCTGCCAATAACAGCAAAAAAATAAAGACCTAATACTTATACAGCACCAACTACATGCTAAGTACTTTTCTAAGCACTTTATATAGCTTAACTCATGTAATCCTTGCATCAGCCCTCTATTAGATAGGTATCATTATCATCTCTATTTTACAAATAAGGACATTGAATTACAGGGATGTTGAATAACATGCCCAAGGTCACACAGCTAAGAAAGTGATAAAGACAAGACTCAAAGTTAGGCAGCTTAGTTCAAGTCTATACCCTTAATTACCATTATACATTATAATGTATACATGTATATTATATAAGTACAATAATTAAAACTGTGATATTGGCACATTATTTGACAGGCAAATTAAGAGAACATAAAGTGCAGAAATAGAATCAAATGCACACAGGATTTAGCATATAAAAAGGTGGATAAAAGCTTATTCAACACATGGTTATTCTGAAATCCCCATCCCCTTTCTATAAGCAATTCCAAATTCAAGGCATTTATTCTATAGCCATACTAGCACGTCTAAAATGACACATATTAGGGTTTGTACTAGGACACTGTTTACAACAGCAAAAAATTGAAAACAAAGTAATTATATAATTCATCCACACAATGAAATGCTATGCATCCATTAAAAAAAAAAAAAAAAGCAAGTTCTTTATTTAGTGACATGAAAGAATGTCCAACATAAGCTATATAATAGCATCCATCTAGGGGGGAAAAAAAAGAATGGGGAGAATATACATGGATACAGGTACACATGCATAATATATCTCTGAGAGTATATACAAGGAACTGGTGATTTGGATTGCCAAAATTTGGGTGGCTGAAGAAAAGGAGTGGCAGGAAGACTTCAAACTGTATCTCTTGAATTTTGAACCACATAAATGTACTGACCCTTCAATAAACAAACAAATGATTTAAAATTTTTTTTTTTTAAACTGAGCCATTTAGCAGCAGGGATAAATGCCGAAAGGATAGATTGAGAATTCTCTTGATAAAGGAGCTGAGCAGCCATTACACTCCACATACAAGCTGAAACTGAGAAAGCCAGCTGGAAGAAAGGAAAACTGAACAGATGTACAGAGCAAAAAAGAGATGCCAAACCTTGCAGTTCCTGAAAGACAGAGACAGAATATGCAGTCTTAATTTCTAATAGCTTGCCAGCTCCAGTTTCCAACAGGCACAGCTGTACAGTGATGCCTGTCCATGGAGTGTCGTGATCCCCAGTATGCCCACATAACAACAGTCCCTTCCATTACCTTCTGAAGTTAGCTCCTCTGATTCTCCATTCCTTTCTTTCTTTTTGTTTTGTTTTTTTTTTTTTTTTTTGGTTAGGGCCTCTACCACTAGCTGTTCTATCTATCCGAATAAGAACGTATTTTAGGATCATTTCAAAGTGTCCTTTGTGAGAGAAGAAAAGAAAGATTGTGATTTACCCAAGTGAAGTGCTGGACGTATCCAATCAGAATGTTAGTATTAAAACAACAACTATACATTATAAGTCCAGAAGCACAGAAATCTGGTAATTAAGCGTAGGCACAGAACAAGCCTGATACAATATACTACCTTGTACTAAGCTCTCAAAATTCTCTCAGCCTTAACATTTTTTAGATTTTTTAAAATTTATTTACAATTGTCTGAAACCTATTTCAACCAATAAAAATGTTTAAAAAAAAAGTTTAAAAAGCAATAACAGCTATCACTTTTTGAGTACTTACCATTAATCATGTACTAGTTGAGAATTTTACATGTAATAATTCCTTAATTCTCATAACTCTATGAGGTAGGTATTATTAGCATACCTATTTTACTGGTGAGAAAAGAGACACATAGAGAATGAGTAACTTGCCCAGGAATACATTATTTCTAAGGTCTCTTCAGGTTGTAAATTTTTTTATACCTATGTCAAGCTACCAAAATCAGAAATTTAACACAGGATCTAAACCCACACAGACTGACACCAGAGTCCATGCTATTAACAGCATGTTTATAAATGATTATATCTCTGACTGATATTGTCACTGAAAACACTCAATCAGAAAATCTAAATGCCTCATGAATTATTAGTTTAAGAAAACAAGGTCAGTAAATCATTCTAATTATCTCTTAAATATCCTTTTTTTTTTGAATAAGTATTTTCCTGGTAATAGCAGTTATCTACTTTCCCTTTATAAATATTTACTTCAGACTCAAGTCTACAAAATATCGGAGAAAGGCACAAAAATAGTACATGAAGACTAGTCTAAAAATAAATCAGTTATATTTATTAACCTTTAATAAAGTGAATTGTATATGTTATATATATTTTTTCAACTTTTAAGTTTGGGGGTACATGTGCAGATTTGTCACATGGGTAAATTGTGTGTCACTAAGGTCTGGGGTACGAATAATCCTGTCACCCAGGTAGTAAGCACAGCGCCCAACAGGTTTTTCAACCCTTGCCCCTCCCATTCTTTCCCCTCTAGTAGTTCCCAGTGTCTATTATTCCCATCTTTATGTCCATTTGTACTCAATGCTCAGCTCCCACTTATAAGTGAGAACATAGGGTATTTGGTTTTCTGTTCCTGCATTAATTCACTTAGGATAATGGCCTCCAGCTGCATCCATGTTGCTGCAAAGGACATGATTTTGTTCTTTTTTATGGCTGCATGTATATATTTGATTTTTTCTCTATCATATTATCATGAAGGCTTCGGGAAGACTGGAATATCAATGCGGGATATCTCCCCTCAGATGCAGCAGAGAATTGGGAAACAACAAAACTTAAATCAAGCTCTGCAACCTACTAGCTGTATGGCCTGAAGGCAGAAGACAATCTCTCTTAGCCAAATGTCCTTGTCTGTAAAGCCAGAGAGTATGTTCAGCTCTTAGAGCAGTTCTGAGGATTAAATGAAGTAGCAGGATAAAGTGTCTGACACACAAGCAAGCACCCAATCCCTAAACCACTCTACCAGTAAAGCACAACGGTTAAGAGTGTAATTTTTGGAGTTATATGCCTTGTTCTGAAAACTGTTTTCATCATTTATCAGCTAAGAATTAAATGAGATAAAGTTTACAGAAATGTTGGCACATAAATGCTCAATAAATAACGTAATAATACTACCAAAAGCAAAAAATAGGCACTAACAAAAAATAACTAGAAACTAAATCTAGAAAAATGGGTTAGATTCTAGTCTTCCTGTGCTCTAAGACTGGGTTCAGGGCACACTACTCCAAAATACAGCACCTTGGCATTTGAGGAAACAGCAGAAGCAAAGAGGTCTCTCTGACCTTCTCCAGTCCTTCTCCTCTGAAGCAGACCATAAAAGAATTATCTGATCTTCTTCTCTGAAGTAGGTTATAAGACCCTCATTCCAGAGGTACCCTCCCTTTACTCAGAGAAAAGGAATGTCCTTATCTCTGAAGACTCAGGAACATTGAGAAGAATCTGACCAAACAAGCCTTGCTAAGTTCCCCCCAGGTTATTATCATTAGATCATTCTCCCTCTGTCCATCAGACTTCTACACACTGTCCACTCTCCATCAAACCTAACCCATAAAATTACACAAGTTTCCCTGTTGATTTGGGTCTTCATTTCTGAAGGTTCCATGTCACATAAAACTTAAATAAATTTGTATGTTCTTCTCATTAATCTGCCCTTTGCCGTAGTGGTCTCAGCCATGAACCTAGCAATGGATGAGGAAAAGATACTATTTTTTCTCCCCAGACATCTACTGCTAAGCTATGGGTCCATAATCAACTTGTTTCAACTACCCAAGTATCATTTACCCATCTGTAATTCAAATATATTAGAATATATGACTTCTACAGTCTCTTCCAGTTCTAAATTTTTATACCTATGTCTCTCTAGCTACCAAAATCAAAAATTTTAATCTTAAAAACAACCAACACCCTCATACAAATACTCACTCTCAGGAAAAAGAAAAACAAACCAGCAGGAGATTCAGAGAAATTCAGAGATTCAGAGAAATGACCCAAAATGGCCAGCTCTTAAACTGCAGCCAAAGATTTCAAGTAATAAGAAACATGTTTTTTTATTTTTGTTTTTAGAGACAGGGTCTCACTCTGCACCCAGACTGGAGTGCAGTGGCACAATCACACCTCACTGTAACCTCGAACTCTTGGGCTCAAGCAATCCTCCCAACTCAGCCTCCCTAGTAGCTAGGACTACAGGCACACAGCTAACTTTTAATTTTACTTTTAAAGACAGGGGTCTTGCTATGTTGCCCAGGGTGGTCTCAAACTCCTGCCTCAAGCAATCTTCCCCCTCAAGTGCTATGACTACAGGCAGGAGCCACTGTACCAGGACAGAAATATGTTAAAAGCAAATACTCTAAATGAGAAAAAAAAGATTTTAAAAAGCAACACCGGCCAGGTGCGGTGGGTCACGCCTATAATCCCAGCACTTTGAGAGGCTGAAGTGGGCGGATTACCTGCGGTAAGGAGTTTGAGACCATTCTGGCTAACACAGTGAAACCCCACCTCTACCAAAAATACAAAAATGAGCTGGGTGTGGTGGTGCATACCTGTAATCCTAGCTACATGATAGGCTGAGGCGAGAATCGCTTGAACATGGGAGGTGGACGTTGCAGTGAACTGAGATCATGCCACTTGCACTCCAGCAGTGACAGAGCAAGACTCTATGTCACCGAAAAAAAAAAAAAAAGAAGAAGAAGAAGAAATAGCTTTAAGAGGAAAATTTTTAAAGGATAAAAATAAAAATATTTCGCCGGGCGTGGTGGCTCACGTTTATAATCCCAGCACTTTGAGAGGCCGAGGTGGGAGAATCACGAGGTCAGGAGATCAAGACCATCCTGGCTAACACAGTGAAACCTCACCTCTACAACAAAATACAAAAAAAATGAGCCGGGCGTAGTGGTGGGCGCCTGTAGTCCCAGCTACTCGGGAGGCTGAGGCAGGAGAATTGCTTGAACCTGGGAGGTGGAGGTTGCAGTAAGCCGAGATTGCACCACTGCACTCCAGCCTGGGCAACAGAGCGAGACTCTGTCTCAAAAAAAATAAATAAATAATAAATAAAAATAAAAATATTTCATATACTGCCAGGAAGAAAGAATAAATATTTAAATATAAATAGATGAACATGACCTCAGACTTGAGAATATTCAAGCTTGGAAGCTTGGAAAAATATTTGCTCAGACCTGACGCCACCTTGACAACCATAGCATATAGCCAAGATGACTTTTCTCTTTAAAGATAGTTAATAATTTCAGGAAACAGAAGACTTGAAACAATTAGATCAAAGAACTTATAAAAGCATTAGAATTTTTCCAAATATCAGGGTTAATGAAAGAACAAAATAAAACAGAAAACAAGACATATAGTGATAGGATTTCATAAAGTTTTCAGTCTAAGACTTAAAAGTGCAATTAGGCTGGACCTGGTGGCTCACATCTGTTATCCCAGCACTTTGGGAGGCTGAGGCAGGAGAATTGCTTTGAGCCCAGGAGTCTGAAATCTGCCTGGGCAACAAAGGAGATGCAATCCCTAAAAAAATTTTTTTTTTAATTTAACCAGGTGGGGTGGTATGTGCCTATAGTCCCAGCTATTCAGGGGGCTGAGGTGGGAGAACCACTTGAGCCTAGGAGGTCAAGGCTGCAGTGAGCCTGTACCACCGTACTCCAGCCTGAGCAACAGCGTGAGATCCCGTCTCAAAAAATAAAAATAAAAATAAAATTTTTGTAAGTGCAATTAAACTAAAAATACAGTAATCAAAGGAAAAACATATACAGGAGAATAAAACCAAATTTAGGACAGGCATTGTGGCTCATGCCTGTAATCCTAGCACTTTGGAAGGCCGAGGCAAGTGGATCACTTGAGGTCAGGAGTTCGAGACCAGCCTGTTCAACACTGCGAACCCGGGTGATGGAGGTTGCAGTGAGCCAAGATCACACCATAGCCTGGGTGACAGAGCAAGACTCCTTCTCAAAAAAAAAAAAAAAAAAAAAAAAAAAAAAAAAAATTTAAAATAACTGTTTACCAATCAATAACTGCAAAGAAAACTCAGATTAGTTCAAAGGACCTCTGTGGAATAAAATCTGCACTGTAACATGCCAGGTACAATATCTCTGAGTGTACAATGAGGAAAATACTCTCTCCTTATGTATTTGTCCATTCTCACGCTACTGTGAAGAAATACCAGAGACTGGATAATTTATAAAGTAAAGAGGTTTAATTGACTCCCAGTTCTACATGGCCGGGGAGGCCTCAGGAAACTTAAAATCATGGCGGAAGGCACCTCTTCACAGGGCAGCAGGAGAGAGAATAGCCAAGTGAAGGGGAAAGCCCCTTATAAAACTATCAGACCTGGTGAGAACTTACCATCAGGAGAACAGCATGGGAGAAACCGCCTTCATGATTCAATCATCTCCACCTGGTTCTACCCTTGACACGTGGGGATTATTACAATTCAAGGTGAGATTTGGGTGGGGACACAGAGCCAAACCATATCATCCTACTTGTTGAATATATCAATTCATTTAAATACTACTGAGTGCCTGGCACCATTAAAGGTACAGGGACTACAAGGGTGAACAAGACCAAGTTCCTGTTCTCACAGGGCTTACCATCTAAAGCAGCAATGTCCATTAGAAATATAATGCAAGCTGGGCAGGGCATGGTGGCTCACGCCTGTAATCACAGCACTTTGGGAGGCCAAGGCGGGTGGATCGCCTGAGGTCGGGAGTTCGAGACCAGCCTGACCAACATGGAGAAACCCTGTCTCTACTAAAAATACAAAATTAGCCAGGCATGGTGGCATATGCCTGTAATCCCAGCTACTCGGGAGGCTGAGGAAGTAGAATCGCTTGAACTCAGGAGGCGGAGTTTGTGGCGAGCCAAGATCGTGCCATTGCACTCCAGCCTGAGCAACAAGGGCAAAACTCCATCTCAAAAAAAAAGAAATACAATGCAAGCTGGCTGGGCATGGTGGCTCATGCCTGTAATCCCAGCACTTTGGGAGGCCGAGGCAAGAGGATCACCTGAGGTCCAGAGCTCAAGACCAGCCTGACCAACATGGAGAAACCCCATCTCTACTAAAAATACAAAATTAGCCAGGCGTGGTGGCACATGCCTGTAATCTCAGCTACTCGGGAGGCTGAGGCAGGAGAATCGCTTGAACCTGGGAGGTGGAGGCTGCAGTGAGCCAAGATCACACCATTGCAATCCAGCCTGAGCAACAGGGGTGAAACTCTGTCTCAAAAAATATATATATATAATGCAAGCTACAAATGCCATTTTACCTTTTCTAGTAACTACATCAAAAATTTAAATTCAAAAAATTAATTTTTATATATACTATTTAGTCTATCTAAAATATTATTTAAACATGTAATCAATATAAAAAAATTAATGCAGTACTTTATATTCATTTTTTCCATACTGAGTTTTGAAATACAATGTGTATTTTATTACAATACTTCTCAATTAGCTTATTTGTATTTATTTATTTATTTTTACGCCTTTTTTTTTTTTTCTTCCTTTTCGTGGAGAACGGGGTCTCGCTATACTGCCCAAGGCAGGTCTCAAACTCCTGGGCTCAAGCTATCCTCCCACCTCTGCCTCCCTGAGAGCTGGGATTACAGGCATGAGCCACCACGCCCGGCCTATTTATTTATTTTTAAATACAGAAAGGGTCTCACTATATTGCCCAGGCTGGTCTCAAACTCCTGGACTCAGGTGATCCTCCCACCTCAACCTTCCAAACTGCTAGGATTACAGGCGTGAGCCACCACTCCTGGCCAATACTTCTCAATTAGGACAAAGGACATTTCAAGTGCTCAAGAGCCATAGTGGTTACTAGCTGCCATCCTCGACAGTACCAATATAGGGAGGAAATGGATGGGTGCTGCTAATTTTTTTTCCATTTTAAATCTTGTCATATTCTTTGACTTCTAAAACTGCCTGCATGTATTACTGTGGTAAAAATAACTAAAAGAGTCCAGGCATGGTGGCTCACACCTGTAATCCCAGTACGTTGGGATGCTATAGGCAGGAGGATTGCTTGAGCCCAGGAGGCTGCAGTGAGCTATGATCATGCTACTGCACTCCAGCCTGGGTGACAGAGTTAAGACCCTATCTCTTAAAACAAAACAAAAAAATTCTCTAGAAATATCAGTTTTAAGAAAATTAAAATATCAGTACAAAGTTATTAGATGCAATACAAGTAAGGCAACCAAACCTAGACTCAAGATGGACATACAAAATCAAGGCTTCCTATATATTAGCAATAAGCAATTAGGAAAGATTATACTTACAACAAAAATCATAAAATGCCCACTAATAAACCTACCAAGTAATGTCCAAAAACAAGATGCAGAAAATGAAAAATCTTTTACTGAGGGGCAAAAAAAAGATTTGCCTGGACTGGCAAAGGGATGTCATGTTCTTGGCCATAAGAACACAATAATGCAACATCAATTCACCCCCAAATTAACCTATAATTTGATATGACCATCAAAATCTCCTAAATCTTAACAACATAATCCTAAAGATCTTTGGAAGATATAAGATGCAACATCTAAATAAAATTTTAAGAACAGCATAATGATTGGGGAGCTAACCACATATACATACACACTATATAAGCTTACAATAATTAAAATAGTATATTAACAATGTGCAGGAGGAGACAAAGATCAATGGAACAACAGAGTTTTAAAATGACCTATATATATATATATATATATATATATATGAGAATATATGATAAATATGGCTCTTCAAATCAGTGGAGAATTGATGAACTATTCATAAATTAATACAATGGAAAAACATTAAGTTGGTTCCAAGCTCAAATATATATACCCTTCAGATGGATTCAAATTACAAACATAAAGAAAAAACACAGGAAAGATGGAGAAGATTTAAATAATCTTATAAACAAGTATTCATCAATAAGAAAGTGATTAAATATATGGCTAAAGCATGGGACACCATAAAGCTGTCAAAAAGGATGAGAAATCTACAAATACTGGAATAGAAAGAACTTCCAGACAAATAAACACACACACAAAAATTGCGGGTCGGGCACGGTAGCTCATGCCTGTAATCCCAGCACTTGGGGAGGCCAAGGCGGACGGATTACCTGAGGTCAGGGGTTTGAGACCAGCCTGGCTAACATGGTGAAACTCCTTCTCTACTAAAAATACAAAAATTAGCGGGGCGTGGTGGCGGGCACCTGTAGTCCCAGCTACTAGGGAGGCTGAGGCAGGAGAATCGCTTGAACCCAGGAGGTGGAGGTTGCAATGAGCCGAGATCATACCACTGCACTCCAGCCTAGGCGATAGAACAAGACTCAGTCTTCAAAAAAAAAAAAAAAACAAATGGGGAGAAAATTCATACAGTATAATGCCATTTATGAAACGGCAAGAGAAGTATTAATATATATACTCATATATATGTAAATACATAGAAAGTTCTGAAATGGCTGGGTGTGGAAAACACCTATCGAACCACAAACAGTAGTTTCTTCTAATAAGGGAATATGTATTGGGCCAAGAATGTCAAAGGGGACTTTCATGTCTAGTCTATATGCTTCTGAATTATTATTTTTTTTAACCTTGAGATACCTTTGTCTATTTTTATGCCACCGAAAAATGCATGGCCAGGCACTGTGGCTCACACCTGTAATCCCAGCACTTTGGGAGGCAAAGGTGGGTGGATCACTTGAGGCCTGGAGTTCGAAACCAGCCTGGCTAACAACCCTTTCTCTACTAAAAATACAAAAATCAGCTGGGCGTGGTGGCGCATGCCTGTAATCCCAGCTACTCAGGAGGCAGAGGTTGTAGTAAGCTGAGATCATGCCACTGCACTCCAGCCTGGGCAACAGAGAGAGACTCTGCCTCAAAAAAAAAAAAAAGAAAAGAAAAGAAAAGAAAAGTGCCAATTTCAAAATGAGTAAAAGAAAGCTACTGTAACAAAAACCTTCATGTATCAACCTTTCTTTCCTATAAGGAACAGATGAGTGATACAAATTGTACTTGTTAGTATTGTCAGTTTTTTTTTAATGTTTTCTTAGCAATTACCTAGAAACAAAATGCTAAGTGGTAATCTTCAGTCCTAACTCAGTATTGTTATTTTAATTTGCTGGAATTAGCACACAGAGAGAAACATGTTAACAAAATTACATGTGTACATATTATATATTATACTAAGCTCCAGAATATTTTTCTGACCTTGTCCACATGAAGTGAAAGGTTTTTGAACACTTCTCCCTAGAAAGCAAACCCGAGAATACAAATGGCCTGGGCCTGCCCAGCTTTAGCGTTCTGCTGGATCAAAAGCCAATACTGGCAGAGTTCACTATGGAAAAGCCGGCAGTTCTACCACGGCAGAATCGGCACATTTACAGCAAGAAGCAAGTGGGAAAAAAGCTAAGTGTTGTTTTCATATTTTTAAGCAACTAGGTTTAAACTTTGGATAGTAATATATTTAACGTGTATTTATCCATGAATTTGAGTGAATTTCATTTGAAAATACTGACAAAATGTTCTAATTAGTATAATGACAACAAATTTACATACTGAAATTATGCACTCAATCCAAAAAGGCAACCAAGAGTTTTTGTACAAAATATCCTCACAAACACAGACACACAAATCTCTTTTTAGTTGTTTCATAAGGATGTTCATCAACATCTATTTGATCAGCAACATTCTTTTAGATAGCAGTTCTGTCTAAATTGTATCTAAAAATTCTCTCAGAGCCATCAACATAGGCAATTAGTATAGAATAAATGAATAAAAAACAGAAAATGCTCTGGAGTGTTAAGCTAAAATTTTTTTTAAATTCTCCTGCCATTATCACCTGGGGGAAAAGGTCTTTATAAGTTGCATATTGCAATAATAAGCTAAATATATCATGTGGTTACATAGATTCTTTTTTTTTTTTTTTGGCTGGACTGCAGTGGCGTTATCTGGGCCTGCAACCTCCACCTCCCGGGTTCAAGCAATTCTTCTGCCTCAGCCTCCCGAGTAGCTGCGACTACAGGCGTGCGCCACCATGCCTGGCTAATTTTTGTATTTTTAGTAGAGATGGGGTTTCACCACATTGGCCAGGCTGGTCTTGAAGTCCTGACCTCATGATCCGCCTGCCTTGGCCTCCCATAGTGCTGGGATTGCAGGCATGAGCCACCTCGCCCAGCCAGTTACATAGATTCTAATACAAGATCATTGGAGGCCAGGCGTGGGGGCTCACGCCTGTAATACCAACACTTTGGGAGGCCAAGGCGGGCGGATCACTTGAGGTCAGGAGTTTAAGACCAGCCTGGCCAACGTGGTGAAACCCTGTCTCTACTAAAAATACAAAAATTAGCTGGGCGTGGTGGCGTGCACCTGTAATCCCAGCTACGCAGGAGGCTGAGGCAGGAAAATCGCTTGAACTCAGAAGGCCAAGGTTGAACCCAAGAGGCCGAGGTTGCAGTGAGCCAAGATCGCACCATTGCACTCCAGCCTGGGAGACAGAGCCAGACTCCACCTCAAAAAAAAAAAAGCCGCTCGGCCTGTGGCTCAGTCAGGTGTGGTGGCTCATACCTATAATCCCAGCACTTTGGGAGGCCAAGGTGGGTGAGTCACCTGAGGTCAGGAGTTTGAGACTAGCCTGGCCAACATGGTGAAACCCCATCTCTACTAAAAACACAAAAATTAGCCAAGTGTGATGGCGTGCACCTGTGGTCCCAACCACTCGGGAGGCTGAGGCAGGAGAACCCGGTGGGTGGAGGTTGCAGTGAGCCTCGATCGTGCCATTGCACTCCAGCCTGGGCAACAGAGCAAGACTCCGTCTCAAAAAAAGAAAAAAAAAAAGAAATATTAGTAACACTAAGTCTAAAGATTAAGAGAGTAGTTCAACATTACCATGAGATTCCAAATGGTATGGTGAGTTCCCACCTCTCCTTCATTAGACTATCATATATATCTAAGACTCAATCCATAGCCACATACTATACAAATCTAACCCTGGCCTACCAGTCTGAAAACCTCATCACTGGTCAAGACAGATGGGGTAAAAAATGCCTAAACATCTTTGTATTATATATATACATACGTATGTATAACTACATACATACATATTCTAAAAGGTAACTAGGCACCAGCATATACCAAAACTACAGAATCACAATAGACATCCCATCTTCTTTGGTGTCTAATATTTTTTAATTTGAGCAACTAGGGTTTTATGAGTTTTAAAAGAAAAAACAGATATTGAGTACTTAGAACATGCCTGGCACACAGCCCTCAATAAATGGCAATTATTTCATTACCCAATTCATCCAGGAACTGAAATCCAATCTGCTCAAGAATGAGTCAGCAGAACTGTTTCCTACTTCCCCTTTCCCTGATAACTCCAGATTTTTTCAAAAATGTGTCGCTCAAGAGACCTCTAATGTACGAACTTTTAGAGATAAACCACCAAAAAAATGGTATAAGACTGTGGTGACTTGCATGTGGACACTAATAGGCTAGGAACAAATGAATTTCTGAACTAGTTTTGAAGAGAATTAGTACATTACACCCTGTTTTCTGACAGTCATTCAATCACCTCTGATCAAGTACTCTTCTTTTCTTTTTTTGAGACAGTCTCGCTCTGTCGCCCAGGCTGGAGTGCAGTGGTATGATCTCGGCTCACTGCAGCCTCTGCCTCCCTGGTTCAGGCAATTCTCCTGCCTCAGCCTCCCGAGTAGCTGGGACTACAGGTGCATGCCACCATGCCCAGCTAATTTTTGTATTTTTAGTAGAGATGGGGTTTCACCATGTAGGCCAGGAGGATGGTCTTGATCTCCTGACCTTGTGATCCACCCGCCTTGGCCTCCCAAAGCACTAGGATTACAGGCGTGAGCCACCACACCAGGCCAAGTACTCTTCTTAATCTCACATGAGCAGGGGATTCTCAAAGCATGGTCCCCAACCAGCAGCACCTGTAACACCTGAAAATTTGCCAGAAATGCAAATTCTTGAGCTCCTCCTCAGCCCTAAATCAGAAACCCTGGAGGTGGGACCCAGCAATCTGCTTTAACAAGCTCTCCATGCTCAAGTTTCAGAACTGTTCTATATGATTTGAAGTAGCTACATATTTACCTAGTCCAGAAGACATCTGTTAACATTGAAAAGGTTCTTAAGTATTTTGAAATCTCTATATGTGCAGTGCCACATTAAGAAAAAGCCCATCTGACTCACAACTTCAAGAAGATAATCATACTAAACAAGCTTTTTTTCTTTCTGAGACAGGGTCTCATTCTGTCGCCCAGAATGGAGTGCAGTGACGTGATTATGGCTCACTGCAGCCTCAACCTCCTGGCCTCAAGTGATCCTCTCACCTTAGCCTCCCCAGTAGCTGGGACTACAGGTGTGCACTAGCACGCCTGGCTAGGTTTTCTATTTTTTGTAGAGACAGGGTTTCGCCATGTTGCCCAGGCTGGTCTTGAACTCCTGAACTTAAAGCAATCCACCTGCTTCGGCCTCCCAAAGTACTGGGATTACAGGTGTGAGCTACCATGTCTGGCCTAAACAAGCCTTTAAGAGGAAACTTTACATCCAGAGGTAAAAATAACACAGAGAAGAAGAAGAAAAAAAAAAGGTCTTAAAGGATGTCAGATGAAGAAGATTACAACAAAGTTATTTTAAAAAGTCATTAACTATTAACCAGCAAACAAATGGGCCATCTTAGAATGAAGTCTCTATCAACTTTAAATTTGCATTGGCCAGTGTTTCTGGTTCAAGTTCTTTGATGGAAGAAAAAGATGTCTACAAGAACCAGGCACTACATATACTGATACCCAGTCCCTAAGACAAAGACAAATGGTCTAGAGAGGATATCACTTACCTTACAAGGAAGGTAAACCTAAAGTGATTTCAGATCCCCAAAATTCCCTTACCTTTTACTGCTTTCTGAAAGTCCTCTAATAAGAGTAGCTTAATAAGAACAGAAAATGGAGTAATAAATATAAATGCTAAGGCAATTCTACACTTTGGCATGCCATTGCAATGATAACAATAGCAGTGCTTAGGTTTACAAAACATTTTCACATACAACTCATATAATCTTCACAATCATCTTGAGGTAAATGACAATAAAACTGGTATTTATTGAGCACCACAGTGCCTGGCACTTCCTTAAGAGTCTCGTACAATTTTATCATTTAATTATTTCAACAACCTGTTGTGAGGGATAAACCATGTACCAATGTCAGACACAAAGCAGGATTTATACCCAATTATAACTGATTTTAAAACCCACATTCTCTAAATCTCCACACTATGGCAAGACTTGGAGACAAAACTATCAGTCCCAGCTCTATCATTTAACAGCTATGTGACCTCAAGAAGTCACTTAATTTTCTAAACTCTTCTTCATCTACAAAATGAGAAGACTAATACCTGCTTCACCTATTTCAGAGTAGTTGTAAAGGTCAAATGAGATGAAAGACATAAAAGGTCTTCTTCAAAAGCTCTAAAAACTACACAAATATTATCATCATTCCCTATTTTGAAAGAGACTGAAGTAAAGAGGAATAAAAACATACAATGGTGGGGAGATGCTGGTTTTTCTTATTTGGTTTTTGTTTTCTGTTTAAAGCAGGTTGAGCACCAGCTGCCTGCCACTTGTGAGCTGGGTATGTGCCACACAGGAGAGTGCCTTTTTAGGAGATGGTCGCTTTGTCAGGAAAATCTACCAAGGATGAAATTACTAAACCATGTCTTTTTTTCTGTTTATGGAGTAGTTCACAGCAAATCTTGAGTGTTTTGACTAAAGCATGGAATACAGAAAACAAACTTCAGCTAGTGCTTTAATCTCTGCTGAAATTCTACAGGTATGTGTTCTATAAGCAGTATATGGCAGGATTTTAAGCCAGTCTGAAAGTCTGGTTTTTAGTAGCATTATTTCTGACAACTACAAACTGCTGAATGTTCAACTGGTGAAATTGAAGGTCTTTTCACTCAGAAGAAATCAATCAAGAAGAACTTGCAGTTCGCAAGCTTCCGAGCTACTGTGGATGGCCCTGGCTCTCCAGACTGCCCTTCCCACTGAGATCTCTCACATGCAGTCTCCTGCTGCTGCTGCTCCTGACTCTCCTCCTGATGTGGTACCTCTCAGCCTTCCCCACTACAACGTGACAGAATATGTAGACTGGATGTACTTTTACAAGTATGAGCCAATTTACAGATGAGGCTTTCACTTCACACTTTTTGAGAGCATTCAAAATCCAATTCTGGTTATCCTAGTGATCTCCGACCCCTCAGATGTGAAAGCCAGACAGGCCATTAGAGTTACTTGGGGTGAAAAAAGTCTTGATGGGAATATGAGGTTCTCACATTTTTCTTATTAGGCCAACAGGCTAAAAGAGAAGACAAACTGTTGGCACTGTCCTCGGAGGATTAACATCTTCTTTAAGGTGATGTAATCCAACGAGATTTTTTAGACACATACAAAAACCTGACCTTGAAAACTGGCCAGGCACAGTGGCTCACATGTGCAGTCCCAGCACGTTGGGAGGTCAAGGCAGGCGAATTACTTGAGGCCAGGAGTTTGAGACCAGCCAGGCCAATATCTTGAAAATCCATCTGTACTGAAAATACAAAAATTAGCCAGGCATGGTGACGTGTGCCTGTAATCCCAGCTACTTGGGAGGCTGAGGCACAAGAATTGCTTGAGCCCAGGAGATGGAGGCTGCAGTGAGCCGAGATCACACCACTGCACTCCAGCCTGGGTGACAGAGCAAGACTCCGTCTCAAACAACCAACAAAAACAACCTATTATGGCATTCAGGTGGGTAACTGAGTTTTGCCCCATTGCCAACTACATCATGAAGACAGACACTTATGTTTTCATCAATACTGGCAATTTAGTGTAGTATCTTTTAAACTTAAACCACTCAGAGAAGTTTTTCACAGGTTATCCTCTAATTGATAATTATTCCCATAGAGGACTTTATAAAAAAAAACCCGTATTTCATACCAGGAGTGTCCTTTCAAGGTGTCTCCTCCCTACTGCAGTGGGTTGGGTTATACAATGCCCAGAGATTTGGTGCCAAGGATCCATGAAATGGTGGTCATGTAAAACCCATGATGTTTATGTCAGGATCTGTTTGAATTTATTAAAAGTGGACATTCATATTCCAGAAGACACAAATCTTTTCTTTTTATATAGAATCCATTCAGATGTCTGTCAATTTGGATGTGTGATTGCAGCCCACGGCTTTTCTTCCAAGGAGAAGATCACTTTTTAGCAGATTATGCTAAGGAACATCACATGCCATTAACTTCACATTCTATGAAAAGCCTAGAAGAACAGGATACTCTGCGGAAAGTGTTAGTACTGTGAAAAATTCATGGAGAGATCAGTGTGCTGGCTTACACTTAACTTTTTTTTCTTTTGAGACAGAGTCTCGCCCTGTCCCCCAGGCTGGAGTGCAGTGGCGTGATCTCAGCTCACTGCAACCTCCACCTCCTAGGTTCAAGTGATTCTCCAGCCTCAGCCTCCTGAGTAGCTGGGATTACAGGTGCCCGCCACCATGCCTTGCTAATTTTTTTTTTGAGACAGGGTTTTGCTCTTGTTGCCCAGGGTAGAGTGCAGTAGCACGATCTCGGCTCACTGCAACTTCTGCCTCCCAGGTTCAAGCGATTCTCCTGCCTCAGCCTCCTGAGTAGGTGGGATTATAGGTGCGCACCACCACGCCCAGCTAATTTTTGTATTTTTAGTAGAGACAGGGTTTCACCATGTTGGCCAGGATGGTCTCGATCTCCTTATCTCGTCATCCACCCACCTCGGCCTCCCAAAGTACTGGGATTACCAGCGTGAGCCACTGCGCCTGGCCTGAAACTCACGAAGAACCCACAAACTGGTTACACCTTATGATTTATTTTGACAAAAATCATGTCAGGTCCTTTAAAGATGATATTCAGACAAATATCTTTAAAATACATTTTAAATACCTTTAAAATAACAACAACAACAACAAAAAAAAACAGGCCGGGCACAGTGGCTCAGGCCTATAATCCTAACACTTTGAGAGGCTGAGGTGGGCGGATCATTTGAGACCAGGAGCTCAAGACAAGCGTAACCAACATGGTGAAACCCCATCTCTACTAAAATACAAAAATTAGCCGGGCGTGGTGGCAGCCACCTGTAATCCCAGCTACTCGGGAGGCTGAGGCAGGAGAACTGCTTGAACCCAGGAGGAGGAGGTTGCAGTGAGCCAAGATCGCGCCACTGCACTCCAGGCTGGGAGACAGAGCGAGGCTCCTTCTCAAACAAACAAAAAAAAAACACAGTCCAGATGCAGGGTCTCACATCTGTAATCCCAACACTTTGGGAGGCCAAGGTGGGAGAATCCCTTGAGCCTAGGAATTCAAGACCAGCCTGGCCCAGTACAGCAAGACCCCATCTCTACAGAAAAATTTAAAAATTAGCCAGGCATGGTAGCATGCACCTATAGTCCCAGCTACCCAGAAGGCTGAGTCAGGAATGGCTTCAGCCAGGAGTTTGAGGCTGCATTGAACTATCATCATGCCACAGCACTCCAGCCTGGGCAACAGAGCAAGACCCTGTCTCAAAAAAAAAAAAAAAAAAAAAAAAAAAACCACCTAAGTAAATAAATAAACTATTGAATAAAGCAGGCTGAAGACCCTTACAGAGAAACTTCAGACTTCATCACTTTACTTGGAATTTTACTGCCAAGTGGGCTATGATAACAGAATCTGTACCACAACTTATTACTTTGCTAAAAATATGGACCCCAACTACACATCTATAACTTACACAGATTTGGAGATTAATAAAAATCTAACAGCTGATTTTTTTTAAAAAGTTTGGTCTGCAGGATTGGCACTCAAGAAAAAAAGAAAAATAAATAAAAATAAAAAATGAAGTTTAGTTCTTACATTAAGTCACCATAATTAAAATTCCCTCGCAACAGCCTTCCTGTCCTTTCCATAGTATCATTTTCAACCTGGGGTGCCGACAGCCTTCATTCCACAAAGATTAAAACACGAACTACTGGCCGGGTGCGGTGGCTCACACCTGTAAATCCCAGGACTTTGGGAGGGCAAGGCAGGTAGATCACTTGAGCCCAGGAGTTCAAAACCACCATGGGCAACATGGCAAAACTCTGTCACTACAAAAAAAAAAAAAAAAGAAAGGCATGGTGGCATGCACCTATAGTCCCAGGTATTCAGGAGGCTGAGAGGTGAGAGGATCACTTGAGCCTGAGAGGTCAAGGCTTCAGTGAGCCATGATCTCGCCAATGCACTCCAGCTTGGGCAACAGAGTGAGACCCTACCTCACCACAAAAACAAAACAAAACAAAAAAAAACTACAGATCTAAAATAAAAAATAAATAAATAAATCAGATCACTTAAAATAATGAGTTTGATTTAAGAAAAAATTTTTGTTATTCCAAACTTCATAATTTAAGGGTTTTTGTTTGTTGGTTTTTCTGGAGAGGGAGTCTTGCTCTGTCGCCCAGGCTGGAGTACAGTTGCACGATCTCGGCTCACTGCAAACTCTGCCTCCTGGGTTCAGGGGATTCTCCTGCCTCAGCCTCCTGAGTAGCTGCGATTACAGGTGCCTGCCACCACACCTGGCTAATTTTTGTATTTTTTTTTAGTAGAGACGGGGTTTCACCATGTTGGCCAGGCTGATCTCGAACTCCTGACCTCAGGTGATCCACCCACATCGGCCTCCCAAAGTGCTGGGATTACAGGTGTGAGCCACCGCGCCCAGCCTAAAGTTAATTTTTAATAGAATTTTTAGAAAATGAGAGAGGGAAGCTGAAGTAAAATCATTCAGCTGTTAAAAGGTATGTGAGATATTCAACAGACAAGTAAGTATTCAACCCTAGATTATTAGTCACGAAACATCGGCTCACCAGAAAGGTTTAACAGCAGAGCTTGCCTATAATCCCAGCACTTTGGGAGGCCGAGGCAGAGTATCACTTGAGCCTAGGAGTTTGAGACCAGCCTGAGCAACATAGTGAGACCTCCGTCTCTACAAAAAAAAAAAATAAAATACACAAAATTACCCAGGTGTGGTGGCGTGTGCCTGTAGTCTCAGCTCCTCGGGAGGCTGAGGCAGGAGGATTGCTTGAGTCCAGGAGTTTAAGGCTGCAGAGATCTATGATTGCAGCACTGTACTCCAGCCTGGGTGGCAGAGCAAGACCTTTCTCTAAAATAAAACATAAAATAAAAGTTTACAAAAAAAATAACAGATCTCAGAAAAGTCACACAGCACTCACTCCTTTCATACCAAAAATGGTTCTATTATTTTTGTTCCTTCTAAATTACATTCACAAAAATCACTTTTGGCAAGGCAAATTATTATCACAGCTTACCCACATATTATTAACAATGAAAAATGACCATTTTAGCTAAAGAAAAAAAAGTCCTGGACTCTGATAAACCATTTCCATAATGTATGTACCTTTTTACTGATTAACTAAATGTATTATTTGGCTTACATTAAAACCTACATGTAAACCCAAGAGTCTAACAGACCTAACATTCATATATGAAATTATGTGCTAATACCTCAATATTGCAAACTCAAGACAGTAATTTGTACACTAGATTCGAGCACCTAGATTTACCATGTAAATGTCAAATGATACATTCACTGAGAAGCTTTTGAATCTCATTCATTCATTCATTCAATTCAGAATCTATCACATTTCTAAGTGGTGTCCTCAACTAGGGGCAATTCTGCCCCCCAAGAGATTTAACAATGACTGGAGGCATTTTTATTTGTAACAAGTAAGGGGCAAAAAGAAGGTACTACTGGCATCTAGTGGGTAGAGTCCAGGGATGCTGCTAAACATTCTACAATGCACAGGACAGCCCCCCGCAACACAGAATTAGCCAGCCCAAAATATCAATGCCGCCGAGATTAAGAAACTATGATGTGGCCAGGCGCGGTGGCTCACGCCTGTAGTCCCAGCACTTTGGGAGGTCGAAGAGGGCGGATCATGAGGTCAGGAGATTGAGACCATCCTGGCTAACATGGTGAAATCCTGTCTCTACTAAAAATACAAAAAAAAATTAGCCGGGCGTGGTGTCAGGCGCCTGTAGTCCCAGCTACTCGAGGCAGTAGAATGACGTGAACCCGGGAGGCGGAGCTTGCAGTGAGCCGAGATCGTGCCACTGCACTCCAGCCTGGGCAACAGAGGGAGACTCCATCTAGGGAAAAAAAAAAAAAAAAAAAAAAAAGGAAAGAAACTATGATGTACAGAAAAAAAGTTTTTAAACCCATCTGTCTAAAAAACAGTACTCACTGCACCTTTGTTTCCTATATTATTTGCTAATTCCTTTCTTTTCATACTAGTCTTTGGCAATAAACTTGACCTATTCCCATTTTTTCAATCAGCTTCTAACTTCCAAACTTGTCAATAGAATCATCATCATTCCAGTTACCCAGGTTCTAAATCCTGGTGTCATCTTTGAATTATCCCTACTTTTTTTTTTTTTTGAGACAGAGTCTCGCTCTGTCACCCAGGCTGGAGTGGCGCGATCTTGGCTCACTGCAACCTCCACCTCCCAGGTTCAAGCGATTCTCCTGTCTCAGCCTCCTGAGTAGCTAGGACTACAGGCGCGTGCCACCATGCCCGGCTAATTTTTCGATTTTTAGTACAGACGAGATTTCACCATGTTGCTCAGGCTGGTCTCGAACTCCTGACCTCGTGATCTGCCCACCTCGGCCTCTCACAGTGCTGGGATTACAGGCATGAGCCATGGCACCTGGCCAAATTACTCCTATTTTTAATAATAACAGTAGTATTAGTAATGGCAGCAGGTAACACACATTTAGCTCATACTATGTGCCTAGCCACTATTCATTTAATACTACGTACTATTATTATCACCACTTTACAAATGAAGAGTCCAAGGCACAAAAAGTTAAGTAACTTGTCCCAGGTCACAAAGCTCATAAGCAGCCAAGCAAAGGTTTCAAATCCAGGAAAAATGGGTCCAGAGTTCATGCCCTTAGCAAATACTCCAAAGTGATCTCTCTTCTTTCATCCTCTATCAAATCATAAAGTCCTTTAAGTTCCAAAGGGCAGGGACTCTGCTATGTTCACAGCAATATTCCCACAATCCAGTACATAACAGGTGCCCAAAAAAAACCCTTGTTTGTTGAATGAATGAAAGGTCCCTTAAAATTACTCCTCCCATTTCCACTGCCACCACCCAAGGCCAATCTTTCAGGTAAAGACTAGCCAATCAGGTAAATGGATATAAACTTCTCTGCCAGATTTTCCATAACCCAGTCCCATCCAGCCTATCAAAATTTTCTTTCTACTGCTTCTTAATTAGAATCATAAAATCTTAAAACCAGAAAGTATCTTAGAGATCATCCAGTCCAACCTCCTCACTTTACAGATAAAGAAACCCAAAGATGTTGACTAAAATCACCCAGGCAGGTGGAGCTAGAACCAGAACTTGACTCTTCCAATTTTTGCTCTATGATCTTTTTCTTCCAACTCATAATGATGCTTCATTCCTGACAGATGTCTCCTCACTATCCCATCAACAAATTATATCTATTCCCATGTTCCTGCTCAAGTTGTTTCTTCTACCCAACTTGTCCTCCCTCTCCATAGATCCAAATCCTCAAAATGTCTTCCTATTCCATTCTTCATGACTTCCTCTTTCTTGGAAAATCTTATATACCGAATAAGATAGTAAAGCAAGAGGATCACTACTGCCTACTAGGCCAAGTTTAATGCATAGTAACACTTCCCACAAAGTGAAGCTTACTTGGATGATTTCTTCCCTGTAAACTACTAATCCATTCTTCCATCCTGTGTTTTAGGAAGTGATTTTAATAAAGATTAGCTCATATATCACCTTCATAAAGTGTTCATATACCTGAAAGAGACACTCAAGCACATCTTTAATAGGAGACATGTGGCCAGGTGCAGTGGCTCACGCCTGTAATCCCAGCACTTTGGGAGGCTGTGGCGGGTGGATCATGAGGTCAGGCATTCGAGACCAGCCTGGCCAACATAGTGAAACCCCATCTCTACTAAAAACGCAAAAAATTAGCCGGGCGTGGTGGGAGGCGCCTGTAATCCCAGCTACTCGGAGGCTGAGGCAGGAGAATCGCTTGAACCTGGGAGGCAGAGGTTGCAGTGAGCTAAGATCGCGCCACTGCACTCCAGCCTGGGCGACAGAATGAGACTCCATCTCCCAAAAAAAAAAAAAAAAAGAGTTTGGGCCAGGAACGGTGGTGGCTCACACCCGTAATCCCAGCACTTTGGGAGGTCAAGGCAGGCGGATTACCTGATGTTAGGAGTTTGAGACCAGCCTGGCCAATATGACAAAACCCCACCACTACCAAAAATACAAAAATTAGCCGGGCGTGGTGGTGCACACCTGCAGTTCCAGCTACTCGGGAGGCTGAGGCAGGAGAATCACTTGAACCCGGGAGGCGGAGATTGCAGTGAGCCGAGATCCCGCCATTGCACTCCATCCTGGGCACCAAAGCGAGACTCTGCCTCAAAAAAACACAAAAACAAAACAAGACAAAAAAACAATTTGGAGACAACTATTCTAAAAATACATTGACAATGAGATCAAAATAACAGGTTTCAGACTACAGGGAGCATACATACATGTATGTATGTACATGGGCACACGCACGCACGCACACACACACTACAAAGGAAAACTTGTTCATATCCTGACTGACGTCCTAACCATGCCCACCAACCTCTAGCCCTTGCCAGCAATCTCAGAATTGTGTGTCCTACTCTGAAACATAGTACAGAGGCTTTGGCAAAGCCTTTCATTTCTAGTAAAAACGAAATACAAAACAAAACAAACCACAAAAGCATGTCAAAAGTGATGAGATGATGCTACCTTCATCTTTCCTACAGAAAGGCATTTCAGGGCACTGTCCACAGCTCACTATCCTGACACTGCTCATCACCTAACGTAAACATATACCTTGTACGCCACAATCTCCTGAAATTCAGTTCCCATTTCCCAGTCCCTTAGGATACAACCCATTTCCCCTTCACTAACGACGGGTTTATGCTCCCATCTCTGGGACTAAGCTCATACTGCCCTTCATCCTTCCCTCTCCTGAAGCTGCCATTCACTCTCTTTCTGCAGCCGCATAGTCCTGTCCCAGAGTAGAGGACAGACCATCCAGGGTCCCCAAGCCCACTTCTCTTTCCTTCTCCGCCCCCGGGATCTGCCAGCCAGGCTAGAGACGCGAGGGGGGAGGGGTGTGACTCGCCTCCCAGGACTGGACCAGATGGCAGCGGATTCCGCCCCCACTCTCAGGCACCCTCCACCCTCCGACCCCCCGGGCAGCCCGTCCGCCACCCACCCCGCCCCGACCCCACCCCCGGCCTCCCGCACGCCCTCACGCCGGCTCCTGGACACACTCACCATGCTGGGTGAAGATATTGAAGCCGGTCTCTGTGGTGCGCCCCGCCGGGTCCCGCCTGCGGCCGGAGGGCCTGGCTGCACTGCTGCCCCGGATCCCGCGGGGCTGAGGCTGCTGGAGCCCCGGAGCTTCCCCGACGCGGCCCACCTGCTGCCCCATCCCTGCTCTCGCGTACTCCCGAGCCCCCGCCGACCCCTGGTCACATTCCTCCTCAGCTCCGGCCTCGGGCTCCTCGCGCTGCTCCGGCCTCTCCCTCCCAGCCCAGGCCCTGGCCCTGAGCGGCTGGGCCGCCGGTGGCTCCGCACCCGGCCTCCTCACGGCAGCTGCCGCGCTGCCTCCAGGCGACTCACAGATTCTGCTTTTCCCTCCTCCTCCCGCGGCTCCGCGCCCCCAACGCCGCCGCCGCCGCCGCCGCCATCTTTAAACCACCGAGCGCTGGGAAAGCGTGGGACAGAGCGTCTCCCGCCCCCGGCCCGCCAGTCACCTCCGCCGCTGGGAAGGAGGGCTTCCCGGCTGCCGCCCCGCCCTGCTGCGCCGCGCCCCCGCCCCCGCCCCCGCCCCCGCCTCCTCGCAGGGTGGGTCCCCCAGTGCCCACCTCATTTGCCGGCCTCCGCTGCTTGAGGTCTTTCGTCCTCCGCGTCCTGTCGCCGCACCTCGGCATCCCACCCCTCAATCCGCCTCAGCCGACCCCCTCCCGCGTTCGGCTCCACACGCTACCGCCTTTGGGGTTGGTCGGTCTCCGGCCTGCCCCATCCCACCTCCACCTGTCAAATCAGTGAGTCGAGGGCTGAGTGCCCCCGCGTGCGCAGCTCAGGTGCAGGCACAGGTGGGGCAGAAAAGCACAAGGCATTTATTTGGTCCTTGCCATCCAGTTGAGGAGCTCTAAAATACCCAGGGGGGATCCCTTTTAAACACCCTTGTCAGTAGCAGGCCTCCAGTAAAAATTAAAATTGTATAAAATTTACAAAAAGAGAGTAAAATGCTAACTTATTTGATTTTAATTTTCGGAGATTATTTCATAATGTTAAATCGCACTGGCCTGGATTGTGTCTCATTGGGGACGCAATTGTAGCCCCATTCCTCATATTATATTACCATGAATTCCTCTTGAACTCCTTTAGCATCTCACCACATGTGAGTTTCTGTTTCCTTACAATGCCTGACAGTAAAGTTAATCTTCCCACTGGCATCCTTTATACACTGTACACGTGGTCAGGTCTTCTTTTGATGACAAAGGAGAAAAAATATATATCTTTGACCCTGTTTCTGAGTCAGAACTTACTCATGTTAGCTTATGCGGTCTAAAGAGAGTGAATGAGGCAGAAAAGAAGCGTTTTATACATACACATATACTATATACAATTGACTCCCCATCCCCCTCTCCCACTGTGCTTACTTGCATCTTAATGTTAATTCAATTTTTTTTAATTCTCAAAAAGCTTGATCATTCTCCTGTTATTCTTTTGGCTTCCCAATTTGCTTTATAAAAAGTATCAGTTAATGGAGGTACTACACTGAAATTTTGCTTAAATTAGACAGGACGGGAGCCACTGCAAAGAAGGAACAAAACAACCACTGGAAAGGTAGGGTTGGGAGAAGAGGTGGATGAAGCTCTCCTTTGCATATCTTTCCTGAACCTGGTTGACCTTAGATGAACCATCCACTGACGTAGATATTGCCTGTTATAAAAGCACTATGAAATTATTCCATTGCCATCCAGGGTGTGGCCAGAAATAACTGAAATTACCTCCAAAATGGGAACGGAAACACTATGTGTAAACGCTGGATAAAATATGAATTTTCCATTTGGATTAAAGTTTCCCTGTGTTTAAAATACCTTTCTTTTCTTCTAATTTCCAGTGTTTGCAACTACTGAAAAAAATTCATTCGCAAGGGATAAAGATGTCACAGAGCCGGAATTTGGTTTACTGTTTGATTTTTATTATGGGAGAAAATTTTAATTTGGGGATAATGGTTTGGTTTCTCTGCTAATTCATGCGTACTATATAAAAATAGATGAATATATGGGTTGAACATCTCAAATCTGAAAATCCAAAATGCTGCAAAATTCGAAATTTTTTGAGCACCAATATGATGCCAGAGGTGGAACATTTCACACATAAGTACTTAAACTTTGTTTCATGCACAAAATTTTTAAAATATTATATTAAATTACATTCAAGCTATGTGTATAAAGGTGTATATGAAACATAAATGAATTTTGTGTTTAGACTTGGGTCACATCACCAAGATATCTCATTACGTGTATGTAAATATTCCCAAATCTGAAACACTTGTGGTCCGAACATTTCTGATAAGGGCTGCTCAGCCTGCAGTAGAGTGCAGTGGCTAAGGGCAGGGGCTCTGAAGCCAGACTGCTTGGGTTCATAACTTGGCCCTGATACTTATGAACTATTTGATCTGGGCAAAGTACATAACCTTTTTGTGTCTCAGTACATTATCTGTAAACTGATGATGATAACAAATAGTATCTACCTTATAGGAATATTGTGAAAATTAAATTAGTCAATATATATGTATAGTACTTAAAACAGTATTTGGCATATAACTGGTGTCATATATGCATATACTATTAATACAAAAAACATAATGGTTTTAGGTTTTACAAGCCTTTTTCAAATTATATATATATATATACTTAGATCATGGGACAAATTATAAAGTATTTATTCAGGTGAGCCCCCTCTACCT
Organism: Pongo abelii; assembly: GCF_028885655.2. NCBI lineage: Eukaryota > Metazoa > Chordata > Mammalia > Primates > Hominidae > Pongo > Pongo abelii. The sequence continues at coordinate 70,714,633 of NC_071985.2, read as the reverse complement.
GCCACCCTGTATATAACTAAAAACAAAAACACCAGCCAACCAATAAAAATATGTAGAATCATATAATCCCTTTATTCGTCATACCTACCTGGATAACACCAGCAAAGTGTACGTGAAGTATTACATAATACCTTTGTTTTACATATGAAGATCTCCTCTACCATTGATTCTTAAGATCCTATATAGACTAAAGCAAATATCATGTAAGTGGAGACTTAGTTGACATCCATTATCTTGCCATTGTTTTCTACTCTTTCATTTTTAAAGTGAAAAGAGAACTTTCAGAATAGGGAGAGTAGGGAAATAGACTAGAGAGATTTAGTTAATTAGATACAGGAAACTATTTCACCTCAATATAACCAAGCCAAAGTGACTTGCCTGAGAATTACCTAAGGCTCATTACCATAAGCAGCGGTTACTGCCACAACAACTCAACATCTAAAATAATCCCAAATAGTTCTGTCTCAGACTGAATTGAGGGAGCTGAGAGCTCTAGGCAGGGGCAGAAATCAGGGAAAGAAAGTAGCAGGGATGGTGCACATAGCACAAGGACAGCCTTATGTGAGCAATGGCCAGAGGCCAGCATAAAAGATCAGACACATCACCAACAGCAATAAGGCATGCTGAAGACACAAATACTCTTCATCCTCATCATCCTTATCACAGGAGCAACACCACTCTCTCCAGAAGGAAGGAGCTTGTGAGTAATGCCTCACTAATCCCTGACTTCACCAGTCTGCATTTCTAGGCTATTGCCATACTTTTTACAGTTTCACAGTATCTCTCATATCTACCTCTTCCATTCATCTGTTTAAACAGCGTTATGTAAGACACTGTTAGCTTAGGCTCAGGTCATCTCTGCGCTGGTTTCTCCTGCTACTAGCCCTTTCTTCCTAGAGATTCCTCACCTTTAGCACCAAGCAACTCACTCAAAGAAACTACTTCTCTCATTGCTTTGACCACACTCTCCCTCTCCTTCATTATGTACAAAGTCTAAGTCTAAAATTTTCACCTAATGGGCCGGGCACAGTGGCTCATATCTGTAATCCCAGCACTTTGGGAGGCGAAGGTGGGCGGATCACTTGAGGTCAGGAGTTTGAGACCAGTCAGGCCAACATGGTGAAACCCCGTCTCTACTAAAAATGCAAAAACTAGCTGATCGTGGGGGCGCGCGCCTGTAATCCCAGCTACTCGGGAACCTGAGGCAGGAGAATTGCTTGAGCCTAGGAGGCGGAAGTTGCAGTGAGAGGAGATTGCGCCACTGCACCCCAGCCTGGGTGACAGAGGGAGTCTCTGTCTCAAAAATAAATAAATAAATAAATAAATAAAATAAACATTTCACCTAGTGTTTCGAAGTTATTTTCCAGGATAACCTGGATTATAATTGCCTAATGTTCTTCCATCTCCTGTTCCTCCAACCTCCACCCTTCCTATGGCAGGCATACATACTTTATCCAATTAGCCAATTTCTGAGATGTATCCCTTTTATCTATGACTTTTGCAATAATTATATTGTCCCTAATGTAAGTCTCGAGTGACTCCCTTACAGGATTCTACTGTCCTTTTCAGTATTCTATTCAGATCCTGCCTCCTTGATAAGAGAACCTCAGACTTAACAATAAAGACCTAACAGTTTCCTCAGACTCTACTCAGTGCAGGCCTTAAACAACCACAGCTGGTAATAATTCTTTCGTTATAAAATTCGCTTACCTTCCTCTACATCCCTCAAATATGTTTGTTTTGTTTTTTTGTTTTTTTTGTTTTTTTTGTTTTTGATACGGAGTCTTGCTCTCTCCCCCAGGCTGGAGTGCAGTGGCACGATCTCGGCTCACCGCAAGTTCCGCCTCCCGGGTTTATGCCATTCTCCTGCCTCAGCCTCCCGCCTGTAGCTGGGACTACAGGCAACCACCACCACACCCGGCTAATTTTTTGTTTTTTAGTAGAGATGGGGTTTCACCGTGTTAGCCAGGATGGTCTCGATCTCCTGACCTTGTGATCCACCCGCCTCAGCCTCCCAAAGTGCCGGGATTACAGGCGTGAGCCATTGCGCCCGGCTGTTTTGTTTTGACACATGACTCAAGTGTCATAGAGTTGGAAAGAAACTTAGAGGTCATGTAGGCTAATCTCTTGGAATCCTCTCTGCAGTAATTCCAGTGAGGGTATCCATTTCTTTCAAAAGGTTCTAATTATTAAAACCTTCTTCCTGGGCCGGGTGCAGTGGCTCACGCCTGTAATCCCAGCACTTTGGGAGGCCAAGGTGGGCTGATCACAAGGTCAGGAGATCGAGACCATCCTGGCTAACATGGTGAAACCTTGTCTCTACTAAAAATACAAAAAATTAGCCGGGCGTGGTGGCGGGCGCCTGTAATCCCAGCTACTCAGGAGGCTGAGGCAGGAGAATGGCGTGAACCCGGGAGGCGGAGCTGGCAGTAAGCTGAGATCACACCATTGCACTCCAGCCTGGGTGACAGAGCCAGACTCAGTCTCAAAAAAAAAAAAAAAAAAAGTTCTTCCTAAAGATAAACTGAAAAATGTTCCCCTGAAACTTCCACCTGTTTCACCCCAGTTCTAATTCTACCATATAGCTACACAGAACAAATCTAATCTTTATTTTACATGAAATCCTTCACATATTTGAAAGCTATCATGTTTCCCCAAATCTTTTATTTTCTTGCATATATGCATATGTTTATATAGTTATGTTTATCTATCTATATTTATCTATGTGGGCTGAAAATGTTTATGTAGATAAATTGAGAGAAAAAAATTTTGTTGTAATTTTATGTATAGCATTTTTCTTTTTCTTTTCTTTTTGTTTTTTTCTTGGAGACAGAGTCTCACTCTGTTGCCCAGGCTGTAGTGCAGTGGCATGATCTCAGCTCACTGCAGCCTCCACCTCCCAGGTTCAAGCGATTCTTCTGCCTCAGCCTCCTGAGTAGCTGAGATTACAGGCGTGTACCACCACACCCCGCTAATTTTTGTATTTTTAGTAGAGATGAGGTTTCACCATCTTAGCCAGGCTGGTCTTGAACTCCTCACCTCGTGATCCACCTGCCTCGGCCTCCCACGGTGCTGGGATTACAGGTGCGAGCCACCAGAGCCTGGCCAGCATTTTTCTTAAACTGTTTATGTGCACAGTTCTTTGGACTTTGTTTATGTGATTTGTCTCTGCATTGTTGTATTAAATCTTTAAAGACCTATAGAGTGCCAAATACAGTTCCATTTACAGATTGACACTTTAAAAGTCTTTTTGGATGAGATAACGAGGAGGAGGAGGAGTTAGAAGATTCTTATCTGGCTGGCACAGAATTAGTCATTCTTTTTGAAAGTAGGGAGACAAATTAAATGACCTCTTGTTCCTTTTAGCCCCAAGAGTGTATGATTCAACATTTCTTTGATTTAAAAAACCTTATAAATTATTATAAGACTTTGAATTTGTTTCAAATTCAAAGTTTGAAATGGAGACTATTTCAAACAACTGGCCAAGTGCTGTATAAATGTTACCAGTAGCAATAATATCTATTCATTTAAAATTAACAAATTATTACCCGTTTCCCTTTCAAAGGTAATGAAATAGCTGACTAAACAATCCATTTAACATGTAGCCTATCACTAACTGTAGTGTAGTGGGCCTGGGCCTAGTTTATTATTGATGTGAAATGGGTTGTTTCAGTTCTCTACTGCTGCATAACAAAACATCCCACAAAACCTAGTGGCTTAAAACAGCAGTGATTTATTACTTCCTGCATTTCTATGGATTGGCTGGACAGTTCTGCTGATCTTATCTTGGTTCATGTAACAGCACTGGCTGGGCTAGAAGGTACGTGATGACTGAATGCGCATGTCTGGCCATTGGTGCTGCTGCCGGTTGGAATACCTCAGCTCTCCTCCATAAGGCCCTTATGATCTGAATTGGGTCCCCCACCACCACAAAATTCAAATATTAAAGTCGTAACCTGCAGTACCTCAGAATGTGACTGTCTTTGGAGATAGCGTCTTTGAAGAAGTGACCAAGTTAAAATGAGTCCATTAGGGTGGTCCCTAACCCAATAGGACTGGTGTCCTTATAAGAAGAGGAAATCTAGACACAGACACACACAGAGGGAAGACCTTGTGAAGATACAGGGAGAAGGTGGCCATCTACAGACCAAGGAGATGTCTCAGGAGAAACCAACCTTGATCTTGGACTTCCAGCTTCCAGAACTGTAACAAAATAAATTTCTGTTGTTTAAGCCACCCAGTCTGTGGTACTTTGTTATGGCAGCCCTAGCAAATTACTACAACCAAATTATCAAAAGATAGAAAATTAAGATTTCTAATGTTCTATTTTATTTAATTATTATCATTATTTGAGATGGAGTCTTGCTCTGTGGCCCAGGGTAGAGCACAGTGACACCATATCGGCTCACTGAAACCTCCCCCTCGCGGGTTCAAATGATTCTCCTGCCTCAGCCTCTATAGTAGCTGGGATTACAGGCTCCCACCAACACGAACAGCTAATTTTTTTCTATTTTTAGTAGAGATGGGGTTTCACCATGTTGGCCAGGCTGATCTTGAACTCCTGGCCTCAAGTAATCTGCTCACCTCTGCCTCCCAAAGTGCTGGGATTACAGGCATGAGCCACCGTGCCCAGCATATTTAATTCATATTTAAGGAGCGCTTTCTGTATTCCAGGCGCTGTACTAATTACTGGAGATACACTGGTGAATAAGACCAACCCGCTTATACTCTACTGAGGAAGACATCCATAAACAAGTAATTACAAAAACATGTAATAAGTGTTGGTAGGGGAATAAGGGGTTGCTGTGGAAACATATAACCATTTGAAGGTAAGGTAATTGAGGCGATGTGGAACTTCTCCCAGGAGCAGGCAAAGGGAAAGAGGTAAGAGATAAGTAGGAGTTAGCTTAGCAAAATTGGAAGAGCACTGCATTTTAGGGAACATTGAGAAACAAATTTAGCTTGCCCTTTTTGGCAGAAAGCAGAGTCACAAGAGATGCACCTATGAAGTGGAGAGGAAACAAGGATCCTGAGGAAGGTCTGGAAAACCCTCTAAAAGGAGAACATAGGACATTGTCTTTGCAGCTTCTTCATCTGCTCTTGGCAGCTTTCTAGATAGCTTAATAGAAACTTTGGTGGTTCCTGAAGCCACTGAACTAGTTGCTTATTCACTGAAGGAAGGCACTTGTATTCACAATAAATACAATGGCACTTCTGCATGGTTCAATTATATTTTTTTTAAGTCTTCATAAATTGCTAAAAGCTTTCTCTAATTGTGAGGATGTTTATTACATATCACTTCAAAACATTGACATGCTGAGAAAAGTCCAAATGAAGTAACACAACTTACTTGTTCTACTGACACCATTCTCCAGTTTACTAATTATGTGTAAGTAATTCGCATTAAGCAAACATGGTTGCACCAGAGCATTTGTATTGATTGTATTGGTTACATTGTGATTATACCAGATAATCAACTCAAACTAGCTTAAGCAGAAATGGATTATAAGCATGATTTCATCACATCTCAGATGTCTTGAATTCTAATATGACCCATTAAATGGGTTGAATTGTGTCCCCCAAAAAGATATGTTGAAGCCGTAACTCCTAGTACCACAGAAAGTGAACTTCTTTGGAAATAGGGTCTTTACAGAAGTAATCAAGTTAAAGTGAAGTCATCCAGTATAACTGATGCCCTTTTAAAACGAAGAAATTTGGACACAGACATGAATAGGGCTTCTGAGGTACTGGTAATGTTCTGCTTTCAGATGCTAATGGAGTGTCTACCTTGCAAAATTTGTCAAGCAGCAAACTTATGAGAGAGATATATATTTTATGTGATTTCTATATGTGCGTGTATACATGCATATATATATATACAGTTATCCTTCTGTATACATGAGGGATTGGTTCTAGGACCCCCCCCCCCATGTATACCAAAATTCGTGCATACTCAAGTTGCCCCGTGTGCCCTGCAGAACCCTCCTGTACAAAAAGTTAACTTATGTATGTGCATATTTCACATCCCTTGAAGCCATCCGCCTTTGATTTAAAAACTCTGCATATAACTACACCCTTGTAGTTCAAACCCGTGTTGTTCAGGGGTCAAATGTACACACATAAATACTTTTCTGTTTACATTATTTTTAATTGGAACATAATCGTTGTACATATTTAGTGGGTAAGCATATGCACTTTTCTGTATGAACACTATACTTCAATAAAAAGATGGGGTGGGGGTGGAGGTACTGGCTTTCAAGTGAGAGGAAACAACCTAAGCAGGGACACAGAGGCTTGATGAGCTTATCCAGGAACATGTCATCAAATGGGAAAAGAAGAGGAGGAGCTGGGGGTGGCAGAGGGCAGAGGAAATGTATTAAGTAGTGGGACTTAAAATTGGCCTGGGTCCCTTCTGTTTCTAAGAATCTATGCTTTTGTCATACCTCCAAGGCCATATAGCTAGTTAATTATTTAAAAAAAAAAAAAAAAAGGCCGGGCATGGTGGCTCATGGCTGTAATCCTAACACTTTGGGAGGCTAAGGCAGATGGATCACTTGAGGTCAGTAGCTCAAGACCAGCCTGACCAACATGGTGAAACCCCATCTTAACTAAAAAAATACAAAATTAGCCAGGTGTGGTGGTGCATGCCCATAATCCCAGCTCCTTGGGAGGCTGAGGCAGGAGAATCGCTTGAACCCGGGAGGCGGAGGTTGCAGTAAGCTGAGATCACACCATTGCACCCCAGCCTGGGCAACAAGAGTGAAACTCTGTCTCGAAAAAAACACACAAAAAAAACCTTAAAGACCTGTGCTAGGTTGAAAACATGGCCATAATATTTTGCTGGTCTTTTTTTTTTTTTTTTTTTTTTTTTTTTTGAGATGGAGTCTTGCACTGTCACCTGCGCCCAGCCTTGCTGGTCTTTTTATCAAGAGGTAAATCTATTTCCCCACCCTTTAAACCCTTTGAATCTGTACTGGCCTTGTGACTTGCTTTGACTAATAGAATATGATGGAAGGAAGGTTGTAAGAGTTTTGTAGCTGAGGACTCAGGAGGCATTGCAGCGTTTGCTCCTGCTCTCTTAGCATTTGAGACCACCATTCTATGAGCAAACTTGGTGTTGTGGATGGGCTGAATTGTGCCTCCCACGAAATTCATGTGTTGAAGTCCTAACCCCTAATACTTCACAATGTGACCATATTTGGAAATAGAGTTCTTACGGAAGTAATCAAGTTAAAATGAGGTCACTGAGGTGGACCCCCTCATATTTCTCTTTAATTTTCTTTTTTTAAGGGATGGTGTTTTGCTCTGCCACCTAGGCTGTAGTTTAGTGACACAGTTATAGTTCATTGCAGCCTGGACTCTTAGGCTCAAGTGATCTTCCTGCCTCAGCCTTCCAAACAGCCGGACTACGGGTACATGCCACTCTAATATTTCTTTTGGAAATTTAAATTGAAAATGACCAGGTAATAAATTCTCATTTTAGGAAATTTGCAAAAGCAGAAAAGTACAAAGAAGAAGGAAAAAGCTATCCATACTCTTACCACTCAGATATAAGTATTTTTGGTGTTTTTCTTTTTTTTCCTTTAAGCATTTTTTTCTTTTGTTTGTTTGTGCATATGTACACATATTTACATTTTTGTGGGTTTTTGTTTTTTTTTTTGAGAGTTCGTTTTGCTCTGTCGCCCAGATGGGAGTGTAGTGGCGTGATCTCGGCTCACTGAAACCTCTGCCCCCCAGGTTCAAGCGATTCTCCTGCCTCAGCCTCCCGAGTAGCTGGGATTACAGGCATGTGCCACTAGGCCCGGCTAATTTTTTGTATTTTTAGTAGAGACAAGGTTTCACCATGTTGGCCAGGCTGGTCTCAAACTCCTGACCTCAGGTGATCCGCCTGCCTTGGCCTCCCAAAGTGTTGGGATTACAGGCGTGAGCCACCGTGCCCGGCCTTTGTGGTTTTTGGTTTGTTTGTTTGTTTTTGAGACAGAGTCTCACTATTGCCCAGGCTGGAGTGCAGTGGCAAGAACTCGGCTCACTGCAACTCCCGGGTTCAAGTGATTCTCCTGTCTCAGCTTTTCCAGTAGCTGGAATTAAAGGTGTGAAAGGTGTGTGCCATCACACCTGGCTAATTTTTGTATTTTTAGTAGAGATGGGGTTTCAACATATTGGCCAGACTGGTCTCAAACTCCTGACCTCAGGTGATCCACCTGCCTCAGCCTCCTAAAGTGCTAAGACTACAAGTGTGAGCTACCGTGCCCAGCCCATTTTTGTTAATTTTTTTTTTTTTTTTTGAGACAGAGTTTCACTCTTTTGCCCAGGCTGGAGTGCAATGAAGCAATCTCGGCTCACTGCAACCTCCACCTCCCAGGTTCAATCGACTCTTCTGCCTCAGCCTCCCAAATAGCTGGGATTACAGGCATGCACCGCCACACTCAGCTAATTTTTTATTTTTAGTAGAGATGGGGTTTCACCATGTTGGTCAGGCTGGTCTTGAACTCCTGACCTCAGGTGATCCACCTGCTTGGGCCTCCCAAAGTGCTGGGATTACAGGCGTAAGACACTGTGCCCGGCCCCCATTTTTGTTAATTTTTTAAAGTAAATAATACGTATCTTAGTTATAAGAATTAAAGTAATATTGAACATAGTTTAAAAAGGTAAAAGTTTTTCTTTATTCTCTCCTCACTACCCTGTTAAGAGTTGGTTCACTTTTTTTAAAGCAAAATTGGGATCATACTATAAATACTGGTTTTCAAATGTTATTTTACCTTTATCAACAGTAAGAAATACATTTTACATTGCAATATAGTTAATGCAGTTATTAACACACACATATACACACACACAACAAATTTTAAGAATTTCAGAGGCTGGCCATGTTGGCTCACACCTATAATCCTAGCACCTTGGGAGGCTGAGGTGGGAGGATTGCTTGATCCTAGGAGTGCGAGACCACCCTGGGCAACATAGTGAGATCTCATCTCTACAAAAAAATGAAAAATTAGCTGGGCATGGTGGTGTGTGCCTGTGGTCCCAGCTACTAGGGAGGCTAAGGTAAGAGTATACCCCGAGCCCAGGAGATCAAGACTGCAGTGAGCTATGATTGTGCCACTGCACTCTGGCCTGGGAGAAATAACAAGACCCTGTCTCAAAAAAAAAAAAAAAAATGGATTTCAGGAAACAATCCCCTATTGTTTTTTGTTTGTTTGTTTGTTTGTTTAGGTCTTTTCTCTTTTATTCTCAAAGAACCCCTTAATAAAGGAGGCACTGACAGGTACATTACACATTAACAGGAGATTTTAACACTGCTCATAACTGATAATCTAGTGACCATTAACTCCAAGTTATAACTTGGAAAACATAAAACTATATCTTGAGAACTGATTAAAAGGCAAAAGAAACAAAAGTAAGACATTAGCAGCTAGACAACAAAGCAATGACCCTTAATTTAGAAGAGGACTTTTTACCAGGTACCTAAGACTCTGTGGAGTAAAACTCAGAAAAGGAGAATCAATTCTAGACCCCGTCCCATAAGGACTTTAGTTTCCAAAATACCAAAACGAACTTCTTACTTCCCCTGTGGGTAGGTGCCACAGAATGAAGAGTAAAGCAATAAAATGCATATTCAGTGCATGTGAAGTAAAAGGGTATATATTCTATATATATGTTAAGTTTAGCCTAAAGTCTCTTTACATATCTCAAGTTCAGCTTAAAGGTCTCTCAGTACATAGAACTGTAGCCTAACTGGATGTGTAAACAGACGGTACCCTACTCTTGTGCCAATCACTAAGTTTCAGCCAACCAAAGACAGCAAACTGTTCAAACCATATTCAAATAAGGCAAATGCTGAACTGTAACTAATCCGGCTGTTGCTGTATCTCACTTCCATTTTCCATACATCACTTTCCTTCTGTCCATAAATCTTCAACTATGCAGCTGGGCTGAAGCCTCTGAGCTTATTATGGTTCAGGGGCTACCTGATTTGTGAATTGTCCTTTGCTCAATTAAACTGTGCCAAATTTAATTTGTCTAAGGCTTTTCTTTTAACCTTATTCATCATAAAAAGAAAAAGAAAAATTTTAGTTCAAAAACTTAAAACCTGATCATCTAAAAATGAAACTGCCCAGTAGAAATGCTTAGCTCTCACTGTGGTAATTTCGTGAATGTGGAGGAAACTACTAAAACTTTGATATACTAAATAGACAGCTCTGTCCTACATTTATGTTTATTAAAAACTGACATAAACAAACACAACCTGTACAAAAAATATCCCAAATCCCGTATGACTTTGAAACAGTAATCTTGAGAGACATTATCGCCTGGGACCCCCTTTTCCTCTGCCATGGCCACGTCCTCTTCTTCTTCCTCTGCCTCTGCCTCTTCCTGCAACAGCTTCCCTTTTCTTAGATTTCACCTTAGGTTCAACATCCACAAGTAGTGTATCCAGAGGTAAACTGTCTGGTAGAATAAAATACCGAATGTTATTTCCTCGAATACTCAGCGTTTCCAGCTAAACAGGTTCTCTGTTCTTCAGGGTCATTTTCACAGCTTTAAGATGTGTATTCATGCTGACATCCACACCTGTGATTGTTCCATCGACCTGTGTTCCATTCTTCAATTCAATGGTTACAGTTTCATGACTCAATTTCATCAAAAATCTCACGAGCTTCATCCTAGCAGAGCCGTCACGCTCTGGGTCCAATAGCGCACAGAATCCTTCAACCAAACACTGACCAACTGCAGTATGAATGGCCAGAAGCCCCCTATTGTTTTTTTTTAAGACAGAGTCTTACTCTGTCACCCAGACTGGATTGCAATGGTGTGATCATAGCTCACTGCAGCCTTGACCTCTTAGGCTTAAGCAATTCCTCCTGCCTCAGCCTCCCAACTAGCTGGGACTACAGGTGTGCATCGCCATGGCCAGATAATTTTTAAACTCTTATTTATTTATTTATTTATTTTTTTTTGAGATGGAGTCTCACTCTGTCACCCAGGCTGGAGTGGAGTGGTGCAATCTCACCTCACAGCAACCTCTGCCTCTTGTGTTCAAGTGATTCTCCTGCCTCAGCTTCCCGAGTCCCAAGTAGCTGGGATTACAGGTGCGCATCACCACGCCCAGCTAATTTTTGTAGGTTTTTTTTTTTTTTTTTTTGTGAGACAGAGTTTCACTCTTGTTGCCTAGCCTGGAGTGCAATGGCACCATCTCGGCTCACCGCAACCTCCGCCTCCTGGGTTCAAGCGATTCTCCTGCCTCAGCCTCCCGAGTAGCTGGGACTATTGGCATGTGCCACCACACCCAGCTGTTTTTGTATTTTTAGTAGAGACAGGGTTTCACCATGTTGCTGAGGCTGGTCTCGAACTCCCGACCTCGGGTGATCCACCCACCTCGGCCTCCCAAAGTGCTGGGATTACAGGTGTGAGCCACCGTGCCCAGCTAATTTTTGTATTTTTAGTAAAGACGTGGTTTCACCATATTGGGCAGGCTGGTCTCGAACTCCTGACCTCAGGGTGATCCGCCCACCTCAGCCTCCAAAAGTGCTGGGAATACAGGTGTGAGCCACCGCACCTGGTCAATTTTTAAACTTTTTTAGAGACAGGGTCTCCCTATGTTGCCCAGGCTGGTCTCAAATTCCTGGGATCCTCCCACCTCACCTCCCAAAGTGTTGGGGTTACTGGCATGAGACACTGTGCCTGGCCTATAATCCTTACTCTTACTGCAATATACCGCTACTTTCTATTCTCTTCTAGTCTATATCTTTTTGTTTGTGTGTTAAGCACTACACTTATCAAGGGACAGCCCAGGCAGGGTAAAGGAGAATCCATGTTGGGAGGACAGTCAGCCAGGAGGAAGAAATGTTAGAGTCCAAGTAGGCTGAATAGAGCGTCCCCACAGAGCAACAATCTTGTGTGAGCATCTGAATAGAGTGAGAAAGGCAATTATGTGAAAGGAGTGGCCCAGCATGAAAATCCCAGGTCCTGGGAAGCCCCTTGCCAGCAACAGGAAAAGTCCCAGTGCAAAAGCCTTGTGATGTCCCCCAAAATAGAGGCTGAAAGCAACACTATTGTTAGTGTCAAATAGATTCAACATAAATTATCTGCTTTCTGTAGTCGCTGGTTGCGGCTCCCATCTCAGTTCCCCAGGCTGATGTTGGTCACTCTGATTAGCAGTTCACAAGAACAGATCTTCCATTGTTGCCTTACTCCAAGGGATGCAGTTGAAGTGGGTTATTTATGTGTTTTGTAATATTCTGTTTTTGACTTTGCCTGTGGATTAACGATTGTGTTTTGTATCAAGATAGTACTATTTAACTTTTAATATTGTGACCATGTTTTCTAAAAGTTCAAATAATGAAAAAGAACAATTACAATACCTATGCCAGCATTACCTTGACATCATTGCAAAACGAGACTAAGCTACTGTGTTGTTTTAATGCAATATAGATAGAAGGACCCATATAACAGGATTAAAGAGGCAAATAACCAAAACAGCATACCACACAATTTGCAAGAAATAATTTGGAGTTGGACAGTGAAAGTACTAACTTTAAGACTAAATCTCACAAGTCCAGAATGAGAAAGGTAAGTACTTCTGCATCAATGAAACTTTTTTGCATCTCCTCAAAAGACACCAATGCTCAGTCTAAAACAGCTGCTGGTGAATTGATTTGGGCATATCACAAAAACTAACATGGATTAGCACGCATTCCTTGATTGCTCTATGAAACTGAATAAAGTTATACTTCCTGATTCTGAGGTTGCAACTAAATGTCTTGTTGGCAAACAAAAGGGGAAATTTGATGACAGATGGGTTGGCCCCTCATAATAGAGAGCTGATTCTGACAGGTCCTACCAACAGTCACACTTTCTTTTTTTTTTTTTTTTTTTTGAGATGGAGTCTCGCTCTGTTGCTCAGGCTGAAGTGCAGTGGCGTGATCTCGGCTCACTGCAACCTCCACCTCCCGGGTTCAAGTGATTCTCGTGCCTCAGCCTCCCAAGTAGCTGGGATTACAAGGCATGCACCACCACACCCAGCTAATTTTTGTATTTTTATAGAGACAGGGTTTCACCACGTTGGCCAGGCTGGTCTTGAACTCCTGACCTCAAGTGAGCCACCCACCTCAGCCTCCCAAAGTGCTGGGATTACAGGCATAAGCCACTGCACCCAGCCACCAACAGTCACACTTTCTACAGTTTATCAAGTGATGCCTTGAGTCACAGAAACAACAACAACAATAAATTCTGCAGGTACAAGACTCCAGTACATGAGAGTTACTGCCCAAGGCCTTGGGAGCCCAACCCCTGCCTCCATGTGCCCTGGATGCAGGACACGGAGTCAAAGGAGATTATTCCCTAGCTTTAATAATGAATGTTGTTTTCCCTGTTGGATTCTGGACTTACTTGGGACCAGTTACCCCTTTCTTCTTGCCCATTTCTCCAATTTGGAATGGAAAGATCTATTCTATGCCTGTCCCATCATTGTATTTTGAAAACACTTAGTTTTTTAATTTTACAGGCTCACAGTGGGAGAGGAATTTACCTCAGGATGAATTTTGCCTTGAGTCCCACTCATATGTGATTTAGATGAGACTCTGGACTTTGGATTTTTGAGTTGATGCTGGAAAAAGTTAGACATTGGGGACTATTGGGATGGAATGAATGTATTTTGTATTGTGAGAAAAATATGAATTTGGGGGGCCGGGGCAGACTGCTATGATTTGAATGTGTCCCCTAAAGCTTATGTGTTGTAAACTTAATCCCCAGTGCTACAGTGTTGAGAGATAGGGCCTAATAGGAGGTAATTAATGTCATTATTGTGAGAGTGGGTTAGTTATCAAGAGTGGGTTTGTTATAAAACCAAGTTCGGCACCCTCTTGCTCTCTCACTCTCACTCCTTGCCCTTCCACCTTCTGCCATGAGACAAAGCAGCAAGAAGGCCTTCGCAACATGCTAGCTGCTTGATCTTGAACTTCCCAGACTCTAGAACTGTGAGCCTATAAATTTCTCTTTGTTATAAATTACCCAGTCTGTGGTATTCTGTTACAGCAGTACAAAATGGACGAAGACAATGTATGATTTGTTTACTTGTGCCCTGAATGTTTGTGTCCTCCAAAATTCCTACGTTGAAACCTAATCCCCAGTGCAATAGTATTAAGCGGTGGTGCTTTTAGTGGATGATTAGGTCATGAAGACTAGCCCTTATTAATGCGATTAACACCTTATAAAGGCCCTGAGTAAGCTGCTGGATTCTTCTGCGACGTGAGGACACAACAAGAAGATGCCATCTATGAAGCCAAGAGTGAGCCCTCATCAGACACTAAATCTACAGGCCTCACGATCTTGGACTTCCTAGCCTCCAGAGCTGTGAGCAGTAAATACCTGCTGTTTATTTATTTATTTATTTATTTATTTTTTATTTTTATTTTTTTGAGACAAAGTTTCACTCTGTCGCCCAGGCTGGAGTGCAGTGGTGCAATCTCGGCTCACTGCTACCTCCACCTCCTAGGTTCAAGTGATTCTCCTGCCTCAACCTCCCAAGTAGCTGAGACTACAGGCGCCCGTCACTATACCTGACTAATTTTTGTATTTTTGGTAGAAATGGGGTTTCACCATGTTGGCCACACTGGTCTCAAATCCCTGACCTCAGGTGATCCGCCCACCTTGGCCTCCCAAAGTGCTAGAATTACAGGCATAAGCCACCAGGCCTGGCCCTGTTGTTTATTTTATTTTATTTTTTATTTTTGAGATGGAATCTGGCTCTGTCACCCAGGCTGGAATGCAGTGGTGCAATCTCGGCTTGCTGCAAGCTCCACCTCCCAGGTTCACGCCATTCTCCTGCCTCTGCCTCCGGAGTAGCTGGGACTACAGGCGCCCGCCACCACGCCTGGCTACTTTTTTGTATATTTTTTAGTAGAGGCGGGGTTTCACTGTGTTAGTCAGGATGGTCTCGATCTCCTGACCTCATGATCCACCCGCCTCGGCCTCCCAAAGTGCTGGGATTACAGGCGTGAGCCACTGCGCCCGGCCCATGTTGTTTATAAATTACCCAGTCTAAGGCATCTTTTTATAGCAGCTCAAACAGACTAAGACAATAATAAAAGTTTTTGGTGAGTTTTCAATTTTCTTAAAACATGCAGAAACACTCAATGAGACTTTTGACAGAAATAGAAGAAGGTAGCCTATTTAGACACGTGCCTATAAGATGACTATCATTGATGCCTGCCATAGAAAATATTGACTTGCCGTAACATCATATTTTCAAAGTATAGGATGAGAAGAATGTTCATTTCTAATTTGCAAATTATTCTGAAGATGAGAATGGAGAAAAGGATTACAGTAAAACAGAAATTTATGTGCCATTTCTCCAAAACTATTTGATGATCTTTAAAGAGGCCTAAGTAGCCTTAAAGGGGGGAAAGGTATGAACGGAACACCCTGAGTTGCTCACTGTTACATGTAGGTTGCAACAAAAAATCACAGTGGAAAAAAAATGACTCTTTTTTTTAGAAATAAACCTCCTTCAGAACTTAAAAAAAAAAAGAGGTCGGGCACAGTGGCTCACGCCTGTAATCCCAGCACTTTGGGAGGCTGAGGCAGGTGGATCACTTGAGGTCAGGAGTTCGAGACCAGCCTGACCAATATGGTGAAACCCCCATCTCTACTAAAAATACAAAAAATTAGCCAGGTGTGGTGTTGAGCACCTGTAATCTCAGCTACTTGAAAGGCTGACTCAGGAGAATCACTTGAATCCAGGAGGCAGAGGTTGCAGTGAGCCAAGATCGTACACTGTACTCCAGCCTGGGTGACAGAGTGAAACTCCGTCTCAAAAAAAAAAAAGAAAGGAAAGAAAAAAAGTGTCACCAGGAAAGGATAGCCAAGTTAAACAAGACTTTCAATTTCAGTACTAAAACTGTAACTTGGGCTGTGTGCAGTGGCTCACACCTGTAATCTCAGCACTTTGAGAGGCTGAGGCGGGCAGATCGCTTGAGCCCAGGAGTTTAAGACCAGCCTGGGCAACATGGTGAAACTCTATCTCCACAAAAAATCCAAAAAGTTAGCCAGGTATGGTGGTGTGTGCCTGTAGTCCCAGCTACCTGGGAGGCTGAGGTGAGAGGATCATCTGAGCCCAGAAGGTTGGGGCTGCAGTGAGCTGTGATTGGACTACTGCACTCCAGCCTGGGGACAGAGTAAGACCCTGTCTCATAAAATAAAATAAAATGAAATAAAATTGTAATTTATTTGCAATTCAACTTCAATTTCACAGGTTCAAATTACCTCTGTGCTTTAAAATCATTTCCCCTGAGAAAGAGAGGTTTAACTTATGATGATATCCAATGTGCTTCAGAGTGTATAGTCTGTTTCTCTTTTCCTTGAATCTGGGCTGGTCCTGTGGTTTGCTTTGACCAATTAATATGGCAGAATTGACTCTGATTTTGGAGCCTACATCATAAAACACCTTTCATCTTCTATCTTCTACACCTGTAAGACTCCCACTTGAAATACAGCTGAAAGGTTCAAAACAAGAGTTACCTGTAAAATTTAAGAAAAGAATATTGACCATCAGTTTCACAATTATTTCCTGAATTAATAGGTATAATTAACTTAATATATAGGAATCTCTTATATAGGACTATATGATAGAAATGGAAGAAACTGATGAAGAAGTAAGTAATCCTAAGATGTTAGGCAAGTTAGGCAGCAGGAAAAAAGGGCCTACTGAATGCTAATAATAAACTTTAGTTTCTTGATACAATCACCATTTAGAAATTAGAATCATTAAAATAATTTCTGAACCCATAGTTGTATAAATTTTTCTTTTTTCTTTTCTTTTTGAGACAGAATCTCGCTCTGTTGCCCAGGCTGGAGTGCAGTGGCACAATCTTGGCTCACTGCAACCTCCGTCTCCTGGGTTCAAGTGCTCTCCTGCCTCAGCCTCCTGAGTAGCTGGGATTACAGGCATGTGCCAACATGCCCGGCTAATTTTTGTATTTTTAGTAGAGACGGGGTTTTTCCATGTTGGCCAGTCTGGTATCAAACTTTTGACCTCAGATGATCCGCCCACCTCAGCCTCCCAAAGTGCTGGGATTACAGACGTGAGCCACCGTGTCAGCCTGACATAAATTTTTCTACTAAATTAGAGGAAGGTAACATGGAACTGTATGACCCTTGAAGCATCAGAAAATCTCACAGGGACTGAGTTTCTTGCACTGTAAAACGACAGTTTGGTTAGATAACTAGAATACTATTGGAAAATTTAATTACAATCCTGAGTATCATTACCAAAAAGTGCCTTTCAAGTATGAGGAAGAGAGACACATGGTCATCAGCTTTAGGAAAAAGAACACACATAACCTAAGTATCTGGAGGCTGTTAAACCTTCCCTGTTGATATAGCATTGGCAAAGTCTTGGTGTAACCTAAAGGTATGCATACATTAATTAGAAGGCCATTATTCATTTTTTTCTGAGATGGAGTTTTGCTTTTGTTCCCCAGGCTGGAGTGCAATGGTGTGATCTTGGCTCACCGCAACTTCTGCCTCCAGGGTTCAAGCGATTCTCCTGCCTCAGCCTCCTGAATAGCTGGGATTACAGGCATGTGCCACCACGCCCAGCTAATTTTGTATTTTTAGTAGAATCAGGGTTTCTCCCTGTTGATCAGGCTGGTCTCGAACTCCAGGCCTCAGGCAATCCGCCCACCTCGCCTCTCAGAGTGCTGGGATTACAGACGTGAGCCACCATGCCCAGCCGCTATGACTATGTATATAGAAAATCTGGGATGCTCAACTAAAGAGTTTTAGAATTAATGCAACAAGTTAGAATGGCTAGCTATAAGTAAAGTCCCATAAACTTAGTAGGTTCCCTTTATGGGAGCAATGGGTTAGAAATAGAATTTGAAAAAGTGAAAATTAAAAAAGTATATCTATACACAATACATATATATATCATGTTTAATATGTATATGTATATGTAATAAGTTGATCAGAAAAAAGTATTACAGCCTGGGCAACATGGCAAAAACCCATCCCTACAAAAAAATATAAAAATTAGCCAGGCGTGGTGGTGCTCGCTTGTAATCCCAGCTACTCAGGGACAGAGGGGTAGTCGGGTGGGGAGTGTTGAGGCAGGAGGATGGCCTGAGCTTGGGAAGTTGAGGCTGCAGCGGGCCGAGATTGTTGCAGTGGGCCAAGATCGCGCCACTGTACTCCATCCTGGGTGACAGACTGAGACCCTGTGAAAGAAAGAAAGAAAGAAAAAGGAAAGAGAGAGAGGGAGGAAGGAAGGAAGGGAGGAAGGAAGGAAGGAAGGAAGGAAAGAAAGGGAGGGAAGAAAGGAAGAGAGAGAAAGAAGGGAGGAAGGGAGGAAGGAAGAGAGAGAGAAGGGAAGGAAGGAAGAGGGAGAGAAAGGAAGGAAGGAAGGAAGGAAAAGAAAAGAGTATTAAATGGGAAGTGAGTATAAAACTGTAATAAAGAATACAAAGATTGGCTGGGCATGGTGGCTCACACCTGTAATCCCAGCACTTTGGGAGGCCGAGGCGGGAGGAACACTTGAGCTCAGGAGTTCAAGTCCAGCCTGGCCAACATAATGAGACTCCATCTCTACAAAAAATGTTTTTAAATTAGCTGAGTGTGGTGGCTCATGCTTATACTCCCTGTTTGGGAGGCTGAGGTGGGAGGATTGCTTAAGCCCAGCAGGTCGAGGCTGCAGTGAGCTATGATCGTGCCACTGCACTCCAGCCAGAGCAACAGAGTGAGACCCTGTCTCAAAAATAATAATGATAATATAAAGATTAACTCAATAAAGAGTCCCTCCTGAAAAGGAGGACTTTGAACTTCTAAGAAATAGTTTTACCATAATAATCAAAACCCCTTTGATATCAAATAAACACTGTGTTCATATTTTATGCTAAATTTACAACATATATGCGTATAGCTATACATGTATTTGGGGGAGTTTCTAGTATGGCTGTATTCCAGTTTGTCTCTTTTTTTTTGAGACGGAGTTTTGCTCTTGTTCCCCAGGCAATGGCGCGATCTCAGCTCACCGCAACCTCCACCTCCCGGGTTAAAGCGATTCTCCTGCTGCAGCCTCCTGAGTAGTTGGGATTATAGGCATGCGCCACCACGCCCGGCTAATTTTGTATTTTTAGTAGAGACGAGGTTTCTCCATGTTGGTCAGGCTTGTCTCGAACTCCCAACCTCAGGTGATCCACCTGCCTCAGCCTCCCAAAGTGCTGGAATTACAGGCATGAGCCACCGTGCCCAGCCAGTTTGGCTCTTTAAAACATTAGTCACCCTAGCATTGGCCATTCATTCACTAAGTATTAAGCTCTTACTGTGTGCCAGCTACTGTATCAGGGACTAAGGTAACAGCTGTAAAAAAGGCAGACAAAATTCCCTTCTCCTCAAGGAAACTGTAGTGTGGTTGGAGAATCCAGTAAAGAAAATTGACAGTTAGAATATACTGTGCAATGAGTGCTAAAGAAGGGGAAATGACCTAAGAGCACAGAAGCAGGGCTAGGAAGGCTTCCCCCAACGTGGGAATCTGGAGGAAGGGGAAACAGAGGAAGGAAGCATTCTCCCCGCCCTAAGGAAGACCAGAGGGAGCATGGCACAGTGGGGAGCTGTGAGGTTTTCTATCATTTTTTTTTCTAGCATTAGCAAATATTTGTGAGTGTTTGCTGTATGCTGAGTGATACAAGGAGCACAGAATAACTATGTGAGTGATTACAATACAGTGGGATTGGAAGACATAAGAACTCCGATTTTGGGTGGGCACGGTGGCTCATGCCTGTAATCCCAGCAATTCGGGAGGCCGAGGCAGGCAGATCACAAGATCAGGAATTTGAGACCAGCCTGGTCAACGTGGTGAAACCCTGCCTCTACTAAAAATACAAAAATTATTCAGGCGTGGTGGCAGGTGCCTATAATCCCAGCTACTCAGGAGGCTGAGGCAGGAGGATCGCTTGAACCAGGTAGGCAAAGGTTGCAGTGAACTGAGATCACGCCACTGCACTCTAGCTTGGGCCACAGAGCAAGACTCCATCTTTTTTTTTTTTTTTTTTTTGAGACAGAGTTTCACTCTTGTTGCCAAGGCTGGAGTGCAATGGCACGATCTCAGCTAACCGCAACCTCCGCCTCCTGGGTTCAAGCGATTCTCTTGCCTCAGCCTCCTGAGTAGCTGGGATTACAGGCATGTGCCACCACACCTGGCTAATTTTGTATTTTTAGTAGAGACGGGGTTTCGCCATGTTGGCCAGGCTGGTCTTGAACTCCTGATCTCAGGTGATCCACCTGCTTCGGCCTCCCAAAGTGGTGGGATTACAGGCGCGAGCCACCGCGCCCGGCCTAGACTCCATCTTTAAAAATAAAAAATATTGGGAGGCTGAGGCGGGCGAATCACCTGAGGTTGGGAGTTCCAGACCAGCCTGACCAACATGGAGAAACCCTGTCCCTACTAAAAATACAAAATTAACCGGGCATAGTGGTGCACACCTGTAATCCCAGCTACTTGGGAGGCTGAGGCAGAAGAATCACTTGAACCCAGGAGGCAGAGGTTTCAGTGAGCCGAGATCGCGCCATTGCACTCCAGCCTGGGCAACAAGAGCAAAACTCCATCTCAAAAATAAATAAATAAATAAAATTAATCAGTCAATCAATCAATTGGGCGTGGTGGCACGCATCTGTAATCCCAGCTACTCAGGAGGCTGAGGCAAGAGAATTGCTTGAACTTGGGAGGTGGAGGTTGCAGTGAGCTGAGATCATGCCACCGCACTCCAGCCTGGGGGACAGAGTGAGACTCCATCACCAAAAAAAAAAAAAAAAAAAGTCCAATTTCAACACAGGAACAAAACACAGCACATAAGAGATGTCACAACGGTGGAGATACAAATTCAGGTAATATTTTAAGTGACTTTGCTCATTGCTTTTATGTTCTGATTTTTTTTTTAGGTGGAGTCTCACTCAGTCGCCCAGGCTAGAGTGCAGTGGCATGATATCGGCTCACTGCAACCTCCACCTCTGGGGTTCCAGCCATTCTCCTGCCTCAGGCCTCCCACATAGCTGGGATTACAGGTGCCCACCACCATGCTCGGCTAATTTTTGTATTTTTAGTAGAGACAGGGTTTCACCATGTTGGCCAGGCTGGTCTCGAATTCCTGACCTCAGGTGACCCACAGGCCTCGGCCTCCCAAAGTGCGGGCATTATAGGCATGAGCCACCATTCCCGGCCTGTTCTAACTTTTTTTATTTGGAAAAAATGTAAAGTTGTAGAAAAGTGTGATGAATACCCACATTTCTCCCCACTTAGATTTACCAACTTTTGACCTCTTGCCACACCTGCTTTGTCTCTACATATGTGTACACACATCTCCCTTTTGTTAAAACATTTGAAAGTAGGTTGCAGATGTCCTCCTACATTATTCTTAAATATCCCAGCTTGAATCACCCAAGAACAGGAATACTGCCCTGCAGAAGCACAGTGTCCTAACACACTTAAGAAAATCAACATTAACTCAGTCACATCAACCAACATTCACTCAATGCTGAAATTTCTTCACCTGTCCCAAATTCTTTTTTTTTTTTTTTTTTTTTTTTTGAGATGGAGTTTTGCTCTTGTTGACCAGGCTGAAGTGCAGTGGTTCCATCTCGGCTCACTGCAACCTCCACCTCCTGGATTCAAGCCATTCACCTGCTTCAGCCTCCCACATAGCCAGGATTACAGGCGCCCACCACCACGCCCAGCTAATTATTGTATTTTTAGTAGAGATGGGGGTTTCACCATGTTGGCCAGGCTGGTTTCGAACTCCTGATCTCAAGTGATCCACCTGCCTCCGCCTCCCAAAGTATTGGGTTTATGGGCGTCAGCCACTGCGCCCAGCCCCCAAATTGTCTTTATAGCTCGTCTCCCAACTCATCACATTTAAAAGTTCTTCTGTACCCTTAATGTACTTCTACTGTGCCTGGAAAATAAATGTAACCTCGTTAGGTCTGTTTCTTCCCTTAAGATAAGCTATACTTTAGTATTTATTCTAGTTAGACTTACTGGATATGTGATTTATGATTTATGATTGAGTCTGTGAAGAAAACAATTTGGAAAGCATTCCTGGAAAGGTTACACATCACAATTAGCCTCTAGATGTCCTCCTTGGATAGAGGAAACCTGCAGCTAGTAGCTAACAAGGACTTTTCCAGAGCAGTCACTGTTGAGCAGATGCATTTTTCCCTAGTCGACACAGATGAGAGAGTTTAATAAATGCTTCAGAATTCCAAACTGAATATAAATAAGCTCAATTTATATGGTTCTCCAAACATTTGTCACACCTGAACAAGGTTGTAAGCTGGAAGAGTATGAGGATAAAAAATGAAGTTGACTGTCCTGTAATCCCAGCATTTTGGGAGGCCGAGGTGGGCAGATCACTGGAGATCCGGAGCTCGAGATCAGCCTGGCCGATGTGGTGAAACCCCGTCTCTACTAAAAATACAAAAATTAGCTGGGCGTGGTGGCGTGTGCCTGTAACCCCAGCTACTTGGGAGGCTGAGGCACTAGAATCACTTGAACCCAGGAGGCAGAGGTTGCAGTAAGCCGAGATTGCACCAACTGCACTCCAGCCTGGGTGACAAAGTGAGCCTCCATCTCGGAAAAAAAAAAACCAAAACAAAACAACAACAACAACAACAACAAAAAACACAGAAAGAAATGGCCAGGCATGGTAGCTCACACCTGTAATCCCAACACTTTGGGAGGCCAAGGCGGGCAGATCACCTAAGGTCAGGAGTTCGAGACCAGCCTGGCCAACATGGTGAAACCCCATCTGTACTAAAAATACAAAAATTAGCCGGGCACAGTGGCAGGAGCCTGTAATCCCAGCTACTTGGAGGCTGAGGCAGGAAAATCACTGGAGCCCGGGAAGCAGAGGTTGCAGTGAGCTAAGATAGATTGTGCCACTGCACTCTAGCCTGGGCGACAGAGTGAAACTGTGTCTCAAGAAAAACAAAAACAAAAACAAAAAAACAGAAGTTGATAGGACAAAAAGAGAGCAGGGTAAGTATTCACAGACTTGTTTCTGCCACTTTCAGCTCCTTTTAAAGGGATATTTATATGACTCAATATTGTGCCTTTGTTATACTCATTAGTTAAATGGGCAGAGAAACAGAATGGAATGAGCCTAAATGAGAAGCCATACAGAAGATACCTGACAGAAATTATTCCAAAAGTGAGAAGAAGAGACCCAGAAAGGATAGGAGTTTCCAAAGAGACAAAGAAGAGCAATTTAGGAGAGTAGTTTCTATGATGAGCGGGACTTTGGGGGGAGATTTATAGCAGATTATAGAATATGTTGTTGTGTTAGATGGTGCAGTTCTACTTTATCTTTCCTTATATTTATTCCAGTTATAATAATAATAATAATTTACTGAACAGTAATTACTGTGTCAGACACTATGCTAAGCACTTTGCATACATTATCTCATGTAATCCTAATAAAAAACCTGTGAACTCTTATTATCCCCATTTTATAGTCAAGAAAACTTAGTCTAGAGAAGTTAAGCAGGTCATCCAAGGTCACCCAATTAGTAAATAGCAGAGCTAGCGGAACAAGGATGTGGGTCTTGGCTGACTCCAGAGCTTGTATTCTTACGTGTTTTGCTATAACACGATCATTTGTCACTGACGTGGGATCTGGAAGCATATGCAAAAGTGTAAAGAGGCCATGCAGCCTACTTCAGCCTACTTCCAGCTGAGGCTGGAGTTGCTACTATGACTTCTATGTCATCAAGCCCTTAACATTCCAGGGTTTTAGATAGTCCTTGCATATTTTCAGAAAGTAGCCATTCCTATCACCATTTCTTCACTCACATAAGAAAAATGGTATACTCCTCCTCTCTCTCTCTGTCTTTTCAAAGGCTGGCATTTTTCTTTCCCACTGTTATTCTTTGGGAAAAGAGCATCAGTGAGAAAGTGGCTAACATGACCTCTGTATGATTCAGAGAAATGTGTCCACCACAACTAAGATAAACTCCTCGTCCAGTGTGGTAAGCATAAAATGACACTTCCTCATCAAAGATGTCCACCTTATAATCTCTAGAACCTGAGAATATGTTATCTTACATGGTCAAATGGATTTTGTAGATGTGACTAAATTAAGGATCTTGAGATGGCGCGATAATCCTGCATTAGCCAGTGGGCCCAAAGTAATCACATGAATCTGATTTTTTTTTTTTTTTTTTTTGAAACGGAGTCTCATTCTGTCACCTGGACTGGAGTGTGGTGGTGCAATCTCAGCTCACTGCAACCTCTGCCTCCCAGGTTCAACCAATTCTCCTGTCTCCCCCTCCTGAGTAGCTGGGACTACAGGCACATGCCGCCACTCCTGGCTAATTTTTTTGTATTTTAGTAGAGACGGGGTTTCACCATGTTGCCCAGGCTGGTCTCAACCTCCTGAGCTCAATCTGCCCACCTCAGCTTCCCAAAGTGCTAGGATTACAGGCATGATTCACCGCGCCCGGCAATCACATGAATCTTATAAGGGAGAGGCAGGATATTGAGAATAAGAAGAGGAGGTATGACGATGGAAACAGAGGTCTGGAATAAAGCAGGGTTATAAGCCAAGGAATGCAGGCCACCTACAGAAGATGGAAAAGGCAAGAAAACAGGCTCTCCCCTAGAGCCTCCAGAATTCATTGCAGCAGCAATAGGAAATGAAATGAAAACACTTTGTATAGGGATACATGAAGCCATGCTTGCTACTCTATGGCCTTCAGATCCATGAACACATTTAGAGGTAGACTGACTCCAGAAACTCAGTCATAGCACAGCCTGATTGATGGTAGAGTTCCTCAGTAGGCCAACTCCTCTACACATAGAGGAAAAAAGAGCTTCCCAGATCTCTAATAATGGCTAACATTCAGACTATTCGGCTGGGCATGGTGGCTCACACCTATAATCCCAGCACTTTGGGAGGCCGAGGTGGGCAGATTGTGTGAGGTCAGGAGTTCGAGACCAGCCTAGCCAACATGGTGAAACCCCATCTCTACTAAAAATACAAAAATTAGCCAGGCGTGGTGGTGCACATCTGTAATCTCAGCTACTCGGGAGGCTGAGGCAGGAAAATCACTTGAGCCCGCCCCAGCCGAGATCACACTATTGCACTCCAGCCTTGGTGACAGAGTGAGACTCCATCTCAATAAATAAATAAATAAATTTAAAAATCAGACTATTCCTATCCTGTGCCATGTACTGTCCTAAGAGTTTATGTCTACATTTAATCTTCACAATGTTACTGACAAAGCTGGTTCCAGCTGTCAGGTGCCCGTTGCCAGGTCTGTGGTGAGGCAAACGGCCTTCCCAAATAGGCCTTCCCTAATCTAGTCCAGTGTCCCATCTGGGTTGCCAGTTTTATTAACAACAAAGCTGGTCCCTATAAAGATGTGGTACTTTACTATTTGGTGTAATGAAGTCAATATACAAAAGTAAAAGTAAGTGTCAACCAGTGCAGGCTTTATTCAATGGCCGTGGAATCCAGAAGTGGGAGCCTGGCTCACAAATCAACGTCTCAACAAGTGAAAGGTGAGGGGACTAAAATTTAGGGCTTCTCTAATAAAGGGGTTGGACGTTAAAAGCAAGGGGAGAAATATTCACATTTTTTCTGGAAATGGGTGGTGGGCTTCCCAGAACCATAGTGCTGCCTTCTTTTTTGTTCTTTTATGGCTTCTTCTGGTCATTGTCTTGGCAGTTGTCAACTGTCATGGCACTAGTGGGAGTATCAATTAGCATGGAAATGAGATTATAATGAAGCCTGAGGTCTTCTTGAAGTCATTTGGTTGGCTATCTTGGTTCTAACCAGTCTCAGTTAGTCTGGTTACAAAGGGAACTTTTAATTGCAGGCACCCTGTTTCTTAAAGATAAACAGAGTTTGGATATGGTAGGAATTCAGCTATGTCACGTACACATTATACCAGGTGACAAATCTCCCAGTGCTACTGCTTGTCACGGGTGTGATCGCTTCAAGACTGCTTTGCAGACCGGAGCACTGGCCACACAGGCCCTGAGGGCCTGCAATTCCAATGGGGTGGCGATGGTGTACTCCATGGCATCTGGAGGTGGTGTTCTTACTGATGACAAGAAGGTGGCTGGGTTGGAGAGGGAGCTCATGATGGCTGCGTGGAAGGGACTGGACCCATACAGTATAATACCCCTAAAGGCAGCTTCAGTCACAGGGAACACCCTAATTTGGTCCCCACCATCACCAATAAGTGAATAGTGGGCTACATCTATGAAGAGGACAACAGTGCCATCATCTAGTTTTGGCTACACAAAGGCAAGACCCAGTGATATCCTAACTGTGGAACCTGCCCCATCAGGGGGCCCATGGAGCCTCTGTGTTAAGTTACTCAAATGTGCTATAAAGTCTTTTCTTTCCAATAAAGACTAGCCATTGCATTGGCCTCTTCTCCCAAAAACAACAAAAAAACAAAAAACACAAATCTCCCTTTTTCTCTACATTCACTCCTCATTCTTTTTCTTTTCTTTTTTTTTTTTTTTCTGAAACAGGGTCTTGTTCTGTCACCCAGGCTGGGGTGCAATGGCATGATCATAGCTCACTGCAGCCTCAACCTCCTGGGCTCAAGCGATCCTCCCGCCTCATCCTGCAGGATAGCTGGGACCACAGGTACATGTCACTATACCCAGCTAATTTTTGTATTTTTTTTTGTAGAGATGTTCCCCAGGCTGGTCTCGAACCACGAGCTCAAGTGATCTGCCTGCCTCAGCCTCCCAAAATGCTGGGATTACAGGTGTGAGCCATTGTGTCTGGCCTCAGTCCTCATTCTTGGGGAGTGCTGTGGAATGAAGGTCTGTCTTCTACAGCTTCTTCAAGCTGAATTTGGGTGTTTACATGGGGCCTATTAGATTAGTGAAATTTTTTCCTAACTAGTCTTATATAGATCTGGTTATCTTCTGGGTGCAAATCTAGCTGTTTATATCCCTGTATGGCTTCAATTCACTTTATTTATTTATTTATTTATTTTATTTTTATTTATTTATTTTTATTAAGTATTTATTGATCATTCTTGGGTGTTTCTCGGAGAGGGGGATATGGGAGGGTCATAGGATAATAGTGGAGAGGTCAGGAGATAAACACATGAACAAAGGTCTCTGGTTTTCCTAGGCAGAGGTCCCTGCGGCCTTCTGCAGTGTTTGTGTCCCTGGGTACTTGAGATTAGGGAGTGGTGATGACTCTTAAAGAGCATGCTCCCTTCAAGCATCTGTTTAACAAAGCACATCTTGCACCGCCCTTGATCCATTTAACCCTGAGTTGACACAGCACATGTTTCAGAGAGCACGGGGCTGGGGGAAAGGCCATAGATCAACAGCATCCCAAGGCAGAAGAATTTCTCCTAGTCAGAACAAAATGGAGTCTCCTATGCCCACCTCTTTCTACACAGACACAGCAACAATCTGATCTCTCTTTCCTTTCCCTACACTTCCCCCCCTTCTTTTCAACAAAACCGCCATCGTCCTCATGGCCCGCTCCCGATGGTCGCTGTCTCTTTGGAGCTGTTGGGTACACCTCCCAGACAGGGCGGCCGGGCAGAGGCGCTCCTCACCTCCCAGACAGGGCGGCCGGGCAGAGGCGCTCCTCACTTCCCAGATGGAGGGGCCGGGCAGAGGCGCTCCTCACCTCCCAGACGGGGCGGCCGGGCAGAGACGCTCCTCACTTCCTAGACGGGGTGGTGGCGGGGCAGAGG
Source organism: Pongo abelii (assembly GCF_028885655.2). Lineage (NCBI taxonomy): Eukaryota > Metazoa > Chordata > Mammalia > Primates > Hominidae > Pongo > Pongo abelii. The sequence continues at coordinate 70,686,904 of NC_071985.2, read as the reverse complement.
CTGTAATCTTAGCACTTTAGGAGGCCAAGGGAGGCGGCTGGGAGGTGGAGGCTGTAGCGAGCCGAGATCACGCCACTGCACTCCAGCCTGAGCAACACTGAGCATTGAGTGAGCGAGACTCCGTCCGCAATCCCAGCACTCCGGGAGGCCCAGGCGGGCAGATCACTCAAGGCCAGGAGCCGGATACCAGCCCGCTCAACACGGCGAAACCCCGTCTCCACCAAAAATACAAAGACCAGTCAGGCGAGGCGGCGCGCGCCCGCAATCCCAGGTACTCGGCAGGCCGAGGCAGGAGAATCACAGGAGCCCGAGGCAGGGAGGTTGCAGCGAGCCTAGATCAGGGCAGCACAGTCCAGCCCTGGCAACAGAGAGAGACCGAAAAAAGAAGGAGAGGGAGACCAAAGAAAGAGGATGGAGAGGGGAGAGGGGAGAGGGGAGAAGGGAAAGGGGAGAGGGGAGAGCTATTTATTTTTATTTATTTATTTTTTGAGACGGAGTCTCGCTCTGTTGCCCAGACTGGAGTGCAGTGGATCGATAGCTCACTGCAACCTCCGCCTCCTGGGTTCAAGTGATTCTCCTGCCTCAGCCTCCCAAGTAGCTGGGATTACAGGTGTGTGCCACCACGCCCAGCTAAATTTTGTACTTTTAGTAGAGACAGGGTTTCACCATGTTGCCCGGGCTGGTCTCCAACTCCTGACCTCAAGTGATGCACCTGCCTCAGCCTCCCAAAGTGGTGGGATTACAGGCGTGAGCCACCATGCCCTGCCGTCTTCAATTTACTCAGATGCAAAAGAGACCAGACAGTTTGAGAGACGGGGCCCAGAATCAAGAGAAGTAGGATGGCAGCTAAAGAGCCCAGGAAGGGTAAAAACCAGGTGAGATTAGGAATGGCCTATTTTATGATCTCCCATATTCCCTGAGCATTTGTGCCCTTTTCGTTAAATTGGTGCAACCACTTGACCTGGTCATAGATAAATTTAATGTCTTTTTCGATTAATGTTGAATTATTTACCAACGCACAACAGGAAGAGTTAGTGACTACACATATCCCACCTTGTTCTGCCAAGAGGTAATCAAAAGCCAAGTGATTGTCAAGCACAGTATTGGCTAATGAGTCTGGGAAGACTTTGAGGCAAGTAAGAGCATCACAGTCTTACAGGCTAGAGTTTCTATAATTGTTGTGAGGTTGCACATGCTAGGCAAGCCTTCCCCAGGGGGCAAGGAAACTGCCCACTATCTCGATATCCAGCCAGAATAGTAATCCCAGCACTTTGGGAGGCCGAGGTGGGCGGATCACCTGAGGTCAGGAGTTCAAGACCAGCCTGGCTAACATGGTGAAATCCCGTTTCTACTAAAAATACAAAAAAATTAGCCGGGCATGGTGGTACGCACCTGTCATCCCAGCTACTCAGGAGGTCGAGGCAGGAGAATCATTTGACCCAGGAGGTGGAGGTTGCAGTCAGCCAAGATCGTGCCATTGCACTCCAGCTTGGGCAAGAAGAGCAAAACTCTGTCTCAAAAATAAATAAATAAATAAATAAAAGCAAGAGTGGACTGATCAACTTTTGGGGCTGCCCACTTGAGTATTTTATTAGCTAACAATAGCTGTTTTCTTAGCTCTGTGGTTCTCAAACTTCATTGTGTATCAGGATCCTCCCACCTTAGCATCCTGAGTAGTTGGAACTATAGTTGCACACAACCATGCCTGGCTAATTTTTGTTTTTGTTTTTGTAGAGACAGGGGTCTCACTTTGTTGCCCAGCTTGATATTGAACTCCTGGGCTCAAAGTATTCTTCCCATCTCAGTCCTCGTAAGTGCTGTGGGATTACCGATGTGAGCCGTTGTGTGCCGGGTCAGGATTTTAAATAATGATGCAACATGGTTAGCTTTTACCTCCTGCTCTTTTTATAGTATGATACCCAGGCTTATTAACATACTATAGGCATTCTCTTCTAAGATCTCGGGGGAAAACCTATTCTATTTACACGTGTATTATACAATATATTTATTTCACATTTAGCAAAAAATGCAATCTAAAGATCATGATCATGTCTCATTGTTCCTTGACTTTGATGGGGATAATTGCAAGGCTGAGATTTTTCTCTGCATGTGGGTTCTCATCATTCAGCAATCAGCAGCCAGTTTAAACTTCTTTACATGGCAGCTTTGTTCCAAAACAGCAAAGGCAGAAGCTGCCAAGAATCTTCAGGTTCAGGCTCCAGTGCTCACACGACATCATTCTGCCACATTCTATTGGCCAAAGCAAATCACAAGGCCTGTCCAGATTCTAGGCCATAGAGTAATAGAGTCTACCTTTTGATGGAAGGAGAGGCAATGTCACGGACCATGAAAATGATGACTCATGAGACTCATAGTACTTTAGGAGTCATTATTATAACAATCTGCCACAGTTGGAGAGTGAGAATTATTTTGCTGCATAGAGCTTTGATCAACTAAATATAAAATAGTCTCTAGAAATTAGCATCTTTTTCTTGTAAATTATTCAAGGAAATTCTTTATGACAAATCTAGTAAGTCTTTAATCAGCATAACATATATCCCTGAGCCAACTTCAACCATTTTCACTGTACCTAAAAAGTAAAACTGCTGAAACTTCATTTAGAAATTGGCAAGAACTTTGCATTTTTCTTCTCCATTTGAATTCTGTGTCTGAAGTGTAGGACTCTCAGCACTATACATACTATCTGAACACTAATTAAAGGGAGGATTTATAAAAGAGAAAAAAAAGAAGTGATTTTCATCCTTTATGAGGCAAAAAAGAAAGTATAAATTTTAAACACAGCAAATTTCCCTTAGATCTGTTCTTTTCTACTCTTTATTGAACACTGGCTCATTCTATATACTTCATGCCCTTCCTTCCTTCCTTCCTTCTTTCTTTCTTTTTTTGTGACAGAGTTTCATTCTTGTTGCCCAGGCTGAGGTGCAGTGGGGCAACCTTGGCTCACTGCAACCTGTGCCTCCCGGCTTTAAGCGATTCTCCCCTCTCAGCCTCCCAGGTAGCTGAGATTACAGGCATGCACCACCATGCCTGGCTAATTTTTGTATTTTTAGTAGAGATGGGGGTTTCACTATTGGCCAGGCTGGTCTCGAACTCCTGACCTCAGGTGATCCACCTACCTTGGCCTCCCAAAGTGCTGGGATTACAGGCGTGGGCCATCATGCCCGGCCTACTTTGTGATTTCTTAAGAAACAATACATGCATCTGTATTGAGTTGCTGATGAATTTCAATGTGAATAATATTTATAGTTTCTCTTAATTGTCTTAGCACCTGCAGGTGCCTATCATTATTTTCTTTATTTATTCTCCTTAACTACAGTGAGTCACTGTTGAGTTCTGGGTAGCAAATTTAGCTTTAAGTTTCAGCTCAGCTGAAGCTAAATTCCAGAAAAAAAGAAAACAGTCTTGGGGCTGGGTAACCGAGTGAGACTTAGTCAAAAAAAAAAAAAAAAAAAAGTCTTTGCATTAAATGGTTACAAAATTATCTGAAAATTTATAGGATGATAACAATTATAGGGATATAATAAACATGAAATGCAAATCTGGGCTATTTCCCTGGGCTCGGACTTCTTTTTCTTTCTTATGGTTTCTGTATATTTTGTTTTTTTATCCTACTTATTTCATTAATGGCAGGACATCAAGTATACAAGAACATAAAGATTTGTTTCATCTATCAAATGTAAGTCCATATTAGGTAATCTCTTTGATTCTATGATTTTATTTGCTATTATGGGAAACGTTTGTGATTCATCCATGCAAGTGTTGAGTCTAATATTGACACTAAAGAATGTTTTGTTGGCCAGGCGCGGTGGCTCACGCCTGTAATCCCAGCACTTTGGGGGGCCGAGGCGGGCGGATCACGAGGTCAGGAGATCGAGACCATCCTGGCTAACGCGGTGAAACCCGGCCTCTACTAAAAAATACAAAAAATTAGCCGGGCGTGGTGGCGAGTGCCTGTAGGTAGTCCCAGCTACTCGGGAGGCTGAGGCAGGAGAATGGCGTGAATCCAGGAGGCAGAGCCTGCAGTGAGTCGAGATCGTGCCACTGCACTCCAGTCTGGGTGACAGAGCAAAGACTCCACCTCAAAAAAAAAAAAAAAGGATGTTTTGTGAGCAGTTTTCTTTTGTAAATTCAACTGCAAGATTATGAGATCCTAATGATGAGATTCTGATTCTCTTAACAACTCCTTAAGAATAGCACCCATGAAATAACAAATCTGCCTGAGTTCTATGACGCTATAATTGGGATGTCAGAATATTCTGTTCTCTACCCATTGTGATTTCAGGGGTTCTAGAAAACTCCTCTCTACAAAAACAATGCTTTCTTGCCCTCTACAATAACGGATAGGACTGGAGAACTTGTCTTTCCATCACTGTTACTTAGAGTAGCACTGAGGTATAATATCCGAACTGTTTTAGAAAGTGCAATAAATTGAGTTAAATTCACACTGGAGTGTAAAAGTATAACATCATAACGCATTTTTGATAAAGGGTAAGATAGAGCCTGGGAAGGAAACATACCAGTTTGTGTCATTTCTGGTAATAAATGTCACTGCTTTATGACCTGCATGATGGCATGGTATTATCTTTCATTTGTTCCACATTTACCTTCCAGGTGCTTCAAGGTGTGTCCTAGCCAAGTAGGTAAAGCTGGCAGGTGGGGTAATGTCCCAGATCAGGACTCACAGGTCTATCTCAATTGGCTCCATTGTCTATTTCACATCTGCATTTGCTGTCCAAATCCAGACATGGAGTATGCACTTGGTAGGTGGAGGAATTTCAAAAGAAAACAGGGCTTATTTTTGAGATGGGAGAATAGGTTTTATTGTTTCTCAAAACAAATGCTCCTGATGTCACCTGGAATATGTTCTGAAAATAAATTGATTTATTTCATTTGGACTTTATATGCAATAAATTGTATGGGTCTCCTAGAAATGAAAACAAATCCCTTAAAAAATATATCATCCCAGTCAGATGAGGTCCATAAAAAGCAAAAACAAAAACAAAACACAGCAACAAGGAAATTAGTTGAACCATTAAAGTATAAGATCACTAATCACAAAAATGCTTCCATACATTTTTAGTTTATATTTTTATTTTATTATTATTTTTTTGAGATGGAGTTTTGCTCTTGTTGCCCAGGCTGGAGTGCAATGGCATGATCTTGGCTCACTGCAACTTCTGCCTCCTGGGTTCAAACCATTCTCCTGCCTCAGCCTCCTGAGTAGCTGGGATTACAGGCATGCACCGCCACGCCCGGCTAACTTTTGTATATTTAGTAGAGACGCGGTTTCTCCATGTTAGTCAGGCTGGTCTTGAACTCCAGACCTCAGGTGATCCACCTGCCTCAGCTTCCCAAAGTGCTGGGATTACAGGCATGAGCCACCACGCCCAGCCTGCTTCCACACATTTTTAGAAAGAACTTACTGAAACCAAAATATGAAGCCTTTTGGGAAATGTTAACCTAGACTTTTGAACTAGTGTGTAGTATTTAAAAAAGCACTTGATGTTAGAAGAAAAAACGAAAGAACTTGATGAAGAGTCAAGAGTCCTGGTATTCAAGTTCAGGCTATTTCATTAACGACCTGAATGACACTGAGCAATCCAATTAAATCTGCTTGTTCAAAGATCTCTAACTCATTTATCATTTATCATTATCATTCTGTGATGCCATTCATTGATCTTACCTTCAGCTCTAAATCTTCTCTTGACATCTTTAATTTTTATTAAAGGACATTTCCTACAGTCTCAACTGGCTTGTGCATTTAGCAAAATGACTGTGCATTTCACAACTTCATAGGCAAATTAAGAAAAAATAATAATCCTTACTGATATATACATGGATCTTACTACCATTCTATAAAAAGTTAGGTATAGGCTTGCTGTTTTTATTGAGATCATTAGATTTCCTCAGCCTGGCCCAAGGCAAGTCTTCTAAAACTGTGAGGTTTGTACAGGTAGCCTCACACCTCTCTTTCTTCACCTACTCCTACTTCCTCATAAAGCCTTTGCCCTGACCCCAGGTGCCTCTGCTTTCACAATACTCTGCAAGCTGCCAAACACCCACCTCTTTCTAACCCCCTTGTGCCCACTGTTTTGTTCACTCTTTCGTACACAGTGCCTCATTATTAAAATTCCTTCTTATTTATAAAAACCAATGTTCATTCTTAAAGTTCCCAACTCAGTGGATATGATGAGGAAAGCTATTAGATTAAAAGAATTAATATTAAGTTGTGAATAAATCTACAACTCATTTTACAGAAATGTAATTGGTGGAATTTCACACTTAATAGCAATGTAAAAAATTTTTTAGGGGGTGCAGGGAAATTTAGGAAGGTACAAGTCACTTAAAGGGCCTGTCTGCTTTGTAGCCTTGCTGCTTAAAGTGTGGTCCTAGGACCAATAGCAATGAAATCAGCTAGGAGCTTGTTAGAAATAAGAACCTCAGTTCCACTTGTCAGAATTTGCATTTTAACAAGATAGGGGAAACTCGGGGTAGTTTGTACGTATGTTAAAGTTTGAGAAGCACTGGTTTATAGAAGCACTGGTTAAGTAGGCAAACACCTTTTCTCCTCTTTAATTTAAAGCGGGGTCAGCTGTTGCTTATGAGGATCGGTAGTCAGTGAAGACCAATTTGATGTTTCTAAGCAGCCTTCCAATTGTTGACCCAAGGGCATAATTGCCACAAATACTCTGTTATAATTTAATACATTTGGAGAGGAAGAAGCATTACAAAAAGCTTTTTTAACTCAGTGTTGAAGGGATGTACAACAACTGAAAATTAGAAAACTATCTAGGATACACAGGTACAGTAGTGAAAGCAGAAATCAATGGCTGAATAAAAGATTTCAACCTATATGACAATCTAAAGCAAATACAACTGTTAAATAAAATTTATAGGAGGCCAGTGTTTTGGACTGAGCTCCTGCACTGGCCCAACAGACCAGGCCAAACCAGAATGGAGTCACTGAAACTAAGTGCCATATAATCAACTGAACTTTGAAATTGTCAGTTAAAACCAACCAACCAACCAGGAGGTTCACAGCAACCAATCAGAAGGGGCCCAGTTTACCTGACCCAGCATGTTAAGAAAGTTCCCTCTGTTTTAACCCTATAAGAAAAGTAGCTGAAAGACCAATCTCCTTTTTGTTATCTTTCTACTTTCTTCAGTGTTTTTTTGCCTATAAAGCCAACCCCCTCTAATCAGCTCAGTGAAACACCATTCTTTTATATAGGATGAGATGTTAGACCTGTTTCTAGAATTGCAAATGAAAGCCAATTAGATATTTAAACTAATTTTTTTTTTTGGTAACTTTGTCTTTTGAAGCAAGAATGGAATCACTACACAGTTACTAGGACTGCTATTGAGAAGTGGAGGAGGAAGTTAATGTTGTGTTTATGTTAAATGTATTAATGAAGGTAGCCAATCCAATCCAATTAATTCTACAAGGTCTTTTTCAACTTCCATCTCCTATCTTGTATGAAGCCTTTTCTGCTTCTTTCTATACATCTGCCTTTATTAGGTGATCAACTGTCCTGGTTATCTTAGGACTATCCTGGTTTTCTCACTGGAGGTTCTGCATCCCAGGAGATCCCTCAGTCTCCAGCAAACCAGGACGATTGGTCACCTTACCTGTACTCCTAGCTAGAAATACTGCTTCTGACTTTTAACTTCTTTAGCTCTCTGAACTCTCACCATTTATTTAGCACCTGTCATATTTTGCTTTACATCATAATCATTTGCGTACAAGAAATGTTTCTGAGATTTGCTTACAAATTACTTCAGGGTAGAACTGCGTCTTTCATCATTTCCTTTGTTCCATGCAGCATTAATCCAGTGTTAGGTTTGTAGGAGTCACTCAACAGTTTGAATGAAGGAATCTACTTGAAAAAAATAACTATTGCCAATTGGAACTATGCCTGACATGGAGTTTCAGTCTATTGAATCACAAAAATGACAGTTTGGAAATCCAAATAGTCTTATATTCCTATTTTTGCATTTAGGACTATTTTAAATGTGGCTTCAATCCAACCTTTCACTCCTCCACTGTGTTCCTTGAACATGATTGATGCAAGAATATCCAGGGGGTAAAAGAAATCACAAGATAAGCATTTTCCCAGAGAGTAGTGTTTACTTAAAGATTTTATTTTTTTTGTGGGGGTGTGTGAATGTCTGCACAATTAATATGTTTTGTCAGATTTTTCATTTGGGGCAGTATGGAAGATTAGGTATCCAGAGAAATCCTCCTGGCATGCAACCCCTAAAAATGATGGAATACATGCACACACACACACATGACACACACACACATCACACACATACAAATGGTTAAAAGATAAACTTGACCATATTAATATTTTAATGAGTTTACTTGAGCATTCAGCAATGCATGAATGGGGCAGCACCAGCCTGCAAGCAGTGAAGTGATCCAAGGGGAATGAGAGACAAACTTTTATCAGGTGTTTGTGGAAGCAAGACAAATAAAATATATTTGATTGGTTAACGTGGAAATCCCTAGTTAGAAGTTAATTGATGGCTTCTGATTGGTTAGGCTTAAGTTTTGTTTTGCCATTTACATTGAACTTTGGTTTGCTTGGGTAGGAACCCAAGGTGCTGAAGCCATCTCAGCCTAATGGCTTCCCAATTAAACCATATGTGTGTGTGTTTACACACACTCACACACACATGCACACTTAAAAAGCTTTACTATATATGGCTCAGTTGGTAGGAAGATTTGAAATCAACAGTGCACTCAAATGTTAATATTTGCTCTGGGGGCATTTGTCTGCATGGGTGGCCTCATGCTTGGGTTCTAGTAGATTCAGTGAGCAGGGGAGAAAACTAAGACTTAGCCCTTTATGGTGCCAGATTGGATGGAAGCCCCTGCATGGATCTGGGAACCGCCCCCCACCCCCCACAAACATACTTCACTTCAGCAGGTAAATTAAAAAAAAAAACAAAACGGCAGGATTTGTCAGGGATGCTTGTCTGTCTCAACTTAAGTTTTGTCAGGGAAAAATATGTCTTTATGAAAGTTCCTAACCATGCAAAATAAAAAAAAAAAAACAAATCCCTAAAATCCCTAGATACAAATTTAAAGTGGCCTTAGATTGGTACTGCTCCACCTGGCAGAATTACCTGGGAGAGCAAATTCAAACACTCTCTGGAAGAATGCTCTTTAAACCTGGACCTCAGAGAAATCCCAAGGAATATGAATGTATATTGGTAACTCCATGTTTAACTTTTTGAACAACTGCCAAATTATTCTCCAAAGAGGCTATATTATATTACATTCCTACCAATAATGTAAGAAGGTTCCAATTTCTCTACATCTTCACCAACACTTGTTATTGTCTTTTTATTATAGACATTCTAGTGGCTGTGAAATGGTATTTTATGGTTTTTATTTGTATTTCCCTAATGACTAATGATGTTGGACATCTTTTCATGTGCTTTTCAGTAATTTGCATATCTTCTTTGGAGAAATGTCTATTCCAATCCTTAGTCCATTTAAAATTGGGGCTGGGTGCGGTAACTCATGCCTATAATCCCAGCACTTTGGGAAGCCGAGGTGGGCAGATCACCTGAGGTCAGGAGTTCCAGACCAGCCTGGCCAACATGGTGAAACCCCATCTCTACTAAAAATACAAAATTAGCTGGGCATGGTGACACATACCTGTAATCTCAACTACTCAGGAGGCTGAGGCAGAAGAATCGCATGAACCCAGGAGGCAGAGGTTGCAGTAAGCTGAGACTGAGCCATTGCACTCCAGCCTGGCCAACAAGAGTGAAACTCCATCTCAAAAATAAATAAATTAATAAATAAATATAAAAATAAAATAAAATAAAAGTGGGTTGTCTTTTTATTGTTGAATAAGAGTTCTTCATATATTCTGGATACTACTAGCTTCTTTTTTTTTCTTTTTTGAGACAGAGTGTTGCTCTGCTGCCCAGGCTGGAGCGCAGTGGTGCGATCTCAGCTCACCTCAATCTCTGCCTCCTGGGTTCAAGCGATTCTCCTGCCTCAGCCTCCTGAGTAGCTAGGATTATAAGCACCTGCCAACACATGGCTAATATTTTGTATTTTTAGCAGAGATGGGGTTTCACCATGTTAGCCAGGCTGGTCTTGAACTCCTGACTTCAGGTGATTCTCCTGGCTCGGCCACCCAAAGTGCTGGGATTAAAGGCGTGAGCCACTACGCCCAGCCACTAGTACCTTCTGATGAGGTACAATTTATCTGTGTTTCCTATTGTTACTTTTGCTTTTTGTGTTATATTTAAGGAACTATCACCAAATGCAAGGTCACAAAGATTTAGGCCTATGTTTTTTTCCTAAGTTTTATAGTTTTAGCTCTTACAGTTAGGTTTTTGATCCATTTTGCATTATTTTTGTACATGGTGTGAGGTAGGAGTTCACTTTCACTCTTTTGAATGTGGATGTTGAGTTGTCTCGGAATCATTTGTTGAGAAAACCATTCTTTACCCATTAAAATATCTTGGCACACTTTTTGAAACCAATTGACTATGAATGTAGGGTTTATATCTGGATTCCTAATTCAATTCCATTGATCCATATCTCTATTATGTCACAAAGTCTTTTGTAATCTAATCTAATTATATATCATCACTTCTCCCATATTCTATTGATTACACAGACCCATTCTGGTACAATGTGGGAGAGACTACATGAGGATGTTAACACCAGAAGGCAGCCGGGCACGGTGGCTCATGCCTGTAATCCCAGCACTTTGGGAGGCCGAGGCAGGCAGATCATGAGGTCAGGAGATCGAGACCATCCTGGCTACCACGGTGAAACCCCGTCTCTACTAAAAATAAAAAAATTAGCCGGGCATGGTGGCGGGCGCCTGTAGTCCCAGCTATTCGGGAGGCTGAGGCAGGAGAATGGTGTGAACCCGGGAGGAGCTTGCAGTGAGCCGAGATTGTGCCACTGCACTCCAGCCTGGGCGACAGAGTGAGATTCCGTCTCAAAAAAAAAAAAAAACAAAAACCGAAGGCAGGAATCACTGGGGGCCATCTTGGAGGCTAGGTGCCACATAGCAATAACCATATGATTACCACTTTCTAGACAGAAAAAAATATGTTCTTAGTAACTTAGTAAAAAAGAGAACTTCTAAATCTGATAAAAGCAAGTTTCAAAATACATACTCCAAACATCATGTTTAATGATGAAATGAAGCATTCCCATTAAAACTAGAAAGCAGACAAAAATGCCCACTATCCCCACTCTTACTCACCGTTGTACTGTAGGTATTAGCCGGTATAATAAGGCAAGGCAATGAATAAGAGATATAAAAAGTTGAAAGGAAGATATGACTCTAATTCTTGAGAGATAATGATTTTCTACATGAAAAACTGAAAAAGGATCTATGAACCAGTTAATAAGAGCAATTAGGAAGGTTTCTGGATATCAGATTATACCAACAACACATTAAAACTTTCTTTTTAAGTGATAGTCTTATAACAACAAAAAATTTAAATATTCAGGAATAAATCTGGCAAAAATGTGTAAGATCTTGATGGAGACATTTATCAAAGTTTATTTATTTATTTATTTTTGAGACGGAGTCTCACTCTGTCGCCCAGGCTGGAGTGCAGTTGCATGATCTCAGCTCACTGCAACCTCCACCCCCACAGGTTCAAATGATTCTCCTGCCTCAGCCTCCCAAGTAGCTGGGATTACAGGCAGGTGCCAGAATGCCCGGTAATTTTTCTTTTGTATTTTTAGTAGAGACAGGGTTTCACCATCTTGGCCAGGCTGATCTTGGACTCCTGACCTCGTGATCCACCCTCCTCAGCCTCCCGAAGTGCTCCCTTACAAGCGTGAGCCACCGCCCCCAGCCTATCAACGTTTATTGAAAGACAGTAAGGGAGACTAAATAGAAAGACATAGCCTATCTGTGAATAAGAACTATCAGGAAGAGAGTCATGTTCTACTAGGTTTTCAAATCTTATTGTTCAGTTGTACTAATTGAAAACATGAGGTATTGACAAAACAATGAACAAATAAATCAATAGAACAGACAAGAAAGCACAGAAACTGACCACACTATGGGAACTTGACATAAAATAGAACTATCAGTTTAGAAAAAGATACTAAGTTGGATCCATTAAGATTTTTTTAACTCATATCAAACAAAAGTAAATTTTAAATGGATGATTCAAGGTTCAAATGTGAAAGTAAAACTTTAAAAACTTCTTAAATAAATTATGGGAGATCTTCTCTGTGATCTCAGGGTGAAAGGATTTCTTAAGACAGAAAAACTCAAACCTTAAAGGAAAATATCACTACCTGCTGTTTATCAAAATACGTTATAAAAAGAGTGAAAAAGGCAAGTGACAATCTAAAAGAAGTATTTGTAATATATACATAACTGTGTGAAAGAAAAAAACACAAAGGGTCAACTAAATACAAGAAAGTGCTCCAAGTCACTGGATATCAGGGAAATTCAAAGTAAAACCAGAATCATATTTCCTGTCACATATACCAGACAGGCCAAAACTAGCCAGAGGTAAAGATGTGGAATAACAGGTGCTCCCTTCACTGCTAGGGAAAATTGGTATAGCCCCCGTGGAAGACAATTTGGTATTGTTCTATAGTTCTGTAGATGTGTACAAACCACCTCAAACTTAGTGACTTAAAATAACACACCACATTTTCTGTGGATCAGCAAATTGGAAAGGACTTGGCTGGACAATTCTGTAATCTCCTTTAGTTACAATAGGACATCTGGGACTTGGAGCAGCTAGGGGTTGGCTAGCATCTGTCTTTTTTTTTGAGACTAGGTCTCCCTATGTTCTCAGGCTGGTCTCTAACTCCTGAGATCAAGTGATCCTCCCACCTCGGCCTCCCAAAGTTTTTGGGATTACATATGTGAGCCACTGTGCCTGGCTGACTAGGATCTGTCTTCATGTTGTCTCAGGATCCCTGCAGGTGACCTCTCAACATGGACTAGGTTGAGCTCACAACATGGGGGCCTCAGAGTGCTTACAAGGCTGCTACAGTGCTTACAAGGGAGCTAAGATCTTTTCAGAGCAAGTATTTGATGTAACAAAGTAGAAGCTGCATGGCCTTTTATTAACTAGCCTTGAAAGCCACATGGTATAACTTCAGCCATATTCTATGGGTTGAAACAGTTGCCCACCCCCTATCAAAGGAAAGGGATATAGATTCCATGTCTTAATGGGAGGTGTGTCAAAGTCACGTTGTAAAAAGTCCACGTGAGATTAAAGTTACTTTTGTGGCCATCTTTCTTTCTTTCTTTTTTGGAGACAGGGTCTCACTGTTGCCCAGGCTGGAGTGTAGTGTCATGATGATGGCTCACTACAACCTGGAACTTCTGGGCTCAGTTGATCCTCCTGCCTCAGCCTCCTGAGTAAGTGGGACTACATGAGTAGCTATGTGCCACCATGCACGGCTAAGCAGCTTTCAAAAATACAATCTGCCACAGGCACTATTTACTAAAGCTGAAGATTTATGTACTCTATGACTTATAATTTCACACCTGGGTATTTGCCCTAAGGAAATTCTTTCCCATATGTGCCTGGAGACACAACTCTCTGTATTATAAAAAAAATGAAAACCACCAAGATGTCTAGCATCACTAGAATAACACAGAAACATTTTGTAATTACAAAAAACTGAAACATCGTCCAGTAACACTAGATAAATTTAAAAATACGAACAAAGCTATTTCTGCTACTTTATCTTATATTGTTTAGGAATATCTACATTTGTGGTAAACTAGTAAACAATAGAGAAAAACAAAGGAATGATTAACCCTAAATTTGAGACAGTGGTTTGAGGAAGGGAAAACAGGCAGGAGAAACAATCAGGAAGAGGCATACTCGGAGGGTTAAAGTTCTGGAATGTTCTGTTTTTTCTCTTTCTGTTTCGGTCTGTCACCCAAGCTGGAGTGCAATATTCAGTGTGATATTGGCTCACTGAAACCTCTGCCTCCTGGGTTCCAGTGATTCTTCTGCCATAGCCTCCCGAGTAGCTGGGATTACAGGCACCCACCATCATGCCCAGCTAATTTTCGTATTTCTATAGAGACAGGGTTTCACCATGTTGGCCAGGCTGGTCTTGAACTTCTGATCTCAGGTGATCCACCCACTTCGGCCTCCCAAAATGCTGGGATTACAGGTGGGAGCCACTGCACCTGGCCTGGAATGTTGTTTCTTAAGTTGAGTGGTAGTTATTTAGTGTTCAGTTTATTGCTAATCTCTTTTTTTTTTTTTCAAACAAAAGGTTTTACATATTTATTACTGAACCAGCCTGGTAGTGCAGAGCATATTCATCAATACTAATTTTTGCAATTAAACATGTCCAACTGTCCAGATAGTGGTGACATTTCCAGCTTGATATGGTCAGATGATAGTGACCTTGATACAGAATAGATATGTGTGCCATCCCATATGCAAATCCTTATAGACCCAGCTTGGTTCTTCTCCAATGTCTCCTCTTGGTGTTGTACCTGATTACCAGTTTTCATCCAAATCCACTGGGGAATGAGACAGTTTTGCTTTTGTTTCTTGGCCAGGAATTACTTGATCCTGAAAGTCTTGTGAGAAGACATGGTGAGAAACTTAGTTCTATTATTAATCTTTAAAACATATGTTTTTGTTGCATACATTCTTATATTCATAATTTTCATAAAATTTGAAAAAAATACATTTATATAAAAGGCGGGCCAGGCGTGGTGGCTCATGCCTGTAATCCCAGCATTTTGGGAGGCCAAGGTGGGTGGATCACCTGAGGTCAGGAGTTCAAGACCAGCCTGGCCAACACGGGGAAAACCTGTCTCTACTGAAAAATACAAAAAAATTAGCCAGGTGTGGTGGCAGGCGCCTGCAATCTTAGCTACTTGGGAGGCTGAGGCAGGAGAATCACTTGAACCCAGGAGGCAGAGGCTGCAGTGAGCCAAGATCGCACCACTGCACTCCAGCCTGGGCAACAGAGCAAGACTCCGTCTCTAAATAAATAAATAAATAAATAAATAAAAGGCTTGGTCATATGTATAAGCCAGTAAAACCAACAGGAATCTGTTTTCCCCTAGAAAGTCTATTAACCAAGAACACAAATAGGAAACTTGTATTCTTGTCTAATGATAGACCTTCAAACATTTTTTAGAGTACCATTGATACAATAGAGTAGAATGCAAAATTTACATCCATTTCAAAGATAAAACAAGCAGGATGCAGTGGCTCATGCCTGTAATCCCAGCACTTAGGGAGGCTGAGGCAGGATGACTGCTTGAGCCCAGGGGCTCAAGACCAGCCTGGGCAACATAGCAAGACTCCATCACTACAAAAAATTTTTAAAAATATTAGCTGAACATGGTGGTGTGCACCTTTACTCCTCATTACTTGAGAGACTGAGGTGGGAGGATTGCTTGAACCTAGGAGGTTGAGGCTGCAGTGAGCCATGGTAGTGCCACTCCAGACCGGGCAACAGAGTAAGATCCTGTCTCCAAAAAAAAAAGATAAAACAGACTAAGTGGGGACATGGGGCCAAATGCCTACATTCCATGGCAGGTGGGGCATTCAAATTTATTCTTTCTCTGTAGAGGGTATTTGGACAGAAAAGTTTGAAAATCAGTGGGTCTCCTGGCCAAATTGATT
Organism: Pongo abelii; assembly: GCF_028885655.2. Lineage (NCBI taxonomy): Eukaryota > Metazoa > Chordata > Mammalia > Primates > Hominidae > Pongo > Pongo abelii. The sequence continues at coordinate 70,671,244 of NC_071985.2, read as the reverse complement.
ACTGATTATTTCCTGAAGACATTCTGTTTCTTCTGACTTCCATGCTTTTGCGCCTGCTATTATCTCCAATACAAACCTTTCAAGTCACAAAATTTACTTGGTAAGATGGAAGTAGGTGAGAAGCCAACTTGTTCTTGCCTGGCACCAGCACAACTTTGACCTACATTCTGTTTTTTCACAGAAGGAAGATGATCTTAGGTTTGTGCAAGTCTGCCTGACCTGAAATTTGAAGACCTGGATCATAGCTATTTGGTGAAATTAATTGTTGCTTTATATATATATATATTTTTTGTTGTTGTTGTTGTTGTTATTCAGAATTTATTCAGCCCAACCAACCTATGAGGGAATCTTAGTCAACTTCCCAATAGATGGCAATTGATTATATTGCTAAAATTACCACAATTGTTACTTGAATTTTTACTGGACAATCTAATCTAGACAATTAGATTCCATTCCACTGGAACTAATAGGTGGACTGTTAGAATATTGCAAAGAGGAATTTATATAGTTCTACAGAGCGAACTTTTATCTCCAAGTATGAAGTTTAATGTCTTCCTATTTCTCATTCTAAAAGATACGTCAGGAAGACATATGTCTCATTATCACACATTGGAGAGCTCAGCTCTGAGTTAGTGACCCTCTCACCTACAGAAATAATCCACTGTGCCAAAGGAGGCACTTTAGTGAGGCAGGTTGGCTAACCTTGTTCTCTATTGCTTATGGGGCTTTATATGTCCTGAGGACAAAAGACTTGAGTTTCAACATCTATCATTTCTGCCTGTTGGATTTCTTAAATCCATCCTATTTAGGAGAAATTTCTTAAGGTGTACATCCCACTTCCTACATGCATGATTCCGTGATATTCGAAACCTATTTATTGAGTGCCTACAATCACTGTGATAGGCACTACCCAGGGGAACCAAGAATGGGTAAGACCATCTCTGTTCTTCCGGAGCTTTATAGTCATGTGTGTGTGTTTGTGTGTATGTGGGAGAATGAAGTGGGAGTTAAAAAGTACATAAAAAACTGTAATATAAGGCAGAACACACATACTATGTGTAGGCCCGCCAATAAAATTTCTGGGATTAATAACAAAAGAACAAATTGAGGCCCACATGCCATATACTTAAATCTGTAAAAGTTGTAAATCAAGTTAACACAGACTACCAAATAAAATATAGCCTCATACCTCAACAAGTAAATTTTCATAGCAACCAAATAGAAAAATATGTGTGTAAAGCTATAGTTTTTATATGATTGAAAGTGAAATGTCAAAAATGACAGAATTTAAATATGATTGCATGTGTCCAGATGTTCCATTGATAATCCAGTGACGTGTGGATGAGAAATAAAATTTTTAAAGTGTAATTTATATATCATTATATTTATTCTATAATTTTTATCTTGCCATCATTTCAACAAAATTGCGAATTATTATCATTCAAGTTTTTGTTTATCTGTATTCTATCTACAGCAATTACCTAGCTGTAGTAAAAATTAAAGGGTACAGGCCGGGCACAGTGGTTCATGCCTGTAATCACAGCACTTTGGGAGGCCAAAGCAGGTGGATCACTTGAGGTCAGAAGTTCGAGACCAGCCTGGCTAATATGACGAAATCTTGTCTCCACTAAAAATACAAAAATTAGCTGGGTGTGGAGGCAGGGGCCCGTAATCCCAGCTACTTGGGAGGCGGAGGCAGGAGAGTCGCTTGAGCCCCGGATGCGGAGGTTGCAGTGAGCCGAGATGGCACCACTGCACTCCAGCCTGGGTGATAGAGCAGGACTCCATCTCAAAAAGTAAGTAAATAAATAAATAAATAAAGGATACAAAAATTGCATATATTGAATATATTTTCATTAAGAATGTCAACGTAGGCCGGGCACCGTGGCTCATGCCTGTCATCCCAGCACTTTAGGAGGCCGAGGCAGGCAGATCACCTGAGGTCAGGGGTTCCAGACCAGCCTGGCTAACATGGCAAAACCCCGTCTCTACTAAAAAAAAAATACAAAAATTGGCCAGGCGTGGTGGCAGATGCCTGTAATCCCAGCTACTCAGGAGGTTGAGATAGGAGAATTGCTTGAACCTGGGAGGTGGAGGTTGCAGTGAGCCGAGATTGCGCCGCTGCACTCTAGCCTGGGTGACAGAGCAAGACTCTGTCTCAAAAAATTAAAAAAAAAAAAAAAAGAACCTCAATGTAAAAATGTAAAATAAAAACTACTGGCCAGGCATGGTGGCTCATGTCTGTAGTCCCAGAACTTGGGGAGGCTGGGGCAGGCTAATTGCTTGAGTCCAGGAGTTTGAGATCAGCCTGGGCAACATGCCAAAACTCCATCTCTACAAAAAATACAAAAATTATCTGGGCCTGGTTGTACGTGCCTGTAGTCACAGCTACTCAGGAGCCTGAGGCGGGAGGATCACTTGAATCACTTGAGCCCAGGAGGTTGAGGCTGCAGTGAGCTGAGAGCGTGCCACTGCACCCCAGCCTGGGTAACAGAGCAAGACCCTGTCTCAAAAAGATTTATTTTATGTTTTAAGTTATTTTACTTATAAAATATTTTTATCTATTAAAATTGAATAGAAAATAAAATTATAACTAATATGAATATTTTAAGTCAAAATTATTTAAATCTGACATTTAGAAATGTTTTGACCAGGTGTGGTGGCTCGTGCATATAATCTCAGCACTTTGGGAGGCCAAGCTGGGTGGATTACCTGACGTCAGGAGTTCGAGCCCAGCCTGGCAGACATAGTGATATGCTATCTCTACTAAAAATACAAAAATTAGCCAGGTGTGGTGGTGCATGCCTGTAATCCCAGCTACTAGGGAGGCCAAGGCAGGAAAATTACTTGAACCTGGGAGGCAGAGAGCGGAGATTGAACCACTACACTCCAGCCTGGGCAACAGAGTGAGACTCTATCTCAAAAAAAATAAATAAATAAAAATGTTTTTTTTTTCAGCTAAGGTATTGCATATAGCAAAGTACACAAATCTTAAGAATATAATTTGAAGAACTTTTATACTTGTGTACAACCATGTATTCGTCACCCAGATCAGACACTGAATATCTCTAAGACATCAGCAAGCTCCCTCATGCCAGCTCTCCAAGCTGATAACCCTCAAAAGGTAACCATCAATCAGATCTCTATCACCAGATAAGAGTTTTGCCTGTTTTTTAAACAACATTATTGAGATATAATTCACAAAATATACAGTTCACCCATTTCAAGTGTACAGTTCAATGCTTTTTTAAGTATATAAACAGAGTTGTGGAAACATCACCACAATTTTAGAACATTTTCATCACCCCCAAAAAGAAACTATCTCCAAACACTCCCCCTTTCCCACCCATTTTCCCAGCTCTAGGCAACTGCCAATCTACTTTCTGTCTGTATGGATTTACCTATTCTGGACATTTCAGATGAATGGAATCATACAATTTGTCATCCTTTGCAAGAGCTTTTTTTCACTTAGCACATTTTCAAGGTTCATCCATGTTGTAGCACATGTCAGCACTTTGTTTTTTTTTAATGGCTGAATAATGTCCCATTGTATAGATATGTCACATTTTAACAATTCATTCATTAGTGGATTAACATTTGAGTTGTCTTCACTTTTTGGCTATTATGAATGATGCTGCTGTGAACATTCTTGTGCGGCCTTAATGTTTCTATTTCTCTTCAGTACGTACCTAAGAGTAGAATTGCTAGGTGATATGGTAACTCTATGCTTAATTAACAAACTCTTTTGTAAAGTAGTTGTATCATTTTTACATCTTTTCACTTAAAGTCTGTTTTGTTTGATATGAGTACAGTCACTTCAGCTTTCTTATGGTTGCTCTTTGTATATATTTTTCCATTCTTTTACTTTCAGTCTATGTGTATCTTTTTTTTTTTTTGAGACAGTGTTTTACTCTTGTTGCCCAGGCTGGAGTGCATTGGCGTGATCTTGGCTCACTGCAACCTCTGTCTCCCAGGTTCAAGTGATTCTCGTGCCTCAGCCTCCCTAGTAGCTGGATTACAGGCACGTGCACCACGCCTGGCTAATTTTGTATTTTTAGTAGAGACGGGGTTTCACCATGTTGGTCACGCTCGTCTCAAACTCCTGACCTTAGCTGATCCACCCGCCTCTGCCTCCCAAAGTGCTGGGATTACAGTTGTGATCCACCGTGCCCGGCTGTATGTGTATCTTTGAATGTAAACTGTCTTCTGTAGCCAGTGTACAGTTGGGTCTTTTTTATAAATGTAGTCTAACAATCTCTACCTTTTGATTGGATTTGATTGGACTGCTCAATTAATTAACATTTATTATTGTTATTGATATAGTTGGATTTATGTCTGACATTAAAATTTTTGTAGGCCAGGCCTGGTGGCTCACGCCTGTAATCCCAGCACTTTGGGAGACTGAGGCGGGTGGATCACCTGAGGTCAGGAGTTCCAGACCAGCCTGGCCAACATGGTGAAACCCCATCTCTACTGAAAATTTAAAAAATTAGCCGGGCATGGTGGTGGGCACCTGTAATCCCAGCTACTCAGAAGGCTGAGGCAGGAGAATTCCTTGAACCTGGGAGGCAGAGGTTGCAGTGAGCCGAGATTACACCATTGCACCCCAGCCTGGGCAACAAGAGTGAAACTCCGTCTCAAAAAAAAAATTTTTTTTGTTTCTATCTCTCATGTCTTTTTATTCTTGTCTTCCTCCTTTACTTTTTTTGTGTGAATATTTCTTAGTGTAAAATTTAAATCCTTTACTGATTTTTTTTTACTACATTTCCCTCCTCTCCCCTCCCCTCCCCTCCCCTTCCCTTTGCAAGAGCTTTTTTTCACTTAGCACATTTTCAAAGTTCATCCATGTTGTAGCACATGTCAGCACTTCATTTTTTTTTAATGGCTGAATAATGTCCCATTGTATAGATATACCACATTTTAACAATCCATTCATTAGTGGATGAACAGTTGGGTTGTCTCCACTTTTTGGCTATTATGAATAATGCTGCTGTGAACATTCTTGTATAAGTTTTTGTGTGGCCCCTTCCTTCCCCTCCCCTCCCCTCCCCTTTCCTTCCCTTGACAGAATCTCACTGTGTCGCCCAGGCTGGAGTGCAGTGGCACAATCTCAGCTCACTGCAACCTCTGCCTTATGGGTTCAAGCAATTCTCGTGCCTCAGCCTCCAGAGTAGCTGGGATTACAGGTGTGCACCACCATGCGTGGCTAATTTTTGTATTTTTGGTAGCCATGTTGGCCAGGCTAGTCTGGAACTCCTGACCTCGAGTGATCCTCGTGCCTCAGCCTCCCAAGGTGCTAGGATTACAGGTGTGAGCCACCACACCCAGCCCTATATTTGTATTTTCTTAGTGCTCACTGTAGGGCTTACCATATCCTCTTAACTGAGCAGAGTCTTGTTCAGATTTATTCCAAGTTAATTCCTGTGAGGTAAAGAAATACTATTCCTGGCCGGGCGTGGTGGCTCACGCCTGTAATCCCAGCACTTTGGGAGGCCGAGGTGGGTGGATCATGAGGTCAGGAGATGGAGCCCATCCTGGCTAACACAGTGAAACCTCGTCTCTACTAAAAATACAAAAAAATATTAGCCGGGCGTGGTGGCGGGCGCCTGTAGTCCCAACTACTTGGGAAGCTGAGGCAGGAGAATGGCATGAACCCGGGAGGTGGAGGTTGCAGTGAGCTGAGATCGCGCCACTGCACTCCAGCCTGGGCGACAGAGCAAGACTCCGTCTCAAAAACAAAACAAAACAAAACAAAAAACAAGAGAGAAAAAAGAAGCTGTGAAAAGAAAAGAGAGCAAGTATATATTTATAGAGTTGTTACATTAACCTTCCTATTTACCATTTCTTGTTCTCTTCATTAGTTCCTGTGGATTCTAGAGTTACCATCTTGCTGTAGCTTTGCTCCTATGTACCTCATTTGTGTGGTTATTGCTAAATATGTTACATTTCTCTAACAATTTGAAACATATATACTGGTTTATATAATTGCTTTTTAAATCAAGTAACAGAGGAAAGAAGAAGAAATATACTGTTTTTTTGTAATTACATAATTACCTTTACCAGTGCTCTTTGTTTTTTTCACATAAATTCAAATTACTAGAGCCACTTGCTTTCAGCCTGAAGAACTTCCTTTATTAGTTCTTGTAAGGTGGGTCTGCTAGCCAAAAAAAAAAAAAAAAATCTCATTTTGTTTATCGGTGAATGTCTTTATTTTGCCCTTATATTTGAAAGATAGTTTTTCTGGCTCTCAGATTTTTGGTTGTCAGGTCTTTTTTTTCCCTTTCCTTCAGCTCTTGAAACACATCATCCCATTGCTTTCTGGTCCCCATTGATTCTGATGGGAAGTTAGTTGTTAATCTTATTGGGTTTCCCAATAAGTCACTACTTTCAAGATTTTCTCCTTGTCTTAGGCTTTCAACATGTTTATAATGATGTGTCTAGGTGTAGACTTCTTTGAGTTTGTACTACTTGGTTTGGTTTTGTTTTTTTTGAGGCTGAGTCTTGCTTTGTTGACCAGGCTGGAGTGCAGTGGCATGATCTCGGCTCACTACAACCTCCACCTCCCAGGTTCAAGTGATTCTTGTGCCTCAGCCACATGAGCACCTGGGATTACAGGTGTGCACCACCGTGCATGACTAATTTTTGTAATATTAGTAGAGACGGAGTTTCACCATGTTGGCCAGGCTTGTCTCAAACTCCTGGTCTCAAGCGATATGCCCCCCTCAGCCTCCCAAAGTGCTGACATTATAGGTGTGAGTCACCACACCTGACTGAGTTTGTCCTATCTGGAATTTGTTGAGCTTCCTGGATGTTTAGAGGAATGTTTCTCATCAAATCTGGGAAGTTTTCAGCCACTACTTCTTGGAATAAGTATTTTTTTTCCTGTTCCTTTCTCTTTCCTCTCCTTCTGGTACTCGCATTACATATATGTTGATGCACTTAATGGTGTCTCACATTTCTCTGAGGCCCTGTTTCCTTTTCTTCATTCTTTTCTTCCTCTGTGTTCTTTGAATTGTGTTGTCTCTATTGACATATCTTCAAGTTTGACTTGTTCTGTCAGTTAAAATCTACTGTTGAGGTCCTCCAGAAAAATTTTCATTTCAATTGTACCTTCAATTCTTGACTTTACATTTGGCTCCTTAAAAATATTTTATATGGTTTTATTGATATTCTCTATCGATGAGACATTGACCTCATAGCTTCATTTACTTTTTTTTTTTCTTTTTTGAGACAGAGTCTCGCTCGTTGCCCAGGCTGGAGTGCAGTGGCGCCATCTCGGCTCACTGCAACCTTCACCTCCTGGGTTCAAGTGACTCTCCTGCCTCAGCCTCCTGAGTAGCTAGGACTACAGGCGCCTGCCACCATGCCCAGCTAATTTTTTGTATTTTTAGTAGAGACAGGGTTTCACTGTATTAGTTAGGATGCTCTTGATCTCCTGACCTCGTGGTCTACCTGCCTCAGCCTCCCAAGGTTCTGGGATTACAGGCGTGAGCCACCATGCTGGCTTTTTTTTTTTTTTTTTTGAAATGGAGTTTTGCTCTGTCGCCCAGGCTGGAGTACAATGGCACGATCTTGACTCACTGCAACCTCTGCCTCCTAGGTTCAAGCGATTCTCCTGCCTCAGTCTCCTGAGTAGCTGGAATTACAGGCACCCACCACCATGCCTGGCTATTTTTTGTATTTTTAGTAAAGACGGGGTTTTGCCATGTTGGCCAGGCTGGTCTTGAACTCCTGATCTCAGGTGATCTGCCTGCTTTGACCTCCCAAAGTGCTGGGATTACAGGTGTGAGCCACTGCGCCCAGCCTCTTTACTTTTGAAAGCACAGTTTCCTTTTGTTCTTTGAACTGTTTGTTAAATCTGACATCTGGGCCCTCACACAGGTATTTCTGTCACCTGTTTTTGTGTTTGTTTTCCTTATATAAGAGTCACACTTTTCTGTTTCTTTTCATGTATCATAATTTTGTTGTTGTTGTTGAAAACTGGACATTTAGTCCATAGCAACTCTGGATATTGACTCCATTTACCCTTCTCCAGAGCTTGTTTTTATTACTGTTATTGCTATTATTAATTAATTTATTTATTTTAGGGACACAGCTGTTTTAGTGAAGTCTATTTCCCCTGCAATGTGAAGCTTTTTGTGTTACTCCTTGGAGGACTATCCTGGGATGCAGTGATTTCAGCAAAGCTCTCAGCTTATCTCTTTCTTGATTTCTCTTTTAAGCTAGATGCTTCATTGGTTATCACATCCAGCTATTAGGCTACACTAATTGCCTGCTGTTTTCCACTAACTGCTCTATTGTTTTCAACAATTCTTGGGGACATAAATTGTTCCATAAGCAGATTTAATTAAATTCAGGCAGGAGTAGATTTTGAAGCCATTCTTTTGGGTTTGTTTTGACCTCAGGTGAGCTCTTTGTTGTGGTAGCTAATGAAGAATCTTGTGGAAATATAAGAGTTTTGAGAAGGAGTTGGCCTTTGAACTACATCTTTAAAAGTGAATTGGATTTCAGCAGGCAGAGATGTCAGGGTAAAGGTAAACTGCAAATCAGGTAAGAGAATTATCCAAGACTTAAATCATGGGCACTCAAGATAAAAAAGAGAATTATCAAAGACACAGAACCAAGGAATCATGGTATTCTCATTATGACTGTATACGAGTATGAGTATAGTGGAAGATACAAGTCAAAAAATATTTGCTTAGTATTTTAATCTTTGGACTTTACAGCCATACTATGTAAGGTCTTGAATGCTACTCTAAAAAATTTGTGCCTAATTCAGTAGGTAGTAGCTAGTGTGTTCATTAGAGCTAGGTCCCGTAGCATTAAAAGGAGAGCCATATAAGGCTGGGCGCGGTGGCTCATGCCTGTAATCCCAGCACTTTGGGAGGCCAAGGCGGGCAGATCTCCTGAGGTCAGGAGTTCGAGATCAGCCTAGTCAACATGGAGAAACCCCGTCTCTACTAAAAATACAAAAATTCGCCAGATGTCCTGACGCACACCTGTAATCCCAGCTACTCAGGAGGCTGAGGCCTGAGAATCACTTGAACCCAGGAGGCGGAGGTTGCAATGACCCGAGATCGCAACACTGCACTCCAGCCTGGGCAACAGAGCCAGACTCCATCTCAAAAAAAAAAAAAAGAAAGAAACAAACAAACAAACAAAAAGACAAAACAAAAAAAACACTGCTCTAAAACATAAAGTGTATAGGTCTGGCATGCATGGTGGCTCATGCCTGTAATCCCAGCACTTTGGGAGGCCGAGGTGGGTGGCTCACCCGAGGTCAGGAGTTTGAGACCAGACTGGCCAACATGGTGAAACCCCATCTCTGCTAAAAATACAAAAATTAGCCAGACGTGATGGTGCAAGCCTGTACTGCCAGCTACTCGGGAAGCTGAAGCAGGAGAATCGCTTGAACCTGGGAGGCGGAGGGTGCAGTGAGCTGAGACTGTATCACTGCACTCCAGTCTGGGCGACAGAGTAAGACTCTGTCTCAAAACATGAAAAAAAAAGGAGATCCATATAAATGGGTAAACAAAATTAGAATTTATTTCTGTGTCACATAAAGCAGTCTGTAGATAGACAACTCAGGACTCCCATCAAGACTCCACAGTCACTCACTCATTCTTTCTGTTTGACTCTTCTTAGTCATGAATTTCATCCTCATAGTTTTCTTGTGGTCTGAAATGGTGGCTGGGGATCCAAATATTATATTTATTTCCTAGACAAATAAAGAAAAAGGGATAGAGACACAAAAATATGCAATACCCAGATAAGTTATCACCCCTTTACAGGAGTTTTCCTGAAAACCCATCCAATAAATTCTATTTACATTTCAGTGGATACCTCACGCTATAGGGAAAGCTAGACGTTATGGCTTTTTTTTTTTTTTTTTTTTTTTTCTGAGATGGAGTCTCACTCTGTCGCCGGGCTGGAGTGTGGTGGCGTGATCTCAGCTCACTGCAACCTCTGCCTCCCGAGTTCAAGTGACTCGCCTGCCTCAGCCTCTTCAGTAGCTGTGGTTACAGGTGCATACCACCATGCCTGGCAATTTTTTTTGTATTTTTAGTACAGACGGGGTTTCACCATGTTGGCCAGGATGGTCTCGATCTCTTGACCTCATGATCCGCCCGCCTTGGCCTCCCAAAGTGCTGGGATTACAGGTGTGAGCTACCGTGCCAGGCCCTTTTTTTTTTTTTTTTTTTTTGAGACGAAGTCTTGCTGTGTTGCCCAGGCTGGAGTGCAGTGGCGCAATCTCAGTTCACTACAACATCCACCTCCTGGGTTCAACCAATTTTCCTGCCTCAGCCTCCTGAGTAGCTGGGATTACAGGTGTCCACCACCACGCCCAGCTCATTTTTTGTATTTTTTGTAGAGATGGGGTTTCACCATGTTGGCCAGGCTGGTCTTGAACTCCTGACCTCAGGTGATCCGTCCATTTCGGCCTCCCAAAGTGCTGGGATTACAGGCATGAGCCACCAGGCCCAGCCCACTCTGGCCTTCTAACCAGGCACACTCGCTACTGTCCAGAATAAAATCAGAATTCTGTTACTAAAGAAAAAGGGAAAATGGATATTGAGTAAGCAGCTAGCAGTCTCTGATATAGGGAGCTATAGAAGCTTTTTGAGTAGCGTAATAACGCAATTCTAGCATCATTCTAGGAAGACTGGTCTGGTTGCTGAGGAAATAATAAAGGTGTGGATACTTGTAAGGGTGCAATTGTGACTGAAATTACAGGTAAGAAGCAAAAATGACCTTAACTAGGACAGTGGCATGTAAGATGGAAAGGATATCCTAAAATGAAAAAGTCTGGGAAAGGGAGGATCACAGATAAAAATTTGTTTTTGAAAAGTCCTTGCAAGACTTCTGTAGGAAAAGCCTATTAAAATCACTTTTCCCTAGGTAAGAAAAAATGTTAGAAATAGAAAACAAAGGTAAGTTTCCCTGGGCCTGCGTTTCATCCAACATTTTAACATATAATGTGAACACAGAAATACACAGGAAAAACATTGCGTTTACACATCACTTTGTAGAGAAATACCAATCTGATGGGGAAAAAAAAAAAAAGAGCTGGTTGCAGTAGTGTACACCTGTAATCTCAGCTACTCAGGAGGCTGAGGCAGGAGGATTGCTTGAGCCCAGGAGTTTGAGTCCAGCCTGGGCAACATAGTGAGACCTTGTCTTACTAGGGTGTTTGGTTGTTTTTTTTTTTTTTTTTTTTTGTCGTTTTTGAGACAGGGTCTCGCTGTGTTGCCCAGGCTGGAATACAGTGGTGTGATCTCAGCTCACTGTAACTTCTGCCTCCCAGGTTCAAGCAATTCTCCTGCCTCAGCCTCCCAAGTAGCTGGGATTACAGACATGTACCACCACACCCAGCTAATTTTTGTATTTTTAGTAAAGATGGATTTTGCCATGTTGGCCAGGCTGGTTTTGAACTCCCAACCTCAAGTGATCCACCTGCCTTGGCTTCCCAAAGTGCTGAAATTACAGGCATGAGCCAGTAAGCCTGGCCCCATGATGTTGATAATTACTGTTTTTCTTTTTTTTTAAGAGAGCAACTTCTTTAAGAAAAAAAGGGAAAAAGCTCAAGAGGCTGGCTCAGTGAGTAAAACTGAGCTTCAACATAGAGAAGTGTGAGTTAGACTGAGGGGAAAATTGTACTTATAGTGTAGTTGGGCTCTGAGATATAATTTATAATCCTAGAAACGTGTCTTAGAGTCACTGTCAACAAGCTCAATATTTTCCTGTGGCCTCAAAGGATCCCAGGGTTAAGCAATATTGGAAAGGCACAATGAAACAGACAGAAAAAAATTTGATCCTACCATTATACTATACCATAGTGCATCAAATCATCTAAACCTTAAGGAAAACATAATTGCCTAAAGATATGAAGATGTTCAAGCAAGGTATTAGTCGTGGAGGACAAAAAAGAAGCTATAGTATGATAGTCCAGAAAGACTGGGAATTTTCAATATTCAAAGAGTGAAGGTTTAAAAGGAATGTAATTAAAGTATATAAAATTATAACAAAAGTTTACTAAATACAGAAAATTGACTCAGGCATATTTTGTGAACTCAGAAAAAGGAATACACTTGGGCTAAACACAATCAAGTTTTATTTTGCTTACTGGGTAATAAATTAATTACTTCTAGACGAGCTATAGGTCACCAATAAAGCCCTTAAAAAATAATATCAATACCAAGAGTGAACTGTAATGTAAACTATGAACATTGGGTGATAATGATGTGTCCATGCAGGTTCACCAATTGGAACAAATGTACCAGTCAGGTGGGGGATTTTGACAATGGGGGAGGCTATATGTACACTTATGGGGGTAGGTGGTATGTATACATTCTGCTTAACTTTCCCATTAACCTAAAACTGCTCTAAGCCGTGGGGGGTGACTCAAGCCTGTAATCCCAACACTTTGGGAGACTGAGGCGGGGAGATCACTTGAGTTCAGGAGTTCGAGACCAGCCTGGCCAACATGGTGAAACCCTGTCTCTGCTAAAAATACAAAAAATTAGCCGGGTGTAGTGGCACACATCTGTAGTCCCAGCTACTTGGGAGGCTGAGGCAGGAGAATCACTTGAACCTGGGAGGCAGTGGTTGCAGTGACCCAAGATCATGCCACTGCACTCCAGTCTGGGCAACAGAGCCAGACTCCATCTCTCTCTCTCTCTCTCACACACACACACACACACACACACACACACACACAAACCTGGGCCGGGCGCGGTGGCTCACACCTGCAATCCCAGCACTTTGGGAGGCTAGGTTGGGTGGTTCACTTGAGATTGAGAGGTGAGGAGATCAAGACCATCCTGGCTAACACAGTGAGACCCCGTCTCTACTAAAAATACAAAAAAAATTAGCTGGGCATCGTGGCAGGCGCCTGTAGTCCCAGCTACTCAGGAGGCTGAGGCAGGAGAATGGTGTGAACCCAGGAGGCGGAGTGAGCTGAGATCGTGCCACTGCACTCCAGCCTGGGCGACAGAGCAACACTCCGTCTCAAAAAACAAAACAAAAACAAACCTGCTTTAAAAAATAAAGTATGTAGGCCTGGCATGCGTGGTGGCTCATGCCTGTAACCCCAGCACTTTGGGAGTCCAAGACGGGCAGATTACCTGAGGTCAGGAGTTTGAGACCAGCCTGGCCAACATAGTGAAACCCTGTCTCTACTAAAAATACAAAAATTAGCTGGGTGAGGTGGCAGACGCCTGTAATCCCAGCTACTCAGGAGGCTGAGGCAGGAGAATCGCTTGAACCCGGGAGGCAGAGGTGTTGCAGTAAGCCAAGATCATGCCACTGCATTCCAGCCTGGGCGACAGAGTGCTAATCCATCTAAAAAAAAGTGTATTAAGAAAAATTCACAAATGCAAAATCTTCAGTGAAAAAATTCAATATTTGAATGTGTCTATATTCATAAAGAATTATATGAAAGAATGGACACCAAGATGTTAAAGTGTTAAAGGTGATTATTTCAATTTTGAGTGATTTTTATTTTCTTCCTTAATAATTGTATATGTTTTTCGAATTTTTCAGCAAGCTTGTGGTTTCATTTATTTGTTTGTTTGTTTTTTGAGACAGAGTCTCGCTCTGTTGCCCAGGCTTAAGTGCAGTGGCATAATGTTGACTCACTGAAAACTCTGCCTCCCGGGTTCAAGTGATTCTCATGCCTCAGCCTCCCGAGTAGCTGGGATTATGGGCGTGCGCCACCACATCTGGCTAATTTTTGTATTTTTAGTAGAGATGGGATTTTGCCATGTTGGCCAGGCTGGTATCAAACTCCTGGCCTCAAGTGAACCACCCAACCTAGCCTCCCAAAGCGCTGGGATTACAGGCGTGAGCCACCGTGTCTGGCCAAGCTTGTGTTATTTATCTAATAAGGAATAAATCTGTCTTCCTCATGGAAATAAAAACAATACATATTAGGCTAATAAAGAAAATTAGCCCTTTCCTTTGGAGAAAGGAATAAATTCTGGTAGTAATGTCAGAAAAGATGAACTGGGTCATTGGCAAGCACAGCTGTGTGGCAGTTATTCCATTCCTACATGGGACAGTCAGATGGTAGTATCCATTCACCAGTGGTGCTTGAGAAACTCTTGATGCTGTTTCCTTATATGTGTACATCTTTGAACTATCATTACATTTCTGGTGGTGCCTAGAATGTACTTTGCTATTTAGAGCTAGAAAAAATCCATGTAGGCAAGATGGATTTTCTTCACCAGCATAGATTACTCTCTCCCTTGTATATAAAGACTTCTGCTTGCAGAAAAACAAGTGATGATATAGCTTGAAAGATGATGACTGGATCAGCTGGGAGCCATGGCTCACACCTGTAATCCCAGCACTTTTTGAGGCCAAGGCAGGTTGATCACCTGAGGTCAGGAGTTCGAGACCAGCTTGGCCAACATGGTGAAACCCTGTCTCCGCTAAAAATCTAAAAAATTAGCCAGGCATGGTGGCACATGCCTGTAATCCCAGCTACTCAGGAGGCTGAGGCAGGAGAATCACTTGAACCCGGGAGACGGAGGTTGCAGTGAGCCAAGATCACACCATTGCACTCCAGCCTGAGCAAAAAGAGCAAAACTCTGTCTCAAAAGAAAGAAAGAAAGAAGGAAAGAAAGAAAGAGAAAGAAAGAAAGAAAGATGAATGGATCACTGAGAGGAGGAATGTGTCTGACCCCTGTTGTCTTTGAGGTTGACCCACACTCTAGGACCTCATGCTTTCAGTTGCTTTCTTAATTCATTCAATCCCTTTATTGGGTAACTCATAGGTATTGCATTAGGTGCTTTGGGATATAAACAAGACAGGATTCCAGCCCTTCAAGAGTTTTCAGAAACATTTCAATGAAGGTCTATGTCCTGGTTTACACCCTTGCCTCATTGTCTTACTTAATCACAAAACCTTAACTCCAGATTAATCTGCTTTCCCTATGCTCGAGCGAATGCCAATGGCGAAATTATACGTACTTGGGATGGGGTAAAGATTTATTGCCTGTTTGGTATCACTAAGGGAGTTGTGGTTCTTTGAAGAACTGAGATGTTTTGTTTGTGTTTTAAAAACCTGGTTTGATTTTTGTTCAGTTTCCCTTTTTGTCTCCCCTGTAGAACCCAGTGCCTTCTGGCAGCAGGGCTCAGTTCTAGGCCTTAGCCATTGTTTCTTTT
Organism: Pongo abelii; assembly: GCF_028885655.2. Taxonomy (NCBI): domain Eukaryota; kingdom Metazoa; phylum Chordata; class Mammalia; order Primates; family Hominidae; genus Pongo; species Pongo abelii. Next base: position 70,656,076 of record NC_071985.2, on the reverse strand, counting down.
CTTCTCCCTGGCAACATTTAGCTGCATCTCTGGTTAGAATATTAGATGGCTTTTATCTTTGTATTTTTCTGTATTTGATTTTATTTTCTGCCAATAGTATGCATTGTTGATATAAACAGAAAACACATGAAAGCTACTTTATTGTCAAAACAGAATGAAAGTTCATTGCTTCTTGTTCAGTTCCTTCAGGTCTTAGTAGAAGGTGGACTAACGCAGTTTAAATATTAACTCAAGTAAAGCTTATTCTGGCTCCTTCTCCAGGATGTATTTTCTTATCTCGGTCAGCATTAACTCTAACCACCTGGACTGCTAAGTCATAAATCCTGGATACATCCTTAATACCTCCCCGTCACCATCCAAACACTACCTAATTCTGTCAATTGTCACTTTAACTATCTTTCAAATATGTCCCTTTCTTTCTTTTTAATTTGCTACTGCCTTAGTTTAGGCCTTTATCATCTGTCACCTGTATTACCACATCACCCTTCTAATTGATCTCTCCACCTCCAGTTGCATTGCCTCCAGTACAGTCTCCTAAATCATAACTCCCCTCTACTTAACATCCTTCACTGGCTCCTCACTGTCCATAAGCATATGAATCAGTCTAGGCAATGTAGTGAGACCCTGTCTTTATTAAAAAAAAAAAAAAAAAATTAGGCCAGGTGCTGTGGCTCATGTCTGTAATCCCAGCATCTTGGGAGGCCAAGGCGGGCGGATCACCTTAGGTCAGGAGTTTGAGACTAGCCTGACCAACAGGGAGAAACCCGTCTCTACTAAAAATACAAAATTAGCCGGGTGTGGTGACACATGCCTGTAATTCCAGCCTACTTGGGAGGCTGAGGCAGGAGGATTACTTGAACCCGGGAGGCAGAGGTTGCGGTGAGCCAAGATCGTGCCATCACACTCCAGCCTGGGCAACAAGAGCGAAACTCCGTCTCAAAAAATAAATAAATAAATAAATAAAATTAGCCAGGCATGGTGGTGGGTGCTTGTGGTCCCAGCCACTTGAGAGGCTGGGGTGGGAGGATTGCTTGAGCCTGGGAGGCAGAGGTTGCAGTGAGTCAAGATTTGCACCCTTGCCTGGGTGACAGAGTGAGGCCCTGTCTACACCCCACTCCCATCAAAAACAAAAAGAGTATGGCTCAGAATGTCTCAACATGGTCTACAAACTTTTTAAGTCCTGACATCGGCTTTACCTCTGGCCCCTTTAACAATACTCATGACTTCCTTCATGTCTCCTGGACGGTTCTGGCTCCTTACTGCCTTGTGGCCTTTGACTTTGAATTTTTTTTTTCCTTTGTTTGGAATGTTCCTCCTCGCTACCCTGATGACAAAACTCCTCCTAGTGGTTCAGAAAACTGGGCTCAGTTAGCCTTCTTCCATTCTCCCTTCCCTCTCCACCAATTGCCAGCTGTGATGATCATTAACCTGCTCCCACTCTATTCGGAAGATAATAACATAAACAATAATAATAACGGTTAGCCAGGCCTGGTGGCTCACACCTTGAATCACAGCTACTCAGGAGGCTGCGGCAGGAGAACAATTTGAGTCCAGAAGTTTGAGGCTGCAGTGAGCTACGATCATGCCATTGCACTCCAGCCTGTGTGACAGAGCAAGAAACCTGTCTCCAAAAATAAGAATAAAAATAAAATAACAATAACTATTAATATTGGTTGAGCACTTCTATATACCAGTGTCTATATGTGAAGCTTTGAAGGCATTAACCCATTTAATCCACACAATGACCCTGTTGGGTAAACACATTTTTTTTTTTTTTGAGACGGAGTCTCCCTCTGTCACCCAGGCTGGAGTGCGGTGGCGCGATCTCTGCTTACTGCAACCTCCACGTCCTGGGTTCAAGTGATTCTCCTGCCTCAGCCGCTTGAGTAGCTGGGATTACAGGCATGCGCGAATGCTCGGCTAATTTATTTTTTTGTATTTTTAGTAGAGATGGGATTTTAGCAAGTTGGTCAGGCTGGTCTCAAACTCCTGACCTCGTGATCCGCCCCCCTCAGCCTCCCAAAGTGCTGGGATTACAGGGGTAAGCTACTGCGCCCGGCCTTTTTTTCTTTTTTTTTTTGAGACAGTTTCGCTCTGTCGCCCAGGCTGAAGTGCAGTGGCACAATCTCGGCTCACTGCAACCTCTACTTCCTGGGTTCAAGCGATTCTCCTGCCTCAGCCTCCCAAGTAGCTGGGATTATAGGTGCCTGCCACCACACCCAGCTAATTTTTTGTATTTTTAGTAGAGATGGGGTTTCGCCATGTTGGCCAGGCTGGTCTCAAACTCATGGCCTCAAGTGATCCGCCCACCTCGGCCTCCCAAAGTGCTGGGATTACAGGCGTGAGCCACTGTGCCTGGCCAGTAAAGAATTTTTTTTTAACATCTTTTTTTTTTCTTTTTGAGAGGCAGTCTTGCTCTGTTGCCCAGGATGGAGTGCAGTGGCGCGATCTTGGCTCACTGCAACCTCCGCCTCCCAGGTTCAAGAGATTCTCCTGCCTCAGCCTCCCAAGTAGCTAGGTTTATAGGCGCCTGCCACCGCACCCGGCTAATTTTTTGTATTTTTAGTAGAGACAGGTTTTCACCATGTTTGCCAAGCTGGTCTTGAACTCCTGACCTCAGGTGATCCGCCCACCTTGGCCTCCCAAAGTGCTGAGATTACAGGTGTGAGCCACCATGCCTGGCCTTTAACATCCTTTTATTGTAACACTTATCTCACTGTTTTGAAATGGCTTATACCTATTAGTGTCTCCAATAGACAGTCTTATTCATCTTCTTAGCACTAGCAACTATACAAGTTCTGTACACCTGTTTTTTTTTTTTTTTTAATATGATGAAGTCAACACTTGCATTTAACCAAACCTTGACTTCCAAGGATTGAGTAATGTGAGATTTTCAGTGCAGTGGTGGGAGAGGCTTGGAGTCTGAGCACAGGCTTTGGAGTCCCTCCAATCATATATCATCTTGGCCCTTGCACTAGATGGTATCACTATCCTCTTAATTGCTTAAGGAAACAACCTGGGAGTCATCTTGTTTACTACCTTTCTTCACACCTGCACCTTGGGAAAATATCCTGAAATCTTTCAATTTCTATTTCCACACCAACCAGCCCAGTCCAGGTACCACCATCTACCCCCTGAACTTGCCCAATAACTTTGTATTGTTCTTTGGCTCCTTTTTGTTCCATTGCTGCTCCCTTCAAGTCATTCTCTATAAAATAAGTTGATTTAAAAAAAAATAAACCAATGGCCGGGCACAGTGGCTCATGCCTGTAATCCCAGCAGTTTGGGAGGCTGAGGTGGGAGGATCACTTGAGCCTAGGAGTTCAGGACCAGCCTGGGCAACACAGCGAAACCCCATCTCTACAAAAAATACAAAAATTAGTCCGGTGTGGTGGCACCCGCCTGTAGTCCCAGCTATTTGGGAGGCTGAGGTGGGAAGATGACTTAGCGAGCCTGGGGAGGTAGAGGATGCAGTGAGCCCTGATTGCACCACTGCACTCCAGCCTGGGTGACAGAGTAAGACCCCATCTCAAAACAACAAAAACCCAAACCCTTCATTATCTTGCCTTTGCACTTAACAGACAAATCCAAACAACGTGATTAGGTTCCTGCTTAATGCTCCAAACTCAACTTCAAACCCCTTTTTAACATGCTCAAGCCCCCTGGCCTGTTCCTCAAACAGCCACCCTTCAGCATCAGCCACAGTTCAGCATCGGGGCCTTCACACCCATTATCCTCTGTCTAGAATGTTCTTCCTCCCCATGGTTGGCTTGGCTGGCTCCTTCTTGTCATTTAGGTCTTAGCTCCTAAATTATCTCCTCAGAAAGTCCTTCCCTGACCATTCTGTTTTGTTTTCCACTCAATACTTTTCACCGCCAGTGATTATCTAATCTATTCGTTTTATTATTTATGTTTTCCATTAGAAACATAAGCTTTTGTTGTTTGAGACAGAGTCCCACTCTGTCAACCAGGCTGCAGTGCAGTGGCATGATTTTTTGGCTCACTGCATCCTCCGTCCCTCACCCCCGACACCCCCACCACAAGCAATCCTCTCATCTCAGCCTCCCGCGTAGCTGGGACCATAGGGGCCTGCCACAATTCCCAGCAAATTTTGTTGTCATTGTTGTTGTTGTTGTTGTTGTTTAAATTCTGTAGAGAGGGAGTCTCACTATGTTGCTCAGACTGGTCTTGGACTCCTGGCCTTAAAGTGATCCTCCTGCCTCAGCCTCCCAAAGTGCTGGGATTATAGGCTTGAGCCACCTGTTTGTTTCCTTTCATACCTAGTCCTGCAGAACATAAGCCTCTAAGTGCAGGGGCTTCTTCTGTTTATTCACTACTGTATTTCTAGCACCAAGAATACTATCAATATTTTTTGAATGAATGAATCAAACAGTGAAAAGGCCAGTTATCTTGGTGTATATAGAAGGTGGCCAACAGACACCCAATAGAAATGAGTCCCTATGTTCCTACTGCTCTATAACTAGTGGGAGTGGGGAGGGGAAGCAGCTGGGGGTCTACCAGACCCTGTCACCAGCTAGTTGGCACATGTGGCAATCACAGTTGTAGAAGAGGCCAAACGGAGCAGATCTGCCAATGACAGCCAGTACTAAACTCGACTGGACGCTGAGGGCCAGTTCTGCAGTGAACAGTGCAGCCTTCTGGGTGGCCAAGGGAACGTGTACAAATCCACTTTGTTTAAAGGACCACAGAGAGTAGTCAGTTCGCTAAACCTCATCTATTTGTTCAGGGATTTCTGTCCTGGGGAGGAGTGGGGAAGAAGCGATTAGTCAGGCCAGGCTAGCAGGCTGAGTGTGACTCTTCAGTCTCTGCTCCTCTCATCATTGCCTTTTCACCTACCTTTACCCTAAATTCACGTACACCTCTACCTTCACAAATTCCAAGCGATTAACTGTTGTATTTAATCTCTGTCCCAAATCTCTCTGCATCATTCTTCTTTTGATTATGAAGTCACGAGGGCCCTTTGTCTATTTTTAAAACTTTTTTGAGAAGGAGTTTCGCTCTTATTGCCCAGGCTGGAGTGCAATGGCACAATCTAGGCTCACTGCAACCTCTGGCTTCCGGGTTCAAGCAATCCTCCTGCCTCAGCCTCCCGAATAGCTGGGATTACAGGCGCGCGCCACCACGCCCGGCTAATTTTTTGTATTTAGTAGAGACGGGGTTTCACCATGTTGGTCAGGCTGGTCTCGATCCTAACCTCAGGTGACCCAGCCACCTCGGCCTCCCAAAGTGTTGGGATTACAGGCGTGAGCCACCGCACCCGGCCTCAAGGGCCCTTAAATATTACTTAGTCGTTCCATTATTTGGTGTGTTTTATTATTTGGTGCAGGTTTTGTCCCCTTATCTAGTTTGAATGTTGCTGAAGGACGCTGGTTTTCAAAGCGTAAGGAATCTCCTGATAAAGGCACGAATCTTGGTGTGCAGATAAGCCGGCGATTCTTGCTTCTGGCTAGTTCTACGTTGTTCCTGGATGGTCAGTTCAAACTGCAATGATCCACAGCTCCAGAAGCGGCTTCTTCCAGTCGGCCTAGGAGCCAAACGTCCCTGCAGCTCCATGCTACCACGCAGGGTGCCGTTTCGGACTTGCAGGGAGTTGTCGCAGTCCCGTTTTGGCTGCACATTCTACCGCTGGGGTGGAAGTGTCAAGCAAGATGTTGTCGCCGGTGTCATGATATCCGGGTGAGAAGCTTCCTTGGCATGTTGCCAGGGCCAGCCTGAGAGCACTGGCGCCGGGGACCCGCGCGCCCGGGAAGGGGCGGGGCGGCGGGCGGAGCCTGGCAACCTCGGGGCGGTGGGCGGAGCCTGACCACCAATAGGATGCTCAGCCGGAGGTGGCCCTGCGCGTGACGCAGCGGTGATCGGAGGCAGGGGGCGTAGGGGCCGGGCAGTCCGGCCCTTTAGCTCAGCAGGCGACGTTGCGGGCCCTGGGCGCCAGGAGAGCTTCCCGGAGTCGACCTTACTACTGGGTGCTCTGTGACCGTTTCCCGGCTCTGCTCTCTTGGCCGAAGTGCCCGCTGCGGCGCGCGGGCCTCAGGTAACGGTGGTGCTCCCGCGCCTCTCCTCGCTTCCCGCTTGGGTCCACCGGCCTCAGCCCGCGGGGAAGGGAGAAGCGGTGGCGGCAGCAGCTCCGGCCCGGCCTTGTCCTGGGCTGTGCTGCGAAGAAGGCGAGGCTCAGCGACTGCAGCGGAGTTGGGGAGGAGAGGGCGGGAAAGTTACCGTCAGGCGTCCGGGTCACGGGCAGCCTTTTAAACCCTGCACGCTGGTTTGGTGTTCCCCAAATCTCGTGGCATCTCTCAAGTCAGTAGTAAAGAAAGTTAGGAATTAGAAGACATTTTATTCTTTAAAAAGCGAAACCAAAAATGCACTCAGGAAGTCAGCTTTTTAATGATTTAGAGAAAATGTGTGAAGGGAAGGATGGTATTAGCAAGACATGAAAATCTGTAGGGGCACCAGAACCTTTAATCAAGCTCATGTTTTATTTTAAAATATTAGGATGTAGGTAAGTTTCTGTTTTCCCTAAGTGTTAATGGTCATGTAATTTAAATAATATGTATATTGAAAGGTTATTTCTAAGTGAGAAACAACTATATAAACTTTATTCTCCGTATTTATATTTAGGTTAAGTTCGTTGGTCACTTTGTTTGTTTGAGACGGAGTCTCGCTGTGTCGCAAGGCTGGAGTGCAGTGGCGCAATCTCGGCTCACTGCAACTTCTGCCTCTCGGGTTCAAGCGATTCTCCTGCCTCAGCCTCCCGAGTAGCTGGGATTACAGGCGTGCGCCACCACGCCCAGGTAATTTTTGTAGTTTTAGTAGAGACAGGGTTTCACCATGTTGGACCAGGCTGGTCTCGAACTCCTGACCTCAAGTGATCCGCCCGCTTCGGCCTCCCAAAGTGCTGGGATTACAGGCGTGAGCCACCGCGCCTGGCCTGTTGGTCACTTTTTAATATTTAAGTGGCTGCCACCTGTTTAAACCACTTTTTTCTTTTTTTCAGCCTACTTGGTTTCCTCTTCCTTGAAGTAGAATTCAATTTGAAGCTTTTTTTTTTTTTTTTTTGGCTTTTTAAAAGTTGGGCGGTGTCAATGAATGACTTGTAAGGAAGTGTGTGCGTTGTCTGGGTGTGAGAATGGGTTTTGGAAGGAGCTCTGTGGCACTGAATTATCGTTTAGAAATGCACGTGTTTTAGTGAATCATATGCTTAGAAGGCATCTGAGGTTTCGCAATCTTTTAGGATAAAGACCTATTGAGTGAGCACACTCTTTCTATCTCTGGTTCATTTGGCCCACTTTCCTTCTGGCTTTCCAGGTTCATGCCACACTGGCTTTATTTTTGTTACTGGAAAGCTTCATTTTCTTTCCTATCTCTTGGCTTTTAGGAGTTTCCTCCACCTCTAATGCTGTATTCTCTCCCTCCCTCCAACTCTTATACCTGCCTCAGATATCAGCCCACATATCACTTCCTCTGGAAATCACCCCATCCCCATTAAGCCCTCCATGAACTCTTTATTCTCCTTAGCAGAAGTTGATCATTAATTGTAATGAATTAGTTGCTTTGTTTCCTCTGCTACTGCATTTCATGAAGGCTGGTTTAGCCTATCTTATCTCTTAATTCTCAGGGTCTGGTCCAGCACTTGGCCCAAAAAAAGAATGAATAAGTTGGTGGACAGAGGAAGGAACTTTTGAATGAGAAACACAGTGATCCCCACTTAACCGCTTTCTGTAGTTTCAGCTACCTGAGGTGCGAAACAGAGTACAATAAGACATTTCAAGAGATACCATGTTCAAGTGAATTTTAATACAATACATTGTTAATCTCTTACTGTGCCTAACTTTTTGAAACTTTGCCTCCCAGGTTCAAGCGATTTTCATGCCCCAGCCTTCCAAGTAGCTGGGATTACAGGCCTGTCCCACCACGCCTGGCTACTTTTTTTTTTTTTTTTTTTTTTGAGATGGAGTTTGGTGCTTGTTGCCCAGGCTGGAATGGCACGATCTTGGCTCACCGCAACCTCTGCCTCCCGGGTTCAAGCGATTCTCCTGCCTCAGCCTCCCAAGTAGCTGGGATTACAGGCATGTGCCACCACACCCGGCTAATTTTTTTCTTTTTTTCTTTTTTTTTTTAGTAAAGACTGATCAGATCTTACTGGTCAGGCTGGTCTCGAACTTCCGACCTCAGGTGATCCGCCCGCCTCAGCCTCCCAAAGTGCTGGGATTACAGGCGTGAGCCACCGCGCTGGGCTCGCCCAGCTAGTTTTTGTATTTTTAATAGAGACAGGGAGGGTTTCACTGTGTTGGCCAGACTGGTCTCAAACTCCTGATCTCAGATGATCAGTCTGATCTCAGATGATCGGTCTGCCTTGGCCTCCCAAAGTGGTGGGATTACAGGCGTGAGCCACTGTGCCCGGCCTGTAAATGAAACTTTATAATAGGTATATAGGAAAAAACAACGTGTATTGGGTTCACTGTTATTCACAGTTCTAGGCATCCACTGGGAGTCTTGGACCGTATCCCCCATGGATATGGGAGAACTACTGTATTAACCAGGGAAGAGTCCCTTTTTCCTATGGGAAGAAGTTTTTAACAAAGACCAGCCAAGTTCCATTTTTCTAAGAGGATGGCTTTGTTTTGCATTTTTTTGCCACATTGGTTAATAAGAGATTATACTAACCATACAGATGTAAATGAGAATTTGTTCTTGCTCTTTAGTTTTGCTAATTACTTAATGATCTAGTTCTGTGATATGTAAAAGTTGTAGCATTGTGTTAGGGCAAACCTTTGGGTGCCAGAGGGAAAATTTTTTTGCTCTGGATTGTAAATTCTATCCACAGTTGTGTCCCTTTTCCCCCACTGAATCTAAGGGTGATATGGCAAAGTTCTTTACCTGGAGTAGGCACTCAGTATTTGTGATACAGATTTATGGGCTCTTTTGAAAGCTTTATTAATGGGAACACTGAGGCAGGGTAAAGTTGACATGTCTTTCCAAGTTCATTTGTTTCTCAAATCATTTCTTTTTGTTTTGCTTTCTTAAGATAAGTTAGATGCTTATCACACTGAACATTATGTAATTGCGTGCACAGATTAGATTCTTAAGAAATTCTTTTTCAATCAGTGTGTTGTATAAATAGCTGTCTACTTAGCTTTGTTACCTGGGCGGGGAATAGCTTTATGTTACCTGTGACTTTGAACAAGTTTGTTAGCATTTCTGAATCTCCTGCATCTTTAAAAATGGACATGTTAAATGAGATATGTGCTACACCTACTGCACTCAGCACTTTGTTACCTGCTTCCTAAATACTAGAGATTTCCTTCACTGCTAGACCTCTTGAGAGACTAGTCTTATGATCACTGTTTTCACTTCCTCAACTTACTTGCAGCGTACTCCAATATATTTATTTGTCCTTCCTCCTAAAACTGTGCATGTAATCAAATCATAGCTATTAATGTCCCCCAATTGTGAAATATCCCATGTCCTGTCCTACTTTTCTTTTCTTTTTTTTTTTTGAGACGGAGTCTAGCTCTGTCACCCAGGCTGGAGTGCGGTGGCACGATCTCGGCTCACTGCAACCTCTGCCTCCTGAGTTCAAGCAATTCTCTGCTTCGGCCTCCCGAGTAGCTGGGATTACAGGCACTTGCCACCACCCCTGGCTAATTTTTTGTATTTTTAGTAGAGACGGGGTTTCATCATCTTGGCCAGGCTGGTCTAGAGCTCCTGACCTCGTGATCCACCCGCCTTGGCCTCCCAAAGTGCTGGGATTACAGGTGTGAGCCGGTGCGCTTGTTTAAGAAACAGTAGAAGGCCAAAGTAATGAGTAGAGAAAATGAGACAGCCAAGATCATGCCACTGCACTTCAGCCTGGGCGACATGGCATGACTCTGTCTCAAAAAAAAAAAAAAGCCAGATGCGGTGGCTCACACCTGTAATCCCAGCACTTTGGGAGGCCAAGGCAGGTGGATCACCTGAAGTTGGGAGTTCGAGACCGCATCTCTACTAAAAATACAAAATTAGCTGGGTGTGGTGGCCTGTAACCCCAGCTGCTCTAGAGGCTGAGGCGGGAGAATTGCTTGAACCCAGGAGGCGGAGGTTGTGGTGAGCCGAGATCGTGCCTTTGCACTCCAGTCTGACCAACAAGAGCGAAACTCTGTCTCAAAAAAAAAAAAAAAAAAAAAAGATTGATGGTGTTTAAGGGGGTGGTGGTGAGTGGTAGGCAATGCAGGAGTTACTAGATCGTGGTAAGGACTTAAGATGTTTGAAGGGGTTTAAGTTGTGAAGTGACTTGATCTAACTTATGTTGAGTGCAATGGCGTGATCGAGGTTCCCTGCAACCTCCACCTCCAGGTTCAAGCGATTCTTCTGCCTCAGCCTTCCGAGTAGCTGGGACTACAGGTGCCTGCCACCACACCTGGCTAATTTTTCGTATTTTTAGTAGAGACGAGGTTTCACCATGCTGGGCTAGCCAGGATGGTCTCGATCTCCTGACCTCGTGATCTGCCCACCTCGGCCTCCCAAAGTGCTGGGATTACAGGTGTAATCCACCATGCCTGGCCCTGTTTTAGCTTTTGATGTAAGGTTTCCTCTAGAGTAGCTTGATGGCTCCTCGTCTTATTACCAAGGACCCCCTTTTTATATTTCTTCTTTTGGAGACAGGGTCTCACTCTGTTGTCTGGGCTGGAGTGCAGCGGTGCGACCTGTGTTCACTGCGACCTTTGCCTCCTGGGTTCAAGTGATTTTCCTGCCTCAGCCTCCTGAGTAGATGGGATTACAGGTGCTTGCTGCCACGCCGGGCTAAATTTTTTTTGGATATTTTTAGCCTAGTGTACCTTAAATATGCTCCAAACACTTAATGTTAGCCTACAGTTGGGCAAAATTATTGAACACAGACTATTTTACAATAAAGTGTTCATTATCTCATGTAGTTTATTGAATACTATACTGAAAGTGAAAAACAGAATAGTTGTATGAGTACTCAAAATATGATTTCCACAGAATGCATGTTGCTTTTGCACCATCATAAAGTTGAAAAATTTTAAATTGAACCATCATAAGTTGGGGACTGTCTTGTGCTTAGAATAATTGGTTACATATTAACTGATACATTCACTTTCTTTCTTAACGCCTGCCTGTTGTACTCCAGGTACTCCACACTAGATTTGGGGGAGTCTTACAGAAAATACTATGTAATCCCTATCTTTGAGAACTTAAGCCTAATGTAAGAGATAAGAGAGTATTGCTCTCTGATTATAGGACAATGTAACATGTGACAGGATGCTCAGTGTAGTGGGACCGCAGAGAGGATGAGATGAGAGGTGGTGGTAAAGGAAACTTCAGAGGGTGTGAGTTGGAGGCGGTTTAGCGATTAGAGGGCAGGTTGTAAAATTGATAGTCTTTGTTTTGAAGTCTAGTTCTGCTGTTGGAGAATTACATGATTTGGGACAAGTTAAATCACTTCCCTAAACTCATCTGTAAAATGAAGATAATACTTATCTTAGGTTGTAAAGATTAAATGTAATGTAAAAAGTTTAGCAGCACAGTGCCTAGAGGTACATAATAGGTGCTCATTAAATCAGAACTTTGGTATTAATCTATTACTGCTGCAGCTGTGATTCTTTGAAGGCTTGAGTAGGAGTTAGCTACATAAAAAAGGACAGAGGAGAAATAGCTTTCTATAGACAGGGAAGAGTATATGGGACAGCATGGTGGCCAAATAATATTTGGAAAATAACAGTAGTATCTGTCTTGATTCTATTGAGATGAAAATAATACATGTAAAACACATAAGCACAAAAAAAAATCAGCTGTTATTATTCTACTTTGAGAAATATTGCACTGTGCTATACTGTTTCATAGGGCTTGGGTAATAAACTTTAATCTGGCATTTATTTTTTAATCATTTTGCTGTCTTTTTTTTTTTTTTGAGATGGAGTCTTGCTCTGTCACCCAGGCTGGAGTGCAGTGGCGTGATCTCAGCTCACTGCAAGCTCCGCCTCCTGGGTTCATGCCATTCTCCTGCCTCAGCCTCCTAAGTAGCTGGGACTACAGGCACCCGCCCCCATGCCCGGCTAATTTTTTTTTTTTTTGTATTTTTAGTAGAGACGGGGTTTCACTGTATTAGCCAGGATGGTCTTGACCTCCTGACTTCATGATCTGCCCACCTCAGCCTCCCAAAGTGCTGGGATTACAGGCGTGAACCACTGCACCTGGCCTCATTTTGCTGTCTTTTATACTTTAAACTTTTGCTATATGCTCTTTAAAAGAGTATCTACTTTAAATTCCCCATCATCTGGCCAGAAAAAAAAAGTCTCTGTTCATCTGGCCAGAAAAAAAAAATTCCCATTATTCCTTGTAAAATTCCTCTTACTGAAACATCTTGGTTCCTTTTGCATCTTTCTTTCTCTTGCCTGATTTCTTCTACTTTGAGGCCATCCCTCAAAGTTTAGTTTTCAGTTCTCACTTCTCTCATCATTTCTGATGAAGAGATAGATGCTCTTGTGGCTTCCTCTGTCACTTTTACACAGAATTGGACCATTGTAAGTTGGGCATCGTCTTGTGACTAATTAGCCCTGACTTTTCCCTTAAGTTCCTCTTAATTAGATCTTATGATATCATAACATTTCTACTTCATATATTCATCTGCTGTTCCACAATTGTTTCATTTGTTTGATTTCAGAAATAATTAGAAGAAAGCTGATCTAGATTTGTCAGATTTTTACTTTGCCAAGCTGTGATAGTTGAAAAACAACCAAACCCACCACGTACTATATTTCATCCTTTTATACAGAAAAGGATATTTTAATATAAAAATTAAGAAAGACTGTAGTCTCAGAATTTAAATATATGTAGCTTTAAAATAATGTAATGAGTATTTCACAGTTGTTTTCTTCTTGCTTTAGACTCTTGAAAACTTTATCACATAGTGAAACACTGCTTTACTTTTTATTTAAAATTTTTTTTTGGCCGGGTGCGGTGGCTCATGCCACCTGTAAGCCCAGCACTTTGGGAGGCAGAGGCGGGTAGATAATTTGAGGTCAGAAATTCGAGACCAGCATGACCAACATGGTGAAACCCTGTCTCTACTAAAATACAAAAATTAGCCACCTGTGGTGGCAGGCACCTGTAATCTCAGCTACTCGGGAGGCTGAGGCAGGAGAATTGCCCGAACCCAGGAGGCGGAGGTTGCAGTGAGCTGAGATTGCGCCATTGCACTCCCGCCTGGGCAAAGCGATATTCCTTCTCAATAAATAAATAAATAAATAAATAAATAAATAATTTTGAGATGTGGTCTTGCTATGTTGCCTACACCAGACTCAAACTCCTGGGTTCAAGTGATCCTCCCGCCTGAGCCTCCCAAGTAGCTGGGACTACAGCTGGGTGCCACCATGCCCAACTAGTGAAACACATGGCTTTAGAGTAAACCTTGTACTATCTTGATATTGATCTTTGATCATGTTTTTTAGTGCTTAAAGTGTCTCACTACTGCCTTCCTGAAAAACTTCTAATTTCTTAGGCCTTTATAGTATGACTCCTGTCCTCCTTTCTAGTCTTTTCCCTCATCACATTTCTCCGTTACCAACTTTTTTCCCCCAGTAGTTAGTGCTCTTTGTAGTTTGGATCCAATTAATGCCAGTTCCAGTCTGGCTCTGTCGTTAGCTGTGTGGTCTTGGGCAAGTTACTGTAATGAGAAGAAAAGCAGACTCTAGTACCTGGGGCTGTGGTGTGCGTTCCTATAAACTCAGCTTGTTCAACTGCAGGTGTATTCCTGGTACATGGATGGAGGACACTGATAGTAACTACTTTAAATTATTGTTTTCTCTTGTGAAAACTGAGGGTAATTTTTTTCAGAATTGTTATGAAGATTAAATGAGAAAACTTAATGCACCTGGCAGGGTCCTTGCACTTAGTAGATACTTAACAAAAACTTGTTTTTGTTGTAGTTCAATTCCGTCATGGTTCCCTGAACCGGGCTTATAAGGTCCTTGTTTTAATCCTTTCTTGCACATGGAATGCACAGTTCTCATCCTTCAAGACTGTGTCTAAAATATCTTCTTTTCTGTGAAACCTTTACATCTTCTGCTAATCTCTGCTGTCTCTGAGTTTAAGGTATTGTTTTTACCATTGACTTTGTTATTAAATCATACTCCACCCTGTGGCATCTTTGTAGTTACCTGTTACTATTTAATCCTTATTTTTTTTTTTTTACATACTTAATGCTTTGTTCAACTAAGTTGTTCTTTAAGAGTGGGGTCTATGTTTAAAAAGGGGCTTTGAAACCATTCAAATTATTTTATAGGACCTGATTTCTTCAAATTTGTTATCTTGAGTATCTTGTACCCAGAAAATGCTTTGAAATGATTAATGCAAAAGGAAGAGAATATATCATCAGATTTTACCTCTCCTAAATATAGTGGTATTGTGAAATTCACGTAAGCCAGATGCTTAGTTCAAAGCTGATATGATGGTTTGCTTCTGTGTCCCCACACAAATCTCACCTCGAACTGTAATCACCACGTGTCGAGGGAGGGACCTGGTGGGAGGTGATTGGATCATGGGGGCAGTTTCCCCCATGCTGTTCTCGTGATAGTGAGGGAGTTCTCATGAGAGCTGATGGTTTTAAATGTGGCACTTCCTTGCTCTGTCTCTCCTGCTGCCACGTAAGACATGCCTTGCCTCCCCTTGGTCTTCTGCCATGATTGTAAGTTTCCTGAGGCCTTTCCAGCCATGCGGAACTGTGAGACAGTTAAACCTCTTTCCTTTATAAATTACCCAGTCTCAGGTAGTGTCTTTATAGCAGTGTGAAAACGGACTAATACAAAAGCTTTTTACACCTTCTTTCCTAGACAATACGATGGTGGGTGAAGAGAAGATGTCTCTAAGAAACCGGCTGTCAAAGTCCAGGGAAAATCCTGAGGAAGATGAAGACCAGAGAAACCCTGCAAAGGAGTCCCTAGAGACACCTAGTAATGGTGAGGCTTAATTTTTTTTTTTTAGGTGAATTAGTGAAATAGAGAACAAACACAGTGTTATAGAATAAGTATTGCCATCTGTTTAATTCTTTATTGTAAATGGGTATTGATAGAGTTTTATATGTCTAGTAACAAAGCAATTAGACAATAAGTCCTTTCTTGTTAATTAATTCGGTGGACATCTGTTGGTATCTGCTGTGTTTTAGAGACCATTCATTCAGTCACCTAACCTACCAATAATTGCTGAGGTCCCCCGCTGGGTGCTTGGGCTATAGCAGTGATCAGTACGGATTTGTTTGCCATTATGGAGCTCCACGTTAAGTGAATGACAAAACCTCCAAAATCATACACATAATTAGATTTATCACAGTGTAATATTCTTATAATTAACTACTCTTATTATAGATGTAATGAGTAAAATGTGAGTAATTAGCAGGGTGCCTAACCCAGTTCAATACTGAGCTATCTTGGGAGGGGAGTAGTTAGGGAGTTTTATTAGTTCTTGTATCCACGTTTGCTTAATGCCTGACTACAAAGAGGAATACGATAGTCCTTTGTTGTTAAGGTCAAGGTTTATGATTATGAATGATAGACTTGTAAACACAACTCTAATTAATGTCATCTATTGCATCAGGGTATTTATTTTTGCAGTGACATTTGTAAAGGTTTGATTTCAACAGGATTTGAAATTTGAGGATTGTTTAGTTAACAAATAGGTGCAGAACCTTCTGAGACAGGTTGTCTTTGGCATTTCATCTCTTTTCATAAAGAAACAGTTTTGTTTTTCCTACCTAAATTTAATTAAACTTAAATATCAACAGCTGGATCCCACCAGGAATGTAAATGTTGCTGCTTGAGTTGGCATAATGAGGTTTATTGTTAGACTCTTAGCTATATATGACATATTTATATTGCATATGGGCTAGTTTTAGTGTGATATAAAATGCGAAATTTATGCAAAGGAGGATGAGCCAATACTGGGGAGAATTCTCCTTCAATGATTTAGGGACTTAGTGATAATACAGTTTGTTTCCCTTGCCTGCATTCTCACACATTAGAAACTTCATGCTTGTTTATTCCTTGCAGTTCTTGGCACAGAAAAGTTATTTTAATTGAAACTTTCTGTCGCTGTGTATGATCATTCTCTTTACGTCCCAAGTTTTTAAAAAGATTCTAAATTCTTCTGATTTCTATGTATTTTCAGTGTTCTTTATTGTCCTAGTTCATTAAGTTTTAGTCAATCCAGGTTTTAGTGCAGGTGTTAAAAATTGAATTGGTTAGCTTAAATCAAGAAGTGTAACAACCTCTTTGGTTTAATATGAATAATGCTAATTTGAAAATGTTTCTTCACATATTGTAACATTTATTCACCTTGGGGAGTAAGTGCTTTGGGAGTAATCCCAAAGTTCTGGGATTACGGGCATGAGCCACCGTGCCCAGCCTGGTCTAGGTGCCCTTTCTTTCTCTCTTTTTTTTTTTTTTTGAGACAGTTTTGCTTTTGTTGCCCAGAGTGGAGTGCAATGGTGCAATATTGGCTCACTGCAACCTCTGCCTCCTGGGTTCAAGCCATTCTCTTGCTTCAGCCTCCCAAGTAGCTAGGATTACAAGCATGCGTCACCAAGCGCAGATAATTTTGTATTTTTAGTAGAGACAGGATTTCACTATGTTGGTCAAGCTGGTCTCGAACTTTTGACCTCAGTTAATCCACCAACTTTAGCCTCCCAAAGTGCTGGGATTACAGGTGTGGGCCACCATGCTCAGCCCTTTTTCTCCTTTTTCTTCCCCTCTTCCTCCTTCTTTGTTTCTTCCCTTTTCCCCCATCCCCTTCTCTTCCTTTTTCCTTTTTCCTTCCATTCCTCCTAATTTTTTTTTTTTTTTTTTGAGACAGTCTCGCTTTGTCATCTGGGCTGGAGTGGTGCAGTCTTGGCTTACTGCAACCTCCACCTCCCAGGCTCAAGTGATCTTCCTGCCTCACCCTCCTGAGTAGCTGGGATTACAGGCATGTGCTACCACGCCTGGCTAATTTTTGTATTTTAATAGAGTTGGGGCTTCAACATGTTGGCCAGGCTGGTCTCGAACTCTGGCAAGTGATTTGGTTGCCCCGACCTCCCAAAGTGCTGGTTTTATAGGCATGAGCCACCATGTCAGGCCTCCATTCCTTTTAATTTTTTAGTAATATATTTGTGTACCATTAAAGTCACTATTTTAAAGTTTACAATTCAGTGGTTGCTAATATATTTACAAGATTGTGGAACCATCACTGCTGTTTAATTTCAAAACATTTTTATCACTCTGGAAAGAAGTCCCATTCCTCTCTTCTCTTAGCCTTTAGCAACCACTAATATACTTCCTGTCACTTTGGATTTGCTTGATCTGGGCATTTCTTATAAGGGGATTCGTAGAACATGTAGCCTTTGTGTGTGGCTGCTTGCACTTAGCATAATGTTTTCCATGTTTGTTTGGTTTTTTGATTTGAGGCGGAATCTTGCTCTGCTGTCCAGGCTGGAGTGCAGGGGCTATTCACAGGCATGATTATAGCACATGTAGCCTCGATCTCCTGGCCTCAAGTGATCTTCCTGCCTCAGCCTCCTGAGCAGTATGTTTTAATATGTATCAGTACTTCATTTTTTTTTTTTTTGTGGCTGAATAATATTTCATTGTATAGGTATGATACAGTTTGCTTATCTGTCAGTTGATATTTATTTTGGGGGAGTTATTTACAATGATTGGCTATTATGAATGATGCTGCTATGAACATTTGTGTAGAAGCTTATGGAATATATGTTTTCAGTTCTCTTGGGTATATACGTAAGAGTTGAGTTGCTGAGTCATGGTAAATGTATGTTTAACTTTTTGAGGAACTGCTGTACTTTTCCAAAATAGCTACTCCTTCTTATGTTCCCACCAGCAATGTATGAGGGTTCCAATTTCTCCATATCCTTACCAAGACTTGTTATTATCGGTCTTTTGATGATAGCCTTCCAGCCAACAGATTAATAATCTGGTGTCAGTTAAGCACCTTTGATCTAAATGTAAGATAGGGTACCAGGTTTGTTAATAGGGAGCTTGAAGTTGGTATGCATAAGATACCCAAATAGAAAAAATCCTTTGTTATAAATAAGAGCTAAGTGAGTTATAGTAACCAAATAGAGACCGATGGGATTGGGGGAGCCCTTGCTTTAGAATGGAGGAAAGTCTCACGGAAGTAGATTTTGAGTTTGGCCTTTGAGATAAGAAGACTGGGAGAGGGCTTTCAATCCACAGAGGTATGCATTTGCAAAGACTTTAAGACAGTATAGTGTTATGTGTGTGGTGTTTTGTTTGCTTTTAGAGAAGATGAGGGGTAGGTAGTATAGATGGATTTGTGGTTGGTTTTCATGGATAGGAGTATAGAGCAAATTGGAAAGGCCAGAAGTAAGTAAGAAGATAAGGCTCCAACAGCCTCTCAGTGCCCAGCCAACTGCCCTGGCAGCCGGTGGGTAGTGGCCCTTGCAGGGGACCCTCCAGTGGGCCCAGGAGGACAAAAGTGGCTCTAAATTTGACACATGCACATTGAAGCAAGTCAAAGGACTTGATATGAAGCATAGAAGCAGATAGTGCCAAATAGCAAGCAGTAATTGGTATACATTTGGTGATTGGGCAGTATTTCCTTCTTTTACTGCTGCTGAGGTGGTGGAAATTGTTAAATTCATTGTGAAATGGCACACACTGAAGGTATTTGTTAATGAGGGTTCCAGAAGCATTAAAAGTAGCACCACCAAAAGCCGGGTGCGGTGGCTCACGCCTGTAATCCCAGCATTTTGGGAGGCCAAGGTGGGCAGATCACGAGGTCAGGAGATCAAGACCATCCTGGCTAACACGGTAAAGCCCCATCTCTACTAAAAATACAAAAAATTAGCCAGGTGCGGGGGCGGGCGCCTGTAGTCCCAGCTACTGGAAGGCTGAGGCAGGAGAATGGCATGAACCCAGGAGGCGAAGCTTGCAGTGAGCCGAGATCGTGCCACCGCACTCCAGCCTGGGCAACAGTGTGAGACTCCGTCTCAAAAAAAAAAAAAAAAATGCACCACCATATGCTGTCACAAATGCTAGTGTGACAAGGCAGAGAGGATTGTTGTAGTAGGAAATAATAAAGACATTTCCTTTTCAAAACCAGCACATCTCAACCTTTTTCAGTCAGCTCCCTTTAAACCTCTGGCACTAAAAATAGTGCCTTGCATACTTAATGTTAAATGAAAGACAACTAGGTTTTCTGGATTTAGAAAGACCACCTTTAATACCTCAAAACGAAGAAATCTATGCAGTTGGCAGTTGTGAGTGAAAACACTGTTTGCCAAAACAGACGGCTGGTCAGAAATGATTGTATACCTGGGTTGTGTGGGATGTCTGCTGCTGCCACTTGTAATCCTCATCATGACAATGTCGGGTAAGGCATTTCAAACATAGATACAGTTACAGTAGTTGAAGGAATGTCAGATGACATGACTGTTAGAGATGCAACTTCATCAAGATGGTAAACTAAATAGACATCTACAGCTTCTAGAAGAGGAGAGCAAAGCACATGCAAGAAGAAATGGTCAGTGTTCGATTACTGTAGCATTCTGGATGCTTAATAGGGGCTCTGGTTTTGTTGTAAAGGTGATGTCAGTTCTCAGAAATACTGTATCAACATGTTCTATGTGGTGGCTTGCATCTATAGTCTGAGTTTCTTGGGAGGATCATTTGAGTCTAGGAGTTGGAGTCCAGCCTGGGCAACATAGTGAGACCCCATCTCTTAAAAAAAAAAATGGTCTTAACTACTGGAAGATTTACAGACTTCAAAAAAAAAATAGGACTTGAAGTCTTACTGTATGTATTGTCATTGACTGATGACCTACCTGTGTGAATGATTTTGGACAAATCTTACAGGTTGTCAGTGCTTAGGTTGCCTTTTATGGAAAGCCAAGGATAGCAAATATGAAAGCACTTTCTGTGTATGTAGCACTGTGTTCATCAAGGTATTATCTTTTTTTTTTTTTTGAGATGGAGTTTTGCTCTTGTTGCCCAGGCTGGAGTGCAATGGCACGATCTCGGCTCACTGCAACCTCCACCTCCCAGGTTCAAGCGATTCTCCTCCCTCAGCCTCCCAAGTAGCTGGGATTACAGCCATGCGCCACCACACCTGGCTTATTTTGTGTTTTTAGTAGAGACGAGGTTTCTCCATGTTAGTCAGGCTGGTCTCGAACTCCTGACCTCAGGTGATCCACCCACCTTGGCCTCCCAAAGTGCTGATATTACAGGCGTGAGCCACTGCGCCTGGCCTCAAAAAGGTATTATCTTATTGGCAGTGCTGTCCACTCTTCTGTCCCAGTTCCTAAGGTAGCTTTTATAATCTGTTGTATATCAACTGAGAATTATAATCTACATGAAATCCTCTAATATTCCTACCAGAAATTATCTCTTGATTTAAAACAAGATAATATGATGTTGTAACAGTTTAGTGGTAATAAGGCAGATTATCTTCTTGCATATACAGGCAGCCTACACAGTTGATACAGATGTGGTGATAAAAGAAAAAGAAACCAAAGTTACTCTAGTTGAGTAATATAGTTCCCAGATGGCCGGGCACGGTGGCTCACTCCTGTAATCCCACCACTTTGGGAGGCCGAGGCGGGCAGATCGCTTGAGGTCAAGAGTTCGAGACTAGCTTGACCAACATGAGAAAACCCTGTCTCTACTAAAAATACAAAAATCAGCTGGGCGTGGTGGTGGGTGCCTGTAATCCAAGCTACTCAGGAGGCTGAGGCAGTAGAATTGCTTGAACCCGGGAGACGGAGGTTTCAGTGAGCCGAGACCACACCACTGCACTCCAGCCTGGGTGACAGAGTAAGACTCCGTCCCAAAAACAAAAAAAAAAGGTTTGGTTTTATTAAACAAATTGCTCAAATATGCATATAAATTTTTTTTACATTTAAAGTAATATATACTCATTGAAAAAATTCAAACGCTATAGAAAGTTATTAAGTAATACTTCCTCCCTCAAGTAACATTTTTTTTTTTTACATGTGGGATCATATTTGAGATCTCTTCTGCAATTTGTTTCTTCTATACTTTGTAAGTCTCAGATACCTTTTCATTTAGTATATGTAATTCTTTTAAATACCTGTGTACTATTTCTGCTGTACAGATGCTTGGCAGTTTATTTAACTTGTCCTTTATTGATGGAAACTTAGGCTGTTTCCAGAGTTGCAGTATTACAAGCAGTGCTACAGACAGCATCATTGAAACAGCGTCATTGCTTACTTGTACTGGTATACCTATAGGATACATTCTTTTTTTGAGACGGAGTCTCACTCTGTCGCCCAAGTTGGAGTGCAGTGGCGTGATCTTGGCTCACTACAACCTCCGCCTCCCTGGTTCAAGCGATTCTTCTGTCTCTGCCTCCTGAGTAGCTAGGATTACAGGTGTGCGCCACCATGCCTGGCTAATTTTTGTATTTTTAGTAGAGACGGGCTTTCACCATATTGGTCAGGCTGGTCTCGAACTCCTGACCTAGTGCGCTGCCTGCCTCAACCTCCCAAAGTGCTGGGATTACAGGCGTGAGCCACTGCGCCCGGCCAGGATACATTCTTAAAAGTGAAATTGCTAAGTCGAAGGGCTTTTGCATTTAAAATTTAGGTATTATCAAATTTCCTTTAAAAAATGTTATGCCAATTTATATTCCTAACTATACTGTTTCACCACACTCTTGGCAATAATCTTACCAGTCTTTTAAAATTCCTGATTTGATGGGTGAAAAGCAGTATACATATAGCATAAATTTGTTCTCATGAATTTTAAGTGAGATGGGGAAATTGTTTCATATTTATTGACCATGTATTTTTTTTTTCTTTAAAAGCCCTGTTCATATCCTTTGCTCACTTTTATTCCTTATCTGGTGGTTATTATTTTTAAGAGCTTTTTCTATATTAAATAAATTAATCCTTTGATTATGTACTTTGAATATTTTCTAACTAGTGATTTGTCTTTTGACTTTGCTTATGTATGTATGCTTTGCCATGTTTTGTTTTTATATATCAAATATTCTTTTAATTGTTATAGTGTTTTTTTTTTTGTTTTTGTTTTTGTTTTTTGAGATGGAGTCGTGCTTTGTTGCCCAGGCTGGAGTGGAGTACAATGGCGTGATCTTGGCTCACTGCAGCCTCCGCCTCCTGGGTTCAAGCAATTCTCCTGCCTCAGCCTCCTGAATAGCTGGGATTACAGGGCATGTACCACCATGCCTCGCCAATTTTTGTATTTTTAGTAGAGACAGGGTTTCACCATGTCAGCCAGGCTGGTCTCTAACTGCTGACCTCAAGTGATCCACCCACCTCAGCCTCCCAAAGTGCTGGGATTACAGGCATGAGCCACCACACCTGGCTGCTTATAGGTTTTTTTTTTGTCATGCTTAGAAATCATCCAAGATTATGAAAAAAAGAAAACATGACTTTTTTTTTTTTTTGTTTTTTTTTTTTTTTACTTTTGTGGTGTTTTATATTGAAGTATTTGATCCATGTGAAATTTATTTTTGAATGGTGCATTCATCATTGGGGATCTAATTTTTTAGTTTTCCAAAATGGCTAGTTAGTTGTTTCAACGTTATCTATTAAGTCTCTGTTTCTGTATGAACATGTACTAATCCATGTTTCTGGCTCAGATTCCATTTTTCTGAAGTAGTGCAGACATGTGAGTAGTTGAGAACTTTGTAAAGTTTTTGTGGTCAGTGGAGCAATAGACGATTACAGATGGATTTTACTATCTTATCTTCCCTTTTATTATTGATTGAAAAGAGATGGACTCTTTCAAGAAATACTCCTAAGCCTAACATACTATGGACATAAAGGTGATTTTTCAAGTGACTTTTGTATCGCTTTGTGGAGAACAAAGTGAAGCTGAAATGTGGGTATTCTAAGACATGGTCAATGAGAGTTTTTTAGAAAACAATCAAGATTTAAAAATAAGTTTGAATTTTTAGGCAATAAACTAGTCAGTGCCTACACGTTAGCTAATTCTGTTCTTGCCACAAGTAGATGAAGAAAACATTTATTAAAAGAACTGCAACTTGAAAATTGGTTATTAGTCACTGCTTAGTATTCCTTAGTCATCTTTATGAGTGTAATCACATAGGTTGGCTGTCCTTTTTTTTTTTTAATGCTGCATGACTAGGGGTCAGAAGACATGGATTTCTTCAGACTCAGTTACTTATTGGCCATGTGACAGTGTACAAGATGTTTAATTTCTTTGAATCTCAGTTTCTTTATTTTAGAAATAGAAATGAGGCCAGATGTGGCTCACGCTTATAATCCATGCACTTTGAGAGGCTGAGGTGGAAGGATTGCTCGAGACCAGGAATTCAAGACCAGTCTGGGCAACATATGAAGACCCCATCTTTACAAAAATAAAAAAAATTAGGTGGGCATGTTAACATGTGCCTGTAGCCGAAGCTACTCAGGAGGCTGAGGTGGGAGGATTGCTTGAGCCCAGGAGTTAGAGGTCGCAGTGAGCTAGGATGGCACCACTGTACTCCAGCCTGGGTGACAGAGCAAGACTATATGTTAAAATTTGTAACAGGTTTAACAAGGATGCGGATTTAGAAATTTGGAGGCCGTAATGTCTTCAGGGAAAAGAAGAGTTGCAGAAATGGGTGGAAACTATTGGCTAGCAAGAAAGCAAAGATAAGAAGTGTAAAATTCTTTCTCAGAAGATTTTATATTAGAAGGAAAAGTACAGCATGTCATGAGGGTTAAGTGATCTTCAAAAGGACTGTTTTTTTTTAAAAAAAAAAATCGTTTCTCAAATTTCAGTTATTTTGCCATTATATTACTATTACTATGTAACTTTAAAAAATTAACTTGAAAATTTATTCTCAACCTAAGTAATAAATTGTTAAATCGTAGGTTTGATGTTCAATTACTTATTTTTAAAAAACAAATTAAATATGTAATACTTGATAAGTGTTAGTAGAACTACAGATTTTATTTTCAGTATCACTGATGACAGCCATATCATAATTTCTGAAACATGATTTTTAAAGAACAGATTGTCTCTGAATTTAAATGTGGACAATATAATTGACTCAGTAGGTTGAACTTTTTGAATAGGGAACGATTAAGACAATAATAGTTTGAAGGGTTAGTCTTGAAAAAGAGATGGGCTACTCTTTCCTCTGACACAGAAATGTTGGAGAAGAGGTTGAAAGACAGCAAAAATTAAGAAACATAGAAGACATTTAAGGATTTGGTACCAAAACTGAACAACTAAAAGTTACTTGGTGGGGCTGGGACTTGAAAGTGGAAAAGGTTTCGAACTACTTTTGTGAGGAATGTCACAGAAATTCATCAAGAGGCAGAGACAAAGATTGCGTACTTTCATTGCAGGCCTGCCTGAGGCTTGACAGCAGCAGTTTAGAATGGGCCCATTTTCCTAACTTTTTCTGTAGTGTAGTGCATGGCAATTTGGAATCAGAAGGCAGATAGCGGGTAATTTCTGGAGTCGGCGTGTGGCATGGTGGGTCCAGGAAATTGGTGGTGGTGATAAGGGACAGATAGAAATAATGACAGAGGGTTAGTAAGTCCGTGCTGGTTAAGAAAACTGGAAAACCAAAACGATGACTTCTATCAGAAGAGAAACTGTCTCTTTCCCTGTCTTTCTCTTTAGCGATGAAACCTTCCCTAGAAATTCCCCTACAGACTTCTTGTGTCTCATTGGCCAGAGTTAGATTACAAGTTATGCTGGCTATCTACTTTTTGCCTCTCCGGTCTTTTCTACGCTACTTTGTTTCCTGGGAGAGTGACCTTAAGAACTGCAACAATAGTCTCCAGTGCCCTGTGTGTTTCTGGTAGGCTTGGCCAGTGGGGGAACTTCAGGAGATCTAAGAGCAGAGTAAGATGGGTGTGTTTATAACTAAGGTTCTCTCCCTGGTAGGTAACCATTGCTCGTTTCTAATATTTCTCTCTGAAGAGTTCTCTCTGGGTTCCACTAATCCTTTACCTGCTTTGCCCTTTCCTGATGTTTATTACTAGCCCTAGAATTCCATATCATCCTTACCATCCTTTGTTGCTTTTCTTAAACTCTGACCACACACTTACAAAAAGGACCTCTTTAAATTTTTCCCAGTGAATAAGCTTGAGTGGGTCATCTCTTTGCCACCTGATACTCAGGCCCATTTTTAAATCGGTTTCTCGCAAAGGCAGTGACATGCATGTCATTATTTGGGAAGCAACCGGCAGTGTTCACCATGGCTGCGTTACATTATAAAAAATAATGTGTATGTACTTGTCCGTTTTATTTGCCAACCACATTTACAGTAAACTTGGCCATCTAGAACAAAGTTGGCAAACGTGGCCATGTTCATTCTTTTGTGTTTGTAGTGCTTTCTCATGTTATCACAGTAGAGTTGAGTAGTTGTTACATAGTTGCAGACTATACTGCCCATTATGGAAAAAGCTTTCTGACTCTTCATCTAGAATTACGTTGTTCAATGTGGTCGCCACTAGAAGTACACTGTTTAATATAGTCTGGTTGAGCACTTGAAATGTGGCTAGTCTGGATTGACTATAGTTGTGATATGTCAGATTTCAGAGACTTACTGGCACCAGTTTCTTTTTACTTTTTAATGTGGCTCCTAAAAATTTTAAAATTACACATGGTGATTCACATTTTATGTGCATATATGTGTATATACACATATATTATATATGTGTGTATATTATATATGTGTATATAATGTATGTATATATTATATATGTGTATATAATATATGTATATATTATATATGTGTATATAATGTATGTATATATTATATATGTGTATATAATGTATGTATATATTATATATGTGTATATAATGTATGTATATATTATATATGTGTATATAATGTATGTATATATTATATATGTGTATATAATGTATGTATATATTATATATGTGTATATAATGTGTGTATATATTATATATGTGTATATAATGTGTGTATATATTATATATGTGTATATAATGTGTGTATATATTATATATGTGTATATAATGTGTGTATATATTATATATGTGTATATAATGTGTGTATATATTATATATGTGTATATAATGTGTGTATATATTATATATGTGTATATAATGTGTGTATATATTATATATGTGTATATAATGTGTGTATATATTATATATGTGTATATAATGTGTGTGTGTATATTCTGTGTATATAATGTGTGTGTATATTCTGTGTATATATTGTGTGTGTGTATATTCTGTGTATATATTGTGTGTGTGTATATTCTGTGTATATATTGTGTGTGTGTATATTCTGTGTATATATTGTGTGTGTGTATATTCTGTGTATATATTGTGTGTGTGTATATTGTATATGTATAATATACGTATATATTATGTGTGTGTATATTGTATATGTATAATATATGTATATATATTGTATATGTATAATATACGTATATATTATGTGTGTATATATTGTATATGTATAATATATGTATATATTATGTATGTATATATATTGTGTATGTATAATATATGTATATATTATGTATGTATATATATTGTGTATGTATATATTATATATGTATATATATTATATATGTATGTGTATATTATGTATGTATATATATTATATATGTATGTGTATATTATGTATGTATATATATTATATATGTATGTGTATATTATGTATGTATATATATTATATATGTGTATATATATTATATATGTATATATAATATATGTGTATATATATTATATATGTATATATAATATATGTGTATATATATTATATATGTGTATATATGTGTATATATATAATGTGTGTATATATATTATATGTGTATATATATATTATATATGTGTGTATATATATATATCTATTTTTTTTTTTTGACAGAGTTTTGCTCTTGTTGCCCAGGCTGGAGTGCAATGGTGCGATCCCGGCTCACCGCAATCTCCGCCTCCCAGGTTCAAGCGATTCTCTTGCCTCAGCCTCCCAGGTAGCTGGGATTATAGGCATGCGCCACCACGCCTGGCTAATTTTGTATTTTTAGTAGAGACGGGGTTTCCTCATGTTGGTCAGGCTGGTCTCGAACTCCCGACCTCCAGTGATCCGCCTGCCTCGGCCTCCCAAAGTACTGGGATTACAGGTGTGAGCCACCACGCCTGGCCACACATTGTATGTTTATAGGACGACACTGATCAGGAATGTAACTGGTGGCCTAGAAAGTAAGTAGATAAGCTTCCCTTAGGCCAAAGCCTATTAAATACAGTATTGTCAAGGAAAGAGAACATGGCATTAAGAGGCATCTGACTGAGCTTCAGGCCTCAGAAAAATCCAACAAGTCTTCACGCTTCATTCCTTTGCCTGGAATAATGTTTCTAGCATTTTTTCACCATAATTTTTCTTTATTATTTGAGACTCAGTTCAAATATTGACTCCTCTGCAAAAGCCTTCTGTACCCCTCATTCTCTCACAGTGCTTCTCTGTATTGTCCTTTTCCCTATTTGTAGTTTTCTCCTGAGATCCTGAAGGGAGGGTTTGCCCTGCATGTATTGGGTCCTCAGTGGGCTTTTACTTAATGCATGAGTATATAAATTGAGTAAATTAGTTACCAATTTAACAAGCCTGGTTATTTGTCTCTTTTCTTCTGTGTAACTTTGGCAGTAGATTGACTATAGTAATAGAAGTGTAGGATTGTTAGGGAGAACCCTGTGGAAGCAGCCTAGGTAGAAAGGCACAGCTCCCCGGGACCGCTGAGTGGGGCCTGATTGCACTCCACATTTCCGTTTTTGCTAAAGATATCACTATAATAGTATAGTACAGCAATGGATCTTTCTTACTTGTCCTGAAGATTATGTAGGATAAAGTACATTTTTGTTTTATTTTTTTGTAGGGAATGGGGGGGTCTCACTTTGTTGCTCAGGCTGGTCTCAAACTCCTGGCTTCAAGTGACCCTCCTGTCTCAGCCTCACAAAGTGCTGGGATGATAATAGGTGTGAGCCAGCACGCCTGGAGTCTGGTGTTTTTTTTTAGGGTGGCAAAGCATGTCATAATTTTACAAAAATTTTCATCAAAACTGGTTAAAATAAGATTTTTGACATGTCAAGGAATAAATTTTAAACATTCCCATTAAGTATAGTAGGTTTTAAAAGAGATAGCATTTATTCATGAAGATAAGTATTGCAAGCCTGATTTTTTTAGAAATCAGAAATTTAAGGGAAAAAATGTTGAATAGTTTTCCTTATGGACTTATGTGGGGTTCTATTAAGTTTCAGATAGCAAATAACTGACTTATAGTGTTAGCAGTTAGTGTGTTACTAGAGGTAGGCAAATGATTCCGAAATTACATCACCCTCAGTCCTGGCTTATCATTGTTTCAGGGTCAGTGTTTTAGAAATTGAGAAGCCTTGAGTTGAGTGCTTGTAAATAGTTCTTCAAATCATTGGATGTGGGTTGGGGATGGTGGCTCATCCTTGTAATCCCAACAATTTCAGAGGCCAAGGCATGAGGATTGATGGAGGCCAGGAGTTCAAGACCAGCCTGGGCAACATAGTGAGGCTCTGCCTTTACAAAATTTTTTTTTTTTTAAATTAGGTGGGTGTGGTGGCACGTGAGTGTGGTGGCATGTGCCTGTAGTCCTAGCTACTTGGGAGGCTGAGGCAGGAGGATCCCTTGAGCCTAGGAGTTCCAGGCCACAGTGAGCTATGGTCATGCCATAGCCACTGCCCCCTAGCCTGGGTAACAGAGTGAGAACCTGTCTTAAAAAAAAAAAAAAAAAAAAAAAAAAGCAGTGGATATTAGCTTTTAGGCATTCTTTTGACTTTTTTTGACATCTAATTTTTAAATTTTAAATTGTAGAAAGTTAAGAATTTCTTTTGAATATTGTATGAAGAGGTATTTTGAAGGTAAAGGAAAATTAATTGGCATTTTAAAATATATTTGTCTTCCACTTACCTAACTTTGTCATTTTCAGTGGGGTCTTCAGAGACTCAGTGAACAAACCTTTTTTCTAACTTTCCAGTGGCTGCGTCTCAAAGCCTGTTTGTAATGATGGCTGTCATGTTATTTATGGATAGACAGATTCTTTTTGGAAGGGACGCACAAGTAGTGAGAATTAATCTTTTACAGTCTCCTTACCAATCCTCCTCCCCTGTGGTAGCTGAATTAGTTGAAGGAAAGAAGCTTTTGTCTTCATTTATTTATGAAATAGTTTATTTATGAAACCATGGACTGGTCATAGAACTAAATTAAAAATATATTCTTTAACTTATTGAAAAATCAAATGGACATTTGTCTTACCCTTATATTTCTTAATCAGTTACCAATTTGTAAATATCTTAAATTAATCCTCTGCTCTCCATTCTCCTTGCCATTTACAACATCACTTTTTGTCCAGATTTATTGCATTTCTCTGTTATATGGTCCTTTCCATCTTCCAGTATCAGCTCAGTATTTTCCTGCATGAAATTCTTAGTTTCCTCAAAGCCCTTGTTATGTGACCTAGCCTTCTTCCCAGTCATCAACTCTGCCATTATCGATAATTGAAGACATTCCACTGTCTCCTGGCTTCCATTGATGTTAAGTCAGGCACGCGTTGCAATTGCAGTACTTGCGTAGTTGATATTCTTTCTGGATGCTTTTAGTTTTTTTTTTTTTAACCCCTGCGTCAGACAGTTTCACTGTGATATATCTAAGTCGATTATTATTATTATTTTTTCTTTTGAGATGGAGTTTCACTCTTGTTGCCCAGGCTGGAGTGCAATGGTATGATCTTGGCTCACCGCAACCTCTGCCTCCCGGGTTCAAGCGATTCTCCTGCCTTAGCCTCCTGAGTAGCTGGGATTACAGGAATGTGCCACCACGGCCAGCTAATTTTGTATTTTTATTAGAGACAGGGCTTCTCCATGTTGGTCAGGCTGGTCTCAAACTGCCGACCTCAGGTGATCCACCTGCCTCGGCTTCCCAAAGTGCTGGGATTACAGGTGTGAACCACCATGCCCGGCACTAGGTAGATTATTTATCCTGCTTGGAATTCTTTGACTTTATCCTAGAATTTGTGTCTCTCAACAGTTCTGGCCAATTCTCAGCTATAATCACCTCAAATATTGTCTCTCCTTATAGAGCTCTGATTAGATGCATTTTGTACCTTCTAATTCTTCATGTCTTTTTTCAAAGCGACATACTGTGAAAAGAAATGTCCAATAGAAGATTAAATTATATTTCTACCATAAAAACAGAGTAATAGGGCAATGAAAATAATATAGAAGAATATGTAATGACAGGGAAAAATGTTTACAATATATTAAGTGAAAAAAGCAAGTTATAAAGCAGTATGCATATAAGTTTGTTTTTATGTTTTTATGGTTTGTTTTTAAGGGAAGGGGTTATTAAGCTTAAATTACCCCAAATATGCCTCCAAAGCTCATTTTGGCAAAGTAAATATTTCTGTTCAGTGTATTTTTTCTGGGAAATTACTTTTATAAACTTGAATGGCTTTTAATCTTCCTTTTTAGGCAAAATATACAATAGCAATTGTCAATGCTGAAATAAAAATGCTTAAGCTGGCCTGGCACGGTGGCTCACTCCTGTAATCCTAGCACTTTGGAAAGCCGAGGCGGGCGGATCACGAGGTCAGGAGATCGAGACCATCCTGGCTAACACGGTGAAACCCTGTCTCTAGTAAAAATACAAAAAATTAGCCGGCCGTGGTGGCGGGCGCCTGTAGTCCCAGCTACTCGGGATGCTGAGGCAGGAGAATGGTGTGAACCCAGAGGAGGCGGAGCTTGCAGTGAGCCGAGATCGCACCACTGCCCTCCAGCCTGGGTGACAGAGCGAGACTCCATCTCAAAAAAAAAAAAAAAATACTTAAGCTATTACCAGGTAAATGAGAAAATACAAATTCCCAATTTTAAAAATTCATCTGCCAAAATGATAGTTCATCATCGTAGGTTTTTTTTTTTTTTTTTTTTAAACGAAGATAGCAAACTAGACGTTGTAGTTTTTTTTCTGTTTCACACTTTTCAGTATTCATTCCATTCTGTTTCATTCTCTTATCTGTGTAGGTCTGTGCACATAGTGATGTCTGATGTTTCTCGGTTCCCATAATATAACAGATAACTTGACATTTTATTAAAAAGATAGAATAAAGATATTTAGTATCTCATTATTCACAAACTCATTTGTGAATAATGGCAGATGGCATTCAAAATTAACTCTACCCTGGGCTAGGCATGGCGACACATGCCTATAATCTCAGCATTTTGGGAGGCTGAGGCAGGAGGATTGCTTGAGGCCAGGAGTTCGAGTCAAGACCAGCCAGGGCAACATAGTGAGACCTTGTCTCTACAAAACACTTAAAAAAAAATTAGCTGGGTGTGGTGGCACACATCTATGGTCCCAGCTAGCGGGGCAGCTGATGCAGGAGGATCACTTGAGCTCAAGTGTTAGAGGCTGCAGTGAGCTGTGATTGTGCCACTGCAGTCCAACCTAGATGACAGAGTGAGATCCTGTCTCAAAAAAAGCCCCAAAAACTCTACCCATATTTTATTAAAAGGGCACAGATCAATTAATCCCACTGCTTTTAAAATTATAGTGGTACCATGATTCAGTGTGAAAATAAGAAACTGTCTCTAAATCTGTGACAGTAATAAAGCTCAGTATGCACCATACACAAGAGTTACACAGAGCAGCACATTCTCATAAAAAATACTGTCATACCTTTCAAATCCAATTTTTGTTACAAAATTACGAAAAAGATTCTCAGTCAGAATATCACAGTTAGTCAAGTTAAACACCAGGAAACTACATTACTGTAACAATATACAGAAGGGAATATTTCAGAACAGAGAAATTAGAATGAAATGAATTTTAGAATATTTTTAGCATCACCTCCCCAAAACCCTGTACCCATTAGCAGTTATTCCCTTTTTGCCATAACCCTGCACCTCACTCTCTAGGCAACCACCAGCGTTTTGTCTGTCTCAGTAGTTATCTATTCTGGACATTGTTTTGTAAATAGGATCATACAATATGTAGTCTTTTGTGCCTTCCTCTTTTCACTTGGCAAAATGTTTATGTTTCACCCATGTTATAGCATGTATTAATATTTCTTTTGGTTTATTGTTAATCCATTTTATGGATATACTACATTTTATTAATCTGTTTTTCAGTTTATGAGTATTTGTTTCTACTTTCTATTATTATGACTAATGCTGCCCATAAATATTCATATACAAGTTTTTGAGAGTGCCTTTTATTTCTCTTGTGTATATACCTAGGAATGGAATTACTAGGTCGTATGTTGGCTCTGTGTTTAATCTGTCGAGGAACTTCCACACTGTTTTTCAAAGCACTACACCATTTAACATTCCCACCAGCAGTGTCCTGGATAGTTGAAGTTTCTTTCTCCACATTCAAGCCAACACTTGTTTGTGTTTTTGATTATAGCCATCCTAGTGAGTGTGAAATGATATCTCATTGTACTTTTGATTTGAATTTTCCTGATGGCCAGGGATGTTGAGTGTCTTTTCGTGTGGTTATTGGGCTTTTTTTTTTTTTAAGAGGAATATCTGTTCAGTTACTTTGCCTTTTTTTTTTTTTTTTTTTTTTTAAAGATGGAGTCTCGCTCTGTCACCCAGGCTGGAGAGCAATGGCGTGATCTCGGCTCACTGCAACCTCCGCCTCCTGGGTTCAAGCAGTTCACCTGCCTCAGCCTCCCAAGTAGCTGGGATTACAAGCATGTGCCACCCATGCCCGGCTAATTTTGTATTTTTAGTAGAGATGGGGTTTCTCCATATCGGTCAGGCTGGTCTCGAACTCCCGACCTCAGGTGATCCGCCCGCCTTGGCTCCCAAAGTGCTGGGATTACAGGCATGAGCCACTGCACCTGGCCTACTTTGCCTGTGTTTTAATTGGACTATTTGTCTTTTTATTATTTTATTTTATTTTACTTTATTTTTGAGACAGTCTTGCTCTGTAGCCCAGGTTGGAGTGCAGTGGCACATTCTTGGCTTACTGCAACTTCTGCTTCAGAGGTTCAAGTGATTCTCTCACCTTAGCCTCCCAAGTAGCTGAGACTACAGGTGCGCATCCCCACACCCAGCTAACTTTTGTATTTTCAGTAGAGAAGGGGTTTTGCCATATTGTCCAGGCTGGTCTCAAACTCCTGGGCTTAAGTGATCCTCCCACCTTGGCCTCCCAAAGTGCTATGGTTACAGATGTAAGCCACCATGCCTGGCCTGTTTGTCTTTTTAATGTTGAGTTGTAAGAGTTCTTTATATATTCTGGATACAAGTCCCTAATCAGATTTGCAAATTTTTTTTTCCCATTCTATGGGTTGTCTTTTTACTTTCTTGATGGTGTTCTTTGTAGCACAAAAGTGACTTAAGTTTTGATAGAATCTGTCAATATAGTTTTCTATATTTTCTAATGTTGATTGTTCTTTTGGTATTTGAGAAGTCATTGTCTAGTCCAAGGCCTCTGTTTTCTTCTGTATTTTTAGGTATTTGATCCTTTTTGAGTTAGTTTCTACATATGATGTGAGTTCCAGGTCCATCTTCATGCTTTTTCATGTGGCTATTCAGTTGTCCCAGCTCCATTTGTTGAAAAGAAGAATCTTTCTGCATTTTTCTTGGCACCCTTGTCAAATCAATTATTAATAATCATAAAGGTGAATGTTTATTTCTGGACTCTCAGTTCTTTTCCATTGATCATCTATGTGTCTATCTCTAAAATTGTTAAGTGTGAGTTTTCCAGCTTTGTTATTTTTGTTTTCATGATTTGTATGGCTATTCTGTGTTCTTTAATTTCTGTATGAATTTTAGGATCAGCTTGTCAATTTTTGCAGAGAAGCCAGGTGAAGTTTTAGTGAGTATTGCTTTAAATCTATAGAAAAATTGGGGAGCACTGCCATATTAACAATATTAAATCTTCTAGTCAATGAATATGGGATATCTTTAGACTTATTTAGTTCAATTTTTATTCCATTTTCTTCATGGCACCTTTTATTTGTATCAGATATTATGAAGTTGATGAATTCACATTCTTTTATTTTATTTTACTTATTTATTTTTTTGAGACGGAGTCTCGCTCTGTTGCCCAAGCTGGAGTGCAGTGGCATTATCTTGGCTCACTGCAGCTTCCACCTCCCAGGTTCAAGCGATTGTCCTGCCATCTTCCCAAGTATCAAGGACTACAGGCGCACGCCACCATGGCCTGTCAAATTTTTGTATTTTTTTTTTTTGAGATGGAGTTCATTCTGTCTCCCAGGCTGGAATGCAGTGGCGCGATCTTGTCTCACTGCAACCTCTGCCTCCTGGGTTCAAGCAATTGTCCCTGCCTTGGCCTCCCAAGTAGCTGGGATTATAGGTGTCTGCCACCATACCTGGACAATTTTTATAGTTTTAATAGAGGGGTTTCGCCATGTTGGCCAGGCTGGTCTCGAATTCCTGACTCAGGTGATCCGCCTGCTTGGCCTCCCAAAGTGCTGGGATTACACACATGAGCCATCATGCCCAGCCATGAACTCACATTCTTGGACATAATCTTCGTCATCCTTTGCAATCATTTCTGGTTGAGGTATGGCATTTTTCTTTATTCTTGGCATGTTGGCAAATATCCTCTGAGACTTTCTTTTGAACCATTGTATTTTTAAAAACATTTATTGTAGAGATAGGGTCTTGCTACGTTGCCCATGATTGTCTCAAACCCCTAGGCTCTACTGATCCTCACCACTTGGCCTCCCAAAGTGTGGGAATTACAGGCATGAGGCACCATGCGTAGCCTGAACCATTATATCTTTATCATTCATGTTCACCCTAAGACAGTATAACATGATTTCCTCCATTATAGTCTGCAGAAATTCCAAGTCAGAAGTATTTGTTGTGCAACTATCCTCCATCTCTAGTGCAGCTGTGGTTGGCTCCCATCTCCAATTGGCTGTTTGGTTGGACCTCTTCTGTGTCTTTTAACCTCTCTGTTATTCTCTGTCACTATTTCTCTGGGCTATCCTCTGTATAATTTCCTTTGATCTATATTCCCATTTACTAGTACTCTCTTCAGACATGTTTAATCTACTGTTTAATTTATCCATTGAATTTGAAACTTCAATTTTTTTTTGTTTTGAGAAATCTTGTTTTTTTTCAAATCTGTTTGGTTAAATGGTTTCTTATTACTTGCTTATGTTTTCCTTCTTTTTTTCTTTCCATTTTTTTTGAGACAGGGTCTCACTGTGTTGCCCAGGCTGGAGTGCAGTGGTGCGACTATGCTCACTGCAGGCTCAAATTCTTGGGTTCAAGTGATCCTCTCACCTCAGCCTCCCAGGTAGCTGGGACTACAGGCATGCACCACCATGCCTGGCTATTTTTAAAACTTTTTTTTTGTAGAGATGGGGTCTTGCTATGTTGTCCAGGCTGGTCTTGAACTCCTGGCAACAAACAATCCTCCCCACCAGCCTCCTAAAGCGCTAGGATTACAAGTGTGCACCCCCACGCCCAGCCTTCCTTTTCTCTGTTTTCAAGTTTCACTTTTATTTCCCTTAACATATTAATCATTCTGATTTTTTTGTCCTAAAAGTAACAATTCCATTATCTTTAGTTTTTCAGATCTGCATCTCTTGGCTTTTGTTTCTGCTGTTTCCCATTTATTCTGCCTAGTTTCCTAGTATGTTTTATGAAGTTTGACTATTTTCCTTTCTTTTCTTTTTTTTCTTTTTTTTGAGACAGAGTCTCACTCTGTCATCCAGGCTGGCGTGCAGTGGCTCAATCTCGGCTCACTGCAACCTCCGCCTCCCAGGTTCAAGCGATTCTCCTGCCTCAGCCTCCTGAATAGCTGGGACAAGCTTCTTCTTTTTATGGTAACTTTATCTGTTGGAATTCTGTACGGCCTTGACTGATATTGTAATCTTCCAGGGAGGAATTGCACTTGTGTCTGCCAGTAGCCTGGAGACCCAACTTGGGTTAGCTTTAGAACATATTTATCTCAGATTTTTCAGACCACATAGATAGTGTGAATTTAGATTGCAAACTCTAGTGAGGGGGTTATGATTTCTTGGGGCAAATTTTCCCTCTCTGCACAGCATCAGGTAGAGACAGACACATTTCCTTCTGTTTTGGTTTCTTTCTTATACACTGAGGATGTAGCCTTATGTGTGGTCCTTAGTTTTATGTGGCAGTATCCTGTTAGACTTCCCATTTTGGGCAGGCCCTAGACTTTGCCATTCTGTAAAGTATTGTCATCTGTGTACTATTCTGCAAAAATACTGTACCCTGTGTTGCTGTCCATGTAGAAGCTCAAGGTTTCTAGGATTTGTCGAGAATCCTTACATTTCTTATATGTCCCCTAGGATTCTAGTTTCATTTTCTTTTCTTTTTTTTTTTGCCTCTGAATTTGTACTAGCTTGGCAATAAGTTTTAAAAGGTTTTCGGTTTTTAATATTTTACCCAGCATCTTAGTGGTCTCAATTGTAGAATCTGTTCAGGGAATCTAATTTCCCATGCTGTCAGAATCGGATCTATAGCATTGCATAATTAACATCATTGTAATTACTGTGTGTACATTTACTAGTTTTGTTCTTAGTATTTTTATGTATAAATTTCCTTCTAGTTATTTTGACCATGCTGTCATGTTTTATGGTTGTACCACAGTTTACGCAGTTACCTTTGTATTTGTTTGTTTTCAACTTTATGGTTTAGACAGTGCTACTAGGTAGCTGTATCCATCAACTTAAAAGTCATGTTTTTTTCTTCCCATAGGTCGAATTGACATAAAACAGTTGATAGCAAAGAAGATAAAGTTGACAGCAGAGGCAGAGGCAAGTAACTCCCTCTTCTAGAAATAAAAATGTGGAGTTTTAGATAGAGTTTTGTTTGGTAACATTTTTAATGCTAAATTGCTCAGATAATTATTTAAGCCGTTCATCAGTTGATATTATCCTGTGGAACAAGAAAATAAGATCTGCTGACTTGTCATCCTGCATAAGGATCCAGATTGCCTTTTTCTCTCCCATCTCATCTATCACTGGCATTTTCTGGCTCTTACCAGCAAATCTTGGTTTTAGTGACCCATGTTAATAGTTGATAGCATTGAATGTCTGTATGAGTGCTTTGTGAAAGTATCTTTCATGATTCATAGTAAATAGCAGCTCTCCAATAAATGTTGAATCTGAATCTAGTAGATTCCCTGTCAAGGAAGTAGAAATAACAACTCCAAAAAAAAAATCATGAAATCATTTCAAGTGGGGATAAATAGTTCTACAAACCAGAATTCTTCAGTACCCTCAGGAAATTGTGGAGGGCGAAGAACACTTGTTTAAAAAAACATTATAATCTAATACCTGGGTGTAAGTTGACTTAAAATCCAAAGCAAACTCCTGTTTTCCTAAGGAGAAGATCACTTCCAAAATTTATTGGCCAGTTTGACTATATAAACATCCGGTGATGAAGATGAAGTAGCCCTGTTTTATTTATTTAGTTACATGCATATATGTATGCACATATGCATTTATAGAATAATCTAGGTTTAGAAATATTTTTGTAATCATATTTCATGAAATGTATGCCAGATTATTTATACTCACTTTGATGTCAATGTCTTTGTTATTATCAGACCTAGTTTTTCAGTTATCATCCAAGGCCGGGGCATAGTATTTGTACTTTCATCTAATTTGTTGGAAATCAGTACTGTTTGAGTCCAAGGATGATGCTGTCACAGAAAATTTATTAAAGAACATATTTGCATAACATTAAGAGATCTACCCTGTCCTCCTTCCATCATCCTGTAGGCATATTTGTGATGACTACAATGTAATTCCTTATGGTGCTGCTTTATAAAGTGGTACTCAAAAGATGTATTTACTGCACTTGAAATTGTGGGTATAGACTCCTAGTTAATAGGGTGTTAAACTTTATTTTTCCTGATTCCATTAAGTTACCTTTGTAAGCCTCCAGCACTACAGTGATGAAGGTCATTTCTGATGAATGTCTTTTCCAAGTAGTGCTTTGTTTTCTCCATCGTAAGAGATTGTTTAAGGATTTGTTAGGCAACTTTTTATCTGATGACTAATTTATAATTTTGGCTAAGAAAATAACAATATTTAATGTATAGACACATAGTAGTTTTTTGTTTGTTTGTTTGTTTTTTTTTTTTTTGAGACAGAGTCTCTGTTGCCCAGGCTAGAGTGCAGTGGCATGATCTCGGCTCACTGCAACCTCCGCCTCCAGGGTTCAAGCAATTCTCCTGCCTCAGCCTCCCGAGTAGCTGAGACTACAGGCACATGCCACCACGCCTGGCTAATTTTTTGTAATTTTTAGTAGAGATGGGGTTTCACTGCATTAGCCAGGATGGTCTCAATCTCCTGACCACGTGATCCTCCAGCCTTGGCCTCCCAAAGTGCTGGGATTACAGGCGTGAGCCACCACGCCTGGCTGGCACATGCTAGTTTTAAACATCTATTCTTGCAAGTTTAGTGATTAAATTTTTTTTTTTTTTTTTTTTTTGAGACAGAGTCTCGCTCTGTTGCCCAGGTTGGAGTGCAGTGGCACGATCTCGGCTCACTGCAAGCTCCGCCTCCCGGGTTCACACCATTCTCTGCCTCAGCCTCCCGAGTAGTTGGGACTACAGGTGCCCACCACCACGCCCGGCTAATTTTTTTTGTATTTTTTGGTAGAGACGGGGTTTCTCCATGTTAGCCAGGATGGTCTCAATCTCCTGACCTCGTGATCCGCCCGCCTTGGCCTCCCAAAGTTCTGGGATTACAGGCATGAGCTACCACGCTCGGCCTAAAATAAATTTTGTTTTTGTGGTTTACTAGAGTGTTTCTGACCTTTTTTATTTCTCTAGTCAGGCAGGATACCTACATTTTTGTTATTCCTTTTTCAATTCTTCTTTTGTCCTCTTTTGCTCCTCCCCTTCTTATCAAGAACACAAAAACATATTATGTTCTATTTGTGAGGGCAAGTTTCAAATAGGTGAAAAGTAAGTCTGTCTCTACTATCATTCCTCTATTTAAAAACCTAAAGTGGGAGGAGAACCTTTTCCCATACAGAATCACAAACCCAAAGGCGAAAGGGAGTTTGGGGTGGAAAGTAGAGGTTTTGGGGTAAAGGGGTAGAAAGTGGTGGCAGGATGAAGGGGGGATGTTCCAAGGATTTAAGTTAAAACTTTTTAAAGAATATTCTACTTGTCTGCTTTATATATTAATAAAATTATGAAATCTTTTAGCTTGGTCACTTAGGAGGATTAGAAGGAGAAAGTAATGAATGAAATAAGGGAAAAGCTGAAAGAATGGTGGACCCTGGTTTAGCTCGTATTAATATGTGTATTGTGCAAGTGACATAAGGGTTGCAGAGTTGTGCAAGACTTGTTCCCTGGTGTTATGGGAAGTATTGGCCTGAACAAAGGTAATGGTGTTAGAAAACTTATACCGTACATATTTTAGGGCACTTGATGGACATCTGTGTCTTTATTGGGGCACAATGGCAAGAAAAAGTTAAAAAATTGAGGCTAGATTATAAAGCATTTTTTCTCGACTTTTATGCCCTCATTCATGTAGCTCTTTCTATCTGAAATTTCCTCTTTCTCCATTCACAAATCAAAATAATGTATATCCTTCAAATTCTAGGTCAAATCTTGCTGCTTCTACAGTTTTCTGAACATTGCAGTTGAAATGATGTCCTCTGTACTCTGTATTCCTAACTACTTAGTTTATACCCCTACTATATATATGTATTAGACTATGCATTGTTCTGAATGAGTCATCACATGTCATTTGGTGAGCTTTAGGTGATTTGACTTAGAAGTTTTAAAATTGTCAATTATTTGCTGTCTAATGAGATTGAATATTTTACCATTGTTTATTAATTGTAATTTCTTTTTTTTTTCTTTTCTTTTTTTTTTTTTTTTGAGACAGAGTTTCACCGTGTCGCCCAGGCTGGAGTGCAGTGGCACGATCTCTGAACACTGCAACCTCCGCCTCCCGGGTTCAAGTGATTCTCCTGCCTAAGCCTCCCCAGCAGCTGGGGTTACAGGCAAGTGCCACCATGCCCGGCTAATTTTTGTATTTTTAGTAGAGGTGGGGTTTCACCATGTTGGCCAGACTGGTCTCGGAACTCCTGGCCTCCAGTGATCCCCCCCACCTTGGCCTCCCAAAGTGCAGGGATTACAGGCGTGAGCCACCGCACCCAGCCAATTGCAATGTTTTTGAACAAGATATAGTAGGACTACTGTTCTGATCTGAATGTTCAGGATGGCATATAGAGTTTGGAGACAGTCAGAATAGACAGGGAGCTATTGTAATATTTTAGTATTCTAGACCAAGGAAACAGATGAGCCAGTAGGAGAAGGGAACTACATTTAGAAGTCCTCTTACAGGCTAAGCTTTTATACTAGGTGCTTTATATACATAATCTTACTTAGTTAAATCATCCCATTTATAAGAGATCTCTAATTGGTCACATTTTTTTAGTTGTTGCTTAGCTTTATTGGTTGACATTTACTAACATGGAAGGACTTGAGATGATAGGTATGTGAACATTGTTCAGAGCCATGAACTTGGCTTGTTCTTTCACATACTAATTCCTCTTGTGGGTTTTTACAAATAATTTTTTTTAAATGCAAGTTAGGAATCTTTCCGGTCATTTATAATTTGTGTCATGTTCCTCCCAGTCGTCACTTCATCTTTCCTTGATCTTTAAAGTGAGAGCATTGCACTAGTTATCTCCAAGTTCCCTTTTAGCTCTAAAGGTTTATGTCATAATTGTGTAGCTGACTAAAACTTCTTCAGAATTCACTGCTTGTTATTGTAAAGGGAACAGGTAGTCGATAAATCTCATCCGGCAGCTGTTTCAGCTCCACAGAACTAGAGTTGTCAGGTAAAATACAGTACGTCCAGTCGAATTTGAATTTCTGATAAACAATGAATACTTTTTTAGTAATCATGCAATATTTGAGACAGACTAAAAAGTTATTTATCTGAAATTTAAATTTAAATATAGTGTCCTATATTTTTTCTTTGCCAAATTGGGCAACCAACAAAGAACTCTGAAAAGTCAGATGTGTAGATAGAGGAGCTCTTATTAAGTAAGGAAAAGTGTGAAGAAGGTTGTCAAGCATTGAGCAAACCTTTTAGTCTAAAGGGAAGAGGAGTGAGGGAAGTGATAACATGAGTGTGTTGAAATTAGTGGTTTGAACTGAGTGAATCTCTTAAGGTCGCCTCGAGGTCTAATATGCTTGTTAAAAAAGGTTTTCCGTATGTACTTTTTATCTAATGCCAGTGGGGTCATACAAACTTGTGTAACTCTGAGTTATGACCTTTTGAAATCCTTAGACTGTGTTGTAACAAGACTTAAAAGATCTTAGAACAGTCCAAGGGAGATTCATATGATTAAACCCCAACCAACTTACATTAACAATTAAATTACCTTTGCTTTTGTTGTTGTTGTTTTTAATAGAAACAAGGTCTCACTATGTTGCCCAGGCTGGTCTCAAACTCCTGAGCTCAAGTAATCTTCCCGCCTTGGCCTCCCAAAGTGCTGGGATTACAGGAGGGATCCACCATCCCTGGCCTAGCTTTGCTTTAACATTATGTTATTTCTTTTGGTTGCAAATAACAGAAGCCTACTTTGGTTTATTTAGGCATAAAAGAAAATATATTCAAATGATATTAATATATCTCACAGAATCTTAGGAGAAGATGAACATTCAAGCACTGGAAAGAGTAAGGATTTTAGTAGGAAGAGTTTAGATACTTTAGATATTTCAGTATAATAAAGTTCCCACTCACTTTCTTTCAAAGCTCAGAACCTCAGATTTATTATAAGAGAGAGAATTGAATTTTGGCCAGAAGGACAAGGTCATATAATGTCCAGCCCTGGCCTGGACATTACATGCCTGTCCTTGACTCTGAGAATAGTTTTCAGAGAAAAATGAATATGTTAAGAAGGGCAAAGGGAATGTCTTTACTAATTGGTATTTGTTGAACTTTTATTAATGTACACAACTTTATAGAGGGAATGTTAGGTCTCATGTGAATATCAGAAGGACGAAAAAAATTACTTTCTATTTCTCCTTCTTAAAAATACATTTTTGGGCCAGGTGCATTGGCTCATACCTGTATTCGCAGCACTTTGGGAGGCCAAGGTAGGCAGATCACTTGAGTTCATGAATTCGAGACCAGCCTGGACAACATGGCAAAACCCTGTGTCTAGAAAAAATGCAAAAATTTGCTGGGCATGATTGTGTGTGCCTGTAGTCCTGCTACTCGGGAGGCTGAGGTGGGAGGATCATTTGAGCCCAGGAGGTGGAGTTTGTAATGAGCCGAGATGGCGCCACTGCACTCCAGCCTGGGTGATAGAGTCAGACTTTGTCTTAAAAAAAAAAAAAAATTGTTGCAACATATTCTGTTTGCTTCTTATATAGCATTTCAAATATTGTTTTTTCACATCAGTACCTTATGCTATTGTCCAGCCATTAAATGATCAAACTGTGATGAGTAAGAGTCAGGATACAAAAATTAGCTGGGTGTGGTGACACATGCCTATAATCCTAGCTACTAGGGA
Source organism: Pongo abelii (assembly GCF_028885655.2). NCBI lineage: Eukaryota > Metazoa > Chordata > Mammalia > Primates > Hominidae > Pongo > Pongo abelii. Next base: position 70,613,540 of record NC_071985.2, on the reverse strand, counting down.
GGCTGAGGCAGGAGAATTGCTTGAACCCAGGAGGCAGAGGTTGCAGTGAGCCGAGATCATGGCATTGCACTCCAGCCTGGGAGACGAGTGAAACTCTGTCTCAAAAAAATAAATTTAAAAAAAGACTCAAGTGTCATGTCTGAAAATAAGAGTTTCTCACCATGTTTTTTCAGTCATTCAAGTAACGCCTTCTAAAAAAGTTTTTGGTCCAGTCATGGTAGCTCATGCCTGTAATCCCAGCACTTTGAGAGGTTGAGGCTGGCGGATCACATGAGTTCAAGACCAGCCTGACCAACATGGTGAAACCCCGTCTTTCTTAAAAATACAAAAAAATTAGGCGGGTCTGGTGGTATACACCTCTGTAGTCCCAAGTACTCTGGAAGCAGGAGAATCACTTGAACCCAGGAGGTGGAGGTTGCAGTGAGCCAAGATCACACCACTGCACTCCAGCCTGGGTAACAGAGCAAGACTTCATCTCAAAAAAAAAAAAAAAAAAAGTTTTTGGATAGTATTTATCTATTGATTTATTGGCCGACTGCTGGAGAGACAAGTCTAAGTATTTTCTGCCCAGAAATCCTTTGATTATTGTATAAGTTAAGATTGGGTTTTGCTGTAATAGTGAACAAAATAATAAGGGCTTATACAAGATTAGTAATTTCTTTTTCTCATGTCAGCAATTCAGAGGTAGCAGGTCCATAGCTGGTACTGGCTCCATGGTCCTTAGGGACCCTGGTTTGGTTCCTTCCAGTTCCCTGCCTCACCATTTGTAATTGCCCGATGGGTTCTTCTTACCCTCTGCACAGACAAAACAAATGGACTGAGACAGTGGTAATGCAGTAGAGAAGGAGTTTAATGCAAAGCTAGCCAAGTGGAAGGACAGGAGTTTATTATACACACCAGCCGCTGAGAACTCAGAGGCTAGGGTTTTTATGGTAAGTTGGCAGTCAGGGGACCTAGGGAGTGGATGCTGCTGATTAGTTGGGGTTGAAATCATAGAGGTGTGGAAGACAGTTCTCATGTGCAGAGTCAGCCTCTGGGTGGGGGTCACAGGACCTGTCATGGGTTTAGGGAGCAAGCTGGTCAGTCGCCAGAATTCAAAGATCAGAAAAACATCTCAGAAGACCAATCTTAGGTTCTATAATAGTGATGTTCTCCATAGGAGCGGTTGGGGAAGTCACAAATCTTGTGACTTTGGGTACAGTAAACTATTATAGAAAGGCAAGCTGTGCCTACATTTTAGCAGAATTCACGTCCCTCCCATAATCCTAATCTTGTGGCCTTTCTTTAGTCTTACAAAGGTGGTTTCAGTTCCCAACAAGGAAGGGGGTCAATTTTGGGGAGAGACTATTTACATCAAAGTTGAACTATGAATTTCTCCCAGAGTTAGATTGGCCTCTGCTCAGGAATGAGCAAGGATGGCCAGCCTGTGAGGCTAGAAGCATGATGGAGTCAGACATACTAGACGTTTCTCACTGTCATAGTCTTTGCAAAGGCAGTTTCACATTCATAGGCTGTGGTCCCCCTCATTGCCCAAATGGCTCTAGTCATTTCATCTGAGTTCCAAGTGGCCAAATTGAGGGAAGGAAAGGAGTGAGGGTAAGGAACAGGTATCTGTGTCTGTTAAGGAAATTTTCTGTGGACTTTGACAAACCATTTCCACCTGTATCTCTTTGGCTACCTAGGTGCAAAGAGAGACTGGGAAACTTATTTATTCTAAGCAGTCATTTGCCCAGATAGAAATCAGGGATTCTAGTACTAAGAAAGGGGGTAGGCACTGATAGGGTTGACAAATAACAGTTTCTACTATGGCTGTCCATTATTCTTTGCTGCCCCAATCTACTGGTCAAATTTCACCTTTTTGCTATGCAAATGTGACTATACATTTTTCTGATATTTTCCTTTCTGCCTTTTCTTATTTAAATGCACAAGTGTAAGAATCTCTAGTCTATTTTGAATAATTTTGCGAAAGTCAGTTTATTGTGCTTTATGATTTCATCACTTACAAAAGGTAGATAGGTACCTGTCCTGTTGCCCTCGAATGTTTAGCAGTTCAATTTAATGAATGCCTACTTGGTTTCTTTGTCTATCAGGTACTACATTAAGTGCTGGGATTTTAAAGAAGTTGTGTTTTCTGTTCTCATGCTAACTAAGAACACTATATATAAAATGCATGAGCAAGGGGAACAGTGACTTAATTAGATACTTTAAAAATGTTCTTTGGCCAAGCACAGTGGCTCACGCCTGTAAACCCAGCACTTTGGGAGGCCAAGGCAGTCAGATCATTTGAGGCCAGGAGTTCGAGACCAGCCTGGGCAACATTGTGAAACCCCGTCTCTACTAAAAATACAAAATTATCAGTTAATAAAAAGATACGGTGTTTAAAATCAGTTGGGCGGGGGGCAAACAGTGAGATGCCAAAAAGCATATACACTTGAATATATAGAATTTCAAGTAAGTGCAATGAAGGAAAAGAATGAGATTCAGTAAGAGAGAATAGAAAGAACTTTAGAGTGAATTATCAGGAGACCTTTCTGAGGAGTCAATTTAGTGTAAGTCCTAAGCACTGTATTACCTGTTCCATTGTGTTACTTGTTTTGCTCAGAAAGGTCAGGTTTCTGGTATCATGCCACCAAGATTAAAAGATTCTCTGCAAAGACAGGCAGCAAATCAGAGGAAGAAATAATTTTTAGACTAGCAATACTATGACCTTGTGGAGTTACAGTATAATGTTCTTTAAAACCATTTTTGAAGAAATTGTGATCAAGGGACCTGCTTTTTTTTTTGAGACACTGAAAATATTATTATTTACTGATTGGTTTACTTTGTTTTTTTCTTTCAGCATACTTTAAGATTGTTTTATGTCTCTGTACCTTTGAAAGAGTTATTTACCCATAAATGACCCTGACCTTTTCTCATTGTAATACTCAGTCCAAAGTAATCTCTGCCTGGAAGCCTTTTTAGGTAGAAGAGTTATCTTTCTAAAATGCAAATCTGAACATGTTTACAAATCTTGTGCTTAAAATGTCACTGGCTTCCAGATGTCTTTGGGATAAAAAATTCTTAAAATGGCTTAAAGGTCCGTGATCTAGTCCCTACTTGCTTTTCCAGCCTTATCTCTGATCATTATCATTTGTTCCTTTAACTATGTGTTCCAGCCATAGGGTCTTTGTATCATGGTTGATCCCTATTCTTGGTATCTTAGTGGTTATCTAATTCAGCTGCTTATTTAATATAAAAGGTTTCCTTAAGCTCTAAAAATATAGTTTACTATATTTTTACCTAAATAAGCACCTTTTTTAGTTTCTAGTTAACTGCCTCCTCCCTTCTTCCCCTTCTCCCTTCCTTCTCTCCATTCATCTATCATGGTGCTAGGGCTGTCAGAGTCCACTGGCTGCATGAAATTAATATCAGTAGATACGAGATTGAAAAGATAAGCAAATTAGAAAGCCTATAACCTCAACATTATTTTCAGGTTACTGATACCAGACATTATTCAGATTTATTAGTGATCACATACTGAGTTCTGATTAACAAGTTTCATGTGATAGAAGTCAGAAGGCAGAAGTGGACTGTTTTCTTGTACTATATTTCTTAATATTCCCTCTTACAAAGGGAGTAACAATAATAAGCAGTTACTCGTTATTGTCATCACTGCTAGGATCTGTGAAAGGAGGAGATTCAGGAAACGTAAGCGTCCACAGAGCAGAGTTCTTTCTTCCTTGTGCCCCAGTGGCAGCACCTTTTATCAACTTTAATTCCTCAGAGAAAGAGGAGAAGGGCATTAGGAAATGAACATTAGGCATGTAATTATAATGCCATGTGAAGGAATGTGATAGGTTTAGTCACCTTTTAACAATAAAAGGACTAAATGATAGGATTTGCTTAAATTACAATTTTTATTGTACATTGTTTTATTGTTCCTCATAGGTTAGCTCAGACCGAGGGGGGAGAGGTTGGAACAATGAATACCTGGAGAGTGATAACTGTGTCAGGTGCTATCCTGTGTGTTTTCAGTTCTAGACTGTTATCCATGTGTAATAGTTTCTATCCTGCCGAGCTTTGTTTATAGAATCAAATTGAAAGGGAAAACACCTGTACAACCTAGCCAATCAGACAGCCTCACATATCTTTTTCTTCGCAGTATCTTTTAACTAGGATATTCCCCTTCAAAAAAAAAAGTCTTGGCTGGGCACAGTGGCTCACACCTGTAATCCCAGCACTTTGGGAGGCTGAGGTGGGCGGATCACTTGAGGCCAGGAGGTCAAGACCAGTCTGGCCAACATAGTGAGACCACATCTCTATTTAAAAAGATAAAAGTTTCAGGCTGGGCACGGTGGCTCATGTCTGTAATCCCAGCACTTTGGGAGGCCGAGGCGGGCGAATCACCTGAGGTTCGAGACCAGCCTGACCACCATGGAGAAACCCTGTCTCTACTAAAAGTACAAAATGGGCTGGGTGTGGTGGTGCATACCTATAATCCTAGCTACTTGGGAAGCTAAGGCAGGAGAATTGCTTGAACCTGGGAGGCGGAGGTTGCGGTGAGCTAAGATCATGCCGTTGCCCTCCAGCCTGGGCAACAAGAGTGAAACTCCATCTCAAAAAAAAAAAAAAAGTTTCAAGGAAGAACTCACTTTTTTGTTAAGTGGTGAAAGCAGCTAGCTGAATAATATTCAGGGCTGTCGACCAAGTGGGAGGTCAGAAGCTCACCCAGTCGGCTGCAACCATGGCGGAGCCAGAGGGGCTCAAGGGGCCTGTGCTATACCAAGGCTGCAGTTCCTTGCAATGCTCCAGATGACCCTGGGCAGTCTATTCTTGAGCCCCTTCGTAGTTGCTGTGATTGTCAACTAAAGAAAAGCCTTTTAAGAATTAAAGTTATTGGATTTAGAAGTCTTATTGAGAACTGTAGACAGAGCCTGCCGCCTGGGAGTAGTCTTATAGAGAGGTTTTGTTAGCCTTTTCTGGCACTGTATTTTAGTCTACTGTTTATGTATAGGTGGTGAGGGTTTTGCATATGTAAAATTATATTACGTTTGTTTAGAAGTTAGAAGTTATATTAGAGTAGAATATGTTAAGGTTTGGTGTAAGAGTATATTTGGTTATAGATTATGGAAGTGTAATTACTAACTCATTTTATTTATAGGAAAAGGCAAGGTTATTATCTTCAAGGAATATAGTGACTTAGGCAAGAGATGTGGGGGGAGTGTGTGTTTTATTTTGTCTTAGAAGTATTTGGAAAGCTGTGTATCATCATAGAGTCAAGAACTTTGTGAAATTGTGTTGGCAAGCAGAAATGAGTAAATATGGCTTTTTTTTAGTTTGTTATTTTGTCTCGCATATGGATACCTAAACTACTCACATATGAATGTTACTTCAAGAAAAGAAAATACATGAATTGATCATATTAAAATAGTTACCTTATAAGTAACATTCTGTACCATCTGAGGTGTCAGAGGTTGGGGTCATAGATGAGGGAGATTGTGAAAGAAACTTACAATACTGGGTCAGGTGCGGTGGCCCGTGCCTGTAATCCCAGCACTTTGGGAGGCCTAGGTGGGCGGGTCACCTGAGGTTGGGAGTTGGAGACCAGCCTGACCAACATGGAGAAACCCCATCTCTACGAAAAATACAAAATTAGCCGGGTGTGGTGGCACATGCCTGTAATCCCAGCTACTCGGGAATCTGAGGCAGGAGAATCACTTGAACCCAGGAGGTGGAGGTTGTGGTGAGCCGAGATCGTGCCATTGCACTCCAGCCTAGGCAACAAGAGGAAAACTCCGTCTCAAAAAAAAAAAAAGAAAGAAAAAAGAGAACTTAGAATCATGGTAATTATAACGTGGGAATAAGGCACAGTGGCGCCTGCCTGTAATTCGAACATTTTGGGAAGCTGAGGTGGGAGGATTGCTTGAGCCCTAGAGTTCAGCTTGGGCAACAGAGAGAGACCGTGCCTCTACAAAAAATAAAATATTTGCCGGGAGTGGTGGCGCACACCTGTGATCCTAGCTACTTGGGAAGCTGAGGTATTTTGTTTTATGCTTACAAGGGGTGTACATTTTAAAAGGGTATAAATCACTATGTTGCCTTTTAGGTAGCTGTTTCTGAAACTTCAAGTCAGATACAGTCAGATACAGGAATTGATTTTTTGCTTTTACTGCTGTGAACTCACTATGTCTTTCTTTTGATCCAGCTCTGTTTAAGGTAGCCCTTTAGAGAAATGCTAATGACTCACAAGCATGTATTAGTTCCCCATCTTTTTCTTTGTTTTAAAATTCTAGGAATTGAAGCCATTTTTTATGAAGGAAGTTGGCAGTCACTTTGATGATTTTGTGACCAATCTCATTGAAAAATCTGCATCATTAGATAATGGTGGGTGCGCTCTCACAACCTTTTCTGTTCTTGAAGGAGAGAAAAACAACCATAGAGTGAAGTAAGTATGTGCTATTTTCTTTTAATGCAAACATCTACTCAGTATAGTTCAATGGTGAAAATGGACTGCAGCAAATATGCTTGAGTTCACACCCTGGTGCCACTTTTTATTGGCTGTGTGTTACATTGGGAAAGTTATTTAACCATTTGAAGGGGGATGGGGTTTTCTTTGTCTTTATGTATAAATTATAACATACATGCATACCTCTTTTAAGACTAATGCCGGGCACAGTGGCTCACGCCTGTAATCCCAGCACTTTGGAAAGCTGAGGCAGGTGGATCACCTGAGGTCAGGAGTTCGAGACTAGCCCGGCCAACATGGTTATTTAACCATTTGTCTCTACTAAAAATACAAAATTTAGCCGGGCATGGTGGCGGGCATCTGTAATTGCTGCTACTCGGGAGGCTGAGGCATGAGAATCACTTGAACCTGGGAGGCGGGGGATGCAGTGAGCAGAGATCATGCCACTGCACTCCAGAGAGAGTCTCTGTCTCCAAAAAAAAAAAAAAAAAAAAAAAAGACTGACTAGTAAGGTCAGGCGTGGTGGCTCATACCTGTAATCTCAGCACTTTGGGAGGGCGAGGCGGGTGGATCACTTGAGGTCAGTTGTTTGAGACCAGCCTGGCCTATATGGTGAAACCCTGTCTCTACCAAGAATACAACAATTAGCTGGACGTGGTGGTGCATGCCTGTCGTCCCAGCTACTCAGGAGACTGAGGCATGAGAATCGCTTGAACCTGGGAGGTGGATACTTACCTGGCAGGGGAGATACCATGATCACATGAACCTGGGAGGTGGAGGTTGTAGTGAGCCAAGATCACGTCACTGCACTCCAGCCTGGGCAACAGAGACCCTGTCTCCAAAAAAAAAATAGTGACTAATAGAACAACATAGCCAACACTTGCTGAGTGCTCTACATGATGAATTCATTTAAACCAAACGGTGATCCTATGAGACAGATAACTGTAACTATCCGCATGTTACAGATTAGGAAACTAAAGCACAGAGTACTTAATTAAATGTCCAAAATTACATAGCAGGGATTTGAACCTAGAGTCTGGCTCTAGAGTCCTTGCTCTTAATCATATCATGGCTGGGCATGGTGGCTCATGCCTGTAATCCCAGCACTTTGGGAGGCCAAGGCAGGTGGACCGCGAGGTCAGGAGTTCAAGACCAGCCTGGCCAAGATGGTGAAACCCTGTCTCTACTAAAAATACAAAAATTAGCTGGGTGCCGTGGCAAGTGCCTATAATCCCAGCTACTCGGGAGGCTGAGGCAGGAGAATCACTCGAACCCGGGGGAAGGAGGTTGCAGTGAGCTGAGATCACGCCACTGCACTTCAGCCTGGGCGACAGAGTGAGACTGACTCAAAAAAAAAAAAAACATCATTACGTGCCTCTCTATTGCATTCTATACAATACTTGTAATAAAGTACAGTGCGATTAGTATATACTTTTCTAATTGATGGTTAATCCAGAATAATCGAGTGAAGGCTATCAAAGGCTAATATGTGTTAACTTGCCATTCCATGCTCTTCTCAGTTTTATGCCCCTGTTCGGAGGCATAGACTGATGTCCTGGAGAATAGTTTTGGCCAATTATAGTTAAGTGCTGGTAGTAGTACGAAAAGCCCTAAAGAAGATGAGCAAGATGTTAAAATGGGAGTTTTTAGTAACTTGCAGCAAGCTTTAAGATCAGGAGGCTGTTGGGAGTTGCTGGAAGTTCTTTGATATCAGGAAGGGTATGGTAAACATCAGTGAACTTTCAGAGGACAGATCAATAACAGTATATATGACCTGGAGTAGAGTGTGCTTGGAGGCCTGTCTGTGACCTTAGGGGATCTCTACAAGAAGGAAAAGTGATTGCCAAAGTCCATAGGGGCTGAGTGTGGCGACCTTTCCATTCTCTACAAGAAGGAAAAGTGATTGCCAAAGTCCATAGGGGCTGGGTGTGGCGACCTTTCCCTTCGTAAGGTTGTGTATGTACCTGCCTCACAGAGAGGGTAAATGAAGTAACATACATAAAACTGTAACACAATATTTGGATCTGTTTTAGCTGGACATGGTGGCAGGCATCTGTAATCCTAGTAGTGAAAAGGTCATCGGTCAATTAATGTTAGATGGTGTTATTGGTATATTCTCTTGTCTGTGGGATTAGATTTCTTATAATACTTGAAGTACTTATATCTTGTTTTAATTTTTCCTCTTCTCAGGGATTTGAGAGCACCTCCAGAACAAGGAAAGATTTTTATTGCAAGGCGCTCTCTCTTAGAGTGAGTATTTTTAGTTGTTTTTAAATATGTTTGATTTTTTAAAAACTATTCTGATAGAATCATTGCTTAGTATATGGACATGTAATGAGTTCTGTATCTGTATAAATCATTAGTGGGTTTTTTTGTTGTATGCTCTCTCTTGCTCGTTTCTGATCTTTTGGTTCTGTATCTAGTTTCAAAAGAGGAGTTAGGGATAAGAATGGTTATCTGGGCTTGGCACTGTGACTCACACCTGTAATCCTAGCACTTTGGGAGGCTGAGGCAGGCAGATCGCTTGAGTCCAGGAGTTCAAGACCAGTTTGGGCAACATGGCAAGACTCTCTCTACAAAAAATACAAAAAATTAGCCAGGCTTGGTGGTGCATGCCTGTAATCCCAGCTACTCAGGAGTCTGAGACAGGAGGATCACTTGAGCCCGGGAGGGTGGAGGTTGCAATGGGCCGAGATCGTGCCCCTGCACTCCAGCCTGAGCACCAGGTGCAACACCCAGCAACTCCAGCCTGGGTGACAGAGCAAGACTGTCTCAATAAAAAAAAAAGTGTACTTTTCTTTAAAAAGACATCTTATGCTTATCAAAAGTTACTTTCTGTGAGTCAAGTTGATGTTTACTACTTCCCCTACATAAGAAGGCAGGTTTTCTAAGCATGTAATGTGCTGTTCAGTGTTTTCTAAGCATGTAATGTATAGTGTTCGGTGTTCTGTCACACTGTAGTTTGAAGGAATTAATCTTTTAAAATTCACATCTGGGGAAAACGCAGGCTTTTCACATAAAAGGGAAAAGAATTTATTTTAAACATTATAATTAGGATTTTAATGATAGAATTTATACATGAAAAATAAACAAAATTACATATTAAAAAAAATTTTAACCAAGGAAACAGAACATGTTTTCTATGGCTTAGATGAGTTTTTATTAGACTGTGAAGATCCTTGGTCCAGAGATTGAGTAGTAGTGTATTAGATTACTCAAAATCATTTAAAAGGTTAGCATTATCTTTCCAAAAACAAGTTAAAAAACCTGTTTTAGTCAGATATAAAAGATTTATTTAGGAAAAGTCATCTATATTATTTTATTCTAAAAAGAAAATTAGACCAGTCTTAAATACAAAAGTCAATGAAGAGAAGGTAAAATCTTTGTAAATGGTTGAGTTTTATAGACGTGTAGGGTAGTACTTGGTTATCATCATCATCATAATCAACATTATAGAAATTCATGTCAATTTTAACGTTTTGGAAATAGGTAGTACTTAATATATGTTAAATTTAGGGAGTAGAATGTATGAATAGGATTAAAAAAATTCTTAGCATTTGAAATAGTTTCTTTGTTTCCTGTTTTTAGTGAATGGCCTTTGTTTACTTAGAAAACATCCGTTTCTGGTAGGTTTTAAAGAATGTAGACCATTCTTTTTTGAGATGTTTTTGGAGAGTGGATTAAGCATCTTCTCAACTGCTTTAAGTTAACTGCTTTAAGAAAAGACTTTATGGTGTTTTAAATTTAAATATACATTATTAACTTGTTTTGTTTGAACTACATTTACAGTGAGCTGCTTGAAGTGGACCACATCAGAACAATATATCACATGTTTATTGCCCTCCTCATTCTCTTTATCCTCAGCACACTTGTAGTAGATTACATTGATGAAGGAAGGTAAGACAACAAAAAAGATGGCTGGCTAGTTGATGCATGAGAAGTTAGGGGTTTTCACTAAATTTTGGTAAAGGGTAAATTGATTAAATTGCTTCAGGAAATCCTAAAGCAGCAGATTTGAGGGTGATATTCCTCTGCCCTGAAAAGTTTAACTGATGGAGAAAATTAGAAGTTTCACTACTTTTATTTTTAAAGTGGTTTATTTGAATAGACCATAATCAGTAGTTTCTAGGTAATTTTCCCAAATGGGAGAACTTTGTACACAGTTGACCTACGAACAACACGGGTTTGAACTGTGCATGTCCATTTCTACGCAGAATTTTTTCAATCAGTGTGTTTAGCACTCTGTATCCATGGGTTCTACATCTGCAAGCAAAGGCAGATTGGGATCTAGAGTATTCCAGGATGCAAAACACACATATAAGAATGGCAGATTTTTCATATCTGTGGGTTCCACGGGGCCAACTCTGGGCCTCGAATTTGCATAAGTTTTGGTGTCTGCACACTTTCCTGGATAACTGTATATGATTTATTAACTTTTTGATTGTCTTTATTTAAGATGGTTACTTAAAACAAGTAGCTTATTGGAATTGAAGGTTGAAAAATTTGATATTTCTTTTTAATGTGAAAGTCAAATTGTAGGCCAGGCATGGTTGCTTGTGCCTGTAGTCTCAGCACTTTGGGAGGCCGAGGCGGGAGGATCACTTGAGCTTAGGAGTTGGAGACCAGCCTGGGCAACATCTCTACAAAAAATTTAAAAATTAGCTGGGCACGGTGGCAGACACTTGTAGTTCCAGCTACTCAGGAGGCTGAGATGGGAGGATCGCTTGAGCCAGGGAGGTTGAGGCTGCAGTGGAGCTGTGTTTGTGCCACTGCACTCCAGCCTGGATGCAAAGGAGACCCGATCTCAAAATAAAATTTTAAAACTCAAATTGTAGCTTAAAAAATGACAGCGTGGTAATCATGGATTGAATTATGTACTGTTTTTGAAAATTACATTTGGAGATAATGGTATAGTATATTAACATATTTTTAAATTGTACCTATTTCTTCTGAAAAATCTTTTGTACATAAGAATGATTGCTGTTTGAATATTTTCCATAGAATATTTTACAGTTAAAAAATTAATGTGAGAATCTAATCTTTCAGAAGTTCAAAGTCCAATTATCTTAGATATCTTAAGTTTGAAGACTGTATTTATCTTAGAGCTTTTAGAAAACTTGTTTCTAAAGAACATATATTGTTGATATATAGTAAAGCAGATGGTTAGAAGCAGATCTCTAACTAGCAGAACTATTACATCCATGACGTCAGCATATTAATGTTATGGTGTTTCCTAAGGTTGAAAGTTTGGTGTTTGAAAGTTTTAAATTCTGTGAACTCAGTGTATATTAAAAATTCACCTCTATGTTCTTTTTCTGTACCTTTTCTCCCCAGGCTGGTGCTTGAGTTCAGCCTCCTGTCTTATGCTTTTGGCAAATTTCCTACCGTTGTTTGGACCTGGTGGATCATGTTCCTGTCCACATTGTCAGTTCCCTATTTTCTATTTCAACATTGGGCCACTGGCTATAGCAAGAGTTCTCATCCGCTGATCCGTTCTCTCTTCCATGGCTTTCTTTTCATGATCTTCCAGATTGGAGTTCTAGGTTTTGGACCAACATATGTTGTGTTAGCATATACACTGCCACCAGCTTCCCGGTTCATCATTATATTCGAGCAGGTAAGGTTTTAAGTTTTACCCAAGGCGATGCTGTCCTCAGCTAAAATAATAGTAATGATGATGACATACTGATACTATTATTTTTAGCTGTATTAACTTGGATAAATTTTCAAATATTGTTCCTTTTGCCATTATCTGTAAAATTGTTAAAGTAGAATCATCTCACCTCTTAAGTTTCATTGTAGCTTCCATGTTCTCTGAATTTTGATAAATAAATTACTTTGAACTTTTTTTTTTTTTTTTTTTTTTGAGACAGAGTCTTGCTCTGTCACCTAGGCTGGAGTGCAGTGGCACCATCTCAGCTCACTGCAATCCCCACCTCCCAGGTTCAAGTGATTCTTCTGCTTCAGCCTCCCAAGTGGCTGGGACTGCAGGCGCCCGCCACCACACCCGGCTAATTTTTGTATTTTTAGTAGAGACGGAGTTTCACCATATTGGCTAGACTGGTCTCAAACTCCTGACCTTATTGATCTGCCTGCCTCGGCCTCCCAAAGTGCTGAGATTACAGGCGTGAGCCACCGCGCCCGGTCACATTGAACTATTTTTGATGCATCAAGATTTTGTTCCTGAATACTTTTTGTAAAAGTCATTTAAATTATAAAGTATTTTCATAATTAAAAACTTCACTTTTGAAATGTCAGATTCATTGTTTTGTCATGTAACTATATAATAAAGGTTTTATTTTAATTTGTTTATACACTCATCAGGATTTTCTGACTTTATTGGCTATCTATAATGCATTTGACTAATGGAAAGGACACTTGCAGGAGACCTTCTTTGAACAGACATCTTTTTCCTCCTGCTTTTGTAGATTCGTTTTGTAATGAAGGCCCACTCATTTGTCAGAGAGAACGTGCCTCGGGTACTAAATTCATCTAAGGAGAAATCAAGTATGTAATTTATTTTGTTCATTATTTCTTCCTCCCCTCCCCTCCCCTCCCCTGCCTCCCACCCCGTTCCCTTCCCTTCCCTTCTTTCCTTCTTTCCTTCCTTCCTCCTTCCCTTCCTCCCTCTCTCTTTTTCTCTTTCTCTCTCTCTCTCTTTTTCTTTTCTTTGTGTAATTTCATTAGTTTAAAGGATTATTGGCTGGATATTTCACCCTTTGTTGTTTACTGGGATGTCACATTACATAATGTAGAGATTGTGTTTTATTTCAAATATATATGATCCATATTGATTTTGAGGACCACTTCATTGTTTCCTGACTATTCCGGCTTTGCCCTTGAACCTACAATTTTAAAAAATTGATTATCTTTTGTAACTTTGCATTATTTTTATGGAATGTTAATAGCCTCATTACACCTGTGCCTGCCTATTCTTTGCAAATTGTTGCTTCACACTCTAGAAGTTATCTCAGTCACAGGAATAACTTGGTTTAAAGAGATTGGTAATATTCAATTCGTGCAAGAATAAGAAGTCATTCCGGAGATCAGGAAAAAAGAACATGAGCTGATAAGTCATTTTATTCTTCCCTGTTCTGCGCTTCCTTATATTACCCCCTTTATTTTTGCTGTGAAAAATCAAAGAGCCTTTTCTCTAACTATAGTTTTCCTTTTCTAGGCACTGTTCCAATACCTACAGTCAACCAGTATTTGTACTTCTTATTTGCTCCTACCCTTATCTACCGTGACAGCTATCCCAGGTAATGGTACTGTGAAGCAGAAATGTGGTAAGCACCAAAAGTGTGGCATGAGTGAGGTGGGATAGGTAAACAGGGGCCAGTTCATGTAGGGACATAGAAAATATAGAATGAGTTTTCATTTTCTGTCTGACCTGGGAAGCCTCAGATGGTGAGTAGAGAAGTCTAATTTGATTATAGTAATTCTTGACATAATTATAAAGTATTTCATATGGTCATAAATGATGTTCTGTGTGTAAAACCATTAATTAATTAATTATATATTTTATTTATTTTTATTTTTTATTATTTTTAATTTATTTTTTATTAATTAATTAATTAATTTTAGTTTTTTCTGAGATGGGAGTCTTGCTCTGTCACCCAGGAGTGCAGTGGTGCTATGTCGGCTCCCTGCAACCTCTGCCTCCTGGGTTCAAGTGATTCTCCTGCCTCAGCATCCCAAGTAGCTGGCATTACAGGTGTCTACCACCACGCCCGGTTAGTTTTTTTGTATTTTTATTAGAGACGGGGTTTCACCATATTGGCCAGGCTGGTCTTGAACTCCTGGTCACCGCCTTCCAAAGTGCTTGGATTACAGGTGTGAGCCACCGTGCCTGACTAAAAAACATTAATTGTGAGGGTCTTTATTCAAGTTCAGTTACTTTATTTAGAAACCTTATTTTTGTTTCTTTCTTTTTCAGGAATCCCACTGTAAGATGGGGTTATGTTGCTATGAAGTTTGCACAGGTAAGTTTTTGTAACTGCCTAAGGTATGTTGATTAGGGGATGGGGATTCATATTTATGATAATAATATAATCTACTTAAATCTAATTAGGAGCTAAGAATGCTTTCTGTTGACATTATGCAGTCTTTTAAACTATTTCTAGTACAGTAAATGGTGTTTGTTTTGCCAACATCAAAAGTAATTTTCTTTAATATAAGAATATATTAGGCTGGGCGCAGTGGCTCGCGCCTGTAATCCCAGCACTTTGGGAGGCCTAGGTGGGCAGATCACGAGGTCAGGAGTTCGAGACCAGCCTGGCCAACATGGTGAAACCCCATCTCTACTAAAAATACAAAAATTAGCCTGGCGTGGAGGCACGTACCTGTAATCTCAGCTACTCAGGAGGCAGAGGCAGGAGAATTGCTTGAACCTGGGATATGGAGGTTACAGTGAGCTGAGATCACACCACTGCACTCCAGCCTGGGTGACAGAGCAAGACTCCATTTGAAAAAAAAAAAAAAATTATAAAGTAATTCTAATTGGTTTTTTCTGTAAGCATTAATTTCCCCCTTCCTTCCTGTTTTTCGGGGGAGGTGTATGTGTATGTGGGTATAGTCTGACTCTTCCCCATTCCTCCTCCCACCTCCATCAGAATCATTAATCCTGGAAGATCCCGTTTTAAACTATTGTCTCAATCAAATGCCCATTTATGAAGTAAGTTCTTTCATTATGGGTCTGTGTTTGTTTTTTTTTTGAGAAGGAGTCCTACTCTCTCACCTAGGCTGGAGTGCAGTGATGCAATCTTGGCTCTCTGCAACCTCTACCTCCCGTGTTCAAACGATTCTCCTGCATCAGCCTCCTGAGTAGCTGGGATTACAGGTGACTACCACCGCACCTGGCTAATTTTTGTATTTTTAGTAGAGATGGGGTTTCACCATGTTGGCCAGGCTGGTCTCGAACTCTGACCTCAAGTCATCCACCCGCCTCAGCCTCCCAAAGTGCTGGGGTTACAGGCGTGAGCCACTGTGCCCGGCCATGTTATGAGTTTTAAGCAGCAGGAAAAACAGGTTCTAAGAGTGAGCTCTTTTAAAAATATCATTTGGTAAAGGGTTAGGAAAAGTGATGGTAGAAACTAGGCTTGAGTAATCTCCCTGAAGGATTATAGCAGTCTTATATACTAGTGTTAAATGGAATACATATGTGAACGTTACTTTAAGGGTCACATCTGTACTTTCTTTTGGAGAGAAAAAAATTGCCATCCATCTTATTAAGCCATCGTTATTATAATTCTGTCTCTGTTATGTTCCAGGTCTTTGGTTGCTTTTTCTATGTGTACTACATCTTTGAAAGGCTTTGTGCCCCCTTGTTTCGGAATATCAAACAGGAGCCCTTCAGCGCTCGTGTTCTGGTCCTATGTGTATTTAACTCCATCTTGCCAGGTAACATGGGTACTTGTTAATTTGGTCATGCATAAATTCACGAGGTAAATAGAAAGCTATTGCCTATGAGCACCTTTGTTTTGCCTACTTTTTCATCTAAACTTCTATATATCTATACCCATCTTGACCTCTTGCATCTACTTTATAAATGAAGTATCCTTCATCCAGTCTCAGGTCAGTCTTTCATCTTATGGCTTTCACTCAAGTTGTGCCTTTCTCTGACAGTGGACAGTCCACATTCATGCTGTGTCTTCCTGTTCGCTATTCAGTTCATTGTAATCTTGCTCCTGATTCCACCAAACCACTTAAATGCCCCTTGTTGAAATTACTAGTAACCTCCATATTCTAATCCAGTGGATGGATTAAGATGTACTTTACCCCTTATCCAAGTTGACCTCCATGAAGCATTGGGTGCTGCTGACCACATTTTGAAATCTCTCTTGTCACTGTTTTCTTGCTTTTTTTTGTTTTTTGAAACCGGGTCTCTCTTTGTCACCCAGTCTGAATGCAGTGGTGTGATCATGGCTTACTAGCCTTGACCTCTGGGGCTCAAAGTGATCCTCTTGCCTCAGTAGCTGGGACTACAGGTGCATGCCACCATGCCTGGCTAAGTTTTTATTTTTTAGAGAGACGGGGTCTCCCTATGCTGCCCAGGCCATTCTCAAACTCCTGGGCTCAAGTTATCCTCCTATCTCAGCCTCTCAAAGTGCTGGGGTTACAGGCTTGAGCCACCATGCTCGGCCTTTTGCCACTATTTCTTATTTTCCTCCTGTCTTTCCGACCATACCTTGATTTCTTAAATTTATTTATTCCCCTTTTTTGTCTATTATAGAGATATATGAGTACCTAGTACTATGCCAGGTGCCGAGGACTCAGAAGTGAACAAGACATGTATTATCTTTACAGTCTGGGAGCTTTCATAGTTTCCCTTACTTTTCCTCTTTTCTTTACTCATTGAATGTTGGTAATGTTTTCTGTCATCGCCTTCCCTTTCTTTTCTTCTCTTGCATTCCTCTTCCAGTAACCCTCCCTCACCAGCCCCAAGACTTATTTGAATGAACTCTGTATCTGTCCCTAAAATAGAATATGTGTTACATACTTGAGTGTCTTCCTCACTAGCTGCAAAGTTATTGAGATCAAGGATTGTGTTTTATAGCCAATCACAGTCTCTCTCATATTGTCTGATACATAGTTGATGCTCTATAAATATATATTTTTCAATAAATGACTGAAAGAGGTGGACATATAAATGGATATTTTACAATATATTGTAATATGTACTACATAAGTAGGATAAACAAAATGCTTATGGCCTTTGTTTCATATTAGAGATAACATTTAATATTGGGTATTGAAAAATAGGTAGGTATTTGCCTGGCAGAGAATTGGTGGAAAGGTCACTCTAGGTAGTGGGATGGATGCAAGGGCATGGAGCATTCTGGAATGGCATAAATCCAGTTGTGGATGATGTTTAACAATACTTAGAGGGTAGAATCATTGGAGATATGTTTAGAATGTTATCCATGTCACTATGTTAACCATGTCACTATTAACATTTTGGACTGGTTAATTCTTTGGAGTGGCATTCTTCTGCATTGTAGCATAAACTGTTCAGCAGCATCCTGGCCTCTAACAACTAGATACCAGTGGCACAACTCCCTCTCCTCCAATTGTCACAGCACTGGTGCAGTAGCTTGCACCGGTAGTCCCAGCTACTCTGGAGGCTGAGGTGGGAGGATCACTTGAGCCCCAGGAGTTGAAGTTCAGCCTGGGCAACATAGTGAAACCCTGTCTTTTAAAAACAAAAAGTCTTTAGAATTTCAAATGTCCTGTGGGGGAGAGGGGGCAAAGTGTCTCCCAGTTTTAAACAGTTGTTTAAGAGGGGGGTATGGGGGCCAGATTTTTAAAGGGCCTTGGGTACTAAGTTAAGCCATATATTTAGGCATTTCTTTAAAACAGACTGGATAGGCTGGGCACGATGGCTCATGCCTGTAATCCTAGCACTTTGGGAGGCCGAGGTGGGTGGATCATGAGGTCAGGAGATCGAGACCTGCCTAGCCAACATGGTGAAACCCCGTCTCTACTAAAAATACAAAAAATTAGCCAGGTGTGGTGGTACATGCCTGTAGTTCCAGCTACTTGGGAGGCTGAGGCAGGAGAATTGCTTGAACCCTGGAGGCAGAGGTTGCAGTGAGCCGAGATCACCCCACTGCACTCCAGCCTGGGCGACAGAGCAAGACTCTGTCAAAAAAAAAAAAAAAAAAAAAAAACCAGACTGGGTAATGTCATTTGTTGAACCCACTTTGAAGGAAGTTACTGTTTTAAAATTAAGATAATTAACTCCAAAAGTATATCATCTCTGGAATGGGTAAACTGGAATAATAACTTATATTTTACAAAATAATCCCAGCTAAATAAAATGATGTGATATAATTAGTTGCTTGGCATGTGAGCTATTTGAAAAGACTGTTAATATTGTTAATCTTATTTTTAGGTGTGCTGATTCTCTTCCTTACTTTTTTTGCCTTTTTGCACTGCTGGCTCAATGCCTTTGCTGAGATGTTACGCTTTGGCGACAGGATGTTCTATAAGGTAGTATATACTTAGACTTAGCTTTCTTTTTACATTTTATTATCTTCTTCATTATTAGTATTTCGACATTGTTGGCTAATGTCACCAGCCTTTCACACAAACATTGTGAAATAATTTTCTTTTCTACAAGTTTTGCCAATATTTTCTGAAATTCAGTTACAGATATAACTGGCATAACCTTGTGTTTTCTTCTGTCTCTAATATCTGCTCCCTTAACATAAGCAAATGGTTTCTGCTGGATCCTACAAGGATATATTGGTGATTCCAGTAGGAAACTGTTGGTTCAGAGCACACCATGAGACTTCCCTGAGTGTTCATTCATTTGAAATGGACCGTCTAGTTCTGTAGGAATGACCTCAGCAAATTATTCCATTTAAGACAATTGAGCAGTTCACGAGGGAAATAACTTTTCCCTCTTTTGTTTTGAAAGGTATTAATTTTGCTTCAGATAGTATCCTTATGCTTCTAAAGTTGGAATTAAGCTGTAGAATTAGAGTCAGAATGGCTCATAGCATTCTTTAACCCTACCTACAGCTCTCTTTGAGTTTTGGTTGTTTATGGCAATACTCCAAGTCTACCACCTTTTTTCTCAAAGAAACTTTAAGTGTGGATTGCAGATTTTAGATATCTGATTTCATTCATCTGATCTTAAAATTGGGAGCAAGAAATATATATAGAGATACCAGGACTTTGAGGTAGCCACCATCTCACTCTGGATAATTTTGCCATTTATGGTAAGCACCAAACAGCTCTCTAGTGTTAGCACTCTCTCTGGTCTTCATGACCGTAGAATTTTCTCATGACATTCTAGCAGGGGAAGGGGGTGGGGCTTACTGATTGCTGTTTAGATGAACATTAGATTTAAATGATTCTATGTGTTCTGTATGAAATCATATATAGTACGAGAATTCATGTCATATTCAACACTAATAACCAAAATGCCTTTGAAGATTTTTCTGTCATCAGTGTATAAACCAACAGTTTATCACAGTATACTTTGATTTTTCTGTTACATGTGTTCTTTGGGAAAGTCAGGGGGGTTTGCTTTCGGGTGGGGGGGGGGTGTGTGTGTGTGTGTGTAGTTTTATACCTTTACTTTTTCCCTCAGGATTGGTGGAACTCCACGTCATACTCTAACTATTATAGAACCTGGAATGTGGTGGTCCATGACTGGCTATATTACTATGCTTACAAGGACTTTCTCTGGGTAAGTAGCAAGGTTTAAGTTGATATTATTTATGAAATGGAGATTCTTTTTCAGAAAGTATGAGTATTTACAGCGGGAAGAAGTTATATTTAATTGCTCATGAGGAAAGGGTGGTAGTATCTTTTCAGTTTTCTTTTGAGAAATTTACATCTAGAAACCTGCTTTGAATGGTACTGCTTAGAAACCACTGTGTACAGTAGTAGGTCTAATACTGTGTCTTTTGCTCTGAATTTTATCTTACGTAACAAAGTAAGAATGCATGGAGGTTGTTGGAGTTGAAATGATCCACCAATAATGGATAGTTTCTTATGAATCTCATTGCCAACAAATAATCTCCCTTTGGTCTTTTTCATTCGTTTTTCTTGGTTAAAGGTAGAGAAACACTTTTTTTTTTTTTTTTTGAGACAGAGTTTTTCATTCTTGTTGCCCAGGCTGGAGTGCAATGGCATGTTCTCGGCTGACTGCAACCTCCTCCTCCTGGGTTCAAGCGATTCTCCTGCCTTAGCCTCCCAAGTAGCTGGGATTACAGGCATGCACCACCATGCCCAGCTAATTTTGTATTTTTAGTAGAGATGGTGTTTCTCCATGTTGGTCAGGCTCATCTTGAACTCCCGACCTTAGGTGATCCGCCCGCCTCAGCCTCCCAAAGTGCTGGGATTACAAGTGTGAGCCACCGTGCCCGGCTGAGAAACACTTTTCTGTGAGAAACACCTTTGTGTGGATTTGTATCTCTCCAATCAGTGACACCTGGCTTTGAGACATTCTTTAGAGCATAATGTACTTAGACTGATGAGATGTAATCTTGAATCTCCTGGTTGATAAACACTGGTATCTGGATTACAGTTTTTATTAAGTGAGGGCACCATTTGGCTTAGTGACAGCATCTTGTGGTGGAAATAGCATTGTATTAATATTTGAGTGCTAATTCTGCCATTCAAGTGTAGTTTCACATACGGATAAGGCAAGTCCCTCTTCTCCTTCTGAAATCTTAGTTTTGTTATGTGTAAAAATGGAGAGGACACTTGCCCCATCTACCATACAGTGTTACTCTAAAGACTGAAATTCAATATGTTTCGTTTATATAGGAAAACTATGTTTTGTCAGTTGTAATAACTTACAAACATAAGTTATTGATATTTTTGAAAATAGACTTAGATGTTTGAACAATAATAAGAGTTTGTAAGTGTATATGATTTGTAATTATTTTAATAGTTTGGATTAATCCAAGGAGTAGACTTAGAAAATTAAGTACAAATATAATAGGTGACTTTGGCATATAATTTTGCATCCTATATAATTCATGCTTGCTTTAAATTTTTAAAAATTACTTTGTAATATTTTCCTTTTTCTTTAGTTTTTCTCCAAGAGATTCAAATCTGCTGCCATGTTAGCTGTCTTTGCTGTATCTGCTGTAGTACACGAATATGCCTTGGCTGTTTGCTTGAGCTTTTTCTATCCCGTGCTCTTCGTGCTCTTCATGTTCTTTGGAAGTAAGTATCTTGGCATGCTGTGAGTACTGGGTACTATGCTAAAAAAGAAAACCAGATAGAAAGGAAACTATAAAATCAATGTAGGAGAACTAGATAGTAGTAACATATTAAGGTAGTACTTGTTTATCAGATGGTCAGAATATTGACTTTGAATAATTATACACAGCTCTGTCTCAAGATGTTTACACTTTGAAGTAGGAAAATGAACTAGGTAACCTCATGAAGACCATTGATAACACTGATTTGGTAGGTCATAAAAGTTATCTATATAAACAGCTTTCCCATTCGTAAACATTGTCGGTATGCATCCCCTAGAAAACTGACAAGTTTTTGAGTGAGGGAAAGGTTGGAATATGAATATTCTAATTCCATGAAGTATATATACACATGTTCTGAAAACACTGATTTCTTGTAAGTTACTGATTTTAACACTGAAGCTTTATTTTTCTTTATAGAAACAGTGACCAGAATAAAAAAAATATAAACAGTTGTTGCTCACTGTAATTATTAAATAACAGCGGATACCTGAGGCCCCTCATCTTCTGATAAATTATGTTTTGATACCTGTATATTTCTTTCTTTTTTTTTTTTTTCTTTGAGACAGAGTTTCACTCTCGTGACCCAGGCTAGAGAGCAGTGGTATGATCTCAGCTCACTGCAACCTCTACCTCCCTGCTTCAAGTGATTCTCCTGCCTCAGCCTCCTGAGTGGCTGGGATTACAGGCACACACTACCATGACTGGCTAATTTTTGTGTTTTTAATAGAGATGGGGTTTCGCCATGTTGGCCAGGTTGGTCTCGAACTTCTGACCTCTGATAACTGTATATTTCTTTGTTGCCTTCCTATTTTTAGTGGCTTTCAACTTCATTGTCAATGATAGTCGGAAAAAGCCAATTTGGAATGTTCTGATGTGGACTTCTCTTTTCTTGGGCAATGGAGTCTTACTCTGCTTTTATTCTCAAGAGTGGTATGCACGTCAGCACTGTCCTCTGAAAAATGTGAGTCACCAACCTGGTTGGAGTGCAAAAGAACCTGTTGATTCTCTGATTGTGAGAGTTGGTGGGCAATGTTGAGGAGGATAGTAGTGGAGATTATGATGAATTAGTGTTAAAGAGAGGGAAACGAAGAGTAAAAGCATTAGTTTATTATCTGATCTTATTGTACTTGAAGTTTTTCCTTTTGTTTAGTTTTCTTCACATTTAACTCTCCTAGCTTTTGGTTTTCTTCTTTTACTGCCTTTTCTTCAGCCCATTATAATTTTTTTTTTTTTTTTTTTTGAGACAGAGTCTCACTCTATCGCCCAGGCTGGAGTGTAGTGGTGCAATCTCAGCTCACTGCAACCTCTGCCTCCCGGATTCAAGCGATTCTCCTTCCTCAGCCTCCCGAGTAGCTGGGATTGCAGGAGCATGCCACCATGCCCGCTAATTTTTTGTATTTTTAGTAGAGATGGGGTTTCACCATGTTAGCCAGGATGGTCTTGATTTCCTGACCTTATGATCCACCCACCTCGGCCTCCCAGAGTGCTGAAGCCACCGCACCCAGCCAGCCCCTTCTAAGTATTCTCCAGGATTTTCCTAATGCCATGTATGTCCCTACTACCACCACCTAAAACATACCTATTTTTTTAAAACCTCTTTCTTCTAAATAAACTCTTGTAAAAATATTGGACAACACTGAGATCCTTTCTTGATTCTATTTTTGTTTTTGGTTTTTGGTAATTATATTCAGGTTTCATTTATTCTTAGGACTTTTGTTTTTAGCTATACATGGGTACAGATTTTAGGAGGATGGCTTTTTTTTTTTTTTTTTAAGAATTTTATTTTCAAGTAACACAGTATAAGACATAGGAATTTTCCAGCAAACACTCTGGTTAATTTAATTGATGTGATCTGGTTAATTAGATCTAGTAGCACTAGCTGAAAGTACTGCTTATAGTTATGGATAGAATTTCATGATGGAAACACCCTAAGAAGTAGGATTGCCAGGCTTTTTGTATATATAGGGCATGTCTTGTATTTAATACTTTTGTCCTGCCTCCTGTATTGGGTTTCTTAGAACACCCCAAATGTCCTCTATTATGCTTTTTTCAGTAAATTACAAAAAATATGGCAGATAGAGCTATTTATCTCAAGTTCATCTCAGCATCCTGTACTTGTATTTGCTAAATTTGGTGGCCCTACTAATAATTCATTCAATCCCTACAACCTTCCAGGTTTGGAGGGGATGCCTTCTTGATTTATTTCCTGGGTATTTCTCATAGGCATCTGTAACTGAAGATGTCCATAATGAAATTAATCAGTTTCCTCTCCAAAGCTTCCCCTCTTTCTGTGTACCCTATGTCTGTTAGGCTGCCTCAACTCTCCCTCTTTATTTCATATTAATCTCCTTTGTTCATCTGAAGTAATTGCTCTTGACTGTCCCTGGTCACCTGGATTCCACATGTCAGATTTTATTCTCCTATCAAAATCCAGTTTGGATGCCACATCTTTCATGATAATTTTTCAAATGCTTGCTTCCCTCTGTTTCCTATTTCTGAACTTTTGTAGTGCTTCGTTTGCTTCTTCTTTGATAGTTCAGTAATTTTAAACCTTGTATTAGTCATTTATATATATATATGTCATTTATGTATATATTAGTCATTTATATGTGTGTATATATAATATATATTTATATATTACATATTTACTAATATGTACTAATATTTAGTACCTTAAAATCTAAATGGTGGTTATATATAAATATATATATATATATTTGTCGTCCTTAACCACCATTTAGATTTTAAGGTACTAAAAGTAGGGCTGTGCTAAAATAAAATAAAAGATACAGAAAGAAATAGTGCCTATTTAGAAACTGGTCAAAGTTCACACAATTGTGTATAGTTTACTGGGCTTTAAAAGCTTTATGTGAAGCATCTAAATTGAATAAATCTGTGTTGTAGATAAAAGTACTGAACATCTTTTGAATTAGTGAGCTGCCTATACCTTGAGGGTTATTGATAGGAGGCATTTTAGAGATGTACAATGTATCATATTAATATCCCCTGCCTACCTCCACACCTCCTCTACTCTGTACACAAATAAATTATTTTTCCATTCTTATTTTTCCCCACTGTAGCCCACATTTTTGGATTATGTCCGGCCACGTTCCTGGACTTGTCGTTACGTGTTTTAGAAGCTTGGACTTTGTTTCCTCCTTGTCACTGAAGATTGGGTATCTCCCTGATTTGGAGCCAGCTGTTTCCAGCTGTTACTGAAGTTATCTGTGTTATTTGGACCACTCCAGGCTTTACAGATGACTCACTCCATTGCTAGGTCACTTGAAGCAAAACTGTTGGAAGTTCACTGGAGTCTTGTACACTTAAGCAGAGCAGTACTTTTTTTGTGGGGCTGGGTGGGGGGAGAAGGCCGACTAATAGCTGAAGTAATGACAGATTGTTGCTGGGTCATATCAGCTTTACCCCTTGGTAATTATATCTGTTTTGTTTCTTGACTCCGTCCAATCAGAGAATAAACATCATAGTTTCTTGGCCACTGAATTAGCCAAAACACTTAGGAAGAAATCACTTAAATACCTCTGGCTTAGAAATTTTTTCATGGACACTGTTGGAATGTATGCTAATTGAACATGCAATTGGGGAAGAAAAAATGTAGAATGATTTTTGCTATTTCTAGTAGAAAGAAAATGTCTGTTTTCCAAAGATAATGTTATACATCCTATTTTGTAATTTTTTTGAAAAAAGTTCAATGTTCAGTTTTCCTTAGTTTTTACCTTGTTTTCTCTATAGGTCATGATTTCTGTGAAGCAAAAAGATGCCTTTTACCATGAATTCTTGAGTTTACATCAATAATATTGTATATTAAGGGGATCAGAAGTAGGAAGGAAAAAATAAGAGATAGCAGAGGAAAAAGAAAAACATTTCCTCTTTATAACTTCTGAAGTTATTTGTAAAAAAGATTTATAGAGTCAATCATGTGTTTAAATTATTTTATCACAAACTTAACATGGAAGATATTCCTTTTTAACTTTATGGTAACTTCTTTGAAGTTATTTAGAAATATCCTTTGGAACAATTATTTTATTGTCTAATAAATATTGACTTCTCTTGAATTATTTTGCAGACTAGTGAGTCTGTAACATAAGTATTAATCACCTCCACTCATATTAAAGTGATCATTAAGAATCCAGAAGCTGGCTTCTGCATTTGCTCAGTTATACTTTTAACGGTAGTATGTTTTTAGGTGGAATAAATTAATATGTGATTGGTTTCAAGGAAATGTCCTCTATTATGTAATACTTCCATTTTATAAGATGCCCATTTCTAATACAATGTGTGTAGGAATTATTTGTATGTATGAGGTATGATTGTAAAGATTGAGCATTGGAAGGGGTATCAGAGACCATGTAGTTCAGCTTTCCACTCAAAGTAAGATTTATGAATTATTTAAACGATTGTTGTTACTTGGAACAGCCACTTGAGAGGCTCTCTTGGTATTGTTCAGAATTGTTTTAAAGTCCGTTTGAGTCTCACAAGAAGGTAAGTAGAGTTTCTTAATAGTCACAACTTAATTTGAACCACAAGTATCCAGCTTAATCATGTATCTTACTCACGATACCACTGGTCCAGATGAGTTTAGGTAATTTTCAAACATTAAATCCAACTTCAACGGACACAAATACACCTCAAAGGAGGTTATTTTTAAAAAGGTACTCTGCATGTTCTCACAGTAATGTTCTGCACAACAGTATTGTAATTGTAAATGGAATCATAACCTCCTAACTAGTTTGCTTTAATATGGCTTGTAATTCTTGACATTTTTCTTGAAATCAAAATGAATCAGTCTCTTGAATTTATAACTGCATTTTAAATATATTGGGGACAGATTGCTCTGAGACCTGGTTATGAGCAAGCCAATCTTTTGAATCTAGAGAATGGAATTCTTAGGTTTATATTTCTGTTAAGAAATACTATAAATATGACTCTTATGAGAAGACTTTGTTGCTCTGTAGTGTTTCTGAATACTGTATTTGTTGGATTGATCAAGGCTATTTTTCAAAAAGCTCTCTGCTTCCTGTTTGTTTGTTTTTGAGACGGAGTCTTGCTCTGTCGCCCAGGCTGGAGTGCAATGGCGTGATCTCGGCTCACTGCAACCTCTGCCTCTCTGGTTCAAGCTATTCTCCTGCCTTAGCCTCCTGAGTAGCTGGGATTACAGGCCCATGCCACCATGCCCGGCTAATTTTTGTATTTTTAGTAGAGATAGGGTTTCACCATGTTGGTCAGGCTGGTCTCAAACTGCTGACCTTGTGATCTGCCCACCTCAGCCTCCCAAAGTGCTGGGAAGACAGGTGTTAGCCTGGCCTCTGTTTCCTGTTATTAGTGATTTTCCTGCCCAAGATTGCGACAACAAATATGTAGAACTACAGACTGTTTAGAATGCTGAGACTGTTCTAAGAAACTTTCAAAAACAGTAGCACTTCAAGGAATGGTCACTTTCTATGAAAGAAACTGGCTTGATAGCCATAATCTTATTGCTAGCTGCTTTTAGCAAAAGTCTTTTCTTGAAACCACAATCTATACTCTTTAAACAAATAAAAACTAAAATCTCTTGCTTAATGTTTCAGGAAGATTTATTTTTTCTATTTCACTAATGTGGCAAAAATTATTTCCAGTTATAGGATACTTTTTTCCTTCTGAAAAGTAATAAGCTTAAAGTTTTTGTTTCTGTAAGATGTAATGATAGTAACTATTATTTTGGGCATATTAACCAACAGAACAATTATGTAGTATGTATATCACTTTCTCATTAGATCTCTAACTTGACCTAGTACCTTTATGTGTGAGGATAAATTTGTTAGATCCTTTTATTCTCAATCTTGGATAATGATGCAAAATGGAATTTTGTTTTGTTTGTTGGTAGATTCACATACTAAAACTTTGCAGGTAAAGTTGCTTGCCTCATGTTAGAATTTAATTAGAAAACGGAGGCTGCCTTTTTTTTTTTTTTTTTTTTTTTTTTTTAAGACAGAGTCTTGTTCTGTCGCCCAGGCCAATTTTTTTTTTTTTTTTTTCTTGTACGGATGGGGTTTCACCATGTTGCCCAGGCTGCCCAGGCTGGTCTCAAACTCCTGGACTCAAGGGATCTATTTGCCTCAGCCTCTCAAAATGCTGGGATTGCAGGTGTGAGCCATGGCTCCTGGCTCCTTGCTCCAGATCAATTTTTTAATGGAAGATAGCTCATACTTTGTTTTTGTTTTTAAAGAGACAGGGTTTCACTCTGTTGCCCAGGCTAGAGTGTAGTAGCGTGATCATAGCTCACTGCAGTCTCAAACTCCTGGACTCAAATAGTGCTCTGGAGTACCTAGAACTACAAGTGCCTACCACCACACCCAGCTAATTTATTTGTTTTTTTTTTAGAGATGGGGATCTCACTGTGTTGCCCAGGCTGGTCTCAAACTCTTCACCTCAAGTAAACCTCCCACTGCTGAAAGCTTTGGGATTACAGTCATGAGCCACCATGTCAGGCCCATACTTATTGTTAATAAAGTTTCAGTGACTTGCTTATTAATCTTATGCAAAATTTCATGTAATTTATGTAATGCTACATAACAGAGTGCTACATATGGTATGTATACATACACTGTGTACACACAAAGGTCTGTTCTGGGTATTTTATGTATCTTTAGGCTTTATGGCTCTGAAATGGAAGGAACTAGACATAAATGTTTTGAGGAATAAAGTCAATTTTGTTTGTTTGTTTGTTTGTTTTGAGACAGAGTCTCAGTCACCAGGTTGGAGTGCAGTGGCGTGATCTCGGCTCACTGCAACCTCTGCCTCCTGGGTTCAAGCGATTCTCCTGCCTCCACCTCCCGAGTAGCTGGCATTACAGGTGCTTGCCACCATGCCCGGCTAATTTTTGTGTTTTTAGTAGAGATGGGGTTTCACCGTGATGGTCAGGCTGGTCTCGAACTCCTGACCTCATGATCTGCCAGCCTCAGCCTCCCAAAGTGCTGGGATTATAGGCATGAGCCATACTCCCAGCCAAAGTGAATGTTTTGGGTGAAGTTTATATAAGGATTTGACTGTTTTTTTATCATTATTAAAGTTTCTATCAGGTAATACAGTGTTGGCCCTCTGTTGAAATAAAATATTACATATAGCTGGGTGTAGTGGCTCATGCCTTTAATCCCAGTACTTTGGGAGGCCAAGGCAGGAGGATTGCTTGAGCTCAGAAGTTTGAGACCAGCCTGGGCAACATAGCAAAACCCTGTCACTACAAAAAATACAAAAAGTAGCCAGGCGTGGTGGTGCACGCCTGTAGTCCCAGCTACTCAGTTGGCTCAGGTGGGAAGATGGCTTCAAGCCATGGAGGCTTCAGTGACCTGTGACCTGTGATCACACCACTTTATTCCTCAAAACATTTATGTCCCAGTTCCCTCCATTTCAGAGCCATGGGCAACAGAGCGAGACCCTGTCTCAAAAAAAAAAGAAATTACATATAAGCCCGGTTTAAAGAGAGGATAACATGCAACTACCCTAGTTGAAACAGAGTGTATCCACTTCTTTCCCACCCTAAATTTAATGCCTAGTTTGAAAATCAGTAGACAATAATAAAGTTGATAAGCTTTAGGTTGGTAGAAAAGCTATGTAATCTATACAGTGTACTAAATCCTTATATGTTTTTGGTAAAAAATAAAGACTTTAATAGCTAATTTGGACTTCAGAAAATGGGTTAATTTCACGAGTGCATATCACTTTTGACTATATTAGTCAAGCATATTATTAAAGTTTAAAAAACTCTAAAACTTCTTCTGTACTGTTTTTTTCTTAAGTACTCTCTTCCTTATTTCTACATTACTACATTCACATTTCTGTCAATAAGCCCCAATGGAGTGATAAACTTTAAGCTAGTAGATACTGCACCATGCCTTGTGGTGGTTTCTTAATGAAATGGAAGCTGTACTTCCTGTTTGTTTTTAAATACTTTTGAAACAGACAGTTCATGCACCCCATCATTTAGAGATGCAGTTTGAATTTCCATGGAAAAAGGTGCCAATTTTGGATTGGGAAAGGAGCTGAAGCCCCAGTCAAGACTCTGCCATTTGGGGTAGTGCAGCAGATTCCTGTGTCTGTATCTTTCCAGTGTGTGTGTTAATCCATAGTGTTCTGAGCACCAGAAGGGTCATGTAAATCTGAAGTTGTTATTAAAGGTTTTTCTATAGTGAAAGATGTCTTTTCTGATTCATTCTTGTATGTTACTTTCCTGAATGGCTATTCCCTCCTCCCCCTGCAAGTCCTTGTCTGATCACTGGTACCAATACTTTGTTTAGTATGAGTTGTATTAGCATTAACTTAAAAATTTTTAGGCCGGGCGCTGTGGCTCACGCCTGTAATCCCAGCACTTTGGGAGGTTGAGGTGGGTGGATCACAAAGTCAGGAGTTCGAGACCAGCCTGGCCAATATGGTGAAACCTCGTCTCTACTAAAAATACAAAAAAATTAGCCAGGCATGGTGGCACATGCCTGTAATCCCAGCTACTTGGGAGGCTGAGGCAGGAGAATTGCTTGAATCCGGGAGGTAGAGGTTGCAGTGAGCCGAGATCATGCCACTGCACTCCAGCCTGGGTAACAGAGCGAGATTCCGTCTCAAAAAAAAAAATTTTTTTTAAATTTAAAAATACACAAAAATGGCAAAATACTGCACATGTGAATGTGATAAATATATTTGGAAGAAACCTAGTCTATTTTTTATTTTTTCATGTCTTTGAGACAGAGTCTCATTCTGTTGCCCAGGCCAGAGTACAGTGGTGTGATCTCAGCTTACTGCAACCTCCGCCTCCTAGGTTCAAGCGATTCTCCTG
This sequence comes from Pongo abelii, assembly GCF_028885655.2. Classification (NCBI taxonomy): domain Eukaryota; kingdom Metazoa; phylum Chordata; class Mammalia; order Primates; family Hominidae; genus Pongo; species Pongo abelii. The sequence goes on along the minus strand of NC_071985.2, from coordinate 70,583,548 downwards.
CCTCAGCCTCCCCAGTAGCTGGGATTACAGGCACACATCACCATGTCTGGCTAATTTTTGTATTTTTTTAGTAGAGATGGAGTTTTGCCATATTGCCCAGGCTGGTCTTGAACTCCTGACCTCAGGTCATTCACCTGCCTCGGCCTCCCAAAGTGCTGGAATATAGGAATAAGCCACTGCACCCGGCCAGAAAGCAAGTCTCTTTTAAAAGTAACTTCAAGTGTATTCAGTATTAACTCTATGGTTCATGTTCATAAATGCTGTTCATCTTGATACCAGGCACCTTTATATGCTGAATATAGCCAAAAGAGAAGGCAAACAACTGACCAGGACTTTTTGTCCAGTCTAATGAAGGGGAACTGTGTTAAAGGTTACAAATAAATTGTGGGGCCCAATTGTGACTTTGTATTTGCATCAAGAAATGCAGTGACAGTGACTCTTCTGCCGCCCCTCTCTCTTGAGGCCATTATTTGTTGCTTAATTCCTTTTGCTCTTGGCCTTTTAAAACCTGTGAAGGGGCCAGGTGTGGTGGCTCATGCCTATAATCCCAGCACTTGGGAGGCCGAGGCAGGTGGATCACTTGAGCTTGGGTGTTCGAGACCAGCCTGGCCAACATGATAAAACCCTGTCTCTATTAAAAATACAAAAATCAGCTGGGCTCGATGGTGCACACCTGTAATCCCAGCTACTTGGGTGGCAGAGGCATGAGAATCGCTTGAATCTGGGAGGTGGAGGTTACAGTGAACCGAGATCATGCTTCTGCATTTCAGCCTGGGCGACAGAGTGAGACTCCGTCTCAAAAACAAAACAAAAACCTGTGAAGGTATCTAAGAAAGCATTGCTCTACCTCCGATGGGTAGAAATGGACTTTAGGTTTTTAATGAAAGGTGAAAAGCGGTTGGCTAGGAGGTATGCCTCTTAAGACTAAGTGAAACCAGTTTTGGAACAAGATAGGGTTGCTTCCTCCTGCTATCGTTTGAATGTGTCTCCTCCAAAATTCAGGTATTGCCAATGTGCTGTTAACTGAGGCAGAACCTATTTTTTGGAGACAGTGTCTCATTCTGTCGCCCAGGCTGGAGTGTGTGGTGTGTTCTGGGCTCACTGCAACCTCCACCTCCCAGGTTTACATGATTCTCCTGTCTCAGCCTCCCGAGTAGCTGGGATTACAGGCGCCGGCCACCATGTCCAGCTAATTTTTGTATTTTTAGTAGAGACGAGGTTTCACCATGTTGGCCAGTATGGTCTTGAACTCCTGACCTCAAGTGATCAACTCGCCTCAGCCTACCAAAGTGTTGGGATTACAGGCATGAGCCACTGCACCCAGCCAAATTTCTCTTCTTCATAAATTACCCAGTCCCAGGTATTCTGTTATGGCAGCTCAGATGAAGATGCCCTTTCTCCGAAGAATCTACTCGTAATAGGAGCCTATTAGGAGGAATACTTGACATTGCAACACTTTGTTGGTGGAAGCACATATGATAGCAACAGTCAAGGAATATTCTCTAGTTACTCTTGATGACCTAGCTATACCCACCTGGCTCTGCAGTGCCAAAGGAGTGGGAAAGGGGAAATCCTTTCAGAAGTTAACTCTGCCCGTTTCTTGGACCCAGTGGCTGTTGTTCATTGCTGCTAGGGGCAAAGCCATAGTGTTGGAATTTTTTCTGATGAATTTATGAAAGCGTAGAGTTCTGTCACTTTAGGCTTGGATGGCTATCATTTGGACTCAACCCAATTCATGCATCTGATTTATAAAACATATAACTTGGTAAATTTACTATGAGAAATCACTCAGTAGCATACTCAAGGTTGGCATGATCATTGAATTTGCTCTGTAGAAGCCCAACTTAGTGTACAATGAGAAAGATGAATTTATTCTCACAGACTGCATAATCATTTGTCAGATACTGTGCCATGCACTGAAGACACATGAACAATACAAAAGCATATTTCTTCCTGTAGGCATGCCCGTGTGTGAACTGAATGATAAAGTCAGACATCATTCAGTTTTAGGGATGCCCTTCTTGTGTGGAAGCAATACTACAAGCTACTCTTTCCCTTAGAAAGTGTTTGGCTGAGTAGTGCCTAGATTTCCTTCTCAGTGTCTGCTTTTAAAAGTTGCTAACTGGAGGCCCTGTGTGGTGGCTCACACCTGTGATCCCAGCACTTTGGGAGGCTGAGGTGGGCTTATCACTTGAGGTCAGGAGTTTGAGACCAGCCTGGCCAACATGGTGAAACCCCAACTCTACTAAAAATACAAAAATTAGCAGGGCATGGTGGCACGTTCCTGTAATCCCAGCTATTCAGGACGCTGAGGCAGGAGAATTGCTTGAACCTGAGAGGTGGTAAGCCTAGATCGCACCGCTGCACTCCAGCCTGAGTGACAAAGTGAGACTCTGTTAAAAATAATAAGAAGAAAAAAATGAAAATTTCTAATTGGTACCTTCTTTTTTTAGCTACATTAAATACAAACACTGGCCCACTTCCCCTGCTGATTCCTTTAGGGAGCTTTGCATGCTCTAAGTGCCTGCAGATGTGTTTATAAATCCCTGACCACGCAGTTAGAAAATGAGTTGATAGGCCAGGCGTGGTGGCTTATGCCTGTATTTCCACCACTTTGGGAGGCCAAGGCGGGCAGATCACCTGAGGTCAGGAGTTCGAGACTAGCCTGGCCAACATGATGAAATCCCCTCTCTACTAAAAATATACAAATTAGCTGGGCATGGTGGCAGGTGCCTGTAATCCCAGCTACTCAGGAGGCTGAGGCTCCAGAGAATCGTTTGAACCCAGGAGGCAGAGGTTGCAGTGAGCCAAAATCACGCCACTGCACTCCAGCCTGGGCAACAGAGCGAGACTCCATCTCAAGAAGAAAAAAAAATCGACTCTGACCATCACTTTTACACATCTTGAGGTTTTCTGTTCAGGAAGATTCTTACCTACTCAGCTTACATTTTGCTATCGTATTTTCCATCAAAGATCTTAATAGTATTTTACTTTACTCCATTTTAGGATTCTCTTGGTATAATTAAAAATTAGGAGAGGAGTTACCCTATAAGTAGCAATTGTATTTTTTGATAGCAATAATCTTATTGTACTGTTTTTGTTTATGCCTCATCTATTAACATTTTTCGTTTTGTAGAGATGGGGTCTTGCCACGTTGTCCAAGCTGGTCTCGAATTCCTGGCCTCAAGCCATCCTCTAGCCTAAGCCTCTCAAAGTGCTGGGATGACTCCGGCATGAGCCACCACACCCAGCCATTCATCCAACTTTTTTTTTTTTTTTTTTGAGAGTCTCACTCTTGTCGCCCAGAATGGAGTGCGATGGTGCTGCAACCTCCACCTCCTGGGTTCAAGTGATTCTCCTGCCTCAGCCTCCTGAGTAGCTGGGACTACAGGCATGTGCCACCATGCCAGGCTAATTTTTGTATTTGGTATTTGTATTTGGTAGAGACAGGGTTTCACCATGTTGATCAGGCTGGTCTCTATCTGACCTCAAATGATCTGCCCACCTCAGCCTCCCAAAGTGCTGAGATTACAGGCATGAGCCACCACACCCTGCCTCATCCATTCAACTTTAACGTAGGCCTTTGCTGAGAGCTTCAGACCCATGTATTAATGTATAATCAAATAGTTACTTCTCATTCCCATCCAGATATCTCAATCTTACTGCAAACTTAATATATCCACAGTCCTAAACGGATCCTTCTCCAAAGCCCTCCTCCAAATCTGGTCTTCCTCCTTTGTTTCCAGTCTTAGTAAATGGTATTGTTACTGGAAAGGGGTTCAGATTCAGACCCCAAGAGAGAGTTCTTAGATCTTGCACAAGAAAGAATTCAGGGCGAGTCCACAGTGCAAAGCAAGTTTATTAGGAAAATAAAGAAAAAAAGAATGCCTACTCCATAGAGCAGCCCTGAGGGTTGCTGGTTACCCATTTTTATGGTTATTTCTTGATGATATGCTAAACAAGGGGTGGATTATTCATTCCTCCCCTTTTTAGACCATAAAGGGTAACTTCCCGACATTCCCATGGTATTTGTAAACTGTCATGGCGCTGGTGGGAGTATAACAGTGAGGATGACCAGAGGTCACTCTCGTGGCCATCTAGGTTTTGGTGGGTTTTAGCCGGCTTCTTTACTGCGACCTGTTTTATCAGCAAGGTCTTTATGACCTGCCATCTCATCCTGTGACTTAGAATGCCTTAACCATCTGGGAATGCAGCCAAGTAGGTTTCAGCCTTATTTTACCTAGCTCCTATTCAAGATGGAGTTGCTATGGTTCAAACTCCTCTGACATTATGTATGATCACCATACCACAGCACAAGACAGAAAAGAGACCTTTGATGTCTCACAGATCTAATCACTTCCTAAATCCTTTAGATTATATGTTTTTCTAGAATGTGTTCACTTATTTCTACCTGCTTTCTTAATACCGTACTTGGATTTTTTTGAACTAGGTTAAGAATACAAAACATGGATAACTTTGTGTGCTCTATAATGCTATTATGTGTATTTTAATTCTTTGAAAAAGTAGGGTTAACAGGGGAGATAAGGCTAAAGGCTAAAATGCTAACACACCCAACATGTTTGATCAGAAGAGTTCAAAGGGACCATGGAGACTTGTTTTGAACCCTTTGCTCGAATTTCTCACAGCTATTACTCTCAAAACCAGAAAATAGCCGTAATTCTGTCAACACGGAAGAGAACTGTCCAACTGATTTTCATGTTTGTCCAGGCACTGTACTTGGTGCTAAGGAATATGGTGATTGAATAAGATAAAGTTTCCTCCCCGTCTGGAAGCAACTAGACGCTGGGCTTCTCCCAGCGGTTCATTATTTGGCACTAAATCTCTGCCTTAATATGAAACGATCTGGCTCATGCCTGTAATCCCGGCACTTTGGGAGGCCGAGGCGGGCGGATCACCCAAGGTCGGGAGTTCGAGACCAGTCTGACCAACATGGAGAAACCCCGTCTCTACTAAAAATACAAAATTAGCCAGGCGTAGTGGCACATGCCTGTAGTCCCAGCTACTTAGGGAGGCTGAGGCAGGAGAATCGCTTGAACCTGGGAGGTGGAGGTTGCGGTGAGCCGAGATCGCGCCATTGCACTCCAGCCTGGGCAACAAGAGTGAAACTCCGTCTCAAAAAAAAAAAAAAAAGAAAAGAAAAGAAACGATCCTTCACCGAACCGAGCCTCAGTTCAGTGCGAAGGCTCTGATGATACTCTTTTTTTTTTTTTTTTTTTTGAGACGGAGTCTCGTTCTGTGGCCCAGGCTGGAGTGCAGTGGCGCCATCTCGGCTCACCGCAACCCTTGCCTCCCCGGTTCAAGCGAATCTCCTGCCTCATCCTCCTGAGGAGCTGGGATTACGGGCGCGCGCCACCTCTCTTGGCTAATTTTTGTGTTTTTAGTAGAGACGGGGTTTCACCATGTTGGTCAGTCTGGTCTCGAACTCCTGACCTCGTGATCCACCCGCCTCGGCCTAAGAAAGTGCTGGGATTACAGGCGTGAGCCACCGCACCCGGCCGCTGATGGTATTCTTTCCTGAGGGCAGGTTTTCACGCCAGAAGCCCCGACAATTATACCTGAGCTGGTTCTACCCAACCTCAATCCTCCTTCCCTGCCCCAAGGGGGTGAAAAATCTGGGCCCAGGAGGCCTTCCTTGTGCTCTGGGGGTAGGCATTTAAGGGTCCAAGGAAGACGTGACCGAAATGTAAAGCACTGGACGGCTTACCCAATAAGGGACCCAGAGTTTCTTATTACCCAACATCCCCCTGAGTCTGGCTTTTAGAAAAATATGCAAAGCGTCTGGGCGCGGTGGCTCACGCCTATGATCCCAGCACTTTGGGAGGCTGAGGCGGGCGCATCACGAGGTCAGGAGTTTGAGACCAGCCTGGCCAATATGGTGAAATCCCGTCTCTACTAAAAATACAAAAATTAGCCGGGCATGGTGGCCCGCGCCTGTAGTCCCTCGGGAGGCTGAGGAAGGAGAATCGCTTGAACCTGGGAGGCGGAGGTGGCAGTGAGCTGAGATCACACCACTGCACTCCAGCCAGGGCAACAACGAGACTCTGCCTCAAACAAAACAAAACAAAACAAAAAACAAAATACAAAATTAGCCGGGCATGGTGGCGTGTGCCTGTAGTCCCAGGTGCTTGGGAGGCTGAGGCAGGAGAATTGCTTGAACCCAGGAGGTGGAGGTTGCAGTGAGCCGAGATCGCGCCATTGAACTCCAGCCTGGGCGACAAGAGGGAAATTCCGTCTCAGGGGGAAAAAAAAAGAAAGAAAAAAGAGAAAGAAGGAAAGAGAAAGAAAAATATGCAAAGCAACAAAAAAGAGAGCTAGAAAGATGGAAACAACTCTTAGAAGACCCTTGCTTAACCCGCGTGCATCACGGACTACAGGGGTCGACCCCTCGAGCTAACCCCCGCCAGCGCCTGCGCACTGGCCTGGCCCGCGGCAGGAAGCCCTGGGGTGAGACACTTTCGGATTCCGTGACAACGGCCGGATTAAACGTTTTTCTTCTCCTTTGCTACTGAACCTATGCTGTGACTTAGAACACAAGAAACTCCGAGAGGCCGTAGGGATTATTTTAGCTGTCTCCCTCCTCCGCCGGCACCGCTGAAGGCAGCCCCTATCGAGGGCGCTAAACCTCGGGGCCCTGGGTTTCTATGACGACAAACAGGCGTTCCAGCAAAGGAGGAAGTGAGCGGATGCTGGGCGGGTACGCAATGTGTGGGTAGGATCGCGGGTGTCCCTTTCCCGTCATTTTAAACCAAGAAGCAGTGTGAGGCCTGCCCAACTCCCGAGTTTGGGGAACTGGCGCGCGAGAGCGCTGCCTGTGGGGAAGGTCGGGGTCCCCAGCCGATCCGCCTGCAGCCAGTGTCGCCCACCAGGGGTGCAGGCGGTCTGCGGGGTCCGCCGAGCGGGTCCTTCCTGCCCTGCTCCTTGACCCTGACCTGACGGTCCACTAAGGCTTCTTAGTCGCGACAGATAACCCCAGAACATAGAGGTCGCCCCGAAGAAGGAAAACCATGCTAGATGAATTCTAAGCTGCGATCTGAACCTAAGTACTCAACAGTTGTTATCTTTTTTTTTTTTTAATCTTTTTTCCTCTTCCTGCAGGACTATGTGGCAGCCTGCAAGTCCCAGTGCGGCGCTGATTTGTGTCTAAATTAGCTTTCCGGAGGACTATTTCAAATTACTAAAGAGATAGGAGGCATTGTTTTATTATGTCTCTCCCGAAAACGCCCTCCACCCCGCTAAACTCTACATCAACATCTGAGAGCAAAAAGTTAAAAGTGTCTGTAGCCAAGGAAGGGACAAGAGGTAAACTTCGTTGATTCTGAAGTCATAAACAGTTATGGCCGTAAGACAGAAATCACCTTCCATTCACCGGTTTTTTAAATCTGGTATTCAGAATACCTTGTTTGGCTACATTTTTCTAACACACTTGGTTAAATAAAACAAGAAGTCATTCCTTTTACAGTATTTTGAGTCAGAGTACTGTTTCACTACTCCATCTAAATACTGTTTACATTTGTTTTCAAATGTTGATTTATATATGGTTTTCACCCTATTTTAAATATCAATAGTTAGTATTTTTTGGTTCCTGGTCTTTGGCTTTAAGGAAATTTGAAAAAGTAATAGTGAGGCAAGGCGCGGTAGCTCACTCCTGTAATCCCAGCACTTTGGGAGGCCGAGGTGGGTGGATCACTTGAGGTCAGGAGTTCGAGACCAGCCTGGCCAAAGATGATGAAATCCCGTCTCTACTAGAAATACAAAAATTAGCCGGGCATGGTGGCTCGCGCCTGTAGTCCCAGCTTACTCTGGAGGCTGAGGCAAGAAAATCGCTTGAACCCAGGAGGTGAGGTTGCAGTGAGCCAGAATCGTGCCACTGCATTCCAGTCTGGGAGACAGAGCAAGACCCCATCTCAAAATAAATAAATAAATAGGCCGGGCGCAGTGGCTCACACCTGTAATCCCATTTGGGAGGCTGAGGCTGGCGGATCACGAGGTCAAGAGTTTGAGACCATCCTGGCCAACATGGAGAAACCCTGTCTACTAAAAATACAAAAATTAGGGGGGCGTGGTGGCGCGTGCCTGTAGTCCCATCTACTCAGGAGGGTGAGGCAGGAGAATCACTTGAACCCGGGAGGCAGAGGTTGCAGTGAGCCGAGATTGCGCCACTGCACTCCAGCCTGGCGACAGAATGAGACTCCGTCTCAAATCACGAGGTCAGGAGTTTGAGACCAGCCTGACCAACATGGTGAAACCCCGTCTCTACTAAAAATACAAAATTTAGCCTGGCGTGGTGGCACTTGCCTGTAATCCCAGCTGCTCGGCAGGCTGAGGCAGGAGAATCACTTGAACCCGGGAGGCAGAGGTTGCAGTGAGCCAAGATCTTGCCACTGCACTCCAGCCTGGGCAACAGAGGTAGACTCGGTCTCAAATAAATAAACAAACAAAAAGTAATAGCAGAGATAAGAGAAACGCAATTTAGTACAACGTGACAATTTGTATTAGCTTTTAGTAATTTTTCTAAATGAGAGCAATTCCTTAAGATTTTCATTCATATGCGAATCTGTACTAGAGTCAGCTAGTGTTATCCTTACCCCCTGTTCTGTTAAAGCTTTTCCCATCTCACCTGCACCTTGTACTAAAGCCCCAAGCCCCACCCAACTTTTTTTTTTTTTCCTGTTTCTTTTGATCTCAAACTCTCAGGAGATTTGGTAATGTAAACCCTAACAATTTTTGATAGTAATCAAAGCATGATACCTCCTTATAGAAATAAACATAAACCATACCATGTTGGCATAGATTAAGAAGAATAACAACTCAACCCTACCTGACTGACTTCATAGGAGGGCTTTTCCTATATTAGCCCAACTGCCTGCCTTTATTACTCCTGTGCCCTAGTCAAGCAGGGTAGAACACTATTTTTACAGTTCCCATTCCACAGATTTGTCAGCTCAGATTGTTCCACTCTCATTTGCAACAATCCCAGTTGCATTTTTACTTTTAAGTCCAACCCAGATCCTTTCCACTCTATAAATGCCTCGATTTAATGCAATTATTCTCACCTTTGAATTCATGTAAGAAAAAAAATTACTAAATAATTTGACAGCTTTGGGGGAGAGATTTGTGATTTTCATATGAAAGGGAAAATAGACATTCATTCCTATCTTCTTAAGGCTCTGCCAGTTACCTGAGCAAGTGAAATGAGTTTAGTTTTCAACTTTGAATTGAGAATCATGCAGGTTCATCTTAGTACCTGAGTTTTTGAAACTGTGTGATGTAATGTGAGTAGGGTAGGCAAGATGAATGTTATTTTTCTTGACTAGATGATGTTCACTGTTTTAAATATTATTTGTTACCATCCTTGTCAAATAGAAGCAATGTTTCTCTCTGTTAGAAACAGATGGGATTGATGAGGCAGTCTGAGAAGCTCCGTCTAACTTAAATATAGTAAGAATTTTTCTTCTCCACTACTTACTTAGGACTTCCTGAGCTAAAGGAGAAAAAAAATATGGTGGATCGTTCAAAACCCCTTCCTACTTCCCTTCAGAATGAGTTCATTCCCAAAGAAGTTCTTCTTTCTCTGACTTATGCAGCCAGTGCTGGTCCTTGTCCTGAAAACTTACTGCCTCCTAAGAAAATTAAAACCCCACAGGTTTGTATGTATATATGTAGAGTAATGGGGAACATTATTTTTTGGGAATCTGATTATTCTTTAAGTATTTATTATGCACATATTATATATTCCAGATAGCCTTAAAAATTTTAAGATTGAGACGGGGTCTTACTACTGTGGCCCAGGCTGGAGAGTAGTGGCCTGATCATTGCTCACTGTAGCCTCGACTACTCTGGCTCAGGTGATCCTCCCACCTCAGCTTCCTGAGTAGCTGGGACTACAGGTCTGTGCCACCACACCTGGCTAATTTTTGTATTTTTCATAGAGACGGAGTTTCGCCATGTTGCCTACGCTGATCGCAAATTCCTGGGCTCAAGCAATCCACCCGCCTCAGCCTCCCAAAGTGCTGGAATTTCAAGTGTGAGCCAACATGCCTGGCCTTAAAAAATTTTTTTAGGCTGTAATCCCAGCACTTTGGGAGGCCAAGGGGGGCAGCTCATGAGGTCAGGAGATAAAGACCATCCTGGCCAACATCATGAAACCCTGTCTGTACTAAAAATACAAAAATTAGCTGGGCATAGTGGCATGCGCCTATGTCCCAGCCACTCGGGAGGCTGAGGCGGGAGAATCACTTGAACCCGGGAGGCAGAGGTTGCAGTGAGCCGAGATTGCGCCATTGCCCTCCAGCCTGGACGACAGAGCGAGACTCTGTCTCAAAAAAAAAAAATTTAAAATAATTTCTTAGATTGAAAACTCCAGTCTTTTGTATATATTGTTTCCAAGGCTTGAGTGTTTCCATTGACCTGTTTTTATGTGGATTTACTAAAATGATAATTGCTACCCTCAATGTTTTTCACTTACTATAGAATTATTCTAGTTTTAGTCTTTATGTCATTTAATAAGAATTCTGCTCTCTTTTTTCCTTAGAGTACCCAAGTGCCCTTAATGTAAATACAGTACTTACTCAAAACTATTAATACATTTTATTTGATTAGATCGCCCTCTGCTGGATATTCATGTGTATTTGCTTTTTCCCAGGGCACTCTTCCACGCCTTGTAGACCATGTCTGGCATCACCCTGTTCGAAGGAATAAATTCAAATACCTGATTGACCATCCCGTCTCCCTCACGGGAGCTGGAAGGTAAAGAAGGAAGATAGTAGGGTAGATGCTGATAAATAGAGTTGTTTTCTCATTTTGTATGATTACCTTGGGAGGGGCAGAATTAGAAAAATCACTGAATCATAGATGATAAAATTTACAGTATCTTTGAATCAGAATACAATCCAGAAGGGCCAAAGACCACCTTTTTGTGTATGATTATTATCGGTCGGATGGAAATAGGTGCTAGCTTTACATATTTTTGGTTTAAATTTGCTTTTTGCATGCCTTTGTATACTTGTCCCTATACTCTCCTATTCCCTGTTGTACCCTAGTAAAAGGGACAAGATCCAACAGGCAGAATACCTTTAGTGCTCCTTTTATCTGTGTGTATGTCTTCTTTGTGGACATCTTTAGAAGAAAGAACTAGGTAACATAGCTTCATGATGTGGAAAACCTTGAAAAACAAAAGCTTAATTTCTGGATCTCTCCAAAGGGAGCCCTTAATCTTTACACTGTTTCAGATCAAGTCAGCAAATACTATTTGTTTTTTGTCTCATTCCTACAAACATTCTGAGTCATTCTAAGGCGGTCAAGTGGGTCAACATTTTCCCTGTGAAGATTGAGACCTGCTAGTTTTCTATGTATTGTCCACTTATCAATTTACTCCATGCATGCGCCCTCACTTAAATGTCCCTTCTTCTGAAAGAAATGTTTACACTTAACGTACTTGAGTAGGTTATTTAGTCTTTCTGAAGCCCCATTTTCTCGTATGTAAAAAGGGAATAATAGGCTTGCCCAGTTTTGTGTGCCTCCCAGGGATATTGTAAAGCACAAATAAGATAATAGATGCAAGAGCACTTGTAAAACTATAATGTGCTATTTAAGTATAGGTGCTATTACTCAGCTATGCTTCAGTGCAAGGAAAAGTGGTAGAAACTTGTCCTATTGACTTTTATGTCCTGAGGCTTTATATTTTATTCTATGCCTCCAGATCATAGTTATAATTATTGGTAGCAATAATTAGTATTATGAGTTGTTTAAAGTACTTTGAAAATTAATTAGCTATATCTGAATGTGGCAGTAAGCTGACATTACAGTTTTAATGTCGGCCAGGTGCGGTGGCTCATGCCTGTAATCCCAGCACTTTGGGAGGCTGAGGTGGGCAGATCATTTGAGGTCAGGAGTTCAAGACTAGTCTGGGCAACATGGTGAAACCCTGTCATTACAAAAAATACAAAAATTAGCCAGGTGTGGTGGCGCACGCTTGTAATCCCAGCTACTTGGGAGGCTGACGCAGGAGAATTGCTTGAACCCGGGAAGTGGAGGTTGCAGTGAGCTGAGATTGTGCCATTGCACTCCAGCCTGGGTGACCCAGCGAGACTCCCTCTCAAAACAAAACAAAACAAAAAATAAAGTTTTAATGTCGAATGACTCTGAGTTGGAGTTTTTTAAGTGTGAAATCAGGTTGACAGGATAATGCCCCCTCAATCCCACGAAAACATTTTCACTGAATCTCAGAACCTGTGAATACATACCTCACCTGGCAAAAGGGACTTTGCAGATACGATGAAAGTTAAGGACATTGAGATGGATAGATTATCCTAGATTGTCAGGGTGGGCCCAGCCTAATCACCTGAATCTTTAAAAGTGGAAAAGGAAGGTGGTCAGGTGGGTCAGAGAGATGAGAAAGGAAGAGGACAGATTTGACTTGTGATAGGAGTTCAGCCTGACATTGCTGGTTTTGAAGATGGAGGAAGGGGAAAAGCAGCCAAGAAATGAATTTGACTACTAGAAGCTAGGAATTCTAATGACAGCTCAGCCGCCAACTGTCAAGGGAACAGGGATTGCAGTCTTACAACTTTTAGGAACTTTTATTAACAACCCAAATGAGCATGGAAATGGATCTTCCTCTAGAGCATCCAGAAAGAAACATAGCCCTGCCAACGCCTTGATTTTAGCCCTTTGAGACCCTGTTGGACTTCTGACCTACAAAGCAGTAAGATAATAAATTTGTGTTGTTTAAGATGCTAAATTTGTGGTAATTTGTTATGGCACCAATAGAAAACTAATGCACAAATGCACAACTAATAGTATTCATAACGAGATAACTTGTCCAGCAACCTCAATCACCCAGAACCCAGCAGTAAAATATAAAACAACAAAGCAAATATTCTCTGAGTAATATTTTTAGACAACTCTTTCGGCAGAGTTCAGTGCAGAAAATAAATCAGTCTAGATATTTTAAGCAGGAAAGAATCAAATGCAGAACACTGGGTATTTACAAAATTGTTGGAAGGGCTAAAGGAGCTGGTATGAGGAAGTACCTGTGGGAATAACTTCCAGAACAGGGTGACATTGACAACTTCAGATAAAAGACATGTTTATAGATACACATAACTCAACCAATGATGATTTGCAGAAAAGCCTGAATTATGAACTCATTTAATAATCTGGGGGCTGAAAAACAAGTTGGAGGATTTTTTAAAGACAAATAAATAAAATCCAGTTATTATGTTATGATTAAGAATCAAAGTTGTTTTGTTTTGTTTGTTTTTTTAAATAAAGATAGATTTTCCAGAAGAGTGGAAGCTGGTGTTTTACCATAGAATTTTATGAAGAAACAAAACATATCTCTAATTATTATTATTATTATTTTTGGGAGATGGAGTTTTGCTCTGTTGCCCAGGCTGGAGTGCAATGGCGCAGTCTCGGCTCACCAGAACCTCCGCCTCCTGGATTCAAGTGATTCTCCTGCCTCAGCCTCCGAAGTAGCTGGGACTACAGGCATGCGCTACCATGCCCAGCTGATTTTGTATTTTTAGTAGAGACGGGGTTTCTCCATGTTGATCAGGCTGGTCTCAAACTCCTGACCTCAGGTGATCCACCCGCCTCGGCCTCTCAAAGTGCTGGGATTATAGGAGTGAGCTACCGCGCCTGGCCCTCTAATTATTTTTAATAAAAAATTATATTTCAACAAGTAAATAAAACAGGCTTCTTCTAAAAATAAATAACATAATCACCTCTTACAGGTTCCACTTCATAATGATACTATTAAAATGGCAATTACGTTTCCAACACATGAATTTCTAAGGGACACATTCAAACCATAGCAATACGCAGTACTTTAATAATGTATAGAAATACAAAAGGCTCCTCCAAATCATGAGTGAACTCCCATTCACAACTGTTTCAAAGAGAATAAAATACCTAGGAATCCAACTTACAAGGGATGTGAAGGACCTCTTCAAGGAGAACTACAAACCACTGCTCAACGAAATAAAAGAGAACACAAACAAATGGAAGAACATTCCATGCTCATGGATAGGAAGAATAAATATCGTGAAAATGGCCATACTGCCCAAGGTAATTTATAGAGTCAATGCCATCCCAATCAAGCTACCAATGACTTTCTTCACAGAATTGGAAAAAAACTACCTTAAAGTTCATATGGAACCAAAAAAAAGCCTGCATTGCCAAGACAATCCTAAGCAAAAAGAACAAAGCTGGAGGCATCATGCTACCTGACTTCAAACTATACTACAAGGCTACAGTAACCAAAACAGCGTGGTACTGGTACCAAAACAGAGATATAGACCAATGGAACAGAACAGAGCCCTCAGATACAATACCACACATCTACAACCATCTGATCTTTGACAAACCCAACAAAAACAAGAAATGGGGAAAGGATTCCCTATTTAATAAATGGTGCTGGGAAAACTGGCTAGCCATATGTAGAAACCTGAAACTGGATCCATTCCTTACACCTTATATAAAAATTAATTCAAGATGGATTAAAGACTTAAATATTAGACCTAAACCCATCAAAACCCTAGAAGAAAACCCAGGCAATACCATTCAGGTCATAGGCATGGGCAAGGACTTCATGTCTAAAACACCAAAAGCAGTGATAACAAAAGCCAAAATAGACAAATGGGATCTAATTAAACTAAACAGCTTCTGCACAGCAAAAAAACTACCATCAGAGTGAACAGGCAACCTACAGAATGGGAGAAAAGTTTTGCAATCTACCCATCTGACAAAGGGCTAATATCCAGAATCTATAAAGAGTTCAAACAAATTTACAAGAAAAAAACAACCCCATCAAAAAGTGGGCAAAGGATACGAACAGACACTTCTCAAAAGAAGATATTCATGCAGCCAAAAGACACATGAAAAAATGCTCATCATCATTGGCCATCAGAGAAATGCAAATCAAAACCACAATGAGATACCATCTCACACCAGTTAGAATGGCGATCATTCAAAAGTCAGGAAACAACAGGTGCTGGAGAGGATGTGGAGAAATAGGAACGCTTTTACACTATTGGTGGGAAGATAAACTAGTTCAACCATTGTGGAAGACAGTGTGGTGATTCCTCAAGGATCTAGAACTAGAAATACCACTTGACCCAGCAATCCCATTACTGGGTATATACCCAAAGGATTATACATCATGCTGCTATAAAGACACATGCACACTTAAACGTTTATTGTGGCACTATTCACAATAGCAAAGACTTGGAACCAACCCAAATGTTCGTCAGTGATAGACTGGATTAAGAAAATGTGGCACATATACACTATGGAATACTATGTAGCCATAAAAAAGGATGACTTCATGTCCTTTGTAGGGACACGGATGAAGCTGGAAACCATCATTCTGAGCAAACTATCACAAGGACAGAAAACCAAATACTGCATGTTCTCACTCATAGGTGGGAATTGAACAATGAGAACACTTGGACACAGGGTGGGGAACATCACACGCTGGGGCCTGTTGCGGGAAGGGGGGAGGGGGGAGGGATAACATTAGGAGGAATACCTAATGTAAATGACGAGTTAATGGGTGCAGCACACCAACATGGCACATGTATACATATGTAACAAACCT
Source organism: Pongo abelii (assembly GCF_028885655.2). Classification (NCBI taxonomy): domain Eukaryota; kingdom Metazoa; phylum Chordata; class Mammalia; order Primates; family Hominidae; genus Pongo; species Pongo abelii. Next base: position 70,567,926 of record NC_071985.2, on the reverse strand, counting down.
GCATGTTGTGTACATGTACCCTAGAACTTAAAGTATAATTTAAAAAATAAATTAATTAATTAAAAAAAAATAGAAATACAAAAGGCTCCTAAAGTAGCTTCTTGAGAAAATTTGAGTGATGATTACTAAATCAAAATATTCTTTATTTATTAAAAAAAATTTTTTTTTTTGAGATAGAATCTTGCTCTGTCGTCCAGGCTGGAGTGTAGTGGTGTGATCTCGGCTCACTGCAACCTCTGCCTCCCAGGTTCAAGTGATTCTCCTGCCTCAGTCTCCTGAGTAGCTGGGATGACAGGTGCCCGCCACCACACCTGGCTAGTTTTTTAATTTTATTTTTAATAGCGATGGGGTTTCACTATATTGGCTAGGCTGGTTTTGAACACTTGACCTCAGGTGATCCGCCCATCTTGGCCCCCTAAAATATTAGGATTATAGGCGTGAGCCACCGTGCCCAGCCCCAACATATTCTTTAATTATATGTTTGTGTATGTATGCATAAAATACTGTGTGTATAATATATGTATAATTATATAAAATAAATATAATGTATAACATATAATGTATAATGTATACATATGCATTATATATGTATAAACATGTATATACTGTACACATATATGTATATAATATATAATATACATACGCACAGATACACACACATATATGTACATGAAGCGTTCATCATTTTTGGCTAACAAAACAATTGTAATGGCCAACTTCTCCAGCATTTATTGGTGTGATAGGAACTGCTGTTCCATCATCCTAAGAGCAGCTCATTCAGATCTTTGTGACTATCTAAAACCTGTAAGAGGGTGGAACAGAGAAAGAATTCGGAGGATTGGGAAATACAGCTCTAACATTTCTCCCCTGGACATATCCAAGAGAACCAGAATATCACAGCGCAGGACATCAATAGCTTGATGTCTTTTACTACCAATATATACGTTTAAAAATAGTTATGGTCCATGTTGTATATTTCAGGATCTTCCTGGGACACTAGAATTGGCCTGTTTCCACCAACCTCACATGCCACATCAGTTGCCAAATGACATTGCCCTCAAAGCACACCCTCTCCCACCGTTTCACAATATTGCAACCGTTACAGTCATTCTAAAATAATTTAAAATTTCATTTCATCTATAAAACCTTCTCTTAGACTAAAGCCCGACATGTTAAACATGACTTGCAAGGCTTTCCGTGTTTAGTTCTCTAATTTCAATAATTTTATTCTTCATACTTCAACTATATATTCAGTCATCCCTCATACTGAGGGATATGTGGGGGATTGGTTCCCAGACACCTGCAGATACCAGAATCTGTGTACACTCAATTTCTGCAGTCAGCCATACATGAGTCAGAAACTCATGTATATATATGGAAAGTTGGCCCTCTGTATATGAGGGTTTCGTATCCAGTGAATACTGTATTTTCAGTCAGTGTTTGGTTGAAAAAATTCACGTATAAGCAGACCCACGCAGTTCAAGGCTGTGTTGTTCAAGGGCCAACTATACTACATTTTCAGTTCGCCAAAGTCACCATGTGCTGTTGTGTCTCAGGACCTAATGCATATGCTGTTCTCTACACTTTTTGGTTGCTTACCTAAATCCAAATCAGTTTTTTGTTCTCACTAATTGTTACTGCCTCCCGAGGTTTTCCCTGACTTGGTCTAAACTGTATTTGGGTGGTGTTGTTATTAGTTGTTCCAGTAACATTTTATTCTCTGTTACAATAGTCTTTGTATTATACCTTTCTTTGGTTTGCGAATCTTCCCCTCTGTATTGAAGGCTCCCCAAGGGTAGGGACTGTGTCTATTTTAAGAAATAGTTCTGTATTCCTTTCATCTAGCATATTTTCTGTCACTTATAATATGGTTAATAAATATTTGCTGAGCAAATTAATGAATTTTGGGCACGTTCATGTACAATCCTAGAACCCAGGGCACCCAAATTTAATAATGTAGTTTTTTCTTTTTTTTTGAGATGGAGTCTCACTCTGTCACCCAGGCTGGAGTGCAGTGGCACAATCTCAGCTCACTGCAACTTTTGCTTCCCAGGTTCAAGTGATTCTCCTGCCTCAGCCTCCCAAGTAGCTGGGACTACAGGCACACATCACCACGCCCGGCTAATTTTTGTATTTCTAGTAGAGACGGGGTTTTGCCATATTGGTCGGGTTGGTCTCAAACTCCTGACCTCAAGTGATCTGCCCGCCTCAGCCTCCCAAAGTGCTGGTATTACAGGCATGAGCCACTGCACCCGGCCTTGAAATTGTAATATTTCTGTATTGTCATTCTTCACCACTAGAATCAGTTCCATGAGGGTAGGAACTTTTTATTTGCTTTTTTCACTATTAGTGTCCTTAGCTCTCAGTGCCTGGTATGCAGTAGATGCTGAATTAGTCTTTACTATGTAAACCAGTAAATACATTTGGAGTTTATAGAAGGATGTAATGGACAATCATTTCAGGGTGCCATTGTAGTGGTGAATTAATGCCTATTGTTTTCTGTCGTGGAAATCTTAAAAGAGTCAATGACTCAAGATTCCATCTCCTGGGAGAGTGTATTTAGCCTAGCTTAGACCACTTGCCCACATCTTGGTTATCAGAGGATTTTTTTCTCCACTTTTCTTTATTTTGTTTTATTAAACTTCTTATTTTGAAATAATTTAAAGACTCACAGAAAAGTTGCAAATGTGATCAACCCTGGAAAACATTCCAGGGAAGCGTGGTAGAAGATAACTGCTAAGAGATTGTTTAACTTGGCATTGGTAATCATCATCAGCTTTCTAGAAAATAGTTTCAGAAGAGAGGTATGGGTGGAAATCAGATTTCAGGACAATTTCAGGAAGTCTGATGTTTAATACAAGTGAGCGATGATAGATCAACCGATTGATCCATTGATAGATCACAGTAACATGACAGCGGCCGGGCATGGTGGCTCATGCCTGTAATCCCAGCACTTTGGAAGGCCGAGGCAGGTCACCTGAGGCCAGGAGTTTGAGACCAGCGTGGCCAACATGACAAAACCCTATCTCTACTAAAAACACAAAAAATTAGCCAGGCATGATGGCATGTGCTTGTAATCCCAGCTACTTGGGAGGCTGAGGCAGGAGAATTGCTTGAATCTGGGAGGCGGAGGTTGAGTGAGCTGAGATTTTGAGCCATTGCACTCCAGCCTGGGCGACAGAGTGAGACTCTATGTCAAAATGATAATAATAATCACAACATGACAGCAATGCATGTTCAAGGAAAGATTTTTAGAAGGGGAAAAAGTTTATTATAGGTCAAAGGGGATGTTCCAGTAGAGTTGGAGATACACAGAAGTTAGGACTGATGGAATGAGACTCTTGAGGATACGGGCAAAGATGGAATCAAGCACCTAAGTGGAGGGAATAGCCATAGGAAAGAAAATGTATTTTAACCTGATACTGAAGGAAAGGAAAGAGTTTGTGATATGAATGAGAAATTTCAGGTGGAGAAGAGAAAGAATGTGAGGGAACTCATGTTTAATGCCTCAGTCTTAGTAAAGTGTTATGTAAGGAGATCAGTTTTGCTGACACAGAGGACCATCTTACCCATTAGAAGGATATGTGTGGATCTCACCTGCTGTTATGTGGTATCCAGATAGAAAATTTGTTTTGTAAATATATTTTTCTTACTTTTTAGGGATATTTCTTTTCTGTATGATGTTACATATGCCAAGGGACAGACTAGGGAGAAGGCAGTTTGTCCCCCACATTTGTCCCGTTCATTACAGTCACATGATGGTGTCATTGTGCCCCATAAGGTAAATAAAGTATTTGACAAATAATCTTCTCTCCCTCTGTCTACTTTTAAAAATCATTTTAAAATGATTTTTAATATAAATATAAAATATAAAACAATGTCATACTATAACAACCTGCATTGCTCACCAATCTTCATAGCATTTTCAAATTACTTCTTAAAATGGGAAAAGGGTATTTAGCAGGAAAAGATCAAAATGTCTTATTTTAAGCCATTTTGCAAACCACAGTTAATCTGTTTTAATCTAAAAAACACAGCGTGGGAGATTATATTGTTTTTCCCTTAGAAATCCACATATAAAGTTGTAGGATTCTTATCTTTGGTATCTTGCTAAGTTGAATTTTAAATTCCCTGCTAAATTTAAAGGAAAGGAATCAATAAACTTCTGAATATATGGGATACATGTAACTAATACTAGCACCAAGGTTATTCTTTAATTTATGGTTATTTTAGAGATGTGTGCTCTGGTTAGTTTTTGTCATTTGCTATGACCCACATTGCTAATACTATTTCTCCAATCAAAATTTTTCAACTTAAAAAATAGTATCTCTTTAGGTTAGGAATTAGGATTTGTGCAATTGAATTTTTTCTCTATTAATATATTCATTCTTTTATTTTGCTTTTCTTTTCTTTAAGCCAAAGACACTAAGAGATACGTTGATTCCTGAAGAATTTCATATTGTGTCAAGTACAGGAGTTTCAGGTTTGGAGTGTTATGATGAGTGAGTACTATGATATGTAAAAAATAGCTGCCCCAGCTCAGTGGCCCACGCCTGTAATCCCAGCACTTTTCGAGGCCGAGGCGGGTGGATCATCTGGGGTCAGTAGTTCAAGACCAGCCTGGTCAACATGGTGAAACCCCGTCTCTACAGAAAATACAAAAATATTAGCTGGGTATGGTGGCGGGTGCCTGTAATCCCAGCTACTGGGGAGGCTGAGGCAGGAGAATCACTTGAACCTGGGAGGTGGAGGTTGCAGTGAGCTAAGATTGCACCATTACAGTCCAGCCTAGGCAACAAGAGTGAAACTCTATCTCAAAAAAGAAAGAATACCTGACAAGTTGAACTGTTTCCTGCTTCCCATACATAGAAGAACCTGAGGATAGTACACTCATATTCCTGAGCAATATATAAACTGAAATGAGGAAACATTTGAACCAGCCATCCTAATACAATTAAGAAAGATACAAATTGGCAGGGCGCGGTGGCTCACGCCTGTAATCCCAGCACTTTGGGAGGCCGAGGCGGGCAGATCACGAGGTCGGGAGATCAAGACCATCCTGGCTAACATGGCGAAACTCCGTCTCTACTAAAACTACAAAAAAATAGCCGGGCGTGGTGGCGGGCGCCTGTAGTCCCAGCTGCTCGGGAGGCTGAGGCAGGAGAATGGCATGAACCCAGGAGGCAGAGCTTGCAGTGAGCCGAGATCGCGCCACTGCACTCCAGCCTGGGCAACAGAGCGAGACTCCGTCTCAAAAAAATAAATACATAAATAAAAGAGAAAGATACAAATTAAAAAAAATAAAAACTAAAAGTACTTAAAAGAGTTTGGGATGTTAGTGATTAAATTATTCATATTTTTTCCTGCCATTTAATTTTGAATTTTTTAAAAAATGGAACTTTGTTTTGAATGTGTGACTATGCCCTTTAGGAATGATTTTGAGCAATGATTATGGAGACAAAGGAAAGTAGCCCTCTGAGCCAGCATCTCATAATCCATGCCCCAGGGCTTGGCTCCACATTGCAGACTCATTATTTTGTCATCTTTGATTCCTGTTTATGGGATTGAAAATAGGATCTTGCTTTTATTTTCTGAAACAACACTTGAATGTTTTATAGTTTAGAAAATGAGAACTTTGGACTAAGGTTTTATAATAAAATATCCAGAGGCTGTCACTCTTTTGATATTGTCTTTCCAATATGTATGTTATAATATATTGCATTTCATTGTGATGGTATGTTTTAGAACAATATTTTGCCCAAGAGAACCAAATGAAATTCATTTTTTGGGTAACCTTTTATTTTAATGTAATTTCAGACATAAAAAGTTGCAAAAATGGGAAAAGGAATGCCTATATACCCTCTACCTTGAGTCACTGGTTGTTTACACTTTGTCTCATTTGCTCATAAACATACATAAGCATGCATACACATGCACATCTTTTCAAACTATTTAAGAGTAAGTAATCAAATACTTCTACCACCAAATACTTTAGTGTGTATTTCCTAACAACCCATTAGTTATAGATCTTTTGATGACTTTTTCTTTTTTTTTTTTTTGAGATGGAGTTTCGCTCTTATTGCCCAAGCTGGAGTGCAATGGCACGGTCTCGGCTCACTGCAACCTCCGCCTCCCAGGTTCAAGCCATTCTCCTGCCTCAGCCTCCTGAGTAGCTGGGATTACAGGCAGGCACCACCGCGCCTGGCTAATTTTTTGTATTTTTGGTAGAAGCAGGGTTTCACCATGTTAGCCAAGCTGGTCTCAAACTCCTGACCTCAGGTGATCTGCCCGCTTTGGCCTCTCAGAGTGCTGGGATTACAGGCATGAGCCACAGCGCATGGCTGATTTTTTTTTTTTTTTTTTTGAGACAAAGTCTTGCTTTGTCACCCAGGCTGGAGTGAAGCGGTGAGATCTCGGCTCACTGCAACCTCCGCCCCTTGGGTTCAAGCAATTCTCATGCCTCAGCCTCCCGAGTAGCTGTGACTACAGGTGCCTGCCACCACGCCCAGCTAATTTTTGTATTTTTAGTAGAGATGGGGTTTCGCCACGTTGGCCAGGCTGGTCTCGAACTCTGGACCTCAGGTGACCCACCCGCCTCGGCCTCCCAAAGTGCTGGAATGACAGGTGTGAGCCACTGCACCTGGCCTTGATGAATTTTTTAAAATTTCATCATTTCTTCTGTATGATCATTATTTCTTCTGCCAATTTGTTATTTGGCATTTTACCATATGGAATAATGGATTTCTATTTTATTTGATGGATTTTAATTCTTTACTATCATTGTTTTATTTTATTTTTTGGAGATGGAGTTTTGCTGTTGTTGTTGCCCAAGCTGGAGTGCAGTGGTGCGATCTTGGCTCACTGCAACCTCTGCCTCCCGGGTTTAAGCGATTCTTCTGCCTCAGCCTCCTGAGTAGCTGGGATTACAGGCACACACCACCACACCTGACTATTTTTTTTTTTTTTTTTGTATTTTTAGTAGAGACGGGTTTTCACCATGTTGGCCAGGCTGGTCTCGAACTCCCGCCTCGGCCTCTGAAAGTGCTGGGGTTATAGGCATGAGCCACCATGCCCGGCCCTTTATTTTTATTTTTTATTTTTTTGAGACAGAGTCTTGCTCTGTCATGGGTGGAGTGCAGTGGCATGATCTCTGCTCACTGCAACCCCCACCTCCCAGGTTCAAGCAATTCTCCTGCCTCAGCCTCCTGAGTAGCTGGGATTACAGGCACCTGCCGCCATGCCTGGCTAATTTTTTTGTGTTTTTAGTAGAGACGGGGCTTCATCATGTTGGCCAGGCTGGTTTCGAACTCCTGACCTCAAGTGATCCACCTGCCTCAGCCTCCCAAAGTGTTAGGATTACAGGCGTGAGCCACCATGCCCGGCCCATTATTTTGATGCTCAAATTTTTCCAGATTTGGCCAATGGCCAAAGGCTGCTCCTTTGAGCTTTCTCTTGTGTTCTTTGGCCATGTCCCCATGATTATTTGAACACTTATTTTCTGGCTCAATAAGACTTCCAGGTTCATCTTGTATTTTCCAACTCCAGCCCTGGAATGGGTGGTGAGTCACTTCTCCAAGCAGTACTCATTCCTTTTAGTGGAGAATGGTACTTAGTGGAGAATGGTACTTAGAAACCGAGATTGTGGGGGTTAGTTGAGCTAATTGATAAACAGGCCAGAAAATTTTCTTAAAATAACATTTACCTATCTTATTTATTGTAGCAAATACACTACTCTCCTCACAGATAGTGAAAACAGGCTATTGCTCTTCCCATCCATGTAAGTACAGTTTATTTTCTAAAATCTTTCTCAGAAAGAATACCTATATACATACACATTTCTTGGTACTTTATTAAACAAAATTATTAAAATTATAGCAGCAACCCCAGGCAGTAATTGCCTACAAGTTCATCATCTAATCAGTGTTTTCGTTTTTACAATTGTATATTCAATGTTTATATATTTCATTTGTCTAATTGCATATTAAATTTTACATATTTACATATATAGCATAATATTTAAATACTATAAAGTACTTTTATATTCTGTGTTTAACCATTAGTATTTCTCCATTTTGCTATAGTCTTTTTTTTTTCCTTTTCTTTGTCCCTTTTCTTCTCTCACATTGTGAGGTAACCAATGTTAAAAGTTTGATGTTTATCCCCCATTTTTTCTTTTTCTATGTTCTTACACTCCTATATGATAGGTATATAGAATTTTTTTGGGGGAAGCATTATTTTCTTTTATGAAAAAGAGATCTAATGCTTAAAATGCCTTTAATATCCCAGAGAGCATATATATTCTCTTTACACATATTATATTCTTTTTGCCATTCGAGAATTCCCTGTTGCAATGTTGATTGCATAAGTCTGCCACCTTAATTTTTTAGGAAACCTAATAAAAGAGTAGAAGTGGCCCAGCTGAATGATGTGATGGATACTATGCTAGAGAGGGCTGGTGTGGAAAATCAGGAATATACAGGACCAACTAAGGTAATTGCAAAGCCGAATGCAACCTGGTGGCTAAGAGCATGCACTCAGGAGGCAGATTGCCTAGGTTAGAATTCTGACCCTGCCATATATTTACTGGTGGCCTTGGACAAGTCATTTAATGTATTTGTACCTCAGTTTCCTCATCTGAACATTGGAGATAATAATATCACCTACCTCATAGGGTTTTTGCGGAGATGAAATGACATAATAAATGTAAAGTGCTTAGAACAGTTCCTGGCATGTGGTAGACACTGTATAATTAATTGTTAGTGTTATTATTTCACCAAATATAAGGTATCATTGATTGTAAGACCCTTATTATTTTATGTAACACTAAAAAACACTGCCAGGTATATTTTTAGTAGAGATGGGGTTTCACCATGTTGGCCAGGCTGTTCTCAAACTCCTGACCTCAAGTGATCTGCCCACCTCACCCTCCCAAAGTGCTGGGATTACAGGCGTGAACCACTGCACCAGGCCACCACTTGTAATTTTTATTTTCTACTTAAGAAATAACTCTTTTAGTCTTACATAGATAGAGACTTTTTTCTTTATCAGGGCTATTTCTTTTTTGTTTTATGTATTTTATTTGTTTGGAATTGGAAACTTACAGAAAAAGTTCAATACAAGACACTGCTATGTAACCTTTACCCGGATTCTCCATCTGGTTATTTATATTGTGCCCTATTTCCTTTCTCATTCTCTCTCCTTCTCTGTCTACATATGCATCACTTTGTTCTGAACCATTTAGAGTGAGTTGGAGACATCATGCCTCTTTAACACCCAGATATTCAGGATATATTTCCTACAAACAAAGACATTCTCTTATATATCCATAATATAGTTATCAGGAAATTTAATGTTGATATGATAGTATTATCTGACACAGACCACATTTAAATTTTATATTTTATCAATTGTCTCTATAATGACTTTTAAAAATAGCTATTTTTTCTTCCTAGTCCAGAATCTAAGATCACATAGTTGTTTTAGTTGTCATGTTTCTTTAGACAATTTTAATCTGAAACAGTTTCTCAGCCTTTCTTTGTTTTTCTTGACCTTGTTGTTTTGAAGAACACAAGCCAGTTACTCTGTAGAATGTTCTTCAATTTTGGTTTGTCAGATGTATAGTCATGATTTTAGATTGAGGTTTTTTATTTTTGGCAGCTATAACATAGAAGTGATATTGTGACCTTTTCAGTGCATCAGATAAAGAGGCGCATGATTAAACCAATTTTTTTTTTTTTTTTTGAGACAAAGTCTCACTCTGTCACCCAGGCTGGAGTACACTGTGATTATGGCTCACTGCAGCTGCAACCTCCCTGGGCTCAGGGGATCCTCCCACCTCAGCCTCCCGAGTAGCTGGGACTACAGGCGTGTGCCACCATGGCTGGCTAATTTTTATATTTTTTGTACAGACAGGGTCTCACCATATTGCCCAGGCTGGTCTCAAGCTCCTTGCTTCAAGCAATCTGCCCATCTCAGCCTCCCAAAGTGTTGGGATTACAGGTGTGAGCCACTGCACCTGGGCAGACCAACATTTAAAAATCAAATGTCACTTTTGTATATGTATAAATGAAAATGTAAGTGAAATAAATTAATCAACATGTTTCTAAAACTTATTTACATTCAGGGTGTTAACCTCCTAAAATGTTTTTTACTAAGACTGTAATAAGTACTGATTGTGTTACTTACCTTCTGATAGATGCACAAACTACTACATATATTGAAGAAGGAACAGACCATTTACAACGTGATATTTCATGAACTTATTCGACAAGTCAGTGTGGACTGTGCAGACAGAGGAGAACTTCTGTCTAAAGTCAGGTTAGTGCTGTTATTGGAATGGTCCAGTTTCCTTTTGATTTTTATATTAGATTTGTCTTTATATCTACTTTTGAGAATGCCACAGAAGTGCACTTCTCTATTGTACTGATCATAAGTAATGTAACTGCATTTTTTTTCTTTTTTGTTAATATATGGAGAGGGTCTATAGCTTTCATTTTATTTTAGCCATATTATCTTGGGTGAGATACAGTGAGACCTCATGTAGATCAAGAGAAAGAACCCAGAAAGAGTTTTATGGTTTTGTTATACTCACAGCTCCCTGGGGAGAAGCAGCATGCCATACAGGGCCATTCGGGGGAGACACCAAGTCAGTCATGAGGTAAAGAGAGAGAGGGAACCTGTGGGGAGGCACCTCTATTGTGGTTTCCTTGGGAAGGAATAGGTGAGGCAGGTTAAGTAGGCTTAGGATTGGATTGTTTGGATAATTTCACTGGGCATTCCATAATAGGGGTTGTCCCTGGTTGTTTGGTACCTGGCCTTGGGGCAATAAGAGAATTTTTGAAAGATATTTTTGCTGGATATAGAGAATTTTTAAATTTAGTACTTTAAATATGTTGTTGCCCTACTCTCATTTGCATTGTTTCCAATGAGAAATCTGCTGCCATCCTTGTCTTTATTTCCCCAAAAGTAATGTGCGTTTTTCCTGGAGCTGATTTTAGGATTTTTTCCTTTTTTTTTTTTTTGAGACAGAGTCTCCAGCCCAGGCTGGAGTGCAATGGTGCAATCTCGGCTCACTGCAACCTCCGCCTCCAAGGTTCAAGCAATTCTCCTGCCTCAGCCTCCTGAGTAGCTGGGATTACAGGCGCCTGCCACCACGCCCAGCTAATTTTGTATTTTAGTAGAGACGGGGTTTCACCATGTTGGTCAGGCTGGTCTCAAACTCCTGACCTCGTGATCTGCCCGCCTTGGCCTTCCAAAGTGCTGGGATTACAGGCGTGAGCCACCGAGCTCAGCCTTAAGATTTTTTCTTTACCATTGCTTTTGAGCAGTTTCACTATGCTATGCCTTGGTGTAGTTTTTTTTCACATTTCTTGTGCTTGGTGCTTATTAAGCATTTTGGTCTGTGGCTTTATAGTTTTCATCAAATATGGAACATTTTTGGCTATTTCTTTAAGCGTTTTTCTGTCCCTCCACCTCTTTTGAGGGAATTTGTTTACACATGTATTAGGCCATTAGTTCTGAAGTTGTCCCACAGGTCACTAATGTTATACACATTTTTGCTCTTTTCTATTTGTGTTCATTTTGGATAGTTTCTATTGCTATACCTTCAAGTTCATTAATCTTTTTTTCCCATAATATCTAATCTGCTTTTAATCCTATCTAATTATTATCACTATTATTATTATTTTTGACATACAGTCTTGCTCTTTTACCCAGGCTGGAGTGCAGTGGCATGATCTTGGCTCATTGCAGCCTTGAACTCCTGGGCTCAAGTGATCCTCCTACCTCAGCCTCCTAAGTAGCTGGGGCTACAAGTGTGTGCCACCACACCCAGCTAATTTTTTTGTATTTTTTTTTTTTGTAGAGACAGGATCTCACTTTAATCCTATCTAGTATATATTTTCATCTCAGACATTTTTGCTTTCATCTCTAGAAGGTCAATTTGGGTCTTTTAAATATCTTCCATGTCTCTACTTAACTTTTCGAACATACAGAATGTAGTTAGATCACTTTTAGTGGTTTTGTCTGTTAATTCTACCGTCTGTTTTGGTTCTGGGTCAGTTTTGATTCATTGATTTTTCTCCTCATAGGTGTGTTCTCTTGCTGCTTCTTTTTTTTTTTTTTTTTTTTGAGACAGAGTCTCGCTCTGTCACCTAGGCTGGAGTGCAGTGGTGCGATCTCGACTCACTGCAAGCTGTGCCTCCAAGGTTCACAGCATTCTCCTGCCTCAGCCTCCCAAGCAGCTGGGACTACAGGTGCCCGCCACCATGCCTGGCTATTTTTTTGTATTTTTAGTAGAGACGGGGTTTCACCATGTTAGCCAGGATGGTCTCGATCTCCTGACCTCGTGATCCGCCTGTCTCGGCCTCCCAAAGTGCTGGGATTACAGGCATGAGCCACCGCGCCCGGCCTTTTCCTGCTTCTTTACATATTTAGTAATTGTCTTAGTCTGCCTTGTGCTGCTATAACAGAATATCACAGATGGGGGTAATCTATAATGAGCAGAGATTTATTGGCTCACAGTTTGGGAAGCTGGGAAGTGCAATGTACGAAGGTGCCATCATCTGGTGAGAACCTTCTTGTGGTAATCATAACATGACAGAAAGTGAGAGGGTGAGAGAGAGAGAAAGAGGGAGTGGGTCCACTTGTGCGATAATGACCCCATTCCTGAAATAATGGCATTAGTCCATTTATCAGGGCAGAGCCCTCATGACTTAAACACCTCTTGAAAGGTCCACCTCTTAATACTGTTATAATAACAATTAAATTTCAACACTAGTTATGAGGGGACATTTAAACCTAGCAGTAATTTTGATTGGATGGCAGACATGAATTATGCCTTATTTGGATGCTGTATATTTTTGTTTTCATACAAATATTTGTTAGCTTTGTTTTGGGACACAATTAAGTTATTTAAAAAAAATTTGATCCTGTTAGGTCTTTAGGTGGGACAAGAGCAGTGCCCAATTTAGGGCTAATCATTTCTGAATACCAAGACAAAACTTTTCTGTGTACCATATCCAATGTCCCATGAATCATGAGTTTTTACAGTCTCGTTGGTTGGTACTGGTACTACTTCTATGCGAGTTCTGGCATTCTTACCTCTGATCCTTTTGGGTAGTTCTTTCCTTGGTCTTGGGTAGTTTTCTCACATTTATGCCCTGATCAGTAGTTAGCTGAACACTTGAGGGAGATCTTCTGCATTTCTTGTGTAACTCTCTTCTCTCTGCTACTCTGTCCTCTGAACTCTAGCTGCTTTCATCTCTCTGGACTGTTAACTCTGTCTCCTTAACTCAGAGAGTCAACTGAGGTCTTCCTGGATTCCCTTTCTGTGTGCTATGGCCTGGAAAACTCTCCCAAGGCATTAGGCTGGCACAATTGTAGGGTTTGCTTTATTTATTTCTGGTTTCTCAGGGATCACTTTCTTTCATTGTCTGATATCCAGTGTCTTAAAAATGGTTTCATATTCTTTGTCCTTGTTTTGTTGTTGTTACTTCAGGTAGGAAAGTAAATTTAGTTCCTCTGGATTTCTTTTTATATTTCCTGTACCTTTATCTATACCATAATTCACTATATAGATTAATGTCTTTCAGAAGTTTTGGGAAATTATCAGTGATGATGTTTGACTCATGTCTGTACTGCATTCTGTCTTCTGTTTCTGGAGCTTTGATTAGATATATGTTAGATATTCTCATTCTGTCTTCTTTGTCTCTTAATCTCTTTTTCATAGTTTCCCTCTTGTCTCTGTCCTACATTTTGGGTAATTTGTTCTAGGACATTACTGTCTTCTCTATGTGTGTCTATTCTGCTATAACCCATCTATTATTAACTCAACAATTATATTTTTCCCCTAAGAGATTTTTTTTTTTTTTTGAGACAGGATCTTACTGTGGCCCAGGCTGCAGGGCAGTGGCACGATCTTGGCTCACTGCAACCTCTGACTCTCGGGTTCAAGTGATTCTTGTGCCTTAGCCTCCCAAGTAGCTGGGACTACAGGCACACACCACTATGCCTGGCTATTTTTTTTTTTTTTTTTTTTTGTATTTTCAGTAGAGACAGGGTTTGCCATATTGGCCAGGCTAGTCTTGAACTCCTGGCCGCAAGCGATCCGCCCACCTCAGCCTCCCAGAGTGCTGGGATTATAGGTGTGAGCCACTGTGCCTGGCCTCCCTTAAGAGTTCTGTTGGTTTCTTTCCACATCTGTCTCATCAAATATAATAATTTTATTGCTTATTCATTTTTAGATTCTTTTTTTGAGATGGAGTTTCACTCTTGTCACCCAGGCTAGAGTGCAATGGCATGATCTCAGCTCACTGCAACCTCCACCTCCGTATTCAAGTGATTCTCCCACCTCAGCTTCCTGAGTAGCTGGGATTACAGGCATGCGCCACCATGCCTCGCTAATTTTGCATTTTTAGTAGAGACGGGGTTTCACCATGTTGGCCAGGCTGGTCTCGAACTCCTAATTTCAGGTGATCTGCCCACCTCAGCCCCCCAAAGTGCTGGGATTACAGGTGTGAGCCACCTTGCCCAGCCCATTTTTAGATTCTATCTTTTATTCCTCAAACATTTCATGCATAGTCTTATAAAATCTGCTATTGGTTATTTCTTCTGAGTCTCATTCATGGTAGTTTATTTACATTAGTATTTTGCAGCCTTTGCTTGTGGAGCTAATATTTCACTGACCTTGGCCATGGGATCCTCAGGGCATGAATCCAGGGTGCTTTCTGGAAAAGAAGATTTGCATGTGCTCCCTTCTGGAATCTGGAATTCATGCAGTAGTCATACACTTGCCCATGTCTCCCACTTTGAAGTCAGCCCAAGGCTTAGTCTCTGGTTCTCAGTGTTGATATTTTCCTGGGGACCACCCTGACCTTGGGTTTGCTTACTGCTTACGACTCCCACTCCATTTCTAACTTACTATTTTTTGTTTGTTCTTATTGTTTTTCATCCCTAGAGTCTTCTGTTTCTTCCTGCAAACTCCGTAATGCTTTAAAAGTGTGTTCTCTTATGGATCTAGTTGGATTGTAATGGGAAGGTCCTTCAGAGTATTTAGTTCCTGTATTGTCAGGAGGGGGAAATCCTAAAGAAGATGTTTTTTAAATTGATATTTCCAGTATATGAGCTGCATCTTGAGGTGATAAACTCCCTGTCATTTTCAGCCTTAAAGCAAGGGCTGGATAATTCTTTCTGTCAATGGATGAAAGATTAAACGACCAGTCAACTCAGACATATTACAAACCTAGGACCTCAGGCTTAGGGTGTAACACCTAGATCAGTTTTTTTTTTTTTTAAGACAGTCTTGCTCTGTCACCCAGGCTGGAGTGCAGTGGTGAGATCTCTGCTCACTGCAACCTCTGCCTCCCAAGCTCAAGTGATTCTTGTGTCTCATCTACCCAAGTATCTGGGATTATAGGCATGTGCCACCATGCCATGCTAATTTTTGCATTTTTAGTAGAGACAAGGTTTTGCCACGTTCGCTAGGCTGGTCTTGAACTCCTGGCCTCAAGTGATCTGCCTGCCTCAGTCTCCCAGAGTGCTGAGGTTACAGGTGTGAGCCATCACGCCTGGCCTATATCACTGTTAATATAAATGAATACTATTCAGTCATGGTATTTATAATTTATCATCTGTGATCACTTCCAAATATTTTGTTTGGTTTTATTCAGAAGCAAAAGAAATGACTTCTTTGTATTAAAGATTTTTGTTTATGTTTAAATAGTTGATGTCGTTTTACATGTTGTCAATTTGAAAAAACTGGTTTTATTCATGAATTTAACTATTTATAAGAATCTCACTATCTGTAAGTCATGCTGTTAGATGTTGTAAAAATACAAATATGTAAGACATGGTTTCTAGTCTCATAGAATTTATATCTAGAAAAAGGAATAAAACAAGTTTTTATTTTTGTTTTACATCTCACATATGATATTCCAAATAATTAGGGCTCTGGTTACAATTCTGTACAATTGTTCACTCACTTGTATGGCATGGCAGGAAAACATAGCCTAGATTCCTTTTTTTTTTTCTTTTTTAATGAAGCCACAGCATTCTGCTTCTGTGCTTTTTATTATTTATTTATTTATTTTTTTGAGATGGAGTTTTGATCTTGTTGCCCAGGCTGGAGCGCAATGGCGCAATCTTGGCTCACTGCAACCTCTGCCTCCCAGGTTCAAGCGATTCTCCTGTCTCAGCCTACTGAGTAGCTGGGATTATAGGCATGCACCACCACACCTGGCTAATTTTGTATTTTTAGTAGAGATAGGGTTTATCCATGTTGGTCAGGCTGGTCTCAAACTCCTGACATCAGGTGATCCACCCTCCTCGGGCCCCCGAAGTGCTGGGATTACAGGCGTGAGCCACTGCAGCCAGCCTTCTTCTTTTTTTTTTCTATATTGTTCATCTCACATATCTTTTGGAATGTCTGTTTACTATTTTATTCCCTAACATTACTTTCTCTCTTGCATATTTTCTATCTTTTTGTCCTTTCCTTCTGCATGATACCCTGTTTCTCTTATTTTATTTCAATAGTTTTTGGAGAACAGGTGGTTTTTGGTTACACAGATAAGTTCTTCAGTGGTGATTTCTGGGATTTTTGGTGTAGTCGTGATATGGTTTGGCTGTGTCCCCACCCAAATCTCATCTTGAATTGTAGTTGCCATAATCCCCACATGTTGTGGAAGGGACCAGGTAGAGATGGTTGAGTCTTGAGGGCTGTTTCCCTCATTCTGTTCTTGTGATAGTGAATTAGTTCTCATGAGATCTGATGATTTTATTTATTTATTTATTTATTTTGAGATGGAGTCTCACTCTGTTGCCCAGGCTGGAGTGCAGTGGCGCAATCTCAGCTCACTGCCACCTCCGGCTCCTAGGTTCAGGCGATTCTCCTGCCTCAGCCTCCCAAGTAGCTGGGATTATAGGTATGCATTACCATGCCCGGTGAATTTTTTGTATTTTTAGTAGAGACAGGGTTTCACCATGTTGGCCAGGTTAGTCTCAAACTCCTGTCCTCAGGTGATGCGCCTGTCTCAGCCTCCCAAAGTGCTGGGATTACAGGCATGAGTCACTGTGCCTGGCCAGAGATCTGATGGTTTTATAAAGGGCTTCTTCCTTTTCTGGGCTTTCATTCTTCTCCTTCCTGCTGCCATGTGATGAAGGACATGTTTGCTTTCCCTTCTGCCATGATTGTAAGTTTCCTGAGGCCTCCCCAGCTCTGTGGAACTGTGAGTCAATTAAATCTCTTTCCTTTATAAATTACCCTGTCTTGGGTATATCCTTATAGCAGTGTGAGAATGGACTAATACAACCCATTACCTGCTGAGCAGTGTACACTGTACCAAATATGTAGTCTTTATTCCTCACCCCCCTCCTAATCTTCCCCCTCAGTCCCCAGAGTCCATTATATCATTCTTATGCCTTTGCATCCTCATAGCTTAGCTCCTGTTTATAAGTGAGAACATACAATATTTGGTTTTCCATTCCTGAGTTACTTCACTTAGAATAATGGTCTCGAACTCCAACCAAGTTGCTGCAAATGCCATTATTTCATTTCGTCTTATAGCTAAGTAGTATTCCATAGTGTGTATATACCACATTTTTTTTATCCACTCATTGGTTGATGGGCATTTAGGTTGGTTCCATATTTTTGCAGTTGCAAATTGTGCTACTGTAAACATGCATGTGCGTGTGTCTTTTTCATATAATGACTTATTTTCCTGTGGGTAGATACCCAGTAGTGGGATTGTTAGATTGAACGGTAGTTCTACTTTTAGTTCTTTGAAGAATCTCCATACTGTTTTCCATAGTGGTTGTACTAGTTTACATTCCCACCAGCAGTGTAAAAGTGTTCTCTTTTCACCACATCCAAGCTGACATTTATTTTTGATTTTTTAAATTATGGCCATTTTTGCAATAGTAGGGTGATATTTCATTGTAGTTTTAAATTGCATTTTCCTGATAATTAGTGATATTGAGTATTTTTTCATGTTTGTTGGCTGTTAGTATATCTTCTTTTGAGGATTGTCTATTCACGTCCTTTGTGCACTTTTTGGTGAAATTATTTGTTTTTTTCTTGCTGATTTGTTGGAGTTCATCGTAGATTCTAGGTACTAGTCCTTTGCCAGATGCATAGTTTATGAATATTTTCTCCCTCTCTGTGGGTTGTCTGTTTACCCTGCTGATTATTTCTTTTGCTGTGCAGAAGTTCTTTAGTTTAATTAGGTCCCATCTATTTATTTTTGTTTTTGTTGCATTTGCTTTTGGGTTCTTGGTCATGAATTCTTTGCCTAAGCCAATGTCTAGAAGAGTTTTTCTGATGTTATCTTCTAGAATTTTTATGGTTTCAGGTCTTTAAGTCTTTGATCCATCTTGAGTTGACTTTTGTATAAGGTGAGAGATGAGGATCCAGTTTCATTCTTCTACATATGGCTTGCCAATTATCCCAGCACCATTTGTTGAAAAGGGTGTCCTTTCCCCACATTATGTTTTTGTATGCTTTGTTGCAGATCAGTTGGCTGTAAGTATCTGAGTTTATTTCTGGATTCTCTAGTCTGTTCCATTGGTCTATGTGCCTATTTTTATACCCGTACCATGCTGTTTTGGTAACTATAGCCTTATAGTATAGTTTGAAGTCAGGTAATATGATGTTTCCAGATTTATTCTTTTTGCTTAGTATTTCTTTGGCTATGTGGGCTCTTTTTTGGTTCCATATGAATTTTAGGATTTTTTTTTCCAGTTCTGTGAAGAATGATGATGGTATTTTTGATGGGAATTGCATGGCATCTGTAGATTGAGTTTGGTGGTATGGTCATTTTCACAATATTGATTCTACCCATCCATGAACATGGGATGTGTTTCAATTTGTTTGTGTCATATGCAATGTTTTTTCAATAGTGTTTTGTAGTTTTTCTTGTAGAGATCTTTCATCTCCTTGGTTAAGTATATTCCTAAGTATTTTCTTTTCTTTTTCTTTTCTTTTTTTTTTTTTGTAGCTGTTGTAAAAGGGATTGATTTCTTGATTTGATTCTCAGCTTGGTTTTCTTGGTGTATAGCAGTGCTACTGATTTGTGTACATTGATTTTGTAACCTGAGAATTTACTGAATTCATTTATCAGATCTAGGAGTTTTTTGGTTGTTTGTCATGCAGAGAGAGGTATGTGCAAATGCTTGACCAGATTGCCCGGCAGATGATTGATTTCTACAAAGACTTGGTAACTCAGCGAGTGATGGACCAGCGCATTTTAGAAGAATTGTATAATTTCAAGCATGTCATTGAAGAACTGACCAGGTAAAAACTGTGATTATCTTAAACACAAAACAAAAGTCAATGTCATGTCTCTAAAGGGAGGAAAAAATATTTAGGGAAAGTGGAATGGTTAAAGGTCAAGGTTCTTCTGTTTCCTTTTCATGTTTAGCAAGAGAACAAAAAGAACTAGATGTCATTGTAGATATAGATATAGATAAATGGGTTATGCAAGTTCACATAAAAATGGAGATTCTGTATATATTTGACATGGAAAAGACTTACTCTTTCTTCTAAAATATAGATGTTGCTGGGCATGGTGGCTCACACCTGTAATCCCAGTACTTTGGGAGGCTGAGGTGGGAGGATCACTTGAGGTCAGGAGTTTGATACCAGCCTGGCCAACATGGTGAAACCCCATCTCTACTGAAAATACAAATAATTAGCCAGGCCTGGTGGCACATGCCTATAATCCCAACTACTGGGGAGGTTGAGGCAGGAGAATCACTTGAACCTGGGAGGTGGAGGTTGCAGTGAGCCGAGATCACACCACTGCACTCTAGCCTGGGTGACAGAGCGAGACCCTGTCTCAGAAAATAAAAATAAAATAAAATAAAATACAGATGTTTACCTAAATCAGGTTTATAGAACAGTGCCATAATTATGGATGTTAACATTATGGATGTTAACATCTCAAAGAGAATAAGTATCATATAGCCATCAAAGTTAGTGATTATCTAACTTTTAACCTTGAAGCAAGATGGTTAGTGGTGAGAATAAAGAAGATAGGATAGTCATGTCAGAAAGTGGGGTAGACCAGCATGGAGGCCTTGCATGTCAGCATCTGCCTCCCTCCATTCTAAAGGATCTCCCCTACATCTTCTTTCTGTCTGATTCCTGCCAGCCTGATTTCATTTCCAAACCTGGCAAGATGCCATCTATAATGTACACTCAATTTCTTGATTTGGTTTATAAGGTGGAAAAACTGGGAAGGGAGGTACACATGATAACTGAGAACATTCCTGAGTATAAATCTGATTTTCTCGGTAGAAACTTTTTGGAAATCTCCAAATATGAATTAAAAATTTATTTGCTTTATTTCAGGGAACTGTGTCTAGTTCGGGCACATGATGTGAAATTAACAAAGGAAACAGAAAAAGCCCACAAGGATTTGGCACAAGCTCTTTTAGATGCGGAAAAGAATGCCAAGTGAGTTGCTTAAAGTTTGTTTAGCTTACATAGGGGAAAGGGAAGAAGCTTATATAGCTTCTGAAATAATATATATGATACTAACTTCTTGAATTCTAAAAGCACATATAGATAGCTTACTTTATCTGAATTTAGTTGATTTCTCATTCTGGGTGCAAAGAAGGTAAAACATGATTTTTTCTCTTGGAGATAGACAGTTGCTTTCTGCATTAATCATTTTTGTTGAGTGAGGATTGCAGGCTATTACTTTCTGGTTTTCTATAAGAAAGTGTAAAGAAACAGTGAGCATAGATAGCATAGATTCTGGAACCATACTGTTTGCTGTGTCACCTTGGGGAAGTCACTTAACTTTTCTGGCCCTAAGTTTGCCCATATGTAAAACTGGGATAATAATGTTACGTACCTCATAGTGTTATTACGAGTATTAAAGGAAGTAATATAAGTAAAGCACTTAGAATGGTGCTTAGCATATAGTCAGTGCTATGACAATATGAAATATTCTTATTCTGGTTGCTGTTAATGAAATTTTATGGCATGAAATATTTCAAACATTCAGAAAAAGAAAGTATTATAGTGAGTACTCATTTACCTTTCATGAATTACCAAATGTCAGCCATTATGTCATACTTGTTTCACACCCCATTTTTAGGAAACAAAATTTTACAGAAATATTTGGAGATTTAGGCCAGGCATGCTGGTTCATGCCTGTAATCCCAGCACTTTGGGAGGCTGAGGCAGGTGGATCACCTGAGGTTGAGAGTTTGAGACTAGCCTGGCCAACATGGTGAAACTCCATCTCTACTAAAAATACAAAAATCAGCTGGATGTGGAGGTGCTTGCCTGTAATCCTAGCTACTTGGAAGGCTGAGGCATGAGAATCGCTTGAACCCAGGAGGCAGAGGTTGCAGTGAGCTGAGTTCGTGCCACTGCACTCCAGCCTGGGTGACAGAGTGAGATTCTGTCTCAAAAAAAGAAAAAAAAAAAAAGAAAAATATTTGGAGATTTAAAAAAATACATCTATATCTATGTCTTTATCTCTATATATCTCCATTCTGCTTCTTCCCTCCCCAGAGTTAATCACTAATCAATAGTTGGTATGTAACTTTCCTATCCATGTTTTTGTATTTTACTATAATACATAGTTACATATAAAAAAATTTGCGGCTGGGCGCAGCGGCTCACGCCTGTAATCTCAGCACTTTGGGAGGCCGAGGTAGGTGGATCATGAAGTCAGGAGATCGAGACCATCTTGGCCAACATGGTGAAACCCTGTCTCTACTAAAACTACAAAAAATTAGCTGACGTGGTGGCACGTACCTGTAGTCCCAGCTACTTGGGAGGCTGAGGCAGGAGAATTGCTTGAACCCAGGAGGCGGAGGTTGCAGTGAGCTGAGATTGCGCCACTGCACTCCAGCCCAGGTGACAGAGCAAGACTCCATCTCAAAAAAAAAAAAAATTTGCTTTTACCAAATAAATACTATTCTTTTGAGATCTTCTCATTATGATGCATATAGAACAAATAAATTTTTTCTGCACTATAATATTAACCATATGACTAAATTATAATTTATGTATTAATGTATAATTTATGTATCAGTCACTCAGAATGGATTTTTCCATTTGCTTGGTAGATTTTTCTC
Source organism: Pongo abelii (assembly GCF_028885655.2). NCBI lineage: Eukaryota > Metazoa > Chordata > Mammalia > Primates > Hominidae > Pongo > Pongo abelii. The sequence continues at coordinate 70,545,837 of NC_071985.2, read as the reverse complement.
CATCCCTTTATTTTGAGCATATGGGTGTCACTGCATGTGAGATGAGTCTCTTGAAGATAGCATACCAATGGGTCTTGTTTCTTTATCCAGCCTGCAACTCTGTGCCTTTTAATCAGGACATTTAGCCCATTTACATTTAAGGTAAACCAGTAAAGATATATATAGATTTGATCCTGTCATCATGTTAGCTGGTTATAAGGCAGACTTGTTTGTGTGGTTGCTTCATAGTGTCACTGGTCTGTGTACTTATGTGTTTTTTAATAGCGGCTGGTAATGGTCTTTCCTTTCCATATTTAGTGCTTCCTTCAGGAGCTCTTTTAAGGCAGATCTGGTGGTAATGAATTTTCTCAGCACTTGCTTGTCTGTAAAGGATCTTATTTCTCCTTCACTTATGAAGCTTAGTTTGGACATATATAAAATTCTGGTTTGGAATTTCTTTTTTTAAAGAATGTTGAATATTGGATTCCAATCTCTTCTGGCTTGTAGGGTTTCTGCTGAGAGGTCCACTGTTAGTCTGATGGGCTTCCTTTTGTAGGTGACCTGCCTTTTCTTTCTAGATGCCTTTAACCTTTTTTCTTTTATTTTGACTTTTGAGAATCTGATGATTATGTGCCTTGAGGATGATCTTCTTGTGAAGTATTGTACTGGAGTTTTCTGCATTTTCTGAGCTTGAATGTTGGTCTCTCTAGCTAGGTTGGGGAAATCCTCATGGATGATACCCTAAAATATGTTTTCCAAGTTGCTTACACTCACCCTATCTCTTTCAGGGACATCAATGAGTCATAGATTTGGTACCTTTACATAATCCCACATTTCTCCAAGGTTTTGTTCATTCGTTTTTATTCTTTTTTCTCTATTCTTGTCTGACTCTCTTATTTCAGAAAACCAGTCTTCAAGTTCTGAGATTCTTTTTTCAACTTGGTTTATTCTTCTATTAATACTTGTAATTGCATTATGAAGTTATTGTAGAACATTTTTTCAGCTCTATCAGGCCAGTTACAGTCTTTTCTGTACTGGCTATTTTTTCTGTCAGCTCCTTTATCATTTTATTGTGATTCATAGCTTCCTTGAATTGGGTTTCAGCATACTCCTGCATCTTAATGATCTTCATTCCTATCCATAGCATAAATTCTGTTTGTGTCATTTCTGCCATCTCAGCCCAGTTCAGAACCCTTGCTGGAGAGGTGGTGTGATCATTTGGAGGAAAGAAGGCACTCTGGCTTTTTGAGTTGTCAGAGTTCTTGTGTTGTTTTTTTCTCATATTTGTGAGCTGATGTTTGTTTCATCTTTGAAGTTGCTGATGTTTGGGTGTTTTTTTTCCCTTTTATCCTATATGATGACATTGAGAGTTTGATTGTGGTATAAAGTGGATTCAACCAACTGGCTTTATTTCTGGAAGATTCTAGGGGGCCAACGCTCAGCTTCCAACTCCTGGACCATGTACTCCAACTCTGGGGGACTTGTATTGGGACCAGCTTTGTTCTCTGCTCCTTGAGGTTAGGAATTCACTGCACTGGAGGAGCTGAGATGCTCCTGGACCACTGGTCACTACCCTCTGATGGGTGGTGTCAGCCAAAGCCTTTCATAGTGCTGTGGCAGTGGGATCTGCCCTTGTTTTCATGTGTCAGCAGCAGCAGTAGTGGCAGTGTTGTGGGGGTGCATTCTCGTTGGCTACAACAGGTGCTGAGGTACCTGCTTCCATGTGGGTGTCACCACAGAGTGGAGGCAGCACAGCTGGAAGAGGGTTGGGGGGCCCCTGCTGGCAACTGTGTGCACAGTTGTGCTGGTGGTGGTCTTAGCATGGGGGTAAGGCTCTGGCAGGTGCAGGTCTATGTGCATTCTCTGTGAGCTGCAGGCAGGGGTGGTCACTCAGGGCAGGGGAGAGTCCACTGTTCTCTGAGCTTAGTTTTACTCTTGGAGGAGTGTTGCCACTATGGGCAGGGTGCTGGTGGGGGTGGGACTGGCTGGGTGTCTGCCCACCAAGGCTGTCACTGTAATGGATCAAAGCCTTGTGACGGGTTGGGGGGAGGGTGTGGAAGGGCAGAATGTACTACTGCCATATCAGTGGCAGGGCAGGGTGCATGCACACATGCATGCTGGTGAGGCAAGGAAAGCAAAACATGCCTGCACACACATGGGCCAGCAAAGTGATGTGGGGTGTTGCCGTGGGCCTGGGGGAAGCTGCAGTATTGGGAGGGAGCAGGCAGGCTGGTGCTATGGGTCTTGTTTCTGTGTACATGTACTCACATGTATATGTATAGTTAAAACCAAAATTGTATTGTATGCACTATTCTACAATCAACATTTTTTCAGTTAAGAATGTCTACCTATTTCAGGCCATAGTCACCAAAACAGCGTGGTACTGGTATAAAAATAGGCACGTAGACCAATGGAACAGAATAGAGAATCCCGAAATAAACCCAAATACTTACAGCCAATTGATCTTCAACAAAGCAAACAAAAATATAAAGTGGGGAAAGGATACCCTTTTCAACAAATGGTGCTGGGATAATTGGCTAGCCGCATGTAGGAGAATGAAACTGGATCCTTATCTCTCACCTTGTACAAAATCAACTCAAGATGGATTAAGGACTTAAACCTAAGATCTGTAGTATAAAAATTATAGAAGACAACATTGGAAAACCTCTTCTAGACATTGGCTTAGGCAAGGATTTCATGACCAAGAACCCAAAAGCAAAAGCAATAAAAACAAAGATATATATCTGGGACCTAATTAAACTAAAGAGCATTTGCACAGCAAAAGGAACAGTCAGCAGAGTAAACAGACAGCCCATAGAGTGGGAGAAAATCTTCACAATCTATACATCTGACAAAGGACTAATATCCAGAATCTACAAGAACTCAAACAAATCAGTAAGAAAAAACCAAACAATCACATCAAAAAGTGGGCAAAGGACATGAATAGACAATTCTCAAAAGAAGATATACAAATGGGCAACAAACATATGAAAAAATGCTCAACATCACTAATGATAAGGGAAATGCAAATCAAAACCACAATGCAGTACCACCTTACTCCTGCAAGGATGGCTATAATCAAAAAATCAAAATCAGGTGTTGCCATGGATGCAGTGATTAGGGAACACTTCTACACTCTGGTGGGAATGTAAACTAATACAGCCACTGTGGAAAACAGTGTGGAGATTCCTTAAAGAACTAAAAGTAGAACTACCATTTGATCCAGCAATCTCACTACTGGGTATCTACCCAGAGGAAAAGAAGTCATATGAAAAAGATACTTGCATGGGCATGTTCATAGCAGCACAATTCACAATTGCAAAATCGTAGAACCAACCCAAATGCCCATCAATCAACGAGTGGATAAAAAAACTGTGGTATATATATATGATGAAATACCACTCAGGCATAAAAAGGAATGAATTAATGGCATTTGCAGTGACCTGGATGAGATTGGAGACCATTATTCTAAGTGAAGTAACTCAGGAGTGGAAAACCAAACATTGTATGTTCTCACTGATAACGTGGGAGTTAATCTATGAGGATGCAAAGGCATAAGAATAATACACTTTGGGGACTTGGGGGAAAGAGTGGGAGGGGGATGAGGGATAAAATACCACAAATATGGTGCAGTGTATACTGCTTGGGTGATGGGTGCACCAAAATCTCACAAATCACCACTAAAGAACTTACTCATGTAACCAGATACCACCTGTGCCCCAATAACTTATGGAAAAATAAAATTTAAAAATTAGGAAAGAAATAAAAAATAAAAATAAAAAAAGAGAAGATAGCTGGGTGTGGTGGCTCACGCCTGTAATCCCAGCACTTTGGGAGGCCAAGGTGGGCAGATCACGAGGTCAGGAGATCGAGACCATCCTGGCTAACACAGTGAAACCCTTTTTCAGTCTCTACTGAAAATACAAAAAAAATTAGCTGGGTGCGGTGGTGGGTGCCTGTAGTCCCAGCTACTTGGGAGGCTGAGGCAGGAGAATGGCGTGAACCCGGGAGGCAGAGCTTGCAGTGAGCTGAGATCACGCCATTGCACTCCAGCCTGGGTGACAGAGCGAGACTCGTCTCAAAACAAAAAAAAAAGACACACAAACAAACAAATGATAAAAAGAATGTCTACGGCCAGGCGCGGTTGCTCACACCTGTAATCCCAGCCCTTTGGGAGGTCAAAGTGGGTGGATCACCTGAGGTCGGGAGTTCGAGACCAGCCTGACCAACATGGAGAAACCCTTTCTCTACTAAAAATACAAAATTAGCCGGGTGTGGTGCCACATGCCTGTAATCCCAGCTACTTGGGAGGCTGAGGCAGGAGAATCGCTTGAACCTGGGAGGCAGAGATTGTGGTGAGCTGAGGTTGTGCCATTGTGCTTCAGCCTGGGCAACAAGAACAAAACTCCATCTCAAAAAAAAAAAAAAAAAAAGAATGTCTGCCTATTTCAGTAAATTTTTACTTCATAGATTAGCTAGATATTAAAATTTTCCCAAGTTTTTCCAAAATATATTTCACAGTTGGGTTAGCCAAACCAGTATCCAATCTAAGAACACACATTACATCTTGTTTTATATCTCTTTTAATACAGCCTATTCCTGTGCTTTCTAAAAAATTGATTGAAGAGCGATTGAATTTTTTAAATGTCAAGAAAAACCAAATGTGCCTAAAATCTAAGTTCAGAAATGTATTTTTACTTTTATTCTATTTTATTCTTTACTAGCATAATACGGTTTGGCTGTGTCCCCACCCAAAGCTCATCTTAAATTTTAGCTCCCATAATTCCCACGTGTTGTGGGAAGGACCTGGGGGGAAGTAATTGAATCGTGGGGGTGGTTTCCCTGTACTGTTCTCGGGGTAGTAAGTCTCACGAGACCTGATTGTTTTATAAGGGGAAACCCCTTTTGCTTGGCTTTCATTCTCTCTTTGCCTGCTGCTATGTAAGAGGGGCCTTTCACCTTCCACCATGATTGTGAGGCCTCCCCAGCCACGTGGAACTGTGAGTACATTAAACCTCTTTTCTTTTATAAATTATTCAGTCTCGGGGCCGGGCAAAGTGGCTCACGCCTGTAATCCCAGCACTTTGGGAGGCTGAAGCAGGCGGATCACGAGGTTAAGAGAGAGAGACCATCCTGGCCAACGTGGTGAAACCCCATGTCTGCTAAAAATACAAAAATTAACTGGGCGTGGTGGCATGCGCCTGCAGTCCCAGCTACTCAAGAGGCTGAGGCAGGAGAATCGCTTGAACCTGGGAGGCGGAGGTTGCGGTGAGCCGACATCATGCACTCCAGCCTGGCAACAGAGCCAGACTCCCTCTCAAAAAAAAAAAAAAAAAAATCACCCTGTCTTGGGTATGTCTTTATCAGCAGCATGAAAATGGACTAATACGTAACATGAGATACTTTATTCAATTTTTGCCTACTCTATATACTACTTTTTTCTGTAGTATAACTTTCTTGTTTTTTGAGGTGACTTCTATACTTAGTCTTCTATCCTTATACTTTCAATCTTACCTTTCCACCCTCTTTATAAGCTGATGATCTTGCTTTCTAAGAAGTAGAAGCAAACAGAAGAGAACTTAAGTTGTCACCCCCACATCTATCCACCCACCTGCATCTGTGCTTATATATTTTGTTTTCCCTTTTGTTAACTATAGTCTGCTCCTTTCTAAGGCCAATCTCTTGTTTGTATACTTTTATATCCCCTGTTACTTACTTGAGAAACTTTCAGCAAACGTTCCTTCTCTTTTTTGCATCATTAATTTTTCCCTCTCTAGCTGATTAATCCTATCAGTATGCAAATATGCTATAATTACTCCCATCTTAAAAACAAAAAACACAAACAAAAATGTCCCAGGTCTCTTAGAACTACACATTCCCTTCCTCCTATGGTCTCCTTACAGGAAATCTCTACAAAGAGTTGTCATACTCATTGTCTTCATTGTTTCTTCTCTTGCCATTATCACTTGTGTCTCATCCCTACCATGCCACTAAATGGCGCTTGACAAAGTCACCTATGATCTTCATATTGCTAAATCCAATGATCAATTCTCATTTCACTTGCCTTGCTAGCAGCATTTGTCACAATGGATCAGTTAATCTTACTTGAAACAGTGTCTTTCAGTATACAGTCAACTGTTGAACGATGCAGGGGTTAGAGACACTGAAACCCACATAGTCAAAAACCTACATATAACTTTTGATGTCCCCAAAACTTAATCACTAATATTCTATGGTTGGCTGGAAACCTTACTGATAAACAGTCAATTAACACATATTTTGCATGTTATATATATATTATATAATGTATTCTTACAACAAAGTAAGCTAGGGAAAAGAAAATACTAAGAAAATCATAAAGAAGAGAAAATACATTTGTAGTACTGTACTGTATTCATTGATATTGTACATTTACATCATCTATTTACAAGACGAATTTGTCTGTTGGAAATGGTGGGTAACCACAACTGCAGACCTGAATCTACAGTACATATCAAGCATTTAATTTTTCTTGTGACATCATGACTCTTCTCTGCTTCTTGGTTGTACTTTCAGCATCACTACTGACACTTCGTATAGGTACCATGGTGTTATTCAAGGTTTATGTTACTGTACTAAACATGATGAAAATTACATGAAAATTGGGAGAGATCACTTTTTACTGCAATACACAATTGACTGGAGAGACAAGCTACTCATGCAGTGATTACATTATATGGTACTTTATTTTTTGAGACAGAGTCTCACTCTGTCGCCCAGGCTGGAGTGCAGTGGTGCAATCTTGGCTCACTGCAGCCTCCACCTCCTGAGTTCAAGTGATTCTCCTACCTCAGCCTCCTGAATAGCTGAGATTACAGGCATGTGCCACCACGCCCGGCTAATTTTTGTATTTTTAGTAGAGACAGGGTATTGCCATGTTGGCCAGGCTGGTCTGGAACTACTCCTGACCTCATGTGATCCTGCTGCCTCAGCATCCCAAAGTGCTGAGATTACAGGCATGAGCCACTGCCCCTGGCCTACATCGTGTTTTAAGTGGATATTTCAGCTCACTGCAATAGCAGCAGAAGGTGGCTACAGAAGTATTACAGTAATACATTATGTACTATACTTAATTTTATTCAACGATGATTAATACTGTACCTGTACATTTGTTTACATTTCTCTTGACTATGAATGTGCCATGTATGGTCTGTAAGTGTTTGTGTAAGTTTTGATAAATTTTAGCTTTTTATAATAGATTAGTGTACATTTTATGGTAGTAAATGATAAAATAGACCAGTATCTACATGTATTTTATCTATTCATGACATTGCTAACTTTTCTTCATTTTTTGATATTTCTAGGCTGTGTTCATCTGTGAGCTTTTTCTTTGTCTTTTTTTTTTTTTTTTTTTTTTTTTTGAGATGGAGTCTCACTCTGTTGCCCAAGCTGGAGTGCAGTGGCGCAATCTTGGCTCACTGCAACCTCTGCCTCCTGGGTTCAAGCAGTTCTCCCGCCTCAGCCTCCTGAGTAGCTGGGAGTACAGGCATCCGCCACCATGCCCAGTTAATTTTTGTATTTTTAGTAGAGATGAGGTTTCACCGTGTTGGCCAGGCTGGTCTCAAACTCCTGACCTCAGGTGATCCCCCTGCCTCGCCCTCCCAAAGTGCTGGGATTACAGGCATGAGCCACCACACCTGGCTGAGCTTTTTCAAGTTGTCACAAGTCTCCAAAAAATGTTCAAATATGTTTATTGAACAAACTCCTTGCATCTCCAGGATAAATCCCACCTAATCATGGCGTATTATCTTTTTGATATGTTGTTGGATTTGCTTTGTTAGTATTTTGTTGGGATTTTTGCATCTATGTTCATCCATGATATTGGTCTATAGTTTTCTTTTTTGTTGTTGTGTCTTTGTCTGGTTTTGGTATCAAAATAATGTTGGCCTTGCAGAATCAGTTAAGAAGAATTCCCTCCTCTTCAATTTTTTGGAATCATTTGAGAAGAATTGGTGTTTATTCTTTCTAAGTTGTGTACAATTCATCAGTAAAGCCATTTGGTCTTGGGCTTTGCTTTGTTGGGAGACTTTTTTTTTTTTAAATTATACTTTAAGTTCTGGGATATATGTGCAGAACGTGCAGGTTTGTTACATAGGTATATATGTGCCATGGTGGTTTGCTGCATCAACCCATCATCTAGGTTTTAAGTCCCGCATGCATTAGGTATTTGTCCTAATGCTCTCTCTCCCGTTGCCCCCCAGCCCCCAACAGGCCCGATGTGTGATGTTCCCCTTCCTGTGTCCATGTGTTTTCATTGTTGAACTCCCACTTATGAATGAGAACATGTGGTGTTTGGTTTTCTGTTCTTGTGTTAGTTTGCTGAGAATGGTAGTTTCCAGCTTCATCTATGTCCCTGCAAAGGACATGAACTCATCCTTTTTTATGGCTGCCTAGTATTCCATGGTGTATATGTGCCACATTTTCTTTATTCAGTCTATCATTCATGGACATTTGGGTTGGTTCCAAATCTTTGCTATTGTAAATAGTGCTGCAGTAAACATGCGTGTGCATGTGTCTTCATAGCAGAATGATTTGTAATCCTTTTTGTATCTACCCAGTAATGGGATTACTAGGTCAAAGGTATTTCTGGTTCCAGATCCTTGAGGAAACGCCACATCGTCTTCCATAATGGTTGAACTAATTTACACTCTTTGGGAGACTTTTAATTACTGATTCAATCTTGTTACTCATTATTGGTCTGTTCAGGTTTTCTGTTTCAATTTTGTAGGTGGTATGTGTTCAGGAGTATATCTAGTTTCTTCTAGGTATTCCAATTTGTTAGTGGATTGTTGTTCATGATTGTATTTCATTGGTATCAGTTATATCTCTTTTTGTTTGTTTCTGATTTTATTTGCTTGAGTCATCTCTCTTTTTTTCTTGGGTAGTCTAGCTAGAAGTTTATTGATTTTATTTATTTTTTCAAAAAATTAACTTTTTATTTTGTTATTTTGTAGTTTTTTAGTTTCTCTCATTTATTTCTGCTCTGACATTCATTATTTCTTTTTTTCTACTAATTTTGGGTTTTGTTTTTTCTATCTTTTCTAGTTCCTGGAGGTACATCATTAGGTTGTTTATTTGAAATCTTTCTGCTGTTTTGATATAGGTGTCTATTAATATGAACTTCCCTCTTAGCACTACTTTTGCATTATCCCATAGGCCTTGTGCTTCATTTGTTTCAAGACATTTAAAAATTTTATTCTTAATGTATTTACTGACCCAGTGATCATTCAGGAGCATGTCGTTTAACTTTCACATATTTGTACAGTTTCCAAAGTTTCTCTTGTTATTAATTTCTAGTTTTACTTCATTGTGGTCCGAGAAGATACTTGGTAATGTTTCCAATTTTCAAATATGTGTTGAGACTTATTTTGTGGCCTAACATATGGTCACTTGTGGAGAGTGTGCCATGTGCTGATGAGAAGAATGTGTATTCTGCAGATGTTGGATAAAATATTCTGTAAATTCCTGTAATGTCCATTTGTTCTAAGTGTTGCTTAAATCCAATGTTTGTTAACTTTCTGTCTAGATGATCTTTTGAATGCTGTGTGTAGGGTTTTGAAGGCCCCAACTATTACTGTCTTAGCTTCCATCTGTCTCTTTAGATCTAATGTTTGCTTTATACATCTGGGTGCTCCAGGGTTGGGTGCACATATATTTAGAGTTGTTATATCGTTTTCCTGAATTGATCCCTTTATCTTCATATAATGAACTTCTTTGTCTCTTTTTATAGATTTTGACTTAAATTCTGATTTATCTGATGTAAGTATAGGTACTCCTGCTTGCTTTGGTTTCTGTCTGCATAGAGTGTCTTTTTCTATCTCTTCACTTTTAGGCTATATATGTTTTTGCAAGTGAAGTGAGTTTTTTGGAGGCAGCATATGTTTAGGTTGCATTTTTATATCCATTCAGCCAATGTATATCTTTTACATGGGGGAATTTAATTCTTTTATATTCAAGGTTATTATTGATAGGTGAGGACTTATTCCTGTCATTTTGTTAATTATATTCTGATTATTTTGTATAGCTTTTTCTCCTTTCTTCTTTTTTTTTCTTTTTTTTAAATTTGATTTATGAAGTATTTATTGATCATTCTTGGGTGTTTCTCGGAGAGGGGGATATGGGAGGGTCATAGGATAATAGTGGAGAGAAGGTCAGGAGATAAACACATGAACAAAGTTCTCTGGTTTTCCTAGGCAGAGGTCCCTGCAGCCTTCTGCAGTGTTTGTGCCCCTGGGTACTTGAGATTAGGGAGTGGTGATGACTCTTAAAGAGCATGCTGCCTTCAAGCATCTGTTTAACAAAGCACATCTTGCACCGCCCTTAATCCATTTAACCCTGAGTTGACACAGCACATGTTTCAGAGAGCACGGGGCTGGGGGAAAGGCCATAGATCAACAGCATCCCAAGGCAGAAGAATTTCTCCTAGTCAGAACAAAATGGAGTCTCCTATGCCCACCTCTTTCTACACAGACACAGCAACAATCTGATCTCTCCTTCCTTTCCCCACACTTCCCCCCCTTCTCTTCAACAAAACCGCCATCGTCCTCATGGCCCGCTCCCTATGGTCGCTGTCTCTTCGGAGCTGTTGGGTACACCTCCCAGACAGGGCAGCCGGGCAGAGGCGCTCCTCACCTCCCAGACAGGGTGGCCGGGCAGAGGCGCTCCTCACCTCCCAGACGGGGCAGCCGGGCAGAGACGCTCCTCACCTCCCAGATGGGGTGGCCCGGCAGAGGCGCTCCTCACTTCCTCCCAGACGGGGTGGCAGCCAGGCAGAGGCGCTCCTCACCTCCCAGATGGGGCAGCGGGCAGAGGCGCTCCTCACTTCCCAGAGGGGGCGGCCGGGCAGAGGCGTTCTTCACTTCCCAGACCGGGCGGCCGGGCAGAGGCGCTCCTCACTTCCCAGACGGGGCGGCCGGGCAGAGACGCTCCTCACTTCCTCCCAGATGGGGTGGCGGCCAGGCAGAGGCGCTCCTCACCTCCCAGACAGGGCGGCCGGGCAGAGGCGCTCCTCACTTCCCAGACTGGGCGGCCGGGCAGAGGCGCTCCTCACCTCCCAGACGGGGCGGCCAGGCAGAGGCGCTCCTCACTTCCCAGATGGTGTGGCGGCTGGGCAGAGGCGCTCCTCACTTTCCAGATGGGGCGGCCAGGCAGAGGCGCTCCTCACTTCCTCCCAGACGGGGTGGCGGCCAGGCAGAGGCACTCCTCACTTCCCAGAAGGGGTAGCCGGGCAGAGGTGCTCCTCACTTCCCAGACGGGGCGGCCGGGCAGAGGTGCTCCTCACTTCCTCCCAGACGGGGTGGCGGCCGGGCAGAGGCGCTCCTCACCTCCCAGACGGGGCGGCTGGGCAGAGGTGCTCCTCATCTCCCAGACGGGGCGGCCGGGCAGAGGCGCTCCTCACTTCCCATACGGGGTGGTGGCCGGGCAGAGGTGCTCCTCATCTCCCAGAGGGGGTAGCCGGGCAGAGGTGCTCCTCACTTCCTCCCAGACGGGGTGGTGGCCGGGCAGAGGCACTCCTCACCTCCCAGACGGGGCGGCCGAGCAGAGGTGCTCCTCACCTCCCAGACGGGGTGGCCAGGCAAAGGCACTCCTCACTTCCCATATGGGGTGGCGGCCGGGCAGAGGCGCTCCTCACTTCCCAGATGGGGCAGCCGGGCAGAGGCGCTCCTCACTTCCTCCCAGACGCGGTGGCGGCCAGGCAGAGGAGCTCCTCACCTCCCAGACGGGGCGGCCGGGCAGAGGTGCTCCTCATCTCCCAGACGGGGCAGCCGGGCAGAGGTGCTCCTCACTTCCTCCCAGACGGGGTGGCAGCCGGGCAGAGGCACTCCTCACTTCCCAGATGGGACGGCCGGGCAGAGGCGCTCCTCACTTCCCAGACGGGGCGGGCGGGCAGAGGGGCTCCTCACTTCCCAGACGGGGCGGCCAGGCAGAGGTACTCCTCACCTCCCAGACGGGGCGGCCAGACAGAGACGCTCCTCACTTCCCAGATGTTGGGCAACTGGGCAGAGGCGCTCCTCACTTCCTCCCAGACGGGGTGGCAGCCGGGCAGAGGCGCTCCTCACATCCCAGACGATGGGCGGCCGGGCAGAGACGCTCCTCACTTCCTATACGGGATGGCAGCGGGGCAAAGGCGCTCCTCACTTCCCAGATGGGGCGGCCGGGCAGAGGGGCTCCTCACATCCCAGACAATGGGCGGCCAGGCAGAGACGCTCCTCACTTCCTAGACGGGGTGGTATCGGGGCAGAGGCTGTAATCTTAGCACTTTAAGAGGCCAAGGCAGGAGGCTGGTAGGTGGAGGTTGTAGCGAGCCGAGATCACGCCACTGCACTCCAGCCTGAGCACCATTGAGCATTGAGTGAGCGAGACTCCGTCTGCAATCCCAGCACCTCGGGAGGCTGAGGCAGGCAGATCACTCGAGGCCAGGAGCTGGAGACCAGCCCGGTCAACACGGCGAAACCCCGTCTCCACCAAAAATACAAAAACCATTCAGGCGTGGCAGCACGTGCCTGCAATCCCAGGCACCCGGCAGGCCGAGGCAGGAGAGTCACAGGAGCCCGAGGCAGGGAGGTTGCAGCGAGCCGAGATCACGGCAGTACAGTCCAGCTTCGGCAACAGAGGGAGACCGAAAAAAGAAGGAGAGGGAGACCGAAGAAAGGGGAGAGGGAGGGGGAGGGGGAGGGAGAGGGAGAGCCTTTCTTCTTATTTTATTGTTTATCATTGCTGTTTGGTGGTTTTCTGTAGTGGTAACATTTGAATCCTTTCCCTTTCTCTTTTTTGTTTCTGCTCTACCAGTGAGTTTTTTTACGTTGATGTGTTTGCATGATGGTAGATATTGTCATTTTGTTTCTAAATATAGGACTCCCTTCAGGCTGGTCTAGTGGTGATGAATTTCCTCAGTTTTTGCTTACCTGAGAAAGGCTTCTTTTGTCCTTAGCTTTTGAAGGATGGCTTTGCTAGGTACAGAATTCCTGGCTAGCAGGTTTTTTTTTCCTTTTTTTTTTTTTTTCCGAGATGGAGTCTTGCTCTATCACCAGACTGGAGTGTAGTGGTATGATCTCAGCTCACTACAACTTCCGTTTCCCTGGTTCAAGCGGTTCCCCTGCCTCAGCCTCCCGAGTAGCCGAGACTACAGGCGCGTGCCACCATGACCGGCTAATTTTTGTATTTTAGTAGAGACGAGGTTTCACCATGTTGGCCAGGATGGTCTCGATCTCCTGACCTCGTGATCTGCCTGCATTGGCCTCCCAAAGCGTTGGGATTACAGGCATGAAACACTGCGCCCAGCCTCTTTTTTTCCTTTCAGTATTTTGAATATATCATTCAATTCTTTCCTGGCTTAAAGTTTCTGCTGAGAAATCCATTAGTCTAATGTGGATTCCCTTATGTGTAACTTGATGGTTTTCTCTTGCTGTTTTTAGAATTCTCCCTTTGTCTCTGACTTTTGACAGTTTGACTATAATATGCCTTAGAAAATATCTTTGTGGGTTGACTGTCTTGGGGATCTTTGAGCTTCCTGTTTCTGGATGTCTTTATCTCTTGCAAGATTTGGGAATTTTCAAGCTATTAGTTTATTAAATAGGTTTTCTATGTCTTTGTCCATCTTTTCTCTTTCTGAAACTCCCTAGATTAAAAAAAATTTGGTCACTCTATGGTGTCCCATATATCCACATAAGCTTTCTTCATTGTTTTCAATTCATTTCTCTCTCTCCTTTTTAAAGTCTGACTAGGTTTTTTCAAAAGACCTGTCTTCAAGGTCAGAAATTCCTTCTTCTAATTGATATAGTCTATTGTTGAAGCTGTCAAATGTATTTTTTTATTACATTTATTGAATTCTTCAGTTCCAGGGTTTTTGTTTCATTCCTTTTTATGATACCTGTCTCTGTTGAGTTTCTCATGCAGATCATGGATTGTTTTCCTGATTTATTTGTGTTCTTTATCTGTGTGTCTTGTATCTCACTGGGTTTCTTTAATATCATTATTTTGAAATCTTTTTCAGACATTTTATAAATTTCCTTTCTGTTGAGATTTGTTACTAGATAATTATTTTTTCATGTTTCTTATGTTCTTACTTTGCTATCTGTGCATATTATTTAATCATCATTTTTTTCCAATTTTATGAAAAATTCTTTTTTTTTTTTTTGAGACAGAATCTCGCTCTGTTGCCAGGCTGGAGTGTTCTGGTGTGATTTCAGCTCACTACAACCACTGCCTTCTGGGTTCAAGCTATTCTCCTGCCTCAGCCTCCCAAGTAGTTGGGACTACAGGCACATGCCATCACACCTGGTGAATTTTTGTACTTTTAGTAAAGATGGGTTTTCGCCATGTTGGCCAGGCTGGTCTTGAACTCCTGACCTTAAGTGATCCTGCCTTGGCCTCCCAAAGTGCTAAGATTACAGGCATGAGCCACCAAACCTGGATAATTTTATGAAAAATTCTTTATAGAGATGGGGTTCACTGTATCATCCAGGCTGGAGTGCAGTTGCATGATCATGGCTCACTGCAGCCTTGACCTCAATGCTCAAGCAATCCTTACACATCAGCCTACTGAGTAGCTAGACTACAGGTACACACTAGAGTGCCTGGTGCCTGGGTAAAATTTTTTTTTTCCCTGAAATTGGTCTTACTATGTTGCCAAGGCTGGTCTCAAACTCCTGGGTTCAAGGAATCCACCTGCCTTGACTCTTAAAGTGTGTTTTCTTTTCTTTCTTTTTTTTTTTTTTTGCCAAAAATGACATTGGTATTTTGATAGGGGTTGCATTGAATTTGTAGATTGCTTGGGCAATATATTCATTTTAATCATATGAATTCTTCTGATCCACTAGTATGGTATGGCTTTCAGTTTATTTGTGTCCTCTTCAATTTCTTTCATCAGTGTTTTGTAGTTTTTCTTGTACATATTTTTCACTTCCTTGATTAAATTTATTCCTAGATGTTCTTTTTTGGTAGCTATTATGAATGGGATGGCTTTCTTGATTTCTTTCCTACTGGTTCATTGTTGGTGTATAGAAACACTACTGATTTTTGTATGTAGATTTTGTATCCTGCAACTTTACTGAATTTGTATATCAATTCTAAGAGTTTTTTGGTGCCACTTTTAGGGGTTTTTAAAAAAATATACAAGATCTTGCTGTATGCAAACAGGAACAATTTGACTTCTATCTTTCTAATTTGGATGCCCTTTATTTCTTTCACTTGCCAAATTAGCTAGAACTTTATGTATTTTTTTTTAATAAAAATGAGATCAAACATTTTATAATTTTAGCATTTTGGTTTTTTCATTTTGTATTATAACATGAAGAAATTTCCCATGTACCAAAGTATTAAGAATATGATGTTTAGCCAGCTACAGTGGCTCATGCCTGTAATCCCAGCACCCCTGGGAGGCTGAGGCGGGCGGATCACTTGAGGTCAGGAGTTTGAGACCAGCCTGGCCAACATGGTGAAACCCTGTCTCTACCAAAAATACAAAAATTAGCCAGGCGTGGAGGTTGCAGTGAGCCGAGATTGCGCCATTGCACTCCAGCCTGGGGGACAAGAGTGAAACTCTGTCTCAAAAAAACAAAAAACAAACAAACAAAAAATATGATGATGTTTAATTATCTACAGTGTTTTTTTTTTTTAAATCATAGAACTACATTCTATTTTTATCTGTCTACTCTTTTGTTGTTGGACACTGAGATTGTTTCTGGATTTTTTGCTTTTGCTGTTAAATTAGGGTCATTAATTCTCTTTTGATAATTGAGGTCTAATTTTTAGTCAATAAAGTGCACAAATCTTAAGGGTATACCTCAGTGAATTTGTACGTGTGTATTCACCTGTATAAGTTTTTTCTATTATTTTGAACAAATGAAAGCCTCCAAGACTAGAAGAATTCTACTTCAGTGGCCTTTAATTCTTATTGCAAAGTCCTTGGGAGGAAGTGTTTCAAAAGATTTGTGAAATGCTACTTGTTGCGTTATAACTTCTATGTTTGTATTTACTTCAGGAGGTCTTTTAATTTTTCTGTCGCCCAATCTGGAGTGCAGTGGCGCAATCTCGGCTCTCTGCAACCTCTGCCCTCTGTGTTCAAGCAATTCTCCTGCCTCAGCCTCCCAAGTAGCTGGAACTACAGGCACGCGCCACCACACCTGGCTAATTTTTGTATTTGTAGAGACGAGGTTTCACCACGTTGGCCAGGCTGGTCTCAAATTCCTGACCTCAGGTGATCTACCTGCCTCGGCCTCCCAAAGTGTTGGGATTACTGGCGTGAGCCACTGCACCCAGCCAGGAGGTCTTTTAATTTTAAATGAAGCTTCAGTGTAAATTAGAAGGAAAAAGATATGTTCTGGTGGACATAAAGAAACAATAGTTAAGAAAAAGCTGCTTTATTTAAGGTTTAAAGGGTAAGGGACAATTTTCTTTAATCTTGTACTAATTATGTATAATTAAAAATTTTAGTGGCTCACAATTATTGGGCTTTGTACCTTTCATAAAGAATCTTAGGTCTGTGAGCAAACTTTGACAATAAAACTGTTAGGTTATTGTTACTTGTATGCTGAATTTTTCATTAGATATGGTGTTATTATACCATTGGAATATCATGTCAGAATTCTAGTGGAAAAATAAAGAATAAGATGAAAAGTGTTTAGAGCAAGGAACAATATATGAGATTTTTACTTTCATTAAGACTTTTATAAGATTTATAAATTAAATGTGAGTATTTTTCTTCTATTTCACTGTATATGTGTTATCAATACGTTCAGCAATTATACCATAATTACCTTATGAAGAGTTTTAAAGGAACACATTACCTATTCTAAAACAAATTTCTTTTTTAAAAAATATATGTGTCTATATTATTAGTATGAATTAAATGAAGCTGTTTCTTAATTGTTTTTATAGAATGGTAGAAGAATATCATGACTTATATACATTACAAAGAGAAAGGATGGACAATGATATGAAGCAGTTAGTGGCAGAAAGAGATATCTGGAGCTCAGCCACATATGAATTGGCCCTGAAGGTTAGTTCATCTGGATTCACAACTCACACTTCTTTTTTGGCTAAAGATTCATTCTACAGTTTTAAAATTTGTGGGTTTTTTTTGTTTTGAAAGAGTCTTACTCACTCTGTTGCTTAGGCTGGAGTTCAGTGATGTGATCTCGGCTCACTGCAACCTCTGACTCTTGGGTTCAAGCAATTCTCCTGCCTCAGCCTCTTGAGTAGCTGGGATTATAGGCATGAGCTGCCACACCCGGCCCGTTTTGCAGTTTTCAATAATCTAGACAAAGACTCAAAAAAATGAGGATGTATATTTATTGATGTATAATGTAACTTTTGTGGGCTTTGAAAAGGAAAAGTTGAATTTCTTCTTTTTATTCTTGCATTTGTTGGGTACGTAGCTATTACACAATTAAGGGGTCTTTTTTTTTTAAGGACAGAATCTATGAAATATGAACAAGTGTTCTTTTTCTGTTGTTTGGGAACATGTTAAAATTTTCAACTTTAATTTATACTACTAATAAAGTAGGACAGGTGGTTCTTATCTCTTCATACAAGGTGACCATATTTGGATCACTGGATATCACACTCTGATTCTCTTTTTTTAAAAAACAAACAGGGTCTCACTCTGTTGCCCAGGCTGGAGTGTAGTGGTGAGTGGTGCAATCACAGCTTACTGTAACCTTGACTTCCTGGGCTCAAGCAATTCTCCCACCTCAGCCTCTTGAGTAGCTGGGATTACAGGTGTGCACCACCACTCCTGGCTAATTTTTAATTTTTTGTAGAGATGGGGTTTCTCTATGTTGCCCTGGATAGTCTTGAACTCCTAGGCTTAAATCATCCTCCTGCCTCAACCTCTCAAAGTGCTGGGATTACATGCATGAGCCACTGTGGCTGACCCACTCTCTGATTCTGTTACCTTGGTACACAAGATGACAAATGAATTGAAATATGGTACCCTGTGGACCATTATAGTAATACTTTAGGGAAACAGCAAAGTCATACAATATTCTATATTTCTAAAATGTTTACTTGTTGGTTGCCTATTCTGACAACTGGGACTTCTAGGTACAGTGAATTTTGATCCTCAAAAGATTAAAAAATGAGTTCAGTTAAATTGGTTCACTGGTCTACTGGTGGCAGGTCACAGCATTCTCCATGGAGATATACTGCATTAATGCATTAATACAGCTGCATTAGAGCTCAGTATTAACCCTGCCACATGTAGTAGTTTGTCAGTTATTTGGAAGAAAATGTAGAAGGCATCCCTGTCAAGTGTCCTAAAGCTAGAGAGAAAGCTAATACACTAGATGGTGGAATCAAGACTTGTTATTTAGGAAAGTTCATTTACTTACTAGAGGTAATTATTAGAAATCTAGATCATTACTGGGGACATGCTAGAGGCATTTCCATTCAAGAGAGGAGAAAGGATTTCTGCTATCACCGGAGGTCCTAATTCAGTAATAACATGCAAATAAGATCAAGAGATATAACTACTTATAGGAAGCAGCAAAATCTCTTTAAAAATTTTTTTTACCACTGATTTCTTTAGCAAAAATCCCCAGTACATTGTTGAATAGAAGTGGTAAAAGTGAATATTCCTGTTCTCAGTCTTATGGGGAAGACATTCTGCTTTCACCATTAAGTACAATATTTACTGTAGGCTTTCATATATACCCTTTATTGGGTTGTGGAAGTTCCCTTCAATTTTTCATTTGTTTAGAGTTTAATCATAAATAGGTGCTGTGTTTAGTCAAATATATTTTCTGTGTCAATTGAGATTACTACATCTTGATTTACTTTTACTTTATTAACATATTACATTGTTTTTAACACCTTTATTGAAGTACAATTGATATACAGAAAAAAACAAATCCACACATGTTTAATATATTCAATTTGACATTGAACATTTACATACACTCATGATACCCTCATGACAATCAGGGTAATAAACATATCCACATTAACTGTTTATATTTATTTTATTAATTAATTCATTTTAAATTTTATCTTAGATTCAGGGGTACATGTGCAGGATAGCTACATGGATATATTGTGTAAATCATAAGGTTTGGGCTTCCAGCGAGCCCATCACCCAAATAGTGAACATTGTATCCAATAGGTAAATTCTCAACTGTTGGTCCTTTCCTACCCTCCCCACTTTTGGAGTCACCAGTGTCTATTATTTTCATCCTGGTGTCCATGTATACCCATTGTTTAGTTCTCACTTACAAGTGAGAATATGCAGTATTTGATTTTCTGTTTCTGAGTTTTTTCACTTAAGATATAATTGCCTTCAGCTCCATCCAAGTTGCTTCAAAGCACATGGTTTCATTCTCTTTTATGGCTGCATAATAGTCCATGGTATATACCACATTTTCTTTATCCAATTAATCATTGATGGACAGTTCGGTTGATTCCATGACTTTGCTACTGTAAATAGTGCTGGAATAAACAAATGAGTGCAGGTGTCTTTTTGATTAAATGATTTCTTTTCCTTTGGGTATATAACCACTAGTGGGATTGCTGGGTCAAATAGTAGTTCCATTTTTAGTTCTTTGAGATATCTCCATGCTGTTTTCCATAGGGGTTGAACTAATTTACATTCCCACCACAGTATATAAGTGTTCCCTCTTCTCTGCATCCTCACCAACATCTGTTTTTTTTTTTTACTTTTTAATAATAGCCATTCTGACTGGTGTGAGATGGTATCTCATTATGGTCAAAGTCACTATTATTTCCTGATAATGCAATTATCTACCTAGCAAAGATAAATTTAAATATTATTTGAATTAATTAGCCTTTAATAATGTTGCTGAATATAAGATAAATATACAATTTTTTAACAAACATTGGGCAAATAATGCAATTTTCTACCCAGAAAAAAATAAATTTAAACATTATTTGAATTATTTAGCCTTTAATAAAGGTTGATGAATACAAGATAAATACAAAAAAACCCCAACGTATTACCTATATACCAATAATAAACATTAGAAATGCAAAGAGGGAATAAATTTAATAAGAAGGGATGAGACCTATATCTTGAAAACACTAAAACCATACTAAAGAACTTAAAAGAAAACTAAAAGAACTGTATAGCATATCACTGGTTGAGAACAATAATCAATATTGTATAGATGTCAGTTCTGTCCAAATTAATCTTTAAATTTGATATAATTCCACTAAAAATCTCAATAACAATTTTATTTTTAGGAATTTGGCAAGTTGTTTATAAAACCCATCTGGAAGAATCTGAATATGAGAATAATAAAACATTTTAAAAGAAGATTAATAAAAATAACTTGTACTTTTAGACATCAAAATGTATTATAAAGTCAAAGTAACTGAGAAAATGTGTTACTTGTGTTGGATAAATACAACAGAACAGAATAGAAAGGTCAGAAATAGACTCACCTATATATGGGGTATTCAAATTGGGTTGGCACAATCGATTATTCAATTGTTAAAAAATTTAGATCTCGGCTGGGCGTGATGGCCAATGCCTGTAATCCCAGCACTTTGGGAGGCCAAGGCAAGTGGATCACCTGAGGTCAGGAGCTCGAGACCAGCCTGGCCAACATGGTGAAACCCCGTCTCTACTAAAAATACAAAAATTTGCTGGGCATGTTGGCACATGCCTGTAATCCCAGCTACTGAGGAGGCTGAGGCGCGAGAATTGCTTGAACCCAGCAGGTGGAGGTTGCAGTGAGCCGCGATCACACCACTGCACTCCAGCCTGGGCAACAGAGCGAGACTGCATCTCGAAAAACAAAACAAAACAAGAAAAATTTAGATCCCTACCTCATTAAAAAGATAACTAAAAAGTAAATCCCAGAAGGGAATAATTAAATGTTAAAAACAGTGTAATTATAAACATATTAGAAGAAATTACATGAGAATTTTCAAAAAAATAGTAGCTTTTGTGACGTATAATTCATCCAATTAAAGTGTACAATTATATGTTTTTTAGCATGTTTGCAGAACTGTGAAACCATCACTACAACCAATCTGAAAACTTCTTCATTACCCTCAAAAGAAATTCCATACATTTTAGCAGTCGCTTCTCATTATCCACAACCCATTCAACTTAGGTAATCATTAATGCACTTTCTTTTCTCTCCAGGGTACATCTTTTTTTTTTTTTTTTTTTCTGAGATGGAGTCTCGCCTGTTGCCCAGGCTGGAGTGCAGTGGCGCGATCTCTGCTCACTGCAACCTCTGCCTCCCGGGTTCATGCCATTCTCCTGCCTCAGCCTCCCGAGTAGCAGGGTACCTCTTATAATTTAATGCATTCATATAATTTGTAAAGATCAAATATGTGTACTTAGGATAGACATCATCTAAAATATTTATCTTTTCTTTGTGGTAGATCCGTTTGATTTACTGTTTTCTAGCTATTTTAGAATGTGCAATAGATTGTCGTAAACTATAGTCAGTCTACCTATCTGTCTAACACTAGGATTTATTTCTTCTGTTAAATCGTATACTTGTACCCATTAATCAACCTCTCTTTATCTTCTCTCTCTGCTACCCTTCCTGGCCTCTGGTAACCACGAATCTACTCTCTATCTTCATGTGATCCACTCTTTTAGCTCCCACATGTGGGTACTTGCAATCTTTGTGTTTCTGTGACTTGGCTTATTTCACTTAACAAAATGACCTCCAGTTTCATCCATGTTGCTGCAAATGATAGGATTTTATTATTTTTCAATGGCTGAATAATATTCCATTGGGTTTATATACTGTGTTTTCATTATTCATTCATTTGTTGGTGGGCACTCAAGTTGATTCTATATATTGGCTATTGTGAATAGTGCTGGTATCTTTTGATATATTGATTTTCTTTCTTTAGGACATCTACCCAGTAGTGGAATTAATTGCTGGATTATATGGCAGTTCTATTTTTAGTTTTTTGGGGAACCTCCGTAATGTTCTCCACAGTGGCTATACTAATTTACATTCCCACCAACAGCGTACAAGTGGAGACAAAAGTGACTCCATGTTGAATGCTAATGTGCCATGTTGACTTCTGATTAGCCCCAGTAAAGTGAATGCCTCCTGATTTCTATTTACTTTTCTCAGTGTAAGAACAAAGCAACCTTGATGTTATCACACCAATTATAAGGCTATGATGCTTACAGCATTCTTGCCTGTTTTGGAGGGTTGCTTTTGTGTTGCACAAAACAAGCATACCCTTTCTTTATGGTATATAAGCCTTGAGCCTGGGGAGTAACAGTGCAAAGATCTACCTGTCTTGTGGCTACCCAAGACCATGCTTCTGTTAGTTTCCCCAATAAAACACCCGTTACCTGCAAACTGGATTTGTCTGCCTTGGTTTTTGGTTTCTCAGCTCCTTCGGCATTTGGAAACTTCCTTGCATATATGGCCCTTTTATAGAAGAGTTCTCCTTTCTCCACATCTTTGCAAGCATCTGTGTTGCCTGTTTTTTGATACAATCCATTTTAACTGGGGTGAGATTATATCTCATTGTAGTTTTGATTTGCATTTCTTTGATGATTACTGATGTTGAGCATTTTTTCACATACCTGTTGGCCATTTGTATGTCTTCTTTGGAGAAATATCTATTCAGATCTTTTGCCCATTTTAAAATCAGATTATCTCCTTTTTTTTTTGCTATTGAGTTGTTTGAGCTCCTTATAAATTCTGGTTGTAACTCCCTTGTCAGATAGATAGTTTGCAAATATTTTCTCTATCTCTGTAGGTTTTCTCTTCACTTTGTTGATTGTTTCCTTTACTGTGCAGAAGGTTTGTAGCTTGATGTAATTGCTTTTTCTTTCTTTTTGCTTTGGTTACCTGTGCTTTTGAGGTCTTACACGGAAAATCTTTGCCCAAACCAATGTCCTAGAGTGTTTCCTCAATGTTTTCTTCAAGGAGTTTTAGTTTCAGGTCTTAGATTTAAGTCTTTAATCCATTTTGATTTGATTTTTGTATATGGTGAGAAATAGGGGGTCTAGTTTTATTGTTACATTGGTCTATATGTCTGCTTTTATGCCATTACCATGCCGATTTGTTTACTATGGCTTTGTACTAAATTTTGAAGTCAGGTAGTGTGATGCCCCTCCTGCTTTGTTCTTTTTGCACAGGATTGCTTTGGTTATTTGGGGCCTTTTGTGGTTCCATATAGATTTTAGGATTTAAAAAAAAGATTCTGTGAAGAATGCCATTGGTATTTTAAGAGGGCTTGCATTGAATCTGCAAATTTCTTTGGGTAGTATTGCCATTTAACAATATTAGTTCTTCCAGTCTATGAGCATGGAATATATTTCCATTTTTTATGTCTTTTTTTCATCAGAGTTTTATAGTGTTCCTTGTATAGATCTTTTACTTCTTTTCCAAATTTGGGTATTTTATATTATTTATTGCTATTTTAAATAGAACTGCTTTCTTGATTTCATCTTCAGATTGTTTGCAATTGGTATATATAAATCCTACTGATTTTTGTATGTTGATTTTGTATACTTGAAATTTATTGAATTTGTTTTTCAGTTCTAACAGGTTTTTGGTGGAGTCTTTAGGCTTTTTTAAAGTATAAGATTATGTCTTTTGTGAATGAGGCTAATTTGATTTCTTTATTTTCAATTTGGAAGCCTGTTATTTCTTTCTCTTGCATAATTGCTCTGTCCAGGACTTCCAGGAATAAAAGTGGTGAAAATGGGTATCCTTGTCTTGTTCTAGACCTTACAGGAAAGGCCGTTAATTTTTCCCTGTTCAGTACAATGTTAACTGTGGGTTTGCCATATATGGCTTTCTTTTATTTTGAGGTATGTTTCTTCTATACTAAATTTGATGAGGGTTTTTATCATAAAGGGATGTTGAATGTTATCAAGTGCTTTTTCAGCTTCTATTGAAATGATGCTATGCTTCTTATTCTTGGTTCTGTTAATGTGATGTATCACATTTATTGATGTGCACATGTTGAACCATCCTCATATCCCTGAGATGAATCCCACTTGATCATGGTGAATGATCTTTTCTAACATGTTGTTGAATTTGGTTTGCTTATATTTTGTTGAGGATGTTTACATCTATGTTCATCCATGATATTGGCCTGTAGTTTTCTTTTTTTTTGTTGTGTTCTTGTCTGGTTTTGATATCAGGGTAATGCCTTATGAGTTTGGAAGTATTCCTTCCTATTCAAATTTTTTGAAGAGTTTATGTTGAATTGATATTAGTTCTTCTTCAAATACTTGGTAGAATTCAACTATGAAGCCATTAGGTCCTGGGATTTTCTTTGATGGGAGACTTTGTGTTATGGCTTTGATCTCATTACTTGTTATTGGTTTATTGAGGTTTTCCTTTTTTTTTTTTTTCCATTTTCCCCCAGGCTGGAGTGCAGTGGCACAATCTTGGCTCACTGCAACCTCCATTTCTCAGGTTCAAGCAATTCTCGCGTCTCAGCCTCCTGAGTTGCTGGGATTACAGGTGCCCGCCACCACACGTGATGAATTTTTGTATTTTTAGTAGAGACGGTTTCACCATGTTGGCCAGTCTGGCCTTGAACTCCTGACCTCAAGTGATCTGCCTGCCCCACCCTCCCAAGGTACTGGGATTACAGGCGTGAACTACCATGTCCAGCCCTAGGTTTTCCAATTTGTTTATGTATAGTTGTTTATAAGTGTCTAATGCTTCTTTGTATTCCTGTGGTCTCAGTTGTTATATCTTCTTTTTCATTTCGTATTTTATTTGAGTATCCCTTCCTTCCTTCCTTCCTTCTTTCCTTCCTTCCTTCCTTCCTTCTTTGTCAAAGATGGTTGGCTATAAATGCATGAATTTATATCCAGGTTCTATATTCTATTGCATTGGTCTATATGTCTGCTTTTATGCCATTACCATGCTGATTTGTTTACTATGGCTTTGTAGTAAATTTTGAAGTCAGGTAGTGTGATGCCTCCTGCTTTGTTCTCTTTGCACAAGATTGCTTTGGTTATTTGCAGTCTTTTGTGGTTCTCTGTGATTTCCTTCCTTCCTTCCTTCCTTCCTTTTCTTTTTCTTTTCCTTTTTTTTTTGAGACAGAGTCTTGCTCTGTCACCCAGGCTGTAGTGTAGTGGGGTGACATAATCTCAGCTCACTGCAACCTCTGCCTCCTGGGTTCAAGTGATTCTTGTGCCTCAGCCTCCTGAGTAGCTGGGAATACAGGTGTGCACCACCATGCCTGGCTAATTTTTGTATTTTTAGTAGAGATGGGATTTTACCATGTTGGCCAGGCTGGTCTTAAACTCCTGGCCTAAAGTGATCCACCTGCCTCGGCCTGCAAAAGTTGGGATTACAGGCATGAGCCACCATGCCTGGACCTTTATCTTTTTTCTTATTTAGTCTAGCTAAAGCTTTATTGATTTTGCTTATCTTTTCGAAAAACCAACTTTTCAGCTGCTGGGTGCAGTGGCTCACGCCTGTTATCATAGCACTTTGGGAGGTCAGAGTGGGTGGATCACCTGAGGTCAGGAGTTTGAGACCAGCCTGGCCAACATGGTAAAACTCTGTCTCTACTAAAAATACAAAAAAATTAGCCAGGCATGGTGGCAGGCGCCTGTAATCCCGGCTACTTGGGAGGCTGAGGCAGGAGAATCTCTTGAATCCGGGAGGCAGAGGTTGCAGTGAGCCAAGATTGTGCCATCGTACTCCAGCCTGGGCAACAAGAACGAAACTCCATCTCAAAAGAGAAAAAAAAAAAAAACACCAGCTTTTCCTTTCATTGATTCTTTGTATTTATTGTCTCAATTTTATTTATTTCTGCTGTTATCTGTATTATTTCTTTCCTTCTACTAATTTTAGTTTTGGTTTGTTCTTGCTTTTCTAGTTCCTTGAGGTGCATTGTTAGGTTATTTCCCATCTTTCTATCATTTTGATATAGGAATTTATTGTTATAAACTTATCTCTTCATACTGCTTTTACTGTATCCCATAGATTTTTGTATGCTGTATTTACATTTTCATTTATTTCAAGACAATTTTTCATTTTGTTCTTGATTCCTACATTGACCATTGGTCATTCTGTAAAATGTTATTTAATTTCTGTGTGTTTAATGAAGTATCCAAGATTCCTCCTGTTATTGATTTCAAGTTTTATTCCATCATTGTGGTCAGAAAAAATACTCTATATGATTTCTACTTTTTTGAATTTCTTCAGACTTGTTTTGTGGCCTAAGATATGGTATATTCTAGAGAATGTTTCATCTGCTGACAAAAAGAATGTGTATTCCTTAACAGATGGGTGAAATGTTCTGTAAATGTCAGTTAGGCCTATTAGGTCCAGTGTGTAGTTTAACTCCATTTTTTTTGTTGTTGATTTCTTGTCTGTCCGTTACTGAAAAGGGTGTTAAAATCCCCTACTATTATTATATTACATTTTGTCTCTCCTCTTTTTTCTTTTCTTTGAGATGAAATCTCACTCTGTTGCCCAGGCTGGAGTGCAGTGGTGCAGTCTCAGCTCACTGCAACCTCCGCCTCCTGGGTTCAAATAATTCTCCTGCCTCAGTCTCCCAAGTAGCTGGGATTACAGGTACCTGCCACCATGCTTGGCTAATTTTTGTGTTTTTAGTAGAGACAGGATTTCACCATGTTGGCCAGGCTGGTCTCGAACTTCTGACCTCAAGTGATCCGCCCACCTTAGTCTCCCAAAGTGCTGGGATTACAGGTGTGAGCCCCTGTGCCTGGCCATCTCTCCCTTTATATCTGTTAATGTTTGCTTTGTATAGTTTGGAGCTCCAGTGTTGGGTGTATAATTGTTACACCTTCTTTATAATTGTTATATCTTTTTGCTGAATTGAATCCTTTATAATTATATAGTAACCTTTTTTTTTTACAGTCTTTGATTTGTAACCTATTTTATCTGATATAAATATAGCTACTCCTGCTCTCTTTTGGTTTCCAATTGTATGGAATATCTTTTTCTACTCATAAACTTTTGGTATGTATGTGTTATTATAGTTGAGTGGATTTTGTGTAGACAGATATTGTTGGGTCTTGTTTCTTTATCCATTCAGCCATTCTGTATCTTTTAATTGGATAATTGAGTTCATTTACATTCAGTGTTATTATTGATAAGTAAGGATTTACTACTCCCATTTTGTTGCTTTTTATCTTGTTTTATAACTCCTCTTTTCCTTTCTCACTGTTTTCCTTTGTGATTAAGTGATTATCTTTGATATTATGTTTTAATTTGTTGCCTTTTTTTAAGTGAATCTATTATAGGTTTTTGCATTGTGGTTACCATGAAGCTTACAAAAAACATTGTATAACAGGGTTTTTTAAAAAAAGAGATGACAATTTATCTTAGATTACAAAAGAAGAATAGAAGCAAATAAAAAATGAAAAAAATACATTTTAACTCTATTCTCAACATTTTGACTTTTAGTTATTTGCATTTACATATTTGTACATTACCCATCTCTTAAGAAGCTGCTGTAGCTATTATTGTTTTTGATAGATTTGTCTTTTAGGCTTCATATTAGAGTTATGAGTGCATTGCACACCACAGTTACAGTATTAGCATATTCTATATTTGTCTGTGTAGATCATTTTACCAGTGGGTTTTATACCTTCAAAGTTTTTTTTTTACATGTTGGTGTTTTTTTCTTTTAGATTGAAGAACTCCCGATAGCATTTCTTGTAAGAGAGGTCTGGTGATGGTAAATTCTCTCAGCTTGTGTTTCGGAAAGACTATCTCTCCTTTATATTTAAAGAATAACTTTGCTGGATATAGTATTCTTGGATAGCAGGGTTTTGTTTGTTTGTTTGTTTTCTTATAGCACTTTGAAAATGTCATTTCTCTCCTTCCTGCCCTGTATGGTTTCCACTGAGAATTCTGTTGCCAGGTAAGTTGGAGCTCCTTAACATGTTATTTGCTTCTTTACTCTTGCTACTTTTAGTATCATCTTTTTGTTCTTGGCCTTTGAGAGTTTGTTATCGTATGCCTTGGGTGGTCTTGTTTGGGTCACATCTGTTTGGTGCTCTCAGACCTTCCTATAACTGGACATTCATATCTTAAGTTTTTGAAAGTTTTCTATTATCTTTTTTTTTTTTTTTTGAGACAGAGTCTGGCTCTGTCGCCCAGGCTGGAGTGCAGTGGCACGATCTCGGCTCACTGCAACCTCTGCCTCCCAGGTTCAAGTGATTCTCCTGCCTCAGTCTCCTGAGTAGCTGGGATTACAGGCACGTGCCACCATGCCTGGCTAATTTTTTAAATATTTTCAGTAGAAACGGGGTTTCGCCATGTTAGCCGGACTGGTCTCAAACTCCTGATCTCAGGTGATCCACCTGCCCCGGCCTCCCAAAGTGCTAGCATTGCAGGCGTGAGCCACCGTGCCGGGCAGATTCTTGTTTCTTTCTATCCTTTTTTCTCCTCCGATTGTGTACAAGTAGCCTGTATTTGGGTTCACCGATTCTTTCCTCTTCTTCATGCATTCTGCTGTTGAGAACCTCTGATGAATTTTTCAGTTCAGCAAATGTATTTCTCAATTCCAGTAGGTTTTTTTTTTTATTATTTCAATCTCTTTGTTACATTTCTCTGATAAATTTCTGAATTGCTTTTCTGGGTTATCTTGGAGATCACTGGGTTTTCTTAAAACTGTAGTTTTGAATTCTTCATCAGAGAGCTCACGTGTTAGAGTCACTCACTTGTTCCTTGCTTTGTCCATTTGGGGAGATCATGGTTCCCTGTTTGCTGTTGTTTCTTATGAATGTATGTCTATTACTTTGCATTGAAGGGTTAGTTATTTATTCTAGTCTTCTCTGTCTGGCTTGTTTTATGTTTGATTGGCTATTTTTGCTTAGCAGATCTTAAGGTTGCTGCCTCCCTTTCAGCACTACATGGTGCTTTAAACTCAGGTTCACCTCAACTCTAGTAAAGGATTGAAGTGCTACCCTTCCCATGTAGGGGAGTTTCCAAAGGCAATATCTCTGCAGTGTGAGAAGGATGGCTAGGGGCTAGTGCCCAGGGAATCTGTGGAATGAACCTCACACAGCATGGTGCTGTTGATAAGCCTCTCTCACATGGAGTCTCCTTTGGCTGAGTTGCAGAGCAAAGTTTCCAGGCTGGGGATGGTAGTCCTTCTTCTACCCTGTGTCTCTGCCTGTCCTCAGGCATATTTATCTCTTCAGGCACTTGTGATGGTTCCCTGCCAAGAAATCAACATGATGGGGTCTCCTACCAAGGAGTCAACATGATGGGGTCTCCTGCCAAGGAATCAACATGATGAGGAAGCTTGTTGTCCATCTTGATCTCACTTTTTCCAGTGTAAAAACCATGAGTTTGGGGAAAATTTTCCATGTGCTTTGTGCTGGGCAAAAGCAGGGAGGGAGGTTGAGGCTGCAGTGAGCTGAGATCGCACTACTGCACTCCAGTGTGGGTGACAGAGTGAGACCCTGTCTCAAATATGTGTGTGTGTGTTTAAAGAGAGAAATGTGGAAGTTCTTTTTTTTTTTTTTGAGACGGAGTCTCACTCTGTCACCCAGGCTGGAATGCAGTGGCACAATCTCGGTTCACTGCAACCTCTGCCTCCCGGGTTCAAGCGATTCTCCTGCCACAGCCTCTCAAGTAGCTGGGACTACAGGCACATGCCACCACGCCCAGATAATTTTTGTATTTTTAGTAGAGACGGGGTTTTACCATGTTGGTCAGGCTGGTCTCAAACTCCTGACCTTGTGATCTGCCTGCCTCAACCTCCCAAAGTGCTGGGATTATAGGAGTGAGCCACTGCGCCCGGCCAAAGCTCTTTCTAAGTATGACGGGAAGTCTTAAAATTTAAAACTTCCATTCAGTGACAATCACTAGAAATAAAAGCAAATAACAAACTGGGAGAAAATGTTTGTACAGTTACTATTACTAAAGTGATCGAATAAATAAATTTTAAAGGTAAAATAATCCAGCAAAACAGTGGGCACAGACTATAAACAGATAATTCAGAGTAAGAAATTCAAATAGCTAATAAATATATGAAAATATGTTCAGCCTCACCAATCATCAATAAGATGGAACATACCAAATAATCAGATAACATTTTTAGCTTAGCATATTGGCAAACATAAACAGATGATAAACAGGAACATTTGCATGTACTATTGATGGGCATATATATTGATATAACCATTTTAGAAATTTTTATAGAGGCTAACAGTATTTTAAATTTGTACCTGTTTGATTAACCAATCACACAGGCAAGAAGTCATTCCATTCCTAAGAAATACTAATACAAGTGAATAAGAATATGGATGTTCATTTCAACATTACTTGTGGTTACAAAAATATTGAAATAATCTAAATATCCATCAGAAGGGAAATTATAGTTATTCAAACAGTAGAATACTAAGGAGCTGTTTAAAAGAATGTTGTAGATATATATGTATGTGCAAAGATGGCTATGATAAGTAAAAGAAACAGCAAGTTTTAGAATAATATAAAAGGATAGGAGAACATTTAATAAAAACTATCGCAAGCATAGAAATAACTATGTGGCCAAGTGCAGTGGCTCAAGCCTGTAATCCCAGCACTTTGGGAGGCTGAGGTGGGTGGATGGCCTGATGTCAGGAGTTTGAGACCAGCCTGGCCAACATGGTGAAACCCCGTCTCTACTAAAAAAAATACAAAAATTAGCCAGCATGGTGGCCCATGCCTGTAATCCCAG
Organism: Pongo abelii; assembly: GCF_028885655.2. Taxonomy (NCBI): domain Eukaryota; kingdom Metazoa; phylum Chordata; class Mammalia; order Primates; family Hominidae; genus Pongo; species Pongo abelii. Next base: position 70,515,195 of record NC_071985.2, on the reverse strand, counting down.
CTATTCAGAAGGCTGAGGCAGGAGAAACACTTGAACCTGGGAGGCAGAGGTTGCAGTAAGCTGAAATCACGCCACTGCACTCCAGCCTGGGCCACAGAGTGAGAATCAGTCCAAAAAAAAAACAAAAAACAAAAAACAAACAAAAAGAACTATATATAGTTTATATATGCACACACACAAAATCTTCACTAAGAGAACAGCAAACTAATAAGACAGATTACCTTTGGTTAGTTGAATGTTAGGGTTGGGTGAGCTGGTGGGAATTTTGAAATTTACTTTATACTTCTATATTGTTTGACTTTGTTTTAACAAATATATATTAATTTTTTGACTATGAAGCATAATTTTTGAGGATCTACTAATTTTTTAAAATAAACTTTGAGTATGTGTTATGTGTCAGACATTATGCCATGTACTGGTTGGTAAAATAAAAATAATTGAGACAAAGTTCCTGCCCATAAAACTTTATGAGATTCAAATATCTAAACAATTGAGAATGGTGAGCCTTTCCAGACAAATGAAATGTTAGTAGGGATAAATGTATACATTAATCTTATTAATATGATTAACATTAATAATTACCATGATATTATTTTTAAAAAAGAAGCAGCAATTATTTATTCAGTTATTACTATGTGTTAGATATTTTGCTAAGGGAATAATTAGCATAGTTCTTACAGTAATCCCTTGAAATAGTACTATCATTACCCACATTTTTCATATGAGGACTCAGAGAGGTAATTTGCCTAAATTCACATAGCTAATAAATGGTGAACCTAGCAAGTCTGATCCCAGAGCCTGAACTCCCAATTTCCATTATATACCATCTTCAGAGACAAAAGACGAACAAAACTCAGGGCAGCCACCTAAAGGAGGAGACCCAATGTAAGAGCAATCCATGTTAAAAAAAAAAAAAAAAAGATTTGTGACATTGAAGTAACTGTGGATTCGCTGTAAGGCAACTGCATGAAATGATTCCCAAAACAATGCTGGACTTTTTCAAGATTAGAAGTAAAGAGAATAGAAGGAGATCATTGTCTCATTTTTCTCTGAAATGATCAGACCTCATCTAGAATACAGTGTTCCATTCTGATGCAGAATTTTTAAGGGCACATTGACATGTTCAGAGGAAACAATCGTGACAGTAAATACATGATGTAAGAAACAGATTTGAGCTAGACATGTTCAGTGGAGAAAAAAGAAGAAAAGTGAGATCCCTCACACTAGAAGTATTTCAACAGTAGAGAGCTGGCCCCTGGTAGAGGTTTCTGTAGAATTCCTTGCATTGATGAGCTTTGTGTTAGATCACCCCTAGAGTCTCTTCTAACTGAAGTGACAGCTAGAATGTCAATTCCCTGAAAATAAGGACTTTATCTCTTTTGTCCATGTCTATTTCCACAGTGTCTAGAACAGTATTTCATTCAATGACTATGCAGTTGATTTCTTATATTAGTGGTTCTCAAAGTATGGCCCAGGGACCCCCTGTGGTGGTGGGGGGCGTCCATGAGACCCTTTTAAGAGCTTCATGAAATCAAAATTAGTTTCATTATAATACTAAAATGTTGTTTGCCTTTTTCATTCTCATTCTTTTATTAAGAGTATGCAGTGGATTTTTCTAGCAGCTATATGATGTGGTATATTCTAACAGATTGAATGCAGAAGCAAATGAGAATCTAGCTCTATTCTTCTAAGGCAAACATTAGATTTGTAAAAATGTAAAACAATAGCACTCTTTTTACTAATTTAACAAAATTTTAAAAAATAAAGATGCTATTTATGTTAATATGTAATGGGTTTGTTAATGTTTAAGTGATTAACAAATACATGTTTTAAATCTAGTTTAATTTCCGTCAGGCGTGGTGGCTCACGCCTGTAATCCCAGCACTTTGGGGGGCCAAGGCAGGCGGATCACGAGGTCAGGAGATAGAGACCATCCTCGCTAACATGGTGAAACCTCATCTCCACTAAAAATACAAAACATTAGCCAGGCATCGTGGTGGGCGCCTGTAGTCCCAGCTACTCGGGAGGCTGAGGCAGGAGAATGGTGTGAACCCGGGAGTTGGAGCTTGCAGTGAGCTGAGATCACGCCACTGTACTGCAACCTGGGTGACAGAGCAAGACACTGTCTCAGAAAAAAAAAAATCTAGTTTAATTTCCAATACAGTAAATATCAATAGATGCATTCCATATAAATAAAAGCACTTGAGAGTATAAAGGGGTCTTGAGATAACATTTTTTGTATAAAGGGGTCTTGAGATCAAATTTTTGGAGAAGTTTTGCTATACGCTATACTTCAATTTGGTTCCAGTTCAGTGGAAAATGAATTTGTAATTCGTGTTAATGATTTAAACAAGAAATTTTAGTTGAGTTAATGATTCGATGAAAAATTGATATATGAAATCACTGTAATAAATTATAGTGGTTTGCTAATGTTTTAGGTTCCTGATTATAGTACATTATTTTTATAGGTAATTGAAAGAAATAGAGTCATATTGGCTAGAAGACTTTACCTTAATGAAAAAGGCTGGAATAAATACACTAAGCATTTCATCATACTGCTGTCAAACAAGGTAAAGTTCAATTATCTTCAGTTATGGGAAAAAAAGGTGCCAAGTGGTGAGGGTTGAGACTGTAAGATGCCTTTGTTAAATTTATTGATTTTAAAAATTTCATTTTATATTAGTGCTTATTGTGTACACAATGAAAAATCTATGGGAAGGTGAATAAAGGCTCTTATTTCTCTATATTTGTCTTCTAATTAAAGCAATTTAAGTTTAATAACACTACAAGGTTACTCATACAATTATGATCCTATTGATTCACGGTTAAAGTAAGAAAAGTAAATAGCTGTGTTTTTTGAAATAGTTGCATTATCAATTTTATGGGAAAATTCAGTGAGCACACTAGATAGAAAAGGAGGGCATTTAGCATGTTTCTACCGAGTCAAGGCATTTAAACTAGTCATTTCATTTAACTCTTAAGACAATTCTGTGAGATAGATATTAGGGTCTTTATGGATAATAAAAATCCCAAATAGATTAGATAACATTGCCCAAGGTTACACAGCCAGTAATAGCTACAATTCACTTTTGGTTTGGTTTGGCTTCTTGGTTCCTGTTCTGTCTAGCACACCACACTGCCCCTGTGAAAGTCCTATGGAAACATTGGGTTCATGTTGCAAAGGAAAAAAAATCTTGTCTCTTAATACTTTATGTACCATGGAAAATTCATCACCAAATGAACAGTGTAGTAGTGTAACTTTTCAATTTTTAATCAATCTTCTATGAATTTCTCTAGTATTACAATATTAATAATGGCCTGGTATATGTTAATGACTATTTGTTATATACATAAATGAATATATTATTTGATTCTATGCATTTTACCTAGGACACTGAAGACCTTGCACTGCTGCAGAGGTTGACACAAAAATGGAGAAACTTAGTGAATAAATTTAAACAAGAGGTAGAACAAATGGAAGAGTCTACAAGTGAGACACTGAAAATTGTTAAGGATGGGCTTATCAAATGGCAGGAGTTCTTCAAGTGAGTCACCAAGAATCTTGTTTTTCTGATTATACTTATATCATGTCTGATAACTCAGTCAAATTCTCCTTGTTCCTCCTTCTGTCTTTTACCTTGTAATCACTCTAACATTGATTTTGGGGAGCAGTCCCTATGAAGGCACAATCCTGCTATAGTCCTGTGGTTTCTAGTGCTAAGTATCTCTCTAGTCCATCCTGATCCCCCTGCTCAACTGCTGCTGTTCCCATTTGAGTCCAGTTCTTTTTCTTTTCTCTCTTTTTGAAATAAAGTCAACTTATTTCATTACTTTGGCAAACTTGAGTATTTGGATCCATCTGCAAATCATATGAAGAGACGTAAAACCAATGGGTGACCGTTAGAGGGAGGTGGTTTTGATTGGATATCATACTTTGCAATGATTAGAGAAATCTGACAATGAAAGAAGCTGCTAATAAAGTAGTTAAGTTGAGGTCAGATGGCTAATTCACAGCCAAGGTTAGTGGGAATCTATACTTTGGATGCAGTCTGGACTAGATTTCTTTTTTTTAATTTAATTTTATTTTTTTTGAGACTTGGTCTCATTCTGTTGCCCAAGCTGGAGTGCAGTGGCACAATCTCGGCTCACTGCTGCCTCCATCTCCTGGGTTCAAGCGATTCTTCCACCTCAGCCTCCCAAGTAGCTGGGATTACAGGCATGCGCCACCACAACCGGCTAATTTTTGTATTTTTAGTACAGACAGGGTTTCACCATGTTAGCCAGGCTGATCTCGAACTCCTGGCCTTAGGAGATCCACCCACCTAGGCCTCCCAAAGTGCTGGGATTACAGGCATGAGCCACCATGCCCGGCCTGGACTAGATGATTTCTAAGGTTTTTGTTTGTTTGTTATTGTTGTGTTGTTGTTTTTTAACTTTAAGATGCTTTGTCTGTTGAGGCCTGGACTAGATGATTTCTAAGGTTTTTTTTTTTTTTTTTTTAATTTTAAGATGCTTTGTCTGTTAGGTACCATTTCCATTTCAAATTGAGAATAATGGTTTCAGTTTTTCATACCCCCTTAAAGGTTTCCCCATTAGTAGATTTGGAAGTTCTGGAAGCTGAAGCTGATATGTCTCCAAGCTGGCTGCTCCTGCCGTGTACCCATTTCTATTGTTTGTTCATCCTTAGCTGGGAGGCATGCATGGGTGGCCATAGTTCTAGTCTCTTTAGCTTCAGAAACTTATTTATCAATAGCTTTCACCTTGTGAGACCTCAGAGTCATTAAAGGAAATTGTTTTCTACCAGAAGTTGGGATTCCTGGCTTAAATGTTGAGTCTTAATTACTGTAAAGGCTTTCTATTTATATATTGCTTTGACAGCTGCATTCAACAGATCTTCTTCTGATAATGATCTGGTTTTTAATTCTCAAGACTCAAGAGACCACCCTTTAAAAAAAATACTCTTGTGGCCCATGGCCCTGTAACTTGATTGCTCAGGTCTGAATAGAATCTGAATTTATGTTTACAAATTTAATGATAAATACCTGTGGGGAGAGGGGCTGGACCTGGAAGGTGTGCTTCAAAATTATTGAGGAGAAATATGTTAGTTGTTTAGTCTTTAGTGTATGAACTGATGATTTTGTTTATGCCTTGTTCTGAGACGTTTCTCTTTTTCTTTTTTCTTCTTTCAGTGAAAAAGACATTTTATCCCCTAATAAGGGAAATATATTTGATTCAGTTCTTTTAGACTTCAAACAGTGGCAGAAGGTAAGACTTTTTAATAAAGAGCTTGGCAATCAAAGTGCTGGTTGTAAACTTGGCATTCCTGACCTACAGCTGAGTCACATCTCATCCTTTTTTTTTTTTGAGACGTTGTCTCACTCGCTGTCGCCCAGACTGGAGCGCAGTAGTGTGATCTTGGTTCACTACAACCTCCACCTCCTGAGTTCAAGCGATTCTCCTGCCTCAGCCTCCCAAGTAGCTAGGATTACACGCATGTGCCACCATGCCTGCCTAATTTTTGTATTTGTAGTAGATACAAGGTTTCACTATGTTGGCCAGGATGGTCTTGAACTCCTGACCTGAAGTGATCCGCCCACCTCGGCCTCCCAAAGTGTTGGGATTACAGGTGTGAGTCACCATGCCTGACCACATCTCATTCTTTAAAAATGCCATATTAGGGGCTGGGCACGGTGGCTCACGCCTGTAATCCCAGCTACTCAGAGGCTGAGGCAGGAGAATCACTTGAACCAGGGAGTCACAGGTTGCAGTGAGCTGAGATTGCACCACTGCACTCCAGCCTGTGCGACACAGCGAGACTCCATCTCAAAAAAAAAAAAAAAAAAAATGCAATGTTAAGTTTTATGAACAACAAGGAAAAAAGCAAGTGCTCAGGGACTTTTAAAAATATGCTTAAATATTCTCAGTTCTATTTCAGATTTTTGGGTCAAATTAAGTTAGGCTGCTAGAAAAGAAATCAGGAATTTGTTATTGGTCGTTCCGGGATTCGACTTCTTCCTGGTTTCGTCTTGGGAGGGTGATGTGTCCAGGAATTTATCCATTTCTTCTAGATTTTCTAGTTTATTTGCATAGAGGTGTTTATAGTATTCTCTGATGGTAGTTTGTATTTCTGTGGGGTCAGTGGTGATTTCTCCTTTATCATTTTTTACTGTGTCTATTCGATTCTTCTCTCTTCTTTTTTAGTCTAGCTAGTGGTCTATTTTGTTAATTTAAAAAAAAAAAAATAGCTCCTGGATTCATTGATTCTTTGAAGGGTTTTTCATGTCTCTATCTCCCTCAGTTCTGCTCTGATCTTAGTTATTTCTTGCCTTCTGCTAGCTTTTGGATTTGTTTGCTTTTGCTTCTCCAGCTATTCTAATTGTGATGTTAGGGTGTTGATTTGAGATCCTTCTAGTTTTCTGATGTGGGCATTTAGTGCTATAAATTTCCATCTTAACACTGCTTTAGCTGTGTCCCAGACATTCTGGTATGTTGTCTCTTTGTTCTCATTGGTTTCAAAGAACTTCTTCATTTCTGCCTTAATTTCATTATTACCCAGGAGTCATTCAGGAGCAGGTTGTTCAATTTCCATGCAGTTGTATGGTTTTGAGTGAGTTTCTTAATCCTGAGTTCTAATTTGGTTGCACTGTGGTCTGGGAGACTGTTATGATTTCAGTTCTTTTGCATTTTCTGATGAGTGTTTTACTTCCAATTATGTGGATGATTTTAGAATAAGTGTCATGTGGCACTGAGAAGATTTGTTGATTTGGGGTTGAGAGTTCTGTAGATGTCTATTAGGTCTGCTTGATCCAGAGCTGAGTTCAAGTCTGGAATATCCTTGTTAATTTTCTGTCTCTTCAATCTGTCTAATATTGACAGTGGGGTGTTAAAGTCTCCCACTACTATTGTGGGAGTCTAAGTCTCTTTGTAGGTCTCTAAGAACTTGTTTTATGAAACTGAGTGCTTCTGTGTTGGGTGCATACATATTTAGGGTAGTTAGCTCTTTCATTGGATTGATCCCTTTACCATTATGTAACGCCCTTCTTTGTCTTTTTTGATCTTTGTTGGTTTAAGGTCTACTTTGTCAGAGACTAGTATTGCAACCCCTGCTTTTTTTGCTTTCCATTTGCTTGGTAATTAATAACCTACCAACCAAAAAAAGCCAAGGACCACACAGACTCACGGCCGAATTCTACCAGAGGTACAAAGAAGAGCTGTTACCATTTCTTCTGAAACTATTCCAAACAATTGAAAAGGAGGGACTCCTCCCTAACTCATTTATGAGGCCAGCATCATCCTGATACCAAAACCTGGCAGAGACACAACAAAAAAAGAAAACTTCAGGCCAGTATCCCTGATGAACATCGATGCGAAAATCCTCAATAAAATACTGGCAAACCGAATCCAGCAGCACATCAAAAAGCTTATCCACCATGATCAAGTCAGCTTTATCCCTGGGATGCAAGGGTGATTCAACATATACAAATCAATAAATGTAATCCATCACATAAACAGAACCAATGACAAAACCCACATGATTATCTCAATAGATGCAGAAAAGGCCTTTCACAAAATTCAACATCCCTTTGTTAAAAACTCTCAATAAACTAGGTATCGATAGAACATATCTCAAAATAATAAGAGCTATTTACGACAAACCCACAGCCAATATCATACTGAATGGGCAAAATCTGGAAGCATTCCCTTTGAAAAGACAAGGGTAACTTCTCACCTCTCCTATTCAACATAGTATTGGAAGTTCTGGCCAGGGCAATCAGGCAAGATAAAGAAATAAAGAGTATTCAAATAGGAAGGGTGGAGGTCAAATTATCTCTGTTTGCAGATGACATGATTCTATGTTTAGAAAACCCCATCGTCTCAGCCCCAAAACTCCTTAAGCTGATAAGCAACTTCAGCAAAATCACAGGAAACAAAATCAATGTGCAAAAATCACAAGCATTTCTATACACCAACAATATACAAGCAGAGAGCCAAATCATGGATTAACTCCCATTCATAACTACTAAAAAGAGAATACAATACCTAGGAATACAGCCAATAAGGGATGCAAAGGACCTCTTCAAGGAGAACTACAAAACACTGCTCAAGGAAATAAGAGAGAACTCAAACAAATGGAAAAACATTCCATCCTCATGGATAGGAAAAATCAATATTGCGAAAATGGCCATACTGCCCAAAGTAATTTATAGATTCAATGCTATTCCCATCAAATTAGCATTGACATTCTTCACAGAATTAGAAAAAACTACTTTAAATTTCATATGGAACCAAAAAGGAGCCCATATAGCTAAGACAATCCTAAGAAAAAGAACAAAGCTGGAGGCATCATGCTACCTGACTCCAAACTATGCTACAAGATGACAGTAACCAAAACAGCATGGTACTGGTACCAAAACAGACATATAGACCAATGGAATAAAACAGAGACCTGAGAAATAACACCACACATTTACAACCATCTGATCTTTGACCAACCTGACAAAAACATGCAATGGAGAAAAGATTCCCTGTTTAATAAATGGTGCTAGGAAAACTGGCTAGTCATATGCAGAAAACTGACACTTGACCCCTTCCTTACATCTTATATAAAAATTTACTCAAGGTGGATTAAAGACTTTAAAATCCCAAACAATAAAAACCCTAGAAGAAAATCTAGGCAATACCTTTCAGGACATAGGAATGGGCAAAGATTTCATGATGAAAATGCCAAAAGCAATTGCAACAAAAACCAAAATTGACAAATAGGATCTAATTAAACTAAAGACCTTCTGCATAGCAAAAGAAACTATCATCAGAGTGAACAGGCAGCCTACAGAATGGGAGAAAAGTTTTGCAATCTATCCATCTGACAGAGGTCTAATATCCAGAATCTGTAAGGAACTTAAACAAATTTACAAGAAAAAAAATGAACAACCCCATCAAAAAGTGGGCAAAGGATATAAACAGACATTTCTCAAAAGAAGACATTTATGCAGCCAACAAACATGAAAAAAAGCTCAACATCACTGATAATTAGAGAAATGCAAATCAAAACCACAGTGAGCTACATCTCATGCCAGTCAGAATGGTGATTATTAAAAAGTCAAGAACCAATAGATGCTGGTGAGGCTGTGGAGAAATGGGAATGCCTTTACATTGTTGGTGGGAATGTAAATTGGTTCAACCATTGTGGAAAACAATGTAGTGATGCCTCAAGGATCTAGAACTAGAAATACCATTTGACAGCAATCTCATTACTGGATATATACCCAAAGGAAGATAAATCATTCTACTGTAAAGACACATGCACATGTATGATTACTGCAGCACTATGTACAACAACAAAGACATGGAACCAACCCAATGCCCATTAATGGTAGACTGGATAAAGAAAATGTGGTACGTATACCCCATGGAATACCATGCAGCCATAGAAAGGAATGAGATCATGTCCTTTGCAGGGACATGGATGAAGCTGGAAGCCATCATCCTCTGCAAAATAACACAGGAACAGAAAACAAAACACTGCATGTTCTCACTCATAACTGGGAGTTGAACAATGAGCACACATGGACACAGGAAGGGGAAAAACCACCCACTGGAGCCTGTTGGAGGGTGCAGGGGCAAGGGGAGGGAGGGCTTTAGGACAAATAGCTAATGCATGCTTGGCTTAAGACCTAGATGATGAGCTGATAGATGCAGCAAACCACCATGGCACACGTATACCTGTGTAACAAACTTGCACGTTCTGCACATGTATCCCCAAACTTAAAGTAAAAAAAAAAATTTCTACGTTGAACACTTTTTTCTTCTTTGAATATATATTTGCTTATGCAGGGTAAAGATTAGTAACTTTTGCTTTCATGTGCAGCTTAAAATGACAGCTCTACTGTATATTACATTGTAAAGCTTTGCTTCTCCCAACATATGTCTTCTTCATCTGTAAAATAGACACTCACTAAAAAAAAAAAAAAGGAGAGAAATTAGGAAAATCTCCTTGGGTGGCAGTGAGTGTAACCCGCACAGACCACCTAGGGGGACTGAACAAAGGGGGGCAAATGCAGGAATAAAAGACAAGAGACAAAAGAGTATATTTGGAAGAAGGGGTCAGGGGGCACCTTGCCTCTAGTGCACAAGGGCCCTGAGCTTTACAAAGCCCTCTGTATTTATTAGGCAAAAGAGATAGCGAGAAAGCGGGCGGGTGATTGTCTGGTAATTGTCAGTGGGCCATTTGGTTCACAGCAGGCTTGCGAGGCTGCATCCTTTGAACAATAGGTGCTAGATTCCTCAGCAAGTAACTTCAAGGAGCCTGGCGCCAGGGAGTGATGTCTCTCAGCAAACCTTTTGGTGGCAGGTGCAGTGTGAGTTTGCTCACATCCTGCATTCATGATAAAGTTTGCTGTTTGATCATATAGCCACCAGTGGAATGCTGAGTTGGTCACGTCCCACAGGCCTTTGGCTCCCTACATATCCCCCTTTCTGTTTATGTATTAATTGAAAGAATATAAGGCCAGGCTGGGCAGCTCTCATTTTCCAATTGGCGGTCCATCCGATTTTACAGACTATGAACAGAAGATAGAGACAAAACAACATTATTCCAAGAACTACATATAAGATGTTAAGGTGGTGCTTTAGATAGGTCCAAGGGTTGAGGCTCTCCAGGCCTTGCTGGAATTCAGTCCAGTCTTCAAAAGAAGGCTGAAATTCTTGAGTTTGCCTATTTAAATCAAGAATTTTGTTTTGCAATTCACCAATATTAAAGGTAATGGCCGGGCATTGTGGCTCATGCCTGTAATCCCAGCACTTTGGGAGGCCGAGGTGGGTGGATCACCTCAGGTCAGGAGTTCAAGACCTGCCTGACCAGTATGGTGAAACCCTGTCTCTACTAAAAATACAAAAATTAGCCAAGTGTGGTGGCAGGTGACTATAATCCCAGCTACTGAGGATGCTGAGGCTGGAGAATTGCTTGAACCTGAGAGGCAGAGGTTGCAGTGAGCCAAGATCGTGCCACTGCACTCCAGCCTGGGTGACAGAGTGAGACTCCATCTCAAAAATAAATAAATAAATACATAAAAATAAAACAAAGGTGATATGAAAGCTCCCGGCAAATCGGCTTTCACAAGGTCCCACAGATACTCACTTTGGTTATATTCTAAGTTGGTTACACAAATATGAGTGTGATTAAAATGACAATGCATTTGCTGCTGCAACTGCAAGCTTTGTACTTGTTCCTCTAACCATAGGACCGTGGATTTTAACATTACCACTTCAGTTTGTAACTCAGTGTTAATTTTATTCTGAAGTAGCCACGCTTGGTCGGCTGTGTGCATCCATCAGGTACTGAGCTCTTTGAATAGAATCATGCAAAGCTACAGAGGACATCACAACAGAAGTTATTAGTGTGACCAAGGAAACAATAGCAAAAATTATCATGCTTAAGGCTCTACGGACACGATGAGTAAGCTGAGTTAGAAGTTTCACAAAATGCAAAGCAGGTGTGGCAGCCCAAGGCTCAGACAGATTAACAGGAATCCATAGCCCAGGGATGCGACCTAAAAATCAAAAACCTAAAAGTAGGGATATTATGTGTTTGCAATGTGCTATGATTAATGCAGTGATATAACTGGCAAGATTTGCAGGTCAATTGGTTATTGTTTACCTGGAGCTGGTCCTTCCTAACTGCCAAAAAAAGCGACTTTGTCGCTTACCATTGCTATTATTGGATAATATTCCAACCCAGATGTTGCCGTTCATAAATGGGAGTGCTGCCTTCTATATAGTCCCTTGAATTGGTCCTTTCCTCCCTAGATAATGCCAGAGGAAAAGGCAGGCTAAAGCCTGCTCCATGCCAAGCAATCTGGGCGGCAGACTGGGATTGGATCTCGGTGTTGTATAAAGAAGAAGCATTAAAAGCTTGCTACCAATGCCAGTGAAGTTTGTGCCATGATTTCTGATTTTCATCTTTTCCATCTAATTGACCTTTAGGTCCCCAATCCACAATGTCTCCAGTTACCATAGATTGCTTTCTAGCCAGTGGACCAAGACACTGGGCCCACAGAAGGGGGTAGGAGCTATTGAATGGAATCTATTCTGTATAATCAGCACAATTAGGGTGACTGGGCCAGGAATGGTTGGTTAGCACACCAGTTACATTAATAGAACCAAGACCTAATAAGTACATAATTTTTCCATAGTAACTCAACCATGTTTGAGCTTGAATTGTAAGACAGCTATGGCTGAGCGATGTTTTTGTAGTGATACACAAAGGAAGTCCTTCCAGTGGAGGGTATAATTAATGACATTATTCTGAGAATCTAACTGTTCTATGTCAGGGGGAGTTAGGGGTCCTGGAGCCCACTCTCCCTCATCATGACAAATCTCAGGAGGAGTTTCACTCCAAAGTATAGGTCGTACTGCTGGGGGATTGGGAACACATGCCCAGTATGTTTTTGCCTCTGCACAGGGAAAACATACTGCACAGGACATTATGGCTAACATGGCCAAGAATATGGAATCAGGGGGTTTTGCCTGTCCCTGATGCTCCAGTAGTTTCTCAGCTTCCTGCATGGTTTTCTTGAGTTGTCCCCAGGTTATGAGGGTCGATGTCGTCGTGACCCTTGTCAGCCTTCTCTCCATCTTTGCACTCAGGCTCAGCTGGCTCATGGCTCGTACCGGAGGGACCGGGCCCATGGTTGGCCACCCTGGGTTCCTCCAGTCTCTCATTCCATGGCCTCACGCAGCTTGAGGGCACCCACATGGTTTCTCCATCTCCTGTAAAAACACAAGCATACCCTTGCCCCTACGTCAGTAAATCCACTGGACCTTTCCATTGTCCTCCTTCTGCGGATTTCCATAACATTTTCAGATAAATTTTCCTCTTTTCCTCTAACACTTGCCAGTGTCTTTCTGCTGGAGTCTTATCATTTATACCAGGAGTCAAAAAATTTAAAGTAAATAAAGCTAAATGTAGTTTTGATCGAGGTGGCAGTTGGCCTCCTATACTCCCTTTTTGTCTTTTCAACATGCATTGTAATGTTTGATGTGCCCACTCTGTAATGCCTTGTCCTCTAGGATTATAAGGAATTCCTGTTTTGTGGGTTATAGCCCAAGGCTGTAAGAAATTTTGAAAAGCATACTAGTATAAGCAGGTCCATTGTCGGTTTTAATTGTTCAGGTATCCCATATGAGCAATTGATGACAGACAGTGTCACCGTACATGACCAGCTGTCTCACCTGTTTGGCATGTAGCATGCAGCATATGAGAATAAGTGTCTATAGTCACATGAACATAGCTAAGCTTAGCAAAGGTTGCTATGTGTGTAACATCCATTTGCCAAATTTCATTTGGAGCCAAACCTTGTAGGTTACAGCCTTCTACAGGTGTGGCTCCAGGGAGACATGCTGGTAAGTAGGACAGGCTTGTATTATAGCCCTAGCTTGGCTGCGAGATAAATGGAACATGCGAGTAAGGGCAGAAGTATTTTGGTGCAGCAGCGTGTGAGACACTTGAGCTTGCTGAAACACAGAACCAATCAATTTGTCTGCTTCTCATTACTTAGAGATAGTGGCCCAGAAAGTTGTGTGTGAGAGCAAATAAGAGAAATATGAAAAGGAGCTGCACGAGAGCAAATAACTTGTTGAAGTCTTAAAAATAAATTCAGCAGTTCTGTGTCTAGTGTACTTTTAATTGTAGCAGTTTCTATGCGACTGGCTACATTTACAGCATAAGCTGAATCCCAGACAATGTTGATAGGATCTGAAGTGGTGAGCTCTAAAACCTGAATGACTGTAATTAGCTCTGAGCGTTGAGCTGAAACCCCAGAGGTCATTATTGTTTGAGTATGTTTTGGTCCACAGATAGTGGCACAACCTGTGGAAGGGCCATCAGTAAAATAAGTTTGTCCACCTGGAGTAGGTTTGTGGTGAGAAATCAAAGAAGAATGAAAGAATGGATTTTATAAAACTGTAAAATTTTGTCTGAGGGGTAGTGATTATCTGTAGCACCCACGCAGTCTGCAAAAGCAGTTTGCCAGGCAGTTGACATTTCCCAAGCTGTGGCTTGTTGCTGGGAGTCGAAAGGAACAATAATTTTGTCAGGATCATATCCCATAAACATTTTTGACCTATGTCTGCCCATAGTCACAATTTGTGTAATTAAAGAAAGATAAACTTGCAAGGTTTTGACTGTTTGATTAGGTAGAAAGAGCCATTCTATTACTGTTACAGACTTGTCTATGAACTGGCCCAAAAGTCCTGTTGGAGAGTAGGGGGTAGGAAGAATAAATAAAGGCAAATGTTTTTGCGGTTGTAGCGGTGAGACATGTCTCTGCTGTAACATTTGCTCTACTAGCCATAATTTGGCTTCTGCCTCTTTAGTTAATTGCCGCGGGGAATTTAAAGAAGAATCTCCTTGCAGGGTTTGGTAAAGATGTGAGTTGATAGGTAGTGATACCTAAAATCGGGTGTAGCCAATTCATATCTCCTAATAATTGTTGAAAATTATTTAAAGTCTATAACCTGTCTTGACAGAGAACTACTTTCTGAGGCCGTACACGTACTCTCTGTAACAATAGTTCCTAAGTATTGGTATGGGGAAGTTGTTTGTACCTTTTCTGGAGCTATTTTGAGATTCCGTTTAGTCAAAGCCTGCTTTGTTTCTCTGAATAACTGATGTAGGATTTGATCTGTAGGAGTGGCCAAAAGAATATCATCCATAAAATGAATGATGTAAGCAGTAGGAAGTATTCCGAGGCTTCTTTAATGCCTGTCCTACAAAATGCTGACATAGCGTAGGACTGTTAAGCATGCTTTGGGGTAAAACTCTCCATTGATAATGAGAAACAGGTTCTCTTTGATTAATAGAAGGCACACAGAGGCAAATTGAGACTTATCATTCTCATGTAAGGGTATAGAAAAGAAACAGTCCTTAAGATCTATTACTACAAGAGGCCAGTCTTTTGGAATAGCTGCTAGAGATGGTAAACCTTTTTGTAAGGCACCCATCGGTTTAATTTTTGCATTAATAGCTCTTAAATCATGTAGCAGTAGCCATCTTCTGGACTTTTTTGGAATAACAAATACTGGAGAATTCCAGGGCCTGACTCCTCTATGTGTCCGGTGTCCCATTGTTCTTTTACTAGCTGTTGAAGTTGCGTCAGCTTCTCCTGAGATAAGGGCCATTGATCCACCCATACACATTTGTCACTGAGCCATTCTAATGGTAAGGCAGTGGGCGGAGGAGAAATATCAATGACCTCCGTCAGAAATCCTGACGTCCTAGCCCTTTTCTATTTTTCCAGTTACTAATATTGGGTTAGGATTTCCTTAAAGAAATTTTGCTAAACCTTTTCCACTCTGATATCCCATGTTCTTTAACATTTTAAATCCTGGGTTATCAAAGTTTTCATTTGTAAGTCTCATATCCCAAGCTATAAGTAAGTCTTGACCCCATAAATTGATAGCTATATTTGCAACATAAGGCTGAAAAGTACATGGCTGTCCATCCAGACCAAGACAAAGTAAAATCTCAGCGCTCTGTTGAACACTTTGAGCTGTTCCTTTCCCACTAGGGATGTAGGAGTTAATTGCAAGGACCAGGATGGGGGCCATTGTCTTTAGATATTACTGATACCTCAGCTCCCGTATCCATAAGCCCATAAAATTTCTTTCCTTTAATTTGTACTACACAGGTGGGTCTATTAGAG
Organism: Pongo abelii; assembly: GCF_028885655.2. Taxonomy (NCBI): domain Eukaryota; kingdom Metazoa; phylum Chordata; class Mammalia; order Primates; family Hominidae; genus Pongo; species Pongo abelii. The sequence goes on along the minus strand of NC_071985.2, from coordinate 70,499,494 downwards.
GCTATTGGTTGTGATAGATTTCTCATGTAGTTGTGCTCCCAAACCCTTTATTTTCTCATTTCTCCTTTCATGGAGAAGGGTATAATTTGCAGGGAATAAGCAATAATTGAGCAATATATTCTCCCAGTTCAAAAACCCAAAGATCTTGTGACATTAAAACTATTTGAATGTCTCCTTCATAGTCAGAGTCAATCACTCCTGGGACTACAGTGATGCCTTGCAAGTTAAGACGGCTTTTGTCTAAAATTAGTCCCGTGTATCCTGTTTGTAAAAGTCCCCAAATACCAATGGGAACTTTGATAGGTTTGTCTCCCCTGACTAATGTGATTCTTTCTCTGGTGGAGATCTAATCCTGCACTTCCTGGTGTTCCTGGGGTGAGGGAATCAATGTGCCTCCGGGAACCCATCCCTGAAACGGGGCTGAGGTCTGGACTGGGAATACCCTCATTGTGTGTGGGGCCCGGGTCCAGGCCCTTGTCTCATTTCCCAGCAGGAGAGTGCCATTCTGATGAATTTTGAGCTGCACTGATTGGCCCAGTGATTTCCTTTGTTACAGCGAGGACAAAGTCCTGCATTTTTTCCATTGGGTGGGGCACAGCATTGTAAGGTCCTTTCTATTCTAACATATGGTGGCATTCCTTTTTAAAATGTCCAGTTTTTCCACAATTATAATATTTTCCCATTTTAGGGCTTGACCCTTGGCTCCTTTTAGATTTGTCAACTGCTAAATTAGCCATTGCTTGTGCTAACATTGCAGAGCGATGAAGCTCAGTTCCTACATCCTGACAAGCTCTGAGAAAATTTCCCAAGTTTTTTGTACACCTCACTGGTGCCAGTGCACATTTCCAATCCGCGTTTGCATTCTCAAAAGCTAGAGTTAAGGTTAGCATTTCTGCGACCGTGGTATGAGGAATCTGACACTTCACTGCCTCTTGTAATCTTGCAAGAACTTGCACATAGGGTTCCTATGACACTTACATGTATATAAAAAAGATTGTACTGGGACTCCCCCTTCAGGACTTGTGGCCCAGGCATGTTTAGCGGCCTGTGCACACTGCTGATAAGCAGCATCTGGGAGTGCCATTTAACATTCCAGGTCTGAATAAGGGCCATTACCTAACAGCATATCCTCTGTAATGTCTCCATTTCCAGCAGCACGGTTCTGTCTAGCCTGGTCTGCACACATTTCTTGCCAATTTAAATTCCATATCAGATATGCGCTAGCAGACAAGCAAGTTCGCACCAAGTGTTTCTCATCAAAGGGTAAAAGACGCATAACCAAACACAGATTCTAGCAATCTTAAGGTGAATGGGCTCTGTACGCTATTATTTACCACACTTGCTTTTAATTCCTTTAACAACTTAAACTCTAGTGGAGTGTGTTCATGAATAACCTGCTGTGGATTATTTGGATCAGGCCTTACGGAAGTAGGAAAAGCACAAGGTCCTAAGGGCTCTCCAGCTATGGCAGCACAGCGTGAAATTCTTTGTATTGGGGTTTCTATTTCTGCTACCAAAGGAGGCCGTATAGATGTTTCTGCAACTGGAGGAGGCGGTATAGGCCAATTTTTATCCTCCCTCTCCTGTTTTTTATTTTCAGTTGGAGCTGTGGGTGGGACGACAGAGTCTTTCAGATTTTTAGATTCAGCCTGCTGTCCTGCAGAATAATAAGGAGATAATGGCAGAAGTACAGTACGAACTAAACTGCACGTGGAGAAAACTGAGGAATCAACTTTAAGACCTTTCTGATGAGCCTGTTTTAATCCTTCTCCTGCTCTATCCCAATTTTCCACATCAAGAGTGCCTGCCTGTGGAAACCATGGGTTATGTGTAATAACCTCCTGCAGCAGCTTAGTCAATGTCTGAGAACTAACCTGAGGACCATTTCGTTTCAACAAAATTTTAAGTAACTGTACATAATGTTTTTCTTCAACAGACAAATTCTGCTCCATATTACCCTAATTCAGAAAACTTCCCATTCCTAGTACTTCTTTAAAGCACTGCTTTTGGTACCTCTTTAGGGCACTGACCTTATATCCCCCGCCAGCAGACTCATCCCGGGGTCACTGTTTGCCTTGTCAATTTTAGTTCCTTTGTTCCAGCAGACCTTCTTTGTTCACGTCCTTGAAGTCCTGTGTTCGGATGCCACTATGTAACCTGCGTGGACTTAGGGGGACTGAACAAAGTGGGGTGAACGTGGGAATAAAAGACAAGAGACAAAAGAGTATATTTGGAAGGAAGGGGTCAGGGGGCACCTTGCCTCTAGTGCACAAGGGCCCTGAGCTTTACACAGCCCTCCATATGTATTGGGTAAAAGAGATAGCAAGAAAGGGGTGGTGATTGTCGGGTAATTGTCAGTGGGCCATTTGGTTCACAGCAGGCTTGTGAGACTGCATCCTTTGAACAATAGGTGCTAGATTTCTCAATAGATAACTTCAAGGAGCCCAGCGCCAAGGAGTGATGTCCCTCAGCAAACCTTTTGGTGGCAGGCACAGTGTGAGTTTGTTCACATCTTGCATGCATGATAAACAGTTTGCTGTTTGATCATATAGCCTCAAGTGGAACGCTGAGTTGGTCACGTCTCATGGGCCTTTGGCTCCCTACAAGTGAGGGTAGTTCAATGCTATTGTCTAATTGTCAGACATAAGTAACATTTGTGCTTATCCTATATCTGGCTTTTAAGGACAAATTGGACTTTTAAAATTAATAACATCTTTTTTTATTGTGGTAAAATATATACAACACAAAATTTACCATTTTAATCATTTTTAAGCATAGAGTTCAGTTGCCCTAAATGTATTTATATTGTTGTACAACCATCACCACCATTCATTTCCAGGACTTTTTCTTTTCCCCAAACTGACATTCTGTACCCATTAAACTGTAAGTCCCTATTTCAGCCTCCCCCTATCCCCTGGGCAATCTCGTTCTACTTTCTGTTTATGAATGTGACTACTCTAGGCATCTCATACAGTGGAATCATACAGTATTTTACTTTTGTGATTGGCTTATTTCCCTCAGCATAATGTCCTCAGGGTTCATCCATTTTGCAGCAAGTGTCAGAATTTTCTTTCTTTTCAAAGTTGAATAATATCCCATTGTATTTATATACCACATTTTGTTTATACGTTAATAACATAATCTTTAAGGGGTTGGAGCTTGGAAAATAGATTTCATTGATCAAATTACTATCATGTTATAGTAGTCTGACAAAGGAAAATATATGTGACATTGAAATACTTCCAAAGTGAATATCAAAATCATTCCCTAATGAAATTTCATAAGATCCCAATAAACCATTTTCTTTTCTTTAGGAATGACTTGAACAGTATATTCTCAGAATTGAAGATATTTCCTGTTCTATATACAACATGTCTAGTTTAGTGACTTTTTTTTTTTTTTTACTTTTTATCTGGAGGTTTTGACATGCATAGAAAAAATAGAAAAAAGTCATACTTCTTCAATTTAGGAATAGTAATAGCTCTCATTTATTAAACACTTGTTCTTTGTGAGGAGCTGAAAATGGGTTTCCCATACATTATCTTACTTACTCTTCATGGCTGCCCTATGATGCAAGTCTTATAATCTCCATGTCCCAGATGTGGAAATCGAAGCCTAGGATATTAAGTAACTTACCTAAGTTATCTATAAAAGGTAAGTGGCAGAGTCAGAATTTGAGTCTAGATCTCTCCAGTTTCAAAGTTCTTACTCCTAATTGCTCTTCTACACTGTCTCCCCACGCTAATTACTCTTACTGAAGGCAGGGTAATGTTTCTGTTATCTGAGCACAAATAATGCCAAATTATATATATAAATTGTACCTTATTTTTCCACAAATATTTATTGATATGTCATGTTCAGGACTTGGACTTGGGTTTAGACAGATAAACAAAACATGAATAAAATACAACTTGTATATTCTAGAAATTTTCCCAGTCTAGTGGGGATCATGTAAACAGATACATTACAACCTGACTAAAGCCAATAGTAATTAAACATGCTTAGCTTTGTAGGACTTAATTGCTTATCACTACTTTTTTTTTTTTTTAACCACATAGGATTTAATATAATGATTTTCATCCTGGTAAACTATGGGTTATCTCATAGAGTACCAAAATTAGTTTAAATTCATTTTAATTTAAAAAATAAGATATATGTCATATACCATCTCTTTAGAGCATAATAATAATAGGATATTCAACTCCAAAATGATTGGGAGTCACTGGGGAATAAGCATCTGGTAGACTTTGATAAAATCATTAGTGGATAATATGCTACTCTCCCTCTTCCTTTCACTCTTTAGATCCTGAATGAGAAAAAAGAAGAGTTTACTGGGGATGTTCTACTGTCAAAATACGATACTCTCAAGATTATTAAACATTTACAGGAAAACTGGGCAGATATTGGGCTTGGGATATTTAATCGCCATAAAAGTTTGGAGGGGGAGATGCCATCAGAGCGACAGTACATGGAGGAAATTATCAAAAACATACAAAATCTCTACAAAGAATATGAAATAAGAATAAATGGGGACAATGGTAAGAAAATACTCATAATAATTAGATTTCTTGGTATAAAATGTTTCCACAATAATTATTTTCAATATGATGAATATTTAAAATAAAAGTAATAAATGCATGTAGTTTTAAAAACCAAGCTAAATAAGCAAAGCATTGAGAATCACTTTGAGATATAATTTATATACATTACAATTCACCTATTTAAAGTGTATAATTCAGTGATTTTTATTATATTCACAGATGTGTGCATCTATTACCACAGTCAATTTTAGATTATTTTCATCGAAATGAACGTCAAAAGAAACCCCATACTCTTTAGCTCTCACCCTCTTACCCCCAACATCGTCACTTCAGTCCTAAGTTTGCTTTCTGTCTCTATAGATTTCCCTGCTCTGGACTTTCATGTGAATGAATTCATGTACTGTGTGATCTTTTGACTGGGTTCTTTCACTTGGTATAATGTTTTCAATGTTCATCCATGTTTTAGCAATTATCAGTACTTCACCCATTTTTATGGCCTAATAATATTTTATTGTATGTATAAATCACATTTTATCATTTCATCTGTTGGTAGGCATTTGGGTTGTTTCCACTTTTTGACTATTATGAATATTGCTGACATAGACATTTATTACACATTTCCTGGTAGAAATATGTTTTCGTTTTCCTTGGATATATGCACAGGAGTGAAATTCTTGGTCATTTGATAACTATATCTTTAACTTTTTGAAGCCTGCCACAGTTTTCAAGGAGGCTGCATCGTTTTATATTCCCACCAGCAGTGTATGAAAGTTCCACTTTCTCTGCATACTTGCTAGTACTTGTCTCACTTTTAAATTCTGGCCATGCTAGTGGGTGTAAAATAAAATCTCACTGTGGTTTTGATTTGTGTTTTCCTGATGACTACTGATGTCAAGCATTTTTTAAAGGTTTATTAGCCACTTGTATATCTTCTTTGGAGAAATATCTGTTCAGATACTTTGCCTATGTTTTTTTTCTAAGACAAAAATTGAGATTTATGCTATTGATTTATAACATGTATAGAAAGAAAAGCAATTTTCTAAGGTTTCATACTACCAGAGAACAGATACCATTGTTCAACATTAATGAATATTGTGTGTTATTATGCACTATTATCACTTGTGCTAGAATTCTAGACAAATGTCCACCAGCTGACAATGTAACTCTTTGAAAATGTCAAATAGAATGAGACCTATCTGAGATATTAGTCTGTGAAATAACATTCTATATAAGTGGTTCTCAAACTTTAGTGTGATTAGGGATTTGGTGAAGAATGCAGATTCCTGAGCCCTGCCTCCAGTCTTCTTGGTACACTGTGTCTACAGAGATACCCATAAACTGGCAATTTTAGCAAGCGTCCCAGGTGATTCTGATGCCAGTGGTCTACATATCATACTTTTTTTTTTTTTTTAAAAAAGTCTTTTATTAGGAGTCCATTAGTAGCTAGGTCTAACATAAATGTAAAACACCCTTTCACATACTCTAATGATTCTTTGCCCATATTTTATTTAGGTTGTCTTTTTATTATTGAGTTATAAGACTGCTTAATATGTTCTGAATACAAGTCCCTTTTCAGATATATGAATTCTAAACACTTTATATTTTTCTGTGGGTTGAGCTTTCATTTTCTTTCTTTCTTTTTTTTTGTAGTCAGCTATTTAATTAGGTTCTTAAGACATTTAGAACACCAATTTGTGAGGATAAATTCCATTCGTCAGGGCAAACACAGATCGCAGGTAGCCCTGGAGCTGAGGAATAGCTTTGATTTTTGGTAAAATTTGTGAGTCCACAGCTTTCTGATCAATCTTGCGCTGCTCTGTAATCTCATATTTCTCTTTTTCTGTGTCGAAGATCTCACCTTCCTGGTGTCTGGGCTTCCGCAGCTTCTTCTTCTTGAAGTAAGCATCAGTAAGATGTTTTGGGATTTTTACATTGCTGATATCAATTTTGGTTGAGGTGGCAATGACAAATTTCTGGTGTGTTCTTCGTAGAGGAACTCGATTGAGGACCAGAGGTCCAGTCACAAGTAACAAGCCACTAGCCAGCTGCTTCAGGAAAACCACCCTCTTGCCCCTGTGGCGTCCAGTGAGGATGATCAGAATGGTCCTGGGGGTAATGCTGGCTCGCAGTTTTCTCATGTGCTGACTGAAGGGTTTTTTGCCATGGCTCAACAGCTTTTGAGGCACATCTTCAGTAGGATAATAGCTAGGCATTTTGCAAAGTTTGACCACCTGGGTACCGCCATTGTTGTCACCACCAACTGGTTTTGTAACAGTTGCAAGAACCTTCTCCTTCTTTTTCTTTTCAACCTTGGATTTAGCGGCTAAGTACTTCCTCTTGTACATAGCCTTTTTGGAATACATGGCAGATTGGGAATACCTGCCAATTCCTCTGACAAGGACAGAGTTGCGGCTGCAATGGGGCTTCCCCTTCATGGGCTTTTTAGCCTTGAGGTTACCGTTTTTCACCTTGCCACCAGCATCAGCCTTCTTGGCTTCGGGTTTCTTCTCTTTAGTATCTGGCTTCTCAACTTTTTCACCCACCATCTTGCAACATGGGAAAGAGCTGAGCTTCCATTTTCTTGATAGTGTCCTTTTTTTTTTTTAAACAGAATAAATAAGTCATGTTTAATGCTTCTAGCCTGATAAAATTAAAAATTAAACATAATAATCTCTCCATATTTTACTTTTTAAAAATTGATTGGAAGTGCGTTACATATTAATGGGATACATGTGAGTATTTGTTACATTCATAGAATGTGTAATGATCAAGGTCAGGGTATTTGAGGTATCTATTATCTTGAATATTTATCCCTTCTATGTGTTGGGAACATTTCAAGTCCTCTCTTCTAGCTACTTTGAAATATACTTCATCTACAATGTTGCTAACTATAGTCACCCTTCTCTCCTATTGAATACAGGGGTATATTTGTTCTATCTAAGTGTATGGTTTTACTCACTAATCAACCTCTCTTTATCCCCTCTCCCACCCACACACCCTTCCCAGCATCTGCTATCATTCTATTCTCTATCTCCACAAGATCAATTTTTTTAGGTCCCACATATGAGTGAGAACATGCAGTATCTGTCTTTCTGTGCCTGGCTTATTTCATTTAACACAATAACCTCCAGTTCCATCCATGTTCATATTTAGCTTTAATTTTAAATAACCATTAACCAAATTTCCATAATCTGATTTTTGTATATTTAAAATAGTTTTGTATCTTCAAATACTAATTTTGAATGGAAATATTCATTAGGAATAGGTATAGATTCTACAGTGGCACAGAAAATTCCAAAGGAAGCTACAGACTGTATAAAATACATGTTTTAAAGAATGAAGTTGAAGAAAGGTTCAACTTACTAGTGGAGGTGTCATGCCCTTGCTTGAAGGGGGGATGACAACTCGAAGATCTGGTTTTCTACTGTTCATTCCAAGATTACTGCCACCTGGTGGAGGGGGAGACTTTGTAGGCATGACTTTGCCTAAACTATTTGCACCAGTAGCTCCAATCAAATTTGGAGAAGCTCTTGAGTTTACAAATTCATTCCCCACTGGGCTGCTTCCAGCTCCATTTGGCACTGTGAGGTCTGTAGTGCCCAACATCCCACCTGCATTGCCAGTACTTGGTGGTCTCTGAGGAGCTCCAGGGGACACATTTCTATGTAATATGGTTTGAGGTGGAGAGAGCATGTTTAAATCTGTTAATGTTGAGCTGGCTGCCAAAGATGGGGACACCAGTGAACTCCCTGGGTTAGTGTAGGACAAAGCATTGGGGCTGGTCACTGGAACTGTGACAGACATTGAAAAATTCTGAGGTGGCAAACCAGGTGCAATGTTATGACTGCATCATATTATCAAATTCCTCATTAATTTTTTTATATTTTTCTTCTGTATATGGAGTTAGCACACATGAAGTATCAGGGTCTGAGCTGTCGCACCCTCTGTGTTCCTTCTTGTTCAGAGCCTCAACAATATCTGAGTTGGTTGTGCTTTCATAAGGTTAATTATATTCTGTATGCTTGAGAAGAACTTTGTCCATATCAGTGCTAGCATATTGAAACAGTTTGTTAGAGCTGTTGAAAATACACAGTCACAGAGCACACTAAGTTCATAGGCTTTCTTCATTAATCCAAACTCTCTCTTTGTAAAAGTGGCCTGTCAGTTCCTTTCATCCATTATGCGTGTGATTTGTATTTTCTTCTGCACCATTTTCAGCCACCTTTCCTTGTTTCCTTATATTCCAAATATTTAATACAAAAGTTAATTTTCTTCAATACTACAATGCATCGTACAGCTTCTGTTATTTCAGCTTCTACTCCAAGGGCTACAGCTGAAATTTTCTACAAGATTGTGTCTCCCGGGCACGCACACGCTGCAGCCTGGGCCTGCCACCAGCGCTCTGCACTGCCCAGAGCTGCCTCCTTCAGCTTGGGACTCGCTGGGACATCCCGATAGTGTCCTTTTAACTACAAAAGTTTTTAATTTCAATGAAGTCCATCCAACTTACCGATTTTATTTTCTTTTTTGTTTGTACTTTTGATGTCATATGTAAGAATCCTTTCTTAAATTTAAAGTCATGAAGATTTACGCTTAGTTCTTCTAAGGGTTTTATAGTTTTGCTCTTATATAATGGTATTTGATCCATTTTGAGTTAATTTTTTTTTTTTTTTTTGAGACAGAGTCATGCTTTGTCATGTAGGGTGGAGTGCAGTGGCACAATCTTGTCTCATTGCAGTCTCAGCCTCCTGGGTTCAAGCAATCCTCTCGCCTCAACCTCTGAGTAGCTAAGGACTGCAGGTGTGTGCCACCACTGTCAACTAATTTTTTTATTTTTCGTAGAGACAGGATCTCACTATGTTGCACAGGCTGGTCTCAAACTTTTGGGTTCAAGTGATCATCCCACTTCAGCCCCCCAAAGTGCTGGAATTAGAGGCATAATCCACCGCACCTGGCCTTGGGTTAATTTTTATATAGTGTGTGAGGTAAGGCTCTAATTTCATTCTTTTGCATGTGGATGTTCAGTTGTCCTAGTACCATTTATTGAAAATAACATTCTTCCTCCATTTAATAGTCTTGGCGTCCTTGTCAAAAATCAGTTAACCGAGATCTCTGGGCTTATTTTGTAGTCTTAAGCCTATTCTACTCATGTGTATGTTTGTCCTTACGCCAAATTGTCTTGATTACTCTTGCTTTATAGTAAGTTTCAAAATCGAGAAGTGTGAGTCCTCCTACTTTATTCTTTTTCATGATTGTTTTGGCTATTCTGCATCTCTTGAAATTCTATATGAATTTTATAATCAGCTTATCAATTTCTATGAAGAAATCAGCTTCTGATAGGGATTATGTTGCATCTGTAGATTTGTTTGGGGAGTATTGCCATCTTAACAATGTTAAGTCTTCTAATCCATAAACATGGATTTTTTTTCAATTATTTAGATATTTTTCAATTTCTCTTAACAATGTTTTATAGTTTTCTGAGGAGTTTTATATTTCTTTTGTTAAATTTTTTTTGAATATATTATTCTTCTAGATGATGTGAATGAAAATTTTTTCTCAGTTCTAATTTCAGATTTTTCACTTAAAGTGTATAGAAATAGAATTGATTTTGTATATTGATCTTATATCCTGCCATGTTACTGAACTCATTTATTAGTTCTAATAGTTTCTGGTTTTTTAGTGGACGACTTAGGATTTTCTGTTTATGAGATCATGTTATAGTGAAGAGAGGGTTTTACTAGTTTCTTGCCAATCTGGATTCTTTTTTTTTGAGACAGAGTGTTGCTCTATTGCCCAGGCTAGAGTGCAGTGGTGCGATCTCAGCTCACTGCAACCTCTGCTGCCTGGGTTCAAGTGATTCTCCTGCCCCAGCCTCCCCAGTAGCTGGGATTACAGGCATCCACCACATGCCAGGCTAATTTTTGTATTTTTAGTAGAGATGGGATTTCACCATGTTGGCCAGGCTGGTCTCGAACTCCTGACCTTGTGATCCACCCATCTCAGCCTCCCAAAGTGCTGGGATTACAGGCGTGAGCCACGGTGGCCTGGATTCTTGTATTTATTTTTCTGGCCTAATAGCCCTGGTAAGAACCTCCAGTACAATGTTGAACAGAAATGGTGGGAGTAGATATTCTTGTCTTATTCTTGTCCTTAGGGGGAAAGCATGAGTCTTTCCCCATTAAGTGTGATGTTAGCTGTGGGTTTTTCATAGATGCTTTTTATCAGGTTTAGGAAATTCTGTTCTATTCCTATTGAATTCTTTTACATGAAAATGTGTGGAATTTTTAAAAAAATGCTTTCTTTGTATTCATTGAGAAAATTGTGTGGCTTTTGCCTTTTATTCTATCAATAGGATATATTACATTGATTTTTGGATATTAATCCAATCTTCCTTGCCTAGGATAAATCCTACTTGGGACTGGGAGTGATGGGTCATGCCTATAATCTCAATGCTTTGGGAGGCCAAGGCAGGAGGATTACTTGAAGCCAGGAATTTGATACCAGCCTGGGCAACATAGTGAGATCCTGTACACATAGCTACATAGCTACTCAGAAGGCTGAGGCAGGAGGATGCCTTGAGCCCAGGAGTTAGAGGCTGCAGTGAGGTATGGTCACACCACTTTACTCCAGCCTGGGTGACAGAGAGAGACACTGTCTCAAAGAAACATAACCTACTTGATCATGGTATATAATTCTTTTTATATGTTTCTAGGTTTGGTTTGCAGGTATTTGGTTGAGGAGTTTGCCTCTATAGTTATAAGATATATTTATCTGTAGCTTTTCTTTCTTGTGATATCTTTATCTTGTTTTGGTGTCAGTATACTACTGGACTCATGAAATGGGCTGGGAAGATTTTCCTCCTTTTCTGTTATTTTGGAAGTTTGTAAAGAACTGGTGCTAATTCTTTTTGAATGCTTGATAATATTTAGTGGTAAAGCCATCTGGGCCTGGGCTTAGCTTCATAGGTAGGTTTTTGATTACTGACTTAACCTGCTCTTAAGAGGTCTATTTATATTGTCTTTTTTTTCTTGGTTAGTTTTGGTTCAGTTTTGGTTGTCTGTATATTTCAAAAAAAAATCGTCCACTTTGTAATCCTTTTTATTTCTCCACAGTTGGTAGTAATGCCCTAAAACTTTTAAGTTTCTGATTCTAGTAATTTGAGTCTTAATTTTTTCTTGGTCAAACTAGCTAAAGGTTTATCAATTTTGTGGATCTTTTCAAAGAACCAACTTTTGGTTTTCTTGATTTTCTATATTGTTTTTCTATTCTCTATTAATTTTCACTGATATGGCTTGGCTGTGTCCCCACCCAAATCTCATCTTGAATTTCCACATGTTGTGGGAGGGACCCAGTGGGAGATAATTGAATCATGGGGGCAGGTCTTTCCCATGCTGTTCTCATGATAGTGAATAAGTATCACAAGATCTGATGGCTTTATAAGGTAGAGTTTCCCTGCACAAGCGCTCTCTTTGCCTGCTGCCATACACTGAAGATGTGACTTGCTCTTCCTTGCCTTCCACCATGATTATGAGGCTTCCCCAGCCACATGGAACTATAAGTCCAATAAACCCCTTTTCCCATATAAATTATTCAGTCTTGAGTATGTCTTTATCAGCAGAATAAAAATGGACTAATACAGCAAATTGGTACCAGTAGAGTAGGGTGCTGCTGAAAAGATACCTGGAAATGTGGAAGTGACTGGAACTGGGTAACAGGCAGAGGTTGAAATGGTTTGGAGGGCTTAGAAGAAGACAGGAAAATGTGGGAAAGTTTGAAACTCCCTAGAGACTTGTTGAATGGCTTTGAACAAGATGCTAATGATGATATGGACAATGAAATTCAGGCTGAGCTGGTCTCAGATGGAGATGAGGAACTTCTTGGGAACTGGAGCAAAGGTGACTCTTGTTATATTTTAGCAAAGGGACTGGCAGCATTTTGCCCCATCCTAGAGATTTGTAGAACTTTGAACTTGAGAGAGATGATTTAGAGTATCTGGCAGAAGAAATTTCTAAGCAACAAAGCATTCAAGAGGTGACTTGGGTGCTGTTAAAAGCATTCAGTTTTAAAAGGGAAACAGAGCATAAAAGTTTATAAAATTTGCAGCCTGACAATGCGATAGAAAAGAAAATCCCATTTTCTAAGGAGAAATTCAAGCTGGCTGCAGAAATTTACTTAAGTAATGGGGAGCCAACTGTTAATCCCCGAGACCATGGGGAAAATGTCTTCAGGGCATGTCAGAGGTCTTCATGGCAGCCCTTCCCATCATAAGCCTGGAGGCCTACGAGGTAAAAACGGTTTCGTGGGCTGGGCCCAGGGTCCCTATGCTGTGTGTAGCCTAGGGATTTGGTGCCCTGTGTCCCAGCTGCTCTAGCTGTGGCTGAAAGGGGCCAACATAGAGCTCCAGCTGTGGCTTCAGAGGGTGCAAGCCTCAAGCCTTGGCAGCTTCCATGTGGTATTGAACCTGCGGGTGTACAGAAGTCAAGAACTGGGGTTTGGGAACCTCCACCCAGATTTCAGAGGATGTATGGAAACGCCTGGATGCTCAGGCAGAAGTTTGCTGCAGGGGCAGGGCCTTCATGGAAAACCTCTGCTAGGGAAGTACAGAAGGGAAATGTGGGGTCAGAGACCCCACAGAGAGTCTCTACTAGGGCACAGCGTAGTGCAGTTATGAAAAGAGGGCCACTGTCCTCCAGACCCCAGAATGGTAGATCCACCAACAGTTTTCACCATGCACCTGGAAAAGCCACAGACACTCATTGCCAGCCCATGAAAGCAGCCGGGAGGCTGTACCCCACAAAACCACAGGGATGGAGCTGCCCAAGACCGTGGGAGCCCATCTCTTGCATCAGCGTGACCTGGCTGTGACACATGGAGTCAAAGAAGATCATTTTGGACCTTTAAGATTTGACTGCTGTCCAGGTGCAGTGGCTCATGCCTGTAATCCCAGCACTTTGGGAGGCCAAGGTAGGCGGATCACCTGAGGTCAGGAGTTTGAGACCAGCCTGGCCAACATGGTGAAACTCTATCTTTACTAAAAATACAAAATTAGCCAGGCATGGTGGCATGCATGTGTAGTTTCAGCTACTCAGGAGGCTGAGGCAGGAGAACCACTTGAACCTGGGAGGCGGAGGTTGCAGTGAGCCAAGATTGCACCATTGCACTCCAGCCTGGGCAAGAAGAGCAAAAAAAAAAAAAAAATGGACTCTCCCGCTAGATTTTGGACTTGCATGGGGCTTGTAGGCCCTTTGTTTTGGCCAATTTCTCTCGTTTAGAATGCCTGTATTTACCCAATGCCTGTACCCCCTTCGTATCTAGGAAGTGACTAACTTGCTTTTGATTTTACAGGCTCATAGGCAGAAGGGACTGGTCTTGTTTCAGATGAGACTTTGGAATGTGGACTTTTTAAGTTAATGCTGAAATGAATTAAGACTTTGGGGGGACTGTTGGGAAGGCATGGTTGGTTTTGAAATGTGGAGATTTGGGAGGGGCCAGGGACAGAATGATATGGTTTGGCTGTGTCCCCACCCAAATCTTATCTTGAATTCCCATGTGTTGTGGGAGGGACCCAGTGGGAGGTAATTGAATCATGGGGGCAGGTCTTTCCCATGCTGTTCTCATGGTAGGGAATAAGTCTCATGAGATCTGATGGTTTTATAATGGGGTGTTTCCCTACACAAGCTTTCTTCTCTTGTCTACCTCCATGTGAGACATGCCTTTCACCTTCTGCCATGATTGTGAGGCCTCTGCAGCCACGTGGAACTGTAAGTCCATTAAACCTCTTCTGTGAATTGCCCAGTCTCGGGTATGTCTTTATCAGCAGCATGAAAATGGACTAATACAGGAATCTACTACAGGAATAAGTTGAGAAATGATGAGGACCTATCCTAAGACATGGGAATGGAGAAGAGGAAAGAAAAATAAGAGAGATTTAAAAAATGTAGGCTACACAATTATGTGTGTGAGAGGGAGTATTGTGGGATGGCTGTGTTCCTGATTGGACTGTAAATGCGTCATCCAATTTATTAAGATTAGAGAATACAGGAGAAGAAAAAGTATGGGGAAGGGAGATTATGTATTTTAGTATTAGACATACTGACTTTCAAGTAGCTATGGCACAATTAAGTGGACTTGTTCAACAGGCATGTCAGGAATGTGGGAGAAAAATCTTGGATGAAATTTTGGAAGACGCCAGGCACGGTGGCTCAAACCTATAATCCTAGCACTTTGGGAGGCCGAGGCAGGTGGGTCACCTGAGGTCAATAGTTTGAGACCATCCTGGCTAACACGGTGAAATCCCATCTCTACCAAAAATACAAAAAAATTAGCCGCGCATGGTGGCGGGGCACCTGTAGTCCCAGCTACTCTAGAGGCTGAGGCAGGAGAATCGCGTGAACCCAGGAGGCAGAGCTTGCAGTGAGCAGAGATCGTGCCACTGCACTCCAGCCTGGGTGACAGAGTGAGACTCAGTCTCAAAAAAAAAAAATTAGCTGGTCATGGTAGTACATGCCTGTAATCCCCACTATTCAGGAGGCTGAGGCGGGGGAATCGCTTGAACCTGGGAGGCGGAGGTTGCAGTGAGCCGAGATTGCACCCTTGCACCCCAGCCTAGGGGAGAGAGCGAGACTCTGTTTCAAAAAAAAAAAAAAAAAAAATTAAAAAAAAAAAAGAGGCTGGGCGCGGTGGCTCACGCCTGAATCCCAGCACTTTGAGAGGCCGAGGTGGGCGGATCACAAGGTCAGGAGATCAAGACCATCCTGGTTAACACTGTGAAACTCTGTCTCTACTAAAAATACAAAAAAAAATTAGCCAGGCGTGGTGGTGGGTGCCTGTAGTCCCAGCTACTCGGGAGGCTGAGGCAGGAGAATGGCGTGAACCTGGGACGCAGAGCTGGCAGTGAGCTGAGATTGCGCCACTGTACTCCAGCCTGGGTGACAGAGTGAGACTCCATCTCAAAAAAAAAAAAAAATTAAAAAAAAAATTTTGGAAGATACTAGTACATGTGTTAGTTAAAGCCATGAATTTTGATGAGATCACCTTGGGGGAAAAATATACAATGGGAATAACTAAGGACTAAGAATGGGTCCCCAACATTTTAAAGGGTAACGAGAGATAGTAGAACAATAGAGGTAGGAGGAAACCCAATAGAATTGAGTCATAAGAAGCCAGCTTTGGCTGCATCCCGTGTTTTGCATAATTTTTATTATTTAGTTTAAGACATAGTTTTTTGTTTTGTTTTGTTTTGTTTTTAAAGACATTTATTCAGCGTCACGATCAGACTGTTACATTTAGCAATCAACAGCATGGGTGCAAAAAAAAAAACTACATTAAAACCCTTTGTTGGAATGCTTTACACTTTCCACAGAACACAAACTAAAATAATCTGTAATAACCTGTTATAGAGTTAGTCACAAATACAGTCCTCGAGTTTTTTGCCCATACTCATCAGTATTTGTCTAAAACATGTCTTCTTTGTAGCGCGTAGGCCCTGCTACCACTGTGCTTGGCTGAGTTCACAAATCTGTTGTAACCTGTAGCTTCCCTGTCACTTCTCTGGATCTCCTCTCCTGCTAAGCTTTGTTTCCTAATTAAAATCTTCTGCCACTGCCATAGCTACTGCTGCTACTGGAACTGCCATAGCCACTTAGGTTTTGTGGTTTGACAAAGTATTGGCCTCCACCACCATAGGGGCCAGAACTTCTGCCTCCAAAGTTTCCTCCCTTCGTGGGTCCAAAATTTGAAGACTGATTGTTGTAATTGCCAAAATCATTGTAGCTTCCACTGCCTCCAAAATTGCTTCCACTACCACCACCAAAGCTGCCTCCACCTCCATTGTTATAGCTGTTATAGCTGCCACTCCCAACATAGCCACTGCCCTGGCTTCCATAACCCTTTCCAACACTTCCATAGCCTCTGCTTCCTCCAGAGTAACCAGGGCCACCTACTCCATAACCACCATCATTACTAAACCCATTATAGCCATCCCCACTGCCACCATATCCATCACCACCACAGCTGCCACCAAAGCCATCATGACCACTGAAGTTTCCTCCATGACCAAAGTTGTCATTCCCACTGAAACCACCTCCATGACCACCACCAAAGTTTCCAGAACCACTTCGACCTCTTTGGCTGGATGAAGCCCTAGCCATCTCTTGGTTTGACAGGGCTTTCCTAACTTCACAGTTGTGGCCATTCACAGTATGCTATTTCTGAATGACAGTTTTATCCATGGAGTTATGGTTGTCAAAGGTTACGAAGGCAAAGCCCCTTTTCTTGCCACTGCCTCAGTCATGATTTGAATCACTTCAATTTTTCCATACTGTTCAAAGTAATCTCTTAGGTGATGTTCTTCAGTGTCTTCTTTAATGCCACCAACAAATATCTTTTTCACAGTTAAGTGGGCACCTGGTCTTTGAGAATCTTCTCTTGAGACAGCTCTCTTTGGTTCCACAACTCTTCCATCCACCTTTTGTGGCCTTGCATTCATGGCTGCATCCACTTTCACGACAGTGGCATATGAGACAAACCCAAAGCCTCTGGAGCGCTTGGTATTTGGATCTCATTACCACACAGTCCATGAGCGTTCCTCATTGCTCAAAATGGCTCCTCAGGCTCTCATCGCTTGTTTCAAAGCTCAACTGTCCAATGAAGAGCTTCCTCAGCTGTTTGGGCTCTTTAGGAGACTCTGACTTAGACAAGACGGCTGGGAGAAGAGAGACTTTAATGATGCTTCTTCGGCGGCGTCCAGGGACAGAAAGGCAAGACAGTTTTAAATTTCCATTGTGGTTTGTCTTTTGACTCAAGATTATTTAGAAGATGTAGTATTTACTTTCCAAACATTTCAAAATTTATTTTGTTCTTAGTTTAGCTTCCCCCATACTTCGTGTTATTTTTGGTTGTGTTTCAGTTCTTTTTACATACTTAAATCTCACAAGACGTTATTATTCTTATTTCATATAGCCAATATTCATTTAGATTTATCCACATATTCATATTTTCAATCTGTCTAAGAAAGATACAAGTATTCAAATACAATAACCATAAAAAAGCTGAATTTTTACTTGTTAAGAAGGGGAGAGCTGTAATACAATGTACAACCTCTCTGAACAAAGCAAGAGATATTCATATGGAAGCATGGAATTCCAAGACTGAAAAACTTTAAGAAAAAAGAGTATTTAGAGACCGTTTTACTTTCAGCCATGGATACCTTGTATTTGGAGTGAGGCTGTTGTTACTTGATTGACTTTCAGGCATGTGGTAACTAGAATAGGATTGTTGCTAACTGGCTGACATTCTGAAGTGAGGGAATATCATGGGCTGATTTTCTCTTTTTTCTTTTCTTTTTCTTCTCTCTTTTTTTTCTTTTTTTCTTTTTTTGAGACAGAGTCTTACTCTGTTGCTGAGGCCTGAGTGTAGTGGTATGATCATGGCTCACAGCAGCCTCAAACTCCCATGCTCAAGTGATCCTCCCACCTCAGCCTCTCAGGTAGCTGGGACTACAGGTGCATGCTGTGACTCCTGGCTAATTTTTTTGTAGAGATTGGGTTTCATCATATTGTCCAGGCTGGTCTCAAACTCTTGGGCTCTAGTCATTCACCCACCTTGGCCTCCCAAAGTGCTGGGATTATAGGTGTGAGCCACCACGCCAGGCTGATTTTCTTTTTTATTCCTAGCTTCATAGCTAAGTTTTATTTAAACTTTAAAGAACATATAATTTTAAGATTCTTAAATAATTTGAAGCCTTAGAACAATATGGAAAATCCTCCAAATTGTTTATGAACCCAGAAAACCATAATGTCAAAACACAATAAAATATAGTACAAATAAACCCATCAATTTTCTGTTATTTATGACAGTAGGTGCAAACATTCTAAATAAAATAATAATTAGTATTATAGCTTAGCAAAGATTAAAAGCAAAACATTTTAACCAAGTAGAATATATTCCAGGAATGCATGAGTGATTCAACATTAGGAAATTGATCAGCATAATACATTTCATAAAAATATTAAGAGAAAAACTGTATGATCATATAAGAGATGCTGCAATTATTTTGTTAAAATATAGCAGTTATTCTCAAGAAAAAGTCTAAATTAAATATCCCTAGAAAAAAACTACATAAATATAATACTAAAACAAATAAAAAACCAATAGTAATACCATGAATGGAAAAACACTAAAACTTTATAATTAACCTAACAAAATAGATGAGGATGCTTGATATCAACATTTTTATTTATTTTTTGGTGGTTCTAGAAAATGAAATAATAGAATAAAGTAAAATAACAGATATGAATATTGGAAAAGAAAAGATAAAATATTTCTTTGTGCTGATATTATAGTTATATACTTAGAAAATCTGGAACTGTAGAAAAAAAGATTAAAATCAGTAAGACAGTTTGGTGAGGAGACTGAATCAGAATTAAATAAATAAAAGTAAATTGTTTTTCTCTACTTAAGCAATAAAGGACCTAAAAATGAGAATGGGAAAAATATTTCCAAGCCATTAGTTTTTGTCACTGCAAGAATACATTCTTTAAAGGAAGGACTTACCTATAATGTCCAGGCTGGCTGGCCTTGAACTCCTGGGTTCAAACAATCCTCCTGCCTCAGCCTCCTGAGTAGCTTTGACTACAGGCGCATGCCACTATGCCTGGCTAGAATACATTTAGTTGTTTAAAAGACATAGGTTCTATAGGAAGAAAATTATATATGTGTTATAATACATTTTTATAATATAATTCTTCTAAAAATAATACATAGGATAAGATAATATTTATATAATCAAAATGCTCATGAAAAAGTTTAAAATTGATTTTGTGATTACTTGTTTAGGGCTTGAGTCTATGGCCAAAGAATAACTGATCTTTCCCTTTTGTGAATTTGTAGAGTAAGATCTTTTTATTCTCATATTGCTCCCTTCCTACATTTGCATTTGTCTTTCTGGGATAATTTTCTTTTTCCTTGAAGAAATCTCTTTGGTATTTTCTATAGTGGTGGGTGTGCTGATTATTTTTTGTTTAAAGGCTTGCTTGCTTTTCTTTTCTTTCCTTTTTCTTTCTTTTTCTTTCCTTCCTTCCTTTCTTTTCTTTTCACTTTTCTTCCTTTCTTTCTTTTCTTTCTCTCTCTCTTTCTTTCCTTCCTTCCTTCTCTCTCTTTCTTTTCTTTTCTTTCTTTCTTTCCCTTCCTTCCTTCCTTTACTTCCTTCCTTTCTTTCTTTTCTTTTCTCTTTTCTTTCTTTCTTCTCTGTCTTTCTTTCCTTCCTTCCTTCTCTCTTTTCTTCTTTCTTTCCTCTCCTTCCTTCCTTCCTTTCTTTTCTTTTCTTTCTTTCTTTCCTTCTTTTCTTTCTCTCTCTTTCTTTCCTTCCTTCCTTCTCTCTCTCTTTTCTTCTCTTTCTTTCTTTATTTCCCTCCCTCCCTCCCTTCCTTCCTTCTTCTTTCTTTTCTTTTCTTTATTATTATTATTATTATGCTTTAAGTTCTAGGGTTCATGTGCACAACGTGCAGGTTTGTTACATATGTAGACATGTGCCATGTTGGTGTGCTGCACCCATTAACTCATCATTTACATTAGGCGTATCTCCTAATGCTATCGCTCCCACCTCCCCCCACCCCACGACAGGCCCACGACAGGCCCCGGTGTGAGATGTTCCCCACCCTGTGTCCAAGTGTTCTCATTGTTCAGTTCTCACATATGAGTGAGAAGATGCAGTGTTTGGTTTTCTGTCCTTGTGATAGTTTGCTGAGAATGATGGTTTCCAGCTTCATCCATGTCCCTACAAAGGACATGAACTCATCATTTTTTATGGCTGCATAGCATTCCATGGTGTATGTATGCCACATTTTCTTAATCCAGTCTATCACTGATGGACATTTGGGTTAGTTCCAAGTCTTTGCTATTGTGAATAGTGCCACAATAAACATACGTTTGCATGTGTCTTTATAGCAGCATGATTTATAATCCTTTGGGTATATACCAGTAATGGGATGGCTGGGTCAAATGGTATTTCTAGTTCTAGATCCTTGAGGAATCGCCACACTGTCTTCCACAATGGTTGAACTAGTTTACAGTCCCACCAACAGTGTAAAAGTGTTCTATTTCTCCACAGCCTCTCCAGCACTTGTTGTTTTCCTGACTTTTTAATGATCGCCATTCTAACTGGTGTGAGATGGTATCTCATTGTGGTTTTGATTTGCATTTCTCTGATGACCAGTGATGATGAGCATTTTTTCATGTGTCTGTTGGCTGCATAAATGTCTTCTTTTGAGAAGTGTCTGTTCGTATCCTTTGCCCACTTGTTGATGGGGTTGTTTGTTTTTTTCTTGTAAATTTGTTTAAGTTGTTTGTAGACTCTGGATATTAGCCCTTCGTCAGATGGGTAGATTCTAAAAATTTTCTCCCATTCTGTAGGTTGCCTGTTCACTCTGATGGTGGTTTCTTTTGCTGTGCAGAAGCTCTTTAGTTTAATTAGATCCCGTTTTTCAATTTTGGCTTTTCTTGCCATTGCTTTTGGTGAATGGTATTGCCTAGGTTTTCTTCTAGGGTTTTTACAGTTTTAGGTCTAATATTTGAGTCTTTAATCCATCTTAAATTAATTTTTGTATAAGGTGTAAGGAAGAGATCCAGTTTCAGCTTTCTACATGTGGCTAGCCAGTTTTCCCAGCACCATTTATTAAATAGGGAATCCTTTCCCCATTTCTTGTTTTTGTTGGGTTTGTCAAAGATCAGATGGTTGTAGATGTGTGGTATTGTTTCTGAGGGCTCTGTCCTGTTCCATTGGTCTATATCTCTGTTTTGGTAGCAATACCATGCTGTTTTGGTTACTGTAGCCTTGTAGTATAGTTTGAAGTCAGGTAGCATGATGCCTCCTGCTTTGTTCTTTTGGCTTAGGATTCTTGGCAATGTGGGCTCTTTTTTGGTTCCATATGAACTTTAAAGCAGTTTTTTCCAATTCTGTGAAGAAAGTCATTGGTAGCTTGATGGGGATGGCATTGAATCTATAAATTACCTTGGGCAGCATGGCCATTTTCATGACATTTATTATTCCTATCCATGAGCATGGAATGTTCTTCCA
The DNA here is from genome assembly GCF_028885655.2 of Pongo abelii. NCBI lineage: Eukaryota > Metazoa > Chordata > Mammalia > Primates > Hominidae > Pongo > Pongo abelii. The sequence goes on along the minus strand of NC_071985.2, from coordinate 70,477,879 downwards.
TTTGTCTGTGTCCTCTTTTATTTTGTTGAGCAGTGGTTTGTAGTTCTCCTTGAAGAGGTCCTTCACATCCCTTGTAAGTTGGATTCCTCGGTACTTTATTCTCTTTGAAGCAATTGTGAATGGGAGTTCACTCATGATTTGGCTGTTTGTTATTGGTGTAAGTAATGCTTGTGATTTTTGTACATTGATTTTGTATCCTGAGACTTTGCTGAAGTTGCTTATCAGCTTAAGGAGATTCTGGGCTGAGACGATGAGGTTTTCTAAATATACAATCATGTCGTCTGCAAACAGGGACAATTTGACTTCCTCTTTTCCTAATTGAATACCCTTTATTTCTTTCTCCTGCCTGATTGCCCTGGCCATAATTTCCAACACTATGTTGAATAGGAGTGGTGAGAGAGGGCATCCCTGTCTTGTGCCAGTTTTCAAAGGGAATGCTTCCAGTTTTTGCCCATTCAGTATGATATTGGCTGTGGGTTTGTCATAGATAGCTCTTATTATTTTGAGATACATCCTATCAATACCTAGTTTATTGAGAGTTTTTAGCATGAAGTGCTGCTGAATTTTGTCGAAGGCCTTTTCTGCATCTATTGAGATAATCATGTAGTTTTTGTCTTTGGTTCTGTTTATATGCTGGATTATGTTTATTGATTTTTGTATGTTGAACCAGCCTTGCATCCCAGGGATGAAGCCAGCTTCATCGTGGTAGATAAGCTTTGATGTGCTGCTGGATTCTGTTTGCCAGTATTTTACTGAGGATTTTTGCTTCGATGTTCATCAGGGATATTGGTCTAAAATTCTCTTTTTTTGTTGTGTCTCTGCCAGCCTTTGGCATCAGGATGATGCTGGCCTCATAAAATGAGTTAGGGCGGATTCCCTCTTTTTCTATTGATTGGAATAGTTTCAGAAGGAATGGTACCAGCTCCTCTTTGTACCTCTGGTAGAATTTGGCTGTGAATCTGTCTCGTCCTGGTTGGTAAGCTATTAATTATTGCCTCAATTTCAGGACCTGTTATTTATTGGTCTATTCAGGGATTCAACTTCTTCCCGTTTTTTTGGTTGGTAAGCTATTAATTATTGCCTCAATTTCAGAACCTGTTACTGGTCTATTCAGGGATTCAGCTTCTTCCTGGTTTAGTCTTGGGAGGGTGTATGTGTCCAGGAATTTATCCATTTCTTTTAGATTTTCTAGTTTATTTGCATAGAGGTGTTTATAGTATTCTCTGATGGTAGTTTGTATTTCTGTGGGATCAGTGGTGATATCTCCTTTATCGTTTTTTATTGCATCTATCTGATTCTTCTCTCTTTTCTTCTTTATTAGTCTTGCTAGCGGTCTATCAATTTTGTTAATCTGTAAAAAAAAAAAACAGTTCCTGGATTCGTTGATTTTCTGAAGGGTTTTCTGTGTCTCTGTCTCCTCAGTTCTGCTCTGATCTTAGTTATTTCTTGCCTTCTGCTAGCTTTTGAATGTGTTTGCTCTTGCTTCTCTAGTTCTTTTAACTGTGATGTTAGAGTGTCAATTTTAGATCTTTCCTGCTTTCTCTTGTGGGCATTTAGTGCTATAAATTTCCCTCTACACACTGCTTTAAATGTGTTCCAGAGATTCTGGTACGTTGTGTCTTTGTTCTCATTGGTTTCGAAGAGCATCTTTGTTTCTGCCTTCATTTCATTATGTACGCAGTAGTCATTCAGGAGCAGGTTGTTCAGTTTCCATGTGGTTGACCAGTTTTGAGTGAGTTTCTTAATCCTGAGTTCTAGTTTGATTGCACCGTGGTCTGAGAGACAGTTTGTTATAATTTCTATTCTTTTACATTTGCTGAGGAGTGCTTTACTTCCAACTATGTGGTCAATTTTGGAATAAGTGCGATGTGGTGCTGAGAAGAATGTATATTCTGTTGATTTGGGGTGGAGAGTTCTGTAGATGTCTATTAGGTCTGCTTGTTGCAGAGCTGAGTTAAATTCCTGGATATCCTTATTAACTTTCTGTCTCATTGATCTGTCTAATGTTGACAGTGGGGTGTTAAAGTCTCCCATTTTTATTGTGTGGGAGTCTAAGTCTCTTTGTAGGTCTCTAAGGACTTGCTTTATGAATCTGGGTGCTCCTGTATTGGGTGCATGTACATTTAGGATTGTTAGCTCTTCTTGTTGAATTGATACCTTTACCATTATGTAATGGCCTTCTTTGTCTCTTTTGATCTTTGTTGGTTTAAAGTCTGTTTTATCAGAGACTAGGATTGCAACCCCTCCTTTTTTTTTTTTCCCCCCATTTGCTTGGTAGTTCTTCCTCCATCCCTTTATTTTGAGCCTATGTGTGTCTCTGCACATGAGATGGGTTTCCTGAATACAGCACACTGATGGGTCTTGACTCTTTATCCAGTTTGCCAGTCTGTGTCTTTTAATTGGGGCATTTAGCCCATTTACATTTAAGGTTAATATTATGTGTGAATTTGATCCTGTCATTATGATGTTCGCTGATTAGTTTGCTCGTTAGTTGATGCAGTTTCTTCCTAGCATCGATGGTCTTTACAATTTCACATGTTTTTGCAGTGGCTGGTGCCAGTTGTTCCTTTCCATGTGTAGTGCTTTCTTCAGGAGCTCTTGTAAGGCAGGCCTGGTGGTGATAAAATCTCTCAGCATTTGCTTGTCTGTAAAGGATTTTATTTCTCCTTCACTTATGAAGCTTAGTTTGGCTGGATATGAAATTCTGGGTTGAAAATTCTTTTCTTTAAGAATGTTGAATATTGGCCCCCACTCTCTTCTGGCTTGTAGAGTTTCTGCCGAGAGATCTGCTCTTAATCTGATGGACTTCCCTTTGTGAGTAACCCAACCTTTCTCTCTGGCTGCCCTTAACATTTTTTCCTTCGTTTCAACTTTGGTGAATCTGATAATTACGTGTCTTGGAGTTGCTCTTCTCGAGGAGTATCTTTGTGGCATTCTCTGTGTTTCCTGAATTTGAATGTTGGCCTGCCTTGCTAGGTTGGGGAAGTTCTCCTGGATAATATCCTAAAGAGTGTTTTCCAACTGGGTTCCATCCTCCCTGTCACTTTCAGATACACCAATAGACGTAGATTTGGTCTTTTCACATAGTCCCATATTTCTTGGCAGCTTTGTTCATTTCTTTTTACTCTTTTTTCTCTAAACTTCTCTTCTCGCTTCATTTCATTCATTTGATCTTCAATCACTGATACTATTTCTTCCACTTGATCAAATCAGCTACTGAAGCTTGTGCATGCGTCACGTAGTTCTCGTGCCATGGTTTTCAGCTGCATCAGGTCATTTAAGGTCTTTTGTACACTGTTTACTGTAGTTAGCCATTCGTCTCATCTTTTTTCAAGGTTTTTAGCTTCTTTGCTATGGGTTTGAACATCCTCCTTTAGCTCGGAGAAGTTTGTTATTACCGATCATCTGAAGCCTTCTTCTCTCAACTCATCAAAGTCATTCTCCATCCAGGTTTGTTCTGTTGCTGGCGAGGAGCTGTGTTCCTTTGAAGGAGAAGAGGTGCTCTGATTTTTAGAATTTTCAGCTTCTCTGCTCTGGTTTTTCCCCCTCTTTGTGGTTTTATCTACCTTTGGTCTTTGTTGATGGTGATGTACAGATGTGGTTTTGGTGTGGATGTCCTTTCTGTTTGTTAGTTTTCCTTCTAACAGTCAGGACCCTCAGCTGCAGGTCTGTTGGAGTTTGCTGGAGGTCCATTCCAGACCCTGTTTGCCTGGGTATCATCAGCGGATGCTGCAGAGCAGCAAATATTGCAGAGCAGCAAATGTTGCTGCCTGATCCTTCCTCTGGAAGCTTCGTCTCAGAGGGGCACCTGGCCGTATGAGGTGTCAGTTGTCCCCTACTGGGTGGTGTCTCCCAGTTAGGCTACTCGGGGGTCAGGGACCCACTTGAGAAGGCAGTCTGTCTGTTCTCAGATCTCTAACTCTGTGCTGGGAGAACCACTACTCTCTTCAAAGCTGTCAGCCAGGGACGTTTAAGTCTGCAGAAGTTTCTGCTGCCTTTTGTTCAGCCATGCCCTCCCCCCAGAGGTGGAGTCTACAGAGGCAGGTGGGCCTCCTTGAGCTGTGGTGGGCTCCACCCAGTTCGACCTTCCTGGCCGCTTTGTTTATCTACTCAAGCCTTAGCAATGGCGGACGCCCCTCCCCAAGCCTTGCTGCCACCTTGCAGTTTGATCTCAGACTGCTGTGCTAGCAGTGAGCGAGGCTCCGTGGGCGTGGGACCCTCTGAGCCAGGCACAGGATATAATCTCCTGGTGTGCCATTTGCTAAGACCATTGGAAAAGCACAGTATTAGGGTGGGAGTGTCCCAGTTTTCCAGGTACCGTCTGTCATGGCTTCTCTTGGCTAGGAGAGGGAATTCCCTGACCCCTTGCACTTCCTGGGTGAGGCGATGTCCCACCCTGCTTCAGCTCACACTCCATGGGCTGCACCCACTGTCAGACAAGCCCCAGTGAGATGAACCCAGTACCTCAGTTGGAAATGCAGAAATCACCCGTCTTCTGCATTGCTCACGCTGGGAGCTGTAGATTGGAGCTCTTCCTATTCGACCATCTTGGAACCTCCTCTTTTCTTTTCTTTCTTTCTTGTTTTTTTTTTTTGAGATGGGGTCTAATTATGTTGCCCAGGCTACTCTTGGTCTTGAACTCCTAAGCTCAAGCAGTCCTCCCACCTTGACCTTTCAAAGTGCTGGGATTACAGGCATGAGCCACTGCGCTGGGCCTTAAAGGTTATTTTCTAAGAATTCTAATTTGGCAGTGATTTTCTTTTAGTGGGTTATTTTAACTTTCTGTTAAACATCCACTGATTTTTAAATTTTAGTTATTATATTTTTCAGTCCTAGAATTTATTAACTTTTAGAGTTTCTAGTTCTCTGCTGAGATTTTCCATCTTGTCATTTTATAACTTGAAAGTTGTAGTCACAGTTAATTTTAAAATCCATGTCTGGTGATTGGATAATATTTGGTTCTCCTATAGTTCTATTTTATTTTCTGTATTTTCTCTTGGTTTTGAGTCCATTCTTTTCATATTTCTATTTCTGATTGAATGTTGGACATTGTGTGTGAAAAGTTTTAGAGATAACTTGAGACTCTGGATGATACTGTATTACATAAGAAGGATTTTACTTTTTATTCTGGCAGGTCATTTATTGCAGGCATGGATCACTGTAATCCAAGCAGGGACTGAGCTGAAATGAAGTCTGGCCTTGGGCTTTCTGAGGGCTGTTCCATTTCTGTTCCACCTTTATTCTTAAGATGTAGTGCTTCAGAGAGTTAGGGGTCCCAGTAGTATCCTGGTGTTACCAGGACCTCTACCCCTTAGCAAATTTGGGACTTCAATTTTGTCCACCACCCCACCCCTGAGTAGAGTGACTTAATATCCCAAATTTCCATGAAAGATATTGAAGTTCCATCCTCCAAAATCCATGAAAGATATTAAAAATCCATTAAAGCATTTTTGTTCAGTGCATCATGTGTTTCTTAAGAATCCTTCTCAGTAAAGTGTCTCAGGCAACCCTGAAACATTGACTGGCACAATTGTTCAATATAAAACTACACTATAAAAGCTACATGGGAAAACACAATTAAATTTTCTATGGCAGCAATAATATAGTTATTGATAAAATGACAATACTTATCCATATCAGCCCTCTGGATCTGCGGGTTCTGCATCATCAGATTCAAGCAACCGTGGATCAAAAATACTTAAAAAAATAAAAAAAATACAAATAAAAACACAATATAGTATAATAAATATCACATAGCATCTGCATTGTATTAGGTAATATAAGTAATCTAGAGTTGATTTAATGTATACAAGAGGATGTGCATAGGTTATATGCAAATACCACATCATTTTCTGTAAGGGACTTGAGAACCCATGGATTTTGGTATCCATGGGGGTCCTGAAACCAATCCTCTGTAGATACTGAGGGATGACTGTGTATAGTGGGCAGAGAAAAATGAGGTAGCAAATGGTTTAAAATAAAAGAAGAAGTCAAAATTATGAATGGTGGTGAAATTAGCAGATCATTTTGAATATTCCTAGAAGATCAAAATTTACTGATGAAGGAAGGCAGTGAAAATATTTTCATCAAGGACAAGAAAAAGTTTCCTTTTAAATTACTTGTCTTTATATAACTTTGAGATGGCAATGTTTTCATTTCGTATTTTGCAAATGAATAAGAAAAAGAGGGAGTTTTGCCATAATCTCATAGTGAATCAGTCCACTGGACCCACATTAGGATCCACACTCAAGTTTTGTTAGGACCAAAAGCTGTAAACTTTATGAAAACCTGATCAATAACTTAAAAAATGACTCAGGAACTATGATAATCTATTTTAATTTGTTATTCACTATCCCATAATCATGAAGAAGCTGATTATTATCATTGTCCTCTTAAAAGAATGATGTAGTGAATTAAGGTCTTTTACAGAAAACTATAGTTGATAGTTTCTGGGTTTAATGCATTTGATTCTCAGCTGGAAAGACAAGAAATTTAAGATATAAACTGTCATTGTCATTGAAAAATAGTTTGTTAGTCATTAAAGCACCAATTACACAGTGCTTAGTCATTAAACATTTATTTAGGAACTGCTTTTTGTAAGGTTCTCTGCTAGTCAAGCTGTAGGATAATAAAAGATTTTTAAAAGATGTGCCCTTGCTCAGTAGGATTTTATAATTTGGTATTAAAATAGTAGTCTTACAAATACTTCTAAAAGTTAATGCTTTTCTTACTTTTCTAGGTTACTCCAAAATTCTTCCAAGTTTGATTAGTTCTCTTGACTTCTGTTCTTTCAAGTTGGAAAACCTGGAGTTTCCTGATACGCCTCTTGAAGAATGGCAGGAAATAGATGAAAAAATTAATGAAATGAAATCACAGTTGGATATATTGTTAAACCTTACTGGTATTGTTCCACAGCACATAGATGTGGATTCTGTTTCGTAAGTTCCCATAGCTTTCTTTTGTTTTGAGAGAATTTTCCTAAAGGTTTATTGCAATACAATTCATATATAATTCACTTTTTCAAAGTGTACAATTCTGTGGTGTTCAGTATATTTATAGATATAGGTAACCATCACCGGTCAATTTTAGAATATTTCATCACCTCCAAAAGAAGCCTTATGCACTTTAGCTATCATTCTGCAATCCTTCATCCTCTCCTACCGTCCTACCCCCAGCCCTAAGCAGCCACAAATCTACTTTGTCTTTGTTGATTGTATTGTTGTGAACAATTTTTTTTTTTTTTTTGAGACGAAGTCTCGCTCTTATTTCCCAGGCTGGAGTGCAATGGCGAGATCTTGGCTCACTGCAACCTCCACCTCCCGGGTTCAAGCGATTCTGTTACCTCAGCCTCCTGAGTAGCTGGGACTACAGGCACCTGCCACCATGCCCAGCTAATTTTTGTATTTTTAGTAGAGACGGGGTTTCACCATGTTGGCCAGGCTGGTCTCGAACTCCTGACCTCAGGTGATCTGCCCACCTCAGCCTTCCAAAGTACTTGGATTACAGGTGTGAGCCACTGCACCTGGCCTGTTGTGGACATTTTATTTGAAAGGAATCATTGTACTATGTGGTCTTTGTGTCTAACTTCTTTGACTTAGCATAATTTTTTCAAGATTCATCCATGTTGTGGCATATTTCAGTATTTCATTTTTATGACTGAATCATACTCTATGTATGGATATACCATATTTTATTTGTTCATTTGTCCATTGATAGACACTTGGATTGTTTCCATCTTTTGGCCTTAATGAGTAGTGTTTCAATAAACATTCATGTGCATGCTTTTTGTGGACAAACATTTGTTTTCATTTCTCTTGGATATATATCACCTAAGGAGTGGAATTGCTGGATCATATGGCAATTCCATTTTTAATAATTTGAGGAACTGCCAGACTGTTTTCCAAGGTGTTTTTGGAAAACCTACACAATTTTACATTCACATCAGCAGTGCATGTGGGTTCTGATTTCTCCACTTACTTGCCAATACTTATTATCTGACTTTTGATTCTAGCTATAATAGAGGGACTGAAGTGTTATTTTATTGTGGTTTTGATTCACATTTCCCTAATGACAAATGATGTGAAGAATTGTTTCACATGCTTATTGGCTATTTGTATATTTTCTTTGAGGGAAATTTTTTCTGTGCTGTTGTTGTTGTTGCTTGTGCTGGTGTCATAGCTAAGAATTCTTTGCCAAATCCAAGGTCATGAAAATTTACCCCTATGTTTTCTTGTAAGAGTTTTGTAGCATTTGCTCTCTTACATTAAGGTCTCTGATCCATTTTAGTTAATTTTTGTATATGGTATGTGGTAAGGGTCCAATTTCATTCTTTTGCATGTGGATATTCAGTTGTACCAGCACCATTTGTTGAAGACTATTCTTTCTCCACTTAATGGTATTGACAGTTTTGATGAAAGTCAGTCATGGGTTTATTTCTGAATGATTAATTCTATCACATTGATCTGTATGTCCACCCTTGTGTCAATAACATGCTGTCTTGCTTATTCTTGCTTTGTAGAACGTTTTGAAAAGGAATGGGAAATGTGAGTCTTTCTACTTGACTCTTCTTTAACAGGATTATTTTGGCTTTTCTGGGTACCTTGCAATTCCATATAAATTTTAGAATAAGCTTGTAAATTTTTACAAAGACATTAACTAGGATTCTGAAAAAGAATTTGTCAGATCTGTACATCAGAATGGGAATATTGCTATCTTAAACATGTTAAGTCTTCTACGTGAACATGGGACATTTTTCCAATTATTTGGATCTTCTTTAATTTCTTCTGAGTATAAGCTATACACTTCTTTTGTTATGTTTACTCCTAAGTACTTTTTAAATGTTATTGCAAATAAGATTTTTAAAACTTTATTTCAGATTGTTTATTGCATGTGTATAGGAATACAATTGACTTTTAAAATATTGATCTTACATCCCAGAGCCCTGCTGAATTCATTTATTAGTTGCAATAATTTTTAAAAGGATTTCTTAGTATTTTCTATACAAAAGATCATACCTATAAATAGAAGTAGTTTCTTTTTAATCTAGATGCCTTTGATTTCCTTCTCTTGCCTAACTGCTTTGGCTAGAACCTCAATACAATGTTGAATGGAAGATGTTGTTCCTATTCTTACGGGAATTGCATCCAGTCTTTCACTATTAAGTATAATGTTATTTGTGGGTTTTTCCTAGATGCCTTTTATTGGATTTGGGAAGTTTTCTTCTATTCCTAATTTGTTGCATGCTTTTACATAAAAAAGTTGTTGCATTTTAATCAAAACCACAATGAGATACCATCTCACACCAGTTAGAATGGCGATCATTAAAAAGTCAGGAAACGACAGGTGCTGGAGAGGATGTGGAGAAATAGGAACACTTTTACACTGTTGGTGGGACTGTAAACTAGTTCAGCCATTGTGGAAGTCAGTGTGGCGATTCCTCAGGGATCTAGAACTAGAAATACCATTTGAGCCAGCCATCCCATTACTGGGTATATACCCAAAGGATTATAAATCATGCTGCTATAAAGACACATGCACACGTATGTTTATTGCAGCACTATTCACAATAGCAAAGACTTGGAACCAACCCAAATGTCCAACAATGATAGACTGGATTAAGAAAATGTGGCACATATACACCATGGAATACTATGCAGCCATAAAAAATGATGAGTTCATGTCCTTTGTAGGGACATGGATGAAATTGGAAATCATCATTCTCAGTAAACTATCACAAGGACAAAAAAACCAAACACCACATGTTCTCACTCATAGGTAGGAATTGAACAATGAGAACACATGGACACAGGAAGGAGAACATCACACTCTGGGGACTGTTGTGGGGTGGGGGGAGTGGGGAGGGATAGCATTAGGAGATATACCTAATGTTAAATGACGAGTTAATGGGTGCAGCACACCAGCATGGCACATGTATACATATGTAACTAACCTGCACATTGTGCACATGTACCCTAAAACTTAAAGTATAATAATAATAAAATAAAATAAAATAATAATAAAAATAAAAAAAAAGTTGTTGCATTTTGACAAATGCTTTTTCTGCATCTAGTGAGATGATCATGTGATTTTTTTTTCGTGTTCATATGGTGTATTACATTCATTGTTTTTTTGGATATTAAATTGACTTTGCTTGCATAGGATAAATCCCACTTGGTAATTGTGTAAAATACTTTTGATCAGTTCAGGATTCTGTTTGCTAGTCTTTGCATTGATATTCATAAGAGACATTGGTCTATTTTATTTTCCTGTGATGTCTTCACCTGGTGTTATATCAATGTAATACTGGCTTCATGAAATGATTTAGAAATATCCCTCCATCTTTATCTTTTGGAAGATATTGTGAAGAATTGGTGTTGATTCATCTTTGGCTCTTTGGGAGGATTCAGTGGTGCAGCCATCTGTGGGTAGGTTTTTGAGAATTGATTCAATCTCTTCACTTGTTAAAAGTCTACTTATATTGTCTATTTCTTATTGAATCAGTTTTTTGTGTGTGTCTTTCTAGAAATTTGACAATTTCATCCAAGTTATCTAATTTGTGGGCAAAATTGTTCATTGTATTCCCTTATAATCCTTTTTATTTCTGAAAGAAGATCAGTGCTAGCATCCCCTCTCTCGTTTCCAATTCTAATAATTTGAGCCTTCTCTATTTCTCCTGGTCAGCTTAGCTAAATGTTTGTTAATATTGTTGATCTTTTCAAATAACCATCTTTTGATTTCATTGATTTCCTTTAGTGTTTTTCTATTCTCTATTGTATTAATTTCTGCTGTAGTCATTATTATTTCCTTCCTTTCACTTTCTTTACATTTAGTTTACTCTACCTTTTCCATAGTCTTAAGTTGAGCTGTTAGGTTATTGATTTGAGATTTTTCTTCTTTCTTAACATAGGTTTTATAACTATAAATTTCCCTCTAAGGACTGCTCAATATGTTGTGTCTTCCTTTTCTTTTTTTTTCTTTTTTTTTTTGAGATGGAGTCTCGCTCTGCCACCCAGGCTAGAGTGCAGTGGCATGACCTCAGCTCACTGCAACCTTCACCTCCCAGATTCAAGCAGTTCTCCTGCCTCAGCCTCCTGAGTAGCTGGGATTACAGGCATGTGCCACCACGCCTGGCTAATTTTTTTGTATTTTTAGTAGAGACAGTGTTTCACCATATTGGCCAGGCTAGTCTCGAATTCCTGACCTTGTGATCCACCCACCTCGACCTCCCAAAGTGTTGGGATTACAGGCGTGAGCCACCGCACCCGGACTGTGTCTTCATTTTCATTAATCTCAAAGTATTTTTATGATTTCTCTTGTGATTTATTCATTGACCCGTTTGTTATTTAGGAGTATGTTATTTAATGTCCACATATTTGTGAGTTTCCCATTTTTTTCCAGTTATGGATTTGTAATTTCATTCCATTGTGGTGTGAGTATATATTTTATATTATTCTAGCATTAAAATTATTGAGGTTTGTTTTACGGCCTAGCATCTTGTCTATCCTGGAGAATTTTCCATGTACACTTGAGATGAATGTATATTTCATTGTTATTGGAGAAAGTGTTCTAGAGATGTCTGGTCTAGTTGGTTTATAGCATTGTTAAAATCTTCTGTTTCCTTATTTATCATCTGTGTAGTGGTTCTAACCATTATTGATAGTGGGATGTTGAAGTCTCCAACTGTTGTTCTTAAATTGTCTCTTTTTCCCTTCCTTTCTCTTGGTGTTTGCTTCATGTATTTTTGGTACTTTGTTATTAGGTGCACACATGTTTATAATTGTTATATCTTCCTGATGGAGTGATCCTTTTATAATTATAAAATATCCTTCCTTATTTTTAGTAACTTTTTTTATTTTAAAATCTATTTTATCTGCTATCAGTACAGCCACACCAGCTTTATTGTGGTTACTGTCATATATCTTTTCCTTTTATACTGTTATATACCTTTTGCTTTTAATGTATTTGTATCTTTGAATCTCAAGTGTGTCTTCTATAGAGAGCATATAGTTGATTCATGTTTTTAATCCAGTCTGCCAATCTCTGCCTTTTAATTGGATTGTTAAATCCATTTACCTTTAATGATATTATTGACGTGGTTGGATTTACCTCTGCCATCTTACTGCTTGTTTTGTTTCATGACTTTTTTGTTTCTCTGTTTTTCTTTTATTGTTTTTTTTTGTATTGAATGAATACTTTCTAATGTAGAATTCATTTCTGTACTGATTTTTCACTACATTTTAAAAGTTTTTTAAATGGCTTCTCTAGAGTTTACCATAAACCTCTTAATTTAACAGAATTAGCTTCAGATCGCACCTGTAATCCCAGCACTTTGGGAGGCCAAAGTGGGGGTGGATCACCTGAGGTCAGGAGTTCAAGACCAGCCTGGCCAACATGGTGAAACTCTGTCTCTACTAAAAATACAAAAATTAGCCGGGTGTGGTGGCGGGTGCCTATAATCCCAGCTACTTGGGAGGCTGAGGCAGGAGAATTGCTTGAATCCAAGAGGTGGAGTTTGCAGTGAGCCAAGATTGTGCCATTGCACTCCAGCCTGAGCAACAGCAGCGAAACTCCGTCTCAAAAAAAAAAAAAAAAAAAAATTAGCTTCAGATTTATACTGGCTTAATTCCAGTGACATATAGATATGTTACTTCTGTCTAGTTCAACTCCTTTTCCCACCTTTTGTGGTATAATTTTATACACATTACATCTCTTAATATTTGATATGGTTTGGCTCTGTGTCCCCACCCAAATCTCATCTTGAATTGTAATCCCCACATGTGAATGGAGGAAGGTGATTAGATCATGAGAGCAGTTACCCCCACGCTGTTCTCATGAGATCTGATGGTTTTATAAGCATCTGGCATTTCCCCTGCCTGCACCTCTGTCTTTCCTGCCGTCTTCTGAAGAAGGAACTTGCTTCTTTTCCCCCTTCTGCCATGATTGTAAGTTTTGTAAGTTTCTTGAGGCCTCCTCAGCCATGTGGAGCTGTGAATCAATTAAACCTCTTTTGTTTATAAGTTACCTAGTCTTGGCTGGGTGCGGTGGCTCACACCTGTAATCCCAGCATTTTGGGAGGCTGAGGTGGGCGGATCACCTGAGGTCAGGAGTTTGACACCACCCTGGCCCCCATGGTGGTGGGCCACCATGGGTTTCAACATAGTGAAACCCCCATCTCTACTAAAAATACAAAAATTAGCTGGGTGTGGTGGTGGGTGCCTGTAATCCCAGCTACTTGGGAGGCTGAGGTGGGAGAATTATTTGAACCTGGAGGGTAATGGTTTTGCAATGAGCCAAGATCACACTCCAACCTGGGTGACAGAGCAAGACTCCACCTCAAAAAAAAAAAAAGTTACCTAGTCTTGGGTAGTTTCTTTATAGCAGTGTGAGAATGGAGTAATATAGGAAATTGGTACTGGAATTGGGGTACTGCTATAAAGTTAGCCTGAAAATGTGTAAGCCATATTGGAACTGGATAATGGGCAGAGGCTGGAATAGTTTGGAGGGCTCAGAGGAAGACAGAAAGATGTGGGAAAGTTTGGAACTTCCTAGAGACTTGTTGAATGGTTTTGACCAAAATGCTGATTGTGATGTGGACAATGAAGTCCAGGCTGAGGTAGTCTCAGATGGAGATGAGGAACTTACTGGGAACTGGAGCAAAAGTCACTCTTGCTATGCTTTAGTAAAGAGACTGGTGGCCTTTTGCCCCTGCCCTAGAAATCTGAGGAACTTTGAACTAGAGAGAGATGATTTAGGGTATCTGGTGGAAGAAATTTCTAAGTGGCAAAGCATTCAAGAGGAAGCAGAGCATAAAAGTTTGGAAAATTTGCAGCCTGACCATGAGGTAGAAAAGAAAGACCCATTTTCTGAGGAGGAAATAGAGACAGCTGTAGAAATTTGCATAAGTAATGAGAAACTGAATGTTCATAGCCAAGTCAATGGGGAAAATATCTCCAGGGCATGTCAGCGATCCTCAGAGCAACGCCTCTTATCACAGGCCTGGAGGCCTGGAGGTAAAAATGGTTTCTTGGGTCAGGCCCAGGGTCCCCACTGCTCTGTGAAGCCTCAGGACATGGCATCCTGTGTCCCAGCCACTTCAGCTCCAGCTGTGGCTAAAAAGGGCCAAGGTACAGCTTGGGCCATTGCTTCAGAAGGTGGTCTTGGGCCTGCGGGTGCACAGAAGTCAAGAATTGAAGTTTGGGAACCTCCACCTAGATTTCAGAGGATGTATGGAAATGCTTGGATGTCCAGGCAGAGGTCTGCTGAGGAGGTGTAGCCCTCATGGAGAACCTCTGCTAGGGCAGTACTTAAGGGAAATGTAGGGTTGGAGCCCCCACACAGAGTCCCCACTGGAGCACTGCCTAGTGGAGCTGTGAGAAGAGGGCCACTGTCCTCCAGACCTCAGAACAGTGGATGCATCAACACCTTGCACTGTGCACTTGGAAAAGCCACAGACACTCAACACCAGCCCATGAAAGCAGCCAGGTGGGAGCTGCACCCTGCAAAGCCACAGGATTGGAGCTGCCCAGGCCTGTGGGAATGCACCTCTTGCGTTAGCATGACCTGGATGTGAGACGTGGAATCAAAAGAGATGATTTAGAAGCTTTAAGATTTAATGACTGGCCTGCTGGATTTCAGACTTGCATGGGGCCTGTAGCCCTTTTGTTTTGGTCAATTTCTTCCATGTGAAATGACACCATTTATCCAATGCCTCTACCTGCATTGTATCTTGGAAGGAACTAACTGGTTTTTTTATTTTACAAGCTCATAGGCAGAAGGGACTTGCCTTGCTCAGATGAGATGTTGCACTGTGGACTTTTGAGTAAATGCTGAAATGAGTTTAGACTTTGGAGGACTGTTGGGAAGGCATAATTGGTTTTGAAATGTGAAAGTATATGAGATTTGCAAAGGGCCAGGGGCAGAATAATATGCTTTGGTTCTGTTTCCCTACCCAAATCTCATCTTGAATTGTAATCCTCATGTGTTAAGGGAGGGACCTGTAATTCTCCCATATCAAGGGAAGGAGGTGATTGGATCATGGGGGCGTTTCACCCTGCTCTTCTCATGATAGTGAGATCTTATGCAATATGATGGTTTTATAAGCATTTGGCATTTCCCCTACTTGCACTTCTCTTTTTCCTGCTGCCTTGTGAAGAGGTACTTGCTTTTCCTTCCCCTTCCGCCATGATTATAAGCTGCTTGAGGCTTCCCCAGCCATGTGGAACTGTGAGTCGATTGAACCTCTTTTGTTTAAAAATTACCCAGTCTTGGGTATTGCTTTAAAGCATTGTAGAATTGATCTAATACAATATTACAAACACAAAAATATATTGTTATAATTATAAATTTACCATCTGTCATCATTTCTATCACCCATTAGAGTTTGGTCCCATCCACCTCTTGTGTGCTGTTTTGGCATATATATTACACATATATTACATTTTTATGTTATAGGTCTAACAATATATCATATGTTATTTTATACTATTTCTTCTTTAATCAGTTAAGAAATAGAAAATATGCATTCATATTGTCTTTTAAAATTGCGTAATTTTCTTTATAATGCCTTGTTTTTTGTGTAGATTCTAATTACCATCTGTGTTCATTGCTTTCAGCCTGAAAAATTTCCTCTAGCATTTATTGTAAGGAAAGTCTACTAGCAACAAATTCTTCAGTTTTTTAAAAATCTGGGGCAGTCTTTATTCCACCTTCATTTTTGGAACACATGTTTGTTGGATATAGGATTCTTGGTTGACATTTTTCTTCTATAGGCAGTATGAATATATTATCCCACTGCTTTTTGGCCTCTATTGTTTATTTTGAGAAGTCAGCTGTTAATCTTATTGGGACTCCCTTGTAAGTGATATATTGTTTTTCTCTTGCCACTTTCAAGATTTTCTCCTTATTTTGACTTCTAGCATTTTAACTCTTATATATAAGTTTGTAGACCTCTTTGTGTTTATCTTACATGGAGATTGTTAAGCTTCTTGAATGTGTTATTGTTTTTCAATAAATTTGGAGAGTTTCAGCTCCTGTTTCTTTGAATATTTTTATGTACCTTTTTCTTTTCTCTACTTCCAATACTCTCTTTATGTGTAAGGGTGTCCCATATTTCTTCAAGGCTGTTTTCATGTTGCTTCATTCTTTTTCCTCTTTATTTTTTGGCTTGAATTACTTCCATATATTTATCTTCAAGTTCAATTCTTCTCTCTTCTGCCAGTTCAGATTTGCTGTTGAGCCCTAGTAGTGATTTAAAACTTTTTTCAGTTATTGTTCTTTTTCACTCTAAAATTTTCATTTCTTTTTTCCAATTTATATTTTTAATTTCTATTATCTTATTTGCTGCAACATTGTTATAATACCTTCCTTTGCTTATCTAATCATGGATTTCTTTAATTCTGTGAACATGAACTAACATGTTAGTTCATTTTTACACTGCTGATAAAGACATACCCAAGACTGGGCAATTTACAAAAGAAAGAGTTTTAATGGTCTCACAGTTCCACGTGGCTGGGGAGGCCTCACAAGAAATCATGGTGGAAGGTGAGAGGCACATCTCATGTGGCAGCAGACAAGAGAAGAGAATGAGAGCCAAGTGAAAGGGATTTCCCCTTATAAAACCATCAGATCTCATGAGACTTATTCACTACCATGAGAACAGTGTGGGGGAAACCACCCCCATGATTCAATTATCTCCCACTGGGTTCCTGCCACAACATGAGAGAATTATGGGAGCTACAATTTAAGATAAGATTTGGGTGGGGACACAGCCAAACCATATCATTTTGCCGCTGGCCCCTCCCAAATCTCATGTCCTCACATTTCAAAACCAATCATGCCTTCCAAACAGTCCCCAAAAGTCTTAACTTATTTCAGCATTAACTCAAAAGTCCACAGTCCAAAGTCTCATCCAAGACAAGGCAAGTTTCTTCCACCTATAAGCCTGTAAAATCAAAAGCAAGTTAGTTACTTCCTAGATACAAAGGGGATACAGACATTGGGTAAGTACAGGCATTCCAAATGGGAGAAATTGGCCAAAACAAAGGGGCTACTGGCTCCATGCAAATTCAAAATCCGGCAGGGCAGACAAATCTTACAGCTTCATAATGATCTCCTTTGACTTCATGTCTCACATCTGGGTCATGTTGATTCAAGAGGTGGATTCTCATGGTCTTGGGCAGTTCTGCCTCTGTGGCTTTGTGGGGCACAGGCTCCCTCCCGGCTGCTTTCATGGGCTGGGGTTGAGTGTCTACAGCTTTTCCAGGCACACGGTGCATGCTGTTGGTGGATCTACCATTCTGGGGTCTGGAGGACAGTGGCCATTTTCTCACAGCTCCACTAGGCAGCACACCAGTGGGGACTCTGTGTGGGGGTGCCCACCTCACATTTCCCTTCTGCACTGCCCTAGCAGAGGTTCTCCATTAGCACCCCACTCCTGCAGCAAACTTCTGTCTGGACATCCAGTCGTTTCCATACATCCTTGAAATCTAGGCGAAGGTTCCCAAACCTTGATTCTTGGCTTCTGTGCACCTGCAGGCTCAATACCATGTGGATGCCGCCATGGCTTGGGGCTTGCACCTTCTGAAGCTATGGCCCCAGCTGTATCTTGGGCCCTTTTAGTCATGGTTGGAGCAGCTGGGATGCAGGGCACAGCAGAGGGATCCTGGGCCTGGCCCATGAAGCCATTTTATCCTCCTAAGCCTTTAGACCTGTGATAGGAGAGGCTGTCCCAAACGTCTCTGACATGACCTGGAGACATTTTCCCCATTGTCTTGGGGATTAACATTTGGCTCCTCATTACTTATGCAGATTTCTGCAGCTGTCTTCAATTTTCTCTTAAAAAATGGGATATTTGTCTCTATTGCATTATCAGGCTGCAAATTTTCTGAACTTTTATGCTCTGCTTCCCTTTTAAAACTGAATACCTAGCCGGGTACGGTGGCTCATGCCTGTAATCCCAGCATGTTGGGAGGCTGAGGCAGGTGGATCACTTGAGGTCAGGAGCTTGAGACCAGCTCTGGCCAACATGTTGAAACTCAATCTCTACTAAAAATGCAAAATTAGCTGGGTGTGGTGGCACATGCCTGTAGTCCCAGCTACTCAGGAGGCCAAGACAGGAGAATCGCTTGAACCTGGGAGGTAGAGGCTGCAGTGAGCCGAGATCACACCACTGCACTGCAGCCTGGGTGAGACAGAGAGAGACTCTGTCTCAAAAAAATAATAATAAAATAAATAAAACTGAATACCTTTAACAGCACCCAAGTCACCCCTCGAATGCTGTGTTTCTTAGAAATTTCTTCCACTGGCCGGGTGCAGTGGCTCATGCCTGTAATCCCAGCACATTGGGAGGCCAAGGCGGGTGGATCACTTGAAGTCAGGAGTTCGAGGCTAGCCTGACCAACATGGAGAAGCCCTGTCTCTACTAAAAATACAAAATTAGCTGGGCGTGGTGGCTCATGCCTGTAATCCCAGCTACTTGGGAGGCTGAGGCAGGAGAATCTCTTGAACTCAGGAGGCGGAGGTTGTGGTGAGCTGAGATTGCGCCATTGCACTCCAGCCTGGGCAACAAGAGCGAAACTCTGTCACAAAAGAAAAAAAGGAAAAAGTCCGGGTGTGGTGGCTCATGCCTGTAATCCCAGCACTTTGAGAGGCTGAGGCGGGTGGATCACAAGGTCAGGAGATCGAGACCATCCTCTCTAACATGGTGAAACCCTGTCTCCACTAAAAATAAAAAAAATTAGCTGGGCATGGTGGCGGGTACCTGTAGTCCCAGCTACTTGGGAGGCTGAGACAGGAGAATGGCACGAACCTGGGAGGCAGTGCTTGCAGTGAGCTGAGATCGCGCCACTGCACTCTAGCCTGGGCAACAGAGTGAGACTCCATCTCAAAAAAAGAAAGAAAGAAAGAAATTTCTTCCACCAGATATTCTAAATAACTTCTCTCAAGCTCAGAGTTCCACAAATCTCTAAGACAGGGGCAAAATGCTGCCAGTCTCTTTGCTTAAACATAACAAGAGTCTTCTTTGCTCCAGTTCCCAAGAAGTTCCTCATCTCCATCTGAAACCACCTCAGCCTGGATTCCATTGTCCATATCATTATCAGCATTTTAGTCAAGGCCATTCAACAAGTGTCTAGGAAGTTCTAAATTGTTCCACATTTTCCTCTCTTCTTCTGAGCCCTTCAAACTGTTCCAACCTCTGCCTGTTACCCAGTTCCAAGGTCGCTTCCACATTTTTGGGTATATTTATAGTAGCGCCCCACTCCAGGTACTGATTTACTGTGTTAGTCCATTCTCATGCTACTGATAAAGACATACCTGAGACTGGGTAATTTACAAAGGAGAAGGGGTTTAATTGACTTACAGTTCCACATGGCTGGGGAGGCCTCACAATCCTGGTGGAAGGTGAAAGGCACATCTCACATGGCAGCAGACAAGAGAAGAGAATGAGAGCCAAGTGAAAGGGGTTCCCCTTATAAAATCATCAGATCTCATGAGACTTATTCACTACCATGAGAACAGTATGGGGGAGACCACCCCCATGATTCAATTATCTCCTACTGGGTCCCTCCCACAACATGAGGGAATTATGGGAGCTACAGTTCAAGATGAGATTTGTGTTGGGGACATAGCCAAACCTTTTCAGCTACTTTGAAGTTTTTGAAAAACCAGAGTTCTGGTCACTCTCACAGGCAGTTTCTGTTGCCTGCCTGGTGTATATGTCACACTTTCTTGTTTCTTATCATGCCTTGTAAGGTTTCTTTTTGTTGTTGTTGTTTTTGGTTTTTGGATACTGGACATATTAGATAACATACTGTAGCAACTTTGGTTGCTACCCCCCTCTTCCTTGTATTAAGTCTCTGATCTTGCTGTCAAGAAGGTGCAGTTTTTGGGTATGCTCACTGTCACCCTGCAGTGGTGTTTTGTCAAGGCTTTCTTCTTTTTCTTTGACCACACCAAGCTGTTAAACATCACTAATTTCTGGTTGATTGGTCTATTGCTTTCTTTTTTTTTGTTTTTGCTTTTATTTATTTATTTATTTTTATTTAAAATAAAATGTATTCATTTTTATTTTTTAATTTTATATTATATATGTTTTTATTATACCTTAAGTTCTAGGGTACATGTGCACAACGTGCAGGTTTGTTACATATGTATACATGTGCCATGTTGGTGTGCTGCACCCATTAACTCATCATTTACGTTAGGTATATCTCCTAATGCTATCCCTCCCCACTTTCCCCACCCCACAACAGGCCCTGGTATGTGATGTCCCCCTTCCTGTGTCCAAGTGTTCTCATTGTTCAATTCCTACCTATGAGTGAGAACATGCAATGTTTGGTTTTGTTGTCTTTGTGATAGTTTGCTGAGAATGGTGGTTTCCAGCTTCATCCATGTCCCTACAAAGGACATGAACTCATCTTTTTTTTGTGGCTGCATAGTATTCCATGGTATATATGTGCCACATTTTCTTAATCCAGTCTATCATTGATGGACATTTGGGTTGGTTCCAAGTCTTTGCTATTGTGAATAGTGCCACAATAAACATACGTGTGTGTGTGTCTTTATAGCAGCATGATTTATAATCCTTTGGGTATATACCCAGTAATGGGATGGCTGGCTCAAATGGTATTTCTAGTTCTAGATCCCTGAGGAATTGCCACACTCTCTTCCACAATGGTTGAACCAGTTTACAGTCCCACCAACAGTGTAAAAGTGTTCCTATTTCCCCACATCCTCTCCAGCACCTGTTGTTTCCTGACTTTTTAATGATCGCCATTCTAACTGGTGTGAGATGGTATCTCATTGTGGTTTTGATTTGCATTTCTCTGATGGCCAGTGATGATGAGCATTTTTTCATGTGTCTGTTGGCTGCATAAATGGTCTATTGTTTTCAGTAATTCTCTGGGGCATATATTGCGCTAAAACTACTTTCATGTAATTTTGGCTCCTTGGAAAGAATAATTCCTGAGATCAGTGTTTGATCTTGTTCTGAACTCAAGTGGCCTTCTCCCAGTTGTCTTAGTCCCTGGTTGTTTCCTGCAAACTAGTTAGCCTACAGTTTAACCTCTATCTTGAATCTCCACTGAATTGCATTTCACCAAACCTCCACTGTACTTTAAAGCACCCTTAGATTTGAACGTCTTCAGGCTATGTTGCAAATGAAGTTAGTTTATTTGGGACAAGATTAGGAGCTTTTTAATTTTTTTTTTTTTTTTTTTTTTTTTTTGCCGCCTTCTACCTCCAGGCAAAATCTCTGAGCTAGGGCTCTAGAGCTGGGGGTAGGGACAATGGAAAGCTTCTCTCTGAGTGACACTCACACTGTCAGACCTGAACACTCCTTAGAGGGGAAAGTAGCAGCCTGAGGTCTTCTTGGATTGCCTCTCATGGAGTAGAACCACTGCCTTACAAGCCCAGACAATCAGGGACCCATGATTCTCAGCATGCTATGCATAGAGTAGAGTATTTATTATATAAATAGGGGCTGGGTGGAAAAAGACAACCCCTACTTGTTACCTGCATTTACCCAGTACCTAGACTCAACACCAGATAGCTGGAGGCAGTGTAAAAATCCATGATGTCCTGTTCCTTCTGGGAAGAAAGCCATCTGATTGGGAGCTAGAGGGTTAGGGAGCTCTGTGTTCTTGGCTACAGCATTCTGAAATGGAGTTGCTGCCTCACTGAGCTAAGGAGAGGAAGGAGCAGTCATGGTTCAAATACCATAGATTATTGCCTTTCTTACTGAATCTTCATAGATTTTCTCAAATAGATGTTTTTGGAACTTCTCCATAGCACCATTTTTAGAGGCTTTAAGTGGTGTATTTAAAAAAATAATAGTTACCAGTTTCACTGGGGTGGGGGGCGGTGGGAAGGGCAGCGTTGCTCCTCACACTATCATGCTGGAAGTCATTCATTGAGAGGATTTTAAAATTCATTCTCACATAGTACTGGCCTGGAAGTAAATGTAAACGGTGTAAGTTTTTACAGTAGAGAGCTAATATTGAACGTAAGATCTGCTTTGTCTAAAGTGCATCTTGCTACCTACATGGGGGTTAGGAAAACTTTGTCAGTGAGTAAACTATCATACCAGATAATTCAGGGCTTTGATTCCCCTTTCCTCAGTTCTCAAGCAGTTGTCAACATCTAAGTTCACAATACTCAGCCAAATAAAACTCTTGCTCATAGCTGATAGTTACATTTATCCTCTAAATCAGCCAGTCACTTTTATTTTACTTGATTTTTCCTTCAGGGTACTCCAAGCATATATATTTAACACGATTCAACAATGGCTTTTGAAGATAGGCAATGAAATTAACAACGGTAACATTGAACTTCAGCACCACGTATGTACTTGTAAGGATTTTTGACGTTATATTTTGCCTCGGCTGGCAAATTTCTTCAAGGAAAAACAATGCTCTCCCTATTTAAATGAAGCAGAAGGTTGAGAGGGCAAAATAGAAGCTTGTATAATAATTTCTCAAATAATTTTCAATGGATTTTTTTAAGCAAAATGTTTCTGCCTCTGGAATGGAGTTTTGGAATTGAAGAGTCAATGAGCAAATATGTTAAAGCTGGAAGTATGGATTCAGGTGATCCCTAGGCTTGGGAGAAGTTCCTCTGACAACCAAAATGAATAAGAAAAAGGGTAACAGAGTCCTTTTCACATGGTGGGACTCAGTAAATGTTCATTGAATGAATTTAGGAAGAATATTCCAGCACTGTTGGTGTCTAATAGTGCTGCTACATTAATCCCTTCTTTGGCAAAAATGCTTGATTTACCATTAGGGATTTATCTCCATGGAATCATATGCTCAATTTGTTATTTTCTAGAATTTAATTTTTATAGTATGGGATTACTTAGAAAGTGCCTTTGTATATCTCAATTTTAACACTGCATTATTATAATTAATCTGTGTAGAAAACTTGCAAGATTGTAAACTCCATGAGGAATTATGTGTATCCTGTGTATCCGTATTAACTCTTATTAATATTTAGAAACAGAAAAGTTGGATATAGGAGACAAGATGGCTGACTAAATTCAGCCAGGAGAAGCATCTGCCACTGAGGGACCAGAAGATCGGAAAGCATATCTTTAGAGGGAAGGTATTGAGGGTGGACAGAGGGAAGATACAGATGCTGGGCTAAAGGGGAAGGAAGCTGGAAACCCTGCACAGGGATACCACACACTGGGACTCCTTCCTCGCCCCCAATGACTCTTGGGGAAATAGTGAGCTAAGCAGGCGAGAAGTGACCTTCTCTTGCTGTAGGCATCTGGAATTCAGACAGCAGGAGATCCCAGGACCCCCACAGTCACTTGAGCTGACAGAGAGAGAGAGCTGCTTAGAGAGGTGGTATGGGTGGTACTCCCAGCTAGTGTGGAGCCTGGAGGGTTTGCTGCGGGAGCGTCTATAGTGGGGCACAGTCAGGGATGCCTATCCCCAAGGCCTGCCTTGCTCCTTTAGGAGACATTAGTCTTAGGGGAACTATCGGACCTGAACAATACAGAGTGATCTTGCCCATAAGACAGGGCCAGTTTCACCTGAGCACCCCCCTGTCTTGTGGACTCTCCCAGGACTCCAGCCTGACCATGCCTGTTTGCAGTGCAGCCTTGGATGCCCAGCTGAGGTGCCTCCCAGGGGCCTGCATCATAGCTCCTGTACTGGCAGACCATGCCTGACCATTGGAGAGCTCCAGCAGAGCACCCCCAACTAATGAGCACCAGCCCGCCCATGTACTCTCCCCATCACAGCCTCCCCCATGCCATTTGCCAGTGTGTACTCACCCATGACCACCCCCTACATTGCTTTGCTAGTGTGGTTGCATGTATTCAGACCTTGCCCCTCCTTCCCCACCAGCCCACATGTGCACATGCACCCTACTGTGCCAACTGCTGCCACTGTGAGTGCATCACACTCCCCACCGCATAACCAATGCAAACGTATGCAAGACCAGTGGCCCCACACTCTGTCCTGCACTGCCATTGCCATTGGAGTGTTCGTGGGTACAGAGACTGCTAACCTTGTGCCTGCCAGTGCCCCGCCACTGTGCCAACACTGCTGCTGGCATGAAACTACACACGGATGCCAGCAGACCTGCCTCCCACCTTGTGCAGCCACTGCTGCCTGTGTGAGTATATTCACAGAGGTTACCAGTCCTGCACCTGCCAGCACTGTGCCCTCATGCATGAACATGCACAGGGACATTGGTGAGCTACCCCCTGCAACATGCTGCACTGCCGCCACTGCAAATGTCCACATCCCTGCCCTCATTAGTGCCCCACCATAGCTGATGAGCATGCACCCTGCTGCACTGCTGCTGCTCCTGGCATGTGTAAACAAGCACGGATCCCGCTGTCACCACCTAATGAATTGCTTTGGTTGGCATCACCCATTGGAGTGTTGTGACCAGTGGTCTGGGAACACCTTGGCTCTTTCAATACAGTAGGTTCCTAACCTTGAGGGGCCAGATAACAAAGCTGGGGACCTGATACCAGATCCTAGAGTTAGAGCATGCAGACCAGAAGGCCTAAGCTGAGACTTGAACCCCTAAAATCTTCCAGAAATGAAGCAGGTTGACTGAACCCAACTTATACCAGAATCAAACCTCCAAGGATGTCAAAGAGGAGGAAGGACAAAAGAAAATGCATTCTAAGGACAGCAGCTTCAAAGACTGAAGGAACTTCAGCTCACAAAGATTAGAAAGAGCCAGCACAAGAACTCTGGCAACTCAAGAAGCCAGAGTGTCTTCTTACCTCCAAACGACCACACTGTTCCCCAGCAATGTTTCTTAACCAGGCTGACATGACAGAAATAGAATTCAGAATATGTATAGGAACAAAGATCATCAACATACAGGAGAAAGTTGAAACTCAATCCAAAGAATCTAAGGATTACAATAAAATGATACAGGAGATGATAGATGAAATGGCTATTATAAGAAAGAACCACCAGGCACGGTGGCTCACGCCTGTAATCCCAGCACTTTGGGAGGCTGAGGTGAGTGGATCGACTGAGGTCAGGAGTTCGAGACCAGCCTGGCCAACATAGTGAAACCCCATCTCTACTAAAAATACAGAAAATTAGCCGGGCATGGTGGTGGGCACCTGTAATTCCAGCTACTCAGGAGGCTGACGCAGGAGAATCGCTTGAACTCGGGAGGTGGAGGTTGCAGTGAGCCGAGATCATGCCATTGCACTCCAGCCTGGACAACAGGAGTGAAACTCTGCCTCAAAAAAAAAAAAAAAAGAACCAAACTAACCTGAAAGAAATGAAAAACACACTACAAGAATTTCATAATGCAATTGCAAGTATTAACAGCAGAATCAACCAAGCTGAGGAAAAAAATCTCAGAGTTTGAAGACTGGTTCTCTGAAATAACTCAGTCAGACAAAAATAAAGAAAAAACAATAAAGATGAATGAACAAAACCTCTGAGAAATATGAAATTATGTAAAAATATCAAATATACAACTCATTGGCATTCCTGAAAGAGAGAGAGTGAAACCAAGCAATTTGGAAAGCATATTTCAGGATATCATCCATGAAAATTTTCACAACCTCACTAAAGGGGCCAACATTCAAATTCAGGAAATGCAGAGAGCCCCTGAAAAATACTACAAAAGAAGACCATCCATGAGACACATAGTCATCAGATTCTCCAAGGTTGAAATGAAAGAAAAAATGTTAAAGGCAGGTAGAGAGAAGGGGCAGGTCACCTACAAGGCAAACTCCATAAGGCTAACAGCAGAC
This sequence comes from Pongo abelii, assembly GCF_028885655.2. Classification (NCBI taxonomy): domain Eukaryota; kingdom Metazoa; phylum Chordata; class Mammalia; order Primates; family Hominidae; genus Pongo; species Pongo abelii. The sequence goes on along the minus strand of NC_071985.2, from coordinate 70,452,138 downwards.
ATGTCAGCAGAAATCCTACAAGCCAAAAGAAATTGTGGGCTTACATTCAGCATTCTTAGAAAATAAATTCCAAACAAGAACTTCATATCTAGCCAAACTGAGCTTCATAAGCAAAGGAGAAATAAGATCCTTTTTAGACAAGCAAATGCTAAGGGAATTTTTTGTGACCAGATGTGCCTTACAGGAGGTCCTGAAGAGAGTGCTAAATATGGAAAAGAAAGACCATTACCAGCCACGACAAATACACACTTAGGTATTTAGACTACTATAAAGCAACCAGACAAACAAGTCTGCATAGTAGCCAGCTAACAACATGATAACAGGATCAAATCCACACATATCAATACTAACCTTGAACATAAATGGGCTAAATGCCCCAATTAAAAGGCACAGAGTGGCAAGTTGGATAAAGAATCAAAACCTAATAGTTTGCTGTCTTCAAGAGACCTGTCTCACATGCAGTGACACCCAAAGGCTCCAAGTGAAAGGATGGAGAAAAATCTACCAAGCAAATAGAAAACTGTAAAAACAAGAGTTGCTATTCTAATTTCAGAAAAAACACACATTCATTTTCCCTCCTGATCCATGTTCTTACCTCCAGTTTTTTTGTCATTGTTTTTCCTTTGCCTCCTTACTTCATTTTACCTGTGCTGCTTGGCTGTCTAAAACACTGGTCTCTAAACATTTTTTATTATGTACCTCTATTAGCAAAAAGTCTTTGAGCAAGCCTTTCTAACTTACTATTTCTGATTTGCATGCAAAAATTACTCAAATGACATGTTTGGTACATTATAAAACATACGCAGAAAGCCAAATGGTATGAAATTAACAATATTTAAAAATGATTTTTGGTAATGGTTCAAAAAACTGATTGAACAAGCTTCATGATTTTTTATAATTGCAGGTTTAAATTGCAGAGTAAACTTGTGATTATAAAGCTATTTGAAGGTCTGCTTCTAAATTCAGTTTCCTTCAATACTAATTTTTAATGGCAGTCACTGCTGAAATGATAGCTCAGAAAGAAACATGAATCCAAATTGAAGGAATACATCATTGGAATGATAATATTCACTTTTCATTTCCATCAGTCAGGCCAGGCGTGATGGCTCATGCCTGTAACTTGGCACTTTGTAAGGCCAAGGTGGGAGGATTGCTTTAAGCCCAGGGATTTAAGACCAACTTGGTCAACACAGTGAGACCTCATCTCTACAAAAAATAAAACAATTAGCCAGGCACAGTGGCACACACCTATAGTCCCAACTACTTGGGAGGCTGAGGTGAGAGGATCGCTTGTGCCTGGGAGGTCAAGGATGTACTAAACTATGATTGTGCCACTGCACTCCAGCCTGGGAAACAGAGTGAGACCATGTCTCAAAAAAAAAAAGAGAAATAAATTTCAATTCCATCAATCAGTTATGCAAAAGTTTTTTTTTTTAATTAACTAGTAATTTTTTCCATCTATCATAACGTCAATCAGTTGTTCTTACAGTAGTCTAAAACATTAGACAGTGTAGCATTCCTATATTTTAACAAAGTGTTCCCAGCCAATTGAAATGCTTTATTTCTAAGATTTTTAAAAGGATTAGAAACGTACTTCCAGATTTTATATATATGTAGATTTTAGACTTTTAAAAGGTGAGCTGTGTTTCATTTTTAGCAACAAACTCACACCAAGATGGAAATATTTCCTCCTATCCATTTTCAAAATGACCTCTCCATAGTATAAGTTTCTTTTGCTCATTGTTAAATTTCACATATATTTGAAAGGGACAAATTAAGTGTGTGTGTATGTGTGTTTTTGTTTGTTTGTTTGTTTGTTTTTTGTAGAGATGGGGTTTCACCAAATTGCCCAGGCTGGTCTTGAACTCTTGAGCTCAGGCAGTCCTCCCACCTTGGCCTCCCAAAGTGCTGGGATTACAGGCATGAGCCACCATACCCGGCCTGATCTATGTTTGTTTGTTTCCTTCTTTCTTTTCTTTCTTTCTTTCTTTCTTTCTTTTCTTTCTTTCTTTCTTCTTTTCTTTCTTTCTTTCTTTCTTTCTTTTCTTTCTTCTTTCTTTCTTCCTTTTTCTTTCTTTCTTTCTTCCTTTTTCTTTCTTTCTTTCTTTCTTTTCTTTCTTTCTTTCTTTCTTTCTTTTTGTTTCTTTCTTTTTCTTTCTTTCTTTCTTTCTCTTTTCTTTCTTTCTTTTTCTTTCTTTCTTTTCTTTCTTTCTTTCTTTTTTTCTTTCTTTCTTTCTTTTCTTTCTTTCTTTCTTCTTCTTTCTTCCTCTCTCTTTCTTTATTTTTCTTTCTTTTTTTTTTGAGATGGAGTCTTGCTCTGTCACCCAGGCTGGACTGCAGTGGCACATTCTCAGCTCACTGCAACCTCTGCCTCCCATGTTCAAGTGATTCTCCTGCCTCAGCCTCCCAAGTAGCTGGAATTACAGGTGTGTGCCACCACACCAGGCTAATTTTTGTATTTTTAGTAGAGACAGGGTTTCACCATCGTGGCCAGGCTGGTCTTGAACTCCTGACCTCGTGATCCACCTGTTTCGGCCTCCCAAAGTGCTGGGATTACAGGCATGAGCTACTGTGCCTGGCTCATTTATTTCTTAATATCAGCTAAGAAGTGGCTAATTACTCACTTGTTATCCCTGAAAAGATTAGTAAATTTGGAAGAAGTCTTTTCACAAAAGAAAAGCAGTTAATTCATCTTAAAATTTCTTTTAAGAATTTTATATAAGAATCACAGTAAATCTATATTTTAGTACAAAAATTATATTCACTTTCCATCTCATTAAAAAGAATTACATATCTTTAGGAAAGTGAAAGATATCCTTTGTTTTTAATTTATTTTAATTTTAAATTCACCTATGATTTATTGTTTGTCCTTGATTCTACCATTTAATCTCTCTAATATAACTTTAAATTAAGATAATAACATCTATTTGTGCTTATTTCCTAAGGATAGTCCAAGGATTGATTAATATTTTATGTAAGCAAAAACAAGTTATTTCAATGATAGTATAATCTAGGCCATTGGTATATGAAAGAATAGTTAGGAATTTATGTACTTTCACAGAGAAGCAGCAGGGACATAGCTAGTAGAATATGTAAGGAAGTGTAGTATCTTTTTCTTGTGAAAAAGACTTGCCTCTTTAACTCTTTCTCAGGAAAGTTTGCCCCTTTTCCTGATACGTAAATTCAGGTGTCAAATACATTAATCAACATTGCTTTAGGTCATTAACAACCTTCCCATTTGAATCAAGAAGCAGGAAGTTTGGGTTTTTACTGGATAGGCTACTACTTTTCTTTTTTTTTTTTTTTTTTTTTGAGACGGAGTCTCCCTCTGTCCCCCAGGCTGGAGTGCAGTGGCACCATCTCGGCTCACTACAAGCTCCGCCTCACGGGTTCACGCCATTCTCCTGCCTCAGCCTCCCGAGTAGGTGGGACTATAGGTGCCTGCCACCACGCCCGGCTAATTTTTTGTATTTTTAGTAGAGACAGGGTTTCACTATGTTAGGCAGGATGGTCTCGATCTCCTGATCTCGTGATCCGCCTGCCTTGGTCTCCCAAAGTGCTGAGATTACAGGCGTGAGCCACCGCGCCTGGCCTAGGCTACTACATTTTATTTTTATTCATTCATTCAAGAAACGTTTACTAAGAACTTACTCCCTGATAAGTACTGTGTGTGGTATGCAGGGATAAGGTGATGGCTCATGTCTTACAGACTGGTTAATTGAGGAGATAGATGTACAAATGACTATAACAGAGATATGTACAAAGTACTGTAGAAACATGGGAAAGGGAGCAGATTAGAGCCAGTGGAAACTGGTAAGTCTTCTCAGAGTAGATCATGTTTAAGCCTAGAGAAATACTCCAGAACTAACCAAACAGAGAAAGGGAGTAGGGTATTTGACAAGTATGATGTGTCTAAATTTTGCATACAGGTTTTCTGCATTTTATTTCTGGGACCCAGCCTCAGCAAATACTGTAATGCAGAGGTTCTCAAACTTTCTCTATTCACAGTGCCCTTTGGGTTTCAATATTTTCACACTCCTAAGCCAAAAGAAATACCTCACAGTTAAGTTTATTAAGTAGGTAGATTCAACCCGCTTACTAAATATTTAATGTCCTAACAATTTATTAACCATTTGGAAAAGTATTACACATACATTGAAAGAAAAAACCTTTTATTCTCATTTAATCAATATCACTTACCAATGTAAGGCATGTACTCGTTGGCATGCTTCTCTGACCTTGGAATCGGATTGGACATTACCACCTTCATTTCCTGTTCCATGTTAATTTTCACACAGTACTTGTTTTTTTTTTTAATCACACAACCACCAATCAAACCAGTTTCAAAAAGATATGATGTCATCAAAATTAATACAGGGCATCTAAAGTTGAAAACTGTGAATTGTGTTAAGTTCATGCTGTGTCTGGTAGATGTTACATATTACTGTTATTTCCCTCAATTTAAAATCCTATGGCATCCTTGTGAGTTTGCTGTGGAGCCCTGGAATGCCTTGATGTGCAACTTGATGTGCAATTTGAGAATTGTAGGTTCTCACAGGTTATTATCTATGGCCAGGCTAAAGAAGAGATTAGTGGCTGGGCGTGTGGTTCATGCCTGTAATCTTAGCACCTTGGGAGGCTAAGGTGGGTGGATTGCTTCATCCCAGCAGCTCAAGTTCGGCCTGGGCAACATGGTGAAAGCCCATCTCTACAAAAAACACAAAAATTAGCCAGGCATGGTGGCGCATGTGCCTGTAGTCCCAGCTACTCAGGAGGTTAAGATGGGTGGATCACCTGAGCCTGGGGAGGTCAAGGTTGCAGTGAGCTATGATTATGCCTCTGCACTCCAGCCTGGGCAACAGAGTGACACCCCGTTTCAAAAAAATTAAATAAATAAATATCAATAAAAAGAAGAGAGTAGCTTAATGTCATATAGTGAGCAAAAGAAAATAGGGTCATGCTAGCTGATGATTTGATTTCATTAAGAATTATAATGTTGAAAGTTGGACACAGGCACGATCATTTCTATTTTAAAATTTGATGTGGTTTTTACTGTTTGATTTATTTAAATTGGGTCATTTGTATTATACTCATTTTTTAACAGATGGATGAGTTACATATATCTATGATCCGGTGGATGGTAAACTTGCTGATTTTAATGATACCCAACTTTACTGACCAAGACTGTCTCCTAAAGTTGGAGGAGGAAAGTGCTGAGAAACATGATATAAGAGTTGCGCGATTGGAGCTAGATGCGATTGAACTGACAAGGAAGTTGTACCAATACTCCAGCTATTTGAGCAGGTGAAGGTATCTGGTTATTTTATTGTTGCCCTTTTGAAGAATTGAATGTCGCATAAAGCAGAGAAGAGACAGTGACGTAGTAGCAATAGGAGTTATTTTAAAACCTTGAAAGAAATACTAGTTAAGTTTTTCAACTAGCTTTAACACTGTGAGCAGTTATAATATGAGATTTTGGTTTTTCTTTTGAAAACTGTTGGCATGGGCAGGATGAGAAGTGTGTGTATGTGGGAGTAAGAATTAGGAAAAAAGGACTCACTTTCTTGCATAAATAAGACACATCTTACACTTTTGCACATACTGGTGAGGGAGTGGATTTAAGAAGAATATTGTAGTTTCCTGTGTACTGTCATGTATTTTTTTAGACAGAGTTTTCTTCTGTCACCGAGGCCAGAATGCAGTGGCGTGATCTCGGCTCACTGCAGCCTCCACCTCCCAGGCTCAAGAGATTCTTATGCCTCAGCCTCCTGAGTAGCTGGGATTTACAGGCATGCACCACCATGCCTGGGTAATTTTTGTATTTTTAGTAGAGATGGAGTTTTGCCATGTTGGCCAGGCTCGTCTCGAACTCCTGATCTCAAGTGATCTGCCCACCTTGGCCTCCCAAAGTCCTGGAATTGCAGCCATGAGCCGCCATGCCCAGCCCTGAATGTGTACTTTTATGTGCTTCACTAAATGCCAACCAAAACTTCTTTTTACAAAATGGAAAAAAAAAAAAACCCCACAAACTCTTATATCTGAAAAGCTAAAAGATTTCCACTGAATAAAGATGAAGTCTGGAAAATTGTAATCTATTAACCAAGATGCAAGCTTGATGCTATGATTACTTTAAATTCAGGAAGTAGCTTTTACATTCTAAGCAAATTTTCCCTTCATTTCAATTCAGTATTACTAAGGGTCAAGAATAAGAGAGATGGAAGGGAGAAGGAGGACAAGGGTAAGAAACTGAGGAGACAAATTATTCTCCTTGGTGAGTCAGTAGCTGAATTATTATGGTGAACTTCCACTTTGTCTGGATTTTTTAAATTTTAAACACTTAGAAGAAGAACCAACAATAAATAGGTTATACTGAGCGTGTATGTGCTCTTTTTCTTTTTCTTTTTTCCCCTCTTTTTGCAGTTGTTGCAAAGGGATGGTAACAGCAATGGCTCTGAGTAAATCCACTAACTCACACAAAAATGCTACTGAAGACCTTTATGAGGTGGCTAAGTTGAAGGTAATAACGCTGTCTTTCCCTTAGTGTTGTTTTTGTTTTGTTTGTTTTTATCAGATTTTTGAGGTTCAATTGATGGACAACAAGCTCACATATTTAAAGAATACAATCTTGTAAGTTCTAAAATATGCATATACTCATAAAAACAATTAATAAAAACTAAAAATAGGAAACATACCAAACACACCCAGAGTTTCCTTGTACTCCTCTTTTATTTATCCTTCCAGCCTCATCATGTCACCAATGTCTGATCTACCATCTAACACCAAAGATTTTTTTATTTTCTAGAATTTATAAAAATGGAATTATAAAGAATATACTTTTCTTCTCTGACTTAGTTTACTAAGCATGATTACTTAGAGATTCACACATATTGTTGCTTTTATCAACCACTTACGCTTTTTAGTGCTGAGTAATATTTCATTGTATGGATAGAGACAATTTATTTATCTAGTCTCTGTTGATGTGCATTTGAATTGTTTCCAGTTAAATTATTACTAGATAACTTCAGTGCATATTCATATGTAAGTCTTTGAATGGACGTATACTTTCACTTCTCTTGGGTTGATATCTAGGAATGGAATGGCTGAGTCACATGGAATGTGTGTGTTTAACTTTGAAAGAAACGGTCAAACTGCCTTCCAAAGTGGCTAATGGGTACAAAAGTGCAGTTAGATAGAAGGAATAAGCTCTAGTATTCAATAGTACATTAGGGAAATTATAGTTAACAATAATTCACTGTATATTTCAAAATAGCTAGAAGAGAAGAATTGGCTATCTCCAACACAAAGAAAAGATAAATGTTTGAGGTGATGGATACACCTGTTACCCTGCTTTGATCTTTACACATTGTACACATGCATCAAGATATCACATGTACTCCAAAATATATACAAATATGATATATCAATTTCTTAAAAGGTGGTTAAACCATTTTTACACTCTTGCCAGCAGTATCTGAGAGTTCCAGTTGCCTTACATACTCACTGACACTTGATACAGTCAGTCTTTTTAAAATTTTTTTGAGATGGAGTCCCGCTCTGTTACCCAGGCTGGAGTGCAGTGGCATGATCTTGGCTCACTGCAACCTCCGCTTCCTGGGTTCAAGCAATTCTGCTGCCTAAGCCTCCTGAATAGGTGGGACTACAGGCGTGTGCCACTATGCCTGGCTAATTTTTGTATTTTTAGTAGAGATGGGGTTTCACCATGTTGACCAGGCTGGTCTCAAACTCCTGACCTCAAGTGATCCGCCCTCCTCGGCCTCTCAAAGTGATGGGATTACAGGTGTGAGCCACTGCGCCTGGCTGATATAGTCAGTCTTTTAAAATTATACATTCTAAGAAGTGAGTAGTGGGATGTTATTGTGGTTTTAATTTGCATTTTCTTAATGACCAATGATGTTGAACTGCTTTTCATGTGTGTATTTGTAACCGTGTATTTTCTGTGGTGTAATGTCTGTTCAAATATTTAAATATTTGACCCATTTAGTATTGATTTGTTTGTTTCCTTATTATTGAGTTTAGACAGCTGTTTTTTTCTCGATACCAAGTCTTTTATCAGATACATGATTTTAAAATATCTTCTCTCAGTCTGTGATTTGTCTTTTTTTTTTTTTCCTAAGATAGTATTTTACTATGTTGCCCAGGCTGGACTTGAACTCCTGAGCTCAAGTGATCTTCCCACCTCAGTCTCCAGAGTAGCCAGGATTACAGACATGAACCTCATGCCCAGTTATAGTGTCTTTCAAAGAGGGAAGTTCTTAATTTTGATGAAGTTCAATCTCTGATTTTTTTTCTTTTATAGACCTTGCTTTTGGTATTCTATCTAAAGAAATTTTTGCATAACAACATCATAAAGATTTTCTCCTATGTTTTCTTCTAGAAATTTTAGAGTTTTAGGCATTATATTCAAGTCTATGACCCATTTTGAGTTAACTTTTTAAAAATATGGTGCTGGGGATGGATTCAAGTTCATTTTGTGGCATTTGGAAATCCAATTGTTTTAGCACCATTTGCTGAAAAGGCTGTCCTTTCTCTATTGAGATGCCTTTGTAACTTGATTGAAAACCTTTTAACCATATGTCTTGGTTTTATTCTGGACATTCTGTTGTGTTCTGTTGATCCATTTGTCAACATTGTCACTGCCTCCAAACTGCCTTCATTACTATTGTTTGGTAATAAGTTTTAAAATCAGGTAATATAAATCCTCCAAATTTTTTTTTTCAAGATCAAGCTATTCTAGGTCCTTTGCTTTCCATATGAATTTTATAATTAGCCTATCAATTTCCTCAAGAAACCCTGCTGGGATTTTAATTGATATTATATCTATTGATCAGTTTGTGGATAATTGATATCTTAACAATATAGAGTCTTTAAATCTGTGAACATGGTCTATCTCTTCATTTATTTGTCTTTATTTATTTAAGCAAAGTTTTATAGTTGTCAGTGTATAGATCTTACATATCGTTTGTGAGATTTATCCCTAAATATTTCATATTTTGGTGCTACTATAAGTGGTATTATTTTATAATCACAATTTCTGATTATTCATTGCTAATATATAGAATTACAATGGGGTTTTAGTACATTAATCTCATATCCTGTGACCTTGCTGAATTCACTTATTCCTTCTAAGAAGTTTTTTTTTATTTTGTTTTTTTCAGATTCTTTGGGATTTTTAATACACAATCATGCAGTCATGTTATCTGCAGATAAGGACAGTTTTATTTCTTCCTTTCCAATCTATATATATTTTTTCTTTTTCTTGCCTTATTGCACTAATAAGACTCTATAATACTGGGTTGAAAAAGTAATGAGAGCAGATATCCTTGCCTTGGTCCATCTTAGGGAAAAAGTATTAATTGGTCATCTTTCAGTATAATGCTAGCTATAGGTTTTTTTTTATAGATACCCTTTATTAGATTGAGGAAATTCTTCTTTATTTCATGTTTGCTGAAAATTCTTTTTTTTTTTTTTTTAGTCAGTAATGGATGTTGGATGTTATCAAATCCTTTTGCTGCATCTATTGAGATGCTTATGAGTTGTCTTTTTTAGTGCGTTAATATGGTGAACTACATTTATTGATTTTTAAATTGAATGTTAAACCAGTATTGTATTCCTGGAATAAACTCCACTTGATCATGATGTATTGTCCTTCTTATATGTGGCAAATTCAATTGATTGATTGTTTAGAATTTTTGCACTGATGTTCATAAGGGATATTTATTAAATAGTTTTGTTTTGTAATATCTTTGGTTTTGATATCAGGGTAATGCTGGCCTTTTAAAATGAGTTAAGAAGTGTTTCTTACTCTTCTGTTTTAGAAATAATATGTGTAGAATTGTTTATTTCTTCTATAAATGTTTGGTAGAATTCACCAGTGAAGCATCTGGGCATTGTGGGAAAGTTTTTAACTAACAAATATAGAGCTCTCTAATTTCTTTAACAAGTTTAAATACATTTATCACATATAGAGCTATTATTTCCTTTTCTTGAGTGAGTTTTGGACTTGTAAGGAATTTGTGATTTCATCTAAGTTAGGAATTGGTGATTTCATCTAAGTTGTCTAATTTATTGTCATGCAGTTGCTCACAATATTCCCTTATTATTCTTTTAATAATTGTAGGATGTCCACTGTCTCATTCTGTTATGGAAATTTTTAATCCTCTTTTTGTCTTCATGAATCTACACAAAGATTGTCCAATTTTCTTGATCTCAAAGAACCAGATTTTGCTTTCATTGATTTTTCTCCACAATTTTTCTGTTTTCTATGTCCTTAATTTCCAGTCTAGTCTCTATTGTTTATATTTTCTTACTTATTCTGGGTTTAATTTGCTCATTTTCTAGTTTCTTAAAAGTGTAGCTGAGATTATTGATTTGAGACCTTTTTACCTCCTCCCCCACACCCCCTGTAGGCATTTAGTACTACAAACTTTCTGTTTTAGCTGCATCTCACAGATTTTGATATGTTGTGTTTTCATTTTAATTCCATTTAAAATACATTTTAATATCCATTTTGCATTCTTCATCCATGAGTTATTTAGAAGTATATTTAGTTCCCAAATATTTGAGTATTTTCCAGAGCTCTTCTGCTATTGATTTGTAATATGATTTCATTGTAGTCAGAGAACATATTTTGTACCACTTACATCCTTTCCAATGTATTGAGACTTGTTTGAGAACCTAGAACATGCTCTGTCTTGGTAACTCTTTCATGTACAATTGAGAAGAATATTCTGTTATTGATGGAGTTCAAGTCGAATTGGTTGATACTCTTATTTAAGTGTCCTGTATCCTTGTTGATTTTCTGTCTACTTGATCCATCAATTATTTGGAGAGGAGTATTGAAACCTTGACTATAATTATGTTTTGTCTATTTTCTTGGAGTTCTATCAGTTTTTGCTTCATGTATTTTGAAGCTATGTTATTAGGTGCAAATACATTTAGAGTGAACTAACTCTATCATTATGAAATTACTCTCTTAACACTGCATCTCAATAGACCCAGAAAAAGCTTTCAATAAAATCCAATATCCTTTCATGGTAAAAACCCTCAACAGACTAGACATTGAAGGAATATACCTCAAAATGGTAAGAGCCATCTATGGCAAACCCATAGCCAACATCGTACTGAATGGGCAAAAGCTTGAACCATTCCCCTTGAGAACTGGAACAAGACAAGGATACCCAGTCTTCCTATTCAACATAGCTCTGGAAGTCCTAGCCAGAGCAGTTAGGCAACAGAAAGAAATAAAAGGCCTCCAAATAGGAAAAGAAGAAGTCAAACTATCTCTCTTTGCTAGTGATAGGATTCTATACCTAGAAAATCTTAAAGACTCTGCCAAAGGCTCCTAGAATTGATAAACAACTTTAGTAAAGTTTAGGATACTAAGTCAATATGCAAAAATTAATAGCATTTCTATACACCAATAATGTCAAGGCTGAGCGTGAAGTTGAGAATACAATTCCACTTACAATAGCCACAAGAAAATCAAATACCTAGGAATACATCTAGCCAAGGAGGTGAAAGGCCTCTACAAGGAGAACTACAAAACACTGCTGAAAGAAATCAGAGATGACACAAATTAATGGAAAAACATTTCATGCTCATGGATAAGAAGAATCAATATCATAAAAATGGCCATACTGCCCAAAGCCGTTTATAAATTCAGTTCTATTCCTATCAAACTATCAATGTCATTCTTCACAGAATTTGAAAAAAATATTAAAAATTCATATGGAACTGAAAGAGAGCCCAAATAGCCAAAGCAGTCCTGAGCAAAAGGAACAAAGCTGGAGGCATCACACTACCTTACTTCAAACTATATAATAGAGTAACCAAAACAGCATGATACTGGTACAAAAACAGACACATAGACTAATGGAACATAGTAGAAAACTTAGAAATATGGCCTCACACCTACCAACCATCTGATCTTCAACAAGGCTGACAAAAACTAGCAAGGGGGAAAAGACTCCCTATTCATTAAATGGTGCTGGGATAACTGGATTAAAGATTTAAATGTAAGACATCAAACTATAAAAATCCTGGAAGACAAGACTAGAAAATATTCTTCTTGACATTGACCTTGGCAAATAATTTTTGGCTAAATCTCCAAAAGCAGTAGCAACAAAAACAAAAATAGACAATTGGATCCTAATTAAAGAACATCTGCACAGAAAGGAAACTGTCATTGGAAAAACAGAAAACCTCCAAAATGGGGGAAGATATTTGCAAACTATGTGTCTGACAAAGGCCTAATATCTAGACTCTATAGGGAACTCAAACAAATCAACCAGCAAAAACCAAATAACCCACTTAAAAATGGGCAAAGGATATGAATAGATATTTCTCAAAAGAAGATACACAGTGGCCAACAAACATATGAAAAAATTCTCAGCATCACTAATCATCAACGAAATACAAATCAGAACCACAATTAGATACCATCTTACACCGGTCAGAATAGCTATTATAAAAAGTCAAAAAAACAATAGATGCTAGCGAGGCTGCAGAGAAAAAGGAACACTGTTATTCACTGTTGTTGGGAATGTAAATTAGTCTAGCCATCGTGGAAAGCAGTCTGGAGATTTCTCAAAGAACTTAAAACAGAGCTATGGTTCAACACAGCAATCCCATTACTGTGTACATACCAAAAGAAAATAAATCATTCTACCAAAAAGACATACGCACTCACATGTTCACTGCTGTGCTGTTCACAAGAGCAAACAATAATAGACCAAAACTGGAAACAACCTAAATGTCCATCAATTGCTGACTAGATAAACAAAATGCAGTATATTTATATAATAGAACATTATTTGGCAGTAAGAAAAGAAGCACTGATACATGCAACAACATGGAAGAACCTTGAAAACATGCTGAGTGAAAGAAGTCAGTAACATATTGTGATGTTTCAAAAGACCACATATTATTTTATTCACATAAAATATTTCAAAAGACCTCATATTGTATTATTTTATTCACATAAAATGCCCCGAATAGGCAAATCTGTAGAGACAGAAAGATTAGTGGCTGCCTAGAGCTTGTAAAGGAGGGGCAGGAATGGGAAATGAACAACTGCTAACAGTTACGGGCTTTCTTGGGGCCTGATGAAAATATTCTAGGATTAGATTGCAGCGATGGTTGCACAACTTTGTGAATAACTAAAAACCATTGAATTATACACTTTAAATGGGTGTATCATATGTTTTTGAAAACCTGACTAAAAGGAGATGATCAAGAGAGCCCAAAATTGGTCTGCTAAAAGAGTAAAATTGGGAAGCTTTTCGCAAGATTAATTAAGACAAAAAGATGCAAAAAATTTTATCACGAATGTGTAACTCAGATGATTCAGATATTAGAATGATAGTAGGAAGAGATTATGAAGGACATTATCACAAACATTTGAAAATTTAGATGAAATGGACAAATAAATATAACCCAGAAGACTTGAGAAGAAATTAAAAACCCAAGTAGTCCTATAACCATTAAAGGAATTAGTCAAAAATCTTCCCCCAAAAGATGCTCTAAGTATAGACAGCTTCAACAGCAAGCCCTATCAAACATTTAAGAAATAAATAATTCTATTCTTATACAGACTGTTTCAGGGTCTAAAGAAGAGGGAATACTTTTTATACAAAAACCCAAAAGGGATTGTTCAAGAAAGGGAAATTATGGACCAGTCTCACGTGGAATACAAAAGTCCTAAACAAAATACAGGCAAATCAAATCCAGCAGTAAATGAGAGGACTAACACACATTATGAACATGTTAATTTTGTTCTAGGAATGCAAGTTCGTAATATAATATCTGTAATGTATCTATAGGTACACTGGATACAACCCAATTGATAAAAAATTAATGGCATATATATAAAAAAAATATATATATATAGCCATTAATTGCAGGGTACATTATGTGTGTGTGTGTGTGTGTATATATATATAATGTATGTGTATATATATATATGTATGTGTATATATATATATATAAAATGCCTGCCAGCATTAAGTAGTTCTAAAATGAAATACGAAAAATGTAATATTTATAATAATTTCAAAATATAAAGTACTTAGGAATAAATCTAATAAAAGTTGATCAGTTTCCTTCTGGAGTATATTTCAAACTTTATTTGAGAAACATTAAAAGACCTAAATGGAAGATACACCATGTTCATGAACTGAAAGACTCTATATTGTAAAGATGTCAATTCTCCTCAGAATGTTATGTAGCGGTCCTGTCCAATACAGTAGCCACTAGCCACATATTGCTATTCACATTTGAATTAATTTATTTTTATTTTTATTTTTTGAGACAGAATCTGGCTCTGTTGCCCAGGCTGGAGTGCAGTGGCACGACGTCGGCTCTCTTGAACTCTGCCTCTCGGGTTCAAGAGATTCTAGTGCCTCAGCTTCCTGAGTAGCTGGGATTACAGGCACAGGCCACCATACCTGGCTAATTTTTGTATTTTTAGTAGAGACAGGGTTTTGCCATGTTGGCCAGGCTGGTCTTGAACTCCTGGTCTCAAGTGATCCACCCATCTCAGCCTCCCAAAGTACTGGGATTACAGGTGTGAGCCACCATGCCCAGCTGAATTAATTTAAATTTAAAAATTCACCTCTCCAGTCATATTAGCCATATTTTAAGTGCTTAATAGTACATGTTGCTACCAGGGATCATATTGGACCACACATATATAGAACATTTCTATCATTGTGGAAGGTTCTATTAAACAGCACTAATCTAGGTGTCACAATCAAGTTTCCAACTTTTTTTTTCAACTTGACAAACTGTCTCTAAAAGCTGTTTTGGATATTCAAAGAACCAAGAACAGCTAACACACTCTTGAAAATAAGGTGGGAGGACTCATCCTCCCATATTTTAAACTTCTTGTAAAGCTAAACTGAAACAGCACGGTGGTAGTTCAAAGGTGGATAACTATGTCAATGGAATCAAAAAACAGAACCAAAAATTTACTGCCTTTTATATAAGCATGGCATATAGAATTAATGAGGAAATGATGAACTTTCCAATTAAAAATACTAGGGGGCTGGGAGCGGTGGCTCACGCCTGTAATCCCAGCAATTTGGGAGGCTGAGGCAGGTGGATCATGAGGTCAGGAGATCGAGACCATCCTGACTAATACAGTGAAACCCCATCTCTAATAAAAATACAAAAAATTAGCCAGGTGTGGTGGCACACGCCTGTAGTTCCAGCTACTGGGGAGGCTGAGGCAGGAGAATCGCTTGAACCTGGGAGGCAGAGGTCGCAGTGAGCCAATCACGCCATTGCATTCCAGCCTGGGCGACAGAGCAAGACTGTGTCTTAAAACAAAACAAAACAACAACAACAAAACTCAAAAACTAGGAATATTGGCTATCTATATAGGAGAGATGAAATGAGACTTTTACTTCACACAAAAATCAATTCCAAATGGACTAGAAACCTACATGTGAAAGTCAAAATTATAAAGCTTTTAGAAGACGATATCTAAGATCTTGGGGGTAGGAAAATATTTTTTTAAGTAAGAGATAAGAAGCACTAACTCAAAGGGAAAAGGTTCATAATTTTGATTACCTTAAATTTAAGAATTATTTTTATCAAGAAAATACCATTAAAACAAAAACAATCCACAAAATGGGAGAATGTATTTGCAACACTTATAACTGACAAAGGACCAGTATCCAGAATAGAAAATGACCTTCTAGGAATCAATGTTATAAAAATACACAACCCAATAGAAAAATGGGCAAAAAGCTTGAATGTATACCTCACAAAAGAGAAAATCCCAATGGTTGACATACTTATGAAAAGCTGCTCAATTTCATAAGTGATCAGGGAAATACAAACTAATATCACTACTTACATAACAAGTTGGCAAAAATTACAAAGTCTAGGCTGAGTGCGGTGGCTCACACCTGTAATCCCAGCACTTTGGGGGGCCGAGGTGGGCGGATCACCTGAGGTCAGGAGTTCAAGATCAGCCTGGCCAGCATGGTGAACCTCTGTCTCTGCTAAAAATACAAAATTAGCCCGGCATGGTGGCATGCACCGGCAATCCCAGCTACTGGGGAGGCTGAGGCAGGAGAATCGCTTGAACCCGGGAGGCAAAGGTTGTGGTGAGCTGAGATTGCACCATTGCACTTCAGCCTGGGCAACAGAGCAAAACTCTGTCTAAAAAAAAAAAGAAAGAAATTGCAAAGTCTGGCAATACAAGTGTTAACAAGAATGGGGGAGTAACAGGTACTTCCTATACTACTGGTAAGAATATAAATTTGTACATCCACTTTGGAAATCAGTTGACATTTTCTGTTAAAGTTGCAACACATTTTGCAGCAAACAATTCTATTCATCTGTCAGTATACTAGATAAACTCTTAAACAAGTGCTCTACACTAGGAGACATATATAAGAACATTCTGGCCAGGCGTGGTGGCTCACGCCTGTAATCCCAGCACTTTGGGAGGCTGAGGCGGGTGGATCACCTGAGGTTGGGAGTTCAAGACCAGCCTGACCAACGTGGAGAGACCCCGCCTCTACTGAAAATACAAAATTAGCCGGGCGTGGTGGCACATGCCTGTAATCCCACCTACTCAGGAGGCTGAAGCAGGAGAATCACTTGAACCCGGGAGGCGGAGGTTGTGATGGGCTGAGATCATGCCATTGCATTCTAGCCTGGGCAACAAGAGCAAAACCCCATCTAAAAAAAAAAAAAAAAAAAAAGTATATTCCAAGATTATTTCTAGAAGTATCCTCAAACTGGAAACAACTCAAATGTCCGTAAATAGTAGAATAAATATTATGACTATTATGGTATATGAGGACTGGCATGTAGGGAGCAATTCTCTCTTTAAACTGCATATGTGTATTTCATGTCTGTCTGTATGTATGACAGATCTCACAGTTTTTAAACAGTTTTATAACTGTTATAAAACTGTTTAAAAACTTTTATGTTATAAAAAACTTTATGTACAACATCTTGCTAATCCATTTTAAATCTCTAGGAGATGGAGACTTTTCTAGGAAAATAGTATCATTAATCCTTGAAGGAGAAAATTGGCCAATTTTCGGTGAAAAATTGGATGCACTAATTTTTAGAAATGCTAAAAATTTTGCCTGGATTCCTCGGACAGGTTTTTTCAGACTTTCTTTTTTTTTATTTTTATTTTTTATTTTATTTTATTATTATTATACTTTAAGTTTTAGGGTACATGTGCACAATGTGCAGGTTTGTTACATATGCATACATGTGCCATGTTGGTGTGCTGCACCCATTAACTCGTCATTTAGCATTAGGTATATTTCCTAATGCTATCCCTCCCCCCTGCCCCCACCCCACAACAGTCCCCGGTGTGTGATGTTCCCCTTCTGTGTCCATATGTTTTCATTGTTCAGTTCCCACCTATGAGTGAGAACACGCGATGTTTGTTTTTTTGTCCTTGCGATAGTTTGCTGAGAATGATGCAGACTTTCAAGGAGTAGGGTAATCCCCATGCTATATAAACAGTGTAAGAGCATAGATAATGACTGAAAGTTTTCCCATTTTATTTCACATAGCTACTAATGTCCTTTAAAAAGTCCAGATGAGTATAGAGAAAATAAATCTTATGTATTAATATATAGGTGCTAAATCCAAATTTAAAATAGCAAATTTCATGTGGTAGAAAATTACAAGACTAAAACACCATGAACAGTTAGGGTATATGTCAGGGAAGCAATAATATTTTACTATTTGAAAATATGCTACTATAGGTATATATCACTTCTCATCTAAGAGCTGAATGAAATGTCTGAGTTCTCATTTTGGTTCTGGGAAGGCTTCAGAAGGGTTCTTCACAACAGGCTGTTATACCTCTGAACCAAGCAGGCTCTTGGAGCCCACACTATACATCTAGAAATGTGTTCAAGCCTTCTCAGGCCTGCTGCGAATAGCCCCTTCTTCTGTCCACCCCAGGATGTGGTGGGGATCCTGATTTTGGCAGGCTGGACCTGCCACAGATGATGGTGGAGACTCACTGGCCAGCTCTATGACACACTTAGTCCTCATTTACCTAAAAGTGGGTAGAGCTCTGTGTGGCGAGACCAGGTTTTCAGATAAAGGCAATCTGGAATGAAGATTTCAAGATGTTTTGAAGTGTATTTCCTGATAAAAATTAAGGCTATAGCCATATGGAGGACACTATCATGAGGAGCCCTTCCTGAGGGAACTTCAGGGTTCAGGGACTTATAAAATTATCCAGATGAGGAGATTTCATGGAAGCCTTGTGCTATGGCCATTCATTGCCCTGTGCCACCCCAGCCCCTGACTGAATGCCCATAACCTGACCATCTCTTTGAGGACCTACACTTTCCACTAGTGCTACTTTGGTCCTCTGTTAAGCTCTTTCTCACTTACTAACCGTTCTCTAGTGATTTCAGATAAATAAACTGGGGGAGTCTTATCAGAGGAGGCTGAGAATCTGCTCTCACACCAGAGGTAAGGCTGTAACTGAGCCTACGCAAAGGCCTTCTTCTGCTAAGAAAACTCATATGCCTCTTCTCTAAGCCTGAGGCCTCTCAAGGGTATATCAAGCGAGTTTATGGTAGGGGGCTCAGCAGACCATACTGAGGTACTCTTTAAAAAAATGGTTAGTTCCATCTTCATGAAGGTTATTTTTATTTCAAATTCATCACCATCCTGGACTGCTACCATCTTCTCCTGATCTAGACAAACCTCTATGGTACATGAATCTTTATGACATCAGACTTTGGGATTTCTATGGCCTCATCCACATCCCACAAGGTGAAAAGAAGATGGTTTTCCAGAGAAGCCTTGTCTAATGCGGCTCTATGGTAATGCTGTGTGGCTTGTGCCACATTCTAGCGTTTGACCTACTAGACTGATATTTGGATGACATTAGTGAGAGTTTCCCACAAGCTAATGTTTCTTGGGCTCCTTTCCAGCCAAGGAAATTTGCATGATGCTGGACAGTGTTCAGAACTGAGGATCTAGGCCAGGTGCGGTGGTTCATGCCTGTAATCCCAGCATTTTGGGAGGCTGAGGCAAGCAGATCACCTGAGGTCGGGAGTTTGAGACCAGCCTGGCCAACATGGTGAAACTTCATCTCTACTAAAAATACAAAAATTAGCCAGGTGTGGTAGTGGGTGCCTCCCAGCTACTCAGGAGGTTGAGGCAGGAGAATCCTTTGAACCCGGGAGGTAGAGGTTGTGCCAAGCCGAGATTGCTCCACTGTATTCCAGCCTGGGCAACAGAGCGAAACTCCATCTCAAAAAAAAAAAAAAAGAAAAAGAAAAACAGAAAAAAATTGAAGATCTCCTAGGTAACCATCTTTTGGAGTTTGACCACCCCTACTGATATAAATTCTTACTCCACTTTCCATAACAGTCTAGATAAATTGCTTCTTCAGAAACAGATAGGGATTATCTAGTTCCCCAAGAGTACTAAGGCAGTCCAGTGGCTAATTATCCTATTTACCGTCCACCTGATCCTGGCATAGCTTGATCCAGTCTGACCTCATACAGCGGGAGGCCATTTTTTAGGAGGACTCAGTTCTGAGAATCCTTGCCCCTGTGCCTATTTCAGAAAGAAACTGATGTCGTTGTATAGCAACCACTCCACTTGGAGATGAGAATTGCTTGTTATAAGGCTTCATATGAGACTTGGAGGCACTATATCAGAGTCCTGGCATCCAGTAAGAGTATACAAGAACTACTGCAGCCTAGAACAGCTACTGAAAGCCTGGAAACTTAGCCAGGCCAGATAAGCTAGATGGATTTTTTTTCAAGTGCTTTAGGTTGACCATCTCTACTGTTCCAAGAACCTAGACTTAGAGTCACTGATACACTGAAGAATAGTCATAATCTGAGCAAATGGCAGATTACTGGGAAGGGCCTCTGAGATATCCTTCAGCAGGCCAAGACTGACAAAAAAGACACACATTGACCAGCACCTGACAGTGCTGAGAACATATGGGAGGGAAATATACCAAATAAATACCTACCATAATGGAAATGAGGACCTCTAGCTGGCGCTCTTCAAACTTGACTTCCAGCTACAATTAACTTCCTCTATGCCGGCTGGATGCAGTAGCTCACACCTGTAATCCCAGACTTTGGGAGGCTGAGGCAAGTGGATCACTTGAGGTCAGCGGTTCGAGACCAGCCTGGCCAACATAGTGAAACCCCGTTTCTACTTAAAATACAAAAATTAGCCGGGCATGGTGGCATGCCTGTAGTCTCAGCTACTCAGGAGGCTAAGGTGGGAGGATCATTTGAGCCTAGGAGGCAGAGGTTGCAGTGAGCCAAGATTGCACCACTGCACTCTAGCCTGGGCGACAGAATAAGTTTCTGTGTCAAAAAACAAAACAAAACTTCCTCTATGCCATTTGGTCTCATCTCTGCCCTGTGTAGTCTGTCAAGACCCTGCCATCCACCTTGGACCGCAATAGGCTTTCTTTATGTCACCAAAGATAGCACTGCCAGTTCCAGGATTTGGTCCTCCAAAAGGACTATGACTGAAGACGGTGGTAGTAGGAATCTTACTCTCAAGATGTTTTAACAGGTAAACTAAACTCAAGGAAGCCCCAGCTTTCCTCCTTTATGGGGGGATCTGGGGATCATGGATTCTTAATATCTCCATTTATAGCCATTGTCTTACTGCTGGTACCCTATAAAAGACTCTCCTGTGGCCTTCTGTTTCTCCTGCTGCAATAGGCTTAACATTTAGGACTATCACTTGCTTCTTAAATACTCCTTCACTCCAAACATGAATTTTAGTCCTTTTACTTCACACCAGAAGTCTTTATTAGAATCAGTTAAGAATATTCATGGAAAGAGATTCATGGGTATTAATTAGCAACCAAGCTATCCTGGTCTATAGCTGATAAAAAGGTAATATGGAAGGTTTTGAAGGAAAACTTGGTGAACTCTATAGATTATTGTAAAACTTTTACAGTAAAACTGTAAGACTCCTAATGATTTTTTTCCTCATCAGAAGTCTTATGACAGTATCTCCAGTGTCTCAGACATTTATAAGAAAATGACCAGGATCTGTTTCATAGCATGCAAATTCAACTACAGACTAGTTTTGAAATTTTTTTGTTCTAGGTACAATAAAAAAAGGTTAAAAAATGTATTAGTCAAGCTTTATATCTGGAAGGATACTTAGGGGCAGTGGTGTGATAGAAACTCACACTGGCTCACAAGAACCAATTATATACAAGCCTTCTCAAGTCCACATTCCGTGATAACATACTGAATTGATGAATATCACTGAAATTGCCTGGTGAGAGTATTTATACCATGGAAATCAGAAATTGCTACAAATCAGGGCTTCCCCCAACTCCCTCAGAAATGGTTATTAAACATTTACCAGGTCACCACTGCATATGGATCACTTAGAGTAAACAAACAGCTTCATTAAAAAAAAAAAAGATAAGGACTGTTAGGCATTTACTCAAGGACTCTCAACTAATTAGGTGAAGTTAGGACTAAAACCCAACACCTTCATCTGCCTTGTCCACTCTTCTTCCTGATATGCAATAAGATACCATTCTAACCCTTTGAATCCAGAATTTAACCATCAGTGACATTAACAAAGCTGTAGTAAACTTACTTTACCACTATAGGCTTCAGTTTCTTTATCTACAACATATGGATTCAGATTTGATTTCTAAAATTTTTTGGCTTTGATGTTTCATAATAATTACACAATTTAAAAGAAATTTAAATTACACAATTTAAAATTAAAGGTACAGTGGCTCACGCCTGTAATCCCAGCATTTTGGGAGGCTGAAGTGCTTAAGTCCAGGAGTACAAGCCCAGCCTGGGCAACAAAAAATAAAAAAATTAGCCAGGTATGGTGGTGCACACCTGTGGTCCCAGCTACTTGGGAGGCTGACGTGGGAGGATCACTTGAGCTTAGTGGGTCAAGGCTGCAGTGAGCTATGATGATGCCACTGCACTCTAGCCTGGGCAACAGAGCAAGACCCTGTCTCAAAAAAAAAAAAAAAAGGCTAATAATGAAAGAAATATAAGGTATATTACTGCTCATTGTGGTTGATTTCAGGAGCCTACAGTGGGTCATTTCACCACATGCTGCCGTTTTTTGGCTAGAGTGACCAGATCTCTGTTCCCAGAGAGGATAACGTTTCCTAGTTCTCAGGGCTTTTATTAACTAATAAGGAATAATGTACCTTTTAAACGTTGAAACCAGCTCTTAGCTATTAGGAGATCTTGGTAAATACAGTTTAACTATTTACCTTAGGTGATTAAAACCTGCTATAGACCTTTCCCATATCTCAATAGATAAAAGGTGAGCATCTTTTCCAAAAGTGTCTCAAATCTTGATTCATTCACTTTATTAGCAGTAGAGGGATTTTTTTTTTTTTTTTTAGTGGTTAAGCACAGACCACATAGATTAGAATCCAAGCATCATACTTAACTATTTTTGTGACCTTGAGCAAGACATTTAACTACTCAATTTCTCAGTTTCCTCATCTTAAAAAATGAGGATAATAAGCAACCAAGAAATATGGGACTATGTGAAAAGACCAAATCTGCGTCTGATTGGTGTACCTGAAAGTGATGGGGAGAATGGAACCAAGTTGGAAAACACTCTGCAGGATATTATCCAGGAGAACTTCCCCAAC
The DNA here is from genome assembly GCF_028885655.2 of Pongo abelii. Lineage (NCBI taxonomy): Eukaryota > Metazoa > Chordata > Mammalia > Primates > Hominidae > Pongo > Pongo abelii. The sequence goes on along the minus strand of NC_071985.2, from coordinate 70,429,475 downwards.
CTAGCAAGGCAGGCCAACATTCAAATTCAGGAAATACAGAGAACACAACAAAGATACTCCTTGAGAAGAGCAACTCCAAGAAACATAATTGTCAGATTCACCAAAGTTGAAATGAAGGAAAAAATGTTAAGGGCAGCCAGAGAGAAAGGTCAGGTTACCCACAAAGGGAAGCCCATCAGACTAACAGCGGATCTCTCGGCAGAAACTCTACAAGCCAGAAGAGAGTGGGGGCCAATATTCAACATTCTTAAAGGAAAGAATTTTCAACCCAGAATTTCATATCCAGCCAAACTAAGCTTTATAAGTGAAGGAGAAATAAAATCCTTTACAGACAAGCAAATGCTGAGAGATTTTGTTTCCACCAGGCCTGCCCTAAAAGAGCTCCTGAAGGAAGCACTAAACATGGAAAGGCACAACCGGTACCAGCCGCTGCAAAATCATGCCAAAATGTAAAGACCATCGAGACTAGGAAGAAACTGCATCAACTAATGAGCAAAATAACAGCTAACATCATAATGACAGGATCAAATTCACACATAACAATATTAACTTTAAATGTAAATGGACTGAATGCTCCGATTAAAAGACACAGACTGGCAAATTGGATAAAGAGTCAAGCTCATCAGTGTGCTGTATTCAGGAAACCCATCTCACGTGCAGAGACACCCAAAGGCTCAAAATAAAAGGATGGAGGAAGATCTAACAAGCAAATGGAAAACAAAAAAAGGCAGGGGTTGCAATCCTAATCTCTGATAAAACAGACTTTAAACCAACAAAGATCAGAAGAGACAAAGAAGGCCATTACATAATGGTAAACGGATCAATTCAACAAGAAGAGCTAACTATCCTAAATATATATGCACCCAATACAGGAGCACCCAGATTCATAAAGCAAGTCCCGAGTGACCTACAAAGAGACTTAGACTCCCACACAATAATAATGGGAGACTTTAACACCCCACTGTCAACATTAGACAGATCAACGAGACAGAAAGTTAACAAGGATACCCAGGAATTGAACTCAGCTCTGCACCAAGTGGACCTCATAGACATCTACAGAACTCTCCACCCCAAATCAACAGAATATACATTTTTTTCAGCACCACACCACACCTATTCCAAAATTGAGCACATAGTTGGAAGTAAAGCTCTCCTCAGCAAATGTAAAAGAACAGAAATTATAACAAACTGTCTCTCAGACCACAGTGCAATCAAACTAGAACTCAGGATTAAGAAACTCACTCAAAACCACTCAACTACATGGAAACTGAACAACCTGCTCCTGAATGACTACTGGGTACATAACGAAATGAAGGCAGAAATAAAGATGTTCTTTGAAACCAATGAGAACAAAGACACAACATATCAGAATCTCTGGAACACATTCAAAGCAGTGTGTACAGGGAAATTTATAGCACTAAATGCCCACAAGAGAAAGCAGGAAAGATCCAAAATTGATGCCCTAACATCACAATTAAAAGAACTAGAAAAGCAAGAGCAAACACATTCAAAAGCTAGCAGAAGGCAAGAAATAACTAAAATCAGAGCAGAACTGAAGGAAATAGAGACCAAAAAAACCCTTCAAAAAATTAATGAATCCAGGAGCTGGTTTTTTGAAAGGATCAACAAAATTGATAGACCGCTAGCAAGACTAATAAAGAAAAAAAGAAGAATCAAATAGACGCAATAAAAAATGATAAAGGGGATATCACCACTGATCCCACAGAAATACAAACTACCATCAGAGAATACTACAAACACCTCTATGCAAATAAACTAGAAAATCTAGAAGAAATGGATAAATTCCTCGACACATACGCTCTCCCAAGACTAAACCAGGAAGAAGTTGAATCTCTGAATAGACCAATAACAGGATCTGAAATTGTGGCAATAATCAATAGCTTACAAACCAAAAAGAGTCCAGGACCAGATGGATTCACAGCCGAATTCTACCAGAGGTACAAGGAGGAACTGGTACTGTTCCTTCTGAAACTATTCCAATCAACAGAAAAAGAGGGAATCCTCCCTAACTCATTTTATGAGGCCAGCATCATCCTGTTACCAAAGCCGGGCAGAGACACAACCAAAAAAGAGAATTTTTGACCAATATCCTTGGTGAACATTGATGCAAAAATCCTCAATAAAATACTGGCAAACCGAATCCAGCAGCACATCAAAAAGCTTATCCACCATGATCAAGTGGGCTTCGTCCCTGGGATGCAAGGCTGGTTCAATATATGCAAATCAATAAATGTAATCCAGCATATAAACAGAACCAAAGACAAAAACCACATGATTATCTCAATAGATGCAGAAAAGGCCTTTGACAAAATTCAACAACCCTTCATGCTAAAAACTCTCAATAAATTAGGTATTGATGGGACGTATCTGAAAATAATAAGAGCTATCTATGACAAACCCACAGCCAATATGATACTGAATGGGCAGAAACTGGAAGCATTCCCTTTGAAAACTGGCACAAGACAGGGATGCCCTCTCTCACCACTCCTATTCAACATAGTGTTGGAAGTTCTGGCCAGGGCAATTAGGCAGGAGAAGGAAATAAAGGGTATTCAATTAGGAAAAGAGGAAATCAAATTGTCCTTGTTTGCAGACGACATGATTGTATATCTAGAAAACCCCATTGTCTCAGCCCAAAATCTCCTTAAGCTGATAAGCAACTTCAGCAAAGTCTCAGGCTACAAAATCAATGTACAAAAATCACAAGCATTCTTATACACCAATAACAGACAAACAGAGAGCCAAATCATGAGTGAACTCCATTCACAATTGCTTCAAAGAGAATAAAATACTTAGGAATCCAACTTACAAGGGACGTGAAGGACCTCTTCAAGGAGAACTATAAACCACTGCTCAATGAAGTAAAAGAGGATACAAACAAATGGAAGAACATTCCATGCTCATGGGTAGGAAGAATCAATATCGTGAAAATGGCCATACTGCCCAAGGTAATTTATAGATTCAATGCCATCCCCATCAAGCTACCAATGACTTTCTTCACAGAATTGGAAAAAACTACTTTAAAGTTCATATGGAACCAAAAAAGAGCCCGCATTGCCATGTCAATCCTAAGCCAAAAGAACAAAGCTGGAGGCATCACACTACCTGACTTCAAACTATACTACAAGGCTACAGTAACCAAAACAGCATGGTACTGGTACCAAAACAGAGATATAGATCAATGGAACAGAACAGAGCCCTCAGAAATAACGCCACATATCTACAACTATCTGATCTTTGACAAACCTGAGAAAAACAAGCAATGGGGAAAGGATTCCCTATTTAATAAATGGTGCTGGGAAAACTGGCTAGCCATATGTAGAAAGCTGAAACTGGATCCCTTCCTGACACCTTATACAAAAATTAATTCAAGATGGATTAAAGACTTAAGCGTTAGACGTAAAACCATAAAAACCCTAGGAGAAAACCTAGGCATTACCATTCAGGACATAGGCATGGGCAAGGACTTCATGTCTAAAACACCAAAAGCAATGGCAACAAAAGCCAAAATTGACAAATGGGATCTAATTAAACTAAAGAGCTTCTGCACAGCAAAAGAAACTACCATCAGAGTGAACAGGCAGCCTACAAAATGGGTGGAAATTTTCACAACCTACTCATCTGACAAAGGGCTAATATCCAGAATCTACAATGAACTCCAACAAATTTACAAGAAAAAAACAAACAACCCCATCAAAAAGTGGGTGAAAGATATGAACAGACACTTCTCAAAAGAAGACATTTATGCAGCCAAAAGACACATGAAAAAATGCTCATCATCACTGGCCATCAGAGAAATGCAAATCAAAACCACAATGAGATACCATCTCACACCAGTTAGAATGGCTATCATTAAAAAGTCAGGAAACAACAGGTGCTGGAGAGGATGTGGAGAAATAGGAACACTTTTACACTGTTGGTGGGACTGTAAACTAGTTCAACCATTGTGGAAGTCAGTGTGGCGATTCCTCAGGGATCTAGAACTAGAAATACCATTTGACCCAGCCATCCCATTACTGGGTATATACCCAAAGGACTATAAATCATGCTGCTATAAAGACACATGCACACGTATGTTTATTGCAGCACTATTCACAATAGCAAAGACTTGGAACCAACCCAAATGTCCAACAATGATAGACTGGATTAAGAAAATGTGGCACATATACACCATGGAATACTATGCAGCCATAAAAAATGATGAGTTCATGTCCTTTGTAGGGACATGGATGAAATTGGAAATCATCATTCTCAGTAAACTATCGCAAGGACGAGAAACCAAACACCGCATGTTCTCATTCATAGATGGGAATTGAACAATGAGAACACATGGACACAGGAAGGGGAACATCACACTCTGGGGACTGTTGTGGGGTGGGGGGAGGGGGGAGGGATAGATTAGGAGATATACCTAATGCCAAATGACGAGTTAATGGGTGCAGCACATCAGCATGGCACATGTATACATATGTAACTAACCTGCACATTGTGCACATGTACCCTAAAACTTAAAGTATAATAATAATAATAGAAAGATCTGAAAAAAAAAGATAAACCTCATGATAGCAACAGCTCATTTAAATGTTGCTGTTTATGTTGTTTTATAACATATACCAAATAAATATTTGTATTTAATAATTTTTAAAAAATGAGGATAATAATAGTTAATGTCTCATATTGAGGATCAAATGAGTTAATATATGCATAATGCTTAGAACAGAGTCTGGCATATAATTAAGTACAAGGTAGGTGTTTGCATTATTATGCAATCACTGTTGACCTAGTCAGTTGCATAAAATTTATTAGGAGGCCATTTAGACATTAGTAAATAAAACAATCTTTTTGTATCTGTTTTTACAGCACTTCACTACTCCCCGTCCCATTACAACCCAGATCCCAAACCCCATCAATAAGAGATAATATGATTTAGGTCTATGTTAATAGCCAGTCACCTCTGCACAAATCTTTGAACTGAACTGATATAAAGTTAATTGAATATAGTTATGTTTAGAGGAATTGTATTTATCAGTTCCTCAATAGCAGTGAGTGAATAAATGAGCTGGTTTTTTCTGCTTGTAATCTTTTATCTCTTCTCAGAAAGAATGTTATGAATGGATCAACACATGCTCTTGCCTCCTTTCTAATATCAAAGGCAGAAAAATTACATTATTGACATATGAAGAAATAGAGCAGCTACTTGAAGAGGTATTTGCCACATGTTAGCATTGGTCATTATTCAGATTATTCCTGTATTTCAGTAGAGAAGGTTCACAGCTTTTTCCAATCAATGTTCTGAATCCTTGTTCATTTACCCTAACATATGAGAATTTTGGTTCTGATCAAGATCTTTGACAGCTCTTCTTCCCTCTAAGGAAGAGAATCATCCACTCAGCATTTTGCGTCATGTTTTTAGCAGGTGATTTTATAAAGGAAAGAATGGCTTTCAGGTAGAAGCTCCCTGCCACTTCCTGAGGCATATCCTCAGGTTCATCTGCTTCTGTGCTCACCCTTTTCCCTCCCCTCCAGTCTCAGTCTTTCCATCCAAGGTTATTTCTTCCTTCGAGCACTTAATCCCATGTCCAATGTCTTCTCTCTTTTGCCTCTTTAATGTCTTCTCTAATTGTTCTATTTTATCAATCTAAAAGCAATCTAAAACATGGTCATTTCTCCCATCCTATGTCCCTTGACCTTGTCTCTCTGCTACTTCTTTATTTCTTTCCATTCCATCATAATCAATTTGTTTAAAACTCTAAAACTACTACAAGGTCACCAATGATTCCTTATCGCCAAATCCAAGTATCTTCAATTCTATATTTAACCTGGCTTCTGTGTAGCATTTGGCTCTCTTAACCATTCATTCGCTTTGCAATCTGTCCTCACAAGACAAAAGTGTCCTGGTTTTTCTCCTACTTCTTTATTTCTTTTCACCCTTGTTTTAGACCTTCACCCTTGTCTGCCTCTTAAATGTTGATATTCTGTCCTTGGCTTGCTTTCACTTCTCATTTGTACACACTACCTATTACTGTGTTTCTTGTGGTTTTAATTACCACCTGCTTACCGAGACTCTCAAATCAGTGAATATCATGTGCCATCACAAACTCAACTCTTGTTTGTATTTCAGCCTCTTTGAAGGTGTTCTCCTCCAGTAAATTCTGAAGAAGCTCCCATTGTTATCAGAGTCATACTATACAGGTATGATTTGATGGCCTATATGTCAGTGTCTTGGGTCTGAGAAAGAAGGGGAAGGTTCTATCTACACATTTATGAAACTTTTTTTTTTACATTTAAACACTGAAGAAACATCATCTTTCTAAATTATTCACCTTTAACAAATGTTCATTTTACTGTGCTGTCTAGATCTTGGCAAGAATTATTGTGAAATAACCACCAAATGATTTTATCAACATTATAAACTGTAAATTATAGTATACTTTGAGAAACTTAATGAAATACCGCAGACATGATCTTGGCATATCAGATCCAGGAAAAAATCAAGGAACTATACGGAATCAGAGACTTGAGAGCAGAAGGGAATTTAAAGGCAATTGAACTTAACCTTGCATGAATCTGACAACAAATCTTTAATTTTTTATTTTTCCATAGGTTACTGGGGTACAGGTGGTGTTTGGTTACATGCGTAAGTTCTTTTGTGGTGATTTCTGAGATTTTGGTGCACCCATCACTTGAGTAGTATACACTGCATCCTATTTGTAGTCTTTTATCCCTTGTCCCCCTCCCACCCTTTCCCCCAAATCCCCAAAGTCCATTGTATCATTCTTATGCCTTTGCATCCTCATAGCTTAGCTCCCACATATCAGTGAGAACATATGGTGTTTCATTTTCCATTCTTGAGCTGCTTCACTTACAATAAGAGTCTTCTATAGTCCCAGCTACTCAGGAGGCTGAGGCAGGAGAATTGCTTGAACCCAGGAGGCAGAGGCTGCAGTGAGCCGAGATCATGCCACGGCACTCCAGCCTGGGCGACAGAGTGAGACTCTGTCCCCAACAACAACAACAAAAAAAAGGATTCTCCAGTCTCATCCAGGTCACTGCAAATGCTGTTAATTCATTCCTTTTCATGGCTGAGTAGCATTCCATCACATATATACATATATAATATGGTGTATATATATATACACACACACACACACATATACATATAATGGTGTGTATATATATATATATACTACCACATATATATGGTATAATATATACATAGTATATGGTGTGTGTGGTATATATATATATAATCACAGTTTTTTATCCACTTGTTGATTGATGGGCATTTGGGTTGGTTCCATGATTTTGCAATTGTGAATTGTGCTGCTGTAAACATGCATGTGCAAGCATCTTTTTCCTATAATGACTTCTTTTCCTCTGGGTAGATACCCAGTAATGAGATTGCTGGATCAAATGGTAGTTCTATTTTTAGTTCTTTAAAGAATCTCCACACTGTTTTCCATAGTGGCTCTACTAGTTTACATTCCCTCCAGCAGTGTAGAAGTGTTCCTTGATCACCGCATTCATGGCAACATCTACCGTTTTTTGATTTTTTGATTATGGCCATTCTTGCAGGAGTAAGGTGGTATTGCATTGTGGTTTTGATTTGCATTTCCCTGATCATTAGTGAGGTTGAGCTTTTTTTCATATATTTGTTGGCCATTTGTATATCTTCTTTTGATAATTGTCTATTCATGTCCTTAGCCCACTTTTTGATGTGATTGTTTGTTTCATTTCTTGCTGATTTGTTGGAGTTTGTTTTAGATTCTGGATATTAGTCCTTTGTCAGATGTATAGTTTGTGAAGATTTTCTCCCACTGTGTGGGTTGTCTGTTTACTCTGCTGACTGTTCCTTTTGCCATGCAAAAGCTCTTTAGTTTAATTAAGCCCCAGCTATTTACCTTTGTTTTATTGCATTTGCTTTTGGGTTCTTGGTCATGAAATCTTTGCCTAAGCCAATGTCTAGAAGGGTTTTTCCAATGTTATGTCTAGAATTTTTATAGTTTTACGTCTTAGATTTAAGTCCTTAATCCATCTTGAGTTGATTTTTGTATAAGGTGAGAGACGAGGATCCAGTTTCATTCTCCTACATGTGGCTAGCCAATTATCCCAGCACCATTTGTTTAAAAGGGTGTCCTTTCCCCACTTTGTGTTTCTGTTTGCTTTGTTGAAGATAAGTTGGCTATAAGTATTTGGATTTATTTCTGGGTTCTCTATTCTGTTCCATTGGTCTATATGCCTGTTTTTATACCAGTACCATGCTGTTTTGGTGACTATGGCCTTATAGTATAGTTTGAAATCAGGTAGTGTGATGCCTTCAGATTTGTTCTTTATGCTTAGTCTTGCTTTGGCTATGTGGGCTCCATTTTGGTTTCATATGAATTTTAGAATTTTTTTTCTAATTCCGTGAAGAATGATAGTGGTGTTTTGATGGGGATTGCATTGAATTTGTAGATTGCTTTTAGCAGTATGGCTATTTTCACAATATTGATTCTACTCATCCATGAGCATGGTATGTGTTTCCATTTGTTTGTATTTTCTATGATTTCTTTCAGCAGTGTTTGTAGTTTTCCTTATAGAGGTCTTTTGCCTCCTTGGTTAGGTATATCCCTAAGTATTTTATTATTTTTGCAGCTGTCATAAAGGGGTTGAGTTCTTGATTTGACTCTCTGCTTGGTAGCTGTTGGTGTAGAGAAGAGCTACTGATTTGTGTACATTAGTCTTGTATCCGGAAACTTTGCTGAATTCTTTTATCATTTCTAGGAGCTTTCTGGAGAGTCTTTAGGGTTTTCAAGGTAAATGATCATATTGTCAGGAAACAATGACAGTTTGACTTCCTCTTTACCAATTTGGGTGTTCTTTATTTCCTTCTCTTGTCTGTTGCTCTGGCTGGGACTTCCAGTTCTATGCTGAAGAGGAGTGGTGAGAGTGGGTAGGTATCCTTGTCTCATTCCAGTTCTCAGAGAGAATGCTTTCAACTTTCCCCACCCAATATTATGTTTGCTGTGGATTTGTCATAGATGGCTTTTAATACATTGAGTTATGTCCGTTGTATGCTGATTTTGCTGAGAGTTTTAATCATAAAGCGATGCTGGATTTTGTCGAATGCTTTTTCTGCATCTATTGAGATGATCATGTGATTTTTGTTTTTAATTCTGTTTATGTGGTGTATCACATTTATTGACTTGCGTATGTTAAACCATCCCTGCATCCCTGCTATGTAACCCACGTGATCATGGTGGATTATCTTTTTGATATGTTGTTGGATTCACTTAGCGAGTATTTTGTTAAGGATTTTAGTGTCTGTGTTTATCAGGGATGTTGGTCTGTGGTTTTCTTTTTTGGTATGTCCTTTCCTGGTTTTGGTATTAGGGTGATTCTGGCTTCATAGAATGAATTAGGGAGGGTTCCCTTTTTTCTCTATCTTGTGGAATAGTGTCAAAAGGATTGGTATCAATTCTTCTTTGAATGTCTGGTAGAATTCTGCTGTGAATCCTTCTGGTCCTGGACTTTTTTTTGTTGGTAATTTTTTAATTACCATTTAAATCTTGGTGCTTGTTATTGGTCTGTTCAGGGTATCTAATTCTTTCTGAGTTAAGCTAGGAGTGTTGTATTTTTCCAGGAATTTATCCATCTCTTCTAGGTTTTCTAGTTTATGTGCATAAAGATGTTCATAGTAGCCTTGAATGTTCTTTTGTATTTCAGTGGTGTCAGTTGTAATATGTCCCGTTTTGTGTCTTAATTAGGTTATTTGGATTTTTTCTGTTCTTTTCTTGGTTAATCTTGCTAATAGTCTATCAAATTTATTTATCTTTTCCAAGAACCAGCTTTTTGTTTCATTTATCTTTTGTATTTTTTTGTTTATTTCAATTTTGTTTAATTCTGCTCTGATCTTGGTTATTTCCTTTCTTCTGCTGGGTTTGGGTTTGGTTTGTTCTTGTTTCTCTAGTTCCTTGAGGTGTGACGTTAGAATGTCGGTTTGTATTCTTTCCATCTTTTTGATATAGGCATTTAATGCTATGAACTCTCCTCTTAGCACAGCCTTTGCTGTATCCCAGAGGTTTTGATAGGTAGTGTCATTATTGTTGTTCAGTACAAAGAATTTTTAATTTCCATCTGAGTTTTGTTTTTGACCAAATGATCATTCAGGAGCAGGTTATTTAATGTCCATGTATTTGCATGGTCTTGAAGGTTCCTTTTGGAGTTGATTTCCAATTTTATTCCACTCTGAGAGAGTGCTTGATATAATTTCAATTTTCTTAAATTTATTGAGGCTCATGTAGTGGCCTATCACATGGTCTATCTTGGAGAAGGTTCTGTGCACTGTTGAATAGAATGTGTATTCTGTGGTTGTTGGATAAAATGTTTTGTATATATCTGCTAAGTCCATTTGTTCCAAGGTATAGTTTAAATCCATTGTTTCTTTGTTGACTTTCTGTCTTGATGTCCTGTCTAGTGCTATCAGTGGAGTATTGAAGTCCCCCACTGTTATGTGTTGCTGTCTATCTCATTTCTTAGGTCTATTAGTAATTGTTTTATAAATTTGGGAGCACCAGTGTTAGGTGCATATATGTTTAGGATTGTGATATTTTCTTGTTGGACAAGGCCTTTACCATTATATAATGTCCCTCATTGTCTCTTTAACTGCTGTTGCTTTAAAGTTTGTTTTGTCTGATATAAGAATAGCTACCCCTGCTCACTTTTGGTGTCCATTTGCATGAAATGCCTTTTCCAACCTTTTTATTTCAGTTTATGTGAGTCCTTATGTGTTAGGTGAATATCCTGAAGGGAGCAGATGGTTGGTGAGTTCTTATCCATTCTGCAGTTCTGTATCTTTTAAGTGGAGCATTTAAGCCATTTACATTCAATGTTACTATTGAGATGTGAGATACCATTCCATTCATCGTGCTATTTGTTGACTTTGTACCTTGGTTTTTTGTTTTTTATTTTTGCTTTTTAAACTTTCATTTTTTTGGTTTTATAAGTCCTGTGTGATTTATGCTTTAAAGAGGTTCTGTTTTGATGTGTTTCCAGGATTAGAGCTCTTTTTAGCAGTTCTTGTAGTGGTGGCTTGGTAGTGGTGAATTCTCTCAGCATTTGTTTGGAAAAGACTATATCTTTCCTTCATATATGATGCTTAGTTTTGCTGGATACAGAATTCTTGGCTGATAATTGTTTTGTTTGGGGAGGCTGAAGATAGGGCCCCAATCCCTTCTAGCTTGTAGGGTTTCTGCTGAGAAAACTGCTGTTAATCTGATAGGTTTTCCTTTATAGGGTACCTGATGCTTTTGTCTCACAGATGTTAAGATTCTTTCCTTCGTCTTAACTTTAGATAACCTGATGACAATGTGCCTAGGTGATCTTTTTGTGATGAATTTCCCAGGTGTTCTTTGTGCTTCTTGTATTCGGATGTCTAGATCTCTAGCAAGGCCAGGGAAGTTTTCCTCAATTATTCCCCCAAATATGTTTTCCAAACTTTTAGATTTCTCTTCTTCCTCAGGAACATCAATTATCCTTTTTTTATCCACAAAAAATTATAATGTAAGTTAAAGTACAAATGAGGGTTCATTTTTTTTACTCATCATATTGGCAAAAGTTAAGAAATTGCAAGATACAGTCATGCACTGCATAAGGATGTTTTAGTCAACAACAGACTGCAGATAAGAAAGCAGTCCCATAAGATTATAAGACTGTATTTTTACTATACCTTTTCTATGGTAAGATACACAGATACAAACCATCGTGTTACAGTTGCCTACAGTATTCAGCATAGTACATGCTGTACAGGTTTATAGCCTGGGAGCAAAAGGTTATATCATATAGCCAAGGTGTGTGTGGTGGGCTATACCCTCCGTTTGTGTAAGTACACATGAGGAACATCAGTTATTCTTAGGTTTGGTCATTTAACATAAACCCAGACTTCTTGGAGGCTTTGTTCATATTTTCTTTTTCTTTTTTCTTTGTCTTTGTTGGATTGGGTTAATTCGAAGACCTTGTCTTCGAGCTCTGAATTTCTTTCTTCTACTTGTTCAATTCTATTGCTGAGACTTTCTAGAGCATTTTGCAGTTCTGTAAGTGTGCCCAATTTCCCTGAAGTTTTTATTGCTTTTTCTTTATGCCATCTATTTCCTTGAATATTTCTCCCTTTGCTTCTTGTATCATTTTTTGGATTTCCTTGCATTGGGCTTCGCCTTTCTCTGGTGCCTCCCTGATTAGCTTAATAACTAACATCCTGAATTCTTTTTCATGTAAATCAGGGATTTCTTCTTGGTTTGGAACAATTGCTGGTGAGCTAGTGTGATTTTCTGGGGGTGTTAAAGAGCCTTGTTTTGTCATAGTACCAGAGTTGGTTTTCTGGTTCCTTCTCATTTGGGTAGGCTCTGTCAGAGGGAAGGTATAGGGCTGAAGTCTTTTGTTCAGATTCTTTTGTCCCACGAGGTTTTCCCTTGATGTAGTACTCTCCCCCTTTTCCTATGGACGTGGCTTCCTATGAGCTGAACTGTAGTGATTGTTATCTCTCTTCTTGGTCTAGCCACCCAGCAAGCCTACCTGGTTCTGGGCTGGTGCCGGGGGTTATCTGCACAGAGTCCTGTGATGTGAACCGTCTATGGCTCCCTCAGCCGTGGATACCAGCACCTGTTCTAATGGAGGTGGCAGCGGGGGTGAAACAGTTCATGAGGGTTCTTAGCTTTGGTGGTTTAATGTTCTGTTTTTGTGCTGCTTGGTCTCCTGCCGGGAGGTGGCACTTTCCAAAGAGCATCAGCTGTGATAGTATGGAGAGGAACTGGTGGTGGGCAGAGCCCCAGAACTCCCAAGAGTATATTTCTTCATATACCCTACCTACCCTTTGTCTTCAGCTACCAGGTCGGGGCAGGGCTAGGCGTGTCTGAGCTCAGATTCTTCTTGGGCAGGTCTTGCTGTGGCTGCTGTGGGGAATGGCGGTGAATTTCCCAGGTCAGTGGAGTTATGTACCTAGGGGGATTATGGCTGCCTCTGCTGAGTCATGCAGGTTGTCAGGGAAGTGGGGGAAAGCAGGCAGTCACAGACCTCACCCGGCCTCCACACAATCTGAAGGGCTGGTGTTACTCCCACCATGTCCCCACTAACAGCCCTGAGGCTGTTTCCAGGCAGTGGGCAAGCAGGACTTGAGAACTTGTCCCATGCTACCTGCCTCCCAGCTGCAAAAGAAAAGAGTTTTGGTTCTTCTACCCCTGTGGAGTCTGCACGCTGGATTCATGCCCTCCCCTGAGTTCTAGCAGGAGACACCTCGCCCGATTCAAATTGTTACAAAGTTCAGCTGGAGACTTCCTTCTCCCTGTGGCGTTTTCCCCTGCGCCTCTGGCCGCCCTCCCAAAGGATCCCTGTGGTGCCAGGCAGGAATGGCCTGCTTGGGGACCCTGCGAACTCCCAGAGCCTTTCCCACTGCTTCCTCTACCCCTGTATTTTGCTCGGCCCTCTAAATTGACTCAGCTCCAGGTAAGGTTGGAAACTTCTCCTGCAAACCAGACCTTCAGTTTCCCCAGTGGGGGGTGTGTTCGGGAGTGGAGGGTCTCCCTTTCCCACTTTCGCAGTTTGGGCACTCACAGTATTTGGGGTGTCTCCCAGGTCCTGCCGGAGCAGTCCACTGCCTTCGGAGGGTCTTTGGGTCCTCTCAGGATTCCTGCTTTGTTCTTGCAGTCATTCTGGAGCTAAAATTTCTGATGTGAGCCTCCACACACTGCTCTGTCCATCTGAGTTGGAGCTACAATCTAGTCCTACCTCCCATCCACCAGGATGATCTTCTGTTTTATCTGATGATGAGTCTTCATATAACATCCATACTTGATCATTATGCCTAAGTTTGAATATCTGAAGTGACAGAGAACTACTTTCAGAAAGACTCCATTCATTTTTGGTGAGCACTGAGTATTAGAACATTAATTCTTTCTATTGAACTAAATGTAATACGTCTCCTCGTAGCTTTAGCTTTTTCTGCGAACTGGTCCTAGTTCAGTCTTTTGTGGTTAGTATGAACAGGGCTGATTTGTCTTCCATATTATAATATTTCCAACATTTGAAAACAACTGTATTCAACCTAAGTCTATTTTTTGATTTTCTGTTCTTTTCTATTGATCTGTCTATTAATGGGTCATTACCACAATATTTTAATTATTGAGGCTTTATGATACATTTTCTTTTTTCTTTTTTTTTTTTGACGTTTAAGTTCGGGGTACATGTGCAGGTTTGTCACAAAGGTAAACTTGTGTCATGGAGGTTTGTGGTACAGATTATTTCATCACCTAGGTATTGAGCCTAGTACCCATTAGTTGTTTTTCTTGATCGTCTCCCTCCGTCCATCCTCCACCATCCAAAAGGCCCCAGTATGTATTGTTCCCCTTGATGTGTCCATGTGGTCTCATCATTTAGGTCCCACTTAACAGGGAAAATGTAGTATTTGGTTTTCTCTTCCTGTGTTAGTTTGCTAAGAATAATGGCCTCTAGCTCCATCCATGTCCCTGCAAATGACATGATCTCGTTCTTTTTTTATGGCTGCATAGTATTCCATGGTGTATATGTACTGCATTTTCTTTATCTAGTCTATCATTGATGGATATTTAGGTTAATTCCATGTCATTGCTATTGTGTATAGTGCTGCCATGAACATACACATGCATGTGTCTTTATCATAGAATGATTTATATTCCTTCGGGTATATACTTAGTAATGGGATTGCTGGGTCAAATGGTATTTCTGTCTTTAGATCTTTGAAGAATCACCACGCTGTCTTCCACCATGGCTGAACTAATTTACACTCCCACCAACAGTGTATAAGTGATCCTTTCTCTCCACAACCTTGCCAGCATCTGTTATTTTTTGACTTTATAACAGTTGCCATTCTGACTGGTGTTAGATGGTAGCTCATTATGGTTTTGATTTGTATTTCTCTAATGATCAGTGATGTGGAGCTTTTTCTCATATGATTATTGGCCACATTTATGTCTTTTCAAAACTGTCTGTTCATGTCCTTTGCCCACTTTTTTATGGGGTTGTTTTTTGCTTGTAAATTTGTTTAAGTTCCTCATAGATGTTGGATATTAGACCTTTGGCGGATACATAGTTTGCAAAAATTTTCTCCCATTCTGTAGGTTGTCTGTTTACTCTATGGATAGTTTCTTTTACTGTCCAGAAGCTCTTTAGTTTAATTAGATATCCCATTTGTCAATTTTTGCTTCTGTTGCAATTGTTTTTGGCGTCTTCATTGTGAAATCTGTTCCCGTTTCTATGTCCAGAATGGTATTGCCGAGGTTGTCTTCCAGGGTTTTTATAGTTTTGGGTTTTACATTTAAGTCTTTAATCCCATCTTCAGTTAATTTTTGTATATGGCGTAAGGAAGGGTTCCAGTTTCAGTTTTCTCCATATGGCTGTCCAGTTATCCCAGCACCATTTATTGAATAGGGAATTCTTTCCCTATTGCTTGTTTTTGTCAGCTTTGTTGAAGATCAGATGGTTTGTCAGTGTGAAGTCTTATTTCTGGGTTCTCCATTTTGTTCCATTGGTGTATGTGTCTGTTCTTGTATTATACCATGCTATTTTGGTTACTGTAGCCCTGTACTATACTTTGAAGTTGGGTAGTGTGATGCCTTCGCCTTTGTTCTTTTTTCTTAGGATTGCCTCACTATTCAGGCTTCTTCTTGATTCCTTATGAATTTTAAAATAGTTTTTTTCTAGTTCTGTGAAGAATGTCAATGGTAGTTTGATAGGCATAGCATTGAATCTATAAATTGCCCTTGCCAGTATGGCCATTTTAACGATATTGATTCCTCCTTTTTATGAGTATGGAATGTTTTTCCATTTGTGTCATCTGTGATTTCTTTGAGCAGTGGTTTGTAGTTCTCCTTTTAGAGATCTTTCACCTTCCTAGTTAGCTATATTCCTAAGGTATTTTATTCTTTTTGTGGCAGTTGTGAATGGGAGTTCATTTGTGATTTGGCTCTCGGCTTGACTATTGTTGGTGTATAGGAATGCTAGTGATTTTTGCATGCTGATTTTGTATACTGAGACTTTGCTGAAGTTGTTTATCAGCTTAAGAAGCTTTTGGGCTGAGACAATGGGGTTTTCTAGATATAGGATCGTGTCATCTACAAACAGGGATAGTTTGACTTTCTTATGTTACATTTTCGTATCTGGTAGGACCAGCCCTCATCACTGATCTTTTTCAGGCATTTCATTGCTATTCTTGCTTACTTATTCTTCCTTTTATTTATTTATTTATTTTTTAGAGACAGGGTCTTGATGTTGCCTCGGCTGATCTCAAACTCCTGGGCTTAAGTGATCCTCCTGCCTCAGCCTCCAGAGTAGCTGGGACTATGGCATGCACCACTGCACCTGGCTATTTTTCTATATAACTTTATAAGCTAGTTCTTAAAAATAAGATTTTTTAAAACTAGCATAATATTAAATTTATATATTAACTTAGAGCAGACATGTTTATGATGCTGAATTGTATTATCCAAGAATATGGAATATAGGATGTCTACTTTTATGCCTTTAAATCATATCTTATTTGTTTGCTCATTTTGTACATTTCTTCTTAGGTTTATGCCTGAATATTTTATTTTTTGCTATTTTAAATAAGACATTCTTTTCCATTATATCTTTTAACTAGTAACTGTATATATATATATATACAGTTATATATATACAGTTATATATATATATAGCATATTTATATATATTATATATACAGATTATATATATATAATCAATTTCTGTATTTTAATTTAATTTAATTTTGTTTTATTTTTTGAGATTGGATCATACTCTGTCAACCAGGCTGGAGTTCAGCAGTCCAGTTATGGCTCACTGCAGCCTTGACTTCCTGTGCTCAAGCAGTCCTCCCACCTCAGCCTCCTGAGTAGGTGGGATTATAGGTGTGTGGCACCATGCCTGGCTAATTTTTAATTTCATAGAGACAGGGTCTTGCTATGTTGCCTAGGCTGGCTTGAATTCCTGGGCTCAAGTGATCCTCTTGCCTCAGCCTCCCAAAGTGCTGTTCACCACCATTCCTATTTTAATTTTATATGCTGTGACTTTACTAAATTCTCTTACTGTATTTCTCTCTCCTCCTCCTGCTGCTCTTCCTCTTACTGTTTTTAGTAGTTTTTCAGTGGATTCTTTGGGGTTTTCTAGATACTTAATCAAATCACCTACAAATAGGGATAGTTTTACCTCTTTCTTTTCAATTCTGATACTTCTAGTTGCTTTTTCTTGTTTAATTGTATTGAATAATTTTTCTAATTCTTCTAATTCAATATTAAATAGTAGTGGAGATAACAAGCATCCTTTTCTTGTTTCTGACTTTAGCAGGAATGCCTTTAGTGATTTACCTTTAAGAAATATGCTGGCATTGGAGCTGATTTATAATTTAATTTATTTGTTCTTTCTTCAAAAGTCTCAGATATCCACCTTGGGTCATTTTTCTTCTACCTTAACCTTTAGAATTTTCTTTAGTGAAGATCTCCTGGTGGCAAACTCAGTTTTTGTTTGTCTGAAAATGCCTTTATTTCACCCTCATTCTTAAATTTTTTTTTGCTGGGTATGCTATTAATTCTGGGATGGTATTCTTTTCTCTCAGCACATCGTTATTATTTTTACTGTTTTCTGGATTTTGTTGTTATTGAACTGACCATTGAGAATCCAGCTGTCAGTTCCTTTGAAGTGAATTCATCTCTTCTTTCTATTTTTAAGATCGTCTTTTTGTCTTTGCTCTGATTAATGTGGAGACGGATTTTCTTTTCTTTTAAATTTTGCTTGGGATTCTCTTGATTTCCTGAATCTTTAATTTGGTATCTTTTGTTAGATCTGGAAAATTCTTAGTCATCTATTCAAATATTGCCTCTACTGCATTTGCTCTCTTCTTTCCTTCTAGAACTCTAAATGAATGTGTGTTGGAATCAATCCCCCATGTCTCTTAACCTTCTTTCATATTCTCTATCTCTCTATTTCTCTGCATTGCATCCTGAATAATTTTTCTGGCTTACCATCCAGTTCACGAATTTGCCCTCCAGTTGAATTTCATCTGCCATTAAACCTTTCTGTTGAGTTTTTAAATTAAATTGCTGAAGTCCTATTTGATTCTTTTTCAAGTCTGATCATTTTTGTAATCTTTCTCTCTTTGCTCATATTTTCAATCTCTTATTTCTTTAAATAGGTTAAATATAACTTTTGTAGTCTGTTTGATAATTCTAATATGTGATATATCTGTATAAGAATGTTTATTACAGCATAGTATAATAGCAAAATACTAGAAACAATATGAACGTTGATCAGTAGGAGATTAGTTAAATACAACATGGTACATTGAAATAATGGAATTCTATGCAGATAAAGTAGATGTTTAAGTACTTAAATAAATATAATCCGTGATATATTATTGAGAAAAACAGATTATAGACTATAAGATATATTATCTCATTTATATTAAAATGTTTATAGATGCAAAAAGCAGTCTAGCAGAATATTCAGCAAATGATAAAAATTGTTAACTCTGAGAGTTAAGATTCTTAATTCCTCTGTAGTGTTCAAATATTTTATAGCAAGAATGTTATCAAGAAAAAAGTATTTTCATTTTGTAAAAATATCCTAATACATTGTGACTATTTTTCTATACTATATACATATTTCTACAGCATAATTTAACATTGCTATAAAGTATTTTGTTATATGGCTTACACCATAATTTATTTATGCATTTTCCTATTGTGGGCATTGAGCTTATTGCTAGCTTTTGCTTTTATAAATATTGCTGCTGTAAACACCCAGAGGACATTTTTAAATCTATATGAGTAGACTCCTTTGAGGTGTTCAATACTGATGACTCCTTCTTTCTTCTCTTTTGGCTTTCCTTGTGGCCTCTCATACTTCAGAGGCTACTTCTGGCTGCCTTTTCAGGCTCCTCTTTCTTCCCTAGCATTTTATTTTATTTTTTTCAGAGGTTTGAAAATCTATTATTGTTTTCCTTGAGTATAGGCTTTTGATTTCATCTGATTGTTTTTTTTTTTTTGAGGCAGCAATTTCCTATTTATTTATTTTAATTGACAAATAAAAATTGTATATATTTATTGTGTACAACATGATGTTTTGAAGTATGTGTACAATGTGGAACGGCCAAATTATTTTTCTAAAAATAACAGCTTTATTGAGACACAATTCATGTAATATGTACAATTTAGTAATAGTTTGTGGTATATTCACAAAGTTGTGCAGTGATAATCACTATTGAATTCCAGAACATTTTAATCATTCCCAAAAAGAAAATCCATACTGATTAGCAGTCACTCAAATTTTCCCTTTCTTCTCAGGCCCTGGAAACACTACACAGTTTCTGGCTCTATGGATTTTCCTATTCTGGACATCTCATGGAAATGGAATTATACAATATGTGGCCTTTTGTGCTTATTTCCCTAAGCATAGTGTTTTCAGAGGTCAGCCACATTGTTGCCTGCATCAGAACATCATTCCTTTTTTCTTCCCAATAGGTTTTTGGGGAACAGGTCATAGTTGGTTACATGAGTAAGTTCTTTAGTGATAATTTCTCAGATTTTGGTGCACCCATTACCCAAGCAGTGTACACTGTACCCAATGTGTAGTCTTTTATCCCTCCTCACCTCCCACCCTTTCCCCCTGAATCCCTGAAGTCCATTGTATCATTCTTACGGCTTTGCATCCTCATAGCTTAGTTCCCACTTATGAGTGAGAACATACAATATTTGGTTTTCCATTCCTGAGTTACTTCACTTAGAATAACGGTCTCCAAATGCCATTATTTCATTCCTTTTTATGGCTGAGTGGTATTCCATGGTGTATATATACCACATTTTCTTTATTCACTCATTGATTGATGGGCATTTGGGCTGGTTCCATATTTTTGCGATTGTGAATTGTGCTGCTATAAACATGCATGTACAATTATCTTTTTCATATAATGACTGCTTTTTCTCTGGGTAGATACCCAGGAGTGGGATTGCTGGATCAAATGGTAGATCTACTTTTAGTTCTTTAAGGAATCGCTACACTGTTTTCCATAGATCCCTAGCATTTTATGTAACTGGGTTACTGTCTAATTCTCTGGCTACTTCACAAGTTTGCCTTTAGGATATAATTTACTTTCTTGGCTTTAATTAAATGCAGATAACTGTCAGATCTCTATTTTTAGCCCAAATTCTTCCATCTTAAACTCCAGATCCATATATTCACCTTCTTGCTGGATATTTTCACTTGAGTATCTCAGTGGTGCCTCCAACCCTCACAGCCTAATCTGAACTCATCTCTTTCTCCAAACCTATTTATCCAATTTTGTTCATTGTCTCTGTGAATGGCATTGTCATCTCTCTAGTGGTCTAAACTGTAAACCAAGTGTCATTCAAGATGTACATTTTCTCTAACCATCCCGTGTCCATCCAGTCAATCACTAGGACTTGCCTCTTAAATATCTCTTAAATCCTCCTTTTCCTTCTCTTCATTCCCGCAACCACTGTTTTGTTCATGCTCCTTTTCTCTTCCTCTGCTTCCCTTTCTTCCTCTTCTTTAAAGCTATTCTCCTGTTGCTAGAATGATTGTTTTGAAATGCAAAGCAAATCAGCCAATTTATTAGAGCCTCACTGCCTTCAGGATAAGAGCCAATCATCTCCCTGGCTTGACAGTCTAGCCCTTTCTCTATGATTGCACTCCTATTCATTTGTCTCCCAGTTTTTGTCCTATTGAACTATGCTCTCTCAGATCCAGTCATGTGCATGGAACATCCTCTGCCCAGAGCTTCTTCTTTTCCTTTCCCATCCTTCAAGAAAAAACTCAAACATTATCTCCTTCAGGAAACCTTCCTGACCAACTCCCTCTTTTACCCAGTCCACTACCTGGTCTAAATTAGGTGCTCCTACTATGTGAATGTATGCATTCATTGTATTTTCTTGTCCATGAAATTATAAGTTTCTTAAGGACAGGGACTATTCTTATCAACCTTTGTATCCTTGTCACTAGCACAGTACCCAGCTGCAGGATTAGTGCTCATTAAATATTTTGAACAAATAATTGCTAATATTTATATACACCATTTAATCATAATATTGGTTCATCTCACAGGAGGCTGTAAAAGAATTCATTGAGCCTGAAATAGACGAGTCTTTTAAAGAAGATGAAGAAGAAAGTAAAGAGGATAGGAAACTTCAGGAGGAAAACAAAGAGAGAACAGAAGAAGTAAGATTATTTGGTATTTGTTTTTCCTCATATATACATACGTACATACATATATATATATATTTTAGAGACAGGGTCTTGCTCTGTCACCCAGGTTGGAGTGCTGTGGTATCATCATAGCTCACTGTAACCTCGAACTCTGGGGCTCAAATGATCCTCCTGCCTCAGCCTCTTGAGTAGCTAGGACTACAGGCATGCACCACCATGTCTAGCTAATTAAAAAAAATTTTTTTATAGAGATGGGATCTTGCTATGCCCAGGCTGGTCTTGAACTGGTCTCAAGCGATCCTCTTACCTCAGCCTCCTAAAGTGCTGGGATTACAGATATGAGCCACCATGCCTGGACCCTTTATATGTATATATATATATAGTGGGGGGAAAATTATAGACACACACAGACAGTGGAGAATAGAAGTAGGTGGTCTGAGTGAACTCCAGTTTCCTTCTTTTCCTCATATAGATTTAGCCAAACCTGCAGAAATATTTATCTTTGTCACTTTATTTTCAGAGGAAGGGATGTTCCTTTTCCCTTCTAAATCCAGCCATTCTCATTAGCCTCATTTATACCTATATTCCTATTAACTACACTATCTATCTCTCACTCTGGTGCTATTTTTTTAGCCCTTCATTGCCACATTTTTCAGACAACACTTTAAAACTCCGTATTTCCACTTCTTCAGCTCCCATTCTGAGCTGCCTTTTGCCCTCCTCCCAGGCCCATCACCAGACCTCTCCTCCCTTTACCCTGTCTCAACCCCTGCAGGGGCATTTGTAGTAATAAAAACCCTTCCTGGGACATTTGTAATAATACTAATAATACAATGATTACCAAAGATTGAGTGCCTATCATGAGTGATATACTTTGCACATATTATCTCTTACCTATGCAACACAACTTCAAGGTTTATATTATTGCCCCATTTTACAGATAAGAAAACTGAAGCTCAGAGAGGTTGACTGACTTACTCAAAATCACATAGCTGTAAGTGGCAGAACCAATATTCAAACCCAGTTAAGTCTGGCACAAGACCCCTTGCTAATTCTTAGATTGACTACTACTGCCTTTGGCTTCCTAGAACTCATGATTGCCTAACACTGTCTACAATGTCTTGATTTACTTCTCTGATATGTTTCTTCTCTGTATATAGTTTAAGTGTTGGCATGACTCCAGACTCTGAAATAGGTCTTTTACTCACTGCACAGGCAGGACAACAGAACAAAAATATTATATAACACCCAAGCCTATTTCAATCAGCATTTTCTGTTTTATTTCTGGTAAAGTGCTTGGTATATAGAAGGCACAGAATAAATGGAAATTGTCAGAGGTGTCTTAACCAGAGTGACTCCATCTTGAATAAAGTCCAGATAAAGCAAAACCTACTGGGTTACTTTCCCAGGTAATTGGACATTCTTAGTCACAAGATGTTTATGGTTGAGGAGACAAGTTAATGGAAAAAGGCATTCTCAGTTTAAAAATGGGTTTCACTTTAAAGATAATGGTACTGTTACAGGAAAGGGGTCACAATTCAGACCCCAGGAGAGGATTCTTGGATCTTGCACAAGAAAGAATTCAGAGCGAGTTTGCAGTCCAAAGTGAAAGCAAGTTTATTAAGAAAGTAAAGGAATGAAAGAACAGCTACTCCATAGACAGAGTAGCCTTAAGGGCTGCTGGTTGCCCATCTTGATGATATGCTGAACAAGGGGTGGATTATTCATGCCTGCCCTTTTTAGACCATATAGGGTAACTTCCTGACATTGCCATGGCATTTGTAAACTGTCATGGCGCTGATGGGAGTATAGCAGTGAGGACGACCAGAGGTCACTCTTGTGGCCATTGTGGTTTTGGTGGGTTTTGACCGGCTTCTTTACTGCAACCTGTTTTATCAGCAAGGTCTTTATGACCTGTATTTTGCGCTGACCTTTTGTCTCATCCTATGACTTAGAATGCCTTAACCATCTGGGGAGGCAGCCCGGTAGGTTTTAGCCTCATTGTACCCAGCTACTCTTTAAGATGGAGTTTTTCTGGTTCATATGTCTCTGACAGTATACTGCTGAAATCAACGTTACACTAAAGAATAGTAATGCTAATAGCCTGTCACAAGCTGATCACCAGCCTTTATAATAAAGTACACTATTCTTAGCGTTAATATCCTATATAAGCAAACATTATGTTTATGTTAAGCGCATTTCTCCTCTTGCTTTCTGAGGATACCCAACTCTGTAATAGAGTAATTTCTAGTAAACTGCTTTTACTTTACTATACTCTGAGACTCACCCTGAATTTTATCCTGTGTGAGATCGAAGAACCTGCTCCTGGGGTCTGGGACAAGACCCCTTTTTTGGTAACAAAACCGTTACTACTACTACTGCTATTACTACTACCACGTGTAGACTTAGTTGAGACCCTTTCCTCTCTATTTTACAAGCACCTGTTCAGCCTTTAAATACCACTTTCTCTGTTAATAATTCCTGAAGTACCTAGGAAGAATGCATGACCCTTTTCTGGGTGCACACAGCCCTTAGAGCACACTTTTATGCTAACAGTAATCATGTTATACCATAATTATTCATTTTATTATCTATCTCTCCTATAGTACTGTCAGTTCCTGGAACCTGGAAGAAATCCTCTTTGTTTTTCCCATAGTTATATCCCCTTGTCCACATTCCCCATCCTACCAGTTTCTCACAGCGTTTGCTATGTGAAAGTCTTCAAAAATGCTTGTTGTATGATTAAAGGAAATGGAAAATGTAAGCTTCCAACATGGTGCCAGGAAACTTGCTACCGTGCCAGGAAACTTGCTGGGGTGCCACACCAGCTTGCTAACAGGTCCGCATGTTTCTGTGTTCTAGCAACCTTCAACATCTACAGAGAAGGAAAAACTCATTCGATTCATTGGAGAAGATGAAAATGTTCATTCCAAACCTCTATTTGAAACAGATGTGTTGTCTTCCTGGGTATGTATCTGAAACCCAACTAGGGAATTCAACACTATTTAACATTACATAAAAATGACATGGTGCTAACATAACTTTTAACTACTCTAAGGGGACCAGGGATTCCTAAGTCATGTATTTTACAGATATTTTTCTTCCAACATAATTCCTGGAAAACTCCTTTTTTCACCTTAACTTTACAAAAGCTTCTCATTCTCATCTTTAAACCTCTTTTTTTGTTTGACAGAGTTTTGCTCTGCCTCCCGGGTTCAAGTGATTCTCCTGTCTCAGTCTCTGGAGTAGCTGGGATTACAGGTTCCTGCCACCATGCCCGGCTAATTTTTGTACTTTTAGTAGGGACGGGGTTTCACCATGTTGGCCAGGCTGGTCTCGATCTCCCGAACTCAGGTGATCCACCCACCTCAGCCTCCCAAAGAGCTGGGACTGCAGACACGAGCCATTGTGCCTGGCCTAAACCCCATTTTAACATCAGTATTTCATCTCTTTCCTTAGTTTAACTATCTCTTGGTCAGTATTTGACTAATTGTTAAACATTCATTTAGTAGACTTTATTGAGAGCTATGATAATAAGCACATACCCCTAAGAACAATAACTGTGGGAAACTGGAAACTTAGAGACAGTAGCTGTGGACACTCAGCAAGAAAGCAGATTTAAAATGTCGCCACAGAAGTTTGGTTGTAGGACCATGGTAGACTTCAGTCAGCTCTAGATCAGTATCTTACTCTCCACAGAACACTGTGACTTTAAGAGTTTATAGATGGGCTTTATCCCACTAATTCCCTGAAGTGGTGGTAGTATTTTGTGTGTATGTTCATATTGTACATTTTCTTGGATTGGGGGATCAATAGATTTTGTCAAATTTCTCCATCCTAAAGTTAAGAACCATTTCATTATTAGGGGTGTGGGAGCCATAGGCTCTTGGCCCCATAAAAATTTGCTGAAAAATCACTGGTGTGAGGCAAATTGATGAATAGGAGAAAAGGCATATAAATTTGTTTAACATATATACATAAGAGCCTTCAGAATGAAGATCCAGAAGCTCATATACCATCCTGAGGCCACAGTAAAGAATACAGACTGAGTATGGCTAGAAACAGGTTACCTTGGTGAATCAGGTTAGTGAAAAGACTGGTTGAGAGAGAGAGAAAAGGAAGAAGCTTGGCTGGCAAAGGTGGCCTTGTTATGTAGATGAAGTCTCCCTCAGAGAGAATAGTTAAAGATGTTTCTTTTCAGACTTTGAAAGGCATCAGACTCTCAATCTCTCCTGGGTCCTGGAAAGGCATAGAAAGGGGAAGGGGCAGTGACTGCTTTAATGGAGATTCTCTACAGATGCAAATTTTTCCCACAAAAGACAGCTTTGCAAAGCTACTTTTGTTTCCTGGCCAGGCAGTGGCTATTTCAAAATATGTCAAATAAATATATTTGGGGGGTAATATATTTTAATTTCCTTCAGCACATTCTCCCAAAGTGGTGCCTTGGGAGACATCAGAGAACTTTCAACAAGTTTTAAAAATAATGCATCACTATGTTGGTCACTAAGACTGTGAGGCAAATATGTAAGAGGGAGCAATGGGAATGGAATACAATGTCGTGAGATTTATTTATTTATTTATTTATTTAGAGAAAGAGTCTCGCACTGTCATCTGGGCTGGAGTGCAATGGTGCAATCTCGGCTCACTGCAACCTCTGCCTCCCAAGTTCAAGCGATTCTCCTGCCTCCCAAGTACCTGGGATTACAGGTGCCCACCACCACGCCCGGCTAATTTTTTGTATTTTTAGTAGAGACATGGTTTCATTATGTTGGTCAGGCTGGGCTTGAACTCCTGACCTCGTGATCCGCCTGCTTCGGCCTCCCAAAGTGCTGGGATTACAGGCATGAGCCACCACGCCCGGCCAAAATTTTTTAAAAAGGAGACAAAGACAACAGGTAGCAGCTTTTTATCTGCTAACCCACACCAGTCCCAGCTACAAGCCCTCCTGCCTCAGACTTGCTTCTCTAAAGTTAGAACTCTGGTGTGCCATCCAGGCTAGGCCCTGGAGCCAGGCAGGAAGCAGTCAGGAAACTAGGAGCCTGCAGCCTGGGACAAAACTGAGGAGCATCACATGCCTTTGATAGTGTGAGGTCCACTGCTCCCAGATACTGCCATTCTGTGTGATACTGGCAGTGCCATGTGGATAGCCCAGGTAAAGGGAACATGGACCAGTAAGTCCATCTCTAAGGTTTTGAAAAGTTGCTGCTGCTACTATAGATCACTAAAGACTAAACTGTCTAGGTTCTGATTAACCAAAAAGTCTGGAGAGAGGACTGAAATGCCATCTGGATGTACAATTACTTGCAAGTTCCTGGAAGCCAAGAAGAATCACATTCTTCTTGTGGAATGGTGGCTGGAGTACTGCACAAGTAGAACGGGATCATGTAACTTCCCAGTGGGTCCTTCCTGCCCATTGCACAGACACAATCAATTAGCTGGGACCACAGCATTGCAGTAAAGAAAGAGTTTAATTGACACGAAGCTGGCCACACCACATAGGAGATGGAGTTACTTCTCAAATCGATCTTCTTGAAGGCTCAAAGGTTAGGCTTTTTCCAAGATAGTTTGGTAGGCAGGGGGCCAGGGTATGGGTGTTGCTTATTGGTTGGGGATGCAATCATGGGGTATGGAAAATGGTCCTCATGCACTGAGTCCATATTCTAAGATTTGATGCTGGAGCTTTGGTGTAACAGTCCTGTGGGCACCACAGGACTACTTGAGTTATGAATCAGAGTGGCACCATCCTGTTGTCAGAAGCTTGAAAAGACATCTCAAAATACCAACCTTAGGTTCTACAATAATGATGTTATTTACAGGCGTAATTAGGGAAGTTGCAAATCTTGTGACCTCTGGAATAATGCCTGAATTCAGGTCCCTCTCATACTCCTAACTTGGTGTCCTTTCATTAGTTTTACAAGGGTAGTTTAGTAGTTTAGTTTTGGGGAAGAGCTATTATCATTTAAACTTTGCCCATGCCCAGGAATGAGCCAAGTCAGCCAGCCTGTGAGACTCAAGCAAGATGGAGTCAGCCCCATCAGATTTATCTTACCATCATAATTTTGCAAAAGTGGCTTCAATCACCAGGTGCTCAAACAGAAGAGGCCTAATTGTGCTATTCTAGTAGGGGACGAGGTTGATTGATATTTGGGGATATTGGTACTCAGAGAATAGTCCCAAGCTGATAGGAGCACCCAGTCCAACTAGGGGTCCAGAACTGAATCCCAAGGAGCTGAGCCTGGAGTGGGATCTTCCCTGAGGCACGCCCAAGCCATAGAGATGCAACCCAAAGCCCATTAGTAGAGTCAAACCTCAGGAGGACCAAGCTAAAAAAGCTAAAGGCAGAATTGATGTCAGACGGAGACTAACTGGAAGCTACAGCACACAGGCACAAGCAAGGAGGGTCCAATGCAATTGATTACGAGAGCCGCATGGTCCATGTTTGTCGCTGTCATATAGTGAGTAAAATAGCATAAAAGCCGGAGGAAGGTTTGGAGTCTGAGAAGAAGGCCTGTGGCAGTAACTGTAATTAGCCTTGAGGCATCTGCATAGGTATATGGGTGATGCATGGGGGACTGCCATCTGGCACACATAGAGGATGCTAGCAGCCCCACAACCAGCATTTCAGACCATGGGAATGTCCAAAATGTCATTTCAGACCACGGTCTGAAGCTCTCCTATTGAAGGACTTGAAATGGACCACAAAACATTAATCTGTACTTGCTAGTATCAAAAGAAAGGGATGTTTTCCTAGCATATTGTAACTAAATTTATATCTATTGACAGAATGAGGAGAGAGTCAGAAGGCTCAAATGCATACAGGTAGTAGTGGACAATCCTGGTTTACCTTGGATTCCACTGATAGTTTTAGTTGTTTCATAGGGCTGTAAACCATGTGTGGAATTCCAGTTCTAGAAGCCTCTGCTCTGAAACCCTTTCTTTTAAAAGAACAAATAAGTTAGTAGTGTGTGCCATGCAGGCACAGCCACATCACATACCTTAGGTTCAGGGTGAAAAATGATAGTGTTTCCAAACATTTTATCATTTGGATAAAATTTCCAAACATTTTATCATTTCATACATAAAAATGATGTAGTTTCCAAACAAGTTACCCAAAAGAAGCAACAAAACAGAAAGAGAAAAATATGTGACAGAGAAAATAAGAGTCTAATATCTAGCATAAAAGTGAAGAAGTTGGCCAAGTGTGGTGGCCAGTGCCTATGATCTCAGCACCTGGGAGGCTGAGGCAGGAGGATCACTTGAGGCCAAGAGTTCAAGACCAGCCTGGGCAACATAGCAAGACCCAATCTCTACCTGAAAAAATTAAAAATTGGCTGGGCATGGTGGTGTGCACCTGTAGTCCCAGCCACTTGGGAGGCTGAGGTAGGAAGATTGCTTGAGCCTGGGAGGTCAAGGCTGCAGTGAGTATGATTGTGCCAATCCAGTCTCTATAAAAGAAAAAGAATAAATAAATAAATAGTGAAGAGACTAACACAGTTTCTTTTCTCTTTTAGAAAAAGGTATAGTGGTATGATGGGATGTGTGAGTGAGGGTGAGAGACTTAGATGCAGGCTTGCTTTAGCCCACTGGATCATGCTGTGATTGTGGCAGGCTGTCCACCCTCTTCTATCTCTCCTTCCGTCTATAATGTAGACTTTACCTTGTACTTGACACTGCTTGGGAGACATGGATAAATGAGACTTTAAAAGTACACTGTTCTGGGAAAATGTTAATGTTCAATTAAAAATATGCTTATAGCTCTTGTCCTCTAAATTTCCTCTCTCACCTTCCTCTTATATAGACTCAAAATAAAAGAGGTTATCTTTTTTCTATATTTTCTTTGCCTGGCAAGATCTACATCTTTAACTGATATTTATGAAGTCCCCTAAAGGAATTTAAAGACTTCATTGGATTTTGCAATGTTATATTCTTAGTGAAGTGAATTATTAGTAAGACAGATATACAAGTTAGCTTCCTTGATCTTTAACTTGACTTATAAAGAAACATGTTGACCCTTCTCTTTATTTTTTAAATCTTTTTTTATTTCTCTGTTTGTTTTTGTTGTTACTCTTTCCCCTGCTTCTTTACAATTCAAATCAAATTCTTATTCACCTGTAGCACGAATAATTTGGAAGCTTCTATGCTATTTGGCCACAGACAATCCCTATTTTTTTTTTTTTTTTTTGGTATTAAGGGTATGCTTAACTGTCTATTAGATAGATATGGGTAGTAGACAAAGAATATTCTGGAAGGTTTGATCCAGAACATCCTGAAAAAGTAGAATACTAATTGTTGAGACTATCAGTTCATTCATATCTCATATTTCCTCTGTCAGAGAGAATCAGCTAAGCAAGGTACATTGGCCCAAAAATATCTTGAAGCAATGGCTGTAATTGAACATATGCAGGAGAAGTTACTGTAAGTATGAGTCAACACAATGGTAAGAGGATGAAAATGGCTGGCCAGAAGGTTTGAGAGAAATTCACATTTTTTGGCTTCCCTTTGGCTCTCCTGCTTTCTTTATCCTCATTAGGGGGATGTGTATCTCCACATGTTCTGCTAGAGGCAGTAAACTACACTGCCCTCGTGGGAACATCCATTCTTAACTACAGTGGAAAGATAGAGGAAGTCAAACTATTTGTGTGTGTTAGAGTGATCCAATTCAATGTTTGTTTCTAAGAGATGACTTAGGGAAATAGACGAAACTAGGAGAAACTATTGTGCTTGGGAAAGAATGTTACATAACTCAGAGTAGAAAGGGCGATATAGTTAAGATGGCTGGGGATGCCAGGAGAAGAGTGTAGCTGTGTAGACATATAACGTGCTGTAGTAGCTAAGAAGCACATCTCAAGCTGGTTTCTTTGATTGTAAAAATTTGGTTTTAGAGGTGCTAGAAAAGAAGTGACTGTTGAATTTAGTTTGTTGGATCACATCAATTAAGAGAAGCCAAAATTAACTCTTGAAAGGGAGTTCCCTGGCCATTGATGGAGAATTCCAGATACCCCAAATCAGATTTTACTAAGAAATGATAAATATATTCTTAAATAGCAGCCTGATTTCTGCTCTGACATTAGCATTCAGAGTCGCTCCTGGGTCCCCAGTTCTCAGTTAATCATTGATGCTGTTGCTTCCCTTATTTCTACCCTTCAGACACATTCATCTAATCTCACTGCCTCTTTAGAAAATGAGTTTCTAAATCAAAAATACTTTTTCAACCCTTTCTATTTTGCTGTGTTTCTCTTCCATATCAGGGAGGTTGAAAACAGAGCCAGACAGGCAGAGGAGAAGTTTGAAGATGCATATGAGAAACTTCATCATACCCTTATAAAAAATAAAGATCTAGAGGAATTAGTCATGACATCAAGAAAGGAGTCTGAAGAAGAGAAAGAAAATGAAGATGAAAGAGAAGTAAAAGAACAAGAAGAACAAGAAGAAGTCAGGTCAGCAGAAAATTCCTCAAAATCTCCAAAGAAAGGTAAGGATTGCTTCGTATTTTGCTTTATTTAGGTTGTATTTATGAAAGAAAATTTGACTGGGCCACAAATATTGTAGAAGAACATTAATATGTTTGGTGCTATTCTACTAGTTTATACTTCTCATAGGAACGTGCATATTTTAATCACATAACCATCTTATTCAGACAACTCACAAAAAGGAAAACCAAATGAATAACAATCGTGAATGAATAAAGTCACTCAGATACAATTTTTATTTACAAAACTGGCAAAGGTTTTTTTTTATTTTTTTATTATACTTTAAGTTCTGGGGAACATGTGTACAACGTGCAGGTTTGGTACATAGGTATACATGTGCCATGTTGGTGTGCTGCACCCATCAACTCATCATTTACATTAGGTATTTCTCCTAATGCTATCCCTCCCTCAGCCCCCCACCCCCTGACAGGCCCCGATGTGTGATGTTCCCCTCCCTGTGTCCATGTGTTCTCATTGTTCAACTCCCACTTGTGAGTGAGAACATGCGGTGTTTGGTTTTCTGTCCTTGTGATAGTTTGTTGATAATGATGATTTCCAGCTTCATCTGTGTCCCTACAAAGGACATGAACTCATCCTTTTTTATGGCTGCATAGTATTCCATGGTGTATATGTGCCAGATTTTCTTTATCCAGTCTATCATTGATGGACATTTGAGTTGGTTCCAAGTTTTTGCTATTGTGAATAGTGCCACAATAAACATACGTGTACATGTGTCTTTATAGTAGCATGATTTATCATCCTTTGGGTATATACCCAGTAATGGGATTGCTGGGTCAAATGGTAATTCTAGTTCTAGATCCTTGAGGAGTTGCCACACTGTCTTCCACAATGGTTGAACTAAACTACACTCCCACCAACAGTGTAAATGCATTCCTATTTCTCCACATCCTCTCTAGCATCTGTTGTTTCCTGACTTTTTAATGATCACCATTCTAACTGGCGTGAGATGGCATCTCATTGTGGTTTTGATTTGCATTTCTCTGATGACCAGTGATAATGAACATTTTTCATATGTCTGTTGGCTGCATAAATGTCTTCTTTTTAGAAGTGTCTGTTCATATCCTTTGCCCACTTTTTGATGGTGTTGTTTGTTTTTTTCTTGTAAATTTGTTGAAGTTCTTTGTAGATTCTGGATATTAACCCTTTGTCAGATGGATAGATTGCAAAAATTTTCTCCCAATCTGCAGGTTGTCTGTTCACTCTGCTGATAGTTTCTTTTGCTGTGTAGAAGCTCTTTAGTTTAATTAGATCCCATTTGTCTATTTTGGCTTTTGTTGCTATTGCTTTTGGTGTTTTAGTCATGAAGTCTTTGCCCATGCCTATGTCGTGAATGGTATTGCCTAGGTTTTCTTCTAGGGTTTTTATGGTTTTAGGTCTTACATTTAAGTCTTTAATCTATCTTGAGTTAATTTTTATATAAGGTGTAAGGAAGAGATCCAGTTTCAGCTTTCTGCATAAGTCTGGCTAGTTTTCCCAGCACCATTTATTAAATAGGGAATCCTTTCTCCATTGCTTGTTTTTGTCAGGTTTGTCAAAGATCAGATGGTTGTAGATGTGTGATGTTATTTCGGAGGCCTCTGTTCTGTTCCATTGGTCTATATATCTGTTTTTGTACCAGTACCATGCTGTTTTGGTTACTGTAGCCTTGTAGTACAGTTTGAAGTCAGGTAGCGTGATGCCTCCAGCTTTGTTCTTTTTGCTTAGGCTTGTCTTGGCTCTATGGGCTCTTTTTTGGTTCCATATGAAATTTAAAATAGGTTTTTCCGATTCTGTGAAGAAAGTCAGTGGCAACTTGGTGGGGATAGTGTTGAATCTATAAATTACCTTGGGCAGTATGGCCATTTTCACGATATTGATTCTTCCTATCCATGAGCATGGAATGTTCTTCCATTTGTTTGTGTCCTCTTTTATTTTGTTGAGCAGCGGTTTGTAGTTCTCCTTGAAGAGGTCCTTCACATCCCTTGTAAGTTGGATTCCTAGGTATTTTATTCTCTTTGTAGCAATTGTAAATGGGAGTTCATTCATGATTTGGCTGTTTGTCTGTTATTGGTGTATAGCATGGAATGCTTGTGATTTTTGTACATTGATTTTGTATCCTGAGACTTTGCTGAAGTTGCTTATCAGCTTAAGGAGATTTTGGGCTGAGACGATGGGGTTTTCTAAATATACAATCATGTCATCTGCAAACAGAGGCAATTTGACTTCCTCTTTTCCAATGAATACCCTTTATTTCTTTCTCTTGCCTGATTGCCCTGGCCAGAACTTCCAACACTATGTTGAATAGGAGTGGTGAGAAAGGGCATCCTTGTCTTGCGCAGGGAATGCTTCCAGTTTTTGCCCATCCTGTATGATATTGGCTGTGGGTTTGTCATAAATAGCTCTTATTATCTTGAGATACGTTCCATCATCACCTAGTTTATTGAGAGTTTTTAGCATGAAGGGCTGTTGTTGAAGGCCTTTTCTGCATCTGTTGAGATAATCATGTGGTTTTTGTCATTGGTTCTGTTTATGTGATGGATTACGTTTATTGATTTGCATATGCTGAACCAGCCTTGCATCCCAGGGATGAAGCCAACTTGATTGTGGTGGATAAGCTTTCTGATGTGCTGCTGGATTTGGTTTGCCAGTATTTTATTGAGGATTTTCTCATCAATGTTCATTAGGGATATTGGTCAAAAATTCTCTTTTTTTGTTGTGTCTCTGCCAGATTTTGGTATCAGGATGATGCTGGCATCATAAAATAAGTTAGGGAGGATTCCCTTTTTTTTATTAATCGGAATAGTTTTAGAAGGAATGGTACCTACTCCTCTTTATACCTCTGGTAGAATTTGGCTGTGAATCCGTCTGGTCCTGGACTTTTTTTGGTTGGTAGGCTATTAATTATTGGCTCAATTTCACCACCTGTTATTGGTCTATTCAGAGATTTGACTTCTTTCTGGTTTAGTCTTGGGAGGGTGTATGTGTCCAGGAATTTATCCATTTCTTCTAGATTTTCTAGTTTATTTGCATAGAGATGTTTATAGTATTCTCTGATGGTAGTTTGTATTTCTGTGGGATTGGCAGTGATATCCCCTTTATCATTTTTTATTGCATCTATTTGAATCTTCTCTCTTTTCTTCTTTATTAGTCTTGCTAGCAGTCTATCTATTTTGTTAATCTTTTCATGAAACCAGCTCCTGGATTCATTGATTTTTTGAAGGGTTTTTTGTGTCTCTATCTCCTTCAGTTCTGCTCTGATCTTTGTTATTTCTGTCTTCTGCTAGCTTTTGAATTTGTTTGCTCTTGCTTCTCTACTTCTTTTAATTGTGATGTTAGGGTGTCAATGTTAGATCTTTCCTGCTTTCTCTTGTGAGCATTTAGTGATATAAATTTCCCTCTACGCACTGCTTTAAATGTGTCCCAGAGATTCTGGTATGTTGTATCTTCATTCTCATTGGCTTCAAAGAACATCTTTATTTCTGCCCTCATTTTGTTGTTTACCCAGTAGTCATTCAGGAGCAGGTTGTTCAGTTTCCATGTTGTTGTGCGGTTTTGAGTGAGTTTCTTAATCCTGAGTTCTAGTTTGATTGCACTGTGGTCTGAGAGACAGTTTGTTGTGATTTCTGCTCTTTTATATTTGCTGAGGAGTGTTTTACTTCCAATTGTGTGGTCAATTTTAGAATAAGTGTGATGTGGTGCTGAGAAGAATGTATATTCTGTTGATTTGGGGTGGAGAATTCTGTAGATGTCTATTAGGTCTACTTGGTCCAGAGCTGAGTTCAAGTCCTGGATATCCTTGTTAATTTACTATCTCATTGATCTGTCTCATATTAACAGTGGGGTGTTAAAGTCTCCCACTATTATTGTGTGGGAGTCTAAGTCTCTTTGTAGGTTTCTAAGAACTTGCTTTCTGAATCTGGGTGCTCCTGTATTGGGTGCATATATATTTAGGAGAGTTAGCTCTTGTTGTTGCGTTGATCTCTTTACCATTATATAATGGCCTTTGTCTCTTTTGATCTTTGTTGTTTTAAAGTCTGTTTTATCAGATACTGGGATTTCAACCCCTGCTTTTTTTTCATTTTCCATTTGCTTGGTAGATCTTCCTTCATCCCTTTATTTTGAGCCTGTGTGTGTCTTTGCACAGGAGATGGGTCTCCTGAATACAGCACACCGATGGGTCTTGACTCTTTATCCAATTTGCCAGTCTGTATCTTTTAATTGGGACATTTAGCCCATTTACATTTAACGTGAATATTGTTGTATGTGAATTTGATCCTGTCATTATGATGCTAGCTGGTTATTTTGCCCATTAGTTGATGCAGTTTCTTCATAGTGTTGATGGTCTTTCCAATTTGGCATAATTTTTCAGTGACTGGTACCGATTGTCTCTTTCCATGTTTAGTGCTTCCTTCAGGAGCTCTTGTAAGGCAGACCTGGTGGAAACAAAATTTCTCAGCATTTGCTTGTCTGTAAAGGATTTTATTTCTCCTTCACTTATGAAGCTTAGTTTGGCTGGATATGAAATTCTGGGTTGAAAATTCTTTTCTTTAAGAATGTTGAATATTGGCCCCCACTCTATTCTGGCTTGTAGGGTTTCTGCTGACAGATCCGCTGTTAGTCTGATGGGCTTCCCTTTGTGGGTAACCCAACCTTTCTCTCTGGCTGCCCTTAATATTTTTTCCTTCATTTCAATCTTGGTGAATCTGAAAATATGTGTCTTGGGGTTGCTCTTCTCAAGGAATATCTTTGTGATGTTCTCTGTATTCCCTGAATCTGAATGTTGGCCTGCCTTGCTAGGGTGGGGAAGTTCTCCTGGATAATATCCTGAAGAGTGTTTTCTAACTTGATTCCATTCTCCCCGTCACTTTCAGGTACACCAATCAAATGTAGATTTGGTCTTTTCACATAGTCCCATATTTCTTGGAGGCTTTGTTCATTTCTTTTCACTCTTTTTTCTCTAATCTTTTCTTCTCTCTTTATTTCATTAATTTGATCTTCAATCACTGATATCCTTTCTTCTGCTTGATCTAATTGGCTACTGAAGCTTGTGTATGCTTCACAAAGTTCTCATGCTGTGTTTTTCAGCTCCATCAGGTCATTTATGTTCTTCTCTACCCTGGTTGTTCTAGTTAGCCATTCATCTAACCTTTTTTCAAGGTTTTTAGCTTCCTTGAGATGGGTTAGAACATGCTCCTTTAGCTCGGAGATGGTTGTTACTACCCACCTTCTGAAGCCTACTTCTGTCAACTCATCAAACTCATTCTCCATCCAGTTTTGTTCCCTTGCTGGTGAGGAGTTGTGATCCTTTGGAGGATAAGAAGCGTTCTGGTTTTTGGAA
Organism: Pongo abelii; assembly: GCF_028885655.2. Classification (NCBI taxonomy): domain Eukaryota; kingdom Metazoa; phylum Chordata; class Mammalia; order Primates; family Hominidae; genus Pongo; species Pongo abelii. Next base: position 70,393,427 of record NC_071985.2, on the reverse strand, counting down.
TTTTCAGCCTTTCTGCGCTGGTTTCTCCCCATCTTTGTGGTTTTATCTACATTTTGTCTTTGATGTTGGTGACCTATGGATGGGGTTTTGGTGTGGATGTCCTTTTTTTTGATGTTGATGCTATTCCTTTCTGTTTGTTAGCTTTCCTTCTAACAGGTCCCTCAGCTGCAAGTCTGTTGGAGTTTGCTGGGGGTCCACTCCAGACCCTGTTTGCCTAGGTATCATCAGCAGATGCTGCACAGCAGCAAATATTGCTGCCCGATCCTTCCTCTGGATGCTTCGTCCCAGAGGGGCACCTGCCAGATGCCAGCCAGTGCTCTCCTGTATGGGGTGTCTGCTGGCCCCAACTGGGAGGTTTCTCCCAGTCAGGCTACACGGGGGTCAGGGACCCACTTGAGGAGGCAGTCTGTCTGTTATCAGAGCTCGATCGCCATGCTGGGAGAACCACTGCTCTCTTCAGAGCTGTTAGGCAGGGACATTTAAGTCTGCTGAAGCTGTGCCCACCGCTGCCCTTCCCTCAGGTGCTCTGTCCCAGGGAGATGAGGCTTTTTTCTATAAGTCCCTGACTTGGGCTGCTGCCTTTTGTTCAGATATGCCCTGCCCACAGAGGTGGAATCTAGAGAGGCGGCTGGCCTTACTGAGCTGCGGTGGGCTCCACCTGATTTGAGCTTCTCAATGGGTTTGTTTACACTGTGAGCATAAAACCACCTACTCAAGCCTCAGCAATAGCGAACGCCCCTCCCCCCACCAAGCTCCAGCATCCCAGGTCTATCTCAGACTGCTGCCCTAGCAGCAAGAATTTCAAGCCAGTGGATCTTAGCTTGCTGGGCTCCGTGGGTTGGGGACCCACTGAGCCAGGCACCGGAGGGAATCTCCCGGTCTGCGGGTTGTGAAGACCATGGGAAAAGCATAGTATTTTGGCAAGAGTGTACTGTTGCACCTGGTACAGTTTCTCATGGCTTCCCTTGGCTAGGAAAGGGAAATACCCCGACCGCTTGCGCTTCCTGGATGAGGCAACACCGTGCCCTGCTTCGGCTCACCCTCCATAGCCTGCACCCACTGTCCAGCCAGTCCCAGTGAGATGAACCAGGTACCTCAGTTGGAAATGCAGAAATCACCTGTCTTCTGTGTCAATCTTACTGGGAGCTGCAGACCGGAGCTGTTCCTATTTGGCCATCTTGCTGGAAAATCTGTTTTTTTTTGTTTTTAGTAAAAGAACACAATGCTGATTAGAAGTGGCAACATATAATAGTTATACAGATAATACTTGTGAGTAGACAAACACATACAACCATTTTAGAAAATAATTTGATAGTATGTATGGATATCCCTTTAAAACATGCATATATTTATACTATATGCATGTTAATATATGCATAATAATATATGCATGATAATATGCATAACATGTGTGATAATATGCATAATATATGCATGATGATATGCATAATAATATATGCATGTTAATATATGCATAATAATTTCACATGTGAGAATCTTAATAATCCTAAATACACAAAATCAATATACAAAGTCGTTCAGTGTATCATTGTGTATAATAGGAAAAATAGAAACAACCTACCTGTTCAATCATGAAAGATTAAATAAATCATGCTGTATTAATATACATAAATATTACACAACTATTAAAACGGTGTTTAAAGGAGTTTTTAGTGACATGGGACATTTTTATGTTAACTATCAAATGCAAGAAACAGGATATGACATCATTTTGATGTTATATTTATTTTATGTTAAATATCAAATGCAAGAAACAGGATATGACATCATTTTTTAAAGGCAGAAAAAAGACCAGAAAGAAATATGCCCAAATATTGACAGACATTGTCTCTGCGTCATAGAGGTTTGTAGGAAGTTTTATCTTTATTTTTTGGTATGTGTTTGACTTCATATGATTTTTAAAGCTACTTTATGTTACAGGGAGAGGAATTTAACTGTTCATTTTCTTATTTCTAATTAGTGCTGCAAATATGCCCACAAGCAGTTCTCAATATTTCTAATATTAGAGGCTATTTTTTTATTTTTGCTTTCGTCTCCAACCTGTGGTCTGTTCCCAGGACAGTTCCTGGTGCAAAGGATAGTACTGGAAAGACATCTACTTTCCGTTTTTCTCTGTCACTCCTATCTCCACCTACCCCTCAGCAAAAGCAGTGAAGTTAGCCAACCGCTCACAGCCCCTGGCCCTAGGTACAGGGACATTAACCCTATAGAGTGTGAATTCATTTTTTCTACTCCTTTCAACTCTGAACTGGTGAAAATGTCATTTATTACAAGTCTGACAATCAGTCCTTTAGTTTTAGGTTTGAATGTATGTGAGAGAGTTTTCATGAATTTTTAAAATTTCATCTTCTTATATTCTGAATATACTTTTATCCTGATAATTTGCAAACTAGACCTTTTCTAGATTTAGGAAGATAAATAAGCAAACCATCCAAAAGGCCAACTTGTTAAACTGGAGAGGTTACCTCAATATGGAATGTGGGACTTTAGTTTTGTCCATTCCCACGAAGGTCTTGAGGATTCGGTTAAATCCAGAACTGAGAAGTTTTAATTATTTAAGGTAGAGAATAGCTACATAAAGTTAGTCCCCAGCCTGCAAACAGTAATTTACACAGACGCCCAGCCACCCTTCCCCCTCCTTCCAGAAACCACCAGCAAAATCGTTGCCAGGGGGCTCTGAAGTGGAGGATGAGATGCCTTGCAAAGCTGAGGAGAGCTGCCTCCTACTCACGGCAGTCCCTGTGCCCTGCAAGGGACCTAAACAGAGTCTCCGGAAAATCCATAGGTTAAATCCACCCTTAGAGTTAGCAGGTAGCCCCTTGAAAAAAATGCAGATACCTCTGGAGCAATCTGGCACTGCTATATTTATATATGTTAGTGCAATAAAATCACTTTTTTCCTGAGGGTTGTGCAGTGAAGGAATAGAAAATTATATTGTGGTAATGGCAGGAGCCTTGTGAATGCTGAGTAAAGAGAAGACCTGGACAGAGTAGGGGATATATTTATTTTTATTTTTATGTCAATATTTTTAATAATTAGCAAATCACTGTGCTCTGAGCTGTGACTGAAAAAGGAATCAAGAGGGAAGTTTGCAAAGATGAATATGGCTTAGTTCTTGATCTCAGTGGGGTCTACAGTTGGATGTGGAGAAGTTACACTAACAGTAGTACAAAGTGCAAACAGTAATACAAAGGCAACCACATGTAGGATGGAGATGGCAGCAGCCAGTCTGAAGGATTCAAATTGGGAAGCAGTGTCACAGGGCTGTTTTTCACATACATGTTGGGTGGAGCAGGCTTGATGGCCAGAGGCCTTCTGCACCATCCCAGGGATGGAGTTTGTGTAAGGTCTGTGCACAGGAGCCTGGAAAGAAAGGGTTGGGGAGACAACAGAAGGGCTCAGGAATGGTTAAAGGAAGATTCTGAAGACTGTTTCCATTTGAATTTTTTTTCACCAAGCTTCGGATGTGTACAAGAGGGAAGGAGGAGATGTTCTTCTTCTTTCTCTTCTTCACTCCTTGACCACATTGTGTCCTGCCCCAGGACCCAGAACTCAAACAGTTAACTGACCACACTTGAACTGGGGAAATGCATTCTGAATGGCAATAACCAATTTAGAGTCAAATTTGTGGTGCATAGCTTATTTGTAGCTTGAGGGTTACCCAGGCAGAAAAAATGTAAAACTGCTTTGTAAAATTAAAAACCCTTAGTAAATATAAGATATTATTGCTACAATATTCTAGCTGTTTTTGTCTTTTTAGAGGTACCATGCAAGGACGGTGCTCTCAACATTAAATCCGGAATCCAGACTAAATTCAATGACAAAACGAAACCCAATTAGTGTCCACAGAGCTCTAGGGTTCACAATGGCTCTATCCACTGAACACACCCCAGATATCACTGTGTTTTAGAGCTGATGTGGCTCAGTTGGAGGGACTCCCTTTGTAACAGCCACTAGAAAAGCCATAACCTACAACCGAAGAGCATTTTCTCTTTAAGTCACAGCGATGGCTGTAGGGAGTCAGGTGCGTTAGCTCACTTCCCACATTAAAAATAGCAAGTTTGCTGGCCTCTTCAATTGATTTCCTAACAGAGGTCTGTGAAATGTCAGTTTCTCTCAAGAAAATAATGCTTTTTGAAAACTTTGAACTCTGCAGACAAGACTGGCAAATAAAAAAACATTAGTTTTTCAATTTAAAAGAGAAGATCTAGGCTGGGCACGGTGGTTCACGCCTGTAATCCCAGCACTTTGGGAGGCCAAGGTGGGAGGATCACTTGAGGTGAAGACTTCGAGACCAGACTCGCCAGCATGGCAAAACCCCGTCTCTACTAAAACACAAAAATTAGCCAGGCATGGTGGTGTGCACCTGTAGTCCCAGCTTACTCAGGAGGCTGAGGCATGAGAATCGCTTGAACCCAGGAGGTGGAGGTTGCAGTGAGCTGAGATCGCGCCACTGCACTCCAACCTGGGCAACAGAGCAAGACTCCATCTCAAAAAAAAAAAAAAAAAGAGAGAGAAGAGAGAAAATCTTGACGATGCTCTTAGGTTTCTGCAGCATTTTCAGATTTCTTATGATTTCTGACATTTTTATGATGTATCTGATCTTTGCAATAACCCTACAAAGTAGGTGGAGGAGATATTCTCAGAAGATAAAACTGAGGCCCAATGATTATAAGACACGGTCACAGAGCTGATTGGTGTCAGAGCCCCCAGCTCACTGGACTCATGTCTAGACTGTTTCACAGTAGTGAAGGGCCACCAGGCCATTGCTCAGATGGTTTCCTTCATAGGGGCCTGTGTTGCTGAAGACTCACCCAGAATCTATATTTCTTGCTTTTACTGTCTCTTTTGTCTGCTCTGTTCATGACTCTGAATCCTCTAGGCACAAGAGATGGACTAACCTGCAAAAATCAGTTGCAAGTGACAACTGGATGTTCCGGGCAGTCACTCAGCAAGGGCTCCCTGCTGCCTCACTGCTCCTGGCTCACTTGCCTTTGCTCTTATCTCTGAACACCTGTGGCAAGCTTTCTACACCTGCATTGACTCCACATATTTGGTGTTTCTTTGGGTTTATCTCCTAGAATTTTAGACCTTTACCTGTTCTTCCAGCCTCAGAAATCCCAACTCTAGAGTCCCCATCTTTATTTAAGCCAACCCTGGCCAGGCCTGTCTTTGGCCATCATTAAACTGTGTGAGGCATGGGTTTCGACATTCCTTAGTATATGCCTAAGACTACTAGATGGAGTCTGGTCAGTTCCACTCTTTACCTCTGGGAAAAGAAAACATGAAATTCTTTAGAAACTTGGCAGTGCTCCTGGCCCAAATGACAGATGAGCTGAAGCTGTTGGCTCATGATTACAGCTGCTGCCTGACAGAGCGGAGCCAGCCTTATCTTTGCTCCTTCCCAGAGAAATTCCTGGATAGCTCTAGAAAATTTGGGAACTTTTTGTGAGATCGCAGAATAATTTTTATTGATTTTCCATTTTGCAGGCATGAGTTGTCATTTCCATACAGATCAGTAGGCCCCATCCCTGAACATGAGCCTTGTCCCTTAGAATGTGCCAAATACCATGTCATTTGTGTAGAAGGCTTAGTCTCTAAATCCCAGAGTTATATCTGCTGCCACTACAATTAGAATGAGGTGATTGGCATCATGGACCCACATTAGCTGAGGTGGTTTTGTTACAAGCCACCTACTCTTGCAAGCCCATGAAGAAAGATAATGTATGGAAAGGATGTTGGGGGGTTCAAGGATTTGAAGGGAAGTTTTAAAGAACTAGGCTGGGAACAGACAGGAACCAGCTATCTTTAGATCAGGCATAATAGTTCCTTCACCATCTGTTCCAGTGCTACCACCAAACAAACACCAATCATTTATTTCATCCTCACATTATTCTGCCAAAGTCTCAAAGTCCCAAGAGAGAGAAAGGCTACCCTGTGGTCACAAACCTTCCCATGGATGAACCAGGGATGGCGAGAAGACTTCAGAGGTCTCTCTGGCTTCCTTACAGCGAAGGAAGGACGCCTTGTGGTGCTGTTCCACTAAGATGGGACACACTATGGGGAAAGGAAATCAGGGTGGGGTTAGGAAGGCATAATGAGTGTTAGGTGGTTAAAAAAAAAAAAAGTATGCCCCAGGGAGGGCACCTGCACTGCTGCTCTCTGCAAGTTAGCCTGGCCAGTTCCACTCTCCCAAGTAACTTCTTTGTGGGAAGGTTTAGATAGTCCTTGAGACCCTGCCACACCTTCTCAGGATGTCCCTGAAGTGGTCTCCCAAGCAGAGTGGAGGGAGGAACTTCTACTGCTCATCACTGGCAGTCAGGCTGCCGAGTGAGGCTGTTGTGCTTGCATATGGGAGACTGGCCATTCTGTGCTCAGACGTCTAGACCGCGCCATGCTGTCCGTTTTTCTAGAAGGCTGCTCTGGCCCTTCAGAGAGAGGAAACTGGTTAGCCTCATCACACTCCTCTGTGTCCCAGCCCCCAATCTCAGTGGCGACATGTTCCATGTCCTGTAGTGCCGAGTTGGTACTGTTTTGGGAGTGCATACCATAGTGTACTTAAGGATCTTAGAAAGTTTAGTGGACAGTCCCCCTCGACCACCAGGCCTGGCTCTTCACCACATACCCACAGCAACTCAGTGCACGTGGGCTCCAGGAGATTCTCCCCTGAGAGATCTGGTCCCCCTCACACAATTGTCTCACTGACTTGACTATGGTCAGGTCACTTGTCTGCTACCTTGTAGCATTCAGTGACTGCACTTTCCTCTTGTCCTTGGCCTTTCCTACCTGGAAGTCAATGACCCAGATACTACTTGGGAAACATATCTTGCATTTCACTTTAAAAGCCTGCTGGAAATTCTGCTTGCAGGCCCCAAAGCTCTAGATCACTGTCTGGGTATTCCTGGAATCAAATAAGTATCCATCTATCAGCAAGTATTTCCCCACAGGAAGCAGAGGAGTTTCTCTAAAATTAGGAATGAAACTGCTGTAGCCCTGCTGCGTAGGCCCTGCATACCTGCAAAACTGCAGTGCTTGCTAGGTGAGCCCGAGGCTGAGGCATTCTGTAGCTATATTGATATGAAGCTGTGTCTAGGGTTCATCAGGACTTCCATCACTGCCTCAGAAAAATGGAGAGCTCATTCTAGCCAGGTCTGCCACAGCCTCAAGGCAATCTCCCATTCAGGATTGCTAAGCAAGCCTACAAATCCCTCTGACCTCAAAGATGAACTATGCAGAGTGCAGGTTTTTGAGAAGTGTAGCTTGTCTAAAATGGTGCAACAAAGAACATGTAAGGCAGCCTTCCAGAAGTTCCCTAAGCAGTCCCATTATACAGCAATGTACCATTCTGCCAGGACAATGCTTCTATTCTTAAATGTCCAATGAAAGGGCACCTGCAAGACTGCAGTGGCTTCTGTCGGTTTGGAGGGCATCCTCTGGTATTTGCAAGGTTTGGGTCCCACGAGCACCTGACCTGGCAGAGTTATACTTTAGGCTACCTCTAGGCCAGCTTGAGAAACACTTTTGAAAGTCTGAAGATTAAGAGTTTCCATGATCTGTCTTGCCAAGGCAAACTGATTTTTAGAAGGCAAAATGTCCCCATCCCTACCCCCTACCCAGAAGTCTGACAGATCTTGGAGTTCACAAGGTACTACTGGTAATTCATCTCTCATTTTCCACTCTGGCCATCCAAACAGTCAAACACAGGCAAGAAAGAAAGAAAGGGGGATTGTCTGAGTTTTGGCTGTAACTATTGCCCACCAAGAGGAAAAACTTTTCTGTCCTGTTTTTGCTCTGCTATGATCCCGAACAGCTGTGCACTTTGAAACAAATGCTTGTTATATCATGGTGGGAATCAAAAACAGGAGACCATATGTGCAAGTTCTAAAGCTGGTTCTGTCCTAGAACCACCACCCTGGGAGCAGGCACTACTGGCCATCGGGGCTGCCTTTGACACATGGAGGCAACATGTGGAGGGGCCAGCAGGCTCTTATTTGGATGCAGCCTGATGGCTGTCATTTATTGCTACTGAGGTAAAACCAGAATAATAGTAATCACCATTATTTATTAAGCATTTGCCTTGTGCAAGCATTGTGCTAAGCATATCATATGCATTATCTTATAATCACAACTCTGTGAGGTGGATCCTACTTTTATCCCCATTTATACACAGGATTAGTAATATGCCCAAGGTTAAACAGTTAGTAAATGGTAGAGCCTGAATCAATTCTAATATGTCTGAGAGAGCAGACCCCAAGCTCCCAGCTATAGTGCCGTAATGTCTTTCCAAGCCCAGAAGAAGCCGTTGGAAGTGTGTTGATGACCTCTCTTTAAAAGGATTTGGCTTCCATATCCTTTACTTAATGCTCAGCTCAGCTACTGTGCAAAAGCCGGAATTATTGGAACCTCATAATTCCAATAGACTCTCTGCCAAAGAACATTGTAGTGGCCAGGAACAGTTCATCAAGGAGATGCATACTTACTCAGAGCCATCCAGACATGGTCCCCAAGGATGTGGAATGCAGGGGTATTGGCAGAATGACCTGCTGAGCCTTCTAGATAGGAGAGTCCAAACTGCAGAGCCCCCGTTGCACCGTAACACTACTGGTGAGCCATGGTGGCCCTTGAAATTCTAAGGAAGGCCTTGAAAGCCTCCATAGGGCACATTTCTGATGATTTTGAGCCCAACAATCTGCAGTATACCAGCCCTTAAGCTAGCTGCTTGCATAATAAATTCAGGTCTGAATACACCAATGCCACATCACTGTCAACTCCAAATGCCCTGGAACACCATTGTTATAGAGTGTGCCATAGACTTCTCTCACTCTCAGGGGCATGTCATTTTGGTCATGGCAGACTCCAATGCCAAACTGGAACATCTTATCCCTGTTTACCAGCTTATTGCCACTCTATTAATATTAAATTATCAGGAAAAAAAAACTATTCCTAGAACATATCATGGTTTTAGATTGTACTCTCCAGCTTGTCCTCCAGCCATCATTTCACAATTAGTAACCAGTTGGAATGCAGCACCTGGGTCAGCTCACCTAGCCAGTTTCTGAAGAATTTTTACCTTTGACTATCCACTATACCCTTTCACCTAAACACAGTTTTATAGCAACTTATCGCCATTATTTCCTTCTCATCAAGCCCACCAACTGCAACAGTTGGTTAATTTGAAAGGCAACACATGCCATCAAGCAGACCTGAAAGCCCTCTGGCATGCCAATGAGAAATTTAAATATTGACCTGTGCCAGACATCAGAGGAAACCAAACAATAGGAGATACCATAGGCACTCCCCAGATATGCAAGCAAAATCTGCCTTTGACAAAAAACCAGTGTTATAAAGAAGTATGAAAAGTCATAAAACCCATTTTTGTTCACTTCTGCTTGTTCTGCTTTTGGCTTCTGTTATGCCTGACCCAGCATGACTTCTTCTTCCTTACACATGCCAAAATTTGCTATCCTGAGATCAGGAACCATCATATGTGGTATGAAAAGTGACCAACAACCCTTGGTGCCATCTTAATTCCAATAACCAATACACTGGAATGGGTATGGGCCAACACAGTGGTAATGAGAAACATTTCCCACTTCAGGAGTGCTCCGATTGCCACTGACCCTTTAAATGGGCTAAACCACCTATGATCATGCCCCAGCTGGCCCATGAAAGCAAGCTCCACATCCTAGATGATGAGACATTCTAGGAAATCACCTGGGAGTTCCCCAACCCATGTCCTGTTGCTGCTTCATCAGTGTTTGCTTTCTTGTTTCTGACACCTTACTCCTGGGTCTGGTAGATTTTGTTACCTGCCTTTGACTTATTTGGATATGAGAGCCTTTTGGATTCCACATTTATATTTCGGCACCCCTGCATAGTTTAGAGTTTTGCCTGTTCCTTTGGCTTCAGAATTTACTAACATTATTTTAGTAATGTTAGTAATGTTTTATAATGTTGGTGACTTTTTTAAGTTTATAGAGAATTTGCTGTAAGTATAGATATGCTTTCTTATTGGCTTATTTTTTCTGCAGATATGCATTTCTAATTGTATAAGGCAAATTAATGGAAAATAAGACTTAGAGAAATGTATCTATATTAAGAAATATCTGTATAAGAAAACAATATGTCAGGGCATGTATAGGTTACCTAATATTATTACTGTTTGAAGAAATAAACAAGCTGGTAAGTTCTATACTGAAAATAGATTACTCTCGGGCCCCCTATTTATAGTGATTCTCCCTCAGATTTTAAGCCACATGTGTCAGATGTTTTTGTCCTTTTATTTATTTCTTTATTTAAAAAAGGAATCTCCACAAAAAGAATTCCTTTTAAATGCTTTAATTAGGGATAAATTGTATATCCGACTCCAAGTACATCTGTCTTTTTTGCATTCACTCTGAAACATTTAAGTGTCACTTTAGGTAACTATCAGGGTTAGGTGTGAAGAATTCAGGGTGGAGCAAAAAGATTAAGTGTGGTTGAGGAAAACTAAGACGCGCCTTTGAAGAACTGGTAGTATCATCAAAGAGAAGACCGCATCTTCAGGACAGAAGAGCAATAGAGTGTGACAAGCCCAATGATAGGTGCTTGTAGGAAGGGCTGTGGGAGCTGTGGCAACCTTGCCGAAGGGGCCAGAGGACATACAGTGAAAGGGACATCTGAACCAAGTTCCCAGAAGTCAAAATTTAATCACATCTAGACTCAAAATTCTTTCCAAAGTAGAATGTTGACCAAAGCTGTTTCCCATAATTACTCTGACTAGATGAGTCACGGAAACGTGTTGTCTGCCTTCTCTGTCATTACATCATTTCACTGTCTTCTCATGGATGGTGCCTTGTGACTTCGTGCATTCCATGGCCATTCCATATGGCAACCAAAGGAAGGGCAGGGAAAGAGGACAGAGTGCCTCCCTCCGGGATGTGGCTTTCTATGGCAGGCCCCTTTACAGTCACATTACGCCCCATCCTTCCTATAACATGGGAGAGTCTTTCTTTTTAGAATTTAGTGGCTCAGCAGGTTTGGAAGGACTTGGGAAGGGGAGGCTTCCCTGAGTTCTGTTGCTGGGAGAAGACAGGCAATTCAGTAGGTCAAATGGCAAAGGTAAAACCACAGTGGAAGGCTTCTCTGTGGACAGAGACTGAAGGGTGTGGAGGTATCGAAGCTGAACAGCAGCAGGGGTGCCTGACAGAATCTCAGCTGCCATCCTCAGGGACTCAGAAGCAGCCTTTTCCCCTTCTGCAGCAATCATCTAGAAAACATGTGACAAAAAGCAACGTGATTGTTCTTCATTCCCTGAAGGCTTCACCACTATACAATGTGACTCAGCAGACAAGCACTGAGCATCTACTATGTGGCAAGCACGGTTAAGCATAGAACAGGTTTAGTCTTCTTTCTGAAGGGTCTTGAGCTGGGGAGACAGATTAAACTATTAATCACAATTTAAGGTGGAATTTGTTAGGAGCCATCACAAGTATAAATGAACTATTAGGGGAGTTATTAGCATCTGGTGGGCCTTGAAAGATTAGGATTTTGCCAACATAGAGAAAAGATTAGCCAGCATTCCATGCAAAGGCATGATGTTATGAAAGGGTGACCCCCAACTCAGGCAAAGTGAATGGGTAAACATTTCTGAAGAGAAAGTGCTGAGCTCACTACCTAAATGCTACCTGAAAGTGGGTGAAGAGGACTTCACTCAGAGATCTAGAAGCAACTGCCCTGGGGACTATCCTCCTCCCCTTCCTCATCCCCACCTCCCCTCAGTGGTCCACAGGCAATGATCCTCTTACTGGTTCAGGTTTTTATCTTCACTTGCTCTCTGTTCTTTCAGAGAAATCTGCCTCCCTTCATTCTTCATTTTCCTCTCCCAAGGCCCCCTCACCCACACCTCAGTCACCAGAAGCTGCTAGCTGCCACATCTTTGCTTCTCGCTGTCATGCCTGAGTGGAGCCAAATAGCACAGCCTTCTCTTGGCTCTAGCATTGAGGGAACTGGGCCCTGATCATGGTTGTCCCTCCAAAACTTGTGCCAAGCTTGGGATGCAGTTCTAGGGGATACCTAGAAGCTAGGGTGACTACCATTACCCAGGAAAAGATGCCAGCACTAGAGAAGAGGGATTGATGTGTGTGGAGGAGATGCCTTTAAGGAGAGGGAAGGTGAGACTCAAGCAGTGAGTGGTCACTATTATCAGTAGCTTCAGAGAGGGAGAGGAGTTGCATTAGTCAGTCAGGGGACTATTAACACGCTTTAAGAGAGCAATTTTAATAGAGTTGTAAGGGCCCAAGACAGCTTCTGCCCCGTGCCTAATTAATGGACAGTAAGGAAGCCAAGGGGAAATGTTCTCCACGAGCAGGCCTTCCTAAAGAGCAGTCTGGGTGGGAGGATGGAGTGCTCACCCGCACTTTGGCTTGTCTTTGCGCTTCAGCCTCCACAGCCAGTGAGTGCTGAAGCCCAGCTGGCAACCTCACATCTTTACTGAAAAAGAAAGAATGCAGGCATGTAGGTGTGCAGCCATGATTTAAGGGCCAAAGCTTTCACACAGACTTGCGAGCCTCTCTACTGCTGTCTCATGATGAGTAGCAAATTCTGAGTGACCAGAGTGTGCCATCCCTAGACTTCTGAGGTCAAAAGTAGGCAGATCTCCAAGGTCGATGCCTCAAATGCAGTTTTGTATTATTGCTGATGCTACAGTAGAGCTGTAGTTTCTCATTATCAGCACAGCAGGTTTTGTATTGATGAGCTGTGCTCAGTTTTTCCACTTAGGATATAATCTAAAACCCAACTAATAAATTTGAACAATGGCTTGAAGAGCCACACTGCTGATAATAAAGATAAGGGGAATTCATCCAAGTTTATAAAAGAGAAGAATTGATTTTGAAAAGGGTACAACTGACCAAATAAGAACAATGCTTAATGTATTGCATAAAAGGTACAAAATTGTCTTTTGACCCTGATTATAACTATAAAAATGCATATATGGAAAACAGTTTAGCTGCCCCTCAAAAAGTTAAATATGGAGTTACCATATGACCTAGTAATTCTACTTCTAGATACAGACCCAAGAGAATTGAAAACATGTTCACTCAAAAACTTGCAAATTAATGCTTGCTGTAGCATTATTCATACTAGCCAAAGAGCAGAAACAACTCAAATGTCCATCAGCTGATGAACCAATAAAATGTGGTATAGCCTCACAACAAAATATTATTTGATCATAAAAAGTAATGAAGTACTGATTCATGCTCAAGCATGGTTGAACCTTGAAAACATTATGCTAAGTGAAAAGAAGCCAGATACAAAAAGCCATATATTGTATGATTCCATTTATGTGAAATGTCCAGAAGAGGCAAATCCATTGAGACAGAAACTAAATTAGTGGTTGCCAGGGATTAAGGAGTACATGGGGGATTCCCGCTTAATGAGTACAGGCTTCCTTTGGGGATGATGAAAACGTTCTGAAATTAGATAGTAGTGATGGCTGTACCCCTTAGTAAATATATTATACTAAAACCACAGTTTAAAATAGCAAAAATGCAACATTTCTTTTTTTCTTTCTTTTTTTTTTTCTTTGAGACAGAGTCTCACTCTGTCACCCAGGCTGGAGTGCAATGCGCAATCTTGACTCACTGCAGCCTCTGCCTCCCGGGTTCAAGTGATTCTCCTGCCTCAGCCTCCTGAGTAGCTGGGATTATAGGCATTTGCCAACACCCCCGGCTAATTTTTTTTTTTTTTTTTTTTTTTTTTTTTTTTGAGATTGAGTCTCGCTCTGTGGTCGTGGCTGGAGCACAGTGGCATGATCTTGGCTCACTGAAACCTCTGCCTCTCAGGTTCAAGTGATTCTCCTGCCTCAGCCTCCCTAGTAGCTGGGATTACAGGCATGAGCTACCACGCCCAGCTAATTTTTGCATTTTTAGTAGAGACAGAGTTACACCATGTTGGCCAGGCTGGTCTCAAACTCCTCACCTCAAGCGATCCACCCACCTTGGCATCCCAAAGTACTGGTATTACAGGTGTGAGCCACTGTGCCTGGCCTAAAATGGGAAATTTCGGGTAAATTTTATCTAAAACAATTTTTAGATTCATAGAGATAAAAATAATCAGAGTAATTTGTCCAAATGTTACAGTGATTGTGTTATGGCTATAAGATATTAGGTGATTTGTTTCTCTTTTTTATAAATTTATGCTGATATGGCTATAGTACTCAATGAAAATAATTTTTCAAATGAAAAATTTAAAATGAAACCAGAATATTTTCGTTTATCATACGGTTCTTCCTAGTTAATTTCCTACCCACATTTCTATTCTCTCCACTTTGATTCCCCAAATACAGGTCACTGAATCCAAGGCAACCTGTGGAGAGAAGAATTCAGATGTCAGTGGGAGCCTCCAGGTGGAGGGAGAGCATGCCTAAACCCTGGTGGCCATTGTTCTATACTAAGGAAGAACATTCCATTTGAAAGGACATTATTTGCCTGTTGTATTTAACTTCACAGTGCCTTGCAAAGAGTTGTTTAACTTGAATAGTGCCAACCAATAAATATCTGTGCAATTGAAGATGGTGTGGTATGCTGAATAATGGTCCCCAAAGATATCCCATGTCCTAATCCCTGGAATCTGTGAATGTTACCCCAAGAGGGATTTTGCTGGTGTGATTAAGTTAAAGGCTCTTGAGATAGGGATATTATCCTGGATTATCCAGGTGGCCCTAAATGTAATTATAGGTGTCCTTATAAGAGGGAGGCAAATGGTGATTTGAGTACAGAAGAAGAGAAGGTGATGTGATGATAGAAGCAGGAATTGGAATGATGCACTCTAAAGATGGAGGAAGGTGCCACGAGCTGAGAAATGCAGGCAGCCACCAGATGCTGGAAAAGGCAAGGAAATGGATTCTCCTCTCAGAACCTCCAGAAGAAATTGGTCCAGCTGACACCTGGACTGTAGCCCATTGAAACTGATTTTGGACTCTGTGGTCTTCAAAACGAAGAAAATAATTTTTGTTTGGTTTTAAGCCACCAAGTTTGTGGTAGTTTGTTACAGAAGTAATAGGAACTAATACAGATATATTTTAAAAATCTGTTTTAAAATGCACTGAGTTGAGAACCAGTCTCTAGTCTCTCTTCCAGATGTCTTTCATTTATAGGATGTTTTCACTTCTACAACTGATGCTGGTGGCTCCAGTTTCCTCCTGCTTCCCAGTCCCGTCCACCCCCTTGATTGAAGTTGGAAACAGGAGTGGGAAGAAAATCGACTGTGGATTCTGGAAAGGAGGGGCAGGGCATGGAGCTCTCCATGTTGACCCAAACTCTTCTTTTTACACTGATTTTCTCATTATTTTTTAGTGGTTAGACAAATAGTAAGCATAGTGCATTGAGAACCCTGAGAAGACTAATTTGGGGGTGTGGGTGAGAGTAAGGAATGTTGATAAAGACATCACAGAATAGGTGGCATCTTAAAGGACAAATAAAATCTTGCCTGTGGAGAAAAGGGAAGTATTCCATGCAGAAGATACAGCCCAAGAGGAGGCAATGGGAGCATAAAAGTGCTGAATGCTGGGCAAAAGCTAAAGTAGGTTGGAGTATTAGATTCAGTGGGAGAAGGGTGGCAAGAGGTGAGACTACAACAGTTGGGTCGTTTATTCATTTATCCAAAAAACATTATCTACCTGCTGTGTGACAAGCCCGTGCTGAGGACCAAGAGATGGATAAAACATAGCCCCTGCTGCTATGGAGGCTGCAGTCTGGGAAAACTAATGTCTTAGATAGATGGTCCCCAACTTGCAATGGTTTGACAATTTTTGACTTTTATCATGGGTTTATTAGGATACATGCATTTTTAACTTATGATATTTTTTGCTTTATGATGGTTTATAAGTGAAAGAACATTTGTATATATATTATAATCAGTGTAACAAGGGCAAGCTTGAATGTCAAGTGTCTGGACTTTATCCTTTAAAGGAGAAGGATGAATAAGGAAGGGAGGGTGAAGGGGGACATCCCATAAAGCATAATTACTACCAGTGCCTTTGATTCTTGGGGTCCCTCTATTTGAGGTCCTCCTTCTAACTACCATGATTCACAACCTCCTAACCCAGTTCTGGGCCTGGGTGTCCCCACTGCTTCAGTGACAGGCTCCATTGCTGGTGGTAATTGCCACTCCATTGTCCAGCTGCCTGGAATCCTGCTGTCTTCTCACTTCTCCTCTGAATACCTTTTGCCTGCCTGCCTTGGTAAGAATCAAAGCCACCGACCCTGGCCGTGAATGAGCTTGCTGAGCTTGCTGCCTGTGGACTAGAGGGAGCTGCTTGTGAAGCAGTTCTTGCTCTTTCCCATCTAATTCCAAATTGATAAATCTAGACAATGGATTGGGTAATTCATCATGTAAAGGTCTATGACATCTTAGCTTTTGTTATCTGAAAGTCTTATTTGAACTTATTATTTAACTTGGCACTCATTATGCTTGTTTCCCCAGGTAGACAGTAAGCTCCTGGGAACCATGCTTTATCATCTTTGTGTACCAACCCCTCCTGTCCATCCCCACCAACCCCACCGTTCCTGCCAGCAATCATTCTCAATACTTAATACTAGGTGAGTACTTGGAGATGAATTTAAAGTCACTGGAGTAGGTTTGAGAGCAAAAACTGTGGCAATGACTGATTAACAAGCACCATACTGATAACTATAATTGACTCAGAGTCAATTTGGCAACCTCCTAACTAGCTATGAGCTCCCAAAGGGATGGTCCCTAAGGGATGGAACTGGTCATAGAAGACTTAATAAATGGCCAATGAACAAATGAATAAAAGATAAATATTTCAGCATATTGGCCGTTACGTTTATCTAAGTACCTTTGCATCTTGGGCGATGCTCTTCCTCTCTAGAAGAATTTCAGTGAGGGATCGATGTGCTAGGAGACGCTTCATGGTGGTTTGCACAAGGAATTGCACAGCTTTAGATACATGAGCAAGACTGCTTAGGAGAAGAGAGGCATTTTCCATTCGGTAGTAGCAAATGGCATCTATCTCCATTATAAACATGTCTTTGGTCACGATCTAGGCAGAAAAAAGTTTGGATGACAGGCTTGATACTTGGGATCCTTTCCTATGTGGGGTTAGAGGAACTAAATGTGTTCAAAGGGAATTTTCTCTGCAAGAGAAAAAGAGAGTTGGCCTACCCTTTATTTAAAATAGACATGTTTTTGAAAATTATGAAATTTTTATTAAATACACGAAAGAACACACAACTTAATCCTGTGGTAAATCCTTTTGTAAAAAAAATCAGAAATAATTTTCTCATAAGACATTCAGTTGATTCCAAACCAGGTCTTTCTAAACTGATACCAAAATAAAACATCTGCTAAAAGAGAAGCATGTTCTGGGAAACAAGCGCTCTAATGTATTGCTTGCTAGAGTGTACGTTAGGGGATGCTTTGATGATATACATCACAAGCCCTAGAAAGATGTCTTAACATTTCCCTTTTTATATTGATCATAAGGACATATTTTAAGGGTTTAGCTATAAGGATGTTACTCACAGTATTGCTAATTGGACTACAAATTGGAAAGAATTTAACATCAACAATAGGGAATTGGTTGAGTAAATTGTGATACAGCCACTAAATGAAATGCTGTATGTCCATTTAAAATAAGGGATAGAAGCATTTAGCTAATATATGAAAAGATGACCACAATATATTGTTGGGTTAAGAAAGACACATTACAAAACAGTATATATGGTATGATATATGTGTATATATATATACCCATCTGTAAATATAACCACATACATTGAAAAATCTGAAAGGATATACTCCAAAATATCAACAGTTAACTATGGGTAACAGGATTGGGTTGAGTTTTTTTTTCCCAATTTTGTTTATTGTGTTAAAATACATATACCATAAAACTTACCATCTTAACCATTTTTAAGTATACAGTCCAGTGATACTGAATACACTCATAATATTGTGCAACTATCACCACCATCCATCTCCATAACTCTTTCATCTTGTAAAACTGAAACTCTGTACCCATGAAATAATAACTCTCCAATTTCTCCTTCTCCTCAACCTCTGCAACCACCACACTACTTTCAGTCTCTATGAATTTGACTACTCTAGGTGCCTCATATGAGTAGGATCATACAGTATTTTTTTTTTTTGTGATTGGCTTATTTCAGTTAGCATAATGTCCTCAAGGTTCATCTATCTTGTAGCATGTCAGAATTTCCTTTCTTTTTAAGGCTGAATAATGTTCCATTGTGGGTTATATATCACATTTTATTTATCTCTTCAGTCATCAGTAGACACTTGGGTTGCTTCTTCCTTTTGGTTATTGTGAATAATGCTGTTATGAACAAAGGTGTACAAATATTCTTTAAGACCCTACTTTCAATTCTTTTAGGTATATATGCAGAAGTGGAATTGCTGGGTCATACAGTAATTCTATTCTTAATTTTTTGAGGAGCCGCTCTACTGTTTTCTACAGTGGCTGCACCATTTTACATTTTCCTACCAACGGTGCACAAGGTTCCAATTTGTCTACATCCTCTTCAACACTTGTTATTTTCCAGGTTTTTAAAAAAACAGTAGCCATGTTGGTGGGTGTACAGTGATATCTTGTGATATTGATTTGTATTTTCCTAATGTAGTGATGCTGAGCATCTTTTCATATGCTTGTTGCCCATTTATACATCTTCATCTTCTTTGTATGTCATCCTTTGAGAAATGTCTGTTCAAGTCGGTATTAGGGTTCTCTAGAGAAACTATAGAATGTGTATGTGTGTGTTTGGGTTTCACCACATGTATATATGCACACACACACATACACATATAGGTATGCTGGGGTGGGGAGAGAAAAAAATACTGATTTAAAGAATTGGCTCATGTGCTTATGGAAGCTAGCATGTCTAAAATCTTCAGGCTGAAGACCCAGGGAAGAGTTTATCTTTTCTACCGAAAGAATTCCTTCCTCCTCAAAGGGAGGTCAGTCTTTTTCTTGAGCCCTTCAATTAATTGGATGAGGCCCACCCCACATTAGGGAGGGTAATCTGCCTTACTCAACGTCTACTGATTTAAATGTTAATCCCATCTAAAAAAGTACCTTCACAGTAACATCCAGATGTGTTTGGCCAAATATAGGTCAAGTGATCATGGCCTAGCCAGGCTGACACATAAGGTTAACTTATCACAAACTTCTTTGCCCATTTTTTAAATCAGGTTGTTTACTTTTTTTGTTGTTGAGATGTATGAGTTCTTTATATATCTTGGATATTAACCCTTTATGAGATATATGATTTGCAAATATTTTCTCCCATTCCCTAGATTGCCTTTGCACTCTGTTAATTGTGTCCTTTGATGCACAAAAGTTTTAAGTTCTGATGTAGTCCATATCATTATTTTTCTTTCCTATTTTTGAGTATAAATAATCATTTTGTCGATGGTAGGTAGACCATGGAAAATGTATAGAGAAAGCAAAAGCCATTATTTGGCTTACCTCATGAAAAGGTATCTCCAGAGTTTGGAGACGAAGGTCAACCTTGTGGTAGGTATCCAGGCAGGGCAAAAAAAAGAAAAGACCTAAAAGAGAGGGAGGAGGAAGTGACAGATAAATAGCTAGCATGGAGGCTGTTTGGGTTTCACCTTTCTGGGGTCAGGTTGCACACTACATTACTTTTCTTAGCCTCTAATTACAGACCATTGGCCCATCCCACCTCCACCTGAGGGTAAAAGGAGAGCACTACTATATATTATAATATATAATCCAGTACAATAGGTATAAACAGGGATTATTCCCAGCAAACTGGGCTGTGTGATCCTTTTAGTCATGGTGCTGGCTTCCCCAGATCTCAATTGCATGTCTGTCCTTTCACTAGAATTGAACTCCCTAAGTAGTGTCCTATTGTTAGCCTTAGTGTCTGACTTAGTGCCTTTTAGGTGCTCTCTAAAATTGTTTTTGAATCCATGAGTGTACCCAGGTGTCAAACTTTAGAGCCAGCAACCTCCATGTCATATTCCTTAGAATGTGAGCCCCAGAAGTAATCAGAATTCAGCAGTTATCATGATACCAGCTTTCTGATTGGCTAGTTAGTCCTCACCCACCCAATATAATATATAGGATCAATGTGCAATAAACATTTGTAGATTGATTTATTGAGATTTTGTGAGAGCCCATTGGATTCTGTGGGCTCCTGCAAGAGCCAAAGCGTTGTTGAAACAAGCAGCACCTCACAGAGTCCAGGATACTAGTCAGCTACTAGTTCTCCTCAGTGCCAATTGAGAAGGTTCCTAAAAACCAGGGCCAGAACAAGATGTTCTTTGTCCTGGAACTACAGGGTCTGGTTCTACTTTTGTGTGGACTCATATATTCATTCTGAATCTTCAAACTCTGATATTTGTCCCTAGTCTGGTCTCTGTGGGCGTGCCCTGGAACTCAAGACCCTCTCCAATATATACACATGGGACTTTGTTCCTCATACCTTCCTGGCTGACTTAGATCTCCAAAGCCCCACTACTAAACCTTTCAGACTGACCATACTTCTATCTGTCTCCCATAATGAGCTTGGACCTCTGGACATCAACTCCACTAGATCTTAAGGTCCTGAGATCAGAGACCATGTCTTATGGTTAGCACAGAGTCTGAGCCACAAGAAATGCTTAATCTATGTTTTTTAAATCCCTATAACTGAAGACCAATTTGTTATTTGAATGTGGAACTTTGCCTGTTTCCCAAGATTGGATCTGAGCACCTGGATTGGGAACTAGCTCAGCTTTTCTCTGAGAATTCACAGGACTCTGACCATATACACATTGTACTCAAATCAGTCCCCAGCCATTGGTCCTAAGCTAACTTGCTATTCCAGCAAGCCTTGCCCTGGCATGTGGGCTCTCTGTACCAATTCTCTCTCGGCTACCTATGACCTAGTAGTAATAGTCTCTGAAGAATTTTTGAATAACCTATAAGTAACAGATTGGAAAATTCAGACATCATGAATCAAGTTACTTCATTTAATCTGAGGTCCATATTACAAATCTGCATGGGTTGAAGAAATTGGCGAGTCAGGAGAGAGGTGTTTAGAAAAAAGAGTGTTTTTTACCAGGGCCTTTGGCTCTTCCAGGAAGCAGATGTCCCAGTCGGAATATAATTACTCTTTCATACTCTTGTACCACCTAAAGAGAAATTTAATCCTTTCAAATCACTCCCAGAAAGAAAAAGTCTTCAAAAGGCCTTGGCATAAGAATCATCCTAGATATCAGAAATTTTTTGTTTTGAGAACCAAGAAAAAATTTCTATTAATACTTAAGTTTCCAAAATCTACATTTAGTAAGTGTAAAATTTCAGAAATGAAAAAGTATATTAACCATGTTAATTTTTGAACCCATAGACAGAATTTTGATTAAAGACTTATGATTATCTAAAATCCATGGCCAACTTTCCCTAAATTAATCTTATCAAGGCATATTAAATCTTGTATTTTACTGTGACTTCTGCATTACTAGCTTTTATATGTATTGCTCATTAGCTATTTAACAGAAAGAGGGAGTATATTTTAATACCACTTGTGATATTTTGTTTCAGAGTGCAATTTCTTCTGAGGCTGCTTCAACATGATTCAATTGGATTTTTTTTTTTTTTCTAGACGAAGTTTCGCTCTTGTTACCCAGACTGGAGTGCAGTGGCATGATCTCGGCTCACTGCAACCTCCGCCTCCCGGGTTCAAGCGATTCTCCTGCCTCAGCCTCCCAAGTAGCTGGGATTACAGGTGTGAGCCACCATGCCCAGCTAATTTTTTGTATTTTTAGTAGAGACAGGGTTTCACCATATTGGTCAGGCTGGTCTCGAACTCCTGACCTCAGGTGATTCACCTTGTTTGGCCTCCCAAAGTGCTGGGATTACAGGCATGAGCCACCGTGGCCAGCCTCAATTGGATTTTAATTTGCCAATTTTCATTGGTGATAGATCTAGAAAATTTGTGTTTACCCTGAAAATGTGCAGAGATACTTTTAAATGACAAAAAGATTCTGGAGAATGTCTATTAGAAGAGAAATAGAGAAGTTACTGCACACTACTTTAAAAATAAACTTCACTTTCTGACCCAGTATCAGAATCCGAGTTCAATTGCGTGTTTATCATTGACTTAACTTGGTCTGCTTATTTATATATTAATATATGCCCCACCAGATGAGGCACTCCTTGATGATATGGAATTAATCTTTTTTTTCTCAGTGCTTAAAAAATGCCTGATATATTGTAAGTATTCAATAAATATTTATTGAATAAATGAAAGAATGATTTGTGACTATAGACAAATTTATTTTCCTTCCTTATCCTCCCTCCACTTTAAAAAGCTCCAATGAATAATAACTAGCCAAATATAAAAATGTGATAAAGAGGCCCAACAAAACACATTTTGAAATGTACTTCTTGAAGTAACAGGATCTACTAACCCACTGTAAGTCCTTTGAGGCTGGGAACCATGTTTTGTTTGTCTTCATGAGGTTTACAATTTTATGAGGCCAGAACACTGCCTTGCTTGAAACAATCAGAATGAATGACTGTATGTGGTTCTTAGAGCATGCCCAGCAATTCCCAATTGCTTGGTTTCCTAGCATTACTTGTTTCTTACCTGCTTTTATTGGAAAAAAACAAATTCTCCCCAGAGATGAAGGGGAGTCTTACTTCTTCAAGACCTTGCTCAAATATAACTGCCTGGTTCTGCTTTTGTTTCCTCTCTCTAATTGGCTTCTTAGGGCTTACCATCTTAAGTGACCAGACCTGAGAGCCTTTCCTAAAAACCATGGCTGAGTCAGTGTTGGATCTTGTGGCAATCATGCAGGTGCTCAGGTCACACTTCAAGAAGAGCCTGCTGCCAACTATACACTGTCTATAGGAGGCACACTTTATATTCAAAGATATGAACAGACTGAAAGTAAAAGATGGAAAAGATATACCATACGAACAGTAACTAAAGGAGAGCGGGAATGGCTATCCTAACATCAGAGAAAATGGACTTCAAAAGAAGCAAACATTTTACTAGCAATAAAGTGGGACATTGTATAATGATAAAAGGATCGATGCATTAGGGAAGTGTGACAATGATAAGCATAGATGCACCTAAAAACAGAGTTCCAAAATACATGAGGAAAAAGACAAAAATAATTCAAAGTAGAAATAGACAATTCAGTAGTGACAGTTGGAGACTTCAATACCCCACTTTAAACAGTGGATGGAACTAGACAGACATGGAAGACTTGAATAGCACTGTCAACAAATAGACCTAACAGACATCTACATAGAACATCTCCACCCAACAATAGCAGAATAACACATTCTTTTCCAGCATAAATGAAACATCATCTCCAGGATAGATAATATGCTAGGCCATAAAACTAACTGAAACAAATTTAAAAGGATTGAAATAACATGAAGTATATTCTCTTATTACAATGAAGTTAAATTAGAAATCAATAACGGAAGGAAATTTGAGAAATTGACAAATATGTGGAAATTAAACAACGTACTCTAACCAATGAGTTAAAGAAGAAATCACAAGGAAAATGAGAAAATACTTTGAGATAAATGAAAACAAAAACACAAGATACCAAAATGTATCTTGGGGAGGAAAATGGGGAGGGAAAGGTGAAGGGGAAGAGGAAAGAGCTGCTGCTTGCTGTGAGGAGTAAAACCAACAACAGCCCCAGCAGCAGGTGTACTGTTTCAGCCAAGGACACAGTCTTCTCTGCAGCTCCAGCCAATGACTGAGATGGCAGGAGTACTAGGGGCCGTGCCATTTCTGCCCACTTTGGGACTTCTATGAAGCAAACCTTGCTCTGGAGTTCCCTTTTGGGCTGGCCAATGCTTTCTCAGAGCTGCACCACAGTCAGAGGCTCTTTCTGCCCAATCCTTTCTTCCCCTTCTCATATCACAAGTGTCAGGCCTGCATAACTGTCTGAAGGCTTCTCCTGACTACTCTTGTTTTCTTTCCTGTTAATTTTTCACAGGCAATGTCTCCCAATAAATCTCTTGCTCCTCTAATTCCATCTTGGCATGTGCTTCCAGAATGGACACAGGTCTTCATTTACTTCAGGGACAGGCATCTGTAACCACCTGTGGGCCAAACATAATCATGACTCATGGTCTATAGAAGCTGCCTGGGAAGTTTTGTGGAAGTGTGGGGAGTGGATGTCATGATCCATTCTGGTCACAGAATGCAGATGAACGAGACATAGCCAACATAATACATGTGGTAAGTGTTAGAACAAAGTGAAAGCAGAGTGACACGGGAGCACCAGGAAGGGAATGACAGTCTGGGGGAGTCAAGGAAGGCTTCCTGTTCACATTTGAGCAAGGTCTTGGAGGAGTAAGCTATCCTGGAAGGTGAGTCTGGGGTGAGGGCATTCCACATGGAGCAATAACATGTACCAGAAAACAGAAGTGAGAATGGGCATGGTGTGGCCAGTGAGAGGCCTCAGGAAATTACCTATTGGGTCCTTATGGAATCTCACCTTTATGCAGAACCAGATGGAAAAAGGGAAGGTCATGATGATGAAGAGCAGGGAAATGAGGACAAGAAGCCACTCACAGGCCCCTAAGCCGGAGGATTTGGTACCTTAAAAAAATTAAAGCAAAAGAATAATTATATTGAAACTTCACTGTATTCACTGACTAGCATCTGTTGGTCCAATTCTTGGTATTGGAGTCGGCACAACTTGGAGACTTTGCTGGAAATATTAGAATAAGTCAAATCAGAGTAGTCAGAGTTTACAGGGCCTAGGGAGGAGCAGGCTCCTGGAAAGGTAGTGGGAACCAGGCACAGTGGCTCACGCCTGTCATCCCAGCACTCTGGGAGGCTGAGGTGAGAGGATCGCTTGAGTCCAGGAGTTCAAGATCAGCCTGGGCAACATAGTGAGATCCTGTCTGTACAAAAAAAAAAATTAAAAACTAGCTGGGTATGGTGGTGCATGCTTGTAGTTCCAGCTACGCAGGAGGCTGAGGTGGGAAAAAAGGTTGAGCTTGGGAGGTTGACGCTGCAGTGAGCTATGACTGCACCACTGTACTTCAGCCTGGGTGACAGAGCTAGATCTTGTCTCAAAAATAAAAATAAAAAGAAAGGGAGTGGGGGTATACTGGAACAGGCACAAAATTTGTGAAGAAGGTGTGGATTCCAGTTCTGGCTCTACTGTTTCATATCCAGATGACCTTAGGCAAGGCATATGACCTTTTCACACCTCAGTTTCTTCACTATATTTTGAGGATGCTAACATCTCATGACTATCCCATAATAACTAGTTCATGAGCTATATCACCTATCTCTGGCATAAGGATAAAATAACACATACATATAAAAAGCACTGAGCTTTACTTTACATGTGTCTGTTTTTGTTGTTTTTTGTTTTTATACTTTAAGTTCTAGGGTACATGTGCACAACGTGCAGGTTTGTTACATAGGTATACATGTGCCATGTTGGTTTGCTGCACCCATCAATTCATCATTTATATTAGGTATTTCTCCTAATGCTATCCCTCCCCCAGCTCCCCACCCCCCGACAGGCCCCAGTGTGTGATGTTCACTGCCCTGTGTCCAAGTGATCTCATTGTTCATTTCTCACCTATGAGTGAAAACATGCGGTGTTTGCTTTTCTGTCCTTGTGATAGTTTGCTGAGAATGATGGTTTCCAGCTTCATCCATGTCCCTGCAAAGGACATGAACTCATCCTTTTTTATGGCTGCATAGTATTCCATGGTGTATATGTGCTACATTTTCTTAATCCAGTCTATCATTGATGGACATTTGGGTTAGTTCCAAGTCTTTGCTCTTCTGAATAGTGCCGCAATAAACATATGTGTGCATGTGTCTTTATAGTAACATGATTTATAATCCTTTGGGTATATACCCAGTAATGGGATTGCTGGGTCAAATGGTAATTCTAGTTCTAGATCTTTGAGGAATCGCCACACTGTCTTCCACAATGGTTGAACTAATTTACACTCCCACCAATAGTGTAAAAGCATTCCTATTTCTCCACATCCTCTCTAGCATCTGTTGTTTCCTGACTTTTTAATGATCACCATTCTAACTGGCGTTAGATGGTATCTCATTGTGGTTTTGATTTGCATTTCTCTGATGACCAGTGATGATGAGTATTTTTTCATGTGTCTGTTGGCTGCATAGATGTCTTCTTTTGAGAAGTGTCTGTTCATATCCTTTGCCCACTTTTTGATGGGGTTGTTTTTTCCTTGTAAATTTGTTTGAGTTCTTTGTAGATTCTGGATATTAGCCCTTTGTCAGATGGGTAGATTGCAAAAATCTTCTCCCATTCTGTAGGTTGCCTGTTCACTCTGCTGATAGTTTCTTTTGCTGTGCAGAAGCTCTTTAGTTTAATTAGATCCCATTTGTCTATTTTGGCTTTTGTTGCCATTGCTTTTGGTATTTTAGTTATGAAGTCTTTGCCCATGCCTATGTCCTGAATAGTATTGCCTAGGTTTTCTTCTAGGGTTTTTATGGTTTTGGGTCTAACATTTAAGTCTTTTTTTTTTTTTTTTTGGCTATCTTTGTGCATGTTTTTATTGTTTTTACCCTCACACTTGAAAAATAATTTAGCTGGGTATAGAATTCTTGACTCCAAGTTATTTTCTTTCATAACTTTAAAGTGAACCTGATTCCTGTTTTTTGTAGGTTTATATGTTTCTTTTCTTTTTTTTTTTTAATTGCATTTATTGATCATTCTTGGGTGTTTCTCGGAGAGGGGGATGTGGCAGGGTCATAGGATAATAGTGGAGAGAAGGGCAGCAGATAAACACGTGAACAAAGGTCTCTGGTTTTCCTAGGCAGAGGTCCCTGTGGCCTTCCGCAGTGTTTGTGTCCCTGGGTACTTGAGATTAGGGAGTGGTGATGACTCTTAAAGAGCATGCTGCCTTCAAGCATCTGTTTAACAAAGCACATCTTGCACCGCCCTTAATCCATTTAACCCTGAGTTGACACAGCACATGTTTCAGAGAGCATGGGGTTGGGGGTAAGGTTATAGATTAACAGCATCCCAAGGCAGAAGAATTTTTTCTTAGTACAGAACAAAATGGAGTCTCCTATGTCTACTTCTTTCTACACAGACACAGTAACAATTTGATCTCTCTTTCTTTTCCCCACATTTACCCTTTTCTTTTCGACAAAACTGCCATCGTCATCATGGCCTGTTCTCGATGGTCGCTGTCTCTTCGGAGCTGTTGGGTACACCTCCCAGACGGGGTGGCAGCCGGGCAGAGGCACTCCTCACATCCCAGATGGGGCGGCCGGGCAGAGGCGCTCCTCACTTCCCAGAAGGGGCGGCTACTGGGCAGAGGCGCTCCTCACTTCCCAGACGGGGCGGCCAGGCAGAGACCCTCCTCAGTTCCCAAACAGGGCGGCCAGGCAGAGGCGCTCCTCACCTCCCAGATGGGGTGGCGGCCAGGCAGAGGTACTCCTCACATCCCAGACAGGCTGGCCGGGCAGAGGTGCTCCTCACCTCCCAGACGGATTGGTGGCTGGGCAGAGGCGCTCCTCACATCCCAGACGGGCTGGCCGGGCAGAGGTGCTCCTCACCTCCCAGACGGACTGGTGGCCAGGCAGAGGCGCTCCTCACCTCCCAGACGGGGTGGCGGCCAGGCAGAGGCGCTCCTCACTTCCCAGACGGGGCGGCCGGGCAGAGACGCTCCTTAGTTCCCAAACGGGGCGGCCAGGCAGAGGCGCTCCTCACCTCCCAGATGGGGTGGTGGCCAGGCAGAGGCGCTCCTCACCTCCCAGATGGGGTGGTGGCCAGGCAGAGGCACTCCTCACCTCCCAGACGGATTGGTGGCCGGGCAGAGGTGCTCCTCACCTCCCAGATGGGGTGGCGGCCGGGCAGAGGCGCTCTTCACTTCCCAGACAGGGTGGTGGCTGGGCAGAGACGCTCCTCACCTCCCAGATGGGTTGGCGGCAGGGCAGAGGCGCTCCTCACCTCCCAGATGGGGTGGCTGGGCAGAGGCGCTCCTCACTTCCCAGATGGGGTGGCTGGGCAGAGGCGCTCCTCACATCCCAGACAATGGGCGGCCAGGCAGAGATGCTCCTCACCTTCCAGACGGGGTGGCGGCTGGGCAGAGGCTGTAATCTTAGCACCTTGGGAGGCCAAGGCAGGCGGCTGGGAGGTGGAGGTTGTAGCAAGCCAAGATCGTGCCACTGCACTCCAGCCTGCAATCACAGGCACTTGGCAGGCTGAGGCAGGATAATCACGGGAGGCCGAGGCAGGGAGGTTGCAGCAAGTGGAGATCACGGCAGTACGTCCAGCCTCGGCAACAGAGGGGAAAGAAGAGAGAGAGAGGAAGAAGAAGAAGAGGAGAAGAGAAGAGAAGAAAGGAGGAAAGGAGGAAAGGAAAGAAAGACACATTTAAGTCTTTAAACCATCCTGAATTAATTTTTGTGTAAGGTGTAAGGAAGGGATCCAGTTTCAGCTTTCTACATATGGGTAGCCAGTTTTCCCAGCACCATTTATTAAATAGGGAATCCTTTCCCCATTTCTTGTTTTTGTCAGGTTTGTCAAAGATCAGATGGTTGTAGATGTGTCCTGTTATTTCTGAGGCCTCCGTTCTGTTCCATTGGTCTATACCTCTGTTTTGGTAGCAATACCATGCTGTTTTGGTTACTGTAGGCTTGTAGTATAGTTTGAAGTCAGATAGCATGATGCCTCCAGCTTTGTTCCTTTTGCTTAGGATTGTCTTGGCAATGTGGACTCTTTTTTTTGGTTCCATATGAACTTTAAAGTAGTTTTTTCAAGTTCTGTGAAGAAAGTCATTGGTAGCTTGATGGGGATGGCATTGAATCTATATATTACTTTGGGCAGTATGGCCATTTTCATGATATTGATTCTTCCTGTCTATGAGCATGGAATGTTCTCCCATTTGTTTCTGTCCTCTTTTATTTAGTTGAGCAGTGGCTTATAGTTCTCTTTGAAGAGGTCCTTCACATCCCTTGTAAGTTGGATTCCTAGGTATTTTATTCCTTTGTAGCAATTGTGAATGGGAGTTCACTCATGATTTGGCTCTCTGTTTTTCTGATAATGGTGTATAGGAATGCTTGTGATTTTTGCACATTAATTTTGTATCCTGAGACTTTGCTGAAGTTGCTGATCAGCTTAAGGAGATTTTGGGCTGAGATGATGGGGTTTTCTAAATATACAATCATGTCATCTGCAAACAGGGACAATTTGACTTCCTTTTTTCCTAATTGAATACCCTTTATTTCTTTCTCTTGCCTGATTGCCCTGACCAGAACTTCCAACACTATGTCAAATAGGGTGGTGAGAGAGGGCATCCTTGTCTTGTGCTGGTTTTCAAAGGGAATGCTTCCAGTTTTTGCTCATTCAGTATGATATTGGCTGTGGGTTTGTCATAAATAGCTCTTATTATTTTGAGATATGTTCCATCAATACCTAGTTTATTGAGAGTTTTTAGCATGAAGGGATGTTGAATTTTGTCAAAGGCCTTTTCTGCATCTATTGAGATAATCGTGTGGTTTTTGTTGTTGGTTCTGTTTATGTGATGGATTACATTTATGGATTTGCATATGTTGAACCAGCCTTGCATCCCAGGGATGAAGCCAACTTGATCATGTTGGATGTGCTGCTGGATTCATTTGCCATTATTTTATTGAGGATTTTTGCATCGATGTTCATCAGGGATATTGGTCTAAAATTCTCTTTTTTGGTTGTGTCTCTGCCAGGCTTTGGTATCAGGATTATGGTGGCCTCATAAAATGAGTTAGGGAGGATTCCCTCTTTTTCTATTGATTGGAAGAGTTTCAGAAGGAATGGTACCAGCTCCTCTTTGTACCTCTGGTAGAATTTGGCTGTGAATTCATCTGGTCCTGGACTTTTTTTGGTTGGTAGGCTATTATTTAGTGCCTCAATTTCAGAGCCTGTTATTGGCCTATTCAGAGATTTGACTTCTTCCTGGTTTAGTCTTGGGAGGGTGTATGTGTCCAGGAATTTATCCATTTCTTCTAGATTTTCTAGTTTATTTGTGTAGAGGTGCTTATAGTACTCTCTGATGGTAGTTTGTATTTCTGTGAGATAGGTGGTGATATCCCCTTTATCATTTTTTATTGCATCTATTTGAATCTTCTCTCTTTTCTTCTTTATTAGTCTTGCTAGCGGTCTATTTTGTTAATCTTTTCAAAAAACCAGCTCCTGGATTCATTGATTTTTTGAAGGGTTTTTTCTGTCTCTATCTCTTTCAGTTCTGCTCTGATCTTAGTTATTTCTTGTCTTCTGCTAGCTTTTGAATTTGTTTGCTCTTGCTTCTCTAGTTCTTTTAATTGTGATGTTAGGGTGTTGATTTTAGATTTTTCCTGGTTTCTCTTGTGGGTATTTAGTGCTATGAATTTCCCTCTACATACTGCTTTAAATATGTCCCAGAGATTCTGGTATGTTGTGTCTTTGTTCTCATTGGTTTCAAAGAACATCTTTATTTCTGCCTTCATTTCGTTATGTACCCAGTAGTCATTCAGGAGCAAGTTGTTCAGTTTCCATGTAGTTGTGTGGTTTTGAATGAGTTCCTTAATCCTGAGTTCTAATTTGATTGCACTGTGGTCTGAGAGACAGTTTGTTGGCATTTCTGTTCTTTTACATTTGCTGAGGAGTGCTTTACTTCCAATTATGTGGTCAATTTTAGAATAAATGTGATGTGGTGCTGAGAAGAAAGTATATTCTGTTGATTTGGGGTGGAGAGTTCTGTAGATGCCTATTAGTTCTGCTTGTTGCACAGCTGAGTTCTAGTCCTGGATATTCTTGTTAACCTTCTGTCTCATTGATCTGTCTAATGCTGAGAGCAGGGTGTTAAATTTTCCCATTATTATTGTGTGGGAATCTAAGTCTTTTTGTAGGTATCTAAGAACTTGCTTTCTGAATCTGGGTGCTCCTGTATTGGGTGCATATATATTTAGGATAGTTAGCTCTTCTTGTTGAATTGATCCCTTTACCATTATGTAATGGCCTTCTTTGTCTCTTCTGATCTTTGTTGGCTTAAAGTCTGTTTTATCAGAGACTAGGATTGCAACCCCTGCTTTTTTTCACTTCCCATTTGCTTGGTAGATCTTCCTCCATTCCTTTATTTGAGCCTATGTGAATCTTTGCACATCAGATGGGTCTCCTGAATACAGCACACCGACGGGTCTTGACTCTTTATCCAATTTGCCAGTCTGTGTGTTTTAATTGGGGCATTTAGCCCACTTACATTTAAGGTTAATATTGTTATATGTGAATTTGATCCTGTCATTATGATGTTTGCTGGTTATTTTGCCCATTAATT
The DNA here is from genome assembly GCF_028885655.2 of Pongo abelii. Taxonomy (NCBI): domain Eukaryota; kingdom Metazoa; phylum Chordata; class Mammalia; order Primates; family Hominidae; genus Pongo; species Pongo abelii. The sequence continues at coordinate 70,362,103 of NC_071985.2, read as the reverse complement.
GATGCAGTTTCTTCATAGCATCAATGGTCTTTACAATTTGGCATGTTTTTGCAGTGGCTGGTACCAGTTGTTTCTTTCCATGTTTAGTGCTTCCTTCAGGAGCTCTTGTAAGGCAGGCCTGGTGGTGATAAAATCTCTCAGCATTTGCTTGTCTGTAAAGGATTTTATTTCTCCTTCACTTACAAAGCTTAGTTTGGCTGGGTATGAAATTCTGGGTTGAAAATTCTTTTCTTTAAGAATGTTGAATATTGGCCCCCACTCTCTTCTGGCTTGTAGGATTTCTGCCAAGAGATCCGCTGTTAGTCTAATGGGCTTCCTTTTGTGGGTAACTCGACCTTTCTCTCTGGCTGCCCTTAACACTTTTTCCTTCATTTCAACCTTGGTGAATCTGACAATTATGTGTCTTGGGGTTGCTCTTCTCAAGGAGTATCTTTGTGGTGCTCTCTGTATTTCCTGAATTTGAATGTTGGCCTGCCTTGCTAGATTGGGGAAGTTCTCCTGGATAATATCCTGAAGAGTGTTTTCCAATTTGGTTCCATTCTCCCCATCACTTTCAGGTACAGAAATCTACCGAGACTAGCTCGGTTGGGGAGACGCTTACCCAGTGGCGCTAAAGGAATTAAAGACACACACACAGAAATATAGAGTTTTGAAGTGGGAAATCAGGGGTCTCACAGCCTTCAGAGCTGAGATCCCGGAACAGAGATTTACCCACATATTTATTAACAGCAAGCCAGTCATTAGCATTGTTTCTATAGATATTAAATTAACTAAAAGTATCCCTTATGGGAAACAAAGGGATGGGCCGAATGAAAGGAATAGGTTGGGCTAGTTAACTGCAGCAGGAGAATGTCCTTAAGGCACAGATCACTCATGCTATTGTTTGTGACTTAAGAATGCCTTTAAGTGGTTTTCCGCCCTGGGTGGGCCAGGTGTTCCTTGCCCTCATTCCCATAAACCCACAACCTTCCAGCTTGGGCATTAGGGCCATTATGAACATGTTACAGTGCTGCAGAGATTTTGTTTATAGCCAGTTTTGGGGCCAGTTTATGGCCAGATTTTGGGGGGGTCTGTTCCCAACACCAATCAAACGTAGGTTTGGTCTTTTCACATAGTCCCATATTTCTTGGAGGCTTTGTTTGTTTCTTTTTACTCTTTTTTCTCTAACCTTGTCTTCTCACTTTATTTGATTAATTTGATCTTCAGTCACTGATACCCTTTCTTCCACTTGATTGAATTGGCTATTGAAGCTTGCACATACATCATGAAGTTCTTGTGCCACAGTTTTCAGCTCCATCCGGTCATTTAAGGTCTTCTCTATACTGTTTATTCTAGTTAGCCATTCGTCTAATCTTTTTTCAAGGTTTTAGGCTTCCTTGCAATGGGTTCGAACATCCTCCTTTAGCTTGGAGGAGTTTGTTATTACTGACTTTCTGAAGCCTACTTCTGTCAACTCATCAAAGTCATTCTCCGTCCAGCTTTGTTTCATTGCTGGCGAGGAGCTGCAATCTTTTGGTTTAGAAGAGGCGCTCTGATTTTTAGAATGTTCAGCTTTCTGCTCTGGTTTTTCCCCATCTTTGTGGTTTTATCTACCATTGGTCTTTGATGTTGGTGACCTACAGATGTGGTTTTGGCATAGATGACCTTTTTGTTGATGTTGATGCTATTCCTTTTTGTTTGTTAGTTTTCCATCTAACAGTCAGGTCCCTTAGCTGCAGATCTGTTGGAGTTTGATAGAGTTCCACTCCAGACCCTGTTTGCCTGGGTATCACCATCGGAGGCTGCAGAACAGCAAATATTGCTGCCTGATCCTTCCTCTGAAAGCTTCATCCCAGAGGGGCAGCTGACTATATGAGGTGTCTGTTGGCCCCTACTGGGAGGTGCCTCCCAGTTATGCTACACAGGGGTCAGGGACCCACTTGAGGCAGTCTGTCCATTCTCAGAGCTCAAACGCTGTGCTGGGAGAACCACTGCTCTCTTCAGAGCTGTCAGACAGGGATGTTTAAGTCTGCAGAAGTTGTTTGCTGCCTTTTGTTCACCTATGCCCTGCTCACAGAGGTGGAGTCTAGAGGCAGTAGGCCTTGTTGAGCTATGGTGGGCTCTGCCCAGTTCGAGCTTCCCGCCCACTTTGTTTACCTACTCAAGCCTCAGCAATGGTGGACACCCCACCCCCAGCCAGGCTACGGCCTCACAGATCAATCTCAGACTGCTGCGCTAGCAGTGAGCAAGGCTTCTTGGGCGTGGGACCCACCGAGCCAGGCACGGGAGAGGATCACCTTGTCTGCAGGTTGCTAAGACCTTGGGAAAAGCGCAGTATTTGTGTGGGAGTGTCCTGTTTTTCCAGGTAGTCTGTCATGGCATCCCTTGGCTAGGAAAGGGAAATCCCCTGACCCCTTGTGCTTCCTGGGTGAGGCGACGCCCCGCCCTGCTTCAGCTCACCCTCCATGGGCTGCACTCACTTTCTGACCAGTCCTGGTGAGAGGAACCAGTTACCTCAGTTGGAAATGCAGAAATCACCTGTCTTCTGTGTCGATCATGCTGGGCGCTGTGGACTGGAGCTGTTCCTATTTGGCCATCTTCCATCCAGTTTGTTTTAAGTGATTCCAAGCACATGTCCAGAGGCTTATCTTCCATGAAATAACTTCCCCATTCATTACAAGCCTTAATGTCTGAAATTCCATCATTTTAACACCTCCATTAAGGTGTTGATCTCAACAGTCTTTGAAAATTAACTTTATGGGGTAATATTCACCTACTAATATGTATAAAAAAGTGATAAGGAACTGGGGTTCAGAACATCCAAGATGCTTGGGTGATAAATGAAACAATATCAAGGAAAGTCAGTCTCAAGAACACAAGCTTCTTGGGGTCTTGTCTTATTTACACTATGCCCCCAGGGCTTAGAATAGTGCCTGGCACCATACATGTGCTCAATAAATATTAGTTTAGTGTGAGAGGAAAGGAGGAATGAAAATGATTTAAATGTAAGAGTTATGAAAATTTCAAGAATTTTAACCTCCAGGTACTAGAAAACTGACTAAAGGAATATTATTTGCCAGTTTAAAAAGATCATAGAGGACTAGAAGGTGACTAAAAATTAGGAAATGGTAAAGTCTACTTTCCTTCCTTCCTTCTTTTCTTCTTTCCTTCCTTCCTTCCCTACTGTCTTTCTTTCTTTCTTTCTCTTTCGCTCTTTTTCTTTCTTTTTCTTTTCTTTCTTCTTTCTTTCTTTTCTTTCTTTCTCTTTCCTTCTTTTTTTCTCTCTTTTGAGACTGGGTCTTGCTCTCTCCAGGCTGGAGTGCAGTGATGCAATCATAGCTTTCTGCATCCTCGGCCTCCTGGATCCTGGGCTCAAGCAGTCCCCCCACCTTAGCCTCTCAAGTAGCTGGGACTACAGGTGCATGCCACCTTACCTGGCTAATTTATTTTTTTGCAGAGATGGGGGTCTCGCTATTTTGCCCAGGCTGGTCTCAAACTCCTAGCCTCAAGTGATCCTCTCATCTCAGCCTCCCTAAGTGCTAGGATTATAGGTATGAGCTATGGCACCTGGCCTAAAATCTTATTTTTAAGAGATGGGAACAAAGGGGATAACTAATTAGTAGGCCTGAAAATTTGATTTTCATGCCCCAGAAAGATCACCACCAAATTGATGTGCAGATCACTTGAAGAAGAGGACAGAGATGCAAGCTGCACCAGCACAAAAACAAAATCAGCACTGAATACCATAGTATGGCAGTTTCTAAAGGCCATCCTACGAAATACTAATCCCACAGGGTGCTCCACCAAAGAAGAATTTCCTGGGCAAATGAGTTTAGAGAATACTAGGCACTATATCCCATTCCTGGAGTTCCCAGTGCTCTTCAGGACATTGAAGCTATGAGAATCTCGCAAAGCATTCTTAGCTTTGTTTACACACATTTGACCAGGTAATATTTTCTCTAAGGAACACTCATTGATATTCTATGGAACTTATTTCTTATGGAACCTACTCTGGGAAATGCTGCTCTACCAACATATTAATTTTTATAATATTCTTCTTCAAGGGCAATGACTAACAGTATCATTGCCAGTTTTAATTACCTTATAAATATGTTTCAGTTGCCAGTGGTAGCCATGGCAAGTAAAAATAAATAAATGCATATACAAAATTACATTTTATAAATGAAGGCCTCAAAAATTCCTTCATACAGTAGTGAGAGATATGAATAGAAAACTAATTTATATCCTCAAACCTAACGTGAAGATTTACCCCCAAAATATTATTCTGTTAGAATAAGTTGCTTGAATATCCAACTTGTTTGGTTTAAGTGAATAGTGAAACATTAATTATTCAAGCAGGAAAAACTTTAAACATTGTCTGAGAGTCCCCAACATTTTGGTGAAGTGAAGCGCCTTTTCATTTCTCCCGTCTTAAGTAGTCTGCCTTTGGGAGTGTGGTGCTAAGTGAAAAAGAGGAGGGGACGTTACTCTCTGTTCCCCGTGAGCTTCAGAAACCTCCCACACAAGGGCTCAGCAAAGGTCACTTCATCCTTAGAGGGACTGCTCGCCCATTGCTTGAGGTGTCCTGCTTTCGTTACTCTGTAGTTAGAGGGACTGAGGCCCAAAAAGGTGCCCAAGGCCACAGCCAATAGGACCATGACCAGAAATGAGGGGCAGCACCAAGCAAGGGTGAGCATTTCAATCAGACTGTCTTACTCTAGGATTTTGGCTTCTCTACTTCCCAGCTACAGGACTTGGGCATGTTACTTAATTTCTCAGAGCATGTTTCCTCATCTGTGATAAGAGGATGGTGAGGGATTAAATAACTCAGTAAAACACCCAGTGTGTGCCTGGCATATAGTAGGGGTTTCATAAATGGTGGCTCCCTTACTTGTCTACCCTACCAGTGTGATCTGCTGCCTAACAGTTACAAGCCCTCTAACCTCAGCATTGAGCCCAGCAACCATTTACTGAACAGAGGTTTCTGACTGATGAAAGGGTATCATCAACTGGGCAAAACAGTATTAACATGACCCATTTAAATTATACCCCAACTGCAGAAATCTTCCTTAAATGGTAGCTTTCAGTGATCCAGCATGTACTGCATTGCTGGTAACTAGGAAATGTTAAAACTTCATAGCCAGCAGGAAGCAATATAACACGCTATTCCTTATTTAATTTCTTTTAACATCTGTCATCTCACTAAAGTGGTAATCATTTTTTTCTTCCACTCATTATAAAAAAGACTGGAGGTAGATAAAATTTTCCCAAGAGTTGTTTCTCCTGCAGAAGCAAAACAGACACCTTTCTTTGCATTCCCTCCTTTGATTTAATTTTCCTCTCTCTTAGCTTGCAGCTGGAATTGAGTAAGTTTTTGTTCCAGACTTTGTGCAAAGTGCTTTGGATGCCTTTTCTTATTGTATCCTCACCACTACCCTCTGAGGCAGGTACTGTTATATGAGAGATGGTTAAGGGCCTTCCTATGATCACATGGCTAGCAAGTGGTTGAGCTGTGATTTAAACTCAGGTGTGGCTCTTCCTCACTTGGCTCTGCTGCAACTGCTTTTCAGAAAGAATGATCATCTTCCCAGAAGTTGAAAATGCTTTTAGGTAAGACCGAGGGGTGGGCACGCGGGAAGAAGAGTAAGCCTACAGCCTACAGCCACCAGCTCGTGCATGTCTTTACTTAAATTAGGTGCCCGTATGCCCCTCCATGGCCACAAAAACCAAGTCCATGGCTCCTTTGCCAAGTTGCTTCATCCCTAACCTGTACCACACTCGCTCCCCACTCCCATCCAAGGCTGGCCCCGAGACCAGTATACAGTGATATTTGTATTTCTTCTGATGTTCTTTGGTCACCATAGCAGGTTGCTGGGTTCCTAACTTACGACTTTCCGTTCCTCGGAACCTGAGCATCCAGCAATCTGCTCTGGCTTCAGTGGGTCTCGTGGGATGACCCTTTCCACCTTATCTGACACCCCTTAGTTACCACCTGGAAAGGTGGCAGATAATGGTGCTGAATCCGTACCTTCCTCGGGCCGCTCGCTCTCCAACAGCGCCACCACCTCGGTGCCCTCCTCGCCGGAGCCCCGGACCTCATCCACGTCCACCACCGTGGCGGCGGGCGCTCGGGACTCCCTCGGGGTCCCCGCCCGTCCGGAGCCCGACGGCTCGGGCCCAGCCTCCTGGCGCCCGCGGCCCCCGCCGCTCCTCTCGGCCTTCGTCCTCTTGTTCTCCTTGTGCGGAGTTCTGCCGCCTCGCCCGCGGGACTCCCTGGAGGAGCTCCGCGCCCTCCTCTCCATCCTCAGAGCTGCCGGGCGGCTGGAGCAGCAGCGCGGGAGCGCTAGGGGCACGGGAGCACAGTCCCTGCGGAGTCGCTGCGGGTCCGCCTGGCGTGCCCGGGGGACCCTAAAGACCGTCGGGTGGGGGCTGAGGGCGAGGGGCGGGACCCCGGGGCCGTGGGCGGGGCCGTGGCGGGGCGCACCCGGAACCCCGACGGCTGTGTCTCGGTGGAGCTCTGGACTGCGCCCGCGACTCCCACGGCCGGGACGGCGCTGAAGCAGAGAGAGGCCTGGGTGGGTGAGCCGGTCCCGGGCAGGGTGCGGGCGTTGAAAAGTGCGTGTCTGCAGGTGCCAGCCCGGGCTGTGAAGACTCATCTCCTGGAGGGTTCCTAATGTCATGCTAGAGGGCTGACGGAGATACAGAAGCTCATCGCAAGCTCTGGTTTCTCTTCACAACGAATACATCTTTTGCCTTTTACTGCAGATTTCCGTGGAGAGGAACAGTTGTTAGTAACCTTTTTTGTTTGTTTTTAGGTCCTGCTTGGGCAGGGCCAAGTAAAAAAGGAAAAAGAAAAAAAAACCACAAAAGGTCATCGAATTAGGGTGACTTTAAGGTAAAATCAGAAATTTCGCCTCAACCCCCAACTTTCCTTCTTGGAGTCGTCTCAAGGATGCCTTTCTCTCCCCGCTACGTATTTCTTATTTTATATCCTGGCCCTAGTTGTTCTACATATGCATTAACCCATAATGATGTTGGCTGATTCCTCCTGGGAGTATTTACATTTTAAAGGGGATAAAAGAAAACTCTCTTTGCGATGTGTTTCGTCTCTGTTATTATTTAGGGTCTTTATTAATGCTTACGCCTGATGTTGATGATGCAATCTTCTTGAAGAATCATAGGCAAGAAGGGGTCTGGTCTAACGTCTGTTTTTAGGAAGGGACACTTTGTCCCGTGCTTCCATGATGAAAGCAGGAGTTGGGCTTTTTCAGGGTTCATTGGCCAGGCTGGATCTAGCAACGAACTGGGGAGCTGCCTCACCCTCTTCTGAGGGACTTGAAACATTGAATAGGTTTATTTCTCTTTCACTTTCTGTTAATAATTTGTTTCTTACTGAAAGGGAGGTTGCTCAAGGTAACCCATCACCCAAGATTTATGATACTACTCAGATAGTTCAGATCACATGATGGCAGAAATAATACTCACTGATTTTTAAAATTTTTTAAATATTTATTGAATTCATACAGCAATAGCTTTTTTTCTCTCCCAAAACCTTATTAAAGACCGAGGACTTGAAGTAACTGAAGTGAGTCTGGAAAAACCATTCCACTACTTTCTTCTATATGTTCTAGGTTAGGCCACTGGGAGTAAAGTAAATAAAAGATGAGCAATCCAGTCATTTAAATAGATTCTTTACTGTCTAAACCTGCTCATTGCATGGGCTAAGGAGGACAAATATTTCCTTGCAAGGACCTGCCTCAGTTGATAGTTTCTGCCTACAACACTACAGTGAGAAAAATTCCAAAGCTGCGTTTGGCTCAAAGAGAGAAATGTATCATGATTATTTCATATTCCCCCAAATTAACATTTGGTATTAAACACAGCTAGCATCTTTATCATCCTGTAGAGATTTCCCTGTTAGAAAAAGTGAGAAACTATTTGTAGCATTTATTGGTGTTTTTCCTCAGTCTGGTCCTGTTATAAATTAATTTCATCCGCATTCCTAGCTAGACTCTTATACTAAAATTGCACCTGTTTTTTACTCCAAGAATGGAGCAGGATATCTGGTCAAATGATATTCCCCAAACTGTACTGTCTTTCAATAAGAGAGAAATTCCTTGTAGGAGAAAAACCAATGAGAAAAGTCCCTACTGGGTGTTGGAGCCCATGTTGAGCACTTGTTCTCGGTCACCTTTGCTCAGTTTCCTTGGCTTCTTTGATCACTGACAAGTTACATAATCATTACTTCATTTTCTATATCTATACATAACAGCAATATAAGCAGCTGCTTATAACACAAGTCTGCTGGGATTATGAGTGACAATGACAAAATCAGAGAAGCTGCATACCATTCCATGATAAAAAGGTCAATGCAGCATGGCTGGAAGGTGGAGGAGTTGGGGAAGGGAGTGCTGAGTTAGCAGCTAAGTCCAGCTGGCTGTCCTCATCTACTTTTACAGGGATGCTGCTGTTTTCTTTTAGATTCCTTTTTAATTGAAAGTGTTGCTCATCCCTTTGCTGAAAATATGATATGCACACATTCTGAAACTCTCAATACTTTACTCCTTGTTTGGATTTGTTAAGAAACTGACATCTGTGGGAACTGGGTTACTAGAAGAAAGGGAGGATCAATTAAAGCTGTTTACTTTTGAGTTTATGTTTCCAAGATGAAAGATTATGAAAGTGCAAGGCTTTCTAAAGTATTACACTTATTCCCAGTTAGTGTTTTGAAGTATTGTATCCATATGAATAAGTGAATGCATGAATAGTGATTCATTTGGATTATTTAATGGAAAGGCTGGAATTGATTGGCACTACGTGATGTTACAAATCCTGTTGTTTTAGAGCTGGAAACTATAAGGACTTACTAAATTTGACTTTCTCAATTTGTAGGTGGCAGAGAGACTAAATAGGAGGGCACAATAGTGGTCTAGGAAAGTGATGCAACTGAGAGCCTGATCTGCAGCTTTGGCAGTGGGGATGACTTGGATTCAGGAAATATTTCTGAGGGAGAAAATAAAAATAATTTGGTAGTGTCCTGGGGTTATGGAGTGGGGACTATGAAGGGATAGAGGACTTGAGAAAGATGGAGAGTTCAACCTTAGTGGGCTTAGCAGCTGATCAGAAGTTGCAGCTGCTTTGGTTGATCCACATCCCCTAACTGTTCTGACCCCAGGCATCTTATGTTCCTACCCTCTTTGCTTTGAAATGCAGGTGTTGGCCTGTTAGGTGCAGGGACGAGATGAGACTTCTTTAACTTCTGTCTCATTAATTCACTCCATAGATACTTAGTGAGCATCTACTACATGTACTGCACTGCTCACCCCTGAGGATTTAAAGGTAAGACATGGTGCATGCCCTTGAGGAGCATATAGTATAACAGGGAGAGACAGATGTGTAAACAGACAAGCGTGATAAAGTGTTGTACATCCAGGTTTTTCAACCTCAGCACTACTGACATTTTGGACTGGATGATTCTTTGTTGTGAAGGGCTGTCTTGTACATTGTAACAGCATCATTAGCATCACAGCGTCGTTAGCAGAATCCCTGGCCTCTACCAGATGCCTGTAGCGCTTCATCCCTAGTTGTGGTGACCAAAATTATCTTCAGATATTGCCAAGTGTTTTCCCCATGGCATCAAACAAAATTGCTCCTGGTTGAGAACCACTGATCTATATGGTACTGTGAGAACACAAAGAAGGGAGTGAGTAACATTACCTGAGTGGAGACAGAGGGGATCCAGTTTGGGCCATACTGGGATGAGTAGGTGATCCTCAGGCGGACTTTGAGAGCTGGGCCTTCCAGCCAGAGGAAACAGTACAAAAGATAGCAGGTCAATCAGTGGCTTGACAAACTGTCAAAAGAGGAGGCCGGAGAGCTAGGCAGCCCAAGAAATGAAAAGCCTTTTATACCATATAAGAGAACTTATATTTTATCTTATTGCCAAAAGAAGCTATTGAAACATTGTAAGCAAGGAAAATGGTAAGATTTGCAATTGAGAAGAGTCACTTTATGGACAAAGTGGAAGGTGAATTGAAATGGGAAGAGGATGGGCCTGGCATGGTGGCTCACGCCTGTAATTCCAGCACTTTGGGAGGCCGAGGTGGGCAGATCACGAGATCAGGAGATCGAGACCATCCTGGCTAACACGGTGAAACCCCATCTCTACTAAAAATAAAAAAATAAAAAAATTAAAAAATTAGCCGGGCGTGGTAGCGGGCACCTGTAGTTCCAGCTACTTGGGAGGCTGAGGCAGGAGAATGGTGTGAATCCGGGAGGTGGAGCTTGCAGTGAGCTGAGATCACGCCACTGCACTCCAGCCTGGGTGACAGAGCGAGACTCTGTCTCAAAAAAAAAAAAGAAAAAGAAATGGGAAGAGGATGGAGGCAGAGAGACCAGTGGGGAGACTCTTGCAACAGTCCAGGTGAGAGGGAGGATAGGAGTTATGTTTACAGGGAAAAGTGATAACTCTCAGGACTCTAATCAAAGTGATTGGTGAATGGGGTTGACATCCAACTGAGGGAATACAAAAAAGGAAACAGATTTTGTGTAAAGGTGGGTGGGCCAAGTTCAGCTTCAGAGGTATTGAGCTAGAAGTGTCTGCAGGTTATCTGTCTAGAAATGTACAGTGGACAATGAAATATTTAGGTTTAAAGTTCAGGAGGGATTATGTTTCCGAAGCCAAGATCCTGACTCTTTCACCAGCTGCTGACTGTGGCTCCAGCATCCTGTGCTGGATTTTCAAAAGAAAAATACGGAAGAGGAAACAGCACATGGCAAAGTGATCCTGGCCAGCGATGGTTTCAATATACTTTATCATCTTTCTGGTTTTTTTTCACTAAAGATACATTGCTGGGCTGGGCGCAGTGGCTCACGCCTGTAATCCCAGCACTTTGGGAGGCTGAAGCGGGTGGATCACGAGGTCAGGAGTTCAAGACCAGCCTGGCCAAGATGGTGAAACCCATCTCTACTAAAAATACAAAAAATTAGCCAGGCATGGTGGCAGGTGCCTGTAATCCCAGCTACTTAGCAGGCTGAGGCAGAGAATTGCTTGAACCCGGGAGGCAAAGGTTGCAGTGAGCCAAGATTGCGCCACTGCACTCCAGCCTAGGTGACAGAGCAAGACTCCGTCTCAATAAAAAACCAAAAAGATACATTTCCTATTTCTGGTGGCTTGTGTGACCCTGAGGACTCTATTTTGTCCCTTTATAGTTCAGTGTTATGGAAGAGGTATGGCAGGGAGGGATGGGGTGGAGAGGGAAGAGGGGACAGACAGGGAGAGAGAGAGGGTGATCCTAGCACAGTGCATCCAGTCTTTTCCCATTAAAGGACAGAAAATGATACTATTTGAATAGTATACTGGGGCAACTTGAGGGGATTTGAGGGTATCTGTATAGGGCTTGGTGAAAAAATTAATTTTTGATATATAATCATTGTTTTAAAAAGTGTTAGGGATTCAATATCAGTAAACTAAATTTGTATACAAATATTTTAAATTTTTAAAATAGAATCTTGAGTTTCCTTCCACAGATATAAATTTCATGTTTGAAATGACTACATAAAATTCTTAATCAAAATTTTTTAAATGATGAACTCTAAATTTGTGTTACCATGAATGAGAAATGTGTTCACACAATTTTAAAAGCTTTAAAAATCATTTTTACAATCACTTAAAAATTTACAACAGTTGAACTTAAAGAATCTAATTTCTGTCATCAACAAATGTAATTTTGATATTTCTTGTGATAATGTGAATGGGTTTCAAATCTAATCAACTTTTTCTTTAAACTTATTTCAAAATGGCCAGGTGCGGTGGCTCATGCCCGTAATCCTAGCACTTTGGGAGGCCGAGGTGGGCGGATCAGGAGGTCAGGAGATCAAGATCATCCTGGCTAACATGGTGACACCCTGTCTCTACTAAAAATACAAAAAAATTAGCCAGGCATGGTGGCACGCACCTGTAGTCTCAGCTACTTGGGAGGCTGAGGCAGGAGAATGGCTTGAACCCAGGAGGTGGAGGTTGCAGTGAGCTGCGATTGCGCCACTGCACTCCAGCCTGGGTGACAGAGTGAGAATCTGTCTCAAAAATAAATAAATAAATTTATAAAAATAAATGTATTTCAAATAATAATGAGGCTGGGCACAGTGGTTCATGCCTGTAATCCCAGCACTTTGGGAAGCCAAGGCAAGAGGATCTCTTTAGCCCAGGAGTTTGAGACCAGCCTGGGCAACCTAGAGAGACCTCTGTCTCTATTTATAACTGAATGAATTGAATGAACGAGTGAGTGAAAGAATGGATGAATGAATGGGAAAGGGAAAGGAAAGGAAAAGAAAGGAAAGGAAAGAAGCTCTAGGGAGCCCAACACATGCATTATGAAGAGCTGTCATGGTGCAGCTAGAGTAGCTTCTCCATCTGTCTCGCTCTGTGCTGTGCAGTCTCCATGTGCAAGGGACCATAAACTTCACCTGGAAGGAGGGCGGAAGCAGGTCCTTGACAGCGCTTAGCTTCTTGCAGCAGATCAATGGATGGCTTTTACCATGCCATCTGGAGGCCTGTGGCATGCCAGCTGATCCCACTTGGTTGCCTTCTGAAAAGTCTGGGTGTACGCTACTTTGGTCCGGAGGTTCCCAGCATCTCTCTAACCTCCAACCCTAAATCTATCCGTATGGGCTGAGAAAATTAGTAGTAGACTGCACACCTGTAATCTATTTGGGGCAACAGAGGTGGGAAACTCCTCTACAGCATGCATCAGAATCACTTGGAGGGCCTGTTAAGGCGTAGATTGCTGGACTCATCCCCCTACCCCTACTTTCTGATTCAGCAGGTCGAATGAGGCCTGATAATGTGCATTTCTAGCCAGTTCCCAGGTGATGCTGTTGGTCTGGAACCACACTTTGAGAGCCAGTATGTTACAGGTTAAACAAAAGTGTTTTCTAAATACTCCATTTACAGCAGCCCCATTCTCACTGTCTTATCCTGGTTTATTTTTTGTAAGATCCTTTATCATTACTTGACATCATATATTTTATCTGCTTAATGCTTGTCTTTGGTAATGTCCAGAAAAACAGAAACTTTGTTTTGCTTACTGTTATAGTCCCATCTCTTAGGACAGTACTTGGCACACAGTAGGAGCTAAAAGATATTTGTTGCTTGAGTGAACATGCTGTTTGGAAAGCATTAGCCAAAGCTGAAACTATGAGAATGAGAAAGCTGACCTAGGAAGAGGGGGATGGATAAAAAGGTGAAGAGCCAGCTGGGCGTGGTGGCTCATGCCTGTAATCCCAGCACTTTGGGAGGCTGAGGCGGGCAGATCACCTGAGGTCAGGAGTTCGAGACCAGCCTCGCCAACATGGTGAAACCCCGTCTCTACTAAAAATACAAAAATGAGCAGGGCGTGGTGGCAGGCTCCTGTAATCTCAGCTACTCGGGAGGCTGAGGCAAGAGAATCACTTGAACCCTGGAGGCAGAGGTTGCAGTGAGCCAAGATAGCGCCATTGCACTCCAGCCTGGGGGACAAGAGCGAGACTTGCTCTCAAAAAAAAAAAAAAAAAAAAAGCAAAGAGCCAAGGACAGACCCTGTATTAAATGTACATGGGCAATAACAGAATAACAAAAGGAGGAAATAGAGCAGAATGCTAGGAGCCAAGCCCAGTGCAACAGCATCATAGAAACCCACAGAGGAGAGATTTTCAGAAAGGGAGGAGACACCAACAGTAAACAGCAGAGATCATGTAAGATGAAAAGTCTGTAAAACTTGTCAATTAGTAAGTTTGCCATTGATAATTTTGGTAAAAGAAAGATGTCCTGAGTAGCAGGCTGATTGCTATGGACTGAGTAGTGAATGGTAGATGAAAGGGTGGGGAAAAACTGAGTGTAGACTGTTTAAGGATTTGGCCACAAAGGAAAGGCTGGAGTGGGAGGTAGTTCAAGAGAAAGTGTTTATTTCTCCTTCCTGCTGTCTTTCTCCTCTGTCTGTGTTATGTGTATGTAAGATCAGAGCATAATTTTATGCTATAGGAAAGTAGTCTGTGAAGAGGTACTGAATATGTGTAACAGTAACCAAAGGGTAAGGTCATGATCCTAGAGGAGCTGGGGGGGATAAAATCAAGAGTAGGATGGATGACCCCCTCACCGACCGAGACCAGAAGGAAAGACATGATGGGGACTAGTTTAGAGCGCTGGGCTCAAAGTTGAGGGGGTTCATGTATGAGAGCCTCCATTTGCTCTGGGTGGTTTGGAGCAAAGTCATCTAGTGGTAGAGCAGGAGTAGGGTAAGAAATGTAGAGCAATGGCAAAGGCCTGGAGTCACTGCTGCAGGAAATAGACTTGAACAATGGCATCCGATGGGCCCAAATTGGGTCTCTCTCTCTCTCTCTCTCTATCTCGGCTATTTTCTAGGGCAGGAATGCTGGAAGGGGCAGCTGCAAATTAAAATACACTCCCACAGGCAAGCAAAGATGGGAGGCAGTCATGTAGAGGGCATTAATTACCAGAAGAACAGTGGGCTCCAGTCATCATAATAGGCAGCAGGGTGGAAAACACATTGGTCTGACCCAGGAGCTCTCTGGGTATGGTTAAGTAATTCTAGGAACCCAAGGAATGAACTCAACAAATAACCCATTAAGTCTTTTTGGTTTGTATAACAAAAACAAATCCAGGCCGGGCAGTGACTCATGCCTATAATCCCAGGGTTTTGGGAGGCCAAGGTGGGAGCATTCTTCAGTCCAGGAGTTTGAGACTAGCATCGGCAACATAGCAAGACCCCTACCTACCCCTCCAAAAAAAAGTAAAAAAAAAAAAAAAAAAAAAAAAAATTAGCTAAGTATGGTGGAGCATGCATGACTAGCTACTCAAGAGGCTGAGGAGGGAGGACTGCTTGAGCCCAGGTGTTCAGGTCTTCAGTGAGCTATGATCATGCCACTGCATTCCGGCCTGGGCAACAGAGTGAGATCCTGTCTCTAAAAAAAAACCAAAAAACAACCCACAAAATACAGCTTTATGTCTGGGGAACAGAGACCTCTCCTGAGCAAGAGAGATACAACTTGTCACCCCATTACCAGCACTAAATCAGATCCCAGATCCACAGCCTTTTGAGCATAGCCCAAATATTCTTGAATAAGGATGCTGTGGAAATATTGTACCTAAGACTGCATGCAAACTTTCATCTCCCCAAAGAGTTTGTGCTCCCTTATAGATAATTGCTCTGGAGAAAAAGAAATACCCAAACTTTTTAGTGACTATCATATGCAAATCCCAAACTAACACTAATTTCTGGGACCCAAAATGTTGCTGTTTGCCATCAACATTTTGAGCTTACAGAGGTTGGGTGACAAATGAACTGAATTCTGGCCCAGGTTCACCTTTGGACAGGGCTAGTGGGACTGTGAATTCATCCTGTGGTCAAGGGCCCTAGTTGCCAAGTGAATAGCTGGAATAGGTAACCTTAGCAACTGGCAGAATTCCTACATTGGTACACTCACCCATGGTGTAAGGGCTATTCCGGTAGGAAGTACCAAGTGGGGTGCCAAAACAGTACATCAAAAGCAATGCCCCATTCCTGGAGAATTGCAGAGATAAGTGTTACCATCAAAGGAGAGAAAGATGCTACTGTGATGGTTCCCACCTCATTCCCATTCACTTCACAGATCAACTGCCACAGATGACTGATAGGTCTTGGTTATTGCAAATCCAATCAAGTGGGGACTCTAAGGGTAGCTACTGTTCCCCAATGGAGTCTTTCTAATGAAGCAACTTCACACAGCCTCTGACACTTGCTTTGCAGTTATCGATCTGGGATTTAGGTCCAGAATATCTTTATAAAAACTCTCTGTTTTTCATATTATGCACCAATAACTTTTTGATTCAATAATATATTTTATGTTTTATTGCCTATCATTCTTTCATATATTCTGGTTCACATCTGTATATCAGTTTCTTCACTTTAAAAATGGGCATCATAATTGTACCTTTTTCAGAGTTATTGGGAAGAAAATGAGATAATCTGTGTAGAGCGCACATAGTATGTGCTCAATGTCTGTTGCCTCATCTGTTGGGGATGAGAATCTGGGACATCTTTTTTGTAATTCGTTGTTCATTTTGCAGGAGTCATTTTCAAGTCATTCAATGAGATGGTAAACTTTCTGAATCCTTTCATGTCTGAGAATGTTTTTATTTTCCTCTCACTTTACTGTTGGTTAGCCTAAAGGATTCCAGAGTTAGCTCTGAAGGTATTGCCATTGAGAAATTCAAGGGCAAACTAATTTCCATTGTTTTATAGATAACATTTCCATATAAAACTCTCTTGATTCTCTTTCTCCTAGAGTTTACCTAAGACAGGATCTTTTTTCATTAATTATTTTAAGAACTCTAAGTGGGCCCTTTTAATAAGATGTGTTTTGGTGCAAATTTGGGACATTTTCTTCTTTTTAACTCCCCAACCCTCACCATCATTCTTGCTGGTTTTTGTTTATACAGCTTTTGTCATTCAAATGTTGCAATGTTTAGATCCATTTTCCATGTCTTATAATTTTCCTTTTTGTTAATTTGCTATTCAGCCCTGCCCATTCTGCTATAAATCAGCCCATAAGTCTTATTTTCAATCTTTCAGGGATTCCTCAATATTCCTTGGCTCATTGATGGAACATTTTGTTCCCTTGGCTTAAAAAAAAAAAAAAAAAAAAAGCATTATGTCATCAGATTTAAGAAAGAAGGCCGCGGCCAGGCGCCCAGAGCGGCGCAGCCACACTGCCCGGGAATCGACCCTCGCCCCCGGCCCTGGCCCTCGGAGCTCAGAGCTCAGCGTTCAGCGGCTGCCAGGGCTTTTAATGGCTTCTCGGGGGAGCGGGGCCTAAGGCTGGAAAGAGGATGCGTCCCAGGAAGGCGCTCTAACGAGCCTCCTCCTGGGCCGGTCACGCCCGCCATGGGGCGCTGCAGATGGGGGTGCGCTTCCCCGGGGTGGCGTGTTGACCTGAGAAGCCGGGGTCTGCTCGCTGGCCGCTGGCTCACCGGCCGCTTGTCCCTGCCATGAATTGAGACCGCCGGCCAGCCCCGCGCCTACTCCGCCCGCGCCTTTCTCGAGCCTTCTTCGCCCGCGGCCGGCGGCCAGGCTTCTGGGGCGGGGGCGGCGGGGGCGGGCGACTCCCGGCCTTGTGCCTGCACCATGAACTACTAGCAGCAGCTGGCCAACTCGGCTGCCATGCTGGCCAAGATCCAGCACTTCGAGTCAGTCCACCCCAACGTCTACTCCATCTACGAGCTGCTGGAGCGCGTGGAGGAGACGGTGCTGCGGAACCAGATCCAGGAGCACGTCATCACCATCGAAGATGCCTTTGTGAACAGCTAGGAATGGACGCTGAGTCGATCTGTCCCGGAGCTCAAAGTGGTGGCAGGTTCAAGAAAGAGATTGTTGTTGATGGACAGAGCTATCTGCTGCTGATTAAATATGAAGGGGATCCTCCGGAGGCACAGTTTGCCATGTCGGTGGATGCAGTTATATTTGTTTTCAGCTTGGAGGATGAAATAAGTTTCCAGACTGTTTACTACAGTGGAATGGCCAACTATCGGAACATGAGTGAGATTCCTCTGGTTCTGGTGGGAACCCAGGATGCCATAAGTTCCACTAACCCGAGGGTCATTGATGATGCCAGGGTAAGGAAGCACTCCAATGACCTGAAGCGGTGCATGTGCTACGAGACATTTGCTATGTATGGGCTGAACGTGGAGAGGGACTTCCAGGAGGTTGCCCAGAAGATTGTTGCCACAAGGAAGAAGCAACAGCTGTCCATAGGACCCTGTAAGTCGCTACCCAGTTCTCCAAGCCATTCCGCCGTCTGTTCTGCACAGGTGTCCGCCATGCACATCAACTAGACAAGTAATGGAGGTAGGAGTTTAAGCAACTATTCCTCCTCCATTCCATCGACTCCTAGCACCAGCCAGAAGGAACTTCAGATGGATGTTCCTCCCACTGCCAACACGCCCACACCTGTTCACAAGCAGTCCAAGCGGGGTCCAACCTGTTCACCTCTCAGAAAGGGAGTGACCCAAAGAGAAGAAAGGCCTAGAGAGTCATTCATATGGCATCGGGAGCAGCCCAGCCATGCCAATTATATAGGGCATGCTGTTGAAGCAGAGTGGCAAATCGTTGAATAAAGAGTGGAAAAAGAAATATGTCACCCTGTGTGACAATGATGTGTGGACCTATCATCCAAGTTTACATGATTACATGCAAAATGTTCATGGTAAGGAGACTGACCTTCTGAGAACCACTATGAAAGTCCCAGGGAAGAGGCTACCCTGAGCCACGTCGGCCTGCGTGCCCATCTCCAGGCCTAAAACCAGTGGCCTATCCAAGCACATGAGGAGTTTACACATCTCACCCAATTCAGGGGATGTCACTAGTGCATCTGGGTCTCAGTTGGCAAGTGGCATCAGCCTGGTCTCCTTCAACAGCCAACCAGATGGCATGCACCAGCGCTCCTACTGTCTCCAGAGCCAACCAGTGGAGTGAGGCTACAGTCATTGCAAACTCGGCCATTAGCAGTGACACGGGGTGGGTGACTCCATATGCTTCAGTCCCAGTAACTCCAGCACCACCAGTCCACCTCCCCTCACACCAACAGAAAGAAGCACTGTAGGCAGAAAACCACCAGCAACTTCAAAGCTGATGGCCTGTCTAGCACTGCTGAAGAACAAGAAAACTTTTGAGTTTATCATTGTGTCCCTCACTGGCCAAACTTGGCACTTTGAAGCCACGACGAATGAGGAGTGGGACACCTGGGTCCAAGGCATTGAGAGCCAGATCCTGGCCATCTTGGCCAGCCTGCAGTCGTGCAAGAGCAGCAAGAACAAGTCCCAGATGATGAACCAGAGTGAGGCCATGGCCCTGCAGTCAACCTGACACACGCACGGGAACTCCCACTGTGTGGACTGCGAGACCCAGAATCCTAACTGGGCCAGTTTGAACTTCGGAGTGCTCATGTGCATCAAGTGCTTAGGGATCCACTGGAATCTTGGCACCCACCTTTCCCATGTCTGATCTCTGGACCTGGATGACTGGCCAGTTGAGCTTATCAAGATGATGTCATCCATTGGGAATGAGATATTCAACAGCATCTGGGAAGAGAGCAGCCAGGGGTGGACGAAACCCTTAGTAGACTCCACAAGGGAAGAGAAGGAATAATGGATCCATGCCAAGTATGAGTAGAAGCTCTTCCTGGCCCCGCTACCCTGCACGGAGCTGTCCCTGGGCCAGCACCTGCTTCAGGCCACCACAGATGAGGACCTGCGGATGGCCATCTTGCTGCTGGTGCACGGCTCCCGGGACAAGGTGAAAGAAACCTTCGGGGAGGGAGACAGAGACTGCCACACTGCACTGCATCTGGCCTGCCACAAGGGAAATGTGGTCCTGGTGCAGCTCCTGATCTGGTACAGGGTGGACGTCATGGCCCAAGATGCCCACAGGAACACAGTGCTGGCCTACACCTGGCAGGCCTCCAGGCAGGAATGCATCAGTGTGCTGCTGGAGTATGGCTGCCCCGACGAGCACTGAGTGCTCATGGCCATCCCTAACCTGTCCAGGAGAAACAACCGGAACAACAGCAGCGGGAGGGTGCCCACCATCATCTGAGGAACAGCCGTGCCTGCCTGCCCACCAGCCACACCTGGGACACGGCAGCCTTGCAGCATACTCACTTGGAAGTCGCAGCACGTGAGTCCTGTCACATCCCCTCACTCTTCCTGGTGGCCGCCTCCCTCCCACCCACCCACTCTCACCCCACACAAAATTACAAAACCTGGACATCCTCAAGGGGCGAAGAGGTGGCTGGGAGACTGCAGAAGCAGCTCCTTTGCACAAACTCCCCTAAACCACAAGCAGGAGAGAACGACAGGCCTCAGCTCTTTGATGATAGCACACGGCACAGGACCCTTGTCCTGGTGGCACAAGGGACGAGGATGTGAGGGGGAGGGGCAACTTTCCTTAACTGGCAGTTAAGCACATCAGTACTACCAAGCGGAACACTTGAATTCCATCTCTTCTCTGAGGAGCTTGACGGCATAAATCAGAAGCAAGCACAGTTTGTCAGGTTTGAAGCCCTTATGATGGTATGTGTCAAATCAGTTGTAGCTAATCTGTCCATGGAGAATACTGGCTTCATTACACTTGTATAGTTGAGTTCTTCCAGCATTACTGCTGTTTAATAGAAGATGATTATTCATCACCAAGAAGAAAGCATATTAGCCAAGGAGGTAGTTATGCGGCATGCTCCGGTGATCGCCACAATGTGATCGCAATACTCTTAGAAGAATTATATTATCCCAGATATGTTCTTTCAAGCCCTTGGAGCCCTCCTTTCTAAATTCACTATCGTAATTTAGTATCTGTTTAATTTTTCAGTCCAAAGAGAAGAAATCAGTTGCTGAGTAACTTTCTTTTGACTGGGGTCTCCTTGGTGCAAAAACAAAATGGGAAAAATAAAAAACTCAGAAATTCAAAAGGAAATCACAAATTCAGCTAATAACAGCATTTTGAGTATATTTTGTGAACTAAATAAACACACAAAAGGCTATTTTTTCCAACTGTAAGAGACATTTTCTGTCCTTTTGCCAAGGTGGATGTGTTAGTCTCAGGCCCTCCTGGGCCACACTGCCCAACTCACAGGGGCTTCTGCATTATGTATTTAGATAAGATGTGTGAAAATATATTTGAATAAAAGAAGTTCATAAATATGCACTGATTTTTGTACAGACAAATGGCACCTCTCTTAATTTATAAATTGAACTGGATGTGAACTAATAATGTGCAACTAGTTGACATAAGAGGGTCACAAATCATTGTACATGGAAAATATTCCCAGCAGTAAATACTTCCATTAATGTGATCTACAGCTTTTAAAAAGGAGTATCTCAGAATAAGATGGTGGTACAATTTGCTTATTAAAATTGAGAAAAAAAAGACACACTGGAATACATTAGAAAGGGAAAAGAAGGAATGTGATTTCTCCTGATTGAAAGCATGACTTAGATCAGATACAGCTTTTGCTAACCAAGACCAAGGGGCTCTGGCAAGACAGGGTGGTTTTCCGAATGCCAGACCGACGTGCCTTACAAAGGCAGCTGCCGATGGTTCTGTGGCACAGACTGGCTCCTGAGAACCCAGACGACCTTGACCCGGCACCCCCGCCCTCCATGCTAGTACCTCGTCTGATTTCCATCGCCACAGTATCCAGCCACTTGAGACATCAGCTGCCTTCAGTGGTGGCAGTCAAACGTAGTCAGCCAAACCATGGCATCCCTTAGGTTAAAAGAAAACGGGGCAGCTTTGCCCAGAGCCCGTTGGCACTGTTGGGGGGGGAGGGGGTTGGGGGAGAGAGAAGGGTTGTCATGATGGAAGATGAGGACACTAGTCTCATGTAGCACAGAAACACGAAGTCACACGTGCTGGCAGCCTCCGGGGTGTTCCTTGCTGTTGTATATTAAACCTTACATTTTATAAGAAAAAAAAAAAGAAGGAAGATAAGGTCATTGTGTGTGCTCAAGCCTCTTTGTTGATTCAAATTCTTTGGTTATTTCGGTTTGTCTTGTTTCTTTAATTAGACTGTACATTTTAAGGTACAAGTCTTTATATTATACGATGCCTCCCTATTCTATATCTCTTAAACTACTGTTTTCTGGTTTTCAAGGACTTTATAAATCTGGCTCATTCTACCAAACCAACTATACATCCAAATAAATCTCTAGTGGCACCTAGAATGTTGTCCACTCATTTAAAAAGGTCTCCTAGCCCCACCCATTCCTTCATCAGGGAGCCAGAGTTGCATTTAGCTCTGCAGGGATTCTCAGCCAAGAATCAGAATTGTCTGTGATTTTCTTCAAATAAACCCAGACCTATTGAATGAGAATCTCTGCTTATCAGACCTGTGCACCCTTTTCTCCTCTTAAATTGCCCCACAGGTGATTCTGAGGCCCACGCGACCCGCTTCCCTCCCTGCGTCAGGCCGGGCCCCAGCTCTGGAGGTGGTTGGATTGGTCCAAGTGCTGCAGCCCCACCTCGCGTCTTCTCACCGCGTCGGAGGACGTAGGCGCCTGGGATCCTGGAAGGCGGCCAGCCTCTGCAGCCGGGCCCAGCGGCTCCTGAGACTGGGGCGGACCTCACACCTGACCCCGGAGCTGCTAATCCTGCCCAACCGTCCCACCCGCCACGTGCCCTCGGGGCTGGAACGCGGCGCCCGGGGAGAGGCCTGCTGGTCAGGGGGCGCTGGTGCGCAGGCGCGCAGGGCCGCCTTCGCGGCTACCTTCCTGCGCCGCTTCGGAGAGGGCCCCCTAATCTCTACTCGGCCCGCAACAGCAGTGCTGGCGTCAGGGCGCGGTGGGGGCAAGACGGGTGACTGGCAGCAGGGCGGTGCCGGGCCGAGAAGGGCGCCTCACCTGGCGCCTCCCGCCTTCCTTTCCACCTCAGGTTGCAGAGAGCCGCCAGGGCAGGTGGAAGGGCCACGCCCCGCTCCCGCGAGAGTCACCGAGAGACGTTGGGGGTGGGGCAGGGACCCCAACCCTAGACCAGGTAGGGGGCGGGCGAAGATTGGTGGTACCTTCAGGTAAGAGGGAGCGGGGAGCGCCCCCTCGGCTTGGGGTGCTAGAGGTGTGCGGCGGGAGCGCCTTTCCGTGGGGCCCTCGCCCTGCAGGGCGGAGGCGGCATTCGGTTGGCCTCATTTCCTAGTCCTGGTTCCCGAGGAGCCCCTTGAAGGCTTGGGATGGGAAGTTTGCGTTGGAGTCGAACACCCGACAGGAACCCCAGTTAACGTCTCCCCATGGCCAGGGGCGGAGTTCTTGACACCTGTAGCTTAATCAACGCAGGTGGAGATTCAGGGCTTGAATCGCCCGGCCACGCGCAAGCCACAGGGCACCATCATACTACTGCTTCTGGAAGCCTTATTACTCTTAAAACTGGCGTCTCAGTTATTTGTATCCCACTATTGGTTGTGTGTGTGTGTGGTTTTTTTTTAATCTTTTGTCTTGGGTTTGACCTCTTTTCCTCATGAGCTGCGTTTCTGTCTTCAGTCCTGTAGGGCACAATGTCTGAACAAGAGCGTATACAGGAATGTCTGCGGAAGGAAATAAGGTCACTTCTCATTTCCACCAAAGATGGTTTGAGCCCACAGGAGTTGGAGAAGGAGTACCTTTTGATGGTTGGCAACCATCTACCACTCCGAATCCTTGGGTATCGGTCCACTATGGAGCTGGTATTGGACATGCCTGATGTTGTTAGTGTCTGCCCCGGTGCAGGTGGTACTGTAATACTGAAAGGTAGGTTTAATTAAGATTTTTGAAGGTCTATAAACTTTGTAATAAAAACAATTGCTTAGTAAATAGTTATTCTAGTTCTGTAGTTATTATGCATCCCAGCCAGTGGATTTTAATTTGGTTGGGGAGGGAGACTCATAGGTGCTTTTGAGGTTGTGGGCAAAATTAGAACCTCTGCAAAATTAACAAACCGTTCCCCAGACAATCGTGCACTCACCGAAAACTACATTTTTACATATGATTTCAGGTTATTGCACCTTAAGTCGGGAGAAACAAAAAAAGGACTTCTTAATTATAAAAACGTGTTTTAAATTTCGTGAAGCACAAGAAAAAACTATTGTAGGGAAGTTTGCAGTTCATCCCAAGAGTTTCAAATCTGTCAGGGGTCAATTAGTTGTAATGATAATACATTGAGTTATCTTTTCTTCAGCTGGCAGAAGAGCTAGCAAGCTGTTGCCCAAAATGCAAGAAAGCGAGGAACCAAGAGTTACTGTTTATCGTGCTGCCTGGATAAACACCTCCTTGGAGAGTTAAAAACTGTATAAACACAGATACTAAGGATAAAGAAGGGATTAAGTTTTCCTCCTAAATATGATTTCTTTTTTTCACGTCTCAGCCATTCCAGATGAATCTACCAAAGGAATAGCAAGCTTAGTTGCAAAACAGAGGAGCAGCCATAAGGTTCGAAACTCCATGCATAAGGGAAGACCTAGTATTTATTCTGTACCAAGATCTCATCGGCGAGTACCTTACCGAGGAAGGGTTGCCCCTATTCTTCCAGCTGTTGTGAAGAGTGAGTTGAAGGACCTGTTGGCGTTATCTCCTGTTCTCCTTTCTGATTTTGAAAAGGCATTTGCCAAAAGATTTGGACGATCATTCCAATACATGCAATATGGATTTCTCTCTATGTTTGAAGTGCTTAATGCGGCTTCAGATGTCATTTCTGTAGAGCACACCAGAGCAGGTTCTTTGTTGATGCTAAAGAAGAGTGTGACAGAGGAAAAGCCGAGAGGATGTCCAGCAGGTACGCATGTGAGCAAATGTTGGAGCAGTCCTGGCACATAGAGAGGTGTGTAATCGCTAAGGTCCATGAGTTTGTTAGAGTTGAAGCCTGGCTCTACTACTTGCTAGCTGAGTGGTCTTGGGTGAACTATTCAATCTACTTAAGCCTTAGTTTCCTCATCTTTAAAATAGAAATAACAATATTTGCCTCTCGGGGTTGTGTTGAGGACCTTACATGACGTGAGTTCTGTAAAGTCTCTGGCATTTAGTAAGCTGATAATAAGTGGTAGCTATTATTATTTTAAAAACTACAAGATCAGCTCTCTCTAGAACACTGTAAATGAACATGAATGTGTTCATATAAATAAGCTATATAGAAAATGAAAAGTTAAAATACTTAAATTATTAACCTTAATCCTTCTAATCTTTGCCATCACGGGCTTATCCTAGGAGACACTTTGGTAACTTTTGTGGTGTAATAATAACCACTTTATCTGTATAGCATTTTACCTTGCATTCTCATTACCATACTAGGTAGGGTAAGTAACCGTGTCTTATAGATAAGGAGATCAAAGCTGAGGAAAATTAAATGGCTTTTCCAAAGTCACATGGCTGGAAAAGTGGTACAGCTAGAGTTAGATACCCGGCTCTTATTGCTGCCCATCCAGTGAGTGTCTGCCCAAATGCTGTGTCTATTAAAGGCTCAAGAGACCGATGTGACCATCTGGATAGTATCTCCCTTGACAATGTACAGTTTATACACTGAGCATAGGTGGAGCCTACTTGGGAGAATTCTATGCTTATTTCAGTGATTTTCTTTTTCTCCAAGATCTGTATTTAAATTAACGTAGGTGAACCATGAGGATGTGTCACAAGTTTATAAACCAATATTTACACTGTGGTGGGTGATGTAGTTTGAGGATATGAGGATATACTTGGATAGGGAAGGCTCTGGAGGCCACTAAGTGTTTCAAGTCTAGCCCTCAACTTTACCAGTATTCTTGAAGTCCTAAAACTTGGGAAGACTAACTCATACTATTAAACTTGCAAGAGACTGAATTGTAGATAGCACTTTACCAATTTATTGAATAGTAGGGGGTGAATATTCCTTTCCAGTGATTTTGTTCATGTTCTCCATCCATGGTTCCTACTTCTATCATCAGGATATCTTGAAGTCAACTGGTGGTTTGTTTTGTTTGTTTGTTTGTTTGTTTTTGTTTTTTTTTTGTGTGTGTGAACTTGACCTTAGGGTAAAGAAAGAGCTAGGCTGTGGTGAAGTCTGGTGATGTATCTTTCATGTCATACAACAGAATACACCTCTCCAGTTGTATTCCCCCTTCCTACAAATCTTGAAGAATTTATATTTTATTCTGTAGCTTTTTATCCTCCCAGAACTGTGGTACTACTAGTGGTTATCCAGTTTGAAAAGCATAGTGCTAAGCAGGCTCCTTGGAGACTTTTTTGTCTCCTAAATGGGATACAGCTTTTTACATATTGAATCCCACCTCTCTGTAATTATATTCAGGTGACCTTAAGTGGACTTTTAGATAGCCCCAACCTTTTTGGTAACACTTATGATCTCTGTCTTCCTCTATGGATGACTAATAACTTACACTGTATGTAAGTTTTGGCTTGATATAAAAATGGAAGCTTTCTTTTCTTAATTTTTACTTCTAAGTTGAAGGCAGTTAGCTCACAGTAGCCTCTATATGTAGCCACGAGAAAATGAAATAGAAGTTGCTAGTGACAATTTTTCTCTCTTCTTCTATTACTCACAAAAGGTAAAATTTTTGCCCAGCCATTTAGAATGAAACAAGGGTCATACTCCACAGGCTTTCCGGTAGCAAAGGCATGCTTTTCACAACCCACTTCAAACATGGAACCACCGAAGCAAATAATGAGCACGGAAAAGACTTCCAAGTTAAATGTAGTGGAGACTTCAAGGCTGAATCACACTGAAAAATTAAACCAGGTGAGAGATAAGAATTTGGAGATATAAATATACGATGTTTTTAAATTCAGTGGTGTTAACACTTTGATCTGATGGAAAAGTTGACCTTTTAAAAACTGAAGTCATTCACTTATTTCAAATTTGACTAAGCATTTCCTATGGTTCTGTAGATTAGTAAGAAGTGAGAAGTGGAGTGAAAGAAGGGTACAATTTTATCAACTCCACAGTTTCCACTATTTTCTGCAAATGACTCCCAACTCCCAAATCTGTATCTCTAGTTCCAGTTCCTCACCAAAGTTACAGAAGCATATTTGCAATTTACCTCACGAATATCTTCTGAATGGCTGTCCCTGAGCATAATAATCCTGGTATTTTTCTGTGACTGTAATGCTGAAGGACTTTGAATAAAAACTATCAGAATATAACCAATAAATGCCTGACTAAATCACCATGTTAACAACTTAAGTTAGAGCTCAGAGCGAGCACGTGGAAATTAAGTTCAAAACATGAAAATGCCCGATTTCTACTAAAATTAGCTTTAGTAACATAAGTTACATGTAGTAAAATTTACTCATTTTAAGTGTACAGTTTGAGTTTTGATTAATATATAATTATATAATCACCATCAAAATAAAAAACAGAACATTTCCATCATCCCCAAAAAAGCTCCTTCATGCCACTTTGTAGTTTCTTTCCCCAACTGCAGCCACAGACAACCACTGCTTTCTATGATTTTGGCTTTCCAGGAATTTCATATAAATGGAATCAAACAATATCTAATCTTTTGTGTTTGGCTTCTTTAACTTAGTAGAATACTTCTGAGGTTCATCCAAGATGTATATATCAGTAATTTGTTCCTTTTTCTTGTTTAATATTAGTCCATTATACAGATACACCTAAATTTGTTATCCCTTCCCCATTAGATGACATTTGGGTTATTTCCTCTTTGGTCCTTTACTTATAAAGCCACTGTCAATATTTGCATACATCTTGTATGGCCATAGTTCATTTCTCTTGTGTAAATAACTAGGGGTTGGATTACTGCATCATATAGTAAGTGTATGTTGATAAGAAATTACCACTGTTTTCCAAAGTGGCTGTATGACTTTCCTTTCCCATGAGATATGTATGAGAGTTGTAGTTGTTACACATCTTTGTTAACATTTGGGATTGTCAGTTTAAAAAATATTAGCCATTTGAGTGGGTGTGTAGTGCTATCTCATGGTTTTAAGTTGGATCATAATAATCTAATGATAATGTTGAGCATCTTTTCACATGGGTGTTTGCCATTTGTATTTCCTTTTTGAAGTGTCTATTCAAATATTTTGCCCATTTTATATAACTGTGTTGTCATTGTATTGAATTGGAAAAATTTACATATTCTAGATGTAAATCCTTATCAGAGGCATGTTTTGTAAATATTTTCTCCTGGACTATGTTTGCTTCTTCATTTCCTTAATCTGGTCTGTTGTGGAAAAGTCTTTAATTTTGATACAGTCTAATTTATTTTTATTTATTTATTTTATTTATTTTTTAATTTTTTTTGGCTAGGGAGTCTCACTTTGTCACCCAGGCTGGAGTGCAATGGTGCGATCTTGGCTCACTGCAACTTCTGCCTCCCAGGCTCAAGTGATTCTCCTGCCTCAGCCTCCTGAATAGCTGGGATTACAGGCGTCCGCCACCACACCTGGCTAATTTTTGTATTTTTATTAGAGACAGGGTTTCACCATGTTGGTCAGGCTGGTCTCGAACTCCTGACCTCAGGATCCGCCTGCCTCAGCTTCCCAAAGTGCTGGGATTACAGATGTTAGTCACCACACCTGGCCCATATTTTTCTTTTATTCTTGCCTATCTAATGGATTTTAATCGAAGTTACAAAAATTTTCTCCTACATTTTTCTTGAAGTTTTATGTTTTCAGTTCTTATATTTAGGTATATTATTTCAAGCCATATTTGCCTAAGGTACCAGGCATGGATCAAAGTTTTTTGCATACAGACAGTTATTCCTTAATATTTTGGTACCTTTATCGAATCTGTTGACCTGACACATGTGTAGTTGTATTTTGAGACTCTGTTCAGGTCCATTTATCTACATTTCTGTTTTTGCCAATACTGTACTATCTTTATTACTGTAGCTTTATAATATCTTATATATAGTCATGTGTCAGTGAGAGGGATATGATATGAGAAGTGTGTTGTTAGGTGATTTTATCATTGTATGATCATCATAGAATGCAGGTACACAAACCTAGATGGTATATAGCCTACTACACACCTAGGCTATATGGTATAGCCTATTGCTCATAGGCTACAAACCATTATAGCATGTTATTGCACAGAATGCTGTAGGCAGTTGTAACACAATGGAGTATTTGTGTATCTGAACATAGAAAGGTACAGAAAAAATACAGTATTATAATCTTGTGGTACCACCACCCCACAGGTGGTCTGTTGTTGACCATAAGTCATAATGCAGCCCATGACTGTAGTTAAGTCTTGCAACTTTGTTATTTTTCAAAAGCGCTTTGGATATTCTAGGTTTGCATTTGCAGATACATTTAATTTGATACAAATCAACTTGTCAGTTTCTGCCAGAAATAAATAAGATTGTGATCTTTATTAGAATCACATTGGATCTATAGATAAGTTTGGGGGGAAAATGACATCTTTAACAATGTCAAGTCTGCTGATTCAAAAGCATGGTATATCTTCATTTATTTAGGTCTTTACATTCTCTCAGCGATGTTTTATAGTTTTTCAATGCGTAAAGCTTGCATATATTTTGTTAAACTTATCCTTTACACCTTTCATATTTTTTAGCTATTATAAATGGTATTTAAAATTTCTAATCATTACTAATAGAAAATCAATTGGTTTTTTGTTTTTTTTTTTTTTTTTTTTTTTGGTATGTTGACCTTGTATCCTGTGACCTTGAGTCATGGTACTTGATAAACTCAGTTCTGTAATTCAAATCATTCTAGCACCTATTTTGTAGAGTTTGGATTTTCTGCATAGACCGTCATGCCATCTGAGAGTAAAGACAGTTTTACTTCCTCCTTTTCAATCTATCTGCCTTTCCTCCAACCCTTACCACACAGTGTAGGCTCTCTAGTATTATATAATATTATATAAATGTGAGAGTGGAAAATCTTGATTTGTTCCTAACTATATGGGGAAAATATTCAGTCTTTCATAATTATGATATTAACTCTAGCTTTTTAGATGCCTTTTATCAGGTTGAGGAAATTCCCTCCTATTCCTAGTTTCTCAGAATTTTTTTCATGAATGTATGTTGAATTTTGTCATATTCTTTTTCCATACATTTAAATTATTATAGGACTTTTCTTTTTTAAAAATTACTTTTCTTGGTTTTATATTCAGCCAACCTTGTATTTCTGGATGAATCCCACTTGGTCATCATATAGTATCCTTTTTATATGTTGCTACCTTCAATTTGCTAATATTTTAAGGGTTTTGCATTTATGTTCATAAGATATATTCTGTAGTTTTCTTGTAATGCTTTTATCTGGCTTTGGAATCATTTTAATACGGGCCTCATGTGAAATGAGTTAGAAAGTTTTTTCCACCTCTGTATTCTGAAAGAGTTTGTGTAGCATTGGTATTTGTTTTTCTTAAATATTTCATAGAATTTATCAGTGAACCAAATTGGGCCTGGAGCTTTCTTTGCAGAAAGGTTTTAAACAACAAATTCAGTTTCTTTAACAGATATAGGGCTATTTTGGATTTTATGCTTTCTTTTTTTTTTTTTTTTAAATGAGCCTTGGTACCTTGTCTTTCAAGGTGCTGTCCATTTCATCTAGGTTGTCAAATTTATTGAAATAAAGTTGTTCATAATGTTCTCCCAATAACATTTTAAGGTCTTTAGGGTCTGTGATGGTTGCTCGTTCTCTCTGTCTCTCTCACACACATATCAGCCTCGCTAAAGATTTATTCACTTATACACAGTCATGCACCACATAATGACACTTGTGTCAACAAGACTGCATGTGCAACAGTAGTTCCACAAAATTATAATAGAACTGGAAAATTCCTGCCACCTGGTGGTGATGTAGCTGTTGTAACAACATAGTGCAATGCAACACTTAAATTTGTGGTGACAGTCATATATATAGCACAATTATGTACAATACATAATAGTTGATAATGACAATGAACAACCATGTTATGGGTTTGTGTTTTTACTGTACTTTGTATCATTATTTTAGAGTGCACTCCTTACTAAAAAAATTAATTGTAAAACAGCTTCAGGCATTTCCTTCAGGAAGTATTCCAGAAGGAAGGCATCGTTATCATAGGTGATGACAGCTCCATGCATATTATTGTCCCTGAACACCTTACCACATGACAAGATAAATTTAGTGTAGCCTAAGTGTATGATGTTTATAAAGTCTATAGTAGTGTACAATAATGTCCTAGGCCTACACATTCACCACCTACTCACCCAGAGCAACGTACAACCCTGCAAGCTCCATTTATGGTAAGTGCTTTATACAGGTGTGCCATTTTATCATTTATACTGTATTTTTACTGTACCTCTTCTGTGTTTAGATACACAAATACTACTGTGTTACAGTTGCCTATAGTATTCAGTACAGTAACATGCTGTACAGGTTTGTAGCCTAGAAGCAATAAGCTATACCATATATCCTAGGTGTGTAGTAAGGTTATACCATCTAGGTCTGTGTTACATACATTCTATGTTTGTACAACAATGAAATCGCCTAATAATGCATTTCTCAGAATGTATCCTCATTGTTAAAAGATGCATGGCTGTATTTTTGAAAGAACAAGTTTTTAGTTTTGATAATTTTTTTTATTTTTCCACTTTTTATTTCATTGATTTCTGTTCTAATTGTTTTGTAACTTCTGTTTACTTTGGGTTAATTTCCTCTTTGCTCTTAAGGTAGAAGTTTGGTCATTGATTTTGGTCCCTTTTTAATGTAAACATTTAAGATTCTAAATTTCTTTTAAGTATTGCTATAGCTACATCTCCCAAACTTTGATATGAAATTCAAATTTGATAGGAAAACTCATTTTCAGGTCAAAATTTACTAATCTCCCTTTTGGTTTTTTTCTTTGTATCATGGATTATTTAGAAGTGTGTTGTTTAATATCCAAATATTTGGGGATTTTTTTCAGAGATGTTTCTGTTCGAATTTCATTGTGGTCCAACAACATAGATTTCATTCCTTATATATTTATTGAGACTCATATGGCTCAGAATATGTTTATCTAGGTAAATTTTTCATAATTCATTTCAAAAGAATATGTATTTTGCTATATTTGGGTATAATATTCTATAAATGTCAATTAAGTCAGTTATGTCATTGATTTCTTTTTAACTGTTTTTAAATGAACTACTGAGGGAGGAGTATTGAAATTTTCAAACATGATTATGGATTTGTCTATTTTACCTTTTAGTTCAGTTGGTTTATGCTTTAGCTATTTTGTTTTTTGGGTTTTTGTTTGTTTGTTTTATTATTTTCCACAGGTGATTGGGGTACAGGTGGTATTTGGTTACATGAGTAAATTCTTTAGTGGTAATTTGTGATATTTTGGTGCCCCCATCACCCAAGCAGTATACAGTACACCCTATTTGTAGTCTTTTATCCCTCGCCCCCTTCCTACCCTTCCCCTCATGTCCCCAAAGTCTTTGTATCATTCTTATGCCTAGGCGTCCTCATAGCTTAGTTCCCACATATCAGTGAAAACATGATGTTTTCAGGAAACATTCCTCAGTTACTTCACTCAGAATAATAGTCTCCAGTCTCATCAAGGTCACAGCAAATGCCATTGATTCATTGCTTTTTTATGGCTGAGTAGTATTCCATTGTATATATATACCATAGTTTCTTTATTTACTTGTTGATTGATGGACATTTGGGTTGGTTCCATGATTTTTCAATTGCAATTTGTGCTGCTATAAACATGCATCTGCAAGTATCTTTTTCGTATAATGATTTCTTTTCCTCTGGGTAGATACCCAGTAGTGGGATTGCTGGATCAACTGGTAGTTCTACTTTCAGTTCCTTTTGAGACAGAGTCTCGCTCTGTCACCCAGGCTGGAGTGCAGTGGCACAGTCTTGCCTCACTGCAACCTCTACCTCCTGGGTTCAAGCAGTTCTCCTGCCTCAGCCTCCCGAGTAGCTGGGACTACAGGCATATGCTGTCACACCCAGGTAATTTTTTGTATTTTAGTAGATATGGGGTTTCACCGTGTTGTCCAGGCTGGTTGTGAACTCCTGAGCTCAGGCAGTCCACCTGCCTCGGCCTCCCAAAGTGCTGGGATTACAGGCATAAGCCACCACACCCAGCCTACTTTTAGTTCTTTAAGGAATCTCCACAGCGTTTTCTGTAGCGGCTATACTAGTTTACATTCCCACCAGCAGCATAGAAGTGTTCCCTGTTAACCACATCCATGCCAACATCTGTTTTTTGATTTTTTGATGATGGCCATTCTTGCAGGAGTAAGGTAGTGTCTCATTGTGGTTTTGATTTGCATTTCCTTGATCATTAGTGATGTTGAGCATTTCTTCATATGTTTGTTGGCCATTTGTATATCTTCTTTTGAGAATTGTCAGTTCATGTCCTTAGCCCACTTCTTGATAGGATTGCTTGTTTTTTTTCTTACTGATGGGTTTTTGATCATGAAATCCTTGCCTAAGCCAATGTCTAGAAGGGTTTTCCCACTGTTATCTTCTAGAATTTTTATAGTTTCAGGTCTTAGGTTTAAGTCCTTAATCCATCTTGAGTTGATTTTTGTGTAAGGTGAGAGATGAGGATCCAGTTGCATTCTCCTACATGTGGCTAGCCAATTATCCCAGCACCGTTTGTTTAAAAGGGTGTCCTTTCCCCACTTTATATTTTTGTTTGTTTTGTCAAAAATCAGTTGGCTGTAAGTATTTGGGTTTATTTCTGGGTTCTCTATTCTGTTCCATTGGTCTATGTGCTTATTTTTATACCAGTAGCATACTTTTTTGTTGACTATAGCCTTATAGTATAGTTTGAAATAAGGTAGTGGTATGCTTCCAGATTTGTTCTTTTTGCTTAGTCTTGCTTTGGCTATGCGGGCTCTTTTTTGGTTCCATATGAATTTTAGAATTGTTTTTTCTAATTCTGTGAAGAATGATAGTGGTATTTTGATGGAGATTCCGTTGAATTTGTAGGTTGCTTTTGGCAGTATGGTCATTTTCACAATATTCTATCCATCCATGAGCATGGGATGTGTTTCCATTTGTTTGTTTCATCTATAATTTCTTTCAGCAGTGTTTTGTAGTTTTCCTTGTAGAGGTCTTTTGCCTCCTTGGTTAGGTGTATTCCTAAGTATTTTGTTATTTTTGCAGCTATTGTAAAAGGGGTTGAGTTCTTGATTTGATTCTCTGCTTGGTCACTTTTGGTGTATAGAAGGGCTACTGATTTGTGTACATTAATCTTGTATCTGGAAACTTTGCTTAATTCTTTTATCAGCTCTAGGAGCTTTCTGGAGGAGTCTTTAGGGTTTTCAAGGTAAATGATCATATTGTCAGCAAACAATGACAATTTTACTTCCTCTTTACTGATTTGGATGTCCTTTATTTATTTTTCTTGTCTGATTGCTCTGGCTAGGACTTTCAGTACTATGTTGAAGAGGGGTGGTGAGAGTGGGCATCTTTGTCATCTTCCAGCTCTCAGAGGGAACGCTTTCAACTTTACCCATTCAGTATTATGTTGGCTGTGGGTTTGTCATAGATGGCTTTTATTACATTGAAGTATGTACCTTGTGTGCCAATTTTGCTGAGAGTTTTAATCATACAGCAATGCTGGATTTTGTTGAATGCTTTTTCTGCATCTATTGAGTTGATCATGTGATTTTTGTTTTTAATTCTGTTTATGTGGTGTATCACATTTATTGACTTGCATATGTTAAACCATCCCTGCATCCCTGGTATTGAAACCCACTTGATCATGGTGGATTATCTTTTTGATATGTTATTGGATTTGGTTAGCTAGTTTTTTTGTTAAGGATTTTAGCATCAATGTTTATCAGGGATATTGATCTGTAGTTTTCTTTTTTTGTTATGTCCTTTCATGGTTTTGGTATTAGGGTGATGCTGGTTTCATAGAATGAATTAGGGAGGCTTCCCTCTTTCTCTAGCTTGTGGAATAGTGTCAAAAGGATTGGTACCAATTCTTCTTTGGATGTCTGTTAGAATTCTGCTGTGAATCTGTCTCCTCCTGGACATTTATTTGTTGGTAATTTTTAAATTGCCATTTCAGTCTCACTGTTTATTATTGGCTGTTCAGGGTATCCAATTCTTCCTGACTTAAGCTAGGAAGGTTGTATTTTTCCAGGAATTTATCCATGTCTTCTAGGTTTTCTAGTTTATGTGCATAAAGGTGTTCGTAGTAGCCTTGAATGATCTTTTGTATCTCAGTGGTGTCAGTTGTAATATCTCCTGTTTCATTTCTTAATGAGGTTATTTGGATTTTCTCTCTTCTCTTCTTGGTTTATTTTTCTAATAGTCTATTAATTTTATTTATCTTTCAAAGAACCAGCTTTTTGCTTCATGCATCTTTTGTATTTTTTTGTTGTTGTTAATTTCATTTAGTTCTGCTCTGATCTTGGTTATTTCCTTTCTTCTGCTGGGTTTGGGTTTGGTTTGTTTTTGTTTCTCTAGTTCCTTGAGGTATGACCTTAGAATGTCAGTTTGTGCTCTTTCAGCCTTTTTGATGTAGGTGTTTAGGGCTATGAAGTTTCCTCTTAGCACCACCTTTGCTGTATCCCAGAGTTTTTGATAGGCTGTGTCATTATTGTCATTGAGTTTGAAGAATTTTTTAATTTCCATCTTGATTTCATTTTTGACCCAAGGATCATTCAGGAGCAGGTTATTTTCCATGTATTTGCATGGTTTTTAAGGTTCCTTTTGGAGTTGATTTCCAGTTTTATTCCTCTGTTGTCTGAAAGAGTGCTTGATATAATTTCAATTTTCTTAAATGTATTGAGGCTCGTTTTATGGCCTATCATATGGTCTATCTTGGAGAAAGTTCCATGCCCTGTTAAATAAAATGTGTATTCTGCAGTTGTTGGATGAAATGTTCTGTATATATCTGTTAAGTCCATTTGTTCCTAGGTATAGTTTAAATCCATTGTGTCTTTAACCTTCTGTCTTGATGACCTGTCTAGTGCTGTCAGTGGAGTATTGAGGTCCTCCACTATTATTGTGTTGCTGTCTATCTCATTTCTTAGGTCTATTAGTAATTGTTTTATAAATTTGGGAGCTCCAGTGTTAGGTGCATATATGTTTAGGATTGTGATATTTTCCTGTTGGACAAGGCCCTTTACCATTATATAATGTCCCTCTTTGTCTCTTTTAACTGCTGTTGCTTTAAAGTTTGTTTTGTCTGATATAAGAATACCTACCCTTGCTTGCTTTTGGTGTCCATTTGCATGAAATGCCTTTTCCACCCCTTGACTTTAAGTTATGTGAGTCCTTATGTGTTAGGTGAATCTCCTGAAGGCAGCAGATAGTTGGTTGTGGAATTCTTATCCATTCTGCAGTTCTGTATCTTTTAAGTGGAGCATTTAGGCCATTTGCATTAGATGTTAGTTTTGAGATGTGAGGTACTATTGCATTAATCCTGCTGTTTGTTGCACTCATCGTGCAACAATGAGGTCTCTCAGCCATGGATACCAGCACCTGTTCAGGAGGAGGTGGGGGGTAGGAGGGTTTGCTCTTGGTGTTGTACATTCTGCAGGTTTTGACAAATGTGTAATGGCATGTATCCACTATTGTAGTGTCATACTGAATAGTTGCACTCCCCTAAAAGTCCTCTGTGCTTGCACCTATTCATCTGTCTCGTCCCTTAATCCTGTGGTAACCACTGATCTTTTTACTGTCACCATAGTTTTCCTTTTTCCAGAGAGTCATATAGTTGGACTTATACAGCATGTAGCCTTTCAGATTGGGTTCTTTCACTTAGTAATATGCATTTAAGATTCCTTATGTCTTTTCATGGCTTCATAGTGCATTTCTTTTTGGCACTGAGTAATATTCCATTGTCTGGTACCACAATATTCCATTGTCTGGTACCACTTATACTGAAGGACGTCTTGCTTGTTTCCTCCTAAAGTTGCTATAAACGTGTGTGGCTTTTTTGTGTGGATAGCAGTTTTCAATTCATTTGGGTAAATACCAAGGAGTACAGTTGCTAAATTGTCAGATAAAGATATGTTTGTTTTTATAGGAAACTGCTAAACTGTCTTCCCAAGTGGTGGTACCATTTTGCATTCTCACCAGTGATGAGTGAATGTTTTTGTTGTTCGCCATTGCTGGTCAGCATTTGGTGTTGCTAGTCTTTTAGATTTTGGCCATTCTAATAGCTGTATAGTGGTATTTCATTGCTGTTTTAATTTGAAATCCCCTAATGACATGATGTTGAACATCTTTTCATATGCTTACTTGCCATCTGGTATATCTTCTTTAGTGAGAAGTCTGTTCAGGTATTTTGCCCATTTTTAAAAAATTGGATTGTTTCTTTTCTTATTGCTGAGTTTTAAGAGTTCTTTGTTTTGTTTTGTTTTGTTTTTTTGAATAATAGTCTTTTATCAGATGTGTCTTGCAAATATTTTCTTCTGATCTATGGCTTATTTCTCAATCTTTTGACATTGTCTTACAGAGAAGTAGTTTTTAATCTTAAGACCAGGCAATCAATTATTTCTTTCATGTATTGTGCCTTTGGTGTTGTTTCTAGAAACTCATCACCTTATCCAAAGTCAGCTAGTGTTATCTTATGTTGTCTTCAAGGAGTTTTGTAGTTTTGAATTTTACATTCAGGTCTATGATCCATTTTAAGTTAATGTTTGTGAAGGGTGCAAGGTCTAGATATGTGTGTGTGGGGTCGTTTTTGTGGGTTTTTTTGCAAGTGGATGTTCAATTCTAGTACCATTTGTGAAAAGACTATGTTTGATTCATTGGTTGCTTTTGCTCCTTTATCAAAGATCAGTTCACTGTATTTATGTGAGTCTGTGTCCAGGTTCTCTAGTCTGTTCCACTGGTCTATTTGTTCTTTCACCAGTACCACACTATTTTGGTTACTGTAGCTTTTTTAGTAAGTCTTGAAGTTGGGTAGTGTCAATCCTCTGGCTTTATTCTTCAATATTTTGTTGGCTATTCTGGATCTTTTGCCTCCTATATAAACTTCAGAATCAATTTGTTGATATTCACAAAATTACTTGCTGAGATTTTGTTTGGGATTGAATTGAATCTATAAATCAAGTTGGGAAGAGCTAACATCTGGACAATATTGAGTTTTTCTATCCATGAACATGGAATAGTTCTCTATTTATTTCTTCTTTGATATCTTTCATCAGAGTTTTGTAGTATTCCTCATACAGATCTTGTACATATTTTGTTAGATTTATACTTAAGTATTATATTTGGGGGAGTGCTAATGTAAATGGTAATTTTTAAATTTCAAATTTCACTTATTACTGGAATATAGGAAAATGATTGACTTTTGTACATTAACCTTGCATCCTGCAACCTTGCTATAATTGCTAATTAGTTCCAGGAGTTTTTTAAAAGTTCTGTCATATTTTCTACATAGATGATGTGATCTGTGAATAAAGGACAGTTTTATTTCTTCCTTCCCAGTCTGTTTGTTTCATTTCATTTTCTTGACTTATTGCATTTGCTAAGACTCCAGCAAGATGTTGCAAAGCAGTGGGAGGGAACACTCTTTGCCTTGTACCTGGTTAAGTATTTTTTTTAGGATTTCACTTTATCTTTTTTATTATCTATATTTTTCTGTTTTGTATTTTTATTGGATGCCTTAGGGTTTTCAACCTATATTTTTAACTTATCACAATTGACCTTCATATAATATTATAACGTTTCATGTAAAATGTAAGAACCTCGGGACAGTATATTTCCCCTCTTCCATCCTTTGTGCTCTTATTGTGATACATTTTAGTTCTCATGTTATATACCTCTTAATACATTGTTATTTTTGCTTAGAAAATGTTTAAGGTAAATAGAAATATTTATTTTAATACTAAAATATTAAAAACATAAAAGTCAAATTTTAAGAGATTAAAAATGAAAAAAACTTGTTTACTTACACTTATTTCTGATGCTCTCCAGTTCTTTCTGTTTAAATTTCTCTCCAGTATAATTTTCTTTCTGCTTGGAAAATTTTAACATATCCTCTAAGATAAATCTGCTGGTGGTGTATATTCTTAGCTTTTGTTCATCTGAAAAAGTCTATTTGTCATTTTCATTTTGAAATATTATTTTTTCAGGTATAGAATTCTATCTGGTTTGATAGTTTTTGCCCCCTTTTAGTGCTTCAGAGATGTTATTCCATTTTTTATATCTTCG
The DNA here is from genome assembly GCF_028885655.2 of Pongo abelii. Classification (NCBI taxonomy): domain Eukaryota; kingdom Metazoa; phylum Chordata; class Mammalia; order Primates; family Hominidae; genus Pongo; species Pongo abelii. The sequence goes on along the minus strand of NC_071985.2, from coordinate 70,323,495 downwards.
TAGTTTCTGACAATGTCTGTAATAATTCTTATCTTTGTTCTGTACATAATGTGTTTTTTTCCCTCTGATGCTTTCAGGATTTTCTCTTTGTTTGGTTTTCCACAGTTTGATTGTAGTATCCCTTGGTGTACTTTTCTTTATTTTTTTCTGCCTGGGATTCATTGAGCTTCTTATATCATTGAGCTTCTTGTATGTGGGTTTATAATTTTCATGAAATCTGGAAATTTTGTCTTCAAATATTTTTCTCTCCTTTCCTCTTTTGGAATACAATCACATCTATTTTAGACTGCTCGTTATTTTCGTGCAGGTCACTGATGCTCTTTTTCTTTCATTACAATTCTCTCTTTTTCCCCACTGTGTGCTTCATTTTATAGATTTTCAATTGCTGTCTTCAAACTGGTTAATCTTTTCTCCAGAATGTAACCTAATTCCATCCAGATTATTTTTCATTCAGATGTTGCATTTTTAATCTTCAGGTATTCCACGTGGGTCTTTTTAATATCCTTATTTCTTCTATTCATTATGTTAATAATTTCTTCATGGACATAAGCATATGTATAAGGTTTGTAATAACTGTTGTAGAGGGCTTGTCTAGTTTTATTATCTGTGCCATTTCTGGTTTTTTTCCTATTGATTTTTTTCCCTGACATGATCATATTCCACCACCTCACGTGGTTGATGACTTTTGACTGGATGCTAGACCACTGTGGATATTTCACTGTTGGGCTTTACATATAAATTACTTTGACTCAATTTGATCATTTTGAGTTTTTCTTTTAAGCTGTATTAGAGTGGGTACTATAGACTTAATTATGTTCTCCCCATGTTTATATATTTAAGCCCAAGCCTCCAATATGATGATATTAGGAGATGGGGTCTTTGGGAAGTAATTAAGGTTAGATTAGGTTATGAAGGTGGGGTCCTTATGATGGGATGAATAGCTTATAAGAAGAGACACTAGAGAGTTTGCTCTCTCCACGGGAACACCCTGAGAAAAGGCCATATAAGTACACAGCAAGAGGGTGGCCATCTGCAAGTCAGAAAGAGTGCTCACCAGGAACCAAATTGGGTAGTACAGGTCAAATATCCCTTATCTGAAATGCTTGGTTGAGTATCCCTTATCTGAATATTTGCATGTACATAATGAGATATCTTGGAGATGGGATCCCAGTCTAAATATGAAATTCATATATGTTTCATATATACCTTATACACATAAGCTGAAGGCAATTTTATACAATATTTTAGATAATTTTGTGCATGAAACAAAGTCTTGACTGTGTTTTGACTGTGACTCATCACATAAAGTCGGGTATGGGATTTTCCACTTGTGGCATCATATTGGCATTGAAAGATTGGGATTTGGGAGCATTTCAAATTTCAGATTTTGGGATTTGTGATGTTCAACCTATGCCTTAATCTTGGACTTCCCAGCCTCCAGAACTGTAAGAAAAATTCTGTCATTTAAGCCACCCAGTCTATGGTATTTTGTTATGGCAGCCTGAGCAGACCAAGACCTGCGGGTCCAGAGCAGCCTTCAATCTAGGGCTAATTTAGCCCCACCACTGAAGCATTACCTTTCTAAGGATTGACTCAATGTATTACAAAGTACTCCTACTCTGTCTAGTGGGAACACTGTTCCTAGCCCTATGTGAGCTTGGAGTGTTGTTCAGCCTGTTGCTTCTTGTTTGTTTCTCCAGCCTCGAAGAACTTCTCTCCACTTGCGCAGATCAGTACTCATCTAGAAACTTAAGGGAGTTCCTCTGCAGATCTCTAGAGCTATTTCAATGCCACTCCTCCTTTTCCACACTCAATCCTGCAAATTTTAGCATCCTCATCATCTCAAAATCTGTCACCTCAATTCATCTAGACTGCCAGGCTCTGTTTCTGTTACTTCTTCCTACACTGTATCCTGAAAGCTCTCTAGACTGTAAGGTGGGCAAGGGTGTAGGAGGGGTGGGTTCAAGGCTCACCTCTCAGTTCTGCATTGTTATTCAACAGCTCTAAATTGTTGTTTCATACATTTTCCCAATTTTCTAGTTATTTATGGCAGGAGAGTGGGAGCCATAACTTTTATTTTAAATGGTAAAAGTAATTCTTAATACAGAAAAGTCAGCCTAAAAAGAGTTACAGTCTTACTACCAAGAAAGAGTGTTCATTTATGTTGCTTTCTTAGTAATTTTCCTATTTTTAGATTATTTTGATTTCTTTTGACATTTCCTGTGCCAAAGAAGCCTGCAACCAGCATGTTTATCTTCCTTTGTAGGTAAGCTGACTAACTGCATGCTTGTCAAATTCTTTTTCTTTGAAATTCAGAAAGATTATCATGAATTGTTCAATTATTTCTCATTCTTTTCATCAAAGAAAATCTTCATTTTTTAAAATGGCTTTTGTTAAATTGACCTCCAGAAAAGTGTCAATATATGTTTCAACTCAGAGTGTGGTAGTGTCTTTTTTTTCCATACTTTCTAATTATATAACTCTTAGGATTCTGTGTGGTTATTAACTCAAATGTCAAGCCTTGAAAGATGGTTAAGTACAAAAATTTTTTCTCATCAAAAAGCTAAACATAGAGTCTAATTGTTTCACATCCATTTTTGGTTACTGACAAAGCTGATTTTTTTTAATCAGCCATTTTTATTACTTTTAAGTTACTTTTAAGTTCATTTTAATGTTTTTTAAGGCAAGTCTCCCCTGGTTAGTCTCCTTTCAGACTTTTTTTCTATTTTTTTTCTGAAAGTTTAGAATTGTTTTTGTAAGTTCCAAAATTTCAGTGAGATTTCTTAGAATTAAGTTTAAAATTTTTGAAGAGACAATGCATTTCATTAAGTGTATTCATTCATTAACGTGTTGTAGGTCTCTATTTATTCAAGTATTAATCTTATGCCTTTTATTGCAGATACGTAGTTTTCTTTATTAGAGTTTGGCACATTTCTCAAAATTGTATTCTTAGATACTATATGTTGTGATACTTTTATTTTTTTGATGGAGCCTTGCTCTGTCACCCAGACTGGAGTGCAGTGGTGCAATCTCAGCCCACTGCAACCTCCTGGTTTCAAGCGATTCTCCCGCCTCAGCCACCCAAGTAGCTGGAATTACAGGGGTGTGCCACCATACCTGGCTAATTTTGGTATTTTTTGGTAGAGATGGGGTTTCATCATGTTGGCCAGGTTGGTCTCGAATCCCTGACCTTGAATGTCTGCCTCGGCCTCCCAAAGTGCTGGGATTATAGGTATGAGCCATCACGCCTGGCTAGTTGTGATACTGTTTTTGCCATTAAGACTGGAATTCTAAGTGTTGATGGTTCAGAAAGAAAGAAATTGACTATTAAATATTATTTTGAAACTACCTTAGCAAACTTGGTTGTTTCAATAGTATTTCCGTATGTTTTCCAAGTAGACTACCCTACCATTTATGAACAGTAGATTTGCTGTGCCCTTTTCAGTATTTGAAGTTCTTATTTCCATTTTCTAAATTTATTGTGCTGACTAAAAGTTCCAGAAAAAAATTAATTATAATGTATATTTCTTTTTTCAGAAACTTTCCACTCTATAGAATTTAGCAGGAAGACTCTACCTTTTAACTGTGAGAGCTAGGCAGTAACAAATGCAGAGTTGAGGACATTTGCTCATGGCATGGCTCCAAGTTGTGGAGTGAGAGAGATGCAGATACACTTTCTTCTGTCTTGTCTTTGAGTTTCATCCTGAGTTTTGCAGCACTAATAATTCCTCATAGTTGCAGCCTAATAACACTTTTCACTTCCAGTTGAAGTGTTTGCCACCAGAACAATTTAAATCTTGTTCTGAGAGGGGTTGTGGGTTCTGATTCCTAAACTATGTATTTTAATTTATAGTAGGACAAACACTACAAAATTATCAGACCTCACATAATCCTATTTACAAAAAGTGCAGCTTTCCATTTCTTCAAAACTGTAGATCTATTAGTTTTCTAGGGGTTCCCTCAAAACTCTACAAGTTTGTGTTTTTATGTGCATAGAAAAATATATAACAAAATTAAAGTGTAAACTTTTTTCTTTTTGATCATCTGTATCTTTTGTTCTTCCAAAGTGAACATGCATCATTTTTGTCACAAGAAAATATTATTAAAATGAAAAAAAAAGTTTTTCCTTTGTAAAATGAGGATCAGAATGTCTTCACTTTCCTCTTGCAAGAGAAACAGGCTGGCTTGGCCATTTGTATCCCACCCCTGCCCATTGCCTTATTTCACAAAGCAATTTGTTAGAACAGTTTAAGGCCTCTTTTGAAAGGCATTCAATTTTCCTTATTTTGACTTCTTGAGAGGGAATTTAGAGGAGAAATGAACATTTTAATGGGTGAATAGCATATGGATTTAGTTATATTTTCTAGTGGGTGAAGCCTCAGATGCTGTGTCCAGCCCAGGTCATCAGAATTTTCTGCATTGTGTGTAGTTCTAGACCACAGATTACGTTGCTTTCCATTAATAGGTATTTACCTTTAAGAGTAGCAATTTGTCAAGGAACAGAGATCTGGCATTTCTAGGATCTCTAGCCTTAATACCATTTAAGAGTACATCATCCTGCCAGGTGCAGTGGCTCATGCCTGTAATCCTAGCACTTTGGGAGGCGGAGGTGGGTGGATCACTTGAGGTCAGGAGTTCAAGACCAGCCTGGCCAACATGGTGAAACCCCATGCACTAAAAATACAAGAATTAGCTGGGGTGTGGTGGCACGTGCCTGTAGTCTCAGCTGCTCAGGAGGCTGAGGTAGGAGAATCTCTTGAACCCAGGAGGCAGAGGTTGCAGTGAGCCGAGACTGCGCCACTGCACTGCAGCCTGGGTGACAGAGTGAGACTTTGTCTCAAAAAAAAAAAAAAAGAGTACCCCATTCTGCCTGTTCCCTGCCCCCTCTGTCTTACAGATTCAAGACCTTATTGTAACATTCACCATGAGATTAAGGTAGATAAACTTGGACTTATAAAGAAATATCTTCTCATCTAAATGAAATCAGGGTGGTCTTAGTTTGCAAACTTTTAATTTGCACCTAAACAATTGATAGTTTTTACATGAATTAGATGCTTTGCTTGGCATTGCATATAAGAAGTGAAACATTTTATTTCACCTGATAAACTGACTCAACTGTAGTTCAAGAGTATCCTTGATAAATAATTGGATATATTAACAATTATCAGAAGGAGCTATTCAGTGGGTTAATTAATGCAGTTCTCTGGGGGTTATATTCTCTGGCCAACTTAGAGTAGCTTTTCTGTAACTGTTTTCCCACAAGTTCAGATGACGTATTTAGTATGGCAAATCAAATTCCATACTGCCTGGCTTTTAGTCAAATAAGTCAGACCCTACGTAATCCTATTTATAGGGTCTTAGTTCTGGCTGCTATAACAAGCTACCACAAACTGGGTGGCTTGTAAACAACAAACATTTATTTTTCAACATTCTTGGAGGCTTGGATTTTTCAACATCTTGAAGTCAAAGATCATGGCTCTGGCATATAAGGTGTCCAGTGAGAGCCTTCTTCCTCATTCATAGATAGAGGTCTTTCATTGTGTCCTCACAATGCAAAAGGGGCAAGGGATCTTGCCAAGGCCTCTTGGCACTAATAAGGGCACTAATCCCATTCATGGGGGCCTTTCCCTCATGATCTAATCGGCTCCTAAAGGCTCCACCTCCTAATACTATCACCTTGGGGGTTAGGATTTCAACTTAGGGATTTGGGGAGTGGGGGGTAGAGAGGGATACATCTATACTATAGCATATACCTGACAAATATTTAAGCAGCTGAAAGCATTGGTGCTGTATGCTTCTGTGCCAGTTTTGTGATCTTTGTAAGAAGTGTATTAATGTTTTCCCATATGGCCAAAAGGTCTGAAGTATATTCATCTGAGATGTAACTTCTGTTTCTTTCTGCTTTTAGCCACGTGCATCCTCTTTCCAAAATGCTTTCATCATTAGATAATGTTTCTAAATTATCCAGGTGTCTGTTTTTAAATTTTTTTATTACAAAAGTAATATAGATTGATTACAGAAAGCTTGAAATACAGAAAAGCACAAAAGAAAATAAAGATCACCTGTGTAATCTTATCACGTGAAAATTTGACTTAAAAAATTAAAATCATTCTGGTTATTAGTTTGTGACCTGCTTTTTTTCCTCTTATGAATTGCAAATGTGCCACATTACTAAATATTCTAATGCAACATAATTTTAAATGATGGTATCAATGTGCCATGATTTTAAATGATGGTATGAATGTGCCATAATTTTAAATGATGGTATGAATGTGTCATAATTTAACTTGTAGCCTAAGTTGGGCATTTGCTCTATTTTCAGTTTTTGCTATTAAAAATAACCTTATGATGAAAATCTTGCTCAAGTATGCACACATCTCTGTTACTCCACAGGATAAATTTCTAGAAGAGCCATCATTGATTGAAAGGAATGTTTACTTTTATGGCTTATCCTGTATGTGGCTAGGTTGTCATCCATAAGAATTGTTTCAGTTGACACTCTCATAGATTGTGTGTGTGCTCCTTTCCTTGTACCTTTGCTGGTACTCAATACAAATGGAGTTTCCTTCAGAGATCCCTCCCCACCCACCTGCGTTTCCTTTCTGATACCTTCAGGCATATTATTCTTTCATGACACTCGGGGGAGGGGGGTTTAAAAATATTTTTAATTGACGAGTAAAAATTTTATATATGGTGCACAACTTGATGTTTTGATGTATGTATACATTGTGGAATGGCTAAATCAAGCTGTTTGACATGTATTACCTCACATGTCATTTTTTTGTGATGAGAACACTTAAAATTTACTCTTAATTTTCAAATACACAATATATTGTTAAGTGTAGTCAACATGATACACAATAGATCTTTTGAACTTACTCCTCCTAACTGAAATTTTGTGTCCTTTGGCCAATGTCTTCTCAATCCTTCCACCCCTTAGTGTCTAGTAACCATGATTTTACTCTGTGTCTACAAGTTTGACTTCTATGTACTTCCCATATAAGTAAGATCATGTGGACTCTGGGTTTTTTCATTATAATAATTGTAATTACATATATATATGATCGATTCAGGTCTATCTCTGCAAGTTCCGTGAGGACAGGGACCATATCTTATCTAGTTTATTTACCTCTGTATATCCAGCACTTAATACAGTGTAAAGCACATAGTATGATCTCAATACCTATTTGTTGAATGAATAAGTGGGTATTTTAAAAATTTTATAATTTGAGGGGTAAATAACTGCCTCTGTTAATGTGTATTTATTTGAGGTTGAGCTTTATGCTTTAATTTGCTACTTAGTCTTCTATTTTATTGCCTATTCATGTTTTGATTCATTTTTCTGAAGAGTATATCTTTTTGATTGAAAGCTCTTTCTCTTCTGTGGTCCTATAAGCTCCTATCTGAATATAGCATATTTTGTCACTTTCCATCTTCATTTTCTAGTTCTATCTCATTCACTTGATTTATTCCCCATTCTTCATGTTTGATGTATAGGCATCTGACACTCAAAGCGTTGTTGAAATCACTGATTACCTCCCAATCTTACTTCTCCCTTCCACATTATAACTTCTGCCCTCTATAATTATAGATATCCCCAGCTTTTCCTGGGCTTTAAAAAATCTCCACTGCCTTCAGTTTAAAGTCACCTTAATTTAGACATTTTGCTTGAGGTAAACTTTTTTTTTTTTTTTTTTTTTACTTTTTTCAGAGGCATTCTATTCCTAGCTAAAAGCTCATCATTTTGCTATCTTAAACCCAAGATTGGCAAATATGTTCTCTAACAGATTACATAGTAAATATTTGAGGCTTTGCAGGCTAAATGTTCTCTGCATCTACTAAACACTGTCCTTATAGCACAAGAGCAGCCATAGGCAATATATGAATGAGTGAATATGGCTGTGTTCTAATAAAACTATGGACACTGAAATTTGAATTTCATATAATTTTCACATGTCACAAATAATACCTTTTCCCACAGCCATTTAAAAATATAACCATTCTTAGCTTATGGGAAGCACAAAAAGAGGCCATAATTTGCTGACCTTTGTCGTAAGCCATGATCCAGAGAGACACATTAAGTCTGTAATCACCATCCTGCCATTTACCTCCCAGTTTTCCAAACTTTTATAATTGATTAAAAAACAACAAAAGCCTGCCTCTCTGTTCCATGGTACTTTTGTTTCCTACATAGAACTTGAGGTCCTTGAGGCTGTTTCTCTGGTCTCATCATTCATCCCTGTAGAATCAGCGATTCCTTCCTCTCCATTGTCTTTCCTAATTTCTGTGGATTCCACCTTTGTCATATCCCTTCTTTTTCTCTTCTCTCTCAGCACCCCAGTTAAAACTCTTGCCTAGAGAGTTGCAGTGGTTTCCTAACTGGTTGTCCACCCATCCAATCTAATTTTCTGTTGCCAGAGTACAGTTCTGATAATCTGTCTCCCTTGCTAAAAATCTCTAGTATCAGTATCTCTGTTTTTGCCTGTATAACCAAGAAAAACTCCTTAGCTTGGCATTTAAGGTATTCTGTAATAGGACATTAATCCACCTTTCTAGTTTTTCTTTCACTATTTCCCTAATGCCTTAGGCAAACTATTTTATTCAATTTTCTTTATGAGGTTCCTTCTACTTTCAGTGTTCTCTCTACCATGTGTCTGTCTGCAGAATTCTCTCTATCCTGCAAGGTCCTTATAAAAGGAAGACTTTTGGCACTTACAGCCTTAGGTTATAGATGTTTATGCATTGATCTCACTTCCCTACTTAATTGTAAGTGCCCTGAGAGGAATTACACCATCAAAGGTAATCTTTTTTTGTCCCTGAAACACCTAGCACAGTGATAATTTAATACGTTATTGTTATTGAATCTGCAAATGGCAGGAACCTTCGGATGGAAAGATCAGTTATCTTTAGAAAGATTATCTTACTATTCACTGGGAGAGTTTTAGGAAATTATCTCATGGCAACTACAGAAGAAATGTAAAGAATCTAAGACTGAGGGCTAGGTACCTTTTGTTAAAGCTAATGATATAATCATAGGTATCTAATCCTCTCCTTCCCAGACCCATGGAAATGCCCAAGAAAATGTGAAAATAGGGGAAAACCCTCAGAAGCTTGATAGGGAGCCATGCACTTGCCAAAACTTGGAGGGACTTCTGCTGAATGCTGTGCCAGTGGTATTGGATGAAAAGAAGAGTAGTCAGTGCCAGAGGGAGAATCCTGCCGTGGTAAGCGCTGCTTGCCAGAGGAGCAGGCAAGGGTCATGCTCACACCATGTGCCAGGCATTATGTTATGCACTCTTTGTGCCTCATCACATTTAGTTTTCTTGTCAGCCTTGTGAGAGATGGAGATTATCTTCATTTTTTGGGTGAAGAAACTGAGACCTAAAAGGTTACACAGTTTGTAAGTAATGTCAGGCCAAGTAAGAGTAAGAAGAACAAAAGAACCAGTTTAGAAGGAAAAAGTGTTAATAGTGATTGTGTCTGGGTGGTAGGATTTTAGGTAATTGGTATTTTTCTTTATATCTTTGTGACTTAACTTTTTTTTTTTTTACATTCAGTTATCAACTTTAATGTCGATTGAACATAACTCCGCAATCTTTAACTCCGCTTTAGTTCTCCTGCTGTGGCTGTTCACTGGACCTTGGCTAAATGGATATTCTCCCTGCTACTTTCTGATCCCCTTCTCCTGTCCTTCCAGCTTACTTTTCAACTATTCCCATGCATGATCATTTGATTTTAGTGGGACCTCTGTATGCCATTGACTTCTCTCTACTAAAATCCTCAGACTCTACTGTCTTAACTCAGATTCCTCCTGTCCTGACTTCCTACCTGCTAAATTTAGATTATCATCCAATATTTCCTTAACTTTATTTTCCCACTTTTTCTACTTTCTCAAATGTCTGACCTCCCTCCTCTTTCCTTTTACTTTCAGGAGTGGGCCTTGCTTCTGAACTCAGAGAATGCAGGAGCTATCAGATTTTAACTCTCTGTACCTTCTGACTCCACATTCACAGAACCTTTCTTTGTACCCTTACCTTTTCCCCCACTCTCCTTGCTTCTATTACAACAGAAAAACTTTTCCTTCCTGCCCTTTAGGGCCAGTTGTCCCACCATCCAAGGACGTTCCACCATCCCATCTCTTCCCTGCATTAGGCATTCATTAAGTATGTTTTCAATAAACATGGAATACTTTTATAAATAGGAGAAAATTAGTAACAAAAAATTCTTTCTGGGTAAGAGTATGGGATTGAGTAATAGACTCTGGAATAATTGTTACAGAATGTTAGTTAGCCTAGAAAATTCCTCAGCATTTAGTTTCATAATGATTCTATCTACTCTAAGTGTATTTTGTATGGTATGAAATGTTACAGTTCCTCTTAAGAACAGTATTTTGTCTATTTAATTGCAATATGTCTCCTTTTATAGATTTTTTCTTTATATATTGTTTAGATCTACCTTTGACTTTCTTTGGGCAGGGGGACTGTGACTTGACTTTTTTTTCTTTTTTCATAGCTGGAGAACACATTCAAATCAGTTATTGCACGAATTGGACCTGGAGGAACTATCAGTTCAGAACTAAAACATAAGATAAAATTTGTAAGTAATTTCTGTTCTGGGAGACAATGCTAATTGATTTATAAATTTATACATCATTTGTGGTTGAGTTTGTCTGCAAGTATTAATTTACATCTAATCTTTAATATACTGCAAACTAAGTGACAATTCTTTTAGAATAAGAAAAAGAAACAAAATACGTACTCCTAAAAATTTTTAACATAAAACTATTTAGCAAATAAGTTCTTCCATAAGTTCTCTCTTCCTTTCCTTCTTCCCCTCATCCCAATAAATCACTGTTGACAAACAGTTCAAGATCTTTCCAAATACCAATTTTATAAATGTACATTAAATATTGTTCCAGTGTGTGGTATCCCATTACATTGATGTGCCCTGTTTCATGTAGAGATCCATGATTTATTAAAGTTTTGGTGTTTTTATCTTTGGCTATGGAAAAAGTTCTCCAGTTAATGTCCGTGGACATTTTTCTAAAAGTAGAATTGCTAATCAGAGGCATTTTTGTTTTGATTACAAATATTACTAAATTGCCGTCTAAAATGCTTGAACAGATTTATACTCCCACTGACAGGTATTACTATCCAATCACATTGTTTTAGTTTATCTTTTGATTTTTTACATTAAGCATCTTTTCATATGCTTAGTAGTCACATATATTTTTTATGTGAATTGTCTGTTTATGTCATTGGTCTTATTTGTTTTACCTTAAAGTGGAAACTCTTTGGTGTTATGTATTGAGCCAAAGAGTTACGTACACTTAAATTTTTGGTGGGAGCTGTTAATCCTGCTTTGAGTAATCAAGGTGCTATTACAGCTTGTACTGCCTTATATTATTCCATTTCAACTGTCATGATTTTACTAGGAGAGATGCAAAAACCTTGATGCATTCAGGCCCTGTTTTTTTGTTTAGACACTTGAGCAAATGTCCAATAATTACTTGTTAAAGGACATTCAATATGACTTGTTTTTTTTTTTTTTTAAGAGACAAGGTCTTGCTCTGTCACCCAGGCTGGAATGCCGTGGTGCAATCATAGCTCACTGCAACCATCAACTCCTGGGCTCAAGCAATCCTCTCACATCAGCCTCCCAAGCAGCTGGGACTACAGGTGCATGCCACCACACCCAGCTAATTAAAAAAAATTTGTAGAGACAGGGTCTTGCTCTGTTGCCCAGGTCTGTCTTGAACTCCTGGCCTTAGGCATTCCCCCACCTCACCCTCCCAAAGGCTGGGATTACAAGAGTGAATATGATTTTTTTGTGGTACCAAAAATTGGAGAAAAATTAGGCATTAATTTTAAAGGATTGGTTATGTATCAATATTGGATATTTTCCAAACTAGGGATGTCATGTAGCTTATGAGAAAGTTTATATATATCTCTCTTAGTTTACATGGAAGTTTCTCTTTGACATATTGTTGGACTTTAAAAACAGGTTTTATAGAATAGTGTGTTTAGAATTGTTCTTTCATATAAAATCATGAATAACATATGTGCACACATAAAGGGGTTTCTGAAAGGCTGTTTCTCTAAACGTAGCAATGTCTGTCTCTGGGTCACAGGATTTTGAAATAATTTTTACTTTATATTTTTCTGAAGCTTGAATTAGAATTTTGTATAAAATATATCTGGAAAAATTTAGAAAACAAAGATTTTTATACTTTATTGGGATAGAGTAAGTCTACTTTTAGGAAATTACTCTGAAAATCGTTGAACTAGTGTGCAGAACTCAAGCATGAGGATAATCATTACAATATTTGGGATGAAAAATAAGAAACAAAATAGAAGATCAAATAAATTTAGGTGTCTTTAATATTTTGAAAAATCTGTGGCCAGTAAAAATGTTTATCTGTTTTTACTGACATGGAAAGATGTCTTTGGTATGATATTTAAAAGCTGGCTATAGAAATATTGACCTTGTTTTAATATTAAATAGATATTTTGATGTACGTGTGGACAATAATGCTGTTAACAGATCTTTTATTTTTGCTTAACTGTATTTTCCAAAGTTTTTCTATTGTTTATTGCTTTTCTTTTTTAACAATTAAAATGCTTGAAACTGTGCTATAGGATGTTTTATGTGAGCTGAAGCTAAATGTGTTTAGCTGAGCTTAAAGAAGTGCAGGAATTTCTGAAGAGTTATGGTATTGCAGTATCATGTAATAATGATTTCTCAACTCTGGAAATGTTGGAAATCACAGTCTCTTTTTGTTCTAATGTTTTTTAAAACTGGAAACTCATTTAAAAAAATGTAATATGACTAAAATTCATTTAATAATGTTACTTTTGCCTTTGTTTTTATTTGTTTATATTATTTTAATATTGTGTCACTCAGCATTTCAGTTATGTCTATATTGTATTTCACTTTCTATTTATTAGGTTGTATCTAAGTTCCCGGAGGGTTTGTTTATTTCTAAACTGCTTGGAGAGTATGAGGTAAGTGTTTTGCTTTTCCCTAACCCTAATTTTTTATGGCTTATATTTCTTGTGATAGATGGAAATTTTGTGGCTACTCCTTGGATTCTCCAGGTCTATGCTCTAAAACAGAAACATTTTGTTTTGTATTTTAGTGTCTTTATTATAAGACTTGAGAATATGATCTTTAACAAATACTTGATTATGCATAGGAAGGATATTTTTACCACATTGTTATAATATTATTATAATAAAGATTATCCCATTAATGTCTGACAGTATTATACCAAGTCTCAGTGGGAATGCAGAGAAGCAGAATACCTTATACACTGCTTGTGGGACAAAATGCTCTTAGGGAGCATTTTGGCATTATCAAGTAAAGTTGAAGGTATGCACCCTCAGGGATCCAGTAGTTCCCCTTTTACATTTGCACTCTAGAGAAACTCTTGCACATGTACGCATGAAGACATGTAAAGAAGTGCACAGCACAACATAGGAACAAATGAGAAACAAATGGACATCAGTAGGATAATGGATAGAGATTGACATTTATACAATGGAATTGTATGTAGTAGTATAAAATAAATCTGCTCTGCAACATGGATCATTTTTAAAACCATAATGTTGAGTGAAAAAAATCAAGTTGCAGAATAATTCAGATAATGCCATATATCCAGTTTTTAAAAAGATAAGTCCTATACATATCTTAACTGTGTGCCAGGCTCTATCCAGAGCATCTTTCATACTGGCATATGTTCATTTTGTTTTCACAACAAATAGAGGCACAGAGAAGTAACTTGCGTAAGCATCAAACATCCAGTAATAGGTGGAGGCAAGATTTTAACCTGGGCAGTCTGGCTTCAGAATTCTAACTCTTAACTACTGTGCCATGAAAACTATAGTATATTTATAGGTAAAAACATAGATATTGTGAGATAGTATAGCATAATGGTTAAGATATATAATTCTGTGTGCTATCTTATAGACAATATGTTAGGTCAAGATAATACCTACTTTATAAAGTTTTGTGAAGTTTAAATGACTTAAAAATAAGGCACTTAGAACAGTGCCTGGCACATAAGCTCTGCTCAGATCTCTGCCTGACCTTTAACTGCACATGCTTGGGGCAGACATAGAGCAGCCTCTGTTCTTTTAAGGCTAAAAGAACTGAAAATATTTCAGCTGTTGCCCATCACAGGGTGGCAGATTTTGGGTTTATGTTCAGCCAAATTTAAAATGAATCAAACAATAATCTCCAAAGAAGCATAAAAGATTCCAGATTCTCTACAATACATCTATCATGATGCCTGGAACACAAACCAAAATTACTAGATATAGTAAGAAACAAGAAAATGTGACCCCTTGACAAAGAAAAGGTGATCAATGGAAATTCTGAGATGATGCAGATGTTGAAGTTAGCAAAAAAGGTTTTAAAGTAACTCTTATAACCATATTAAAGGATATAAAGGAATATGTATTCAGAGTAAATGAGGAGATAAGATATTTCAGTACAGAAAAATAAACTATAAAAACCAAGTGATTTTCATAACTTAAAATATCTGAAGTAAAATATTCAAATAACAAATTGGAAATGGCAGAAGAAAGCTTTAGTAAACTTCAAGACAGATCAATAGAAATTATCCAATTTGAAGAACAGAGAAACAGAACTTGAGTGACCTGAGACCTGTGGAATAAAACCAAATGGCCTAATGTATCTATTAATATAATTGGAGCCCAAGAAAGCACAGCAGAAATATATTTGAAAAAATAATGGCCCAAATTTCCCAAATCTTGTGAAAGAAGTTTATAAATCTAAGAAGCCCAGAAAACCCCAAAGAAGTAATACAGAGAAAACCTCACATAGACACATCATAGTAAAAATGCAGAAAACCAAATATAAGTAGAAAATTCTGAAAGCAGCCAGACTAAAAATAACACACTTCATACAGGAGAACAGTGATACAAATGATGGCTGACCTCTTGAAGCAATGCTGGAAGACAATGGAATGACATCTTTAATGTACTCAAAAGAAAAGTAATGTTAACCCAATATTTTATATCCAGTGATAATATCAAGAATGAAGATGATGAGATAGACATTTTCAGGTAATCAGAATTGCAAGCAGACTGGTACTATAAGAATGCTAAATAATGTTCTTCAGGCTGAAGGAAATAATGCCAGATTGGAACTTTAATCTTTAGGAAGGATTGAATAAAGGATGTAGTAAATATCTGGGCATATATGAAATACTGCCTTTTTTGATCAGTTAAAGTATATGACTTTAAAGCAAAAATTACAGCATTAAATAATTGGGTTTATAACATGAAAATGTAATGCATATGAAAACTACTGCATAATGAGTGGAGGGGCAGTACCTGGAACTATAGGGTTGCAAGATTCTTATATTTTATTTGAAGTGATACAGTAAGACTGAAAAGGATGTATATTGGTTTTGCTGGTGAATTCTGTAAAACATTTAAGGAAGAAATTATATTAATCATATACAGATTGTTTCTTAAAATAGCAGTGAATATTCTCCAACTCGTTCTTTTTTTTTTTTTTTTTCCTTTTAAGAGAGTCTCACTGTCACTCAGGCTGGAGTACAGTGGCAGATCTTGGGTTACTGCAGCCTTGAACTCCTGGGCTCAAGTAATCCTCCTGGCCTCAGCCTCCTGAGTAGCTGGGACTACAGACATGTGGCGCCATGCCCAGCCAATTAAAAAAAAAATTTTTTTTAGAGACAGGGTCTCACCATGTTACCCAGGTAGGTGTTTTCCCTAACTCCTGCCCTAAAGCAGTCCTTCTATCTCAGCCTCCGGAAGTGCTGAGATTACAGGCATGAGCCACCACACCTGGCCTCCCCAACTCATTGTATAAATACATTGTCCTGCTACTAAAGCTTGACATAGACATTACAAAAAACCAATTAGAACATGTTTCTCATAACATGGACACAAAAGTCTATTACAAAACAGTAGTAAATTGAATTCAGCAATCCCTGAACAAGAGGGGTTTATCCTAAGAATGCAAGGTTGGAATAACATTTCAAAAGAAATTAAGGTAATTCACCATTTTAATAGAATAACAAGGAAGAAAAGCATGTGATTATTTTGGTAGATGCAGAAAAAGAATTACCAAAATTTAATACCCATCCACAATTAAAGCTCTCAGAAAACTAGGAATAGAAAAGAAATTCCTCATTCTGATAAAGTGCATTTGTGAAAACCTATTAATATACTTGTCATACTCAATGGTGAAACACTGAACAATTCCCCCTGAAAATCTGGAACAAGGCAAGTATATCCAGTCATACTGCTTCTATTCAACATTGTATTGCAAGTTCTAACCAGTGTAATAAGGAAATAAAAGGCATGAAAACCTAAAAGAAAAAAAGTAAAACTTTATTTGTAGAAAACATGATTGTTCATGTAGAATATACTAAGGAATCCATGAAAAAGCTACTAGAACTCATTTATTAGGTCAAAATAAGGTTAGTATACAGAAATCAATTGTATTTTCATATGTAAGTAGCAAACTATTGGAAAATGAAATTAAATACTGTTTATTATATCGTCAAATTACTTGGAAATAAGTTAACAAAAGAAACATAAATCATGTACACTGAAAACTAATAAACATTTTTGAGAAGTTGAAGACTGATAAATGGAGAGGTATAACATACTCATGGGTGAGAAGACTCATTATTGATAACATTATATGGACATGATAACATTAATGTATGGATTCAATATAGTCCCCATCATAATTCTTGTGGGCTATTTGTAGATACTAACAAATCCATGAATTTGGCCTTACAGTGCATGCATATGAGATCCACACATATAATCACTGAAGTGATTTTTGAGAGAGGTGCCAAAGGAATTCAAAAGGGATAAGAAAGCATTTTCAGCTCTGGGCATGGTGGCTCATGCCTGTAACCTCAGCACTTTGGCAGGCTGATATGGAAGATTACTTAAAGCCAGGAGTTTGAAAAAAGTATTTTCAACAAATGATGCTGGAACAACTGAATGCAAGATACAACTGAATACAAAAAAAAAAAAAAAAAAAGAATTCCAACCCCAACCTGACACCATGTACAAAAATTATTTCAAGATGTATCATAGACCTAAATGAAAAAATTAAAGCTCTAAAACTTCTAGATGAATTAAAATATATTAATGACCTGGACAGGCAAAGCTTTCTTAGGACACAGAAGCAGTAATCAGTTAAAAGAAAACTGATAATGAGACTTCATCAAAATTAGCTTCTATTTAGGAGACCCCATTTAAAATTGAATAGGCAGACCACAGACTGGGAAGAAATATTTACAATCATACATCTAACAAAGGACTTATATTCAGAATACATAAAGACCAGTCTATAGCTCTATAATAGAAAGCCAAACAATTCTTTTTGTAAATGGCCCAACTTCACAAATGCAGATATGAGTGACTGATAAACATATGATAAACTCACATTTTTGGTGCAAGTATAAAATGGTACAACTACTGTGGAAAATGTTCTTACAATTTCTTATAAGTATATATTTATCCTTTGACCCAGAATTATACTCCCAGATATTTATTCAAAGTCTGTGTCCTCAAAGACTTATATGATAGTATTCATAACAGCTTTATACATTATAGCCTTCCAAAACTGGAAATAAGCCTACTATTCATCAATAAGGGAATGAATGAAGAGATTGTGGTATGTTTGTACAACAAAATACTATTCCACATTAAAAAGAAGTAAACAGCTGATACATGAACCAGTGTGGATGAATCTGAAAAATAGTTGCTGCAGAAGTAAGTCTCACACAGCAGCATACTGTAGAATGTCTTTTATATGAAATAATACAATAGTCAAAGATAATCTATGGCAGAAAAAAAGTTTGTCTCTAGGGATGACTGGGAAAGGGAGAACTTTCTGAGGTGATGGAAGTGTTCTGTATCTTGAATAGGGGTTTGGGTTACACAGTTCTGCATTTATCAGGGCTAATTGACTGGTAAACTTAAGTTGTGTGCATTTCACTGTGTGTAAATTTTACCTAAAAGTGAACAGATACTGATTTCTAGTTAATGCTGTACATGCTGGCCTATTTTAGAGTAAGGGCTACTGATGTCTACAGGTCACTTTGAAATGTATATAAAAGATAAGATAGGTTGGTAGATGGTTGGATACACAGATGACATAGCAACTCTATAGTGGTAGAGTTCAGTATCCAGTTCTTTCAACTTTTTCTATGTTTGAAATTTTACATAAGAAAATCTTAGGGAAAAAAAGGAAAGATAAAGATGTTTCAAGAGAAAATGACAGGTATTAAACAGGCAAAGAAGAGCCAACATGAATAATAAAGCCAAAGAAGGAAACAGAATGAAGCCTAAAAACTAGAATTCAAGTAAACCTTACTGAAATGGAAGATTTGAGGCTATGTCTTTTGAAGAGCACACTGCATATCTGACAATATCAACTCAGAATGACCAATATCAAATTTCTGTACTTAAAAAAAAATTTTCTGGGCATTTAAACGAAAACAGCAAGTGACTTATAAAGGAAACAAAAGTTAAATTATTAGACATTTTCACAGCAATGTTTTAAGCTAGATGAAAAGGGAGTGACTTATATACTCAAAACATGAGCCAAAGATTCTTTAGCTAGCAAAACTGATTTTCAATTGCAGAGAGCCAGACAAGCTATTATCACCATGCAAGAATTCAAGAACTCTTGTTCCCATGAGCCCTTTCTGAGAAATCTGCTGGAGAATGAACATCAGAAAACCAAAATCACACTAGAGAGACATTGATAAAAGGACTGAAAGTGAATGCCATTTATACAACTCAGATCAAATGAGGGTTGGGGAGAGAGAATGTAGTGTTTCGTGGCAATGTACTCTGCTAATGTAGACAAAGTACAGTTACACAAAATAGTGGAAGAAGAAAGGGTGAGCATATGCAAAATTATTTTGTTTTGATTATATTGTTGGTAGTATTCTGAGACCATTGTTGTATAATTTGATATAAAGCAAATGAATAATTAGGAGATAATTCAAATTGTGTATACAAGGATATCCTAGTTACATAAATTGAGTTTGGAACATCTTGTCATACCAGACCAGCAAGGAAGCTATTAAAAACTAGGTTCACATTAGAAGAGCTTAGGAATTCACTTGAAGAATTATTTCAGGCTACAATAAGGATAATAATTGCAATATTTTGAAGCCTATCAAATATATTTAATTCTGTGAGTTTATATGATACTAAAAAAACTGATGACTCAACATAGAGGATGATGGAACTAACTCACTTTCTTTAAAAATGGTAAATAAAGAGAGCCAATCACTTATCTTGGCATTCCTAAATGAATTGATACAGCTGGATAAGCAAAGAGCGGGAGGGAAAGCATACATCTATAGAGTGTTCCAACTAAATAATGAAAAGGAATTGACAGAATGCTGCTGTTAAAACCCTCAAAGTAATGGATCTAGGAATTGACTAATAATGGCTCTTAACAACACCAAAAAAAGAGACAACCAGATATTATGTGCCACTCTTTAGAACATAGCATAACTTATAGTATTGTCAAAGAGATCAAACATAAATCTGATCAAGTCTGTGGGGATATTCATTATGCTAATTTGCAGGAAATAAAGTGTTTGTACTGCAAGATTGTCAGACTTTGAGAAAACAAAATCATGTAAACAGGATATATACACATATTTGAAGGCATAAATCTAAACTCTAAGAAAAGGATAATTAAAATTTCATTGAAGGTGGAAGGCAAGTAAGGAAGGTGGGAGTAGAAATATATCAAGTTCTTTCTTTCTTTTCTTTTCTTTTCTTTTTTTTTTTTTTTTTTAAGATGGGGTCTTGCTGTTGCCCAGGCTGGAATGCAGTGGTACAATCATAGCTCACTGCAGCCTCAGCCTCCCGAGTAGCTGGGACTACAGGCACATGCCACCATGCCCAGCTAGGTTTTTTGTTTTTTTTTTTTTTAAAGTTGTAGAGGCAGAGTCTCATTATATTGCCCAGGCTGGTATCTAACTCCTGGCCTCAAGCAGTCCCTCCTGGCTCAGCCTCCCAAAGTGCTGGGATAACAGACATGAGCCACTTTTCCCAGCCCATCAGTTTCTTCATTGCTCATAGTTGGGAGCCAATAAAGCAGAAAGCATAACAAAGGAATTAGGATAAAATATATCTGACATATTAGTAAATTGACTAACCTTTTAAAAGAAACTGAGTCTCAAGATCAGCTAGCAAAACTCAACTGTGTTTCATGTACTGAGATAATAATTGAAAAAAGCAAGATGTACCTAGTATATGTAATCTATTATGTTGAATCATGTTTGAGTTTTGATAATTTCTGGAACATTTTAACAAGGAACTGGCAATAATGGTTACTTCCAGGGAAGTGATTGCTAGGTGACTGAGGAATTTTGTTGTTGTTGTTGTTTTTGCCAATTTAACTGAAGTGTTTATTTTTAAAATAATTTATCCTGCCTTTTAATAATCAGATCACTCAGCATCATTACAGTTTACCAAAATACAGATAAATTCTAAAGGAAAATGTCATTTCTGAATAAAAGCTGTCAAGTCAAAGTGATTGAGAAATCCAGATGAGCACTCTGTTCTCATCTGCTTGTTTCTCTTGGTGCAGAGGAGAAAGCTAGAAGATGGCAGCTTACATTTTCATGACCAATTTAGCAGATAACAACTCAATATAAAACTCAAAAATAAATTCGCAACATAAATTGAGGAAACTGAAGCTTATTCACTTTGAAAACCAAAAGGATTGAGAATAATGTATTAAAATTCAAATAGGAGACTACCTGAAGAGCCAAGATGAGAATACGTATTAGAAGGTCTTCCACTGAAAGCATTAACATTAGTATTAAAAAGATAATTTGCACGATAGATTAAAAAGGGAAAAATACACTAATTGAGTTTTTCAGTATAAAATGCATGTAAAGAATGAAGATAGAAGTCATTCAACAACAAAAAAGTCTCTTTAGATGTAGCAGGTTTTGCTTTGTTTTTTTAGGCTCAGAAATAAGCAAATTTATCATCTTAGGATAATACATACAATAAATGCAACATATTTATTGTCTTTCTTAGAATAATACCTACAATAGATGCAAAATATGAAGACTGAAGGCAGCTTTGGGAGAACATTTCACTTTTAACCCTTTGGAGTAGTTTTTTTTAAATGTTTTAAGAATTTATGTAAGATACAGTTAATATAAATGAGTGAAACTAAAACAATGTTGGTGATGCTTTTGACTATAGAATAAATAACTGATGATAGACGGTCCTTTTTAAGACATATGAAATGTTTTCTGTTTAAGGAATGTATTTTATGTGTCTATCCCATATATATTGTCTTCTGTCTTCATTTGGTATGACTTCTTTTCTAAGGCAAGAAAATCAAACTGTATGCTATGGGAAATACACCGATAGATAGCTGCTCATTTATTCCAACTTCTTTTTTTTTTTTTTTTTTTTTTGAGACGGAGTCTTGCTCTGTCACCCAGGCTGGAATGCAGTGGTGCAATCTTGGCTCACTGCAAGCTCCACCTCCCGGATTCACGCCATTCTCCGGCCTCAGCCTCACGAGTTGCTGGGACTACAGGTGCCCATCACCATGCCCGGCTAATTTTTTGTATTGTTAGTAGAGATGGGGTTTCACCGTGTTAGCCAGGATGGTCTCGATCTCCTGACCTCGTGATCCACCCACCTCGGCCTTCCAAAGTGCTGGGATTACAGGCGTGAGCCACCGTGCCTGGCCTTTATTCCAACTTCTAAGGTGAAATAATAAACAAAATTTAAGGAAATATTTTTAAACAATAATTTCTGTACATGTCGGAAGTGATATTGAATATTATCTTTATTGGAAAATAGAGAAATACCAATAGTTTTATTACAACTGTTGTAATTTGTGCATTCTCCTCTTGTTTTTTTGAAACACTTTTGCTTTATATTCAGACATTGTTAAAAATGAGAAGTGAAAAGTGCCCACCCTAACTTTTACTTTAGTTTACCACATGCTTTAAAAGGAACTTGACATTGACCTAGAAGTTTTATGGTAAGGGATTATTGGTCACTTGGTTTGTTTTATACTGGTATGGAAGTGAGCCTTTACTCTGTAATACTTGAGTTCATTGACGCTTTAAGATTTACTTTGGTTGTCCAAGGACAACTATATATGTTATGTATCTGTTATCTAATGCTGTTTCATGTAATTTCTATTTTCTTGTGACAGGTAATTTTTAAAGAGCAACTATCACCAAAAAAATTAGGCTTCTTAAATGTGACAGAACTTGTTGGAGCTCTTAGTGACATTCTCCATGTTGAGTTCAGGGAAGGACAGCAAGACTTACTAGTGTTTGATGTGGATAAGAAGCTTCTACCACCTGGTGAGTGGAACCACAGTATGATGCAAACCTCATTTTTATTGTCCTTATGAGGACAAAGAGAAAACATGAAATAATGCCTAGCCATGAAATGTTTTATAAAATGACCTCCTTTCTGGTGGTATTTGTTGTAATAAGGTTAATCTGTATTATTAATAAAAATAATCTGAATTTTAAAATTTTGCTTTCTTGGGCCGGGTGCAATGGCTCACGCCTATAATCCCAGGACTTTCAGAGGCCGAGGCGGGCGGATCACGAGGTCAGGAGATTGAGACCATCCTGGCTAACACAGTGAAACCCCGTCTCTACTAAAAATACAAAAAAACTAGCCAGGCGTAGTGGCGGGCGCCTGTAGTCCCAGCTACTCAGGAGGCTGAGGCAGGAGATGGCATGAACCCGGGAGGTGGAGCTTGTAGGGAGCCGAGATCAAGCCACTGCACTCCAGCCTGGGTGACAGAGTGAGACTCTGTCTCAAAATAAAAATTTTTCTTGCTTTCTTCATTGTCTAGATTTTTTGATAATTCTGAGGGAAATAAATTTCCTAAAATGGTGGTCTGATAGTGCAGTGGTTCTTAACTCAGGCCGTGCATCAAAAGCTTTTTAGAAATATATGGAGATGCAGAATAAATGGGTATGTGTTGGGACCCAGCACTTGTATTTTTTAAAATAAACTTTTAATTTTAGGATAATGTTAGTGTTACAGAAAAATCATAAAGGTAGTACAGACTTCCCATACACCTTTCACCCAGTTTCTTCCAATATTAATGCCTTATTTACCATGACACATTTGTCAAAACTAAGAAATTAACATTAGTACATTGCTAGTAACTAAACTCCAGGCTTTATTCTGATTTTACCAGTTTTTCCAAGAATGTCCTTTTTCTGTTTGTGTGTCCACTCCAGGATAATACCACATTGCATTTAGGGCACTTGATTTTTGTTTTTTGTTTTTTTTTTGGTTGGGGGGGCGGTGAGGGACCTTCTTTTTCTTTTCTTTTTTCTCTTTTTTTTGAGATAGATTCTTACGCTGTCCCCCAGGCTGGAGTGCAGTGACGCAATCTTGGCTCACTGCAACCTCCGCCTCGCGGGTTCACGCCATTCTCCTGCCTCAGCCTCCTGAGTAGCTGGGGTTACAGGCGCCTGCCACCATGCCCAGCTAATTTTTTGTATTTTTAGTAGAGACGGGGTTTCACCATGTTAGCCAGGATGGTCTCAATCTCCTGACCTCGTGATCCGCCCGCCTCGGCCTCCCAAAGTGCTGGGATTACAGGCGTGAGACACCACGCCCGGCCATGACCTTTTTCTTTTGAAGTTTTTATTGAGATAATTTTAGATTCACATGGAGTTGTAAGAAATAATACAGTATGATACCATGTACCTTTTACCTAGTTTCTCTGATGGCAACTCCTCGCAAAACTAGATTGCAGTATGGTACTTGTATTTTTATAAGCTTGAATGAATGGTTATGATGGACAGGTTTTTTTTTTTTTTTTTTTTTCAAAATGTAACTACCTTTATTGATTTTTCTGATTATTAAAGTAACTCATGTTCATTCTGAAAATATATAAACAGCACAGATGAGTAGAGAGAGAACATTTTCTGTTATTTTATCCACCCCTCAAAAATAATGCTCTTAGAATGTTTATATAGCCTCCAAGACTTTTTCCAATGAATATGTAAGATAGATCTTTTTTTTTTAATCACAAAAGCTGCACATGCTTGTTTAAACAATTCCAACAATACAGAGGTAACTAGCATTAATAGTTTTAGTGTGTTTATTTTTGGACCTCTTCTATATGATATAGCTAATTATCACATGTATAATTTTTCCTACACAAAACAATAGTATATAAATACAGATTTTCCTCAACTTATGATGGGGTTCTATCCCAATAAACCCATCATAAGTAGACAATGCATTTAATATACCTAGCCTACTGAACATCATACCTTGGCCTAGCCCACCTTAGACATGCTCAGAACACTTACATTAGCCTACAGTTGGGCACAATCATCTAATACAAAGCCTATTTTATACTAAAGTGTTGAATATCACCTGCAATTTACTGAATACTATACGGAAAGTGAAAAACAGTGTTGTATGGGTACTTGAAGTATGGTTTCTAATGAATGTGTATCACTTTCATACCATAAGAAAGTCAAACCACCGTGGACATCTGTATTATGGGAATCCTCATTTCTTACACTTCATATACTGTGGGTGTTTTTTCATATTAGTACAAACAAGCTTATTTCATCATTTGAAGTTACATATAATTATAATGTACTTAACCAGTCTTCTACTGATGGACATTAGGATTGTTCCCATTTTTTCACCATCACAAAAAAATACAGTGACAAATATTCTTGTACCTACATCTTTGTGTACTTATGACTTCATTTTTTAGGAGCCACCATGCTTGTAGGTCTATCTGGAATCTTTTTTTTTTTTTTTTTTTTTTTTGAGATGGAGTCTCGCTCTGTCACCCAGGCTGGAGTGCAATGGTGTGATCTTGGCTCACTACAACCTCCACCTCCCAGGTTCAAGCGATTCTCCTGCCTCGGCCTCCCAAGTAGCTGGGACTACAGGCGCCCGCCACCATGCCCAGCTAATTTTTGTATTTTTAGTAGAGACGGGGTTTCATCATATTGGCCAGGCTGGTCTTGAACTCCTGACTTTGTGATCCACCCACCTCGGCCTCCCAAAGTCCTGGGATTACAGGTGTGAGCCACTGCACCCAGCCTGGAGTCTGTTTTAATATGCCAACCTCTTGTAGTTATCATACGCATGTAAATTTGAACAAAATACATGATTAACTTGAAAATTTCCCAAGAATTAAGGAATTGTATTATGGAATATTAAGTAGTTACATACATTCTACGTTAAGCAACGAAGAATAGTCCCTGTTTAATTTGAACAAGAGGTGAATTGAAATCAAGATGCTGAAAAAAATTAAGTCTTTAACTAAAGTTTAAGAAACCTTAGCTGGGCACGGTGGCTCACACCTGTAATCCCAGCACTTTGGGAGGCTGAGGCGGGCAGATCACGAGGTCAGGAGATCGAGACCATCCTGGCTAACATGGTGAAACCCTGTCTCTACTAAAAATACAAAAAATTAGCTGGGCATGGTGGCGGGTGCCTGTAGTCCCAGCTACTCGGGAGGCTAAGGCAGAAGAATGATGTGAACCCAGGAGGCGGAGCTTGCAGTGAGCCGAGATCGCACCACTGCACTCCAGTCTGGGCAACAGAGCAAGACTCCGTCTCAAAAAAAAAAGAAACCTTATCAGATCACAAGCCTCCCTCCCCCTAGCACAAATAATTTAAGATTTGTTCCCACCTAGAACTTCCCTTATATTTTGCCACACTGAAAGGTCTGCAAGGACAGGTTTGTATCTCTCATTTATCATTGTCTTTCTAGCACCTGGTGTGTTGAAGGTGCTTAGTAATGGTTGTACAGCTATTTTAACAAATATGCGTAGGCTGCTCTATTGGCCATTTGAGATGGAGTTGTTTCATCAGTCAGAAATTTGTGTTTAGTTCAGTCAGATAAGAAAATAGAAGCCAAAGCTTGTGTCTCCAGTCTACCTAGAAATTCATTGTCTACTGCTACTGTCAAAGAGACTGTATGGAATTGCCCTTCAAAAAAACAAAAAGAGCCACAACAGAAGATTTGCAAGAAGCCTAATCTCGTGGTAAAGCCTTTACAGCTGGTGAGTGAGGTTTAAAGACTTTGTGCACTGGAGATTCAGCATTATGGAAAGTAAATGAATGTGTGTTTCTTTAAACCAAAATTCTTTTTAGAAAAGTCTTATTTCTGGATATATCATTTATTAGAAGAAATCGTCTTTGTATTGAAGTTATGTCATATAGCATTCTTTTTAGTTTTCAGTCTTTTATGTAAGTAGCTTTTCCTCAATACTCATTTTAAAGTTTTCGAATGGTTTTGAGAGTTGACAGCTCTCTCATGATGTCTTGAAAACCCACAGGGGCTTTAGAGGGAAAACTTGAGAGGCTTCGTTTTGGCTGTGTGCCTCAACACTGCTGCAAATTGCCTCTACACCCATCCTCAATTATAGGGTGCTTTTATTTTTTTTCTTTTCTTTCATCTCCACACACAGTTCACCCTTTTTGTGTTCTTATCTCCCATTACTTATTTTGTTGTTATTAAGGAATCATTGCTTGCTCTTTTTCCCTTCTGCCCTTTCTACCTGGCTTGTTTCATGGAAGGAAAAAGTTTTGTTAGGAGAGCTTGCTGTATTTTCTGGAGGAAAATAGAAGGCCTAGAGGAAAACAGTATGTTTCAGAATGAGAGTGTTTGAGAAATCCTGCTTTTGATTGGAAGACTAGTCTGAAATTTAACCTATTAAAGTTACCTTTGACTGCTGATATGTTTGAGTAGGATAAGAATCCACCTTGGTTCAGCCTGGATGTTTGAAGTATCATATTTTCAATTTTGTATAGGACAATTGTGTAATGCTTTTAAACTCTATACCTAATGTCGTAAGGTAGTAGTTTTCATATTTTAACATAGGTAAGAATCACCCAGGGAATTTATTTAAATGCATAATTGTGGGCCCCATTCCCAGGCATTCTGAATCAGTAAGTCTGGGTTAGAGTTCAAGAATCTGTATTTTTATAATTTCCCAAGTGATTCTGATAAAGGTGATTCATGAAATATACTTTGAGAAACATGCCATGGGGTTTGAAATGTCACCAAGAGATTTTTAATTTTTTTTTTTTTCCTAACATATAGCAAGTAGAATCAAACAAATCACAGCTCAACCTGGCAACGGCAAATCATGACATCCCGCCAGATGCTGTGCCAGACAAGAAATTATGCAGACTCCCACCATTAGACACCAGTTCCCTCATAGGGGTCTTTGTGGAGTATATCATCTCTCCTAGTCAATTCTACATCCGGATCTATAGCAGGGATTCATCAGAGTTACTCGAAGACATGATGATTGAAATGCGGTAGGAGTCTGTTGTTTTCAATGTGTTTTTCACATATCTCTTAAATCAGCAGTTCTCAAACATTTTGGTTTCAGGACTCTTAAAAATTAAAGACCTAAGAGAGCTTTTTTTTAATCAGTATTTATTGTATAGAAATTAAAACTAAAATTTTAATATTAAAATAATTCTCGTGTTAATATAAGTAACATTTTTATGAAAATAACTTTGTTTAAAAATTTAGAAGGGTGGCATTGTTTTATCTTTTTGTAGCTCTCTTTAATATCTGGCTTAATAGAAGAAAGTTGATTTTTCATATTTGCTTCTGCATTTAATCTGTTGAGATATGTTGTTTTGGTTGAAGTATCTGAAGACATCTGGCCTCATATCAATGTGTAGTCTGGGAAAAAGTATTTTAACAGCTTTTTCAGAAAATTGTGAATTTTTTTTTGATAGTATGCTAAAACTTGAGAAATGGTAGTTTCTCAAATGTTATTTGGAATTTGAACTTTTTATACTCTATTATGTTAAAATCCACTGGTCTGCCTTTACAATTTGAATGGATTTAAGACTGGCTGTGTAATTGCTGGCCCTGGTGCAAAATTAAAATGCAGTGCTCCCTGTTTAAAAATTACTAATTTCAAGATGGCAACAGCAGAATACTAAAGCAAGCACAAAGCTGCTTCTAAGCATGGATTCAAACTATCCCCGAATGGATCATACAACTTTATAACGTCATGTATTGGTCATTTGGAAAATAACTAGTTTGCTGAATTATGCAGATCTTCCAAATGTTGACACATTTCATTATGCAGTATAAAAATATCACATTAATATCATCACTGATCTCAGAAAAGTGTTTAGTATTGGGAAGCTGTCAAGCTCACAGTGGTGAATGCAACATTTCCAAAATTGTTTTACTCGAAAGTTTGATTTTTATCATTGACAACATGTACTGTGAGTTGTTTTCCTTGAAGTGACAAGCTTGCTTCATTTTTGAAAAATGTCAAATACCCAAGTCGGCTTGCTAGTGGTTCTTTCAAGCAAAAATGATATGAAAGAAATGGCTAGTTCGTCTTCCAGGTAAAAATCATGTTTGTGGACTATACTTTGAGAACTACTAACGTATATTATCTTTTTTCTCTACTAAAAACTGTGTCCTTTGTTAGCAAACACCATGTAAAATATGGACATTTTCAACCACTTTAGATTTATTCATGAACAACAATGTCTGATTTATAAATTGTTGTCATAGAAGAATAATTTATTTCATTTTATTTTGTATCTCAAAAAACATTCCATGTTTTTAATTTGACAATAGTATGTATTCTTCTACTCCAGGACACCTGGCATAATGTAAGTCTCATAATCACTTGGTAAAAATATCTATTCCATTCCAGTATGCCCATGGGACATTTGTACATGTTTTAAAAGCACACTTACTGGCTCTGTGACCTTGAAGTTACTTTACTTCTCTGGGCCTAGTTGTCTTATCTCCAAAATGAGATAATAATAGTACCTACTTCACAGAGTTCTAAAAATTAAAGTACTTGGAGCATAGCCCAAATGTTAGCTGCTATTATTATTAATACTATAGACTGGGTACAGTGTGGTTCATGCCTGTAAACTTAGCGCTTTGGGAAGCCAATGTGGGAGGATCGCTTGAGCCCAGAAGTTCAAGATTCATCTGGGCAACATAGTGAGACCCTGTATCTACAAAAAAATTAAAAATTAGCTGGGCATGATGGTGCATGCTTGTAGTCCCAGCTCCCCAGGAGGTTGAGGCTGCAGTGAGTCATGATTGTGCTACTGCACTCCAGCCTGGGCAACAGAGTGAGGCCCTGTCTGGGGGGGAAAAAAAAAATACTGTAACTACTGTGTGCTTGGTGTCAGAATGTTGAGGCACTTGTGCTACAAGGATAAGTAAGACATGGTCCTTTGCCTTTGCGAATACCGTGATTAGCTTAAGAAGACAGAGGAGATACATGGGATATTATAAAAGGGAGTCGTTCTGCCTGGGCAAGGTTGAGGAAAGCTTCACAAAAGAGATAATTGAGCTAGGCCTCAAAGACAAGAATTTGCGAGTCAAGGAGGTTATGAGTGGGTATAATCAGGTCCAGTCACTGGAACCAAGGCCAACATTAACAAAGGAGTAAGTGGCGTGTGCTGGGAACAACAATAAGGAAGTGACGTTAGCACTAGGTGAGGTTGCAGGAGTCAGGAAGGGGGAGAGAGTGACTGATGTGATGCTGGAAGACTAAGAAAAAGCTAGATTCTGAATACCATGGGAAGATGTTTTATCTTATTCTGGGGAAGCATTGATGGTTTTAAGAAAGCCATTGGAGTGAAGGGATGAAGATCTATTAGTGGACTAGTCTTGATGAGAGTGAGACTAGAAAGGAAGAGATAAATTTGGAAAATGAAAATTACCAGGTGACAAGAAGCGTGTTGAGAAGAATAAGAAAGAGAGGGAGATGATGAAAACTGTTTGCTTTAGAGACTGGGCAGGTTTGAGCTGGGGTGAAAACTTATCAGTAGAAGTTTACCTGTAGTGTCTCTAAGTTGACCATGAGAGTCATTGGCAATGTTGAATAGATGGTATGAGTTAGGATTAGGTTTAGACACTGTTAGATATAACTTTATCATAGTAGCTTAAAGAAGATAAAAGTTTATTTCTTCTTCCCAGAATAGTCCAAATATACACAATACACTCTGATATGACAGTTCCGTGGTGGGAGGGGGACACAGGTGGAGAATCTTGCTGCTCCAGAATAGTGTGTTGTCCCTGTTCACGTGGTCTTGGGTGTGGCTGACCACTACCACCACCCAGTCGTCCTGCCAGCTGCTGGGAAGGGGAAAAAGAAGTGGGGGATGGGAGATATACCTGTTTTATTGAAAGACACAACCCAGAATTTTCACTCTTAAAACTGTGGGTAAAATACACATTAAATATATTCATTTTAACTATGTACACTTTTTCTTATATCCCACTGTCCAAAATTTAGTATTCACATAGCCACACCTAGATGCAGGAGAGCTTGGGAAACCTGAATGACCATTAACCCAGTTAAAATTTGGGGGACTCTATTGCTAGAGAAAAGGGAAAGAGAATGGGCATTGAGGAACAACTAGCATGTCTTCCATATAGTTGGAAATATTCAAGTTTTGAAGTGCAGAAAGGATGCAGGCTCTTCTAGAGATAGATTGAGAATTAACAATTGATCAGTAGTATGGTATAAGACATGAAAATGGGTGAGACAGTATATAGCAAGAACAATAGCTAATATTTGAGTGCTTAGTATATGTGTACACTGTCCTAAACTTTCAGATGTTTTAGCAAATGTTTTATTTTTATCATCCCCATCCTAAACAAGGAAACTGAAGCACAGAAAGACTGTCACAGAGCTGGTAAATGATGGACTCAGGATTTGGACCCAGGTTATTGGTTCCTAAGCTTATATTATGTTATACTTCCTAAAGATAAGTGAATCTCAACATTTAAGGCAATACAGAGCCAATAAAAAAAATAACTGTTGACAAAGAAGTAGAGAATTGTGTCTTAAAAACTAGGAAAGGGTTTGAAACAGGATAGGGTAACGCTGCAGCAAGATCATGTGTATTGAAGGCTGAGGAGAGAGGCTGCTGGATTTAGGAGCTATCAGGTCATTGATGTCTTAAAACTAATTTATCCTAGGAAGTACTGGGAAATGAAGATGGGGTACATTCTATCCAGCAGAGAATGTGAGATCAGAAAATGAGTGTGTGTTTCTCTATGAAGAAGTTTGTTGATGAAGAGATGGGATTCAGATAAGAAAAAACAATTAATTGGTATTAATGAGCATTAACAATTTGACAAAGTCAATTTTCTTTTCTTTGCTTTTTGCCAAGACTTTCTGGCTTGATACATTGATAAAAATTATCTTTAATTTTTTCTTCCCCTATGCATTTCTCTGTATTATGGAATTCCACAGGCGCTGTTATTCTAATCAGCTGGTTTCTGATCGATATGTCATGCCAGAATGTTTTATTCAGCCGGGACATCTCTGTTGTGTGAGGATTTCTGAGGATAAGTGGTGGTATCGGGTCATTATCCATCGAGTCCTTGGGAAACAGGAAGTTGAAGTGTTCTACCCAGACTTTGGAAATATTGGAATTGTTCAGAAGTCCTCCCTGAGGTTCCTCAAGTGAGTTGAATTGAATTAGAACAATGGATGAATTAAATTTTGAATCACAGTGTTGAAGCTCTGTGGGGTTGGGGTCTCTCTTTTCTCTTGCCTTCCTCCCTCCAATCCTTCCTTCCTTCTTTCTTCTTAGTGCATATTTGACAACTGGGTCATTTCATTTCACAGATGGATTGTAACTCTTCTGTTGTCTTTTACATGACACTGAATTTTGAATGGACGATGAGACTACGTTTTAGTCTCTTATTAAGAAAGTGATTCTTTGGGTCATGCTAAGAGGTGCATTTATATAGCAGGAAGATTGAACTTATATATTTGATTATCTATTGCAGGTGCTGCTACACAAAGCTTCCAGCTCAGGCTATCCCTTGTTCTTTGGCTTGGGTGAGACCAGTAGAGGTATGTTTGCTTGTCTCCCATTTAATCAGCAAACACTTGAGTGCCTATTGTGTGCCAAGAACAGTTTTACATGCTCAGGATATGAAGATAAAACGTAGAACCGGCCCTCAAAGAAGTCAGTGTATAGAGTATGGAAAATAGACATGTAGACAAAAATTGTTATGCCATATAAAATTTGCTATAGGAGAGGTTTCAAGAATGAATGGTAGAGGTGCAAAAGGAAGATTGCTTGTTTCTGCCCAGGGTAATCAGGGAGGCATTTGAGTGGCACTTTGAAGGAAGATTAGGAAGATGATGAAAAAAGAAAGGCATTCCAAGCAAAGGGAGGGTAGCATGAAACATCTCAAATGGGAGAAATTTTAAGTAGTTCTGTTTGGCTACAGAATATAGGATGAGCTACAGTGAGTGCATGGTAGAAAATGTCAAAGAAATAGGAGCCTAATGTGAAGACCCACGTTCAGAAGACTGAACATTGTCGTCCTTTAGAGGCTGGGGAGCAACTAAAGGATGTAAATAGGAAACTGCCACCGACAGATAACATGTTTTCAAGATAATTCTCTGGCAACATTGTGGCAGAGCTTTGAGGTGGAATGGAGCAGGAGGCATTTTCATGTATATAGGTGCATTTATATAATTATTTTATGTACCTAACTTTGTATTTTTCCTTCAGAACTCTTACTAGCTCATACCTACACATTTATTATGCCATATTTGTCTGCTTAATCTAAATAACTTATCAGTTGCTCACATATAAATGGATTATTTTAAAAATATTTTTTTATCTGAGAAATTTTATAAAGAAGAAAGAAAAACTAACACCTGTAATCCCAGCACTTTGGAAAGCCAAGGCGGGCGGATCACCTGAGGTCAGGAATTCAAGACCAGCCTGGCCAACATGGTGAAACCCCATCTCTACTAAAAATACAAAAAATAGCCAGGCGTGGTGGTGGGTGCCTGTAATCTTAGCTACTCAGGAGGCTGAGACAGGATAATTGCTTGAACCCGGGAGGCGGAGGTTGCAGTGAGCTGAGATTGTGCCGCTGCACTCCAGCCAGGGCAACAAAGAGCGAAACTCCGTCTCAAAAAAAAAAAGAAGAAAGAAAAAGAAAAAAAATTACCTATAATTCCACCACTCAAACATATACAGTTTAGAAATTTGGTATATGTTTCTTCCAGTTTATTTTATTATGTTGGGAGCGAGGGTTTTTTGGTATGGTTTTCAGCATTACTTAAAACAGTAATCGTAATATTTTGTATTCTGCTCTTTTGCTTAGCATTATAGCGTAAGTACTTTTATATGTTATTAAGTTCTCAATTGTAATGGATTCGTAGTGTAATCTGTTAGGTAAATGTGCATCATCGCCTGCTTAACCATTTCTTTATTGTTTGACATTCAAACTGATTCTAATTTTTGACTGTTAGAAACAATGTATGCAAAATATGTTTTTTGGTGGAAGCCTGTATTCAAGGTTGTTTTCTTGGGGGCATTTTATTCCCGATAAGTTTCTTTTTACTATTTTGCCATCAGGAAGCACAGGACTAAATTTGTGACTCAGTTGTAGCCAGTGTTTTCTTTCTTTTTTTCTTTTCTTTTTTTTTTTTTTTTTTTTTTTTTGGAGACGGAGTCTTCCTTCATTGCCCAGGCTGGAGTGCAGTGGTGCAATCTCGGCTCACTGCAACCTCCACCTCCCCGGTTCAAGCAATTCTCCTGCCTCAGCCTCCTGAGTAGCTGGGATTATAGGTGTGTGCCACCATGCCTGGCTAATTTTTTTATTTTTGTAGAGATGGGGTTTCACCATGTTGGCTAGGCTGGTCTCTAACTCTTGGCCTCAAGTGATCCACCCACCTTGGCCTCCCAAAGTGCTGAGATTACAGGTGTGAGCCACCACCCCCAGCCCTCCTTTGTTCCTTTCTAAACTACTTCTGGCCTTAGGGCTTTTGCACATTCTAATAACTGGAATAGCTTATTCACAGTATCTCACGATTGTCCTTCTTGTCATTCAAATTTAAGTCCAAATGTTATTTCTTCAAAAAGGACTTCTTTGACCTGACAATTAAAAATGCATCCTTCACTTCAGTGTCACCTTGTTTTATCTTCATAATGCTTTATCACTATCTGATACTGTCTTGTTTGTTTCTGCATGACAGTGTGAGCCCCTGAAATCAGGGAAATTATCTTGTTCACCACTGCATCTCCAGTGCCCAGAGCAATGGTTTTGTGCATGGTAAATGCTCGATAACTAGATTTTTAACTAAATGAATCTCTCACTTTATTTCTGTGTCTTTTTTTCTGATTTCAAAAATAACGCATTTGGTAATAGCATAATAGCAACAGACTATTATGCCCATTAGCAAAATCAGAAGCAGGCAAAAAAGCAGAAGTTAAATGGCAATGGGACTTTTCAAGCTTCTTTTCTGAGAATCTGCAGTCTTGCTGTCTTAAAGAATTATAAGACATTGTTTGGAAATGGCAGAACAGCTAGAAGTTAGGGTGGAAATACTTGAAGGTAGGGAACCACAGAATGGATGAGTTCCCAAATCATTATATGTGATTTGCCCAAATCCCTGGGTGACTACTGAACTTTCTTAAGTGTTGGGGAACTCAGTAGACCTAGTGAAAAAATCAACAGTTGGCATTTGAGGTAACTGAACAGAGATTTCTGTTGCTACAGACTGCAGAAGAGACAGTTTAGAGTTTGGGTCCAGACAGTTTTAACTGCCAGTTAAAACAAATCACTCTTGAGAAGAGCATAACAGAATCCAGAAGCTCTGAAACATTGATAATGTTTACTATTCAACTAAAAATCACTAGACATGGGGGGAAAAAAAAAAACAAAACAGGAAAATGTGACATATGCTCAAGGAAAAACGTAGTTGGTAGAAACTGACATTGAGATGTCCCAGACATTGGAGTTAGCAGACAAAGACTTTAAAGCAGCTATTGTGAATATGTTCAAGCACTGAAAGATTTACTCATCATAAGGAACAGAGAAGGAATTTCTGCAGAAAGAAACTATTTAAAATAAGTGGAAATTCTAGAGTTGTAAAGTGAAATAAATGAAAAGTTTCAGCATAGGCTTAATAGCAGATTCGGAGACAGTGGAGGAGTCTATGAACTTTAAAAACAGATCAAAAGAAATTATCCAATGTGAAGAAGAGCATAAAAAATAATTAAAGTGAAAATGGACAGAGACTTAAGGAAGTCTACGGTTCAATATCAGGTACCCCAACAGGTATGTAATTGGAGTCCCAGAAGGAGAGTTGAGAGAGAGAATAGGATGGAAAAAAGGAAGGCCAAAAAATTTCCACGGTGTGGTGAAAGAGGTCAATATTCAGAGGCAAGAATATCAACAAACTCCAAGCAGAATAAATACAAAGAAAACCATACCTAGGCACATGATAATCAAACTGCTGAAATCTAAAGCAAAAGGAGAAAATCCTGAAAGCAACAAGAAGGGGGAAAATACAGGAAACAATAATATAAATAATAATTAACTGCCCATTGAAAGGAACAACATTGAAGTCTGAAAGAGAAAAAGAAGTCAAGCCGGAATTCTATATCGAGTGAAAATATCTATCAAAATGAAGAAATGGAGACATTTTCAAAATGTAAAAACTGAGCTTGTCACTAGCAATCTTGAACAACAAATACTGAAGGAAGTTCTTCCAATTCTGAAGTGAAACCAAATGGTAATGCAGATCTACAGGAAAGAATGACGATTATGGAAAGTGGTTAATATGTGGGCAAATATGAAAGACTATTAATTTTATTCTCTGAATTCCTTTAAAAGACATAGAACTTTCAAAACTAAATTGATAGTACTGTATGTTGGAGTTTATAGCATATGTTGATGTAATATATATTTATCCCAAAGTCTTAGTGCAGTTTAAGCTGTAATAACTACAGGAGTATAAAGGTTACAGATCATGAAATTATTCAAAAGTTTAATTTTTAACCTAATATATACTTGTTTATATGTAATACTCATTTTGTAAATTTTGACTAATTTTTTAATCTTAATATTTTGTTTCAACTTTTACCACCCCAACAAAAAATTACAATATAGTATTTATAGTAGAATCTTCACTTTTTGTTCCTTCTTGACATTTTTGATGTCATTTAAAATTTTGTTTTTGGCATAAATTGTTCATAATTTTTTTTGTCCTTTTGATGTTGACATCTGTAGTGGTATGTCCTTTCACATTCCAAATATGTATTTGTATCTTTTTTAAGGATCTAAAGAAACAGGTATTTGCCATTTTGAGTAGTTTTTTCAAAGAACCAAGTTTGGCTTTCTTGTTTCTATTATAAACATTTTTTTCTATTTTGTTTATTTCTGTCTTATTTTTACTATTTCCTTAATTCTACTTTCTTTGGGTTTATTTTGCTGTTCTTTCCCTAACTTCTTGATGTGCAAGCTTAGGTTATTTCTAGCCTTTAGGTGGATCTCATAAGTTTTACTGTGTAGTAGTTTTATTATTGTTCAGTTAAAAATATTTTGTAATTTATATTTTGCTTTCTTGTTTGATTCATGGATTATTTAGAAGTTTCTCGGTTTATAAACATTTTTCTAATTTGTCCTTTTGTAGTTGATTTCTAGTTTAAATACACTGTGGTCAGAGATCATCCTCTAGATAGTATCCGTCAGCCCTTTAAATATGCAGAGGCTGTTAGATGGTCCGGTATAGTGTCACTTTTTGTAAATGGTGATGTCTTCTTAAAAAGTGTATGTTCTGCAGTTCTTGTGTGTAATATTTTATATATGTCCATAAGGTCAACTTTATTGTGTGTAACTTATTCGTTCCGATTTTTCTGTATTGCTTTTCTGTAATTATTGAAAGAAGTGTGGCTTTTGTCTATGATTATTCTTTTGTGTATTTCTTCCTATAGTTCAGTCAGTTTTTATTTTGTATACAATTGAGGCTATATTATTAGGTACATATACAATACCAAAATTGTTATATCTTTCTGGCAGACTGAATGTTTTATCATTATGAAGTTAACCTCTTTATTTCTACTAATGCAAAAAAAAAACTTCTTTTGTCTGATGTTAATATATCATTTTCTATTTAATATTATCCTGGTGTGTTTTTAAACTGTCATTCTACTTTCAACCCTTTTCTATCTTTATATCTAGATATGTCTTTTATGAACTATATAGTTGTATTTTTTTAATCCAGGCTAATACCTTTTGTCTTTCACCCAGAATGTTTAGGCTGATTACATTTATTGTAATAATTGAAATATCTGGGTTTAACTCTTAGACTTTATTTTGTGTATACTATATGGTCTACATATTCTTTTTCTCACCATGCATGCCTTATTTTGAAGAGATATTTAAAACAATTCACTAAGAAATACACTATTATTTTAATAATTACTCTAGGAAATACAACACGCATAACAATGCAAGGACATTAGAGCACTTTAACTCCTTTACCCTCCCTTCTGACCTGTTTTTGTTGTGTAAAGTTATTTTTAACCCCTCAAGAAATTGCATAAAATAATGTCAATTTAGATTTAATTACATATTTCTCTGCTCTTCGTTCTTCAGTCAAACCCTTCGTTGGGACCCGTTTTCCTTCATTTGAACTGTGTATCCTTAGGATTTTATTTAATGAGTGTCAGCTGGTAGCAAAGTTGTGTTTATCCGAAAATATCATTTATTTTTCACTTATTGTAGAAACATGTATTTACTAAGTATAGATTTCTAGGTTAGCAGTTAGTTTCTTTAGCACATTGAAGATATCATTACTGGCTTCTGGTTTCCCTTATCGTTTTCTGAGAAGTCAGCTGTCAGTTTAATAGATGTTCCTTTGAAGGTAGTGTCCTTTCTGTCTCTAGGTGTTTTTAAAATTTTCTATTAGTCGCTCATGTTCTTCAGTATTGCTGTGATGTGTTTATGTGTGAATTTATTATTTATGCTACTTTATGGTTCATCAGACTTCTTTTGTGTTTGTTACTTTTTTTTAATCTTGCAAATTCCCAACCACTATCTCTTCAATTATTGCCTATTTCCCATATTTATATTTGTATTCTTCTTATTTCTGCTGCTTTTTTTCTGGGACCATAATTAAAAGTGTTAAAACTTCTCAGTTTTTCTTCCATTTCTCTTAACTTTTCTATCATATTTTACATCTGTCTGTCTTTCCATGCTGCATTCTGGGAAATTTTTTCCAAAATACCTCACACTTTACCAATTTACTGTTTAATTATATCTGATCTGTTACTGAATTAACCTATGAGGTTTTTAATTTGGGTTATTATGTTTTCACCATCTAAAACTTCTTAGTTCTGCTAGATCAATTTTTATAGATTGCTAATTTCTGCTAAACTGGTTTTTGTTTGGGTTTTTGGCTTTAAGCATAGTAAGTTTAGTTGTTTTATAATTTTTCTAGAAATTAAAATATCTAAAATTGAGGATTTGTTATATTGTTTCTGTTCTTTTTTGATTCATTGTTTCTTTGTATTTTTTTAATCTTTGCCTATGTACTGCTCATTGTCTTTCAAAAATTAACTGTAAGAATGGTTGAATAATAAAGGCTGAGGTTGCCTACCTCCAGAGAGAATTTACATGTGCTTCTGCCAGATATCTAGAAATATTACCAGTCTGGGACCATGTTAATTTAAATTAACAACTTGAGGATGTGTAGACCACCCTGGTAATGTGAAAACTGAGCTGCAAATCCATGTGAAGGATGATTTATTTTCTTCCTCCCTTACCCTGAGAGTGTATCTCCTTAGGGACTCAGTTTAATGAAGGAAAGTTCTCCTGTAAACTCCCCACCATGGGTGCACCCTGGCTTTGATGTCTGTCTCGTTTGTCCTGTTAGACCATCCGGTGGCTCACGCCTGTAATCCTAGAATCTTGGGAGGCCAAGGCAGGTGGATCACCTGAGGTCAGGAGCTCAAGACCAGCCTGGCCAACATGGTGAAACCCCATCTCTACTAAAAATACAGAAATCAGCTGGGTGTAGTGGCACGCACCTGTAATCCCAGCTACTCAGGAGGCTGAGGCAGGAGAATCGCTTGAACCTGAGAGGCAGAGGTCGCAGTGAGCCGAGATCGCGCCATTGCACTCCAGCCTGGGCAACAGAGAAAGACTCTGTCTCAAAAAAAAAAACAAAAACAAAAACAAAAAACAAAGTTCAAATTGCCTGGATTAGCAGGTACCCTTAAGACAAAAGAAGTAGTTCCCATTTTCCCTTCAATTTTGGCCTGATAATTTGTTCAAGCTTGTCAGTTCTTTGATGCCTTTTGGATATATTTCATAATTCTTTTACCTAGAATTTTTAGTTGTTTTCTATGGGAGGGTTGGTCTAATAATCTAACTCACAATTTCTGAAAATGGAAGTTGCACGTCACATAATTATTTAAATTTTTTCAGTAATTACATTTTTTTATCATTTTTCCTTTATTCTGACTTTTCTCATCCCCAAATCATATATATCCTCCTATGTGTTATTCTAGTACTTTTATCATTTTATTTCCACTTAAATCTCTAGTTCATCAGAATTCATTGTTGTATATGGTTATTATAATTCATGTTTAGATCTATCACCTGAATCCAATATCTTGATCATATTTCAGGAACACTGGACATCGAAAGCTATTTTGCAGTTCCAGAAGTTGTGCGGTTTGAAGCCATTAGTGGGGGTAGTGGATGAATATGTAGATGGAATCCTTAACATTTTTTTGTGTGACACATCCTCAAACGAAGATGTCTATTTCCATCATGTCTTGAGAACAGAGGGCCATGCTATTGTATGCCGAGAAAATATCTCTTCTAAGGTGGAGCAGTCTGGATGTATTTTGTAATATATTTTGTTTAATTTCACCACGTCAAGGTATAAGATAATTTAATAAAGAAGTTTATTTGGTTTATTCTTTAACCAATTAGAGACATCCACGAGATTCCTGGCTTTTTAATGCAGAGCACTCTTAATTTTCAGATGACCACAGAAAAACTGCATTTGACTAATTGTCCTTTGAAATGTGAATACTTCTATTTTAAATAATTAATTTAAAAAGTAGTTATCTGGCCTGGCACGGTGGCTCTCGCCTGTAATCCCAGCTGCTTGGGAGGCTGAGGCAGAGAATTGCTTGAACCTGGGAGGTGGAGGTTGCAGTGAGCCGAGATGGTGCTACTGCACTCCAGCCTGGGCAACAGAGTGAGACTCTGTCTCAAATAATAATAATAATAAGTAGTTATCTGAAATTGTCCTAGAGAAGAATAACACTCCTATTTTGCAATTATTGATAGTATCTGTTTCACTATTATGTTGATAATTTTTGTAACAGCAAAAACTGTCAACAATGGACACATTTTTAACTGTTAAAATTTGGAAGATAGGCCGGGCGCGGTGGCTCACGCCTGTAATCCCAGTACTTTGGGAGGCCAAGGTGGGTGGATCACGAGGTCAGGAGATTGAGACCATCCTGGCTAACACAGTGAAACGTCATCTCCACTAAAAATACAAAAAATTAGTCAGGTGTGATGGCACGTGCCTGTAGTCCCAGCTACTCAGGAGGCTGAGGCAGGAGAATCGCTCGAACCTGGGAGGCAGAGGTTGCAGTGAGCCGAGATTGCACCACTGCACTCCAGCCTGGGCAACAGAGCGAGACTCCATCTCAAAATAAATAAATAAATAAAATAAAATTCGGAAGATAATATACTTCCATAGCATTTGAAAGTTATTAAGTGCTTTCTCACCCTTCTTCTATTGGTCATGTAAATTAAACCATCCCTTTTCTTTTTTTAATCTTAGGGTTTCAGTGAGCTCAACCCTTTAGCTTTATACACGACATCCAGTGGAGGGCCAGAGGACATTGTCTTGACAGAAATGGGTTATCCTTCCCAGCAGCACTATTTTAATGAAGACCGAAAGATAAGTCCACAGTCAAAAGAGAGTGAGTTACATATCCTGGTAAGAGATTTTTGCAAATAGTAGTATAATTCTTTTTATTACTGTAATCCTCATTTTTTTAGATGAAACCAAGGCTTTCCAAATTTTGGAAAGTTTGGAAATTTTGCACAGTGATCTTAACAATTTGTCTCTTTATTTGCTGGCTTAAATGTTTGCTTCAGTCATGCCTCTTCCTGAACAATTGCTCTCATATAGTAAATTCCATTGCTGCCTTTGTGCAGTTGTGAGTTCACTACACTGACTCTGAATGCTATTCTTCTTCCCTCTGCAGTACACAGGTTCTTCAGGTATTCTCGTTTCTTACTCTCCCTGTAAACTTTCAGCAACTCCTCCCTTCACAGTAATAATAATATTGTAATGTTATTATGTATCTTTTCCAGCCCACAGTAATAAGAACAACAGCATTATTTATTGAACTTGTACCACATGGCAGGCACTGTTAAAAGCATTCACATGTGTTAACTAATTTAATCTTTACAGCAACTTACCAGGTTTATACTTTCATATCTTCATTATAAAGATAGGTCGTACGTCTCTAATGCACAAATCCAAAACCTGAAATGCTCCAAAATCTCAAAATGTTTGAGTCCTGACATGATATCACAAGTGGAAAGTTCCACACCTAACTTCATATTACAGGTTGCAGTCAAAATGCAGTCCAAACTTTGTTTCATGCACAAAATTATTTAAAATATTATATAAAATTACCTTCAAGCTATGCATATAATGTATATATGCAACATAAATGAATTCCATGTTAGACTTGGGTCTTATTCCCAGGATATCTCATGTATATGCAAATGTTTCAAAATCCAAAATTATGCAAAATCTGAAACACTTTTGGTCCCAAGCATTTTGGATAAGGGATACTCAATGTGTAAAAGGCAAGTGAAGCATATAGTGAGGACTTAATGTTTCTTGAACAAATAAACCATGTCCTCCAAGTCTTATATTCCTCACGACAGCAGATACTGGGCTAAGAATACAGGATGTGTTTAATTTGAGGGCCAAAAATGTTTTGTTTTATTGATACAATGTCTTTTTATTTTCTTTGAATAAGATGTAAAAATATTATTTTGTTTAGTGTGTTTTATATATCTGACTTTTAAAATAAAATTATAGAGATGATTTTTTAAGTAGACATTTACTAATTATTAGAAAAGATAAAGGCCATTTTGACTACTGGGAGATTACCTATTATGAAAAATATGTACTGATGTTTCCTACTGCACGTTCAAAACAATATAAAGATTTTTAGATTTCTAGTTAATGTTAAAATTAATGAAGCTTGTATGCCCGTAACACTTTCCAAAGCCTGAATTTTTCTTAGTCATTATTACTGGACTAGGAGAATTCTGTGTCTTCATTTTTAAATAGTAAATTGAATTCAACCTTTAATATTTTTAGAATATCCTATCACTCTGTTGGTATCTTCAAATAATCATAGTTTTATTCTGGAAATGAAATAAGAACCATCTTTTCTGCAAAAGAGAAAGGGCTTAAAACTCTACTATTCCACCCTAGTCTGTACTTTGACATATTAAGACTCCCATATGCTACACACACACCTACACCTCTACACCCACTTCCTTGTGAATTCCTACTCATCTTTTAAGTGTTATCTTCTTCATTGCATCTTCTCAGATGTCCTCTTCTATCAATCATATTTTGGTCATATCTTTGTGATGGCTGTACTTGGAAGACTGATTCTAGGTCTTTCCACAATATTTTTTAGTTCCTTTAGAGCTGGAATCTGTTGCATTCATCTTTGTATTCACAGAGCTGTCTTGTAGACATTTCATAATAAGGGTTCAATAAATGTTCGTTGGCTGGAACTAGGGTAGCAGGATGGGAAGACCTAGGATCATGGATAAAGCTATAAAATAATGTAGCATTTGTGTGAACCATAGCAAAAACTTCCCCCCAAAATGTATAGGCATGTAGATTTTGGAAACGGCATTAATATTGAAAATAAAAGAATTCTCTTTCATATCTACTAGCAAGATATTAATGATGAAAAGTCTTTAAGTCATCTTAAATCTGAGTCAAAGGAGCCATTAAAGGATTCTGAATTTGATTCTTTGAAAACCTGTAATAAGAGCTTTGAAGAAGATCCAAAGTGGTCCAACCCAGAACCAAATGATCTGAAGGAAGAAAATGAGGTAGGAGAAGGAAAGATAGTCTTTGAATATGTAATTAATATAATACACTGAATTCATAAGTGAAGAGGACTGGAATAAACTCTCTTTAAACCCCACTGCTTTTAGTATTACAAATTCTTAGGCCAGGTGCAGTGGTTCACACCTGTAATCCCAGCACTATGGGAGGCTGAGGTGGGCGGATCACTTGAGGTCAGGAGTTCGAGACCAGCGTGGTCAATATGATGAAACCTTGTCTCTACAAAATGTACCAAAAAAAAATTAGCCAGCCGTGGTGGCATGTGCCTGTAATCCCAGCTACTTAGGAGGCTGGGGCTCGAGAATGCCTGATCCCAGGAGGTGGAGGTGGCAGTGAGCTGAGATTGTGCCACTGTACTCCACCCTGGGTGATAGAGTGAGACTCTGTCTCAAAAAAATAAAATAAATAAAAAAATTTGTTCATAGTAACCAAGACCAAAGTTGTAGCAATATAACCTTGATCATAAAAAAGCTATCTGGCTTTGATGTGCTAGTTAATATCCTGTGACTTGGGGTGGTCTTCAAGAATTATACAGCAGCTAGAAACTAGTATTGAGAAATTATATTATGAAAAACCCATTGGGAAAAAT
Organism: Pongo abelii; assembly: GCF_028885655.2. NCBI lineage: Eukaryota > Metazoa > Chordata > Mammalia > Primates > Hominidae > Pongo > Pongo abelii. The sequence continues at coordinate 70,279,879 of NC_071985.2, read as the reverse complement.
GTTTACAACTTTTTTGGAGGATGTATTTTTATTTTAATCAAATGTTTATGTACACAAAACTTAAGATCCCCCATGACTCCTTCCCCTATATTTCCTATTTCCCAGAGCAACCACGTTTATCTCTTTTAGCTGCTTTTTGAATTTACTTCTGTTTCTTTCATTAAATAACATCCTCATGTTGTTATTTGTTATTTCCTGATTTTTCAGTTTTAAGTATCTGTGGATTTCCCACTGTGAAAGATGAGGGCTTAGTTCTCTTTCATCGCCTTACCACCACCACACACAAACATAACCTTTTTGTCCCTTCCCCCTACCATGTTACTGATATAGTATATCAAACTTTCCGTCAGATCACCATTCAATATTTACATTACTGTGACTATGTAAATGCTCTTCACGGCTTGGCCGAGTATTATAGTACACTATTACACCTTTTTTTCCCTTGTATAACTTTTTTTCATGTTAATATTTCTTTCCTTTTATAAATTAACACATAGTAAAATTGACTTTTGGTGTACTATTCTATCAACTTTAATAAATGTGTAGATTTGTGTAACCAACACTGCAATTGGGATGCAGAACAGCTCCATCATCTAAAATAACTCCCTTGTGCTACTGCTTTGTAATCATAGTCTCCCCACATCCCTAACCCCTAGCAACTGGTCTGGGGTCTGTTTTCTGTCACTCTAGTTTTACCTTTTCAGGACTGTCATGTAAGTAGAATCATATAGTATGTAACCTTTGGATACTGGCTTCTTTCATTCACTGTAGTTCTGTACCTTTGAGATTCATCCAAGCTCTTGCATATATCAATAATATGTTCTTTTCGATTGCTGAATAGTATTTTATGGGATACATTTACCACAGTTTGTATACCCATTCACCCATTGAAGGACATTTGGGTTGTTTCCAGTTTGGGGTATTTATGAATAGAGCTGCTATAAATATTCATGTACAGGTTTTTGTGTGAACATAAGCTTCATTTATCTACAGTAAATACCCAGGAGTAAGATTGCTGGGTCATGTGATAAGTCTATGTCAAATTTTTTTCCAGAGTGGCTGTACCATTTTGAATTTTCACCAGCAATATATGAGTTCCAGTTGCTCCATTTTCTTGTCAGCACTTGACATTGTCAGTAATTTTGCTTTAGCCATTTTAATAGGTGTGTAGTAGTATCACAGCGTGATTTTAAATTCGAGTGATTAATGATGTTGAACATCTTTTCATGTGCTTAGTTGTCATCTATACACAATTCTTGGTGAAATTTCTGTTGAAGTCTTTTTCCCATTTTTTTGATTGGGTTGTTTTCTTACTCTTGAGTTTTGAGAGTTCTTTATATATTCAGGATACTAGTTCTTTGTCAAATAATGTGATTTTCAAAAATATTCTCTCACTTGTAGCTTGTCTTTTCATTCTCTTAATAGTGTCTTTCATACAGAAGTTTTTAATTTTGGAAAAAACCTAACGTATCAACTTGTTTTCTGTTATGGACAGTGTTTCCAGTATCAAGACATCTTGAGTTATTTATGAGGCATGAAATTTAGGTCAGGTTTCATTTTGTTACATGTGGATGTCCAATTGATCCAGCATCCTTTCTTGAGAAGGCTATCCTATCTCCATTGGGATATCTCCATTGTCTTTGAAGCCTTATCAAAAATCAATTGTCTATATTTCTGTAAGTCTATTTCTAGATTCTATATTCTTCTCCAGTGACCTATATGTATGTCTCTTTATCACTTCCACATTGTCTTGATTACTGTAGCCTTATATAGTACCTCTTAAAATCAGGTAGTATGGGCTGGACGCAGTGGCTTATGCCTATAATCCTAGCACTGTGGGAGGCCGAGGTGGGTGGATTACCTGAGGTCAGGAGTTCAGGACCAGCCTGGCCAACATGGCAAAACCCTGTCTCTACTAAAAAATACAAAAACTAGCCAAGTGTGGTGGTGGGCACCTGTAATCCCAGCTACTTAGGAGACTGAGACAGGAGAATTGCTTGAACCCAGAAGGCAGAGGGAGGTTGTAGTGAGCTGAGATCACACCATTGCACTCCAGCCTGGACGACAAGAGCGAAACTCTGTCTCAAGAAAAAGAAAAAATCAGGTAGTATGATTCCTCCTATTTTATACCTTTTCAAAATTGTTTTTAATATTTTGGTTCCTTTTTCTTTCCTTGTAAATTTTAGAATCAGCTTATCTATACCTGAGATTTTGATTGGAGTTGTGTTATATATATAGATAATTTTGAGGAAAGTTGATGCTTTAGTCCATGAACATGGTGTATCTCCCCATTTATTTAGGTTTTCTTTTATTTCTTCAACAGTGTTATAATTTTCAGTATACAGGATCTGTACATGTTCTGTTAATTTTATACCTAAGTATTTCACTTATTTTGAGAGCTATTATAAATGTTTTCCCCAGTTTTTGTATTTTAATTGCTAGTATATAGAAATTGGTGTTTTTTTTGAACTACCTAACTTCACTTATCCATTCTAGGGGGTGTTTTGTTGGTATCTTTTGTGATTTTTTTCTATATCAGTAATGTTGTCTGCATTAGTACATGCAAATGGAGATCTGTTTTCATGAGATATTGGTCTGTAGTTTTCTTGTATTGTCTTTGATTTTTGTACTGGATAATCCTGGCCTCATAAAATAAATCTGAATATATTGCCCCCTTTGCTGTTTTCTGGGAAAGATTATGTAGAATTGTATTTCCTTTTTATTTATTTTTGTTGTTTGTGTGGGTCTTTATTTTCTTAGTTTTTTTAATTAAGTAAAATTGCATATATGGTGTACAACATGTTTCAATATATGTATACACTGTAGCATGTATAAATCAAGCTACTTAGCATATGCATTACCTCACATATTTGTTATTTTTTTGTGGTGAAAACACTTAAAATCTACTCTCCTGGCAATTTTTAAGTATACAATATGTCACTATTAACTGTAGTTACCAAGATGTATAGCAGATCTCTTGAATTTACTCCTCCTGTCTACAGAAATTTTGTGTTCTTTGACCAACATCTGCCCAATCCCTCCACCTCCTAGTCTCTGGTAACTGCTATTTCACTCTGCTTTTTTAGATTCCATGTGTAAGTGAGATCATGTGTTATTCCTCTTACTGTATCTGGCTTCTTTCATGTAACATAATGTCCTCCTGGTTCATCCATTTTGTCACATATTACAAGATTTCCTTCTTTTTAAAGGTTGAATATTATTACATTGTGTGTATATACCACGTTTTCTTTATTTGTTTATTGATGTACACTTTGTACAGGGTGATACTGTCCTAATAAAATGAGTTGGAAGTATTTGCTCATCTATTCTCTGGAAAAGGTTACATAAAATCAGGTTCTTTTTCAGGGAGAGAAGTTAATTTTTAAAATGTTTGATATTACCTTATAAAACTCTCTGGGCCTGGAGACTTTTTTCCAGAAGAATTTAAATTATAAAATCAATTGCTTTAGTAGATAGAGGATTATTCAAATCAGCTATTTTATCTTAGTCTTGTTATTTTGTGGTTTTTGAGGAAGTGACTCATTTAAGTTATCAAATGAGGAATTGGTTCACTTCATCTAAGTTGTCAACTATATGTATAACATTGTTTATAGTATTCCCTTATTATCCTTTTGTTATCTGCAGGGTCTGCAATGATAATCTCCTATTACATTCCTGATATTGGCAGTTTGTCTTCTCCCTTTTTTATTAGTCTTACTAGAGATTTATCCATTTTATTGAACTTCCCATTCCTAGAGAATAAGCTTTTGGTGTCACTGGTTTTATCTCTTGTCTTTGTGTTTTCAAGTTCGTTGATTTCTTTCTTTTATTTTCTTTGGGTTTATTTTTGCTTTCTTTTTCTATTTCTTTAAGATGGAAGTTTACTTTATTGATATGAGACCTTTCTTTTCTAATATAAGCATTGATGCTATGAGTCTCTACATATCACTTTAGCTGCATTTCACAAATTTAAACGTATTGTATTTTCATTTTCATTCAGTTCAAATATTTTATAGTTTATTTTGAGATATTATCTTTGACCCATGAATTATTTGGAAGTGTGTTGTTTAATTTCCAAGTGTTTGGAAATTTTCATGTTAACTTCCTGTTACTTCTTTCCAGTTTAGTATGGTCTTAGAACACACTTAGTATGATTTCAGTTCTTTAAATTTGTTAAGGTTTGTTTTGTCAACACAGGATGTGGTCTAGCTTGGTAAATGTCCATGTGTCTTTGAAAAAAAACATGTATTCTGTTGTTGGGTGGAGTTTCTATAAATGTCAGATCCAGTTGACTGGTGGTATTGTTCAGTTCTTCTGATCCTTGCTATCTACCAATTTTGTTGATTACTGAGAAGAACACTGAAGTCTGTAACTATAATCTTGGATTTTGTCTATTTCTCCTTTCATTCTGTCAGTTTTTTTGTTGTGCATTTTGAAGCTCTATTGTTAGGTGTTATCCATTTAGGATTCTTACATGTCTTGGTGAATTGACCCTTTTATCATTATGAAATGTCTTTCTTTATTCACAATTACTTTTTTTGCACTGAAGTCTACATAATCTGATATCAGTGTAGCCATTCCAGTTTTCGTGTGTTTGTGTGTGTGCGTGCTTGCCTGGTATATTTTTTTTCCATCCTTCTAACCTACCTGTGTCATTATATTTGAAGTAAGTTTCTTGAGACAGCATATAGTTTGATTATTTATTTATTTATTTTATTTATTTTTTTGAGACGGAGTTTTGCTCTTGTTTCCCAGGCTGGAGTGCAATGGCATGATCTTGGCTCACCACAACCTCCACCTCTCGGGTTCAAGCAATTCTCCTGCCTCAGCCTCCTGAGTAGCTGGGATTACAGGCGTGTGCCCCATGCCCAGCTAATTTTGTATTTTTAGTAGAGATGGGATTTCTCCATGTTGGTCAGGCTGGTCTTGAACTCCTGACCTCAGATGATCTGCCCACCTTGGCCTCCCAAAGTGCTGGGATTACAGGCATGAGCTACTGTGCTCGGCCTTGTTTGATTATTTTTTAATCCACTCTGACAATCTGAATTTTAATTAGTATGGTTTGGACCATTTATGTTTAATGTGATTATATATATGTTTTTATTTTAGATCTGCCATTTTATTTTTCTGTTTGTTCCCCTGATTTTCATTCATCTGCCTCCTCTTTTTTGCCTTCTCTTAGGTTATTTGAACATTTTTTAGTATTCCATTTTATCTACTATGGTTTTTTTTTTTTTTTTTTTTGGAGACAGAGTCTTGCTCTGTTGCCCAGGCTGGAGTGCAGTGGCACAATCTCAGCTCACTGCCAGCTCCGCCTCTTAGGTTCACGCCATTCTCCTGCCTCAGCCTCCCGAGTGGCTGGGACTACAGGTGCCCACCAGCATGCCTGGCTAATTTTTTTTTTTTTTCAGTAGAGACAGGGTTTCACCATGTTATCCAGGATGGTCTCAATCTCCTGACCTCATGATCCGCCCACCTTGGCTTCCCAAAGTACTATGTTTTTATTATATCTATTTGTATAGTGTTTTTAGTGGTTGCTTTAGGAATTACAGTTGTCATTCTTGACTTTTACAAGGTACTTAGTCAGCATTTTACCACTTTGGAATGTCAGTATCTTACCCTACTATTTAGGTCTTTTTACCCCTTCCTTTTTCCTTTATGCCATCCTTGTCTTATGTATTATACCTACATACAATTTATGATGTTAGTTTTTGCTTTCCATCTTCAAGAATATTCTTTAAAAGTTCAAGAGAATAGTCTATTATATATACCCAGATATTTATCATTTCTGTTGGTCTTTCTTTTTCTGATATTCCAAGTTTCCTTCTGATATCTCCTTTCTGTCCAAAGAACTTCCTTTAACAATTATTTTAGAGTAGGTATGCTGACCATGAATTCTGTTTTCTTTATTGAGAATGTATTTATTACTTCATTCTTGAAGGATATTTTGGCTGTATATAGAAACCTGGGTTCCCATTTCTTCTCTTTTAGCACTTTAACAGTTTCATTCTTCTTCTTTCTGCCCTACATGGTTTCTGATGCAAAATCCACAGTAATTGAAATTGTTCTTCCTTTATAAGTAATGTGTTATTTTTCTTTGGCCACATTCAAGATAGTTCTTTGTCTTTAGTTTTCAGCAACTTGAGTAGAACCTGTCTAGGTATGGATTTCCTTTAGGTTTATCCAGTTTGGGTTTTGGTGAACTTCTTGAATCTGTAGATTTATGTCTATCACCAAATTTTGGATGTTTTCAAACATATTTCTTCAAATTATTTTTCTGCATTATACTCTTTCTGTTCTCCTGGTGAGACTCTGATGACACAAATGTTATATCTTTTGGTATTGTTCCACAGTCCCTGAGGCTCTGTTTTGGGTTTTTTGTTTCGTTGTTTTTTTGTTTTTCCCCCCAATCTTTTTTTCTCTTTTGTTTAGATTTGATCATTTCTAGGGATCTGTCTTCAAGTTCATGCATTCTTTCATTTCTGTTCCTGCTGTTGAAAAGACAGCCAGGGATCTCGATATTCATTATAAAAACTTTCATTTAATTCCTTAATAATTTTTTATTATGATTGCTCCATCCTCAGTTTTACCCTCCAGAATATTTCTGGTCTTCTGGCAGCTAGAGGAGATGTAGTTGCCTGAATCCTTGGAATAGGGGAGAGTATCTGGAGATCTAAGTCCTACTTACACAGACTTTCAGCCAGTGTGCTTGTTTTCATTCCCAATTTACCCCCTCAATTCCAAAAACCTTTTAGTACAAATTTCTGACTTTTTAAGGTATATATTGTATAGATTTGGGTTGCTTCTCAATTTTTTCACTACAAGCTCAGGATTCCACTTTCTCAGGACTGCTTAATCAGTTGTCACTTGTCTGCTTTCCTGTACCCAGAAAGTAGATGGTGCTTTCTCCTCTTCTGTTCTCTTTGACTATAAAGATTATATCCTAAATCTCTTTATTATTTTGGTGGCATTTCAGAAGGGAAAGTAATAAATTGTGAATTCAAACTGTCATCTTTACCTGGAGTCAGGAAAAAACTATAAAACCTAAATTTTATGTGCTCATATAGGAACTATAAATGATAGTTTTTGTCTTCCGTTACATTTTAGGATGAGATCCCCACTGGAATGCCATGCCTGGAGTCAGTGACCATAGGTGATGATATTTGGGATGAGAACTGGTTACCTCTACAGGCTAAGATGGGAAAAGGAGGTGATGCTGCCTCCCATCTATTTACTGCAAGCTGTGGTGGAAAGAATCAGTATTCATCATGTAAAGAAATGCCACAGAAGGTGAGATCCTTGGAAAAATAGAAAGCAAATCAGGCCGGGCACTGCGGCTCAAGCCTGTAATCCTAGCAGTTTGGGAGGCCAAGGTGGGTGGATCACTTGAGCTCAGGAGTTCATGACCAGCCTGGGCAACATGGTGAGACCCTGTCTGTACTAAAAATAGCCAGGTGTGGTGGTGTGCACCTGCTCTCCCAGCTACTTGGGAGGTTGAGGTAGGAGGATCGGTGCTTGAGCCTGGCAGCTGGAGGTTGCAGTGAGCCAAGATCATGCCACTACATTCCACCAGCTTGGGTGACAGAGTAAGACCCTGTCTAAAAAAAAATAGGAAAAGGAAGCAAATCAGTACTGAGAAAAGGAAATTTAAATTTAGTTGTCTAGGTCCAAGAAAGCTATATATTCTGGAATTCAAAAGTATTTATCAGGCCGTAATTCAAAGAATACATGATTTTAAAAAATGGTAGTGGCATGTAGTGGGACAGAGGATTCATCATGGGACAATAAACCATAGGCCAGTTTTTGCATATCTGCTCTTTTAATCATTGTGATTTTTGTTTTATCATTGGCCCCTAGTCAAGGCCCTTAGGATCTATAAATAAATGAAAGAAACCATTTTCTCTAATTCTACTTTTGTTGCTTTAGCCTTGTAATATAACCCCTGGATTTCTGGAGTCAGCATATTTGCTAATATTAGGCCTAACTATATATATTTAAAATTTATTTTCCACTGGCTATAAGAATAAGTATCTGAAATTATGTTGCTCCTTCATGTTTGTGCTATTTAAGTACTAGGTGATCATGAAAAAAATCATCTAGCCATGAAAAAGATATTAAAGACTACAAACAGAGTTGTATTTATTTTTGAGATCCATGTGTTCAGAGTTCAAGATACTGGGTATGGACCAATAAAGCAAGAAGGAAAGTCACACTGATATAGAAAGTTAATAAATACCTTTTTTTAATATGTATTGCTTTCTTGCATTTATTTTGCCCGAGTTATCCTCTTTTTGGGTCATGTCACACTTTATCTCAGTCTTTTGTTGCCATTTTTTCATTATAGGACTGGTGTTTTTCTATCCCTAAAGATACATGGGAAGATTCTTGGCAGCCTTCAGGCCTTGTAAATGGAATGAAAGTAGAAGTTCATAAGCCAGAAGTACTGGGTGCTCAGGAAGAAAATACTGGCACAAACAGGACTCAAAAGGTAAATGTCTAATGCAGGTTATTGGGACAGGTTTGCATAAGGAAGTCCTTTCATTTTTAGAAAGCAAAATTGTCTCAATTTACATATTTTGATATTGCCTATCTCTTAACAGGTTGCTGTAGCTGTTACTGTTGATGATAAATTTGACTTTTTGGTCTTTGTACTAGAGTTATGAGTGGATTTGCACCCCAGAATACTTGTGGTTAATGACCTCTCTCAGCAGTTGTAGAATACATATACATAAAATATATGTTGATTTTAAAATGAAAACATAATTCCTTATTGCTTCAGAAGAGAATCCTGGGCCTAGAATTTTAAAAATGATTAAACCTCTCTTAGAGATAGAGAAAATTGGGATTTTCCTGTAACTTAGTCATAATTTTAAGCTCTATATTTGTCGCATAGTCTAGACTAGTTTCTTCATTCACATTGCTTTGGCAGAAAGCAGTAATCCTGGCATAGAATCTGTTTGTTTCAGGTTTCCTGAATATATTACAAGCATCCTGAAAGCAGCAGGACAATTTGTGTGAATCATGAAATTTGGCTGCCAGGCCTCTTTACTTTGGTGTGTTACATTGAAAATAAAGAGCTTAAGTCTAGAAGACTTGTTCAAAAGCAAATCTAGGGAAGAAGAACCTTCTAAGTGACACATTTCCTTCAGACTGTGGTTACTTTTGTATGAGAATGATAAAGTCATTCTGTATTTCATAGAATGGTCTCTTCCAGAAATGTAGCTTACTTAATGCATGAATTTAGTTTTAGGATAAAGTAGGCTTTTATATTTTGTTTCTCATGTCTTCTTTTAAATACAGCTTTATTGAAATATAATTGATATACCATTATAATTCACTATTTAAAGTGCACAATTCAATGTTTTTAGGATACACAGCTGTGCAGCTATCACTACAGTCTATTTTAGAATATTTTCATCACCCTCTCAAAAAAAACCACCCATGACCGTTAGCAGTCATACTCCTTCCCTATCCTCTCACAGCCTTAGGCAGCTACTTACTAATCTGCTTTCTGTCTCTACAGATTTGTCTGTTAAATGGCACACCATATGTGGTTTTCTGTGATTGTCTTCTTTCACCTAGCATTAATAATGTCTTCAAAATTCATCCTTGTAGTATGAACCAGTACTTCATTCCTTTCTATGGCTGAATAATATACCACATCTTATTTATCCATTCATCAGTTGGTGGGAATTTGGGCTGCTTTCACATTTTGGCTATTATGCTGCTAAGAATGTTCAAGTACAAGGTTTTGTGTGAACACGTTTTAGTTTTTCTTAGATATATAACTAGGAGTGGAGTTTCTGGATCGTATGGTAATTCTGCTTTTAACATTTTGTGGAACTGGCATAATGTTTTTCAAAGTGGCTGCAACATTTTATGTATTCCCCAGCAGTGTATGAGGGTTCCACTTCTCCATATCTTCACCAACACTTATTGCCTGTTCTTTTGATTATGGCCATGCTAGTGGATATGAAGGTTTTTATTTCCATATCCCTGATGGCTAATGATGTTGGGTGTCTTTTCATGTGCTTATTGGTGATTTATCTTCTCTGACAAGATATTCAGATCCTTTTCCCATTTTAAAAGTAGATTGTGTTTTGTTATTCAGATATAAGAAAATATCATAAGTCCCTTATCAGATATATTATTTTCAAATTTTCTACTCTTCTGTTTTTCTTTTTCACTTAATGGTGTCCATTGCAGCACAAAAGTTTTTTTTAATAAAATCCAATCGATTTTTTTATTTGGTTGCTTGAGCTCTTGGTCTCCCCTAATAAGCCATTGTCTGACCCAAAGTTACAAAGATTTACACTTGTGTTTTCACCTAAGCATTTTATAATTTTAGCTCTTACATTTAGGTCTTTGATCCATTTTGAGTTAGTTTGTTATGGTGTGAGATAGAGTCCATCTTTATTCTTTTGCATGTGGACATTCAGCTGTACCAGCACTAGTTGTTGAAACGATGATTCTTTCCCCATGAATTGTCTTGGCATCCTTATTGAAAATCAGCTGACATAAAGATAGGGTTTATTTCTGGACTCTTAAATCCTATTCTCTATGTGTCTGTTCCTATACCAGTGTCACAATGTCTTGATTACTCTAGCTGTTTAATAAGTTTTGAAGTCAGGAAATCTGAGTCCTCAAACTTTTTCTGTCATGTAGTTTTATACTATTAATTTATACCCCATGAAGAGAATTTATAAAGGTAAAATCTTTACTGTATCATAATGAACTTCTTAAGGTATATTTCTTAAGAAAGTTCTCTTTTTCTACCCCTTTTTGTATTCCTATTCTAAAGCAACCTGTACTTACCATGCAGGTTCAATATCCCGTATTCAAAAGGCTTGGGATTGGAAGTATGCTTAGGATACAGTCCTCTCCTGCTGTCTGTATCTTCAACCTCTTTCTGCTGGAGTGTTCTCATAAGCATTTAAACATGTTAGTGTACCTTCCGTCTAAACAAAATTTAAACCTAAGTTTTTTTAATCCCAAAGTCCTCTCTAGCTACCACACTTGTTTTTCATCCCCTATGTAGACAAACATGTTTTGCCTTTGAAAATTATGAAAGTACTACATATGCAGGATTTTAAAATTCAAGTAGTTCTGAAGGTTACGGAAATAAGATATCCTTGCCTCTTCTAATCCAACTCCCATCATAAGCAGTTTCTTGTGTATCCTTCCTAGAAACTAAACACATACATGAGAACATGATACATATACCATTCAGCACCTTTCCATTTCAGTACTTACAAACCTACCTCATTGCTTTAAACTCCTGCAGAGTATGGATATGCCACACTGATTTAAATAGTTCTGATGAATATCTATTTTTAAGATTTCATGTGACTGTAAACAATACTACAGTGATTATCCTTCAAGTCACCATCTATTCCCATGTTGCTAAATTAGGTTGGCATGTTTTAACCTTACAGTACCTGATTGCTCAGCAATATTTGAAAGTAACCTTGCGTTCCTTCTTGAAACATAATCTTCCTTTGGGTTTTGTGATGCCATGATCTTTTTTCCTCCTACCTCCCGACGTAATTTGTAGGCTTGCTCCCTGTGGTGCCTCCCAGAGTTCTGCCCTATGCCGTTTTCTTACTCCTTGCCATGTTTTCATTTATCTTAGTATGTAACTAGATAAGCATATGGCAACCCTATGTTTAACATTTTGAGGAACTACCAGGATATTTTCCAGAGCAGCGGTGCCATTTTACGTTCCTACCAACAATTTAAGAATACTCCAGTTTGTCCATTTCAACACTTGCTGTTCTTGCCAACAATTGTAATCATGTCTTTTTTATTATAGTCATTCTAGTGGATGTGAAGTGATTTGGGGCATTTGTTCATGTTTCATAAATCATGAACATGTTAGTTGAGACTAACCTGTAGTTCCATCATGATGTATTTCCAAACAACTATGAGGGAATCAGTCATTTATAACTACAGAAGAATAAATCTGGTAGAGCAGTGCTTTTCAAACTATAATGTGCATACAGGTCACCTGGGAATCTTTTTAAAATGCAGATTCTTATCCAGCATATCTGGGGTAGGGACCAAAGCTCTTCATGTCTAGCAAGCTTCCAACTAATGCTGATGCTGCTGATGAGTGAACACCACTTTTGAGTAGTAAGGCTCTAGGTTACTGTTAGAAGGGGAAGACTTATTTGCAACTAATTGCTTAAATTTACTACACATACTTGCTTTCAAATGTCATACAAATTTAAAGTGAAATTCAGAGCGAAAGCTATCAGGATGCATTTAAATATGTGTCAACAGTGCATCTTTCTTAAATCATATTTGTCAAGAAAGAAGATATAGCTTTTAAAAAATGTTTCTGTATATTATCTATTAAACAGCTAAACATAGGCAGTAGGGCATAATGTAAAAAGCACTGGTTTGTGAGTGCTATAATCTAGGGCCTAGTCTTTACCAGTGACTAGCAAGTTTAAACAAGTTACCTTTTGTGCCCTGAGCTTGCCCACCTGCAAAGACTGATTTAAACTAGTAATCTCCCCAGCTTAAAAAATTTATGATATTAACAAATATTGATTTACTTATTATTGCAGCTTATTGAAAGAATTCGCTCATTCTCAGCCTCATTTTAAATGAAGATAAACTTAAAAGGTAGCTCAAGTATACATGTGAATTGCATAAACTATGCAAAATTTGAGTCCAGGTCTTTGGTTTCCTGAAATAACATCTTGTATGGCCCAGTATAGCTATCTGGAGTTTTAGAATTTCTTTTTTGCAACCAAGAAAGGTTATACACACAGGCATTTGTATATTATATAATTATATAAGCCACATTCATGCCAGCCATCTTTGAAAGTGAGCCGCTATAGATTTTTGCCACAGAAGGAACATTTGCTGATATTAAATGTGTGATGCATATGAGCCAGAAAAACAAGCCTACATCTGTTTGTACAATTATTGTTTCAGTTTGCTCTAGGCAGATCCCAGACGATAAACCACTTAGTTCAGTTTGTTACAGCTTGGTCTGATGGGGTCCTCTTTACTCATGTTAATGCCAGTTGACATCACCAAAGATCAATGCTATTAAATGACCATAAAGTACACTTACTTCAGCAATGACTATATGGTAGGAAATGGGGTCTGATTCATAATGGTTAAAATTTGGCACTCCCTTCATTTAAGCTCAAGTTCAATCTCAGTTTGGAAGTTCATCTTTTTCTCTCAAACCCTGGCCTTTTTGTCCCTTCTGAGGAGCATGCAGCTCTTGCCTCCTTTCATGGCTAGCTGCGCACACACTGTTTCCCTGACTGAGGACTGAGTGCCCCTTAGGGACAGGGATCCTGTCTGACTGGGAGGTGGTGTGGTAGAGCACAGAGAACATAGACTGGCCTAAGTTCAAATCTGCACCCTGCCATTTACCGATGGACATTGGATAACTTAACCACTCTGTAAAAGCATTATGCTAAGTGAAAGAAGACGTAGTATCACCTACCTAGGACACCTGTTCTGATGTTCAAATGAAGAAACACATGCAGATAACCTAGCACTGTGCCCTACACGGGGTGCTCAGTGAACATCACTTCTCTCATGCCCTGCCCCTCTTTCCCAGCCTGTGTATGGTAGCACTCAGTGCTCTGTTTGCTTATGGGATGTGTTCCGTAAATGTTTCTTGAATTGAATTTATGTTCATTAGGATAGAGAAGGACTTGCGTTTTCTAGAGAGTATCTAGGTTCTTTTTTTTTTTTGTGTGTGTGTGTGTGTGTGTGTGTGTGACGGAGTCTCGCTCTGTCGCCCAGGCTGGAGTGCGGTGGCGCAACCTCGGCTCACTGCAACCTCCGCCTCCTGGGTTCACGCCATTCTCATGCCTTAGCTTCCCAAGTAGCTGGGACTACAGGTGCCCGCCACCACGCCCAGCTAATTTTTTTTGTATTTTTAGTAGAGATGGGGTTTCACCATGTTGGCCAGGATGGTCTCGATCTCTTGACCTCGTGATCCGCCTGCCTCGGCCTCCCAAAGTGCTAGGATTACAGGTGTGAGCCACTGCACCCGGCCAAGAGTATCTAGGTTCTTGAAAGTTAGTAGTTTTATTTATTAATTATAATATGGAAATATTTGTATTTTGCTTATAAGTAAGGAAATAGGGCTTAATTCTTCTTATATTAACGTTTTTCATGCCTTTGCCCCATTTTTCCCATTCTGCAGCAACTAGACATAAATGGTTCTTCAGATTCTTCCACACTGCCCAAATTGGAAGAATTCTGTACCTCTCTTACCCAGTCAGAGCAGTCAGCAGACGGGAGCCAGTCTGAACCCAACAACAGTCAGACTCAGCCAAAGCAAATTCAGCTTTCCACAGCAGTACCCTGTTCAACAACTGCAGTGGATGATTCTGCAGAAAAGCCCTCTGGTTCTGGTATGTTTGTGTGTACTTGTGCATGCTCACAGTTGACAAACATGATGTTGCTAAAAAAAACCTTCATTTATCCCTTGCAAAATATACCTTGAAACATTACTGACCTTAGCATTTGTGTTAAGTCCTTGTTTTATGTTTGGGCTCAATTGTTCCTTTAACTTTGCCACTCTTCTTTTTTTCTGCACTTTTGTTTTTTTGCCGGAGGGGTGGGGCGTCCCATTTATATAGAGTAAAATTTGCTGGTTGTCAAGTGTATAGTTCTTTGAGTTTTGACAAATTGATAGTCTTGTCATCACAGCCATAATCATGATAACATTTCCATCAGCCTGAAAAGTTTCCTTGTGCCCCTTTGCAGTCAGTCCCATTGCCTACTTGCCTCTGGCATGTCACTTTCCCTTTTCTAGAATTTCATATAAATGGAATTATATGTAGTTTTTATGTCTGGCTGGCTTCTTTCACTTACAGAAATATTTTAGAGTTTCGTTTATGTTGTGCCAGTATCAAAAAGTTGTTCCTATTTATTTGCTGAACAGTATTCAGTTACATGGATATACCACAATTTACCTGTTTACCAGTTAATGGATACCTATGTTGTTTCCAGAATTTGACCATTATGAATAAAGCTGCTATGAACATTTGCACACAGCTCTTTGTGTAGACGTATGTTTTTATTTCTATTAAAAATATACATAAGAGGCTGGGCACAATGGCTCATGCCTGTAATCCCAGCACTTTGGGAGGCTGAGGCGGGTGGATCACGAGGTCAGGAGTTCAAGACCAGCCTGGCCAAGATGATGAAACCCCATCTCTACTAAAAATACAAAAATTAGCCAGACACGGTGTCAGGAGCCTGTAATCCCAGTTACTTGCGGGAGGCTGAGGCAGGAGAATTGCTTGAACCCAGGCGGCAGAGGTTGCAGTGAGCCGAGATCGTGCCACTACACTCCAGCCTGGGTGACAGAGTGAGACTCTGTCTCAAAAAAAAAAAAAAATTGTATATGTACACACACATAGGAGTAGATTTGCTAGGTCATACAGTAACTGCATGTTTAACTTTTTAGAAACTGCCAAAATGTTTTCTAAAGTGATTGCACCAATTTGCAGTCCCACCAGCAAGGAATAAAAGTTCCAAGCACTTCACATCCTTGCCAGTAGATGTCATTGTCGATCTTTTTAAATTTTGCCAGTCTGTTGGGTATGTAGTGGTATATTATTATAGTTTTAATTTGCATTTTCCTGTTTACCACGATGTTCACTATCTTTTTTGTGTGCTTATTTGCCATTCATATATCTTCTTTAGCTAAGTGCCTGTTCAAGTATTTATTTACTTTTTAAATTGGGTTATCTTCTTACCTACTTGTAGAAGTTCTTTATTCTGTATACACATTCTTTGTCAGGTATAAATATTCCTCCAGTCTGTGGCTTGCCTTTTAGTGTCTTTGGAAGAGCAAAAGTTTTCAAGTCCAGTTTATTGATTTTTTTCTCTTTACAATTTGAGCTTTGTGTATCTTGTTTAGAAATCTTTAACTCAAATAACTAAGATTTTCTCCATTTTCTTATAAAATTTTTATAGTTTTAAGTCTGAGATCCAATTCAAGTTAATATTTGTATAGGGTATGATGTGAGGATCAATGTTTATTTTGTTTGCATCTGAATGTCCATTTGTTCCAGCACCATTTGTTGAAAAGACTATCTCCAGTAAATTGCCTTGACACCTTTGCCAAAAATCAATAGTTGTGAGGATCTGTTTCTAAAATTTCCATTTTGTCCTCTTGGTCTATATGTCTGTTTTTATACTACTGTCTCAATTACCATGGCTTTATAATAAGTCTTGAAATCACATAATGTTAGTCCTCCAACTTTCTTTTTCTCAAGTTGTTTTGCTATTATAGGTCCTTTGATTTTCACATAAATTTTAGAATTAGCTTGTCAGTGTCTACACAAAGCCTGCTAAGATTTTGATCTGATTTTTTAAATTTAAGTTTGTAGATCTATTTGAGGAGAATTCTCATCTTAACAATATTAAGTCTATCCACATACTACATTTTTTGTTTTGCAACAAAGTTTTCATTAGAATGTAAGTTGTTCAGTTATACTGTATTTCTTATGTATAATTTTCATAAAATATTTTGTAAAAACCTAGGACAAATTATATGATTTTTAAAATTTAAAAATTTTTTTTTATTTCAATAGGTTTTTGGGGAACAGGTGGTGTTTGGTTACTTGAAAGTTGTTTAGTGATGATTTCTGAGATTTCGGTACACTCATCACCTGAGTGCTATACACTGTACCCAATGTGTAGTTTTTATCCCTCGAAACCCCCTACCCTTTCTCTTGAGTCCCCAAAGTCCAATGTATCATTTTTATGCCTTTGCGTCCTCATAGCTTAGCTCCCACCTATGACTGAGAACATACGATATTTGGTTTTCCATTCCTGAATTACTTCACTTAGAATAATAGTCTCGAATTCCATCCAGGTTGCTGCGTACGCCATTATTTCGTTCCTTTTTATGGCTGAGAAATATTCCATGGTGTATGTGTGTGTGTATATATATATATATATATATATCACATTTTCTTTATCCACTCATTGATTGATGGGCATTTGAGCTGGTTCCATGTTTTTACCGTTACAAATTGTGCTGCTATAAATGTGTGTGCAAGTATCTTTTTCGTATAATGACTTCTTTTCCTCTAGGTAGATACCTAGTAGTGGGATTGCTGGATCAAATGGTAGATCTTAGCTCTTTAAGGAATCTCCACACTGTTTTCCATAGTGGTTGTAATAGTTTATATTCTCACCAATAGCATAAAAGCATTCCCTTTCCACCACATGCATGCCAACATCTATTATTTTTTTATTTTTTTGATTATGGGTATTCTTGCAGAAGTGAGGTGGTATCACATTGTGGTTTTAATTTGCATTTCCCTGATAATTAGTGATGTTGAGCATTTTTCCATATGTTTGTTGACCATTTGTATATCTTCTTTTGGGAACTGTCTATTCAAGTCCTTAGCCCACTTTTAATGGGACTGTTTCATTTTTTTCTTGCTGAGTTCTTTGTAGATTTTTGGATATTAGTCCTTTGTTGGATGTATAGATTGTGAAGATTTTCTCCCGTTCTGTGGGTTGTCTTGTTAACTCTGCTGATTATTTCTTTTGCTGTACAGAAGCTTTTTAGTTTAATTAAGTCCCATCTATTTATCTTTGTTTTTGTTGAATTTGCTTCTGGGTTCTTGGTCATGAATTATTTGCCTAAGCCAATGTCTAGAAGGGTTTTTCCAATGTTATACTCTAGAATCTTGAAGGTTTCAGGTCTTAGATTTAAGTCTTTGATCCATCTTGAGTAGATTTTTATATAGGGTGAGAGATGAGGATCTAATTTCATTTTTCTACATGTGGCTTGCCAATTATCCTAGCACCATTTGTTGAATAGGGTGTCCTTTCCCCACTTTATGTTTTTGTTTGCTTTGTCAAAAATCAGTTGGCTGTAAGTATTTGGCTTTGTTTTTGGGTTCCCTATTCTGTTCCATTGGTCTATGTGCCTATCTTTATGCCGGTACCATGCTGTTTTGGTAACTATGGCCTTATAGTATAGTTTGAAGTCAGGTAATGTGATGCCTCCAGATTTGTTCTTTTTGCTTAGTCTTGTTTTGGCTATGTGGGCTCTTTTTTGGTTCCATATGAATTTTAAGATTGTTTTCTCTAGTTCTGTGATGAATTATGGTAGTATTTTGATGGGAATTGATCTGAATTTATGGATTGCTTTTGGCAGTATGATCATTTTCACAATATTGATTCTACCCATCCACAAGCATGAGATGTGTTTCCATTTGTTTGTGTCATCTATGATTTCTTTCAGCAGTGTTTTGTTTTTCTCTGTATAGAAGTCTTTCACATCTTGGTTAGCTATATTCCTAAGTATTCTATTTTTTATTGCAGCTATTGTGAAAGGGGTTGAGTTTGTGAACTCAGAAAATCTGAGACAGGTCTCAGTTAATTTAGAAAATTTATTTTGCCAAGGTTGAGGATGTGCCTGTGACAGAGCCTCAAGAAGTCCTGATGACACATGCCCAAGGTGGTCAGGGCGCAGCTTGGTTTTATACATTTAGGGAGACACGAGACATCAATCAATATATGTAAGAAGTACATTGGTTCAGTCTGAAAGATGGAACAACTTGAAGCAAAGGCAAGAAGCAGGGAGGGAGCTTCCAGGTCACAGATGGGTGATTCACAAACGGTTACATTCTTTTGAGTTTCTGATTAGCCTTTCCAAAGGAGGTAAATCAGATATGCATCTATCTCAGTGGGCAGAGGAGTGACTTCGAGTAGAATGGGAGGCGGGTTTGCCCTAAGCAGTTTCCAGCTTGAGTTTTCCTTAGTGATTTTGGGGGCCCAAGATATTTTCCTTTCACAAGTTCTTGATTTGATTCTCAGCTTGGTCACTGTTGATGTATAGCAGAGCTACTGATTGTGTACATTAATTTTGTGTCCTGAAACTTTGCTGAATTCATCTACCAGTTCTAGGAGCTTTTTGGATGAGTCTTTAGGGTTTTCTAGGTATACAATCATATCAGCAAACAGTGACAGTTTGACTTCCTCTTTACCGATTTGGGTACCCTTTATTTCTTTCTCTTGTCTGATTGCTCTGGCTAGGACTTCTAGTACCATGTTGAATAGAAGTGGTGAAAGTGGGCATCCTTGTCTGTTCCAGTTCTCAGGGGAATGCTTTCAACTTTTCCCCATTCAGTGTAATGTTGGCTGTGAGTTTGTCATAGATAGATTTTATTACCTTAAGGTATGTCCCTATATGCCGATTTTGCTGAGGGTTTAATCATAAAGGGATGCTGGATTTTGTCAAATGCTTTTTCTGCATCTATTGAGGTGATCAAGTGATTTTTGTTTTTAATTCTATTTATGTGGTGTATCACATTTATTGACTTATGTTAAACCATCCCTGCATCCCTGGTATGAAACCCCTCTGACCATGGTGGATTATCTTTTCAATATGTTACTGGATTCAGTTCACTAGTATTTTGTTGAGGATTTTTGCATCTGTGTTCATCAGGGATATTGGTCTGTAGTTTTTTTTGTTATGTCCTTTCCTGGTTTTGGTATTAGGGTGATACTGGCTTCATAGAATGATTTAGGGAGGATTCCCTCTTTCTCTCTCTTTTGGAATATTGTCAATAGGATTGGTACCAATTCTTCTTTAAATGTGTGATAGAATTCAGCTGTGAATCCATCTGGTCCTGGACTTTTTTTGTTGACAGTTTTTTTATTACCATTTCAATCTCACTGCTTGTTATTGGTCTGATCAGAGATTCTGTATCATCCTGGTTTAATCTAGGACAGTTGTATATTTCTGGAAATTTATCCATCTCTTCTAGGTTTTCTAGTTTACGTGTGTAAAGGTGTTAAAAGTAGCCTTGAATAATCTTTTGTGTTTCTGTGGTATCAGTTGTAACATCTCCCATTTCATTTCTAATTGAGTTTATCTGGATCCTCTCTCTTCTTTTCTTAGTTAATCTCACTAATGGTCTTTCAATTTTTATCTTTTCAAAGAACCAACTTTTTGTTTCATTTATCTTTTGTATCTCTTTTTGTTTCAATTTCATTTAGTTCTGCTCTGATCCTGGTTATTTCCTTTCTTCTGCTGAGTTTGGGTTTGGATTGTCATTGTTTCTCCAATTCCATGAGGTATAACCTTAGATTGTTTATTTGTGCTCTTCTAGACTTTTTGATATAGGCATTTAATGCTATGAACTTTCCTCTAAGCACCACTTTTGCTGTATTCCAGAGGTTTTGATAGATTGTATCATTCAGTTCAAAGAATTTTTAAATTCCCATCTAGATTTCATTGTTGACCCAATGATCATTCAGGAGCAGGTTATTTAATTTCCATCTATTTGCATGGTTTTGAGTGTTCCTCTTGGAGTTGATATCCAATTTTATTCTACTGTGTTCTGAAAGAGTACTTGATATAACTTCAATTTCCTTAAATTTACTGAGGCTTGTTTTGTGGCCTATCATATGGTCTAAGAGAATGTTCCATGTGTTGATGAATAGAATATATATTCTGCATTTTGTGGGGTAGAATGTTCTATAAATACCTGTTAATTCCATTTGTTGTAGGGTATAGTTTAAGTCCACTGTTTCTTTGTTGACTTTCTGTCTAGTGCTGTCAGTCGAGTATTAAAGTCCCCCACTGCTATTGTGTTGCCGTCGATATCTCATTTCTTAGGTCTAGTAGTAATTGTTTTATAAATTTGGGAGCTCCAGTGTTAGGTACATGTATATTTAGAATTGCTATGTTTTCCTGTTGGACCAGTCCTTTTATCATTATATAATGTCCCTCTTTGTCTTTTTTAACTGCAGCTGCTTTAAAGTTTGTTTTGTCTGATATAAGAATAGCTACTCCTGCTAGCTTTTGGTGTTCATTTGCATGGAATATCTTTTTCCACCTCTTTACCTTAAGTTTATGTGAGTCCTTATGTGTTTGGTGAGTCTCTTGAAGGCAGCAGAAACTTGGTTGGTGAATTCTTATCCATTCTGCAGTTCTGTATCTTTTAAGTGGAGCATTGAGGCCACTTACATTCAATGTTAGTATTGAGATGTGAGGTACTATTCTATTCATCATGCTATTTGTTGCCTGAATACCTTGTTTTTTTCATTGTGTTATTGTTACGTAGGTCCTGTGAGATTTATGCTTTAAAGGAGGTTCTATTTTGGTGTATTTTGAGGATGTGTTTCAAGATTTAGTGCTCCTTTAGCAGTTCCTGTGCTGGCTTGGTAGTGGCGAAGTCTCTCAGCATTTGTTTGTTTGGAAAAGACTATATCTTTCCTTCATTTATGAAGCTTAGTTTTGCTGGCTACAAAATTCTTGGCTAATAATTGTTTTGTTTAAGGAGGCTAGAAATAGGACCCCAGTCCCTTCTAGCTTATAGATTTCTGCTGAGAAATCTGCTATTAATCTGATAGATTTTCCTTTATAGGTTACCTGATGCTTTTGCCTCACAGCTCTTAAGAGTCTTTCCTTGGTCTTGACTTTAAATAACCTGATGACTATATGCCTAGGCAGTGATCTTTTTGCGATGAATTTCCCAGGTGTTCTTTGAGCTGCTTGTATTTGGATATCTAGATCTCTAGCAAGACCAGGGAAGTTTTTCTTGATTATTCCCTCAAATATGTTTTCCATACTTTTAGATTTCTCTTCTTCCTCAAGAACACCAGCTATTATTAGGTTTGGATGTTTAACCTAGTCCCAAACTTCTTGGAGGCGTTGTTCATTTTTTTAAATTATTTTTTCTTTGTGTTTGATGGATCAGGTTAATTCAAAAGCCTTGTCTTTGAGCTCTGAAGTTCTTTCTTCTGCTTGTTCGATTCTATTGCTGAGCCTTTCCAGTGCATTTTGCATTTCTCTAAGTGTGTCCTTGATTTCCAGAAGTTGTGATTGTTTTTTATTTATGCTTTCTATTTCACTGAAGAATTTTTCTTTCATGTCCTGTATCATGTTTTTGATTTCTTTAAGCTGGACTTCACCTTTCTCTGGTGCCTCCTTGATTAGCTTAATAATCAACCTTCTGAAATCTTTTTCTGGCAATTCAGAGATTTCATCTTGGTTTGAATCCATTGCTGGTGAGCTGGTGTGATCTTTTAGGGGTGTTAAAGAACCTTATTTTGTCATATTACCAGAATGATTTTTCTGGTTCCTTCTTATTTGAGTAGAGTATATAAGAGGGAGGATCTGGGATTCAAGGGCTGCTGTTCAGATTCTTTTGTCCCACAGGATGCTCCCTTGATGTGGTGTTCTCTTCTTTCCCCTAGGATTGGGGCTTCCTGAGAACTGAACTGTGGTGATTGTTTTTGCTCTTCTGGGTTTAGCCAGTAGGTGGAGCTACTGGGCTCTGGGCTGGTACTGGGGAGAGTCTACAAAGAGTCTTGTGATGTGATCCATCTTCAGGTCTTGCAGCCGTAGATACCAGCACCTGCTCTGGTGGAGGTAGCAGGGAAGTGAAGTGGATTCTTTGAGGGTCCTTGGTTGTGTTTTTATTTAGTACACTGGCTTTGTGTTGGTTGACCTCCAGCCAGGAGGTGGTGCTTTCAAAAGTACATCAGTTGTGGCCCTATAGGGAGGATGCAAACTTGCCCTAGGCATACCTGGTTAAGTACTCAGGTTTCTCAGGCAGTGAGCAGGGCCATAGAGCTCCCAAGAGATTATGACCTTTGTCTTTGGCTACCAAGGCAGGTAGAGAAAGATCACCAACCAGGTGGGGGCAGGGACAGGTGTGTCTGAGCTTAGCTCCTCCTTGGGAAGGGCTTGCTGGGGCTGCTATGGGGGTGGGGGTGTGGTTCCCAGTCCAGTGGAGTTACACTCCCAGGGGGATAATGGCTGCCTCTGCTGAGTCATACAGGGTACCAGGGAAGTGGGGGAAAGCCGGCAGTCATGGGCCTCACTCCGCTCCCAGGTAGCCTGCAGTTCTAAAGGCCAGTCTCACTCCCACCGTGGCCCCCTCAACAGCACCGAGTCTATTTCTAGGCAGCTGGTGACCAGGGCTGAGAATTTGCCCCAGACCACGAGCCTCCCCGTTGAGAAAGCAAGCAGACTCACAGTTTTTCAGCATCTCAGGGAAACTTCAGGGGTGATCCAGTTTCTTCAAAGGGTCTGTGGATTCTCTCAGCTTTCCCTATTGCTCCAAGAACTACCACAGGAACAAAAGTTCACGATGTGAGTCTCCACATGCCACTTTGTCCGTCCAGGCAGGAGCTACAGGGTAGTCCTGCCTCCTATCCGCCATCTTAATTGACTATAAACATTTATTCTTCTTTAATTTCTAGCAATGATATTTTGTAGTTTTCAGGCATAGGTGTTTTTCATCTTTTGTTAAATTTATCCCTAAGTATTTAACATTTTTATACTATTGAATAAATGGCATTTTAAATTCAATTTTTTATGATTACTGGTATATAGAAATATAGTTGGTTTTCATATATTCCGTGACCTTGTTAAACTCATTTGCTCTAATAGCTCTTTTGGGATTTTCTGTATAGACATTTCATATGTGGGGGAAAAAAATCAGTTTACTACTTGTAAAATTGTTTGCCATTTTTCCTTTTCCTTGCACTGGTTAGGACTTCCATTATAGAGTTGAATAGGAGAGGCCAGAGTGACATCCTTGCATTGTTGTTAATCTTATAGGAAGCATTTTATCTTTTACAAATAAAGTATAATGTTAGCAGTAGCCTTTTCGTAGATGCTGTTGGTAGGCTAAGAAAGTTCCAATTTATTCCTAGATTTCTGATAGTTTTTATCATGAATGGGTGTTGAATCTTATCAAAAGCTTATTCTGCGTCTGTTGAGATGATTATGCTGTTGCTTGTTTTAATTGACTGTTTATGGGATGGTGAATTATATCGACTTCCAAATATTAAACCAACCTTACATTCCTGGGATAATGCCCTCGTGGTCATGATATACTATCCATTTTATATAATGTTAGACTCTATTTGTTAAAATATTGTTAAGGATTTTTATGGCCATGTTCATGAGGGATATTTGTCTATAGTTTTCTTTTTTTATAATGTCTTTGTCTGGTTTTGGTATCCAGATAATGTTGCTGTCATAAAATAAGTTGGGAAGTGTTTCCTCCTCTTCTATTAATATTGTCTGGAAGAATTTGTGTGGAATTGATATTATTTCTTCCTTAAATGTTTGGTAGAATTCAATAGTTAGGACCTCTGGACCTAGAGTTTTCTTTGAAGGAAGGTATTTTAAGCTAATGTCTTTAATAGATACAAGGTTATTGATTATCAGTTTCTTCTCAAGTAAACTTTGGTAGTTTTCTCTTTCAAGGAATTTATCCATTTCATCTAAACTGTAAAATTTATTAACATAAATTTTCATATTATCCCCTTATTTTAATATCTGTAGATATTAGTAATTTGTGCCATCTTTTTCCCCCCGATCTTAGTGTGCCTAGAGGTTTATCAATTTTATTGAGCTTCTCAAATAACCAGATTTTTGATTCCATTGATTTTCCTGTTTATCTGTGTTCTATTTTATTGATTTATGTTTTCTTTTCCCTTCCATTTGATTACTTTGGGCTTAATTTTCTCTCTTTCTAGTTTTTCAAATTGAAACCTTAGATCATTCATTTTACAGTTTTTCCTAATATATGTTTAGTGATACAATTTTCCCTCTAAACCCTGCTTTTGCTGCATCCCATGAATTTTGATATGTTGCATTTTCATTTTCATTCATTTCAAAATATGTTATAATTTCCCTTGTGAATTTTCTTCTTGACCTATTGGTTATCTAGAATTATGTTGTTTAATTTCCACATACTTGGAGGTTTTCCAGATGTCTTTCTATTGTTTGTTTCTAATTTAATTTATTGTGATCAAGTAACATAAATTTTAATTCTTTAAAATTTTTGACACTTTTATAGCCTACAGTATGCTCTATTTTTGTAAATGCTTTATCTGTACTTTAGAACAATGTATATAGTCTGATGATAGGTAAAGTATTTCATAATATCAAGTCAAGGTGATGAATAGTGTTGTTTGAATCTTCTATATCCTTACTAGTTTTCTAATTGTTCAATCAATTATTGAGGGATAATTGTTGAACTCTCTAATACAGTTGTTGATTTGTCTTTTTCTTTTTTCAGTTTTAACAGGTTTTGCTTCAAGAACTTTGAAGCTCTGTTAATTACGGTTATTATGCTCTCTGGATGAATCAATCCACTTATCATTATTAATTTACTCTTTATCCTTCATAGTATTCTTTGCTTTGAAATCTATTTAGTTGATATGAATAAAGACGCTCCAAATTTCTTTTGATTTGCATTTGCAGGGCATATTATTGCCATCCTTTCACTTTTAACCTATCTGTATCTTTATACTTAAAATAGGTTTCTTGGCTGGGTGCTGTGGCTCACGCCTGTAATCCCAGCATTTTGAGAGACCAAGGCAGGAGGGTCACTTGACCCCAGGAGTTTGAGATCTGCCTGTGCAACACAGTGAGACCCTGTCTGTACTATGTTAAAGCAACCACTAAAAAAGAACAAAACTACCAAGCCAATAAAGGAGATAAAGATGGAATTTAAAAAACCTCACTTTAAAGGTAGGAAAAGAGAAAAAAGGGCATATGACCAAATGGACAAACAAAAAAAAATAGCAAAATTATGTATTTTAACCCAAGCATATCAATTGTCACCTTAAGTTGTCCAAAGATTCCAATTAAAAGAAGAGATTGTCAAGATTGATAAAAATGCAAAACCACACTACGTGTTTACAAAATTTTATCTATCTATCTGCATTTTTATGTTTTTGAAATGGGGTCTCTGCTGCCCAGACTGGAACACATTGCTGCAATCACCACTCATTGCAGGCTCAACCTCCTGGGTTCAAGTGATCTTCCTGCTTCAGTCTCTCAAAGCAGCTAGGATCACAGGTGCACACCAGCACACCCGGCTAGTTTTTTAAAAAATTTTTGTACAGACAAAATGTTGTATATATCTTTAAATTGTCTCCTTCAAATGATATCACTTTATGTATAACATTAAAACTTTTCCTTTTTCCCATGCCAGCCTTTTAGCTATTGTCATTTTACTTTTTAAATACATTGTAAACCCTGCAATCCAATTCTTGGATTGGATATCAAAAATATCCAGTTCTTGTTATTTTTGCTTTATAGTCAATTATGTTTTAAAGAAATTAAAAATGAGAAATGTCTTTTATGTTTACTCATATATTTTCCATTCCAGTGTTCTTCATTCCAATGTATAAATTGGGGTTCAGCAAACTTTTTCTGTAAAGAGCCAAAAAATAAATCTTTTCAGCTTCGTAGGCCATATGATCTGTGGCATTTATTCAACTCTGCTGTTATAGCATGAAAACAGCCACAGACAATAGGTAAATGAATGCAAGTAGCTGTGTTGGATTTGGTTCACAGGGCCAAAAAAGAATTAATTTTTTTTCTGTCACCCTTCGCCCCGTTTTCTTGTAACTGTAGTTACAGGTTTGGTAGACCATTGGATGTTGTTCTATTGCTCACTGATACATTTCTTACTCTCAGTCTTTACTGTGTCTCATTTGAGTTCGTTTCTACTACTATGTCTCCAAGTGTACCAGTCTTGTTCAGTTTCTAATTCACTGTGTTTTTCTTTTTTTCTTTTTTTTTTTAAGACAGAGTCTCACTCTGTTGCCCAAGCTGGAGTGCAGTGGTGCAATTTCGGCTCACTGCAACCTCCGCCTCCCAAGTTCAAGCGATTCTCCCACCTCAGCCTCCTGAGTAGCTGAGATTACAGGCATGTGCCACTACGTCCAGCTAATTTTTTAAATTTTTGGTACAGACAAGGTTTCACCGTGTTGGCTAGGCTGGTCTCGAACTCCTAACCTCAGGTGATCTGCCCGCCTCTGCCTCCCAAAAGTACTAGGATTACAGGCGTGAGCCATGGCACCTGGCCCAGTGTGTTTTTCTTCTCTAGAGTTTGACTTGGGTCTTTTTTGTATCTTCCATTTTTTTCCACATTATAGTCAGGTTTTTCTACCTTCTTGAATAGAGTGCTCTTTAAACAACTGCTTTAATATCCATGTCTTATGATTCTATCATATATATAACTTTTGAATTCTATCTGTGTCATTTCTGAATCTGTTTATATTGATTTTTTTCTCTTGATTACAGGTCATATACATTCTTTGTATCTGGTAATTTTTTATTGAATGCCAGACACTGTGAATTTTACATTGTTGGCTTAATTTCTTTTTTTATTATTACTATACTTAAGTTCTGGGATACATGAGCAGAATGTGCAGGTTTGTTACATAGTTATACACGTGCCATGGTGGTTTACTGCACCCATCAACCTGTCATCTACATTAGGTATTTGTCTTAATGCTATCCCTTCCCTTGCCCCCCACCCCCTGACAGGCCCCAATGTGTGATGTTCCCCTCTCTGTGCCCATGTTCTTATTGTTTAACTCCCACTTATGAGTGAGAACATGCAGTGTTTGGCTTTCTGTTCCTGTGTTAGCTGAGAATGATGGTTTCCAGCTTCATCCATGTCCCTGCAAAGGACATGAACTCATTCTTTTTTATGGCTGCATAGTATTCCATGGTGTATATGTGTGTTGGCTTAATTTCTTCCCTTTCTCCTTTTCTTCCTGTCTTTTTTTAGGGGGTAGGGAGATGCAGTTTAATTTCCCAATTTTTTTTTTTCTTTCAGTGTTCCTTTTAGGTTTATTAGGCTGGTCTGGAAAAGCCTGTGGTCTAGGTCTGGTTTGGCTCTGCTATTTAGGCAATACCTAATACCTTCTGAGATTATTGATGGACTTGATGTTGCATGTGTTAGGATCTTTCCATTATGGCTGCTGAGAACACAAACTGTTTTGTCCCAACGTAAGATCTAATGATTATTCTGCCTGCTGCTTTCTGGTAGTTTTTCCCTGGCCTTGGTAGTTTGCTGACACACACAGGAGTCAGATGACTACTCATTTCAAGACTCAAGGAGACCTCTCAGCAGATCCTCAGTTTCTCTCTCTCTCTCTGCAGCTGCCTCCTCTCTGGTACTTTATATCCATAAATTTTAGATGACTGGCCTTTCTGAGTTCTGAACTCTGTTTTCTCAACTCAGTAAGACTACCTGGTTCAGTCTGGATTCCTCCTTCTCATACTACAGCCTGAAAATTCTTTTCAGACAGTGAGCTAAAGCACTTACAGTTTGCCTTCTCTCAGGGGTCACTGTCCTGGGATGCTTGTTCAATGTCTGAAAGCTGTTGTTTCATACATTTTGTCCAGTTTTCCAGTTGTGTAAGGCAAGAGAGTAAATATTCTTGTCGAAAAACACCATGACTGAAAGCAGAAATTTTGCTACTCTTAAATCTTTGGTCATGTGTTCCTGCTTTTCATACCTTTTGATATCCGAGCTCACCTAAGACTTCCTGTAAAATCACATTATTTAATTAAAAATTATTCTTTTTCCTCTCTAATAGACACTATAGTCTTATGATCAGAATTTCACTTTTTAGAATACGCTGTCAAATCCTCCTCGAACATAACTCATCACAAAAGTGTAGAACACATACCACATGTTACTCTGCTAGATGCTAAAAATGCAAAGATGAATAAAATAACGGATTATGCCTCCTTTTTCTCTGAATTTTTTGAAATCTATGTTTTTAAGATCTAGAACAGTGCTATTCAAAATGTGGTCTACCTACTGGTGCCAATTTGAAGGGTTTGCAGCAGTGGACTACACTGTAAGGAGTTTGTTCCAGAGTATTCAAGCAGCTACGTTGCTGAACACGTTGCTTAGCTCACCTGAATTTTTTTTTTAAGCAGGACTTTCTTGAAGGAAGCAATGTGTTGGTTTAGATGCCAGAAAAAGGGCCTTCTTTCATTGTAGGCAGGTAATAAGCCGTTTATAGACCAGCTACGAGTACACATCTCAGAGTGCTTAGCATCCCCTTCCTTGGCTATTAGGAAATTTCAAGCATCGCAGTTCCAGCCATTTTACTTAAATGCTTATTTCTTCTTAATTAAAACTAATTACTTTGGCTTTTATTTCATTTTTTTTATTATACTTTAAGTTTTAGGGTACATGTGCACAGCGTGCAGGTTTGTTACATATGTATACATGTGCCATGTTGTTGTGCTACACCTATTAACTTGTCATTTACATTAGGTATATCTCCTAATGCTATCCCTCCCCCCTCCCCCCACCCCACAACAGGCCCTGGTGTATGATGTTCCCCATCCTATGTCCAAATGTTCTCATTGTTCAATTCCCACCTATGAGTGAGAACATGTGGTGTTTGGTTTTCTATCCTTGCGATAGTTTGCTCAGAATGATGGTTTCCAGCTTCATCTATGTCCCTACAAAGGACATGAACTCATCCTTTTTTATGGCTGCATAGTATTCTGTGGTGTATATGTGCCACATTTTCTTAATCCAGTCTATCATTGATGGACACTTAGGTTGGTTCCAAGTCTTCGCTATTGTGAATAGTGCTGCAACAAACATACATGTGCATGTGTCTTTATAGCAGCATGATTTATAATCCTTTGGGTATATACCTAGTGATGGGATGACTGGGTCAAATGGTATTTCTAGTTCTAGATCCTTGAGGAATTGCCACACTGTCTTCCACAATGGTTGAACTAGTTTATCCTCCCACCAACAGTGTAAAAGCATTCCTATTTCTCTACATCCTCTCCAGCACCTGTTGTTTCCTGACTTTTGAATGATTGCCATTCTAACTGGTATGAGATATTATCTCATTGTGGTTTTGATTTGCATTTCTCTGATGGCCAGTGATGGTGAGCATTTTTTCATGTGTCTGTTGGCTGCATAGATGTCTTCTTTTGAGAACTGTCTATTCATATGCTTCGCCCACTTTTTGATGGGGTTGATTTTTTCTTGTAAATTTGTTTAAGTTCTTTGTAGACTCTGGATATTGCCCCTTTGTCAGATGGGTAGATTGCAAAAATTTTCTCCCATTCTGTAGGTTGCCTGTTCACTCTAATGGTAGTTTCTTTTGCCGTGCAGAAGCTCTTTAGTTTAGTTAGATCCCATTTGTCAATTTTGGCTTTTGTTGCCACTGCTTTTGGTGTTTTAGACATGAAGTCCTTGCCCATGCCTATGTCCTGAATGGTATTGCCTAGGTTTTCTTCTAGGGTTTTTATGGTTTTCGGTCTAACGTTTAAGTATTTAATCCATCTTGAATTAATTTTTGTATAAGGTGTCAGGAAGGGATCCAGTTTCAGCTTTCTACATATGGCTAGCCAGTTTTCCCAGCACCATTTATTAAATAGGGAATCCTTTCCCCATTTCTTGTTTGTGTCAGGTTTGTCAAAGATCAGATGGTTATAGATGTGAGGTATTATTTCTGAGGCCTCTTATTCTGTTCCATTGGTCTATATCTCTGTTTTGGTACCAGTACCACGCTGTTTTGGTTATTGTAGCCTTGGTATAGTTTGAAGTCAGGTAGCGTGAAGCCTCCAGCTTTGTTCTTTTGGCTTAGGATTGTCTTGGCAATGCGGGCTCTGTTTTGGTTCCATATGAACTTTAAAGTAGTTTTTTCCAATTCTGTGAAGAAGGTCATTGGTAGCTTGATGGGGATGGCATTGAATCTATAAATTACCTTGGGCAGTATGGCTATTTTCACGATATTGATTCTTCCTATCCATGAGCATGGATTGTTCTTCCATTTGTTTGTATCCTCTTTTATTTTGTTCAGCAGTGGTTTGTAGTTCTCCTTGAAGAGGTCCTTCACATCCCTCGTAAGTTGGATTCCTAGGTATTTTATTCTCTTTGAAGCAATTGTGAATGGGAGTTCACTCATGATTTGGCTCTCTGTCTGTTATTGGTGTATAGTAATGCTTGTGATTTTTCCACATTGATTTTATATCCTGAGACTTTGCTGAAGTTGCTTATCAACTTAAGGAGATTTTGGGCTAAGATGATGGGGTTTTCTAAATATAGAATCTTGTCATCTGCAAACAGGGACAATTTGACTTCCTCTTTTCCTAACTGAATGCCCTTTCTTTCTTTCTCCTGCCTGATTGCCCTGGCCAGAACTTCCAATACTATGT
Organism: Pongo abelii; assembly: GCF_028885655.2. NCBI lineage: Eukaryota > Metazoa > Chordata > Mammalia > Primates > Hominidae > Pongo > Pongo abelii. Next base: position 70,248,888 of record NC_071985.2, on the reverse strand, counting down.
TGAATAGGAGTGGTGAGAGAGGGCATCCCTGTCTTGTGCCAGTTTTCAAAGGGAATGCTTCCAGTTTTTGCCCATTCAGTATGATATTGGCTGTGGGTTTATCATAAATAGCTCTTATTATTTTGAGATACGTCCCATCAATACCTAATGTATTGAGTGTTTTTAGCATGAAGGGCTGTTGAATTTTGTCAAAGGCCTTTTCTGCATTTATTGAGATAATCACTTGGTTTTTGTCTTTGGTTCTGTTTATATGATTTACGTTTATTGATTTGCATATGTTGAACCAGCCTTGCATTCCAGGGATGAAGCCAACTTGATCATGGTGGATAAGCTTTTTGATGTGCTGCTGGATTTGGTTTGCCAGTATTTTATTGAAGATTTTTGCATCCATGTTCATCAGGGATATTGGTAAAATTCTCTTTTTTTGTTGTGTCTCTGCCAGGCTTTGGTATCAGGATGATGCTGGCCTCATAAAATGAGTTAGGGAGGATTCCCTCTTTTTCTATTGATTGAAATCGTTTCAGAAGGAATGGTGCCAGCTTCTCTTTGTACCTCTGGTAGAATTTGGCTGTGAATCTGACTGGTCCTGGACTTTTTTTGGTTGGTAGGCTATTATTGCCTCAGTTTCAGAGCCTGTTATTGGTCTATACAAGGATTCAACTTCTTCCTGGTTTAGTCTTGGGAGGGTGTATGTGTCCAGGAATTTATCCATTTCTTCTAGATTTTCTAGTTTATTTGCACAGAGGTATTTATAGTATTCTCTGATGGTAGTTTGTATTTCTGTGGGATCAGTGGTGATAGCCCCTTTATCATTTTTTATTGCATCTATTTGATTCTTCTCTCTTTTGTTCTTTATTAGTCTTGCTAGCGTTCTATCTGCTTTGTTAGTCTTTTCAAAAAACCAGCTCTTGGATTCATTGATTTTTTGAAGGGTTTTTTTTGTGTGTGTCTCTATTTCCTTCAGTTCTGCTCTGATCTTAGTTATTTCTTGTCTCCTGCTAGCTTTTGAATGTGTTTGCTCTTGCTTCTCTAGTTCTTTTAACTGTGATGTTAGGGTGTCAATTTTAGATCTTTCCTGGTTTCTCTTGTGGGCATTTAGTGCTATAAATTTCCCTCTACACACTGCTTTAAATGTGTCCCAGAGATTCTGGTATGTTGTGTCTTTGTTCTCATTGGTTTCAAAGAACATCTTTATTTCTGCCTTCATTTTGTTATGTACCCAGTAGTCATTCAGGAGCAGGTTGTTCAGTTTCCATGTAGTTGAGCAGTTTTGAGTGAGTTTCTTAATCCTGAGTTCTAATTTGATTGCACTGTGGTCTGAGGCACAGTCTGTTATAATTTCTGTTCTTTTGCCTTTGCTGAGGAGTGCTTTACTTCCAACTATGTGATCAATTTTGGAATAAGTGTGATGTGGTGCTGAGAAGAACATATATTCTGTTGATTTGCAGTGGAGAGTTCTGTAGATGTCTGTTAGGTCTGCTTGGTGTAGAGCTGAGTTCAATTCCTGGATATACTTGTTAACTTTCTGTCTCATTGATCTGTCTAATGTTGACAGTGGGGTGTTAAAGTCTGCCATTATTATTGTGTGGGGGTCTAAGTCTCTTTGTAGGTCTCTAAGGACTTGCTTTATGAATCTAGGTGCTCCTGTATTGGGTGCGTATATATTTAGGATAGTTAGCTCTTCTTGTTGAATTGATCCGTTTACCATTATGTAATGGCCTTCTTTGTCTCTTCTGATCTTTGTTGGCTTAAAGTCTGTTTTATCAGAGACTAGGGTTGCAACCCCTGCTTTTTTTGTTTTCCATTTGCTTGGTAGATCTTCCTCCATCCCTTTATTTTGAGCCTATGTGTGTCTCTGCACATGAGATGGGTCTCCTGAATACAGCACACTGATGAGTCTTGATTCTTTATCCAATTTGCTAGTCTGTGTCTTTTAATTGGAGCATTTAGCCCATTTACATTTAAGGTTAATATTGTTATGTGTGAATTTGATCCTGTCATTATGATGTTAGCTGGTTATTTTGCCCGTTAGTTGATGCAGTTTCTTCCTAGCGTCGATGGTCTTTACAATTTCGCGTGTTTTTGCAGTGGCTGGTACCAGTTGTTCCTTTCCATGTTTACTGCTTCCTTCAGGAGCTCTTGTAAAGCAGGCCTGGTGGTGACAAAATCTCTCAGCATTTGCTTGTCTGTAAAGGATTTTATTTCTCCTTCACTTATGAAGCTTAGTTTGGCTGGGTATGAAATTCTGGGTTGAAAATTCTTTTCTTTAAGAATGTTGAATATTATCCCCCACTCTCTTCTGGCTTGTAAAGTTTGTGCAGAGAGATACACTGTTATTCTGATGGGCTTCCCTTTGTGGGTAACCTGACCTTTCTGTCTGGCTGCCCTTAACATTTTTTCCTTCATTTCAACTTTGGTGAATCTGACAGTTATGTTTCTTGGAGTTGCTCTTCTCAAGGAGTATCTTTGTTGTGTTCTCTGTATTTCCTGAATTTGAATGTTGGCCTGCCTTGCTAGATTGGGGAAGTTCTCCTGGATAATATCCTGCAGAGTGTTTTCCAACTTGATTCCATTCTCCCCATCACTTTCTGGTACACCAATCAGACGTAGATTTGGTCTTTTCACATAGTCCCATATTTCTTGGAGGCTTTGTTCGTTTCTTTTTACTCTTTTTTCTCTAAACTTCCCTTCTCACTTCATTTCATTCATTTGATCTTCAGTCACTGATACCCTTTCTTCCAGTTGATCGAATCAGCTACTGAAGCTTGTGCATGCATCACGCAGTTCTCATACCGTGGTTTTCAGCTCCATCAAGTCATTTAAGGTCTTCTCTATGCTGTTTATTCTAGTTAGCCATTCATCTAATCTTTTTTCAAGGTTTTTAGCTTCTTTACGATGGGTTTGAACATCCTCCTTTAGCTCAGAGAAGTTTGTTATTACTGGTCGTCTGAAGCCTTCTTCTCTCAACTCGTCAAAGTCATTCTCCATCCAGCTTTGTCCGTTGCTGGTGAGGAGCTGCGTTCCTTTGGAGAAGAGGCGCTCTGATTTTTAGAATTTTCAGCTTTTCTGCTCTGGTTTCTCCCCATCTTTGTGGTTTTATCTACCTTTGGTCTTTGATGATGGTGATGTACAGATGGGGTTTTGGTGTCGATGTCCTTTCTGTTTGTTAGCTTTCCTTCTAACAGTCAGGACCCCCAGCTGCAGGTCTGTTGGAGTTTGCTGGAGGTCCACTCCAGACCCTGTTTGCCTGGGTATCACCAGCGGAGACTGCAGAACAGCAAATATTGCAGAACGGCAAATGTTGCTGCCTGATCCTTCCTCTGGAAGCTTCATCTCAGAGGGGCACCCGGCTGTATGAGGTGTCAGTTGGCCCCTACTGGGAGGTGACTCCCAGTTAGGCTACTCAGGGGTCAGGGACCCACTTGTGGAGGCAGTCTGTCCGTTCTCAGATTTCAAACTCCACACTGGGAGAACCACTACTCTCTTCAAAGCTGTCAGCCAGGGACATTTAAGTCTGCAGGAGTTTCTGCTGCCTTTTGTTCAGCTATGCCCTGCTCCCAGAGGTGGAGTCTACAGAGGCAGGCAGGCCTCCTTGAGCTGCGGTGGGTTCCACCCAATTCGAGCTTCCTGGCTACTTTGTTTACCTACTCAAGCCTCAGCAATGGCAGGCGCCCCTCCCCAGCCTCGCTGCCACCTTGCAGTTCAATCTCAGACTGCTGTGCTAGCAGTGAGTGAGGCTCCGTGGGCGTGGGACCCTCTGAGCGAGGCATGGGATATAAACCTCCTGGTGTGCCATTTGCTAAGACTGTTGGAAAAGCGCAGTATTAGCGTAGGAGTGACTTGATTTTCCAGGTGCCATCTATCACAGCTTCCCTTGGTTAGGAAAGGGAATTCCCCGGCCCCTTGCGCTTCCCCGGTGAGGTGATGCCTCGCCCTGCTTCGCCTCATGCTCTGTGGGCTGCCCCCACTGTCCTGCACCCCCTGTCCAACAAACCCCAGTGAGATGAACCCAGTACCTCAGTTGCAAATGCAGAAATCACCCATCTTCTGCATCGCTCACACTGGGAGCTGTAGACTGGAGCTGCTCCTATTCGGCCATCTTAGAACCTCTCGGCATTTATTTTATGGCTGATAACTGGTTTGGGGGACTTCTTAGCAACCACAGTCTAGGATGGTTTTATTTTTACCCTGGCACAGACTTGGAATTGGAACAACTCTGGCAATAAAGAGAATGCCTGTGGGACACCATTTAGCTTAGTGCTGGAAGGAAATAGAAGCACTTATGGGCTCTTCTCTGGGATTTCCGTTATATCCAATTTATTTTTATGACATTTCTAGAAATAAAGCATCCCTTCGTTGTTCATAAGTATATTTTCCCTCTCTCACTTACCTTCATCCTGACAAGATTTATTTTATCTCAATTCATGATTCCCCATTTCCTTTCCATTTGTTGACTGGTTTCTAAGTCTCATCTTCTCTGATTAGCCATTGGTAATTGTCGCTACCTAACAGAAAATGATTGTAACACATATTAGTATAGAACTAGAATGGGGGAGAGAAGGCAGTGAGTATGAGCACCCCTTGAAAAGATGTTTGTGTACTCTTTCTTTTTCAGTGGAAAGCTCACCAGAGATCCTAAAGAATGAAGATTTTTCTAGCAGCCGTGCTATTACATTGTACAAAGACAAGAGTCAAGAATCCATGGACCAGCTGTCTTTGATTTTGTCTTATGAGTGCCAGATTTCTCAGAAGCTCTACATTCCTCGAAGTACAGCCACTGCTGCCTTAGGTGCTGCCGCACGGTTAGCTACATCCAAGAGCCTCCTACACTGGTACCCCAGTGTGAAAAGGATGGAAGCATGAAGGAGGGAGGGAGGAGGGAGAAAAACAGAATCCAGCCACTTAGGCCTTGATGAACTCCCAGGCCAAAATGAGGAGGTATCGAAGCAAAATAGTATCTTGATCCTTGATACTTTTGTCTTTCTGTGACTATATGTTAGCTTTATTATGGTAACAGTCTACTTTGATGTGTAAGTATTGATATTTACTGTTAATCTTGATTTTTCTTGATTTTGTTTTATTCTGTGTCATTTTGTTCACCTTTGTTTTTAATGTAGTTTAAAGGAATTTGTTTTTTTGTGTTTCTGTTTTTCTTGTACATTATCATGACTGATAAATGAAAATTGAAAAACTAATGTTTGTGATCCATATTTGGCAAGACAAAATAGTCTCACATCCTATCTCCAGAAAAAAAGGATGTCTGACTCTTAGGGCTGCTTTCTAACTTGAAGACTTCTATATCATAGAACATCATTATGTCTTTGAAATATTGGGATCAATAAGAAAATCTACACCCTGAAGCTTTGGTCATACAAATACTTTTACATTTCAAAAAAATTAAGCTGTTTGCAGTAAAGGCAATTTCTGAAATGTAGCTGAGCCATCTCTATAATTATCACAGTTCCCAAGAGGCTTAATGTAGCAATCGTTCAACAGTGGCATTGTTTAAGCATTTATATAACATGACGTTCTCTGAGGTCAGATTCTGTGAAATGTGATAATGGTAGTCTGTTAAGCTCATAGTATAAATCATCAAAAAAGACTGAAGGTGAAATTTTAAAATGTGAGTAATGTTAGTTAATTTTTTTTTACCAGACTTATAACCAGATTTTAAAAATATTTTACTCACAGAATTAACCCCCAAAACAGAATCATTTCTTAGAAGTAAAATCTGAGAAAGAGATGTAAATAGCATGCTTCATGTAACAAGGTTCTCACCCACATAGCTGCTCTTCTAAGGCCTCCTTTTTTTGGCACTAAATGACAGAGCTGGTCTCCTGGTTCCTCTCTCTTTTTCTACAATAAGGAATTTCTCCTCTTTCCTTCTCAACTACTTAATTAGCAAAATATCCACTAAGGAAGGGAGTAGGAGGGGGGTAAATACAGAAATACATTAAGAGTATTATCATGAGACAAAGGTAAACCAAAAGTCTTTACTGATCATTTTCTGTTTAAAAGCCTTAGAGAAAACATGTTTAAATGTCGTACAATTTAAAAGCTCAGATTCACCTCTAATTCCAATATATCTATAAGAATAAGGATACACTAATTGACAAAAAAAGACAAAAGTAATCTGGAAACATCACTGATAGTTAATCCAACTGATGAAACAGTTTTGGGCTTTTGTGATTTTGTATCAGACATCTTTATTGGAGAAGGCAGGTGGAGAGTTATATGGAGGGTCAGTGGACAGTTAAATATAATGTGATCGTTAAATATTATATATATATGATGCTTAATTGGTATGAACCGGTGGAGCTGCTTTTCATATAATTTTAGATAATTAGACAAAATGTTTCAAAAGAAGAAAATTCATTGTGAAGTGATGGCATTTTTGATTCTTCCTTTAAAGAAGAAGCCAAATCTGATATTATATTTTACTTTTCCAGGTGAACACTAAACTGGGTTTGGGGCAAGATGAATCTGGTAGAAGCAGTATGTCATAAGGGTTGATGGAAATACACATTTAGTAAGCCAAACTGTAACCCTCTCTATAATAGCACCCAGATACCAGAAGGAAGTCTGCCAAAGCTGGGTAGCCTTTTTGCAAGTTTGATAGTTGGTTTCATAATCTGATTGATAGGGACTAATTTTACACCTTGCAAACTGGATGGGGATTATGAAATAACTGTGCTAAGGCTGTTTCAGAATCTCATTTGCCTGTGGCTGGATAGAGAATCATTTAGACAAAACTATCTCAAACTTCTTTCAAATGAGTGTCAACACACTTTGAAAGAAGCCTATTTAGTAACTAATGATTAATACCTTATTTCAGTTGGTGTGAATAAAGAGCCTTTCAGAGGCTTGTAATGTTGACTACTTGGCTTTGACTAGGATAGCCACCCTGTCAATCTGTTTACTTCTTATACTCTCTCCCAAAAAGGTGGGCTTTGTCTAGTAAACTAAACTGTCAGCAAAGAATCAAAGTAGATACATCATTTGAAAATGAGTAGATTTCTGTATATGGGCAGGAACAGTGATAAGAAAAATGTACAAAAGATATGTAGATGCTATGTGTTTTAGAGTTAATTTTATTTTATTGTCAAAAGATGGGCTGACATCTATACTTTGAACAGTTCCCTGCCCCACCCCCAACATTTTTGGTATTCAAGATATGTTTGCAGTAATGGAGGTCCCCAGTGAATGTTGAATGGGAAATGGGAGCCTGAGGTATGTGAAAGGAAATGAGTGAGAACATAAAGGAAAATCCTGGTGCTAAACTCCTTAGGGATGGAAGAGGGACTGGCTTTACTAAAAGCGACTCTGGTTTCACCTCCAGTGGCTTGTAGCCAATACTACCCATCTCCCATCCAAAAATACCCCAAAAGCCTGGGGTGGGGAGTGGCTCATGCCTGTAATCCTAGTACTTTGGGAGGCTTAGGTGGGTAGATCGCTTAAGGCCAGGAGTTCGAGACCAGCCTGGCCAATATGGTGAAACCCTGTCTGTCTCTACTAAAAATACAAAAATTAGCTGGACTTGGTGGCATGTACCTGTTAGTCCCAACTACTCAGGAGGCTGAGGCACGAGAATCATTTGAACCCCGGAGGCCGAGGTTGCAGTGAGCCAAGATCACACCACTGCACTCCAGCCTAGGCGACAGAGCAAAACTCCGTCTCAAAAAAAAAAAAAAAAAAAAAAAAAAAAACCCACGAGATATCAAAAGAGGAGCCATTCCAGCAGCAAGCAGCCTTGCCCCTCTAAACTTCACGTGTGAGACGTCAGTTGCCCATTTCAAGGCATGGGGAGTAACTAGAGGCTTCTGCCCACAATCAGCCCATGTCTAACCTAGAGACTTAGAATTACAGAATTTTGATTTAGAAGGGAACTTACATGAGGAAATTTGAAGTCTAGAAAGATCAACTTGACAGCAGCCAGAGGTGGCTGGCAAGATGGCTGAATAGGAACAGCTCCGGTCTGCAGCTCCCAGCAAGATCAACACAGAAGGTGGGTGATTTCTGCATTTCCAACTGAGGTACTAGGATCATCTCATTGAGACTGGTTAGACAGTGGATGCAGCCCACTGAGGGTGAGCCAAAGCTGGGGAGGGCATTGCCTCACCCAAGAAATGCAAGGGGTTGGGGATCTCTCCCCTAGCCAAGGGAAGCCATGAGGGACTGTGCCATGAGGAACTGTGCCATGAGGAATGGTGCATTCCAGCCCAGGTACTACACTTTGCCCATGGTCTTCACAGCCGACAGACCAGGAGATTCCCTTGGGTGCTTATACCACCAGGGTCCTGGGTTTCAAGCACAAAACTGGGCAGCCATTTGGGCAGACAGCTAGCTGCAGGAGTTTTTTTTCATACCCCAGTGGTGCCTGGAATGCCAGCAAGACAGAACTGTTCACTTCCCTGGAAAGGGGGCTGAAGCCAGGGAGCCCAGTGGTCTAGCTCAGCGGATCCCACCCCCACGGAGCCCAGCAGGCTAAGATCCACTGGCTTGAAATTATCGCTGCCAGCACAGCAGTCTGAGCTCGACCTGGGACACTCGAGCTTGGTGGGGGGAGGGGTGTCTGTCATTACTGAGGCTCCAGTAGGCGGTTTTCTGCGCACAGTGTAAACAAAGCCGCCAGGAAGTTAGAACTTGTTGGAGCCCACTGCAGCTCAGCAAAGCTGCTGTAGCCAGACTGCCTCTCTAGATTCCTCCTCACCAGGCAGGGCATCTCTGAAAGAAAGGCAGCAGCCCCAGTCAGGGGCTTATAGAGAAAACTCCCATCTCCCTGGGAGAGAGCACCTGGAGGAAGGGGGAGCTGTGGGCGCAGCTTCAGCAGGCTTAAACGTTCCTGCCTGCCAGCTCTGAAGAGAGCAGCGGATCTCCCAGCACAGCACTCAAGCCCTGCTAAGGGACAGACTGCTGCCTCGGGTGGGTCCCTAACCCTCATGCCTCCTGACTGGGAAACACCTCCCAGCAGGGGTCGACAGACACCCCATGCGGGAGAACTCTGGCTGGCATCTGGTGGGTGCCCCTCTGGGATGAAGCTTCCAGAGGAAGGAACAGGCAGCAATCTTTGCTGTTCTGTAGCCTACACTGGTGATATCCAGGCAAACAGGGTCTGGAGTGGACCTCCAGCAGACCTGCAGCAGAGGGTCCTGACTGTTAGAAGGAAAACTAACAAACAGGAATAGCATCAACATCAACAAAAAGGACATCCACACAAAAACCCCATCCAAAGGTCACCGGCATCAAAGATCAAAGGTAGATAAATCCACAAAGATGAGGAAAAACTAGCTTGAAAAGGCTGAAAATTCCAAAAACCAGAATGGCCTCTTCTCCAAAAATCTCAACTCCTCTCCACCAAGGGAACAAAACTGGATGGAGAATGAGTTTGATGAATTGACAGAAGTAGGCTTCAGAAGGTGGGTAGTAACAAACTCCTCTGAACTAAAGGAGCATGTTCTAATCCCATGCAAGGAAGCAAAGAACCTTGAAAAAAGGTTAGACGAATTGCTAACTAGAATAACCAGTTTAGAGAAGAACATAAATGACCTGATGGAGCTGAAAAACACAGCACGAGAACTTTGTGAAGCATATACAAGTATCAATAGCCAAATCGATCAAGCAGAAGAAAGGATATCAGAGATTGAAGATCAACTTAATGAAATAAAGCAAGAAGACAAGATTAGAGAAAAATGAAAAGGAATGAACAAAGCCTCCAAGAAATATGGGACTATGTGAAAAGACCAAACCTATGTTTGATTGGTATACCGGAAAGTGACAGGGAGAATGGAATCAAGTTGGAAAACACTCCGCAGGATATTATCCAGGAGAACTTCCCCCACCTAGCAAGATAGGCCAACATTCAAATTCAGGAAATACAGAGAACACAACAAAGATACTCCTTGAGAAAAGCAACCCCAAGACACATAACTGTCGTATTTACCAAGATTGAAATGAAGGAAAAAGGCAGCCAGAGAGAAAGGCGGGGTTACCCACAAAGGGAAACCCATCAGACTATAAGCGGATCTCTCTGCAGAAACCCTACAAGCCAGAAGAGAGTGGGAGCCAATATTCAACATTCTTAAAGAAAACAACTTTCAACCCAGAATTTCATATCCAGCCAAACTAAGCTTCATAAGTGAAGGAGAAATAAAATCCTTTACAGACAAGCAAATGTTGAGAGATTTTGTCACCAGCAGGCCTGCCTTACAAGAGCTCCTGAGGGAAATACTAAATATGGAAAGGAACAACTGGTACCAGCCACTGCAAAAACATACCAAATTGTAAAAACCATCGACACTATGAAGAAACTGCATCAACTAATGGGCAAAATAATCAGCTAGCATCATAATGACAGGATCAAATTCACACATAACAATATTAACCTTAAATGTAAATGGGCTAAATGCCCCAATTAAAAGACACAGACTGGCAAATTGGATAAAGAGTCAAGACCCATCAGTGTGCTGTATTCATGAGACCCATCTCATGTGCAAAGACACACATAAGCTCAAAATAAAGGGATAGAGGAATATTTACCAAGAAAATGGAGAGCAAAAAAAAGCAGGGGTTGCAATCCTAGTCTCTGATAAAACAGACTCTAAACCAACAAAGATCAAAAAAAAAGAAGGGCATTACATAATGATAAAGGGATCAATGCAACAAGAAGAACTAACTATCTTCAATATATATGCAAACAACACAGGAGCACCCACATTCATATAGCAAGTTCTTAGAGACCTACAGAGACACTTAGACTCCCACACAATAATAGTGGGAGACTTGAACACCCCACTGTCAATATTTGATCAATGAGACAGAAAATTAACAAAGATATTCAGGACTTGAACTCAGCTCTGGACCAAGTGGACCTAATAGACATCTACAGAACTCTCCACCCCAAATCAACAGTATATACATTCTTCTCAGCACCACATCACACTTATTCCAAAATTGACCACATAATTGGAAGTAAAACACTCCTCAGCAAATGCAAAAGAATGGAAATCATAACAGTCTCTCAGACCACAGGGCAATCAAATTAGAACTCAGGATTAAGAAACTCACTCTGAACTGCACAACTACGTGGAAACTGAACAACCTGTTCTTGAATGACAACTGGGTAAATAATGAAGGCAGAAATAAATAAGTTCCATGAAACCAATGAGAACAAAGATACAACATACCAGAATCTCTGGGACACAGCTAAAGCAGTGTTTAGAAGGAAATTTATAGCACTAAATGCCCACAGGAGAAAGTGGGAAAGATCTAAAATTGACACCCTAACATCACAATTAAAAGAACTAGAGAAGCAAGAGCAAATAAATTCAAAAGCTAGCAGAAGACAAGAAATAATTAAGATCAGAGCAGAACTGAAGGAGATAGAGACACAGAAAACTCTTCAAAAAATCAATGAATCCAGGAGCTGGTTTTTTGAAAAGATCAACAAAATAGAAGACCACTAGCTGTAATAAGAGAGAAGAATCAAATAGATGCAAAAATGATAAAGGCGCTATCACCACTGATCCCACAGAAATACACACTACCATCAGAGAATACTATAAACACCTCTGTGCAGATAAACTAGAAAATCTAGAAGAAATGGATAAATTCCTGGACACATACACCCTCCCAAGACTAAACTAGGAAGAAGTTGAATCCCTGAACAGATCAATAACAGGTTCTGAAATTGAGGCAGTAATTAATACCTTACCAACCAAAAATAGCCCAGGACCAGATGGATTCACAGCCAAATTCTACCAGAGGTACAAAGAGGAACTGTTACCATTCCTTCTGAAACTATTCCAAACAATAGAAAAAGAGGGACTCCTTCCTAACTCATTTTATGAGGCCAGCATCATCCTGATACCAAAACCTGGCAGAGACCCACCAAAAAAGAAAATTTCAGGCCAATATCTCTGATGAACATTGATGCAAAAATCCTCAATAAAATACTGGCAAACCAAATCCAGCAGCACATCAAAAAGCTTATCCACCAAGATAAAGTTGGCTTCATCCCTGGGATGCAAGGCTGGTTCAACATATGCAAATCAATAAACATAATCCGTCGCATAAACAGAACCAATGATAAAAACCACATGATTATCTCAATAGATGCAGAAAAGGCCTTTGATAAATTCAACATCCCTTCATCTTAAAACACTAGGTATTTTAATAATAAGTAGGTATTGAGGGAATATACCTCAAAATAATGAACTAGGTATTGAGGGAATATACCTCAAAATAATAAGAGCTATTTATGACAAACGCATAGCCAATATCACATTCAATGGGCAAAAGCTGGAAGCATTCCCTTTGAAAACTGGCACAAGAAAAGGGTGCCCTCTCTCACCACTCCTGTTCAACATAGTATTGGAAATTCTGGCCAGGGCAATCAGGCAAGAGAAAGAAAGAAAGGGTATTCAGATAGGAAGAGGGGAAGTCAAATTGTCTGTTTGCAGATGACATGATTGTATATTTAGAAAACCCCATCATCTCAGCCCAAAATCTCCTTAAGCTGATCAGCAACTTCAGCAAAGTCTCAGGATACAAAATCAATGTGCAAAAATCACACATTCCTATACACCAATAATAGCCAAATCATGAGTGAACCCCCATTCACAATTGCTACAAAGAAAATAAAATACCTAGGAATACAACTTAGAAGGGATGTGAAAGACCTCTTCAAGGAGAGCTACAAACCACTGCTCAAGGAAATAGGAGAGGACACAAACGGAAAAATATTACATGCTCGTGGATAGGAAGAATCAATATTGTGAAAATGGCCATACTGCCCAAAGTAATTTATAGATTCAATGCTATCCCCATCAAGCTACCATTGACTTTCTTCACAGAATTAGAAAAAACTACTTTAAATTTTATATAGAACCAAAAAACAGCCCATATAGCCAAGACAATCCTAAGCAAAAAGAACAAAGCTGGAGGCATCACGCTACCTGACTTCAAACTATACTACAAGGCTACAGTAACCAAAACAGCATGGTACTGCTACCAAAATAGATATATAGACCAATGGAACAGAACAGAGGCCTCAGAAATAATGCCACACATCTACAACCATCTGATCTTTGACAAACCTGACAAAAGCAATGGAGAAAGGATTCAGTATTTAACAACTGGTGTTGGGAAAACTGGCTAGCCATATGCAGAAAACTGAAACTGGACCCCTTCTTTATATCTTATACAAAAATTAACTCAAGATGGATTAAAGACTTAGATGTAAGACCTAAAACCATAAAAATCCTAGAAGAAAACCTAGGCAATACCATTTAGGACATAGGCATGGGCAAAGACTTCATGACTAAAACACCAAAAGCAATGGCAACAAAAGCCAAAATTGACAAATGGGATCTAATTAAAGAGCTTCTGCACAGCAAAAGAAACTATCATCAGAGTGAACAGGCAACCTACAGATGGGAGAAAAATTTTGCAATCTATCCACCTGACAAAGGGCTAATATCCAGAATCTACAAGGAACTTAAACAAATTTACAAGAAAGAACCCCATCAAAAAGTGGGTGAAGGATATGAGCAGACACTTCTCAAAAGAAGACATTTATGCAGCCAACAAACATATGTACAAAAGCTCATCATCACTGGTCATTAGAGAAATGCAAATCAAAACCACAATGAGATACCATCTCACACCAGTTAGAATGGTGATCATTAAAAAGGGAACAGCAGATGCTGGAGAGGATGTGGAGAAACAGTAATGCTTTTACACTGTTGGTGGCAGTGTAAATTAGTTCAACATTGTGGAAGACAGTGTGGCGATTCCTTAAGGATCTAGAACCAGAAATACCATTTGACCCAGCAATCTTATTACTGGGTATATACCCAAAGGATTATAAATCATTCTTCTATGAAGACACATGCACACGTATGTTTATTGCAGCACTATTCACAATAGCAAAGACTTGGAACCAATCCAAATGCCCATCAATGATAGGCTGGATAAAGAAAATGTGGCACATATACACCATGGAATACTATGCAGCCATAAAAAAGGATGAGTTAGGTCCTTTGCAGGGACATGGATGAAGCTGGAAACCATCGTTCTCAGCAAACTAACACAGGAACAGAAAACCAAACACTGCATGTTCTCACTCATAAGTGGGAGTTGAACACATGGACACAGGGAGGGGAACATCACACACTGGGGCCTGTTGAGGGGTGGGGGGTTAGGGGAGGGATAGCATTAGGAGATATACCTAATGTAGATGACGGGTTGATGGGTGCAGCAAACCACCATGGCACATGTACACCTATGTAACAAGCCTGCACATTCTGCACATGTATCCCAGAACTTAAAAAAAAAAAAAAAGATCAACTTGCCTATGGTCACACAGTTTGAATTATCGTATCTGCTGATTCCTAGCTCAGTGCCCTTTCCACAGGAAATATTGCAGCTCCATCTTGTGTACTTGAAATGATTTGATGCCAGAAGACACAGCTTTGATAGATCAGTCCATAAGAAAGGTGCTTGTTGGTGGTGTTGGGGCAAGGGACTAATTGGCAGGCTTGGTCATATCCTTGAATGTGGATACTTAAATAGTGGGCCAGTTCTACAGCTGAAGAATCTGAAAAAGGGATAGGATAGCATAAGGAATGAGAAACCAACTTCTTACAGAGAAATCTTTCTGAAGCTTTCTATTAACATTTATACTAATAGGCATTTCTAACATTTTTGATATCTTTTCATAATCTCATATACAGTCCAATGGATAGCATTCACTATATGCCTTATTTATAATTCTGCAGGAGCTGTCACTAAGATGTTGAATATATTTCATTTCCTGAAGCCCATTCAAAGCTTGACCTTTTCCAAGATTGCAATCAATGAGCATAGCTGTATGAACTAAATCTATGTACTTTGAACTTAGCCCCATTCCTAACAAGTGGCATTTGTTTCATTTGGACAGTCACCAGTCATTCTAGCAAGTTTTAGGTCCCACTGGCCTCTTGAAACCAGAATCCCTTAGATACTTGTTTTAACTGTGGACAGAAGATGTTGTAACTATTCAGTCAAGGAATTCTTTAATATTTAGTATCATAATTGACTTGTGTGCCACTTTTCATGTGAAATTGAGTGACCGTACCTCAAAACTGAATAGAGAATTTATTCACAGCTAAATTTTCTTGGTTTTTTAAGCTTTGTTTTCAGGAAATGCTTTTAGCTTTCTGTTTGGCCTAAACTTTGTTGTATGTTTCCATTAAAATTTTTTAATTTATGGAAAAGTTATAATAAACAATATTTATTTGATTTTAACTTCTTGGTGCAATTTAAATAAATAATCTGATGATGAAGCCAAATGTATAACTCCATCTCTGCCCTCTAAACTTTTGTTACAGAACTAATGGGAAGTTGTTGGAATCAAGAAATGATTAGCTTAATCTTTAATCTTTGGTTAAAGATTACCATTTTGTTTGATTTAAATACTTACGTATGTAACAGGATTTTGTTTGATTTAAATACTTATGAAGTTGGAATTCATTTTTTCAAAAATGTCTCTGTTTCTTTGTAAATTAGTGGTGTTGATTCTATAGAAATGAACATTTCATTTAAATATGTAAAGCACTTGAGTAAAATGCAAAATTGGTGTAGTTAGAAAACAGATTTGACTCTTGACTAAACCATTTGTCTTCATTTTTGGCATGACCTCTTTATTTTCAAAGTACTGGCCTAGTCAGCCTTTCTTATATTTTAGATAATTCCATGAAATTGGAAATTCATTAATGTTGGAGCCACTTCTTAAGTACCTGACAGCTACATTTCAAAGAATTATTTATCTTTTGTATAGCAATGTGTCAAACTCTAAGTCATCATCTAGGTTCTTAAATTCTCTTTTGAATCTGTTCCACACACCAAATACCAAACCTAATTCTGTCTTGCAACTATAACTCAGTGCTCATTCAGCTGCCTCCTTGATTTACTGATTCCACATTCAGAGCCTTTGCTGCAGTCCAGCTCTTCTGCCTAGAGCAGAACATTTCCAGATGGTTCTGAAATTCCAAACTTTTCCTTAATCTGTCATTCCACTGGACCATAAGTAGAAGCTGTAAACAAGTTCAATTCGTTACTTACTAGAGCAAATGGTTCCCTGACAAAAGCATTCATTACTGCAGTGTTGTTACTCTGATAGAGAATCTCTTCTGATACCATATATATGAAAACACCTTTCAGTTAAATAAGATGGTATGTACCACTTAGGATACTGACTGTTAGACAAAGAATATCCTCATGTATTTCCTCTTCATGATACCCTGTTTGACATGAGTATAATGTCTAAGACTTTTCAAGTTTCTACATGTTAGGGACCAGTGATCTCCAACTTTTATGGGGTCATTAACTTTCTTTTTAGAGACAGGGTCTTGGTCTGTTACCCAGGCTGGAGTGCAGTGGTGCACTCATAGCTCACTGCAGCCTCAAACTCCTGGGCTTAAATAACCCTCCCACCTCAGCCTTAGAGTAGCTAGGACTTCAGGTGCATGCTACCATGCCTGGCTAATTTTCTTTTTTTTTTTTTTTTTAATTTTTATTAGGGACAGGGTCTTGCTATGTTGCCCAGGCTGGTCTTGAACTCCTGACCTCAAGCAATCCTCCCGCCTCAGCCTCCCAAAGTCCTGGGATTACAGGCATGAGCCATCATGGCTGGCCCAGACTTTCTTGAATAGAAGTTCAGAAAAATCTCCCTCTTGCTCAAGCCCCACCTCTGCCCTGTGTTCCTCGCCTAGATATGAACTAGGAGTAGACTCCTCCTGGCTACTCCCAGCCCTTCATCCTGTGATCTGAGAGACAAAAACAAATAAAAAGATAATAAATAATAAAAATAAAAATGCCCCTTTATCAACTAAGACACTAAGGTTAAAAAAACAAAAGTTACCTATGGGTCAAGAGTTCAAGAGCTCAGTTGACATGATACCTTCCTGAATGCCTAGGTGACAAGGAAAACTACACTTTTGCTAAACCCTCTAACAATAGGAGCTATCAGACTCCTCCTAACTGATTTCCAGCCCTACAAACATTCTTTTCTGATAAGCACACCTGCAGACTCTAAGCCAGTTTCAGCCAGCTTATAGAGGCTGTACACAAACTCTGTGTTCTATAGTTCACCTTTTAATGTAAAGAGCCAAATTCTACCTCATTTTAATGTTAAAAGCCCACTCTAGAGTGAACATGAGATGTGTGTTACACATATGTCTATCCATTGGGCATGTGCTCAGCCCCTCCCCTTCATAAATATGTATAGCTTTTCTGCCAGTCCTGCTGAATGTATATGACTATTATGTGATACAGCCCAGTGAGCTATCAAACTCAACCTCTCTTCCCCTCTCAGAAGAGGGAGAACCTTCATCCATGCTGGAGACTATCTCTTCCCTGTTTGCAAACTGATACCACCAATAAAGCTCTCCTTTTTACTATTTAGCCATCCTGGTGATTTTGGATGACATGCCTCACATTCAAGGCCTGTCAAATTCTGCCTCCTCATTACCTCATTAGTCCCTCTTTCTCTGTAGACCTGCTGCCACCCTAGGCTAAGCCACTTCCATGTCTTTCCTGGCATGTGGTAGATGCTCAGTAAATTTTATTGACTGATAGAATGAGTAGATAGGACAGAGAATAGGATATAAATTAAGGCCAATTGAAATCTTGATCTTTTTTCTGCAATGCTGTGTTCTGAATATCTATAAAACAGAAGACTTATTGGGAAGAGCCTAATCAAACATGAGCAAACATCCCATTTAAACTTTGCATTTAGAATTGGATGAAAAGCACGTCCTCCAGATAAGAGTTCTGAGTAGAAAGGCAGGAAGTATTTTGTTAAGGTTACTCTTCTGCAGAAACCATATTTGATCATTTTTCTGGTTGGGTTTGTGAAGGAAACTGTCCCCCCAAAAAAGCAATTTGACATTTTCTGCTTTTCAGCAACAGCCTCTTAGTCTCCCCAGAAAACATTGATTTACCAAATTGGCTCCTTTTAATTTATTGTTCCTCATTCTCTGAAGGCTTACCTCTGACTTCATGGTTTATTTTCCAGAAAATTTTTCTAACACCACAAACCCCAGTGCAACAGGTAAACAAGTCAAAAGAAATTCATTTAAAGCTGCCCTTTAGAGTTAATATTTATCTTGAAATTTAACTTCTTTTTGTGGACCTTCTGGTGGTCTTAAAGTTTGTGGCTAAATCAAGGGATGTGTGTGTGTGTCAGAGAGAGAGAGTGTGTGTGTGCTGGCGTGAGCACTGGCTATGTGTTGTGCCAAATAATGAACTCCAGGGACAAAAGGAAAAATGAAAGAAACCAAAGAATTTGCTCTGCTTACCAAGAAATGTCTTTGTATTTTGTGGTGGCTTTTCTTCCATTAATCCTTTTTAAGTATATATTGACTTTGAATATTAAAATCGTGAGATTTTTGTTTTGTTTTGAATGTGGCGTAGTGTGAAAAAATGTGATTTAAAAAAATAATATTACAACTAAAGAAATGAGCAAGGAAAGTATACCAACTTTAAGTTTCTATTAGGTAACAAAGATTAAATCATGGATTCACACTGAAGAATAAAATGCATTAAAATAAGCATTGCCAATGCAGCAGGCACAGCAGCAGTTTTCAAGCTTGGCCTTGCACTTTCATCCCCTGGAGGAGCTTTCAAAAACTTCCTCTGCTTGGAACATATCTCCTAAAGACTGATTTAGTGGCTCCTACGTGATTGATTCTAACGAGCAGCAAGAGCTGAGAACTACCATGCGCGAGGGTAACACCAACTACATACAAGAAACAAACACAAACACATATGTCCTGACCTTTCTTACTAAAACTTTAAAGTGGTGATTCTCAAGGGAAGGAGTTGGAGGAGCACACTGTCTGGATGAAGAGAGAACTTCATCCATCTATTCACACTGCCCCTCCTCCCCGCCCCATTTCTTCAGTCCTTCTGTGAAAGCTGACCATATGAATTGGGCCATTCTTGTCACACCCACCTGAAACAGTTGAGAAGCCACGAGGGAAAAGAACTCAGGACCCATAACGTTGCTCCAAAAATGTAATTCTCTGCCCACCTGGCTGCTGAAACTGCACGCTATAATCTGAAACCCATTTCATCAAATAGTTGCTAAAATGATTTGCTGCAATTTTATAAGACTAATTTTATCTACTGCCATCACTCACTAATCAAAACTTACAGCTCCCTAGAAACTTTTTAGTGCCAAAGAACTTTCTCAAAGAGCAGTATGTAACGTTTCTCTTTTTTATTTATTTATTTATTTATTTATTTATTTATTTATTATTTTTGCGACGGAGTCTCGTTCTGTCACCAGGCTGGAGTGCAGTGGCGCAATCTCGGCTCACTGCAACCTCCGCCTCCCAGGTTCAAGCGATTCTCCTGCCTCAGCCTCCCAAGTAGCTGGGATTACAGGTGCCCGCCACCACGCCCAGCTAATTTTTATATTTTTAATAGAGACGGGGTTTCACCATGTTGACCAGGATGGTCTCGATCTCTTGATCCACCCGCCTCAGCCTCCCAAAGTGCTGGGATTACAGGCATGAGCCACTGCACCCGGCCACATTTCTCTTTTTTATAAAACCCCCAACCTTCTCTTTGTTCTTCAGACATACCAAAGACCGCCCTGTATGCCATGAATTGCAATTCTTTCTTCCCAAATGAAAGTGACAGCCACTGTGACATATACCAAGGGTTTTATCCCTCAGACATGCGAGCATGGGCATAAGAAGCTGAGAACTCCTATGTTAGAAAGTAATTTTATTTTTAATAAATGAAATAGACTAGCAATAGGTTACTGTAACTCATCTGAATTTGACTATCCACTATCAAGTTCTATATTCTTTTGTCTCCCATAGTGGTATTTTCCTACCAAATATTGTAAAAAATGTAATGTGGGCCATATCATGAACAATACTTGAATTGTGATGGCTTTTTTCCCCTCTCACAATACTGGCCAAACGGATGGCAACGTGGGGAGTGTCGAAACCACCTTCCCAACAGTGAAGCCAGTGGCAACTCTTCTTTTGTTTGTTCATGCCATGACATTGATTGGGCAAGATAAACTGATATCATTGGAACTTTTGTGAAACCTTAACAAAATTGAATTTGCTGTTGTCTTTGAAATGAGTCTTTAGGAGTGTCAGGGTGTCATAAGGAGTGTTTGGTGTCATAAGGGCATTGGCCGAGGGTTAGTTGGTAATACTGCCCGGATAGCTGAGCTTTCAGCAGCAGCTGCTAAAATGGAGAGCCAGGGGAAAGTAGCGTGTGAAAACCTCATTCGAGTTTTCAACCTGGAGATGATAAGCCCAGGATTTCTCTAACTGATGACTCCTCAGAGTAGACTTGGTGAGGGGAATACTTCACCAAAGCTGGATTTTTAAAAAATCGTTTTGTTCTAAAGTCAAATTAATTATTCTTTGGAGGGTTTTGCTTTTCCTTGCTGCTAGGTGGCGCTCTAGGACAGCAGTTCTGTTGCCAGGCCAGCTGCTAAAAATCCCTTGTGTGTTTCATTGCAGGTTTTAGAGTTAAAAATGGAGCTAGGAGCTAACTTCATCCAACCCCTGTTTTTACTTGGAAGAAAAAAAAAAAAAAAAACAAGTGAAGTGAACTAGAACATGAATTCATTGGAAATAGGGTCTTAATGTGTGATCTTCCCACAGATTAAAATTTCCCTTTCTAATTTTACCCTCCAGGAAATGGCCACAGAGTACTCCCTTTTTACAGAACTTAAACTTTAATACTGTATAGTTATCTATTCTTTGAAGGTAGTGTGGAAACACCAACAACCCCTAATCTCATTCAGAAGCTACAAGTACTGATTCTATCTCGCTCCATTGAAAAAGTTTTAAGAAAAAATAAAATCACTTTGCCATCTTTATTTTGGCCTTTCCAGGAAGATGTGTTTTCACCTCCTTTATAAATTACTGCTATAGGAAAAAACGCAAAATTATTATAATTTAGACACATTTTTTAGTCTTTAAAATGATTTTTTAAATTCCAGGGCATTAAATTTTGTGTTTGTCTGCCTTTCTGGGGGAAGGTCCTTGGCTTGCTCAGATTCTCAAAAATGATTAAGGATACCTGCAGGAGGCCGGGCGCAGTGGCTCATGCCTGTAATCCCAGCATTTTGGGAGGCCGAGGTGGGCAGATCACCTGAGGTTGGGAGTTCAAGACCAGCCTGACCAACATGGAGAAACCCCGTCTCTACTAAAAATACAAAATTAGCCAGGTGTGGAGGCGCATGCCTGTAATCCCAGGTACTCGGGAGGCTGAGGCAGGAGAATCGCTTCAACCTGGGAGGCGGAGGTTGCGGTGAGCCAAGATCGCGCCATTGCACTCCAGCATGGCCAGCAAGAGTGAAACTCCATCTCAAAAAACAAAAACAAGAATGCCTGCAGGAATTCTGCATCCTGTAATATGACTATTTGCTCACCAGATTCTCTGTGAGATGGAAAACTGATTAACCCTTGTGACTTCACTCTCAAATGAAGACAAGCAAATTCTGTGGTCAGAGCCTGGTTTTAACTCACATCAGGAGTCAGCTCTAATAACCATCACTTGCAGAGGACTTTACAAATTGCAAAACAGCAGAGGCTGCTGCCAACAAAAGTTTAAATCACATTAACACAAGGATAGTATACAAGACAAGGGAGTAATTTGATAAGTTCTACACCCCTGTTCGCTTCTAGGAAGCAAAACGTTTACAAAGGAGATAGACCAGCATTCACAAGAGAACTGATTGGATAATAAAAGCTTTATGGAGTTCCTATGTGCCACAAGCTGTTTATTCTTTGTGCTTTTATGTAGAATATATCATGTAATCCTTACAACACCACCATGGGGTAGGTGGTATTATTATTCCCATTTTACAGATAAGGAAATCGAGGCACAGAAATGTATTTTGCCAACATCATGTCAGAAATTAATACTGTATCACAATAATCTTAATATCCAATTACTAAATGCTTATTATATGCCAAAACTTTTACATATTTAATATTTACAGCATCCTTGTTACTATTCCTTTTTTACAAGAGGAAAAACTTGAGGATCGGAAAATTTACCAAGAATCACGCTAGTAAGTGGTAGGACCTTAAATAAGTGGGATTTCGCCAAAGAGTTGCCCGTATTATCTTCTTATACTTCTCCAATTACCTATTAAACCAATTCCAGTTCCACCTACACCACTCCACCAAAACTGCTCCTGTCAAGGTCTGCAGCAACTCCATGCTGAACCTACTAGTCAGCCCTCAGTCATCCCATCTGGCTTATCAGTAGCATTTGATACACTTGACAATCCTCCTCCCTGACACTCTTTCTCTTCTCCCAGGACATCTCATTCTCTAGGGTTTCCTCGTACTCATTGGTCAAAGCCTTAGCATCTTTTGTGCCTCCTCCTCTTTTCCCTGACCTCTTAATGCTGCAGGGCACCAGGCTTCATTCTCTTGGGAATTCCCCCAGTCTCCTGGCTTTAACTGCCATCTACATCTATAGGAAATCCTGTTGGCTATGCTTCCAAAATGTGTCTGGAATCTGCCGGCTTCTCACCAACCCTACCTCCACCATCAGGTCAGAGTTACTGTGCTGAGCCTGGACCACTTCGCAGCCTTGTCTGGCTTCCCTGCTGTCCACAGTGCTCTCTCACTGTGCTCTCCACAAAGCAGCCAGAGTGGCCCTTTCAAGCTCCAAGGCAGCTGGCATCCCTCCTCTGCCCAAGGCCCCCTGAGGGCTCCCAGTCTTACTCAGAGTCCTTACAATGGTCCACAGCGGTGTTGCCAAAGACAATGCAGGATGCCCAGTTAAATATGGATTTCAGGTAAACAGCTAATAACTTTCTAGTTTAAGTATGGTTTCATGCAATATTTGAGGCATATTTGTATATTTAAAATTATTATCTGAAATTCAAATTTAGCTGAAATTGCATATTTTTATTTGCTAAATCTGTCAGGCATATCCACCAGCTCTACGTGATGCCCCCCGTTACCTCTTGACCTCATCTCCCATGGTCTCCCCCTTATTTGCTCCACTCCCCAACACTGGCCTCCTCACTTTCTTCCAGGGCATAGCTCCTCACTTTGGGCTCTTGCCTTGACTGTTCTTCCTCCAGCATCTGCATCTTCTCAAAGAGGTAATTTCTAAAATGACTTCTCAACGCTGTGCTCCCAATGCCCCTAATCCTGCTCCACTTTTTTCCATAGCACCTGACTTCTAACATGACTCATTCTTTTTGTTGTGAACTGTAGGTCTCCACCAACCAGAATCTAAACTCCACCGGGCAGGTATTTTTGTCCATTTCATGCATTATCATATCCCAAGAGGCTAGAACAATAGCACCTCTGTACACAATAAGTGTTTGTTTATTGTGAATGAATGATTTCAAAGGCTTTTGCTCCTTTCCATTGCATTATATATTCCCTGTTTCAACTTAGGATAAATATCTGAACAAACTGAGAGTGCACAGCCTGGGGAGGAGATTACGGGCAGAGGTGGAGAATGTGCTCACACCTCAGCTGGAGTGGTCCTTTTGTTGTGGGAAAGTCCGGTTCAAGGCACAGACCTGTCCACAGCTCTCTGCCCAGGCAATTGCCACGTTCCCCGCACCCTCAGTATTGCCCTCTATTTAACAACAAAAAAAAAGTGTGTATTTTCTATGTGCCAGGTACTGTGCTGATCTCCAAGAATACAAGGATAAAGAAGATAATGTTACCTAGGAGGACCAGGCAATGAGCTTGAGGTTCTTGCCTGACTGATAAAATGAAAAAGAATTGGGCCTGACTGGCCAGAATCACCGCAAGGGCCACAAGCCCCTATATCCTATCATCTCCCCTCAGGTTATTTCCTACTTTGGTAACCCCCAAGAGAAAACCAAAGTGAATATTAAACAGGAGCAGTGAGAAGAACATCTGCTGTAACCTCTCTATGACCCCAATGCAGTAGCTCAGCAGAGATGAATTAAAGCACAGGAAGCTTGTTGGCGTCAGTCTCGATTGACGCCAACAGGAAGGTGGAGCAGAGAAGCAGATTTGCTGCTGAAAATCATTTCCCCTGGAAAGTCCCAGAAGAAAAAAAAAATCACTACAGCTGGGATAATAATGTTTACTCAACAGCCTTGTGTAAATTTTTGACCCACCTTATTTCTGCACTATTAGGGTCTGGAATTACTGATTAAAGATTATTATGTTGGTGCAAAAGTAATTGCGGTTTTTGCTATTACTTTCAATGACAAAAACCTCAATTACTTTTGCACCAGCCTAATACCGTCTTAATATGCAATTGCTAGCTGGAAAAGTCTAGGGCAGGTTACAGAGGTATAGTATTAACATGGCTAAAACACACACAATAGAAAATGGAGAAAGAAGTATCTTGAGGGGAGGATGGTTTGCAATGCTCTTTTCTCTTCTCCCTTTCCCCTTTCATTCCAGGTGGGCCTCCAGCATGTCCCTAGTCACCAAATTACAGAGCTGTCATTTTCTAATTCAATGAAAATTTACTGGGGGCCTGTTTGACACAGGCTGTGTCACTTCCTGTCTCCAGAGTATTAAATTGACTAAAAGAGCTCATCCTTTACTAAAGAGGGTAGCTCCCTAGCGCAACTGTGACCAGGCATAGAGGGGTAAAAAGTCGGCCCTGGCATTAACTAAATGCCCACAGCAAGAGCTTGTTCTTTCTTCTTGTAAAAAATGACCAGATGCTAGAACTCAGGACACCTTGGATGACACCCAACATTCTAGAGGAAAATCATAGATAGACCTGGCAGATCTCGTAAGGCAGAGCTGGCCTTGCAAAACTGGGAAGTGAGCCATACTGATCCTCAACATTCTCCAGTTTTCATTTTCAGCTCTTTTCCCTCTGACCATTATTTGGTTCTGCCCCATGAGTGGCCACAAAGTCCCCCTGCCCTGCCCTCCCCTATCACAACCCACCCAAGGACCTTGCTAGGTGACACTGACCCATTCCACATTTTAGAGTCTGAAATTATTCCTCAGTCTTCCCAGCACTTTGGGAGGCTGAGGCAGGCGGATCACGAGGTCGGGAGTTCGAAACCAGCCTGGCCAATATGGTGAAACGCCATCTCTACTAAAAAATACAAAAATTAGCTGGGTGTGGTGGCGCGTGCCTGTAGTCCCAGCTATTCAGGAGGCTGAGGCAGGAGAACCGCTTGAACTCAGGAGGCGGAGGTTGCAGTGAGCCAAGATCGCACCACTGTACTCCAGCCTGGAGTGCAGTGCAGTAAACATTATTATCCCAGCTGTAAGTGAGTGAGACTCCGTCTCAAAAAACAAATACCCAAGAAATATTGCTATCTAGCAAGGGAATGTGACAAAACCAATTGAAAAGGAATAAACTAGTGACCATAATAGTTTAGATAACTTCCTGGAGTGCTTGCCTTTTGGAGAGGCAATAAATAAGAAAATGAGGCTCTGAATGACCAGGACCAAATAGAACCTTCTTAGATTCTATTCTATTTCTCAAAGTAATATGAGAATTAACTAAAATCTTGAGATTTTTGCCAAGGAGAAAACATTACATTGACCCTTCTAGTAAATGAGACAACTGCACTTCTTAATCCTCCCTTTTCCAGACAAATACCAGTCAGTAGGTCCCTCATTTCTAACTCCTCATATATGGCAATAGGACATGGCATTTTTAAACTATGAAAAGATGTTAAATTTCATCACTTTAACAATGTATAATTTAATCACATATAAAATGAAAGATGGTTGTTAGAGTTCTTCCAAGATAAGTCTCTAGCGCCTCACAAATTTAAAGGATCCATTTTAAACTTATGAAGAGGCTGTAAGAAGAGACACTAGAACCAAATGTGAACAGACATCTAGACAATCGATTCTGGATGGCTAAAGCTCAACTTCTTCATTTAATTAACAAATACTTGTTGAGGACTTACCGTGTGCCAGGCATCAGGCTCGATGCTGAAGATGAAAGACTGTGCGTGTCTTCAGGGATCTCACAGTTTGGTGGGACAGGGCAGAAGAAACTTAAAATAAGCAACTACGACAGGCTGTGATAAGTGCCATTATGGAGCACGTACAGGGAACATTGGGAGCACAGAACACTTCACTCACTCTAGGGTTGGAGAGAAGGGTATATTGGAGGAAGACTTCTCAAAAAAAAACCTGTGCTGGATTTTAAAGGTCATATACCTGTCTCTAGTTTTAGTGTATGGAAGGTATTTCCAAAGCACATAAATGGTATTTCAAAAGCACAAAAGAAAAAAAAGGAAATGTGGGAGATATTATTCCAGTTGCTTGGGGAAAAAAGTAAAAAATAAGTTAAAGGGGCCAGGCACAGTGGCTCATGCCTGTAATCCCAACACATTGGGAGGCTGAGGCAGGTAGATCACTTGAGGTCAGGAGTTCGAGACCAGCCTGGCCAACATGGTAAAACCCCATCTCTACCAAAAATACAAAAATTATCTGGGTGTAGTGGCGCATGCCTGTAATCCCAGCTATTCCAGTGGCTGAGGCACGACAATCGCTTGAACCTGTGAGGCAGAGGTTGAAGTGAGCCGAAATTTTGCCACTGCATTCCAGCCTTGGTGACAGAGTGAGACTCTGTCTCAAAAAATAAAATAAAATAAATTAAAATAAGTTAAAGGAAAATTACCTAAAACTTGTAGATAAAAGATGATTATATGACTTTTTATGTCATGCTAACAACATTTTCTAATGAGCCTACTTTATTTACACAACTGATCATGACTCAAACATTTTACAAGTCTGTAAAATTTATAAGGTGATTTTTGTTTCTACCAGTGTAAAGAAGACCCATGGATTATCTTCTTTATATTGGTAGAAAAGGTTCTTTATGTTGGTTAAGAAAAAGGGGGGTGGGTGGGTATAATTTTCCCATACGACAATTTGTAACTAGCAAATTTATTGCAGAATTCCTTTTTTCCCCCTCATTATAAAAATCTCAGTTTCTCAAACTCTCTTTGGAACCTACTTGGCCATCCTACTGGTTTCATCATTAAGGAGTTCATCATTAAAGAGTTAAATAAAACTTTGAAATTAGCTCACCATTTTTTTGTATAAGGATTAGGTTTTTAAATTCACATGGAAACTTGAGGGGCTCTGAACAGCCAAAAATAACTTGAAAAAGAAAGACAAAGTTGGAAGTCTCATTTCCAGATTTTAAACCCACTACAGAGCTACAGTAATCAAAATAGTGTGGGACTAGTGTAAAGAAATACATATAGACCAATGAATAGAATAGAGATGGCAGAAATAAACGTCCAATTATATGGTGATTGAATCTTCAACAAGGGTGCCAAGACCATCTAATGGGGAAAGGACAGTCTTTTCAACTTATGGTGCTGGGAAACTGAATATCCACATGCAAAAATATGGAGTTGGTCCCTTGCCTTATACCATATACAAATACACCTCAAAATAGATCAAAGGCCTAAACCTAACACCTAAAATTATAAAACTGTTAGAAAAAAAATGTAGTGGGAAAGCTTCATGACATTCAGTTTGATAATGGTTTTTGGATATGACACCAAATGCACAGGCAACAAATGTAAACAGATAAATTGGACTACCCCCAAATTTGAAACTCTATCAAAGGACACAACCAATAGAATGAAAAGGCAACCTACAGAATGGAAAAATATTTGGATCTTGCAAAAGATTAGTAACCACACACATACATACACACACACATAGCCAGCTAGCTATCTGCCACAATTTTTTACCTATTCATCTGTTGATGGACACTTAGGTTGTCTCCATATCTTAATATTTTTGTTGTTTCGTCTTCATACTTAAGATATAAGTGGTTTATTTACCCCAATTACAATATTAAAGTATTCTGAATTTATCTGTTTTCTTTCTTTTACCAGGGAGTTTAATACCTTCAGGTTTTTTTTTTTAATCTCAAAAAAAGGTACTTTATTGATGGTGGCTTGTGTTATCATTATTATCACCCCTTTCTATATATATATATTTTTTTATTATTATTATACTTTAAGTTCTAGGGTACATGTGCACAATGTGCAGGTTTGTTACATATGTATACATGTGCCATGTTAGTGTGCTGCACCCATTAACTCATCATTTACAATAGGTGTTTTCTCATTTCACATTTATATCTATTTCTTTCAGGTTGAGGAACTCCCTTTAGCATTTCTTGTAAGGCAGGTCCGATGTGGATTAATTCCCTCGGTTTTTGTTTGTCTGGAAAAGTCTCTCTCCATCCTATTTGAAGGAGAGCTTTACTGGGTACAGTATTCTTGGTTGGCAGTATTTTCCCTTCAGCACTTTGAATATAGTATTCCATGTCTCCTGGCTTGCAGAGTTTCTGTGGAGAAATCTGCTGAAACCTGTATTGGGACTCCATGGAATGTGATATGTTTCCTTTTCCTAAATGTTTTGAGTGTTCTTTTTTTGTCTTTGATTTTTACTAATTTGATTATGATGTGCCTTGAGGAATTCCTGTTTTTGGTGACCTCTGAGATTCCTATACCTGGATGCTGTTGTCTTTCTCCAGATTTGGAACATTTCAGCCATTATTTTCCTAAAGATGCCTTCTAGGCCTTTTTCCTCTCTCATCTCCTTTGGGAATTTCTATTATGTGAAGGTTAGTTCTCTTGACAGTGTCCCATAATTCCCCTAGGCCTTCTTCACTCTTTTTTAAAATTCTTTTTGCTCTTCTAATTGGATAATTTCATGTGTTCTGTATTCATGCTTGCTAATTCTTTCCTCTGTTGGATGAAGCCTGCTGTTGAAACTTTCCAATGAGTTTTTCAGTTTAGCTATTGTATTATTTATTTCTAGTATTTCCATTTGATATTTAAAAATTGTTTCTATTTATCTGTAAAATTTCTCATTTTGTTCTTGGATTGTTTTCCAAATTTCATTTAGTTTTCTGTCTTTTCTTGTATTTCTTATGATTCCCTGAACTTTTTAAAGAGGATTATTCTGACTCTCTGTGAGACATTTCACAGATCCACAGTTCTTCTGGGTCTATTGCTGGAGCTCTGTTCATTTCTGTTGGTGGTTCCATATTTCCCTGAATTTTCACAGTCTTTGCAGCTTTATATCAACACCTGTGCATTTGAAGAGATAGCCACTTTTTTCAGGTTTTGCAGGTATTCGTAGGTGGTATTAGAGTTTTACTACTTAGTATCAGAACTTAAGCACTGGTCAACATTGCTTCCTGTTCTGGGGAGGACTTAAAGTGAGCACCAGAATGAAAACACTGCAATGGAACTAACTCACTGCTCTTTCATTATTTCTTCATCTGGGGAATACTAATAGTGAACATCAGAACTTAAACATTGCCCTGGAAGTATATAGCTACCCTATTATTTCCTAGTCTGGAGAAGGCTTACTTAAATAGGCACTGGAACTTAATCCTGATCTTTTAGTTGTTTCCAAGCCAGAGAAAGGCTCCACATAAGCACTTGGTCTTTGTAAAAAATTCAGCCAGGAATTTGGGCCTTCTCATGAATTGTGCCCCTTGCAGTGCTATGGGGCAAGCCAGTCTCTTGAATGTGGTGTCCCTGCTGTCCAGAGCACAGAATAACCTCTAAGATCCATGGATCAGTCATTGTCATCAATGCCTTCTTCTTTGGCCCCAATTCACCCCAGTGGTTCAACTCTCCTATTACCCCTAGTGGTTTCTGCAGGGTGAGACCACAGTCAACTTCCTGTGAAGATTCCCAGACTGGTGAGGAGATCCATTGTCCACCTCCAATTCCCTCTTCTCACTTCAGAAACTGTAAGTCTAGGGAAATTCTCTGTGGGTGGCATTATGCCAGCTTGGGGAGTGGCTAGCTCATTCTGAAATGACCATTTCTCTTACCAATTGCAGCTTCTCTCAACTCTGTGGGGCCAGGAGGTTTCTCTACTTCTCTCCTGAGTTCTGGTGAATTCATAGTGGTATTCTTCTTCAGATAGTTTCTCTTTGTATTGTTGTGGGGGAAGTGATGCCAGGAGATCTATTCCACCATCTTGCTAACATCACCAACCTGTTTCCACATCTTGGCTCTTGTGAATAATGCTGCAAATATGGGCATGCACATATTTCTACATGATACTGATTTCATCTCCTTTGGATATACATCTAGAAGTTGGATTGCTGGATCATATGATAGTTCTATTTTTAATTTTTTGAGGAATCTCCATATTGTTTTCTATTTTACATTTGACTGCACCATTTTACATTTCTACAACAGTGTACCAGGGTCCCTTTTTCTCCACATCCTCATCAACATTAACCATTTGTCTTTGTCTTTCTGATAATTTGACATTTGTCTTTTTGACAAATAATGGCCATCCTAACAAGTATAAGGTGATAATGGCTTTGTTTTGCATTTGCTTGATGATTAGTGATGTTGAGCATCTTTTCATATATTGTCGGCCATTTGTATGTCTTCTTAGGAAGAATGTCTATTGTGGTCTTTTGCTCATTTTTTAATTTTTTAATTTTTATTTTTTATTTTTTTGCTATTGAGTTATGTCAATTCCTATATATTTTGGATATTTCCCCTATCAAATATATGGCTTGCAAATATTTTCTCTCTTTCCAAAAGTTGCCTTTTCATGCCACTGATTGTTTCCTTTAATGTGCAGAGGCTTTTTAGTTTAAGGTAGTCGTACTTGTCTATTTTTGCTTTTGTAACCTGTGCTTTTGGTGTCACATCTAATAAATCATTGCCAAGATCAGTGTCAAGATTTTTCCCTATGTCTTCTTCTAGGAGTTTTACAGTTTCAAGTCTTACGTTTAAGTCTTTAATCCATTTTGTGTTGACTCTTGTGTATAGTGTAAGATAAGGCTCCAATTTTATTCTTTTGCACTTAGCTATTCAGTTTTCCCAACACCATTCATTGAAAAGGCTATCCTTTTCTCATTGTGTATTCTTGGCACCTTTGTCAAAGATTAGTTGACTGTATATGTATGGCTTTATTTTTGGGCTGTCTATTCTGTTCCACTGATCTATGTGTTTGTTTTTGTGCCAATTCCATACTGTTTTGATTCCTGTAGCTTTGTAATATAATTCAAAATCAGGAATTGTGATGCTACCAGCTTTGCTCTTTATCTAGATTTCTTTAGCTATTTGGGGTCTTTTGTGGTTCCATATACATTTTAGAATTTATTTTCTATTTTTGTGAAAAATGTCATTGGAATTTTGATGAAGATTATGTTAAATCTGTAGATCACTTTGGGTAGTATGGATATTTTTGCAGTATTAAGCCTTCCAATCCATAACATGGGATATATTTCCATTTATTTGTGTTTTCAATTCCTTTCATCAATGTTTTATAGTTTTCAGTATACAGATCTTCCACCTCCTGATTAAATTTGTTCCTATCTTATTCTTTTTGATGCTATTATAAATGGGATTGTTTTCATTATTTCTTTTTCAGATAATTCATTATTTTTATGTTGATTTTGTATTTTTTGACTTTAATGAATTTGTTTATTAGTTCTAAAAGTTTTTTGGTGAATAAAAGTTATTAATTTACTGATATTACCCAATCCCCTTCAGCCACATTACCCTCTGTTTTTCCATAGTAAGAAAAAGAATGATTTGCAATTATTTTCTAGACTCAGCACTCTCTTCTAGGCAGTGATCTCAACTATTGTTCTGCCACCCATGTACAATAACTGGGATAGTTTTTCTCTGCTTCTTCTGGAGGCTTTATGGTGGTGTTAGTTTACGTTTTTCTTTGTGATTTAAAAATTCTCTCAGAAAGCATATACATTTGCAAAGATTAATTTGAGAACACCAGAACCATGTAGCATCATGTGACAATTTAGAAAGTGTGATGCTTGCAGCTTTGCTCTTCTTTATCTAGATTGCTTTAGCTATACCTGACAGGAAATCATCTTCCATCCTGCTGGAAGTAGTGCAACACTGTGATTAGGGCACTTTTTACTGAATTTGACCACCACAATATCCAAAATTTTTGATGTGTGTTTAAACTGAGTAATTTTTAATTAGTGTATAGATATTTAAAAGGAGTTCATTTCTTCTTCACTTCATTCATTGCACATAAATTGACAGACGAGTGCATAGATTAAACAAGATGGATAGTGGATATGTACCAAGCAAAGAGGACCCACATGTGCAGAGGCATAGAGATGTGGGGACCAGGAACACAATGTTCCAAACAGGTAAATATGATTGGATCATTGGGTGCAAATAAGATGATAGAGAAATAAGGCTACCCAAGCATGCAGAAGCCAAGTGAAAATGGGCCTTGCAGGCCATACAAAGGAGTTGAGATTTTTGAGTTTAATAGGGAGCCATTGAAGGATTTCAAATGCACTTTATAAAGATGTATTTTGACAGCAAATATGAAGTATAGACTTGAAGGAGGCAAGATTGGAAACAGGAAGACTAGTTGAGAGGTTATTGCAATAGTCCGTAATCCATGCAGAAGTAATGAAGGCCTAAATTAAGACATAGGGGATAGAGAGAATCAGAGTGTCTCCCCTTGAAAAGGAAACAGTCCAAAGGTCTCACTCAGAAAATGCAACTCTCTTCCATGTCCTGTCTCCACAACCTATTTGTATGAAAACAAATAAATAATACTAAAATTCGAAACAGCAATTTTATGTGTGTATCTTGGGTCTATTCAGAGAACAGTATCCATTGGCATTCAGCCTCTCCAGCAATATCTTATTTTCCTTTTCTATTTTAGATTGGGGGGTACATATACAGGTTTGTTACATGAATATATTACGTGATGTTGAAGTTTGGACTTCAATTGAACCTGTCTCCCAAATAGTGAACATAGTACCCAATAGGTAGTTTTTCAACCTTTCCCTCTTCCCTCCCCTTTTGGAGTCTCCAGTGTCTATTTTTCCCATCTTTATGTCCATATGTACCCAACGTTTCAGCTATATCTTATTCTGTACATATATTTAAGTGTGCAGAGTTCATGAAAATTTCCCCACATTCCTAGGAAGGCCGTTCATGTGGGATAAATATTGAACTACAGTTATCTCCTTTCAATCTTTTGGAAACAGAAGATTTCCATTTTCACAGTTCTAATTAATCACTTACAATGAATTGAAGCTCCTTTTCTTAACAGATACATCATTTTCCTTTGCTAAAGTTGGTATTTTCTTAGGCATGCAGTGGAAAGACAAATCAGTTGATCTCTTAAGGAAGCATCAGTCACAACTGGTTATTTAAGATTGAGAAGGAAACAACTGAGCAACCCAGAACCTAAAGCCATCTGGGAAATTGGCAGAGTAAAGGTCTTCAAAAATCCTTTCCTCCATAAAGGCAATAAAAACAGCAGCAAAATTGACAGAATCAACTTTTTCAGAACTCTGAAACTTAGCCGAAGACTTGCATCAATCCAAAGAATGTTTAGTCGAGAAAAATGGCTGAAACCTGGTAAGAAGAGCAAGCTTTGTAGCATGTTAAGATGCCAATACTTTTCAAATTGATCTACACATTCAATGCAATCCTTATCAAAATCCCAGCTGGCTTTTTGTGGAAATTGACAAGCTGATCCTAAATTTCTTATGTAAATACAAGGGACATTAAACAGCCAAAACAATCTTGGAAAGAACAAAAAAGGAACAAAGTTAGAGGATTCACACTTTCAGATTTCAAAACTCTCTATAAATCTACTGTAATCAAGACTGTGTGGTACTTGTACAAAGATAGACATATAAAACAATGGAATAGAATTGATGGTCTAGAAGTAAACCCATACATTTACAATTAATTTTTGACAAGGGTATCAAGATTATTCATGGGGAAAGGGTAATCTTTTCAACAATGGTTCTGAAACAAATGGATAGACACATGCAAAAGAAGGAAGTTGGACCCTATCACACACTATATACAAAATTAACTAAAAATTGATGAATAACTTAAGAGCTGAAACTATACAACTCTTAGGGAAAAAAGTGAGCATAAATCTTTGTGATTTTGGATTTGACAATTATTTCTTGGTTATGACACCAAAATGCAGGCAACAAAAGAAAAAATAGGACTTCAAAAGAAAAAATACATAAATTGGACTTCACCTAAATTAGTAACTTTCATGCTTCAAAAAGACACCTTCAAGAAAGTGAAAAGACAGCCCACAGAATGGGAGAGAATTTTTGCAAGTCATATATATGATAAGGAACTTGCATATAAAATATATAAAGAACTCTTATAACTCAATAAAAAGGCAAATAGCTCCATTAAAATGGACAAATAATATGAATAGACATTTCTCCAAAAGAGATAAACAAATGTCCCACAAACACATGGAAAGGTGCTGAACATTATTAGTCATCAGGCAAATACAAAGCAAAACCGCAACATAATACTTTACCCCACACTCACTAGCCTGGCTATAATAGACAGATAATAAGTGTTGGTGAGGATGTGGAGAAACTGGAACCCTCATACACTGCTGGTGAGAATGTAAAATGATATAGTCACTTTGGAAAACAGTCTAACTAAATATGGAATTACCATATGACCCAGAAATTTCACTCCTAGTTATATACCAAGAGAAATGAAAAGTTATATTCTTACAAAAACTTGTAAATGATTGCTCGTAAAAGCATTATTTGTAATAGCCAAAAAGTGGAAACAACCCAAATTACTGACTCATGACAACTGATTGATGGATAAACAAAATGGGGTATATCCATACAATGGAATATCATTTAGCCGTAAAAAGGAATAAAGTACTGATTCATGCTACAACATGGATGAACCTTGCAATTATGGTAAGTGAAAGAAGCTAGACACAAAAGGCTACATATTGGATGATTATATTCATATGAAATATACAGAATGGGCAAATGCATACAGACAGAAAGTCAATTAGTGATTTTCAGCAGCTGGTGGGAGAGGAGAACAGGGAGAGGCTACTAATTAGTATGGAGTTTCTTTTTGTGGTGATGAAAATGGTATATACCTCTGGTTAGATGTTTAGGACTTTCTAGTTGTTAGAATACAACATAAGATACCAGAATTAGGAAATCCAGATGCCTTTCATTGTAAGTCATTTGATTCTATACCAAGATTGATCTGCCATATTCTAAGAATAATTGCTGTCTACCTCTCATATTTCATGGAGAATACTTACAAAGTATATTGGTCACTGATGCTTCTTTTCCCAAACTCATGCCAAAATCTCAAATGTGTCAGGCATGTAGGAGGTAGTCAATAAACGTTATTTACTTTCCCGTCACTATATCAATTTATGTCTGAGCCCTTAAGCCTTTAGAAATTACTAGTTTTCCCTAACGGTAGCCATGGAATATGTAAAAAATAAAAAGAATTTAAATAAGGATTAATATTGGGTAATCTGAAAGGAAATGTGAATTCTAGTGAAAATCAGAAATCTCCTTAATCACTCAATAGCATTATGTAACTCTCTTGCTCACAACCTCAGTCTTGGCAAGTATTAGGACACGAACTCTCCAGAGTTGTCCCAAGAACAGTAGGTCCCAGAAAAAGAAGAATGACTTGTGACAAGAACCCTGAGGAGTGCCTCAATCTGTTTCCATGATTTATGATCTTCTTACCTCAGTAATG
Source organism: Pongo abelii (assembly GCF_028885655.2). Classification (NCBI taxonomy): domain Eukaryota; kingdom Metazoa; phylum Chordata; class Mammalia; order Primates; family Hominidae; genus Pongo; species Pongo abelii. The sequence goes on along the minus strand of NC_071985.2, from coordinate 70,213,343 downwards.
ACTCCCACCATTTGGTTCAGACCTACAAGAGGCCATGTCTGACATTTTAGCAGAGACGGGCATATACCATCCTAAATCTGTCTTGGGCTCAGGAATCACATTGAGCTCACAAATCACCTTTCTTCCCTGCGAAGTTATCAGCTGCTTAATTATAGATAAGTTTGCATCTGTGGCCAAGAACCCCGGCCAGGTTTTATAAAACCTGAACTGTCTCCCAGTTTCCAAGGACAATCAACATCAAGGAATCTCGCTGCATGACTATAGGGTTGATGAAAGATCCCATTTTTCACAAGTAAAACATTTTCTTAGATTCATGAATAGCTACTGACAATGTCTAATGAAACAACTGATAATACATCTGGGTTTGGGTGAGATGGGAAGAAAACCAAAGCCAAAGGGGACCTATAAAAATCACTTCCTGGCTGGGTGCGGTGGCTCATACCTGTAATCCTGGCACTTTGGGAGGCCGAGGTGAGCAGATCAGTTGAAACCAGGAGTCCAAGACCGGCCTGGGCAATGTGGTGAAATGCTGTCTCTACTAAAAATACAAAAAAAATTAGCTGGGCCTGGTGGCACACACCTGTAGTCCCAGCTACTTGGAAGGCTGAGGCAGGATAATCGCTTGAACTGGGAGGTGGAGGTTGCAGTGAGCCAAAACCCTGCCACTGCACTTCAGCCTGGGTTACAGAGTGAGACTTTTTTGGTATGGCCCTGTAAGAGGTAGAGAAGAGGACTGAATGACTGTCAAGATTCTTCAACTTCCCACATTGTAAAATTCAATGTTTGAGGAATTGTGTGTAATTATTATTTTTATAGCTAATATGTACAAGTTGTACAAAACATAAAAGATTCAAAGGGGTCCTACAGAAAAGTCTCTATCCATCCATTTTCTTTAATCATCAAATTTTTTTTTTTTTTTTTTGAGACAGAGTTTCACTCTTGTTGCCCAGGCTGGCGTGCAATGGTGTGTTCTCAGCTCCCCACAAACCTCCACCTCACAGGTTCAAGCGATTCTCCTCCCTCAGCCTCCCAAGTAACTGGGATTACAGGCATGCACCACCACCGCTGGCTAATTTTGTATTTTTAGTAGAGACAGGGTTTCTCCATGTTGGTCAGGCTGGTCTTGAACTCCCAACCTCAGGTGATCTGCCCATCTTGGCCTCCTAAAGTGCTGGGATTGTAGATGTGAGCCACTGCGCCCGGCCTAGTCATCAAATTTCTTATCCCGGGGGAATGTTGCCAGGCACTGTTCTAGGTCCTGAGGATAAAGCTGTGAACAAAATAGAGTCCCTTGTCCTCAATGAGCTTACATTCTAGTGTAAAGAGAAACAAAGTAGCTTTGGGTATGACAAAAATAAAATAGCCTGAGAATGAGCAGCTTTGAGGTAGGAGAAAAACCAGATGAGTATGGTTTCATAAAACTTAGAAAAGATGAGGATTTCAAGAATGAGGGAGTTGTCAGCCACGTCAAATGCTGTAGAAAGGTCAAGTGAGATAGCAACAAATTGTTGACTATTGGCCCACCAAGTAATGGTGATTGGTGACCTTGCCAATTGTTTCAGTGAACTGGTACAATCAAAAGCTCAATTGAAATGGGTTGAGGAGGGGATATAAAAATTACAACTAATCCACTAGAGGAATATTGATTTAAAAATATGTGAGAGAAGCAGCAGAGCCCAGGTAATGGGAAATGTGCATTGAGGGGAGTTTTTCTTAAAATGTATTATATTAAGGCATGTTTATATGCACATGAAATAATCGGAAAGAAAAAGAAATGAATTCAGGAAAGAAAGCAGATCATTTCAAAAATAAAGTCCTTGAGAAGGTAAGAGGGGATAGGAACAGGGCACAAGAGGAGGGCTTGGCCTTAGGTGGAAGCAGGGATACTCCTTCCATTTTAACATCCTTTCAGAGGATCTACACACACACACACACACACACACACACACACACACACACATATAGATATGAATGGGTATATATAAATATTTTTTTAATTTTTTTTTTGAGACAGAGTCTCGCTCTGTCACCCAGGCTGGAGTGCAGTGGTGCTATCTCATCTCACTGCAACCTCCACCTCCTGGGTTCAAGTGATTCTCCTGCCTCAGCCTCCTGAGTAGCTGAGATTACAGGCATGTGCCACAACGCTCGCTAATTTTTGTATTTTTAGTAGAGACAGGGTTTCACCATGTTGGCCAGGCTGGTCTCGAATTCCTGACCTCAGGCGATTCATCCGCCTCAGCCTCCCAAAGTGCTGAGATTACAGGCGTGAGCCACCACATCTGGCATATACATATCTCTATATATCTATATAGAGATATATATATAGAGAGAGATTTTTTTTTTGAGATGGAATCTTACTCTGTCACCAGGCTGGAGCACAGTGGCATGATCTCAGCTCACTGCCACCTCCGCTTCCTGGGTTCAAGTGATTTCCCTGCCTCAGCCTCCCGAGTAGCTGAGATTACAGTCGCTCGCCATCACCCCTGGCTAATTTTTTTGTATTTTAGTAGAGATGGGGTTTCACCATGTTGGCCAGCATGGTCTTGATCTCCTGACCTCATGATCTGCCCACCTCGGCTTCCCAAAGTGTTGGGATTACAGGCATGAGCCACTGCACCTGGCCCTATTTATATATTTATATATATAGCTAATAACAACAAGCTCTATGTAGTGTTTTGCATCTTGTTTAAAAAAAACTTAACAATATGTCTAAGTATACACTTACAGACTTTCTCACTTTGACTGCTGCATAGTGTTGTCTTTTATTGCTACACCATAATTTGCTTCTAATCTTCTACTAGTAAACACTGTCTGTTTCCAGTGTTTTTCTATTGCAAACAATGCTTTAATGAACATCTTTGTACAGAGGTGCTAGTGTGTCTGCAGAATAAATTACTAGAAATGGACTTGTTAGCTCAAATAGTATAAACATTTTTAATTTTGAAAGCTATTACCAAATTGTTCCTAATGTATACCAATTTATAATCCCAAACATATATTAGAGTCCCTGTTTCTGCTTCATCCACTCAGTGTTAAGCAGACTTTAATATTTCTCAGTCTGACAGGTGAAAAATTGTGTCTCAGGGCCTTAATTTGCATTTATCTTGTTACAAATGAGGTTTGGCATTATTTTGTGTTTAAAATTCATTCGTGTTTCCTTTTCTGTGTACTTTCTGTACATCTGCCTATTTTTCTATTATTATTGGTCTTTTTCTTTAATATGTAGGAACTCTATACATTAAGAATTTAGAGCTTTGTTTGTCATATATATTGTAAAGATTTTCCTAATTTGTTGCATGTGTTTGTACTTTTACATGTATCAAATTTTATAAACTTACGCAGCATGTGTAGTTTTGTTGTCTATTGTATGGTTTGTATATTTTCGGAGTCTATTATGTGAGTCCACATAATAGTCTACTGACCTCTTCCTGTATGGCTTCTGAGTTTGGTGTTATGCTTAAAAGTCCTACTGAACTCTAAAATTATAAGAAAAAGATATTTATTTTTAAGTCTAAATCTTTGATCTATGTGAGATTTATTCCTACTAAGAAATAAGTTAGGAATCCAACTTTTTTTTGAGATGGAGTTTTGCTTTTGTTGCCCAGGCTGGAGAGCGATGGCCCTATCTCAGCTCACTGCAGCCTCCATCTCCCAGGTTCAAGCAATTCTCCTGCTTCAGCCTCCCGGGTAGCTGGAATTACAGGCATGCATCACCATACCTGGCTAATTTTGTATTTTTAGTACAGACGGGGTTTCACCATGTTGGCCAGGCTGCTCTCGAACTCCTGACCTCAGGTGATCCACCTACCTCAGCCTGTCCACCTACCTCAGCCTCCCAAAGTACTGGGATCACAGGCATGAGCCACCGCACCCAGCCCCAACTTAAGATTTTTTATGACTATCCAGATTCCCAATGCCATTTATATAATGCCATCTTAATCGTTGACTAAGTTCCTGACCATGCCAAGGGAGAAGTGGTTAAAGAAAAAGAATATGCATTCAAATATTTGTTAAATGAAAATGGAAAAATTCATGAGCAATAGAACACCGGGAATGGGAAATTTGTAAAAAATTAGTTGGCAAAGACTTTGCTCCTGACTTGTAGTCTTCCTTTCTGACCCAGTTTACACTACTGTCTTGGATGACTAAACTGTTCATGTTGAAGACCCATCCAGTGACTTAGTCTTGCAATGTCTTCACCTTGATTCCAGTGATTTTCATCTTCACTCCATCCCCTCGTGCCCCCGGCTACTTTCTGGTTTTCATTGCCATCAGGAGCTATTCAATTTCCGAAATTGAAGCATCCTGCTTTCTAACAACAACCTCCCATTCTTCTGGCTCTTTAGCTCCCTTATCGCCACCACATGTCTTCACCCATCCATACATGGGTCCTTTCACCTTTCTGACTTCTCTCAGCAGCTTTTCCTGCGTTTCCCTTCATTTTCTCTCCAGCCATTCTAACCACTCTGGTCAGCTCTGAATTCCTTATTCTTTTTGTCTTTTTTCTCTACCCATGGGTCAAAACATAATCTTGGATTGATGTGAATCTGCCTTCACCATTCATACAGGCAAGATACCACACACTATTGGGGAAAAATCATACTCTATGCAAACTGGTGCCATCACAAATTAATGATTTCATTGCTTTCAAGAGTAAGTCCAAGTTCCTCTGCAAAATATACAGGGAAGGGCCTTCACAATCCAGCTCCAAGTCCCATTTGTTCTACTTCTCTTTCCACTCACCCTCACAATCTATCCTCTGAGAACAACCCCCCTTGCTTTTGAATAAGCTGCTCCCTTTGCCTAAAGTGGCTTTCCTCTTCCCCTTCCTCTGGCTAATTCAGCTTAGGGCATCATCTCCAGGAAACTGCTACCAACTCTAACTCATCTTTCTGGATTGTGTGTTCTTTTTGGTTCCATCAGATTCCATGCTACCCTTTTTGAAAACTGTTCATGCTTTATTGGAGAAGGTTGTTTAAATGACTGCCTCCCTAGAGAGGAGTGGATCTCAAAGCTCAGGATGCATAAGCATCAGGCAGAAAGCTGATTATTATTAGGCCTTAGGTTGAATCCAGGAAATCTGAATTTCAGCAAGCACACCAAGTGGTACTGATGCTGGTGGTTCTGGGACTACTCTTTGAGAAACAGCAAATATGAGCTCTTGGATGCCAGGTGAATATTCTCAAACAGGTTTTTCTCTCCTGTGCTAAGCAGAATGCCTGATAAATGTCAATAAATGTTTTCTTCAGTAAGTAATTGTTAAAATTGTTATCATGTGCCAGGAACGCACCCAGGATCTAGGGTACAGACACAGTATTTACTTTCATGGAGCCTACAGGGGCCACGTTTGTTGACTGAATGAAGGAGATTCAGATATCAAACAGATAATATCACAAACCTTAAAAGTCACTTCTGTCAAACCTTATAAACCCTATAAAACAAAGAAATGTGATTTTTTTTTCCCTCTGAAGCTGTAACTAAGTCCTAGTAGCAAGATTGCCCTGTAACACTATTACATAATGGTTTTAAGAGTGTAGACTCTGAACACTTGGGATTAAATCTTAGCTCAAAAACTTAGAAATGTGCAATCTCTGAACCTCAGCTTTCTCAGCATAATATGGGGTTAAAGTAACATGCATTAATTTAACTGGTAATTATTGAACTCCTCCTATGTGCTAACTCACTATTAGGCACTGGAGACATGCAATAAATCTAGACAAACTCCCATGGCTATGCAGCTTACAGCCTAGCAAGGGAGACAGACAAACAAACAAACAGGTGGCGCAGATATTTAAAGTTAATAAGTGCTCTGAAAGAAACATGCGGGTGGAGAGCAGAACTGTAGGTAGGGGTGGTAAGGGGACACTTTGGATGGTGTGGTCAAGAAAGGCCGCTCTAGGGAAGTGACATTAACTTGAAGTCTGAAGATTAAGAAGAACCCACTCTACAAGGGTGGCATGGAAGAAGAGCTTTCCAGGCAGCGTGAACAGCAGGTGCAAGGGTCCTGAGATTGGATTGTCTGAGGAAAAGAAAGGAGGCTTACACGGCCCCCATGAAGTAATCAACAGAGATGGTGGCCGGGGACAAGAAGGTGGTGGTAGCAGACAGAAGCAACATCACATCAGGCTTCTAGGTCACAGTGGGGAGTTAGGATATCATTCTAGAAGCACCATGGGACCACTGACATAATCTTGAACTGAGTAACTATGTGGTGTTTTGGAAGCATAGAGAAGAGAAGCTCCCAAGAAAAACACAGTGAGTGCTGTCAAACACTGACAAAATATTAAGGATGGAGTAAGATGTAGGGATGTGTCTACTATTAATAGATTTGCCAACGTAAGAAAGTTGGTGACTTTAAGAATGGAGGGTAAAGATAGGAGCTTGATTATAATGGATGGAATAATCAATAGGAAATGAGATGATGTTAGACAACTCCAGAGATTTTCCTGTGAGTGGGCAGAAAAAGGAGACAGTAGCTGGAATATTGTTGCACAGGTTAAATGACATAGCCCCTCTGACATGCTGAGCCCAGTGCCTGTCACATAGTAAGCACATCCCTATTCTTAATATTATGTTTCCTATCCTTAGTCCCTTGTATGTCTATTCAAAGTTCATTTTTTCCTAAAAATGTTTTCAAACTGTGATGATCTTATTTGAGTCCTGGGAATGTACATGGTGACTCAGAGGGTCATCCACAGTTATGAATGACTGTATCTTTGGCCACTACAGACAAAAGTTACTTTTTCAGGAATTGTAAATGGAAGGGTTTTGTGTTTTAAGTGGCCTGTCGGAGTGCATTTGGTGCTGGCAGGATGCAGTGAGATGACAGCTCATTTCAGCCTGAAAGAGTGCTTTGGGGGTGCTGCCAGGCACATAACATCAGGCAGTAAGTGATCTTTCTCCTTTTTCTCTCTGCGGCTTCTGTCCCAGCTTCATTTTGATCATAGCACAGATGTAAGAGCACCCAGTGAATTCATGGTCTCCAGATGGGTTTTCTGGTATCTCTATATCTCCCTGTGATAATTTGGGAGGGTTGATGTTTGTGGGTTTGTGATTTGTTTGTTTTTGGTCTTTTGTTTGCTCAGTGTCTGCCAAATGACACATTTCCCCAGTTTTCACTATTTAGGAGCACTTAAACCACCAAAGATTAGCCACAGTGGCAAAACAATAAAGCTATTGGTTTAATCTACAATCAAGGTAAACAAGCGGAAGGCAAAGAGGACTAAATGGTTTTTGTCCTGAAGTCACTGTAGTGCCTTTCCTCAGAGTGCCAGCTCACTCCCCAAGACATCGATACTCAAGACCTGGGCATATGTGCAGCATAAAAGCCCTGTTAAAGCATCAGTTAACCCCAGCTTCTCAGTACGTGCATCTGTTTGTAGCTGGTTGACTAGCTATTGGTCTGGAAAGACAACATTTCTCTCATCTTCAAGGACACAGGATCAGAACGGACCCTTTTGTTTTTCTTCCTGCCAGCTGAAAGGGAGCATACTGAGGCTTCTCTTCTTGGACTTCTTGCTTCTCAAAGTCCTCCCTTGTTGTTTCTTTAGAATAGTCTCTCTTTCCAAAGAAACTTGGTGTATATTGATAATATATCTTATGTATTTGTGACTTCAACCAGTCATTGCCTTGCATTGCCATATAGGTGTTCTATGTATGTGTTTTATTTTGCCAACTATAATTGTGAGCCCCTTACACCTATTTGAATTCCCTCCAGTTAGGTACATAATATAGCCACTCTGTAAATGTTTTTAAATTAGTTTTAATACATTGTTCTACCCTCAAGGATCTTAGAGTTTCACTGGGGAAGCAAGGGATACCCAGGTGAAACAGTTCAATAACAGAGCAAAGCAATAATAATTCAGTGCCAAATGTGGAAATGTAGACCCAAGAGCTACAATGCTAAGGATGTCAGAGGAAAGTCACCAAGCTGGGCCATTCTGAGAAGGCTCCTAGTTGCCTGTAACAGTTGTTACTTGTTCTAAGAGAATAAGTCAGTAGCTGCTTTCAGAGTTGGCCTGGTTTTACAAATGAATCTAGCTATCAGAGTAGCATTACTGCAATTGTCATTTTGTCCTTTGCATACTGATATCTCTGCTTTCCCAAAGGGATTTATTCTACAGACAAGCCCAGCTCCTGGCCCCTAGAAATACCACAGCGAAGTTTACTTCTGTCCTCTTTTCCCACTCTCCAAAGCCCTTTCATCATTCGTATTTTTTTTTAAACTTCTGTTTCTATGAAAAGATTTATCTTTATGGTTCAGCTCTCTAAAAGAAAGAGCTGATAGCATGAGAATGGGCATAGCGAGGATGCATATGCCTTCCTGCACTGCTTTCTGGGTGCTGCACTTGTGCTTTTAATCCTGCTGCTGTCAAGCTCCATTAGGAGATTTGAGCATCAGCCTCCTACCTTTGGGACCTGGCCTTCCATCAGCCCTGGCCAAAATGAGGACAGTGTTTGAGATAGGTAATCAAAAAGAAAGACAGGTTAGGTATCACAAAGAGCTCCACCCTAATTCACTATCCTGATGGCATAGTCACCTTACACATCACACAGGGGCATTTATCCTCCCACTTGCAAGCACTGAGTGCCACTAGGGGAAGCCATCCGAATGCCATGTGCTGGCATCCATACAGTGATTTAAAACAGCAGAAGATGAAGGCTAAGAAATGATTTCCTCTTTCTGGGAACTTAGAACAGTGCAGAAGGAGGAGAACCCCCGATCCCCATCCAAGGAAGCAAAGTTACTCAGATCAATCCTGGTGATCATGGGGTGACAGATGTTACAGCATTCACATCTGGCCTCTTTTGTAGCTTTGGTGAGTCAGAAGCAACACTTAGACTCTTGCCTTAGAGGACTGGCAGTAAGTTTCTTGGAAAGAAAAGGTCCCCTAAGTGACACCCCCTTTCTCTGCATTTGATATAAAGTAGAAACCAGTGCCATGGGAAGACTCAGAAGGAGGTTTTATGTCTCTATAGCTGAAATTAACGCCTTTGTTGTCATTGGTAGAAAATACTAACTGCTCGGCTATGCAAGTTATTGTGCTGGATCTAAAACCAGAATCCATATATTTTTTGTGACCTCTTAAAGCTCTTTTCTTAAAACTATTTTTATATGCAAAAAAGCACTCTTTTATGTACAAAATAGCTTTTTTCTTAAGGTTCTTTTTGTGAAAAAAGGCACTAATTTGCATTCGGCAAATCTCGAAAACTACATGAGCAACAACAGTAAATAGATGGCACATAAAGCTCAAAATCAGTATTGGTAGGGAAAACAACTGGAAAGATTATGAGTGCCAATTCTATCTGGCGCCCACAGCTAATTGTTAGAGTAAATGCTTTTTCTTTTAGGAAAGCCCAAGGTTTACACAGAGGTTTCTTTGCTGAGCCAGGTACTTACTTTGGAATTTTTATTTTTTATTTAATAATTTGTATTTAATTTGGAATTAAAATGAATTTGCAAAAGAGAAAGTTATATATCAGCACCTACAATTAGTTTTTGGTGATACAAACCTGACACATTTTTTGAAAAGGTTAATTGTGCTTTGTTAGGTTTAAGCAAAGATTTTTCTAGTATTGTGTATACAGTCAGGGGACAAATATATTTTATATTGGAGGGTTAAAACAAATTGAGACAGGATGACCTGGGAAGAGAGAAGGTATATAGATTTATGAGGTAATATACCATGAAAAGCTACAAATGTGAGTTTGGATGTGGAGTAGCAGAGGAGTAAGTGAAGTAGCTGTAAATGGCCGGATGACAGCGAACAAACCATTTCTGATGTGAGAGCCTCAGACAGCAATACTGAATTCAGTACAAGGATTTAGGGTTCTTCTCTAGATAGCGATCATAACAGTACTGAAAGCAACTGGAATGAAATTTCTACAGGAAATAGAACAGTTTGCTCTATAAGGCATGAAATATGAATCAACAAGTAAATTTATGTGATAGATTTTTAACTATAACTTCCAGTATAGGAAGAAAATATTGACTTGTGATGCCCACCTTGAGCTAAATAAACAATGCTCGGGACTGAGGCCATCCCAGCAAGACTAAGCATTGCCAAATCGCAGGGTTTGGAACAGCCCCTCATGACTCCCTTGTGTCTTCATGTAGCCTGTTTATTACTAGAATACCATTTTTCTCCCTTGTGCCCATTTACCTGTTTATAAATACACTAAAGTCACATTTGCAAAAGGCAAATATTACATCAGTGTAAAAGGCAAATATTACATCATTGTAGAAGGCAAATATTACATCCTTGAAAGCAAAGTGAGACCACAGTGCCAACAACCAAGTTCTAGGTCTATTCAGATATTTTTGCATAATCTTGAGTCAGCCACCTATATACTCTATCCCCATGTGTAAAATGGGCTAATAATCCCAGGTCTCATAAACCCACAGAAGGTCCCAACCATGTGAATTAATTGTCGAATATGGTATTGTGTTGAGAAAGATAAATATGGAAGCTTGCCTATTTCCGGTAGCTAAAAACAGACCAAAGGCCAACAAATTCTATTTTGTTAAATAATTCTTCTTTAAGGTTTTACAGCAATTGCAGGAATCACTTACAGAGGTTTCAAACCTGAATAAGAAATTGCTCCTTACTCATTTACTAAATTACCCCATAGCTGTTTTGTGACTTTTTGTTCAAGAACAGATTCATCCTTAAATATCTTCTGGTGACCCATGCCAAAACAGAAATTGGATGTGAACTTTGTTTTATATGGAAACGTAGATGCTCTAAAGCTCTTTGGTGCCGGGCGAAGCTTTTTTCAGTGTGGGCACTGTTACTATGTCCCCACAGAACCACACATGTTTTTTGACCCTCAGTTTGCTGTACCAATTACTTTAACTCAGTCATGACAAAGTACACCATGCCCGGCCAGCATATTGTTTTTTAATGAGTAATATTCATACCCTCCCAAGATAAGAGACTAACCACATTGGATCTTGACAGCAGCTGTGCTGGTTATAAATGATTGTTTAGGCAGGATGCGGTGGCTCACACCTGCAATTCCAGCACTTTAGGAGGATGAGGCGGGTTGAATCACTTGAGCTCAGGAGCCGAGACCAACCTGGGCAACATGGCAAAACCCTGTCTCTACTAAAAATACAAAAATTAGCCAGGCGTGGTGGCGCGTGCCTGTAGTCCCAGCTACACAGGAGGCTGAGGCAGGAGAATCGCTTGAACCCGGGAGGTGGAGGTTGCAGTGAGCTGAGATCGCACCACTACACTCCAGCCTGGGCAACAGAGTGAGACTCTGCCTCAAAAAAAAAAAAAAAAGATTGTTTACATGATTGTTAGTCTCATGCATCAGCGGTTCTGGAGATGAGGGCAGGTGACAGGAGCCATAAGAGAGGATGTGGACAGAGACCTGCACAGAAAGGCCACCTACAGAGTGAAAGTAAAAAGGGATTCTTGGCTGGTAAAGTGAATATGAAGCACATACTGAGGAGGCAGGGACCAGGACAACTCTCAATATTTTTTAAAGCTATCCTGTATTGCATTCTCACTATGCTTAGGGCATGGGGCCTAGCATCCTCCACATGTACAACCTTAATAGGTAGGGAGTATTTATTTCCCTTTTTGCAACTGAGGTACTAAGGCTTAGAAAGATTAACTTCCCTGAGAAAGGATCCAAACCCAGTTTGTCTGATTATAAGGTTCAAGCTGTTAATCATTTGCCTATTGACCATATTATCTGTTTTTGCAGTATGATTATTTGAAATGCAAATTAAATAATTCCTTGTTCCCAAGAAATGACTATAAAACACAAAATCTTGTCTCAAGAGAGGATAGATGCTTCACTTGTATTAGGGAGACCAGGAAAGGGAGGAAATTATGAAAAACATGTAAAGCTAAATAAATACAAGATAAAATTGAGATCCTCACAGAGGTAGCATGCTCTGTTCCTTATATAATTGATGATACCTTACCAGAATCCTAATTCCAAGGCCTTGTGAGACAGTGACGCTCCCCTCATCCCCCATAATTTATGGGAGTTCTCAGAAATCAGCTCTCAAATTTCTGTCTCTGTGCTCCTGTATCCACAGGTGCTACCTCTCTTCTGACCCACTTCAAAACAGGCACAAAGACAACTCTCTCCACCTGGTCCCACACAGCCACAAATTCACTCACCAGAATGCATGCTGTTAGTAGACAAACTTTGCTGAAGGCTTGGGAGAAGGTCACAGGAAGGGGTGACGTGATGATGCTCAAAGTCTTCTCCCCATATCCCTGTATCCACTGTCGTCTTCTCTTCCTCCTTGTTCCTCCTATCCCAGGAATAACAGTCTTCCTCTTGCCTCATGGAGAACGATTTTTTGAAAGTCAATTTACCCCTAATTTTAGAAAGGTAAATTGGTGCATTCCTGTTTATTAGCACAACACACCCCAATAGTGTCTGGAGCAGCAAACGCATCAATGTTTTTGCAGCAAAATGAATAAATAGTGACACCAAGTGAGGTGAATAAAGGCTTAGATAGCCTCGCTTTAGTTTCAGATTGGCCACAAAATCAGATCAACTCAGCTCAAATGTTGCACTCAACAGATTTTTTTTTTTAAACTTTGACTGTCAGAAATTTTTGAAATTCAAGTTGTAAATAAGAGATTGTAGACCTATATAGGAGAACACCACTAAGCCAGGCTTAATAATCTGGCTCCTGACTAGAGAAAGCTGTCATCTTAATCATTGACTAAACAGTACTTGACATCTTTAAAAAGAAAAACTTGAATGCCAGATGGCAGACTTGGCCAAATGGAAGAAATTAAACGAATACTCCTTTTTTTTATATCTGTCTTAGTCTGTTCAGGCTGCCATAATAATACCAATTAATAAAAACAATAGAAATTTATTTCTCACCGTTCCGTAAGCTGGGAAGTCCTAAATCAAGGTAGCAGCAGGTTCCGTTTCTGGTGGAGGCCAACTTCCTGATTCATGGACGATTCCTTCTTGCTGTGTCCTCACACGCTGGATGGGACTAATGAGCTCCTTGGGGGTCTCTATTTTAAGGGTGCTAATCCCATTCACCTAATCACCTGCCAAAGGCCCCACCTCCAAATACCATCACCTTGGAGGTTAGAATTTCAACATAGAATTTAGGTAGGGGGTACATAAACATAAACATTCAGTCCATTGCAGTATTTCAGGAAGCTTCCACCAGATGAACCTGTCTTCAAGTAAAAAGAATCCCACCCCCACCAATTATACTGCCAACATAAAATACATTGGAAGAAAGGACTGGCCTCATCAGGTAAGAGAGGAAGAGCTGTTTCAATTGGCCAGGGAGACTAGGTTGACATTTGAGTTTTAGCCCATTCCTGTTATGTGATGTGGCCTCTGTCTGAATGGTCCTTTGAGGTTATATTAAAAGTTAAAACAAAAAAAGTTTGCATTAGAACTTACTTTGCTAGAATGCACCTGACAAAGCAAGGGGTGGGTAATTACGTTTTTCCTTGATGTAGCTCTATAAATCTTTAGCAAAAAGGCAGTTTTCACTCAAAATAAGTCCCCCCAGATTAAACAATAACAATAATAACAGACAAGCAACTGATTTTGTTTCTGAAAAAGGTAGATTAAATAATTCAAACCCATACTCCTGAAGGGCAAGCTAAAGACAACTAAAAAGATTGGATAAAATATGTTTAAAATCTTCTTAAAAGCATCAAAGAGCTAATACGTTAATAAGAAGTTACTAGCTTTAAGCCCCAAGAAAAGGCAGAAATCAGAAGAAATGAACCTTGTATTCAGTGTCACTGGGATTATTTGGCAATCCTGGTTAGAGGTCAATAGTTGGAGTTCATGGCTCACCAAAGGTATGGATGTTGCTAAACCACCTCCTGCTTTGAGTTGGAACCGTAAAGGAGTTACATTCTTTTTTTTTTTTATTTTGAGGCGGAGTCTCGCTGTGTCACCCAGGCTGGAGTGCAGTGGTGTGATCTCCACTCACCGCAAGCTCTGCCTCCCGGGTTCACGCCATTCTCCTGTCTCAGCCTCCTGAGTAGCTGGGACTACAGGCGCCCGCCACCAAGCCCGGCTAATTTTTTGTATTTATAGTAGAGATGGGGTTTCACCGTGTTAGCCAGAATGATCTCCATCTCCTGACTTCGTGATCCGCCTGCCTCAGCCTACCAAAGTGCTGGGATAACAGGCGTGAGCCACCGCCCCCAGCCGAAAGAGCTACATTCTAAGGCAGGGTGGATGGGAAGTGGAGCAGCACTCGCACTTGCGTGGGCTGGATTTGGTAACTCGCTGTCAACTGATCTTTAGCGAAAGTACCAAGTCTACACAATGGGAAAAGGAGAGTCTCTTCAATAAATGGTGCTGGGAAAAGTGGAGAGTGACATGTAAAATAATGAAATTGAACCCATTATCTTACACCATACACAAAATGTTAACTCAAAATGAATTAAAGGCTGAAGTGTAAGACCTGAAACTATAAAACTCCTAGAAGAAAACATAGGGAAAAATCTTCCTGATACTGGTTTTGGCAATGATTTCTTGGATGTGTCACCAAAAGCAAAGGTCACAAAAGCAAGAACAGGCAAGTAGGACTACATTAAACGAAAAAGCTTCTACACAGCAAAGAAAACAATCAGTGGCATGAAAAGGTAACCTTGGAAAGAGAAAATATTTACGAACCATATATTTGATAAGGGTTAATATCTAAACTATATAAGAAATTAATACAACTCAGTGACAAAAAAAATAACTCAACTGAAAATGGACAAAGAACCTGAATAAACATTTCTCCAAAGAAGGCATACAAATGGCCAAATGGTATATAAAAAAGTGTTCAACACACTAATCATCAGAGAAATGCAAATCAGAACTATATTGAGATATCATCTCAAACCTGTTAGGGTGGCTGTTCTCAAAAAGTCAAAAGGTGGGCCAGGCATGGTGACTTACTCCTGTAATCCCAGGACTTTGGAAGGCCAAGGCAGGTGGATCACGAAGTCAGGAGTTCGAGACCAACCTAGCCAAGATGGTGAAACCCCATCTCTACTAAAAATACAAAAAAAAATTAGCCAGGCGCGGTGGCAGCCTGTAATCCCAGCTACTTCGGAGGCTGAGGCAGAAGAATCGCTTGAACCCAGGAGGCGGAGGTTGCAGTGAGCAGAGATTGTACCACTGTACTCTAGCCTGGGTGACAAAGCAAGACTCAGTCTCAAAAAAAAAAAGAAAAAAGAAAAAAGAAAAAAAAAGTCAAAAGGTAACAAGTATTGGCATTGCTGTGGAGAAATTGGAACCTTTGTACACGGTTGAAATGTAAAATGGTACAGCTGCTGCAGTAAATAGTATGACATTTCCTCAAATTTTAAATTTTTTCCTCAAAAAATTAAACATTGAAAACGATATGATCCAGTAATCCCACTTCTGATATATATCTAAAAAATCAGTATCTCAAAGAGATACCTGCACTCCCACGTTCATTGCAGCATTATCACAATAGCCAAGGTATCAAAACAACCCAAATGTCCACTGATGTAAGGAGAAAAATGTATCATATATAAATACAAGGAAATATTATTCACCCTTATAAAAGAAGGAAATCCTGCTATTTGTGACAACATGGATGAAACTGAAGGAGATGATGCTAAGTGAAAATAAGCCTGTTAGAAGAGTAAAAATATTGCATAATTCCACTTACAAAAGGTATCTAAAATAGTCACTCACAGAAGCAGAGACTAAATAGTGGTTTCCAAGTAGCTGGGAGAAAGGAGGAAATGAAGAGTTGTTGTTCAATGGGTATACAGTTTCAGTTATACAAGATGAATAAATTCCAGAGATCTGCCATACAACATAATGCCTATAGTTAACAATGCTGGACTGTGAACTTAGAAGTTTGTTCAGAGAGTAGATCTCATGTTAAGTGTTCTTACAACAACAAGGAACACCCCATCAAAAAAGACCAAAAAGTGGCCGGGCGCGGTGGCTCACACCTGTAATCCCAGCACTTTGGGAGGCTGAGGCGGGCGGATCATGAGGTCAGGAGATCAAGACCATCCTGGCTAACACGGTGAAACCCCGTCTCTATCAAAAATACAAAAAATTAGCTGGGCGTGGTGGCAAGCGCCTGTAGTCCCAGCTACTCGGAAGGCTGAGGCAGGAGAATGGCATGAACCTGGGAGGCAGAGCTTGCAGTGAGTGGAGATCGCACCACTGCACTCCAGCCTGGGCGACAGAGTGAGACTCTGTCTCAAAAAACAAAACAAAACAAAACAAAAGCAAAGAGATACAAGGAAACTTTTAGAGGTGGTGCCTATGTGTATCACCTTGATTTGTAGTGATGGTTTCGCAGTATGTCCAAACTCATTAGATTGAATACATTAAATAGGTGCAGTTTACATGGATGAGCTTGGAGGACATTAGGTTAACTTAAATAAGCCAGGCACAGTGATAAATCTGAATGTTCTTGGCACATGTGGAATCTATAAAAGTTGGTATCATAGAAGTGGAGAGGAAGGGAAGGGGAATGGGGAGAGGGGATGACAAAAGGCTGGTTAACAGATACAAAAGTACAGCTAAATAGAAGGCATAAATTCTAGTGCTCTGTAGCACTTTAGGGTGAGAATTAATTGTATATTTTCAAATAGCTAGAAGAGTGGATTTTGA
The DNA here is from genome assembly GCF_028885655.2 of Pongo abelii. Taxonomy (NCBI): domain Eukaryota; kingdom Metazoa; phylum Chordata; class Mammalia; order Primates; family Hominidae; genus Pongo; species Pongo abelii. The sequence goes on along the minus strand of NC_071985.2, from coordinate 70,196,717 downwards.
ACGTTCCCAACACAAAGAAATGATAAATGTGTGAGGTGATGTATTTGCTAATTACCCTGATTTGATCATTGCACATTATATACTTGTATCAAAGTATCACATTGTACTCCATGAATATGTACAATTATTACACGTCAATTTAAAATAATAATAAAAGCAAAAAGGTGATAAAAATATGTAGTTTTTGTATATCAATTATACCTCAATAAAGCTGTTTAAAAAATCTAAAAACCAAGAATTTAGCAATATGTGAAAAGATTTATACACTTTGACCAAGTAGGCTTTATTCTAGGAATGCAAGGCTAGTTCAACTTTCAAAAATCAACGCAATCCACCATATTAAAAGGCTAAAAAAAGAAAAAATCACATGACTATATAAACTAATGTAAAAGCATTTGACAAAATTCAACACCCATTTATGACAGAATTCTCAGAAAAACAGAAATAGAAGGCAAACTAGATGACTATAGCTAATCTATAATTAATCATGAAAGACTGAATGCTTTCTCCCTAATTTATATCAAAATATCAATGAGAATTTTTGTATTAATAGATATAGAGGAGATTATTCTAATATTTAAACAGAAAGGTAAAGGAACTAGAAGAGCTAAAACAATTTTGAATAGAAAAGTTAAAGTGGGCAGAATCAGACTACCCAGTTTCAAGATTTATTATATAGCTTCAGTAATCAAGACTGTATGGTATTGGTGGAGGGATAGACACGTAGATCAATGGAATGGAATAGAGAATCCAAAAATAGACCCACACAAATATGCCCAGCTGATTCTTGACAAAGGTGCAAAAGCAATTAAATGGCTAACAAATGATGCCAGAGCAACTGGACCTTATTAGGCAAGAAGAAGAAGGAGAAGGAGAAGAAGGAGAAGGAGCTGCTCAACCTAGCCCTCACATCTTATGCAAAAATTAACTTATGATGGATTACCAACAGAATGTGAAACAGAAAAAAAAAAATAGGAGAAAACCTTTGGGGTTTAGGGCTAGCCAGAAAGTTCTTAGTCTTGACACCAACAGCATGCTCCATAATAGAAAAAATAGTAAAATTAGACCTTATCAAAATTTAAAAATTTCTCTACAAAGTGCATGTAAGGAGGATGAAAAGACTGGGGGAAAATATTTGCAAGCCACAGATCTGAAGAAGGACCATAATCTAGACCAAGGTTGTCCAACTCATGGCCCACTGGCCACAAGCCTCCCAGGATGGTTTTGAATGCGGCCCAACACAAATTTTTAAACTTTCTTAAAACATTATGAGAATTGTTTTGTGATTTTTTTTAGCTCATCAGCTGTTGTTAGTGTTTTTTATGTTATATTTTATATGTGGCCCAAGACAATTCTTCTTCTTCCAATGTGGCCCAGAGAAGCCAAAAGACTGGACACCCATTATCTAGACTATATAGAGAACTCTGAAAACTCAACAATCAAAAAAACAAAACAATCCAATTAGCAAATGACCAAAAGACGTAAACAGAGATTTCACCAAAGATAGCATATAGATGGAAATAAAGATGGCAAGTAAGCACGAGCACGTGAAAAGACGTCTGACATCAGTAGCCATTAGAGGAATGGAATTTAAAATCACAATGACACATCACTATACACGTATGAGAATGGGTGAAAGTTTTAAAATATTGACAACACCAAATCCTGCCAAGGATGTGGAGAAGCTGGATCATTCATATGTTCCTTGTTGGGATGTAAAATGGTACAATTGCTCTAGAAAACAGGCTGGCAGTCTCTTTAACAACTAAGCATGTGACTACCATGCGATCTAGCAGTAGTTGCCCTGGGCATTTACCTTACAAAGTAGAAATAGTTCTCCTGGGCATTTATCCCAGAGATATGAAAATGTATGCTCACTTGTAAACCTGTATACAAATGTTTGTGGCAACTTTATTTGGTTTTTGTTGTTGTTGTTGTTGTTGTTGTTGTTGTTGAGACATCTTGCTCTGTTCTCCCAAGCTGAAGCGCGGTGGTTCAATCATAGCTTACTGCAGCCTCCAACTCCTGGGTTCAAGGGATCCTCCCCCTTTAGCCATTTGTGTAGCTGGGACTTCAGGTGTGTGCAGCCACACCCAGCTAATTTTTAAGTTTTTTATGTAGAGACAGGGTCTCACTATGTTGCCTAGCCAGTCTGGAAATACTGGGCTCAAGCAATCCTCCCACCTCAGCCAACTTAATGTGTAATACCCCCAAAACTGGGGAAAAAACCCTAAATGTCCTTCATTAAGTGAATGGTTAAACAAGCCGGTGGTACATGCATACCATGAAATACTACTAAGAAAAAGGAACAAAATATTGATACAACAACTTGCAACTCAGGTTGCTGAGTGGGAAAAATTTCAAAAGGTTACATATTGATATGAAAGGATACAAATGATTTCATTTAAATAACATTCTTGAAATCACAAAATGTACCATTTTACATTTTGGAAATGGGAAACAGGTAAGTGGTTTCAAGAGGTTAGAGATGGGGAAGGGTGCACAGGGGAAGCAAGTGTCGCTATGAAAGGGCAATATGAGGGATCTTGTAGTGGTGGAAATGTTCTGTATCTTGACTGTGTCTATGTCAATATCCTAATTTTGATATTTTACTATAGTTTTTGCAAGATATTACCAACGAGGGAAACTGGGTGAAGGGTACTTGCAATCTCTCTGTATTATTTTTTACAATTGCCTGCAAATCTACAATTATCTCAAAATGAAAGTTCTGATTTAAAAAGTGACTCTTGATCAAAAGATACCATTAAACGAGTAGAAGATAGTTGCAGTCTCTAACTGACCAAGGCATGGTAGCAGCTAGACTTTATAAACAGCTTTTATGAATCAATAAGAAAAAGTCAGCTCAAAAAAATGGGCAAACATTTGAACAGGCACTCAGAAAACAGAAAATTCAAATGGCCTATAAACACATGTAGAAGTGCCCAATTTCATTGGTAATTAGGGATATGAAACGAAGATCACAATGAGACACCATTACATCTCCTCCAGACTGACAAAAAATAAGAAGTCTAATAATATTACATTTTGGCAAGGATGCGGAGCAATGGCAATTACCGTACATCTCTGATGGGAGTCTAAATTTTGTGGCCACTTTGGAAAACAATTTGGCATGATCTAATAAAACTAAATATATGCATACCCTATAGTCCAGTAATTTCACCCCAAGGTATACATCCTAAAGATTGCACTTGCATACCAGGAGATACATACAAAAATGTTATTAGCAATAGCATTTGTAATAGCCCCAATGGGAAAAATGCAAATGTGTAAAGTGCCAGAATGGACAAAGAAATTGTGATATGTCCATACAAGAGAATATTAAGTAGCAATGAAAATGAATGAACTACAACTACATGCCACAGAAGATGACTCTTACAACCAAATGGAAGAAGAGGCCAGACACACACAAAAATATGCATACAATATTATTCAATTTACAGAAAGTTCAAAACCAAGCAAAACTAAACTGTAGTGGTTAGGGATACATTACAAATTGGTAGAAACTATAAAGATATACAAGGAAGTAATTATCATAAAGTCAGGATAGTTGCTTTAGGGGGAAGGGAAGGACTTGTGGAAGGGAATTGGTGGAGCAGGGGAAACTCCAGGGTGATAGCAATGACCTGGGTGGTGTTTGGTTTATGATTCATTAGGCTATGAAGGTACGCTGTCTTCACGTTTCTCTGTTACAGTTTATAACAAAATCACATTCCCTCTTCATATTTCATTGTTTTGCCTTTGAGATGACAAATGAATGTAGGCATGAGCCTTAACTGGGCTGAGAAAAGACGGCACGTGAAAATCTGAGCTCAAAATGTAAAACCTGTGAGTAGAGTTAGAGTAAAAAGTGGAGTGTGCTGCAACAACAGTAGACTTGCTGGAATGATGAGGTGGTGGCTTGCCTTGGGATTTTTGTTTTTTAATAGTGTATTAGGAATAATAAGGTTGCTCCAGGTGCTAAATTTCTTACTCTCCTTCTTTAGAAGTTGGACCTAGGCTGAGGGTCCACAGTTTTTAAATGTTTTGGAGTTTTCTGTTTTTGTTTTTCAAATTGATTCCCTGATCACCTTTGCCTTGAATCCCCCGAACTAACCTGCCTAAGAAGAGAGGAAAACTGTTGATGTAGTGGGAACGCTCCCTCCTCGAGCATTAACCGGGTTGACCCCGCCCCTCTGTCCTTGCTGTCTTCAGTCCAATCAAGATCGGAAAGCAGGATCAAGAGAAAGATGATCAGACCGGAACAGGTAAACGTTCCATATAGAGATGCTTCGGAAGTGCGGAGAAGTGACAGCTTATCCCCTCTCAGGCCGTCATGTTCTCTCAGCAGACGCTCTGAATTACTGATGTCAGAACTTATTGGCTGGGCTACAGCACATAAGCAACTCGTAGAGTTTTAAGACATTAAAAGAAGGTGATTTCAGACAAGAAATCTAGCGCACCATTCAGGTTTCTCCTCGTGTCGAGGCATTGCTTCTCTCCCTTCCTGCCTCTTCCTGCCAGACCTCACCGTCACAGCTCTAATCACACCCTGACTGATCTGATCCCGCCCTGCCACGAGGCCCGGGTACCCCTCAGCGTCGGGGACATCCAGGTGTCCCTGGATTTCCAGGGCACAGTGCGGGCCGGAAATAGGAACACAGAGCCCTTCGGGAGGCTCTCGAGGCAGTCTCTTTCCAGTGGATAGCGACACACCCTGGTCCCTAAGATTCTCATGCTCTCCGAATTTTCCGTGCTGGACCCGATCTGTAGCGCGCAAAGTCCCCTGTACTGAGGCGTTCCCAGGGCGCCCGCCTCCCGAGTTTACATTTCTTAGGCAAAAAGGCAGCGGAGCTAAGGAGGGGTGTTTGGAAGGCGCCCGTTGCGCTGTTTCACTGCATGGCTTCACTTGGCCCGCGTGGATCAGCCTCTCTGGCGGGGGATTCTCCCCGGACTCCGGCCAGCGCCAATCAGGTCGCGCGGTACCTGCCCCCAGCCCTGGCCACCTGGAGGGGCGATGAGGCTTCACGCCCGGAGCAAGGCAGTCCTCGGAGCGCCGGGGAGGCCGCGGAGCCTCACGTGTGCCGCCCCAGCCGCGGGCGCCCGGAAGGACGCGCGCCGACCCCGTGGGAGCCGAACGCGGGAGTCGCTGCCGGAGCGGAGCTGCTCAGCCGCAGTAACGGGTCGGGGACTCATCGTGCAGGGGAGCGAGCGGAGGGGCGGGGCGGGGCGCGGGCGGGCGGAGGAGCCGCGGGGCTCGGGCTCCGCGCGGGGATGTGTCTGGCCACCGCGTACTTTCGAGGGCGCCTCAACACCCGGGTAAGCGCGCCCCGGCTGCCTCCCTCTGCCCACCGCGCCGCCTTCAGCGTAGCAGTTCCCGACTGGGTCTGGGTCTGCGCCCTGGCTCTCCCTCTCCGCGCCAGGGGCCTCTCGCTCCGAGGGGCGCGGCGACTCGGGGGCATCTCCGGCCTCGTGGCCAGACCGCGGGTGGCGGTGCTCGCGCCTCGGGGCCGGACTTGCCGGGTCCCTGCCCCCGGGCCATGCCGAAGGCGCTCTACTCAGCGTGTCTGCAGCGACCCGCTTCTCTGCGCCTTCAGCCGGGCCGGACCTCACGCGGACGCCGCTGCTGCTGCTGCGCCTCGCGCCCGCCGCCACCCGGGGAGCATGAGGCCGGGGCAGGGGACCCGGGGAGGGTGAGGGCCGACCGGCGGGGTCTGCTGGGCCAATGCGCCGCCGTCGGTCTGTGAGTCCGGATTCGTGCCGGCAACTCTGGGCAGCCTTGCGACCGGGGCTTGGTTTGCTGGTGATGTTTCCGAAGTTTTACAAAATAAAGAGGGCGAAGTGCCTTCGCGGCGCGGCGTGGGCATGCAGGCGGCAGGGCCTGTGGGAGCTGGCGTCTCGGCCAGCGAGTGTGGGGCCAGGACAGCGCGGGTGGGACAGAGAAGCCGGACTTGCCGGTGGGGCCGCGGTGTCCTTGCTCCCGAGGCCCCAGAGCGGGCGACCGCACCCCGATTCTAGAGGGCCCTGCGCGCTCAAGGCGCCGGCCACACGGAAGCCTCCGCCCCGCGGCCCAGAGGAGGGCCTGGCCAAGTAGAGAGCAGAGCGGGCAAGCGGAAGGCAGTGTGGGGACGAGGCCCGCATTGGGCTGCTGGGACCCCGCCGCCCGGCCTGGCCTGGGTGGGGCGGGTAGAGGCCGAGAGCCGCGCGCCGGGGCCCTGGGTGGGTGACATCCTGGTTCTCTGCGGCTCCGAAGGCCGCGAGGGACGGCAGGGGTGCAGATCTGTTCCCTCGGTCAGCGCCCTTTGGCCGACACACACCAGCCGTGTTTTCCCGTCACATTGGGGGTTCCTTTCCTCTGAGTGGAACTGTGGGGCCCTGGAAGTTTGCTAGTCCTGGCAAGTTTGACGTGACAGAGACGCAGTCATCCAACCTGCAGGCGGAGGCCCGCAGGCACTTTCTCCTGTCCTTTCGCCCACCTGCGCCCTCCCCCAGGGCGCCCAGGGGGCCCCATCCTGAGATTCCGAGGGGGCCGCAGCGTGGCTGGCAGGGCGGACGTCTGCGCAGTTGCGTCTGTGTCTTGCTTGGTCCTCTAGCAGCTGAGCCAGACACATGTTTTATGTCGTGTGGGAGACAAACAATGACTGCGGACTTCAATCCCGCATGTTCGCTTTGCCTAAGATTCGCTGGAGTCTGTGTCCTAGGGGAAAGGCAGCTTTCCTTCTGCCCTAATGAAATACTTGCATGTAACAGACATTCAGATCCTGAAAGAGGTGGACCCAGGAGAAGGAACAGTAAAGGTATATGCTCTGAAAACAGACTTTCTTAGCCTTCTCTAGGGAGATTTCGGCTCCCATGCCTAAGGGCATCTAAACCAGCAGGTACAGACAGGGTCATGTTGGTGTCCAGAGGGGAAGTAATGTGTGGCTCTCAGAGGGTCCTGCTGGGGCATCAGGCAGATCGGCAGCGGCCCTGCCAGGGCTAGAGATCTGCATTCAGTGACCTCATCAGGCATACTGTTCTGGAAAGGCAAGGTGAGATGGGCAGATGGGCTCGTGCAGATGAGAGCAGGTCCCCCTGTTTGGCCCAAGAATCTCTGTTTTTTCTCTAGCTTGCCATCTGTAACTGGAAGTGACCCCGGCTTAGTTCAGGGAGTGCCTCAGTCTGAGTGCAAACATCAGCTGGTAACAGGGGAGCCTGGCCCCAGCACAGTCCAGTCCTCACCCAGAAGCCCATGCTGGGATTTTCCTGATCTGCAAACTTTAGAAGGCTGAGGTGGATGAGAGGAGAAGTTGGGAATCTTCTGGGTGGCCACTTAACAAAAAAGTCATTTGGCTCTGGTAGGGCCATTCCAGGGTCTGTCCATTGTGAAAAGTGCCCTGAGATTTAGAATCTGGCCTGGTGATTATTAACATTAATGAAAGTTGCTACCATTTATTAAGTACCTGCTGTGTGCCAGACACAAGGTTTTGCAAAATTACTATTATTTCCCCATTTTTCGTGTAATGAAACTGAGTTTGGGGGTAGGGTAAATGATTTTCCAAGATCATAAAGCTAGTTAATGGCAGAGCAGAGCTTGAAGCCCAGGTCTCTCTGGTTCCAAAGTCACTACTCCTTCCTCGGGGCCACTTTCTTCCAATTAAGAACAGACACACATGTGGTAGCTGGAAATCCAGAACTGTCGTGAATAAAGACTCTTACTTGTAGATCCAAGAGATATTTATAACCCCATTAGACTCTGGACTTCAGAAAGTGCTGGCCTGGTAAACAGTATGTTCTTCCTTCTCTCTAGCACTCAATGGTTTAACTCCTACACAAAGGACTAATTTCTTATTAAGTACAAATCTTTTAACTGGCAAGCATCAAAGAGATAAACCATTGATGAGGTTGTAGAAAAACAGGTACTTTCATATATTGCTGCTGGAAGAGTAAATTGGTACAACTTTGGAGGGGATTTTTGGAAACACTTGTCAAAATTATAAATGCCCATGCCATCTGACCTAATGATTCTGTTTTTAGGAATTGAACTTGCTGTTAAACTTGCATATGGGCACAAAGATATATGTACATTATAGCACTGTTCGAACTGTGAAAGAACAACTTACATGCTTATCAAAGGGGGACTTGTTAAGTGTCTTATGGTACTTCCAGAGAGTCAAATAGTGTCCTATTCATTCATGGAAAAAAGAATTAGTAAGTTTACTATATAACCGATATGGAATGATTTCCAAGATATATGGCTAAGTGGAAAAAACAACATGCCTGGAGTGTTTATAATATACTGCTGCTCATGTTATACAAGAGGAAGGAGAGTCTTAGGGTATTTGCTTGTCTGTGTATAACTATAGACACAAAACCTAATCATACCTGTTGCCTCCAGGAAAAGTGGCCTGTAAACCCTTTTGTACCTTTTGAATTCTGAACCATGGAATTCGTTAACTATTTTAAAATTCTCTTTATCCGTCCTGTGCCTGATATGTTCCCTCAAACACTTCTCCAGCTTAACAGTGTGGGGTGACATACCCCACCCCCTTCAGGTTGCTTGAGAGGTTCCCTTTGGATTAAAAGCCAAAGGGCTGTGAGACTGCACAGTGCCCATAGTATCTGGGCCATCCAGTATTCCTTTGAAATATGCAGAGTTGTACTTGGAAAGCTAGGGAGAGGTGTCTTTGGACAGCAGGCTCTCTGAGCTGGGTAGGCAAGTTATGATCATCCAGCCTTGAAAACAATCTGCAGAAATAGAAACCACCCCTTTCTCTATTGCCCTAATGTTCCCTTGTACAGGATAAAGTGTCAGCGACTGGATAACATTGGGTAAAGGAGCAAGAGGAACACTGTGACTGGACATCAGAGAGGGCAAAAGATATGTAGGAGGGCTATTTCTGGTGTTGCATTTGGACCTCAAAAAGGAGAAGAGAGAGATGCTTGGAAAAAAAAAAAAGATTTGACATTATCCTAGGGTCTAGGGCTGTATTGCCCCAGAGAAAGAAGGAAGATTATTGGTGCAGTCGTCACTGCACCAATCAGTGTGTCCTACATGCCCCTTTGAGCAATTCTTATCAGCACAGATGCCCGACTCAGTTCCCCCTATTTCCAAGCACCCGTTTTTGCTGATCCCTCAGCCTGGAAGCCGATGGATACACAAAGGGGACGGGGGAGATATTAGGTACTGCCTTTCTTTTGGGGGTGGGTGATGGGACAGGCTGTTGAATAGCAGAAACAATGGAAGACGGACTTGCTTCCAGCCACAAAAGATGGGTCCTCCAACACCATTAGGTGGAAAGCCTTCATTGAGAGCTTTCTATGTTTCAGTCACTCTGCTAAGCCTACATTATTTCATTGAATCTCTTTATCTCGGGTATATGTGAGAGCCCAGGCTCTTCGGTATCAAGCAGCATGTCTTTCTGCTCTCCCTTCACTGACTTCCATTCTCTACGCAGTAAGCTGCAACACAGGCACAACTGCATCACATGGGTGCTTACAGACCTGGTTTTGGTTTATAACATCATGTGGCTGAGCATTGCATGCTTTGATGGATCAGTTGAAATTTCTGCAGTATGGATAGATTTGTACAAGGCACAGTTCAGAAACAAAGCAGTCAGTGTTCTGGGTTTGGATTTCCATTTCTCTTATTTCTGTTTCTGTGTGTGCATTAGGGCTGGGGCTGAGTAGACTGTGCATGTGATGTTCCTAGGGAAAGGAGGAGGAGGAGGAGGGGGAGGAGGAGGAGGGTGGCTTGTCATTGCTTTGGTCCAGACACCAGTGGTGTGGAAGGCTGTGAAGATGAGCTTGTGAGGCCCTGTGTCTGCACCCAAGGAGAAAGGTCAGCAAGGTGGCTGCTAAGCCCCAAGTCTGTGCTGGGAGTCTGTCTGTTGTTTGGAAAAAACAGCCTGAGAACTGAGAGCCTCGCTCATTGCAAACTTCCTCCCTCTCATTAGCCAGGGCTCACCTCTGACTCCGTTTCCACTTCAAAAGGAAACAGCTCTAATTTTCCCCAAATAAATTCTGGAACGCACAAGGCAGCTGCTTTTACTTGTGCTGCTGTTTCCCACAGTGATGGGAGCAAGAAGCTGGGTTGGGCTCTCAGGTAGGGCTGCCAGAACCCAGCAAGGAGAGGTAAAGTCAGGGAGCCCTACTAGTTTAAAAAAAAAAAATCAACTTAGGCCAAAAAAAAAAAAAAAAAGATGTTTACATAGTATATGAGTAGTGGAGGACCAGTTTAACCACATCGAATTCAGAAAATGTCTGTTGTCAAAGCCCTGAGAACACAGAAGGATGAGCAAGGCATGGGCCCCAGGCTCAGGTTGCCCATGGGCAGTGCGGGAGAGGAACGTTCACATCACCAGCAGGACTCTGCAGACTGAAGAAGCAAACACTAAGTAGAGGAGCAGGTGACATGCTGTCAGGTGCACAGGGCTAAAGTGAAGCAGAGACTGGCCCAAGGAACTCTGATAAATTATTAAGTCCGTCTTGGAGAAGGTGAGTTTTGAACTGGCCTCGAAGATAAAGTAGTGATTTTGATACATAAGCTCAGGAGAAAGGGCGGAACTCAGACAACAGGTTGGGCAAAGACACAGGGTTACAGTAGAATACAGAGTGTTTTAAAAAGCCTTAGTAATTCATCATTTACCCAACTTCTGCCACAGACATAATACGTGTCATTTTTAATTACTTGTAACATGAAACGTTTATATCCCCATAAAATAGTCAACTATGATTTTTCATGTGTGTGGTAAAATCAACAGGTATTGACAACAGGCATGTGAAATCAACATTTCTGTTGTATTTAAATATCCAGCTACTGTGTCACTATGACTATTTCAGTGGGAAGGTAGCAGAACACTGGAGTAAGAGTGCTGGTGATGAGGATTCGACTTCTGCCTCAGCATTTTATTTGTTTGTTTATTCTCTCATTCATCTACTCTTGCATTCCACAAACATGACCTTTGTGCCTGGACCAAGTGGAGGGCTGACTATGGAGAGAGAGAGAAAAGGAAAAGCATGGTCTCTATACCCTCCAGGGACTCACAGTATGGAAGACATCACAGAAGAAGGTGGTAACCATCATAAAAGCAGGGATAAGGGGCTGCAGGAAAACCTAGTAGGTGCTCAATAAATAGTGGTGGCTATAATGAATAAACAGCATGATAAGCAGTAGCAGACACCACCAAGAAGACAAATCAGAGGACTAAAAAATATTTCTCTGGATTTGGCCAGTGGGTCTCAAAAACTTGTTTATGTCATAAAACCCATGGAAACCGTGGGGCTTTTTGGAGAATACCATGAATTATTCATATATTAAAGTAACTAAAAATAGGCCAGGCGCGGTGGCCTACACCTGTAATCCCAGCACTTTGGGAGGCCAAGGCAGGCGGACTGCCTGAGGTCAGGAGTTCGAGACCAGTCTGGCCAACATGGTGAAACCCCACCTCCACTAAAAATACAAAAAAATTAGCCGGGCATGGTGGCATACGCCTGTAATCCCAGCTACTCGGGAGGCTGAGGCAGGAGAATCGCTTGAACCTGGGAGGTGGAGGTTGCAGTGAGCAGAGATCACGCCACCGCATTCCAGCCTGGGCAACAGAGTGAGACTCCGTCAAAAAAAAATAAATAAAAATAACTGAAAATATAATTTTGAGTTAAATCGAAGAGCACAGGTGCCAAGTGTTAAGAAAACTTTGTGAAACAAAAGCTTTACATTGAGAATATTCTGTCAGCTTATTTATTGTCTATGAATTGGGGAAAGACTACCAGGATTCTATTTTAATGCAGGAAACCCTCAGTCCAGCTGGTAGAACACCAGGGCTCCACAGAAGCACAGTTTTGGCAGTCAGAAGGTTGTTGATGACTTATCAAGGACAATATCAGTAGAGTAGTGAGGCCAGAAGCTAGAGGGGGCTGGGGCAGAAAAGTGAGGATTGCATTGTTAAGATGTCAGCAAGTGTTTACTGAATGTCACTGGAGATACAATGTTGGAGGCAGGGGGATGGGAGGAGACAGTCAAAACCCTACCCTCATGAAGCTTGAAGTCATTCAGGGGAAACAAATTTGTCACAAAACAAATATAAAGTAACACTGTGATAAAAGCTATAAAGTGGAGGTGCATGGTATTATAAGAGTGTTTATTAGAAGGCCTGGGGCCATTCAGGAAGGAGCTGGAAGTCATCTGAGGAAGTGATGATTGAGCTAAAACCTGAAGAATGAGTAGGAGCTAAGGAGGTGAGGGGAGTTTGGGAGATGGGAGAGGATATTCCTGGAATGGGCAGAGACCATGGCTAGAGAGAATATGGCATTTTGAGGCCAGTAGAATTAGGGTTCAGAGAATGAGAGGGGAAATCATACAACATGAGCGGAAGAAGTAGGAAAGGGTTAAACATATCTCATCAGCCACATTAAGGATTTTGAGGTTGATTCTAAAGCAAGGGGTAGTCACTGAAGTACTTGAGCAGTAGGATGACAGTCAGATTTTCTATTTCTGAAAGGTCACTCTGGCTGTATAATTGAACAGTTTATTTGAGGTGGTCATGAGAAGAACCAGGGAAACCTGTTAGGAGACTCCTGATGTAGTCCAGGCAAAAAGTGACAGTTGTTTAGACTGGAAAGTTTGTAGTGGAGGTGGAGAGACATAGATGTGAGAAATTCGAGATGGTAGAATGGAGAGGAAGTGATGGTTTGGATGTGAGAGTTGGGAGAGAAGGGTGTGGAGGATGAGGCCCAGACTTCCAGCTTTGTACCAGTGGATGGTGATGCCATTTCCTAAGACAGGAAACAGTGGTAAAGAACCAGGCTTTGGGGCAAACATTGTGAGTGAGTCTCAGCCAGGAGACTTTGAACCATCTGAGTGGATGGGTCAAGAGGACAGGTGGATATACAGGCAGGAGTTCAGAGGAGAGGTCGGGGCAGGAGCTATGCCCAACATAGCTCATCAACATCTAGGGGTAATTGAAACCATGGCATGGATGAGACTGCCTAGGGAGAGAGGGTGGGCTTAGAAGAGAAGGCTTGGAATTAAACCTCAAGTAGAAGAGGGTGGTCCTGAAAAGGAGACAGAGAAGGATGAACCAGAGAGATCAGAGAAAAACCAAGAGGGAGAAATATCATGAAAGCCAAGGGCAGAGCATTTCCTGAAGAAGAAAAGAGAAAGCATAGGTGCTGCTGAGGAGTCAATTAAGATGAGGACCTAAAAAGGTCCATTGGCTGTAGGAAAAGAGATCGTAGGTGGTTTAAGCAAGAGGTCAGTGACTTGGAGGGCAAAAGCCAGATGTAATTGGTGGAGGAGAAAATGGAAGGTGAGAAATGGAGACTGCACGTATAAATAAGTCTTTCCAGAGGTTCGCTGTGAAAGTCAGAAAGAGGGTGATTTTGTTCTGTTTTAATGACAGAATTGAGGACCTTTAAAAGCCAGTGTATTCTCTAGCAAGCAGACTCAAAAAAGAAGGAAAAGAAAAAAAAGCCAGGGTAGAGACCATAGCTACATCATACTCAATGATGAAAAACTGAAAGCTTTTCCTCTAAGATCAAGAACAAGGCCTGGAAGAAATTAAAGAAGACATAAACAAATGGAAAGACATCCTGTGTTCTTAGATTGGAAGATTTAGTATTTTTATAATGTCCATACTATCCAAAGTGATTGACAGATACAATGCAATCCCTATCAAAATCCCAATAGCATTTTTCATAGAAATAAAAAGCCCTAAAATTCATATGGAACCACAAAAGACCCCAAATAGCCAAAATCTTGAAAAAGAAGGAAAAGCTAGAGGCATCATACTGCCTGATTTCAAACTATATTATAAAACTACAGTAATTAAAACAGTATGGTACTGGTATAAAGACAGACATGTAGATTAATGGAACAGAATAGAGAGTTCACAAATAAATCCACATATAGTACAGTCCACTGATCTTTGACAAGAGTGCCAAGAATACATAAAGTGGAAAGGGTAGTCTATTCGACAAATAGTGTTAGCAAAACTGATATCCCCATACAAAAGAATAAAATTGGACCCCAATCTTACATCATACACAAAAAATCAATTCAAAATGGATTAAAAACTTGAACATAAGAACTGAAACTGTAAAACTTTCAAAAGAAAACATAGGGGAAAGCTTCATGACATTAGTCTTGGTAATGATTTCATGGATATGAAAATCACAGGCCACAAAAGCAAAAATGGACATGTGGGATTACATCAACCATAAAAGCTTTTATACAGCAAAAAAAAAAAAAAAAAAAAATCAATAGAGTGAAAAGGCAGCCTAAGGGATCAGAGGAAATATTTGCAAACTGTACATCTGATGAGGGGTTAATTTCCAAAATATATAAGGAAGTCATAAAATTCAATAGCAAAACACAAGCCATTTTTAAAATGGGCTAAAGACTTTGATAGATATTTCTTCAAAGAAGATATACAAATGGACAACAGCATATGAAAAGGTGCCCCAAATCACTAATTTTCAGAGAAATGTAAATCAAAACCACAATGAGATATTATCTCACACCTGTTGGGATGGCAGTTATCAAAGTATAAAACAATAAGAGTTGGTGAAGATGTGGAGAAACTGAAACTCTTGTGCACTGTTTGTGGGGGGGGGATGTAAAATGGTGCAGCCACTGTGGACAGCAATATGGAGGTTTCTCAAAAAATTAAAAACAGAACTACCATATGATCCAGCAATCTCACTACTGGGTATTTATCCAAAAGAATTGAAATAAGAATCTTGAAAATATATGAGTACTCCCATATGTCTTGCAGCATTATCCAGAATAGCCAAGATATGGAAACAACCATATCCACTCTATGTATACACCACATTTTAAAAAAATCCATGCATAATGGATTTAATGTGGTGTATACATAAAGAGGAATATTATTCAGCCTTTAAAAAGAAGGAATTCCTGCTATTTGCAACACGGATGAACCTCGAAGACATTATACTAGGTGAAATAAGCCAGCCACAGAAAGACAAATACTGTATCATTCCACTTACATGAGGCATCTAAAATAGTCACCACAGAAACAGAGAGTAGACTGGTGATTGCCCAGGGCTAGGGAGAAGGGGGAGTTGGTAATCAATGGGTATAAAATTTAAGTTATGTGAGGGATCTGCTGTACAACATTGTGTTTATGGATAATACTGTATTGTGCACTTCAAAATCTGTTAAGAGGGTAGATCTCATGTTAAGTATTCTTACCATAATTTTTTGAAAAGCCAATGGAAAGGGCACAGTTTAATGGAAACGTTATTATAGATGAAAGGAAGGTTAATTCATAGTGTAAGATTCCTGAGAAAATGGGTGGATAGCATCAAACTGCAGTGGAGGGACTGGTTTTAGGAGAAAGAGGGACCACTCTCCTGGGGTAACTGGAGAGAAGGATAGGATAAGGGCAAGTGTCAATAGGTGTGTATATGGTGGTGGGAAGGCAAGAATGTTACCATCTGATGAAAAGAAGGAAGTTGAAAGGTAAATAGAAGGCGAGGCAGGATGGAGGAAGAAGTTTATTTTAGAGTGCGTGTGATGAGCACTAGGAGAAAGACTCGGTGAAGAGAGAAAGGGTGAGGACAGTAGAGAAAGATGATAATATTGGAGCACTTATTAACGGTGTGATATTGAGCCCATTTTCTTACCTAAAAAACAGGAATAACCATGATACCTACCCCACAAAGTTGTAGATGGTACATAGAAAGTGATTAACAAAGGTATGCTGTTGTTTTAACTTTTATCTTCACTGTCAGTGGCTAGCACAGTGCTGACCACATGATTGATGTTAATATAAAATATTCACCAATTCTCCCAGGTGAATACCTCAGAAGTGGAAGGACATCTCTGTATCTATCACTTGTCTTACTTCCCATCTCTGAAGCACCAGTCTCTTTTTTTTTCTAAGCACTCGGAAGCCTTTCCATGACTCAGTGCTGAAGGATTTGCATGTGGTGCTAAGCCAGGGTAGATTCTGTTAGGGGATTTAATCATACAGGCAGGGCACTAAGCCAGGGAAAAGGGAGAAGAGGTTTAAGTAATTTAAGAGCTCAATCTCTTCTGACCTTGCTTATATACAGAAGACTTTGGAACTCATTCCTCCAATCCTTTCATAATGTCTACAGAAGCCAGCTTTGCACCAGGCCTGCACCCGGGACTGAGACACACAGATGAAGAGGAATGGTTCCAGCCCTCATGATATTAATCTGATAAGATAAATGTTGCAATGGCTGTATCAGAAAGTGCTGGAAGTGCAGGAGAAAGCACATAACTGTGCCAGACCAAGCAGGGAAGCCTCCTCAGAGAAGGTAGTGTTTGAGCTGGATGAAAGATGGAAAGATGAAATGAACATCTTTACAGAGAAGCAGGAAAATTACCTTTCCAGGCAGAGGGGAGGCCCAAGAGGCTTCAAGAGATGGCAAGGGGAACTGGGAGCTGTCTGTATTCAGTGATGTCAGAACATAAAATGGCAGGTTATGGCGATGAGAAGCTAAACAGCAGCCTGGTGTACTGCCTGCTGGGCTAAGGACCCTGACTTGACCTTGTAGATGTGGAACCACTGTAGACTTTTTAACAGAGGCATAACACCTTCTGGTTTACATGTTAGAAAGATTACTCTAGGCCGGGCGCCGTGGCTCATGCCTGTAATCCCAGTTCTTTGGAAGGCCAAGGCGGGCAGATCACTTGAGCCCAGGAGTTTGAGACCAGCCTGGCCAACATGGTGAAACCCCATCTCTACTAAAAATACAAAAATTAGCTGGGTATGGTGGCGGGCACCTGTAATCCCAGCTGCTCGGGAGGCTAAGGCACGAGAATTGCTTGAACCCAGGAGGTGGAGGTTGCAGTGAGTGGAGATCGTGCCACTGCACTCTGGCCTGGGCTACAGAGCAAGACTCTGTCTCAAAAAAAAAAAAAGAAAAAAAGAAAGGTCACTCTAAAGATTTCTTCCACTCTAGCAGTCAGTGGAAGAATAGTTTGAGTGTAGGAGTGGGGTAGAATGGGGATGGAGGATGGGGTTATAACCCAGATTCACTATGATTGGGGGCAGAATGATTGGTCAGGAGACTGTGAGGGTGGTCCAGGTGAGGGTTGATGAGAAACAGTTTCAGTGATAAGGGTCCATGGTAGTGGGTGAGTGAAATGAAAGGAAAAGCCACTGGCACTACGGAGATTTTAAAATGTTGTGGCTAGGATGTTACAGAGGTCATCTTTGTGCATGCTGACACTTTCCAGGATGATGGCAGAATTTTTGATGAAGGGGAAACAAATGCTAAAGTTCTCAGTGAGTGGAGAAGAGTCGGCAGTGGGATCGGGGTTAGAGTGAAGAATAATCACATGGCACGGGCCTCAAAGGAATGAGGATTTTTGCAAGATAATGGAAATAGAACACTCTAATTCAGGAAAACAGAATTGATTCATGAAAGATTTGAACTGTTGCTTCTTATTTCCCAGGTGAAGCAACCACCGCAAAACAGGTAGGGCCTATTTCCAAGATGCCAGGCCACTGAGAACTGCTTGAGGACCACATACAACCTTACAGATGAGTGCCCATGGATTCAAGGTCTCCGAACTTAGCTGAGTCCTCATGGTGACTCCACAATCCATGATAATGTCTTTGGTGGGGTCCCTTTCCCAGGCCCCTCAGAGGACCATTCCCCACCTCTTTGCTGAAGTCTTGCTGACACTGAGGATAGGCTCTCACTGTGGCAAAGGAATTAGGTGAGCAGCACCCTTTATTCCCAGGTGCTGATAGTTCAACACCAACCTTCTCTTAGCAGATGTGTCTCATTGCTGCCTCATTTTCCTTTTGGGCATCTACTCTAGGCCCAGTACTGTGCTGAGCACATTGGAGGATTCAGCAAAATACTAGATGTGATCCATGCCATCAGAGATCTCAAAGTCTTACCAGAAAAGCCAGACTGGTCCATTTGGAACAGCAGAAGGCAGTAATGCCTTGTGTAGTTTAAGGGTTAGGGTTGCGTACAGACAGTCAGGAAAGAAGGTAAATGTATGGTAACTATCTAATCAAGAGGTAATGAGGAGCCAAATGGAGACAATGGTATTTTTGTCTAAATATACACAATGTCTATAGAAGAAGAGACAAGCTCTAGAAACACTTAAGAGAGAAAATGTGCAGGACCTGGAGATTGATTGGATGTGAGGGGAGAGAAAGAAGGACACGTCTAGGACTTGTAACTCACAAGTTACGGGGCTTGAGGACGGGATGGTTGGTGGTGCCATTAATTAAACACTAGAAATACAGGAGGAAAACACTCTGGGGGAAAGAGCAGGTAAATGCCAAGATCTGTTTTAGACCATTTGAATTGGAGGTTCCTTTGGGATATCTAAGAATACAACGTCTAGGAGTCAATTGGCAGTGCAGGTCTGAAATTCAAGGAAGGTTGAATCCAGAGATCTAGCTTTGGGAATCATCCATAAGCAGGTGAGTGCCTAAGGCAGGCATGGTGAGGCAGGGACAGAAATCTGGGGCAGCTCATGGTGGGGGAAGTGTGGAGTCAGGAGTCAGGGAGGGAACAGGCAGTAAGGCCTGAACCAGGAGAAGTAGTATCATGAATGGTTGAAGAGGAGAAAAGTTAGGGATAACAAGTTTCCAATAGGTGTGTCTAGTCAGCAGAAGAGTGTTTGGGAGGGGCAGTACGGGGGTCACTGAAGACCTTTTTCAGAAGCAGTTTCAGAATAGCGAGTAGGAGTTGGAAGCCAGATTTCTGTGAGTTCAGAATAAACAAATTGCAAGGAAGTAGAGACAGCAAGTTTACGCAAACATTAGAGAAGTTTTGCTGTGATTAGTACAGAGAACTGCAGCAAAAGCTGGATAATTGCTGTGAAGGTGTGGACACAGCAAGTATAGACTTTTATTCCTAGTAGCTTTGTTGGGAAGGGAAAGAGAGATAGTTGGGATAGTAGCTATGGGTGGGATGTGAGGAGAAGCAATGAGTTGTTTTTTAAGAGTAGAAGAAGCTTGACCATGTCCTTGGACCGAAAGGTAGAGTGGAGACGGGGAGAGGGGAAAGCACAGGCAAAGGGAGTACTAAGTGGAGCATGGTCTGAAAGGAGGAGGAAGCAGGATTAGATTACAAATAGGAGGCTGGACTGAGCAGCAGGAGGAATCTTTCAGCCTTTAGACATGGAGTGGAGAGAATGAGTTGGGGTAATCCTGGATATTTCAGATTAGGCTGGAGATGGGGGTAGGAAGCTTAAATCATTTACCCCTGATGGCATCAGTGCCCTCCATCATGTAGACAAGGTTGTTTGCTAAAAGTGAAGAGGATTGGCTGGGTGCAGTGGCTCACGCCTGTAACCCCAGCACTTTAGGGGGCCCAAGTGGGTGGATCTCTTGAGCCCAGGAGTTCGAGACCAGCCTGGCCAACATGGTGAAACCCCATCTCTATTAAAAATACAAAAATTAGCCAGGCGTGGTGGCACATGCCTGTAATCCCAGCTACTCAGGAGGCTGAGGCAGGAGAATCATTTGAGCCCAGGAGGTGGAGGTTGCAGTGAGCCGAGATTGCGCCACTGCATTCCATCCTGAGCGACAAAGCTAGACTGTCTCAAAACAAAACAAAACAAAAAAAACAGTGAGGAGGATGGGGATCAGGTGGAGGTGTGAAAAGAACAAAGGTTTAGAATAGTCCCTAAGGGAAATGGAAGTATTGTGAACTAAAGGATTCAAGTGTTTGAGCCTAGGCAACTGAACAATGATGATTGCATTGACAGAAATGGGAATTGTTTGGGGGAAGATGCTAAGGATGTTTTTGAAGCTGTTAAGTTCAGGCAGTGGCAGAAAATCCATGGGAACAAGTCCTACACATGTTGAGAATATCTCAAGGGTATATTAAAAGCCAGCATCCTCTCCAGCTTTCAGATTCTGCTAACACAACTGCGTAGCTGGCCGCTAGGCAGAATCTGGTGGTGACTTCCTCACACAGAGGAGGCGGTAAAACCAATGAGATGTTCAGGAACATGCTGTGAGAGAATCTCTAAGCACAAAGTCATATAGACTTATCAATGTCGATATTATGATTGGATTCCTGATGCCTTGTTAGTTGAAAAGGTCATATGGGGTAAAGTAGGCTGGACAAGAACTCTTCTGGTACCTTTCTTTTTCTTTCTGTCTCTATTAGCAAAGCCGTGCTCACAGAACATGCTGAGAAAAAAACAACAGAAAGAAAAAAAGGGTGAACGCCCCACCCCTACTCCATCACCTTTCTCTCTGCCCCAGCTTTATGTCTGCTCATACTTCCAGCATACTTCATACCTTCTCTTAGTTGGCAAATTTGAGTAGAGGTGAAGGGCGCAGAGCTTCTTTGTCCACACGTACACAAAAAGCAGCTCCTTCCTAGACCATTTCCTTCCTCCACTCACTAGCTGCTTCGTTAGTGTTCCTGTCCCTCTGTTCCTCCGTCCAGGACTGACTTTTAGCAGGTATGCACTGGTAGGGCCATGCAGATTGTTAAAATGTTTACGTACTTTCTCATCAGATAGTAAATAACTACTTCCTGGAGTTCCTTGAATCCTGCACCCCTGGGGCTGCCTCAGGCCCTTCCTTGGGACCCCCAGACTTCCCCACAGTCTAGCAACCAAAGAGATAATGGCTAGCACAGCATGGCCTCCTCGCCCTAGCTCCAGCACTATGGTTGGCATTTCTGATTGATCATGATATGCCCTACTAGTTGTTAAATAGTTTTAATAGCACACCTGCATCCATCCATTGATTTTTCCATTCAGCTGTATATCAAGCACTTACTGTGTCTCAGATGCTGGGCCAGGTGCTGGAGATACACTAGTGAACAAGTGTTCACCTGCCTTTGTGGAATGTATAGTGTAGAGTAGGGTTTCTCAATCTTGTCACCGTTGACATTTTGGGCCAACAATTCTTTGTCACGAGGAGTTTTCTTGTGGATTGTAGAATGTTCAGGAGCATCCCTGGCCTCTGCCCCTAGAGACTAATAGTTTACTTCCCAGTTGTAACAACCAAAAATGTGTTCAGACATTGCCAGTTGTGCCCTTGTGGGGGCAAAATCACCCCCCCACCCCCACCACATTGAGAGGATAAACAGTATTATCAAACAAATGATCACAAAAATAAAAATACTGTTGAACAATATAAAGATGCTCTGGAGAAAACAAGCAGGCTACCATGAGCGAGAATGAAGGGAGACTGACCTTGGGTTCCACTATGAAGCAAGGCCACGTGGATGAAGTGACACTTAAGCCAAGGCCTAAGGGACAAGAAGGAGCCAGTCACATGAGGGACAAGGGACCAAGCATTCCTGGCAAGAGACCATCCCAAGACCAGGAAGGGCTTTGGCTGTTTGAAGAACAGAAAAAGGGCTCATTGGCTGCGGATAGAGACCAAAGGGAAGGGAGGTGCAAGGTGGGACTGGGGAGGTAGGCAGGAGCTAGATTCCTTTTTATTTTTTGAGACAGATTCTCACTCTGTCACCCAGGCTGGAGTGCAGTGGCACAATCTCGGCTCACTGCAACCTCCGCCTCCCAGGTTCAAGTGATTCTCCTGCCTCAGCCTCCCGAGTAGGTGGAATTACAGGCACGTGCCACCACACCCAGCTAATTTTTGTATTTTTAGTAGAGATGGGCTTTCACCATGTTGTCCAGGCCGGTCTTGAACTCCTGACCTCAGGTGATCTGCCTGCCTTGGCCTCCCAAAGTGCTGACATTACAGGCGTGAGCCATCACGCCCCCCTGATTTTTTAGGACCTTGTAAAGCATGGTATTCTAAGAGTAATCCAAAAATGATGGGTGCAGATTCATGTTTTACGAAGAACATCTGTCTACTGAGTGGCAGCCAGTTGGAAAATGGTTATGGTGATCCAGGCGAGAGTCTGAGGGTACCCTGGAGTGTGCCAGAGGAGTTGGACAGTTATGGATGGATTTGGAATTTGCCTTGCTTGTTTCTGATGCCTCACATATATTGGTCATGCCCAGCGGTTGGAAGTGCTAGTTCTGGGACCACCTTTACTTTATTCAATAGCATTTATTGAGTGCCCCTTGTATGCCTAATGTGTAAGGCTGACCCAGGGAGCCCAAAATCTATCAATATTAGAGACAGACACAAATGATAACCAAGTATAGAGGTGCTGTGATTCTATACGCATGAGGTGTTGAAGTCGTGGAAGGGAAGCTAATCTAACCCAGGGGAAGGGGAGATCCAGGAAAATTGAGAAGGTGACACCTAAACTGATTTTCTTTAATTAGCTAACTAAGTAAAGTGGGGGAGAATGGGCATGCCAGGCCCAGCAGAACCCAGTAAAGATCCAGAGGATCCCAATAGCATGGCAGGGCAGAAGCATCAAGCCCAGAGACAGGTGAGAGAGGAGACTGGAGCAGGTGACAAGGGCCAGATCATGTCAGCAAATGCAGCCAGGGGCTCCAGGAACAGCTGATGAGGTGGTGAAGGCAGGAGCAGAGGGGAAGTGTGGGGCCTCCAGCACTGTCTGGTCTTCTCCGACACATCCACCCTTGCTACCAGGGGGCACTTTTCTAAAGTCTACAACTGCTTAAGACCTCTCAAGGTTCATCTCTTCTTATATGTCCCACAAGGCCCCCCACAATCTGGCTCTGGAATGTCCTCTTCCCACCCTACTCCTGGCACACCAAGCGACGTTTACTTTTGCAAACCCGCCACTCTCTTCTACGCCATGTGCCCACACTCACGCTGCTCCCTAACTCCTAAAAGGAGAAAGCACAAGATTGTTCTTACAATTAAAGTAATTGCTATCAACTGAAATGTTTCATAATAGGGGATTTGTTTAGCAAACCAGCAGTCATTTAAATGATGTAGAAACATATTTTACATGAAAAAATAATCATGATATATTAATTATAAAACAGCACATACACGGTATAATCCTGGTAAGTGTATGTGCATTTTGTGTGTATGAGGGTATAACAAAATGTTAGCTATGCTTATCTCCAAGTGGACAGAGTTATAGCAAATTTTAGTTTTTATCTTTTATGTAATTTAACATTTTTCTAATACACAAGTATTACTTTTATGATAAGAAGCAAACAACAAACAAAGCTGCTCTAGGGATCCGGTTGGCAATGTTCACAAGAGCGATTGACCTCTGGCTGGTGACCGTGACTGCACATTGTAGACACAGCAGTGTTTTTCTCCAGGAGGACTGCAAGCGAGACTAATTCATTAAGTGCTTTCAGTCCCGAAGATGACAGGAACCAGGAAAGCATAAAGTCTTGTTACTACGACAGCCAGTAGCCTTGATGTCTGTGTCTTTATTTATTAACTGGACTTTATGTATCCATCCTCCCAGAAGCTCCAAGAGCTTCCCAGCTGACTTTGATACAGATCACATTCTCAAAATAGTATAGTCCATCCGTCAGAATAAAGACAGGGCTGGCTCAACAAAGGACTGGAACTCCAAGAACACTGTCCTAAGAGGCAAAATGAATGTGGGCGAGAATATTGACTGGGGTTGGTGAGGTGTTAGGATAATCGAGTATTGAGCAGCAAACTGGATTTTTGGGTCACTTCCTTTAAGCTAATAATGATTGAATGCCTTTTTTTTTTTTTGCATCAGCTATCGAGTATAGCTCTAAACGCATTCTTCCCTTTTACCTCACAGCAGTTCTGGGAGGAATTATTCCCATTTTAGAGCTGTTGAAACGAAGACTCAGAGAGAAGGAATTGCTGGTGAATCACAGAGCTTGTGTTTTATCATCGTTTCTGCACTGAACACCCCCTACTGCTCCACTTCCCTACTGAAAGGGTGCTGCTTAACGGCCAGGAATTTTAAAGCTTGGAAAATGTCCCATTGATTTTGGCAGGAAGCAGATACCAAATGCTGTTGTTGAATGGATGGATGGATGAATGAACAAAAGAAAGAATGATTTTAAAAGGTCATATAATCCTATCAAGGCAGGGAGAGATAATCACGTTAGAAACCTATCTCATAGATAGCTGCTACAAATGAATGTGGCAAGGATTCAGTGGTTCTTTCTGTTTCCTACCCAAGATTTATAAGTAGATGCCTGTAATGGGAGTAAACATCAGGAGAGTCTTTTTTCCAGGGCTGCAGAGAATTGGGATCATGCTGGGTATGTGGGTCAGTCAGTCCTGTCACAGTTTGGGGGAGGAGAGGTGCTCACCTGGTTAAGCTCCCATGCATAAGGCTAGATGTCTGCTGTTTTCATTTGCAGATTGCTTACAAGGTCCTTCCCTGTCCTAGCAATTTGCCTGCCTCACCCATGGTCTAGGAACACAGAGGAGAAGGAGGCCCAAATGGCACAGCTTCTTGGGGCACATGTGAGGGAAATGCTTTCTTTTTTTATTCAAGATTATATCAAGTGAAGAGCTGGTTTTCACCAACTTCAGGAATGCTCAAGATTGGTTATTGGGTCAGCAAATAGACACTGAGGGAGGCTTCGGTTCACATCTCTTAGCTCCTTAGTCATCCTCCTTGCTGTGCAAGAAAAGGCTTGAATATACCTTCTTCCAGCTCTGCATTAGCCAGCAAGGGGAATGAGGCCATTGTGAACACACACTGTGGGGGCCTAGGAGAGAAAAACTTCAGGCGACATGATGATGGTCCTTATCTTCCACGAGTTCCCAGGGTAGGGGAGGAAAAAATAATTTTCCTTCTGCTTTTCAGAGTTCATAGCTGGGACTCTCTGTAACAAAAGACAGATCAACAGGAGAAAAACAAATAGAAATTTGTTAACATGTATACTTCATCTCTACATGGGAGATACTTAGGGAAAAAATAAGTAAATCTCAAAGAGGCAGCTTAGAATTCAGGCTTAAACACCATCTTCAGCTAAAGGCAAAAGAAAGAAGGGTGTAGGGGAGGCCAGTTATGGGGAGATGACCAGGCAAATTATCAGAATAAAATCTGTTATGCAGATGTAAGCCTGCTCCATTGGTAAGACCTTCTCGTGATTTAGCCGTGCTTCTCTTCCTGCTACAGACACCCTTACAAATGGTGATTTCCTTTATAGATGTAAATTTCCCTTACAAAAGGGTAACTTCTACTCTGTTTTCAGAGCTTCTCCTGTATCTGTTGTTTCTCAAAATAATCAGCTCAAAACCATCCTTATGCCAAAAAGGCATATTTTGGCATGGCACATTCTGGTCTCCTACAACAGCTTCCTTGGACAGAGACTATGCACTGACTTTAGCCTTACAGAACAGTGCCATCGAAATAATTGTAAAAAACTTGTTGTGAGCAAAGGGGCTGAAAAACACCAGACTGGCTAGTTTCTTCTTCTGAAAAATGAAAGCAGCTGGGATGCACTCTACTTTTTCCTACTTTCCTGCTCTAAGAATTTGTAATCCTTTAATCACAAGTCTAATAAGGTTAATGAGGAAAGACCTGAAGATTTAGCTGATTTCTGAGAAAGGGCATAGGAGACTTTGGAGGACTATAAGCTCAGCCTGAGAGGAGACACAGGGTTTCTGGTGGTAGGTTATAGCAAGTCCCATTTTACAGATGCAGACACTGAAGGCCAGACCTCCTTCCCAAAATGGCAGAGAAATCCTAATGCTTGGACTTGTGCAGTGGGTACAAGACAACTGCCTTCCCTTGGCTGAGGAGAGTTTCTCTCCTAGAGGACTTAGCTGGGTGTGTGGAGGAGTCTGAATTCCTCCCCTTGAATTCCTCCCACTGCTTCTTTGCCAGTCCCATCCAACTCAGATGGGGAACTGCTTTTAAATATTATTTCTCAAAGACTACACACACACAAAGAGGAGAGAGAGAGAGAGCGCACGCTCTTTGTATTTTATTTGGGGAATCATAACGACTCTCAGGTGAAATAGAGAGCTGAACCAATCAAGCACTCTTCCCAGGGCTCAAAAGAAACAAGTGTCACAGAACTGGCTGGCAGCACTGCAGAAAATAGATGATGGGAACACCTGTGTGGGTGTGGGTGACCTTGACAAGGGAAACGCTAGCCAGTATTTTTATCTGCCCACTTTGTCTCGGGATGTTGGTGGTGTTGCATCCACTAGCAACAGCCTCTGGTTTATTCTCATGACATCTGGGCAGAAGGGGCGGGAACG
This sequence comes from Pongo abelii, assembly GCF_028885655.2. Lineage (NCBI taxonomy): Eukaryota > Metazoa > Chordata > Mammalia > Primates > Hominidae > Pongo > Pongo abelii. Next base: position 70,170,687 of record NC_071985.2, on the reverse strand, counting down.
ACGAGGCAGATAAAAATATACCCATTTTGAGAAGCAGAGAAACTGAGCCATGATTGGGGACTGAAGCTTATTTAAAGTCTCGTGGATAGACTTTGGGGTTCTTCAAATGGAAACAGGTTGCTCAACCTCTGATTCAGTGCGCCAGCAGCTCAAATTCTGTACTCTCAAAGATTTCCTATTAAATTTAATTTACTGTCCTTCTGTTACCCTTCCACGGTAGAAGAGGTATTGATAGGGTAACCAACTTGTCAAGGACTCTCCCAGTTTTAGGACTAAAAGTTTGAAATCCAGAGAATCCCCTCAGTCCTCGGCAAACCGGGATGGTTGTTCACCCTAGAGGTATGTAACTGCTTCAGAGAAACGCCTGTTGGGGGAGAGCGTTTCTGGAGGTGGTCTCACATGTTCGTTAAGAGCATGGGCTCTGGGCACATGCTAGGGTACAAGTCCCAGCTCTGGAACACGTCCCTGTGACCTGGGGCAAATCACTTGACCTCTCTGTGCCTCAGTTGCCTCATTTGTAAAATGGGAATAGTGACAATCTGTACCTCAAGAGGTTGCTGTGTGAATTATATAAATCCATACGTGAAATGCTCTTTTACTTAAAATAGTGCCTGTCTTATAAGAAGAGCTCAGTAATTGTTAGCCATGATTACTTTGTCAGCATCTGCCTGTTGATGAATCACAGAGATCACAGGATCTCAGAACTGATGGGCTGCCTCCTTAGATTTCATCTCAGTGCCCCCCAATTTAAATGCACTCCACACGTTGTAGCAACCCCCTTCCTTGTCCACCTCTTCCCTTTCTTCCTCGCCCCATGGCTGCCGCTGGTGGAGGCTGGTTTGCCCTGTGTCAAAGTGGATGTCACCCCACTTCACTTGTTGGCAGGATTGAGGGATGGCAGGCAGGTGGGATGTGATCTCCAAGTGCAGTACTCTCAGACTTGAACATGCACACACAGCACCTGAGCATCTTGTTAAATTTTGTTAAATGTGGATTCTCATTCAGCAGATCTGAGGTGGGGCCCACAATTTTGCATTTCTAATAAGCTCCCAAAGATACTGCCAGTTTGGGACCACTCCATGGGCCACAAACATGTGGCCAGGCCACATCATGTGTCAGCCTGTGGGAGTCTTAAGTAAAAGATGGTAATATTCTTGCCCAGCTGAGGACCCTAAAATAGAATTAGTGCTGGGGACAGGGGTGGGAGTTGCTTAGATATGCTTAGAGTGTTTGAGGGGAGCAGCTTAGAGAGTGGTGAAGCCATCGGGGCATGAAAGGTCTGTGGGGCCGATGCTGAGATCCGTGGTGAGTATTGTAGGTAAAGTTAATAACACTGGTTATTAACTGGAGTTAAGGAATTGAGCTTTGGGAATTTTTTTTTTTTTTTTTTTGCTGATTTTAAATATCAGAGCTGGTTTGAGACTATTGCTTAGATAGTCTTTCTCTCTCACATCCATGGTTTTGCTCTCCTGAATAGTGGACAAAGGGTGTAGTGCCCCCCAGTGCCTGGGAAGGACATATGGTCAGTGTGACTGCAGGAGGTTCAGAACAGCTGGCCTGAAATGACAGAAGTCCCCAAAGCTGGGCCTCCAGGCTCCCTACCCAAAAACTCCCTCACAGAGAGTGACCTTGCCTAGGAGGGATCTGATACTTTCTCAGCCACCTTGGAAGGGCTCTTATAGCTCCATGATGGATGAATGGACAAAACTGTCCCAAACAATCTGGGTTCCGGAAATAAGCCTTGTTCAGGCTCAGAAAACAATACCCCAAGATGAAGGCCTCAGAAGCACAAGTTTTTCTCTGACTTTGCCCTGCCCTCCTGTCTCTCAGTCCCATTTTGCCCCAAGTCCAGCCGTAGGAACTAGAATCTCTCTTCCCCAAGGCAGGTCATAGAAACCAGAACCCCTTTTCCCCAAAGCCAGCTATGAAACCTAAAAATATTACCCTGACTTGCCCTCCGCTTTCCCATAAAGAAATTATCTGACCCACCTTGTTTGACTGTAGGTCATGAGACCCCCATTCCAGAGAGGGAATTCCCTAACCCCACACCCAGAGGAAGGACTTCATGCTCAGAGGGGCCAAGAAGAATCCAGACCCACAGGCCTGGCTGGGTTTCCCCACTCAGTCTATTCACATTCGATCAGACCCTTTTTGTCCAATCATATTTCTACACAGCTGCCCATACTTTGTTGAACCTAAGCATAAAAATGAACGATTTCCCCTCATATCTTTGGGTCTTCATTCTGAAGGCTCCCAGGTACACATGTTAAATAAATGTGTATGCCTTTCCTCCAATTAATCTGCCTTTTTCGAGTTGATTTTTCAGTGAACCTTCAGAGAACCAAAGGGAACTTTCTCTTTACACCCCATGGCCCCTCACATTTGAGATGCGCTTCACTCCTTTTTTCTTTTCTTTCTTTTTTTTTGGTTTGGAGACATAGTTTTACTCGTCGCCCAGGCTGGAGTGCAATGGCACAATCTTGGCTCTCTGCAACCTCTGCCTCCCGGGTTCAAGCGATTCTCCTGCTTCAGCCTCCCGAGTAGCTGGGATTACAGGCACATGCCACCACGCTGGGCTAATTTTTATATTTTTAGTAGAGACAGGGTTTCACCATGTTGGCCAGGCTGGTCTCGAGCTCCTGACCTCAGGTGATCTGCCCATCTCGGCCTCCCAAATTGCTGGGATTACAGGCATGAACCACTGCGCCCGGCCTTTACTCCTTTTTCGAAGCTACAAACAGGAGTCCTCCCTGCCATCCTTCTCCCAGTGTCTTCCCTCAGAGATGATATCAGGCACCAAGACAATATGACCGTCTAGTACAGTGAATCTGCCCTCCACTCTCTGGCATGCTCAGATTCCAGAGAAACCTTCCCAGAAGAGGTCACAGAGAAGGGGCTGGACATGTTCGAGTCCAATCCTGCTCACTGTTGCCTGGCTTCCCTTAGGCCAGGCTTGTGCTAATTTGAAAAATGGCCTTACGATGATGAGCGCTAAAAGCACTCTGCAGACTGGGTGCCCTGGGAAGACGTGCAGGGACTCAGCCTTCCCCAGCTCCCTCCCCTCCACTGCCAGCTCTCAGCGTTGTGCACTTTTAATCTCCCACACAGCTGCCAGTATACTACACATTTGTATCTGTCACTTCAGATCCCGCCGCATGGCTGCTCTCAGCCAACTGGGAGCCTCCTCCTTTTTTCCCTGGAATGTTCCCTGAGGACAACTCAGCCCTTGATAAAGGCTTCCACTTTCTTTTGTTTCTCTTGGTGAGAAAAACCCTCTGTCCCCCACTCCTACCTTACAGAGCCTGTCCAGGCCCTGGCACCCCCTACCTGCAGCCTACTCCTCCAGGTACAGCTTCCCTCCCATCCCTCTCCCCGCAGAAGGAGAATCCTGGTGCTTCAGTGCCCTCCCAACACTGGTCAATGTAACAGCATCTCAGAATTTTACGATGGCCCTCTAATTCCTATAGCCAGAAGGGACCTCAGAAGTTTTTTTAAAAAATTTATTGTGGTTAAAAAAAGCACACAACAATTAATTTCCCCTCTTAACCATTCGTGTTAAGTAGTGTTAAGTATAGTATATAGTTGGGCAACAGATCTCTAGATAATTTTCATCTTGAAAAATTGAAACTCTGTAACCATTAAACACTAATCTCCCCTCTCCCCTTCCCTCAGTCCTTGGCCACCACCTTTTCTGCTTTCTGTTTGTATGATTTTGAGTACTTTAGATACGTCATATGAGTGGAATCATACGGTATTTGTTCTTTTGCGAATGGCTTATTTCGTTTAGCATAATGTCTGTCCATGCTGTAGCATATGACAAGATTTCCTTCTTAAGGCTGCATAATATTCCATTGTATGGATATACCACATCTCTTTACCCGTTTATCTGTTGATAGACATTTGGGTCACTTCCTCAGAAGTTTTTTTTTACCCTTTATTTTGCAAGTCATCACCCACATAAACAAAGACCACACAGTCAATAAGACCAAGACCACACAGCCAATAAGTGTGTGCAATAATTGCTCAAGACCACACAGCCAATAAGATGTCTATTTGTACAGATTTTTATTATTCTCTCCTGGATTCTGGCAACAGCATTTAGGGGCTCTGGTCTAACATGGCGTTAGTGAAAATAGGCTCTCCAAGATTACTAGAGGCTGCAGGGGCAAGTGATGGTGGCTGGGCTAGTCCTGATCACTGTACGCCTGTGAGAACATCCAGCTTTGGCTTTGGTGTGGTCAAGTGTCTTATGTGTATAGACACTGGATTTTTTTTTTTTTTTTTTGAGACGGAGTCTTACTCTGTCGCCAGGCTGAAGTGCAGTGGTATGATGTTGGCTCACTGCAACCTCCACCTCCTGGGTTCAAGTGATTCTCCTGCCTCAGCCTCCCAAGTAGCTGGGATTACAAGTGCACGCCACCATGCCCAGCTAATTTTTGTATTTTTAGTAGAGATGGGGTTTCACCGTGTTGGCCAGGATGGTCTGGATCTCCTGACCTCATGATCCGCCCATCTCGGCCTCCCAAAGTGCTGGGATTACAGGCATGAGCCACTGCACCCAGCCTGGACACTGGATTTTTAAAGATACTAAGGAATTATTGTTCATTTGTTTCAGTGCATTAATGGTATTGTGTTATATGCTTTTTAAAAAGACTTTTAAAGATGCATACTGAAGTGATTATAAATTAAACATGATGTCTAGGATATGCTTCAAAATCATTGTTGGAAAGTATGGATGAAACAAGGCTGGGGGCTCATTATACCATTCTCTCTACTTTTGAATATGTTTGAAATTTTTTATTTATTTATTTACTTATTTACTTTGAGACAGGGTCTCGCTCTCTCACCCAGGCTGGAGTGCAGTGGAGTGACCATGACTCACCGCAGCCTCAAACTCCTGGGCTTAAACGATTCTCCCACCATAGCCTCCTGTGTAGCTGAGACCACAGGTGCATGCCACCATGCCTGGCTAATTCAAAAAAATTTTTTTTTGTAAAGATGGGATTTCACTACACTGCCCAGGTTGGTCTTGAACTCCTGGGCTCAAATGGTCCTCCTGCCTTGGCCTCCCAAAGTTCTGGTATTATAAAGGTTTTCCAAAATAAAAATGTTGGAATCTTAAAAAAACTCTTTTCATCTTACATTTGGATAGGTCACACCTGCCTCCCACTCTCCACGAACTCAGCAGATTATTGCTGAAATAGGAGAAGTTTTGACTATTATCAATTGTAAGCTCTGGAAAATAAAGTACCATAGCCATTGGGCAGGCAATGTAAAAACAAAAATCCCTGCAGGCTGCGGGAACGGCACCAGCAGATGTGTGTAGCCCCATGGCAGAGGTGGCAGTGGCATGAGGAGCTGAGCTTTGTCCATGGAGCAGGCCGTGCTCTGGGATCAGGCTTTCCATCCTGAACCTGGACCTAGGGCACTTCTCCACCAGAGGCAGTTGGCAGTCACCAGCTTCCTTACTTATAAACAGTTTGGCCACATCACGAAGTAAATACGTTGTTTTGTTCGTTTGTTTTAAGTATTCATTTACTCTTTCATCCCTAATTCTTTTTTTTTTTTTTTTTTTTTTGAGACAGAGTCTTGCTCTGTCACCCAGGCTGGAGTGCAGTGGCGTGATCTCGGCTCACTGCAAGCTCCGCCTCCCAGGTTCACACCGTTCTCCTGACTCATCCTCCCGAGTAGCTGGGACTACAGGCGCCTGCCACCGCGCCTGGCTAATTTTTTGTATTTTTAGTAGACACGGGGTTTCACTGTGTTAGCCAGGATAGTCTCAATCTCCTGACCTTGTGATCTGCCTGCCACGGCCTCTCAAAGTGCTGGGATTACAGGCGTGAGCCACTGCGCCCGGCCTCTTTCATCCCTAATTCTTCCCTTTTTCTGTATCCAACCAATGCTGTGATTGAATTTGCCTCCTAAATACCTCATATTTGCTCATTCATTGCCTTGGCCACTACCCTAGTTCAAGCTGCTGTCATCTCTTACCTGGGTTATTGCAATACTTCCTAACCGGCCTCTCACTCAGCACTCTTAGCCTGGCTTCCTGAACTTCCCATCCGTTCTTCTGATCGTGTCACTCCTCCCCGTGTACTTAAAACAAGAAAGCCTTCCCATTGCTCTTGGAATGAAGGCTGAACTTTAGCAGTGCCAGAGTCTTGGGGACACTTGCCTGTCCAGTCTCATTTTTCATCTCCAGCCTTCTCTATCCCTGTGCCCCAGCCACCCTGAAATTCTTTCAGTTCCTCAAAAACACCATGCTCTTTCTCATTTCCAGGCCTTTGAACATGCTGCCCCCTCTGCCTGGAACACTCTCCCTCCTGCCTTGGTCTGGATGACTTACGCACCCCGCAGGCCTCAGCTGAACCTCGCTTCCTCCGAGAAGCATCCCTTGACCTCTTCTCCCCCAGTCAGGTTGGTGTTCCTTCTCTGTGCTCACCTGGAAACGCCCCCATCATAGGACTTAGCCCCCTTATTACAGGGGTTCAGTAAATTTTTTTTTGAACTGACTGAATATATTTGATTTGCAAGAAAGGAAAAAGTACAGAAATATATATTGCAACAAGCAGGTCACAGTATCCTCAAGTCCGCAGATATCCCTGTGCCTTCAAAGTCATCCCACAAATGTTCCCTGGTCTGATTATCACTGAAGGAAGTTTTCCAGTTGCTGCAGAATCTATCCCGCTGCCCTCTGCTGACAGGGCCTGCTCTTTCCGGTATGATCTCAAGCACACTCTAGTGTTAGATCTTCTAACCCTGCCACTACCACCCCACCCTATGCGGGACCAGGACAGTGCCTTCTGAACACTCCCCCTTTGTCAAGGGAGCTGCCCAGCCGTCCACAGCTTCAGCCCCGAGTGGAGGTTCCAAGTCAGAGCGCCAGCTCCCCCTGTGCATCCCCTCCGCTGGCAGCCCCACCAGCTCTGCACCCACAGAGCCCCATCCAGCACTGGGGTCTGTCCTGCCCACAGATGCTCCAGGCCCATCAGCTTTACCTGTCTGACCTCTGGGCCTCACTGAGGCGCCCTGTGAGAGCTATTGTCACTTTTGTTCTCTCCTTTGCAGAGTTTCCATCCTACCCTCTTTTTCCTGTTTTGTCTCTGAAGTGCCCCTCTGGCCTGTGCGTCTACCTCACCCTCTCTTTCCTCGTTCAGGCCCTTGTGCCAGCGCTGCCCCATTTTTTCTTGTATCTTTGGTCTGTCCCCTCATCCTGGGCTCTTTGCTTCTTCTACACCTGTGCTTGGATATCTGTCTCTTCTAAAGGTCCTTCCTGCCCCATGAGCCTCATAGCTCACATCCTGGCTCTCTGCTCCCTTTCCTCCCCAGAGATGGTTCACCGCCTCCACATCATCACAGCTCCACATCCCCCAGCTCCACTGCTGTTACCGACATCAGTCTTGCCAAATCCCCCTATGCCCATCTAATCACAAATCCTCAATCATCTGCTTGGCCTCTCTGCTGCCCTGGATGCCGACAGCCATCCTCTGCTCTCAGATGCTCTCCTCGGGCTCCCTGGCACCCCTCAGCCTGCCTGGGCTTCTGCTCATCTATTCTTTGACTCATCTGCTGGCATGTCCCCATCTTCCTAACCTCTCTGCAGGTCAGTTTTTTTGAGATTCTGTTCTCTGGCCACACCATCTATTCAGCTGCTCCAAATGACCCCTCCAGGTGGCAGCTCCCAGGTCACAGTCTCTAGCCTGAACATCTCTCCTGCTCTTATTTTGCATTTCAATTTCACTGAATATCAAGGTCAAAGTCAAGCTGCTGCCCTCTAAATAGCAACTCCTCCAGACTTTCTGTTAACAGTCCTGGCATTCTCTGATCCCCAGGCTTAAAAACCCATAGCCACCTCTGCCACCTTCCTTTCCTCTGCTCACACATCTGGTCAGCCCAGAGGTCCTGTCCCTGCTGTCCCAGAGGCTCTCACATCCATCTCCTTTGAGTTCCTCCAACCCTCACCCTTGGTTTAGGTCTCACTGTGCTGGCATTTTGTTACCTCCCCACTCCTCCAGATCATCTTTTTCAGTCTTTATGTCTCCAGACCATTGTCTACTCTGCTACCAAGTCCATTTAAAGTTCTTACAGTAGACCAGCAGCATCAGCATCACTGGGAGACTTATCAGAAATGCACATTCTCAGGCCCCACTCCAAATCTGCTGATTCAGAAACTCTGTGGGTGGGGCCCAGCAATCTGTTGGGTAATTCAATGCATACTAAAGTTTGAGAACCACTGCCCTGAAACATTGCCCTGAGCAAGTTTCTTCTCTGCTTAAAGACCTAAGACACTTTGTTGTAGTTAGGATAGGGTTTAACTGGCTATAACAGCTAACAATAAAAATCTACTTCTCTCTCACTTAAAAGGAGTTTGGCCATGGACAGTGCAGGGCTGATCTAACAGCCCCATGGTGTCATTAGGAACCCAGGGCCCTAGCTTTCTGTTTCAACTCCTAGAACATGGCTTGCTCTATCACTAAGGTTAGTTACCTCTTGGCTCTAGATGGCTGCTAGAACTCCAGCCATCATATCCTAATACAGACCAGGAGAAAAAGCACAAGAGCCAAAAGGGGGACTCTTCCAGCTGAGTCAGCTCCCTCCGTTTAAGCAGCCTTCCCAAGAGACCCAAGTAACACTTCCCCTTAAATCTAGTTGGTCAGAATTTGGTCACATGGCCATACTAGATACAAGGGAAGCTGAGAAGTAGTTTTTTGTTCTGGGTGGCAGTATACTCAGCTAAAAATTGAAGTTCTTTCAAAATTTTACATATAGAACTGTATGATCCAATTTATATACCATTCTTGAAATAACAAAATTATAGAAATGGAAAATAGATTGATAGTTGTCAGGGGGCGGGGAGAGAAGGAAGTGACTGTGACTACCAAAGGGTAGCACCAGGGATCCTTATGATAGAACTGTTTTGTATCTTGACTGTGGTGGTGGTCACAAATCTACACAAGTCATAGAACTGCATAGAGCTAAATATACACATGCACACATATGTGTGCACACATGCATGTGTTCATGTAAAACTGGAGAAATCCAAATGTCACTAGATTGTATCAGTGTCAATTTCCTGGTGTGATATTGCACTACAGTTTTGCAAGATGTTACCATTGGGGGAAACTGGGTGAGGAGTATATGGGATCTGTATTATTTTTTACAACTGCATGTAAATCTACAACTGTCTCAAAATAAAACATTGAAGAAGCAAAAATAATGAAGGGGAGGTGTCATAAGCAACTAGTGTCTCTGCTGTAAACCTAACCCATTCCCTGCTGTAAGCAGTCCAAGGTTCTTAGCATAATTAGGGCCTTCATGACCTGGCAGTAAGGTGCTTCCCAAGCAGTCCATGCCTTGCCGGGTTAGTGCTGTCTGCATTAAAGCATCGGCCTCTAGAGAGCAGGCCCCAAAGCTATGGCTGGTATTTATGAAGCACTTGCCTCTTCACCTATATGGCCCTGAAGAGAGCCAATGAAACAGACATCTTTTACCTTCAGAAGCCTCCGTTCTGAGAAAGCACCAGTATTCGCAGGCATGTTGCCCACTGAACAGAGAATGAAAATGACTTTGTCTAATTGAAAGGGGCAGTGAGCGAAGAGGGACTTTTGAGACCTGCACATTGCTGTAGTGACTGCAGTGAGAGCAGGAAGTACTGAAGCATATTTCCAAGTGGTTTTTAAAGTACTCCATCCTGTCATCTTTGTCCATGTTCTGGAGCTCTCTTCCTTAAGGCATCAGCCAGCACCAGCTGCTTTCTCACCCCTGGGCAGCCTTGCTGAACCTCACTGTGCCCCCATGGGAAGGAATTAAACCACTTGTCAGGAGCTCCTGCTCAGCCAGAACTCTGCCCGAGGCTTTCCCACAGCAGCTCTCTGAGACTCTCGGTTGCCCTGAGGAGGGACACGCACATTGCAGGGCAGGTGCTATCAGCTGAGGTGTGCTGCGGGCAGCCAGGCCTGATGGAGTGTGAGAGGCTTCTTGGGCTACGGGTCCGGCCTTCCCAGTCCTGAGCTTATGGATGCCCAGGGAAGTGGGGGGGCTCCAAGGATGAGCTTTAGGGGTTTCATGAATTTTCTAAACTTGTAGGCAGAATTCTCTATGTGCGTTTTTCTCCGGGAAGACTGTCCATAGCCTTCGTCAGGTTCTCAAAGGCATCCACAAGCTCCTAGCAGCTGAGAATGATCCCCAGTGATACAGAGAGTGGGAGACTGGAGGAGGAGTGCTGAGGGAGTTGAAGGTAAGGGCTGAGTACAGCAGGGAAGCAGCTAGAGCAGAAGAGCGGGTGAGAATTCACTGAGCTTTGTCTGGTGGGCTGAGCTGATGGAAGCGACACTGATCCTCCTGGTTCCCTGTAGGGTGAGCATCTTTCAGTCCAGGCAGAAGTCATGGCCGGGACAGCCTGTTTCCACCCGCAGACCCTGGACGAACTCGTCTCCATGCTGTCCCCACTGACCTCATTCTTAGTTCTGGCTGAGTGAATCCCTCAAGCTAGGGAGAGTTTCCCTGAGCCCCCAGGCCCGTCTGTTCCACTGAAAAACATTCCCATAGTGTTACCGGTGGCAGGTCTTGACTGCAAATTGTCCAGGTTCTTGGCGTTTTGAACGAAGAATTGGACAAAACGCACAGCAAGGAAAGAATGAAGCAACAAAAGAACGAAAGCAACGATTTATTGAAAATGAAAGTACACTCCACATTGTGGGAGTTGGCCCAAGCAGCCAGCAGCAGCTCAAGAGCCTGGTTGCAGAATCTTCTTGGGTCCAAATACCCCCTAGAGGCTCCCCATTGGCCACTTGGCTCTCACTTCATGTAAATGAAGTGGTGGCCCACAAACGGTCTGATTGGTTGCTGAAAGCAACCAATCAGAGGCTGAAGTGAAATTACAAAGGTCACACTCCTGTGCAGACATCCAATTGGTTGCAAAAAGCAACCAATCAGAGGCTAAGGTGAAGTTACAACGTTGCACTTCTATGAAAACGAAGACTCAGTCTACAATCAGTCTGATTGGTTGCAGACAGCCAGTTTCCCATCTGCCAGGCAGAAAAGGTGGGGATTTGCAAAGGGAGTAGCCTCTGGTCTTTTTGTTACTTAGGCGTGGAAAGTTAGGGTTTTCCTTTCAATTTAGTTCTAAGAAGTCAGCGTGAAATGGCCTTAGTTTCCTTTCCTCCAGACCCTATTCTCCTGCCTCAATCACAATGTCCCCTGTCAAAGCCCAGTGCGCTTATAATTGTGGCTAGTGTCTGTAGATTGCTATTCAGGGGAGCCTTGCTTGTTTTGTCTTATTTTAGCCCCAGTTATAGCCTGGCACAGTGCCTGGCATATGATCGACACTCACATTCAGTATTCAATAAATATCAGTAGGATAGATGGATGAAAAAATAAAAGAATATTTTGTCTTATGAGTATGGACAGATGCCCGGAGAATACTTTGAGGACCCTCAGGAAAAGAGCTGGGGCCGACCTTTATTCTAGCAGTAAAGAACAGGACAAAGATAAGTGTGAGCTTGTGAAGTAACTCTATTGAAGTGAGGCAGAATTTTACTACCCTCAGAATATTCCCCAGTGTCTTTGGCAGAAAAGATTTATTCCTATTAATTCTTTGCTATAAATTCAAAAACAGACAAGCCTGAATGAATTGATCAGATGGGGTGGGGGTTGGGTGGCATTAGGGAAATTGTTACATGTGAGGGTTTGGGAAATAGGTGCATCATAGATTCAAAATAAGAGGCCTACACTTGGTGCTGGTCTAGTCAACGAGTCAGCATTTCTTGGACAGCTTATTCTGTGCCAGGTGCTGAAGAGATAAGAGCAGTGTAAATCGTGGCCAGGAATCACATGAAAGAGAAACCACCTACTGGCCAGGTGCAGTGGCTCACACCTGTAATCCCAGCACTTTGTTGGGTGGCCGAGGTGAGCTGATCATTTGAGGCCAGGAGTTCAAGACCTGACCAACATGGCAAAACCCCGTCTCTACTAAAAATACAAAAATTAGCTGGGCATGGTGGTGCATACCTGTAATACCAGCTACTCAGGAGGCTGAGGCAGGAGAATTGCTTAAACCTGGAAGATGGAGGTTGCAGTGAGCCGAGATCACACCACTGCACTCCAGCCAGGGCGAAAGAGCAAGACTCCATTTCCAAAAAAAAAAAAAAAGAGAGAGAGAGAGAAACCACCTACAACTTTACTACTGTAGCATTCACTTATGGCCACTTACCCCCTCAGCCCTGCCTGATAAGGAGGTAAGTGTGTGTGTATCAGCCCAGACAAAGCCCCTTCATTTCCATGAGGATGCCAGGCCTACCCTCTGCCTGGTTGACTGTCAAATTGTGAAATGGTCTTTAATTGGCAATATTGATAATTTTCCCTGTTTAATCTGTTTAATTTAAATCTGTTTAATGTATTGAAGTGAAATTCATATATCATAAAAGCACCATTTCAAATTGTGCAGTTCAATGGCAGTTAGCACATTCACAGTGTTGTACAACCACTACCTCTATTTAGTGTCACATTGCCATCATTCCAAAATAAAACCCTATTATATTTACCCATTAAGCAGTTCTCCCCAAGCTGTACCCTGTCTATGCATTTGACTATTCTGGAAATTTTATGCAAATGGAATTATGCAATATGTGAACTTTTGTGAATGACTCTTTTCACTTAACCTGTCTTGGAGGTTTGTCCATGTTGTAGCATGCATCAGAATGCCATTCCTTTTCATGATTGAATAGCGTTGCATTGTATGAACCTCTCACAATTTTTGATCCATTCCTCCATCCATGAACACTGTTTCCACCTTTTTGCTGTTGTGGATAGTGCTGCTCTGAACATGCAGGTACCTGTATTTGTTTGAGTACCTATCTTCTGGGTATACACCTAAGAATGGAAATCTTCTTAAATTTTTGCCCAAAAACTTTAAACATGAATTTATGTCAGCAAATGCTTGTCAAAAGCTCAGTGAAGAGAAATATTACTCATGACAGGTTTTTAAACTTCACTTTTTGATGCAAAACTCTTTTGTCAAACAGCTGACCCCAAACTCTAACATGTAAAAACATAAAAAGGCAGAAATGCTGTGGGTGAGTTAGACAAGGAGGCCAGGAGCTCCGTGAGATCAGCCTTCGTGCGCCACCCCCCACAGACCCGAAGAGCCTCTCAGACCTCCTGGGCTCTGGGCAGCGGTTCTGATGTGCTGCTGTGCCCCAAGCTCCAGATCAAGGTCACCTGCCAGAAAACTGAAGGTTTGAACACTGCTGCTTCCTGGTACACTCCTTTCAAAGAGCCGTACCTGGGTGTTAGTCCTCAGACTCCCCTGGGAGATACAGTAAGAAGCTGCTTTTTAAATATGTAATGGTGTAGTAACAACTTTCCCCTATAGCTCTCGGCCTCCCCTTTAAGAGGATCCTCAGGAGAAATTCCTCTCAAGGCTTAGTGGAAAGAAAAACTAAGCTCCTCCACACTGTGATTTGGTTTAACTGACTGTATTTCTCTTTTCACGCTGGTTGCTAAGAAGCTCAGAGTTAAATCGGCAGCTCATGTCCTGCAGTTCTGTAGACCAACCTTATGACTGGCTGCATGTTGCTCTGCTATCCTCCCTATGATCTTCATTCCATTTTTATCCTACTGAGTGTACAGATGCTCCTGGACTATGATGGGGTTACGTTCCCATAAGCCCATCATCAGTTGAAAATGCATGTCACACCTTGACAAATCCATTATAAAGTCAAAAAATTGTAAGTTGGGAACCACCTGTATTTCTGAAGCACCTAAAATCCTCTTTAGGTTGAGGTAAATGTAACAAATCATTTTCCCGTCTTAATAGTTGTGAATATAGATGTCTTCCTGCCATGAACTCTGAACGTAGAACCCAGGGCTGGCCTAGGTAAGATCTTGAGGAGGCCAGAGCAGCCTCCTCACACCCCACTATCCCTGACTCCAAGGAAGAGACAGCACCCCAGGTGCTGATCAGGTGAAAATGGGTGAGCCCAAGGCCTTACACAGCTGTGATCAGTTTCAGTTCCACCGACCCCAAGCACCTATTTGTGAACAGCATTTTATGGAATAAAAGGCCAAATGGGGTGATCCCGGGCCACTAGGAATTCCAGAGGGTGAGGGAACATGTGCTTATGTGAGTCTGCAGTTCATGCAAAGGAGTGGAGTAGAGCATCGCATGCCCCAGGAGCAGAGGGAAGGAAGACATTTTACGGACCATGGGATCTGAAAAAAATGAGAATTGGATCTGGATTTCCTCACAAGCAGTAGTAGGAAGGATAGTAGCATTCCAGGCAAGGGCAATCTCTTGAGCAAAGGCTTATAGGCAGGTGCGGGGAAAGGTACATGGATCAGTGTAGCTAGACACTCACGCTGCAAACTCAAAGGCCTGCAGGGGTGTGCGGTTAACGTACATGTATAAGGCGTGAGGGGTGGGGGAAGAGTGTAAGGAAATAGGTGCCAAGGGGCTTGTAGTGGGGCTGGGTACAACCCACCTAGTAACAATGTTTTTTCAAACACTGTGGAGCATAGCCAGACAGACAGACACAGGCCTGATACAGGCTCCGAGCTAGAGTCACAGCGTTTGGGAGGGAGGTTCATAAGGAGAGAGAAGGCTGACGCAGGAAGGCAGGGAATATTTAGATTTCATCTCAGAGGCTGGAGGAGCCTTCAAAAGGTTTAGGCAGGACAGAAACCTAGTTATGTTTTAGAAAGTTACTTACAAAATTAAATGCTCTCAGTGTACATTCATATCAAAAAATGATGGAAAATATTAACGGTGATTAATTTGGGTATTAAGAATCTGGGTAGTTTTTATTTTCCTTACACTTTTATCTTTACCAATATTTATATTATTAGAAAAGGATCAACAAAAGTCATATCAAAATAAAATGTTTTATCCTGGCAGTAGTCTGTGGTAGCAGGAGTAGAAGGAATAGGTTGGATTTCAGCCTTTTTGAAGAGGGAGTTAGCTTAGACCAGGGGTCGGGGGGATACGAATGAAGCGGGCTGCAGCAGTCAGGATCATGCCTTCAGTCTGTGGTTAAAGCAGGCCTTGGAGAGCCTCCCTGGCCCCTGATACTTTAATGAGAGCTGGTGGGATTTGGGACTATGAGTGACTCTTGGCCAGCATAGAGACCTGCTCCCTAAAGGCCTTAAAAGTCCCAGTGGGACCCGGTGTATGGGTCTCAGAGAAAGAGCTCAGGCAGTGACAAGATGCTGTTTCCATTGAATGAATAGACAGTTGTTCCAGGGAGCATGGTCTTGGCTTTCTAGACATTTGAGACTAAAAACTAGATGGTAATATGCATTCCTATTTCCTGTTTATCGGCTCACATGGGCTTTTTACTATCTTACTGTAGATAAACAGACTTATGTTGTTTTCAAATGGCGGTCTCAGGGCATTCATAAAGATCAGTGGAGCTTTAACTCTGGGAATCCACGTGAATGATAAAGTGGAGGATATGTTGGTTTAGAGGCCTGGCTTCACCACTAACTGGAACATCTTGGGCAAATCACCTCAGTAAACCAAGCCACAGTTTATGTATGTGCTAAACAGATTTGAAATACCAGCCCAGTTTATGTGAGAAGGTTGTTTTGAGCTTTATGTTAGATAATATGAAAACACTATAAAACTATAAATGGTTGTTTTCACAAAGATTCCATGCTCCGAAGAATGCCCTGGCTGTGACCCAAGGTCTGACTCTTGGCTCTGTCCCTGGAGTACAAGACATGGGCAGTTGTGGCCAGGCAGGTCCATGTGAATACTATGACACATATTCAAGGGAGAGAGCCCTCTAGATAATGGGCCAAAAGGCGCAGGACTATGCAAATGTATATTTATGTTATGGGTAAAGATCTCAAAGATTGACCATAACTGACAGGATAAAATAATCCACAATCACACTTCTATTCAGAAAGGAAATTATTTATTACTTGATTATGTCCTGTTGCAAGCACATTAAGGAATTGCTGATCTTGGCTCCCAAGTGTGAAATGGAAAATTTTGAACATAAAACGTACTTGTAGAAATACAAGCAGTGTTATTTGCCAGTGACCGTCATCAAGACAAGACTTCAGCCTTATCAGTTAGCCTAAAGAAGTGAAATTGAAACAAAGCCAAACGCATAAGCTCAGTGATCGTTCTTTCCTTGCTGTGACCATTGGTCAATATGCCAGCGGTTTTCGAAGTGTGGTCCCCAGATGAGCAACATCAGCATCACCTGGGAACTTGTTAGAAATGCACATTCTCAAGACTCACCCCAGACCTGCTGAATCAGAAACTTGGGTGGGGCCAGCAATGCACATTTTAACAGGTCCTCCAGGTGATTTTGGTACTTGCTAAAGGTTGTGTGATTCCTACACAGGTACCTGCCCCAAGACAGTTTGCATTAACTGTCTTTGTGCTTTCTTATGTTTGCCTAAAATGCCTCATTCTTCATGACAGAATAAGGTTCTTGACATTGGCTAAACTTCGAATGCTACCTAGTTACATCAGCTAGACCAGAGCTGTATTACCAGACTTTCATCACAGAACCAGAATGTTCTCAACATTTTGGTGTTGACAGGACAGAGGGCATTTGCTGATTATAATATGTGGCAAGAACCAAGGAAACTGCAGTGTTTAAGTGTTTTGAGATCTCAGAGGTAAAAGCATCTGATGTGCTCCATGCAAAGGTCTGGTGGTACTCAGTTATGAAAACCGTAGAGACGAGGTGAGAAATGCAAGCATACACGATGGCTTTAAAATGAGGGGCTTAACCGAGAGTGAAAGTAGATTCGTGGTTGCCCAGGCCTGGATGGGAGAGGAGGATGGGGCGTGTCTGCCTACTAGGAACAGAGTTTCTTTTTAGGGTGATGAAAATATTCTGGAATCTGATAGTGGTGATGGTTCAACAATATGGAGATTATCCTAAAAACTACTGAACTGTACACTTTCAGATGGTGACAATGTGAATCTTATATGAATTTTACCTCAAAAAATATTTTTAAAACCCACTGGTTTATGTGGAGGCATGATTCCACTTCTCTCCGATCTCCCCTTCTCCCACATCTAGCTGCAGTATAGCATGGGGCACGTATTAGATCCTCACAGAGTTCTCCGTTGGTTGACTGCTCTGACCCCCGAGAAAGGGGTTCAAATGAGCAGGCACCTGGGAATTAGTACATGCTTGGACTATACTCTCTTGGGATGGCTTCCTGGGGCAAGTGTACCTTTACTTGGAGTAGATCCTTGCCTTCAGTGTGAGAGACTCCGCTAGGATTGCAGGGATGAGGGTGGTAAATGCAGGTTAGTTAAAAATGATGTCTTGGCCACACACGGTGGCTCATGCCTGTAATCCCAGCACTTTGGGAGGCCCAGGCGGGAGGATCACTACGTCAGGAGTTCAAGACCAGCCTGGCCAACATGGTGAAACCCCATCTCTACTAAAAATACAAAAATTAGCCAGGTATGGTGGCGGGTGACTGTAATCCCAGCTACTCAGGAGGCTGAGGCAGGAGAATCGCTTGAACCCGGGAGGCGGAGGTCACAGTGAGCCAAGATCGTGCTGCTACACTCTAGCCTGGGCAACAGAGCAAGACTCCGTATCAAAAAAAAAAAAAAGACGTCTTGCTTCGAGCACAAGTTGTTTTCCAGTTCCCTGTGATGAGCACAAACTTGTTTATGCTATCAGAGCTGGCTTGGGAGGCCAGCTGCTGCTCCTTGACGTGGAGAAGGCGCCTCTACCAGGCCGACTCCTTTGCAGCTGGCAGACAGCCCTGGAGAACAGGCGAAATGATCTCACGGGCCGGGTGGAGTGAGCATCCCGGACAAGGACCAGGCCTCTGTGCGCTTGGATATAATCAGCTTTGATAGGCAGAGGCTGAGGCTGTTTTTCCAATTAGAGCTGTTAGAGGATTCTGGCAGGGGCAGCAGTGGGCTTAATTTAACAGACCTGGGACTCATTGAATTAGCCAATGTAGAGGGGATGAGACGGACACTAATGTAAGGCTGTGGGGGCAGAGACGGGGAAGGGGAGAAGGGGACCAGAAGGGCCGGTCGGCAGGGACACAGTGAGGTCTGGTGATGTGGTCCGGGCAGCACAGGAGCATCTTCTCATTTGGCGGGAAATCTTGTGCAAGCAGGACGGGATGGAGACTCCTCTGGTACTGGTAAGGCTGGCCTGGTGGGCTTTGCTCGCAGAATCTGGATTCTCAGAGGCCGTTGGCCAGGGTTCTGGACAGTTTCTTGTGCCCATCATCCTTCCCAGACACCCCGAAGCTGCTGCCATCGCCTTCCCTTTCTAGAACCCAAAGTTCTAAGCCACCCTGCCAGGCACCTTCTTGGTTTGAGAATAAAGAACATTAGAGCCAAAGCAATCATTAAATGTCCTGAGTCCACGCCTTTATGTTACAGAGGAGGCAACTGTTTCCTAGAGAAGCTGAGAAAACTTGTCTGAGAATATCCAACCCTTAGAGGCAGTGTCAGCATTGCAATCCAGACCTCCCACCCCTAGCTGGTGCTGTTTCTTCAAACCGTGGTCACAGTTGGCCCCTCTGTCCTCAGCCTGTGTGCATTTTCAGCAACTTGTATCCCAAACCACTTGGATGGTTTGAAAGCCATTCATTCATTCATATACAAAATTAGCCTGGTGTGGTGGTGCATGCCTGTAATCCCAGCTACTTGGGAGGCTGAGGCATGAGAATTGCTTGAACCCAGAGATAGAGGTTGCAGTGAGCCGAGATCGTGCTATTGCACTCCAGCCTGGGCGACAAGAGTGAAACTCCGTCTCAAAAAAAAAAAAAAAAAAAAGGAAAAAGCCATTCATTCATTCAAAAAGCAGAATGCCAAACTGTACAGACAGCATAGTCTCAACTCTCTGAAGAATAAAATATGTGGAAAAGACTGAGTAGAAACATGGGGAAAGACTTAACTGTTGCTGCTTCTGCAAAGTGAGTTGATTACTGTTAATAACTAACGTTTGTTGGGTTTAATGACCCATCCTAACAATGACCTTATGTTGATAGGATTGTGGTACAACTTCTGTGTTGCTAGGTGGCAGTGAAATTTTGTAAAACCCTTTGGGAAAATAGTTTGACAATGTTTATTTTTTAAATGTGCATTAAAAAGTATTCTAACTTAAAATAGCTGATCAACACCTTTTTTTAATTTTTCCTACCCCATGACATCCTGATAAAATAATAGAGTGAATAGAAAAAGATAATCTTACTTAGTATATAAGAAAAGTGAGGTATGGAAAGGTTTAAAAGTTGACCCATGGCTACATAGATATTAAGTAGCAAATCCAGAATCTGATCCTGTCTGTGAACCATCGGCCACTATGTAGGACTGCCACGCACTTGGCACTTTTTTATACTTCCCAAATTTTATACAATTGAGCGTAGTAAAAAAAAAAAGAAACTAACATAAATTGTATTTCCTGATGGGATACGCTAGTTGGCTATAAGGAACATTTTCCCGATTATACCTAGCTGGCTCAGGAATTTGTTCAAACACTGGCCAGGGGCACATTTAGAATAGAAGTCCCAAGGGAGAGAGATACAGGTGAGATTCCTGCTGCCTCTGAGGCCATCAAGAGTCTGATCCTTCTGCATAGGTTGGCTGTGGTCTGTTGTGACCAGACCAGGTGGAGGCTTCCTGGAAGGCTAGGATGCAATTCAGGGTTGGGCGTAATTGATAACAAGCCTGCCCTCCACACACTATCATCTTGGGCCTTCCAGAACCTCCTGCCTTCACCAGGAATAACCTGGTCACAGCTCAACTTGCCTATGCCCCGACATTGAGCCAAACCTGCCTCCTCTTTGAGAGCAGTGGTGGAGGAGGTAAGAGTATAAGATGCAAAGCCACGCTGTGTAAGTTCACATACCAGCTCTGTAACTTACTGGATGTTGGAGACAAGTCACTTACTGGACAAGTTAATTTAACCTCTCTGAACCTGTTGTATCCTCTGAAAATAAAGACAATTCTGCATTACAGAATCTGTTGTGAGGGTGAACTAAACTCACAGTTAACGCAGTGCCTGGCACGTGGCAGGCATGTCTCCAGTGTAACCTTCAATAGTCCCTTCCTGCTTGGTCCAGCTTTGCTCTGTATACATACATAACAGACCCAGAGAAAACAGTATAGCATCTTCCCTTGAGGGGCTTATCTTGAGAAAGCACAAAACCTGTGCACATGAAGCACAGAAGGAAAAATAGACTAACATTTGCTGAATTCCTATTATATGCCCCGAAAAGAAAAAGCATATACTCATCTCATTTCTTTCAGGTAGAAGATAGCCTAGAATTGTGACATGTCACAGTGTATATAATCTAGATGCTGGGGGTGTGGAGTATTCCTTCCAGTTGCTTTCCTTGTGATGACTTTATTTCACTGACTTAACAAATGACTTTAATCCTCCTCATCTCTGTCCCTTCAATTCTCTTGGGTAAACTGGACTCTTCTGTTGCCTGGCTACCCGGCAGGTAGTCCCGAATGTCAAAGAAAAGCTGGCCAACCTTAGAATTTGGCCATGGACGTCACTGTGGGAGGACAAATAAATATAGAACATCAAGAGATTATTCATTTAGAGCCCAGCTTCTCCAACATCTCACTGTGATTCACCAGATCAATTAAAGGCGCAGTAATTCAGTGTGTCAGAAAGGCTGTTGTGAAGAGAACACATCCAGCCTCCCCTGGTCCACAACTCCCACCCCCCATTCCATCCCCCACCCAACCCTCACCCTGGCAACTGATTAGATTTGCTCCTCCCTTGCCTGGTATATAAGTTACCACTGCTTGTTTCCAGAAAACCAATTAAGAAACCATAAATTGTGGTTGACTAGAAAGGTCACTGCACAAGCTATAAATACAGGCATTTCTAAACTGTGAGTGGAAGTCTCTGAAGCACATTATCTCCTGTACACCCACATCTTCCAGCTGAGGTTTTCTTTGATAAAATGAGAGAACATGAAGACGGAGATCAAAAAGGCATTCCCTGGGTTTTCGTTCTGTAGCCTGCTCTCTTGAGTGTAGCTGGGAATTCTGAGCCTCCAGCAGCCCAGCCCACACTCCAGGTTTGGTTTTGGTTTGTTGTTTTTGTTTTGGGGGAGTGGGGAGGGGGTCATAAAAATGATCTCTTCACAATGTATAAATGGTGTATGAGTTCGAGGCAAAACCTTTAAAACACTGAAAAACACAATGGAGAAATAATCCATAATTCCACCCCTTAAAAAAATGGTTAGCACTTTAGGATATATTATTCCAGGCTTTTTAATAGGCTATATGTACACATTTGTTTTGCTTTCAGAAACATATTTAAAGAGTGTCATTTACTAATACTGTTTTGTAGCCTGCTTGCTCAGCAATATTTGATAATATTATGTTTCCATGGTATTCTACATGTGCCATAGTGTATTTAGCTTCCCCCATTGTTAAGGAATTTGATTCCTTACAGATTTCCCTTCATATATAATGCTGCAGTGAACATCGAGTTGACATCTCTTCACATAACCATAATTATTTCCTTCAGGGAAATGCTTGCAGTGGAATTGCTGAGCCCTTGATCTTTAAGACTGGTGTATGTTGCCAAATCGCCTTCTAGGAAGGTTCTGCTAGTGTATCCTGGTGGCCATTTCCCCACTCCCTTGCCAAAAAGGGGCTAGTAATTAATACTTTTTAATCTGACCAAGTCGTTGGATTTAAAAAGATGTTATTTTGTTTTAATCCAAATAGCCACTTAGTACCTACTAACACATTACAAAAGGCTCCCAGAGCCACACAGGCCCTAAGCTGGAGTGGATGCTCCTTCCCACCAGCCCTGGCTAGGCTCTTCTAAGCTCCCTCACCCTCAAGATGGCAACAGTGACAGCACCAGGGTCTCAGGTCTCCCCAAGGTAGATTCAGAGCCAGGCATAAGTTGGATGTCCTATTCAACCCCAGAGAAAGACTCTTAGGGCCAGCCACCAATCTGGGCTGCAGGCCTGAGTGCCATGCACAAAGTAAAACGAACCCAGGTTATGGACCTAGGAGCAGAGCTGGGCTCTTCTACTTCCCCACCAAAGCCTCTGCCCAGCAGCGAAGAGCGTTCCCCAGGGCTCAGCCTTAAGGGGTAATACCAGCCATGTGTGTGTAGCACTTAGCCACCTGCTAAGCCCTCTGACATAATTGTGCCATTGAATCCTCAAGACAACCCAGTAAGGAAGACACAAGTATACCCATTAACAAATGAAAGTATCAAGGTTCAGAGGGATTGAATAACTTTCTCAAAGTCTCAAGGAAAACCAGGATTTAAATTCAGACCTCAGGCCTCAAATCCTGAGCATTTCCAAAGTGACCTGTAACCTGTCTAGCCCCTGGCATGTCTCAGCCCAAGGCCTCTGTCCTCATCCTTAAGTATTTGTGTGTGTTTCAGGACCCAGGAGCCGAGGCCGTTTCCCGAGGGTCTGGCAGTGGAATGAGCTGGCTGACAAAGCAGGGTGCCAGAGTTCTCCACTGGCACCTTGCCACCAGCTCTGCCTGCACCCTGGCCACATCAGGCCTGCTGCCAGGAAAAGGGAGGGAGACCTTCCTACCCATCAGAGATGTAGAGGATGAATTAAAGTCCGTTAGCAAACCGTGACATCCTTTAACATACAAATCAGTATTATTAATAATGTTTGAAATGAGATTATTTCGAAAACATTAAGTGGTCATGGAACAAGTGGTATCAAACCCAAAGCAGAGTCTTCCAGTTCCTAAGCAATCTGTTTAGCCTGAGGCTCCTCTTAATTTGTAGTAAATAGAGAGCTATTTAGCTGGGCTATTAGGCCTTTGAGCAAGGAGAGCTCACCCTAAACACATCTATTCCTGAGACCTGCTTGATCTAAAATGCACATCAATGATAGCTCAAGGTGCCAGCATGCAATGTGTTCATTCAGCTGGTGTTTATAGAGCTCCTACCGTGTGCTCCAGGGATACAGAAATGAACAAGGCATAGCCCCTGCCCCGAAGGTTCCCTGGCGCACAGTTTTGTGCAGATAAATGGTTCTGTAATCAAATAACGACATGACCCTGAGAGCATTGCTATAATATTAGAAGATCTACAGCACCTGCTCCACAGGCAGGGGTTAAATCAGGAAACACTTCACAGAGGAGGAGCTTTGCATGAGGAGTAGCCAGGGCCTGAGCATGAGGTCTAGACACACTACAGCTCCCCCAGAGTGCCAGGCTTTCTCCTGTCCGGGAGCAGGGACGGGACCTGACTCCATGTGTTTTAGGGAACTTCTGTCTGGTGGCAGAATGGAGAAGGGCCTGGATATGGGAGGACTGGAGCTCAGTGAAGAGCCCACTGCAGGGCCGAGGTGAGAGGTGGTGGCAGTTGTCCTGGTGGAGATTGGCAGTGCCCAAATCCAGATCACCATGGAAAGCCCCAGGGGCACATTTAACCCCCCCAGCCTCCCACCCATAGAGACACCCTGGGTCTGGGTGAAATCTGGGGACCGTTACAAAGCGACCTGGATGTCAACCAGGCTTGGAAACTGCTGATCCAGGTGCCCTCCAGCTCAGAGATTCTAGGAGACAACAAGTTAATATATGGGCTTTGTAAGCTGTGAAATGCTGTGCAAACATGAGTGATGTGTTTTTCAGGATTTTCTCTATAAAGGTAATTTTGTCAACCACCACCTAATCACGTCTCACAATGTGTAATCAGCGGCAGGTTTGACTTCAGTTTCCTTCTGCATCTATTTCCCTGCTCCTCTAGTCTCCAGTCAAGCCAAGAGAATTTTTCTCCAGCCAAGGAAAATCATTTTGAAACTGAATAATCCTCTCTCTTTCCCACCACCCACTCACCTGTTCATAGCTTTGGTAAATCTGAACGATATTTCTCTTGTTTGAAATAAAACTGTTACTCCCAGACTGCATTTGTTAACCATCTGGAGCCCATTTACTTCCTCCCAGGGAAGATTCCTTGCCCTGAAGCTCACAGGGAAAGCCTGCTCTGAACAAGACCTGCTCTTCCACTGGCCCTGCTGCTTTCTTTTACATGACAAAGCCTGTGAGAACCGGTATAGATCACTAATGGGCTGAGTCCAGATAAACTCAATGTGAAGTGGAGCTTTCGGGTTTGCGGATCCTAGCCCTGCCTCTTATCAGTGGCATGGGTTTGGACAGTAATTTAAATTTCTGAGCCTCAGTTTTACTGTCTCCAAAATGGGGAAAATAATATCTATATCCCAGGGATCTTGCAACATTGAATGATGTGATGCATGTTATATATCTGGTATGGCATTATGCAGGAATATAGAAATGCAGGGTTGCAACTTTGTGGAGGAGAGATGTCACAAAAAGGGGGCTCAAGAAGTCTGCAAACAAGGCACCCTGGCTGTGACTACATTCCAGTGCAAGGTCCAACCCTCCAGCCTGCCTCACTCACCAGGTGGGGTGTTTACCTGGTGCAGAGAATTGCCGCCGTCTATGTCCAGTGTGGATGCTGTGCCCAGGGCTGAGCCCTTGCTTGCCCTCCAGTGTTCCCTTCAACAGCCTCTTCATTTAGTACATGTTGGCCTCCACTCTCCAGCCCATGCTGACATGGAGCAGGCCTCCCAGTGGGCATGTCTGCCACCAGACTCTCTTCTATGAGCCCAAAGATCACTCTGGTCAGCCATTAAAAACACAACTTGAAATAAGTAAAATTTGTGGTTATTTAATCTCAAAATCTTCAGTGTATTCCCAGGGGAAAAGAGAGGAGACTAGATTTTTTTTTTTTCTTTTTTGAGACGGGGTCTCACTCCGTCACCCAGGCTGGAGTGCAGTGGTGCTATCTCAGCTCACTGCAACCTCCACCTCCCAGGTTCAAATGATTCTCCTGCCTCAGCCTCCCAAATATCTGGGATCACAGGCACCTGCCACCACACCCAGCTAATTTTTGTATTTTTAGTAGAGATGGGGTTTCACCTTGTTGGTCAAGCTGGTCTTGAACTCCTGACCTCAGGTGATCCGCCCACCTTGGCCTCTGCTGGGATTACAGGCGTGAGCCACCGCACCCGGCAGGGATCAGATTCTTATTTTTCCTCCTCTTCTATCACTCTTCCTTCCCCTTCTTTTCCTTATTTTAGAACATCATTGAATCTTGGTTCCTATCATCCAACCAGGAGGATGTAGACCTTGAGGTATCTCTTAAAAGAGAAGGGTGGAGAATGTCCTGGGCATGAGCTGCAATGGTGAAAGACTTAACACTGGTAGGGTGCTATCACATGGAAACTGGTCTGGGAGGAAGGCAAAGTCATTAACTAATCGAGTAATATTACCCAGGATGAGAACACAGGCACTCAAAGGCAGTTAAAGCCCTGTCCAGGGTTACACAACTAAAAAAATGGCACAAACTGAATTTGGAACCCAAGATATTTACCAAAATCCACAAATAAAGCAACCATATTTTGGGTCGTGGGAAATAATGGCAGAAGAGTAGGACTAGGGCTACATTTAGGAGGGCTGAACAGGTGAGGCCGTGTTTTATGTAGTGGGCAATAGCAACCCCCAGAATGTTTTAGAAGAGAGAAAGGACATGACCAAAGAATGGTTTAGGAAAGTGAATACAGCAACATACAGAAAAGATGGAAAGGAGAAGAGATTGGTAGGAAAGGGACTGTTTGAAGTATCACCCTCAACCCAGATGGAAGCAGTAGGTACAGAAAGCAGTGTCAAAGATAACGCGACGGCTCCAAGCCTAGAGACTGGAGGGATACTATTAACAGGAGTGGGAAGTATTAATAACAGCTGACTTCCTTTTTTTTTTTTTTTTTGAGCCACTGTTATGTGCTTGCCACTGCAAAACTAAGAGGTTTTTTGTCAACTTTCTCATTAAGTCTCCTAATGGCCCTAGGATGTATTTACTAGTCTCCCCATATTACAGATTTTGGAGATGGGAAACTGAGGCCCAAAGAGGTGACGTGATTTGCCCAGTTTACACAGCTTATAAGGAGGGGAGCCAGTATTTCAACCCAGGTCTGGCTGACAATCTCTAGAATTCACACTTTTAACCCAGCACTGAGCAGTCCCTCCAACCCACCTGCAGATACAGGCTGGATAAAGGGTGAGTTGGTTCGGCAAGTGAGGCGGACCTGGCCTCTATAGCTTTGTCTCCCCTAAGAGATCAAACTCACCCTTCCACTGATCTGGATGGATGGCAGTCAGCACTCACTGAGATTAGGATTTTAGGATTAGGTCAGATCACTCCTGACCTCAGGTGATCTGCCTGTCAACTTTGAAGATACAGTTGAAGATACTCCACAAAAGGTCCACCGTCAGGGTGGGAGAAGGCAGCTCCAGCTCAGACTCTGGACAGACCTGGGAATATAGTGGCCTTTAGAACATTAGAGAATGAGGACACAGAAGAGACTAAGTAGAAGAAAGTTGTGGGATAAAAGAGGGAAATTCCTCCAAAACCCAGAATATTCTTAAGTAAGGGATGATAGATAGGCAGCCAACCAGGGAGAAAAGAACACAACACGAAAGGAAACAAACTAGAGCTCCCGTCAGTTATTCTGCCTGCATTTCTCCAGCAATAGTCCCTTTTCGGCCCACTGTACCCAAAGTCTAACAGTCCAGCAAAGCTCCCCTAAAGCCCAGCTCAATCATCCAGCCTAGATGTCTTTGTCCCAGACAGAGGCTGTTAGTCTTAATCTCAGATAATATATTATCTCAAGATAATATAAACATCCAAGAGAAAGGAAAGGCCCAAGGAACCTAACGTTATGAGACTTCAGTGTCAGCAGTAACACTGCCCTTAGACCCAGGCACGAGAGGCCCCTATGCTGGCCCTCCTCAGGCCATACCACCTTCTCCATGGAGAGCAAGCCTGTGCCCTCCCTTCTAGACCATATCCTTGCGCTGTCCAAACAACACAAAGCTGCTTCCCGTGTCCATGCAGGCCTCTTCCCCCTGCTCTCTCCTTCCAAGTGCCTGCAGCATGGCCAGGAGGCTGTTCTTTGGGGACAGGGGATGGAACCTGGACATTAGTGCTGGGGTGTTCACACTCCATGTACATGGGGCTCCTAAGGGGTACGGTCTAGGGTGGAAAGAGAAGGGAAACAGGCTGTAGGCTGGCAACTAAGCCAGCTCTTCCCATGCCGCCACATTTCAGCATGGAGCTGATCTTCCAGGTGTTTGAGCATGGAACGTGTTTTCATTTAACAGTTGCTAACTGGATTTTTAACTTTTAAATATTTAGACATATCATCTGTGGCCTCCATTTATCTTTTTGCCCTCACCCCTACAAATGTTAGGATAGCAAGATCTTGAGTTGAAGGAACCGTAAAAGTTATTCATTCCAACCACCTGGCCAAGCTTGCAGTCCCACCAAATGCTTAATGACTTCCAATTATGATTGGATGCTGGTCGAACTGCCTCCTGAAGTACTAGCTCATTCGTCTCTGCAGTTTTCTCACTGCTAGCAGCGGTTCTTTATTCCGTTGTCTTCCTGTTCTGGAAACAGCATTTAGTAGTAATAAGTTGAAGCCTCACTCTGCCAGGCAATGGAGTATAGAGATGAATGAACTTTGACTCATGGAGACCAGGCTCCAAATCCTGACTCTGCTACTTACTAGATGTGTGACCTTGAGCAAGTTTCTCAATCTCTCCGATCTTCAGTTTCTTCATCTGTAAAATGGACATAATAATTCCCCACCTCTGTTGCCTCAGCTAGAGTGCAGTGGCAAGATCATGGATCACTGCAGCCTCAGACTTCTGGGCTCAAGCAGTCCTCCTGCCTCAGCCTCCTGAGTAGCTGGGGCTACAGACACATGCCACCATATCTTATGTGTGTGTGTGTGTGTGTGTGTGTGTGTGGAGATTGGATCTCGTTATGTTGACCAGGCTGATCTCAAACTCCTGTGCTCAAGAAATCCACCCCTGCTTAGCCTCCCAAAGTGGTGGGATTATAGGCATGAACCACTGCTCCTGGACTTTGGTCTCCATATCTTAAACAGAAGTCCCAGTCTCAGTGACGAAGGATGTAATTAATGCCAATAAGTAGTGACTTGATTATTAATGTTACCTATTTACGTTCACACTTGTTCTCATGGCAGAAAGGTTGGAGTTTTACATAGGAAGACCTGAGAACTAGTCTCTGCACCTCCACTTACTAGTTGTGTTACCTTAGACAAGTCACCTCTTCTCTGTGTGCCTCCGTTAGTTACCTATCAATAAAAGGGAGCTGATGATCTCTATCACCTCACAGAGCTCATACTAAAACGCCCCTACCAAAAAGTCATTTCTTCATTCATTCATTCTGTAAACATGCACGAAAGGGCTACTTTGTATTTCGTGCTGAGATAGAAAAGTGTGCCCAGCTCCTGCACTCAAGGGATCCATACTCTAGTGGATGAGACAGATAATAAAAATATATACATATATATATATATATAATAAAATACAGTGTGACAGGTGCTGGCATCCTGAAAGAGGGGACAGCTGGTTCTGCCCCAGAAAGCGTGCATAAAGAAAGTAGCATCTGAGAGGGATTAGTGGGGAAGAGAATATCATGAAAAAAAAAAAGCATGGAATCATGTAGTTTTATGGAACAGAGAGAGAAAAAATAAAACAAATCTTTCCTTCAAGTGACAGGTCTTTAGATATCTGACAAAGATATCATAGCCTATCCCCCCATCCTTTCTCTGACAACTTCTCTTAGGCAGGCTCAACATCCCCAGTTTCTTCAACCATTGCTCACCTTCGTGGCTGTGAGTGTCCCCACGCCCTCTCTGGATATGGTCCCTTCTCTGTGTGTCCCAGTGGCAGGGCGTACTCATATGTCTACATGTCACATATGTCACCACAACCAGTTCCTTAGCCAGAGCATAATTAAAACGTTATTTGAAAGCAGGTTATACTTTCCAAAATTCTAAGAGTCTATGAGTTTTACTGCAAATCAGAAGGCTCATCCTCTATCTACCTAGTGACATATGGGCTTGTCTCATGGGAAAAGTATGTGTGTGGTGAAAGCATGAAGCACAAAAATGAGAAAAGCATATGTGTTCATGCAGGGATTCCATGGACCACTGGTTTAGTGCTATTAGGGGACAATGAAACCCCAGCTCTAGAGGGTGTCTTATTAAAGTTCAAGGGATCCTGGTGAGATAGGTCTGGAACTCATATTTCAGGTGTAATGTCATAGCTCGCTTTGGTTCAAAAGTCTTAGAATTGGCTTTGATAGAACTGGGTGCTTTTCCATGATTGTGAATTAAAAGGAAAAGCAAAATGAACAGAAGACAGGTTCTCTTGAAAGGAAGCAACAGCCCTGCCACAGGATCTGGAGGCCCCGTTGCTGTCCTCAGTGATGCAGTGGGCATTTGGCCAGGTTGCAGAGTGCCACCACATGCTGGGTGGCTGTTGCCAGCCCGGGGCTCTCTGACTTACAGGTAGGTATTCTCCCTCATTGTTGAGTATGGGACATTATTTGTGTTATTGCTGTCCCCTTAAAGTCTCATCTGTGAGTGAAGAGGGCCTGGTCCTTGAAAGACAGCTGGAGAAGACATCAGCGCCAGTCCCTTACAGCTTCATTCACAGTGGCCACAGCCAGCATCTTCCAAGGTAGCAGGAGGACACTCCAGGCCAGGACTTGCACAGGGCAGCGGCTGCCCTTACTCTCACACTCTTGGCCACCCTGTGCTCCTGCTCAGCCTAATGGCAGCACCGTAGCTGCCTGCCTAGCCCATCAATTCAGGGGCCTGTCTTTGCTGCACAGTTTAAGGAGTTAAAGGGGAGAAGACAACTGGTTCTTACCACCAAAAAATTAGAGCATTGGGCAGCAGTTCTCACACTTGAGTGTTCAAAGAAATACTTGAAATGAGTGTGACTGTCCTGGTTTATGCCAGTTGTCCCAGCATAACTATTAATAGTACCCCCATTCACGCAAGTGTCCCAGTTAGGCAATAAATTGAATAATCACCCTACTTAAAATGCACATTACCAGGATGCACCCACAGGTGTCTTGGGATTCCCTGGAATCTGGATTTTAAACTAGCATCCTGGCATTTCTGTGGCATGCAGTGGATAGACACACTTTGAGAAATTCTGATGATAACATGAAAGTAGGCAAACCAAAAATCATTGTAACAACACTAATTGTAAAAAGACAGTAATCCTCTGCTTTTGTGAGGGCTTATGTGGTGCTTTTTAATGTCTGGCTTTGATTTAACAAATGTGAGTATGCACTATGTTCGGAGTCCTTTGCTAGGTGCTCTGGGAGATACAGAGATAAAGAAGCTGGGTCCCTGCATCAGAGGAGTTTACATCTGGCAAGGCACTCAGCCAGATATTACATGGGAGTGAACCCTGGGTCATGAGGAAATGCTGAAGGGGAGGCATTTATGCAACAGTGTAACAGTGCAAGGGAGGAAGGGCATGAAGATAAGGAAATGGGAATTCAAAGAGGCTGAGTGACTTATCCAAAGTCCCACTGAGCCATGAATCTAACCTCAGCCTCCCAACTCCAAGGCCTGGGCTCCTTCCCACATACTCGCCACAGAACTCTAACCACCACCACCTGCCAGCAGCAACCCCAGAGAGAAATATGCACACGACAAACTCTTGGCAAGGTGGTAAGAAGGGGGATGGGAGAGGGCTATCAGAGTGACTAGAATTACTGAAAAGCAAGGATTAATCTAAAGAGAATTCCTAAAGAGGACAAAAAGGAATTTATGACACATCACTATAAAACAGCTGGGCGTGGTGGCTCATGCCTATAACCCCAGCCATTCGGGAGGCTGAGGCAAAGTGGAGGTATCTTTCTGATTCTGATACATACTATCAAATCGCCCTCAAATCACCTCTACCAGTTTACACTCAGCTGTGGCTTGAATGTGTCCCCCAAAAGTTCATATGTTGGAAATTTAATTGCCGTTGTAACAGTTTTAAGAGGTAGGGTCTTCAAGAGGCCATTAGGCCATGAGGGCTCTGCCTTTGTGAAGGGATTCATATTGTTATTGTAGGAATGGGCTCCAGATAAAAGGATAAATTGGCCTGCATTTTCACTTGTTCTCCCACACTCCCTTGCTCACTCACCTTCTGCCATCGGATGACCCCCACCAGATGCTGGTGCCACGCTCTTGGACTCCCCTGTCTTCAGAACCATGAGCCAAATGAGCTTCTGTTCTACACAAATGACGTAGTCTGTTGTATGCTGTTATAACAGCAGAAAATAGGCTAAGACACAGTCCCAGCAACAGTGCTAGTGCTATGGCCTTGACCACTGGCTGAATCGGGCTCAATAGCAGCTGGTTCCATAGAGGCCACCAAATAGGAACATTCAGAAGAGTGTTTATCATTCATGTTTCCCACCAAATCACCATCTCCTTTTGTCTTTTTCTAACCCCTCTCCTCAAGTTTGACTTGGTTTTATGGAAATGAGTTCCTGCTTTGGCCATTCATTTCATAACTGATTTAAATTTAATTATTCTTCCTTTCTCTGCCTATAGATCCTATGACAGGAGTTTTTATTATTATTATTATTATTATTATTATTATTTTACAACTGTGTCTTCTTAGCCATTCCCTTCCTCTGTTACTTCCTTTCTATTCATCATCTCATTCTGTTGCCCTTGACTTTTCTGCAGTCACAGAACTCCCTGATATCTGACGAAAACTATGCACCCCTTCTCCAGAGAAACATTCAATAATACACACACACATACACACACACACACAAACTTAAGATTTGGGATGTACATCAATGCTAATTTATCTATTTCTTCTCAACTTTACCTAAATTGTCATCTTTCTATCTCTGAGAGTTACTGATACTTCCAACTGAATTCCTACTTTCTTTGGACAAGTCATTCTCATTTATAATTACAACCCATAAAAGAAAAAAAAAAGTTGCCCTGTGGGCTCCATCTCTTCAAGGCATCACATTTAAAGAGACTCAAATCTGATGTCACATATTTTGAAAGCGATTAAAATGTTTATTGAAGATTTGGGGAAAATTCCGAAGGGAGGAATTTCATTCATAACATATTGTTAAAACTTTAAAAAATCTCTTTCCCCATTTCCACCTCTCCCTCTATCTTGCACAGATGGCAGCTGCCTCTGAAGTCTTCTCCTCCTGTAGGCTCTCCAGGATGCTTCTCACACGCCTGTCATGCTGGCTGTTTGATATCTCCCCCTCTTCTCTCATTGTCTAAGTACATCCAGGTTGGCTACTCTGACCTTTCTAACATATAAACCCAAACAGCATGGTACCTCCCAACTTACCTTTTACCCCAAGTCTGCACAGCCCACAAGATGAGCTGGTGGACACCGTTTAGCAGAAAGCAGAAGAGGGGAAAAGCTGTATACACTGTATCTTAACCCACTGTTTTTCTGTTACATAGAAGACTTGAGAAGTTGCCCTCTTGCTAACCTTCTTAAACTATTCTCTAGGACAGCAGGCTTACCTGGATCATCTGTTCTGGAGTCTTCCCCCATGGGTTAGCCACCACATGCAGTTCTCACCCCTTTAGCTCACATGCCTGTGTATGACACGGGGGCTCCTGCCCACTTTCACCTCCACTTCTGGGGAAGAGTGAGAAGCTGCAGTTTAGAATCAGCACATCCTGCCTCACCCCAGCTACAGGGTGCAAAGTGATAATGATTCAGCTCTCAGAGCCATCGCAGGACTGCCCCCTGCAGAGAAGTCAGAGTATGTTTCTCAGATAGAAATAAGATTTGCCAAGTGCGATGGCTCACACTTGTGGTCCCAGCACTTTGGGAGGCTGAGGCAGGCAGATCACTTGAAGTCAGGAGTTCAAGACCAGCCTGGCCAACATGGTGAAACCTCATCTCTACTAAAAATACAAAAAATTAGCTGGGCTTGGTGGCACATGCTTGTATGCTTGTAATCCCAGCTACTTGGGAGGCTGAGGCAGGAGAATCGCTTGAACGTGGGAGGCAGAGGTTGCAGTGAGCCAAGATCACGCCACTGCACTCACTCCAGCCTGGGCAACAAGAGCGAAACTCCATCTCAAAAAAAAAGGAAATAAGATTTGTCAAGACAGGCGGAATAAGTTCAAGACCTCTATTGTGCAGGCTGGGGACTATAGTTCCCAGCAATATATTATATACTTGAAAATTGCCAAGAGAGTACATTTTAAGTGTTCTTACCTTAAAAAAACAAAGTATGTGAGGTCATGCATATAACTAGCTTGATTTAGCCATTCTACAATGTGTACCTATATTAAAATGTCATGTTGTACATCATCTTTATATATATATATAATTTTTATCTGTCAATTAAAAAAATCTAAACAGAGGTTGCTGTTTCCTTAGTTTTGCTCTCTCAGAACACTGATTCTGATAATCAACAAGGCCAACTTCTAGAAGGTTTACTTGGACCTTCACAAAGACATCCAAAGAATGAGTTGAGAATTACTAAACCCCTATGTGGAGTAGGAACCATATGTGTTGATATGCAGTTAACTTGAGCATGTGTGTGTATAACTATTAAGAATATAAGGCATGGCCAGGCGCAGTGGCTCACACCTGTAATCTCAGCACTTTGGGAGGCCGAGGCGAGTGGATTGTCTGAGCTCAGGAGTTTGAAACCAGCCTGGCCAACATGGCGAAACCCCGTCTCTACTAAAAATACAAAAATTAGCCAGGTGTGGTGGCAGGTACCTGTAATCCCAGCTACTCAGGTGGCTGATACACAAGAATCGCTTGAGCCTGGGAAGCAGAGGTTGCAGTGAGCTGAGATCACGCCACTGCACTCCAGCCTGGGCCAGACTCCATCTCAAAAAAAAAAAAAAAGAATATAAGGCATGTGTTTAGATGTGAATGTCCCATTCCAGCTCTTTAAGTGAGGGTGGAAGTTCCCGTCCGTGTGGCTGAGGGCATCGTTTTATTCTGATCCAGTGGGATCCTTCCTTTGCAGGCTCCACTGTGTTTCACACGGGGCTTGCCCCATGGGGTTCCCCTGGTGTCTCCTCTTGTTTCAGGAGCTGCCTCTGGACGGCCCCTCCGGTGGCTTCAGTGCAGACCCGCCACCACGCGCACACTCAGCAGGCCTGCTGCCGCTTTCACCTTATCACCTGCCCCTGGGCTTTTCACAGTCCTCCTCTGGGCACTTTTGTCCATCTTAGAATATTTGTCTGATGTGATTGAGGATTCTGGATTAATCCTGACACGCTTTTTAAGGTCTCCTACCCCAGAAGCTGCCTTGTCCCACTCTAGACAAGCCTTAGTCTGGCCCAGTCAGATCTGACTGGGGGGATAAATAGGCCAGGCCCTCTGGGATGGAGGAAAGGAGAGGAGAGCAGCTCAAAAATATTCCCCAAGCCTCCCTGCACGATGTGGGTGGACACAGCTTCCAAATCTCCCTGTTGCACTTGTGTATATCCTTCTGTGAGATTCATCTTGGACTTGGTCTAAAGTTTCTTTGGTATAATTTAATCAACCTAGTTCAATCCTGCCCCTCTTGGAAACCCCTTTGCAAGCCTCCCGCTTCCTGCCACCCTGAGTGTGAGGACTCTGGGCTCCGTGGCCAGTCTTTACAGCTAGCTCCCTCTGGCCCTCTTGTCAGCCTAATGCAGTGACCCTCCTTATCTCCGTCTGCCTCAGAAATCAAGCTCTCTGTCAGTGGCCTGTGTTCTTACTGGATTTCTTCCAGTCTGCTGACATCTCGCTAAAGAAGTGAAACAAGCCCTATAGATGCTTCTGCCTTTCCTAGCAAGTCTGTTTAACAGGCACTGAGCTGCAGGCCTGCTGCATAGGGAATCTCAGAACACCCTCTAAACAATCAAGGACAGATAGGGAGAAATCCAAGCCATAAAGTGCAACACAACAGACTTGTGAAATGTGAAGCCCTACCCCATGACACTGGGCTAGGCCATGGTGTCATGCCTTCTGCGAACAGCCAACAATTCAGGCTGCTTTGGTGGGCCAGGAAAGAGCACTGACTCTGGAGTTAGAACAGCCAGGGTGGCATGGAGATGGGCCGCTCGGCGTGTTCCATGCATAGCAAGAACTACTCTGATCATGGAAGAAGAGTGGCAGCAGGCTGTCCCGGAAATAGTCATGTGACCGTGGCCAAATCACTTGGCCTTCCTAAACTTAATATTTTCTGTAAAGTAAGAGAAATCAAAATCTGCCATGCCTAGGAGACAAACAAGATGAAGCATAGGAAAACTCTGTAAACTGTTAATGAACATTGTTATGAAAGGCAGAAACAGAAACAAAACCAAGTCCAATGTGAACCAAACCCTTAACAGGTTTACTGGCCTCAACACCAGCCTCTCTGAAGCAGAGCAGACAGACCTGTGATCAGAACCTCAAGAGCTCCAGAGACTAGCATTATCTGCATAAAATTGTCCACACGTGTAAAATGACACATAACTAAGTCCCAATTGTGTCATATGGACTATAGGCAAAACTGAGGTTCTCAGGAAGAGAGGCCTGGAAGGATCAGAAAAGGCTGGGAGCTGGGGCAGGTGGAGCTTGAGGTGCTGTGTGACACTCTGCAGCAGAGACACGTAGGCAGTGTGGGGAATGGTAGCAAGGAAGACTTCCAATAAACATGGCACGCTCTATACACTAGTTTCTGCATTTGACAGGTATGTATTGAGCATCTACTATGTTCTAGGGCTAAAGATTCACTGGTGAGTAAGGCAGACATGAGACAGTGTGCTGTGGGGCTTTAGACCAAAGTCACAGCCCCTCCCCAGCCCAAGGGGCCCACAGCCAGGTTCTCAGGCTCTGCCAGTGCAGGGGTTCTGACACACCTGTGCCTACTCTTCTTCCATGATCAGCACAGTTTTTGCTGAAAAAAACATGCAGAGCAGCCTGTTTTGTGTCACCCCAGTCAGGGAAGGGGTACGCTCAGCCTTGCCCTTGACAGGCATCTAGGATCTAGGCAGCACCTCTGAGACAGCCATTGGCTGGGAGGAGCAGGGCACCTCTGTTTATCTGCAGCAAATATTTATTTGTAACCCCAAGCACTGAACAAGCCTGATGGATATGCCTACTCTGGGGTGTCTGTGCACTCCAAGCCATGTCAGACCATGGTAGTCTGACAGAGATTGCAGAGTCACCCCCAGGCCTTCCACAGGTGGACTGGACATGGGGGGTCCTGAAACCAGAGGACAGGCCATGTTTTCTCTCCGTGGCCCCTCCTGTGAGCTCCTTGAGGGGACTCTGCCTCTCATCTTGTGTCCCTGGGGCTGGGGTCCATGCCAGGCACTTTCCTTAGTGCTCAAGAAGTAGTAAATGAAGGATAAATGAGGGGAATAACAAGAGTTTCCACAACGATGCTGAGACACAAAGGCCCAGCCAGACAAGGTCCAGTCAAGATCATGATCAGGAGCCTGAGGTTCATGTTCTGTTCTGAGCAGCCCATTAAGGATGGAATGGAAGAGAAGAGGAATAACAAACTCATTTTCACATGCATTAGCTCAGGCATAACTCAAATATGAGCTGGGGTCACACGTTCTGCAGGATCTAGATAGGACTTGCTCAAATCCCCATTATAGGGCTCAGCAGAAACCCAAACTCTGTTCTGAGGGCTGCTGTTCTCTTGGTCACCTCTGGCTCCAAACTTCTCCCTCCACTGAATTCTTCTTGCTGTGAGTGTCTTCTGTGTACTATGGATATGCACCCAGATAGGCACATCTGGATGCACACTGGATTGCCACAGAGAAGAAAAATATCACTCACATTGAGGAGACACCAACACAAACACTTGGAATTAAATAAGACACCTCCCAATTCCTGGCAGCCTTTTGCAGTGCCTGACTGCTGGGATTTTTAACTGGCCGGGAGACCCAGCGGAACCCCTGAACCTCAGCTGTTTTTCAGGGCTCATCTCTCTTCCTCACCCCACCGTCCCTGATCTGCCCACCACCCCACACCCACACAGCTCTCCAAGGCCCACTCCCAAACCTCAGCACAGCCAGACTCACCCAGGGATGAGTGAGCATGGAGACGTCTCTCCTGTGAGCAGCTCAGAGGGCTAACTGCAGGGATCCTGAGGCTCTTGGGACAACATCAGCCCTCTTAGAAGGCAGTGTGATTTTCAAGATCACCCTCCCCCATTTTCCCAGGTAATCCTCACCCTGTAGAGAAAGGTGTATTATTTATCTCCGTTTTGCAGATGAGCCTCAAGGAGATCATTAATTGTCCAAAGTCACCCAGGTAATGAGTGCGGAAAATAGGGTTTAAACCCAAATCTTGGAACTCCTGGCCTAGTGCTTTTTCCACTGTGCACAGCAGAGCACAGCAGGATGGAAGGCTCTGTGTGGGGACAGCACTCTGTGCAAAGCAGCTTCCCCCTTAGACCTGGTCATTCCAGCATCCAGAATGTGCAGATACCAGGCAGGCAGCTGGAGTGGAGCTTAACAAAGACACGTGATTCCAAGTCTGTGCCCCCAAATGGTCTAAACTGTAAAGGAGAAAGCAAAATATACCCACAGGATACCCGTGTATCAATAAATGGCAATACCAGAGGACAAATAGGCCTTAGGAAGGCCAAACAAAAATGTGCAGCATTTAGTCAATCCTGGAAGGCTCCCTGGGGGAAGTGAAAGCCTCCTTTCTTTTCTCTTTTTGTTTAACTCGGACTTCAGATGCAGAAGACTAAGTTAACTATATTCTTCAGATCATAGCACAGTATCATGATCATTGGTCTGTGCAAGATCTGTCACATCTGATTGATGTTTATTCTCACTCTCACTTTCATTTACCTTCTTCCATAGGCAGCCATAATGTGTATTCATTTTTTGGTATGTGTTCTTGAACACATGGATTGTGGATCTGTGTGCTTGTAGTTTAAATCCATGTGAGCAGAATTCTTATGCCTCTCATGCTTGGTTGTTTTGTTTTGTTTCACTGTTTCTCTTAGCACTGTGCTAAGCTTTCTCCTCGTTGCTGTGTGTTGCAGTGCCACATCTGGTCCTCTGCTTTCAGCAGGTGCATATCCTCCATGATAGCATCTACCTGAGTTTACGGGTCCACTCCTCAGTGATGATCACTGAGGTTGCCTCCAAGTCCCCACCATCATAAACAGCCCAGCATGGTAACAAACATCTTCCCAGCATGGTATCAAACATATGACCCCTTATGGCTGTGTTAAGGAATTTCAGGGACATCGAACCAGGAGGAGAATTGCTGTTTCATGGGACATGTGTGTACTTGCTATGACTAAGTGGTACCAGGTCATTCCCTCAGTGGCTGCCCCAGCTACACCCACCACCAGTGCTCCTGTATACCCACATCTGCACCAATGCTTGGCATTATCCTGCTCCTGACTTTTGCCAATCCAATGGTAAAAAGTGATAGCTCATTGTGGCTTCAGCTTGTATTTCTTGAATTAATAATGAGTTTGTGCATCTCTTTTTTGTGAGCCTTTAGGGTAAACCACCTGCCTATTGCCTGCTGTTACACTGGGGTTCTTGGGGGTCTTTTCTTGATGATTTGCAAGAGTTTTGTATCTCCTAGAGAGACCCCTTCTCAAACAGTGCACATCTCTTTGCTGCTGTAGTTACCCATCTAGGGTAAGAGAACCCATGTAGTCACCAGTTCTTCAAACCCTCATCCTGGGGGTCAGGACTTTGTAATGGGCATATGTACAATCAAAGTAAAGGGAACCCCTTCCCCATTTCCTTCTTCCAGCCTTGCTTGAGGATTGCCGTCCAGGAAGACAGGTAACAAGGAAAAAAACTTCCTCTTCTCTGGGACTGCTAACCTGCTGTGTCAATTTCATGAGTTAATAAATGATTAGAGAAGGCTTAATTGCATCAGAGAAATTGAGATCAGCCGGTGCTTAGGCCCCACTCAATTAACTTGTGCTCCTAAGGGGGCCAAGCAAGGAGCAGGGGGCAGTCGATAGTTAATTACATGTGCTGGTGCCAGCCGCAGCTGGCATTTCCTTCCAGCATTTGTCCAGGCAGTGAGGTGAGGTGACCCTGCTTCAGTGAGGCTGAAGTCACTGAGAACAGGGGACCTTCAGATACAGCAGAGACCCTTGGTCTCATGGGGAGTGAGAGACCCATTTCCCAGCACATTCTATCAGGGTGGCTTTTAGTGCCCAACTCCAGCCTCTACTAGACAAATGGCCTTTAAGGCCCCCATTTCTTTTTCTTTTTTATTTTAAGACAGAGTTTTGCTCTTGTTGCCCAGGCTGGAGTGCAATGGCGCCATCTCGGCTCACTGCAACCTCCACCTCCCGGGTTCAAGCAATTCTCCTGCCTCAGCCTCCTGAGTAGCTGGGATTACAGGCACGTGCTACCACGCCCAGCTAATTTTTGTGTTTTTAATAGAGACAGGGTTTCACCATCTTGCCCAGGCTGGTCTCAAACTCCTGACCTCATGATCCACCCGCCTCGGCCTCCCAAAGTGTTAGGATTACAGGCGTGAGCCACTGCACCCGGCCAGGCCCCCCATTCTGACCACTTTATTGGCTCCATACCCACCCAGGCTAATGCCACATGCCTTTGGTTCTTCTTAGGCTTCCCCCTTCTCCTGCCCCCTGGCCTGCTTGCCTCCAGTCCAGGGGGCAGGAGGAGGGGGAAGCCTAAGAAGAACCCAGAGCCACTCTTGTCTTGTCGTGGGCACCAGATGATGCCACAGGCTCTGCAAAATCACTCCCCTCCCCTACTGCCTCCAGACTGAAATCCTCCCAGAGAAGTTTCTTCTTGCATCATTTTCCAAAGGGCCAGATGGTAAGGCTCAAATCTGCTAGGAATATAGATTCCTGGGCCCCACCCTGTAGATGCTGCTTCAGTAACTCTGGAGTCTCCATTTTTTAATACGTGGCTCAGGTAATTGTTACCGTCAAGCCAGTTTGAGAAACCCTACTTCAGGGGACATCCTGGCTCCTGATGAAATAAGTGCAGATTTTCTGGAAGGAGAGACACCATCAAATGGAAGGGCCCTGGCCTGGGACCTCTACAATGCCATCTCTGCCTTGCTGTGTGTGTTAAACAAGTCATTTGTCCTGTCTGAACTTGGTTTCATCATCTAGAAAATAAAGATATTGTAAATCATTCTATCGTAAAGACACATGCACACATGTGTTCACTGCAGCACTGTTTACAATAGCAAAGACATGGAATCAACCTCAATGCTCATCAGTGACAGACTGGATAAAGAAAATGTGGTACATATACACCATGGAATACTATGCAGCCATAAAGAAGAACAAGATCATGTCTTTTGCGGGAACATGGATGGAGCTGGAGGCCATTATTCTTAGCAAACTCACACAGGCACAGAAAGCCAAAGACCACATGTTCTCACATATAAGTGGGAGCTAAATGATGAGAACCCATGAACACAAAGAGGGAACAATACATACTGGGGCCTAATTAAGGGTGGAGGGTGAAAGGAGGGAGGGGGCAGAAAAAAATAACTATTGGGCACTAGGCTTAATACCTGGGTGATGAAATAATCTGTACAACAAACCCCCATGACATGAGTTTACCTGTGTGACAAACCTGCACTTGTATCCCCAAACCTAAAATAAAAGTTTTTTAAAAAGACACGGGAGTCCTTACATTTCCGTGGATCATTTTTCTATAAGTAACAAGCACTTCGCGTGATTTATGCTCAAAAAGCAACTTCAATTTTTGTCTTCAAATGTCTCTTTACTTTAAAATGTATTCAGTGGGAGAAATCTTCCCCTGCCCCTAGAAAAAAAACTTGGCCCAATCCCATTGCTTTTTCATCCAGTCTTCGGTGATAGC
The DNA here is from genome assembly GCF_028885655.2 of Pongo abelii. Classification (NCBI taxonomy): domain Eukaryota; kingdom Metazoa; phylum Chordata; class Mammalia; order Primates; family Hominidae; genus Pongo; species Pongo abelii. The sequence continues at coordinate 70,130,031 of NC_071985.2, read as the reverse complement.
CTTATAGTTACTGTAAGTTATAGATACAGTCCACTCAGACATTAGAATGCATCATAGGCCGGGCATGGTGGTTCATGCCTGTAATCCCAGCACTTTGGGAGGCCAAGGCAGGTGGATCACCTGAGGTCAGGAGTTTGAGACCAGCCTGGACAACATGGTGAAATCCCATTTCTACTAAAAATACAAAAATTAGCTGGGGTGGGGGTGGTGGGCGCCTATAATCTGAGCTACTTGAGAGGCTGAGGCATTCTGCCTTAAAGCCAGCAGTAATCGCTTTAACCCGGGGTGGGGGTGGGGGCGGAGGTTGCAGTGAGCCGAGATTGTGCCACTTCATTCCAGCCTGGGCAACAGAGCAAAACTCCTGAAACTCCATCTCAAAAAAAAAAAAAAAAAAAAGAATGCATAATAATCATGAGTAATGAAACACTCTCACTCTGACCGTATTGTTTTTCTCCTTTCTTCCAGTTTCTCTCTGCTCAAGCTGGAAGCACCTGAGGTGGGCCCCATACATCCCTCTGCTGTCTACACCGCCCTGTTCTCTCTTCCCTACCACCTGCCCAGCAGCTGCTGTTTTACCACTGGCCGGGATTGAATTCGGGGTTCTTACTGGTTAGAGAGCTTGGAGAAACTTAAAACTGGCTCCTGCTTTTGGAAATGTTTTTGTGGGCTCTCCTGGGGTTCCCTGCTGGGCTGAACCCCTCTCTTCCGAAGTTCCCTTCACCCACTCAAGCACTGCATCTCTCTTCCAGGAGTCTTTTGCAACCCCTTACTCAGCCTCTGGGCATCTGGAGGCCGCCTGCAGCCTCTTCAGTTCAGGTCTTCTCCCTGTTGACAATTACACAATATTGACTCAAGACAGCCAACCCCAGAGCTCTCCTCCCTTGGGATACATAGCTCAGCAACACCTCTCACCATGGAAATCTCCTCAGCAAACCTTCACCAAGTTATGGTCCTATCCGTATTTTATAAAGTGGGTGAAAGCATCCACGGATCCTGAGACAGATGTTCTTACATTCCCATTGTACAGTGTGTGCATAGCCAGGGACAGAGGGCCCTGCCCCAGACTCACTTTTGCCGTCTGATTTCTATCCTTTGCCCTGTCAGAACTCGTGCAGCAAGAGCCCCACTGTGATACCCAGTCACATTAAACTACATCACAGGTTAATGTGAGTGAGAACATCTTGGAGAAAAGAAAGCCTAAGTTCCCAGAATGTTCAAGGCAGGAGCTGGGAGAGTGTAGGAAGGCCTAGATCTAGGAGGGAGGTGATACGGGGACAGGGCTGCTGTGTCACGCAATCACTCTGCCTCCTTCTCAGCTTTCCCCAGGGCTCTGCCCCTGAGAGCTGCCGGGCTCAGACAGCCCCAGTCCGTGAGACATCATGCTAATGTCTGTCCTTTGACCTCCATCTTCTGGCCGAGGGTGAGAACCTGGAGGTGGTTAGCCTTGTCCCCTTGGGAAGGTGGCTCTGTGGATGTGGTTAATGGCTGGGTTTCCTCCCCAGTACAAATATCCCCCACCCAGGGGGGGGCCTTTCCTCCTCTGAGCTGGGGCTAAGCATCACCCCCACAGGGTATCCCTCCTCTCCCTCCTTCTCTCAGTGTAGGGTCCAGACTCTTCCGAATAATGTTGAGTGGTTATTTAAAGATCAACACTGTCCTGGCGGGGCACAGTGGCTCAAGCCTGTAATCCCAGCACTTTGGGAGGCCAAGGCGGGAGGATCACTTAAGGTCAAGAGTTTGAGACCAGCCTGGCCAACGTGGTGAAACCCCTTCTCTACTAAAAACACAAAATAGCCAGGCACGGTGGCACGTGCCTGTAGTACCAGCTACTTGGGAGGCTGAGACGGGAGAATAGCTTGAACCCGGGAGGCCGAGGTTGCAGTGGCACTCCACCCTGAGTGACAGAGCAAGACTGTGTCTCAAAAAAAAAAAAACAAAAAAAACAAAAAACAAAAAAAAACAGATCAACACTGTCCTGGGTTAGACTGATTGGTTAAATGAATAAACAAATGAAAGAATGTAAAGAGACCCCCAAAAATTAGCCTACCCTGGATTCCTGGATGTCTCGGGAGGACCCTGCCTCCCCCTCCGCCATCAGCGCAGCAGCCTGAACTTGCTCATCTGGCTGCCCAGTCGCCATCTTTGGCCTGATAGAAGTCAGGGTATTGGAGTGGGAGAAGGAAGTGTGCAGCCCGGGCACTGGGAAAAATAGGCCTGGGAAACGGTGGGGAAGGGGCTGGGAAAGAGGTATGTTAAGAGCAGGGTCAGTCATGCAGGCAACAAGGACACATCCACTGGGCACAGATCCGAATCCTCCAGTGGAGCAGGAGAAAGCTAGCCGAGCACCCTACCCCACTCAGCGTCACCTCCCAGACCCATGCCCAGCATCCTGCCACTGCCCTGGGCACAGGCTTCCAGCAGCAGCACAGAGGGAAGGAGACAAAGCTGAGATAGGTGTAACCTTACAGGTCTGTCCTCAGGTTCTTAGGCTGGGGCCTCGGAAACCAAGGCAGCTGTGGAGGTTTACCTCAAGAAGCAAACCCCTGGAGAGACTTCCACTCTAGAAGTGTGGGGTCACAACTGGGGGCCAGCAGGAGCCTGTCTGTCCTCAGCCTCCCTGTCCAGCTCTCATGGGCCTTCCCCTCTCTTCTCTGGCAGGGACTGATGCCCTTGGCTATGACGCACCCCCAACTGCTGTCTGCTCAGGCGTAGCCCGCGTGACTGAGTCACCGCTGCTCCAGCTGTTTCACGTAAGTGTAAGGCACGGGCCACTCCCTTTTCCTCTGGGAGAGGGTGTCTGGGCCACCAGTGGGGAAGGAGCTTCAGAAAGTCCTGGTCACAGAGGGAAGGCCCTTAGGATTCTTTAGTGGACAGCAGGTTTGTCCTCTTTGGCTACCCCCATTCCGTGACTTGGCCACCACTGAGTCATTCTGCCCCAGACCTGCTGAGACCTAGGTGGGAATAGGGACCTCTTTCTCCTGTCCTCAGGACACCTCAGGAGGCAGCTGGTGTGTTAGAAACTCCACAGCACCGGCCTGTGGGCCCTGACTCAGACACTTGTTATCCTATGACTTTAGGCAAATGACTTAATGGACTCGCTTCTCCTCCAGCATTGCTGGGGCTTTTCTAAGATTCAAGAATGTATTCGTTATCTTTTGCTGCATCACAAACTACCACAAACTCAGCAGCTTAAAACAACACACAGTGATTCTCAGTTTCTGTGGGTCAGGAGTCCAGACGTGGCTGGTTGACCCGCTGCCTCAAGGTCTCAGCTGGGGTTGTCAATTCATCCCAAAGGTCAATTGGAGAAGGATCCACTTCCTCTCTCATGTATGTGGCTGTTCAGTTCCTTTTGGGAGGCTGGATTGAGGGCCTCAGTCCCCAGCGAGAAGTTGGCCAGAGGCCACCCTAGGTTTCTTCCCCAACATGGCAACTTTCAGTGTCAAAACTGTCAGAGAGAATGGCTAGCAAGAGAATAGTCTGAATCTTATATAATCTATTCACAGAAGTGACATCCCATTACCCATGCTGTTTTCTATTGGTTAAAGCAAGTCACAGGCCACACCCATACTCAGGGGAGGGGAGTACACAAGGGCATAACTGCCAGGAGGCAGTGACCACTTGGGCCATCTCAGAGCCCGCCCACCATAAGAGAGCATAAATGGAGCACTTTGTAAACTGTAGGCTGCTGTTTGGGTGTAAGGAGTTATTGCCAGCATTTGCATCTAGTTACAAAGAGACAATGAGCCCTCCTGAAATCATAGAGAGCCACTGAATGTGGGAATGTAAATGCTAAACTGTACCATTAGTACAGAAATTAGCCAGGCGTGGTAGCATGTGCCTTTGGTCCCAGCTACTTGGGAGGCTGAGGTGGGAGGATGGCTTGGGCCCTGGAGGTTGAGGCTGCAATGAGCCGAGATTGCAGCACTGCACTCCATCCTGGGCGACAGAGCAAGAACCTGTCTCAAAAAAAAAATTTTTTTTTCCATTAGTACTGGGCCTTCAGGGAAACTGGTTGAGAGCTGATTAGTTCATCTCACACCCTGTACATGTCCCTTCCTGGCTTATGATTTTAAGGCCAGACCTAAACAGCCACAACATGTCGAGGCCCCCCAAAACCATGTTTGTGGGGTCTTTTCTAGTTTACAAAGAGCTCTCACACCCATCCCCCTCGTTCCTCACAGTCACACTTGAGAATTCAGAGGAAGAGAGACGAGCCTTGGTTACGATTCCTCGCAATCCTACTGGCAAGGGAGACGTGAGAGGAATGTGAGAGCTGAGTGTTTTGTTCATCTTTGCTTTACAAGTGAGAAAGAAGGTCATTTTCCAATATGGGGTAGCTGCTCAGTGGCACAGGTGATCCTCGAACCTGGGCCTTGAGAACCCCAGCTCTGCCCACACTGCCATGCCCCTGATGTCCAGGCCATTACTGTGCGCAGCCTGCGTGGTCCTGAAAGAGGGGTGGCCCAGCACAGGGGCAGGGAGGAGGGAGGGCACTGTTCTTATACGGCTTCTCCATAATTCCCTGTCTCCTAAAATAGACTGGGCACATCCTGGAACACTAGTCCAAGCCTGTCTGTGGGGTGGATCACTGCTGCCTCCCCAGCTTCAGGTCACTCCTAGACCTCTCTGTCCATAAGCAGCCCTCAGCGATGAATATGCAGGGAAGTGGTGGGGGGATGAAGTGGTGCTGTAGTGAAAGTGCCTAACCTTCCCCACGCTGAGATTCATCTGACCCCGCCTCCAGATGCCCCAAGAAACCCCTGAAGCATGGCCCACCATGCACCTGGGCAAAATCAAAGTGGTCTGGAACAGTGACGCTCAAGTCTGCAGATGGGATTGAGCTGAGCGGTACAGCTTGCTGCCCCCTGGTGGTCTGTCAGAGTCATAACTGCCAGGGCTGTGACAAGCTAAACAGTGAGCTTTTATTAAGCACCCGCCATGTGTCAGGCATGGTGTATAAGGCTGCAGGGGATAGGAGACGGTGTAAGACACAACCCCTGATCCCAGAGGACTTATAATATAGTGGAGGAGTCAAGATGTTCCCACATGAAAAGTTGACTCTTATCCCACCAAGCGAGATTTGAAGAGTAAACCATGAAGGGCATTGCAATAGGAGCCCAGAAGCGAGACAGCTTCAGGGCTGGGGCAGTCAGGGGAGGCTTCTCAGAACCTTGAAGGATGGGCAGGATTTAAACAGATGGAAAAAGGAAGACCACACGCTCCCCTGTCAAAAGCCCCCTCAGGAAACCCCCAGAGTCTCCAAGAGAGTTCATCTGGATTCCTTGCCCGGGTTGCAGCCTCTCCAGCTGCATGCCTGCCCTGGCCTGTCCCAGCCTCGCCAGATCCCTTGCAGTTCCTGGAACTGTTTTCTCACACCCCTGGACTGTTCATTCTGCCCTCCCCACCTTGTCTACTGGATAAGCTTTCACTCAGCTTTTAGGATTCAGCTCAATGCAACACCTGCAGTGGAGCATCTCCCCCCAGTCAGTAGCTGCCCCACTCTGGGTTCCGCAGCTCTGGTCTGCACTTCTGTGGCTGCAAGTCTCACACTGTATCGTAAGGTTTGCCCCGTATCTTTTCATCACTAGGCAATAAGCTGCTTAAGAACTGTAGGACTGTGGCTCACACTTGTAATCGCAGCACTTTGGGAGGCCAAGGCGGGTGGATCACCCACCTTGGTGGGTGGTCAGGAGTTTGAGACCAGCCTGGCCAACATGGTGAAACCCCGTTTCTACTGAAAATACAAAAATTAGCCCCGTGTGGGGTTGCACATCTGTAATCCCAGCTACTCGGGAGGCTGAGGTACGAGAATCACTTGAACCCAGCAGGCAGAGGTTGCAGTGGGCCAAGATTGTGCCACTGCACTCCAGACTGGGGGACAGAGTGAGACTCTGTCTCCAAAAAAAAGAACAGTGGGACTGCATGATGGGGCAGTGGATCACGTAGGCAGAAGAAAGGGAGGTGAGGAGGGAAAGATAAGTAGGGTGAGTGTGCAGGAACATGGGGGATGGCAATGCCTTTGAAGCTGTCTCTAAAAGTTTATGGGCAGATAAATGTATCCTGCAGGCAATGTGGTGCATGAGAGTCACAGAAAGGCCCAGGGGTATGAAGGAAGGCTTAACAGCTGGTGGCAGGAAGGGTACTCAGAGACAAAACTGGGAAGGTTTGTTAGGAAACCATTGTGCCAGTGCAGCTTGAGAGGTGACGAGTCTTCACTGGTGTGGGGGACAGAAGACTGGGATAGCCAAAGAGAATTTGAGGAGTTTAAATTCTGGGCAGCTAGGGGAATGTCCCATGGGCTTGTCAAACTCTAATGTGCAACTTACTCAATTGAGACCTTGTTAAAATGCAAACTCTGACTCATTAGGCCTGAGGGGGGCCTGAGATGCTATCTTTCTAATGGCGCTCCCAAGTGATGCCCACGCTGCTAGTCCACAGAGCAGGAGTGGATTTGGAGCCGCGCTGCCGGGCAGGTGCAGCTCTCTAGGAGGACAGTGGTGGACAGGTGGTATCTTTGGGTAAAGAGATAAAGGTACCCCTTTTACCCGGTGAACACACCAGGGTGCATAGCTTTGTGAGCACAGTGCAGTTGGGTTCTAGCCCCACTTGCCCTTTGAGTAATAAACAACTTGCAAAGCCCTTTGGGGCAGCTCTGATGGAGCCACCAACAGAGACAGACAGGTTGGAGGCAGGGAATCCATTTGGAGAGCAGGGTGATGATTTTAACCAGTCATAACTGAGTTTGAGATGACCACTGGGACATCCACTGAAATGTCTATCTACTAGCAGCTAGAGACCCACCTGGAGACCCGGACTTTGGGGTCTGTGGGCTCACTGATGACATGCCACACAGTGAAGAAAGCAAAATGAGGGTTGGCTGGGAATCATGTAACCCTTCTGGCCTTTTTCAGTGAGTAACTCTCTTATTCCAACATCTCTGTCCTTTCTGTTGTTTTGCAGGTCACCGTTCCCTTTACTGAATGTAAGTGATTGTAGTCATTTTTCCATCTCCAAGATGCCAAGTTCCCATTCCCCACCCTCCTGTCCCCTTGGTCCCAGTTCACCTGGGAGGCTCAGAAATCCCCATTCACTGACCTAAAAGGAGAGTCTACCTGAAGCCATGACAGCCTCATGCCCAGAGCTTGCCTCTGTTCTGTTCATTCAGCCTCAGAAGCCAGGACCAGTCTCCCCAACTTGGCCACAGCCTTCCAGGGCCCAGAATGCCACACACCGCTCCCTCTGGGCTCACCTTGCCTTTGTTTTCCAGGAGGGTTTGAAGTAGAAGAGAGATACCCCTAAAAGAAGTGCGGGTTTGAGCCAGAGAAGAGCCACCTGGTGTTTTCGAGATTTGGCCCTTTCCCCGCCAGCCCGGGCCAAAGGCTCAGGGACCACTGGGGTGTGTGCCAAGAGGGCGGGGATCAAGAGCACAGCCTTTGGGATGAACGGGCTGGGTGGAATCGCAGCCAAATTATTCTCAGCCCCGTTCAGCATGCGTGCGGTAGGGATAGCTAATAACTGCCCCGAAGGGTTATCGCGAGGATGTGGTAAGATGCGTGGGGGTGCTTAGCATGATGCCACACAGGGAGGAGCCCCGCAATCAGCGGCAGCTGTTCCTCTGTGTCTGGAGCCACGCAAAAGCGGAAGCTAAGAAGGGTATGAGGGGAGAGGAAAGGCGAGAAGAGCACCAAAGGGGAAAGATCCTGAGAACTTTTTGAAACTGGATAGAAGCAAGGGGTAGAATTAGCACTCAGCTTTCTCTCTTCCCTCCCGCAGCTGTTACCTGCCCCTCTGCCAAACACCCCCAACTTCCCCCACTTAGGCTGGCCCGGTCTGGAGCCACAGTCGTCCTCAGCCTTCAGGAAGCCCCTGGGGCCTGGCCCTCCCTGCACCTGCTGCTCTCAGGCCCCCTGCCCCAGCCTCGGGGCAGTTCCAGGAAGACTCCCCCCGGCCCAGCCCAGGGCTACAGCCACAGCTGGTCCTCAGCCCTCCGCACATCTTTGCAGAGTTTGATGGGGCGCCGGGCGGATGACAGCGGGAACGGTTGTGATCACTGGCGGAATCCTAGCTACGGTGATCCTCCTCTGCATCATTGCCGTCCTGTGCTACTGCAGGCTCCAGGTCAGTCCCCGGGACCTGTAGCCAGAAGCTGCCAGGCCACCAGCAAACCTCTTTTTCATTATGGGGGCAGAAACTGGAGGCCGACTTCAGGCCCCACAGAGCCCAAAGCCATGGAATGTGGCAGGCGTAAGTCAAGGAGGCTGGGAGTTGAGGCTGGTCAGAAGGGAGCTAAGCACCGCCCAGCCTGCCCACTCAGAGCACACAGAAAGTGTGCTGGGAAGATACAGGGTCATTGGGTTGTGTCTTCTGCACCTCTGAGATTTCAGGGGAGTGCGAAGAGGACCATTCTGGGGAGGCTCTGAAAGCTGCCGCCAGCAGCTCCAGCCCCGTCCTCAATATGATGTGTGTGTCCCTGCCCGGCTCAACTAGAGCCTGGAGTTACTGCGAGGAGTGGTGGGAGGGGAAAAGGAAAGCAGCACTGGCCTTGCAAAGCTGGGATTAGAAACTTGTGGAGCAGGCCCCTGGGGTTCAGTACCTGGCACTAGGTTCTCCATGGAGCAGGGGACAGGGGCACCTGTGCACACTCAAAAATGCGTGGGGTGGGGGAAGCATTCACCCTCTCAGGCATCCCTCTGCCCTTCCGCACAGTATTACTGCTGCAAGAGGAGCGGAACCGAGGATGCAGACGAGGAGGAGGAGCGGGAGCACGATCTTTCCACGCACCCCAGAGGCCCCAGCTGCAATGCCTGCAGCTCCCAAGCCCTGGACGGCAGAGGCAGCCTGGCGCCTCTCACCAGCGAGCCCTGCAGCCAGCCCTGCGGGGTGGCCGCAAGCCACTGCACTACCTGCTCCCCATACAGCTCCCCCTTTTACATACGGACGGCTGACATGGTGCCCAATGGGGGTGGAGGCGAGAGGCTCTCCTTTGCTCCCACATACTACAAAGAGGGGGGACCCCCATCCCTCAAATTGGCAGCACCCCAGAGTTACCCGGTGACCTGGCCAGGCTCTGGGTGTGAGGCCTTCACCAATCCAAGGGCTATTAGTACAGACGTGTAAATCCTTCCATCCCCACCCGCGCACACACCCACACTGCTGCCCTGGCGGGGGCCATGGGGGTGATGGATAACCCTCCAACAGCCCCACATGGGCTGTCTCTCTTTCTTTGGCTTTTCTCGCTCCGCAGTGGAGGGTTTACTAGGATTTAAGCTTTTGAGTGCATTGAGAACCAGGACAGGGCCTGGCTCCAACTCTGTGGGCCAGAGGTGGGGGACTGCTAGGTCGAGTCTGCAGCTTCGCCAGTTTCTCGGTTGGGACACTCCTCTGGCAGCCCCAGCACCACCACAAGCCCTTGCAGTGTGCCCCAGTCCCCTGGATTCACTGGTCTGCAAAAAGGAGCACCAGGGAAAGCTCAGCAAAGGCTCAGGAGGCCTCCAGGGTCCTCGGGAGATGAAGCATCCGTGCCTAGGAAAAGGGGACAGAGAGCAAGGAGAGAAGTGAGAGCTACAATTACCGCATAGGAGAAGCGAGGGGCGGGGCGTCAACGGCACTGCTTCAGGACGCGCTTGCTGAAACGAATCCAACAGCTAGTTCACAACCCAGCTTTGTACGTTGGTTACCATAGCTACTGCTGTCACTGTAGCTGCTCCCGTAGGGACGTCGATTCCTGAACGTATCACATCTCACCTGCCCCCTTCCTCGTGGAACGCGTCAAGTTGACTTTAAAGCCTAAGGTGGCTTGTGGGGACTGCACCAGAAAGTGTCTAACCTTGTGTTCCTCGAAATCTTTTCTCTGCCTTAGGAACCAGCGCCCCCTGCTGGAAAAGTTTTTTCATTTTGTTAGCTGACTTCTGGTAGCTTAGCAAAGAGACCAGCTGTCTCTCCGCCCAACCCACCACGCTGAGTAGCTTGCATGGATGCAGTCCTGTGAGGGTGTGCATAACCGTTCCCAGGTGTACACACACACACACACACACGCACACACACACCAGTAACCACGGGTAGGCACTAGGGGCTTTGTACATTCAGGAGCTGCAGAGAGGAAAGGTCTCCCATGTACCATCGAGAAGGAAAAGTCTGATCCCCAAACAGCTTGAACGAAAGGTGGTTAACGTGACCAATCCCCATGGCAGCCAGCGGGCTGGTGAACAGGAAGAGCACGGAATCTCTGTGGGGCGATGCTGCAGCGGCTGAAACCACGTCAAGTCCCCCAGAGCCCGGCATTCTACGTGACCATCCACCGGTGACGCCGTGGAGCGGGATCTTCATTCATCCCACCAGAGCAACATCCCAGTCCTGAGGATGGGAGGGACGTGACTTAGCCTTGGGATTCCACGCTCGCCGCCGCCTCCCTTGGCCGCGCTACTCCCCAGTTTCCTGGCGATGAGCCGTTTATTGTATCTCACACCAGCCTCATTTCCAACTCCGACTTCCCACTTAGAATGTGGCAATGGCCTTATGCTTTGTGAGTGAAAACCCTGATGAGTTTTCCAGTGGCCTCTGCAGAAGCTGGCCCCCTTCTAAGGGCATAGCTAACCCCCTTCCCACTCCTGAGTCACCGAATTCGAGGAGGGTGGGGCAGGGAAAGGGCTGGTCCCGCTGCTGAAATCTTGATTCTGCATTTGAGGAAGGTCAGGGTGCCGCTGGGGGAGCAGGGAGCGGGGAGGGAGGAAGAGGGGAATGCACATCTTTTGCGCCACTATTAATGCACCTGTCACCTTCATCTCAATCTGGAATCAAAGCGCCCTGGGTTGAGAAGCAGACCTGGGCTCTGGTCACACTTTGGTCACTCATTAGCTCTAGGACCAGTCACTAATCTCTGAGACTCCATTTTCTCCAGGGAAATGAGGCTTGCCCAGATAGACTAACGACCCTTTAGTGCTCCAAGAAGTGAGAATTTCCCAAAAAGATCTCCCGGCCCAGGCCACTCCCTCTTGCCCTAATCCTGGCAGAGTCTGGATGTATTTACCCAACTCTGATTTTGTGTGCAGGGATGCTTGCTGATGGATGAAAGACCACAATAAAACAAGATTAGCAGCAAAACAATTTTAATTGTCAGTGAAAAGCAAACATGTTTGTCAGACTCTCCTACAGAGTCACTTCAAATGGTAACTCTTCTCTTGTACCAGGAAGCAGCTGTAGGTGGGGTAATGGGATCTGTCTCCTGGTGCAGAGGGGCAGCTTACGGCAGCAGCTTCAACAAGCGTGTCCCACGGCCAGCCCTAACTGGGCCAAGTGCAAGCTCCTGATGAGCTGCTGGGCCTGGCAGCGTTCCCCACTTCCTAGTGCCTTGCTCCCCTGGAATTCCACAGCCAATCAACCACAGCAGCCACGTCCTCCTTGCCAGAAATAACATCATTCGTACGTCCTGCCTTTGTAAAAATCAAGACCCAGTTAACCATCACCTGCTTCTTGCCCCGATCGATGGGGTCCCTGAGTGCAAGCATCCTGTGCAATCCCCTCCCTCCTACCACTTTCCTAGCTAAGCCCTGCTAGCCCCACAAATCAGAATCTGGGTTTGGGGCGTTGGAGAGATGGTGGGCCCCAGCTCTTCCCCACATAGCCCATGCTGCTTAGGGCACAGTCTCCAACCAGGCTCAAGATTGCCTGCCTGCCCGCTGCACCTGCAGGGCCCCACCCTGTGGAAAAGGAAGCTTCCCCCACTCAACTGCACTGTCCTTTTCTGCTGTCTAGTCTGTGCTAAGGGACACTATTGGTACTCTTTTCAAACGGTGCCCTAAATTGGAAGCGAAGGAGGGGCCAGGAACGTAACCCTCTCCGCCGTCTTTCTCCACCTCCACTTCACCACTCCTGCTATAGACTTCTTGTCTTGCATCTTTGATAACTTGGAGTCATAACCAAGTGGATGTCGGAATAAATGAGAGATTTGAAGTAGAAATCCCACAGGGTCCTTCGTTCTTCACCGGGGGAAGTGAAGGGGGCAGTTGGTGTGGATTTAAGGGTGAAGCCTCCTCTTCAACACCCAGAGCGTCTGTGTTCCACGCTCTCCCTGCTCCCACGGTAGCAAACCTCCACCTTGTTGCCTGGCATACCCCCATTGCCTCAGTCAGAGTTCAGTCGGTGGAGATTTGCTGTTTGTTGGAAAAGTGGCTGAAGGGCCCTGCTGAGGATAGTGAGTTTCCCTGTGGGGCAACCCAGGCCTCGGCCCCTGCTACCTGCCCTTCCCCTCTTCCCAACCCAACACACACCTTGCAGGCTGGTGGTCTTCCTGCCCGTGTAGCTCAGGGTAAAATCACTTCTCTGAAGCCTGAGGAGATCATGTCACATGGCCAGCCCTTTGTTACAGGGGCAGCAAAGGAAGAGAGGGGAATTGGGACCAGATCCCCAGTGCAGCCCAGCAGAGACTACAGAAGTGGAGAGGGATGGAGGGGGACTGGAGAACTGGGAACTAGCTTTGTGTGTGGGAGGGAGAACTCAGGGATGAAGTGAGAGCGCCGTGTGTGTGTGTGTGTGCGTGCGCGCGTGCGCATGTGCACATGGGTGTGTACAAGAGAGCTGCTCTCTCTCCACCTCAGGGCCTCAGGGTGAGCCCTGACTGCAGCTTGGGGGTGCAGTAGGCAGCCTGTCCCAGCAGTCCAGCACCCAGGCCTCCAGCCCTGCAGCAGCCTTCCCTAGCACCAGTGGGAGCACAGCTTCCTTCACCCTTGGCCCAGGGAGCAGTTGGCCACAGCTCTGTCACCACAACTGTCCTATGGGAGCAGAAACCGGACCCTGAGGCACACTTATCATTGCACCCATCCCAACCTCCAGCCATCTCCTTTGCCGCTGTAGGGAAGCCAGCCCGGACTCGGCCTCCAGCCTCTCACCCGGCACATCTGCTTGGCCTAGTGCTTGCTGGCAGGTCACGGCCCTGACCCAGCTCTTCTCCCTGGTGGCCCTCAACCGCCCTCAGCCTCAGCTCCAGCTGGGGAGGAGGGTGGAAGAGCAGCTTGAGTCAGACTGAGGAATGCAGGCGAGGTGCTGGCCGTCCTTGTCACTGTTCTTTGGAAAATGCCTCTATCAGTGCCTGAAGTTCAAGGAGTGTGGGCTGTTTTCTTTCTGAGTTGTGAGCAAATTGAGCTGGGGGACTCCGGGGCATGCTGCGCTATCCCGGGAGTCTCAGCCTTAGGTGGTTTGGTGATCTTCCCCTGGAAATAATCAGTGGCTCCTGAGTAGCACTTGTAAACTTGAATGTAGAAAGCTGGGTGAGAAGTTTTCATCCTCTGCACTGTTCAGGCCCAAAAAAGCGGGAGGCAGAGGCTGTCGTCAAAGTGGCATGTTGCCCTCATACCCGGGGGCTTTCCAACCAACAGCTCTGGCACCCCAGATTCCAGCAGCCCCATAATGGCATCATTCAGCCCACATCCCCAAAACCTGTCTGTGTCACTCTGCCCCTGAGGCTTCTGCAGGGACTTCAAGGAGAAGCTTCTTTCACCATAAAAACATCTCACCCAGTTTTCTACGCTCTAGTTTACAAGTGCTATTCAGGGGCTATTGATTATTTACAGGAGAAGTTCGGCAAACTACCTAAGACTGAGACTCCCGGGATAGGGCAGCATACCCCGGAGTCCCCCAGCTCGATTTGCTCGGAACTCAGAAAGAAAACGGCCCACACTCCTTGAACCTCAGGCACTGACGGAGGCATTTTCTAAAGAACAGTGACAAGGACGGCCAGCACCTCCCCCGCAGTCTGACTCAAGCTACTCCTCCACCCTCCTCCCCAGCTGGCCCCTCTCTCCACCAGTTCCCCCTCCCAACGGCCATCCTTCCTTCATCGCTTGGAGAACCAAGTAGTGCACAACCTCTCAGAACACGCCGCTTGCACCTTCCCAGTGTGCCTCAGGGGGGAGTGGCACATGGCTCCATCCTCCAGCCCAGCACACAGCACCCCTCACGCAGCTGGCTCGTGCTGAGGATGGCAGGAGGAGGTGAAGGAGGAGCTCCCGGGTCACAAAGCCATTATCTCTTTTCTCCTGTGACCTAACACCCCAGCAGACACAGCAGTCTAGTGGCAGCGGTTAGAAGGTGGGATGTGGAAGCAGACTTCAGCTGGAATCCTGATTCTACCACTTGCTGTGTGACTTTAGGCAACTTTGGGGACCTCTCTGTGTCTCAGTTTTCTCTCTTGTAAAATTGGGATCATAATGCCCACTGTATTCCATGAAAATTAAGTGAGCTGGCTGGGTGCGGTGGCTCACGCCTGTAACCCCAGCACTTTGGGAGGCAGAGGAGGGCAGATCGCCTGAGCTCAGAAGTTCGAGACCACCCTGGGCAACATGGTGAAATCCTGTCTCTACTAAAACACAAAAAATTAGCCAGACGAGGTGGCAGGCGTCTGTAGTCCCAGCTACTTGGGAGGCTGAGGCACCGAGAATCACTTGAGTCCCGGAGGCGGAGGTTGCAGTGAGCCGAGATTGCACCACTGCACTCCAGCTTGGGCTACATAGTGAGACACCATCTCAAAAAAAAATTAAGTGAGCTGACACCTCACTTAATTTTAATGGATACAGTGGGCATTATGGTTCCAATGTGACATCTCACATGAATGATAATGGCACATGTGGTATCATTAGCAGTACAGCCAAGTCCAAACTCTACCACTCACAACATGACAGCCAATAAGTTGAGAGAAGGTGTTGGGGTAAAGGAAGATGGCTTTATTTCCGGGAGCTTCCAACTGAGAAGATGGAGGACCAATGTCCTAAAGAAACTTCTTTTTTTTTTTTTTTTTTTTTTGAGTCAGAGTCTCGCTCTGTTGCCCAGGCTGAAGTGCAATGGCACAATCTTCAGCTCACTGCAACCTCCACCTCCTGGGTTCAAGCAATTCTTCTGCCTAGGCCTCCCAAGTAGCTGGGATTACAGGTGCCCGCCACCACATCCAGCTAATTTTTGTATTTCTAGTAGAGACGGGGTTTCACCATACTGGCCAGGCTGGTCTCTTAGCCAGGCTGGTCTTGAACTCCTGACCTCGTGATCCTCCTGCCTAAGCCTCCCAAAGTGATGAGATTACAGGCGTGAGCCATCGCGGCCCAGCCAGAACCAACTTAAATTGATAGATTTTTTTTAGGCTCCTTTCATATTAGAGGAAGAGGGACCACGCAGGGGGTGAAGGTCTGGAGGGGACTGGAGGCCACAGACATCTGGCTGTCATCAGGGGTCCAAGGAGGTTGCAAAACTTCTTTGTTCATGGTCAACTGCTTGTCAGATCCACCTTGTTGCTCTAAGTCTTTCAGACAGCACTGTTACTTGTGTGCACACTTCCTTATCTCCTCAGGAGTCTGTTTCAAAAGAGAGGTAGTCATTAGTACTAGCGTTAAACTGTAATCAAAATGCTTTTCGTGGTTAGCTTGGCCTGTGTGTAGGAATGAGCAAAGGCAGTTGGCTTATGAGGTTAGAAGCAAGATGGAGTCAGCGATGTTAGATTTCTCTGGCTGTTACAGTAGGATGTACAGACAGAACCAAATCTGGAGGCAGCAGGGCCCCCCACAGGGGCTACTTAGGCATCAGGAAGGAAGGTTCCCTCTGGGCTCTCCCCTTCTCCCCGCTGCACCGATGCCCACACCTGCACTCAGCCCCTCCTCCCTCGTACTACTTGGTTCTCCACCCAGTGAGCTGCCGGGCGATGAAGGACGGATGGCCGTTGGGAGGGGGAACTGGTGGAGAGAGGGGCCAGCTGGGGCCAGCCTGTGCCCCCACTGCCAGGTCCACCTCTCTCTCCATGTGGAACCTCCCACCTCTGCAAGTAACTCTGCCTGTGACTCATTGAGGGACCCATGCTCCCAGCAATCTATGACTGCATTTTTGCCTCATATTTGCCCCAATAAACTGAACGAATGAAGGAGAGCATTCATATTTCAACTAAGAGCAAAGCTCTCTGCTTGGAGACAGAGACCCACTCTGTCACCCAGGCTGGGGGTGCACTGGCGCAATCCCAGCTCACTGCAACCTCCGCCTCTGGAGTTCAAGTGATTCTCCTGCCTCGGCCTCCCAAGTAGCTGGAATTAAAGGCACCCGCCACCATGCCTGGCCAATTTTTGTATTTTTAGTAGAGACAGGGTTTCACCATACTGGCCAGGCTTGTCCCAAACTCCTGACCTCAGGTGATCCACCCGCCTTGGCCTCCCAAAGTGCTGGGTTTACAGGTGTAAGCCACTACACCTGGCTGCGCTTCTTGTTTCACTAGCTTTCGAGTTCAAGTCTTGGGTTTGAAAACTGGTTCCGAAGGGACTCAGAAGACCCCCAGCTCTTCCTCTTGAGCCCGAATTCTTCGGCCCATCCATCCCTGGCTCCACTGGGCTTCTCCTAGAACCTGCCACACATTCTGGCTTTCCTACTACCAGAAGTGGGCAGGGACTCCAGATATCACCGAGCAGGTGAGAGGGGAAGGAAGGGCAGAAGAGAAGGAGCCCAGATGTGCAGGAGGGAGGGAAGGGAACAGGCTCAGGCAGAACACCATCTGCATCTTCACAGTTAGGAAACCAAAGGAGAACCACCTGGAGGACTGGACCTGCCACACGCCTGTCGCTCCTGCCAGTGCCGGCTCTAAGGGACCTGCCTTCTCTCTGCTCTGAATCCTCCTCCCTCGTGTCCTGCCGGGCTCCATGGAGAAGCAAGAGGGATGACGGCACAGCTGCGCACCCATACCTGTGGGTCACAGGGGGCTCCATTCCCCTAACCATCAGATGATCGCTTACATCCCACGGATATAAATTTTCAAGAAATAAAATTAAGGTTATCTTTCTCTATTCAGCTTACAAATGGTTCAGCTGACTGTGCAGCCCTGCTGCTCCCCTCTTCATTTGACAGACACAGATGCTGCTTTACTTACAATGGGGCTACGTCCCAATAAGCCCATCCTAAGCTGAAAATATCATAAGTCAAAAATTGATACAGCTAACCTACCAAACATCACAGCTTAGCCTACCTTAAACGTGCTTAGAACACTGACGTTAGCCTACAGTTGGGAAAATCATCTAACACAAAGCCTATTTTATGACAAACTGATGACTATCTCATGTAATTTATTGAAAATGTACTGAAAGTGAGAAACAGAATGGTTGTATGGGTGCTCCAAATGTGGTTTCTACTGAACCTGTACTGTTTTTGCACCATCATAAAGTAAAAAATTTGTAAGTGCAACCATTGTAAGCTGGGAACCATCTGTGCTGGTTTTGTCACACTACTTACTGTGTGATTTAGGCAAGTTTTCTATGTAATTCTAAGTTGTTTGGGGGAATGTCGTATGAACAGACTTATCTCCACTTCAACATGAGCTGAGGCAGCTTTCCTGGTTCTAGGCAACGGAAATAAGGGAAATAAAACTCTTGGGACCGAATTCTGCCAGTTCTATAAAAGAGTATCAAACCTCCACTGACAGCGTTGGAGGAGGATGACTAGCAAGATTTGGACAGCCACCAAGCGCCACCAAGCGCCACCAAGCGCCCCCAACCACCTGCATGCACCTGCCTTCATCTCTTCTGGGCCCTTCCATGGGTGCCAGTGGAGCAGGACTTCTTCAAAGCAGCTCTCAGCACCTTTGCCTTTTCCCCTTGACCCTTTTCTTAGGGGGAGTAAAGGGTACTTTTTAGAAGTACTATTTCTGCTAGAAGAAATAAACGCTGTAAGTATGTTCCTTAATACTTTAGTCATGAGAGTTTTTATTCTAGATCCAACTGAACAACTTGAGCTTGAACAGAGGCCTGACCCCCTCACAAAATCTTCCGAACTCTTCCCTCAAGCACAGAGGCCCAACCAAAGGGACAGGCCTTCTCCAGGTAAGCAGCGTGTGCTGTTAGCCACCAAACAGTCAGCTAAGGAGGCCATGGCTCAGACTCCAGGGAGGGGTATCTCTAACTCTTCCCAGGCAGGAATCTTTTTTTGTTGGTTATTTATTTATTTATTTATTTATTGAGATGGAATGTCACTCTGTTGCCCAGGCTGGAGTGCAATGGCATGATCTCGGCTCACTGCAGCCTCCACCTCCCAGGTTAGAGCGATTCTCCTGCCTCAGCCTTCCAAGTAGCTGGGATTACAGGCACCTCCCCCACCACACCCAGCTAATTTTGTATTTTAGTAGAGATGGGGTTTCACCATGTTGGTCAGGCTTTTCGTGATTAGCTTGGCCTGCATGTAGGGATGAGCAAAGGCAGTTGGCTTATGAAGTTAGAAGCAAGATGGAGTCAGCGATGTTAGATTTCTCTGGCTGTTACAGTAGGATGTACAGACAGAACCGAATCTGGAGGCAGCAGGGCCCCCCACAGGGGCTACTTAGGCATCAGGAAGGAAAGTTCCCTCTGGGCTCTCCCTTTCTCCCCGCTGCACCGATGCCCACACCTGCACTCAGTCCCTCCCTTCAAACTCCCGACCTCAGGTGATCCACCCGCCTCGGCCTCCCAAAGTGCTGGGATTACAGGCATGAACCACACAGTGCCTGGCTCCAAGCAGGAATTCTCAGGCAGGCAGAGCCCTGGAGAGAGGGATGGGAGGAAGGTGAGAGGAAGGCCAGAGGCCATCTTTTTAAAATTTATTTTTATTTATTTTATTGAGACAGGATCTCACTCTGTCCTCCAGACTGGTGTGCAGTGGTGTGATCATAGCTCAGTGTAACCTTGAACTCCTGGACTCAAGCAATCCTCTCACCTCAGCCTCCCTAGTAGCTGGTATTACAGATGCGTGCCACCATGCTCAGCTAATTTTTTGTAGAGACATGGTCTCACTATGTTGCCCAGGCTGGTCTTGAACTCCTACCCTCGAGTGATCCTCCCTCCTCAGCCTCCCAAAGCCACCATGCTCAGCCAGGAGGTCATCTTCTTGTTCCTAGTCCCTGAAAGGCAAGATCTTCTAAAGCAGCTCCTTTCAGGCTATAAAAAGCTCAACCTTCTCCAAATTTGTGAAATTATTGTCCAACAAACATGTTCCAATACATTCAGCATAAAGACACCTGGGATTATTCATAAGGATAACATTTCTGCTTCTAAACTCATTTGTTGGGCAGCCCTGAACTGTTCCTGAAGCTTAGGAAATGGACATCCAGCCAGGGCCGTGCCCTAAGCAAGGCAGAAGCCACCCCTGCAGAAGATCCCCCTCCACAATCCCAGGTGCCTCGCTCCCAGGATGTCATTTGCCAGGGGTGGCTAGTCCCTGCAGGGAGCCTCTCCTAGGCCTCCAGGGAACTGCTTGGCCTCCCACTTCCTCTCTGTCCTGTCAACAACTCCCCCCTCTCCCCACACCAACAGAGGGAACCCAGCCACAGCCGATAGATAAGGCAGCCCTGAGCTCTCAGGGGAGAGGACAGTTCTGGTCTCCACAGGGGTGGATGGCCAGAGGCTGGGTGGCCAGATTGCACTGGGCATGTGAGGTTGCCTTCCCATTCAGGTGTAGACAGAAGACGACGTGGCTCCCCCGGCCCTGGCCACAGGCACCTGAGCGTGTCGGGGACTCAGGTGCAGGCCTTGGGTACAAGCCAGGTCTGCATCCAGTCCCACCCATCCCTGCAGGGACCGCCCTCCTGGGCTGGGCTTTGCCTTGACCCAGAGTTTTTCCATCCATTGGGAATTAGATCCTTATTCCTAAAACTAGCAAAGAACCACTCACTCCCTCAACAGGATGTTTGTTCTGGGTCTAATGAGACATTTTGAAATTCAAGTCTTCTGAACTCCTTCCCCAAACTAAAGGGCTCCAGAATGATTAGAAGACTCCAAACCCCAGGGCCCTGGATACTCAGGCTCCCACCAGCTCCCCCACCCTTCTCTTAACTCTGCCTCCCTCCCACCCTGCCTGGCCCCTCATGTCCCCATCAGAGGAGGAGTCATGAGCTGGTAAGAATGAATAGGAGGAACCTAAAAGAGAAAAATTAAGAATTGAGAATTTTACAAAAGATGCAAGTTATAATATAAAATGGAAGTAAAGAAAAACTGGAAGGACACACACACAAAAACTAATAAAAATAGTTTCCTATTGGGAGGGAGCAAGGCATAAAAGACACAGAGGCAGAAATGAGGCTTTTCAATTCATGCCTTCTTGTTATTTTGGTTTTTGTCAGTCTACATTTCAAAAAGAAATTTTTCCAAGTACAATTATACAAAACCCCACCTGAGAATCGAGTGCATTCTGGGTATTCTCCCGCAGGGGCAAGACGACGGAGGTATCTGCTCTGATCATCGAGCCCTGAAGGATGCCTTGTTAGTGGAGAGCAGCCTCCAGCACATCCTGCGTGTCTTAGGACAGGACACGCCATGCCTTCCTGCTCTGGAACAGGGACTTGGCTCCCTTTGAGCCTCTCTGGGGGCTTTCAACAGGCAAAGGGCCTGCTATGCTCCAACTGCTGAGCAATTTTCTCCCCACAAGGTCAAGGGCAGAAGGCTAGAGTGAAAAACAGTGGCAGCTGGCACAGGTTCGTTCATATTGTATGAATTTTTTTGTTTTTGTTTTTTATTTTTTTGAGATGGAGTCTCGCTCTGTCACCCAGGCTGGAGTGCAGTAGTGCGATCTTGGCTCCCTGCAACCTCCACCTCCCAGGTTCAAGCCATTCTCCTGCCTAAGCCTCCTGAGGAGCTGGGATTACAGGTGAGCGCCACCATGCCCGGCCAATTTTTGTATTTTTAGTAGAGACAGGGTTTCACCATGTTGGCCAGGCTGGTCTAGAACTCCTGACTTCATGATCGGCCCGCTGTGGTCTCCCAAAGTGCTAGGATTACAGGCGTGAGCCACCATGCCTGGCCCATGAATTTTTTAAAAATATTTTTGTTTGCCGGGAGCGGTAGTAGTTTGAGACCAGCCTGGCCAATATGGTGAAACCCCATCTCTACTAAAAATACAAAAATTAGCTGGGCGTGGTGGTGCATGCCTGTAATCCCAGCTACCCGGGAGGCTGAGGCAGAAGAATCTCTTGAACCTGAGAGGCAGAGGTTGCAGTGAGCCGAGATTGTGCCACTGCACTCCAGCCTAGGTGACAGAGCAAGACTCCATCTCAAAATAAATAAATCAATTAATCAACATTCACAGTGTTGTGCAACCATCACCATTATGTTTCCAAAGATTTTTCTTTTTCTTCTTTATTTGAGACAGGATACAGGGTCTGGCTTTGTCACCCAGGCTAGAGTGCAGTGGTGCAATCTCAGCTCATTGCAACCTCCACCTCCCAGGCTCAAGCGATCCTCCCACCTCAGCCTCCCAAGTAGCTGGGACTATAGGCACGCACCACCATGCTCAGCTAATTTTTGTATTTTTTGTACAGATGGGGTTTCATCATGTTGCCCAGGGTGGTTTCGAACTTCTGAGCTCAAACAATCCATCGGCCTTGGCCTCCAAAGTCCTGGGATTACAGGCATGAGCCACTGAGCCCGGCCTCCAAAGATTTTTCATCACTCCAAGCAGAAACTCTGGAACCATTCATGTTTGAATTATTTTTAACAGATATGTTCAATTTTTGTATGTAAGCAAGGCCTGGAGGTAGGTTCATCTTGTCGGGAGGATGGGGCTCAGTAAATCTGTAGGTAGGCAGGATGATGAGGGGCCATCACTTCTCTTCCCACAAGATGAAATCTCCTAAGCAAACACTGACTTCAAGAAACTCCAAATATAAAGGGATTGGCATGCAGCTTCACAGCCTGTCCTGGGGAACATGCTGGGGCGGTTCACACAGGCAGCAGATTTTAAGATGAAAAGAAAGGGGATCTAGACAGTGGAGAGACCTGAGCGAAGCAGGGCTAGAGGAGATCAAAGTGGAGAGAAGGCAGTGGGACACCTGGGAGGAGGAGGGCACAGGGCAAAGGAAACAGTGGTGGGGTGGGCGGCTCAGCCTCATGCAGCCTGGCCTGGCCTCCTTCCTCCCAGGCTGTGAGCACACTGAGGTCCTGGGCTGTGCCAGCCAAGGAGATGGATGGCAGAAGCCTCGGGGCAGATCACTCACAGGTCCCCAGGCAGAAGCTCTTCACTGGGGTAGACCCCACAGCCTTCTCCTCTCCAGGCCTTGCTGCACTGGGCCATCTCCTCATGGTCCCAGGATGTCCCCGCAAGTGGAGCACTGACCCCAGGGAGTAGGGGTGAGGGAACAAACCAGGCACACACTCCTGGCATCACCAGACCTCGGCCCTGAACCCCACCCAAACGGATCCATTTAAATGATCCTGAGGTCTAGGAACCCGCTGGGATTCAACAGAAATATGAGCCTATCAGGTATTCAAAAAGGGTCTGTGCCAGTCCCCCAAACAGTTTAAAAACAACAACAACACTAGAAATTTTCTCTATCCACCTGGAATGAGTTTTTGGTTACAATTCTGACCCCATGCACCCTTCTCCACCCACCCAAATCCTACCTGTCCTTCAAACCTTCTCCAGGATTCTATGATTTATTCCCCTGAGGCCCCTGGAAGCAATTACTCCCTTTTCTGGATAAGCAAAACATCCTCTCTCCACCTCCCCGCGTGTTGCTGGATTGCTGGTGTCTGGCATGCCCTTTATTTTCCCTTGCAGACAGGTTGTTCCTCGAGGCTGGATTCCCCACCGCACTGGCCCCAGCACCCAGCACAGGCCTTGCACACGCTTTGCAGCCAGCCAAAGCCAGCTGAAGGAAACCAGATACACTCCTGTCTTTCATAGGCTGGAGGATTTTTTTTTTCAATGTCTTTTATTGTGGTAAAATACACATATAAAGCTTATCACCTTCACCATTAAGTGGGCAGCAGTTCAGTGGTATCAAGCACATTCATAATGTGTGACTGTCACCGCCATCCACTGCCGTGACTCTTCATCTTGCAAAACTGAAACTCTGCACCCATAAAACAAAAGCTCCCCATTCCCTCAACCCCCAGCCCCAGGCAACCACCATTCTAACTTTCTGCCTTTATGATTTTGCCTACTCTAAGTGCCTCACATAAGTGGAATCATACAGTATTTGTCTTTTTGTGAATGGCTTATTTCACTCAGCATAACGTTCTCAAGGCTCATCTCATGTGGCAGGTCGGAATTTCCTTCCTTTTAAGGCTGAATAATATGCCATTGTATGTATGCTATACTTTACTTATCCATTCATCTGTGGATGGATAAATGGGTTGCCTCCACGTTTTAGTTACTGTGAATAACACTGCTATGAACATGGGTGTAGAAATACATCATTGAGAGCCGGGCGCGGTGGCTCATGCCTGTAATCTCAGCACTTTGGGAGCCTAAGGTGGGCAAATCACCCGAAGTCAGGAGTTCGAGACCAGCCTGGCCAACATGGTGAAACCCAGTCTCTACCAAAAATACAAAAATTAGCTGGGCGTGGTGGTGGGCACCTGTAATCCCAGCTACTCAGGAGGCTGAGGCAGGAGAATCGCTTGAACCCAGGAGGTGGAAGTTGCAGTGAGAGGAGATTGCGCCATTGCACTCCAGCCTGGGAGACAAGAGGGAAATTCCATCTCAAAAAAAAAAAAAAAAAGAAAGAAAAAGAAAAGAAATACATTGTTGAGACCATGCTTTCCATTCTTTTGAGAATTCTACTTCTGTCCCTAGAAGTAGAGTTGCTGGATCATGTGGTAATACTATTTGTAATTTTTTGAGGAACCACCATCCCCATCCTGTTTGCCATAGCAGCTGCAACATTTTGCGATCCCACCAACAGTGTCCCAGAGTTCAATTCCTCCACATCCTGTTAGGTTACAAGGTTTAAGAGGATGAAATACCGGGGCTTCATTTACACCGAAGCACATGATGATGGTAGAGGTTTAGTAAGATTGTAGTTTGAACTCCTGGGGAAAATGATTCCACAGTCCATTTGCAACAAATGGGGTAATTCTGAGGACTTGGAGCAGGGGCGTCTGCTCGGAGCTGTATCTCAGAGCACTCGGAGACCTGCCAGGGCTTTCCTCATCAGCTTCATGATCTGGAGCACAAAGTATTGAACAACCAAAGCCACGCTCCTTTGGTAGCATCTGAGTTTTCAGTTTCTTTCTCCCTGCTTCTCTGAGCTTCTTCCCTTTTGGGAATTACACAGCAATCGGGACCAACCTAACAAAACTAGCTGGTCATTTATAGATTCTTCCAGACTGGAACTCCCCAAAGTCAACTTACCCAATATGGTGCCACCACCCTTCTTGCTTCCATGTCCAGCTGTGAAGGGTAGGATTCTAGAGCCATTGGCAGCAGTCTGGAGGTCAGGGCTGGGACTTTTTCAGGTGCAGGTTTTTCAGAAGCTGCTGACTGACCTGGGTATCCAGGTCCAGAGAGGTATCCACGGACACTGCTGTCTCCCAAAGGCAGTGGCATGAAACCAAGAGCACTGCGGCAACGTGAAGCACCCTGAGTGGCCGGGCAGGGCTGCAAGCACATGAGGCCATGGTTCTCTCCTGGAGTGGACACACTGAGGACAGTCAGCCTCTTGGTACATCAGTAGCAACTGTAGCTCTGCCCCTTGCGCAGGAGCATGGAGAACAAACACACATCTGTCCAGCCTGAGACCGGTGTCTAGAACCATTCCCAGCCCAGCCAGTGCAGACTCCAGGGCCAATCCCTCTTCTTCCAGCTGCACATCAGGCCCTGCTCCTGAGCTGTGCCTACCCAGCGGCTCTGCTCACCCTGCCCTCTGCTACTGACTCCACAAAGCCCCTCAGGCCCAGCTGGAAACTTGGAAGTGGGCTTTCCCTGCTGCTGACACATCTGATAGTACTTGGACTGGCGGGGACACAGGGTGCAGTTTGTATTCTGGGACACCAGGAAGCTGCAAGCAGAGAAGGATTGAGCCAGGGAGGATAGAGCACAACGGACCTCTGCATCATGTAGGTGGGAGATGCAAGGGAGCGCCAGAGTGAGGGCTTCCGTCAGCCCCCACCATGGCCCTTCCCAGGCTGCCAGTCCTGCAGCTATGGGTGCCGTAGACAATACGCACCTCCAAGCAGGGAGATGGGGTGGTGTACTCTGTAAAACAAGAATGCTGAGAAAGCCTCAAATGGAGGCAAACAGCAATTTTCCACACCCCCAGATAGTTCAATGGTAGGTTCTTGTAAATACTGTACTTCCCCGGCTCACTAAGTTTTCCCCACAGTGGAAAGACCAGTGGCCTTGGGCCCAGGATCTAGGTTCTGGGCTCAGGTCTGCACTATAACCTGTGGCCTTAGGCAGTCACTTAGCCCCTTGGTTTCCCCATCTGCAAAGTGACCCTTTCAGTCATTCCATGTTACTATTTCATGCCCCCTTTTGTTTCCTAGACTTTCTTGACTTACAGGCCTCTAGGCAAAGAAACTCAAAGGCAAAGTGTAAGAAACCTATTAGTGACCCAAGTCCAGTCAAATGAAGCTAGGACATTTCAATAAAGATGAAACAACTTGATTTTCAGAAATCCAACTCATCTGCAACTTTCAGGAGTCTCCGTGTTGCATGAAGTTATGTAGAAAGGGGCCAGAAACGATCATTCTCTTGGTGAGCCTAGTGGTTTCCTCTACAATTGAGTCCACAACTTTGACCCCTGAGATCCATTACTCTAATGGTGAACTGACGTGCTCCTACGCTGAAGTGTGCAGTAAGGCCAATCCATGCCTGGATTTTGAAAAAACTGCCATTAGAGAGGAGAGTTAATGGAGAGAAAACTGTTTATTCAACTAACATTTGTTGAGGACCTAAACTAGACACCAAACGTTTGTGTTAGGTGTTAGAGAAATAAAAATGAAAATGCCACCCCTGCCCTCAAGGAGCTTATTAAGCTCCAGGGTGGAAAATTAACATGTATTTTCACAGGTGAGGTACTAAACCTTCCCAGGTATTTACTTGCTTGAGACTAAAATAAGCTACAGTGGAGACTGCAGGTAGAAAGTGGAGTCCGGTGTTCAAAGACTGGCCATAATCAGAGACTGGGTGTGTCCATCTGCCTGCCAAATGTGGAATCTTTAGGAAGCTGATGTTAGCCTCAGTGTTTCTTTCCCACCAGACTTTGTCCTCGGGAAAAGAGTGAAATTACTACAGATGGGTCTAGATCACTAGAGGAGGAGCAGGGAGCTATTGATCAAAGCATTTTGTAGACAGTGAAGACAGACTTGCTACCAAGAAATGGACTTACTGCCCGACACACAGAGAAGCCAATACTATGGCTTTGGGCTTTGAGAAAAGAAAGGCTGGCCGGGCGCGGTGGCTCACGCCTGTATTCCCAGCACTTTGGGAGGCTGAGGTGGGCGGATCAAGAGGTCAGGAGTTCAAGACCAGACTGGCCAACATAGTGAAACTCCGTCTCTACTAAAAATACAAAAAATTAGCCGGGCGTGGTGGCGGGTGCCTGTAATCCCAGCTACTCAGGAGGCTAAGGCAGGAGAATCACTTGAACCCGGGAAGCGGAGGCTGCAGTGAGCCGACATCACGCCACTGCACTACAGCATGGGTGACAGAGTGAGACTCCATCTCAGAAAAAAAAAAAAAAAAGAAAAGAAATGAAAGGCTTTGTTCTGAGGTCAACTGCTAAGGGGACAGCAAGCAAAACTCAAATCTGTCTCCCAGATCTGGGTTTTGGGGCAAGTTTTATGGGTTAGGAAGGACAGGCTGGTATGTGAAAGTGCTGGCAGGGCAGGATTTGATTGGAAGGACTTCAAATGAGATGACTTTTGATAAGGCATGGGGAGGGGTCTTATCACCAGAAATTCCTAGACAATTGACCCCCCACTTTTGAAAATGTTCCAGTGTTCAGGTTCCACATATGTCCCAAGCATTTAGTTCCATGGTTGGGGAAGAGACTTTAGTTCCCGGTGTCATTTGAGGTCGAAGTTTTGTTTTCTGTGTATGCCCTGGCTGCATAAGTTGCAACTTCTTAGCTCTGTGTCTGCAAAATAACTAGACATTCTGTTATCCACAGAGTAGGGCCAGATAAGACTGGTCTGGTGGTTACAAACTGAAATTCAACCAGAGATGGATGCAGATATACAGAGGATGTGCTAGGTGAAAGGCTACAGTCTTGAGAAGGTAGACAGAAATAATGTGGTAAATGAAAGCAGTAAGAGGAGAAAGAAGACAGATGCTAAGACATGCTCCTGACCATTAGAATTATAGAGTCCTAGGGCTAGAAGGACCGTCAGAGGTCATCACATCCACCCCTACCTCAATGCATGACCACAGAAACCATCTGACAGGAAAGAGTGTGTCCAGTTTTGAAGGATAATCAAACAATCCTGGAGTGCAAGGTGTTCATTACAGAGCAAAGCCAGCCCTGGAAAAGCCTGACCCATAGGCACTCAGCAACTATTATTGAGTCAACCAGCTGCAAAGGCTCAAGGGAAGGGGTTTGAATTTGTCCTTCTCATTCCTCTCAGAGAACTCAAGCACCTGCTACCTCGCTGTAAAAGAGAAGAAAAAGACTGAGCTATGGAAGATACGTAAGCAGAAGATACTTAAAAAGGGGTTATAACTCCCGTGTGTTCATTTCTTAGACACTGGAACCACACAGGGACTAAAACAGGAGACCCAGGAGTGGCTGCAGGATGGGAAAGAAGCAGATGGAAGATGCGGGACTTCCTACATCTTTGTGATTCTACAAGAAAGTGTGTTTACAGGAGCTGGATAAATGCAGCGGGCCTTGGCCACAGGGGCACTTGTGTCTGTACCCCACATGGCTAACAGAGCCAAAGCCCTGTCACAGCATTGTCGCGGTTGCAGCCATGAGGCCAGATCACAGCCAGCCCAAGGCAGTGTTGAGGATGAGGAGAAGGTGGAATCTGGTACCCTTTGGCGGGGCAGCTACAGGTGGCCGTCATAGTGAATCAAACCCAGCAGGCACCACTCAACAAAACTACCTTCACCTCCCAGATAGCCACAGCTCACCGGGCCACCGTCATTCTTCAGCATCACCTCACGGCAAACAAGCCAGTTCTCACTCCAGTTTTTAACATTTTAAGAATGTGAAACTAGAGCAAATTTCAAATAACAATGCATAGTTGTGGTTTTCCTCACAGGGATGTTTCTACTCCTCCAATTGGCATCTGCTTTAAACATTAAGTGGAACATGTGATCCCAAAACCACTGAACGACTTTGATGTTCGGGATGAAAAAGAAAAGAGCGAAGATGGTAAGCAAGGGACCATTTGCTAATTTTTCCCAAATGCATCTGTGAACCCCTCCCCCCATGAAACAAATTTGTTTGCTTTTTAATATGGTGTGTTTTCTCCAGATGATTGTGAAAATTCCTGCTCATTGATGCTACCAGCTGGGACTGGTGGATGGAGAGTTAATCAAAACAACTACGTAAATTTACATGTACTCATCCTTCCTCTGCAAAAGGTTGTCTATGCACCAGAACAAGCCATCTCTGTAGTCTTTATTTAGTGTTTTGTGTGACAAAAACTTACATGCAATGCTGCCCACCAGGAAGTAAGGTAAGGCAAAATGATGGGGACTAAATGCTGTCTGAAAAATAACTGCTCCAGCCTGAGTAACATAGTGAAACCGCATCTCTACAAAAAAAAAAAAAAAAAAAAAAAAAAAAATTTTTTTTTTTTTTGAGACGGAGTTTCACTCTTGTTGCCCAGGCTGGAGTGCAATGGTGCAATCTTGGCTCACTGCAACCTCCGCCTCCTGAGTTCAAGTGATTCTCCTGCCTCAGCCTCCTGAGTAGCTTGCATTACAGGCGCCCACCACCACTCACAGCTAATTTTTTGTATTTTTAGTAGAGACGGGGTTTCACTATGTCGGCCAGGCTGGTCTTGAACTCTTGACCTCAGGCGATCCACCTGCCTTGGCCTCCCAAAGTACTGGGATTACAGGCGTGAGCCACCGCGCCAGGCCAAAAAAAATTAAAAATTAGCCAGGCACGGTGGTGCGTGCCTGTGATTCCAGCTATTCCAGAGACTGAGGTGGGAGGATCGCTTGAGCCTGGGAAGTCGAAGCTGCAGTGAGCTGTGTTCGTGCCACTGCACTCCAGCCCAGGTGACAGAGCTAGACTCTGTCTAAAAAAAGAAAGAAAGGAAAAAGAAAAGCCCTGCTCATGGTCTTCACCCAGTTTTTACTCCCCATCAGACTACAGCTCTTCATCTCTTCAAGACCTTTCTGCAAAACTGCTGCTGCATCCCCATTGGGCCTGAAAGGGTCACCCCCTCAGATGAGAGGCATGTTTGCATTTTCTTTCTACCTGGGTTTTGACCTGGGTTCTGTTCATGAAAACTTGTCAGGGGACAACCAGCCCAAATCACAGCAGGGAATATCATTATCTGCTGCAATGAGTAGCAGATAATGACCCATAGGGGCTAGTGGATTAATTATTTCTAATGCAGGGCTGGTTTCTCCTCCTGTATCCTCTTCGAAGCATGCTGCTACTAAGTCTCAAAATGTTGATCCACTTTGAGACTTTGAACAGCATATTGCTTATGGATACCCTATTGTCAGCAAAAAAGGACATCCTCCCAAACTACATATTCTTAGTCCTGTTTCCCATAGATAGAAGAGGGAGGATCCTATTCAAAGGTTACAAGCCTTGGGGTGGAAAGAAATATTCACCCAAACCATATGAGGGTTTTTTTTCTCCCTATGTCATTAAGATAGTTGATGTTCAACTCAGTTGTTGGCACATGTGGGTAGTCGGTAAATATTTGCAAATTGAATGTGTAGCCTCGTACCCAAGATTACAGAAAGCAAAAAAGTCAGGAGACAAAAGGATTACAGAATTAGGAATACTTGGAGAAGAACTAAGGACCACCAGTGGCTTTGGTATGAAGGTGTTTATATTCTTATTCTAGGAATAAATATTTTCACAGAGCTTCTATTATTCAACATCATTTGTAAGATAATCCAGTAGAGAGGGGTTTCCTTTTACAGAAAACCATGGCAGTTAGGAAGCAACTCAGGCACTGTTTATCTCCGCGAGGGTCCTCAGTGAATTGAGTCGTTCCAAAGATGAATAAAGATTCCTTGTTTCCAGAAAACGGAAGGAAATCTCACAGTGCTGGAGGGAGTAGGGGAAGCAGAGATAATCCATTCTCATCTTTCATATTTGAGTAAGAAAAAGAATTGGTATTTTAAACAAACTTAGAACTTCACCAGATGTGGGTTTTTAGATTTGAGACACAACACTTTCTAGCTGCTTCTAGCCATAGTAAAATCATAAAAACAAAGCTACCCAGAACAGAGTTTGCTTGCTTCTTGGATACGCAGACTTAATGTCATAAAGATGCCAATTTCCCACCAGATCACTAGAAAAATTAATGCAATCCTATGAAAAATATTTACTTTTTAGTCAAGGTGATTTTAAAGTTCATTTGAAAGAATAAGTAATAATGCTAGAAAAATTCTGAAAAAAAAAAAAAATGAGCCATGACCAGATATTAAAGCCACAATAATTAAAACTGTGTGGTACTTAGGCCTAATCAGCCAGGTCAATGGATCAGCATAGAACATTCAGAAATAAGCACAAATATATATGAGAATCCAGTATGTGACCAAGTGGCATTTCAAATCAGTGAGGAAAAGATGGATTCTCAATAAACTATGTTTGAACAGTTATAGCAATTCAAATGAAGCATGTCATTGATTTGTTAAATTTGAATATTCACTTTCAAATATATAAATGCAGTCTATAATGTAACTTGAAGTGGAAATCACCTTGTGTGCATTAGATTTAAAAATCTACCATTCAATTTAATAAACAGTTATTACTGCAAGAATAAAATGCTGCAATAATTTATGATCAAGAAAGTTTATGTACAAAAATTATTATGAACCTGAAAATAGGGAAATAAATTGACAGTCGTTAAAACTGAGATATCTTTAGAAAAATATTAGATTCTTTTTCAAACAAATGCCACGTATTAGAATGTAAATAATATGAAGCAGACAAAAAATTAGACATAATTCTCGTCTTCACATGATTATTTAGGGTACTCTTAACAGAATAGTCTTTAAAAACTGTATTTAACTTTGTTTAGGCTATGAGTCTTAAAAAAAAAAAAAAGTCCTATTAGGAATTCTTCACATTTTGTAAAGATGTATTTAAAATGTCAACTTTGTCCAGATGCAGAGCCCCAGGCCTGTAATCCCAGTACTTTGGGAGGCTGAGACGGGCAGATCACAAGGTCAGGAGATCAAGACCATCCTGGCTAACACAGTGAAAACCTGTCTCTACTAAAAATACAAATAATTAGCCAGGCATAGTGGCGTGCATCTGTAGTCCCAGCTACTTGGGAGGCTGAGGCAGGAGAATCGCTTGAACCCGGGAGGCGGAGGTTGCAGTGAGCCTAGATGGTGCCACTGCACTCTAGTTGGGCAGCAGAGTGAGACTCCGTCTCAAAAAAAAAAAAAAAATTAGACAGGCTCAGGGCTGTGCTCCTGTAGTCCCAGCTATTCAGGAGGCTGAGGCAAGAGGATCACTTGAGCCCAGGAATTCAAGTCCAGCCTGAGCAACATAGAGCTCATCTCTTAAAAAAAAAAAAAAATTATGAAACTGACTTGTAGCATACTTTAAGACATTCAAACAAGATGTTTTTTTAAAGGCTGTGTGAAAACTAATTACTGAATATTTGCAGATAACAATACCAATATTGTAGGGCTTCTAACAAGCAATTTGTATACATAACCTGCTGAGCCTCATGTGGAGAACTCTTAGCTCCAAGCCCCCAGCAGCCTGTCTGACTTCAAATGCAGGGTCCAGTAGGCCTGCGACTTCAGCCCTGCTCACCACTTGGGAGTTTTTATTCTGTTTCTGACCCTCAAAGATGAATCTTGTTTTTGAGCCTGACTGTCTTCTAAAATTTTCCTTGAAATATTTTACCTATTATTGTTATGTGTTTGGATTTATAGAAACGTGCCAACTCCAGGGGACAGCTTCAAATGGCATCTCAGGTAATATTGTGTCCGGAATTGGTGGGTTCTTGGTCTCACTGACTTCAAGAATGAAGCTGCGGACCCTCGCGGTGAGTGTTACACTTCTTAAAGGCGGCGTGTCCGGAGTTTCTTCCTTCTGATGTTGGGATGTGTTCAGAGTTTCTTCCTTCTGGTGGGGTTCGTGGTCTCGCTGGCTCAGGAGTGAAGCTGCGGACTTTCGCAGTGAATGTTACAGCTCTTAAGGCCGCGCGTCTGGAGTTGTTCGTTCCTCCTGGCGGGTTCGGGGTCTCGCTGGCTTCAGAAGTGAAGCTGCAGACCTTGGCAGTGAGTGTTACAGCTCATAAAGGCAGTGTGGACCCAAAGAGTGAGCAGCAGCAAGATTTATTGCAAAGAGCAAAAGAACTAAGCTTCCACAGTGTGGAAGGGGACCCTAGCGTTGCCACTGGTGGCTCCTGAGGCCTGCTTTTATTCTCTTGTTTGGCCCCACCCACATCCTGCTGATTGGTCCATTTTAGGGAGAGCCCAGTGGTCTGTTTTGACAGGGGGCTGATTGATGCGTTTACAACCCCTGAGCTAGACACAAAGATTCTCCATGTCCCCACTAGATTAGCTAGATATAGAGTGTCCACACAAAGGTTCTCCAAGTCTCCACCAGAGTAACTAGATACAGAGTGTCGATTGGTGCATTCACAAACCCTGAGCAAGACACAGGGTGCTGACTGGTGTGTTTACAAACCTTGAGCTAGATACAGAGTGCTGATTGGTGTATTTACAATCCCCAAGCTAGACACAAAGGTTCTCCAAGTCCCCACCAGAGTAGCTGGATACAGAGTGTGGATTGGTGCATTCACAAACCCTGAGCTAGACACAGGGTGCTGATTGGTGTGTTTACAAACCTTGAGCTAGATACAGAGTGCTGATTGGTGTATTTACAATCCCCTAGCCAGACATAAAGGTTCTCCAAGTCCCCCACCAGAGTCAGGAGCCCAGCAGGCTTCACCCAGTAGATTCCGCGTGGGGGCCGCAGGTGGAGCCGCCTGCCAGTCCCGCACCGTGCGCCTGCACTCCTCAGCCCTTGGGTGGGTCGATGGGACTGGGCGCCACGGATCAGGGGGCGGCACTCGTCCCGGAGGCTCAGGCGGCACAGGAGCCCACGGAGTGGGGGAGGCTCAGGCATGGCAGGCTGCAGGTCCCGAGCCCTGCCCCACAGGGAGGCAGCTAAGGCCTGGTGAGAAATCGATTGCAGCGCTGGTGGGCCGGCACTGCTGGGGGACCCAGTACACCCTCCACAGCGCTGGCCCCGGGTGCTAAGCCCCTCATTGTCTGGGGCCGGCAGGGCCAGCCGGCCGGCCGCTCAGAGTGCAGGCCCGCCAAGCCCACGCCCACCCAGAACTCCAGCTGGTCCGCAAGCGTCGCGTGCAGCCCCGGTTCCTGCTCATGCCTCTCCTTCCACACCTCCCTGCAAGCTGAGGGAGCCAGCTCTGGCCTTGGCCAGCCCAGAAAAGGGCTCCCACAGTGCAGTGGTGGGCTGAAGGGCTCCTCAAGTGCCGCCAAAGTGGGAGCCCAGGCAGAGGAGGCGCTGAGAGCGAGCGAGGGTTGCGAGGGCTGCCAGCACGCTGTCACCTCTCAATATGATAATGAAAGATGTTACTGAATTAATGGTTTATCTTAAACATTGATTTGTATACTTAAGAATTAGTGATCCTGGAAAGTGTCAGATATAGGTCAAAAAGACAAAGTGTCTTTTTTTTTTTTTTTTTCCTGAGACGGAGTCTTGCTTTGTTGCCTGGGCTGGGGTGCAGTGGCGCGATCTCGGCTCACTGCAACCTCCATCTCCTGGGTTGAAGCAATTCTCCTGCCTCAGCCTCCAGAGTAGCTGGGATTACAGGTATCTGCCACCACGCCTGGCTTTTTGTATTTTTAGAGACGGGTTTCACCATGCTGGCCAGGCTGGTCTTGAACTCCTGACCTTATGCTCAGCCCGCATCGGCCTCCCAAAGTGCTGAGATTACAGGCATGAGCCATTGCGCCTGGCCTTTTTTTTAAGACAGGGTCTCACTCGGTCACCCAGGCTGGAGTGCAGTGGTGCAATCATGGCTCACTGCAGCCTCCACCTCCCCAGAGTCAGGTGATCCTCCCACCTCAGCCTTCTGAGTAGCTGGGACTTACAGGCATGTGCCACCACATCCAGCGAATTATTGCATTTGTTGTAGAGACAGGGATTTACCATGTTGGCCAGGCTGGTGTGAAACTCCTGGGCTCAAAGGATCCACAAACCTCGGCCTCCCAAAGTGCTGGGATTACTGGCGTGAGCCACCACGCCTGGCTAGTGTCTCATTTTTAGTGTGTGTATGGGGGCCTTCTGTGAGCCCTAAAGTCATGTGGGCAGATTCCATAGTAATGAGTGCCCTGAACATATACATAATAGGATCTGCCTACTCATTTCCTTTTCCTAAAGTAGATAATACCTTGGACCAATAGCTAAGATCTTTTCTGTTTAGCTTGATGGAGCTGCTTCTGCACCAAACATTCTATGACTCGAATTGCAACTTCAGACTTGAAATTATTTTTATTGTATCCTGTTTAAAATGACAATTCCTACAGCAACTAAATAATTCATAGCCACTCACTCCCTTATTAATCCGTATTGAGGCCTGTTCTAGTG
Organism: Pongo abelii; assembly: GCF_028885655.2. Classification (NCBI taxonomy): domain Eukaryota; kingdom Metazoa; phylum Chordata; class Mammalia; order Primates; family Hominidae; genus Pongo; species Pongo abelii. The sequence continues at coordinate 70,095,545 of NC_071985.2, read as the reverse complement.
TACGGTAGAACACTAGTATGTAATATTATAGTGGTGAGTTTATGCATTAAGTATATTTTGCATTAATTATATATTAATATATAATTATATATAATATGTATTAATAATATATTAAGTATATTTTGCATTTATTATATTAAATGTATGCATATAGTATGTAATATTATAGTGGTGAGTTTATGCATTAAGTATATTTTGCATTAATTATATATTAATATATAATTATATATAATATGTATTAATAATATATTAAGTATATTTTGCATTTATTATATTAAATGTATGCATATAGTATGTAATATTATAGTGGTGAGTTTATGCATTAAGTATATTTTGCATTAATTATATATTAATATATAATTATATATAATATATATTAATAATATATTAAGTATATTTTGCATTTATTATATTAAATGTATGCATATAGTATGTAATATTATAGTGGTGAGTTTATGCATTAAGTATATTTTGCATTAATTATATATTAATATATAATTATATATAATATATATTAATAATATATTAAGTATATTTTGCATTTATTATATTAAATGTATGCATATAGTATGTAATATTATAGTGGTGAGTTTATGCATTAAGTATATTTTGCATTAATTATATATTAATATATAATTATATATAATATATATTAATAATATATTAAGTATATTTTGCATTTATTATATTAAATGTATGCATATAGTATGTAATATTATAGTGGTGAGTTTATGCATTAAGTATATTTTGCATTAATTATATATTAATATATAATTATATATAATATATATTAATAATATATTAAGTATATTTTGCATTTATTATATTAAATGTATGCATATAGTATGTAATATTATAGTGGTGAGTTTATGCATTAAGTATATTTTGCATTAATTATATATTAATATATAATTATATATAATATGTATTAATAATATATTAAGTATATTTTGCATTTATTATATTAAATGTATGCATATAGTATGTAATATTATAGTGGTGAGTTTATGCATTAAGTATATTTTGCATTAATTATATATTAATATATAATTATATATAATATGTATTAATAATATATTAAGTATATTTTGCATTTATTATATTAAATGTATGCATATAGTATGTAATATTATAGTGGTGAGTTATGCATTAAGTATATTTTGCATTAATTATATATTAATATATAATTATATATAATAATATGTATTAATAATATATTAAGTATATTTTGCATTTATTATATTAAATGTATGCATATAGTATGTAATATTATAGTGGTGAGTTTATGCATTAAGTATATTTTGCATTAATTATATATTAATATATAATTATATATAATATGTATTAATAATATATTAAGTATATTTTGCATTTATTATATTAAATGTATGCATATAGTATGTAATATTATAGTGGTGAGTTTATGCATTAAGTATATTTTGCATTAATTATATATTAATATATAATTATATATAATATGTATTAATAATATATTAAGTATATTTTGCATTTATTATATTAAATGTATGCATATAGTATGTAATATTATAGTGGTGAGTTTATGCATTAAGTATATTTTGCATTAATTATATATTAATATATAATTATATATAATAATATGTATTAATAATATATTAAGTATATTTTGCATTTATTATATTAAATGTATGCATATAGTATGTAATATTATAGTGGTGAGTTTATGCATTAAGAAAATCTCGTTGCTGCTAATCTACTGCAGACGTTTGTGGAATGAGTATTAGGAAATTCTGTGTTCTTTGCCTTCAGGCTCATCTTATCGCTTGACTTTAGCTCCTTTCAGTGAAAGCTCATATGTTAAGATATGCTAACTCCCAAAGTTCCTATTTTTCTAAACTGCAAAAACAAGTCTTTCAGATTTTCAAAATTCAATTCAGATTTATTAGAAAATGATTCTATAAAATGTGTTAATAAGACCTTTGGTTTTAGTTGGGTATGGATGGGGGTGGGCGGAGCAGGAAGCTGGGAGAAGGTGGGTGAGGGGCTGAGATGGGTATTCAGGTGCTTCTGCTCTGTAATTCTGGTTTGGCAACATCTTAAGGCAGAAAATCTGAACACACTCCCACCTCCCCCACTCCCAACACATAAGGTAAGGGATACTCACACTTAAAAAACACATTCGGCCGGGCGCGGTGGCTCACGCCTGTAATCCCAGCACTTTGGGAGGCCGAGGCGGGTGGATCACGAGGTCGGGAGATGGAGACCATCCTGGCTAACACGGTGAAACCCCGTCTCTACTAAAAATACAAAAAAATTAGCCGGGCATGGTGGTGGGCACCTGTAGTCCCAGCTGCTCGGGAGGCTGAGGCAGGAGAATGGCATGAACCCGGGAGGTGGAGGTTGCAGTGAGCCGAGATCGCGCCACTGCACTCCAGCCTGGGCGACAGAGCAAGACTCCGTCTCGAAAAAAAAAAAAAAAAAACACATTCACAGGCTGGGCGTGGTGGTTCACGCCTGTAATCCCAGCACTTTGGGAGGCCGAGGCAGGCAGATCACCTGAGCTCAGGGGTTTGAGACCAGCCTGGACAACATGGTGAAACCCCTTCTCTACTAAAAATACAAAAATTTAGCCCAGCACAGTGGCGTGCGCCTGTAGTCCCAGCTACTTAGGAGGCTGAGACAGGAGAATTGCTTGAGCCTGGGAGGCGGAGGTTGCAGTCAGGGTGATTGCACCACTGCACTCCAGCCTGGGCAACAGAGCAAGACTTTGTCTCAACACACACACACACACACACACACACTCACAACAGCACACCCTGGGGTAGCAGCAATTCCCAGGGATCTACTTACAACCCCAATGTTTCTCCCATACTCAGGAAAGCCTCGTTAAGTAGGAATAGCACTCGAAGAACGCTACCCAAGAGCTGCAACAGATTCTCGGCAGGGTCTGCCCTGTACCATTTCACTGATGGCCACAAAATGCCACCTGACAACCCTCACAGGATTCTCCAGCTCCTCAGCTTACTGCCATATGTGGGCAGTTTCCTTTCCCACCATTAATCACCACATGCCCATTTCTATAAACCTGCTATTTTGGAAAATTTAATCAAGAATCACTCCGCTGAAAAAAACTCAGATTTATTCTTTATTCTGGTAATGGCCATCTAATCTGAATAAGGCACATTCATCAGCATCCCTAAGAAACAAATACAAAAGCCATCCCTGTTATACAGAAAGGGAGTGCCGAGAAGTGGGACGTTAATATTGGCAAAGCCCACGTTATTTTTTGTTAAGCACAAATAAGCAAAATGCAATTGGTTTTGAAAGTGAATGTGCTCTTTTATGACAGGAAAGGCAAATAGGTTTAAATGTCCTGTGCTCTCTGATGAACCAGGAGCAACTGCCTGGAGCTTTGTGTTGATGTGTCCTCAGGCCTAGAAGGAACACAGAGAGTAGGGCTGTGACTGCCAGGGGCCTGGCCAACTCTGCCCCATGCAATGTGACTCAGCCTGTTGCTTCCCAAGTCTAAAATGTTCTTTTTGGTTCATGTAACTGCTCTTAGCCAAAGGCAAATTTAGTTTATAAGCCTCAATGAGGAAAAGCAGGAGACCATTTGCCAAAATAAGAACCAATTTATGGGCTTTTCAAGACATCAAAGCAAGCCGGCACAGATAATGCAGATAATACTGGAAGGAAAGGTACTGAAGACTAAGGTATTTACCTCTTTGCAGATTAGGGGATACTGATTATGTTCTCAGGCCATTTGGATTGGCCTATAGAGATACAGAAGTTATAGCACAGTTTACCAAATATCGCATGTTCTCACTCGTAGGTGGGAATTGAACAAAGAAAACACTTGGACACAGGGCAGGGAACATCACACACTGGGGCCTATCAGGGAGTAGGGGGCTGGGGGAGGGATAGCATTAGGAGAAATACCTAATGTAGATGACGGGTTGATGGGTGCAGCAAACCACCATGGCATGTGTATACCTATGTAACAAACCTGCATGTTCTCCACATGTATCCCAGAACTTAAACTATAATAATAATAATAAAGAAGTTATAGCACAGTTTATTAGCTAGAAATGAATTTTAACAGCCCCGTCTCAGTCTGAATGAGGCAAATTTAGGCCCAAATCATTAGGTATTTCACAAGTTAACACCTAAAATTTAACATAAATTTACAAAAATAAGGCTTATTTTAAAGTCATCTGGAGAAACTGTTTTACATGTATCTTAACTTTATTTAGCTCTCTCTAGAATTAACATCTTTGCAAATGTATTATTCAACCAAGCATTTGCCATAAAGATAAGCATCAACTTTCCCATTGGACAAGTGATAGTGTTCAAGATACTTGACTTGTGAAAAACAAAAAACCACCATGACTTCTCAACAAATACATTTTAAAATGAAATATGCTCAGACTGATAAACAAGATATTAAAATGGAGATTGACATTGAACTACATAGTCAACTTGAAAAACACAAGAAGACAATGCTCCTATAAAATGATATATTATTGGCTTTACAAAGACATACTGGTTTATGTTTACAACTATGTTTTACTTTCAAACGATAAAGGAAAGGCTTCATGTTGCTATTTGAAAGTACTTCTCAACTAGCCGGGCATGGTGGCGTAAACCCTGAAGCAGGAGGATCATCCCCTTAAGGCCAGGAGGTCCAGGCTGCAGTGAGCTGTGATTGTGCCACTGCACCATAGCTTGGGTGACAGAGTGAGACCCTGTCTTTAAAACAAAAAGAAAGTACTTCTCTGCAAGTAAATTTTATGGATATAATCTTTATTCCGATTAAATAAATGATTACCCTAATCAGCTATTATTTATTGTTTTCTATTTAACATTCATTTTTGAAGTGCCAGAGACCTGCCTATGTCGCATAAAGTTTGGTCAGATATATGCAAATGCAGTGCTGGTGAAGATCATCTGAATAATGATCACTTTCACATGCTATATTTGTTATATTTTAATATCACTGCTCATTGTGCTTCCTGTCTTTAATAAAGTATAAATCAAGCAATTAAAAGCTGTTTAGGCCAGTCACGGTGGATCACGCCTGTAATCCCAGCACTTTGGGAGGCCGAGGCGGGTGGATCACTTGAGGTCAGGAGTTCGAGACCAGCCTGGTCAACGTGGGGAAACCCCGTCTCTACCAAAAATACAAAAATTAGCTGGGTGTGATGGCACGTGCCTGTAATCCAGCTACTTGGCAGGCTGAGGCAGGAGAATCGCTTGAACATGGGAGGCAGTGGTTGCAGTGAGCCGAGATATCGCACCATTGCACTCCAGCCTGGATAACAAGAGCGAAACTCTGTCTCAAAAAAAAAAAAAAAGGCTGTTAAAGGGTCAAAACCATCTCAGCGGCTAGCACTATTTAGTGGAGTCATTAGCTGAGAGAATGGTGGGTTACCAGCATGCTGAGCCTCACTAACCACCATAAACTTGGGGGCTTCCAAATGAAATGTATTGAAATTTCTTTATTGATTGCTTTTTAAAATAGAAATATGAAACAAATTAGCATTACTATTTTAGTGATATGAACACCTTTAGTGATATGAACTTCTCTGCCAACTCCTGGAAACTAACCAGAAAACCTAAAATTTACCCTAAGGGAAGAAAAACCTCAAGTCCAAAGACAGTTTCTGATTCCACCAATTGGTTCTACAATTCTGGGATTACTCAAGAAGTAATGTATATTAATATACAGCGTAATGAAAGTTGTTCTGTAAGAGTAACTAAATGGCAATGTTTAGGTATCATGTACAATATCGTATGCTCACAAATCATTTTTCTAAGTCAAATAAGCAAATTATCTTTGACAATAAAAGATGAATTACTAGACACACAAAAGAAAATCTGAAACCTTAAAAAACGTAAATAGGCCGGGCGCGGTGGCTCACACCTGTAATCCCAGCACTCTGGGAGGCCGAAGCAGGCGGATCATGAGGTCAGGAGATCAAGACCATCCTGACTAACACGGTGAAACCCTGTCTCTACTAAAAATATTTTTTAAAAAATTAGCCAGTCGTCGTGGCAGGCACCTGTAGTCCCAGCTACTTGGAAGGCCGAGGCAGGAGAATGGCATGAACCCAGGAGGCGGAGCTTGCAGTGAGCCGAGATTGCACCACTGCACTCCAGCCTGGGTGGCAGAGCAAGAATCCATCTCAAAAAAAAAAAAAAAAGTATAGAACAAATAGAAATTAACCTAATACATTAGATAATAGATTTGAATTATCTGTACATTTATAAAATATAGTCTTATGTTTAAAATAGTCATTTTAGTCATGAGAAGACCCAGAGCTAATATATCGCTTCTTTTAAAAATGATTTTTGAGGCCAGGTGCGGTGGCTCATGCCTATAATCCTAGCACTTTGAAAGACCAAGGCGGGCAGATCAATTGAGGCCAGGAGTTCAAGACCAACCTGGACAACATAGCAAAACCTCGTCTCTCTTAAAAATACAAAAATTAGCTGGGCATTGTGGTGCATGCCTGTAATCCCAGCTACTTGGGAGGCTGAGGCACAAGAATCACTTGAACCCAGGAGGTGTGGGTTACAGTGAGGTGAGATTGCGCCACTGCACTGTATTCCAGCCTGGGTGACAGAGCAAGACCTTCTCTCAAAAAAAAAAAAAAAAAAAAGTTTGGTTGGGTGCATTGGGTCACATCTGTAATCCAAACACTTTGGGAGGCTGAGGTGGGAGGATCACTTGAGACCAGGAGTTCAAGACCAGCCTGGGCAACACAGTAAGACCCTGTCACTATACAAAATAGTGTGGTAGAGTGGTGTGGTAGTCTGCACTTGTAGTCCCAGCTACTCAGGAGGCTAAGGTCAGAGGATTGCCTGAGCCCAGGAGTTTAAAGCTACAGTGAGCTATGATCAAGCCACTGCACTCCAGCCTGGGAGTCAGAATGAGACTCCATCTCAAAAAAAAAAAAAAAAAAAAAAAAAAGACTTTTGAAATAGTGGACAGAAAACTGACAACACTCTCAATTGATTGCACTATACATGGAAGGAAAAATGTTTTTAAAAAGGCTAAATTAAAAAATTATGACTTTAGAAATTTATTTTTCTAAATTATTTTGAAGGGAAATGATGAAAACTATATTCAACTGAATGAAGAAACAAGAATATGCGTCATACTGGTTCCTTTACAGATCTGAGGTAGCACAGGTCAGCAGGCCAATATAATAGTTATACAAGGCAACACTGGTTTTGTGGATGTAACGCTAGCATCTGAGCTCTAAAAAGACAGAAAAAATGTGCATATGGTATACAAATTTTCCTTCAATTTCCTCTGCTTTTATACTGGATTGATAGTGATATTACATTCACCATGCTTTAACTTTTTGTTCAGGTCTTTTCCCAAATCTCTTGGAAGATTCCTTCGAAGTTCCAAATTGCAAATTCTTCCTTCAGGTATGCCCCTACACTCAATTGAGCAATTACTCAATTGTCATCTTTTTAGGTATCAATAAAGATCCCTGTATCTTCTTAGTGTTTCCTAAAATCTTTCCATACTTTAATCAGACTTCTTAGATATATACATATGATCTCATATAACGGAGAGGCCAAAACCCAGTTGAAACAATCCAGGATTATGGTAATAGTCTATATAATGGAACAGACCCTTTGTTAGGTCAAGATCATTTTACTAGAGTTCTGCTTTCAGAGCTCAAATGCTAATCAACTACTATCTCCATACAAACTGTTTTCAATCTTTCTTACAATCACAGAACATGGTCCAACAGTCAGTACTGAACATCAAAACCTCTGAGAATCTACCCACCATTTCTGCTTCCTCTCACTAAGTATAACATCTCTTAGATTTCTCTAATTTTTAACCTAATGGTACTTCTATAACTAGTTGGTCACGAAATGAGCTGCATTACATAATGTTCCATCACTGCATAGAAATAAACTGTTTGGTAAAGTTATGCCAAATGTTCATATAAAATTTACTATTAAATGGGTTATTCAAAAATAAATTTTTAAAATAAAACAAATAAATTGGTTATTCAAATCTGTTCTGCTGAAAGAGTCTACAAACTCTTACCCTAGACAAGTATAAAATCCCATGCAGAGGGGACAGAAATGACGATTAACAGAAATGAACAAAAGCATCAGAGACATGCTAGTAAATGCTAGCTTATACATTCTGCTGTTCATGTATAGATCTTTATCCTTCATAAATAATGTATCTATACAATAAACCTGTATTTCATCTTCCTACTCATAAGATTTAATATTCATTTTTTAAACATATTTCCTATCTTCTAAGATGTTTTTTCACTTAATTAATGGTTTTCAAACTCGAATATCAGTGAAACTCTTTGTTCCAATGAAATCTCATAGAGAACCCCAACATATAAAACAGTTAAAAGCAGAACTGCTCCGATACAAAGGGGAAGGGTGCCAGTAGACACAGTTTGAAAACCACTGCTGTAAATCGTTCAAGAAAAGCTGAAGATACAGCCAATTGGAATTTCTTCATTTCCAATGATTATAAACAATTTCCCCATTGGTTCTCATTTTTAAGAACGTTTGAGTACAGCTGCTTATACCTCAGCTGAATGGAATAAAAGCACAGTGCCTTACATGTAGTATTTAGGTAGGTAGTTAATGGTTTGAATTCTTATTTCTTTTATCATACTACTCAAAACTGCAAAATTAATATAAGATATAATCCCATAACTTTAGATTATTAAAGTGAGGTTTGAAAATATTCAACATGTGATAGAAAAATTTTCTAAAGGTTATCATTGCTTCATAATTCTAATTGCTTTAGTCCAAGTCCAAACACTATAGAAAAGGCTCTGCAGAGTCTCACTCAAGAAAAAAAAAAAATCACTCTGTAGTTACTCTAAGAAGTAAGAGTATCTTCCTGTGCAATGTTGCTATATTTTAGAATTTAAAAAAAATTCTCATATATATCATCCATATTTCAAACCTGATTTGGTCCAAAGAAAAAAAGTCAGGTTAATTTTTAGCTTTGTCAAGGCTTAGATTAGAAAGATTTTACAAGGAATAAAAAATAAAAACTTGTTTCTAAAATAAGCTCATCTTTGTTTTTCAGGCTATTTCCTCAACCTATTTTATCAATCTCCTTCCATATAAATGGAAGACCTTTAAACAAACTTTTTCATAAACATATATCTTCTGTAACCAACTCTGTGCTTAGCTTTAGAAAAGGCACCCCTGTTCTTCTATGCTCCTCACTGGCTGGACTGGCAGTACCAGATGTGAAATTCGGCTCCACAGCCCACTCAATTTGTCTGAGTCCATGTGGTTGAAGGAGCTGGGAGTGTGAGAGTTGGTAAACTTGGCCCAGAGTAAGTCTCTCACTTTTTCTTCAGTTTCCCTCGGGCCTACACTTGCTTCTAATGTTTCCTCCTCTAGCAGAACAGTCAGGACCAGGGCCACATCTTTAAAGGCAGCATTCTCATGATCACAATACTTGTAGAAGATCAAAGTGGAGCCGGCAGGGAAGGATTCGAAGTGGTGTACCACAGCAGCCTTCTGGCCATTCTCAAACCCATAGCTCAGCTCCAGGTCAACCAACAGCTTGACCGTGTCACTGTCCTGCCAGGTCCTTCCAGCCCCATCAATCTGAATGGGAGGGACTTTCTGGGAAGAGGTGTAGGCATCTGCAACATGGTGGCTCAGGCACTTCAGGGTCTCTCTCCCCTCCCGAGCTGCTGTAAATATGATGGTGGCTGGCTCAGTGGGGTTGGAAGCATTGAGGTGCTTCTGGAGAAACTTCCGTCCTCTCTGCCATAGGAAGGAACTCTGGCCTGGAAATTTATCTTCCAATTGGCTAAACTGGGCCAAAAAGGCCTCCAAAGCTGGATTTTTGGGCACTTGCTGGGCTGGAGAGGAATAGTAGCTATTCACAGAACTTGCCACAACAGCCACAACCAGGATAGCAAGAAACATACGGCCTGTCAAAAGAATGAAAAAGGAATAGAAAATTACAGAGAACAAGAGCCAGAAACAAAGCCTGTGGTAAACTGAAATGAGGCAGAGATACTGGCAGGTTTTACTAGGAGCAGTAAGTTTCTTTTGCATAAATTGTTTAAACTTTCAATCCACCAGAAGTACCTTTTCTCTAATCTCTTCTCAGATTTAATTATTTGAAGATATATCTGTTAAAAGATAAAAGCTACGTGGAAGAGTTAAGTACTCAGTAAAAAATTTTTAAAAATAAAAGGTAAAAGCTGAGTCTATGTATTTGTTATTATAACTAATGATGCAATTTAGACATGAGTGATCAAGATTTTTTTTCATCTTCTCAATGCACCTACTACCTATAGCCGACCATTTTTTTAGGAGTCATAACTTTAAAGTGCACTTGAAAAATTAATATTCTCTAATTAGAAAGGCAGTTTTTGTTTCTTGTTTAGGAAAAGCCTTTCCTATTGTGAGAAATTCCATTCTGCTAAGCACAGCAAAATATCAGCCAGCACCCGTAAGGGAAAAATCCCTGAAACTCTACTGTACTATTTTACTATGTCTCACTACCAATCATTAAATAAGTATATATAAACACAATGTTAAAACTGTTTAAATCTGCTAGTTTTCTAGGCATTTTCACTGAGGATTTCTGAATGTGAATCAACACTGCAATAAAACCAGGTTTGTTCTCACCATAGCTCCAAAAACCCTTTTTATTAATCTGTCTCATGGTGTCCTGTGCATTCTCTTTAATTTCTTCCAATTTTTGTGTTTGTTGTGGATAACTTCCAGCCTCTGGAGAGGAAAAGAATCAATATTATTTTTAGGCAGTACACTAATGACAGTATGTATACCTTTATATCTCTCACCAAACCAAAGAATGATTCGACTAAAAGGCTTTCTATACCTTGGCCAGGTACGGTGGCTCACGCCTGTAATCCCAGCACTTTAGGAGGCTGAAACAGGTGACTCACTTGGGGTCAGGAGTTTGAGACCAGCATGGCCAACAAGGTGAAACCCTGACTCTACTAAAAATACAAAAATTATCTGGGCATGATGGCGGGCGCCTGGAATCCCAGCTACGTGGGAGGCTGAGGCAGGAGAATGGCGTGAACCCGGGAGGCGGAGCTCGCAGTGAGCCAAGACAGCGCCACTGCAGTCCGGCCTGGGCGAAAGAGCGAGACTCCGTCTCAAAAAAACAAAAAAAACAAAAACAAAACAACAAAAAAAGAGATGTAGCTAAGTTGAGATGAAAACAAGGTTTCTTATCTCTTAGAGTATAGATAACCTCATTCAACTATATTAAATTGCTTTCCATACATAAACTGCTTTTTTTTTTTTTTTTAAGACAGGGTCTCACTCTGTCAACAAGGCTGGAGTGCAGTGGTGAAATTTCGGCTCACCACAGCTTCGACCTCCCGGACTCAAGCAATCCTCCCACCTCAGCCTCCTGAGGACTACAGGTGCATGCAGCTGTTTTTGTGTTTTCTGTAGAGGTGGGTTTTTGCCATGTTGCCCAGGCTGGTCTTCCTGGCCTCAAGTGATCCACCAGCCTTGGCCTCCCAAAGTGCTAGGATCACAGGAGTCAGCCACCACCCTTGGCCTAAACTAGATTTTTTTAAACAATATTTTTTCTACTCACAGTGAACCTGCCTAACAGTGAATTTTTTTTAAGAGATGGGGTCTCACTACATTGCCCAGGCTAGCTAGAATGCAGTGGCTATTCACAGGGGTGATCATAGCACACTGCAGGCTTGAACTCCTGGGCTCAAGCAATCCTCCCAACTCAGCTTCCCAAGTAACTGGGACTAGAGGTGTAAGTAATTGCACCTAGCTCATAACAGTGAAATTCTGATGCAGGTCATGGTCCTTACAGATCACATTCATTCATTTGACAAAATTCATAAAGGTGTTTCTATTTGCCAGGTGCCAGAGATACACAATGAATGAGAGGACATAGTCCTTGCCTTCACTGAAGTTACAGATTATTCTAATGATTAATAAATAAAACATATATTTGAGATTAGTCATTGATTTGCAGTGAAACATGAATTACTAGCCCTTGCTGAAGTCCCCGATGAACAGAACATCTTATATTTTATATTCTTTTGCACTGGCAAATGGGCTCTTCAGACTGAGCTCTTCAGAGTGCTTATAAAATACAAACCCACACAGACAATCACAGAAGGTGAAAGCTAGAAGAATCTTTGGATATCATCTTGTCCAACTTCTTCATTTTACAAATAGGAAATGGAAGCACCAGGAAGGGAAGATTTTCCCAAGGTCACCCAAGTCAGCAAGTGGTAGGGCCACAACTAGAATTCACACCTCCAGTTCCAGTTAAGGATTTAGCACACTGCAACGCTTACCTTCACAAGGGAAGACATGCTTGTTCCTCTTAACACATAGGCAGAAAAAACCAGGTATAGAGAAACTAACTGACTTACTCAAAGTCCTATAAAACTGAAACGTGACTGAGTTAAGGATACTGTCCCATTAATGCTCATTTTTAAATATACCCATCTCTTGATTTATGTAACATTTAGTTTCCCAAAAAGTAAAAGATTTTAAAAATTATAAGTCAAAATATTCTCATAAGAAATAAAAAACCAGAAGCAAATTTTTTAAAAGTCATGCCCCTTTTTGTCATATCACATTAATATAAAGTTAATAAAAACATGCTTAGAAATGTAGTTTATGTGTAGGAAGCAACTTAATATAGTGGAATGAGCTAGCTTAGATGAGAAACCTCATTCTAAAATCAACTCAGTCATGGCTTGGTGTGAGCTTGGGCAAGGCCCAAAGGCCTTAATCCTACGAAAGATAGACAAAAGTTCTCTGGAAAGAAGGCCTCTGACTTCTGCTGTGTTCTCAGTTAACAGAGCAATACAAAACAGGAGAGTAGTTCAGGGGGTTCTCTTACCTGGGGCCAGCAGTCGCCTCCTCAGTGTATCCTCACCCTCTTGCCCTGCACTGGAATGACCAGGACCCTGGGCCTCCTGGTAGTCTGTAGTAGGTGGTTCCTGAGATGCTCCAGTTCCGTCACTCGCTTCCTTAGGGAGGGCCACAGAGCTGCTCCCTAAGTGTGCATCTGCTCTTCCTACCTTGTCACTCGGAGAATGGCTGGGATCGGGATCCAAGGGTTCTTCACCCAGATTTTCTGAAGGGAGGTGATGCCCTTTTCCGCCATCCAGAAAACTCTGCTTGTTCTCATCTTCTATTTTATCCTTTGGATGGTTCCCCACATTTGCTTCATCTGGACTTTCTGATTTATCACCTGTATCTGCACTTTCTGGACCTATTGTCTCTACCCCTTGGTGGTCTTTGCTAAGACCACAGGCAGAGTATAGGATCTGAGCTTCTTCGGCATTACTTGCTATGACTGTGGTCTCCTGCGCCTGAGAATTTACTGATGGATCATTTTCCAAATCCTTTTGAGAGTCTATTGAGATAAAAGTTTATAATTTTTATTGGAAAGAATTCCCCATAAATTTATATTTTAACAAGGTCCCTGTTTAATAATAATATTTACATAGATTTTCATGGTTTACAAAACACTTCCTAAACATTATTTCTCTTGGCTCCCACTAAAGGCAATTAAAACAACAACAACAAAAAACCTTATCATGTTAATAAATATAAAATGACACTAATATAAAACAAATTATATGACAGAACCAACTTTTGGCTATATTAAATATATCCTCTTCCCTAATGAAAGGCAATGCTCATCAATGGTAGCAAAACCTTATGCAAAAGGCTGATAGGGACTTTTATAGTGGATGAGCCAGACTGACAACTGCTGAACCTAGTGACCATCTTCACATCATGAAAACAGGGAAACCCAAACAGATATCATTTACCTTCTAATACAATGCAGTAAGAAGTACTCTAGACCACTTGGGAAGTATTTTTGCCAAACAACTAAACTTAAATCTGGTAAGCTTCTAGAGCAACCAGTTTCCAAGAAATATAGGGATAGAGGAATACATTCAATTATGCCTCAAGAATATAATCAGCAAAACCCTGCAAGTGGGAAATTCCAAAAGACTTTGTTTCTTTAATAAAAGTAAGAATGGCCAGACGTGGTGGCTCATGCATGTAATCCCAGCACTTTGGGAGGCCAAGGCAGGTGAATCACCTGAGGTCAGGAGTTCACGACCAGCCTGGCAACATGGTGAAACCCCGTCTCTACTAAAAATACAAAAATTAGCTGGGCGTGGTGGCAGGCGCCTGTAATCCCAGCTACTCTGGAGGCTGAAGCATGAGAATCGCTTGAGCCCGAGAGGCGGAGGTTGCAGTGAGCTGAGATCACGCCACTGCACTCCAGCCTGGGTAAAATAAAAAAAAAAAAAAGAAGAAGAAGAAAGATCCCTTCTAAATACAGCACATCACGGGATATATATAACTCTAAAGATTTGTCTACCATCATTTTTTAAAGAAGCATTGTATTTTTCCATTACTGTAAGTCCTTACTATTGGAGTCTCTAAAACATTTATCTTCCTTATATTATAATTAGGGTTTCGCATTATAGTAAAATTCAGTAAATTTGAAGGAATAAGTGTAATCAAAATAAATGAACCCACTGAATTAGCTTTTTTACTTCAAAACCTCAGATTTTAGTCATCAGAGATTTTCTCTCTCTGCACAGCCCTGGTTTCCTACAGCAGCACCCTCAGTGCTAGACAAATCAGTCTTACCCTCTTGAGGTTCCCTAAGTCCACTGTCAGCCATGTTTGTGTTCTATCTCTTCAGAGTTGGGAGGATACTTTTTTTAGTACTTGGTTTTCCTTGTGAAGATGTCTTGTTTTCTTCTTGTCCCAAGTCCCAACAGACTCATGCTTCCCATGGACCCAGGAAATAAGGCATATATACAGTAACTAAAACAAAATGAAAAAAAATTAAATGACTTTTTATCCATACAAGGGAGAAATGCAAGTATCAGCTTTATTTATTAAATATGTGTAGCTTGAGTAGTATTTCCTCTCTGAAACTTTTTTCGTGAAGAAAATTTCCTTTCATGAGAATCATATTCCAAATCCTAGACTACTGAAAAAAGCTCCAGATTATTAATCTTTCATGAATTTCATAATCTAATACATTCCAGCATAGTTGAAAGAGTACAAAAAGTAAGATCAAGTGACCAGAATCTTCAACAGAATAGCTTGAATTAAAATAAGAAATTAAGAGTGGAAATTTAAGTCATTGCTGAAACAATCACTGCAGATTTCCTGGATGTCTTCAATTTCTGTCCCAGATAATTTTCTCATAGTCTGCCTATCAGGAGCTTTCACTTATATTAAAAAGTAACAATGCACAGGAGGTTCCCATAAACTGAGATGGCTGCTTTGAGGTGTACCACTACACATTTGGACTGACTTTGAAGTGGTTTTCTCGAAGTATTCTTTTGTAAAATATGGAGACAGATATTCCTTTATACAATGCCTTTTTATGCAATGCTCAAAGACAGACAAAGAAAATTATTAAGGTTTACACAAAAGGAATCAAAATCAAAGGCACTTTATAAGCAATAAAAACAATCATATTTTATAGTTAATTCTTATTTTTTTGTCAAAAACAAATTGATCAATAAAGTTACTTAACATTCATTCCCTATAAAAATGAGAATAATTACATCTACGAGGCTTAAATACAAAAATATATAAGAAAAACCTTTGTGAAGTGTTACAGTTTTTTGACAGCCTAGCTGGAAGGCTAGCCAACTGGCCGTCTTTATGTTTTTCTCAGTACTCTTTTGTAAAATTTAATTTTACACATTAAAAACTTTGATCCCCAATGCCTACACGGTGCCTAGTGTATAGTAAGAACTCCATATTTTAACTTAAAAGCTTATGAAAAAATAAATGAATGTGTAAATAAAGAGTGATGCCATAGATAAATTGGAAGGGAAGAGAAGAGTTAGGGACAGACCCTTCTTTCTGCCGCTGTGAACACTTAGCAAAGTGTTCGGAGGGTTCCTTGTCACCTCTTTTATCTTCTTCAAGCTCCTGGGATTGGGCTTTCAAGCCATCATATGTTGGAATGAAGTTTTCTCTCCTATCCTAGCTCATGAGAGAAAATAAAAAGTCCCCAGTCCTTTTTAAGTTTTGTTAAAAAAATTTTTCCTGCCAGCCAAAACCAAGAAAATAGGCTAAAAGTTTCCTATGTACCAATAACAAAAATTTTCAAAAGCAAAGATGCTACTCACAATAACCATAAGGAACCTGGAATAAAAACTAAAAGATACCTAGTAATAAATCCAACAAGAGATATGCAAGATCTTTAGACAGCGGTGAATTTTATGGTATGTAAATTATACCTCAATAAAGCTGTTTCTTTAAAACACAACTTTAGAGAGAAAAACATAGACCTTTATTGAAGTATATAAAAAAGAGATAAGTAAACAGAAAAAATATATCATGCATAGACAATAAGACTCAAAACCATTGATGCCAATTTTCTCCAAATTAATCTACAAATTAAATGCAATTTGAAACAAAATCTCAAGTTTTTTGATTATTGTTGGTTTCTAGTGAAATGGAAAAGTGGGTCCTAAAATTCACAAAGAGCAGCAAAGGATCAAGAAGAGTCAGCATAATTCTGAAGAAGAAGGGGGGCAATCTACCAGATATCAAACCTTCTTTAAACTTAAAAGTAGGCTGGGCACGGTGGCTCATGCCTGTAATCCCTGCACTTTGGGAGGCTGAGGCGGGCAGATCACCCAAGGGTCAGGAGTTTGAGACCAGCCTGACCAACATGGTGAAACCCCATCTCTACTAAAAATACAAAAATTAGCCGGGCATGGTGGCGCATGCCTGTAATCCCAGCTACTCAGGAGGTTGAGGCAAGAGAATCGTTTGAACCCGGGAGGCAGAGGTTGCAGTGAGCCCAGATTGCACCACTGTATTCCAGCCTGGGTGACAGAGCAAGACTCCATCAAAAACAAACAAACAAACAAAAAACTTAAAGTAATAAAAGCAATGGAACACTAGCACACGAATAGACAAACAGTATACAGAATAGAGTCAAGAAATATATGCATACATACATAAGGAAATTGGCCAATTCACAAAAGGGAAATAATAGTGAATAAATAGTTTGGGGACAACTGACTATTCAAATAGGGGGAAAAATTAGATTTCTGTCTCCGACTTCATATAAAAATCAAGTCCAGATTAAAGACCTAAATGTAAAAAGTAAAACTTTTAAACTTTGAGAATATCAAATATCTTTATAACTGCAAGGGTTTCTTAAATAAGATATACAATACACAAACCAGAAAGGAAAATTTGACAAACGTGACCCCATTAAAAAATTTTAATTTCTACACAAGATATCAAAATTAAAAGATAAGTCTCTGACTAGAAAAACATCTGCAACACATAAAACCAGTAAGGAATTAATATTGAGAACACATAAAGAATTCCACAAATCAGTAAAAGACAAATCATGCTATGAAAAGTGGGTAAAGGGATGAATAAGCAGTTCAACAAAGAGGAAATATGAAAACCTAACGAATATGAAAAAAGAGTAGTCAAAGAAATACAAAAAATAAATTAATGGTGAGATAACATTTCACACCAGCAGACTGGTAAAAAGTCAGGCAATATCAAATGTTGATGAGGATTTAGAGATACAGAGAGCTCTTAAACCCCTAATGGTAATGAAGTAAACAGTTACTACAACTTTAGAGAGAAATATGGCAAGGAAAATTAAGGCACACATACTCTACAAATCAGCAACTCCATTTTTAGACGTATAATAGAGAATCTCATTAATATGCCCCAAAATGTCCATTGCTGTATTGTTTAAAATGAGGAAAAAATGAGAAAATCTAAATGTTCATTAATAAGAAAGTGGGTTTAAAAAATTGTCATATTCTTACAATGTAATATTATGCATAGCAATTAAAATAAGTTAGGTTATCTTTAAAAGTTGTAAAATTATAGCAGTGAAGTACTGATGACCAGGCACAGTGGCTCACACCTGTAATACCAGCACTTTCAGAGGCCAAGGCAGACAGGTTGAGCTTAGGAGTTTAAGACCAGCCTGGACAACATGGTGAAACCCCATCTCTACCAAAAAAAAATACAAAAACTAGCCAGTCGTGGTGGTGCATACCTGTAGTCCCAGCTGCTGAGGTGGGAGGATCACTTGAGCCCGGGAGGCAGAGGTTGCAGTGAGGCAAGATCACGCCACTGCACTCCAGCCTGGGCGACAGAGCGAAACTCCGTCTCAAAAAAGAAAAAAAAAATGTTTAATATCTTTACTGAGGTGGTGGTTCCATTGGTTATCAAACTTAAAATCTGTACATTAATTGTATGTGACATAGATTATCCTCAATAAACTTTATTGCAAACAAACAGAACTGAAGCCTTTCAAAAATGTATTACTTGGTTACTAGGTTGCAGTCCAAAAGAATCTGCAAAGGTGCCATCACAGATATTTCTATAATCTTACAAATGCTTGACATACACCTTTCCTGTCACAAAGCACACATAGATCCGACAGCCCGCTTCATTCAGACCTTTTGTAACATGTCATCACTGTTCATAGTTGAAATGGCATTTCCCTTACAGTACAAGAAGTGGGACAAACAAGGAAGTTGTTGACAAATCCTCAGAAAAGGTCACATGGCAGGGTATCTGAGAGATCTGGAGGCCACTGTTACAGAGGCAGGTCACTCTTTTTTTCTCCCCCCCAAGATAGAATCTCATTCTATCGCATAGGCTGGAGTGCAGTGGTGTAATCTTGGCTCACCGCAACCTCCAACTTCCAGGTTCAAGCGATTCTCGTGCCTCAGCTTTTGTAGCTGGGACTACAGCTGTGCACCACCATGCCCAGCTAATTTTTGTATTTTTAGTACACACAGCATCTCACCATGTTGCCCAGGTTGGTCTCAAACTCCTGGCCTCAAGTGATCTGCCCGCCTCAGCCTCACAAAGTGCTGGGGATTACAGGCGTGAGCCACTGTGCCCAGCCAGGTAGGTCAATCTTTTGAACAGTGTCTGATCCCTATCAGGGTATGTGTTCATTAGGAACCCCTAGACTGCATAATGGAAGTGAGGCAGAGCTTCATCCTGAAGGAAAATGCAGTAGCTGGAGACTTTCTACAGCTGTAGGGAAAACCACTCCATAAGCATGCCCCAAAATAGATGCTTTTGGTAGTATCTTCTACAAGGAATCGATGAGACCTGTGTGCTTCACATGGCAAAGAAAGACATTCACTCTGAGTGAATCCCTTGCAAGTTCAATTACGAAATGTTGGTGTTCAGTGCTCTATACATGACGGTTATAATGATTCATATTTCTACTTAAATAAAATGTAGCCTCATTGCTGACAGTCATTTCCACTTCCTTGTGACCCTGAAATCTGCAGCAAAACTTGTATCATTTTGCTTTAGTTGTCTCCATCAAGGCTTGTAACAGGTTAAGGCTGTAAGGTTTTATTCTCCATTTATGGAGAACCTACTAGACGGCCGGCTGAGGGATGCCTTGCTTAATTTCTATTTCCTGGGACTTTTCTAAGAGGGACACAGATTTGCCTCAACTGCTTCCTCTGTAAATGTGGCTGCCTTGTGCTCTGTCTTCTAAGATGTACCCTTTCTACTTCATCTCACTGTAAAATGGTAAATGCATTGACTACCTGGTAGGTGACATTGTGTGGTATATCAAATGACTTTTTACATAACCAAGTTTAGAAGATTCCAACATACAATATTAAGTGCTATAAGGCTAACTACAATTCAATACATATTACGTTCATAAATTTGGGCCAGGTATGATGGCTCATGCATGTAAGCCAGGATGTTACAATTCTGCTATGAAACAGAAAACAAGTAGTAACATATAAAGCATACACAACTATAAAAGTTACTATTTATTGAGTGCTTTCTTTGTGTCAGGCAGCATTCAAATCACTTTATGTATTAACTCATTTAATCTTCACAACACTTCAAGAGGCCAAGGCGGGAGGATTGCTTGAGTCCAGAAGTTCAAGATCAGCCTGGGCAACATAATGAGATGATGTCTCTACAAAAAATATTTAAAAATTAGCCAGGCATGGTGTCACATGCCTGTAATCCCAGCTACTCAGGAGGCTAAGGAGGACGATCCCTTGAGCCCAGGAGTTCAAGGCTGCAGGGAGCTAAGATCACACCACTGCAATCCAGCCTGAGTGACCCTGTCTCGGGGGAAAAAAATAAACAAAATAAATATATGTACATACATATATATGTTTATGTATATATATTTGATACTGAAGGTTTGAAAGTATTCCATTTTTTGTCACTACAGTGATATGTACAGCATTTACATGTACAGAGAATAATGTACAGCATTATTAACATATAAATTTATAACAAAACATGAATACATAAATGGAAAGGATACATATCAACTTCCATTTAGTGCTTGCTTCTGCAAGGAATAAGAGAGGGTGTCAACTGTACACACAAAGTTTCCTTAAAAAATAAAAACATCTGAGGTAAATGTGATAAAATGTTCATATATTTTACATCTGGGCACAGGTCTTACTATATTATTCTCTGCACTTTTCTGTATGTTTGATGTAGTTACTGCCTTTTTAAATGAGTAATAAAATAAATTAGTCTCTGTAAAAAAAATTAAGTATCAAAAGGAAAGACCTGTAATGGAAACTCTTTGAGCCTACATGCAATGACCTTACATTACAGAGTATGCTTCCACCATGGCCTCCTAGACATTTTGTCACAACCAGCTGGGAAGAGACAGGACATGGAAAAGCTGCCTGTGAGAACAAAATCAGAGCTGGGAGAGCAAAAGGACCTTACCCATCCTCCACTCCATCCTGCAAACTGTTAGCATTGCCATGGGGACCAGTGAAAAAGAGGGGAAGGGATGGCGACCTGGGGAAAACCTGGGGAGGGGAGGCAGGGTAGGTATCAGGAAGTACTAAGACCATTTTTTAAATGGAGAAGGAAATTAGAAGTTTAGCAGCCAAAAAGAGCACAAAAGAATCAGCCATTCCAGGATGGTAGTTTAGATATAAATGCCATCATGACAAATGTATGACAGTTGGGGATGAACTAAGTATATATCTGTATTTTTAAACACAATTTTATTTTAGTGAATGATGCCATTTTAGGCTCTAGGGATAAAAAGAAACCGGTATCTTGGCCCTGAAACAAATAGTTACAATCCTGCTATGAAAACGAGTAACACATAAAGCATATACAACAACTATAAGAACTACTATTTATTGAGTGCCTTCTTTGTGCCAGGCATCATTCACAGCACTTTATTAACTCATTTAATCTTCACAACACTCTTATGAGGTGTAGACTATTAATATTCCTACTATTTTAGAGATGAGGAAACCGAGATACAGAAAAGTTAAGAACATTACCCAAGAACATGTGACTGACTACTAAGGGCAGTTAGGATTTGAACTCAGGTAGTCTAGCTGTGGGACCTAACCATGACACTTTAAAAAGCTTGTATTAAGCATACCACAAGCACCCTGACTCTGGAACCCTTAAATCTAGGTTTGAATTGTGACTCTAGCACATATGACCTGAGTGAATTTGTACATATCCTTCAATTTTTCTCTATTTCTTTTCTTTTTCCTTTTCAGGGACCTGCCACTTCAGGAATTTCTTTATTTCAGTGTTATGGAAAGTCTCAGGTGATATAAGTCATACAGCAATTATATCTACCATAATTAAGATTATAAAATGAGCCTAAACATTGTGACAAAAATCTGCCTTGGGTCATCCATCCCTCCAGGCCTTTTAATCTTTACACCTAAGACCATTTGACTTATACTACAGGCTCAACCTCATCCCCAAACCAATCTTGTCCTTCATCAGGAGAGATTTAAGAAGTTTTTTGTTTTTGTTTTTAGATAAAGGGCCTCACTCTGTTGCCCAGGCTGGAGGGCAGTGGTACCATCATAGCTCACTGCAGCCTCAAGCTCATAGTTCACTGAGGCTCAAGTGATCCTCCCACCTCAGCCTCCTGAGTAGCTGGGACTACAGGCACATATCACCACATCCAGCTAATTTTTTTCTTTTTAAAACTTTTTTGTAGAGTTGGGGGTCTCACTATGTTGCTCAGGCTTGTTTTGAACTCCTGGGCTCAAGCCATCCTCCTGCCTCAGCCTCCCAAAGTGCTGGAATTACAGTGAGCTACCAGACAATAAGTTTATAATAATTCAGCCATCAGTTCAAACAATTGGCTTTAATCCCTGTTCTAAAACTAAGACTCGGTGGACACGACGGCTCATGCCTATAATCCCAGCACTTTGGGAGGCCCAGGTGAGCGGATCGCTTGAGGCCAGGAGCTCAAGACCAGCTTGGGCAACATGGTGATACTCCATCTCTACAAAAATAAAAAAATTAGCTGGGCATGGTGGTGCAATCCTGTAGTCGCAGCTACTTAGGGGGCTGAAGTGGGAGGATCACTTGAGCCCAGAAGGTCAAGGCTGCATTGAGCCATGATGGCGCCACTGCACTCCAGCCTAGGTGACAGACCGAGACTCTGTCTCAAAAAAACAAAACAAAACAAGTAAGACTCTACCTTATTCCCCAGTTCTAATTTCTGCTTTTGCTTTCTTGCCCTACATCTTTCCTCATCCTAAAGATTTAGTATGTGCCATATGTTTGGTATATGTTACTGCACTTAAACCTCACAACAGTATGAGGTAGGTATTATTACACAACCTTTTTCACAGATGAAGAAACTAGACACAGAGAGGTTAAAATGCCTAAAGTCATTTAATAGTGTCAGAATTAGAATACAAACCCAGCTGGCTGCAAGGCCATTATTTTGCCTCTATAAAAAGCAATTTTCAAGCTGTGTCCCCAAAATTCCATGGAGACTCAGGGTTGCCAAGGAGACGGGAGAGACGAAAGGGCTGCGGCTCATCTCACTTTTACAGACAGCTATGATATGTGGACTGCCACATATTCTTTGGATGCCATGGACTCATTTCTGCCTTCCTGTTTGCCTGGGCTTCCTTCACCTGTAACTCAGAGATGAATCTTACCTCACTCACTCACATCCCCCAACAGCCACCTCTTTGGTGGATGTATTTTCTTTCCAGTCTGCCCTTGCATGTTTCCATTAATCTTTTCACTGCCTGGTCTGCCATAAAATAACAGGAAGTAGTTATAATGGTCATTTTAGAAATGCTACCACAACATATAAGCAATATTACCAACTCTTCCACACTATAAAAATAGAGACGAGTGTAGCTCACACTATTTAAAACACTGGATAACTCTCCAGATCATTTGTCATTACAATTAATTTTACCAACACAGCATTTGTATTTTAATAAAATTCATTATTCATATCAACTATGGAGTATTCTAGAATAACCTGCAATATTTTAAGCCATATGAAGACATACTAGAAAGACCTAAGGTGAAAAGCTTTGTTCAAAGGCTTCCTCAATTTTCTCCTTTGCTCAATTTTATGAGCTCTACTACATGATGTTGATTTCTGACACCTTATCATATAACAGGTATGTGATGTTTGAAGGCAAAGTAACCCTCTTAATATTAAAATTAATATTTTTGATTCATTTTTCTTGCCCATATATTCACATAGTTTATAATGACACTGAACAAAACTGTTTGTGAAGAAGACTGAAACATTCCTGATTAGTTTAATTGATGAGAAAAATGTGGCTGAGTTATGACCTAAATTATCAACAGTGATCTTCAGTCTGACATGAACTCTCTTTTTACATAGCCAGTATTACCAAATAAATGGTACTATCTTGCAGTATTATGAGTACTCTGCTCCCATCCTTTTAAGCCAGATAAGTAAACACTATGGACATATTACTACAGCATTTCTCAAAGTATAGTCTAGAGAGCACCTGCATCAGAATCTCCAAAGGTACTATTTATATCTTTTTCGTTGTTTTTTTTTTTTTTGAAAGAGACAGTGGTCTCACTATCTTGCCCAGGCTGGTCTTGAACTCCTGGGGCTCAAGTGATCCTGCTGCCTCAACCTCTGAAGTAGCTGTGATAACAGGTACATGCCACGGCACCCGGCATGAGGTGTTATTTATAATATGCAGATTCCTGGGCCCTACAAGCAACCTGAGGAATCAAAATTTCTAAAGCAGACCAAGAAATCTCCATTTTTAAACAACCTCTCACAGGTACTGCTTAGGTATTGATTTGAGAAATCAATAAGTCCTTTTAATCTGATCTTACTATTTAATGGAGATATTTAAAACAAAAACAAAAACCTTTTCTCTATTCTGCTGATATTTAAATTTTCACATTTGTAGAATGTTTCTTAGTATATGTCCTTGTAACATAAGCATTCTCTAATAATTAAAAAATTTAGGGGCAATAATACTGATCATAATACTACTCTCAAAAACACTCAAAGTAAATTTTCACTTTTTAGGAAGAGTTGTAGGATAGTGAAATTCTTCATTAAAGAGTTAGTGATAAACTAACTAGTCTTCAGTCAATTTAGCAGTTCACATAGTTTATTCAGCAATATAACAGGCGAGAACCTCCATTGTAAGAGACATAAGGCAGATACAGGGTGCATCTCTGGGGTACATTATTCATACAGACTAACAAATAACTTCAGGTTTCACAACACGTAGCAAGTATGATTTGTTGCACACCAATAGCCAGTCATTCCTCACGTTTTCCTTGCTAAAAGAGCCCTGGTCGGGCACGGTGGCTACGCCTGTAATCCCAGCACTGTCGGAGGTCAGGGCAGGTGGATCATCTGAGGTCAGGAGTTCAAGACCAGCCTGGCCAACATGGTGAAACCCCGTCTCTACTAAAAACACAAAGATTAGCCAGGCATGGTGGCGGGCACCTGTAATCCCCACTACTCGGGAGGCTGAGGCAGGAGAATTGCTTGAACCTAGGAGGTGGAGGTTACAGTAAGCCGAGATCGTGCCACTGCACTCCATCCTGGGCAAGAGAGCGAGACTCCATTAAAAAAAAAAAAAAAAAAAAGCCGGGCGCGGTGGCTCATGCCTGTAATCCCAGCACTTTGGGAGGCCAAGGCGGGCGGATCACGAGATCAAGAGATCAAGACCATCCTGGCCAACAATGGTGAAACCAAGTCTCTACTAAAAATACAAAAATTAGCCAAGTGTGGTGGCGCACACCTGTAGTCTACAGGGAGCTACTCGGGAGGCTGAGGCAGGAGAATTGCTTGAACCCGGAAGGCAGAGGTTCCAGTGAGCCAAGATTGCCACTGCACTCCAGCCTGGGCGACAGAGTGAGACTCTGTCTCAAAAAAAAAAAAAAAAAAAAAGCCCTGATTTCTTCAATGGAGGCAATGTGCCCTACCCAGGCAATGCTAACCCTATTCCCCTTTGCCAAGCTTTCCCAGGCTCCCTTGTAAACTGGTACTTTCTAATGAGATGTAAGAAGAAATCTGCTAGGGATTTTTGGGAAAGACCTGATTCCCAAATAAAAGACTGACTTGAAAGAAAGCCTTTTGCTCTCTACTTCCAGCCTTTCCTAGGGATTAAAATGTCTGTTACGACAAGAAGTCATATTGTACTCATTGAGAAAAAAAAACCTAACGATAAAAAGCAAACATGGATCCTAGGCCGGGTAGGGTGGCTCACGCCTGTAATCCCAGCACCTTGGGAGACCGAGGTGGGAGGATGGCTTGAGCCTAGGAGTTGGAGACCAGCCTGGGCCATACAGCAAGACTCTTGTCACTATTTTTTAAAAAGCAAAAAAAAAAAAAAAAAAGAGGCTCGCAAGGGGGAAGGATACAAAGAAGCTGGAACCTTGATAATATTGATAATATTGCTAAAAGCACTAGATACCTAGATACCTGGCATGTTAAGTGTAATTTAAAAATTGTTCAGTGGCCTTTGAGATGTTTTCAACAGCTTTTTCTAAGTGGCTTAACCCCAACTCTGGGTCCATGATTTTCATGAAAGTCCAGAATGTGGCCAATGTTCAGCAGACCTCCTTAGTTCTAAGAAAGATGCTTCCCCTAGACTGTTCGTAATATATATGAAGTCAGGCTTGATAATTTCTTTTGTCATACCTCTCCTGATAGGTACTTTTCCATTTCCAGGGGAGGACGTTGTAAATTCAGTCACCACAAAGACAAGACAGTCTTTTGTTTATGTAAAGCCACGTAAGTATGGACAGGTAGCATTTCTGCATGTTTCTGCATAACCTATGTAGGTGTTTCCTAATAGAATGTGATTTATCTGACAGTGACCAGTTAACAATAATCTCACAGCCACACTGAGGATGGGCCAAACAGGGCCAATGATGAATAAATGGCTATATATGGACAAATTTTATCTATCTATCTATCTATCTATCTATATATATATATCTCATTACTGACCAATGCATAAGGTGAGTTTACAAGAGTAATTTCTTATTAAAATTCACTGGACTAATCTAGGATCCAGCTATAACAAGGCTGCTTTCCCACAAAAGTTATCATTAGAAATACCACTATGAAGCACACAGTATAGGACTTCCCCTCTAGGACTACTTTGTCATATGACGCTCATTAGGCTGCAGAAATTTTTTTAGGAGTGGTAAGTTAGTTCCAAAACAGTTTATAGGAAATACGGATTAGCCTCAGTCTAGATGAACAGTCTGGCTGGAATACTAACTAAATTCATGTGAATAAAATATGTATAGGCCACGGAAGCAGATCCAACAATTTAAGCAGTTCCCAAAGTAGTGACAATCTGGATCAGATTTAGAAATGAATTATTTTTCCATCTTCCTTGGGCTACCTACACAAAAGCCTCTAGACTTCACAATTTTGACAATTATAAAAGCTATTTGTTTTGGCCCAGTTTTTTGTTTAAGGTTTTATCTGTTCTGGTCAAGATTAACTGTAATGCAGGGTTAAAACCAGCTACTCGAGAGTCATGTATTCTTTTTCTAACCAGTGGAGGACCCAGAAGAAATGGATGGCAAGCTTTCTCAAAGGTCCACCTGGTGAGATTCTGGGGAGCCCACTCAAGTGGGAAAGACCAAGGAAGAACAAGGCTTCTATTAGCAGGATTATCAGGATAACACTCAGGACAATAATCAGCTCTGTTAATACGGTCTAAGAATACCTGGTAACATTCATTTTCAACAAGTTCAGTTTGGTACAACCAGTGGCCTAGTTCTAAACTAGGGAACCACTGTTGTCCACAATCAGGGCAATGTGAATTATCTGAAAACATCTGGACCTAGAAAGACAACACAGACAGCAATGTGACAGCAAGAGACAATGACAGAGAGAGACACCCAAACACCAGTCCTATTACAGGTTTCGTTTACCAATTTCTTAGTTCAACCAATATTATTTGGAGAGCCAAATAAACTTGGCTTGCACCTCCGTGCAATTCTTCAAGATTTCGTTGTCTATTTTTCACTCAATTGCAACTCAGTCTCTGAATTCAGGGACCGATCCAGTTTATAATGTTATCAGTCACTTACTAGCAGTACAGATCTCAGGATAGCTCCTCCAAATCCCAGCTTCTCAAGAAGAGATAGGGCTCTAGTCTAAATTAGTTATATTTTTCTTATGCGTTATCAGCTGCTGGTGGTGTCACACAGAGGCACTTGGCTTACTCTGCTTTGTTGGTAAGGTTATTGTGTCTGCTTGGTGAAACAGAGGAGCTGACAGGTCCAATGGGTCTTTTGTTGGCGCTGGCACTCTTGCCGTTGTAACACACGTACCCAAGTCTTAAGGCCTTGGCACTTTATAGCAATGTAGAGGGGTCAGAAAAACCTGGCAGAGTCCTCTTGAGCGTGGATCCAATGAAGTCTGTCTTGGGAGGACATTAATCAGGACCCAGTTGCCGTGAAGGAGCTGATGCTCAGTTGGCTGGAGAGTCTGGGAATGCGTCACATACCTGTAAATGATAAAACTTCAGACGACTCATGGGTTTTGCAGTTGTTCACATTATTATTAGAAACATGCATTTGGAAATTATTCAGGTTAGTTAAGGCAGATAAGAAATGTCTCATGGGTTTTCCCATGACTATTTAACATGGGTTCAAACCAATTGATACGTTGGCACTAGGAAGAATTCTGGATCATTTATACTAGGAATAGCTTAATTTTTTAGGACTATATTTCTTCTTTACTCCACGTGTACCTTGGGAATAATAAGGTCTGTATAATCACGTCTAACCTGGTAAAACTGAGCGATCTCTTGTACATCTCTTCTGTGAAATGGGTGCCACATATGGTATCCCCATAATGTATGGGATAACATTAATGATGACAGCCTTTCCATAATAGGTTTCAATCCATCCAAAAAAAAAAAGCTTACATAGTTTTTAGATAATATTCTTAAAAGCTAACCACAGGAAGTTGGATGAAATCCTTTTGAAGGCTAAAAAAAAAAAAAAGTCAAAAATCAAGAGGGGCAAGTCTCATTGCTCACCATCTAGTTGTTTTTTTGTTGTTGTTGTTTGTTTGTTTTTCTTTTTGAGACAGAGTTTCATTCTTGTTGCCCAGGCTGGAGTGCAATGGCACAATCTTGGCTTACCGCAATCTCCGCCTCCCGAGTTCAAGCGATTCTCCTGCTTCAGCCTCCCAAGTAGCTGGGATTACAGGTATATGCCACCATGCCCCGCTAATTTTGTATTTTTAGTAGAGACGGGGTTTCTCCATGTTGGTCAGGCTGGTCTCGAACTCCCAACCTCAGGTGATCCGCCCACCTTGGCTTCCCAAAGTGCTGGGATTACAGGAGTGAGCCACCATGCCCGGGTGCCCGCCACCTAGTTTTATTAGTTTACACACAGTGTCAGTCTGAGAAGGCAAGTAAGGCACAGCCCTGAGCAATAGTCCTGAGCTATTCTTGGAAAATGCATAGTAAATCAGTTGGAATTTGCAGATGTTATCATCATCTTTGCATTCCTTCATGACACTGGATGTAGCATGTAAATAAGGTCGGACAATAGGATGTATGGAGCAACTAGAAGGCCACCTAGAGAGTATCACAGAATCAGAGTACTATATATACCATGCCTTTCTCCAATGTTCTTTTTGTAAATTCTGAGACTTGATCCTGTGAGAGTAATGAGAGACACTGGGGAGGGCATGAGTTAAAATATAAAGATCTGGCCTGAAAAATAGAAGGAATTATAGCCTTAGTTGTGGTCAGCCAAAGCACTTTCCTTACAGAAATAATAGCTGTGATTCTCAGATTTTAAAATGGTAAATTTAAAAGGCGAATGAAGAGCCTCTGATAGTGCTACGACAACATGGGGCCCTTATTTTGATGGAAGTCCCAGAGCGGGTGAAATAGAGTCAATGTAGACATACCGATGTGTATGTGTTTTCTGAGGTTAGGTAACAACGTACGGATGAGGGCTACTAATTCAGTTCCTCAGGCAGAGTGGACAAAAAGTTCAGTTTCCGACTCAATGACTAGATACTTGGTGCTGATAGCACGGGGCATAATAGATTTCCCTGAGGGTCTGCTGACAAGAGCTACCAGTGAAAGCCTCAGCTACTGAATTAAATCTTGGGTCTCTAGTCATGGTACAGAGAGATGACGAATAAAACTCCCACAATGGTGGAGCCCAATAAACACAGAAGATAAAAAATAAAAAGTCTGACATTTAATTGATCAGATTTTAGATTTTTAGAGTGAAATCAAGTAAATGCAACAAGATACTATTGTAGTGTCAGCAAGATGCTATTTCATATTTACCACACTACAAAAACTAACTGACAAAGGGGGTTCCACATACTATAGCAAAAACCACTCCTCCCAGAGGACTCTATTGGTAGGAGTCAAGAGAAAGCCCTAAAGCTCCAAGTGCTCTGAATAATTCCATCCATTCCCCAACCTTCAGTTTTACAACTTCAAGAATCAAACAAGCACCAGAATTCCAAGTATTCCTGCATCAAGAGAACTCCACTGTTCCATATTTTCCAGACAAGTCTTCCCTCCTCTCCTGGTCCTTTAAACCTCTGTAGGCAAGAGCCAACAGGGGGCCCCAGAACTCCAAATGCTCAGAATAATACCACCCATTATCAGCTTCCTCACTCATTCTTTAGCCTTAGAGCTACTGGATGAGTAGGAGTGAAGAGAGGGGCCTGGGAAAATGCTCCTGGCAAGATTCCTAACCCCCATCCCCACCCCAACACTCACAGCTTCAATACCATTATCTGCTTGAAAGCATCAGGACCAATCTCATACCTACATCTCTGTTCATGTCAATCACCACCTGAAACACAGGATGGTTATATCCCATCCCCTTAGCCTCAAATCCCCCCATATGGCTCTATCAGCAATGCAATGACAAGTACTATGCTTGCTTTATTTTTTTCACATAAAACAGGTACCATTTTGCTATATTATTTATTTTGGCTATTTTTCTCCACTAAAATATAAACTCCCTGAGAGCAGGACATTTTACCTTTCTGTTTACGGCTATAGTGTCCAATAAATATTTCTGGAATGAATAAATGACAAAAATAAAATGTAACTTGAATTCTTATACTCTAATGACAAGACTATAAATCTGTACAATCACTTTTGGAATTGGCATTACCTAGTAAAACTGAAGATGTGCATTTCCTATAACTCAGCAGTTGCACTCTCTTAGGCACATACCCTAGAGAAACTGCACCTGTACATTTAAAAACATGAATAAAAATATTCATGGTAGCACTGTGTAATAGCAAAATAACAGCTACAATGGCCACGAACAGGAGAATGAATAAATCAAGATATTGCTGTACAATAGGATACTGTCATTATAAACATAGATGAAACTCAAAAATGTTGAGCTTAAAAAAAAATGCAAGTAGCACAAGGAAAAAAATAAACACATGCACACATTCTTATATAAACTTTCCACTTACATAAAGTTTCAAAAGGATATAAAATTAATGTATTGTTCAGGGATAGTTTTTTTGAGATGGAGTTTCGCTCTTTTTGCTCAGGCTGGAGGGCAATGGCGCAATCTTGGCTCACCGCAACCTCCGCCTCCTGAGTTCAAGTGATTCTCTTGCCTCAACCTCCCAAGTAGCTGGCATTAGAGGTATGTACCACCATGCCCGGCTAATTTTGTATTTGTATTTTTAGTAGAGACGAGGTTTCGCCATGTTGGTCAGGTTGGTCTTGAACTCCCAACCTCAGGTGATCTGCCTGCCTCAGCCTCCCAAAGTATTATAGGCATGAGCCACCACCCCAGCCCAATTGTGTATTTTTAGTAGAAACAGGGTTTCTCCATGTTGGTCAGGCTGGTCTCGAACTCCCAACCTCAGGTGATCCGCCCGCCTCAGCCTCCCAAAGTGCTGGGATTACAGGCATAAGCCACCGTGCCCGGCTGCAATAAAGCTTTAAACAAACAAACAAAAAAGAAGTATTAAGTCCAAACCTGAGGATAATTATTACCTCTGATGGGAGAGGGAAGGGTGGGGGATGGAGGGCATTCAAAGAATTTCAAAGATAATTGTAATTTTGTTTTCTTTAACTGGGTGAAGGTACGAGAATACCCACTGTATCATAAATCCTAATAGCTTACAGCATCTCTATTCAACATTTTATAATGTTTAAAAGAGAAAGAGGTTAATAAGCAAAACCAAACTTTCACACTGTGGACAAGACCAGTAGCGGTTAATCTGCTCAGAGGCAAAGCAGGCAACTTACATTGGGATAAAGAAGAGCAATATAGAAGGATATGGATCTTTGTTTTCCTCACAAAATTTTAAGCAACCATCTCTTCATAGAAATAAGGTAAAAGAAGCCTACCTAATGGTTGTACAAAAGAGGGTTTATCTCAGCATATACTCTCTGAAGGCATGCATTTCTGTGTAGGGAAGTTGCTATTTCACATGACGCCTTTGTACAAATTAGAAAAAGGCACAGTTCCTCCAAGCAATATACAACTCAGAAAACTTTATTTGGCAGGATATTAAACAGTATACAGTAACCCTCTGTCTGTTAGATAATAACACTTAGTAGCTAACACTTATGGAGTGCTATTTTCTGTTCTAAATACTTTATTTCTATTAACTCATTTAATCTGCCCACAAAGCCAAAGGATACTCTTCCACTATGAATAAATATTGGCGGTGGGAGAAATCACCCCTCATAATTTTTCACTTCCACACCAAAAAATACAGGATAAACTTCCTGGAGTCCCGAATCCTCTGAAATTACATGTAAAAATCTTTACGGCTGGGCACGGTGGCTTACGCCTGTAATCCCAGCACTTTGGGAGGCCAAGGCGGGTGGATCACGAGGTCAGGAGATGGAGACCATCCTGGCTAACACATGGTGAAACCCTGTTTCTACTAAAAATACAAAAAAATTAGCCAGCCGTGGTGGCGGGCGCCTGTAGTCCCAGCTACTCAGGAGGCTGAGGCAGGAGAATGGCGTGAACCCAGGAGGTGGAGCTTGCAGTAAGCTGAGATCGCGCCACTGCACTCCAGCCTGGGGGACAGAGTGAGACTCCATTTCAAAAAAAAAAAATTTTTTTTTACATACACATGTGCATTTTTTTCCAAAAAGATGATACATCCTTTTAAACTCCCAGAGGAATCTGAAATGATTCAGGACCATTAGGCACTATGGTTCCTAACCATTTTGCTATCAAAGGTAACTTTTTTCCAATCCCACCCCTCCTCCCCCATTTTGGAAAGATGTCCAAACAATCTGCAGTCTTGTAATAATTTCATTTTCTCATTTTTAATAATCAGATATGTAGATCTGCCAAACAGAAGTTCTAATAAAACAAAAAACTAATGCTACTAGCCTTGGTTTAAAAACTTCCATTATTTTAAATTAGACAAAATACGTTATGTCCCTATAACACAGAGCTGGAAAGATCTGGATATCCTAAAACTGGCTTCCTTTCTCAACTTCATTAGCTTAAGTCCAAAGCAACTGATTTAAGGTAAGTATATGACTATCATTAGGTTTTTAGAAATGCTAAATAAAAATACCTTGAGAACTACCATTACTTTATGATCGTTAAACATAATTTTTCACTTATTTGAGGAGTGCACCATGTGCTAGGCCCAATGCCAAGTACTATGGATACAGAAAAAACAATCATTCAGGACTTCTAGATGTCCAGGGCATCCAGACTGGAAGCAGTGATTTAGGTGAAGGCTAAGGGCTCCTAGAGGGATATAAAAAGATCCCCTGTAGAGATCACAGGAAATTTAGGGAGGCCCACAGCAGAAGCTGGGATGCCTGTATTTTCAAACCTCCTTCACTAAAAACAGTGGGCAAAAAAACAAAATTTGAGGAGCTTCTCTACTACACAAATGCTATACAAAAGAAAATACAAATCAGGGGTTTTGTGTATGTAAACTAAAATAAATTTAAGATCCTTCCTGAAACTTTATTAAAAGAAAATTTAGAAAAGAAAATAGTACTTTCACACTATTAAATAGAAAATGTAGTTCTATTTAATCCACTGAAATTTACATCAACTAACCATGGCAACTTTTTAATTAACTTCTCTCAATAGTCTATCTTGTTCTTTGCTATTTCCTGAATGTATGTTAGTAAGTTCAAATCTGCCTTCAATACATAAAAATTCCCTTATTCTTTTTTGTGGTAGCATAATAATTAAGTTTCAGACTGAGTCTGGACTGGAATGACTTTTCCAGGCAATTTATCCCTTAGACTTCAGCCTCAACCAATTCCTCATATGATACATAAAATCAAGATAGGCACATAGAAAAAGTATAAATGCTTTAAACTCTCTTGAATTCCCATTTTAAATATTTTCTTCTAGGGGGTACTACAGTCAAGGCTGATCAATAATCATAACTTTTTTTGTATGAGATGGTTTCTCCAATAAGTTTTATACACAAAGTGAAATCTTAAGAGTTTCCTATTTCACAACTACCTTAGATAATGAGAGATTAAGGAGTATGAAAAAAGGAATCATTCTTCTTTTTGAATTCATATAATCTAAAATAATTTTTTGTTGAAAATAAAATGCTCCTGAAAAAAAGTCAACTTGTTTTGTGAGAAACTACTTTTAATTTGGCTATCTTGAGATCACTGAGAGAAGGCATATGGATGACAATCTTCAGTACTATTTAGTACACACACTGTTCCCTCTTTAGAACAGAGAAGCCAAATAAAAAATATGATCCAAGGTTAGAAAATAGCTGCAGAATGTTCTCCTCTCTCTTGCCCCAGGAACTGACAAACAAAACAGGTGTGTATGCATTGCTACCATACTTTTTGAGGGGGATGGCCATAAAGGAGAACAACTCGTTTGGAAACTTACTGGTACATTTCTATCTATGCTGCTCTAATGCTCCAAAAGCCCATGGTCCAAATTCTGTCTACAATTTCACTTCAAAACACCAGCAGCCAAACCTTTAAGGCTAATACACAACTTTCAACAGTCAGATCTGGTGCCAAGCTTAGGTATTTCTATAACTTGTGCTAGTTATTTATTGTCTGTCTAAAACTAAATTTCTAAGTCTTGCCCACTCCTCTGTACCATATCCACTGTCATAATATCCCAGCATTGTTATTTTCACAATTTTTCGTTTCTCTTTATTTTCACTAACTGGTGACTTATTCTAGATTTTTGAAAGGAAGTTTGAAAAAGTACTAGCCTAGGAACAAAAAGCACCCTACTTCCTTAGGGAACTGTTTTTTTACACAGGAACTGAATGCCTGGCGCAGATCAAATTCTATAGATATTTTCTGAGTACAGAAAGCCTTCCTTTCCTACTTACCCTTCTTCGTACTCCCTCCCAACTCCTCTGACTTGTATCTCTAGTTTCGGTTGACCACGTAGAGGTACTAAGCTATGCACAAAGGATCTAAGAGTTTGCTAAGATTTCTGATAGTGGGTGGCACAACTGACTGCCAGGTTTAGTTCAACTTCCCTAATCACTTTTAGTATCTACTTCAAGTCAACATATTTTTATTAAACTTTTTATTTTGAACTAATTTTAGACTTACAGAAAAGTTGCAAAAATAGCACACAGTTCCGTTATATCCTTCATCTAGCATCTTATATAATTAAAGCATAGTTATCAAAAACAAGAAATCAACATTGGTACAAGTCAATTAACTAAACCAGAGGCCATATTCAGATTTCACGATTTCTTTTAGTTGTTATTTTTCCTTAGTGTCCAGTCTATGACAGTTCCTCAGTCTTTACCTGTCATTTGTGACCCTTTCTTGTCTTTGTGACCTTGACACTTTTGAAGAATACTGGTCAGTTATTTTGGGTTTGATGGTTTTTGTTTTTAATTTTTAAAAATAGACATGTGGTCTTGCTATGTTGCTAGGCTGGTCTCGAACTCCTGGGCTCAAGAGATCCTCTTGCCTTGGCTTCCCAAAGTGCTGGGATTATAGACATGAGCCTCTGCACCTGGCCTGGCCAGTTATTTTGTAGAATGTTCCTCAGTTTAGATTTTTACAGTATTTTATCATGATTAGAAAGATAAAAAGATTATGCATTTTTGGCAAGAATAACAAATGCCACAGAAATGCCGCTGTGTCCTTCTCACTGCCTCTTTGGGTTCATGGTGTCCTTGTCTCATTACTGGTGATGTTAACCTTGATCACTTTGTTAACATAGTATCTCCACTGTCAGATTACTATTTTTTCTTTGTAGTTAATAATTATCCTGGGAGAGATACTTTGAGACTATGTAAATATTCTGATTGTCCTCTAACTGGATTTTGTCTGCAACAACTACTATGGTACTGTTTCCCTAATGGTGGTTTTGTATTTCCTTCTTTCCTTCTATGTTTATTAAACGGAATTCTTCTGTTAGAAAGAGTTGTCCCTTCTCCTCTACTTATTTATTCACTCAGCAATATCAGTATGAACTCATTTTATTTTATGGGTTAAAGTCCAATACTATCATTATTCATTTTATTGCTCAAATTGTTCCAACCTGGATACCAGGAACTCCTTCAAGTTGGCTCTTGGGTCCTTTTGACAAGGTCCCTAACTTTTTCTAGCATTTCCTTACTTTTAAGCACCACAAGATGTTTCAGGCTCATCTTGTATTTTCTCTGCCCCCGCACTGAAATCAGCCACTTCTCTAAAAAGTCCTAGTTCCTTTAAAAACCAAGATCTGAATGCTCAGTGCTACTGGGGTATAACTATCAAGCCAACGATATGGACAACAAGTGTTTGTTTCCTTACTATATTAAACTCATTAGCTGGGAATCATTAGCATTACCTGGGAGCTTGCTAAAAGTACAAATTCAGGCTCCAACCTAGACCCACTAGACCAGAATCTCTGAAAGCCTCCTGCAGGAATTTATGTTTTAACAGATTTGCCAGATGACTCTGGTGTTCACTATAAAGTAGCTGGGTGTGGCAGTGTGTGCCTGCAGTCTCAGTTATCTGGGAGACTGAGGTGGGAGGATCGCTTGAGCCCAGGAGTTCAAGTTTGCAGTAAGCCATGATAGTGCCACTATACTCCAGCCTGGGCAACACAGCAAGTCCCTGTCTCAAAAAAAAAAAAAAAAAGATAAAAACAAAATAAAAGAAAAAAATAGTTATAAAGTACCTTTATACAGTACTTCAAAATACACTGTAGTCAGGTATGGTGGCTCATGCCTATAATCCCAGCCCTTCAGGAGGTTCAGGCAGGAGAGGACTGCTTGAGCCCAACGGTTCAGAGACCAGCCTAGGCAACATATCGAGACCTTGTTCATACAAAAAATACAAAAATTAGTTAGGTATGGTGATGTGTGCCTATAGTCTCAGCTACTTGGAAGGCTGAGGTGGGAGGATCACTTGAGACTGGGAGGTCAAGGATGCAGTGAGCCGTGATTGTGCCACTGCACTCCAGCCTGGATAAGAGAGAGATCCTATCTCAAAAAACAAACAAACAAAAAACTGTAAATATTGTTACTTTTATACAAAGAAAGTTATAAGTCAGCCTCCAGGATCAACTCCAATCTACAAATACGACCTAACATTCATAAAGCAAATCTACAAATATAGAACCCAATATAGCACTATCCTCTAAGGTCAGACTGCCTAGACCTGAATGACTGCTCCAGCTTCTGACTTGGTGTTTCTCTCTCTCTATGCCCTTGGTTTTCTTTGTTTTTTTGTTTTGTTTCTGAGATGGAGTCTCACTCTGTCGCCCAGGCTGGAGTGCAATGGCGCGAACTCAGCTCACTGTAACCTCCGCCTCCCAGGTTCAAATGATTCTCCTGCCTCAAGCCTCCCGAGAAGCTGGGATTACAGGTGCCCGCCACCACGCCCAGCTAATTTCTTTGTATTTTTTAGTAGAGACGGGGTTTCACCATGTTGGCCAGGTTGGTCTCAAACTCCTGACCTCAAGTGATCCACCCCCCTTGGCCTCCCAAAGTGCTGGGACTATAGGCGTGAGCCACTGCACCCAGCCCCCGGCTAATTTTTTCCTTGGTTTTCTTAATTACAAAATGGAATAATAGTACTTAGATGAAAGAGGCAGTGTGAAGATCAAATGAGATAATGTGCAGTACTGGCAACCACAGGGGCACAAAAGAAGTCCTCAAAAACTGTAAATAATTATTATTTGAACTATTAAAGGCAAAACCAGACAGCTTCATTTATATAATCAAAACCCCGGAAGACACCAATGTTTTAAAATTGGACTTTTTCCAAAAATGTCATTACATTTACATGATAGATACTCATGGTCAAGGGCTGAAGGAAAATCTCTAAAAACCAAACAATTTGATTTGTTGAGGTAGTGGAGTTATAGGTGAATTTTCTTCCCAGAAATTTCGATTACCAAAATTATGTGCACAGTTCATACCAGAGCCATGGCACCAAAAAAAAAAAAAAAATCATGTGCCAGCTCCTTTAAATATTAGTAAAGAGGAAAACAGCCCATACAGTGACAAAATAGGAATTCAAACCCAGCCATGACTCCAAAGTCTATGCTCATTACCAATGTTAGGGACACCCTTCCTTATTCCCAAGTGCTTGATTTCTGTGCAAAATTTATGATAATATATGATCGCCCTATGAATTCCTTCTTGTGGGACACAGTTTAATCCAGTAGTTCATATGATGTAGAAATATTAATGAAATTTTAACACAATCAAAATTCTAAATGGTAAATAAAACAGCCAATTCTTCATTCTTTAAATTTTTTTGGAAGTTGTCGAATCTCCAAGTTTATGGGCCTTTGCAGTTGACTTAGTGAACAACCTCAAAGTGATAAAGCAGACAAGGCTTCTTGAAGCAAACATTCCTTCAGGAAATTCAAGTGGCACTTCAAAGAAGTGTGGACTTTCCTGGAATAGAGTTTTGACTTCTGTGTTCCATGGAAATGAACGGAATACAGAAATTACTTCTTAGGCAAAAATAAGTTATATACAAAATACAATGCATTATTAAAACACCCAATAATCCTCAAATAATTAGCTACATTTTGAAGTTAATTTATTTATGAATTATTGAAGCTCTCAAGCTAGCATTACCTCTACATTAGGAAAGAAACTAGATAAAATAGTTCTTAAATGAGTCACGCAAGGTTGCGTAACAAACCAGCAGAAAAACAGGTAATCAAGTTGTGGACTGCACGTTCAGCATAATAAACATTACTGAAGACAGGCACTCAGTTTTCCTAGCAAATGTTAGTTTTTCAAACTATTCTAATCCACACAAAGTCTTCCAAGAACATCTGTAGTTACTCTACCACGAAGTTCCTTTTTTTATTAAATGTTTCCACCAGCCCTTTATATACTCATCTTGTGCTCAAAATATAAAGCTCAAAAAACATGGATAACTGCCACAGCTTAAAACAAAGAAAGGATCTCTCATACAGATCCAAAATAAAATGTGTTAAAACCTAAAGACAGGTAAAACAAAGCCAGTATGTTTAATCTATGTAACTCATTTCTGGATCTGTGTAACAGTATAAAGTCTGATAATTAAGCATTACTCATAAAGTAGAGAATACTATGAACTTTGTTAAAAGAAGGAAAAGGCACAAACTTTTTCATCAGGTATTAAATACAATTGGGAGAATGGTACATATATAATATGTAAGCAAAATGGTAGGAGGTCTTACTAAAACTTCAACTTTGCCCTTTTTAGCACCATTTTTTTTTTTAAGTATTATCTTTTCAGGATTAAGATTATGAATGTCGAGAACCTAGGCATCTTGGGCATGGAATAATCGCCGCCTACACTAGTAGGCAAATTTCCCACTTACATTTCGAACCCTAAAATAATTCTGCTTCTCACCTTAAAGTCTAAACCCAAAAATTTACTCACATCTTAACCCATTTAATATTTATAAGATTCAGTTTCTTTTTATCCCAAAACAAAAATATACCCCCAACCTACCTCGTCTACTGTTTGAGTGAGGCCAGGCGTGGTGGCTCACGCCTGTAATCCCAGCACTTTGGGAGGCTGAAGTGGGAGGATCGCTTGAAGCCAGGAGTTCGAGACCAACCTGGGCAATACAGTGAGACCCTGTCGCTACAAAAATAAAAAATAAAGTAATTAGTGGGGCATGGTGGTGCGGGCCTGTAGTTCCAGCTACCTGGGAGACTGAGGCGGGAGGATCCCTTGAGCGCAGAAGTATGAGGCTGTGGTGAGCTATGATCACGCCACTGTACTCTCGCCTTGGTGACAGGGCAAGTACCTGTCTCAAAAACAATAAAAATAAAAATACCGTTTGTGCGGTACGAAGGTGGGGGTGGGGAGGGACCGTTTCTGAAAGTCCTTTTGAAAAATTCAAGATATCAGTTTCAATACTAAAACATGGAAAAGTTGCATAGTCATTTTGTTTACTTACAAATTCTGGCGAGGTTTTAAATGGTAAAACTGTTAGTATCAGGAGAGCCCTCCGAGTGTTCTCTCCGCTCCACACCGCTCGGCTGCACCCAGCGGCCGCCGCGGCCCGAACGTCGTTCAGGGTCCCCGCCCATATGACAAACACTTTCCGCCGGAAGGCGCCCGTGGAATCCTGGGACTAGTAGTCTCCGTGCCCTGCCTTCTGCCTTCTCCATCCTTCACCCTCTACTGCCAGGTCGTCTGACCCAGCGACAGGCGCGGTAAATGCGCGACCAAACCGCAGAGGTCCCATGCAATCTCATGCTATCTGACAGGATTACAGGCATCTCTGTTAAGATGTCGACCACCCTGACCTGAAATTGATAGACTGAAGAAACTCATAGGACCAACACAGTGAGCAGCAGTACCAAATGATAATGGCAAGCACCATGTCCTGGAACACATCCTCTGTGCCATTAAGAGGAACATGTAATCCAACGAGTTGCCTAATCTAAACCTCAGTTTGCTCGTGTGTCAAATGGGGACAACGTTACTTACCTCATAAGTTTGTTATTAGTAAATTAGATGACATATGCAGCATGTCTGCTAAATGACAGTAGTGACAAAAAATAGCTATTGTTTTGATCTACTAATTTTATAAATGTGAAAATTAAGAGATGGCGAGCAATTTACCCAAGAACATGCAATTTGTTGGGGGCAAAATCGAGTAAGTCTAAAATTCCTGTTCTTGACCTACACCAGTTCAGGACAAACCTAAACAAATTTCAAGAAGAAATCTACTCATGTAAAACTCCCTTCCCCTTTCCTCTTTTTTTTTTCCGTAACAGTCCTGACCAACACACTATTTTACTTATTTTGATTTTTGTCTGACTCCTCCCATAGAATATAATCTCCAAGAAGGCAGGAAACATTTTTTGTCTTTTAGTCTATTTTGTTCACTGCTGTATCCCCAGCATGGAGAAGAGGGACTGCCTACTACATAGTAGCTCGAGTATTTATTGAATTAATAATTCCTCATTTAATGTGATTTTTGGTGCCTTCACTTCTCAATCCCTCTTTTGGCAGAAGTGACAGGATTTGGTAACACTCTTGGATGGTGTTTAATAATTAACTGCAATTCCTAATTCAACAAAAAGTAGAATACTATATTCCATTCACTTTATTGTGTTTAATTAATTTCAGTATAACATTTGCAGCTATTTTCATTTGTATTGTCATTAAAATATTTTTCTATCATTTGTAAGACTGGGGAATAAATGAAGCCAGCTACTATGTCTTTAATTAACTTCCTGTTTAATATTTTAATCTTTTCCTTATTAAAATTAACAGTGTTTGCCTACTTCATTTCTACTACTAAGTCACAACGGATAAATGATTTATCTCTTTAAATAAATGAATTTCTGCTTACCCTAAAGCAAAAAGTTCCTGTACAAAAAATTTATTGTTCTAAAATGTTTCATTTAAAATAATTATTTTGGCCGGGCATGGTGGCTCACGCCTGTAATCCCAGCACTTTGGGAGGCCAAGGCGGGTGGATCACCTGAGGTCAGGAGTTCAAGACCAGCCTTGCCAACATGGCAAAATCCATCTCTACTAAAAATACAAAAATTAGCTGGGCGCGGTGGCAGGCACCTGTAATCCCAGCTACTCGGGAGGCTGAGGCAGGAGAATCACTTGAACCCGGGGTCAGGGGAGGCTGCAGTAAGCTGAGATTGCACCACTGCACTCCAGCCTAGGCGAAAGAGCGAGACTCTGTCTCTAAATTAATTAATTAATTAATTAAAAATGAAATAAAATAACTGATTTAGGAACCGAGTCTCAAGAGCACAGGATTTCCAGACCTAGCCCTAATGGTTGTGTGAATCAATGCCATTTAATCTGAATTGTAATTTTTCGTGTTTCTGTCGTTCCCAATAAATGGCAAATTCCCTAAAGGTAAAGCAGTCTTCCTCATTGCTGGCACACGTTTGATAAGTAAATGAATTATTAAGTGTATTCTTTGTTTTAATCATTTTTTTCTTACCGGTCTTCTTTTTTGTGTCACTGAATTCCTCCAGATTTCTCAAATTCCCAAAGTAACTTTAATAACGAGAGCTGAGGCCTCCATTTTTAGTGGCCCAGTGCATCCCTTATAATATTGGCTATGAGTCTACTGTCACTGTAATGTCACCTCTTTTCAGCCACTCTTATAGTCTCAATAATAGCTACAGCAGAGTATCTAGTTTCATAACAGTTTAGCTTTGCCTCAGAGCTG
This sequence comes from Pongo abelii, assembly GCF_028885655.2. Classification (NCBI taxonomy): domain Eukaryota; kingdom Metazoa; phylum Chordata; class Mammalia; order Primates; family Hominidae; genus Pongo; species Pongo abelii. Next base: position 70,053,602 of record NC_071985.2, on the reverse strand, counting down.
GTGATGAAAGTTTCGTATCTGTAAGGTTTCTAGGTGAAGGAGGCAGTCACAGTAGAGGTAGGTTTCCGTATGATTACAAGCTAGACGAGAGGGAAAATCCTATGCACATATATATATATATATATATATGTGTGTGTGTGTTAGCATTAAAGTTACCATACCTCTAATTTTACAGTAAGTGTCTCATTAATTTAGTTGAAAGGCCATTCCTAAGCCTTTACAAGCAGGTTTAATTACAAAATATGCATATTCTGATTATTCAATAATATGTAGAACCTCTCCTCTGATTGTTCAATATGCAGAATCTCTTGTCTCTTTTTTAATTTGTCCCTCAAACCTAAGTTTTACAAGCCTGTACCCAAGTTTTATAAGCTAGTAGCCCAGTTTCTATATAGTCACCTGTCTTGGTAAAATGTTTCAAGGAGGCTTTAATGTTCATAATATGAACTCAATATATTACTATAAAATTTATATTTAATAATTAAATCTATTAAGGAACTTATACTATTGTGTTACTGAGTAATGTAATAGCCACTTTAAAAAGAAAGCCCTACTTAAAACATAAATAAAAGCCACGTATTACCATATCAATACTTTTGAGCATTTTGTTGGAAGAGTAAATCTAGCTAATTTCCGAAATATACCATCTAATCCAGGCTGACAAGGGAGAGTATCCTTTTCATTTTTCCTTAAAAGACAAGAAGAAAGAAGAGAGAACAGAAGGAAGTCTCTCTTTTGTTACTGTTCCTGCAGTTTTTAAAAGCTATATTGTATATAAAGCTACAGTAAACTAAGCTCCTAACAGGCCAAACCTTATCTCACTCTAAAACTGTAATTCGTCCTGCCTGTGGCCAAATTTATGGACAATATTAGTAAAAACATAGTACACAGTCGGGCAGGGTGGCTCACGCCTGTAATCCCAGCACTTTGGGAGGCCGAGGGGCGGATCACGAGGTCAGGAATTCGAGACCATCCTGGCTAACACGGTGAAACCCTGTCTCTACTAAAAATACAAAAAAATTAGCCAGGCGTGGCGGCATGCGCCTGTAGTCCCAGCTGCTGGGGAGGCTGAAGCAGGAGAATGGCGTAAACCCGTGAGGCGGAGGTTGCAGTGAGCCGAGATCGCGCCACTGGACTCCAGCCTGGGTGACAGAGCAAGACTCCGTCTCAAAAAAAATAAAATAAAAATATAGTACACATTACGACTTAAGTAGTTGAAATTTGTGCCAAGTTTGAGCAACAAATGAGTTGCTCAGAAACATTTTAAGGTGATTACTTGGAATAAACAAACACCTTCAAACTTTTCAGAATCGCTCATTGTAACTGGTATCCAAATTACAATTTTTTAAATCTATTCACTCCAATCATATAAAGCCCTACAAGAAGTTGTATATTTGAAGGCAATTTAAGCTTTCTTTCACTAATTATTCAGACTTTACACGAACTTAATCGACCTTCTCTGAGTGTGTCTAAATTTGGTTAGGTATTTGCAGATTAGCCACATCTGTAAACATGGTATACGGAGGTGAAACAAATAGATTTTACCATGCTTTCTTATTCCATAAAGTCCATAAAGCATTCTAAATCAAATGTGGAGTATCACGTCACATCCAGAATAAAAGTAAAAATAATGGATCACAACTTAAAATTACAGTGCTGTCTTTAATCAAAACACTTGTTCATTTCTCACTGTGCACAATGTAGCACTAACATGGTCTTCCGAACAGTGCTGCTTGGTATAAAACCGAGAAATATTAAAGACCAGGAATAAGGTTATGCGTCCTATGGGTACATTTCGGAAAAGAAAATACATCCAACGAGTATGACTCTAGATAGGATTTTGTACACCCTCAACAAGTGACAAAACTTAAAACTAGGTAACCGCCCTCATAAGGTACTCGAAACCAAAATTTTTGCCACTAAAACATGGCATGTGCAAAAGTTCTCTCTCTGCCCATCACTCCTGCTAAGGACACTGGGAAGGACATGGTCAACGTAGCAGTCGATCAAAAAGATTCCAGGGAAACTGCGCAACAGCCTGGGGCCGAGAAGCGAAACTTGGTCTTCTCCACCCTCGTCTCACTCGTTTTCCCCGAGACTTGGTACTGGGAGATAGGACGGGAGTCTCCTACACGCAGGCAACACTTGCCACGAGCGGCTAGACTTGGGACAGGCAAGTTGCCCTGCCACCCTTCTATCGCCCCCACTCCTCCTTTACTTAAGGGCGATGGCAGAGACGTCCTCCTCCCCCTTCTCCTCCTCTTTGGTGCCTCCAGCCAGGAGGCGGGAGCGATCCACAGCAGCTGACCCAGCTCAGGCACTGCCTCTCTCACAGCCCTCAAGACACACCATGGGCCCAGAGGCAGGTTTGCTACACAGCAGCGACGACGCAGGCGGCGGCCCCGGCGACTCGCAACTGCCTCCCTGACCACAGCGACCACCGCCTAACACCCCCGAGAAGCCATCGCCACCACCGGCAGGAGAACCTAGGGTCCATAAAGCCATCTTCGCGATCGACTAAAGCTACGTCAACAACTATGGCGGGCGAGGGACGGCGGGCGGAGGCGGTGCGGGAAGGATGGGGTGTGTACGTCACCCCCAGGGCCCCCATCCGAGAGGGAAGGGGCCGGCTCGCCCCTCAAAATGGCGGCAGCAGCGATGCGCCTGCGTACAGAACTTCTCTGTCGCGCCAGGGCCGGCGGGAAGTGAGGTTCTCGGACGAGCCGCCAGAAGTGTACGGCGACTTCGAGCCCCTGGTGGACAAAGAAAGGTCCCCGGTGGGAAAACGAACCCGGCTAGAAGAGTTCCGGTCCGATTCTGCGAAAGAGGAAGTGAGAGAAAGCGCGTACTACCTTCGGTCTAGGCAGCGGAGGCAGCCGCGACCCCAGGAAGCCGAGGAGATGAAGACGCGAAGGACTACCCGCCTTCAGCAGCAGCACTCACAGCAGCCTCCGCTACAGCCGTCTCCCGTTATGACCAGGAGAGGGCTGCGGGACTCTCATTCCTCTGAAGGTGAGGACCGCGGAGGTAACAGTCCCAGCCGCGAGCCAGGGAACGCGCGGGGGCGGGCGCGCGCCTCGGTGGAGCTCATGCCCGCCTGGGTACTAAGTACTGGGATTGGCTAATGGGTATTCCTCAGCCCCCCTCTGGACTTGCGCCGCCGTGCAAGGGCCACCCTGACCCGCAGCGGGGAAGGAAGCGCCGACCCGAGGAGTGGAAAGATGGTCGTTTGGAGCGACCCGGGCAGGGCTGGGGCGCTCTGCCCAACATCGAGCATCAATTTAGGGGAGTCAGAGCTGCCTTCTTCTGCAGGCCTTCACGAGGGGACAGCGAATTACTCCAGGTTCGGTTTCATTTCGGTTCCCTCTACCCTGCGGATGTTTCTACGGAAACCACTTCCATTTCCTTCTTTAACGCTCGCAGGCCAGAGTCCCCAGCTGAGGATCTAACCTTTCAGTCTTTCTCCCTCCCCACCCAGGTGGGCAGAGACGAAGGAGAAATTTTGTGAGTGGGCATGTCGAGGGATTGCTGAGTTTAGTGAATTGATTTGAGACCTCACCCAATACTTTCACCGAAATGGGGTAACTCATTTTTCCTGAACTGATGTTCCCCAGTGTCTGATAAACTTGAGCTGATTGCTGTTTCTCCAGTGTGGTGGTCCCTGCCAAAAATCTGCCACTTTGGTGGCCGTCACTGTAACCTCAAGTAGTCTGGCAAATCAGACTGACAAAGTAACCTGAAAAACAAGACTATTAATTAGAGTTTTCGTCTAAATGGACAAAAGGGATGCTGACAAACTGAGTGTATAGTGTTAGGTAAGTCATAGGTGAATCAGTTTCCTTAATCTATCGTCTCCCACCCTGCCCCCCCATTTTAGGACCTAACACTGAGTCACAGGTGAAGTTTCATGTTAATCCCATGTAAGGCACCTGTGAGGTAAAAATCAGCAGACCTGAGTCACAATGGGATGACATAGTTTGTGGTAGACTATTGATACGCGGAGGAGTGGGTTTTCAGCTTAGAGCACGGTGATAGGCTGCAAGTTTACCTGCTGACTCGTGAAGGTACTGACAGATTTGAAGACTTGATTTTGGAAACTTTATGTTAAAGTTATGTCAGTTACTTTTGGGTGTAGCAACTCAAGGCAGTTTAGCCCATATATGGGTTAGTTTTATCTCTTTTAAGATTACAAAGTTTTTGCAGACAAGGAGCCTATCATATATATTTGATAGTAATTTAAGTACTTGGTTTAATTCAGTATCTTTCAGTACCTGGAAGAATGCTTTGCACATGGTAGGCAATAAATATGTTACATTGTATTGAGTCCCACAGAGCCTAGTGCAGTTATATAGGCTAACTTTTTTTTAACAAGTAAAGAATTTACCCCTATTTTATTAAATCTTTAAGGATCTAAACATTTTTCACACTTCTGCCTTCTTCCACATCACTTGTGACTCTCTACCCCATCTTTTTGATTTTCTGAAGTAATATATTTTTGTAAAACAACAATGGCAAATATTATTGTATTCTGATGACTTCATTGTATTCTGTCTCAAGAGTTCTGACGAGTATATTTCCTAAGTTTTGGTAAACCTAACCACCTGTTTCTAAAGAAACGATTTTCTTGCATTTTTGCTTATGTATTGTTACAAAAATGCATAATCTGTGCCATGATCTCCCAGGTCATATATTCTGAATTTTAACTCTTGTTACGTCTGTTTTTTAGAGGATGAACCATCTTCCCCAACTGATTTAAGCCAAACGATCTCAAAGAAAACTGTCAGGAGCATACAAGAGGCTCCAGGTAAGAATAGTTAACTTTTTGTTTTTCTCCTTACCTACCAAATTTTTAAACGTTCATTGAATTAAGCAATGTAAGTATGTGTAAAGAAAAGACAAGGGCAGACACGTGAGTACTCAAGAGTACCAGCCACCCATATAACCTTGTAAGATAGATACTATACCAATTTCGTAGAAGAGGAAACTGAAACACAGAGAAGCTAAGACAATTCTGTAAGATCACATATGTGACTGAGCCAAAATTCAAACCCAGGTTTGTCTTCTCCAGAGCCCTTTCATTTTCCCCCAAGTGCCTCACTATCATTCTCTCATGTCATTAACTAGCTACTCAGTAAAGTTTGTTAAATGTCAAATGAATGAATATGTTATACTGCCTTCTGTTTAAAATGGATTAAGTTTTCTTCATGGTAAAATCTTGACACAGTGTGATCAGTCTTTTCAGTTTAATACTGTGGTTTATCAAATCTTAAGATGCTATCGACTATAAGAAACACCATCATTGTTTTATATACCACCTAGCAAGGGAAAATGCTGCCAATTTTTTGGTAATATGTAGTAATATACCATAATTATATGATTCATCCCAATTTCAAAGATGTTAAAGTGTTTAGAAAAATTGTCTTAGGATCAATGTAACGTGGAAGTAGGCTACATTTAGTAGTTCACTTAAGTTTTAAAATCTGATTAAAATATTTTAAAAAGCTGGAGAAAGGATCAAGTCCAGTTATTAATGCTTTGGGTTTTAGTTCCATTTAATTTTCAATTTGCTTTTTTTGATATTAGGAAAGTCTCACAATAATAAACGATCATAGCTATTAAAACTGATAATCCTTGGTTTTTAGTACCCAGATCCTGACTTATGTACCTGTTTCTAATAAGATTATGCTTTATAATGTGAACTATTGTATTCGAAACTTAGAATAAGTATGTCTGGTTCAAGTTCAGTTTCAAATAAAAACACCTTTATGCTAATTTTTTTTTCTTTTTTCTTTTTTGAGACAAAGTCTCGCTCTGTTGCCCAGGCTGGAATGCAGTGGTGCCATCTCCACTCACTGCAACCTCCACCTCCCAGGTTCAAACAATTCTCCTGCCTTAGCCTCCCGAGTAGCTGGGATTACAGGCGCCTGACACCACACTTGGCTAATTTTTGTGTTTTTAGTAGGCATAGGGTTTCACCATGTTGGCCAAGCTGGTCTCGAACTCCTGACCTCAGGTGATCCACCTGCCTTGGCCTCTCAAAGTGCTGGGATTATAGGCATCAGCCACCATGCCTGGCCTATCCTATATTCCTATAAATGGAAATTGAAAATGTTTACCAATATAAATGACAGATTAAATGGAATCTGTACATAGATTACCTGGACTGTATCGATAGCATACTGTGCATTCATTATTACTAGAAATAAGAGTATGTCTGTCTTTGAGAGGTTTGAGATACTCAGGGTTTTCTTCCTCTAAAAGGTGCTTTTATACTACATCTAATACTTGGCATATTCCCATCCCATGCCTCTTAATGAAAGGAGAGTTTAGGGAATTATTAAATGCTTATGAAGTCTAAGATAAATTATTTAAATGGAGTCACTCTTTGATGGAGGACTGCTTTAAGTACAAGTTTAAGGTAAAGATAAGCCCTTCTTCCTCATAGAATGATAGACATTCAGTTTAACTTTGATATTCGAAATAGTGCTATAATTGTATATAAGGCTACCGGTGTGGTCTGAGAGAAAATTATGCAAAGATACACTTAAGAATAAAGACCTAGGCCCGGCGCGGTGGCTCACGCCTGTAATCCCAGCACTTTGGGAGGCCAAGGTGGGCAGATCATGAGGTCAGGAGTTCGAGACCAGCCTGGCCAATATGGTGAAAACCCCATCTCTACTAAAAATACAAAAACTAGCCAGGCGTGGTGGTGGGCACCTGTAATCCTAGCTACTCAGGAGGCTGAGGCAGGAGAATTGCTTGAACCCAGGAGGCGGAGGTTGCATTGAGCCGAGATCATGCCACTGCACTCCAGCCTGGGTGATGGAGCCAGAGTCCGTCTAAAAAAAAAAAAAAAAATACCTAAACCAAAGGACCACCTTATAAAACAACATAGTAAAAATATCTACATCATTTGGTCATCTTGTTATTGGAAGACTTGAAAAATGTTGATTAATTCAGAACAGGAATATAGTTTGAAATCTTCTCATTGTTTGAAATTCCATAATTGAGTTGTTTTCACTTAAAATAGCCGTTAGGTTGTTTAATCAATTCAGGTTATATATACCTACATAACAGTTATTCTCCTATGGCCAGATTCATTCCTTTCTGGAAATTATGACTCTAATTTTATAATCCAAAAATATATTAGGACAAATTCTATTTACTTTTCCAAAAGTTAAATGGGTATTTTTGTTCTACTAGTGTGGTTTCTAGCTAAATAATCAGATAGTTGTTCTTAAATACTTACTATTTTATCATGAACATTTGCTTCTCTAGCTGCTGTAGTTAGAGCATTCATTCTCCAGATACTTACTGAGCACCTACTTTGTGCCAGTCTCCATGCTTTGATTTGAGGGTGCAGTGGTGAACAAAAGCAGACAAGTGAGGGAGCCTCCTACCAAAGAAGGGTACTTGATATTTTATTCTCTCATACCTCTCTCTGGTACCCTGTGTCTTTCAAGTACTTTACTTGGCTATGGGCTATGTATTTAGTAGCACATACAGGAAATGCTTCTTAAGTGAAAAGATGGGAACTGAAGTAGTGATTGATGTCTGTAGAGTAAGTTTGATTAAACATAGCTTAGTAAAAGCAGACAAACCAAAAACAGATTTTAGGTTTTAATTAAACCTGAAAAGGCTAGAAGTATAGAGAAGAAAAAGAGGAAGGTAGTTGTAATATGTGGAGTAACAGGAACTAAAATTTGCCTTTATTATCACGTGTGCAGGGTTTTTGTTTTTGTTTTAAAGAGACAGGGTCTCACTGTCACCCAGGCTGGAGTGCAGTGCAGTTGTACTGCAGCCACAAACTCCTGGACTCAAGCTGTCATCCTCCTGCCTTCGCCTCCCAAATAGCTGGGATTATAGGCACACACCACTATACCCAGTTAATTTTTTAATTTTATGTGGAGACAGGGTCTCAGTATGTTGCCCAGGCTGGCAAGATTTATTTTTAAAGATATCGATATAAGTTCTAAATACTTGATGTGTGAAATACTGAGATAGATATTTCATAGAATTTTAGAGCTGGAATATTTAAGGGGATCGTCAAAGTTCCAGAATGTGGTTTTTGCAACTCAGAGCTAAGACATAATGCTTTTTTATACAGATGAATGAAACAAAACATTAATAGAATCCAAATTTTGATAAATATTTGGTTTTAGAATATGTTATGTGAGGTACTTGGGGAAAACATACTTTTATAGGTGGTTTTCTAGACTAAAATTAACATTTTAATAGGATCGGCTTCTCCGCTATCCCTATGCTATTGAACTATAGACGGTCTAAAATAAACCCTGGCCCACATTAATGTTTTTATTTAAAATTAATTTGCATTTCTTCAACACAAGATTAAATAGAATGAGTGTATTGAATCTCAGGATGTTAACCCTAAAATTAAAATATTCCATAAATAATCCACAATGAGGGGTCAGTCACAAATATAATAGATAATTGAGTTGGTACCATAATACAGATTTTGGTTCTTAATTGAGCAATTTAGAAGAATTTTATTTAGTATTTCTTTCCTTCCTACAGCTACGATTTGCTGAGAAAAAATGCAAATTTCTCCATCAAGGCTATAAATTTTATATATGGCAGGAAACTTGTCTCTAGTTCACTATCATCACTAGTTCACAACAGTTGTCACTTAGAAAACTTCTCTACTTCTCTAGCATAAATAAAATGTCTGTAAACCTTTGTTGAATAAATAAGGGATGATCATGTAATAAAGCTAGTATGTTTCACATTTTATATATTTTTAAATGTTTTCGCTTCCTATATTAGCAGAGAGTGAAGATCTTGTAATCAGCTTACGTCGACCCCCTCTAAGATACCCAAGATCTGGTAAGAGATTGTTTTGTCTGTTGGTTTACCTTTGCTATAAATACAGTTTTATTTTTAAATATGGTTGTACATGTATTCATATGATTCAGAACTTAAAAGTTACTGTAAATATACATTAAAAAGTCTCCCTGTCCCCTCTGTCCTTCAGCCAGCCAGTCTCTCTTCATCAAAAGCAACCAATGTTGTCAGTTTATATTTTTTGGAGATTTACAGAAATTCATGGACAAAATTATCTTGTCCTTTTTATAATACAAATTTTGGCTTTATAAACTCTCATTTCTGTCTTTTTTTTTTTTTAATTTGAGACAAGGTCTCACTCTCTCATCCAGGCTGGAGTGCAGTGGCACAACCAGGGCTGACTGCAGTCTCAATCTCTCCGGCTCAAGCAGTCCTCCTGCCTTAGCCCGCCAAGTAGCTGAGACTATGCATCCACCACCATGCCTGGCTAATTTTTGTATCTTTTGTAGAGATGGGATTTTGCCATGTTACCCAGGCTGATCTCAAACGCTTGGGTAAGTGATCCACTCACCTCAGCCTCCCAAAGTGCTGGGATTACAGGCATGAGCCACGGCACCTGGCTTACTTTTCGGCACTTTCTTGTTTATTTTTACTTAACATATATACAGAGATATTTCTATATTCATATATAAAAAGCTTCCTTTTTTAAGAGATTGTTTCTTATATATTCCTGTGATTCTTTATGATGATTTTAAACTATGGTCAGGGACTTTATTCTTCCAGTATACTGCTAACAAAAAATTCAAGCTGGAGCTCTGTGGTACAGGACGACAAAATGTCCCTCCCTCAGTTATCTTTTTGACTAAAACGATTAAAAGTATTGCCCTGAAATTGATTTCATGACTATGAAGAAAACTAGTAAATCCACTCCAAGCAGTCTACTTTTACTTCATTTTCATTGTTTTTTTGGCTCTTAAAGATGCTTTATCATGGGAACTAAAAAGGAAATGTATTTATCTTTACATTAGGCTTCTGTAGCTTCCCATTCTCTTTATCAAAGAATTATGTTGATTTATTTCGATAGATAGTTGACTATCCTTTTAAGTATTCCAGTGGTAAAGATCTACTAAGGCTTTGTTAATGAACCTATGGTAAAGAACCATATGATGCATTTCCTTTTCAACCCCAATCATTCTCTTGCTATGTCTCTTGCAGATTCGACATACAAAACAAGTAGAAATACTAAAATGAGTGAATTATGTTCGTTTATTTCTATTCTTTTTTTTTTCCAAGCAGGGTCTCACTCTCACCCAGGCTGGAGTGCGGTGGCGTGATCTTGGCTCACTGCAACCTCCTCCCCCTATTGTAGTCCCAGCTACTCTGGAGGCTCAACTGAGCGTCCTACCTCAGCCTCTGGAGTAGCTGGGACTACAGTCATGCATCACCATGCCTGGCTGATTCCTGTGTTTTTTTTAGAGACGGGGTTTCACCATGTTGCCCAGGCTAGTCTTGAATTCCTGGGCTCTAGCAATCCACCCGCTTTGGCCTCCCAAAGTGCTGGGATTATTGGCATGCACCACTGCGCCCAACCCTATCTCTGATTCTTACAGGGTCTCTTTGAGGGTCCAGATTAATAGAATACAAGAGTATATATATCTAGTCATTGGCTTGAGAATACTAATTTATTATGTCAGCTTGTGGGGACATAGTCCCTATGACTAGGACCTCCCATAAATAGCCTTGGTTTTTGTTGTCTGTAATTATGCCTATATTATTGCTTAAATCATATAAAAACATGTAATAAATCAATTTAGTCCTGTTAGTCTTCATTAAATTCACACTATTAGGAAAAAGGAGATATCAACTTAACCAAATAAGGTTTTTCTCTTGATTTATTTTTTGTTTTTGTTTTTCTGAGACAGTCTTGCTCTGTCACCCAGGCTGGAGTACAATGGTGCGATCTCAGCTCACTTTAACCTCTGCCTCCCAGGTTCAAGCAATTCTCCTGCCTCAGCCTCCCAAGTAGCTGGGATTACAGGTGCCCACCACCACGCCCAGCTACTTGTTTTGTATTTTTAGTAGAGACAGGGTTTCACCATGTTGGCCAGGCTGGTTTCAAACTCCCTGACCTTGTGATCACCCCACTGGGCCTCCTAAAGTGCAGGGATTACAGGCATGAGCCACCACGCCCGGCCTTTCCCCTTGATTTTTATTTTTATTTTTTATTTTTATTTATTTATTTATTTTTATTTTCTCGAGACAGGGTCTTGCTCTATCACCCAGGCTGGAATGCAATGGTGTGATCTTGGCCCACTGCAACTTCTGCGTCCCTGGTTCAAGTGATTCTCCTGCCTCAGCCTTTCGAGCAGCTGGGATTACAGATGACCACCATGACACCCAGCTAATTTTTGTATATTTAGTAGAGATGGGGTTTCACCATGTTGGTCAGGCTGGTCTTGAACTCCTGACCTCAAGTGATCCACCTGCCTCGGCCTCCCAAAGTTTTGGGATTATAGGCGTGAGCCACCACACCCGGCCCTTTCTTCATTTAGAAAGTGAATTCGATACGTTGTTCACAGTTAAGTTCAGTGTCCTTTGCTGTAATATGTTCGTAGAACTGGTTTTAATTCATTTCAGTGTCTGCCTGGCTGTAGAACATGACATACCATGATTTGTGGTTTTGAATGAATCTACGTTGAATGTTGTTAGACTTAGTTTTTTTTACATTTTAATTATTTTCTAAATTTGAAGATGAGCCAAAAGGGAAACGCTTCATTTTTCCTTATAAATCATTGCACCTTCCTCTAATTCATCTTTCACTTAAGTTCAGGCCACTTCTTTAGAGACTTAAAAAAGCTTTTTAGGCTGGGTGTGGTGGCTCACGCCTATAGTCCCAGCACTTTGGGAGGCTGAGGTGGGCAGATCACCTGAGGTCAGGAGTTCAAAACCAACCCGGCTGGTATGGCGAAACCCCGTCTCTACTAAAAATACAAAATTAGCCAGGCGTGGTGGTGCTGCGCACCTGTAACCCCAGCTGCTTGAGAGGCTGAGGCAGGAGAATCACTTATACCCAGGAGGCAGAGGTTGCAGTGAGCCGCGATCACGCCATTGCACTCCAGCCTGGGCAAAAAGAGTAAAACTCTGTCTCAAACAAAAAAAAAATTTTTTGGGAGGCCAAGGCGAGTGGATCACAAGGTCAGGAGATCGAGACCATCCTGGCTAACACGGTGAAACCCCGTCTCTACTAAAAAATACAAAAAATTAGCCAGGCATGGTGGCGGGCGCCTGTAGTCCCAGCTACTTGGGAGGCTGAGGCAGGAGAATGGCGTGAACTCGGGAGGCGGAGCTTGCAGTGAGCCAGGATTGCGCCACTGTACTCCAGCCTGGGGGATAGAGTGAGACTCCGTCTCAAAAAAAAAAAAAAAAAAAAAAAAGCTTTTTAGAAAAGAGAACTTGGAACTGAAATAACCTAACACTCTTTGCTAGATCATTTTTATAAGCACCTTGTAATAAAAACTTTGTTTTTTATTGTCTGAAATTATGTCATATTATTTAAATTCTTTTTTTGTGTGTGATTGTACATTTAAAAAAGAGATTTTCATTTTAAAGTAATTTTCTGTGGGTTTAATAGAAAGAAAGAAGCTGGGCGCAGTGGCCCATGCCTATAATCCCAGCACTTTGGGAGGCCGAGGCAGGTGTATCACCTGAGGTCAGGAGTTTGAGACCAGCCTGGCCAACATAGTGAAACCCTGTCTCTACTAAAAATACAAAAAATTAGTCGGGCATGGTGGTGGTCACCTGTAATCCCAGCTACTTGGGAGGCTGAGGCAGGGAGAATTACCTGAACCGGGGAGGTGGAGGTTGCAGTGAGCCGAGATTGCGCCATTGCACTCCAGCCTGGGCGACAGAGCGAGATTTGGTCTCAAAAAAAAAAAAAAAATGACATTTTTCAATTCCTTTATAGTAATGTTAGTACACCTTGGAGTATATGAAATAGCCATTCATGGAGCTTGAATACTAGCGATATCACCAGACTCTTCTTTGCTCTCTCCTCCTGCTGCCCCACTTTTGACTCTGTTCTCAAAAGTGTGATTGGCATCGAATAGTTTTTTTTTTTTTTTTTTTTTTTTGAGACAGAGTCTCAATCTGTCACCCACACTGGACTGTAGTGGCGCAATCTCAGCTCACTGCAACCTCCACCTCCCGGGCTTAAGCGATTCTCCCGCCTCAGCCTCCCATGTAGCTGGGATTACAGGCACATGACACCATGCCTGGCTAATTTTTGTATTTTTAGCAGAGGCAGCATTTCACCATGTTTGCCAGGTTGGTCCTGAACTCCTGACCTCAAATGATCCGCCTTCCTTGGCCTCCCAAAGTGCTGGGATTTACAGGCATGAGCCACCATGCCCAGCAGATAGTCTTAAAACTATCTGTACCAGGGGATCAGCAAGCTACCGCTTCTGGGTGAAACTGGCCTACAGTCTTTTTAATCAGCCCATGAACTAAGAAGGAATTTTTACACTGCTGAAAGAAACAAAGCATGTAACAGAGACCTTATGTGACTCAAAAAGCTTAAAATATCTACTATTTAGTCCTTTATAAAAAAAGTTTGCTGACCCCTGATTTATACTGATGGCAAGAATAAAGACAACAAGGCCGGGCACGGTGGCTCACGCCTGTAATCCCAGCACTTTGGGAGGCAGAGGCAGGCGGATCACGAGGTCAGGAGATCGAGACCACGGTGAAACCCCATCTCTACTAAAAATACAAAAAATTAGCTGGGCGCAGTGGCAGGCGCCTGTAGTCCCAGCTACTCGGGAGGCTGAGGCAGGAGAATGGCGTGAACCCGGAAGGCGGAGCTTGCAGTGAGCCGAGATCCCACCACTGCACTCCAGCCTGGGCGACAGAGCGAGACTCCATCTCAAAAAAAAAAAAAAATAATAAAGACAACAAATCACGCAAATGGTCATTTGTTTGTTGTCAGAGTAAATTCAGGAGTTATATACTTGCTCGAACATATATTTATTACAACACTCCATACTAGGTTGTACCCAGAGCACAAGAAGAAAGGAAACAAGCTGGGCCTGGTGGCTCATGCCTGTAATCCCAGCACTTTGGGAGGCTGAGGTGGACAGATCACCTGAGGTCAGGAGTTCGAGACTAGCCTGGTCAACATGGTGAAACCCCATCTCTACTAAAATTACAAAAATTAGCCAGTTGTGGTGGCGGGCACCTGTAATCCCAGCTACTCGGGAGGCTGAGGCAGGAGAATCACTTGAACCCGGGAGGTGGAGGTTGTAGTGAGCCGAGATCGTGCCATCCCGCTCCACTGTGGGCAACAAGAGCAAGACACCATCTCAAAAAAAAAAAAAGGAAGGAAGGAAACAATGACTCCTGTGTTCTATCCAGTATTCCTTTGAGAAAGCACAGTAGTCTTATTTATATTTTCACGTCTTTGTTCCCAGACAAAACACAAAGTAAGCCAAGTTTATGTTTTCTTGAGTGGCCTTTGCTCCTCACACCAAGTACCTCCCACAAATTTCTAGGAATAGCAAAATCTACAGGAGAAATGTAGATGCTTTGGCACCTGGGCTTTCAAAATAACTAGGGAATTTTATAAGTTGTAAAAGGCCGGGTTATACCTAAGGTTTGAATTCCTTAAAAACTATGGCCAAGTAAAAGAAAGTAAACAGAAAGTGGCACAATTAGTGCTTCGTTTTCACTAGAGGGGATGACTGTTAAGTGACCTATCTTAAACATAAAGACCTCGGACTTCTGAAAGTAGCTTTTCCTAATTGGTTGAGGTTATTGGAAAATATAACACCTTCTTAAACAGCATGGTTTAATTATTAACATTTGTCTATATATTTGCTAAAGCCACAGCCTTTATGATTTCCTCAATAATGTTTTAATATTAAGGATTTTTTGCTCAAAATATGATTTTAATTCTCAAAGCTTCTGTATGAACATTGGGAAGAGTAATACCTTTTTTAAAAAAGTATTTTTTTGAGGCCAGGCATGGTGGCTCATGCTTGTAATCCTAGCTCTTTGGGAGGCCAAGGCAGGTGGATCACTTGAACCCAGGAATTTAGCCTGGGCAACGTGGTGAAACCTCGTCTCTACAAAAAAAATGCAACTGTTAGCTGGGTGTGGTGGCACGTGCCTATAGTCCCAGTTACTTGAGAGGCTGAGTCTGGAGGATTACTTGAACCCAGGACGCAGAGGTTTCAGTGAGCCGAGATTGTGCCACTGCACTCCAGCCTAGGCGACAAAAAGAGACCTTGTCTCAAAAGAAAAAAGAGGCTGGGCGCAGTATCTCATGCCTGTAATCCCAGCACTTTGGGAGGCCGAAGCAGGTGGATCACCTGAGGTCAGGAGTTCAAGACCATCCTGGCCAACATGGCGAAGCCCCGTCTCTACTAAAAATAGAAAAATTCGCCGGGCGTGGTGGCACACGCCTGTAGTCCCAGCTACTCGGAAAACTGAGGCAGGAGAATCACTTGAACCCGGGAGGCGGAGGTTGCAGTGAGCCGACATTGCACCACTGCACTCCAGCCTGGGTGACAGAATGAGACTCTGTCTCAAAAAAAAAAACAAAAACAAAAAACAAAATCTAATGCTTTAACTTTCTACATGTAGCAGCCAAGTTTAAAATAAAGGTAGCTGAAAAACAAAAGAGGGAAATGAAATTAAAGCTTATGTAGTCATGGCTACTGATTCATCATCAGATCGCACTTAAATATTTCCATTCTTTGCAGCTTGGGTAAAAAGGGGAAAACAAGGCTTGGGTAAAAAGGTAGAATGTTTAAAACCTTGCAGGTATCTAATTATTGAGCACTAATTTCAGACTTTTTCTTAAGTTGCTAAGTAACGTTAATCATAGTATGAGAAATATTAGCAAAAGTCTGGACTTAGCAGACTTTATTCTATAATCATAAAATCTATTTTATTCATGGAACAAACTTTTTTTATTTTTATTTTTTTTGAAACAGGGTTTCACTCTGTCACCCAGGCTGGAGTGCAGTAGCGTGATCTCGGTTCACTGCAACCTCCGCCTCAAAGTGCTGGGATTACAAGGCATGAGCCACCATGCCCAGCCAAACATTTTTAAACACCGTCTTTATGTCAGTGACCGACCTAAATGCTAGGATCATAAATAGCCATTCAGTTATTTTTTTTTTCCTACCTCTTAGATGTACATGATATAATGGAAAAGAAAAACAAGTTTACAAATCATTTTTTTTTTTAAGTGCTGAAATAGTGATATATGTCTATGGGAGCCTAGACGAGAAGCACCCTACTCAGTGGAAGAGGTTGAGGCGGTTTTATGAGTTGGAAATGACATTTGGATTGAATTTTGAGGGATGAATAGCAGGCAGAATGAGGACGGAGACTTGCAAATACTACAGTTTGCTTTATAATAGACATTATTTTACCTTTAGAGAGCATGCAATATGAGAAATTAGTCTTTTATATTACAGACAATACTCTCACACTAGCCATGGGTCTTTATCTGAGACATTAAATAATGTTTAGAATGACATTCTAAATCATAGCAGGCTTGGGTTTCTTGAGCTTTGTTTACCAGAATGAAAACCTTGTTTTAAAACGTATCTGTAGCCAAGACAGTGGATAACCTGATTCAGTAATGATTGATTGTCAAATCTACAGGGATTATTATTATTTAAGATATCTAATTCATAGATATTATTGGATTATAAAACACAAAATAGTACTTTTTTTGTTTTTAGTGATGGGATCAAGATAGCATTGCATAACTAGTTATTCTTGTTTTGAATACTATTGATAAATATTTATTGTTAGGAACATAGAATTCTAAAAAAGGATCTTTAGTCACTAGATTAAATCCAAACGTCAGAAAAGTGTTGAAAAATGGATAGAATCCATGATTTATTAAATACTTCAAATATAATAACATGTTAGAAGTATTAAAATCAAATGGGGAGCTCCCTTATGTAAGCTGGCTAAAAACTAATTATTAAACCATCTCTTCATGCTAATTAGATAACAGATAAGCAGAAAAAAGGAGATTGAATTTTAGGCAACTTGGTATATGGAGAATTGACTATTAAATGAATTGGCTCTAGACAAATTGACCTGGAACTTCAAATGTGTACAGAAATAAAGCATATCTTCAAATGTATACAGATAAAACATACCTATCAAATGAAAAAAGGAGGGATTACTGTATTAGTCATACTACTGTACTGTGTACTGTACTGTACTATTCTGATAGCTCAACAAATGAATGTAAATCTCCAACATATCCTTTCCATTATTATAGATTCTAAAATCGATTCAGCCCTAGTTAAAGAGGTTTTGTCTACCATATAATTTTTAGAGTAACTATGTAAAACATAACACTAAAATATAAATGGGACCTTAGTAAAGCCTACTGTATTACATGAATTACACTTAGAAGTTTGTTGGAACCTCTCATATTAGGAAAAGTTCAGCCGTCAGCCGTTTCTTTAATCAACTGTTCAAAAAATTGGCCAAGTGCAGTGGCTCATACGTGTAATGCCAGCACTTTGGGAGTCTGAGGCAGGCAGATTACTTGAGCTCAAGAGTTCGAGACCAGCTTGGGCAACATGGCAAACAAAACCCTGTCTCTACAAAAAGTGCAAATATTAGCAGGGTGTGGTGACATGTGCATGTAGTCCCAGCTACTCAGGAGGCTGAGGTGGAAGGATGGCTTGAGCCTGGGAGGGAGGGGTTGCAGTGAGCCAAGATCACACCACTGCACTCCAGCCTGGACGACAGAACCAAACCATGTCTCAAAAAAAAATTATTGAGTGTTAATATGTGCTATTATGGACAAGACTGATGAGGTGGTAGGATTGTAATAGACTGGAAGTCAGAAGAGCCTGCGGTCTTCTGGCTTTTTTTATTATTAAATTAGACCTATACCCTTAGACAAGTCACTTGATATCTATGAACCTTACTTACGAAAATCTTCCCTTATGATGAGATGGGAATCAGATGACATTCACGAAGGGTTTTTTGAAAACCAAATAGCATCATGCAAATATTAAGGACTTAGCATTTTAAGATAATAACAAAAATATGATTATTGATTCTTAAGAAAGCATCTTGTATTTGCATGCTATGTGAATAGTTACATAAATGAATAAAGTAAAACTGCTATACAAAAATATGAAGTACTATAATAATTATGCATTTAGATAATAAAACTTCAAAAAGAGAACAATACCTTTTTGTAGGAATGGAAATATTAATTAAAAATTTTTGGCCAGCTGTGGAGCTCATGCCTGTATTACAATCTCAGCACTGTAAGAGACCAAAGTGCTGGGATTACAGGCTAGGAGATGGGAGGATTGCTTGAGGCCAGGAGTTTGAGACCAGCCTGGTCATGATGTAAAACCCCATTTCTTGTTTTAAATTAAAATCTTAAAAAAAATTTTTTTTGTTTGACTTTCCTTTTTCTCCCTCAAACAAGAGAAAAAGAAAGGACAGTGTTCCTAAGAAACCTAGAGCAAAATAGTACCTAATACGCCAGAGTCTGGCTCTTTAAGAGTAACATGGTGTTATCAGCAGTTTTCTCTGGGTTAGTTTTTTTTTTAAATAAAAAAATGTTGGCAAATATATTTCAGATACTGATTTGCACTTGCCACTGTCAAGAGGAAGTATTTTCAGTGGAACTCAAAGCTTGACTAGTATTATACTAATCTAATTAAGTGGATTTAAAAGAAATATTTTCAAATTCACCATATAATGTGTTAGCAGTTGCTTTCTATAATACTATTGTCCCTTTTAATAAGCAAATTGAGGTTAAAATCAGTAGAGATAAAAGCTGAAATTTTCTCAGCTTTGTTGAAGAAGTCTAAATCATGCTACTTCTGTACATATGATCCTTCAGTGATATTTTAACCCAATTGTGAAATACCTGCATTTGGGTACATCGCAGTATTTTTTTTTTTTTGAGTTTCAGAATAGCCCATGTAAAAATACTATGTTCCAAGTTTATTTGATGTGTTTTGCTTATTTATTTTTGTTCAAATTCTCTTTTGCACTGGAAAACAGTGACATACATGGACCCGCCGGAACTAGAAGTTTCTTTACCTTTCTTCCTCTTTGGATACACCAGTGCCCTAAAGAACTGGGTCATCAGTCCAGTTAGTGTAGTTGGTTTTTAAAGGGAGTATAGGGGATTTGGCAAATAAGAGAATGAGAATATAGCAAACCTATACACACTAGAATTTAATGTAGTAGAATTTAATGTCAATGTAGAATTTAATGTTTTTTTTTTGCATACAAAGGTTACATTTTAGAGTAAAAATAGACCTGTGACTGAAGGAAAATTAAACACTTCATTTCCTTTTTTTGTTTGAGACAGAGTCTTGCTCTGTCGCCCAGGCTGGTGTACAGTGGTGCGATCTCGGCTCACTGCAACCTCTGCTTCCCAGGTTCAAACTATTCTCCTGCCTCAGCCTCCCGAGTAGCTGGGATTACAGGCACGCACCACCACTCCTGGCTGATTTTTGTGTTTTTAGTAGAGACAGGGTTTCACCATGTTGACCAGGCTGGTCTCAAACTCCTGACCTCAAGTGATCCACCCACCTCGGCCTCCCAAAGTGCCGGGATTATAGGCGTGAGCCACTGCACCCAGCCAATTCTTAGTGATTTAACAGAAAAAGAATTTATTTAATGTGTCCTTATGTTCATTTTCCTAAACGAGATGCTCTTTTATTTATTCCTAAGCTTTAACTTTTTTTCCTAAGCTTTTGTTTATTCCTAAGCTTTAACTTTTGATGTTATATGTTTAATATTTGATGTATGCTTTTTTCTTCTAGAAGCCACCAGTGTCCAACAGAAGGTCAATTTCTCTGAAGAAGGTATTTTACTTGTAAATATCATACAATATATACTTTAAGTCTTTTTCTTTACATTAGAATCCATTCTGATAGATATTTAAGAAGTGGGAACAGAGCCGGGGACTGTGGCACATGCCTGTAGTCTCAGCTACTCGGGAGGCTGAGGCAGGAGGATCACTTGAGTCCAGGAGTTCTGGGCTGTCTGTAGTGCACTACGCCGATCAGGCGCCTGCACTAAATTTGGCTTCAATATGGTGACCTCCCGGGAGCGGGGGATCACCATGTTGCCTAAAGAGGGGTGAATCCATTCAGTTCAGAAACGGACCAGGTCAAAACTCCCGTGCTGATCAGTAGTGGGATTGCACCTGTGAATAGCCACTGCACTCCAGCCTGGGCAACCTAGTGAGAGCCCATCTCTTAAAAAAAAACAAAAAGAAGTTAGAACAGAAAATAATGTATTTTTCTTCAAGAAAAAAAATTCATGCTTATCTGAACTGTTAACTGGGCAGAAATGATAGGAGAGATAGAATGAGGGATGACAGCCTTACATTTTAAGCATCTTTTGTCTATTTGGGTTCATTTTAAGCAAAGATAATATTTTCTATTATGGTATTAAAATAATCAGTTTTCCAAATTCTCATAACCAGTTTATGTTTGAAAAGTACAGGAGTAAAATTTAGTTTTTGTTGAAGCTCAGCATAATCTGAGGGTGGTCACCTGCATAATAGAATGTTTGTGTGCAGGTGTGTTTACACTACCCCTCCACCACCAACACACACACACAAACACACATCTGAATTTAACTACACACTAATTATATGTAGTTTTCCTCCCCATAAACTTTTTCCACTGTTTAACGCTCATCTGTTCATTTTTGGCACTACATTAAAGCCTTATAGTTTTTTAGATATTACTCTGAATATTTGTTTAGGAAAGTATTGTGTGCCCCAGAGAACACAAATTGAGCTAAATTTTAGTTCCTTTGGAACTTTGGGATTCAAAATAATAAGCATGATAAACAAACAGCAGATCTATATCTGATAACTTAAAAGCCTTCTTTTAATGTTAAATTATTTGCTTGGTTTTTTTAAATTCAGATCTTTTGAGCATTAAAATAAGACTATATTAGTATATTGTTTACTTCTCTTTAGGAGAAACTGAAGATGATCAAGACAGCTCTCACAGCAGTGTCACTACTGTTAAGTCCAGATCCAGGGATTCTGATGAATCTGGAGGTAATGTTGCTTTATATACATATGACTCTTCTCATAGAACTATCTTTGGTATTCCACGAATTTGCTTTTTAAAAAAAACTTTCAAATTTTTATTAATACTTTATAAAAAGTCGTGAATTTTTCTTTTAATATTTATTAAAATTACTGATTTCGTGTGTACATCCGATTAATACTATGTCATAATATCTAAACACTTTTAGCTTTTTTTGATATTTGTGGAAAATAAGATATTTTTGTGCTCAAAAGAAGAGTTATTTGTTGTTTTTGAATTTTATAGAGAAACTAATCACATTGCCATTGGGACTGACAACACTATCTGGAGTGTTACTTTCAGGAAGTTTTCATTTAATTAGATAACTACCTTTATCTCTGGATTTTCAAATTCAAACCAAGTTATTAATTAACAAGTTCTGATTGTTTATGTGAATTTAAGTTTATTCAACGAAAGAGTTGACTAAAGAGAGAAAAATACCAGTTTGAGGCTTAAGATAATGTTGAACAAGACCCCCCCCCCAAAAAAGATAATGCTAAACAAATTTGTAAACTCTGTAAATAATGAGTAATTTTATACTTTAGTCCTGCACTTTCCGCTCACCACCTCCTTAAAATATCTGTAATTCCGATTCTTTTTTTTTTTTTTTTTTTTTGAGGCGGAGTCTCACTCTGTCACCCATGCTGGAGTGCAGTGCCGCAATGTCGGCTTACTGCAGCCTCTGCCTCCTGGGGTCAGGTGATTCTCCTGCCTCAGCCCCCCAAGCAGGTGGGATTACAGGTGCGCACCACATCTGGCTAATTTTTGTATTTTTAGTAGAGATGAGATTTCACCATGTTGGCCAGGCTGGTCTTAAACTCCTGACCTCAGGTAATCCACCTTCCTCTGCCTCCCAAAGTGCTGGGATTACAGGCCTGAGCCACCAAGCCCGACCTGTAATTCCTATTCTTTACTTCATCATTTCACCTTAAAAATAAGTACATAAGCTGGTTTGGCTTTTGTTTTTATTTTTTTGAGACAGGATCTCACTCTGTCACCCAGGTTTGAGTGCAGTGATGCGATCATGGCTCACTGCAGCCTCGACTTCCAGGCTTAAGCAATTCTCCTGCCTCAGCCTCCCAAAGTGCTGAGATTATAGGTGTGGGCGACCGTGCCTGGCATTATACGCAGGTTGCTGGGCATTTGGTATTCTGTGTATTTCCCACCCTACTCATTTTTCCTATGTATTCTTGATATAGAAATGGAGATTTGTAACATGCTAGTAGTGTCTAGCTAGAATTCCTAGGTTCCATTCCTTCACTTTTTAGCTGTTTGCCCTTAGAGAGTTATTTAACTTCTGTGTTCCTCAGTCTTGTCATCTGGATTGTTGTGAGGGTTAAATTAATTCATATATGCAAAGCACTTACCTGGCACATAGTAAACACTCACTAAGTGCTGTTATTAGTGTTCATACATATTACATGAAGCTCTAAAAATTAGAGATTAATTAAGCCATTTATATAGCCAATAGTTTGCTGCCATTGCTACCAGCATAACTATTTGGAAGTACATAAACCCCAGGTCCTGTGATCGCGCGATCGCAATTCAGCCTGGGCAACAGAGCGAGACTCCGTCTCAAAAAAAAAAATATATGGCCACTTCACCTTTTTGTATCAATGTGTCTGTTTCCAAAACAGCAACCTGATCACTTTTAAACTAATTTAGTTATAAATTCTGCTTTTATATGGGAAAAAATGTTTTTAAGAAGAGTAGACTGAAAGCAAGGCATTGTGATAGGTACCTATAGTCCCAGATACTGAGGAGGCTGAGGCAGGAGGATCCCTTCAGTTCAAGACCAGCCTGGGCAATAACGTGAGACTCCATCTCTTAAAAAAAAAAAAAAAAAAAAGAAGAAGAAAGAAAGAAAGAAAAAGAGCATACAAAAATATTGCCCACTTGGAATAAAAATTTAAAGCAAAAATGGATATTAATGATTTCAATATGATCCACTGTTGTAAACTTTGAAAATTTTCCGTAACTCAAAGGTTTTATTATGTCATTACCTTTGGGCATGTTCTGTATCATAACAATTTTTTAAGTGGTTATTAGCTAATATTTTAGATGTGACATGACTCTTTAGAAACTTTTTTAACCTTTTTTTTTTTTTTTTTTGAGACAGAGTCTCACTCTCTTGTTCAGGCTGGAGTACAGTGGTGCGACCTCGGCTCTCTGCACCTCTGCCTCCCTGGTTCAAGCAGTTCTCCTGCCCTAAGGCCTCCCGAGTAGCTTGGATTACAGGCACGCGCCACCACGCTCAGATAATTTTTGTATTTTTAGTGGAGACGGGGTTTCACCACGTTGGCCAGGATGGTCTCAAACTCCTGACCTCAGGTGATCCGCTTGCCTCATCCTCCCAATGTGCTGGGATTATAGGCAAGAGCCACTGCACCCAGCCTAGAAACTTTTTAAAATAAATTATGCATCCATGTTTTTAACCACCTGGGAGTTATCTGAATATTTTTGCTCTTTTTATTAATTTCTCACTGTTGTCTTATAAAATGTGCAGTTTAAAAGTTGAATATTATTTATAGTGTACTGGTTTTTATTTTTTAGATAAAACCACCAGATCATCTAGTCAATATATAGAATCATTTTGGCAGTCATCACAAAGTAAGTAAAGCTGTGTTTACAGGTCTTCCTGTGAGCTTGGTCAAATGCTGTTCCTGTTTTTGAAGATCCTCTTTTGAAATTTAATGTAAATATTGAACAAGAGGAATAATGAATGCTAAAAAAAAAACTTATCTGATATCTCTCTACCACTTGACCTTGCTTATTGAGTTATTACTCTCTATATCCAAACCTGAATTTGAACTTAGAAAACAAACAAAAAACTACTACTTCCTGTGATTTGTTGAATGTCTTTGCTAGCAGTATAAATGGGTTGATTGCTTTTATTTTAACAGACTAATGTAGTAGTTTGAGCCTATGTATATGCACTTATTCTAATAAGGACATAAAATTTTATATTAGTACAATTTCAACTCTGTTGTAAAAGTTTGGAAGGATGAATAAATAAGTGATAAAGCACATGTAATAAAAAGTTAATGGCAAGCTTGGTAATGGGTATATAAATATTCATTTCAGTCTTACAACTGAAAATTTTTGTGATCAAATATTGAGAAAATATAACAAAAAAAGATTGGAAAGTAATATACCAAAATGCTAATAATGATTTGCTTAAGAATCATTGGTGACATTTTTTTAACTTTATTATTTTCTTTTCTTTTTTCTTTTTTTGAGACAGGTTCTCGCTCTGTTGCTCAGGCAAGTGTAGTGGTGCGATCATGGTTCACTGCAGCCTGGAACTCCTCGGCTCAAGGGATCCTCCTGCCTCAGTTTCCTGAGTAGCTAAGACTAGAGGCACGTGCTACCATGCCCAGCTAATTTTTAAATTTTTTGTAGAGACAGAGTCTCACTATCTTGCTCAGGCTGTTCTCAAACTTTTGGGCGCAAGCATTCCTCCCACATCAGCCTCCTAAAATGCTGGGATTGCAGATGTGAACCATTGCACCCAGCCACCTTTATTATTTTGTTACTACCGTTTTTTTCTTTTGACATTTTTAAATCAAGTCTCCCAAAATCTGAGTTAATTATTAATCAACCAAAAATATCTTTGTATGTAAAAATCTTCAAGAACTTTTTTTTTTCTTCCACATTACTTTCTTTTCTTAAGAAAAAACTTTTGGAAGGCCAGGCATGGTGGCTCACACCTGTAATCCCAGCACTTTGGGAGGCCAAGGTGGGCGGATCACTAGGTCAAGAGACTGAGACCATCCTGGCCAACATGGTGAAACCCCATCTCTACTAAAAATATAAAAATTAGCTGGGCGTGGTGGCGCGTGCCTGTAGTCCCAGCTACTCGGGAGGCTGAGGCAGAAGAATGGCGTGAACCTGGGGGTGCGGTGCAGAGCTTGCCGTGAGCCGAGATCGTGTCACTGCACTCCAGCCTGGGCAACAGAGTGAGACTCCATCTCAAGAAAAAAGAAAAAAAGAAAAAGCCTTTGGAAATCTGTTTTATAATCATTGTATTTATAGAATTCAATTTTATATTTTTTATTTTAATTTTTAGTAGGTTCTGGGTTTGTGACTATAAAATGAGACATAAAATGAATTAGCTGCTGGAAAAAAAATCAGTTGTGGAAAATTACTCTTCGAATTATTTTATGTATTTGCCCTATTTTACTCCAAATCTTTGATCTTTGGAAACTCTTCAATGTATCTACCTGTATAAATGATATTATACCCATGCAGTGAGATACTATTTAGGCCGGGGGCGGTGGCTCACACCTGTAATCCCAGCACTGTGGGAGGCCAAGGCAGGTGGATCACTTGAGGCCAGGAGTTCGAGACCAGTCTGGCCAACATGGTGAAGGCCAGGAGTTTGAGACCAGCCTGGCCAACATGGTGAAACCCCGTCTCTGCTAAAAATGCAAAAATTAACCAGACGTGGTGGTAGGTGCCTGTAATCCCAGCTGCTTGTAAGGCTGAGGCAGGAGAATCACTTGAACCCAATAGGCAATGGCTGCAGTGAACTGGGATTGCACCACTGCACTCCAGCCTGGGTGACAGGGCAAGACTCCATCTCAAAAAAAAAAGAGATACTATTTAGAAATGAAAAATGAGTTAGTTCATTGTATCCTAATGAAAAAGTGATCAAGATATATTTCATTGATTTTAAGATACTATTGATTTTATGTATTAATGAGAAAGAAAAACCATCCAGTTAAACTATGCCATACCATTAATCAAAAGATCAAGGGGCATTTTTTAAAAAGTATGTCTTAGAATTTGATGAAAGTATTAAAATGTATGTGTCCACTTTTTTAAAAGTATATTTTTAGTATAGGCTGAAAACAAAGCTGAGAGAATATCTGTCTTATTTACCATAATATTTCTGCGTTCGATGTTTTGCACACAATAGATACTTAACAGATAGATATTCATGAATTTTTAAATTATGCATTTCTAGAATGGCCCCTTTTTTTAAACAGCTAGCACATGTTTGTATTCAGAAAAAGTTGAAAATAAATAAATGTAAATCGATACTTGTATTTATCATCAAAGAGTAACTCATTTCCTCAGGGCAGATTTGAAAATTTACCTTGTTATAATTGTAATGTCATTTTTTAGTCATCTCATTGTGTCATTTTACAGTTATCCTTAAATACCGCCTCTAAACCTGAAGTAGCATGTTTTACTTCATAGCTACTTTGCAATGTCCATAAATCTGCATAGATAGTACATACCATTTCTCTATAGTATGGTATGTGATATATGATATGGACTGCCTGGATTTGTATCTCGGCCCAACTACTTTTAGATATATAATTTTGGAAAAATTACCAATTTTGGTTTTCCTTTTTTTTTTTTTTTTTTTTGAGATAGAGTCTCGCTCTGTCGCCCAGGCTGGAATGCAGTGGTGTGATCTCAGCTCACTGCAAGCTCTGCCTCCCAGGTTCATGCCCTTCTCCTGCCTCAGCCTCCCGAGTAGCTGGGACTACAGGTGCCCACCACCACGCCTGGCTAATTTTTTATATATTTAGTAGAGACGGGGTTTCACCGTGTTAGTCAGGATGGTCTCAATCTCCTGACCTCATGATCTGCCTGCCTCGGCCTCCCAAAGTGCTAGGATTACAGGCATGAGCCACCGCATCCAGCTGGTTTTCCCTTATTTATAAAATAGGAACAATAATAGCATCTACCACATAAGAATTAAGCAAAATTGGCTGGGCATGGTGGCTCATGCCTGTGATCCCAGCACTTTGGAAGGGCGAGGCAGGCAGAGCATTTGAGGTCAGGAGTTTGAGACCAGCCTGGCCAACACGGTGAAACCCTGGTCAGGAGTTTGAGACCAGCCTGGCCAACATGGTGAAACCCTGCCTCTACTAAAAAGACAAAAAATTTAGTCAGGCATGGTGGTGCACACCTGTAATCCCAAGTACTTGGGAGGCTGAGGCAGGAGAATATCTTGAACCTGGGAAGCAGAGGTTGCAGTGAGCTGAGATTGTGCCACTGCATTCCAGCCTGGGTGACAGTCAGACCCTGTCTCAAAAAAAAGAATTAAACAAAATTATACTTTATATATACAACTATATGTAGTTGTTATTTTGATGGTACTGATCCTAAAACTGACTCCTTGTTGTTGCCCAATTCCTAAACATTTTGAAGTTTAGAAATGAGGGGGAAAGAAATACACACACACTTTTTATATATATATATAGTATATGTATGTTTTTTATATATATATACTTCATATACTTATATGCTTGGAATTGATGAGAGAATGTTTTTTGTTTGTTGTTTGTTTTTAGTATCCACGGTAAACAAGCAAAATGTCTGTGCAACATCTTTTTTGTTGTTATTTTCAAGTATTCTATGACCTTATCCCTGTTTTCTGTTTCAGGTCAAAACTTCACAGCTCATGATAAGCAACCTTCAGTGCTGAGTAAGTAGTTGGTTGTCTGCTCTTTTTTCAGTCAGTCAATTCTTTTCTTTTTTTTTTTTTTTTGAGATGATGTCTCACTCTGTCGTCCAGGTTGGAGTGCCATCTGGGCTCATTGCAAGCTCCGCCTCTTGGGTTCACGCCATTCTTCTGCCTCAGCCTCCCAAGTAGCTGGGACTACAGGCGCCCGCCACCACCCCTGGCTAATTTTTTTGTATTTTTAGTAGAGATGGTGTTTCACCGTGTTAGTCAGGATAGTCTCAATCTCCTGACCTCATGATCCACCTGCCTCGGCCTCCCAAAGTGCTGGAATTACAGGTGTGAGCCACCGTGCCCAGCCTCAATCAATCAATTCTAACCTTGCCTTATTCTCCCAACAAAAGTTGTAATAAGATTTTAAGTCATTTTACCCCTCTTTACCTTTTTAATTCACCACGGATTGGTACTACCTGTAATAATTACTCTGTGATATGGAAATGTGTTCAGGGCTATTTTACCACAAGTAATTTGTATTATGTGATAATATATTTATTTGCTACCTGCTTTGCTGTAGGAAGTAGTTCATCCTCACTGATATGATCCTTTGAAATTATCTTTTACTTATAAAACTATCGCTTTTATTGTTTTCTTCCCCTAGTTTATTTTGTCTTTCTGATAGATTAATTTTATAACACTGGAATATGGTATGAACTTTCAAAGTATGGGAAATTATCTTTTGATATATGTATTTGCTTCAGGCTCAGGATATCAAAAAACTCCCCAGGAATGGGCCCCACAAACTGCAAGAATGAGGACCAGGATGCAAAGTAAGTAGATAAATCTCTGTTATTGAAATAATCTTAAGTGTATTTGCTGTGTTTTTCTTGACAAAAATATTTAGTTCTTCAGATAAACATTTAGGTTGTTTGTGATTTCACTAATAAAGTACAGCTATGATTACTAGTTTAGTAATTTCTTGGACTGGCAGCACATGGGCTGGGTGTAGAATGTAAATAGTGGCGTGAGAAAACCAGAGATTGGCCAGGTGCGGTGGCTCACGCCTGTAATCCCAGCACTTTGGGAGGCCGAGGCGGGTGGATCCCGAGGTCAGGAGATCGAGACCATCCTGGCTAACACGGTGAAACCCCGTCTCTACTAAAAATACAAAAAAAAAAAAAAAATTAGCTGGGCGTGGCGGCGGGAGGCTACTCAGAAGGCTGAGGCAGGAGAATGGCGTGAACCCAGGAGGCGGAGCTTGCAGTGAGCGGAGATTGCGCCACTGCACTCCAGCCTGGGTGACAGAGCGAGACTCCATCTGAAAAAAAAAAACAAAAAAAAACCAGAGATTGATGGATTTTAACAAGCTGTCAGTTCTAGCAGCAATACAGTCTGTATACAATAATGAAATTCTACTCTTTTGACAATACTTATTTTTTGCTTTTAGCAGATTTTGGAACAGCTTTGTATACTCATAATTTTACATAATAAAGGCTGAAATGCACAAGTTATATTTTCATGTTTAGGGTTTTTTTCCTGTTTTTTTGTTTTGTTTTGTTTTGTTTTGTTTTGTTTTGTTTTTGAGATGGAGTCTCGCTGTGTTGCCCAGGCTGGAGTACAGTGGCACAATCTCGGTTCACTGCAACCTCTGCCTCCCGGGTTCAAGCAATTCTCCTGCCTCAGCCTCCCAAGTAGCTAGGACTAAAGGCGTGCACCACCACACCCAGCTAATTTTTGTATTTTTACACGCCTGGCTAATTTTTGTATTTTTAGTAGAGACAGGGTTTCACCATATTGGTCAGGCTGGTCTTGAACTCCTGACCTCATGATCCGCCTGCCTTGGCCTCCCTGAGTGCTGGGATTACAGGCTTGAGCCACCGCGCCCAGCCTTTCTGGGTTTTTGGAGGTGTTTTGTTTTGGGTTTTTTTTGAGATGGAGTCTCCCTCTGTCGCCCAGGTTGGAGTGCGGTGGCACAATCTCAGCTCACTGCAGCCTCCGCCTCCTACATTCAGGTCTTTCTTGTGCCTTAGCCTCCTAAGTAGCTGGGACTTGCATGCATGCGCCACCATGCCCAGCTAATATTTGTACTTTTAGTAGAGACAGGGTTTCGCCATGTTGGCCAGGTTGGTCTTGAACTGCTGACCTCAAGTGATCCGCCTGCTTCAGCCTCCCAAAGTGTTGGGATTACAGGCATGAGCTACCACACCCAGCCTCAGGTTTAGGTTTTGGATGGATTAAATGTCACAGAATTTAAGGAATACTATAAATCGATGTGATAAAACCATCATACTTTGAACTCACTTTCTATAATTTCTATGGAAATGCGTCCACATTAAATCTCAACCATATTTTTTTAAAGTCCATGCATATTCTCTGCCTTAAGTGACCTTTAACCTCCCTACTTTACTCATCTAACCACAATAGGTCTTGAGGTCGTCAGGTATTCTCTTACTTTTATTTAGGTAATGTAAAAATCCACATCTTATATCTCTTGCTCATGGGATGATTAACTCTAATTGGACCAGATGACATGTGTGGCTCTGCTTTTCCATCAGTAAAGTAGGAGTGCTCATAATTCATTTTTTCTCAGCAGTGACGTTTTTAGCCCACATATAAGTGAGTTCTTCAGCAGTCTAGAACCGAAATAACTTTTTGCCGTTGTCTTATTGTTGGTTGTCATTTCTTATTGCTGTGATTATGTGCCTGCTATTAGAAAACCATTTCCTCTTATAATTTGCTCTTCCTGACCTATTATAGTTAGGAAACCAAACGTTAATTATTCAGCTTATTAGAATTATGTTTATAACCAGAATCAAACATTAAAATTAAATTTGAAGACCTAAGAGATACTCTTGGATGTAAAAATGCATGAGTTTTAGTGTATATAATGTGAAAAGCTCAGAGGCATCTTGTGTCATTTCTTAGTTCTTAACTATACATTCTGAGTAATTAATATCAGATAAATGACTTCCAGATAAGTGAAGTTAGTACATACTTATCAGAAAATCCTTGCATAATTTTTTCCTCTAATAAGACACTGTAATACAGAAGGAAAAATAATTATATTGAACATCTAATAGAAATGCAGAAATAGATCTTTTTAGTTGCTAAATTGATAGCTGATTTTTAGTATTTTATGTGTTTGCATTTCTTTGTCTTGTTACTATATTTATTATGGCTTACAGAATTATACATTGGTTGCTAACCACCTACCATATATAGATACCACATTGAGCTTTCAGAGTTATGTAACAGTAACATACCAGAAGTGTGCATGTAATAGGATCTTTTAGACTTTCAACCACATGAGGACTTTAAGATAGAACGATGAGCAAGAAGAAAATATTTTCAATGGAAGTGGAAGACTACAGTGATTTTTCAAACACTGTTATATAATAGATTCCTCTTCAAGACTATTAAAAAAATGTTTTCCTAGCATTCCACATTTTATCTCATTCTTTAACTATATATTTCTGCCTGCTTTGGTGAGGAAAAAAAGTCATTTTTAGACCTGAGTGTTCAAGAACCTTAGGCTATAGATTCTACCCCATGGAACATTGTCACCCGATGTTAGCAACAGTTTCCTGTAGACAGGTCCCAGTTCAGGCTTCTGCCTGCATCCAAACCTTTTAGGAAAGATGGAACCACTGTCTTTACTTTTTCCTGTTTGCCAGGTGATAAAACAATGATTATAGAGAAGAATATATGTGCATGGAGAGGTCAGAGAATTAATATAAATGTTTTGGAACCTGTCTCAGAAATTTAGATAGAGAAAAGACAATTTGGAGTTAAAGCTCTTGAGCTCCAGTCCTAGCTCTTCCACTTACTAATTGAGTAATCTTGGTAAAATCACTTAACCTTTGTGAACCTCAATTTTCTTGCCTTTAGAGACAATAGTGCCTATAACTAGATTATTGTAATGAGCTTATATGTGCAAACACAATTTTTTAAAGTCTAAAATCTCATAATTATCAGGGCTTATTTATTGTTAATATTTTCTGTAGAATTAATAGCAACTATGGAGGATTTGTGCCCTCTACTCTTGATGGTTATAGAGTGATTGATTATCGCCATACTCTTTAGACTAGAAAAGCTTGAGTTTTTTCTTTTTCTTTTTTTTCTTTCTTTTTTTTTTTTTTGAGACAGGGTCTTGCTCTGTTGCCTAGGCTAGAGTGCAGTGGCGTTATCTCAGCTCACTGCAACCTTTGCCTCCTGGGTTCAAGCGATTCTCGTGCCTCAGCTTCCCAAGTAGCTGGTGGCGCACCAATACACCCAGCTAATTTTTGTATTTTAGTAGAGACAGGGTTTCACCATGTTGGCCAGGCTGGTCTCAAACTCCTGACCTCAGGTGATCCACCCACCTCGACCTCCCAAAGTGTTGGGATTACAGGCTTGAGCCACCGCGCCCAGCTGAGTTTTTTCTTTTAAAAAGATGTTTTTTAGAATTGTTGTTAGCATCTCTAGTAATGTTGATAAAAAGGATAGCAGTTACCCTTTGGACAATGTCCTGCCTTGGCAGTATACACCCTGCTGTGTATGTGTTTGTGTTATATGAATTATATAAATATTATATATAGTACATAATTATTATTTAGCTGTCCTTCATCATTAACATCATAGAATTGCACTTCACAGCATTTTTGTATATATTATCTCATTTGATCTTTGCAGCCATGGAGTGAAGTATTCAAAATAAACATTATCTGATGGATTTGGGTTTCATGTGGTTAGGTATTTTTATTGTTATTTTAGTTGTAACTTTGATAACCTAACTTAGAAGCTTCTAAATAATGAAATATCCTAAGCTAAACTAGTAATTGAAAAACAGTATTCCTCTTAGAGTTGCTGTCATTTTGTCTTACTACATCATTATGGAGTTTTTTGTCATATGATCAAAAATAAGGCTATTTCTGAATCTTAGCAGGGCTAATATTATTCCTCCAGTTATTCCAGTGTTTCTCAAATGAAAGTTGTTGATATAACACTAAGAAGATCCACCAGGAAGTTCATTTATATATACAGAAGTTATAAAAGTCCAGGCAAGTGATAGATGGCAATACTGGTAATGTAGGTCATACAAATGAGATAACTCGGCCTCTCCAACTTCTGAAGCCTGTCCTTCCATTTCCTCTCTTAGATTTTAAAACCTGCTGGTATGCTAAGAAAGATGGAAGGGAAAGGGAAAGGTTAGGATCATTTTTAATTTCTTTTCTTGTTTTTAATTTTTTTTTTTTTCTTTTTAGAGATAGGGTCTCACAGTGTTGCCCAGGCTGGCCTTAAACTCCTGTGCTCAAGCTGTCCTTTCACCTCAGCCTCTTGATTTGTCGGAATTACAGGCATGAACCACTGTACCCGGCTTAATTTATTTTCTAAATAAATTTAGATGGAAGTAGAAATTTGACAGAGTTGTGAGAAAATTATTTTTGAGCTCTATTGTTTAACCACAAGCCTAAAACGGAATTACTTTATTACTTGTCTATTAACAGAAATGATGAGAAGTTTTTAAATGTGATTTTAAGATACTACTAGTATTTGAAATGGTCAGAATCCCCAGAGGAAATATTGAATCAGTTTGAGGTAGAAAATAGTGAGGATTCAGATTTTTATATTAAAACACCTTATCCAGACAGCTCAGTAGTCTATAATCCACATTTTGTCCTTATTTTCCCCCTCTTTACAGCATCTTCACCAGGCAAGAGTTCAATATATGGCAGTTTTTCAGATGGTATGTTTCATTTTATTATGGTGTGCTTATTTTCTTTGTCCTTTTTATCCCGGAAGTTTCACCAATCCCATTAGATACTTACGGGTCAAATACTTCCAAACTTTCTCTCAAAACTAATTATTGTGTGCTTTGTACTAGACCCCACCATATGCTGTGAAAAGCTATGAAAGAAATAGGTCATGTGTTTCAAGGAGCTCTCAGTCTAATCGGCACTCAGATATTCTACTTTTTCTTCTGCTTCTGGCTGATCTCTGTCTTCTTTTTTTCCTGGTGGAATTTGTATCTTCTTTGTCTACTAGAAATAAATACTCAAATTATGAAGCATAAGTTGATAGTCTTATTTTATTACTCTCACCATTAGATGACAGCATTCTGAAATCAGAGCTTGGAAACCAGTCACCATCAACCTCCAGCCAACGTAAGTTTGTGTATTCAGTTTTTATTCAATATTTCTGTAAAATTGGTATTCCATAATTGTTTAAAAATGTTTTTTCACAGCAGTATGACTCGATGCTATTTGAAGAATCACATTTTAAGCACTTGAGAGGAAAAAGTATATATTCTACTAGCAGTGAAATTCTTTATAGACAAACTATATGAGACAACATCTGGTATTGCCCTTCACTTAACTGTCCATAAGACCAAAAATAATAGCGAATAATAAGTAAAGCTATTAATACTGTTAACTGAGAAAACCATGCTGAATTGAAAGAAAGGTAGCCAGAGCATGACTTTATGGGATTACAGTGGCTTTCAGAGTCTGCACACCTGTATTTGAACTAGATTGGACCACTTACCTCCTTTACAGCCTTGTGGCAAGTTTCTTTAGTTCTCCAAGTCTTATTATCCTGAAAGAGTACTAAGAAAATAAATTAATGGTCTGAGCGTGGTGGCTCATGCCTGTAATCTCAGCATTTTGAGAGGCCAAGGCAGGCAGATCACGAGATCAAGAGATCGAAACCATCCTGGCCAACATGGTGAAACCCCATCTCTACTAAAAATACAAAAATTAGCTGGACATGGTGGCACACACCTGTTGTCCCAGCTACTCAGGAGGCTGAAGCAGGAGAATCACTTGAACCCAGGAAGCGGAGGTTGCAGTGAGCCGAGATCGTGCCACTGCACTCCAGCCTGGCAACAGAGCGAGACTCTGTCTCAAAAAAAAAAAAAAGAAAGAAAATAGATTAATGATGATTCTCAAATTTTTTGTTCTTGGTACCGCTTTACACTAG
This sequence comes from Pongo abelii, assembly GCF_028885655.2. Lineage (NCBI taxonomy): Eukaryota > Metazoa > Chordata > Mammalia > Primates > Hominidae > Pongo > Pongo abelii. The sequence continues at coordinate 70,019,303 of NC_071985.2, read as the reverse complement.
TAAAGTTATTAAGAACCTCAAAGAGCTTTTTGTTGAAAATATGGGTTATATCTATCCATATGTACCAGGAAATTAAAGTTGAAACATTTTTTAAAATATGTATTAATTTATTTTAAAATAATTTAGCAAGAAGAGTGACAGATCAGATTGCTTTGCATTTTTTCTAATCTCTTTAATGCCTAGCTTTAAAAAATGGATTTGGATTATCATATATGCTTCTGTATGCAGTCTGTTACAATATATTATTTTTGTTGAAGTATCTACAAAAAATCCAGCTTTTATACAGATATGAAAAATTTTAATAGCCTCTTCAGATAATTGTGGCTATTCTTTTTTGAACTCTCCAAAACTCAACAAGTGGTAGTTTCTTAAATGTTACTTGAAATAGGATGTCTAAAACCATCTTACTGAGCTTTTAGTACTCTATTACATTAAAAGTCATTGGTCTTTCTTATACTTTGAATGGAGTATCGTGCACTGGTCATTTGGAAAACATTGGTTCACTGAGAAATGCAGATTTTCCAAACATTGACACATTAGGAATGTAATAAAAAATATCACATTTGTTAATATCACTGCCAATCTCAAGACTTTAAAAAAGTGTTAAAGGGTGGGGTGCATGGCCCATGCCTGTAATCCCAACATTTTGGGAGGCCTAGGTGGATGGATCACCTGAGGTCAGGAGTTCAAGACCAGCCTGGCCAACATGGCAAAACCCTGTCTCTACTAGAAATACAAAAACATTAGCTGGGTATGGTGGCACACACCTGTAATCCCAGCTACTTAGGAGGCTGAGGCAGGAGAATCACTTGAACCTGAGAGGCAGAGGTTGCAGTGAGCCAAGATCGCACCACTTCATGCCATCCTGGGCCACACAGCGAGACTCCATCTCAGAAAAAAAAAGAAAGTGTTAAAGTACAATATTGGGAGTTGTCAAGCTCATGGTGGCAGATTTAGGATTCTAAAATCCTAATTTTCACTTGAAAGCAAATATCTGCCAAATACACAAGTCTGACTAGTTTGTTACTTGTTCTTTCAAGTAAAAAATAGTATTCCATGAAAAATGTGCTAATTCGCCTTGTAATTCATTTGCACAAAATTATTTTCCTTGAGACAACCATGGTACTGTATGATGCAGCAGAAGTGCTTTGTGCATACTTTCCATTTCTTCAGAAAGAATATTGACATATGTACTCAAGGATTCAGATTTAATAAGATAAATAATTAACTGCTTCATAAAGGACATTCTTAAGTAAAAGAATGTCCCTTTGTTAAACCTTGAATGCATGGCAGTGAAAAATAACAATGACTATACTCGTACAGTTTAGTGCCACTGCCCTGTAACTCATGCTAAGGCATCAGAAGTTTTTCCCACCATTGCTTTTGTGTCATCAGTGCAAATGTCAACACAAGGTGAAAGTCAAATAACATCTTAGTGTTAGAAGAATAGCTTTAACTTCATGGACCCCCCTCCCCCCAAAATAGGGTCTTGAAGTACCCCACAGACCACACCTTGAGAATTGCTGCTCTAAAAGGTCCCTACTAAAATTAATAGCCTGAAACAGTCAATAAGTAAAAGATGTAAAAGTGTTATTGTTACTATCAACGGAATAAATGAAGTAGAATATGAGAAAGTACTTTATAAACCGAAAAGCACTAGATAAATATAAATTAATACTATTATTATTGCCAATAGTAACTAGGGATGAGTCACAAACTAAATTTTACCAGTGTTAACTTGCATACCACAAAAGGCATCGGTGAAATTAATCTAAAGGGACAGCTAGCTATTATAACACATAGAAGATGTTCATTTATATTGCATCCTTTTCTTTTCTTTTTTTTTTTTTTTTTTGAGATGGAATCTCGCTCTGTCACCCAGGCTGGAGTGCTGGAGTGCAGTGGCGCGATTTCGGCTCACTGCAACCTCCGCCTCCCGTTTTCAAGTGATTCTCCTGCCTCAGCCTCCCAAGTATCTGGGACTACAGGTGTGTGCCACCACACCCAGCTAGTTTTTTGTATTTTCAGTAGAGACGAGGTTTCACAGTCTCAATCTCCTGACCTCGTGATCTTCCCACCTCGGCCTCCCAAAGTGCTGGGATTACAGGCATAAGCCACCACTTCCAGCCTGCATCCTTTTCTTTATCGCTTTATGTACTTCAGAAATATTTCACCTTGAATAATTAGCCATGTGAATGCTGAGTTACTAAATTAAAAAATATTTTATAAATTGTATTTTAATAGTCTATTCTCCCAACTAGTAGCAGTGGAAATAATAGCTTCGCTTTATAAACTGTTATTTTTCTGACTTGTTTATGCCATTTCATATGTTTAAAAACTTTTTTCCTCAAAGACTTATTTTTATATTGAAGAGACATATGCATATTTGTGCACATAATTCAAAGCCTATGCATGTAAGATTTTCTTGAGAATGTGATAAATTATTTTATTAAAAAAATTATCAGCTTTCTTCTTTAAAGTCCTTCCTCTTTTACCTAATGTTTATAAAGATTGATACTGATTTTAAAAGTCACTTGCCCCTGAATCTAAGAAAATGGTATTTATGTCTGTCATTTCTTTTTTTTCTGAGAAGAGGTGACTGGACAACCCCAAAATGCATCTTTTGTCAAGAGGAACTGGTGGTGGCTACTTCCTCTGATAGCTGCTCTTGCCTCTGGGAGTTTTTGGTTCTTTAGTACTCCTGAGGTAGAAACCACTGCTGTTCAAGAGTTCCAGAACCAGATGAATCAACTTAAGAATAAGTACCAAGGTCAAGATGAGAAGCTGTGGAAAAGGAGCCAAACATTCCTGGAAAAACATCTTAATAGCTCCCATCCTCGGTCTCAGCCTGCTATCTTACTGCTCACTGCTGCCCGAGATGCTGAAGAAGCACTTAGGTGTCTGAGTGAACAAATTGCTGATGCCTATTCTTCTTTTCATAGTGTCCGTGCCATCCGGATTGATGGGACAGATAAAGCTACTCAAGACAGTGATACTGTCAAACTAGAGGTAGACCAAGAACTGAGCAATGGATTTAAGAATGGCCAGAATGCAGCTGTGGTACACCGCTTTGAGTCATTTCCCGCAGGCTCTACTTTGATCTTCTACAAATATTGTGACCATGAAAACGCAGCCTTCAAAGATGTAGCCTTAGTCCTGACTGTCTTATTGGAGGAAGAGACACTTGGAACAAGTCTAGGCCTAAAGGAAGTTGAAGAAAAAGTAAGAGATTTTCTTAAAGTCAAGTTCACCAATTCTAACACACCCAACTCCTACAATCATATGGACCCAGACAAACTGAATGGCCTCTGGAGCCGTATTTCTCACTTAGTTCTGCCTGTGCAACCTGAAAATGCCCTGAAAAGGGGCATCTGCTTATAAGAAGTGAGAGAGAAGAAAAATCATGTCCCAAGTTCTGAGAATTGTTCACACTTTCTAACCAGAGACAGAATTCAGAGCTCTTTTTGAAAGAACTAGTTTCTTTTTAAAGGAAGTTAAGTTCTTACATAAACATGGAACATATAAATCATTCATTCAACCTATCTGTGATATGAGAGAATCATTTCAGTTTCCATTGAGAGCTGTGTTAAAGGTATCTTAGGAGTGCAGATTATATGCAGTTCCTTAGAGAATCTGTTTTGATTCTGGGCTGAGTTATTACAGTTATGGTATGACCAGTGAGAGGGATTTGTCTCCTTTCTTATGAACCTTCCTGATTTTTTAACTTAGATTTCTCACTAAGTTTCCTGAGTTATTAGTAAGATTGCTCCCTAAATGTAACCATGGATTTTCCCATTATGTTCCCTTTTATACCATTTAGGTGTGAGTTCCTTAGCTTCTGCCTATAGGAACGTAAGTAATGAAAGGTCATCTAGGTGTGTGTTTGGAATTTTTTTCTTTTGTTTTTTGGAAGATGGAAAGAACAAGGCAAGGAAGGAGAAATTAATGGGGAAGCTGAAGGAAGGAAATGTTACAGTAATCCACTGAGATGTAGTTTAGTCAAACATAGTTATATGAACTGTTAATCTTGGTGGATTCTGTTGGGATTTGTTTTTTACATCTCCTTTTTCCTTCCTTGAAGAAAAATTCTTGGCCCTCCCAAGGATTCTTCATGTATATTGCAAAATTTAATATATTTGTTCACTTGAGTCTTAAGAGTAGGTCAGGCCAAGGCAGGTGGATCACCTGAGGTCAGAAATTCAAGACCAGCCTGGCCAACATGGTGAAACCCCGTCTCTACTAAAAATACAAAAATTAGCCGGGCGTGGTGGCACATGCCTGTAATCCCAGCTACTTGGGAGGCTGAGGCAGGAGAATCGCTTGAACCCAGGAGGTGGAGGTTGCAATAAGCCGAGACCATGCTTATTGCCCTCCAGCCTGGGCAACAAAAATGAAACTCTGTCTCAAAAAAAAAAAAAAAAAAGAGTAGGTCAATTCGTAACAGTTTATTTTGGACACATCCTGAAGCTTTTGTTTTGAATTAAGAAATGAGTTTCAGGAATTGACAAGCCATTTGTTAACCAGCTGTCCTGGGCTATTGAAGAAGATTTCATTTTCCGCACATCCACTTGTTGCAGTCCAAGTCCTCTAGTACAACGCCATAGCAAATATAAAGATTTACTATGCACGTGATACATTTTATGGAGTGCCTCAAGCCAAGATAGTGAACTTACATGAAGGGTGTGAAATGTATTTCTTTACTACTATAGTAGTTTAGTTATAACTTTGCATCTATAATTGAGCTTTCTCATCTGCCAAATGCTATGGTTTTCTTAAAATGTTACAATTCTAGATCTATCCACCTTGTTTTTTTATTGTCTACAAACCATTAAATGTAAATATTATTTTTAGAGAGAGTCAGTCATTGGCTTTGTCATTTACCCTTTGAGAGTTCCACAAGTGGTAGTAGAGTGGTCTAACGTCTTTCCTCTAGTACTACCAGTATTCATAAATGTATACCCCTTACTGTAATTTGTTCCTCTTAGAAGTCAGATCATCTGATTTATAGAGGATTATGAAAACCAGAGTTTTTGAAAAGGCTTATTTTATACATACATATTATATAGAGAAACAAATGTTTTTATTAAATGTTTCATTGACCCAAGTAATTTAAAAGTAATATGTTACCTATGTCTTTCAAGAAAAATAATTATAGCAGCTGATCTGTAAATGACTTTAAAAGCTATTTTAGTAATTTAAATAAATTTACTTTCCTGGTTTGTACTCTCTATGTGTTATAAACTTAATGATTTATCATCTTTAAAAAAAGAAATCCAAGTATTTTCCTTGAACAATTTTAGCAACTCTGGCTAGGGGAAACAAAAAACCAAAGAACTGGAGCCATTTGCAAGTACATTGGTTAGAAGTGGAATAGCCATAACTTTCCATTTTATCTCGGCACTTAGGGTTTTTAAAAATACAGTTAAGTTAGGTATTCCTGACTTGGCAAAAGAATCTCCACAGCAGCTTTTCTTTTTTTTTTTTTAAGTAGACATGGGATCTCGCTATATTGCCCAGGCTGTTTTTGAACTCTTGGCCTCAAGCAGTCCTGCCTAAGCCTCCTAAGTAGTTGGGATTACAGGCATAAGTCACTACACCTGGCTTCTTAACCTTTTCTTTATCACCTCCCTGAAGAACTTTTTTAGATTTTTTCCTAGTCACCCCTTCCCCATGATATTTCAACACCAGATATATACTATGTATCTGTTTATGGACTGTAAATGTTTTTTGCTTTATACAAAATAGAATTTTTTTTTGTCCCCAATGAACCAATTTTCACCCCCATTGAGAATGCATGCTCAAGAGCATCCACGTTTTAGATAATTGCTGCCTAAAACGTTCTATTTGCTATTCATGTTATTGTGATCCTTTTAGAAGGGAAAATTTATTTTTTATTTATTTATTTATTTATTTATTTTTTTTGAGACAATCTCACTCTTGCCCAGGCTGGAGTGCAGTGGCGCAATCTCGGCTCACTGCAACCTCCGCCTCCCATGTTCGAGCAATTCTCTTGCCTCAGCCTCCCGAGTAGCTGGGATTACAGGTTCACGCCACCATGCCCGGCTAATTTTTTGTATTTTTAGTAGAGATGGGGTTTCACCATGTTGGCCAGGCTGGTCTTGAACTCCTGACCTCAGGTGATCCACCTGCCTTGGCCTCCCAAAGTGCTGGGATTACAGGCATGAGCCGCGGAGCCTGGCCTAGAAAGGAAAATTTAAGTAAGATATCAGCTTCAAAATAGGAGCTAGGGTCTAGAGAAATGGAGCACATTGTAACTGGCTGACAACAGTGGCCCAGGAAAACCACAGTAACTTAATTTGAAATTTAATTTGCTTCCCTTCTTTTAATGACTTTTTAATGTTTAAAGATGTTTTCTAAACCTCTAATCCTCAAAACAAAAATTGGAAGCAAACTCGTTCATTCAGTGAACTGCCATTTAGAAGTGATAGGGGTTTACATACTTTGTACCATTAGTTAACGCCTAAGCTAAAAGTATAATATCCAGTTTCCCTATGATCTCAGGTTTATGGAAAGTAGCCTTTCTTTTGGCAGTGTAAACAAGCAGTTCTATTAAATACGTAAAGAAAATGCACTATTCTGTTATTTTGTCCTTATCAAGATCATGGAGTAAAATTTTGTGGTATAAGAGGATAGGGTTTTTCCCTAAGGAAGAGGATTTTATTGGCATTAACCACCAAAGATGTGGTTCCTGAGCCTGGAAAACCAAGCTGAGAAGGCTGCCATTGACTGGAAGAGGAGGAAATTCCTCCCTTGAATGCCCCTTTCTGGCCTGGATTCTGAGAATTCCTTGTGTGTTTAAGGACCCTTGTGGGTGGTAGAGAAACTAGTTCCTGTCACCTGAGCCTAAACAGGAGAACCCCTTTGTACTCTACACCCCAGACATAATTAACTACTTGTAATTTCCTAAACACATCATTCACTTGTCTTTTGCACATTCTTAGACTCTTGGAATACTTCATTTCCTGCCCTCTCGCTTTCTCCAATCTCATGTTCTGCTAATTTTTATTTGTCCTTAAAGTCTTCGTTTTCTTAGGGCAGCACTTCAGTGAAATCTTTCATAATTCCCTTCCCCCAAATACTATTTTTAGGTGCCTCCTGTTTTTTTTCTTTTTTTGGTAGCTTAATAAGACCTTTATTGTTACAAAACCCAGCAGCGTGAGGAGTTCCCGGGTTGGGTGACTTAGAGGCTGGAAAAATTCATCCCAAGCATTACAAGATAACCAATGATACCCCCGATGAAAGAAAACCTCTGCAAGCTGCTAGCTGAAGCCAGCCTCTCTGCTTTTATCCAAAACCGGGTAGTGTCCAGCCAAACAATTTTGGGGGTTGAATGAGTCACTTCAAAGGGCTCAAATGACTGGTGAATCTTCCAGATAAAAGGAGAGAACACAGACTTTCCTGCACATTTTAAAGTGGCTGAGGTGCTCCGCACTCTGATTTATCCTTTATTACCCTGTGGCAGCATTAGCATACCCCTGCTACCACATGCATCTTGCAAGCAGTGACGTGTCGTCAATATATGCACCGTGGCAATCACAGAATGCTCAAATATTTATTGAATAAAAAGAGCAAGCCGTACCTAATTATAGCTAGGTAAGTTGCATCTTAGTGTTTTCTTTGCTTCCCCCACCCCCATCCCCCATTACTCCTAAGCCCTATCTAAAAGTTGCATCTTAGTGTTTTATTTGCTTCCCCCACCCCCGTCCCCCATTACTCCTAAGCCCTATCTAAAAGCTGTATATAACTCATCTGGGTTTAGCAATGCTATGAATAAGGAAAAACAAAGAGGACCAATCTACGCCGTGGAAGGGAAATGCACTTCTCTGATAGAGACAGTGACCATTACATGTCCTCAAGGGAAAGGTGAATATCAAGGGAAAAGACTGGGAAGCTGTGAGGTCTTTCCACAGTGATATTTGGCATTTGCATTTTCTTAAAATAGCAAGTATTCGTCCATCTTTTTCTGTTGCCTAAGAGGGTATTATAATTCAGATAAAAGATGGCTATGGATGTACGAACAAGATGGATAAGAAAAATATTTGAGAAGTAGAACTGACCAGATTTGATTGACTGTAGAAGTGCTGAAAATTTCTCTTTGTTCTGTTTTTTAACTCATATATCTTCTCCCCAGATACTAAGCACAAAGTGATAGACTAAATTCCTATCTCTGCATGTCAATATGTTGACTTTTAGTTTGAAGTAGAGCCACACATATTTGGTCAGAAATTGATTGTAGAGAATAAAAACCCTGTCCAACCAGGAAATGAGCAAAAGAGGGCTGGGGTGAAGATTGCAAGAATATACATCTCAGACTCCAAGAAAAGGAAAATATGGGAACTGTGAAGACTGTTTTCATTTGGAGACCAGCAGCCATTCCCTCTGTCTCTCTATTGCTGCACCCAATTAGCAACTTCCCCTTTGTGACTTAAATGCCAAAAAGATGACATTAATGGCTCAATTCAGTGTATGAAGGATTCCTGAGAAGAATATATGATAAAGCATAGCTTCCTAGGTCACCCTTTTAACAGGGACCAGGAGTTTGGGTTGTGGTAGGGCTGTGTCCTGAGGTCAGGCCAAGAAGTGGGCAGATATGTTAAAGGACAACTGAATACTTCTTCAACTATGTAAAGACCTTTTATATGTAATGCCATGCTATGTGATTAATGCATTTCATTTTAGCTTTTTAAAAAACCCAGCGAAGGGAAATTCAAGGTAATGGAAACATTTTAAGTTTTAAAATCTGAGTCCTGGTCATGGGTCTACTACAAATGTGATTTCTTCCCATTGCTTCTGTTTCTCCAGGTTAAACCAGGAAGATAGTTGTCAAAACTTCAGGTACTATTTTAACATACATCAGCACTTGTTAATTTGTTGTAAGTCCCTCAATAGAACACCAAGCTTTAGTTTTCAGTATGTTTCTTGGGCAAGTGAGGTGGTAGGTGGCCATGTACTAGATTCAAACTTGATTTTCTAGGGATTGTTTTCCCACTTTTAGAGAATACCATTCTTGGGCTAAACTCAGTTACAGAATCTACTGCATGCTATACAGCCCTCTATAGAAATATTCACCCTGAGTAGTTAATTATGTTTCTTAATGGGTAAATGTTTTATCTACTCTCTCTTTTTTTTAAATTTCATAAAATCCAGATCTCTCAGAGCTTAAATACACTTCCTCTTATTTTCCCTACAACAAATATGGAAAAGATCTATAATATATATTTGAATATGTATTAAGTTGTTCCTCACCCTTTTCTATTTTTTATTAGCTATTGAGTGTTTATTAATGCTCCAAACACTTCCAAGTGCTTTATGTATATTAACTGATTTAATTCTTAAGTTACTCTATGAGATGGTATTATTATCCCAACTTAATAGGAAACTGAAACACAGTGAGCTAAAGTAACACTCGAAGTGGTAGAGCAGAGAGATGAACCCAGGCAGTCTGGCTTTAGAATGTCTATGCTTACCACTATGATGTTCTCAAGGACCCCATTCTGAATATTGGAATAAACAAATTCAGTTTCTCCCACTTTTCTCTCACAACACCCTTCTGACTCCAGATGTGTGTGGAGGGGGGTTCCCCACACATTAAGCAAATAAGCAATTTTGCAGCAGACACCAGCTGGGCGTCCTCTAATTCAATTCACTTCTTACACTACCTGGAGATAGCATCAGATACCATAGGTTGAAGGCTCAGTGCCACAAGATGGCCCCCACTTCAGATGCCAATCAGAAACCCCAGATGGTGACCAAGGGTCCTAACCAACTAGCTATAAGTTAGGGTTCCCATAACCCCTTCTTGGGCTCCATTAGTTTGCTAGAGAGGCTCACAGAACTCGGAAACACTATACAGTCATGCCGTACATAATGACATTTCAATGTCAGACCGCAGAGACAACGGTGATCCCATAAGATTATAATACTGTATTTTTACTGTACCTTTTCTATGTTTAGGTATGTTTAGATAGACAAATACAGTCAATCCTTGAACAACATGGGTTTGAACTGTGTGGGTCCACTTATACATGGATTTTTTTTTCAATAAATATATTGGAAAATTTTTTGGAGATTTGCAACAATTTGAAAAACCAAATGAACCTCGTAGACTAGAAATATCAAAAAAAATTAAAGGTATGTGAAGAGTACATAAAATACATGTAGATACTAGTCTATCATTTACTACCATACATAAATCTATTATAAAAGGTTAAAATTTATCAAAACCTATACACACAAACAGACCATACATTGTACCATTTGCAGTCTAGATAAATATTTAAAAATCTAAAAATGCAGTGTTAAACCGTAGCTGATGAAAAATTAGCTAGTGGGTACAATGTGTGCTCTTCAGGTGATGGGTATACTAAAAGTCCAGGGATAAAATTCTTCCATGTAACAAAAAACCCCTTGTACCACTAAAGCTATGGAAAGAACAAAAATTGTCTAATTAACTAATTAAAACAAACAACTGCATAAAATTAACTGTAGTACCTGCTGTTCCACTGAAATAATTTTGTAACCATTCCCTGTTGCTATTACAGCAGGACGCAAGGGTTGAGAGTATCCACATAAAACACCCTGTGAGCTAATCATCTCCACACAAGCAGTTCTTTGCTCTAGTAAATTGTGTATTGCAGTAAAAAGTGATCTCTCACACTTCTCGCGTTTTTCATCGTGTTTAATGCAATACCCTAAACCTTGAATAACACCATGAGCCCCATACAAAGTGCCACCAGTGATGCTAGAAATGCTCCCAAGAAGCAGAGAAAAAAAATGACATTACAAGAAAAAGCTGAATTGCTTGATAGGTACTTTGATTGAGGTCTGTAGCTGCAGTTGCCTGCCATTTCGGACAGCTGACTCATTTTGGAAATGGAGGGGCATTTAACCAACCCTAAACTTACAGTATTGATAATTACAGTACAGTATGGTAAATATGTTTTCTCTTAGGATTTTCTTAATATTTGATTTTCTCTAGCTTTATTATAAGAAGACAGTATATAATACATGTGTTAATCAACTGTTTATGTTACTGGTAAGTCTTCCAGTTAGCAGTAGGCAATTAGTAAAGTTTTGGGGAAGTCAAAAGTTATACATGGATTTTTGACTGTGTGGGTGTCAAACCCCTAATCCCCTAGTTGTTCCATTGTTAACTGCACTTGCCATTGTGTTACAATTCCCTACCGTATTTAGTACAGGAACATGCTGTACAGGTTTGCAGCCTAGACAATAGGATATACCATATAGCCTAGGTGTGTAGTAGGCTATACCCTCTAGCTGTGTGGAAGGACACTCTTAAGATGTTTGCACAATAACAAAATTGCCTAACAATGCAATCGTCTTTTTTATTTTTATTTATTTATTATAGAGATGGAGTCTCACTATTTTGCCTAGGCTGGTCTCAAACTCCTGGGATCAAGCAAGTCTCTCACCACAGCCTGCCAAAGTGTTGAGATTACGGGCATGAGCCACCACGCCTGGTGACAACACAGTTCTCAAAATGTATCTCCTTCATTAAGTGACACATGACTGTACTCACATTTACTAGTTTATTATAAAGGCTATTACAAAGGATACCGATGAACACCAGATGAAGAGATGCATAGGACAGTGCATGTGGGAAGGAGTGTGAAGCCTCCATCTATTCCATTCCAATCTATTCAGGCTCTATAAAGTTTATATTCAACCTATATATTCTTATTTGTGGCTCTCCTTTAAACACTTTTCTTCCCTTGCTCAGCATTGTAGAATCCAATATTGCACAAACCGAGTCTAGAGAATTTTGAGTAGGATGAGTCATCACACAGTCCTACCTGTTGACTCATATTTGCATACATAATCATGATTTTATAACTAAATTTACTGCAATGTTGACTCACAGTTAATCTTTTTCAAAATGCTTACATGTACCCCAGGGGTTGGTTAACTGCCCCTGCTTACCACACAGCCTCTCTTTTTGGCCTCTTTCAGTCTTGATGCAAAACTCAGCAACTCTAAATTCCTAAGAAAAAATCAATTTGCATCCAGAGCATTGACAATTTCCTACAGAGGAAAAATTGTTGATAGTACACAAAAAACACATCCCACAGAAAAGAGAAGCATCCTTATCCTTACTGTAATGAGGGAGAATATGATGAAGAGTACAGGCCCTACAGTCTGGAGTTTGACTGCCTAGGGCCAAATCCCAGCTCCATGCCTTTCTCACTGAATGACACTAGCAACTTATGCTCTTTATGCTTCAGTTTTCTTGTCTAAAAATGGGGAAAATAATGTAACTACTATCTTTTTTTTTTGAGACAGAGTCTTGCTCTGTCGCCCAGGCTGGAGTGCAACAGTGCGATCTCAGCTCACTGCAACCTCCACCGCCCAGGTTCAAGCAAGTCTCCTGCCTCAGCCTCCCAAGTAGCTGGGATTACAGGCCTGGGCCACCACACTGGCTGATTTTTGTATCTCTGGTAGAGACAGGGTTTCACCATTTGGGCCAGGCTGGTCTCAAACTCCTGACCTCAGGTGATCCACCCGCCTCGGCTTCCCAAAGTGCTGGGATTACAGGTGTGAGCCACTGCACCCGGCCTCATTTACCAAAACTCTTAACCACCAACAGTTCTCTCCCCTTTTCCTGTGTGGCATCAACTGTGATGGCTCCTACTTCCAGCCTCTTAGGTGACCCTTGTTATACGAAGAACGTGGGCTTTCTTCCCATGTTATACCTCCATTACAAACCTCAACCCATCACAAAGTTTACTAAACAAAAGGCCTTACAGTTATCAGAATCAACCCTTGCCCCAAATCAGGAGTACTATAAAGAATAAGAAAGATTTCCTGTCTGGGTACAGTGGCTCATGCCTGTAATCCCAGCACATTGGTAGGATGAGGTGGGAGGATCACTTGAGCCCAGGAGTTTAAGACCAGCCTGCGCAACATAGTGGGACCCCATCTCTAGTTATAGAATTTAAAAAGTTTTTTTTAATTTTTTAAGTAAGAATTTTTTTTTCAAGAAAGCTTTTTGATCACATGCAAATAGCTCTTTCTCTCCATGGTTTATTCTTCCCATTCATCTTCACCATCCTACTCTCATCCTTAATCAACCTCACTTTCTTTTCTTGAAGTAACTATAATTTGTTGATATTTTCCAAGTGCTGCACAGACTACCCTGTGTTGAACATGGAGATGTGCAACCTGGATCTCCTTTCAAGGAATAATTTGTTTTGCCGTCTGCTGGGAGTGTGTTCAGTGGACAGCCTTCACTCTCAACCACTTCACAGCTTGCCTCAGCTGCAGAAAACCACCTTGCTCAAGACTACGTCTGGGGAGGGGGAGAGTGGTGCACTCCAATGACAGGGGATACAAAGGCTTGGCCTTCTCAGCCCCACACAGTGCAACTGTGGTGGGCCATTTGCACTCCAGAGCTTCCCTATGGGGTTGGCTGAAGCTATGGGGGCCTGTATTATAGCATGACTTTTTCCTCTCCCCTCTCCTTCCTTTTCCTCCTTTTCATGGGTGTTGATACCAAGACACTCCCTACTAAATACCTTGTACTCTGAGTCTGCTTCTCAGAGAACCCAACCTATGTCACACTGTAAGCTTAGTGTAGTCTGTAAATAATTAAGTCAGTAATGTTTATTGACCATTTAATATGTGCCAGGCACCATGCTAGGCACCATACATATACTATATCATTTAATTTTCATAATATTTGAAGTAGGTACTATTACTATCTTTCTGTTACCAATGAGGAAACACAGACCCAGAACTACTGTTAATAACTGGTGGAGCTAGGATTTGAACTCAGTCTGACTCCAGAATCTGCATTCTTAACCATCATTCTACAATTCTACATTGTATTCCATCATAATGTCCACTTCTTTTTTTTTTTTTTTTTTTTTTTTTTTTTTTTTTTTTTTTTGAGATGGGATCTTGCTCTGTTACTGAGGCTGGAGTGCAGTGGCATGATCTCGGCTCACTGCAACCTCCGCCTCCCGGGCTCAAGCAGTCCTCCCACCTCAACCTTCTGACTAGCTGGGACTACAGGCATACACCACCACACCCAGATAATCTTTGTAGAGATGGGTTCGCTATGTCACCCAGGCTGGTCTAGAACTCCTGGACTCAAGTGATCCACCCTCCTCAGCCTCCCAAAGTGCTAGAATTACAGGCGTGAGCCACCATACTCAGGCAGTATCCACTTCTTAAGGAGCAAAAATGGCATTAAATAATATAAGCATATAATGCTTGGGGAGGGGGGAATGTAGCCATTTTTTTTATGGAAAGACTTTGTGTTAAAAGTGAACATTTTGAAGGTTTTTAACTGGTGAAAGAAACTAGCCTGGAATAATGCCACCAGAGACTGAGTGGAAGTCATCCCTTTTGAAGGTGCCATTCTTATGAGCCAAAAGTTTGTCGTTTAAAAGTTCATTTTGAGGGAATAACATGTAACATAATTTGAAATAAAGGTATAGTAACCTTTAAAAGAACATTATAGCTGAATATTGTGAATGGGGTGAATTTGTTAAATGAGTAACTTTGATAAAGTTTTCATGCACAGGCAAAATGTATTCACTAGATTTCTATGTAGTGATCTGCTTTTACTTTGTAATTTGTAGTCCTCAAAAGACTTTAAAAAAAATAAAGTCCATACTTACACTAACAAAAAAAACACATAATGTTGAGGAAACATACTGCCTGGCCCATAGAATCACTGGATTATCTAGTGAAATGTACACCTCTTTATAGAGATAAAAACCTGACAATAATGTTTGGAACTCTGTTAGGTAGAATGCTCTCTAATAACAAAGGCCTATTATGGTTCTGATGTCCTAATTTGAAAGTAAGTTGGGCAGGACGCGGTGGCTCACGCCTGTAATCCCAGCACTTTGGGAGGCTGAGGCGGGCGGATCACGAGGTCAGGAGTTCGAGACCAGCCTGGCCAACATGGTGAAGCCCCATATCTACTAAAGATAAAAAAATTAGCCAGGCGTGGTGGCACGCACCTGCAGTCCCAGCTACTCAGGAGGCTGAGGCAGGAGAATCACTTGAACCCAGGAGGCGGAGGTTGCAGTGAGCCAAGATCGCGACACTGCACTCCAGCCTGGCAACAGAGCAAGACTCTGTCTCAAAAAAAAAAAAAAAGTAAATTGAACTAGATGATATTTAAAGTCTCTGTCAATGCTGATTCTATAAAATTGGCAAAGTTTGTAATAGCTTAATATAATGTAAAGCCCAGAATATTTTGCTTGATATAGCCTCTGAAAGAGAATCACTTATAGTCCATGATCTGTCCAACATTCAACAGGCATCTCAAACTGTGTTGGAGTGGTGTAATACTTGCTGCTTGAAATATAAGATCTGAGTGAGCAAACTCCAATGAAATCTTTTCCTTTGGAAATAGTTCCAAAGAATTAAGCTTTCTATTGTTAACAGGCAAGTTCCAAAGACCAAAGGTTTGCTCCTCTGAAATATTTTCATTAGCCTTGAATAAGCAGGTTAGCAGACAGAGGGAAGGAAGTACTTTTGTGTTCAGAAAATGCAGCCAACTTCCTATCTCTGGCTTTACCTCTAAGTTTTGTTATTGAATCAGCAGTTCTGTTTTTTTAAGTCATCTGGTTATTCCCAAGGTGGCCCTTTGACCTTTGCAGTTTGCCCAAAGGAGATCGACATGTATTAGCTGGTTGGACTATAGGTTAAGCTTAGATTTAGCTCTAAGCAACGAATCCTTTGCCCTTATATCACCTGTTATCTCGTTCCTGCAGAAAAGGAACACAAACATCCAAATTTATAGCAGTCTCAACATCTGCCTTAAATCATTTGTAAAGTGTACAGGGAGTAATGTAAATATGTGCATGCTAACATTAATGTGAAATAAACTCTAAGTAAACAAGAGGAATGAATGGATAAGGCTAATATAACTCTCATAGCTATAGCCATCTCCCATAATTAGTAAGTTAAGTGCTTTAAAAAATTTGTTTCACATTTTAAACATAAAAATTTAAACAAAAAAATTAAAGTTTTAGTTTCATGGTTTCTTCAAAGTATCAATTCTCCTCAAAACAATAAAAACAGCCAATAAAATTAAAATACATAAAGAGTACCCGGTAAATAGAAATGAATAAAGTAAAAAAGTAAGTTGAACAGGAAAAGTTTGGAAGTAAGGTGCTGGGATAATCAACAAGCCTGGTAAGGTCCATTTCTCAGACAGTATGAGATTATGCTGCAGATAGCAAAATATTTCTGGCGCCTTCCATCCGAGGTTCCTCAAGTGCATAGCTGACGTTATCTTATAGCAAATATTATTACCTCCATTTTATAGGTGCAGAAGCTAAGATACCAGGAGATTAGATAACTTGCTTAAGCATGCACAATGAGTCAGTGATAGAATCAGAAATGTATTTCAGGAATCTAATCTTTTCTGTTTGAATCACTAGGTCAGCTTTCTAGATACCAAAAGACATGTATGAATTTTTATTAAAATTAATAAATTGTAAATTTTGTTAATATATAGAAAATGGATTATCTTCTGTAAACAATTCATTGAAATATTTTTGTTGTAAGCCATTGTTGCTTTTTGGGGGGAAATATTTAAGAGGTGATTTAAAAGTAAATTCTCCCAGGTTTGAAAAGGTATTCATGTGAGGTTTAAATTATTTAGGAAAACCCATTTTAAAGGCTGAGCATGATGGTGAACGCCTGTAATCCCAGCACTTTGGGAGGCCGAGGCAGGCAGATTGATTGAGCTCAGGAGTTTGAGACCAGCCTGGGCAACATAGTGAGACCCTGTCTCTATAAAAGGTTTAAAAGTTAGCCAGGTGTGGTGGTGTGCACCTGTAGTCTCAGTTCCTCAAGAAGCTGAGGCAGGAGGATTGCTGGAGCCCAGTTCAAGGCTGCAGTAAGTTGTGACTATGCCACTGCACTCCAGCCTAGGCGAAAGAGTGAGATTCTGTCTAAAAAAAAAAAAAGAAAGAAAAGAAAATTATTTTGGCAGAAGTACAAGGATTGGCACATGGTGTTGTGGTCCTTGTAGACTTTCAATGACAGATAAAGTAGTTCTATAATTAGGATAAAAATTAGAACAAGGGTAATAAAGAGTGAGTAATATTTTGAAGTCTTATACAGGCAGGCGCCAGACACTTGGGCCAGCTGTCAGCTTCTCACGTTGCCTGCTTCTTATTCCAAGACTGAGCAGCAGAGTGGTTCCTGGTAAATTTTAGTTTCAGATAACCATCAGATTGAGATGTCCGTTCAGTAGACTTAGCCTTAAAAAAAAAATTTTTTTATAACACTTGGACCACTTCCTTACAGTAGGTGAGCACGTGACCTTTGATTAGATTTGATTCATAAAGTTCATGGGTCTTCCAGTAATTATCTCAAATGGGGATAACCTATGTTTTCCAAAAGGGGTAGGTCTAAGATTAAACAGCACCAAGGGCAAAACTTTTGGCCAGTACAGACTGAAAGATTCAACTAATTTTGCCAATTGAGTCTTTTTTTGTTTTTGTTTTTTGAGACGGAGTCTCACTCTGTCACCCAAGCTGGAGTGCAGTGGCTCAATCTTGGCTCACTGAAAGCTCCACCTCCTGGGTTCACGCCATTCTCCTGCCTCAGCCTCCCGAGTAGCTGGGACCACAGGCACCCGCCACCACGCCCAGCTAATTTTTTTATTTTTATTTTTAGTAGAGACAGGGTTTTACTGTGTTAGCCAGGATGGTCTTGATCTCCTGACCTCGTGATCCGCCCACCTCGGCCTCCCAAAGTGCTGGGATTACAGGCATGAGCCACCGCGCCTGGCTCCAATTGAGTCTTAATTGTTCCATCAGTATGTTCCACTAATCAAGAGGACTGTCAGTGGTGGGCATAATGGAAATGCAGAATAGGCAAAATTTTACATATTGATTTTATATTCTGCCCAGCAAAATGAGTGCCTTCATCACTGTACAATTCTGAGAGTACACCCCATGTGGGGATTATTTTTTTCTAATAAGATTTAACTTACTGCTTAGGCTGTTAGTCTGCAATAGGGAAAGGCTTCCACTCAGTGGGAAAACATACAAATCATAACCAAAACAAATTTATATCACTGAGATGGTAGTAGCTAGATAAAATCCATCTGTCATATCTCAAAAGATCCTAAAGCTAAAGGAAAATATCCTATGGAACTGTGAATATGTTTTCTAGGGTTGTGTTTGGGACAGACTTGGGATCTTTGCTAAACTTTGCTAAACTTGAGAAGCAACCTTTGGGGAGGGTTTCCAATAATATTATCATTTTATCCCCAATGGGTTAAGTGATTAATATAATCTAAAATTTGATCTTGGAGGCCCTCTGGCAAGACTGGTCTCTTATGGAGCCCATGCTATAGGCTGGTATATTACTCATCGTTCTCCAGAGGATGTATGAAAGGGAGTTTATTAGGAAGAACTGGCTCACACGATCACAAGTCGAAGTCCCACTACAGGCCGTGTGCAAGCTGGGGAAGAAAGAAGCCAGTAGTGGCTCAGTCTGAGTCCAAAAGCCTCAAAAGCAAAGAAGCTGACAGTGCAGCCTTCAGTCTGTGGCCAAAGGTCCAAGAGCCGCCAGAAACCCACTGGTGTAAGTCCAAGAATCCAAAGGCCAAAGAACCTGGAGTCTGATGTCCAAGGGCAGGGGGAACAGAGGGAGGTAGACATCATGGGAGAAAGATGAAACCCAGAAGACTCGGCAAGCCAGCTTATCCCACCTTCTTCCACCTGCTTTGTTCTAGCCATGCTGACAGCCAACTGGATGGTGCCCACCTACATTGAGAGTGGGTCTTCCTCTCCCAGTCTACCTACTCAAATGTCAGTCTCCTCTGGCAACACCCTCACAAACACACTCAAAAACAATACTTTACCAGCTACCTAAGCATCTTTCAATTCAATCAAGTTGACACCTAATATTAATATTAACCATCACAGCTGGTTTTAGAGTCATGAAAACGTTCTTCAGTTTTCCTATCTTTTCTTCAATTTGGGGGCTGTCATGCATTGTGGATACAGGTCTTGATTGTATTGCATTGGCCATTAGAGGATCTAAAGGGGTATTGAGTTTGGGTGGTTGGTTCATAGACGCTGCAGCTTTTGCAGCTCTGTCAGTCAAGTCATTTCCTTTACCTTCTTTAGAATCAGTTTTTTTGTGTCCTGGAATTTTAATTATTGCTAAAGATTTAGGTTTTTAGATAGCATCAAGTAATTTCAGGACATAGTCACTGTTTTTTTTTAATCTTTTGGCCAGCAGAGTTCAGAAAATCTTTGTTTCCAGAGCATAACAAAATCATGTCTGACCCCAGAAGCACAGTGTCTATCAGTATAGGTATTTGCAGTCTTATTAATTGCCAGGATGCTTAGGAGAGAGCAAAGAGTTCTGTCTGCTGTGTAGAAGTAGTCTTGGGTAGGGAACCACTTTCAATGGTTTCAGACAGTGAGACAACAGCATAGCCAGCTTGGCATTTCCCTGAGGTATTTCAAAGTAGAATCCATCAGTAAACCAGACAAATTCAGCATTTGGAATGGGGACTTCCTATAGGTTTTTTCTGGGGGTTAGTGTTATATAGTCATGTGGTGTCTTGTCAGAAGGAAGAAGAGAGAAGGTGGCAAGATTCAAAGAGTTACAGCAATCAATTGTTACATTAGAGGGATGATAATAATAGGATCTGTAAGAAGTGAGTCTGCTAGCAGTGAGTCATTGGAGGTATAGATTGAAATTAATGGAGGTCCTATCATTAATTATTTGATTGCACTTAATAAATTTGCAGTGGCTATGATAGCTTACATATAGGATAGGAGTCATGTTGCCCCAGGACCTAACTGTTGGCTGTAATATTTGAGGGGACTGATGGTCTCCATGCCTTCAGGTAAAAACCCCTAAGCCATTTTCATTTTGTTCATGAACAAAAACAGAAAGGGGGAGGCTCTAGTCAGAATGCCCTAATGCAGGGGGCCCAAGAAGATTCTCCTCAGTATTTTTGAAAGAGAAGAAGGCTTCTCAGGCCACTGTAGGGGTTCAAAGTGGCCCATTTTTAGGAGGCAATACAGAAGCTGAGCCATGGCAGAGAAATTTGGGATTCATTATATAGTGCTCTGTCAATCTCAAGAACTTAGAGAGTTGTCTTTTGGTCATGGGAACAGGAAAAGCCAAGATTGATTTTTTTTTTTTTTTTTTGGAGATGGAGTCTCGCTCTGTCACCCAGGCTGGAGTGCACTGGCGCGATGTCGGCTCACTGCAACCTCTGCCTCCCAGGCTCAAGCAATTCTCCTGCCTCAGCCTCCTGAGTAGCTGGGACTACAGGCACATGACACCATGCCCAGGTAATTTTTTTTTTTTGTATTTTTGTTAGAGACATGGTTTCACTGTGTTAGCCAAGATGGTCTTGATCACCTGACTTTGTGATCTGCCTACCTCGGCCTCCCAAAGTGCTGGGATTAGAGGCATGAGCGACTACACCCGGCCCAAGATTGATTTTATTCTTTGGGGATCGAGCAAAAGACCCTGTCCTGAAATTAGATGTCCTAAATATTTCACTTGTGAGAGAGAAAGTTGTAGCTTCTCTTTTGAAGCTTTATGGCTTTTAGTGGCTAATTTCTTTAATAGACAGTGGCTGTCCTCTATGGAAGCCTTTAAGGTAAAGGAACAAAGTAATAAGTCATCCACATATTTTATGAGAATAGGATGCAAAGGAAGTGCCAAATCTGCTATGTCTGTTTTTAAGACTTGGGAGAAGTATTTGGGACTATCAGCATACCCCAGAGGCATTACTGTCCAGGTATAGTGTTGTCCTTTCCGTGTTAAGGCAAAAAGATACTGGCTAGCTGGATCAACCAGGATGATTAAAAAAAAAGAAAGAAAAAAGAAAAAAAAGCACTGCAGAGGTCAATCACAGTGAAAACCTGACTACCTGGTGGTATGGCTGATAGTAATGTATGCAGGCTAGGTACAACAAGATAGTGGAGTATTAAAATGTTATTGATGGCTCCTAAGTCCGGGACAGATCTCCATCCCTGGTTATTAGGTTTTTGTACTCATAGAATGGGGGTATTACCTGGGCTAGTGCATGGAATAATTAGTCCTTGCTTGAGGTAGTCCTCAAAAATTGGTTTAATTCCCTGAATGGCTTCCTGGTATAAGGGAATCAAATTGTTTAATGTTTGGAAGTCTTTTTGGTTTTTTTTTTGTTTGTTTATTTGTTTTGTTTTGTTTTGTTTTGTTTTGTTTTGAGACAGAGTCTCACTCTGTCGCCCAGGCTGGAGTGCAGTGGCACGATCTCCGCTCACTGCAAGCTCCACCTCCTGGGTTCCTGCCATTCTCCTGCCTCAGCCTCCCGAGTAGCTGGGACTACAGGCGCCTGCCACCACGCCCGGCTAATTTTTTGTATTTTCAGTAGAGACGGGGTTTCACCGTGTTAGCCAGGATGGTCTCGATCTCCTGACCTCGTGATCCACCCGCCTCACCCTCCCAAAGTGCTGGGATTACAGGCGTGAGCCACTGTGCCCAGCCTGGAAGTCTTTTTGTTTCATCTATTTGTATGTTAATTGGTTGTGCTGAATGAAAACAGTCAATATCTGTGGTGCATTTGGACCATAAGTTTTCAGAGTAGAGAGGTTAGTAGGTCTTGAAATGTTTCACTAGGTGATACTTTCTCCTTGTTTTCAAGAACTGAAAATATAGAGATGGAAAGTACAGTGAGTTCCTTGAGGATTCCCTCTATAGTAGTTTTCTTCCAGTAGTAATTGCATTTCCCCCTTTTGGAAGAAAGAAATGCAAGCTTTGTGGGCTTCCAGAAAAATTTCAGCCAATTAAGTGAATGAGAGCTGAAGGGACTAACAGAAACTGATAAGGGCCCTGGAGTTCCCCAAGTCAAAATGCTATGGGGAACTGGCCTCTTTCACTGCAACTGGGGACTCATCTTGTCTATGCAAAGATCTGCTGGGCCACTGGGACATAGTCTTCTGGATCCAGGTCCCTTGTCAGTGTTCCCACACAGTCCCAGTACCCTCCTTGGATATTCTCCAGGTCCATCTGGAAAGCCCCATCAACCTTGGAGTCCTCATGAGACTAATGGCAAGCTTGGGCTCAGAGTGTCTTCTAGTGCTGGGACACCTGCAGTAATCACAGCCTAAGGGAACATATCAGTCACTCTGCTTAGAATCCCTGGAAGGACCTCTGAAGAGGAACAGGCACAGATAAAGCCAGACCATGAAGACTAAAATAAATACCTAATCCTTCAATGTGCAGACATCATTGCATCTACATAGGCATCAAGAGCATTCAGGGAAATATGATCTCACCAAACAGACAAAATAAGGTGCCAGAGATTGACCCTAAAGTGATGGAGATGTGTAATTCTCTGACAAAAAATTCAAAATAGCTGTTTTAAGGAAGTTCAATGCACTTCAAGAAAACATTGAGAATCCATTCAGAAATGTATCAGTGAAGTTTAACAAAGAGATTGAAACAATAAACACAAAAATTAAAAAGAAATCTTGGAACTACAAATTACAATAGATGAAATGAAAAATGCAATAGAAGGCATCAACAGCAGAATTGATCAAACAGAAGAATCAGTGAGCTTGAAGACAGACTATTTGAAAATATAGTCAGAGGAGAAAAAAGAAAAAAGAAATGAAAAGGAATGAACAAAGTATATGGGATCTATGGGACAACATCAATATTTTCCAGGATGTTGTGGTTGGCAGTGTACAGTTTGGCCCAGTTCAAGGGTTCCAGGCAAGTCCTTGATTTTTGTACATGGAAGTTTATAGGACATGCAGGCAGTCTTTCTTAAAATGGCTTTGCACAGCCACATGGTGTAATGGAATAGTTATACATTCTGGATTCAGAAAAGGGAGGTTCAAATTCTAGCTATACCACTTCTCCAACCATGTGACCATAAGCAAATCATTTCACCTTTCCAATAAATTTCCTTATCTGTGAAAGAGGGCTGATGGTAATATATCATAGAGTTTGATAAGAATTAAACAAGACAAAGTATATGAAAGTATTGAGGTTATTAGAGGTTATACAAGTGTTTGTCATATATGTGTTATATAGAATACATATGTGTTATAACCATTTATATATATAATGAAAATTAGAATATATACACATTTAATACATGATCAGTGTATGTTAGAATGTATTAAATGTTTGCTTTGTACAAGTTTTTCAATTCCTGCTTAATAATACATGTAATCACATATATTTCCAAAACCAGCTACCACTTCATTATTACTCTTATTTCTGCCTGACAGTTTTTCAGCTGCTTTTTCCCCTTTATAATATTTTCTGGGCTTTCTGTTAATGCAGTAGGATTTGTAAGCAAATGCTCACAGATTCTCATTCCTTTTTCAACAGGTGGGTGCACTCAGTCCTGGGATTCCAGGAGTGTTTTTAGTAGTCAGTGAGTCTCACTAAAACCTGAGGGTCTTCTTCCAGGCTGGGCACCCAGCTGCCTTTTTCTATTTTTGGAAGGACCACAGAAAATCTCCTGTCAAAAGTTTAAAACTTTCCACTGCCTATAAATAGGGTGATTCATCCCTTGTAAAATATAACCTGGTTTGATTACATATAACCTCATTCTGACATATCCTTCAGCTTTTTAAAAAATTGCAGCTGTCTTGCTATAAGATGTCCCATTGCATATTTCATTTGTATTATTAGGCTATAAATCAGCATCAAAACAGAGAGATGCTCTTAAGAGAGACACTCTTCTTTTTAAGAGTGTTCTAAGAAAAAGGTATTGCCTTTGTATAGTTAAAGTGATTACCATGCCTGTTAGCTACACTACTTAAGGAAGCCCCCATTGGGAATATATTAAAGAAGATACTCAACATTAAAAGAAACTAATCTTGGAGATTTGTAAAGAGTAAATGTAGGAAAACATAATTTTTAAAGCTTAAAAACATTCCCAAATAACACATTTCAGAAGTACTCTTTTTCTTAACTGGTATAAAACTTAATTTAGAGAAATAGGAAAGACTTAGTAGTTAGATTTAAATATATTGGCTGTCTGATTCACAAATCTTGTTGAGGACATTAACAATATGGAAGCAAATCATAGCAATTAAATGGATCAAAATTCGCATCATCTCCCCACCACCAGAATTTACCATTTTTATATATGTTATAGATTTGTACATATACATAGAATTATTTTGGCTTTTATTTATGTAAATATCAGACTACAAACATCATTTAAGCCACTTCTTTTTTTTTTACTCAACAATGCTTTTTTTAAACAATGCTTTTAAGATGTACCCATTGTTTCTGTCTCACAATTGCTACAGTAAATGAATCTATGATTCTAAGTCTTTGTTTGTTTAAAGCCAGCCTCAGGTTTGCTAAATCCCAGTTTGCTTTTGACCTTACCAGAAATAAAGGAGGAAGAAACTAACTCCATTGCTTGGCTTTACTCCAAGAGCACTTCACTACTAATCTTAAGGAGAGATTAGCCAACAAAAGTGAAACGTGGATCTGAAGCAATATTCCAGATATGTAATTTAATCCCCAAAACTACTTGGTTCTGGATAACCAGATACTTAAGAAGTGGATTTGTTCTGCCTTGGATTTCCAGCTAGTTCCTCCTAGTTTATCTCACTGATGGATGAATTAATTCACCCATCCATTCAATGAGTTTTTATTAACTGTCAGCTAAATGCACAGCACTGCATTAAACAAGTTGTTTTATTTTTGATTGTGAAGAACTAACTTTGTGAAGGGCATCTTTATTCTTTTTTGTCATCTTTACATATTACAGGATGTACTTCCTAAATCGTACTTACCTTTCCCAACCACTATGAACCAATAACTCAAACAAGGTGGTGATTTAGCTGTTTGTCCTATAGTTCCTCCAAATCTTCAAGATGTATCCTATACTTCAAAAAAAGATACATACCTTAAAATTAGAATTCCTGCTAATACTAAGTCCACAGAGGTTAAATTCGTTATTCTAGAGTCACAGGGCAAGTCATTGTGAGTACAAGGTTTGCAATTAGATGTAGGTTAGATCAACAATACCCTGCTACTGAAATATGAAAGTTTTAAGCCCTTATAAACCCTGAGCTATTTTATCACAAGAATTTCATTCTCAGCAACTGGTTTGTGCAAAATCAATGTTAATTATATTTATAGATTATTTGGGGTGTGGATTTTAAGATCTTTTTTAAAGTCATGAAATAAATTCCCAGACCATCCAAAATGAATTTGTGCTTATTTAGGCTTGTTTGTTGCTAAATTCATTTAGGCACAAGGTAGATTGAAGATCTCTCTGATCTTTTTCCTGGAGTGATGCCTTGATTTTCATAGATAGCAATACACTTTTACTTAGCAATAAAGCAGAACCCATCCGTTTTCATATTTACCAACAAGAGATTGTAAGTAAAGTCAATGAGGTAAAGGGCTCTGTTTTAATTTTACTAGACTGTTTAATTAGAGTTTCTTCTGTTCCAAGCTATGGCTTTTCACAATGGTCAGGTTAACTTCACATTTTGAAGAGTGAGATTCTGAGCCACTGATGAGCTCAAATTTCGAGTTTCTCTTTTTCTGTGTGGTAGACAAACGTTGTTTCCTTACTGGTATTTTATCTTTCACTCCAAATGGCTGAATACTCAAAGAACGTTAAGGCACATTCTACATGATTTTTTGTGTGTTTTGTGTTTTAGGTATCTGATCAGCAACAGGTTCCATCATGTGCCCTCCCACAGAGTCTCAAAATCTCAGGGCAATTCCTTTGAGTTGAGTTGCGGTCTCAGGGCTGAGTAGCATCCATCATGAGACAAACACAATGTTGTTGAGATAGACTCATACCTGGAGATCTGCCCAGTGAAAAACAGACTCTGCTTAGGTTGTCCAGTGCATTCTCACCAAAGGCAAAGTCTTGCTGTGTTTTTCTTCTAAGGCTATTAGGATGATCAAACAAATGGGCTAAAGCCCACTGAAAACACTGCAATAAGGTATCATACCTCATGCTTAGCTGATACCTAGCCTGCACTGGTTTTGTTATTTAAATATTAACATAATTCCGCACTGATTGGTAAATAGATGCTGATTTCCAAAATCTAACAACCAACGAGTTTACACCCAGTCCAATAAGGAGGGCCTCTGATTCTGCTCCATTCTGATTGGCTCCCAATTTTAGTGATTATGTTTTAATGTCCTTCCTGCCCAAAACAAATGTGAAAATAAAAGTGAATGAGGCCACATGCGGTGGCTCACGCCTGTAATCCCAGGACTTTGGGAGGCCGAGAGGGGTGGAACACCTGAGGTCAGTAGTTCGAGACAAGCCTGGCCAACATGGTGAAACCCTGTCTCTACTAAAAATACATAAAATTAGCTGGGCCTGGTGGCAGGTGCCTGTAATCCCAGCTACTTGGGAGGCTGAGGCAGGAGAATCACTTGAACCTGGGAGGTGGAGGTTGCAGTGAGCTGAGATGACACCATTGCACTCCAGCCTGGGCAACAAGAATGGAAACTCTGTCACAAAAAAAAAAAAAAAAAAAAAAAATTTAGCTGGGCATGGTGGTGGGTGCCTGTAATCCCAGCTACTTGGGAGGCTGAGGCTGAGGCAGGAGAATCACTTGAACCAGGGAGGCGGAGCTTGCAGTGAGCCAAGATGACGCCACTACACTCCAGCCTGGGTGACAGAGCGAGACTCCATCTCAAAAAAAAGGAATGAAACAACAAATGTATACACAAATAGACTATGGTTTACAAATATAACTTCTAGCTACTAATGCTGAATAACAAATTATCCTGAAAGCTAGTGGATTAAAATAACAATATTTATTTTGCTCACAAGTCTACAATTTGGGCGTACTTGGTGGAGCAGCTTGTTGCTGTTCCAGTTGGTGTTAGCTGGGGTAGCTTAATGGTTGGTGTAATGGTTAATTTTATGTGTCAATTTAGCAAGGTCATAGGACCCAGATACTTGGTTAAACACCAGTCTGGATGTTGCTTTGAAGGTATTTTTTAAATGAGATTAACATTTAAATAAGTAAACTTTGAGTAAAGTAATTACCCTCCATAATGTGGGTGGGGCTCATCCAATAAGTTTCTTAAGTAAAAACACACGGAAGAAACAGAAGAGAGGATTCTGCCAGCAGATTGCCTTTGGACTTGAGCTGCAACATCAACTTCCATGGGTCTCCGACTTGCTGGTCGACCCTGCAGATGTCAGACTTGCCAGCCTCTGTAATCATGTGATAACTTCTCCGGAGAACCCTGACTAAGACAGCTGGGAACTGGAATAATCTGGAGTCCTTAATCCATCACATGTCTGGTGGTTAACACTGGAAAGACTTAAACAATTGGGATTAGGAATACCTGGGGCTTCTTGGGCATCTCCATCTCATAGTCTTCCAGGATGGCAGCTTCAGGTGAACTTTTTTCATGTCAGATCAGGATTCCAAAAGCATTTGTCCCTAGAAAGAGAAAACAGAGCAGAATCTGAATTTTTTTTTATGACTTAACTTCTGAGGTCACATTGTATCATTTATGATGTCTTCTATTGGTTGAGGCCATTACAAATGCCCACCCAGATTCAAGAAGAGGGAACTCAGACCCCATCTCTCAATGCAGAAATGTCAACATCACATTGTAAGAAAAACATGTGGGATGAAATATATTGGTGCAGCCATCTTTGGAAAATACCATCTGCCTCACTAATGTTTTCAAATTCTAAAACATATTTTCTATTTATTTAGAGTTACTAATGCTTGATGCCCTACTTTTAGAGTGGATCTACTAGTTAACCATTCTTTTTTTTTTCCTTTTTTCACTTTAAGTGGTTATTTTATTATTAGAGAGACGTATACTTGAAAAACTTAATTTCCAGTTTTTAATTCCCCTAAATTTTATTTATTTATTTATTTATTTATTTATTTATTTATTTTTGAGACAGTGTCTCACTTTGTCGCCTAGGCTGGAGTGCATGGTGCAATCTCAGCTCACCGCAACCTCTGCCTCCCAGGTTCATGCAATTCTTGTGCCTCAGCTGGGAACCACCAGGCCCGGCTAATTTTTGCATTTTTAGTAGAGACAGGACTTCACCATGTTGCCCAGGCTGCTCTCAAATTCCTGGCCTCAGGTGATCCACCCACCTCAGCCTCCCAAAGTGCTGGGATTCCAGGTGTGAGCCATTGCACCCAGCCGTAATTCCCCTAAATTTTAATATCTTGATTTTTTTCTTGAAGTCACACAAAGTAAGTTCAACGTAAAACTAAGAAGTTTTCATGTGTCCGTTAAGGCTAGAAAACTTTTCTAAAAGAACATGTAATGAGAATGCAATTTACGAAATTGCCATCGAAGACAATTAATTGTTTGGCTTGAGTGAATCCCAATTTGGACAATGTTAGCATTATCTTCGAGTCTCTTTTTACTTAGAACCAGCTGTTCTGCTTTTCCACGCCTCTTTCCCTGGTAGGAATTTAGGTAGAGGAGGGGCTGGATTGAGGCAAGAAGATGACCTCTCTTCCTGGCATGAAAAAGTAGCTTAAAGCCAGGATGGGTAGAGTTGATTCTGCCCTACCGTTCCCTAGGGGTAGTTACTTCTTACTGGAACTGCTGCTAATTTACCTTCAAGGTAGTTGCTGCTGTTTTTTCTTAGATATAAATTTTGACTTAAACTTTGATAAAAATAACAACTGTATTTGTCCACGGTTACAAAGAGGAAAAGTTTCTTAAGCCTCAAATCAGTAGGATATCATTTCAACTGAGTGAAGTTATTTTCTTGTAACCTTTATGCCTCCTTCTTGGCTGTTCTTTCTCCCATTCCCCACAAGTATATTAAAATTCCTATTATTTATTTTTATTTAAAAAATTTATTATTTAATATTTTGAAAATAAAAAAGCTACAAAGATAATAATATAATCATCTGTGTATCCACACCTAGCTTAAGAAATCAAATGTCACCAACATAGTTGAAGCTTCCTATGTTCACCCCTACCACATATTAATCT
The DNA here is from genome assembly GCF_028885655.2 of Pongo abelii. Lineage (NCBI taxonomy): Eukaryota > Metazoa > Chordata > Mammalia > Primates > Hominidae > Pongo > Pongo abelii. The sequence continues at coordinate 69,990,323 of NC_071985.2, read as the reverse complement.
CTGCTGCTCCCTCAGGAGGTACTCACTTTTCTGAATTTAGTATTTTTTATTCCTCAGCACTTAAAAATCTTTTACTACATTTGTATATGTTCCTAAATAATCTATACCAGTACTGTGCATGCTTTTAAGCTTCATGGAAGTGGCATCATACTGTATATATCCATCTGCAACCTGCTTTTTATTTTTTGAGACGGAATCTCGCTCTGTCACCAGGCTGGAGTGCAGCGGCATGATCTCAGCTCACTGCCACCTCCGCCTCCCGGGTTCAAGCGATTCTCCTGCCTCAGCCTCCCGAGTAGCTGGGACTACAGGCGCCCACCACCACACCCAGCTAATTTTTGTTTTTGTTTTTTTGAGGTGGAGTTTCGCTCTTGTTGCCCAGGCTGGAGTGCAATGGTGCGATCTTGGCTCACCACAACCTCGGCCTCCTGGGTTCAAGTGATTCTCCTGTCTCAGCCTCCCAAGTAGCTGGGATTATAGGCATGATGCACCACAATGCCTGGCCAATTTTTTGTATTTTTAGTAAAGATGGGGTTTCTCCATGTTGGTCAGGCTAGTCTCAAACTCCCGATCTCAGATGATCCACCCACCTCAGCCTCCCAAAGTTTTGGGATTACAGGTGTGAGCCACTGCGTCTGGCCTGCAACCTGCTTTTTAAAAATTATATTTGTGTGATACATCCTTAAACTTATTTTCACTGTTTCTTGGTCTTTCATTGTATGAATATTCCTCAGTTTACTACCCATTCTTTTATTGATGGACATGTTATTTCCTATTTTTGCTATTATAAACGATGCTTCTGTAAAATTCCTTGTACTTGTCTCCTTGTGCACCTGGGTGAGTTTCTTACAGCAGCGAACCATTTAATCCAAGTCTGCAGTGAGATAAGAAGCTTGTGTAAAAATATATGTCATCATACTGTCTCCTTCATTAAGGAAGTCTTATCTAAAAAAAAGTCAGCTTGGCCGGGCGTGGTGGCTCATGCCTGTAATCCCAGCACTTTGGGAGGCCGAGGTGGGCGGATCACGAGGTCAGGAGATCGAGACCATCCTGGCTAACACGATGAAACCCCATCTCTACTAAAAATACAAAAAATTAGCCAGGCGTGGTGACGGGCGCCTGTAGTCCCAGCTACTCAGGAGGCTGAGGCAGGAGAATGACGTGAACCCAGAAGGCGGAGGTTGCAGTGAGCTGAGATCGCGCCACTGCACTCCAGCCTGGGCGACAGAGCGAGACTCCGTCTCAAAAAAAAAAAAAAAAAAAGTCAGCTCATCCCTAAATAGTATATTTAGTGACATAGTTGACTTATATCCTTGCATGAGTTCTTTATCTTATTGGTCTAGTAACAAAGAGTTTGAGAATGTGGACTATTTTGAATGAAATTGTTGGGTCATGGGTATATCTTCATTTTTACTGCATATTTCCAAAATGTTTTATAAAATCATTGTACCAACTTACACAGCCCTCAGAAGTGAATAAAAACTCCCACTGTTTCACATCTTTGCCAACATGTAATATCATCAGACCTTTTAATTTTTGCAAATCTGGATATAAAGTTTGGCTTAAACTCTGACAAAAGTATCAAATGACTTCTCATTATGGTTTTATTTTGTCTTTCCTTGATTGCTAATGATATAAAGCATCTTGCCATTTTTCAGAAACTGGTTTTTAGGCTGGACATGGTGGCTACTCATGCCTATAATTCTAGCACTTTTGAAGGTGGAGGTGGGGGGATGGCTTGGGCCCAGAGTTTAAGGCCAGCCTGGGCAACGTGACCTGGTCTCTACTAAAAATATAAAAATTAGCCAGGTGTGGTGGCATGTACCTGTGGTCCCAGCCACTCAGGAGGCTGAGATGGGAGGATCACTTGAGCCCAAGGAGTTGGAGGTTACAGTGAGCTGTGGTCATACCACTCCAGCGTGGCCCATAGAGTGAAACCCTGTGTCAAAAAAATATAAGGCCAGATGCAATGGCTCATGCCTGTAATCCCAGCACTTTGAGAGGCTGAGGTGGGTGGACCACTTGAGCTCAGGAGTTTGAGACAAGCCTGGTCAATGAAGTGATATCCCATCTCTACAAAAAATACAAAAACTAGGTGGGTGTGGTGGTGCATGCCTGTAGTCCCAGCTACTCAGGAGGCTTAGATGAGAGGATGGCTTGAGCCTGGGAGGTTTCAGTGAGCCAAGATCATGCCTCTGCTCTCCAGCCTGGAGGACAAAGCTAGAATATCTGTCTCAAAAAATATAAAATAAAATAAAGTAAGGTAAGATAAGATAAGATAAAATAAAATGGTTTTTAGGGTTTTTATAAGCATTGCACTTTTCTGGACTGTTGCTGCTAATCTTCAATTTTTATTTATAATTTCTTCCTTTTATTCAATGTTCCAAAGGTAAACCATGTTTGCTTATTGCTTTTTAATTTTCTTTTTCCTATTTCTTTCTCCTTTTATCATTTCATTCTTGCCTATGGAATGTTATTGATGCTTCTGTGACTGGCTTTCTGCTTTTCTATCTCTACCGTTACGTTTTGCTAGCTCAGGTTCTCTCAGAATCCTTCTTTTTGGGCCAGTTGCGGTGGCTCACACCTGTAATCACAACACTTTGGGAGACCAGTGCAGGAGGACCCCTTAAGCCCAGGAGTTCAAGACCAGCCTAGGCAACACGGCAACACCCCATCTCTACACGAAATACAAAAATTAGCTGAACGCGCCACTGCACACCAGGTGGGGCAACAGAGCGAGACCCTGTCTCAAAACAAACAAACAAAAAGAATCCTTCCTTTTGGTAAAGGTTATGTCTTTGGTAAAGGTCATTATTCATGCATGCGACTAAACAAGACTCAGGGGTGTAATAATAGAAGCAACTTTATTTTGTTCTCTCACTGTCCTAAGTGGGGAAATTCCTTTTACTCCTGCATAAAAACTCAGGCAAGCCCCATGACTTTTCTCATCCATTGTAGTTAATAAAAGTCTTATATCACATTAGCTTGCAAACACAGTATTAATTCAGTAATAAAATATTCAGCCCAGTATATGAATCAACATTTTAATCTTTACTCAAAGGTACAACTTCTATCCTTTTTGATCTAGGACTTCCTGCAGTAGTGCTGCCTCCTTCCATGAAGTGAGGCATGGTCCTTCTTTTCTCTTTTCCTGTCTGGAGTATATCCCTTTCCTCAGGTTTGCTAATTATTATTCCTACCCTGCCCAGGGTGGAACGCAGGGAACTGAGGAGTCAGGGAAGAGCCGTAAGGGATACAAGAACATTATTACATGACTGGTACTGTTGTAAGGTGGCTTTACCCCAGGCTTGGTAGATGGGTAAAGCCCATTGTTTGTCTTAGAGGTCCTGGGTTCTTTAAAGATTCTCCTGCTCAGCCTCTGCAGCTACAACTCTCTGGATGTGTATATTGCCTCCCCTTTGGGTGGCCACTCCCAGTGTCCTGTAGCCAAATATTCCTCTTTCTCCGGGGTCCACTCAAGCTGGTAGGCTACCTCCTTAGGGGGATCCCTTCAATTTTATTTTATTTTATTTTTTTGAGACAGAGTCTGGCCCTGTCGCCCAGGCTAGAGTGCAGTGGCGCGATCTCGGCTCACTGCAAACTCCACCTTCTAGGTTTAAGCAATTCTCCTGCCTCAGCCTCCTGAGTAGCTGATTATAGGCACCCACCACCATGCCCAGCTAATTTTTGTATTTTTAGTAGAGACAGGGTTTTGCCATGTTGGCTAGGCTGGTCTTGAACTCCTGACCTTAGGTGATCCATCCACCTTGGACTTCAAAGTGCTGGGATTTTAATTTCTTCCTCCTCTTCCTCCTTCTTCTTCCTTTCTTTAGGAAAATGCCTATTCTTTTTTTTTTTTTTTTTTTTTGAGACAGGGTCTCACTCTGTCACCCAGGCTGGAGTGTGGTGGCACGATCATGACTCACTGCAGCTTCAACCTCCTCGGCTCAAGTGATCTCACCACTTCAGCCTCTTGAGTAGCTGGGACTACAGTCCTGTGCCACCACGCCCAGCTAATTTTTTGTAGAGACAAAGTTTCGTCATGTTGCCCAGGCTGGTCTCGAACTCTGGGCTCAAGTGATCTGCCCACCTCGGCTTCCTAAAGTGTTGGGATTATAGGCATGAACCACTGCGCCTGGCCTAACTCCCATTTTAGAGCAGCAACACTTACCTTCCCTGCCACCATCCTCTACTCTGCTGTCAAGGTTGCTATGCCTTTTTCAGGTCTGAATCCAGCCACAGGTTACTCTGCCTTTCAGATTTTGGCCCACGCATCAAGCTCTCCATATTGTCTTCTCAATGCCCCTAGTATGAACTTGAGGTAAGGAAGAAGCCACCTCTGCACTCCACTGCCTATCCAAAGAAATCTTCCTGTCAAACCCTTTGAATCTACAATTTCTCCATCCTTTTCATATCAGTGACCAGGTTGAAGGGTCTTGCATGAGGGGGTTCAAGAATCACATACTTGGTCTCATATATCTCCTCTTAAAATGTGCATCTTAAGGACCAGGCGCAGTGGTTCATGCCTGTAATCCCAGCACTTTGGGAGGCCAAGGCAGGCAGATCACTTGAGATCAGGAGCTTGAGACCAGCCTGGCCAACATGGTGAAACCCTATCTCTAGTAATAATACAAAAATTTGCCAGGTGTGATGGTGTGCACCTGTAATTCCAGCTACTTGGGAGGCTGAGGCAGGAGAATCGCTTGAACCCGGGAGGCGGAGGTTGCAGTGAACTGAGATCACGCCACTGCACTCCAGCCTGGGCAACAGAGCGAGACTCTGTATCAAAGAAAAAAAAAAAAGGTGCATCCTGACCAGCCTGGGCAACATGGCAAGATCTCGTCTCTGCAAAAATACAAAAATTAGCCAGGCGTTGTGCATGTAGTCCCAGCTACTGGGGAGACTGAGGTAGGAGGCTCACCTGAGCCCCAGAGGTTGAGACTGCAGTGAGCTGTGATCGTGCCGCTGCACTCCAGCCTGGGTGACAGAGTAAGACCTACTCTAAAAAATAAAAATAATTAAAATGTGCATCTTGTGCGCCTGTCTCACAACTTACTCTGGTTGCTGCTATCAGTTTGTTTTAGGACCTCACTCAAAAATTTCAATTTTTAACTTTCAATTGTAGTCAAATATGGTTAAATGCTGCCTTTGTAGATATGCCTATTTTTTTTTTTTTTTTTTGCTTTCTGGATTTGATATCACAGAGGTTTCTATGATCAATATTTCCTTGGCTGTATGCTCATGTACACATACTCACGTATATACACACAAATATTTATATACATGAAGATAGATGGTTATGCCTATTTTCTTATCAAAGATATTTATTTTTGATAAATTTCAGTTTTTTCGTAATTCTGCCCAGCAGAATAACAAATCCCCTAGAAAAGTGCAAGACTAAGCCAAAAGACCAACTCTAGAAAAAATAAAAGTAACCAGAAAACCTACCCCTAAACTTGGTATCTGCATAGTTTGTTAAAATGAAAGGGAGATTTGTTATGGTTGAATTTATTATTGAAAAGATGGTGGACAAGATTACAGATCAGACTTGGCATCTAGGCTTGACATTTCCTTAGGAATGCCTTTAGTTAATCCTGACACATATTTTTATTCAATTAACTACAAATAGTGAATGACATCATTACAGCACCAAAGCTGTATCTGTCCATTTCTTAGTTTGTTGTCTAGAGATTAATATCAAATTTTGCATTCCCAGGAAAGAAAACATCACTATTCACCTAGAATTTAAATTCAACAAATAAATTTAATTCAACAAATATTGAATACCTAACTATATGCAAGGCACTAATTCAGTGTATTAAAAATAGTAAAAATAAGCAACATTTTTGAGCACCTATTATGTGCCAACTATATGTCCTTCACATGTGTTATTTCTTTTTCAACACAGCTTTATGGATATATACTTCACATATCATACAATTCACCCATTTAAAGCATACAATTGAATGGGTCTTAGTATGTTCACAGAGTTGTGCAACCGTTGCCATTATCAATTTTAGAACATTTTCATCACATAAAAAAGAAACTCTGGGGCCGGGCACAGTGGCTCATGCCTGTAATCCCAGCACTTTGGGAGGCTGAGGCAGGCGGATCACCTGAGGCTGGGAGTTCGAGACCAGCGTGACCAACATGGAGAAACCCCATCTCTACTAAAAATACAAAATTAGCCGGGTGTGGTGGTGCATGCCTGTAATCCCAGCTACTTGGGAGGCTGAGGCAGGAGAATAACTTGAACCCAGGAGGCAGAGGTTGCAGTGAGCCGAGATTGCACCATTGCACTCCAGCCTGGGCAACAGGAGTGAAACTCTGTCTAAAAAAAAAAAAAGAAGAAAAGAAAAAGAAAGACCAGGCACAGTGGCTCATGCCTGTAATCCCAGCACTTTGGGAGGCTGAGGTGGGCAGATCACCTGAGGTCAGGAGTTCAAGACCAGCCTGGACAACATGGGGAAACCTCGTCTTTACAAAAATACAAAAATTCGTAGGGCATGATGGCGGATAGTATGTAATCCCAGCTACTCAGGAAGCTGAAGCGGAAGAATCGCTTGAACCTGGGGGGCAGAGGTTGCAGTGAGCTGAGATCGTGCCACTGCACTCCAGACTGGGCGACAGAGCGAGACTCCCTCTCAAAAGGAAACTCCATAACCACTAGTAGTCATTTCCCATTTCTCCTCCCCTCCCCTATGTCTATTCCACTTCTCGGCCCCAGGCAATCACTTATCTACCTTCTGTCTCTATGTATTTGTATATTCTGAACACATTTTATATTCTCCTACATGTGTTATTTCTTTTCTTACACAACCCAGTGAGGTAGGTACCATTGCAATCTCCACTACACAGAAGTGGAAACTGAGTCACGAAGAGGTTAAGTACCCTGACCAAAGTTATATGGCTAGTAAGTAGCTCAGCCAGGCTTTATTTATTTATTTATCTGAGACAGAGTCTCACTCCATCACCCAGGCCGGAGTGCAGTGGTGCAATCTTGGCATCCTCTGCCTCCTGGGTTCAAGCGATTCTCATGCCGCAGCCTGCCAAGTAGCTGGGACTACAGGCGTTCACCACCATGCCCGGCTAATTTTTCGTATTTTTGGTAGAGATAGGGTTTCATTATGTTGGCCAGTCTGGTCTCGAACTCCTGCCTTCAAGTGATCCACCCACCCTGGCCTCCCAAAGTGCTGGGATTATAGGGGTGAGCCACCACACCCGGCCTCAGCCAAGGTTTAAACCCAGAATTTAAATTCTAGGTGAATAGTTATGTTTTCTTTCCTGGGAATGCAAAATTTGATATTGATCTCTAGACAACGAATTAAGAAATAGACAGATATAGCTTTGGCGATGTAATGTCATTCACTATGTGCAGAATTCATGCTTTTAATCCACTATGAAGGAGACAAAGGTCCTTAGAATCTAACATGATCATGATGTATAAGATACACGCAGAACTACTGATAGTAGATACCGCTCTATGCAGGAGACACAGCATCACACAGTTCAGGGGTGGAAGAGCATCTGGAAAGTATAAGCAATCAAGGATTTTTTTCTGTAGTAGTTAGCTTCTCAGTTGGCACTTAGAGAATGTGGCAGAAATTGCGAGCTGGGGTAGTATGTGTTCCAGGTTAGGGAACAAAGGCCTAGAGGTAGGAATGAACAGGTTATTTCTCAGATCCAGTGTGGCTTGAATGTAACATTCTCAGTCAGTGTATTACTTCCCATTTCGTGATATTAGCTACCGTTTATTTCTGTCTTTTAATGTCAAGCTCTTGACAGATATTATTTCTAATCTTTAAGACAACCCTACAGGGTAGATATCATTAGCCTTGATATAGACAAGAAGATTGAGGTTCTTGAGGGGTCATAGGGCAAGTAAGTGATAGAGCCAAGATTTGAATAAGTGTCTTTCTGATGTCACATTCCTGCCCTTTCTACTTTATTGGGCTGTCTTACTTAAGGGAGATGGAAAGTTAGGTTGGTGCCATACTGAGAAAAGCCTTGATGGCTGAGGCGAAAAGTTTTTACTTACCTTGGCAGGTAGAGACAAAACTCAAGCTGAACTGTGGAAATACTACCATAATCATTTGGGCAGTAGAAATGACAGTCTAAATTAGGAGGGCAGTGGTGCAATCAGACAAAAGGGAAGTACATATAAGAAATATGCATCAGTGGTATTTAGAGACTTAATAACTGACTGGGTGGGAGCAAGGCGTACAGAGGAGTATATAATATTTCTGAAACCTTCGTTCTCTTAGTTCTCAGAAGAGTGTTCTGTGACGGCCATGAACAGAAATACAGGGGAAAAGAGGAGAAGTTGGCTTTGTGAGACTGAGGGAGGAAAAATGATAAGCTTAATTTGGGAGCTGAAGGTGCTGGTGACTTCTGTATCTATGTGAAGATGGGTAACAGGTAATTGGAGATTTAGTCTAGGGCCAAGATCCAGTTATCCAAAGAGTGGTGAGAGTCAAGGCCATAGTAATCAACAAAGAATATAAAGAAAAATCCAATCTTAGTGTCTACTAAAAAGTAGGAGAAACAAGGGAGCCATATTAAACACCTATTACCGGCCTAACACTGTGGAGACGTCTGGGAAGGGCGACAAACCTTTTCACAGTAAACCTCCAATCTTGTTCCAGAGATTAATTACTCTCATGAAACTATATGCAACTAGTACAAAACTTGATAGACTCAAGGGCCAATCTGTAGGGTAAACACAAGAGTAACAGGATATTAGAAAAGAAAGACATTGATGTGCTTGGGGAATTTAGGAGGCGAGGAGAAGACAGACCAACACAAGGTATAAGAAGTAGAAATTGTTCATAGGCTGATACCAGGGTAACCCTGCTCTGAGCACAGTGACAGAACTTTGGTGTTTTCTCTGTTGCCAAGGGGATAGCATGGGGCTGAAAAAGTATAAACAGGCTTTGGGGTAAAGCAGATCCCAAATCTTACAGCTCCCTTTTATTGATGGTATAAAATTGGGCAAATTACTTAGCTTTTTGAGTACTTGTTTCTTTTTCTTTCTTTCCTTCTTTTTGAGAGGGAGTCTCACTCTGTTGCCCAGGCTGGAGTGCAGTGGTGCGATCTCGGGTCACTGAAACCTCCGCCCTCCAGGTTCAAGCGATTCTTCTGCCTCGGCCTCCCGAGTAGCTGGGATTACAGGCACCCGCCACCACGCCCGGCTAATTTTTGTATTTTTACTAGAGACGGGGTTTCACCATCTTGGCCAGGCTGGTTTTGTACTCCTGACCTTGTGATCCACCCACCTCGGCCCCGCAAAGTGCTGAGATTACAGGAGTGAGCCACCGTGACCGGCCAGTACGTGTTTCTTCGTTTTAAAAAAGTGAGTATATTTAATAAGGTGGTTGTTTACATTCAGTAAAATAATGCATGAAAAGCATCTAACACAGGGCTTTAAAAAGCAAGACTGGGCAAAACCTAAATAACATTTTTCTTATGTTGTCTTTTTTGCTACCACTTGCACCATACGATTACCCACATTTCCTGTCCCCTCCAGTGCAGCTTCCTGGAGACATTTCACACGTATGCAGGACTTCTGTACATCCTACTCAGGCACAGCTGTAGGCCCTACAAAGAGGGACCATTTACTGCCTCCTGCTGTCATTGATATTCGACAAACATTTATTGAGCACCTACAATGTCCTAGTTACTGTGCTAGGCCATTTTGGGGTATAGAGAGATAAAACAGATCTTAAAGTCTTCACGACACTTAAAGATGAGAAACAGTCTCTGGGTAAATAACTATCGGAGTTCAGAAGGTGGACAGAAGTGGTGGGCGGCGGGTCTGTGTGCAGTGAGCACCTAGCGGAAGGTGGCATTATTTGCAGAAGAGAGGTCCTTTAAGCCAAGTCTTGACAGATGATTTCACCACGCGGAGATTGGGAAACGAGGACAAAGATATGAGAAGATATGTTGGCCACAGAGAGCCTCTCAAAGCACTGTTATAGCAAAGCCAATACTTAATGGGAGGAAACTCCGTTTTACTTGCGTGGAGTCTTAAGTCATTAGATGCATGCTAAACAGAACTGTAACCCTCGCGAATAAAACGGCCACAGTGACAGCAGTGGGTAACGGCAGAGCTGCAACTACTCTGACAGGGGTGACGACTTATTTGGACGAGAATTGGTGAAACATTGTAAACTCTCAGAAGCTGCCGTTTCCAGACTTTGAGTTCATTCTTGTCAAATCCCCAGCTTGTTTTCTCAGCCCGGGGTGAAATGAGCAGCCAAAAGGCCCAATGAGTGTCAAAGCGAAAGGGCAGAGGTGGTCTCTTCTGCGCATATACCTTGGCTCCTCCGGAGTCCTAAGTTTAAACTTCGACACACCAAACATGGCTTCCTCGCGGTTCCGCTCCTTGTTTTATTTCGCTCCCACCTTTCGGCCACACTCAACATGGCCCTAACCGAAGGTTGGCATGCCTGTGGCACTGTCTCGGGACAGTTCTCGCGAGGTTTGCCTGGGCCCGACTGCTCCCGCCCTGCCTCGCGCCGCCGCCACAGCCACTGCCGCTGGCGCCGCTCCTCCTCCGTGTCAGTTGTTGGGCTGTAATGGCGACTGGGCCGCCCCTGCCGAAGTGACTCCCGGGCCGGGGATCGGGGCCAGACCTGCGCCAGAGAGAACTGCAGAGAGCCGCAGCTCGGGGGGTGGCTTGCCCTGGGGGAGGGGAGGCAGCCTTTCCGCCTCGTCTTCCTTCCCAGCGGACCGGCGGATCCCCGGAGCCGGTGCGAGGCGGGCACCCGGTGCGTCCCCGGAGCGGGGAGGCCAGGCCGGGCAGCCCTGGGGCCGGTCGGGGCGGCGTCACTGCACCCTCCGCCAGGCTCCGCGGGATGCACCGTGGGAGCCGAGGGCGGAGGCGACACTCTCAGGTGAGCTCCGGTAGGACCTGGCTGGGACCGCGGAGTCTCGCTCAGCCTCAACTGTCTCTGTCCGCGGTCCCGGGTCCCCGGTGGCGGCGAGAGAGGCGGGGCCGGGCGCGGAGAGTCTTGGCCCTCCCTGCTTGGCGTCCCCCTTGGGGAACCTCCCTGGGTTCTGAGGCTTTTCGGGGACCTAGGTTTCGGGTCCCACCAGTGCCTGCTGAAGACGGAATTTCCTTCCTTACCTGCCAGGGTCCTCCCGCCTCCTCCGCCCCTCCTCTAGCCTGCAAAGAGGTAAGATATCTCTAGCCTTTGCTCCCCGGAGAAGTGTCCCTTTTTCATTTGGCGATCAGGCATATTTGGGGAGATTCCGGGGACTGGCTCCAGTGGCAGGGATGATCAGTTTCTGTTCCTTTTCAGTGGGGATCACATTCTCAAGTATAGGGAAAACTTTGATCTACTCTAGTCTAGCGGCTGCTGAAGGTAGTCTACCGGTTTATTCACAGATAATTTGGGGATTTAAAAAGCATTATGTTTTGGAGGTTGTCAGTATTTTCCTCTGCCTTTTACGTGCAGCTCAACATGCTAAGTAATATTTAGCTAATGTCACAAGATATGAATTGGAATTTGCCTGGATTTTAAATATTCAGAAAGTTGCACATAGGCATAGATTTTAATGTTTTAATGCAGTAGCAAATCCTTCATATGGGAAAAAGCAGGTTGTCAGAAATAGTGATCAATATCCATGTACTCCACCTGATTGTTTTGTTTTGATGGTGATCCTTGTTTTGAATTTGGGGAAGTCGTTATTGTTGCCATGTTAACGATACCTCCTGCCCTGTATTTGAAGAGTTTTAAAAGAAAGACTATCTTTGGCAGAGCTAGTAACAACCTGAAAAGTTCTGTAGAAACAATGATAAAATACTAAAAGTTGCCCTCCATTCAGAAAATTTCTTAGTTTAATAAATTGTTTTTAAACAAGGAAATGCACTGCTAATGACATGGAATTGTGACTTTGAGGGATTGTTAGACCCATGCTGGAAGTTGCTTCAAAGTCATGGGCATATAATAATTAGTTTCGGTGTGCTAAATTGACAAATTTTATTTAATGTAATGAAATAAATCTGAATCATTTGAACTGTCAGTGCATTAAATTTAAGATACTGTAATCTGAAAATAAACTTCAAGCTAGAATACATTGTATGTGTGGATAAATACATGTGTATCTCTGTATCTCTTCATCTTCAGTAGCAGAATTTTGTGTATGTAGAGATGGCAAGTTATATATGTAAAAAATTTCATATGTATGTGAACATATTTCTTTGATTTTCTGAGATAAATTGGTGTGTGTGTCATGTAAGAGCGTTAATACTTAAACAACCAACCTTCTGTGGGGCAATCAATTTATGAATTATAAAGTTTTTGGATTTTTTCCTTCTGCTTCTGATTGTCAGTCTTTTGCCCATTTTATAACACTTCTACCGTATATGAGCAGAAGAAAGGAGATGAAGTACTGCTATAATCAATTTTATTTGTTAAATTGCTATAATTTATAGTGGGAGCAAAAAAGAAGTCTAAAATAACTGACATCAGTTTTTGGTGTGCTTCTATATACATTATTTTATTTAGTTTTCACAGTGATCTTGTGAAGTAGGTATGGCAGATATCCTTATTTTGCAGTCTTGGAAACTGACACACAAGGAAGATCATTTATGTGAATGCCTGTCATTTCTGCAGATAATCTGGAATTAGTTTTATTTTAAACTAAATATTAATATAGGTACTCTGGCATTTGGTGTTATTTTAAAATACTAAAAAATTATTCTGTTTTTGTTCCTTTTTACATGCCACTTGTCCCTTATGCTGATGATCGTCAGTTCTTTAAAAACATTAGTATTTTTATAACGTTTTGTTAATTATTGACAAGTCATGAATTATAATGGATCACTTTACTTCTTTATGTATATACTTTTTGCTTGAACAAGATTATTAAAGTGTAGTTCATTTATTGTCTTTCACTTTGTTTGGATACTCAGTTCTGTCATCTTTATTCTTTCAGTCATTTATACTCTTAGTTATGTAAAACAAACATTCAAGCCACGTGATCAGTAACATAACTGAAAAATAGTAATATCTTGATGATTTTATTGTTGAGACAACTGAAGATTTAAAAAGTTAATTCTCTGTGTATAATTGTGATTGTTATTTTTGCAACGTGAGGCAAATTTTAGTGTTTAAAAAAATCATCAGATTGCATAGTTTTTTTTTCTGTATTGATTTGTTGTTTTTGTTGTTCATTGTTATCATAAGTGTGATTTTACATTTACTTGTGGTTATTTTGAGTTATTCTTTGCCTTTCTCATCTGGTCTGTAAGTTCCATGATGGCAGAGATCCTTTAATCACTATTATGCACCCAGTGCCTAGCATATGGTAATACAGTCAATAAATACTAGTTGAAGAAATTGACTAAAGAACGGTCCCAGAATAATATTTTAAATGCAAAAGAAAACAAAAGACTAGTTCTTAGTTCCTAAGCACACCTCAACTCTTGGGAATATATTCCAGAGATATGCTCAAATTTGCTGGGTAGCAAGGGAATGACAGCCTGGGATTAAAAAGCCACTGGGAATAAGCCACAGTGGAAACTTTATTTACTATTTTAATGATTGGGCTAGGTGCTCTGCCAATAGTTATGGTAATTTAAAGAAAATATAAACTTTAAGACCCTAACCTGTTATACTAGTACTGTCATTATAGCCTTGTAATAACTTTAAGTCACTTCTTAATCTCAGCATTGGGAGTTTAAATTCTTCAAGGCCAGCTAGTCCAATTCCCATATTTTATACATAAGAAAACAGAGGGTTGTATAGGGGCGATATCTCATGCATAGCTGATTCCATAACTGGGAGAAGAATCCATTGCACAGCTGCTAAGTCTACATTCGTTTAATATGTCAGATAATTATAAAATCAGAACATAATTGTGATCAACCAGGCAGTCTATTCAGTAGTAATTAAAAACTCAAAATGGGCTTTTTTTTCATGAATCCGAAGTGTTAACTTAAAAATGAATCTGAACCCTTTCCTCTGTAATTGGGACTATAAATTGATACCATTGGAGCCACCTTCTGGAAGGAAATTTGGCATTTCCTATCAAAGTTAAAAGTATATATATTGTTTGATAGAATCATTTCCTGCTTAAAAGTTTATCTTACATAAATTTTAACAGCATAGGAATTCTATAAGAATGTTTATATTAGCATTATTTCAAGATGTCAATAACATTTATAAATAATTTTCAAATGTCCTAAATGTCTATTGGTAGGCTAATAGTTAAAAGTCTAGTATATTTATGCTGTGAATTACTATGCAGTTGTTAACAGGTTTCAGGGTATCTATATTTACTTCATGAGCAGCAGCTGAGCATATCTTTCAGCTCCTGGGACCATGCGGTGGACCTTCTGGGTTCAAAACCTAACTGCGCTACTTTCTAGCTGTGACTCTTGGTGAATTACTTAAAGTCAACTATAAATTGGATATACTAGTAGTTCTCATGTTACAGGGGTACCACGAGAATTAAATGAGTTAACACTTAGGCCCTAAGTAAGCATTAATAAGCACCACATAAGTGTTTGCTGTTACTATTATGTATTGACTTGGAAGAATGTTCATGATATAAAATTAAGTGAAAAAATAAGTTGCACTATACTATAGAATATGATTTATTTAAAAAACACATAGACAAATAAATGTAGTTTTGTTTTCATTTTGCATGTGAATAGAAAAAGGTCTATAAGGATAGACATTAAACCGTTAAACATGTTATTCCTGAGGGAGTGGATGACTTTTCTTTTTTACTTTAGACATTTTTGTATGGTTTTATTGTAAGAATCACTTTTATAATTTTTGAAACTTTTTTCTAAAAAAATTGAAGTAAATTTTTTCTTCTATTAAATAGTGATATAAATGTATTTTTGAATGTGATTTTTAGAGATCTACACATTTCATCAACAGAGTATCTCATAATTAGATCCTGTGTCAAAACATTTGTTGATGGAAGGGCTGGGACTTGGTGGCTCACGCCTGTAATCCCAGCTCTTAGAGAGGCCAAGGCGAGTGGGTCACTTGAGGTCAGGAGTTCGAGACCGGCCTGGCCAACATGGTGAAACCCGTCTCTACTAAAAATACGAAAACTAGCAAGGCGTGGTGGCAGGCCTGTAATCCCAGCTACTGGGGAGGCCAAGGCAGGAGAATTGCTTGAACCAGGGAGGTGGAGGTTGCAGCGAGCCAAGATTGTGCCACTGCACTGCAGCCTGCGCAACAGAGCAAGACTCCATCTCAAACAAACAAAACTTTTGTTGGCTGGGTGCGGTGTCTCATGCCTACAATCCCAGCACTTTGGGAGGCTGAGGCGGGCAGATCACCTGAGATTAGGAGCTTGAGACCAGCCTGGCCAACATAAGGAAACCCCATCTCACTAAAAATAAAAAACTAGCTGGGCATGGTGGCAGGCTCCTGTAATCCCAGCTACTGGGGAGGCTGAAGCAGAATTGCTTGAACCTGAGAGGCGGAGGTTGCAGTGAGCCAAGATTGCACCACTGCACTCCAGCCTAGGTGACAGAGAAGACTGTCTCGAAACAGACAAAGAAACAAAAAAACTTTTGTTGGCGGAAGGTTGAAATTTAGGAAAATCCCTAATAAATATATTTGTTTTTCTCCTAGCTTTGTAGCCTTAAGTCTTATTTCTTACTTTACAAAGTAAACCCGTAGGCTAGATCAGTGTTTCTTAAATCCAGTATTCCTAAACTGTGCACTGAAGTAAATCCTCACTTAATGTTGTCCATAAGTGCTTGGAAACTGCAACTTCTAAGACCCCAAACACCTCTAATATTAAACATTGAAATAAATGGGACCTATACATACATTTAAGAAATACTAAGAAAAGTCAAGATAATTACCCACTTATTTCAGTTCAGGATGGCAGGTGGCTGGAGCCTGTCCCGGCAAGTAGGGCACAAGTTAGGCTGCCATCCCATTGCAGGTAGCATTTACACACACACACACACACACACTCACACACTCACACACACACACACACACATTCACTCAGACTGGGAGCATTTAGACTTGCCAATTCATGTCAGTTCACCTAATGTGTGCACCTCTCTGATGTGGGAGGAAACTGGAGTATATAGAGAAAAGCCACACAGACATGGAGAGAACATGCAGACTCCACATAGATGGTAGTCCTGGTGGGGAATCAAAATTTTTTTCTCATCAAAATTGTAAAGAAATGATATTGAATGAAACTGTGTTATGGAGGACCTGCTGTACTGTGGAGCACCATAGTAACTCACCTGGACACTGTGCGTTATTTGAGAAATTTTAATGGAAACAGCAACATTGGATAGCTGTGGGATATTTGACATCTATAGGACACTGCTCAAACTACCAGTTTGAGATACCGCACAAGAGATTGTGTTCCATTGTTTTTGATGACACTATGTCTTCCGAACGCTAGGTTTTGGGAGTTTGCTGTGATAAAAAGCAAGTACTATGCGAAAATCAATTTGGAACAGGAAATGAAGGTGGTGGTGTCCAAAATGATTTCAAGATTTGAGAACTTGTGTAATATCTAGTAGGTACACACATCCTATTAAGTAGTTGTGGTAATTTAGTAATAAAAATATTTATTTCAATTTATACATATTTATTTTTCGAACTGCTACTAAGTTGGTAGGCTATAAATACTTTCTAGGTTGTGGACTTAACTACTTAGTAAATGGAACTGTTAGGTATTTTTTTGGCCTAGGGGTTGCATGAAAAAAATAACTGGCGTGCTGAGGGGTCTGTGAACTGAGAAAGTTTAGGAACCTCTTGAACTTTTGACCAGGACACCTATATATATTTTCCATGTTCTGTGCTCCCAAAGGTTGATTTTTTACATTTATCTTTATTTTTTATTTTTTTAAATAAAAAGAGTAGACGTGTGTTATACGTGTATGTGTATATATATAATGAAACAAAAATTTCACTTTTTAAAGTTTTACTTTAAAAAGCCCTCATGGCCAGGCGCGGTGGCTCATGCCTGTAATGCCAGCACTTTGGAAGGCCGAGGTAGGCAGATCACTTGAGGTCAGGAGTTCAAGACCAACCTGGCCAACGTGGTAAAACACCATCTCTACTAAAAATACAAAAAAATTAGCTTGGTGTGGTGGTGCGCACCTGTAATCCCAGTTACTCAGTAGGCTAAGGCAGGAGAATCACTTGAACCTGGGAGGCAGAGGTTGCAGTGAGCCGAGATCGCGCCACTGCACTCCAGCCAGGGCGACAGAGAGACTCTGTCTCAAAAATAAAATAAAATAAAATAAAGCACTCACTACTTTCAATACACCTGATATTTGCAAATCAATCCTATTTAGTTCCGTTAAAAAAATGCTAGCTCCAATCCACCATATTGTTTTGTTTTGTTTTGTTTTAATCTACTAACGGGTCATGACTATACACTTGATAACATGAGGCTGGTTGACTCCTGATGTCCAGCTTTAATACGGTTTGTTTCTCTGATTAGTTATACATGAAGTTAGACTACGCTTTAGCTTTTAATTTAGATTTGGGTTGTGGGGGATACACGTGCAGGTTTGTTACATGGGTATATTGCATCATTCTGAGGTTTGGGCTTCTATTGAACCTATCACTGAAATAGTGAACACAGTACCCAGTAGGTAGTTTTTCAACCTTTACCCCTTACCTGTTACTTCCCACCTTTTTTTTTGAGATGGAGTCTCACTCTGTCACCCAGGCTGGAGTGTAGTGGCTTGATCTAGGCTCATTGCAACTTCCACCTCCCAGGTTTAAGTGATTCTCCTGCCTCAGCCTCCCAAGTAGCTTGGACTACAGGTACGAGCCACCATGCCCGGCTAATTTTTTGTATTTTTAGGAGAGATGGGATTTCACCATGTTGGCCAGGCTGGTCTCGAACTTGTGAGCTCAAGTGATCTGCCCACCTTGGCCTCCCAAGGTATTGGTATTATAGGCATGAGCCACCATGCCTGGCCCTTTCCCACTTTTGGAATCCACAGTATCTTGTTTTCATCTTTATGTCTATATTTACCCATTGTTTAGACCCCACTTACAAGTGAGAAGGTGTGATGTTTGATTCTCTGTTTCTGCATTAATTTGCTTAGGATAATGACCTCCAGCTGCATCCATGTTGCTCCAAAGGACATTATTTCATTCATTTTAATGGCTACGTAGTATTCCACGGTGTATACGTACCACGTTTTCTTTATCTAATCTACTGGGTTTTTTTTGTTTGTTTGTTTTGTTTTGTTTTGTTTTTGAGACAGAGTCTTGCTCTGTTGCTCACGCTGGAGTGCAGTGTTGTGATCTTGGCTCACTGCAACTTCCGCCTCCTGGGTTCAAGCAATTCTCCTGCCTCAGCCTCCTGAGTAGCTGGGATTACAGGCACGCGCCACCATGCCTGGCTGATTTTTTATTTTTAGTAGAGATGGAGTTTCACTATGTTGGTCAGGCTGGTCTCAAACTGCTGACCTCATGATCTGCCCACCTCGGCCTCCCAAAGTGCTGGGATTACAGGCATGAGCCACTGCTCCTGGCCTATCTGATCTACTGTTGATAGGTACTTAGTTTGATTCCATGACTTTGCTGTTGTGAATAGTGCTGTGATAAATAGTGCAGTGTCTTTTTGATAGAATGATTTCTTTTCCTTTGGATAGATACCTAGTAGTGGGAATGCTGGGTCTAATGATAGTTCTAAGTTCTTTGAGAAATTCCCCTACTCTTTTCCACAGGAGTTGAACTAATTTATATTCCCACCAGCAGTGTATAATATTCCCTTTTCTCTGCATCCTTGTCATCTGTTATTTTTTAACTCTTTAATAATAGCCATTCTGACTGGTGTGAGATGGTGTCAGCATGGTTTTAATTTGTGTTTTCTTGATGATTAGTGATTCTGAGCATTTTTTTCATATGTTTGTTGGCCACTTGTGTGTCTTCTTTTGAGAAGTATCCATTTATGTCCATTGCTCACTTTTTAATGGAGTTATTTGTTTTTTTTTTTTCTTGTTCATTTGTTTAAGATTCCTTGTAGATTCTGGATCTTAGTCCTTTGCCAGATGTACAGTTGGCAAATATTTTTTTCCCATTCTTTAGGTTACCTCTTTACTTTGTTGGTTCTTTTGCTATGTAGAAGCTTTTTAGTTTAATTAAATCTTGTTTATCAATTTTTGTTTTGTTGCATTTGCCTTTGAGGTTTTAGTCATAAATTCTTTGCCTAAGCCAATGTGCAGAAGAGTTTTTCCTAGGTTTTTTAAAATAGGATCTTTATAGTTTGAGGTTTTATGTTTAAGTCTTAATATATCTTGAGTTATTTTTTGTATGTGGTGAAAGGTAGGGGGTCCAGTTTCATTCTTCTGCATACACTAGCCAGTTTTTTTGTTTTTGTTTTTTTGGGGTTTTTTTTCTTAGCACTGTTTATTGAATAGGTGTCCTTTCCCCATTTTTGCTTTTGTCAGCTTTGTTCAAGATCAACTGGTTATAGGTGTATGGCTTTATTTCTGGGTTCTCTATTCTGTTACATTGATATAGATGTCTGTTTTTGTATTGGTAACATGCTGTTTTGTTTAGTATAGCCTTGTAGTATAGTTTGAAGTTGGGTAATGTGATGCCTCTGGCTGTGTTCTTTTTGCTTGGCTATTCAGGCTCTTATTTGGTTCCATATGAATTTTAGAATTGTTTTTTCTAATTTGTGAATTAGTATGGTCATTTAAATTTTGATTCTTCCAATCCATGAGCATGGAATGTTTTTCCATTTGTTTGTGTCATCTGTTATTTCTTTCATCAGTGTTTTGTAGTTCCCCTTGTAGAAATCTTTCACCTCCCTGGTTAAATTTATTCCTGGGTATTTTATTTTTCATGTGGCTATTATAGATGGGATTGCATTTTTGATTTGGTTCTCAGCTTGAACATTATTGGCGTATAGAAATGCCACTGACTATTGTAAGTTGATTTTGCATCCTGAAACTTTACTGAAGTATTTTTCTTAGGTCTAGGAGTTTTTTGAAGGACTCTTTAGGGTTGAACAGAGATAATTTGAGTTTCTCTTTTCCTATATGGATGCCTTTTTTTTTAATTTTAATTTTCTGCCTGATTCCTGTGGGTAGGATGGAAAGTATTATGTTGAATGGGAGTGGTAAGAGTGGACATCCTTGTCTTGTTTCAGTTCATAGAGGGGATGCTTCTAACTTTTGTCCATTCAGTGTGATCTTGATTTTTTGGAGTAGTTTCGGTAAGATTGATACCAGATCTTCTTTGTTTGTCTGGTATAATCTGGCTGTGAATGCATCTGATCCAGGCCTTTTTTTGGTTTGTAGATTTGTTTTTATAACTGATTCAATTTTGTAAATTGTTATTGATCTGTTCAGGATTTCAGTTTCTTCCTGGTTCCATCTTGGGAGGTTGTGTGTTTCCAAGAATTTCTCCATTTCCTCTGGTTTTTCTAGTTTGTGCACATAAAGATGTTCATAGTAGTCTCTGAGGCTCTTTTATATTTTTGTGGTATGAGTTCTGTCACCTTTGTCATTTCTGATTATGCTTCTTAGGATCTTCTCACTTTTTTTTTTGTTAATTTACCTAGAGGTTTATCTATCTTGCTTATCCCTTCAAAGAACTAACTTCGTTCTGTTGATCCTTTGTATTTTTTTTTGTTGTTTGTTTGTTTGTTTTGGTCTCAATTAATTTAGTTCTGCTTTGATCTTAGTTACTTCTTTTTTTCTGCTAGCTTTGGGTTTAGTTTGTTCTTGTTTTTCTGGTTCCTTTAAGTTCAACTTTAAGTTGTCAGTTTGATATCTTACTGTCTTTTTGATATAGGCATTTAGTGCTATAAACTTTCCCCTTAACATTGCTTTTGCTGTATCCCAGAGGTTTTGGTATGTTTGTTTCTCTATTTTCATTTGTTTCAAAGAATTTTTTTATTTCTGCCTTAATTTGTTGTTTAACCAAAAGTTAGTTAGGAGCAAGTTGTTTAGTTTCCATGTATTTGTGGTTTTGAGAGTTCCTTTTGGTATTGATTTCTAATTTTATTCTACTGTAGTCTGATAATATGCTTGACATGATTTCATTTTTTAAGAATGTATTGAGACTTGCTTTATGACTGAGCTTGTGGTCATAAAGACCATGTTAGAGAATGTTCCATGTGCAGATGAGAGTGTATATTCTGTGATTTTTGGGTACAGTATTCTGTAGAAGTCTGTTAGGTCCGTTTGGTCAAGTGTCTAAGTCCAGAGTTTCTTTGTTAGTTTTCTACTTTGACGTTCTGTTTCTAATGTATATAGGCACATACATTTACAAATGGAAATCTCCTTTATAGATGTGAATTTCTTTTACAGAAGGATTTCAGAATAGCCAGCTAAATGCCAGAAAGGTGTATTTTAATTGGACAAGTGATCTTTTTTCTTTTTCTTTTCTTTTCTTTTTTTTTTTTTTTTTGAGGTAGAGTCTTACTCTTGTCGCCCAGGCTGGAGTGCAGTGGTGCAATCTCGGCTTACTGCAACCTCCGCCTCCTGGGTTCAAGCGATACTCCTGTCTCAGCCTCTTGAATAGCTGGGATTACAGGCGCCCGCCACCACACCTGGCTAATTTTTTTTTGTACTTTTAGTAGAGACGGGGTTTCACCATGTTGGCCAGGCTGGTCTTGAACTCCTGACCTCAGGTGATCCACTCTCCTTGGCCTCCCAAAGTGCTGGGATTACAGGCATGAGCCACTGTGCTCGGCCTACAGGTGATCTTTTTAACCTAGCTACTATTTCTTAGCTGAAATTACTAAGTTCAGGATGGAGCCCATTAAGGAATAGGGCAAAGAAAGCCTTCTCTGTACCTGGACTCAGCAAAAATAGATCTGAAAAAGGAGGAAGCTTACTTTACCTGGCTACCTACCTTTTATAAACACTATGTAGGATAACTTTCTTTTCACCTTCAGGGAAGAGTAGTAACAGAGCTGAAAGATTAGCAGATTTAATTTTTCTTATCAATTAGTTGCTTAAGCTTTTTATTTGCCTTCTATAAAAAGTCTTTTTTTAAAAAGCAATAAAAATATTGAAATCTTTTTAGAAGCTTCTGCACACCAACAGGCATCCCTAGATGAGACTGATTTGGGAGCCCTCATTTTCAAATGCACTTCTTAAAGTGCAGTGTTCATTTGGAATGTACCGTTGTGATTTTAAATTACCTTTAGTAAGATTTCATCATTTTTGTAAGCATTTGCTGCTTCTGAGGCCTAATAATAATGCATGTATAAGCTGGAAGTTGTAGTACTCAGGTCTTCAGAAATTAAGGATCCCATTTTTACCTTGAATAGCAGCTTTGGCCCTCAGATCCCTTTGATCAACTTAGCCAATGATTTTTCCCTCCCTAAGCATGCAACAACAATAAACAAAGGGGGCTAGAACACAAAAATCTATGCAAATTTCTGAAAGCTGAAATTGGTACCCCCTTCAGTATTATCATTTATACTAATTTCTATCTAAACCAGCCAGACATATGAGGCCTCTAACTAGATCCAAGATGGTTAGATACAGTTGGATCCTGGACCCAGTCTGATTTCTGTTGTAACTTCCAAACCTAGTTTGGATCAGAAATTTGCTCAAACTCTGATAGCTCAAATGCACACCGATGGAGCTTCAGAATCTGAGAGAGAACTTACCCACAATCTCCAGTTGCTTCGAGAGAGCAGTGGACAAAATGAGTCCAGTGGGTACCTTGCTTTGTCATTTGGTGTTCCTGGGAGTTGCTAGAAGCTTTAGTTTGGATCCCACTTCCGACACCATCTATTAAAATTAAAAACCTTAGATAAATTAAATTTAACAGAATTTGATTGAGCAAAGAAGAGTTCATAAATCAGCCAGCTTCCAAACCAGAATAGGTTCAGAGAGGCTCCTTAGACTACACTTTATACAATAGATCATCTCTGAAAATGTGTACAGTTGCTACATTTTTGTATGATAAGTTATTAAATGTTATAGAGCAATAATGATGTAAAGAAGACCTTTGTACAAATAGAAGGATATTTTTCCAAAGAGAAAATCTGATTTATCTTTGATTAGTTTGGGTTTTGGTGATTTTTTAAAAAAGCCATTTATAGTTTTTGTTGTTGTTAGTGGGCTTGTAGAAGTTGTTTCTGGAATTGTGGCACCCTCCTTTTTAAAAACTATATCTAAAAATCAGTGATGAGTAATAGTAGTAGCATTGGCTATAACTTAATAGGTTTCATTTCTTTCCTTTTTTTTTTTTTTTTTTTTTGAGACTGAGTCTCACTCTGTCGCCCAGGAAGGAGTACAGTAGCGTGATCTCAGCTCACTGCAACCTCCGCCTTCCAGGTTCAAGCAATTCTCCTGTCTCAGCCTCCCAAGTAGCTGGGATTACAGACATGCACCACCACGTCCAGCCAATTTTTGTATTTTTAATAGAGATGGGGTTTCACCATGTTGGCCAGGCTGGTCTCAATCTCCTGACCCCAGGTGATTGCCCACCTCGGCCTCTCAAAGTGCTGGTATTACAGGTGTAAGCTACCGAGCCCAGCTGGCTTCATTTCATTCATTATTTCATGTCTACATTTTAAAAGTGAAAATATTTTATGAAAGAATTTATTTTTAATTTTGAAATTGTTTTAAAATATAAAATACATATGCACACATATACTTATTTTTTTACGTGTTACCATGTAAGATATTTTCTGCCTAGGAATGTCTAACCTTTTCATGTTATATGAAATACCTGGCGTCATATGTGTATTTGTGCCTGTTTGCATTTAAGAATTGGATTCTGAGACTTATCAGTGGTACTGTCATTTGGCAAACAGGTCTGGAGCACTCAGTGTGGCTATATACTGTGCATGAACTAGGGATATAAAGAGGAATAAGACCAGGTGCCGTGGCTCACGCCTATAGTCCCAGCACTCTGGGAGGCCAAGGTGGGTGCATCACCTGAGGTCAGGAGGTTGAGACCAGCCTGGCCAACATGGCGAAACCCCATCTCTACTAAAAATACAAAAATTAGCTGGGCATGATAGTACGTGCCTGTAATCCCAGCTACTAGGGAGGCTGAGGCAAGAGAATTGCTTGATCCCGGGAGGTAGAGGTTGCAGTGAGCCGAGATTGCGCCACTGCACTCCAGCCTGGATGACAAGAGCAAGACTCTGTCTCCAAAAAAAAAAAAAAAAAAAGAGTAATAAAATATCTCTGCAGTTTTATGTAAGAGACAGATATGTAAATAATAGTACAGAGGGGTAAAGAGAATTGATAACATTCTGTGGATGGATTCATAAAGAGGAAGCAAGTATATTGCATTAAGGAGTCATTAAAGGCTTCCAATGAAAGAAAAATTGTTTCCATTTCCTTAAACAGCCTCTCAGTTGACTAAGTTATTGAATGTGGAAGGAGACTTTTGAAAATTATCTTGCTTTCCACGCTACCCAGAGAGGGGTGCATACAGTGTTGTTCTGGATTCCCATTGTAACTTAAAGGGAAAGTTTTACAATATCCAGAGGCCTTGATGTCCTTAAGTTCCTTGCAGGAGGAGCCCACTTAGATGGCACCAGCCTTGACTTCCAAATGGAACAGTACATCTATAAAAGGAAAAGTAATGGCATCTGCATCATAATAAATCTGAAGAGGACCTGAAAGAAGCTTCTGCTGGCAGCTCGTGCCATTGTTACCTTTGAAAACCCCGCTGATGTCAGTGTCGTATTCTCCAGAAATACTGGCCAGAAGGCTGTGTTGAAGTTTGCTGCTGCCACTGGAGCCACTCCAATTGCTGACCGCTTTACTCATGGAACCTTCACTAACCAGATCCAGGCAGCCTTCCGGGAGCCATGGCTTGTGGTGGTTTGACCACCAGCCTCTCACTGAAGCATCTTAAGTTAACCTACCTACCATTGCTGTGTGTAACACAGATTCTCCTTTGCGCTGTGTGGACATTGCCATCCCGTGCAACAATAAGGGAGCTCACTCAGTGGGTTTGATATGGTGGGTGCTGGCCCGGGAAGTTCTGTGTGTGTGTGCCACCATTTCCTGTGAACACCCGTGGGAAGTCATGCCTGATCTCTGCTTCTACAGAGATCCTGAAGAGACTGAAAAAGCAGAGCAGGCTGCTGCTGAAAATGCTGTGACCAAGGAAGAATTTTAGGGTGAATGGACTGTGTCAGCTCCGGAGTTTAACACTACTCAGCCTGAGGTTGCAGACTGGTCTGAGGGTGTGCAGGTGCCCTCTGTGCCTATTCAGCAGTTTCCTACTAAAGACTGGAGTGCTCAGAAGAGTGGTCTACAGCTCCCACTGTTCAGGCCACTGAATGGGTAGGAATAACCACTGAATGGTCTTAAGCTGTTCTTGCATGGACTCTTAAGCAACATGGAAACAGGGTTGATGGAAAATAAGCAGCAGTTTCTAAAAAAGACAAAAACAAATTATTTCTTTTTTCCTTGAAGTTTTCCTCAAAAAGTGATCAGTGTGTCTGCTTTAAAAAAAGAATTCAGAAACAGAAGCTGGGTGTGGTGGTGTGTGCCATAATCCCAGCTACTTGGGAGGCTGAAGTGGGAGGGTTGCTTGAGCCCAGGAATTCAACAAGACTAGCCTGGGCAACAATGAGACCCTGTCTTCTAAAAAATAAAAAAATATATACACTGAAAAATCTACTTCCTATCCTGGACCCTCACTTCCTCTCCTTGGAGTTAACTAATAGTAACACCTTCTTATGTATAAGGGAAAATTTTGTAGTGAAACTTTTATACTTTTAGGCAAAAAATAGTCCTGACTTGCAAACTATAAGACACCTTTTTGTAGACATATTCCTTGAAATTAATTTGGAAAAGTACTCAGGATAACTAGATAGTGACTAAGCAAAAGTGTAGGCCTATTTTTAGGGCTCCCCCCTTCTTTTGGTTATTCCTGGTCCTGTTTGCTGCCCTCAGCTCTCCTAAAATAAAAAACTATGGGTGTCTTGTTTACAAAGTTTAGCTCTTTGTTTCATCCGTGTGGGGCATTGTGTTCTCTTTTATCCTTACTCCGCTTCCTATGCTGCAAAGGCCAAAGTAGTACTAATGTTACATAGTATCTTCTGGATTTCCTGGATTACAGTAAGTCACTCAGTTTTTGTAAAAGTAGTTGTTGAGGTTTATATTTTATAAGTAGAAACAAGTCAGACTAAATTCTCAAGTTAGTGGTATATTAGACTATGTTATAGGAGTGTTGGTTATTCTGGAATTTACTTGGAACAGTGTAATAAATCTGCGTTATAACTGAGTATTTTCCCCTTTTTTCTATGCTGGTCCTTACTAAATTTACTATTTGTCCATTTTATGTTGAGGATAGATAGTAGGAATATTGCAGAGTTGTCTTTTCTTAATCTTTCAGTTAACCTTTTCTTAACCTATCATAGATCTGATATAGCTCAGAGAACTGAAATGTAGCAAAGGTGTGGGAAATATTCTAAGAGCCAGAATGAAGTCATTTTTTTCATCTTTTGTCCCTTAATGCCTGGCACTTAGTAGGAGGCCAATAAATATTGAGCAAAATGAAACTATGTGATTGAATGAAAACACTGTCAATACATGTGAAAGAAAAATTTGCTGTTAGAAGATAACTGAGAATTGGCTATTTCACAATGTCATCTTACATCTTACTTGTGTATACACACCACAGGTATAGAACACTGTTTCACAGATGTTTTGGTATAAGACTGCCTTATGCACTTGAGTTATGGAAGACTCAAAAAGATTTTGTTCATGTGGGATTTATCTGTTGATGTTTACTGTATATGAAATTTTCAGTGTACTTGTTAGTTTATTTAAAATAATGATAAACATATTACATGTTAAAATAATAACTTTTTGTTGTTGTTGTTTGTTTTTTTTTTGAAACAGAGTCTTGTTCTGTCGCCCAGGCCGGAGTGCAGCAGCGCAATCTCGGCTCATTGCAACCTCTGCCTCCCGGGTTTAAGCAATTCTGCTTCAGCCTCCCAAGTAGCTGGGACTACAGGCGCATGCCACCACACCCAGCTAATTTTTGTATTTTTAGTAGAGACTGGGTTTCACCATGTTGGCCTGGCTGGTCTCGAACTCCTGACTGCAGGTGATTCGCCTGCCTCAGCCTCCCAAAGTGCTGAGATTATAGGCGTGAGCCACTGCGCCCTGCCTTGTTTTGTTTTTAAGACAGGGTCTCATCCCATTGCCCAGGCTGGAGTGCAGTAGTGCAATCATAGCTCACTGCAGTTTTGACCTTTAAGGCTCAAGTGATCCTCCAACCTCAATCTCCTGAGTAGTGGGGACTACAGGTGCATGCCACCACACGTGGCTAATTAAAATTTTTTTTTTTTGTGGAGACTGGGTCTCACTGTGTTGTCCAGGCTGGTCTTGAACTCTTGGACTCAAGCAATCTTCCTATCTTGGCCTCCCAAAACGCTGGGATTACAGGCGTGACCCACTGCACCTGGGCTTAACATTTTTAAATGAAAAATAACTAACTGTATCTCAACAATAAAAAGCAGTGAGTGGCATTGTTTAACATTTTTCAACTCTTTTTAATGTCTGGTTTAATAGAAGACATCTGGATTCTCATATCTGCTTCTGTCTGCATTCAGTCTGCTGTGATATCATATGTCATGTGGCCTTTGGAAAACTCCATTGTACATTCATAAGAGAATGAGAATAAAAAAAGACAAAGTCTTAATATTATTATGGAAATAGTTTTGATTTCAAAGATGCTTCCTGAAAGAATGTGAGAGACTCTCAAAGATCCCTGAACCACACTTTGAGAACTGGTAGTATAGATTATAAATTCAGAGTAGAAAAGAACCTTACAGGTCATATGGTCATCTCTTATTGAGGTTACCTTTTCTTGTAGTTGTTTCTGGTTTATGCAGCTGGATGACTGAGATAAGGAATACCTCGTTTATTTTTTGTGGGATAATCGAGCTGGCTCTTGGAGATGGTGAGTTTGATGTGCCTTTCAGATTTCTAAATAAGCAGTTTGATATGTGGGTTAGGATATTAGAGGTAAAATCTGGTGTTTTGGTAGTCATTGGCATGTAGGTGGTTTTGAAAGCCTTTTGCAAGAGTGAGGTCGCCCAGCGAGAGTATAGTGTTAGAAGCAAAAAAGCTGAAGGTCAAATCCTCCTGAACTTCAAGGTTTAAAAGGCGTATGGAGAAAGACTAGCTAGTAAAGGAGACTGAGAAAGAGAACTAGAGAAGTGGGAAAATGTATGTATTGTATGTATGGAGTGTTGTGTATAGAAGTCAAGGGAAAAGAGTATGTATGGAAAATGTATGTATGGAGTGTAGTATATAGAAGTCAAGGGAAAAGAGTGCTGATTATTTTAGTTTATTTTTTTTTGAGAGGGAGTCTTGCTCTGTCACCCAGGCTGGAGTGCAGTGGTGCGATCTCAGCTCACTGCAACCTCTGACTCCCTGGTTCAAGCAATTCTCCTGCCTCAGCCTCCTGAGTAGCTGGGATTACAGGCATGCGCCACTGCACCCTGCCGAAGAGTGTTTTTAGAGAGTGGTCAATTGTAATGAAGCTGCCAGGAGGTCAAATAGGTTGAGGATTGAAAATAGCCATTAGATTTGGAGATGAAGAGATTTTTGGTGATTTTAATGAGAGTTGTGGAGAAATGGGAATGGCAACCACATTGGAGTTGCTTGAAGAGTCAGAGTCTAAATGGACACTGAGTGTATTTAACTTTTTTTTTTTTTTTTTTTTTTTTGAGACTGAGTCTCACTCTGTCGCCAGGCTGGAGTGCAGTGGCGTGATCTTGGCTCACTGCAAGCTCTGCCTCCGGGGTTCACGCCATTCTCCTGCCTCAGCCTCCCGAGTAGCTGGGACTACAGGCGCCTGCCACCACACCCGTTTAATTTTTTGTATTTTTAGTAGAGACGGGGTTTCACTGTGTTAGCCAGGATGAGCTTGATCTCCTGACCTCGTGATCCATCTGCCTCAGCCTCCCAAAGTGCTGGGATTACAGGCGTGAGCCACCTCTCCCGGCCCCAATAGGTACAACATTTTTAACAAGGCAAATATGTTTGCTAAGTTGTAGCCTAATAATTAGCAATGGTACCCTTCTAGTAATTCCTGCAAATAATCTATGTACATCATTCCCTTTTAAGAAACACTAACATTTTTTGTGAGGTTGAAGCCATAGACCTAGTAGTCAATCTTTGCTTTGCGTGGGTAGCTGAGAGAAATGTCTTTCCTTCTGAGTAGTTTCTGCTGTTCAGTGAATCTAGATGGCAATGTTTCATTGTTCCAGTTTAACTGTTAAATCACCTGTTCCTGTCAGTGAGTGTACAAATGAGTATCCAGTAACATTTATATGTATTTCTTATACTTTTTTTAGTGTAATCATAATTAGGCTTTTACTTGGTGATACAGCAGTAGCATTATCTTTTACTCCAGTTTTCTGATTTATTACACATTAATGATGACATGCTTTTATCAAACGGCCCCCTTATTTCCATGACATCATATATTTAGCTTATTATGTGACTACCTGTAGCGCTTTTCTTTGCCCTGTTATCAGCGGGTCAAATTTTGTGTGTGTGTTCCTTGTAGTTTATTTTACTATGTATTCTTACAGGCTACTTGCAAAATAGTATGTGAATTTCATTTCCTTATTTTTCATTTCTTTTCATTTTCTATTTTTTCAATTTCTTTTTCTCCCTCTCGTTTACTGCCATAGTGATAAATATGTTAATTGTTCCTCTTTCTTTCTTATGAGTGGTTTTGCAGCCTGGCTCTTTAACTACCTCTTCTGCTTCTGAGATCATATTTCTTAACGCTCCTGTTGACCCATCATACCTCCTTCTTCACCATTCATCCTTCCACTGGCAGCTCTGCCTTTGATTCTCCTTTATTTTTTTCTGTTTTTTTTTTGTTGCTGGTTTTTGTTTTTTTGTTTGTTTGTTTGTTTTGTTTTGTTTTGAGATGGAGTCTCGTTCTGTTGCCCAGGCTGGAGTGCAGTGGCGCGATCTCGGCTCACTGCAAGCTCTGCCTCTCGGGTTCACGCCATTCTCCTGCCTCAGCCTCCCACGTAGCTGGGACCACAGGCACCTGCCACCATGTCCGGCTAATTTTTTTGTATTTTTAGTAGAGATGGGGTTTCCCCATGTTAGCCAGGATGGTCTCGATCTCCTGACCTTGTGATCCGCCTGCCTCGGCCTCCCAAAGTGCTGGGATTACAGGCGTGAGCTACTGTGCCTGGCCTATTTTTTTCTGTTTAAATGGAGCTCATAACAGCTTCTAATGCGGCTCTTTGTTCATCTGTTCATTGAAGGTTCTGTTGATCTCTAGATGGGTAAGAAGATACAGTCCTTAAGGACCACACAACCTTGTGGGGAGACTGATACATATATGCTATTTGTAACTCTATTGTAGCACTCATTATATATTGTATGCTATTTGTTTATGTGTGTCTCTCCTCTACTTGATTGTGAGCCATAAGTGCTCAGTGAAAGTTCATTGAATGAATGAATTATGTATGATATATGTATGTGTGTATGTATATATAATGACAAGAACTATGAAAAATGAACAGAGGCCAGCCATGGTAGCTCATGCCTGTATTCCCAGTGCATTGGGAGGCCAACGCAGGAGGATTGCTTGAGGCCAGGATTTGAAGAACAGCCTGGGCAACAAGAGAGATCTGTCTCTTAAAAAAATAAGATAAATTAGTTGGACATGGTGGCGCATGCCTGTAGTCCTAGCAACACAGGAGGCTGAGGCAGGTGGATCGCTTGAGCCCACGAGTTTCAGGCTATAGTGAGCCGTGATTGCACCACTGTACTCCAGCCTGGGTGACAGAGCAAGACCATGTCTCTAAAAAAGAAAAAAAAGGAAAAGGAAAAAATGAAGAGAATACTATAGGAAACAGAGAAGTACTAATTGAAGTACTAATTTTATTAAGAGCCAGTTTGGGAAAGATTTATAGGAGATGACATTAGAGTTTGGCTTTGAAGGGCATTCTTGCCAGATAAAATTTAGGAAAAGACAATGTGGAGATAATGAAATTTTCTGGATATTCAGAGAGTGTACTCTAGATATACCTATTTGACAGGAAAGTAGTTATACAGTTTTACTTAAAAAAAAAATAAAAAGGTGAGACTGTAAATTAATGTTGTGAAGGTCTCCAAGTGTCCATCATGCTAAGGAGTTTGGAGCTCTGTCCCATAAATGATAGTCATTGAAGAATTATAAAATCAGAATTGCTAGGTTCTGTTTTAGAACGATAACTTTGATTGCAGTATGGAGAATGGATTTAGGAGCAGGATAATTTAGGAAGCTTTTACCATAATTTAAGCTAAAGATGATGCTTTGAACAGAGGCAAGGGGAAGAAAGAAAGAAATTAGAGAAACATCTTAATTTTTTTTTTAAACAGCTTTATGTATGAGGCATATTTTACATATAATAGAGAAACAAAGGTATAAATGATATGGTAACTAAGTATATGATGGAATGTGGGAGAGATAGGAATGTCAAAGATGAATTGGATGCATGTTAATCCAATTTATTAAGAGTACAAGAAGAAAATTTTGAAGATAGATAATTAATTTATTTGGTTTTGAACATGAAAAATTTGAGGTGCCAGTCGTACTTTGTGATAGACATCTAATAGACTGAAGACTTGCATCTAGAGCTCAGAAATAGATCTAAGGAAGAAATATAACATTTAGGAAATAGTTAAAGCCATGAAAGTATGTGAGGTTGCCTGGGGAGAAGGAGCTAGAGAACAAGAGGCCAAGGAAAAAGCCTTGGAAATGTTACCATTGATGAATTAGACAGAAGTAGAGAACCCATCAGGAGTTAAGAGAGGTAAGAGAAAAAAACAATCAAGAGGCAAGGGAAACAGGAGAAATATGTTTTACGAATCCCAAGAGTAGTGAGAGTTTTAAGGTGAAAGTTTAAGATCCCAAATATTAATAACTTAGTGTTGTATGCCTGTTGACTGGAAAGTTGTATTACTAGAATGTAGGCATATTTCCTAGGTTTTCTAGACAGATGCAATTCTTTTTTAATGTTTAGATTGTTCTAAGACTTTCATAAGAATAAGCCTGTAAATCAGAAAAAAAAATAGCTTTTTAGACTATACTCCAATTTTTGGTTTAAAAAACATAGACTTTTTAGTTGAAGAACTGTTCATAACAAAGTGAAAGATAAAGGCAACATTTTATCAGTGGGCTTAAAAAAAACATTTTCTGATGACCAGAGAAAACCCTGCACATATCTCTGAGAGGAACTGTCATTCATTTTGTGGTATTTTCTGTATTCTCTCTCTTAAAAACAGTACATTTCTTAACACTTTTTTTGTAGTATATTTGAGATTCATTTCCAGTATGCTACAAAAAATGTGTTAAGAAATATATGTCCCAGCTACTTGGGAGGCTGAGGCAGGAGAATGGCATGAACCCGGGAGGTGGAGCTTGCAGTGAGCCGAGATCGTGCCACTGCACTACAGCCTGGGCAACAGAGTGAGACTGTCTCAAAAAAAAAAAAAAAAAAGAAAGAAATATATGAATGTAAGAAATACAAGAAATGAAATACAGGAAATGAATTTCAAATATATTTTTCATTAATAGCTTTTTTTCTCTAAGTACATGATTTAGAGGTTTGAAATGAATGATACTATTTTGTTGGATCCTCTTTTTCTGTGGGTTTTTATCTTTTATTTTTCCCCCATAAGGAAACTCAAATAAAGGGAAATTTGTTCTAAGACTTCAGAGAGGCCTCAAAGAATGCAAGAGCAGAAAATGAGGTACTAGCATTACGGGAACTGGAAAATTGTCAAGAACAAGACCACTTTTTCCTTTTCTTTGGGGCCACTTTTTTTTATTTGTTTTTCTTTGATCTTCCTCTTTGTTTTTCATTGTATTTTTCAGCTTGGCTCCTTATAGCTCATGTTCCGTTGCTTATCCTTTCAATTCCAAACTCTGCAGTCTGTTTTTCCAGAGACTGGATAGGATGCTTTTGAGTCGCTTCCTTAGTCCTTATCCAGTCAGCTAGAGCTGGGGTGAGGGGCAGGTCTTTGTGGATCACAGTAGTGGGTAGGGATAATTCCCTAGAGAAAAGGACTGTGGGACTATGGGTGATTGATATCTTTAGTATTTACACAGCTTCATTTAACAAAGCTTTTTGGGAGCATTTTGAAGGCATAATTTGTGATCAGTTGTTTTGTGCTTAGTGGGAAGGTGGCCTTTTTGACTTTTGAAAAATGTTAGAGTTGAAAGAAGATAAACATGATAAATGCTGAGTTCAGGCTAGAGGGTATTCTTTCTGGATGAGGGGAGAGAGATGAGTATGAGCAGAGTATACACAGAGGACTCCAGCCAAATTCGTAATAGTTTATTCCTTAAACCGAGAGGTAGCTACATGGGTGTTTATTATATTATTTCTTATACCACTTGATGTGAGGAAGAAAGCTATTTGCAGATAATTGAAGATCATTTAAATTTAGACCTTGGCAGACAGTAAGCCTCAGAAAATAAAGCAGTCCAAAAGGCTGTTGAAGGCTTAGGACATTACTGTACACTACTGTAGACTTTATAAACACTGTGCACTTAGGCTACACTAAGTTGATTAAAAAATCTTTCTTCAGTTATAACCTTAGTTTACTGTAACTTTTTTTACTTTATAAACTTTAATTTTTTAAAATTTTTTGACTCTTTTGTAATAATTCTTAGCTTAAAACAAATATACAGCTGTACAGCAATAGTTTATATCCTTATTCTGTAAGCTTTTGTTCAATTTAAATTTTTACGTTTTTACTTTTTATACTTTAAAAATATTTTTATCTATAAAAAATATATATTTTATAAAATAAAATATGTATAAAATATGTATTTTTATTTTTAGTAAATAGCAGGAGCACACTCTATAATAACAATAAAAAGTATGGTATAGTAAATCCTAGGCGATAGAAATTTTTCAGCTCCAATATAGTTTTAAGGGACCACTGTCATATATGTGGTTTGTGTTGACCAAAACATCATTGCGTGGCACATGACTGTACAGCGAACTTTGGCTATCTTCCATTATGGAAGTAGAATGTTGTGACAAGCTTATTACTATATAACAGAATGCTTAACTTTATCTTTTAAAATAAAAAAATTTAAATTGACACAATTGTTGTACATATTCATGGGGCAATAGTGATGTTTTGATACAATGTGTGGTGATCAGATCAGGGTGATTAGCACATCCATCATCTCAAATATTTATCACTTGTTTTTGTTGGGGACATTCAGTATCTTGTCTTCTGTCTACTTGAAAATATACAATATGTTCTCTTTAACTATGGCCATTCTACAGTGCTATAGAACACTAGAACTTATTCCTTATATCTAGCTGTAATTTTGTATCCTTTAACAAATCTCTCCTAAGCCCCCTTAACCCCCCTCCCAGCCCCTACTAACCTCTGTTCTACTTTTCTATGAGAAGAACTCTTCTATGAGCTTCTGCATAGGAGTGAGAACATGCTGTGTTTAACTTTCTGTTCCTGGCTTATTGACTTAACATAACGTCCTCCAGGTTCATCCATGTTGTTGTAAATGACATAATTTTTTTCTTTTTAAGGCTGAATGGTATTCCATTGTGCATATAGATTTTTTCTTTTCTTTTTTATGGAAATGTGAATGGTTTTGACTTAAAATGTGTTTTGCCTAATATAATTGTGACCTCCCATGTTCTCATTTGGTTACGTTTACATGCAGTTTCTTTTTTCAGCCTGCTAACTTCAGTCTATTTTTGTCATTAGATCTAAAGTGAGTCTCTTATAGACAGGATATAGTTCCATGTTTTCTTCATCTATTCATCTGTTGTCGGACACTTGGGTTGATTCCTTTTCTTGGTTATTGTGAATAATGCTGCTATAAACATGGAAGTGCAGATATCTCTTCAGTATACCGATTTTCTTTCCCTTGGATAAATATGCAGTAGTGAGATTGCTGGATCATATGACAGTTCTATTTGTAATTTTATGAGGAATCTCCATACTGTTTTCCACAGTGGATATACTAGTTTACATTCCCACCAATAGTATGTAAGAGTTCCTTTTTCTGTATATCCTCGCTAGCATTTGTTGTTGTCTTTTGGTAATAGCCATTCTAACTGGAGTGAGATGATATCTTATTGTGGTATTGATTTGCATTTCCCCAATGATTAGTGATGTTGAGCTTTTTAAAAACATATTTCTTGACCATTTGTGTTTGCCCATTTTTAATTAGATTATTTGGGGTGTTTTTTTTTTTTTTGCTCTTAAGTTGTTTGAGTTCTGTAAGTTCTAGATATCAATTCCCTGTCAGATGAGTAGTTTGCAAATATTTTCTCCAATTTTTTAGGTTGTTTTTTCATTCTGTTGATTGTTTCCTTTGCTGTGCAGAAGCTTTTTAGGTTGATAAAATGCCATTTGTTAATTTTTGCTTTTGTTGCTTGTGCTTTTGGGGGTCTTGTTCATAAAATCTTTTACCAGACCAGTGCCCTGAACTGTTTCCCTTATGTTTTCTTCTAATTATTTTATAGTTTTGGGTTCTTATATTTAAATCTTTAATCTCTTTCAAGTTGATTTTTGTGTAACGTGAGAGACGGGGGTCTGTTTTCATTCTTCTGCATATGGATATTCAGTTTTCCCAGCACTGTTTATTGAAGAGACTATCCCCAATGAATGTTCTTGGCACCATTGTAAAAAATCAGTTGGCTACAAATACATGGATGTTCTCTATTCTGTTCCATTGGTCTATATGTCTGATTTTATGGCAGTACTATGCTGTTTTGGTTACTGTAGCTTTGTAGTATATTTTGAAATCTGATAGTGTGATGCCACCAGGTTTGTTTTTTTTGCTCAGGATTGCTTTGGCAATTTGGTGCCACCAGGTTTGTTTTTTTTGCTCAGGATTGCTTTGGCAATTTGGTGTCTTCTGTGGTTCCATATGGATTTCAGGATTTTTTTTTTCTATTTCTGTGAAGAATACCATTGGTATTTTGATAGGGATTGTATTGAACCTGTAGATCTCTGGGTTGTATGGTCATTTTAACAATATTAATTTTTCCAGTTCATGAACACAGAATGTTTTTCTTTTTTGTGTGTTTTCTTTAACTTTTTTTCATCAGTGTTTTACAGTTTCCTTTGTAGAGATTTTTTACCTCTTTGGTTAAACTTATTCC
This sequence comes from Pongo abelii, assembly GCF_028885655.2. Taxonomy (NCBI): domain Eukaryota; kingdom Metazoa; phylum Chordata; class Mammalia; order Primates; family Hominidae; genus Pongo; species Pongo abelii. The sequence goes on along the minus strand of NC_071985.2, from coordinate 69,954,221 downwards.
TAGGCAGTTTTTTTGTTTGTTTGTTTGTTTGTTTGTTTGTTTTGGAGTTACTGTGGATGGGATTGCTTTCTTGATTTCTTTTTAAGGTAGTTCATTATTTATGTATAGAATCACTACTTTTTTTTGTATGTTGATTTTGTATCCTACAAATTTACTGAATTCATTTATTAGTTCTAATTGTTTTTTTGGTGGAGTCTTTGGGATTTCCTATATGTATGATTATATTGCCTGAAAACAGGGACTATTTGACTTCCTCCTTTGCAATTTGGATGCCGTTTATTTCCTTCTCTTGCCTAATTACTATGGCTAAGGTTTCCAGAACTATGTTGAACAAAAGTGGTGGAAGCAGGCGTCCTTGTCTTGTTTCAGATCTTAGAGGAAAAGCTCATTAATGGATTACTAGGTTAAGAATACTTGTACTAGATTGTGAGATTGTAGAGGTCAGAACCATTTCTCTCTCTCTCTTTCTGTCTCTCTCTCTCTCTCTCAGTTTTTTCATCTGTAAGGACCATTTCTTCTTTTTAATTTTTTTTAATAACACGCAATGCTTTGCACAAAGTATGTACTCAAAAAACATTGTTAGCACAAGCTGTTGATATGCAAGATTACTTTCCTCATTCTTAGTCTTAAAAGACAAATATTATTACATTGGGTTAAAAAATTCTATTTTCTATATACAATATGTGTTTAAAAGAAAGTGATCCAGAAAGCTTAGAATTAAAAGGATAGGGCAGATTCAATAAAGCAATGTTTGCTTTTTATTAATAGCGTGCAAAGTAGAATTAAAATACTAAAACACATTTCTCTAGGGATAAACATAGTCATTTTTTAGTGATGAAATATAAAATCCATTGACAGCATAACCATGAACTTTTATATACTAAATAATAATATCAAGTTATTTAGAAGTTGAATATTTTAGAAATATGAAATGGACAAAAATTCAGTAGTTCCAGTGAATTTTCGTCCATCTCTTAATTCTTGGCAAGTTAAATAGACAAAAGATAGTACACAAATGTCCAACAAATAAATAAATCCAAATTTCCCATGTGACTGTAGAATAAAGTTATTGTCATGATATCTCTAAAACATTTAACTGGGAAGGTGCTTTCATTATTCCCCAAGAAGTGATCTTGAATAATCTGTTTGACTTGGTAAACACTTAAAAGTGGTTGGGAAAAAGGCCTTATGCAAATTGAGATTTATACTTTAAAGATAGTAAACCTTTTGATAGATTATTTTATTATTATAAGTAAGTTTTTTATTGCACTTTTTTCACTAATGCAATTTTCAGTTTCTACAAAAATGGTGATTTAAAAAATGTATTCTTACATAAAGAACAGACCAACTTAAATACATTATGTTTAAAATATTCACTTACAGGGCATGGGATAACCAAAGATTTTGAAAGATAGATTAGCAAATTCAGGTGCTTCATGAGAATAGATATCATAAAACTGATTTAAAACTATAATTATAGGCTGCATGTGGTGGCTGGACACCCATGATCCCAGCACTTCGGGAGGCTGAGGTGGGAGGATCACTTGAACCCAGGAGTTTGAGGCCAGCCTGGGCAACATGGTGAGACCTCATCTCTATAAAAATTTTAAAAAAAATTAACTGGGCATAGTGGTGTGCACCTGTAGTCTCAGCTACTTGGGAGGCTGAGGTGGGAGGAACACCTGAGCCCAGGAGGTTGAGGCTGCAGTGAGCCCTTATTGCACTACTACACTCCAGTCTGGGTGACAGAGTGACACCTTGTCTCTTAAAAAAGCCTCAAAAACTAGAATTATAAACCTAAAACAGGGCATAATTCATGTTATCTGAAAATCCTTTGAGGTATAATATACATTGAAAAAGCACATAAATGTGCAAGTTGATAAAGTCTCTTAAACTGAACATACCCTTGAAATCAGCACCCAAATCCATGAATATTAGCAGTACCTCAGAAGCACTTCCTTGCTCCAATTTCAGCCACCTCTCTAGTCACTTCAAGGGTGATGACTATCCTCACTTCTAGCACTATAGATTCCTTTTGCCTATTTTATACTTTATTTAATGGAACTATATGGTATATACTCTTGTTTCTGGCATTCTTCACAACACGTTTGTGATATTCAACTATCTTTTTGCATGTAGTTGTAATTCATTCTCATTATTAGTGGGGGATACTCTATAGTATGAAGTTTTACATAAATGTCATACTTCTAATATTTAGTAATTTATATTAAAGATGATTGCCCATTAATAGGGTATTTATTTTGAAGCAGATAAATTTTCTCTTGTTTACTCATTTATACTGTCTCAGCCTTAGTGTTAGCTAAGAAGACATAGAGATTGTGGACACATATGTAGTTTTTGATTATTTAATCTATCCTTTCCATTGGAAAATTGATAATCACTATATATTTCAGCACTTATTTTAGTTTTAAAGCAAAAAGATATCTGCCCAAAGAAATTTTTTGTCTAATCATTGACAGATATTCTAGTAATATAACTGATGTTTGCTTAATTTTTCAGTTGGCTAGATTAAAAATATTTTCATCAAAAGGAAAATGAGTTTTTTGTTGTTGTTGAGATGGAGTCTTGCTCTGTTGCAAGGCTGGAGTGCTGTGGTGCGATCTTGGCTCACTGCAACCTCCGACTCCCTGGTTCAAGCAATTCTCCTGCCTCAGCCTCCTGAGTAGCTGGGATTACAGGCACCCGCCACCATGCCTGGCTAATTTTTGTATTTTTAGTAGAGACAGAGTTTCACTGTGTTGGCCAGGATGGTCGTGATCTCTTGACCTCATGATCCACCTGCTGTGGCCTCACAAAGTGCTGGGATTACAGGCGTGAGCCAAGAGCCACCGCACCCAGCCAAAATGAGTTAATTTCTTAAACTGTGTTGGCAGATTAAAGTTTTATGGTTGATAAAATGTTGTTTTTCTACCATGCTCCTCTATTTTCAGAAAACTTGTTTACTTTTCTTAGAGCCATATTCTATAATCTATGAAAAAATTCTAGCTTTGGAACTTTTTTTTTTTTGAGATGGGGTCTCGCTTGCTTGCCCAGGCTGGAGTGCAGTGGTGCGATCTTGGCTCACTGTAACATCTGCCTCCTGGGTTCAAGCAATTCTCCTGCCTCAGCCTCCTGAGTAGCTGGGCTTACAGATGTGCGCCACCATGCCTGGCTAATTTTTGTATTTTTAGTAGAGACAGGGTTTCGCCATGTTGGCCAGGCTGGTCTTGAACTCCTGACCTCAGGTGATGCACCTGCCTCAGCCTCCCAAGGTGCTGGGATTACAGGTGTGAGCCACTGTGCCCGGCCCTATTTTTAGAACATTTTTGAGGTGTTTTCTAGGAAATTTATAAATCAGGATTATTTACCCTGATAAATCAGATTAAATTAACTTCCTTAAAAATTAACCATACCTTTTAGTTTTACATATTTGGACTTAATAGGTGAGCCCTTCTTTTTCTTAAATTTAATTTGGTGTTTTTAATATTCAACATACTATACTGCCTCTGCGTACAACTAAGTGGAGAAAATAATGTTTATCAAATATGACAGGTTTAATATATTTGTAAGGCAAATAACTCATTAACTTGATAAGAAAAACATTAAGATCCTGGTAGGTACGTGGGCAAAGGATAGAAAAGATAATTCACCAATGAAGCACTAAGGTTAAGATATAGAGCAGAACATTTAATCCTGCTAGCATCTACCAAATTCAAATTAAAGCATACATTTTTTTCCTGTTAAATCAGCAAAAGTAGAAAGAATAGATAATATTAAGATATTTATGAAATGGGTAGGCCCTTCTTGGAAGACAATTTGACATTGTATTTCAAGAGCAGCATGTTCTTCACATTCTTTCGTTCAGTTTTAGCACACTTTGCAGATGCTGTTCTGGGTAACCAAATAAGCAGAAATTCATAAAAACAAATATGTTCATTTCAGTATTATTTGTAATAGAGAAAATGGGACATACTATTGTATTGGTTATCTCTTGTTGTCTAACTCATAACCTCCCACCCCAATTTAAGCAGTTTAAAACACCAAACATTTGGGATCTCACACTTTCTGTATGTAAGGAATTTGGAAGCAGCTCATCTGGGTGATTTTGGCTCAATGTCTCTCATGAGATTGCAGTCAGGATGTCAGGTAGAGCTGTAGTCCTGTGAAGATTTGACTTGGTCTGGAGGATCTGCTTGCAAGGGGATAGCTCACCCACATAGGTGTAGGCAGGCAGCTTTAGTTTTTTGCCAGATGGACATCTATCTATAGGATTGCTTGACTGTTCTTAGGACATCGCACCTGGATCCAAAGAGAGAGGAGAATGCGTTTTATAGCCTAGTCTCAGAAGTCACATATTGTCACTTTCACCACATGTGATATTAGTTTAAAATAAGTCTCTAAGTCCCACCATACTCAGTGGGAGAATAATTAATTTCCACATTTTGAAGAAAGGAGTATCAAAGAAATTTTGGATATATTTTAAAACCACCACAAGTGTCCAGCAGTTAAGTAGGGCACAAAATTGAAGTTACAGTGATGATAGTAATAAAATTACTTATTAATGATTGTATTAGGATTTAGGGAGTAATGAGTTTTTATTCTTATATTTTTCAAACTTTCTGTGTTGTTAACATGATTTTTATACGAGACTAGTTCCTCTATTTTCATAGGAAAATATAGTATTACTTATCACTGAGCTAACCATAGGCAGATCATGATCTTTTCCCTTTGAGTTGTGATATAATTTTTTTTGTTTCATTTTTTTATTGTGGTAAAATATACATAACATAAAATTTACCATTACAACCATTTCTTAAGTGTACAGTTCAGTGGTGTTAAGTACATTCATATTGTTGTACAACCATCACCACCATCCATTTCCAGACTTCTTTTCATTTTGCAAAACTGAAGCCCATTAAACAGTAACTCCCCATTCTTCTCTTTTCCCAGCCCCTGACAACCACCATTCTACTTTCTGTCTCTATGTTTTTGACTATTCTGACTGTCTCATGTAAGTGGAATCATACAGTATTTGTCTTTTTGTGATTAGCTCATTTCACTTAGTATAATGTCCTCAAGATTCTTTCATGTTATAGCACATATCAGATTTCCTTCCTGTTAAGGCTGAATAATATTCTATTTTATATATAAATGTCATTTTGCTTATTCATTCGTCTGTTAATAGACACTTGGGCTACTTCCACGTTAGCTACTATGAATAATGCTGCTTTGAATATGGTTGTACAAATAGTTCCTTGAGCCTCCAAAAGTATTTTGGTTGTATACTGTATTAGTCCATTCTCACACTGCTATAAATTATCCAAGACTGGGTAATTTATAAAGAAAAGATGTTTAATTGATTTACAGCTCTGCATGGCTGAGGCCTCAGGAAACTTAACAATCATGGCAGAAGGCACCTACCTCTTCACAGGGTGGCAGGAGAGAGAATGAGTGCAAGCAGGGGAAATGCCAGACGCTTATAAAACCGTTAGATCTCACGAGACTCATTTATTATCATGAGAACAGCATAGGGGAAACTGCCCCCTGATCCAATTACTTCTACCTGGTCCCGCCCATGACACTTGGGGATTATGGAGATTACAATTCAAGGTGAGATTTGGGTGGGGACACAGAAACAAACCATATCTTATATCTAGAAGTGGAATTGCTGGATCTTACAGTAATTCTAATTTTACTTTTTTTAGGAACTGCCACACTGTTTTCCATAGTGATTGTACCATACATTCCCACGAACAGCACACACGGGTTCTAGTTTTGCAAATCTTTGCCAGCTGTTATTCTTTTGTGTGTTTTTGATAGTAGCCTGTCCTATTTACATCCTAATGGGTGTGAAGTAGTCGTAATATAATTTTTAATGATTTATTTTTCTAAGGAAAAGTAATATTATAAGATTGATGTTCGGTGAATACTGATGTGATTGCAGGTAAATTGGCAGGATGAGGAGCAGCAAATCAAAAGAGGTGCCTTTACCAAATCCAAGGAACTCTCAAAGCAAGGATACTGTTCAAGGTATGATTTTGTTTTTTTAAATAGAACTTAATACCTCATTTAGGTCATGTGTATTAAATTTTGGTCTAATAAATGAAAATTATACCTATGCTTTGATTTATAGAAAGTGGATAAATCATTTTAAAATTCTCTTATATTTTAAATATACATGGTGCTGCATGTTAAAAGGCATCCTATGGTAAACTGTTTTGTAAAGCAGGAATCCTTTTTTAAAATGAACCAGTATATGTAAAATTCTTCAGAAATTCTGGCCTAATTTCAATAAATGATATAGCCCCAATATAGTTACAGACTTATAGGGGTACAGATAATAATAATAACAGTCTCATTGAATTCTTTTTAAAATAATGCATTAGAGGTAATTTTAAGGCATTGATTTTTTTGAGGGAGATTGACAAACTAGAGTACATCTGGAGGAAGATTATTAGGTTTGTGAGAGATCTGGAAATCAAGTCATATGAAGAGTAGTTGGAGGAAGTGGAAATACTTATCCTGGAGAAGGATGACTTATGGAAAATACACGACCTTAAACTATTTGAAGGGTTGTTATCTGAAAGACTGAATGGATTTTACCTGTGTTTTTACTTGTAGATCAAAATCTGGAATAGCTTCTAATCTTTTTCACATTGTATTATAAAATACAGTACAATATAAAATTTTATATTTGTTCAGCTCATTGGGGTAAACTGAGGATGCTGCTTTTTTTTGGAGCTGTCTGATACAGGTGTGAGTGGAAATGCCAGTCCAATGGTAGCAGTGTCTGTCTACATTTAAACCATATGTTGGGAATGTTGGCTTAATAATCTTATAGATTTGACAAATGGGATCTAATTAAACTAAAGAGCTTCTGCACAGCAAAAGAAACTGCCATCAGAGTGAACAGGCAACCTACAAAATGGGAGAAAATTTTCGCAACCTACTCATCTGACAAAGGGCTAACATCCAGAATCTACAATGAACTCAAACAGATTTACAAGAAAAAAACAAACAACCCATCAAAAAGTGGGCAAAGGACATGAACAGACACTTCTCAAAAGAAGACATTTATGCAGCCAAAAAACACATGAAAAAATGCTCACCATCACTGGTCATCAGAGACATGCAAATCAAAACCACAATGAGATACCATCTCACACCAGTTAGAATGGCAGTCATTAAAAAGTCAGGAAACAACAGGTGTTGGAGAGGATGTGGAGAAATAGGAACACTTTTACACTGTTGGTGGGACTGTAAACTAGTTCAACCATTGTGGAAGTCAGTGTGGTGATTCCTCAGGGATCTGGAACTAGAAATACCATTTGACCCAGCCATCCCATTACTGGGTATATACCCAAAGGAGTATAAATCATGCTGCTATAAAGACACATGCACACGTATGTTTATTGCAGCACTATTCACAATAGCAAAGACTTGGAACCAACCCAAATGTCCAACAATGATAGACTGGATTAAGGATATGTGGTGCATATACACCATGGAATACTATGCAGCCATAAAAAATGATGAGTTCATGTCCTTTGTAGGGACATGGATGAAATTGGAAATCATCACTCTCAGTAAACTATCACAAGGACAAAAAGCCAAACACCGCATGTTCTCACTCATAGGTGGGAATTGAACAATGAGAACACATGGACACAGGAAGGGGAACATCACACTCTGGGGACTGTTGTGGGGTGGGGGGAGGTGGGAGGGATAGCATTAGGAGATATACCTAATGCTAAATGACGAGTTAATGGGTGCAGCACACCAGCATGGCACGTGTATACATATGTAACAAACCTGCACATTGTACACATGTACCCTAAAACTTAAAGTATAATAAAAAAAAAGAAAAAGAAAGAAATGGATGGGAACAATTAAACATGTAAATAGTAAAAGAAGGGTGGCAAGATTATAGATAATTTGTTTTGTACATTTTTTAAAAAAATTAATAAACCATTCTTTTAACAAAAAAAAAATAATCTTATAGATAAAAACCCATTTTGATTCAATATAATAAAGCATTTACTGAGGAATTGTTCTGCCTAATAAGGTAGTTTTCAGACTTTTGAGTGCATTTGGGAGCTTATTAAAATTCAGATTCTGAGGTCTAATTCAGAGATTCTGGTCGATTGATATAGTAAATATCATTTTTTTTCCCAGCAGATATAACCACATCGTGGGATGCACTTTCTCAAACCAAGGCTGCTGTAAGTAGTTTTAGCTTCCATTTATTTATTTCTGGATTAAAATCAATTTCCTGTTATGATTGAATAGATTAAAATTTTTTCTATACTGTTCTTTAAATACTATATATTACTATAGAATAATACTATATATTATTATATATATACTACATATACACTATAATATATATACTATATATAATATATATACTATATATAGTATATACTTATATACATAGTATATAGTAATACTATAGTATTATTATATATATATTTTATATATATAATATATTATAAAATGAACATAAATTACAACTATTAAATGGTGAAGTAATAAACAAGATACTACTTTAGGAATTAGGAGCACAAGCACCATGCCATATAAACTATTAAAATTGGCTGGTTGCGGTGGCTTACACCTGTAATCCTAGCACTTTGGGAGGTCAAGGTCGGTAGATAGCTTGAGCCCAGGAGTTTGAGATTAGCCTGGGCAACATGGCAAAGCCCTGTCTCTACAAAAAAAACAAAATTTAGCCAGGCCTGGTGGTGTGCACCTGTAGTCCTTGCTACTCAGGAGGCTGAGGCAGGAAGATTGCCTGAGCCCAGGGAGGTCGAGGCTTCGAGGTTGCAGTGACCCTTGATCGTACCACTGCACTTTAGCCTGAATGACAGAGCAAGACCCTGTCTCAATAATAATAATAATTTGTACTGTTTATTCACCTTTAATAAATTTGTTCATTTGATATGTGGAAAAGATAATTTAGGCTGGATGCAGTGGCGCACCCTGTAATCCCAGCACTTTGGGAGGCTGAGGTGGGAGGATCGTTTTGAGCCCAGGCATTCAAGACCAGCCTGTAAAACATGGCAAAACCCTGTCTCTACAAAAGTACAAAAATTAGCTGGGTGTGGTGGCATGTGCCTGTGGTCCCAGCCACTCGGGAGGCTGAGGTGGGATGATTACCTGAGCCCGGGAGCTCAAGACTGCAGTGAGCTATGATCACACCACTGCATTCTAGCCTGGGCGACAGAGAGATCCTGTCTCAAAAAAAAAAAAAAAAGAAAAAAAAAGAAAATTTAAAACAGAGGATGAAGGTAGGGCTTTGTTTATGTAGAAGGCTCATTGTTAGGGAGGAAATGAAGGAAACCAACTTCTTGAATAGACTGTGAGTTATTCTTCCTTTCCAATTTGGATGCTCTTTATTTCTTTCTGTGGTCTGATTTCTCTAGCTGGGACTTCCAGTGCTATGTTGAATAACAGTGTTGAAAGAGTTACTTCTTTTTTGTATCAATAACAGGTTGTTTTTTTCTGTTACTACTGAAGAGGAATGACTATGGGCAACCTGTTCCCATTTGTGTTCTGGCCAATCTTGTCTAAAGTTTAGGAATCCAAATTTGGCAGGTGATGCATAGTTCATTCAAAGGGAAACCCTTTTCTTTTTAATTTGCTCTCTGGGCAAATTACTTTCCTAATATACGCTTTTTTGTTTTCTATGCCACCTGATTTTGAATCACCTATTTCTTTACCAAGTATTTCAGTGATATTTTCTGTCCTCTAATCTTTAGAACTAGTTTGAAAATAAATCTGGAAAAGGTATTATAAACTAGATTTGGTCCCAATGCAGAGTCATATTTTGGCCCTATGAATATAGCAATATATATTCTCTCTCTTCTACCTGAGCATTATGTTTTCTATAGTGTAGAAATAGTTTTTATCCCCCAACTTAACTTAGTGCTAAACTAATTTAAAGTTTAGCTGTAAGTTAATAACTGTTAGTAGTTGTTTTTCAAAACTATTGGGTGTTTTTGAAGAACATTTAAGGATGATAAAGGCATATAAGTAGGGGAGACAATCTGATGTAGAACTATTAATATATCAAAAATTATTCAAATTTTTAAAATACATTGGGATGCAAAAATCTGAAGGAAGGCTGGGTGCAGTGTCTCACACCTGTAATCGCAGCACTTTGGGAGGCTGAGGCACGTGGATCACTTGAGTTCAGGAGTTCGAGATCAGCCTGGACATTTGGGAGCTTATTAAAATTCAGATTGTGAATTTTAAACTCCATCTCTACAAAAAAAAAATACAAAAATTAGCTGGGCATGGTGGTGTACATCTGTAGTCCCAGCTACTTGGGAGGCTGAGGTGGGAGGATCACTTGAGCCCAGGAGGCAGAGGTTGCAGTTAGCTGAGATATGTCACTGCACTCAGCCTGGGTGACAGAGTAAGACCCTGTCTCAAAAAAAAAAAAAAAATCTGAAGGAAGATATATCAAAATTTTATATAAAGTGTCTATATGTGATGGAATTTTGATGATTTTAATTTCATTTTTTATATTGTTTCTGTTTTCCTAGTTTTTTGTTGTAAGCATGTAATACTTTACCATTTAGGAGAAAATGCTTTTCAGTCATTGAGAACATTGGTGGTTATAACCAAAAGTTGACTTATATTGCAGAGTGTGTGTGAAACCTGAATTCTATCTTGTGAATTTTGTCTTTATTGCAAAACTTATTTTATAGACATAAAACTGTAAAACACTGTGGCTGTTTGAGTACCTATAGTCCTAAATTTTGGTCCAGGTAAATAATTCTTTCCTCATTTTTGCATGTAAAATGCACAGGATATATTGCATAATGGTATGTCACATATAAAATCAGATAATTGGCTGGGCATAGTGGCTCACGCCTGTAATCCCAGCACTTTGGGAGGCCGAGGCGTGTGGATCACTTGGGGTCAGGAGTTTGAGACCAGCCTGGCCAACATGGAGAAACCCTGTCTCTACTAAAACTACAAAAATTAGCCCGGCGTGGTGGCGCACGCCTGTAATCCCAGCCACTAGGGAGGCTGTGGGAGAATCTTTTGAACCCGTGAGGTGGAGGTTGCAGTGACCTGAGATCACGCCACTGCACTCCAGCCTGCGCGATGGACCGAGACTGTCTCAAAAAAAAAAAAGGTCAGATAATTTACTACTTTGAAAATACTCAACAATTTAAAAAATAGATCAACATGTCAAATGGAAACTCTTTGATATTCTTCAGAATCTTACTGATTTTCTTGTCTAAATTTGGGGAGCATTGTGCCAGATGTTATTATAGCTAAAGTAAAAAATGATGAAAAACAAATATTATAAGAAAGGATTCCTGAGTTTTTTTCTACTTTGGAAAAAGGTATTCGGCAATATACTTTTAAATAACCATGTAAATTGATGGTAGCTGGATTATTTACAGAATTAACTTATGTCTTATGATGGTGTTTAAACTTTAGCTGAGACACATTGAAAATAAATTAGAAGTAGCCCCTACAAGTACAGCTGTGTGTGATTCTGTCATGGATACCAAGAAGTCTTCTACAAGTGCTACCCGAAAAATAAGTAGAAAAGGTACGTATGAAGTTACTTCCAAATATATACATATATTAAATATAAATTTTGACAAAACAGACAGCTAGATCTACAGGGGTGTGCCACCACACCTGGCTAATCTTTTTTTATCTTTTGTAGAGACGAAGTCTCTCTGTGCTGCCCCAGCTTGTCTTGAACTCCTGGCCTTAAGTAATCCTCCCATCTTGGACTCCTTTTAAAGTGCTGGGATTATAGGTGTAGCTACCACACTCTGCCTTAAATATAGTTTGTTGATGTAATAGTTTTGTTTCAGTTTAATTTCTTCTTACAGTCTCGTGTTGCTTGCTTTTTTGTCAGAGACACTGGCATTTAATTTTTTTCTTTTGATATTTGGTAGCTATGAAGCGGCCTCATGTTCAGTAACTGTAGATGGTGTTTTCACCATCTTTTGATCAGGGACTTTAGCACTATTGCGTCACCCTTGACAATGAGTTTTCATTTGTTTTTAGTGATGAGAGTTTCATTTTGAGGTTATATATGTCTGATTTTTTTTTTTAATTCACAGATATATAGCACTTTGGAAATGAAATTTAGTTGACTTAATGTATATTTTTCTTGGGATTTAAAATCATAAATGGAATCTCTTTCATATGGTGACTGTCATAAATTGATACAATGCAAATATTTTCTTGGGTTACCTTTTGTATTTTGATTCTGTGGTTTCTTTGTTTTCTTTTCTTTTCTTTTTTTTTTTTGAGACAGAGTCTCACTCTGTTGCCCAGGCTGAAGTGCAGTGGCATGATCTCTACTCACTGCAACCTCTGCGTCCTGGGTTCAAGCGATTCTCCTGAGTAGCCGTGCCACCAGGCCTGGCTAATTTTTGTATTTTTAGAAGAGATGGGGTTTCACCATGTTGGTCAGGCTGGTCTCAAACTCCTGACCTCGTGATCTGCCCGCCTTGGCCTCCCAAAGTGCAGGGATTACAGGCATGAGCCACCATGCCGGGCCATTCTGTGGTTTCTTAATTGGTGGGTGAAAACCTCTAGGTCAGTACTCTCTACCTAAACTGTGGGAGAGTGTGTGTGTGTGTGTGTGTGTGTGTGTGTGTGTGTGTGTGTGTGTGTGTGTGTGTGTATATTTTTGGGGGTGTGTGTGTGTGTGTGTGTGTGTATATATTTTTGTGTGTGTGTGTGTGTGTGTGTGTGTGTGTGTGTATATATTTTTTAACCTGGGAGTTTGTTAGGTTGTATCTGATACTTCTCTTTTAAGTGAGTGAGAGCCATGACAAAAATAAATTTTATATGTAGAATTTTATTTTGCATTGTTTGCTCAGAATACAATTTCTCTATCAATGGAGTTACTTTAACAATTTAACCTGAATGTTTTTCATGTACTTATATAATATCCAACTAGAGATACTAGAGATAACTTATATAATATCCAACTATTAGAAATAATAGATACCTAATTTTTTTTTTTTTAAGATACCAGCCTAATTCAGAGGCAGTTGTATTTTATATTATATGTTCTCACAGATTTCCTTTTCCTTCAGATGGTAGATACCTGGATGATTCTTGGGTTAATGCTCCAATTTCCAAATCCTCTAAATCACGAAAAGAGAAATCTCGTAGTCCTCTCAGAGCCACCACCCTGGAGAGTAATGTGAAGAAAAATAATCGTGTGGAATTTCGTGAACCTTTGGTTTCTTATAGGTTAGTATTGAGGGAAAAAAAAGGTATCAAATAGGTTTAGCCTGTAATATTTACAGTAAGAGTATACTTTGTTTTCTGAGTTTTTTATAGCACTCTGGTTGTGAAATAGTATAATACTCTAGTATTACTACCCTTTTCATTCTCCACAAAAGATGGCTACAAAAGATAGTGCAAACATGAAATACTGACTGCAGTAGCCTCTTCTACAGATAAATATTCGAGGGGGAAGAAATAGTAATAGTTGCCTCAAGCCACCTTTATTGTAATAAATATGTTTCCTAGAAACAAATTATTCCATCTCTGGAAGTGTGGCTTTTTTGTTTCTTCTTAATATCTCAGATCGTTTATTTTATATAGTGAACTTTATATTGCTTACTTTTTTTCTTTTTTTTGGGGTAGCATTAATTAGTCACATAAAATTCCTATCTTATTGCGAATGTGAGTTGATTTATTGTTTTATTTTGTTGCCAGTGGCTTTCAGCAACTTAGATGTTCAAGATTGATGATGAATTTTGATAGCATATATGATATAAAATGCTTTGCATTTTTGTTAACATAGCTTAAGATATTCAACTGATAAACTTACAGAATTTTGTATTTGAGGGATACTTTACTAATGATTTCAGTGCATTCATGCTCTTAGTATGGCAAATATTAATAAGTAATAAACACTGGGCCTGTTTTTTTGTTTCATTTGTAAGCATTTTTTGTTTTAAACACAAATCAAGAAGTTTATGATGGTACTTGGTAGTTCTAGGTATATGTTTGTACTCTTAAATTTTACATACCTTGAGAGATGGAGATGGATTGTCAGTTCAATGTTTAATATGTTGCATTTGATGCAATTTTGAATTATCTAGGTGGAAATATTAAGTAGGCATTTAAAAATTTGGGTAAGAATGTATGTGGGATGGTCAGGGCTGAGAATATAAATCTGAGAGTTATCACTAGTATTGAAGCACTAGAAGTGCTGGAAAAAATATAGAAAGAAGGTCAGGGGTATAATCTGGGTAAAGTTGAGAGTTAAAAAAAAGGAGAAGGGAAAAGTTTGAAGAAGAGTAATCAAAGTTCAGAATCTCTAAACACACAGATATTAAGCAACTTGCCTAGAGACATAATCATTACTAGAATTGAGACTGAGTTGCTCACTTTATATTTATGTTCAATGTTCTTCCTGCAAATAATACTACTTTACATTTAAAAGTATATAAATTATGTTTTTTTGTTTTTGAGACAAGGTCTTGCTCTGTTGCCCAGGCTGGAGTACAGTGGCATAATCATGGCTCACTGCAACCTCCACCTTCTGGACTCAGGCGATTCTCCCACCTCAGCTTCCTAGCTGAGGCTTACAGGTGCTAGCTACCATGACTGACTAATTTTTTTTTTTTTATTTTTGATAGAGGCAGAGTTTCACCATATTGCCCAGGGTGGTCTTGAACTCATGGGCTCAAGTGATTTGCCTGCCTCGGCCTCCCGTAGTGCTTGGATTACAGTTGTGAGCCACTGCGGCTGGCCTGTAAATTATGTATCTTTTAAGAAAAGAAAAAAATACCCAGAAGATAGCTGTGAATGGAATACCCTGCACCTGGTGGATTCCATTCCTCACTTGAAACTCTTATTACTTTCTGTGGGAAAAATGGCCAGATCTGTTTCTACCCCACTCCCATTTTCCCAACCTAGTTCATCATCCCTCTCTGCTCCCAAAGTACTGTGTAACTTCCTCTATTAAAACATTTTCAGGTTACATTATGTTTTGGTTCCATATCTGCCCATTAGTTTATCTAAGGATGTAAATCTTACTCTCAAGGCATTGCTTAATGCCTAGCATGTACTAAATATTAAATAAATATTTTTTCCTAAAATATTACCAGGAAAAATTTCAAATTTACAGAAAAGTTGAAAGAATTGTATAGTGAACATCCTTATATGTATTCAGTAAATAATTAATGAGTGAGTAAATGAAAGACTGTATGAAATTACTTTTTGTTGGGGGGTGTTAATTTTCTCTCCTCTTTTGAGAGTGGGACATGGTATATAACCTAACATTTTATGTTTTATTTTATTTTCTGCATGTGCTAATTTTAGAACTAAATTATTTTAACTGTGAATTGTTGCAGTCTTGTTAATATAGTGAAAATAATCACATTTAGCCTCGGTCTCTGATGGTAGCTACAGGACTCATTTCACAGCCCCATCTCTTTCTTTTTTCTTTTCCTTTTTCTTTCCTTTTTTTTTTTTTTTTTTTTTTTTTTTTTTTTGAGACACTGTCTCACTCTGTTGCCCAGGCTGGAGTCCGGTGGCCCAATCACAGCTCACTACAGCCTTGATCTCCTGGGCTCAAGCCATCCTCCCACCTCAGCCTCCCGAGTAGCTAGGACTACAGACAGGCGCCACCACTCCCAGCTAATTTTTGTATTTTTTGTAGAGACAGGTTTTTGCCGTGTTGCCCAGGCTGGTCTCATACTCCTGGGCTCAAGCAGTCTGCCCACCTTGGTCTCTCCAAGTGCTGAGATTACAGGTGTGAGCCACCACACCTGGCAATCCCCATCTTTTTCAATAATCAACCACTCAGAACAGGGTCTAAAGTTTTTTGGGTTATGGACCCTAATGAGAATCTGACAAAAGCTGTAGACTATTTTCTTAGAAAAATGCACACGCTCATATGATCTCAGTAGAAACAGTTACTATGTTATGTTGTCGTGGCCTTGAGAATCTTTGTAGTACTTAGGGTTTTGTGCTTTTACCTGAAATGCCCTAGATCAGATCAGTGCTATACAATAGAACCATTAATGTGAGCCACACATGTAATTTCAACATTTTTAGTAGTCACACACAAAAAAGATATTTTACATTCCTAAATGTTTAGAACCCAGTATGTAGCTTACATTACAGCAGCTCTTAATTTCGATTAGCCACATATCATGTGCTCAATAGCCATATGTGGCTAGTGGCTGCTGTTTCAGACGTTCAGGTCCAGCCTGTTGTTAGGTCTGGTTTTATAATTTTCTTGTCTATTTTTTTCATGATTCATGTGCTCTTCTCACTGCTGAAACATTTGTCTTCATTAGCCTCCCTTTTCATAAAGTGCTTTCCTAAAATAAGGCTCAGCCAGGCACAGTGGCTCACACCTGTAATCCCAGCACTTTGGAAGGCTGAGGCAGGCAGATCACCTGAGGTCAGGAGTTCAAGACCAGCCTGGCCAACCAACATGGTGAAACCCTGTCTGTACTAAAAATAGAAAAGTTAGCCAGGCGTCATGGCACACACCTGTAATCCCAGCTACTTGGGAGGCTGAGGCAGGAGAATCGCTTGAACCCGGGAGGCAGAGGTTGCAGTGAGTGAGATCGCACCACTGCACTCCAGCCTGGGTGACAGAATGAGAATCCTTCTCAAAAATCAATCAATCAATAAATCAATCAATCTAAAATAAGCCTTATTAGAATGACATGTAAAATAAAAATAGTCTCTGGAGGAAGATTTTTGCTAGTGTTTCTATGAGCAGAGAATATGAACTTGTGAGAGGTACTTTGGCTTTGCCCAGCCTTCTATGCTTACTCCTGATTTTCTAGATATGCTTTATAAAGTTTGAAGCTGCCAAAAAGTACTTTGTGGTTAACAGATTTAACATTACTGACCCCATTTATTTGGAGGAAGATATTTATTGTACTTCCACTTTATTTCTACCCCTAGTCTATTTATTAATTTGGTTCCTTATTTAGAAGTGACATATATGAAATGCCAGTATTTGAGAACTTTTTTCCCTGGTACTTAAGATTTTATAGAGTAGCAAATAACACATTTTATTGACAAATGTCAAGTGAATACCCAAAGTCAGATTATCATCCTGTTTTCTGGAGTTCTTAGGAAATCTCTTTACGTATCTTTTGCATATTTCTTATTTTATAATATGCAGATTGTTATTTAGATTATTTGCCATTTTACTTGATAGAGGGGGTATTGAGCATTGAGTCATAATATTATTAATGGTTATTTTGCAATCTTTAACTTACAGGAATTTCTAGGTTTTTTATTTTTTGGTTTCTAATGCTAGCTTAGAGTTCTCATTCAGTTTGTATGACTGGTTTCAATTTGACTAGTTTTTGTACTTTTATGAAAAGCTTTTAAAAAGATTTAGCTTTAAAATTGACAAGTAGAAACTACGTATGTATAGTGTACAGCATAATGTTTTGATATTTGTATACCTTGTGGAATGGCTAAATCAAGTTATTTAACATTTATTACCTCATATTCTTATTTTTTTGTGGTGAGAACACTTAAAATCTACTCTTAGCAATTTTCAAGTATACAGTATATTATTAATCATAGTCACAGAGCTTATTATTTTTTATTGTAGGGAAATCCATGGTGCACCTTCCAATTTCAGTTCCAGCCATCTGGAGTCAAAGCATGTATACTGTGTAGATGTTAATGAAGAAAAGACTGAGAGCGGTAACTGGATGATAGGCAATCGAGAAGAACGGAATATACGGAGCTGTGATTTTGAGAGCTCCCAATCATCTGTCATCAATGATACAGTTGTTAGGTTTTTAAATGATCGACCAGCAATTGATGCATTGCAAAATTCTGAATGTTTCATTAGGATGGGAGCTTCTATGAGAACTGAGGAAGAAATGCCTAACAAAACAAAAGGAAATGAGAACAATTTGAAGCTTTCTGTGAATAACATGGCCCATGATACTGATCCAAAAGCGTTACGACTGACTGACTCTTCTCCATCCTCTACTAGTACTTCTAATTCCCAAAGATTAGATATTCTAAAGCGGCGACAACATGATGTCAAACTGGAAAAACTTAAGGAACGGATTAGAAAACAGTGGGAACATTCAGAAGAAACAAATCGCCGGGGCCAGAAGCTGGGTCATATTGACCATCCAGTAATGGTTGTTAATGTTGATAACTCAGTAACAGCAAAAGTCAGAAAAGTGGCGACAGCACCACCTGCTCCAGCATATAAAGGTTTGTAATCAGTCTTTATATCTTCCTCTCCCTGCATCTTTGTTGTTCTTTCTCCCTAGGGTGTATTTGAATAGAGAGGATCATCTTTAGAACAGGATGTTATTCTTGACTGCATAAGCACTTCGGGAGGCCAAGGTGGGCAGATCATGAGGTCAGGAGATCAAGACCATCCTGGCTAACACGGTGAAACCCCGTCTCTACTAAAAATACAAAAAAAATTAGCCAGGCGTGGTGGTGGGCCCCCGTAGTCCCAACTACTCGGGAGGCTGAGGCAGGAGAATGGTGTGAACCCGGGAGGCGGAGGTTACAGTGAGCTGAGATCTCACCACTGCACTTCAGCATGGGGCCACAGAGTGAGACTCCGTCTCAAAAAAAAAAAAAAAAGAAATTATTTCAACATACATGTTAAAAATACAGATTCCTAGATCCAACACTAGTCCTAAGTCATATTTTCTGGGGCTGGGGTCCAGAATTGGGATTTTTAATTAGTCCTTCAGGGGATTCTTGTGGTTTGAGAACCACTATATGAACGTTTACTAAGTTATACAAATAATAATTGATACTATTTTCAGAGAACTGAAAGAATAATGCCTTTATGCTGCCATTGTATTTGGATTGTTATTAGGAATTATTTCAAAAGTAATATTTAAAAGATAACTCCATTTCCAGTAAATATTTGAGTACAGAATATTTTGGCGCTGGCACTGATCCTGTTGATATTTTAACCTTCAAATTTTAACATGAATGATTTACCATCCTCATATTTAAGAAAACAATATTTAAATCACATTTATGCCACCATTGGTAGATTTTCATTAGAAAGTGCTCTTTAGAGCTTTTTTTTTTTTAAAGCCAACTCAAGTTTTTATATATGGTGGTTTTAAGGGTTTTCTATTTTTCTATTTTTATTTTTATGTTCCTGAAATTATTTTCACAGGGTCATCCATGTAAAGTTTTTAATGAAGGGCTGATTTCTTGATTAGTTTAATTCATGTTAGATTTTTGTTATTTAAACTTCTGCCAGAGTAGCCTCTTTAATGTTTTTGTGGGTATTTTTTCCAATTTTAGTTTTTGTATATATGCTTAGACAGATCAAAATATTATATCATAATTTGTTTCTTCTATTTTTTTTTTTTTTTTTGAGACAGAGTCTCACTCTGTCGCCCAGGCTGGAGTGCAGTGGCATGATCTCGGTCCACTGCAACCTCTGCCTCCCGGGTTCAAGCAGTTCTGCCTCAGCCTCCCAAGTAGCTGGGATTACAGGCACTCACCACCATGCCCAGCTAATTTTTGTATTTTTAGTAGAGACAGGGTTTCAACATGTTGGCCAGGCTGGTCTTGAACTCTTGATCTCAGATGATCTGCTTGCCTCAGCCTCCCAAAGTGCTGGGATTACAGGCGTGAATCACCACATCCAGCCTGTTTCTTCTATTAATTTTAAGTAACTAACAATCTAGGGCACTTTTTTTTATTGTAATCAGTTTTGTTTTGTGTTTCTGTATCGACTCTAATTTTTCTCTAACAAGTTTTGCAGTTTTTTATAGTCCTAAGGCATCTTTAGTCATTTTTCTCTAAAACACATCTACTGCATACAGTTTTCGCCAATTATTAGTTTTATTTTGTATTGTTTACTATGTTTTTGCTAGTGATCTTCATTGTGAATTAGATAAAAATGGATAATTTGCATTTCATTCTAGCTAATTTGTGAGAAAATTGTGATCAATTCACTTAAGAATACTGAAGAATTGCTGTTGTCCAATATTATAATTAGTAATATTTTTTATTAATAACAACACAATTCTTTAATATTTTTCTAGTCATTTGTGTATCACATCCATACTATTGGCACAGCACATAGCAAATGGCGAGGTCAAAATATTCTTTGTTGGTTCCAAGATAGTGATTACCTGAAATCTTTGCTGTAATTAAGTACAGACCCATTAAGTATAGATTACACATTTAAGTTTTGTTCTTTATACAAGTCAAAGTTCTGAAATACCAACGATTATTCCACTAAGAAAAAGGTAAAATGTTCAATTTGAATTCGTATTTTGTAATAATTTGTAAAAACCTAAAAGTTAAAAACAATTTTACAGAATGAGAGTGAAAATCTTAGATATAACTTTCTTTGAATTGATGACTGGATTTCCCATAATCCTTTTACTATTTTTTTAATGTGCTAGTTTTTATATTAAAATATTTTATAAATATAACTTTTGGAGGGATTACTTTGAAAAAGGTAGCAAACATTTGAGAACTCATTATAGAATATGGCTTCCGATGTCCTAAGCAGTGGATTTTTTTTTCCAACAATGAAAAACTGTTTTTCTGCCAACTTTTTGGTAGTATAAATTCAAAGCATCTTAAAATACTGTATTCTGAAGTGACATTTTAAATTCGTTTGTTTAAAGACATAGTAAATTCATTTTGATCGCAGTCCAAAAGATGAGTGTACCTTGAAAAGTTCTGTCACTCTTGTGCTTGGCCCCCTTTCTGGAGGTTACTTGTGTTAACAATTTGTATATCCTTCCAGAAATAACTTTTGCAAACATAAGCAAATAGGAGTATGTGTGTATTGTGTGTCTGTGTATTTATTTATTTTCTTCCTCTTTTTATACAGTTATTAGCATACTAAACTCATTTTGCACCTTGATTTTTTATTTATTTATTTTTTTAAAGAAACCTAAGAAGCGCTCTGTGATTCTGCTTTAAAAATTTGAAATGGTGAACACGAATGGTGTTTATATGATTCTTTCTTGTACTATATTTGGTTGTTTGCATATTTTTTTCTTCCTGTTATAAATGCTCATGAAGATAAAGAGCCTATCTTGGTCACCCTTATTTTATCTCAGAACCTAGTACAGTGTCATGGACATAAGTAAGTGTACAGTAAGTTTTTTATTCTGTTCAATAAATTTAACCAGTAAGAAAAAAAGTGGACAAAGAAATGGAAATAAAGACTTGGGGACAGAAAGAGAATCTGATGTAGATAGTGAAATCTTCTTAAAGTTAACATATAAGATGCAAATGCAAAGAAAGACTCTCATAGAGATAAATGTTTCCTAAAGAGGAGAGGAGAAAAAGAGGGTTAAATGTTGAGCAGTGGGATTAGGTGATGGTGAAAAGTTGAGAAAGACAGAAATATGTTCGCATAGAACTGCCACACTTTCTTTTTTTTTTTTTTTTTGAAAGTTTTTACGGTTTATTAATCCTCATGAAAAATCTGCAGTTATCACAGATAAAGTCATTGCAGAATCTTTACTCCTATTTTTAGCTTTTGCAGTCCCCCTGACTTTCTTCATTCTGTTCTTGTGTTCCTTTTGCTGTTTCCTTGGGGTCTTTTTTTTCCCCTCATACAGGCCATGTCTTGAAAGTCTGTGTTTGGTCTCCTTTTTCATTGCATAATCCAAGGAATCAGAAATCATGCTGAAGCCATTTGTCTTGTCACCAGCAAAGTGGGTTCTGAATCCAAATACAAAGATGACATTGGTGTGGCTTTGTACATTTGGGCTAGTTTTCCCCAAGTTTCTGTCTTTGGTACTGTTCCCTTTCCAGGGTGAAGGACATCTACGACTGTTTGTGCTCCCTGAGGTAGTTGATTAGTCATGAACTTCCTAGTACAAATAGGTATTGTGTCATTCATGATGGCGGTCAGTCCTCAGGCAGCCAGGCAGAATCGCCACACTTTTTTAATGGCAAACTATATTTTGCAAAACTGAATACTATGTTTATAAATTTTTTCCCTTATGTAGATATAGATGTAATGGTGTGTTCCTTGCCACAAATGTCGGGTGAAATTAAACTTACGCTATTGTGCCTAATAGCTGAATAGATTATTTACTATTAGACATGTAATTAATTTACCAGTATATTTTCTCTTATACTTACAAAGTACTACTACCAGTTTTTTACTCCAGCCTATTCTTTACATTGATTTAATTGTAGTTATGTATTGGTTGCTAATTCTTCGATAAGTTGAGCCCATCTTTTTTTTTTTTTTTTTTTTGAGACGGAGTCTCGCTCTGTCACCCGGGCTGGAGTGCAGTGGCACGATCTCGGCTCACTGCAACCTCCACCTCCTGGATTCACGCCATTCTCCTGCCTCAGCTTCCCGAGTAGCTGGGACTACAGGCGCCCGCCACCACGCCCAGCTAATTTTTTTTTGTATTTTTACTAGAGACGGGGTTTCACCGTGTTAGCCAGGATGGTCTCGATCTCCTGACCTTGTGATCCGCCTGCCTCGGCCTTCCAAAGTGCTAGGATTACAGGCGTGAGCCACCGCGCCCGGCCGAGCCCATCTTAAGATACAAATCTTTATACTACTTTGGTTATCATCTTTATTCATTATTTTGTTGCTTTTGACAAAACAAAGTTCAGTGTATTTCTTAAAGAATAGTGATAATTTATTTTATTTTATTTTTTGAGACAGAGTCTCAGTCTGTCACCCAGGCTGGAGTGCAGTGGCACAATCTCAACTCACTGCAACCTCCACCTCCTGGGTTCAAGTGATTCTCGTGCCTCAGCCTAAAGAGTAGCTGGGATTACAGGCGTGCACCACCATGCCTGGCAAATTTTTGTATTTTTGGTAGAGATAGGGTTTCGCCATGTTGGCCAGGCTGGTCTCAAACTCCTGGCCTCAAGGGATCCACCCGCCTCAGCCTCCCAAAGTGCTGGGATTCCAGGTGTGAGCCACCGTGCCTGGCCAAAGAGTAGGGATAAATTTGAAGCGGAAAATCATATGGTAATTCCTAGGAAATCTCATATGTGTAAGGTTTCTTGAGAAATTGAAAAAGTATGTTTGAAAGACCTGTTTTCCACACTTTGGACACAATTTGTCCGTATAAACGGCAGCTTGCCCATTTGTTCAGTCATAAGCAAAAACAGATAGATGGTAGCAATTACAATGCCTGTCTTCAAAGACAAGAAGAATAAATAATATTGTCTCTCCCTAAATCTGGAGAAGGGTAGTTCATCTCTTTGAAATTCATGATTTATGATCGGTATTCTTTTATCATTTAATTTAGTACTTCTCCACTTCTAGTCTTTTTGAATGAATGTATATTGCTTTATCTCAACTGATGCTTACTTTTCCTAAACAGTATGTTAACATACTATGTGGTAGCTAATTATGCATTCCTCTTTTAAAAGCTTATAAAAGCTGCTCAACATCATTAGTTATTAGGGGAATATGAATCAAAACCACAATGAGATACTACTTTATACCGACTAGGGTGGCTATACAGTAAGTATTGGCAAGGATGTGGAGAAATTAGAACCCTAATACATTGCTGGTGAGAATGCAAAATGGTACAGCTGCTTTAGAAAACAGTTTGGTAGACTGGGCGCGGTGGCTCATGCCTGTAATCCCAGCATTTTGGGAGACCAAGGCGGGTGGATCACTTGAGGTCAGGAGTTTGAGACCAGCCTGGCCAACATCGTGAAACTCCGTCTCTAATAAAAATACAAAAATTATCCGGGAATGGTGGTGTGTGCCTGTAGCACCAGCTGCTTGGGAGGCTGAGGCAGGAAAATCGCTTGAACCCAGGAGGCGGAGGTTTGAGATCATGCCATTGCACTCCAGCCTGGGTGACACATTGAGACTGTATCTCAAAAAATAAAATAAAATGAAATAAAATGAAATAGATAAGATAGATAAGGTAAAATAAATAAAATAAAATTTGGTAGTTCCTCAATAAGTTAAACATAGAGTTACTGTATAACCCAGGAATTCTACTTCTAGATATAATACCCAAGGGAATTTAAAACATGTCTACACAAAAACTTACACAAGAATGTTCATAGCAGCATTGTTAATAATAGCCAAAAAGTAGAAAAAACCCAAATGTCTATCAGCTGATGAATGGATAAAGTATTGGTATAGTCATACAACGGACTATCACTTGGCAATAAAAAGGAATAAAACCCTGATACATGTTACATGATGGTTGAACCTTGAAAACATTATGCAAAGTGAAATAAAAATAAGACACAAAAGACACATGTTGTATGATTTGGTTTGTATGAAAGGTCCAGAATAGGAAAATCCATAAAGATAGAATTAGTAGTTGCCAGGGGATGGAGGGGGTCATACGAGGAGTGACTGCTAATAGGTACAGGGTTTCTTTCAGGGTGATTAAATGCTCTGGAATTAGATAATGACAATAGTTGTGCAGTTTTGTGAATATACTATAAACCACTTAATTGTACACTAAAAGAGTGAATTTTATGTATGTCGATTATATATCACTTTAAAAAGTATAACAAACAAAACTTATAAAGCAACTTTGATAAGAATATTCTGTATTACTGGTATGTATTAGGTTTCAACCCTTCAGAGACCAAGATTCGAACACCTGATGGGAAAGTGTGGCAGGAGGCTGAGTTTCAAAACATGAGTAGAGAACTGTATCAAGATTTAGCACTTCACTTTGCAGGTGAGAATAGAGCTTTCTTATGTTTTGAGTATTTTGTCATACATGCTATCTAATTTATAATATTTACACATAAAATTGTCACCAAACTAACAATATTTTCCTTCTCTAACTGCATGGCATACTGAAGTTGTGGTGGTTTGAGGCATAAGGCTCTCTTAGCCTCTAGACTCAGCTCCAGGGTTAAAATTAGCTTACATGATTAATGAGACAGAAACTAGGCTATTTTTAAACGGAGGGACTTTCAGAGTTGGGACTGCCTGATTTGAAGGAAACACAGCAGAATTTAGTTGAAGTTTACTTCTGCTTAGGCCTCTGAGATCTTTGAAGTACTGAGTAATTTGTCAGGCAGCAGGTAAGATACTTACATGAGAGCAAGATACCAAAAGGAAAATAAGTATTATAGGAAGGGAATAAGTTAGGAATTAGAAACAAGAGGAAGCCATGGAAGACTGGGAGAGGGTAATAGGAAGGTCATACTAATAATGGTAATACCTACCGAATAGTATGAGCTTGGGCAAGATGCTGAGTGGTCTTTTGTATTTTTTACAGTTGAGGAAATGGAGGCTCAAAGAGTCATTTTCCTAGGGTTGGATAGAGTAATTAAGAATTGAAGCCAAGATTCAAAACCAACTCTGATTCTAAAGTGTGAGGTCTTTGTTGTAAGCCCTCACAAAGCATCTACTAATACATTTCTGTGGCATTAAGTGTCCGATCCAGTTTTCTTGCTATTACTATACAACACTCTATTCAGAAATTTTTTTCTCATGTGCAAAGGAAGAATAATGTAATAGTTAAGAGCCAAGATTTTGGAATCAGCTTTCAAGGCTTCCAGTTCTGTCTCTGTCAGTTATTAGTTGAGTATACTAGCTATGTTACATAACTTCTCTTTATTGGTTTTCTCGTCTGTAAAATAGGAATAATAACAATATACCTCATAGGATAGTATCATTATAGACTAGTAGAATATGTCAAAAGACTTTTATATTCTGCCTTCTCTCTTGTTATGGTAGATGAACTATGATGTTCCTAGCTAAGACTAACCCATCTACTTGTGTTTTAGATTCCATTTGCTCTTATGTATTTAAGGATGTTACTTCAGCCCTGTTGCCTTTCTTTTGCATCATCAAGTTTTCCCTCTCTACCAGGTCATGCTCATCAACATACTATGTGATAACATGCTGTTATATCAGTCATTGTAAAAGATG
Organism: Pongo abelii; assembly: GCF_028885655.2. Classification (NCBI taxonomy): domain Eukaryota; kingdom Metazoa; phylum Chordata; class Mammalia; order Primates; family Hominidae; genus Pongo; species Pongo abelii. The sequence continues at coordinate 69,928,357 of NC_071985.2, read as the reverse complement.
CCCTCTTTTGGCCCTACTTTTCTCCAGCTGCTGCCCTGTTTGTTTCTTGTTTTCAGCAAAACTGCAAAAATTTGCCTTATGCTCATTGTCTTCAATTTGTCTCCTCTCTTTCTCTTAAATCCTTTCTATAGGTGTTTGTCCCTATTTATCAAGATCATCAGTGACTTCCATATTGCTAAATGCAATATTTAATACTAATTTGTTATGATCTGTCAGCAGCATGATTGATCACTTCTTCTTTGAAACTGTTCACTTGACATCTAGAATACTATAAGTATCTGGTTTTCCTCCTAAATCTAATTATTCTTTTTCAGTTGTTTTTTTCCTAATCATCGGGATGCCTTGACCTCAGTCCTCAGAGCTTGGGCAGGCAGGCTGGCTGGCTTTCTTTCTTTCTTTACCCTCTCTCTCTGCTTTTAAATTTCTTTTTTTTTCTTACCTTCCCCCCCTTCCTTTTCTTCCCTTTCTTTCATTTTCTCTCTCTCCAATCCCCATCCCTCTACTCACTCTATTTTTCTTTCTTTTTTTTTACAGCTTATCTATCTGCACACAGGACAAATTTATCTAGTCTCAGGGCTTTAAATGTTCCCTGTTGCTAGTGATTCCCAAAGTAATGTCTTTAGCCCACACTTCCCCTCTGAACTCACTTGTATCCAGCTGCTACTTCCATGTCTCCCTTTGGATGTATAATAGATTTCTCAACCTTAATATATCCAAAATGGAACTAACTAAATAAATGTGGTCATGATATACCCCTTAAACCTGCTACTCTGGTAGTGTCTCCATGTCATTTAATTCTATCCCTCTAATTGTTCAGGCCCCCAAATCTTGTCATTCTTGAGTATCACACCCCTGCC